>NC_091057.1:45046605-49846605 GCF_000393655.2 Nicotiana sylvestris | reverse complement strand
TGAGAACCACGGCCACCTGGAGCAGTGAGAAACCTGAAGTGCTGATTGAAAGGGCCTAGGAGGATGGCCTCTACCAAAAGAATCCCTGCCTCCAAACGAGGCACCACTGAATCTGCCTAAATGACGAGGCCTCTTATCCGACCCCTGACCGCTCCCTTGAGCTAAAACCATCTCGACCCGCCTGGCCACATTGGCTGCATCCTAAAAAGTAATCTCGCTGCCTATTTCCTTAGCCATCTGCAGTCTAATAGGCTGAGTGAGTCCCTCAATAAACCTCATCACCCTCTCTCTCTCTCGGTGGGGAGTATCAGAAGAGCATGACGAGCCAAATCAATAAACCTCGTCTCGTACTGGGTGACAGTCATAGAACCCTGCTAGAGACGCTTGAACCGTCTGCGCTACTCCTCTCTCTGAGTGACGGGGAGAAACTTCTCGAGAAATAGCTACGAGAACTGGTCCCAAGTGAGAGTTGGTAATCCAACTGGTCTGGCTAAAAAATAACCTCTCCACCACTTCTTGGTGGAACCTGACAGACGGGAAGCAGCAAAGTAGACCCCATTGGTCTCCACTATCCCCGTGTTCCGAAGACCTCATGACAACTGTCTAAGTAATCCTGGGGATCCTCTGAAGATGTACCACATTAAGTAGTAGTGAACAGCTTGGTGAACTTATCAACCTCCACAAAGCATCGGCAGACATAACTGCTCCATCATCGGTCTGAGCTACTACACCCGGCTGAACTGCTCCAACTAGCTGAGCTGCTAGAGTCTGAAACTGGGGAGCCATCTGCTCCGGAGTGCGGGTAGCGAGAGTCTGTGCTCCTCCCCCAGCCTGAGAGACGGCTGGTGCTACAGGAAGTAAGCTTGCCTGAGTTACACTCTCCATAAGGCCAACTAGGCGGACCAGAGCATCCTGAAGTACTGGGGTAGCAATGAACCCCTATGGGACCTGAGCTGGGCCCACCGGAACTGTCCGGGCCAGAACCTCATCATCAAACTCTACCTGAGGGTCCGCCGCTGGTGCTGCTGCTCCGAGCTGAGCTCTGCCCCTACCTCGTCCTCGGCCTCATCCTCTGCCTCTCGTAGATGTTGCCGCTAGGGCTTGAGCTGCTGATCAGCGAATGAAGAAGCGCGTGTTCTCGCCATCTACGAAAGAATAGAGTAGGAGTTCAATTAGCATTGAGAAACCAAATCGCATGACAGAGAAGAATAGAAGTAAAATTGTTCCTAACTCTGTAGCCTCTAGGGGATAAGCACAGACGTCACCGTACCGATCCCTCAGACTCTACCAAGCTTGTCCGTGAATTATAAGACCTAAGAAACCTAGAGCTCTGATATCAACTTGTCATGACCTGGATTTCCCACCCTCGGGAGTCGTGATGACGCCTACTAGTAAAAGCTAGGCAAGCCAACTATTCCGATTAATTTTCTCTTTTTATTTTTAACCTCTTAACAATTTCAAGTCAACATATCATAAACAACTGAAAATAATAATGTGAAAGAAAGAAATTTAACAATTTAAGCTAATACCAATGTGAATCCATAAACATAACCACCCAGAACTGGTGTCACAATTTCACGGACTATCTAAGAATACTAAAAATAGGGTCCGAACAAACTAAATACATGTCTGTCTCTGAAATAGTAATGAACAGAAGAAAACTAGATAGGAAGGGGACGCCAAGGCTTGCAGACGCCTACAGGACTACCTCGGGTCTCCTGATGGACTGAAGGCAGCAACCCTTAGCTAAGGTTCGTATGCTCCACTACCGGGATCTGCACAAAAGAGCGCAGAGTGTATTATCAGCACAACCGACCTCATGTGCTGGTAAGTATCGAGCCTAACCTCGACAAAGTAGTGATGAGGCTAGGACACAACAAACCAATAACCTACAGCTAAACAGTAGCAAGCAGAATAACAGTAATAAAAGTAATTCAAAAGTAACAGGGGAGGGGTAACATGCTATGGGGAAATACCAACACAAAGAATTATAATAATAGTGGAATAAGACAACTAAGATATTTGAACTGAAAATAGCAAGAAGTCATAACATACAGGCAATAAGTGCACGACATCACCCTTCGTGCTTTTACTCTCGATCCTCACCAATGCAATCAAGTAATGAAAATGTGCACGGCATCACCCTTTGTGCTTTATATCTCTTCCTTACCATATAAATATTAGAAATGTGCATGGCATCACCCTTCGTTCTTTATCTCTCTTCCTCACCATATGCACCAATATCAATAAAAATGTACACGACATCATCCTTCGTGCTTTATCACTCTTTCCTCACCAAATGCATTAATATGAATGTGCACGGCATCACCCTTCGTTCTTTATCTCTCTTTCCTCACCCAAAAAAAGCAACAACAACATCCCGACAAGGGAATCAACAACAAGAATAGACACATCCCGGCAAGGGAACCAACAGTAAGAAATAAATACGTCCCGGCAAGGGAATCAGCGACAACCAAACTTGTACCTACAATTAACTTCACAAATGAAACCTCAACTGGAGCCAATTCTCAACAACAAAAAAATACCACGAAGATAATCATAAGTCTTGCCCAACATGGAGAATCAACAATTTAGGCATTTGTAGTACTTAGTAAGAAACACAACAATTACAATTTAAGACTCACGGGCATGCTTGACAACAACGTATAGATAATCGTCACCACACCTATACGTCGTGCACTACACTAGCACATAGCAAATAAAGCACAATACCTATTTCCTCAAGCTAAGGTTAGACTAAACACTTACCTCGAACTTCCACGGCCAACTCAAGCCTCAAACATCGCTTTTCCTTTAGAATTCGCCTCCAATTCAATTGTATCTAGCCCATATTAATTTAACAACATCAATAAATGCTAGAGAATTCATACCCAATGCTTAAATATAGGTTTTCTATTATTTTCCCCAAAAAGTCAATAATCGACCCCGGGACCGCTTGGTCAAAACTCGAGGTTCGAACCAAAACACCCATTCACCCACGAGCCCGAATATGTAATTAGTTTCGAAATCTGACCCCTAAAGGAGGTCTAAATTCCAATTATTCAAAAAGCCCTAACTCTACCTAAATTCCTAATTTCTACCATGAAAACTATTGATTCTTGATTAAAAATTGATGAAAAACATTGGGTAATTGAAAGAGTAAAAGTTAGAATTGATTACCAACACTTTGGGAGTGAATTTGTGTGAAGAAAATCGCCTCTAGATCTTGGTAGTTCGAAAATATGAAGAAAATGGGTTCTACCCGTATTTGCTACTCTTTTTAAAAGACTGGACAGGCCTTTATCGCGTTCACGATCGGCCTACCGCGTTCGCGAAGAGCTGCCCGTTGAGGACTTATGCAATCGCGAGTTCTCCTACGTGTTCGTGAAGGGTAAGCCCCCCTGACCTTCGCGTTCACGGACCAGTGTACACATTCACATAGAACAAATGACGACTACCCAACCTACCTCCAATTTACTATACGCATTCGTAGGACATGGGTCACATTCGTGTAGAGCTGCCCCCAGTACTCCGCGTTCGCGTCCCTCTCTTTGCGTTCACATAGAACAAATTCCACCCCCAGCCCAGTTCCCTTTCACGATCACGAGAGTTACTACGCAATCACGATGCACAAAATGTCTGTGCACCTAAAGCAGCAAAACCTGCAATTTTTCTAAGTGTAAAAACATCCCGAACCCCATCCGAAACTCAACGAGCCCTCGGGGCTCCAAACCAAACAGGCACACTAACCTAAAAATATCATACGGACTTACTCACGCGATCAAATCACCAAAATAATACCTAGAACTTCAAGTTTAGCATCAAAATCAAAGAAAAATCTCCATAACTCTTGAGTTCAAATTTTAACTACCGAGGGTCCGATTCATGTCATATCAAGTCCGTTTCGTACCAAATTTTACAGGCTCAACCTAAATACCATATAAGACCTGTACCGGGCGACAAAATCAAAATACGGGCCCGATCATCAATTTCATATACATTTAAATTTTCAAAAGCTCTTAAAATTTAAGTTAAACAATTTTCTTCAAAAATTCATTTCTCGGTCTTGGGACCTCGGAATTCGAATTCCGGGCATACGTCCGAGTCCCATATTTTTCTAGGGACCCTCCGAGACCGTCAAATCATGGGTCCGAGTTCGTTTACCCAAAATGTTGACCGAAGTCAACTTAGATTTAATTTTTAAGGCAAAATTAGCATTTTTATCAAATTTCCATATAAAAGTGTTTCGGATATACGTCCGAACCGCACACGCAAATCGAGATGAGATAAAAGGAGGATTTTAAGGCCTTAGAACACAAAATTGACTTGTAAATCAAGTGATGATCATACTCATACTACGCTTTTGTACTTAACTGTACAGGATTTGAGGCAGGTGCATCTAGTTACCCATCTGGCGCGCGTTCCTGATTCCTGATCGAGATCTCACGGTGAGCTGCCCCCCTCTGAGCTGTTCAACAACATACCGAAGTTCTTTTCTTTTGTTATTATTATGTACTGTCTATTCTGTTTCAGGCAGTAGGATAATGATATTTTTGTACATTCTACTAGTTGCCCTAGTACTTGTGACACTTGTTCTTGGCACACACTATAGACTATTATTTTGGGATGTATTTATGTCATTACAAACTTATTGATTATCGACTATTAAAAGCTTAACTGTTAAGAAAAATGTTTGGGTGTGTTGATAAAATAATGAGGACTCACTAATTGATTAGGATTGGCTTGCCTGACAACGGTGTTGGGCGCCATCACGACCTATAATGAAATTTGGGTCGTGACACCCGGGAGTCGACTTTTGGACTAATTTTTGGATTTTTTGTTAAAGATAGACTTTATAATCCAGGATAGTTTTTTATGAGTTTTATTTGTGCTTTGAAGTCATTTTGGTTAGATTCGAGCTGTCCGAAGGTCTTTTCACCCGAGAAGTTTATTTTAGAGTATCGATTTGTCTTCTTTAAGGTAAGTATCTTGCCTAACCTTGTGTAGGGGATTTACCCTTAGGCTTTGAGTCTTCTATGCTAATTGTAGTCTGTGTATGTGAGGTGATGAGTGCGTGCTCGGACTTATTTGTGGAAAATTTGCCTTTTAGGGTTCTTAGGTCTTTATATTCACTAAGTAGGAAGTTGTTCTAATATGATTGAGTTTTCTATTTGCAAGGTTCACCTCTACATACTCTATACGATGTTGTTAGCACTTCTTTAGCTCTTACTTGTTATTTGACCCTTATTTGCCTTAATTGAAGTGATTGCCTTCCTTATTATTTTGTTACTTCTTAATTGTGAGTTCTTTTATGACTTTGTGCATATATGCTACATGTCAAAATTGTCGTAGTTGCCTGTGTAGTTATCACGTGCCTTACATATATTGTTGTTTTTGTAAAGGTTGTTATATTCCTTTGATTTTTTCGTGATGCTCTTATTGTCGTGTACTCATACTTTTGGTGGTAGAAATTTTTGTAATTGAGTTGTGTGACGACCCGGCTGGTCGTCTTAAGAATTAACGACTCGATCCCCTATTAACTACTTTCCTCGTGTTTATTTTTGCTATTTTGATTTGCCGAGATATTCGGTTTTGAGTTTCGGAGAGTTTTGGGACACTTAATCCCTTAATGAGAGCTTAAGTTTTGGAAATTTGACCGTAGTCAGAACAGTGTGAAGACGGCCTTAGAATGGAATTCCGATGGTTCCGTTAGCTCCGTTGAGTGATTTCGGGCTTAAGAGCGTGATCAGATTGTGGTTTGGAGGTCCGTAGCTAATTTAGACTTGAAATTCCGAAAGTTAAATTTTTGAAGTTTCCAGTACGATAGTGAGATTTTGATCCAAGGGTCGGAATGGAATTCCGGAAGTTGGAGTAGCTCCATAGTATTAAATGTGACGTGTGTGCAAAATTTCAGGTCATTCGAACTAGGGTTTATAGACTTTTTGATCGAAAACGTATTTTGAGAATTTTATAGTTCTTAGGCTTGAATCCCTGATTAATTCGAGGTTTCGGTGTTGATTTAGCTGTTTTAAGGATTGGAATAAGTTTGGATAGTGGTATATGACTTGTTTGTATTTTTGGTTGAGGTCTCGGGGCCTCGCGATGGTTTCGGAAGGTTGCCGGAAGATTTGGGAGTTGGTTTGATCAGCTTCAGCTGCTGAACTTCTGTCATAACCGCACCTGCAGATTGGGGACCGCAGGTGCGTGATCGCAGAAGTACTTGAGGAGACACAGATGTGGTTAAGTGCTTGGAAGCCAGTTTCCGCAGGTGCGGTGGTATGGGCGCACCTGTGAGACCGCATGTGCGGTAGAAGAAGCGCAGATGTGGCCTAGTGCCATAAGTGAATTATCGAAGATGCGATGTTATTTCCACAAAAGCGGACCGCAGGTACGGTCCCATGACCGTAGAAGCGGATTAGTTGGGCAGAAACATATAAATTCTTGCCTTCGCGAATTTGAGCTATTTTCACCTCTTTTTAAATGGGAAGAAGCCTTGGGGAGCATTTTCAAGAGAGGTTTTCAAAGGAATTCATTTGGGTAAGGTCTTTGGTCCCTAAAATCGTTATTGGGGTGATTTTTATCATTATAAACATGAAAATTTAAGGAAACTCAGTGGTAATTTGGGGGTTAGGGCTTGAGTAATTAGAGACCTTTGAGTGATGATTTGAGGGATCATTTGAGGTTCAATTTTGGTAATTTTGGTATGACTGAACTCGTGAGAGTATGAGGATTTTGGAAACGTAAATTTTACCTGATTCCGATATGTGGGCCCGATGGGCATTTAGGTCATTTTACCTAATTTCGCATATTAGCTTAGAATTTCTTTGTAAAATCAGTTACTTGAAGTGTTATTTACATTATAAAATTTAAGTGAATAGATTTGAGTTATTTGGAGTCGAGTACTCGTGGCAAGAGCGTGGTTTCGGATTGATTTGAGCTGGTTCGAGGTAAGTGGCTTGCCTAACCTTGTGTGGGGGACTTTCTCCTTAGAATTTGGTATATTTGGTAATTAAAATGCCTTATACGTGAGGTGACGAGTGCGTATTTGAGCTAATTGTTGAAAATCCGGTTTTCTTTAAGTAATTTCAATTGTGTTCCTTTTTCTGTTTTATACTACTCGCAACTTAAGCCCGTTGTTAGCTTAGAAAAGCATGGTTAATTGACTAAATTGCTTATTTGCTTAAACCGCCTTAATCACATTATGTGAAGCATGTTAGGTTAGAATTATCTGTTTAGTTGGTACGAAATTGAGCTTAATTGAGTATTCCTTGTATTGTTACTGCGTGTTTTACTTTGAGACTACGGGACGGCATCCCGGGAGATCCCCTGTACATATTTATGATTTGACCTGAGGTACGGGATACCGAGAGATCCCTAGCACGTATATTAAGGATACCAAGAGATTCTCGGGATACCAAGAGATCCCTAGCATATATTGAGTATACTGAGAGATCCTCGGGATACCAAGAGATCCCTAGCATATATTGAGGATATCGAGAGATCCTTGGGATACCAAGAGATTCCTGTTATATATTGAAGGTACTAAGAGATCCTCGGGATACTGAGAGATCCCCAATTATTATCCTGGCGAAGAGTGGTATTTCCTTGTGATTGTTCTTGCCTCTGTTTCAGTTATTGAGTTCCTTGTTTTCTTGTATTAAATTCTCATTGTTAGCTTTCAACTGTACTGCTTATCTTATTATGCCATACCTTATATTTTTATTCTATCTCAATAGGGTCCTGACCTTCCTTGTCACTACCTGACCGAGGTTAGGCTTGGCACTTACTGAGTACTGTTGTGGTGTACTCATGCCCTTTCTGCACATGTTTTTCATGTGAAGATCCTGGTACTTCGACCCAGTCCTATCACCCTTGAGGCGAGGCGACTGCTCTAGAGACCTCAAGGTATATCTACCACGTCCGTAGACCGAGGAGTCCCTTTCCATTCTATCTTGTAGTGATAGAACTTCTATATTTTCTGTTGATGTAGACATTCCAGAGTTAGAGCATTTTTATTATATTCATAGCTTGTGATTCATGGGTTTCCGGATTTTGGGAAAATATATTAGTTTTGAGAGTTAATATTGTGTATGTCGAGCGGCACTTTTAAACGCTGTTTTATTACTCTATTTCTGCTTTAAATTGTTTTCTTCCGCAAATTGGTTTATCTTTCGCATTTTAGGCTTACCTAGTCGTAGAGACTAGGTGCTGTCACAATGGTTCACGGACGGCGAAGTAGGGTTATGGCAAGTTGGTATCAATGCTCTAGGTTCATAGGAGTCATGAATCACAAGCCGGTTTATTAGAGTCTCACTGATCGGTATGGAGACGTCTGTACTTATCTACGAGAGGCTATGTAACTGTTAGGAAAATTCCACTTCATTTGATATCCTTGTCATGTGAGATTTGATGTTACAATTCTAAACTTCTATCTTTTATTCTCTCACAGATGGTGAGTACATGCGCTACCCGAGATGATCAGGCACCCGCACCCTCTACTGCAACCGTCAAAGGCCGGGGCCGGTGTAGAGGCCGAGGATGCGCACGTGGTGCAGCCAGAGCACCTGCGCGAGATGCCACCGAGGTATCACCAGCAATTCCAGCCGGAGTCCAAGCACCTGATACACCTACTACTACTACAACTCCAGCACTTCAAGAGACTCTGGCACAGTTCATGAGCATGTACACCACTTTGGCTCAGGCATAGTTTCTTCCCTTTGCTGCAGCTACATCTCAGGCCAGGGGAGGAGCACAGACTCCTGCCACCCGCACTCCTGAGTAGCGAGTGCATGTTGAGCAGGTCCCTGAGATTATTCCTGTACAGCCTGCAGTCTGAGATCAGCTTGAGGATATGGCAGCGGTTTCCGAGGATGAGCAGCTGAGGCTTGAGAGGTTCAAGAAGTACAAGCCTCATGCATTCAGTGGTCTAGCATCGGATGATGTTTTGGGATTTCTAGATGAGTGTTACCGCATTCTCTGTACCATGGGTATATCAGGGTCGAACGGTGTTTCCTTCACTACTTTCCAGCTTCGAGGAGCCGCCTATGAGTGGTGGCACACCTATGAGTTAGACAGTTCGGATGAGGCTGCTTCACTGACTTGTACTCAGTTTTCAGATCTATTCTTGAGAGAGTATGTTCCTTAGAGCCTTAGGGATACATGGCGTGCAGAGTTTGAGCATTTGCGCTAGGATGCTATGACTGGCCCAAAGTATGCTGTTCGTTACACTAGTTTGGATAGACATGCACCAGCCTTGGTTTCTACTGTTCGCGAGAGGGTTCGCCGGTTTATTGAGGGCCTTATTCCCAGCATCAGGTCTAACATGGATTGTGAGTTGGAGATGGATATTTCTTATCAGCAAGTGGTGAGTATTGCTAGGAGGATTGGCGGTATACATGCTAGGGAGAGAGAGGAGAGGGAGGCCAAGAGGTCTCGACAGTCGGGCCATTATTCTGGTGCCCGTGCCCCAGCTGCAGGTCATCATGGTAGGGGTTATATGAGTCGCCCTGTTCATTCAGCTCTTCCAGCAGCTAGTGGTATTCCAGTTCCTCCTAGGTCTCAGGAGCCTTATTTTGCACCTCCGGTATCTAGCGCACCTCCTACGCGTGGTGCTTTTAGAGGTCAGTCCAGCATACCTGGCCCGAGCTAGTCACAACTGCCACATCCTCCCAGAGCTTGTTTTGAGTGCGGTGACACATGCCATGTGGTGAGGGATTGCCCTAGACTTGGGAGGAGTGCACCTCCACAAACTTCTCAGCCACAGTGCACCTCGCAGAGCTCTCAGGCTATGGTTACAGCTCTGGTTGCTACCTCACCTGCTCAGCCAGCTAGAGGTGGAGGTCAGGGAGGTAGAGGTCGCCCTAGAGGGGAGGCCAGGATCGATACTATGCCCTTCCTTCCCGTACCGATGTTGTTGCCTCCGATTCTGTCATCACAGGTATTATACCGGTTTGTCACAGAGATGCATTGGTTCTATTCGATCCAGGCTCTACTTACTCTTATGTGTCTTCTTATTTTTCTCTGCATTTGGGTGTACCTCGAGATTCTTTGAGTTCCCCTGTTTATGTTTCTACTCCTGTGGGAGATTCTCTTGTTGTGGACCATATTTATCGGTCATTTTTGGTTTCTCTTAGTGGTTTTGAGACTAGAGCCGATTTATTGTTGCTCAGCATGGTAGATTTTGATATTATCTTGGGCATGGACAGGTTGTCTCCCCATTATGCTATTCTTGATTGTCACGCCAAAACTGTGGCGCTAGTTATGCCAGGTGTACTGCGTGTTGTGTGGATGGGGTACTTTAGATTACACTCCCAGTAGAGTTATTTCTTTTCTTAAAGTTCAGCGTATGGTTAAGAAGGGGTGTGACGCGTATTTAGCTTATGTGAGAAATGTCAGTATTGATACCCCTTCAGTTGATTCAGTCCTAGTAGTACGGGATTTTCCCAATGTGTTTCCAGCTGATCTTCCGAGCATGCTGCCTGATAGAGATAATGATTTTGGCATTGATCTGCTGCCATGCACTCGGTCCATTTCTATTCCTCCGTATCGTATGGCTCCTCCTGAGTTGAAGGAGTTAAAGGATCAGTTACAGGAATTGCTTGATAAGGGTTTTATTTAGCCTAGTGTATCACCTTGGAGTGCTCTTGTCTTGTTTGTTAAGAAAAAGGATGGTTTTATGCGTATATGTATTGATTATCGCTAGTTGAACAAGGTTACAGTGAAGAACCGTTATCCTTTGCCTCGTATTGATGATCTGTTTGACCAGCTTCAGGGCGCACATGTGTTTTCTAAGATTGACTTGCGCTCAGATTACCATCAGTTGAAGATTCGGGAGCCAGATATCCCGAAAACTGCTTTCAGGACTCGGTATGGTCATTACGAGTTCCTTGTTATGTCATTTGGGCTGACCAATGCGCCAGCAGACTTTATGCATTTGATGCACAGTGTGTTCCGACCGTATCTTGACTCGTTCGTCATTGTCTTTATTGATGATATTCTGGTGTATTCTCGGAGTCGGGAAGATCACGAGCAGCACCTGAGGACAGTGCTTCAGACCTTGATAGAAAACAAGTTATATGCTAAGTTCTTGAAATATGAGTTTTGGTTGGATTCCGTGGAATTCTTAGGCCACGTGGTGCCGAGGGGTATTCAGGTGGATCCGAAGAAAGTAGAGGCCATGCAGAGTTGGCCTAGACCATCCTCAGCTACAGATATCCGCAACTTCCTTGACTTGGCAAGTTATTACCGTTGTTTTGTTGAGGGGTTTTCATCGATTGCAGCCCATATGACCAGACTGACCCAGAAGGGTGCTCCGTTCCAGTGGACGGAAGAGTGTGAGGCAAGCTTTCAGAAGCTCAAGATAGCTTTGACTACAGCTCTAATTTTGATATTGCCTATAGGTTCGGGGTCTTACACTATCTATTGTGATGCCTCGAAGATTGGCCTTGGAGTGGTTTTGATGCAGGACGGTAGGGTGATTGCCTACGCGTCCAGATAGTTGAAGGTGCATGAGAAGAACTACCCTGTTCATGACCTTGAGTTAGTTGCCATTGTTCACGCCCTGAAGATCTGGCATCATTATTTGTATGGTGTTCCCTGTGAGATTTATACTGATCATCGGAGCTTGTAGCACCTGTTCAAGCAAAAGGATATAAATTTGCGCCAGAGGAGATGGTTAGAGTTACTGAAGGACTATGATATCACTATTTTGTATCACTCGGGTAAGGCCAATGTGGTGGCCGATGCCTTGAGTCGCCGACCAGAGAGTTTGGGGAGTTTCGGGTTCTAGCTTTTGTGGTTTATCGGTCTTTCGTATTTGATTGTATCAGGGAGAGTCAGTATGATGACCCTCATTTGCTTGTCCTCAAGGACAAGGTTCAGCATGGTGATGCCAAAGATGTGACCATTGGTTATGATGGGGTATTGAGGATACAGGGTCGAATTTGTGTACCCAATGTTGATGGGCTTCGGGAGTTGATTCTAGAGAAGGCCCATAGTTCGCGGTATTCCATTCATCCTGGTGATGCTAAGATGTATCAGGATTTGAGACAATACTACTGGTGGAGGCGGATGAAAAAAGATATAGTTGGATTTGTAGCTCGATGCCTCAACTGTCAGCAGGTGATGTATGAGCACCAGAGACCGGGTGGGTTACTTCAACAGATAGAGATCCTGGAGTAGAAGTGCGAGCAGATCACCATGGACTTTGTAGTTGGGCTCCCACAGACTTTGAGAAAGTTCGATGCTATTTGGGTGATTGTGGATCGGCTGACCAAGTCCGCGCACTTCATTCCTGTGTGTACTACCTATTCTTCGGAGCGTCTAGCGGAGATTTATATCCGGGAGATTGTTCGTCTGCATTGTATTCCAGTTTCCATCATTTTAGATAGAGGTACTCAGTTCATATCACGGTTCTGGAGGGCCGTTCAGCATGAGTTGGGTACTTGGGTGGAGTTGAGCATAGCATTTCACCCTCAGGCGGACGGACAGTCCGAGCGCACTATTTAGATTCTTGAGGATATGCTCCGTGCGTGTGTGATTGAGTTTGGAGGGTCTTGGGATCAGTTCTTTCCATTGCGGGAGTTTGCTACAACAACAGCTATTAGTCCAACATTCAGATGGCACTGTATGAGGCTTTATATGGTAGGTAGTGTAGATCCCCGGTGGGTTAGTTCGAGCCGGGCGAGGCTAGATTATTGGGCACAGACTTGGTTCAGGATGCTTTGGAGAAGGTCAAGGTGATTCAGGATAGACTCCGTACAGCCCAGTCTCGATAGAAGAGTTACGCGGACCGGAAGGTTCGTGACGTTTCCTATATGGTTAGAGAGTAGGTTCTGCTTTGGGTTTCGCCTATGAAGGGCGTTATGAGATTTGGGAAGAAGGGAAAGTTGAGTCCGAGGTTTATTGGCCCTTTTGAGGTGTTGAGGCGTGCTGGGGAGGTTGCTTATGAGCATGCCTTACCTCCCAGCTTGCCAGAAGTTCATCCATTATTTCATGTTTCGATGCTCCGGATGTATCACGATGATCCGTCGCACGTGTTGGATTTTAGTTCAATCCAGTTGGACAAGGATCTATCCTATGTTGAGGAGCCAGTGGCAATATTGGACAGGCAAGTTGGAAAGCTGAGGTCAAAGAACATTGCATCTGTGAAGGTTTAGTGGCGGGGTCAGTGGGAGACCGAGTAGGATATGCGCAACCATTACCCTCATCTTTTCACTACTTCAGGTATTCTCTATGCTCGTTCGAGGACGAACGAATGTTTAAGTATAGAGGATGCGACAACCCGGCCGGTCGTCTTAAGAATTAATGTCCCGATCCTCTATTAACTACTTTCCCTGTGTTTATTTCTGCTATGGGTGTTCATGGTTCGGTTTGGATCGGTTTTTCCCTAAAAACAAAACCAAACCAAGTAAGTCGATTTTTCAAATATTAGAACCAAACCAAACCAATTAAATCGGTTTTTCTCGATTCGGTTTATGTCAGTTTTTTGGTTTTTTCGGTTATTTGTCGGTTTTTTCTTAAATATAAGACATACACTACCAAACACATATTCGGCGACCACATTTTCAATGTAACACTATCAAATCAATTGCCCTTTGAGAAATCTATTATTTACCAAAATATACTTATGATAATTGAATCAAATAGTGATGAATAATTTAAGGACTCAATTAAAAGTATGTTATTTTTAACACGAAATGGATTCTTACACAAAACAAAAGAAAACTACCAATCAAAATAGAATGTAAAGGTAACAAACTATATTAAAAGTGCAAACTATTAACATTTACCATAAATTTTTTGAAACTTTGTATAATAATATACATATATATAGGTGTAATAATAAATTTGAAATAGCTACTCCTATAGTCGGTTTGGTTTGGTTTTTTCTGAATAAAACCAAAACCAAACCAAATTTGATCGATAAAATTCAAAACCAAAACCAAACCAAACCAAAAAAGTATCGGTTTTTTTGGTCGGTTTGGTTTGGTTTTTGGTTTGGTTCGGTTTTTCGGGTTTTTATGAACACCCCTAATTTCTGCTATTTTGATTTGCCGGGATGTTCGGTTTTGAGTTTCGGAGAGTTTTGGGACACTTAGTCCCTTAATGAGAGCTTAAGTTTTGGAAATTTGACCGTAGTCGGAATAGTGTGAAGATGTCCTCACAATGGAATTCTGATGGTTTCGTTTACTTCGTTGAGTGATTTCGGGCTTAGGGGCGTGATCAGATTGTGGTTTGGAGGTCCGTAGCTAATTTAGGCTTGAAATGCCGAAAGTTGAATTTTTGAAGTTTTCGATTCGATAGTGAGATTTTGATCCGAGGGTCGGAATGGAATTCCGGAAGTTGGAGTAGCTCCGTAATGTTAAATGTGACGTGTGTGCAAAATTTCAGGTCATTCCGATGATGGTTGATAGACTTTGTGATCGAAAGCGTATTTTGAGAATTTTGGAGTTCTTAGTCATGAATTCATGGTTAATTCGAGGTTTCGGTGTTGTTTTAGGTGTTTTAATGATTGGTATAAGTTTGGATAGTGGTATATGATTTGTTTGTATTTTTGGTTGAGGTCCCGGGGGCCTCGGGATGGTTTCGGAAGGTTGCCGGAAGATTTGGGAGTTGGTTTGATCAACTTCAGCTGTTGAACTTCTGTCATAACCGCACCTGCGGATTGGGGATCACAGGTGCATGATCGCAGAAGCGCTTGAGGAGACGCAGATACGGCGAAGTGCTTGGAAGCTAGTTTCCGCAGGTGCGGTGGTATGGGTGCACCTGCGAGACCGCAAGTTCGGTAGAAGAAGCGCAGATGCGGTCCAGTGCCTTAAGTGAATTATCACAGATGCAACGTTATTTCCGCAAAAGCAGGACCGCAGGTGCGGTCCAACGACCACAGAAGCGGATTAGCTGACAGAAACATATAAATTCTTGACTTCGCGAATTTGAGCTATTTTCACCTCTTTTCAAACGGGAAGAAGCCTTGGGGAGCATTTTCAAGAGAGGTTTTTAGCGGAGTTCATTGGGGTAAGGTCTTTGGTCCCTAAACTCGTTATTGGGGTAATTGTTATCATTATAAACATGAAAATTTAAGGAAAATTAGTGGTAATTTGGGGGTTAGGGCTTGACTAATTAGAGACCTTTGAGTGATGATTTGAGGGACCATTTGAGGTCCGATTTTGGTACTTTGGTATGAATGAACTCGTGAGAGTGTGAGGATTCTGGAAATATAAATTTTACCTGATTCCGAGATGTGGGCCTGAGGGGCATTTTGGTTATTTTATCTAATTTCGCGTATTAGCTTAGAATTTCTTTGTAGAATCAGTTACTTGAAGTATTATTTACATTATAAAATTTAATTGAATAGATTTGGGCCATTTGGAGTCGAGTACTCGTGGCAAGAGCATGGTTTCGGATTGATTTGAGCTGGTTCAAGGTAAGTGGTTTGCCTAACCTTGTGTGGGGGACTTTTCCCTTTGGATTTGGTATATTTGGTAATTGAAATGCCTTGTACGTGAGGTGACGAGTACGTACTTGAGCTAATTGTTGAAAATCTGATTTTCTTTAAGTAATTTCAATTGTGTTCCCTTTTCTGTTTTATACTACTCGCAACTTAAGCTTGTTGTTAGCTTAGAAAAGCATGGTTAATTGACTAAATTACTTATTTGCTTAAACTGCCTTAATTGCATTAAGTGAAGCATGTTAGGTTAGAATTATTTATTTACTTGGTACGAAATTGAGTTAATTGAGTATTTCTGTTGTTGCCGTGTGTTTTACTTTGGGACTACGGGATGGCATCCCGGGAGATCCCCTGCATGTATTTATGATTTGAGCTGAGGTGCGGGATACCTAGAGATACCTAGCACGTATATTGAGGATACCAAGAGATTCCTAGCATATATTGAGGATACCGAGAGATCCTCGGGATAACAAGAGATCCCTGGTATATATTGAGGGTATCAAGAGATCCTCGGGATACTGAGAGATCCCCGGTTATTATCCTTGTGAAGAGTGGTATTTCCTTGGGATTGTTCTTGCCTCTGTTTCAGTTATTGAGTTCCTTGTTTTCTTGTATTAAATTCTTATTGTTAGCTTTCAACTGTACAGCTTATCTTATTCTGTCATACCTTATATTTTTATTTTATCTCAGTAGAGCCCGAACCTTCCCCATCACTACCCGATCGAAGTTAGGCTTGGCACTTACTAAGTACCGCTGTGGTGTGCTCATGCCCTTTCTGCGCATGTATTTTCATATGCAAATCCAGGTACTTCGACCCAGTACTATCACCCTTGAGGCGAGACGACTACTCCAGAGACTTCGAGGTATATCTGCCGCGTCCGCAGACCGAGGAGTCCCTTTTCATTCTATCTTGTAGTGATGACCCTTCTATCTTTTCTGTTGATGTAGACATTCCGGAGTTAGAGCATTTTTATTATATTCGTAGCTTGTGATCCATGGGTTTCCGGGTTTTGGGAAAATGTATTAGTTTTTGAGAGTTAATATTGTGTATGCCGAGCGGCACTTTTAAACGCTGTTTTATTACTCTATTTCTGCTTTAAATTATTTTCTTCCGCAAATTGGTTTATCTTCCACATTATAGGCTTACCTAGTCGTAGAGACTAGGTGCCGTCATGATGGTTCACGGAGGGCGAACCGAGGTCGTGACAAGTTGTTGATTTAAATTATATACGGTGGGATCGGGTTGCATGCCGCAATAGGAGGAATAAGGGTGATATATTAAGGAGAAAAAAGAGTGAATTGATATTATAAGGTAGGATCGGGTTGCACACCGCAACAGGAGGAATAAGGGTGATATATTGAGGAGGAATAAGGGTGAATTAATAGTATATGGTGGGTCGGGTTGCGTGCTGCAACATATTATGTTTATTGTTATGATATTGATATTGTACGGTGGGATCGGGTTGCACGCCGCAACAGGAGGAATAAGGGTGATATATTGAGGAGGAATAAGGGTGAATTGATATTATATGGTGGGATCGGGTTGCGCGCCGCAACATATCTTGTATTTTGGTATCCCCTGTTTTACTGTATTGACTTTAGTTCCTTTGTGCAAAACTTTGATAATTTTTATTTTTAGTTTTCACTGAGTTTTGAGGATCGAGTTATTGTCATTGACTTATTGACTTACCGTCATTTCCTGAGTTATTTTCCTAATAGAATTATTCTGGTGAATTAATTTTCAAAGTAAATTTACTACGGTGAGTCATTTCCTCCTGCATGCTGATTCGTTCGTAATATCGTGATTTTAAATGAAGGAATTAATATCATGCTTCCTTGTGTGCCTTTGAGTTAGAACTCGTCGTATATTTTAGTATTTGCTATTTCTAATAATAATTATTTTATTTCAATTGCTTCCCCGGACTAATCTTCTTCACTTGCCTAAGGATTTTTTCTATTTTATTTAAAAAGGAATGTTATTATGTTTTAGCTTAATAAAAATTAAATGCAAGAGCTATTCGATTTTGAATTTTATTCGAAAATGTTATTTTCTTCACTCAAATGATTTCAAAAAAAAAAAAAATAACTTCCTCTTTCTCGCTGGTTCCTATTTAGCCTAGAAACTGTAAATTTACTTTATGAAATATAAATGAAACTTCTTGAATATCTTAATTAGTAATTGATACGGATATGATGTATTGAGTAGCACGTGAATTTTGCTATGTAAAGTGAAAGGGAAATATGTGGGCACAAGGTGCCATGTGTGTTAAAGGTTTGGAGGTTGTGATTTTGATACGAGACTTCGAGGATTGGGATGGTCGGAATTGTGTATTAGGAATGATGCGATTGGTTGAGTTAACATTGTTTTCCTTATTTGAGCACATTTTTACTTGTCTGTATCCCAGCTATGTTGGTATTAATTTACTTGGTTACTTTTCGTTACCATCCGTGTTTTCCCCTTATCGTCTCTTTTGTTTGTAATTTGATTTCTCCCTGCTATTGGCGTTACTTTGTTATCTTTATCTTGTTAGTGGTATGTCATATCATGTTGAGCTTATTAGACCAGTATGTGTCTTGACTGTTCCTCGTTACTACTCCATCGAGGTTGGTCTTGGTACTTACTGGGCACTGCTGTGGTGTGCTCATACTACACTTCTGTACATTTTGTACAGATCTAGGTATTCGGTCGTTAGTAGCTGTGCGGATCGTTTCCTTTTGTTCTGGAATAGTAATATATTCATCTTGTACAACTACTCCTAGGAAGGCTTATGACTTGTACTACCGGTTTGGGATTATAAATTGTTTAGAGATTTCTATTTCGAAATTGTTCGAAGTTAGTAAATATTGTCGCTATTTCTATTAATGTTAGGCTTACCTAGTCTTAGAGACTAGGAGCCATCATGCGACTCCTTCAGAGGGATTTTGGGTCGTGACAATAGGGAAGAGAATGTTGCAAGAGGAAAATAGAGATAGTGCGATGATACTTATATTTTAAATTTATTTAAAAATATAGAGATTAAATTATTAAATAATACTCAAAAATATTATTGATAGATTTAGATGATGAAAGAGTTCCGAGTAAGAGGATGATAGTGTAAAAATACATTAAATTTTAAGAATAATTTTTCTTTACTTTTATTGATGATTAATAATAGAGTGATAAGTAAGACATTAAGTCAATTTATAAACTAATAAATGTTCACATTACAGTATAAAATATATTAAGTAATAAATAATGCAATAACTATAAGCAAAGAACAAAAAAAGAAAAAAATTATGTCTAAAGATTTAGAAGGATAAGACTTATTTAATTTTGAGATGAAAATAGTAAGATTTTTGCTAAAATAATATGATTTAATATGCTCGAATAAGACAGATTACAATGTTATATGTTGAGTATTCTTTAATATTGATGGTAAAACAAAATACAAGTGCCAAAATCAAGGGGTTGGGTTATTGCAGTATAAAAAAAGAAAACAGGTTATCCACTATCAGATTTGAGAAATAGTTTCATGTCCTACATGTTAATTAATATATAATAATTATTTATAACTTTTATATAGAAAGTTTAATTTTAAGGTTATTTGCACATAATCCAAATAACCTAAATCATAATTTGATATGGTTTATATTGGCGCATACTAGTACCATATAAGATGCTTCTAGTTTAGCTATATTTGAGTATGATCTCGTAGTATATATGACAACATTAGCACTACTTCCAAATTTTTGCGTAGCAAATAACTTTTATTTAGAGAAAGAAAAGAGATCGTGGGTGGTGACAAACAACAACAACAACAATTACACTAGTATAATCCTACAAGTATGATTATCTTATCTGGAGGAGGTAAAGAGATTGTTTTCGATAGACCCCATTTCAAAGAAAGATAAAAAAAAATAGTAGCAACAACCATTAACATCAACAATCCAATTAGAAAATCGAAGTGAAAGAAACAACCAATAGTAATAGAAATCTAAGAATAAGAAAATACAAGACTAACTAATAGTACTGGTATGGACAAAGAAAAAGCTTGACTATCTAACCTTCTATCCTAATTTTCGACCTCCACATTCTCCTATCAAGGGTTATGTCCTTGGTAAGCTGAAACATCACAATGTCTTGCCTAATTACCTCTCCCCATTTCTTTGGCTTACCCCTACCGCTGCTAAAATTCGCCAAGGCCAACCTCTCATACCTCCTCTGGTGCATTTGTGTCTCTTCTTTTCATATGCCCGAACCATCTTAGTCTCACTTTCTGTATCTTCTCCTTCATAGGGGCCATAAACCACCTTGTCCCGAATAGGTTCATTTCTAATCTTATCTATAATGGTATGCCCGCACATCTATCTCAACATTTTCATATCTGCTACCTTCATCTTCTGTACATGAGAGTTCTTGAATAGTCAATACTCTTCTCCATACAACATAGTCGATCTAACCACCGCTTTGTAGAACTTACCTTTAAGTTTTAGTGGCACATTCTTGTAGGGAAAAATATCAGAAACAAGCCTTCATTTTATCCATCCAGCTCCAACATGTGACACCTTCGTCAATGAAAGATTGTGGGTGGCGAGAGTAAAGAAAATGTAGGATCCAAATCGATATGAATAAAGCGAGGTTATGGAGTTTCGGAAAATGAACTAGGTGATGGATTTTTGTAACACAATCTATTTTGGGCAAATTTCATAAATAGTCATTAAATTATCTCCTTTTTCTTTTTTATCAAAGTTACGTAACTTTACTTTTGCCACACAAAAAATACTATATTATCACAACGGCTAAAAATATAACTTTCCGATGCACTAATATATAAAATTGGTGAAACATTCCAGACAGAGATAAATAAATTAGTAGCTAGAAATATCCAAAATGAGTTAAAGTATTCATCGTCCAATACATTGATTTTATGTAATTCAAATTGCATTGAATTTCTAGATCAAGCACATTGTATGTATTTTGGCCTAATTTTAACTCAAGGTTTTTCTTATCGTGCATATTCACTGATTAATTTCTTGACAAAATACTTATATCACTACATGATTTCAAGGCTATAACACACATCACATCTATGATTTTATTTGAAATCTCAATATAAAATCTTATATACCTTTTTCATTGTTTCTTTTCTTAACTCATATACTCTTTGTTTTCGAATAATTTAAAATCTCGTTATACGATTTACTCCTATAATATATAGAAGAATTAACACAAATAGCAGTCTGCTAAACTAAAAATAGTCTGAGGATGTATAATCAATGTATACTGACTAATATATATCATAACTGGGCCTTTTAAATGGCACCTTATGGGCCTAATTTGGGCTTAACAACCCACAGCCCACTGGCAAAATCTCAGCAAGAAGGGTTTCTCATCAGCTTCAGTGAAAGCTTTCTGCTGGCACCTTGGAGCTCTCTCCCTCGACTCTGGTATCACTCTTCTCTCTCCTCTTTTTTCTTCTGCTTATAGCAAAATCTGATTTATGCGTTTGTTAATCAGTTTTTGTTGTTGAATGTGCTTTTTCATATGAGCTGAATCCTGTAATGTTGTAAAAGAACAGCTTGATGCTTTATCCTTTGAAACCACTAAAGATTATAACTTTGTGGGTAGGCGAATCTAATATTTCCTTCATTTTTTACTTTATCGGAATCACGACTCTTGGTCGTTCAAATGGTGTATTGTATAGTTATTGACTTAGTTACTGCTTCTGCTACAGCTTTAATCGCCTGAATTTGAACGAGGAGAATGGAAAGGTGAAATTGAGGACTCTGTGTTATTGATTTTCATATTGGTTGCCCAAAATGGCGTTGTTTCTTCCGTTGGCTACATTGGTTTTAGTGCTATGAATATTCATACGCTTATCCAATTAGCTCAAATATGATTATGATTAGACCTATTAACTACTTACCAAGTTGCTACATTGCGTTGTTTGTCATAAAAGAATATGCTTAATTATGATGAATTTAAGAGGTGACTTTAGTCGTCCTTCTCAGTCCGGATGCAAACCTGGTCAAACCCCATCCAGTATTGTCAAAGGCTCATTTGAATTTTGAAGCGTGCTCAAGCCCTGAAGCTAAGAGAAGCTCAGGGTAGGCGCTTCATGTCGCATAGGCTGCACTTCAGTGTAGGCAAGACACTAATTCACGATTGCCCATAAGTTTTATCTTGAATGTAGTGGTACTTAAAGATAAACATAATTGGCACGAAGATATACTAATTCTTAAGGAAATCATTATGAATAATTTTTTTTTTATTCATTACATGACATATATATTTTATTTTTTCATTGTTGCACCTTTTTTTACTAAAGCACATGCTTTAATTGTGCTTTGTGCTTAAAGCCCTGGCGTACTTGGAGCATTTTTTAACGCTTTTCGCCTTTGATGACACTGATCCATCATCATATTCCAGCTAGTTACTCGCGACTCGCGAGCTGTTGAACTTAAACCAACCCAAACTAGTGTGTCCAAGTTAAGTGGTAGATCTTTGGTGTTATGTAGTATCTCTTTTTTTCTCTTTTCTTTGGGCTTGTCATGTTGCATATAGTATTTTATATCAACCTTGTCAACCAAAAAGAAATATATCGGGGTCAACTCACAATGACAATTGCATCCTTGCTGGTGAATCAAGTGGTATTTAGGTGGAGAAGGGTAGAGGATGGGCATATTTGAAGCTGCGTATTTCTGGGTTATGACAAAAATTAGTATAACCTTGGTTTTTTTTTTTTTTTTTTTTCTGTTGACTTCATTTTCTTGTGAAAAGGGTTGTTTAAATCTTCAACCGAGAATTCAAGAACACTAGCCAAGATGCAACATAAAAAGTGCAGAAACACATGGATCTCTACATCTCTATGCACATTGTAGATTTATCTGTCTAGTGTGAGATATTTTAATGTTCATAGATTGTAAACTTATCCATCAAAAAGCTTATACATGACTTAGTATCATAGAATTTTATGATCTCAATAGTAAATGTTGTACGAATCAATCAAGAAGAGCGTACCTTGAATCGTGATGGTTTCCTAAAAACGTTGGGCGATATTTCCTTTTTTGCTGCTAAATCATGTGAGAAACTCATTTATCTTCCTTTCACCCTTTTTAGTTGTATTTATATATCTCACGTTCCTATCGAAAATAGCCTCTTTGACTTTATAGGGTAGGGGTAAAGCTGCGTACACATTACCCTCCCAGACCTCACGTATGGGATTAAGCTGAGCTTTTTTTTTTTGTTTGTTGTTGTTGTTACGTTCCAAAACTTAAGAGAAGTTAATGTTAGTTATATAAGCTATCTGATTTTGATCAATCAGAGTTTAATATTTTGTAAACTTAAATAACTAATATAGGGGAACTTGCAGTCTCACAATTACTGTAAAGTGGGATGCCTTACATTTATTGCAAAGAGGCTACATGTTGATTAAAACCCCTTTTGTAGTTAAATTTTTTTACCTAAGAAATTTCCAAAAGCAAGCCTCCCAGACCCCACTTATGGGATTACAGTGGGTCTTTTGTTGTTGTTAAGCCTATATTTTGTAGTGGTTGATTACGAAGAAGCATCCTGTTGTGATTCTTATTGTAGTTGTTATTGTTTCTGATAACAGTGTTAGGGCAGGAAAGGATATGTATTCACTAATAGGATATAAGACTCATCTCAGCATGATTATGATAAAACGAGAAGGATAAGAAACCTTCTCAAAGGGGCTATGTTGAGGGCATTCATATAGTGTATGTTCTGGAAAACTGCATGGACAATTGAAGGGTGCTTTGGTCATATAATTCACTACTTTTTATTTTTTGAATTTGTTGGCTTAATTTAATGATATATGAGTTTGGTTGGGCAATGAGGGGGTGGGTGGGTTAAGGGCTTTAGGTATTGCGGAATATCATGTTGAAGATGTTGTTTGCATAGGCTGAGTTGATATGGCCATTGTTGTAATTAAAAAAAAATTGAAAAGGAAGGATATATCTGAGTTGTTAAATACTGTAAAAGTTATGTCTTGAGTGAATTATAAAGATTGTCTTTATCAGGAGAAATGCTAATTTTCTGGTTTTGATAGTCAATATGATGGTAAAAGGAGATAAGTGGCAAAGGTTGAGGAACTTGAGACTTAGGTCGCAGGTTCGAACCCAACACCAAGCGAACTAAGCATAGTATTTTAGTGGGGACGATATAAGGGTGAGCTGAATATCCCTGAGTTTCGAAGACTGCGGTTGGTCCAGATGGATTTCTTGGTCATAAAAAAAAATGAAGTTTCCATTTTACTTCATCTTGGTAAGCAAGTATTACGTCATGTGTTTCTCCTTGTCGATCATTAATGAAAAATAAGCTTGAGAACAAGCTACGTACATGCATTATATGCAGTTCTTGCTAAACTCGAGACTAGCTTGAACTTTTAACCTTCCAACTTGTCCAGCTGAGTTTACGCGGCTAGTGTTCATTTGCCTACATATGCAGTAAGGGGTTGTTTGATTGCTGGTTAGAGTTATGAGGGTATTAGTAATGCATGAATTAGTTATGTAGGGATTAGTTATGCAGGATTTAGTTATGTTGAGATTAGTTATGTAGGGGTTAGTTATGTATGGATTAGTTATGCGAGGACTAGTTATGTAGGGATTAGTTATGCAGAGATTAATTAAGCGGTAGTTATATAAAGATTAGTAATATTGTTTATTAGGAGAAATGCTAATTTTCTGGTTTTGATAGTCAATATGATGGTAAAAGGAGATAAGTGGCACAAGTTGAGGAACTTGAGACTTAGGTCGCAGGTTCGAACCCAACACCATGCGAACTAAGCATAGTATTTTAGTGGGGACGATATAAGGGTGAGCTGAATATCCCTGAGTTTCGAAGACTGCGGTTGGTCCAGATGGATTTCTTGGGCATAAAAAAAAATGAAGTTTCCATTTTCCTTCATCTTGGTAAGCAAGTATTTACGTCATGTGTTTCTCCTTGTCGATCATTAATGAAAAATAAGCTTGAGAACAAGCTACGTACATGCATTATATGCAGTTCTTGCTAAACTCGAGACTAGCTTGAACTTTTAACCTTCCAACGTGACCAGCTGAGTTTATGCGACTAGTGTTCATTTGCCTACATATGCAGTAAGGGGTTGTTTGATTGCTGGTTAGAGTTATGCGGGTATTAGTAATGTAGGGATTAATTATGCATGAATTAGTTATGTAGGGATTAGTTATGTTGAGATTAGTTATGCAGGATTTAGTTATGTTGAGATTAATTATGTAGGGGTTAGTTATGTATGGATTAGTTATGCGAGGACTAGTTATGTAGGGATTAGTTATGTAGAGTTAATTAAGCGGTAGTTATATAAAGATTAGTAATATTGAAATATAATGTGAGTATTATTTATTGTTAGTCTAGTTTATTCTATTAAAATTGTAGTATTTCTTAAATATATTTTCTTAAACGAAAAAATACAAGTTTGAATAGAGGGTGTTGTCATTTTGAGTTTTAATACAAGCATTACTAATACATTTATAAGTTATTCCATCTTCTACCATGCATAAATTATACATTGATTTCCTCATAACTTATACATGTATTAGTTATGCGGAAAAGAAAATTATGAACCAAACATTCTATTAGTAATGCTATGTTTTATGTGGAAAAGAGAAAAAACCAACCAAACATTGTATAATTTATGCTAGATTCTATGTGGAGATTATTATTATTATTATTATTCCATTTTTGTAACCAAACAATGTATAAATTTGTTTTGTTGTTTTGGTAAGGTTATAGTACAAAAGTTGTCAAACATGTTTGTGTGCAAGTTGGGATATTTGGAATGAAAACCAATAATTTACCAACCACTAAAATTATTCTGGCCATGAACACTTGATTAGCTCCTCAAGGCGCTGCCAACTTACTTACCTAATCATTGTGAACTACTGTCTGATTTTTTTTTTCAAGTTTAAATTTGTTTTTGTTGTCTCTACCAGATAAGCTAATGGGTGATAAGAAGAAGGCCGGAGCTCTATTCGTGAGGCTCGTTTCAGCTGCTGGAACTGGATTTTTCTATGTAAAGAAGAAGACCAAAAAGCTTCAAACGACTCAGACGAAACTTGAATTCAGAAAATTTGATCCTCGTGTGAATCGTCATGTTTTGTTCAAGGAAGAAAAGATGAAGTGATACAAATGCCAAACTTGTACCAAATTCTCTTTTAATATCTGGCTTTCCTTTGCAGAAACCAGTTATGAAATTAGATAAAAGGACGTTGCTCAACTTGTACCACAGCAATAGGTTTGGTGTGTTTAGTTCTGTTTATGTAATTGTCTGAATTCGTTCATGATATTGTCTGAGTGAAACACAGTTATAGAAGAGCGGCTGTGAACGAACGATTCATTTTGTTTACTGCAATAACTTTTGCTCTCCCAATTACAGGAAATTAGCTAAACGAATCTTTCATTGGCCTGGAACCAGGTTGCTTTTAAGTCTTTGAATTCCAACTATGATTTGATAAAACTGGAAATGAACATAGTGATATGTAATACCTATGAAACTAACTACAGGAAATTATACCTTTTCTAGGCATTGCGTCATGATGTTTTTTAGTCTTTAGTTTTAATTACAAGAAATAAAGCGTCAAATATGTAAATTTGTGGGAAATATAATACCTAACAACATATCTAAATATATACGGATTAAGCGCTAACTTTAAATTCATGGCCAGCGTTTGTGTTTGCATTAAACGAATGAATGCAAGTCATATATACTTTAATTACTTAATCATGGTTAAGTAAATTAATAAGTATCTATCCAACTCCTCTCCGTTTCCTAATATCTCCATTTGCCAAAGTTCTCACTTGGATGGATGACATGTGTCTCATCTTAAGGTTTGAATTTAATTAATTAAAGCAAACTCTTAATCATAGTTAGATAATAGATTTACCCAAAAAAAAATTGGCAAGCCCACAATTTTAGCTACAAAATTCCCTTCTTTTCCATAAATGTTTTTCCAAATATTTGGCAGTAATCTCACAATTCCGTAGCAGGGTTTCTTCGACAAAATGGATTGCATATCTGCATAATTGGAAAAAGCAAAAATACAACAACAACAACAAAAACCCAGTATAATCTCACAAGTGAGGTCTGGGGAGGGTAATATGTACGCAGACCTTACATCTACCCCGAGGGGCATAGAGGCTGTTTCCAGGAGACCCTCGGCTCAAGAAAAAGCAAAAATACATATGTATAAATTAATCAATCTAACGATAAAAAAATGTTTAAAAAGAAATATCATAAATTATTATTATTTTTTTTTATCCTTGTACGGTGCCTAACTTTAACGACATATACAAAAAGAAAGTTACTAAGTGTTGTGCTCATTAAATTCGTTTAAGTGCAAATATCTTTTTTTTTTGTTTTTTGTTTATAGCTCGTATATATTGTGCTTTATATATCAATTGTTTATATATATCCTTTTTTCCAGAAACATTGGAGATATTTAAATATTTATTTGTGATAAGATGAAAAAACGAAGGTTTAGCATATTGTTTTACTTAATTTGAAATGAATTCGCAGGACTAAAATAATAAGCATTTGAAAAAAAATAATAAAACAGCGATCAATACAATAACCAAATATTTGGAAAAGCATTTACAAAATAAGGAAATTTGCTGCTACAATTGTGGGATTACCAAATCTTTTGGGAGCAAATAAATGAGAGAATATATTATCTAACCATGGTTAAGAGCTTGCTTTAATTAATTAAATTCAAACCATTGATATTAAAATGAGACATGTGTCATGTTTAAGCAATAATTTTATATGACGGGCCACAAGCAACTGATTCAATCCGAAAGATATAAATTTTCGTTAATGCAACGTGATAAAGAAGTAAAAAATAAATTCAATGACAGATAATATAATAAAAATAAAGCAGAGAAGAAATAATTCTTATTGAATGATCCTTGATAGGATAATGAGCCGAACAGAGCTTGAAGAGACGAACTATGGCTAACTTGGGAGCAATATGCTATAAATTATAATGTATAGAATTGTAGAGAAGAAAATTAGATTCCCCCAAATGGTGGTAAAAGTATGTCTATTTATAGGGCTAAATCTAGGTAACTATTCTTCTTGAATTATAGGTCCATTATGAGCATTTACTGAATCCATATGTTACTTTTGGAAAACTTGTATCAGCTGTGTAATGCTGGAATTCCGTAACTGATGAGTCAATCTCGTGCATGTTGAGTCAATCCTATACCTGTTGAGTCAATCTTGTAATTGATTGCCTTGTTCTGACCGTTACAATCATTTATTGCATATATTGTACGTTACATAATTGATTTGTAACTGATGGTGTAATGATGGTAAATCCCATATAATCCGGGATTAATAGATTCCTTCCTCATTTGTAATTATGAGATATTCTCCTGCACCTGATCCGGGTTATTTTATAATGATCAGTTCCGAGGCTAACAGGCACGGTACGAGTAGGTTCGGTCCCGGGGGTATTTCACATATCATCTTTACATGTCATTCTTCACTTTTCTCCAAACTTTGCTGACACATGTCGCCATTTAATAGACCCACGTGGCGAGTCTATTTTTCACTAATACAGATAGTCCCCCACTTTCCAGTTACTCACTGTGATGTGACCGGAAAGTAAAAGATTTTATCTTTTTCATTCTTGTCTCTGCCTAATTAAAAACCTTGCCGAAAAATCCAATAAGGACAAAAACCGTTCGAAGGAAAAAAGAGTGTAGAACTTAGAGGTTCAGATGACAACTCCACCGCTTATGTTCCTTTCGTCAATAGTCGGTTGGTTTACCTCTGTCTTGTTTCGGGGTTTGAAGACAAATATTTGCTTTATGTTTGCAAAGTTTGATATATAAATTTCGGCTTTATTTTCTGCCTATTTTAATGTTTGAATTTTTGTTTCATCCTTTGAACTTTGCATTAAAAATGCTTCAATTTTCCGTGATTCTGACTGACACGAAATTATAATAAAAGAGGGACCTTTTATAAATGACACTGATGAAGATGACGTCTCGTCTTAATATTGGTGTAAATATATGAAAGAGGTATAAAAAAGAAATAATTTGAGGAAGTTTTATTCTTTGAACTTTCAAACTTTGTACTCCATTCTTTGTTTATGTTATAAAACATTTACAACTCTTTCACAACTGTTTTATTTATAACAAGTTCAAAAAATTTTGGTTTATAATCCCGTGACTAAAAATTCAAATATTTTGGAGGGGCAGCTTTTTTGGCTCTTAGGCTGATTCAGGCTTGAATTTCGGCTTTTTATCTTCTTAAATACCTGACACTTTTGTCTTCTTGCCTTTTGCCTCTTCATATGTATATAGTCCCCCCCCCATTGTTAGAGTTTTGAATTATGAAATCTCGAGCACTGGATCATTTCTTCCTTTGGTCCATTCCCTGAAAAGGAAAATATATACGGGACTCGGAAGTATATATTTAGATGATGACTGCTTAACCCCTTTTTTTTATCAGAAGGGGTGTAACCTAGACCGAGAATAATACAGTTTTCCTCGTGTCTTTCGGGTCTAATATTATCATTTGGCATTTTAGAGAATTTATCCGAGTACTAATTTTTTTTCGCACTGTAGAAAATTATTTGAGTGCTCATACTTAGTCTTTTAGACTTAAAATATATATGTGGATGCATTGTTACTTGTGCGATGTCTAAAGTTGCACCTTTGGGTGTCTAACTCTCAAATAAAAGAGGGCCCTTTTATATATTTTAAATGCTATGAAGAGGACGTCTCCTTTTCATTCAGGCGTATAATAGGATCGATTGATCCGAGTAGAATTTTAGTTTGAGGGAGTATTAATCCCGGTAGGATTTGCAAGAGTATTGACCCCATTAAGATTTACAAGAGTATTGACCCCGATAAGACATTGAGTTTGAGGGAATATTGATCCTAACCTTGATCCCAACCAAATATATATTGTAACGACCCGACCAGTCATTTTGAGCTCTAGCGCGTCGTTCAGCAGTTTGAGGCTATGACCAGCTTCACTTCAGGTATTATGACTTGTACGAATGGTTGGAATTGAATTCCGAGAAGTTCGGGGTTGATTTGGAATGAGAATTCGCATCTCAGAAGCTTTAAATTGGAAGAATTGACAAGGATTGAATTTTTGAGTAAACGACCTCGGAATCGGGATTTGAAGGTTCCAACAGGTTTGTATGATCATTTTGGACTTGGGTGTATGTCCGCATTGGGTTTTGGATCACCCGAGAGCGTTTCGATGCTTATTGTGGAAGTTAGCATTTTGGAAGAATTTCATAAATTTGGGTTGAAGTGCATTTCAATTCTATCGATGTCCGTTTAAGATTTCCGAGTCTGGGAGTAGCTCCGTATGGTACTTCTGGTATTGGGAGTACGTCCGGAAGTGAATTTGGAGGTCCGTAGGTCATTTTGGAGTTATTTGGCTAAAGTTAGAAATTTGAAGGTGTTTGAGAAATTTGACCGAAAGTGGACTTTTGATATCAGGGTCGGAATCCGATTTCGGAAGTTGAAGTGGATCTGTAATGTCAAATATGACTTGTGTGCAAAATTTGAGGTCAATTGGACGAGAGTTGATGGGTTTCGGCATCGAATGTTGAAGTATGGAATTCTAAAGTTTATTATGCTTGGATTGGAGAGCAATTCATGGTTTATGCATTATTTGATGTGATTTGAGGCCTCGAACAGGTCTGTGTTATATTATGGGACTGGTTGGAGTGATTGGACGGGTTTCCAGGGGCTCTGGTGGATTTCGGGTGGTTAACGGATTGAAAATGAAATTTGAGGAAGGGCTGAAGCAGCTGGGCTTCTGGTGTAAATGCACCTATGCGAAGAGTAACGCAAGAGTGAGAAGTGACCCGCAGAAGCGGATTTTTGGTTGGGGAAGGAGTGGACCGCAGATGCGGTCAAGTTTGCAGAAACAAGACCGCACCTGCGTTTTTGGAGCCGCAAATGCGGAGTTGTGAGGCCTGGTGAAAGACCGTGGAAGCGGTTGTAGGGCCGCACCTGCGGAACCGCAGAAGTAGTCAAGTGAATGCAGGTGCGGAAAGGCAGGAGGCAGTGAGGTTCTTTAAAATCGGGGTTTTGGCTCATTTTCACTCTATTTCTTTCATTGGAGCCGATTTTGGAGAAACTTGGGAGTGCTATTTTCACCACCAAGCATGAGGTAAGTGGTTATATTCTAGTTTGAGTTCAATACATCGATTATGTATATATTTTAACATGAAAATTAGTAGAAATTTGGGATTTTGAGGAAAACCTAGAAATTTGGTATTCTTGGATTTTGACCACGATTTTGGACATGAAATTGAGAGTAAATTATATATTTGAGTTCGTGAGGTTGTGGCCAAACTTTATCTTCGAACAATTTTAGAATCCAGGCACGTGGGCCAGAAGACGATTTTGTCAACTTTTCTATCGGGATTAGAAATTGTTATAAACTGAATTATTATGAGTAATTGAGAATATATTAATGGGTTTGCATAATTATTAGCTAGTTTTGGAGCGTTGTGCATCGATTTGAGTCTTCGGAAGGGCGTGGAATGCCGGTTATGGAACTTCGGAGCAAGGAGAATCTCCTTTCTAATCTTGTAAGAGGGAATTGTTCTCATAGGTGACATAATTAAATATGTGCTCCTATTTGTAGGGGGCTACGTACGCACGAGGTGATAAGAGTCCGTGCTTAGCTACTATTATGCTTAAGTCCGGGTAGTCTATGAACCAAAAACATGCTTTACTTATAATATTTGCAATCCTGTTGTCAATTTAAATGCTTAAATCATATTGAACTTTGTAAATAAATTTCTAAAAGGTTAGATATCGTTTTCTTAACTTTTAAAAGAGAAATTTACCCTTCCTTGAATAATTGCTCCTTGATGAATTCTTGATTGACTGTTTGATGTGTTTATTTTTATTTGACCGCGTCGCATGTATGATTCACGAGCAGGGTAATAGATGCATCTATGGTTCGCGCCATTCGACCTTCCGACAGTGCACAATTTAAATATTATTGGATCGGACTGTATGACCTCGACATGATTTGCGCATGCTTGTATTGCTTGACTTGTAAATTTATAAATAATGATATTGCTTCTCTGGCTTGAGATAAATGCATAAATGATGAAAATGAATTTGAAAATTTTCTATTAATAAAAGAATTGATTACTTGCTTCATGCTATTGAGTTACAGTCGTTTATATAAAAATCTTTGATTTACTATATTATTGGTATATTATTATTGCACCACTAGTAAGTGTCGAAGTTGACCGCTCGTCTCTACTTTTTCGAGATTAGGCGGGATACTTACTGGGTACACGTTACTTTTGTACTCATACTACACTTGTGCATTTTTGTTGCACAGGCACATGTACGTCTAGTGGCCTCGTTAGGCACAACGACATGGTTGACACGGAGACTTATGTGAGGTACATCTCTCGAGACGATCCGCAACCAACAGAGTCTCCTTTAGAGTACTATATTGTATTTTCTCTACTGTCCAATTTGTATTTCGGACGGTTGTTGTATTATATTTCTTCCTAGAAATTGTTCATGCACTTGTGACACCGAGTTCTGGGATGATTATGGGATTATTCAGTATTAAGTTTGTTAAGACATCATTATTATTTGAGTGAATTTCATTATTTATTGTTTAATGTATGAAAGAAATGATTTCAACAAGTACTAAAATTGGGAATTTAATTAACTTTTTGGTGTTGGCTTGCCTGATAGTGGTGTCCGGTGCCATCACGACCCTTAGTGGATTTTGGGTCGCAACAATATTGTATTAGAGCACTAGGTTCCCTTAGGTCTCACGAGTTATGAGAGAGTCTAGTAGAGTCTTGCGGATCAGTACAGAGACGCCTGTACTTATCTTCGAGAGGCTACATGGCTATTAGGAGCACTTTCCTTCTTGATTCCTCATCGTGCGATTTGATTCCTTGAGGCTTATGCCTTTGCTTCCTTCCTACTCATTCTTATGAGATGCGAATCACTTATTATAAATCAAGTATTGAGGAATTTTAATGGTACTATAGATTTGGTGCGGGAGCGTTGTTGATTGGACTATTGTCGTCGCCTTGCGAAAGGATATCCTGTCATTTCAGCTCCATAGCTGTACTTCTGAGAGCTTTGAGGCTATGCACAGGTTTCTATGATGCTTATGAATGGCTATCACACAGTATTGATGTGATGGTGGGATGCTTGTCCATGTGTGGGAGCAGTGTATGACTTGGAAGGAGGTTTTCTCAATGCATGATTTAGATTCAGTATTGTATTTCCGACGGAGGAAAGTCAATCAGACTATAGACGTTCAGGTTTGGGTTGATAGAGTAACGAGACTTGGTGTTTTCAAGTGTGGTGGAATTTTTATATGTGACGTGGTGTCATCGTTCTCGATTGAATATGTTAAATTTGTCGTTGTCATGATCTTCTACAGATTGCCTGCGGGGCAGGATATTATGAGATAGTATTGAAGTAGCGACTGTTAGAGATCGCGGGGTGCGGTGGTTTAGGATTGAATCGATGTTTCTATTGTCAACGACTCGAGAAAAGATGATCTTCGGAAAGGTTTAAAGTTAGTAGCGGTCTATTGTTTCAAGTGCTACTGAGATAGATATTGATCTAATGCAACAACTGGGCAGCAAAGGATGATGAAGGACATGTGGGAAGGGTCAGACAATGGTTAAATTTCTAGAGGGCGAGGTGTAAGGAGTGAAAGTCGAGTAGTTGCTTAAAGGAGTAAGTTTGACCAAAGTGGGAGAGTGGCAGAGTAGCATATGAGTTCAATGGCAGGATAACTACACACCTTGAGGAAAATTTTAGAGTGATTTGGGAATTTTAGTGGATGGAGGTTAGGTCCACGGTCTTAATTTGAAATATTAGCTATTATACAGTGGAAGATTGGATGGAACAGAAAGAGAGTTGCTTGATACGAAGAAGGATGCAATATAACTTTGAATTGGAACATATTGTCGCACATTTAGTTGATGTCTATAAGAAGAGAACGGACTAGTGCAGTGGGCGAATGAGCACGGGCTTAGGATGGGTTATTGATGTCATAGTGATTGTACCCTATGCAAAGACGTTGGAAGATGTTAGCGTGTAATTTCCACAGATGAGTTATCTCCTGTGAGCAGGCCAATGATCGCGTGGTTGGTGAAGCTTTTGCGGAGGATTTTAATGACTATCCAGTAAGAAGTCAAATATGTGAATGTTGCTAGAGATTTAGAGTGTTCATGAAATGCTAACGGAAGGATTTCGAGGAATTTGGCGGTTTGATTGCACAAGGTTATGTTAGTAAGAGATAGAGAATCTTGGTGGATTCCAGAGTTAGGTAATAGGTGTCTCTAAGCTAAGTGGGAGAGTCTCTGCGCCTACGATTAGGTTGCATGGTTATTTACTTGTGAGGTTTGGGTTATCGGCGTATTGGTGAGTTATTACAACTAAGGTTTTTGGCCTTACATGTTCAGGCTTTGGGAAGATTCAAGATTTATGCTTCATACAAAGGTTATTTACAAGGGAAGTGATTCAGTCGGGTGCTTCATTGAGATGGGTGTTCATGTGCCAGCCGAGCCTTGGAGTAGATTATATTCGGGACCAAGCCAAAGTGGGTGACTCTCAACAACGGTCCTAGTGAATTCAAAGGTTAAAATATGGTGCTTAAGGATTTCAAGCCCGCGTTATAGTTAAGAACCAAGCTTTTGTAGCAGATTGTAATAGGAGGCTCCGAATGTTCTATGATATTTTTGGCTTGCAGTGTAGCATTTGGGGTGAATGAGAGAAACAAACTTTGGATTGGTAGAGGGATTATCGGTTGGGTGTATCATTTGAGGATGCAAATATGCGCCCAAGGAAGGTATGAGATGGTTCGTGGGATTTGAGACAACATGGTCCCATGATACAAGGCCATTCGGGATGAGTGCGTGAGGTGTTAAATGGAGTTATTACTATTTCTAAGGTAATCAATGATAAATGGGAAGACGTTAGATTGGTTAGCCATAGTGGAATTGGCATATTGGTAGTAGTTATCAGCTCCTTCAGCGTGATTAAATTATGCATGTGATTCGTGACGGTACGTGTGAGGCTTATCGACCGCCGTAATTGATTTTATTTGGAGGTATTCAGGTATTATGGCCTGTTATGTGTAGGGGGATACTGTAAGGGTTATGGTCTTTAAAACCACTACTTGAGGATTGGAATGTCCTACGGTTATGAGAAGTTACCCGCGTGTTGCCATGGTTCTCTTGGAATGAGTTAAGTAAAAAGTTTCTACGTGAAGAAGTGTTTACCCTATTAGTGGTTCAGGAGTTATGATGAAATTTTGGCGCTATTGCATATTGGCATGTTAGGTACAGCGAGTGGTATGAAATTTAGAAGTGAGGATCAAGGTTGCAGTTTGGTGTTGCAAGGATGTCACGAGCTCGGATGAGCAGGGAAAGGATTGGAATGTTTAGAGTAAGCTGGTATTGTCTTCAGTGTCACTTGAGATCGGTGTTTCTATAGGAGTCTTTGCATCTTGGTTACAGATTCTTGTTATGCTTTACAACATTAGTGTTGCCGGTGGTATGGATGTGCAGACTCGTTATCTAGTGCGGAAAGTCGTGGGAGCGTACCTCCCGGGAAGATTGTTTGAGTGTGACATGTAGTCACTTGATTGATTGGGAATTTAAACCAAGTACGAAGATTTTGGTAATATCGCTAATTTGAGAATTTATGCCTAAAGGGCACTCGGTTAATTGGGTTGTGGACCGTGGAGGTTTACTCTGGTTATGATGGTCGTTCTTTTGTGTTATAGGAAAAAGGGGTATTTATGGACACTTGAAAGTTTATTTGCCTATTTCGGTGTGATAAGAATTGGCTTGTGGTCTCTGAGTGGATTTAAATACGAATATGGGCTTTATATCAGGCTAGATGAGTTCATTTCAGCATTGCACTCCTCATGGAGGAGTATTCGGACGTGGGATGTTATTTCGTCGTCGGCTATTTCATGTAATACTATATGGTGCCGTATGAGTTATGAAACGGCTTGATAAATTTCTTATGTGTTGAGGTTCCGCTTAGCGATGGTGTTATGTGAGCGCGATGGCTTTTGAGATTCAGGTCATATATCACACCTCAGTTGAGCTTGAGTTTTGTGGCTTATGGCGCTATCTGCCTCCCCAGGGATGGTATTATGCACTTAGCATGCTTGAAGCCAATATTCGGTATTTAGTGGTAATGAGTAATTTAGCTCGGTGTGTATCTCCTTATGTGAATTTTATGTGTGGATCGGGTGGCACGCCGCCACGGGTAAGTTGTTTGGATCAGGTTGCACACTACAACAGTAGGATGTTGAGTACAATTTTCTATATTCTAATTTCTGTGTGTTTTGTTTTCCATTTTCCGAGGAAAGTTCATATTAGCTGCATGAGTTGAGTAGTCCCTTCCAGAGTTCGTTTTCCTTATGTATCACGTTCGAGTTGGTAGCCTATTGGCACATTGTGGCATCATATCAGACTTTAGTCATGTCTGGGGTGGCTTGTTGCCTGAGCATTTTGTACTAGGTGAGACAAGATTATTGGATCTAGGATCAGTGCGATCGGATTATATGATGTATATTAAAGAGCAAATAGCATTATTTGGTTCAGAATGAGGTAACGGTTCTTGTCAGGAGTATAGCCTCAATGATTTGTTGGCTCTACAGTTGGTTATGAATTTTTACACGTCTCAATGAGTATTCATATATTGGAAGTGATTCATATATTTGAAGTAGGCCTAGTAGAGAATTTCGGATGTTGAAATTAGGCTCTAAGACTCATTTGCCTAAATAAAAGAGGATATCTTCAGATTTGATCGAGCTAACGTGCTCAACTGGGTTGTAGTAGCATGGGTAGGTGCACGAGGTGTTAAATAGTGATTTCGGACAACTCCAGTGCAGGTCTCAGCACGTTCGAGGATAAACGTATGTTTAAGTGGGAGAGAATGTAATGATCCAATGGGTCGTTTTGAGCTCTAGCGCATTATTTTGTAGTTTAAGGCCATGAGCTGATTCACTTCAGGTATTTTGACTTGTACGTATGGTCGGAATTGAATTCCGGGAAGTTCGGAGTTGATTTGGAAAGAGAATTCACATCTCAGAAGCTTTAAGTTGGAAGAATTGATAAGGATTGGATGTTTGAGTAAACGACCTCGGAATCGGGATTTGAAGATTCCAACAGGTTCGTATAATGATTTTGGACTTGGGCGTATGTCTGGACTGGGTTTTTGGATGACCCGGAGTGTTTCGGCGCCTATTATGGAAGTTAGCATTTTGGAAAAATTTCATAAATTTGGGTTGAAGTGTATTTCAATGCTATCGGTGTCCGTTTGGGATTTTCGAGTCTAGGAGTATCTCCCTATAGTGATTCTGGTATTGGGAGCTCGTCTGGAAGTGAATTTCGAGGTCCGTAGGTTATTTTGGAGTCATTTGGCTAAAGTTAGAAATTTGAAGGTGTGAGTTTGACAAGAAGTGGACTTTTGATATCAAGGTCGGAATTCGATTTCGGAAGTTGGAGTGGGTCCTTAATGTTAAGAATAACCTGTGGGCAAAATTTGAGCTCAATCGGACGAGAGTTGATGGGTTTCGGCATCAAATGTCGAAGTTTGAAATTTTAAAGTTCATTAAGTTTGGATTGGAGGGCGCTTCATGGTTTAAGCGTTAGCGTTATGTTGTGAGATTGGTTGGAGTAATTGGATGAAGTCTCGAGGGCTTCAGGTAGTTAACGGATTGAAAATGGAATTTGGGAAGGGCTGAAGCAGCTGGGCTTCTGTTGTAACCACGCCTGCGTGAAGAGCACCGCAGGTGCGGAACCGCAGAAGCGAGAAGTGACCCGCAGAAGAGGATTTTTGGCTGGGGAAGGAGTGGACCACATATGCGGTCAAAGTTCATAGAAGTGGGACCATACCTACGTTCGTGGAGCCGTAGATGCGGAGTTGTTAGGCTTGTTGAAAGACCGCAGAAGTGGTTATGGGGCCGCGCCTGCGGAACTGTAGAAACAGTCAAGTGACCGCAGGTGTGGAAAGGCTGGAGGCAGTGAGGTTCTTTAAAGTCGGAGTTTTGGCTCATTTTCACTCCATTTATTTCATGAGAGCCAATTTTGGAGAAACTTGGGAGTGCCATTTTCACCACCAAGCATGAGATAAGTGGTCTTTACTAGTTTGAGTTCAATACATCGATTATGTATTTGTTTTAACATGGAAATTAGTAGAAATTTGGGATTTTAAGGAAAACCTAAAAATTTGGTATTCTTGAATTTTTACCACAATTTTGGACATGAAATTGAGAGTAAATTATATATTTGAGTTTGTGAGGTTGTGGCAAACTTTATCTTCAAACAATTTCAGAATCTGGGCACGTGGGCGATTTTATCAACTTTTCGATCGGGTTTAGAAATTGTTATAAATTGGATTATTATGAGTAATTGAGCATATATTAATGGGTTTGCATAATTATTGGCTAGTTTTAGAGCGTAGTGCATCGATTTGAGTCTTCGGAAGGGCATGGAATGCCGGTTATGGAACTTCGGAGCGAGGTGACTCTCCTTTCTAACCTTGTAAGAATAAATTGTCCCCATAGGTGAAATAATTAAATATGTGCTCCTATTTGATGGAGGTTACGTACCCACAAGGTGAGAGAGCCCGTTCTTAACTACTATTATGCTTAAGTCCGGGTAGTCTAGGAACCAAAAGCATGCTTTACTTGTAATATTTGCAATCTTGTTGTCAATTTAAAATGCTTAAAGCATATTGAACTTTGTAAATAAATTTCTAAAAGTCTAGATATCATTTTCTTAACTTTTAAAAGAGAAATTTACCCTTCCTTGAATAATTGCTCCTTGATGAATTCTTGATTGATTGTTTGATGTGTTTATTTTTATTTGACCGCGTCACATGTATGATCCGCGAGCTGGGCAATAGATGCATCTATGGTTCGCGCCATTTGACCCTCTGGTAGTGCACAGTTTAAATACTGTTGGATCGGGCCGTACAACCTCGGCATGATTTACGCATGCTTGTATTGCTTGACTTGGATAAATAATGATATTGCCTCCCTAGCTTGAGATAAATGCATAAATGATAAAAATAAATTTGAAAATTTCCTATTAATAAAAGAATTGATTACTTGCTTCATGCTATTGAGTTACAACTGTTTATATAAAATCTTCGATTTACTATATTATTGGTATATTATTATTAGACCACTAGTAAGTGTCGAAGTCGACCTCTCGTCTCTACTTCTTCGAGATTAGGCGGGATACTTATTGGGTACATGTTTTTTACATACTCATGCTACACTTGCTGTGCATTTTTATTGCACAGGCACATGTACGTCTAGTGGCCTCGTTGGGCGCAACGACATGGTTGATACAGATAGTTAGGTGAGTTGCATCTCTCAAGATGATTCGCAACCAACAGAGTCTCCTTCATAGTACTGCATTGTATTTTCTGTACTGTCCAATTTGTATTACGGACGATTATTGTATTACATTATTTCCTAAAATTTCCTCATGCACTTGTGATACCGGGTTCTGGGATGATTATGAGATTATTCAATATTAAGTTTGTTAAAGACATCATTATTATTTCAGTGAATTTCATTATTTATTGTTTAGTATATGAAAGAAATGATTTTAACAAGTACTAAAATTGAGAATTAAATTAACTTCTTGGTGTTGGCTTGCTTGACAGTGTTGTCCGGCACCATTACGACCCTTACTGGATTTTGGGTCGTGACATATATTTTAGTAGATTTGTCCTGAAGAGACATTTAATCTTATTGGATTTTGAATCCAAATTGGAGTATATGAACATACCTCCAAGTAGAGAGGGACACATGTCCGGAATAATATTTGAGATTTTAATTTATATATACGAGATAATTGATCCGAGTCATAATACAATTAGCCATTAAGAAAGGATTATATATTTAACTTGGATGGTCGTTTTTTGACCGAATATAAGTCACGTGTTTGTTCAAAGTGAACTTTATTATGGTGGCATATTTGCATACATTTATCTTGACTTAGATGTAAAACTCTCATTTTTTTATCGTGGGATTCTTAACTCTGACATGGAATTCTCGATCCTTTTTGTGTAGTATATGTATTTTTGAAGAACTCATTCAACACTGTTTGAAGTGTTTATGCTTGATATGAGCAAGACAACTAACTGAGTTGAGATGGTAAATAATGTCGGAATACTATTAGGAATTCTATCTCCCAAGGCAATCAATTGTTTGTATCACTTCTTGTAATGTCAGGTCAAATTGTGTAATCTTCAAGTATAAGTAATATCCCTAGTGTTTGACTTTTGAGGTATGAGAACTCAAACGCTGGAATCATAATTTGACAGTTCACAGTTTAATAGTCCCTAGTAGGATAGTTAGTTTCGATATTGATGGACTTTCAAATGGTTCAGTTCCAACATAGAGACGATACCAGAGTTATTTTTATCAAATATTTTGTACTCTGTCCAAGAACTCCGGAGGTTCCCAAATGTTGTCGAGGATCATGCCGTATCTTGATTTGAGCTACTCATACTGACTTTGATGAGTTTTTGATTTAAAGCCTTATTACTGGAGTAATTTTCACCGCTTTCTTTATAAATTTCTCGCATCATATATTTTGTTTGTTTGGTCCATGTGGCATTTTAGCTTTTGGAGCCTTGAATATTCTCAAATATAATTCTCCTTCAACAAGGCAGTACGGGATGAGACGCCTTAGAGTTATCGAGAGCATGCTTGTCTTTGGGTAAAGTCTCATTCTGCAAGTAATAAATGAATTTATTATGCCAATTCCAAATTAAATTAGTCAGGCTTACCTCATTTTCATTCTAATTGATGATAGATCAGGGATCGCCTAAATAAGAGATGGCTCGATGCCGAGACTGTTTGATCCGAAAATGATATTTCTCAATAAGATCCCGGAGTTGCTTTCGGAGTTAGTAATATCAGCAGTAGATCCGAGACTAGCACATCCGGCTCGATTTTCTTGGGCTGCAGAGATTTCTTGGATTTGATCAATCATTAAATCAATATATTTGCTCTGAGTCCCCCAGCTAATTCAAACCTTGTGGCATATGTTTCATATTCGGCTTTGCTGTTAGTAATAAAATAACTTTTATGAATTATCTAACTACTTTACTTGATAGGCATTAAGCATTGTCCCTAACTCAAAGATTTTAGTACTTGTGGACCTAATTGTGTAGAAGGTCCAGATCCCGAGAATTATCCAAGAAATACCATGTACTATTTTTTTAGCTTCGGGTAATATGTTTGAGCTAAGATTAATCATGAAATCTGCTAAACTTGTGATTTTATAGTCGTACGTGACTGATAAATGATATTATATTCACTAAGTTCGACTACTCATTAGCTAGTCTTCCTGACAGTTCATGATTATGCAAAATATTGCATAATGAAAAATAGTGACTACGGGAATTGAATGACATTGAAAATAAAGCCTTAGATTTAGGTCAGCTACAATTAATGCCAACTTATCAAAATGTTGATATGTAGTTTTCGTATCTAAGAGAATTTTATAATAGATAGGAGAATGTGTACCTTTATCTTCTTGAATTTAAATTGCATTTACCGAGACATCTGAGCCAATTTGGTGTACCAGCAATCATCTTTCTCCTCGGAATTGTGAAAGTAATGATGCGTTGTTGTTAGCTAGCAAGTTCGAATGATTCGACTTTTCGGACTAAGCCGATCTTTCGAAGTTCTGCAACTTTATCTTTTATTATTTGACTTTAGTTTCTTCTTTTGCTTGATCGGGCTATATTGCGGGTCAATATTGAGCATATAAACCTTTACCTCTGGTGGTATACCTGCTATGTTAGCATGGATGCAAAATTTACCTTTAAATTCGGTGTCGAGTCTTGACCAACGTAAACCTTCCTATTTGGGAAGTCAATGATAATTTATAGTTCTTCAGCATTTCACCTTGTGACTTCTGATGCCTTCAGTTCAATGATTGCTTCCGAAAATATTTGTATAATTGTCCAAGGTTATTAATGAACCTTCATTCCTCGCGGTCTATTTCATCCCGCAGCTATCTCTTCTTTTTCAGTTATTAGGTGTGGTATCTTTGTAAGCAATCTCGTGGGTGTTTTACCCATGTTCTTCCTAATCTTCATTCTTCTCCTGTGGAATTTTGCAAGGTAATTTCTTACCTGTTCGGGTAGATCCGAATTTTTTCCAGCCCGTGAACAAAATCTCGTATCTCTTTGCTCGGACCTGTTTTTTAGATTTTTGCGTTTAGATTCGGATCACACAAGAATCACATCCGTTTGATCTCCGGACCTATTTTTGACTTTCAATTGAATGAACGTGTCTTCCTCTATTCGGAGCTTTGTATTATATCGAATGTAAATTTTACTCCTCAGTTCCGGGAAGGTCCAGCATTATTCTTCTAACTCCTTCAATCGGATCCGGAATCACCTCGGTTTGGTTTTCGAACCTGGTGTATCTGAACCTCATGTTCCAAAACTGTTTCGTACAGATCCATTATAATCAGTTCTGGTACTAATAGTTGCGGTACCAGTATACCGACGTATATAATCCATTTTTCTCTACTTGTTTCTTGCTTATCATTATCATGGCTATTCTTCCCTTTTTATTTTGCACGGTAAAGTCATCTCCAACTTGGTTGTCGTCAACTGTGTTCGCAAATTTCGGCCATAATGAAGGTTTAAACTGAAAACAAACGAATATTAACAAAATTGTTATTATCTTTGGATGAATAGCAAATTTAGTTGATTCCCGGTAACATAACTAAATTGTTTAACCCAAAAAATAGTTTTCAAGGTCAAAACAATAATTTTATATGACGGGCCACAAACAACCGATTCAATCCAAAAGATATAAATTTTCGTTAATGCAACGTGATAGAGAAGTGGAAAATAAATTCAATGACAGATAATATAATAAAAATAAAGCAGAGAAGAAAGAATTCTTATTGAATGAACTTTGATAGGATAATGAGCCGAACAGAGCTTGAAGGGACGAACTATGGCTAACTTGGGAGCAATATGTAATAAATTACAATGTATAGAATTGTAGAGAAGAAAATTAGATTCCCTCAAATGGTGGTAAAAGTATGTCTATTTATAGGACTAAATCTAAGTAACTATTCTCCTTGAATTATGGGTCCATTATGAGCATTTACTCAATTCATCTGTTACTTTTGGAAGACTTGTATCAGCTATGTAAATACTGGAATTCCGTAACTGTTGAGTCAATCCCGTATCTGTTGAGTCAATCTCGTGCCTGTTGAGTCAATCTTGTAATTGATTGCCTTGTTCTGTCCGTTACAATCATTTATTGCATTTATTGTACGTTACATAATTGATTTGTAACTGATGATGTAATGATGGTAAATCCCATATAATCCAGGATTAATTGATTTCTTTCTCATTTGTAATTATGAGATATTCCCCCGCACCTAATCCGGGCTATTTTATGATGATCAGTTCCGAGGCTAACAGGCATAGTACGAGTATGTTTGGTCCTGGGAGTGTTTCACATATCATCTTTACATTTCATTCTTCGTTTTTCTTCAAATTTTGCTAACAAGTGTCGCCATTTAATAGACCCATGTAGCGAATCTATTTTTCACTAATACATGTCACACATCCAAATAAGAGCTTTGGGAAACGAAAACAATAGGAAATGGAGTGGAGTTGGATCCGTAATAGCATATATATTTGCTTTACTTTTCGCTTAATATAATATAGGCCTCTGATTTTGCAAATGTTACTAACAACCCTTCCCTTTCTCTACCAAATTTTACTAACCACGTGAAACTTGTTCTAAGTGGAGAGTCACTATTGTTCTTCACAAAACAACAAGACATCACGAAAGGAAAGAACATCATATGCGCTGAATTTTCAACAACCAATAATTCGAAGCTTTTTTAATAAGTTACCCGTAGTTATACTTGTGGTTCCTATTGCAAGTTTTGCATTTTTACCCTTTTGCTGTTCCATTAATATATATTTACTTTCAGAAGAAGAGTAAAGATAGGCACAAAGGTCCAACTTCTCTTGCTTCCAATTAATAAACTTGATACCTGTTGTCAAAGAGGAAAGAAACAAGTCACACGAGAAGTTTGATGGGCCGAAATGACAAGGCATCATATAGGAACTACCAAAGCAAATTTGACGGCAATTAATCAGACAACAAAAATATAATTATACTAAAAGAGAATATTAATTAACATCGTTTCGTCAATTAAACTATATTCATAAAAAGATGTACTAATATTAAAAAAAAAAGGAGCACTAAAATATCGATAGAGAAAATTTTTCCCCTAACCAATACTCTCAAAACCCTAAAGGATTACATTGTAGATACTCCCCTGTTCTTGCATGAGAATGAAAGATCTTTAATTTATAGAACTTTAAAAATTTTCCACCAAGAAATGATTAGTCAAATATGGTGGAGATCTACATTTTATAAAAAAAAATTAAAAATAAATATGATAAACTTCTTTTCCTTCCTTCACAAAAAAAAAAAGGTAAAGTCCAAATGGTATGAAAAACAGTGGGAACCTTAACAGCTTTCTTTAATAATTGTTCTGAAACATTGCATGAGCAATAACAATGTCAGGAATTCATACAAATGGATTCAAAAAGAAAGTTATTAGAATATCACACATAGGATTCAAACCTATGATCCAAATTTTTGAACCTCCTTTACCACTACAAAGGAATCCTCCTTTACACATATCAAGAGGATTTTATAGTTTATTTTGTATACAAAAAAAAATATTTCGTTTTATCCTATTTATACAATATAATATATTAATATTTCGACAAAAAAGGTTCTGTTGAACCCTGTTCCTCCACCTAACTCCCCTACGTATGAGGCTAACATAAGCTGCATTTACCAATAATTTAAATGAATTTTGAAGCCAATGTGAATTTAAGCATAGAATTGATGTAGGTCCATAACATACTGAAGTTTAGCTCAAAGCATATATATTTCTATGTATATCGCCTCGTATTTTACTTTTGTTTCGTGAATTTGGGATGTTAAATGTGTTGATTTATGTTAATTTGAAGTGTTTTTATGTGTAGGAATGATTCGGGAGCAATTGAGGGGCGAAACGCGCGAGATTTGAGCCAAAACGAACGAAACCGGGCAATGTGCGAATGCGCCCAGCCCTACTTGTGGCACCAAAAACAGTAGCTCAAAATTGTGGGGCACCGTGGACAATAGGTCCTAAACTTCCTTTGATCTCATTGTTCTAGTGTCACTTTAAGGACAATAGGTCCTAAACTTAGGCTAAGAAGCCCAAAAGTTAAGGACAATATGTAACGACCCGGTTGGTCATTTTGAGCTTTTGCAATTTGCTCGCCAGTTTTCGGGCATGACTTTCCCCGTGTGATGTATTATAACTTATGTAAATTGTTGGTTTTGGTCTTCAGGGTAATCAGAATGAATTTGGAAGAACACTTCTCAGTTTGAAGCTTGAAATTTGAAAGGTTTGACCAAGATTTGACTTGTTGGTATATGATCTCGGATCGGAATTTTTATGATTTGGTTAGCTCTGTTAGGTGATTTGGGACTTATGAGCGTGATCGAAATGCATTTTGGAGGTCTCGTGGAAGGTTTAGGCTTGAATTGGCGAAATTGAGATTTTGGCATTTTCCGGTTGATAGGTGAGATTTTGATATAGGGGTCGGAATGGAATTCTGGAAGTTGCAGTAGTTCTGTTGTGGCATTTGGGATGTGTGTGCAAAATTTCAGGTCATTCGGACGTGGTTTGATATACTTTTTGATTGAAAGCGTAATTCGGAAGATTTTAGAAGCTTCGGCTTGAATCCGATGTGTTTTGGGTGATTTGATTTATTTGAGGTGTTTTGAAGATTGTTAAAAGTTTGAATGGTGGTATGTGACTTGTTTGTGCTTTTTATTGAGGTACCGGGGCCTCGGGATGATTTCGGATGGTAACTGAAAAATTTAGAATTTGAGTTGTGCTGCAGATTTTGCTGTTCCTGTCATTTCCGCACCTGCGGATTGGGGACCGCAGGTGCGAGGTCCGCAAAAGCGGTTATGTGTCGCAGGTGCATAGAAGGTGTCGCAGGTGCCGTTTGGTCCCCGCATCTACGATGACCGCAGGTGCGGTCAGGCAACCACAGAAGCGGAAATGCCTTTTAATGAAATTCAGCAGAAGCGGAGGATTTTGCGAAGATGCGGTCCCGTAGATGCATGATGGGGACTATAGATGTGGAAGTGCTGCAGAGTGTATATAAAGGCTCCTTCGCGAGTTTTTGGTCATTCTTCACTATTTTTAACCGGGATTTGAGCTTTGGGCAGTGATTTTGAAGAGGAATCAAGGATCTTCAATGAGGTAAATTACTTGGGCTTTGTATCTTGTGTTTATGGTGATTATTTCATTGTTTAATCATGAAATTAGTGGAAAAATCAGAGAAAGAGTTGGCAAATTAGGGCTTGAAATTGGAGAGCTAAATTGGGGATTTGAGGTCCGATTTTGATGATCTTAATGTGCATACACTCGTGAGAGGATGAGGATTCTATTGATGTGATTTTATTGTACTCCGAGATGTGGGCCCGGGGGTCGGGTTTGAGAATTTCGGGATTTTTGATGTAAATGGGATATTTTCGAGTGGGCTTTGTTCCCTTAGCATATTTTAATGGTTATGTTCTGATTGTGGCTAGATTTGGAGCATCCGGAGGTCGATTCGTGAGGGCAAAGGCATCGCGGGCTAGAGTTTAGACCAGATCGAGGTAAGTAATGATTGTAAATGCTGTCCTGAGGGTTTGAAATCCCGACCTTCACATCGTTGTACTACTTTGAGGTGACGCACACGCTAGATGACGAGCGTGGAGTCATGCACCGTCGGGGATTGTGACTTGGTCCATCCCGTACGACTGTTAAGTTGCGTATTTGATTTGAAATCCTATGATATTCCATGTTTTTGAGATTGATATTATATTTTGGGTTGTATGCCATGTTTGGGGCCTTGTGCTGACCTGTTGAGACCCTTATGGGCATGTTCACTATTTTTCCTCACTATATTTGTTTTGAAAGCATATCCTCAGTCATGTTTTACCTGTTTATTGTTTAAATTTGATTTTATCACTTTACTTCTTAAAATGTGAAAACTGTTTGGGCTGAGTTCTTTGTTTTACTGATGGTCCGAGTGATTGTGAGATTGATGACCGAGATAGACCGAGGGTCTGGTTATGAGGTTGACGACTGAAATAGACCGAGCATCTGATTGTGAGGTTAATGACTAAGAGATGCCTTTGGATCGGGCTGCATGCTGCATCAATATATATATATATATATAGGGCTGCACGCCGTAGCGATATAGCGTTTGGGATGTAGGAGCCCCTCCGGAGTCTGCACAACCTAGTGAGTGCAATCGACTATATATATGGATTGGGCTGCACGCCGCAGCAATATACGGATCGGGCTGCACGCCACACCGGTTACTATATGGTACCTATTGAGTGTGAGCGCTGATTGGTAAGAATTGAGTCATGAGTGACTGAGAGGCTTTCCCTAGGGACAATATATATACATGTATATGAGTGATGCTTTTCCTGAGGGGCCAGTTTATGAACTTACTGCTTTTCACTCCACTTTAAAGTGAGTTTCTATTGAACATGTTGATTTAATTACTGCTTTCGCTCATCTTTAGACCGAGCCTCTATTGAAAATATTGAACAAATGTCTTAACTAACTTTCATTTAAATTGAAGTTTTTAAGTTATGAAATGGTTGTGAATTTCTACTATGCCGAGGAGCCGTATATGAACTATGCTTTGTCCGAGGGGCCGATTATGATTTTTATCACATTTATATATATATATATATATATATATATATATATATATATATATTTCATTAAACCTCTATGGGAAAGGTTAGAAAGATATTTTCCAAAGGATTTTTACTGAAGATGGAAGTTTAACGAGGTGATTTGATTTGTATCCTGTTTCTTTTTTTGGAAACATGCGGTATCCTCTGTGGTGCCATGATGTGGTATACGTGATTTCTTACTGCTCAGACTTTATTTACTTTTATTACTTTCTGGGTTGGAGTACTTACATTACTCCTTGCACCTTGTGTGCAGATTCAGGTATTTCTGAGCTTGGTGGCAGTTTCATCGGAGTTAGTAAGGTAGCTGCCTGGCGATCGCGGCTCTGCTTTCTCCCTCTTTATTCTTCCTTATGTATTCTTGTGGCTTTTTCCGACCATATTGGTCTTGATGTGTTTAGACAGTTGTAGTAGATGCTCATGACTAGTGACACCCCGATGTCGGTCTTGTATGTTATTTCCGCACTGTTCATTTAGACGTATATTATGAAATATTTGTTTAATTAAAGGCTTAAAAATGACTCTTAATGATTAAAGGGTTAATATGGGTGTTGTGTCGGCTGGCCTTGTCTTCACGAGAGGCGCCATCACGACCAGGTTTGAGTTTAGAGTCGTGACACAATAGGTCCTGAACTTACAGTTACAAGTTCAAAAGTTAAGGACAATAGGTCCTGAAGTCCTGAACTTAGACTAACAAGCTCAAAAGTTAAGGACAATAGGTCCTGAACTTAGCCTAAGATGCCCAAAAGTTAAGGACAATAGGTCCTAAACTTAGACTAACAAGCTCAAAAGCAAAGGACACTTGGTCCTGAACTTACAGTTACAAGTTCAAAAGTTAAGGACATGTAGTCCTGAAGTTAAGTTTAAAAGTTAAGGGCATGTAGTCCTGAAGTCCTGAAGTTATTCAGAAGTTAAGGACATGTAGTCCTGATGTCCTGAACTTAGAGTTCCAAGTTCAAAAGTTAGGACATGTAGTCCTGAACTTGGAGTTCCAAGTTCAAAAGTTAAGGACATGTAGTCCTGAAGTTAAGTTCAATAGTTAAGGACATGAGCAGAAGAGTATTTTTGTCCGAACAATTAAAGTTTATTAAAGCAGTAGCTAAAGACTAAAAATATTATAAACAGTGACTTAAAAATAAATATATGTGTTATTAGTGGCTAACCGACACTTCCCCACAGTATCCTACTTACGTAGTAACTTTTCGACCATCTTGTTGCATGTGGCTCCACTATCGCGTACCACAACCTAGGCGATATCATCACAAGTGTGCGATTATATGGAATCTTTTATTCTCTGCGATTATAGGGAATCAAAAGGACAGGAAATGCAACGTACAATAATTATAACTCATGGACAAATTTGCGCATAGAGTACTGTTCTTTCAAATATTTTGGATCGTTCAATGTTTTAAAGCACGACATTCACGTGCATGCTACACAATTAAAAAAAAAATGTTTGACAAATTCTTTCTTCCAAACTAAATTGAAGAAAGCAGTGAAAGTATATTGTACACAATTTTGCTTTTAACATGGATGAGGGCACGAACGGTAGAAGGGAAGTAAAGGCTATGAGTAGTATATTTCGTGCTATTTTTGGATATCTCAATTTTAGTTTGAACAAACTGGTCTGATTTAACAAAGAAATTTGATCAAATCAACTCTGGACTAACGAGAAGTGCTAAATGAATTGGGACTTATTAGGGCCTAAAATAAGTTATTTCTTAACTTATGAAAATAAAAGTACTAGACGACTAGTATTCGTTCCTTATATTTTGCACTAATTTTTGGACAAGTACGCTATATGTCTATCCCATATCAATCAATATAAACTTGGAAATTGAAAGATTAGTACCCAAAAAAATATAGGAAATATGTAAACCTTCATAGAATAATAGTTAACATCAACATGTAAGATTGAAAGTGATGATAGGTTAGAATTACGTATTTTAGTAACTTATTACACTCTAATTTACTGCACTTTAATTGAGTTTGAGCTTTAATCGCTAGTGTTTTGCATTAAATGTGTGTTTTATGCCTTGTAGGAGTGATTCTGATCTATGTAGATGTTATGGAATAAATTCAAGCTATTCTGGATCTTTGAAGTCTAAGTAAAAGCCCAAGGATTAAGTTGGGATCATGTTCGGGGATCAACAAATGATAGTGCACTTTAAGACCGAAACGAAGAATCGAGCAGGTATATTGTGCATTGTCCAGTAAAATGCACATAACTTTTCGCTCAGAAATCCATTTGGGCTTCACAATTTATCGTTGGAAAGCTATTTAAAAGAGCTACAACTTTCATATTTTACATTTTTCTAAATTCATTAATTTTTATGTTTCTTTATATGATCCGTTGTCTTGCTACAATGTCTATGTGGAGCTAAACTTCACGTTCTAGGGTTGTGGTTCTTTCATGACTATTGTTATTCGAATATTGATTTTGATTTCTTGATTTATCATATTGATTTATTTATTCAATCCTGCGCTTAATTATTTGATTACTTGATCACCAATTAAATACTATCTACAAATCTAGAGTCGAACTCCAAAGCGGGAACTCTAGATTGCATATAGGATTGAGTTGAGAAAGTTCTTGAACCTGAGAATTGGGGAATATATTCGCGGTTAGGATAGGCATATACCTATTTGCCTTGCTTGGTTGAATTACATGAATTACAAATGCGTTCTTTCTAGTTCTAATTCCATAGACATATAGGCGTTAGGTTAGCTTGAATAGGCGAGTAAGAACTCGACAAATTTTTATGAGCAATATTAACCATGTCAACCAATAAACCAGATAAATTGATTAGTCAATTCAGTTGAAGAATACAATATGATTGTTAGATAACCATAACCCTAGATCACTTTCATCACATTGATAACATAAAAATCCGCTATCCTTTTGTTCAGAGTTTGCTATTTGTTTTTCTTTATTTTAATTAGTTTAGAATCAAATACTTCTAGTTTTAATTCTTGTTTAGATAGTTAGGATAGTCTAATTTAGTTAATAGTTAATCACAAGTCCTCGTGGATTCGACATCCGACTTTTAGTCACTTTATTACTTGACGATCGCGTATACTTGCGTGTGCGTTTGGCCGCAACAGAAAGCAATATGATTAGATTCATATATATTAAGGACAAAAACAATATAAACTATTTACAACTCTTGCTAGTTGACTTAGTTAGAGGGATAAATTCAAATTTCAATAATTCTACACTCAATTTGAAATAGGTTATAGCTATTATGTCTTAGTTTAAAAACATTATGACAGATCACAAATAAATATCAGTAGGGAAAAATGATATCAGCAAATATAGTATTTGAAAAAATAGCAACTTGAACACCAAATAAGAAAGAGAAATATGTGTCAATGTCAACCTAAAATACAATTAAAAAACCAATCAAAAATGCTAGCAACTAATAGGGGAGAAATAGGACGGGACAATTAGAACTAACGTCTTCCCCTCCCATAATATTTGTATTGTAAAATTTCACATAATTGTCTTCCCTACAAGCAATGATGGCATGAATGGACCTGCAATTTTGTGAGCAAAATGAGTTTCAACAAGCAATGTGCAATATTTAGCTTATAATTATCAAATTCAAAAAAAAAAAAAAAAGAATAAACAAAAGGATATGAAAATAAGATGCAACATGAAGGACAAGTGGTGCTATCAACCGGTATCAATAAATTAGATAACATAAAGGCAATGCGTTCTCATATTGCCAATGAACCATTATATTAAGGATATTTTGGTTTGTTGGTATCTAGAGGAAGAAAAGTACTCATAGTTGCAAAATTAATTATGTCTATCAAACGTTCTTTTTTTGGAATTATTAGGATTATTTATTCGACATGGAAGAAACATACTTATAATTATACGCTAATAGTTAATTTATTCAACTCAAATAAGGAGAGGATTTATATAAATAAAAGCTTACTTGAGTTTTAAATTCTTAAATATTAGGACTTCTTAAATAGTTTAAATAAGAAAATATTTAATAACCATAATTTTAGTTGAGTTCAACGTCCTAAATATTAGAAAGAAAAAAACCTTAACTATTAGGGAAATAAATAAATTACCATTTTATCTAGTGTAAAATTTATTTTTAAAGGGTAAAAAAAAGCGAATGACATTTCGCTAAGGGGTTTCATGCTTTTAATATAGTATATAAGATATATATATAGATCAGTGGCGGAGCCACATGCAACCAACTGGTGTCCTTTGTTGGAAAATTATTGGGTGTAAGTGGGTAATATTTTTAAAAATATGCATTTATATTATTATAAAAGCACGAATGTTTCACGCTAAATATTGAATGACTAAAATATTCCTGAAATATTGATCGACTTTTGTAACGATCCGATCGGTCATTTTGCTTTCTAGAACCCCGTTCCTCTAAATGAGACTTTCCATACTTGCTTTTACTGATTTATGACTTGCGGGGATGGTTAGTTCGGGATTTGGAAGAGTTCCGGTTGAAATCGGAACACTTGGTTCCTTAAGGTTGGCTTAAAAGGCCAAGTTTGACTTCGGTCAACATTTTAAGTAAACGACTTCGGAATCGGGATTTGATGGTTCCAATAGGTTCGTATGATGATTTAAGACTTGGACGTATGTTCAGATTAGGTTTTGGATGACCGGGGAGCATTTTGGCACCTAATAGTAAAAGTTGGTTCTTGAAAGTTTTAGAAGTTCTTTAAATTTAGTTTGGAGCGGGTTTTGGTGATATCGAGGTCTAAACGAAATTTCGAGACCGACAATAGTTTTGTAATGTCATTTAAGACTTGCACCCAAAATTTGGTATCATTCCGAGTAGTATAAGTATGTTTCGACGCATTGGAAGTAAATTGAAGAACTTGAAGTTCTTAAGTTTGATTCAATTGGTTTTAGGGTGCGATTCTCAGTTTTAATGTTGTTTCGGGCGTTCTGAGAATTTGTGCGAGTTTGTTTTATGATTCCAAACTTGTTGGTATGTTCAGGCGGGGCCCGGGGACCCTGAGTGCTAATCGGACGAGGCTCAGACCAAGTTGAGAATTTGGAGCAACAACCGAATGCACCAGGTCTGTCATAATAACACCGACGCTTGGCCAGCCGTAGGTGTGAGCCAAGCTACGCAGAAGCGGCCAAGGAGGGGCAGCCCAGGGTTCGCAAGTGCGGCCCTTCCTCCGCAGAAGCGGGTACCCGTCCGCAGATGCGACACCAGCCGGCCGAGGGTATTTCCGTAGAAGCGAACTCTTGTCCGCAAAAGCGAGGGTGCAGGTGCGGCCCTATGACCGCATGTTCGGAAAGCGCTGGACGCAGTGAGCCTCATTTAATACGGGCTTAGGCCATTTTTATCACATTTTCTTCCACACTTGGGCGATTGGAGAGCTTTCAAGGAGGGGATTTCGACCTAGCTTTGTGAGGTAAGTAATTTCTACTTAATGTGAGTTTAATACATAGATTATGAGTAGATTTCAACATGAAAATTTGGTAGAAATCATGGGTTTAGATGAAAAACCTAGGGTTTAATAAAAATGAAATATTACCACGACACTGATTATGAAACTGTCACGACCCAAAACCGACCCGGTCGTGATGGCGCCTATCGTGAAACTAGGCCAACCAACTTATTTTCAAATACTCCATACTTCATTTAAAACATAAGAAAAACAACACTTTAACAGAAATCTGATAAAAGGTAAAAGTATAAAATCCAAACTAGCGGAAAGAAAGTACAAGCCCGACCTCGGGTGCCACTAAGTCATGAGCAAAATGCTACAACTGTTCGAAATAAACAAGACTATATAGTCTGAGAATATCCAACAAAAGTACAACAAGGAAGATAAGGAAGGAGAAGGCGGAACTGTGATCGCCCGGCAGCTACCTCGCAATCTCCAAAGAAAAGTCTCCAGCTGGTATGATCAGCAACCGCTACCGTGCTCCGAGATACCTGGATCTACACATAGTGGTGCAGGGGGTAATGTGAGTACACCAACTCAGTAAGTAACATGTCCAAACTATGGACTGACGGTAGTGACGAACCAAACCTCAACAAGTAGCAACATTTAATTGTACAGAAAGTAGACATGCTTGCAGTTCAAGTAAATTCTTAGTAGTAACTAAACATAGTATGAAAAGTACGGAGTATGAAGCTTAGTAACCTCTAAATACTAATGCACAGATAGTATGATCAATGTTACGTATACCTCCACTCACAAGTACTCAACCACTCGGGTACTGTATATGGCCATCCGGCCCAGGGAAGATCCATCTCGGAATATATATACACATCACTGACCACTGTCATCCAGTACCGAGGAAAGGCTATTCTAGCCCTATGGAGAAGATCAATCTCCAGGTATCAATACTTCAGACAAGATCCATGTCCAGGGAAGATCCATCCCTCAATATCATCAACTACGCTCATTGGGGGTGTAAAGACTACGGAGGGGCTTCTCTTAGCCCAAGCGCTATATCAAGCCAACGAAGGCATGATCAATATCTCGTTGCGGCATGCAGCCCGATCCCATACTGTCACTCAATATTAGTTTTGGGCCTCACTTTGTCATTACTCTCCAGTCTCACACACACGGGCTCAAAAATGTCATGATACTAGCCCGAACAATGATATGATATGTCAAATAGCATTAATCGAGACTAAGACATGATATAACATGCATGAACAGGACTGAGTACATAATATAAATGAAGCTAATGATATGACAGCAAGTAACGACCTCTTGGGTCTCAATAGTATTGGCGTGAAGCCTTAACATGATGATTAGCATGATTTACAGCTCATTAACTTTATCACATAAGTACAACACATATATTATCAAGAAAGAGTCACTATGTGGTTCTCTAGAATGATCCAGGCCGCGTTTCTCACGGTGCACGCCCATCACTTGGCATTTGCATCACCTCAATAGTAATCATAAAACACATAGTTCGGGGTTTCGAACCCTCAAAATCAAGTTTGGAAGTGTTACTTACCTCAAGCCAAGCCAAACTCTAGCCCGCGATGCCCTTGCCTCTCGATTCGGCCTCCAAATGCCCCGAATCTAACCAAAATTAGTATATAACCATCAATATACGCTAAAGGAGTGAAACCCATACGAAAATTATCAATTTAACTCAAAAATCCTGAAATTGACCAAACCCGACCCTCGGGTCCACGTCTCGGATTCCGATAAAATTCACAAAACTAAAATTCTTACACTCTCACGAGTTCATACATACCAAATACACCAAAATCTGACAAAAAACGACCCCTCAAATCCCTATATCAAAGTCTCCAATTCCAAGCCCTAATCTCCCAACTTTCCTCCCTAATTTTCAACTAATACCATGATTAGATAATGAAAAATGGTCATAAACACAAGTAATAAAGATTAAGTGGCTTACCCAACTGAAAACCTTCGATTCCCTTGAAAAAGCACTACCCTAGATCACTTCCCGTCTACAAAAATGGAGAAACTTAGCAAAATTCGCGAAGAGGACCTTTTTATACCTTCTGCCCAGTGATTACGCACCTGTGGTCCCTTTCCCGCACTTGCAGGAACAGTTCTGCGCTCCATCCAACAGCTTCTGCGGTTTTCATTTAAAATTCCCTAACCGCACCTACGAATCAATATTCGCACCTCCGGTCACGCAGGTGCGTTCCTTCCTCCGCATCTACGACTTCTTCCCTTTTCACTCGTGGCCGCATCTGCGACTCATTCTCGCTTCTGCGGTCCCCTAACCGCAGGTGCGGTTATGACAGGAACTCAGCAGCTTCAGGTGCCAATTCTAACTTCCAACTTCCCGATAGCCATCTGAAATCATCCCGAGGACCCCAGGACCTCAACAAAAAGTACAAACAAGTCATATACCACTATTCAAACTTGTACCAATCTTTAGAACACTCAAAACAACATCGAATCATCAAAACACCCTCGGATTCAAGCCTAAGGATTCCAACAACTTCCGAATTCCACAAACGATCAAAAAGTCTATCAAACCACCTCTGAATGACCTGAAATTACACGTCACAAATAACACAACGGACCTACTCTAACTCCTGAAATTCTATTCCGACCTCGATATCAAATTTTTCACTACCAACCAGAAAGGGCCAAAATCCCATTTTTGCCAATTCAAGCCTAAATCTACCACGGACTGCCAAATTACATTCCAAACATGCTCCTAAGTCCTAAATCACCTCACAAAGCTATCTGAATCATAAAACTCAAATTCCGAGATCGGTTACTCACAAGTCAACTTTTGGTTGACTTTTCCAACTAAATGGCCAACTTAATAGACTAAGTGTCTCATTCCTCTACAGAATCACTCCGAACCAAAACCAACCAACTCGATACCATATTATACAGCTGAACAAGACATAAAAAAGCAAAAATGGGGAAAATGGAGCAGTAACTCATGAAACGACCGGCCGGATCATTACATCCTCCCCCTCTTAAACAAACGTTCGTCCTCGAATGAGTTAAGAAACATACCTGAAGCCTCAAATAGGCGAGGATATCTGCTACGCATCTCCCGATCGGTCTCCCAGGTAGCCTTCTCCACAGGTCGACCTCTCTACTGCACTTTCACTGAAGCTATATCCTTTGATCTCAACTTTTGAACCTAACGCTCCAAAATAGCCACTGGCTCCACATCATAAGTCAAATCACCATCTAACTGAACCGCACTGAAATCCAAAACATGAGACGGATCGCTAATATAATTCCGGAGCATAGAAACATGAAATATCGGATGCATACTCGACAAGCTGGGTGGCAAGGCAAGCTCATAAGCCACCTCCCCAATTCTCTGAAGCACCTCAAAAGGCCCAATGAACTAAGGACTCAATTTACCCTTCTTCCCAAATCTCATAACACCCTTCATGGATGAAACCTTCAGTAGAACCTTCTCCCAAACCATGTAAGACACATCACGGACCTTCCTATCAGCATAACTCTTTTGTCTGGACTGCGCTGTACGAAGCCGCTCCTGAATCACCTTCACCTTGTCCAAAGCATCCTGCACTAAGTCTGTACCCAAAAGCCTAGCCTCACCCAGCTCAAACCAACCAACATGAGATCTACACCATCTCCCAAACAAAGCCTCATATGGAGCCATCTGAATACTCGACTGATAACTGTTGTTATAAGCAAACTCTGCGAGCGGTAGAAACTGATCCCACGACCCTCCAAAATCAATGACACAAGCGCGCAACATGTCCTCCAATATCTGAATAATGTGCTCAGACTGCCCGTCCATCTGAGGGTGAAAAGTTGTGCTCAACTCAACCTGAGTACCCAACTCTCGTTGCACGACTCTCCAAAATTGCAAAGTAAACTGAGTACCTCTATTTGAAATGATAGAAAGTGGGATTCCATGCAAGCGAACAATCTCTCGGATATAGATCTCTACCAATCGCTCTGAGGTATAGGTAGTACACACCGGAATGAAGTGCACGGACTTGGTTAGCCGATCCAAAATAACCTAAATAGCATCAAACTGCTTCAAAGTCCATGGGTGTCCAACTACAAAGTCCATGGTGATCCGCTCCCACTTCCACTCTGGAATATCTATCTGCACAAGCAAGCCACCCGGTCTCTGATGCTCGCATTTCACCTGTTGTCAATTAAGACACTGAGCTACAAATCCCACAATATCCTTCTTCATTCTTCTCCACCAGTAATGCTCTCTCAAATCCTGGTACATCTTCGCGTCACCCGGATGGATGGAATACCGCGAGCTATGGGCCTGCTCTAGAATCAACTCCCAAAGCCCATCACTGGGCACATATATCCGGCCCTGAATCCTCAAAACCCCATCATCACCAATAGTCACATATCTGGCATTGTCGTGCTAAACCTTGTCCTTAAGGACAAGAAAATGATGATCATCATACTGGCGCTCTCTGATGCGATCAAATAAGGAAGACTGATAAATCACACAAGCTAATACCCGACTAGGCTTTGAAATATCCAACCTCACGAACCGATTGGTCAAGGCCTAAACATCAACTGCAAACGGTCTCTCTCCAATAGGAATATACGCCAAACCCTCTATAATCACTGCCTTCCTACTCAAGGCATCGACCACCATGTTGGCCTTTCCCGGATGGTACAAGATAATGATATCATAATCCTTTAGCAGCTCCAACCATCTCTGCTACCTCAAATTGAGATCCTTCTGCTTGAACAAGTGCAGGAGGCTACGATGATTAGTAAACACCTCACAAGACACACCATAAAGATAATGCCTCCAAATCTTCAAGGCGTGAACAATGGCAGCCAACTCCAAATCATGAACAGGGTAGTTCTTCTCATGGGGCTTCAATTGACGAGAAGCATACGCAATCACTCTACCCTCCTGCATCAAAACACATCCAATACCAACTCTCGAAGCATCACAATACAGTGAATAAGAACCTGAAGCTAATGGCAACACTAACACTGGAGCTGTGGTCAAGGCAATCTTGAGCTTCTGAAAGCTCGCCTCACACTCATCCGACTACGTGAATGGAGCATCCTTCTGAGTCAATTTGGTCAAGGGTAATGCTATAGATGAAAATCCCTGAACGAACCAGCGGTAATAACCCGCCAAACCAAGAAAGCTGCGAATCTCTATTGCTAAAAATGGTCTGGGCCAACTCTGAACTGCCTCTATCTTCTTCGGATCAACCTGAATACACTCACTGGACACTACGTGCTCCAAGAAAGCCATTGAACTGAGCCAAAACTCACACTTGGAGAACTTTGTATAAAGCTTTTCCTCCCTCAATCTCTGCAACACAACTCTCAAATGCTCCTCATGCTCCTCATGACTATGCGAGTACACCAGAATATCATCAATGAATACAATGACAAATGAGTCGAGATAAGGCCGAAACAGGCTGTTCATCAAATGCATGAATGTTACTGGGGCATTGGTCAGCCCAAAATACATCAGAAAGAACTCATAATGACCATATCAGGTCCTGAAGGTTGTCTTAAGCATGTCCGAGTCCCTAATCTTCAACTGGTGATACCCTGAACGGAGATCAATCTTGGATAACACCTCGATCCTTGAAGCTGGTCAAATAAATTATCAATACGAGGCAAAGGATACTTGTTTTTGATTGTGACCTTGTTCAACTTTCTGTAATCAATGCACATCCTCATAGTGTGACCCTTCTTCTTCACAAATAGAATAGGCGCACCCTACGATGACACACTAGGCCGCATAAATCCCTTGTCAAGGAGCTCCTGAAGCTGCTCCTTCAACTCCGCCAGTACCATACGATACGGTGGAATAGAAATGGGCTGAGTGCCCGGCACCAGATCAATACCAAAATCAATATCCCTGTCCGGTAGCATGCCCGACAGGTCTATAGGAAACACATACGAAAAGACCCTTACTACCGAGACTGAATCAATGGTAGGAGTCTTTGCACTAACATCCCTCACGAAGGCCAAATAAGAAAAACAACCCTTCCTAACCATCCACTGGGCCTTCAAAAAAGAAATCACTCTACTCGGTACATAATCCATCGAACCTCTCCACTCAATCCGTGGCAACCCTGGCATAGCCAATGTCACTATCTTAGCATGACAATACAAAATAGCACGACATGATAATAACCAATCCATACCCAATTTCACGTCAAAATCAACCATACTAAGCAACAAGAGATCCACTCGGGTATCCAAACCCCCAATAGTTACTACACACGACCGATATACATGGTCCACAACAATAGTATCGCCCACCGGAGTAGATACATGAATAGATGAAACAAGAGGCTCACAGGGCATATCCAAATAATTGGCAAAATATGATGACACATAAGAAAAAGTGGAACCGGGATCAAATAATACGGAGGCATCTCTGTGGCAGAATGAGATAATACCTGTGATCACAGCATCTGAAGCAATAGCATCTGGTCTGGCTGGGAAGGCATAGAAATAGGCCCGACTGCCACTTAATCGACCTCCCTCTCTAGGGTGATCCCTAGCTGATTGACCTCCACCCCGAGCTAATTGAGCGGGTGGGGAAATAACTGGTGCTGAAGCCGAAGGCTGACTCCTCTGCTGGGATGACCCTCCCATAAGACGGGAACAGAACCTCTTGATATGACCCAAATCTCCACACTCGAAGAAACCTCTCCCGGCAAATGGCGGTGTGGATTGACGGAAGCCACGCGGACCGAGATGCCCACTAGAAGAACCAGGCATAGATGAGCCCTGAACTAATAGTGCCCGAGTCAAACTCTGAGCTGGAAGGGCACTGAGAGACGAGTGACCCTGATGTGAACTATGATAACCGTGGCCAGATGATCCACCACGGTGGCCTAAACGGGTTGGCTCAGCATGTCTGAATGGACGGCCTCTGCCGTGCTGAGACTGAGCTCCCGAAGGAACACCACTAAAGCTACCAGATCCTTGAAACCTCTTAGCCTCCCTCTCATCTCGCTCATGGCAGCACACTGACTCTATATCTCTAACAATGTCAACCACCTCCTCAAAAAAGGAGCGCCAGATACTCTTTCTCTGGTTAGAAAAATCTGTAGTTGATAGTTGAGGCCATCAACGAACCTCCTGATCCTCTCCCTATCCATGGGAACTAGCCAGATAGCATGACGGGCCAACTTAGAGAATCTTATCTCATATTGCGACACAGTCATATCCCCCTAACGCACCTGCTCGAGCTGCCTGCACAGCTCCTCTCTGTGGGAATGCGGTACATATTTCTCTAGGAAGAGAATAGAGAACTGATGCCAGGTAAGGGGTGGTGCACCAACAGGCCTACGCCTCTCATAAGCCTCCACCAAGTGAAGGCAGCTCCAAAAAACTAAAAATTAGTAAATGAGACCCCACTAGTCTCCAGAATACCTGCTGTACACAACATCCTCTAACACTTATCCGAGAAACCCTGGGCATCCTCGCCATCTACGCCACTGAAAGTCGGAGGCTGAAGTCTACTAAACCTCTCCTATCAACGCTGCTCGTCATTAGGCATAACTGGAGCCACATAATCTTGAGCAGGTGCAATCGGCTGGGCTGGTGGTGCTTTCAGTGTCTACAGTCCCTGAATAACCTCCTCGGGTGTACGGGCGGCGAGAGTCTGAGTGCCTCCCCCGGCCTAAGAAGTAGCTATTGTGTTAGAAACTGTGACCACCTGAGCAAGGCTAGTGCACATGGTCAAGATCTGAGCCAAGGTCTCCTGAAGACCCGTAATAACAATAGGCACAGTCGGTGCCTGAGCTGGTGCTGCTGGAGCATCCCTCGCTGGAGCCTGATCATGAACTGGGGCAGCGGGTAGATCTACAAGTGCCGCCCTAGTTACTGTACAGGCTATACCCCTACCCCTACCACGACCTCGACCGCGTCCTCGGCCTCTAGTGGCCCCAACTAGTGGCACTGGTGGTTGTCCGTCCTGACTGGTGGCATGTGTCCTCACCATCTGTGAGAGAATAGAATAACATAAGTTTAGTTACCAGAGTCAATAGATTCGCACGACAAGAATTCAAGAATGTGAAGTTTTTCCTAAAGATTCTGCTGCCTCCCGAGGATAAGTACAGACGTCTCCGTACCGATCCGCGAGACTCTACTAAATCTGCTCATGACCTATGAGACCTATGTAACCTAGGCTCTAATACCAACATGTCACGACCCAAAAACCCCTGATCGTGATGGTGCTTATCGTGAAACTATGCTAGCTAACTTATTTTCAAATATTCCATATTTCATTTAACACTTAAGAAAAACAATACTTTAACAGAAATCCGATAAAAGGTAAAAGTATAAAATCCAAACAAGCAGAAAGAAAGTACAAGCCTGACCTCAGGTGTCACTAAGTCATGAGCAAAATGCTACAACTGTTCGAAATAAACAAAACTACATAGTCTGAGAATATCCAACAAAAGTACTACAAAGAAGATAAGGAAGAAGAAGACAGAATTGTGATCGCCTGGCAGCTGCCTCACAATCTCCAAAGAAAAGTCTCCAACTGGTATGATCAACAACTGCTACCGTGCCCCGAAATACCTGGATCTGCACACAGGGGTGCAGGGGAAATGTGAGTACACCAACTCAGTAAGTAACAAGTCCAAACTATGGACTGATGGTAGTGACGAACCAAACCTCATCAGGTAGCAACATTTAATTGTACAGAAAGTAGACATGCTTGCAGTTCAAGTAAATTCTCAACAGTAACTAAACACAGTATGAATAGTACGGAGTATGAATCTCAGGAACCTCTAAATACTAATGCACAGATAGTATGATCAATGTTACACATACCTCCACTCACAAGTACTCAACCACTCGGTACTGTATATGGCCATCCGGCCCAAGGAAGATCCATCCCCGAATATATATACACATCACTGACCGTAGTTATCCAGTACCGAGGAAAGGCTATTCCAAAAATTGATCTCCAGGTATCAATACTTTGGACAAGATCCATGTCCAGGCAAGATCCATCCCTCAATATCATCAACTGCGCTCATTGGGGGTGTAAAGACTCCGGAGGGGCTTCTCTTAGCCCAAACGCTATATCAAGCCAACGAAGGCATGATCAATATCTCGCTGCGGCATGCAGTCCGATACCATACTATCACTCAATATTAGTTTTGGGCCTCACTTTGTCATTACTATCCAGTCTCACACACACGGGCTCAAAAATGTCATGATATTAGCCCGAACAATGATATGATATGTCAAATAGCATTAATCGAGACTAAGACATGATATAATATGCATGAACATGACTGAGTACAGAATTTAAATGAAGCTAATGATATGACAGCAAGAAATGACCTCTTGGGTCTCAACAGTATTAGCGTGAAGCCTTAACATGATAATTAGCATGATTTATAGCTCATTAACTTAATCACATAAGTACAACACAGATATCAACGAGAAAGAGTCACTAAGCGGTGCTCTAAAATGATCTAGGCCGTGTTTCTCATGGTGCACGCCCACATGCCCATCACTTGGCATTTGCGTCACCTCAATAATAATCATAGAACACATAGTTCGGGGTTTCGAACCCTCAAAATCAAGTTTTGAAGCGTTACTTTCCTCAAGCCAAGCCAAACTCTAGCCTGCGACGCCCTTGCCTCTCGATTCGGCCTCCGAATGCCCCGAATCTGGCCAAAATCAATATATAACCATCAATATACGCTAAAGGAGTGAAACCCATACGAAAATTATCAATTTAACTCAAAAATCCCGAAATTGACCAAACCCGACCCCTAGGCCCACGTCTCGGATTCCGATAAAATTAACAAAACTAGAATCCTTACACTCTCACAAGTTCATACATACCATATACACCAAAATCCGACCACAAACGACCCCTCAAATCCCTAAATCAAATTCTTCAATTCCAAGCGCTAATCTCCCAACTTTCCTCCCTAATTTTCCACAAATACCATGATTAAACAATGAAAAAATGTTCATAAACACAAGTAATAAAGCTTAAGTAGCTTACCCAACTGAAAACCTTCGATTCCCTTGAAAAATCACTGCCCTAGCTCACTTTCTGTCTTCAAAAATGGAGAAACTTAGCAAAATTCGCAAAGAGGACCTTTTTATACCTTTTGCCCAGCGATTACGCACCTGCAGTCCCTTTTCCGCACTTGAGGAAACACTTCTACGCTCCATCCAACCACCTCTGCGGTTTTCATTTAAAATTCCCCGACCGCACCTGCGACTCAATATCCGCACCTGCGGTCATGCAGGTGCATTCCTTCCCCCGTACCTGTGGCTTATGCCCTTTTCACTCATGTCCGCATTTGCGGCTCATTCTCGGTTCTGTGGTCATCGCACCTGCGGTCCCCTAACCGTAGGTGAGGTTATGACAGGAACTCAACAACTTCAGCTGTCAATTCTAACTTCCAACTTCCCGATAGCCATCCGAAATCATCCCGAGGCCCCTGGGACCTCAACTAAAAGTACAAACAAGTCACATACCATTATTCAAACTTGTAACAATCTTCGGAACACTCAAAACAACATCGAATCATCAAAACACCCTGGAATTCAAGCCTAAGTATTCCAACAACTTCCGAATTCCGCAAATGATCAAAAAGTCTATCAAACCACCTCCGAATGACCTAAAATTTTGAACAGATGTCATAAATGACACGACAGACCTATTCCAATTCCTAGAATTCCATTCCGACCCCGATATCAAAATTTCCACTACCAACCGGAAAGCGCCAAAATCCTATTTTCGCCAATTCAAGCTTAATCTACCACATACCTCCAAATTACATTCCGAACACGCTCCTAAGTCCCAAATCACCTCACGAAGCTATCCGAATCATAAAACCCAAATTTCGAGATCATTTACTCACAAGTCAACTTCTTGTTGACTTTTCCAACTAAATGGTCAACTTAAGAGACTAAGTGTCTCATTCCTCTATAGAATCACTCCGAACCCGAACCAACCAACTCGATACCACATAATACAATTGAACAAGACATAAAGAAGTAGATATGGGGAAAATGGAGTGGTAAATCATAAAATGACCGGCCGGGTCATTGCAAAAACTTAGTGAAAATCATATATTTATGTTCCTTAGGGTATGGGTAACAACTTTCTTTGAAAGTTTCCAGAATTTGGGCACATGGAACCAGCAGTGAATTTTAGGAATCTTGTATTTTGGGTTGGGAAATCACTTTGATAGTGGGGATATGAATTTTTGAGCATAGATTGATTAGTTTATGTAATGCTTGACTAGTTTCGAGTCGTTTGGCATAAAATTTGGAGGTTTGAGTGCATTTTTGAATTGGGAAGTAGGCCTTGAGATGAGGTAAGTCTTCTTTCTAACCTTGTAAGAGGGAATTAACACCATGTAACGATCCGGCCAGTTGTTTTGAGAATTTAAGCTCCATTAAGTGGTGTAAGGTCTTAAACAACTTCATATTATGTGTATCGACTTGCGTGCATGGTTGAATTCAGTTACCATATGATTCAGAATCGAATTGGAAGAAGGAATCTAGTTTTGGAATCTTAAGCAGTGAGAATTTGACCGGAATGTGACTTTTGTGTAAACAGATCCGGAATTAGTTTTGGATGATGTCAGCTGATTCGTATGGTGATTTAGAACTTATGCGAGCGTCCAGATTTGGATTTGGAGGTCCGTAGAAAAATTTGAGGCAAATCGGCGAAAGTTGGAAAAAGTTGAAGTTTGGAAAATGGAGAAGTTTGATCCACAGTTGACTTTTGTGATATCGGGGTCGAAATACAGTTTCGAGAGTTGGAGTAGCTCTGTCATGTCATTTGGGACTTGTCTTCAAAATTTGGCGTCATTCTGAGTTGATTTGATTGGTTTCGGCACGAGTTTTGATGTTGGAAAATTTGGAATTTCATAGCTCGATTCATGGCGCAATTTGCATTTTTGGCATTGTTTGATATTATTTGAGACCCCGAGCGCATCCATGTTAGGTTATGAAACTTGTTTGTGTGTTTAGATGGAGTCCTGGGGGCCTCAGGTGTGTTTCGGTTGGGCTACGAGTCATTTTTCCTTATTTTTGAACTGCTAGTTCTGGTGTCTGATATCCTTCTTCGCGATCGCGAAGCTCCTTTCGTGTTCGCGAAGCATCTCTGTTGATCGCCTCAATTTCCTTCTTCACGTTCGCGTAATATTCCTCGTGTTCACATAGCTCTGCACATTTCTCTCTTCCGGTTCACGTCTTCTATTCTGCGTTCGCATAGTAGAAACCTGGCCTTGAGCATTGGTACTCGTTACTCTTCACATTTGCGTGTTTCCCTACGTGTTCACGTCGGCTTCCATCTTTTCTTCTCTGCGTTCGCGAGTGTGTCGTCTCATTCGCGAAGCACAACCTGGTAGCCTTCATTTTTCTTCTTCGTGAAGGCAATCCTTCCTCCGCGTTCGCGATGCATAAATACCTAGGCAGGGAGAAATATATTCCCAAATCGAGGGTTAGGTTATTTGTTTATCATATTTTGATTTATAGAGCTCAGTTTTGAGTGATTCTTTGTGGGGTTTACAAGAAATTCAATTGGGTAAGTATTCTTCACTTAGTATTTTAATATATTTCATGATTTTATCTTCATTTTTATCATTTAATTTGTGGTTTGGGTTGAGAAAAATGTTGGTTTTTGAAGAAAATTTCTAAAATGAAAAACCATGATTTGAGGGACCAAATGGTATCAGAATTTGATATTTTTTGTATGATTGAACTCGTATTAGAATGGGTATTCGATTTTTGTAAATTTGTCGGGTTCCGAGGTGCGGGCTCGGGGGTCGATTTTTGGACCGATTTTTGGATTTTGTTAAAAATCGAATATCCATTTGTCGGGTTCTGATACTTAGAGTATGGGTTTGTCTTCTTTGAGGTAAGTATCTTGCCTAACCTTGTGTGGGGGATTTTTCTGTAGGATTTGAGTCTTCTATATTGATTGTAGTTCGTGTACGCGAGCAGATGAGTGCGTGCTCGGACTTATTTGTGGAAAATTGGCCTTTTAGGGTTCTTAGGTTGATTGTTGTTCTTGATATGACTGAGTTCCTATTTACTAGTTTTACCTCTACATGCTTAAATTAGAATTAATTGCTTTAGGATTCACTCTTATTGCCTATTTGACTTAATTGAAGATTTTACCTCTTTAATTGTCATGCTATCTTTTCACAACTGCCTATCTTTATTTGAAATTATTATCATCTCATCCTTGAATAGTTTGTCTTAATTGAGATTATGATTATCTTTATGCTGTCTATCTTTAATTGAATTGTGGAATATTCTTCGTAATTGCCCAACCTTAAAAGAAGTCTATATATCCATGTTTTAGTTGACTTGTCCTTATTTAGAACTATTTGACTTGTGTTAGTTTTCTCGTTGCCGAACTGTATATTGTGGAATCGTTGTGGAATATTAGTTCCCTCCTTTTTGAGTTTTTTCTTTACGCCTAACATTCTTTACTGTGGTTATTACTTGTGAATGAGTTCTACTGTTTCTTTGTGATTTAAAGTTCTTGAGTTGATTTACTTGTCATACTTTGTATTATTGTCATTGTTGCTATTGTACTTGTTGTGGTGATGTACGAGGTTTCTGCCGTGCTGTAACTGTTATCTCTGTTGGTTGTGCTGCATATTTACTTTGGGACTATGGAACGGTATTCCGGGAGATTCCCCTGTTCTGCATATTTACTTTGAGACTACAAAATGGTATTCCTGGAGATCCCTTTGTTTTGCATATTTACTTTGGGACTACGGAACGGTATTTCGAGAGATCCCCCTATACTGCATATTTATTTTGGGACTACGGAATGATATTCTGGGAGATCCCCTTACACATTTACGTTTGGGACTATAGGATGGTATCCTGGGAGATCCTCTATTGTTATATTTGTGTTCTGAGTTGTTGTTCTTCTATGCTTACATTATGATAAACATTCTACGTGTTGTCCGTTCTTTCCTTATACTTACTAGCTGGTATGAACTATGTTAGGACACTTGCACAAGCATACACGTAGCTAAGCACCCTTATTGGATGAATGGTTTTCTTAATATTGCTGAGTATAGACGCAAACCCTTGTTTACTTGTCTTCCATGTGAGAATGGCTCTATTTAGCACGTGAGTCGTCAGTGCGATTATGAGGTGTGATGAGGGCACAGGATGCCAAGTGTTAGGGTTCAGGTATTGAGACCTATATTGTATGATTATGAGATGAAGTGTCATAGGGTGACTTATATTCGACGGATATTTATTTGAAAAGATTATATTCGAAAGGTATTTATTTTGAAAGAACTATGTTTGAAAGATATTTATTTGAAGGAAGTATATTTCAAAATATTTTTATTGGGAAGGATCATTTTCTAAAGATTTCTATTTGAAAACTTATGGGTGAAAGATTTATATTTGAAGGATTTGACTAATTGATTGGAGTTTGTTGGCTAAGGCCTGATGTGAAAACTGTCATAGTTGCTAAATTATTATTTGCCTTTTGCTATATTTGTGATTTCGGATTTGGGTTGTATTTCCGTTCAATCTTCTGTGTCCTTATTATGGTCTTCCGCTGTTACTTGCTGTTTTGTGACGACCTGACTGGTTGTTTTGAGTATCTGTACTTTGCTCGGTGATTTAGAACCAAACTCTATATTTTGAAGCCTTTGGCCTCATTCTAGCCTTCCTTTATTTGCATGCGCATTCCGGATATTGAACCGGGAGGCTTATATGCAAAAAAAAATGATAAAACAAAATTTTTTGGCTAAAAAGTTAATTTTAGTTGACTTTGGTCAACATTTTAAGGAAATGGAATCAGACCTGTATTTTGACGGTCCCGGTAGGTCTGTATTGAAATATGGGATCTGTGCGTTTGCCCGAAATTGAATTCCGAGGTCCCTAGCTTGAGTTATGAATTTTTTATTGAAAATTAAAAGTTGTGAAAAAATCTAATTTTTTTAAGAATTGATTAAATGTCTGGCATTGTTGATACAGGGTCAATATTTTGGTTCCGGAGCCTAGTACATGTCCAATATAATATTTTTGACTTATCTGTGAAATTTAGTGGGTAACGGAGTCAGTTTGACGTGATTCAGACATCTTGTGGTAAAAAGAGAAATTTCAAAGCTTTCTTGAAAATTTGATTTGATTTGGTGTCCAATTCTTAGTTCTAGGTGTTATTTTGTTGATTTGATTGCGCGAGCTAGTTCTTATGATGTTTTTAGACCGGTGTGCACTTTTAGTTTGGAGTCCCGAGGGGTTTGGGTGTATTTTTTTATCATTGGTTGAGAGACTAGTAAAATTAAGAAATTTGGGAGTTTGACATGGTCAATATCAGGTTAAGACGACCTCTTTTCAGTGTTTTGAGTGCGCGAACACGTTCGTAGCGTGTTTTATGATTGAAATTCATATATGGTTTGTGTCCGGAAGGTTCCGGATGAGTTTTAGATCATTTCGGAGAAGTTTGGATTTTTCTAGTTTCTGTGCGACACTGTTCATTCGCAATTGCGAAAACACTGTTCATTCGCGATTGCGAACATTTTATGGCAATTGAGAAAATATTGTTCATCCGCAATTGCCAACCATTTATGGCAATTGCGAAAACACTTTTCATTCGCAAATACGAAGATTTCTTCGCAAATGCGACATCTGTAGCCTAGTGCTGAGAATTCCGAGTTTTTGCTTCATTTCCATATTTTTAAACCCTAGCTTCCAGGTGAGGCGATTTTGAGACGGGATTTTCATACCAAAACATTGGATAAGTATCTTTAATCAATTTCCAACTACAGTTCATGATTTTATACAAGATTTAACATCAAATTTATGAGATATCTATGGAAAAATTTGGGGATTTTGTCAAAGTTTTGAAAAATAAAAATTTAGGATTTGAGAGTTGAATAGGACTCGGATTTGAAAACAAAACACATATTTGGACTCGTGAGGCTATGGGTAGTCAAGACCTACCCTTGGACTCGGGTTTTGACCGGGCGGGCCCAGGATTTGACTTTGTTGACTTTTTAGAAATTGAATAAAAACCATAGCTTTATTAATTGAAGTTATTTTCTCTTGCATTGTGTGATATATTCAAATCGTCATTGACTAGATTGAGTTGAGCGGAGGCGGATTTGTAGAGGAAAAGGCTAAGTTGAGTGTTGAGTTAGCCGAATTGAGGTAAGTATTTTGCCTAACTTTGTTGAGGGAATTTTTTCTCCTATTTGTCATTGTTTGCTACATGCGGGGGTGATACATATATGAGGTGACGAACGTATATGCATGTGCCGGGGTTTATCATGCTCGGGGGTAGATTGTGCTCTAATTGTCTTGTAGAATTACGTAACTCCCTTGCTTTATGATTCATTTGATTTACCGATATTAAGAACGTAGTATAAAATGTTTGTAATCAAGACTTAGCCTACTATAACTTGATCGAATTTGAAAGAATTCTAAGGATACATTGATGTGTCTAGTTTGGTCATCTCTATGCGTAATCACTACTACATTGCTACGATCGATATTTTGAGATGTTGGATTCTATACTTGTGTTGCTGATAAAATTTGTGGAAGAACTTGAGTTATACGGTGCTTGTGAGCTTATTGAATCATTGTTGTGGTAACCTTTTCACCATTCTAAAAGAATGGTACCTTCCAGTAAGCAGGTCTCTTCAGGCACTCCTTAGAAATTCCATGATTTAGAATTTGTTAGAATATTCGTTTGAACACTCTCCTCGATCTTACTTATACTTCCTACCTTGTCATTTTATTGATATCATATGCTTGGTAAGGAAGAGTGTAAAGAATGAAGGGTGATGCCGTGCCATTTCATATACATTATTATGTGAGGAAGAGTATAAAGCACGAAAGGTGATATCGTGCCATTTCATATACATTATTATGTTAGGAAGAGTGTAAAGCATGAAGGGTGATACCATGCCATTTCACGAAGGGTGTTTTCGTGCAGGTGAGGATGAGGGGCATGCATTATGATGTGATATTTGTTTTTTCATGTATACATTTCCGCCCTTACCTTGAGCTGTTGTTGTCGCAATTATACATTCTGAGTGATATATTGTTATTGTCCCGTACTTGACCTCTATCTCAATTGTTGTTGTGTTGTCCATGTCTTTTACTTGCGTAACTTACATATGCCATGCCTATTTCCTGCTTTTGAAATTATACTCATGTCATACCTATTCTGTCGCACTCTAGTTTAAGCATTCTATCATGTTAGTCATTCATGCCCTTACTTGCTAACTTGTAAAGATCATGTGTTTCCTCCTTATCTGTCATATTTGTACTTAGGCCCCCAATATACTGGTTAATTGATGCTGATATCCTTTGTTTTCCAATTATTGTTATTTCTCACGTGCTTCCGTTTAGTCCTTTATTATGACTCACATGTATATCCTTGTCCATTGTTGTTACTTGCATATCCTACTTCGTAATTACTATCATTGTGTTTCTGCCATATGGTTGGTTCTGTTATACGTTCATTTGGAAGAATGAGTTGAATGCACGAAGGGTGTTGCCGTGCTAATTGAATTGGTACATAAATTTATTTATACATGGTGATGATGAGATAAAAGCACAAAGGGTGTTACCGTGCCATGTGATTTGATATTTTGGAAATACTTCTCATACTAGGGAAGATCGTAAATCTTCAACTGTGGTTCCTTAAGTAATTATTGACTGTCTCGCCAAGTTGTATATGATACTTTTATCTGTTATGTTTTGAACTGCTTTATTGCTAATCTAATGTACATGTTACAACAGTAAGCATGTTTTAACTAAAAGCCTCGCAATTACTTCGATGAGGTTATACAAAATACTTACCAGTATATGGGGTCGGTTGTACTGATACTGCACTTCTACATATTGCATGCAGATTTTGAAGCGAAGCTGCTGGTGACATCGGGTGCTGATTCGGAAGATGTTCGTGCATTTGGATATAGCTGCCACTTGTCTTTGGTAGCTTAGATTATTGCTAATCTGTTTATGTAACCTTCAAACAGAACATATATTTATTTGTATCAGTTTAGAAATTCCAAATCTTAGAAGCTCGTGATTTGTACTACTAGGTCTTGGGTAAACTTGTAAATGTTCAATTATCTATTATCTTTTCTCTTATAATCTCAATTGAGTTGTGTTTTTCTGTTAGTTGGGTTACCTAGCGAGTTGAGTTAGGTGCCATCACGACTTATAGTTTTTGGGTCATGACAAGGTGGTATCAGAGCACTAGGTTCGTAGGTTCTACGAGTCATGAGCAAGTGTCTAGTTGAGACCTGCAGATCGATATAATGATGTCCATACCTATCTTCGGGAGGCTACATGGCATTTAGGAAAAAATTCCCTTTCTTCTTTTCTTATCCTATGCCTTTTCTTCTCCTTGAAATCTACGACTTCGACTCTTCCCGATCGCTCGTATGTGATGTTGTGCGCTCAGTATTCGCTATGTGCCGACGATTGGTGATGCTGCAGATGGATTACGATGGGTTGGGGATGCTTGATTTTCATCACGATGTGTTGTCTAGCCTCAGAAGCATATACAATGTTAAATCTTCTAGTTGTTCATTTGCGGTAGGAGGTGGGTTCATATGTCTGGTTGGTAAGCACATATTTGGGGAAGATTAGCTGGTGGCTAGGCTATTGTGATTAAGGTGAGTTCATGGCAAGGTGTCGATTTGAGTATAACTAGTGGGCCATCTCTTGCATGATGAGTTTGGATCGTGTGTCTCGTATAAGGTTTCTATTCGGTGGAGTGCATATGTCATCATTTTAGAGCATTTGGGGAAGTTGTTTGACTATTGCAATGATGGGTAAGCATTTGGCAGAGTCTTCGGGGTGTTCTATGATCAGTATTGCATGAATTTTGAAGTATTCAACTAAATAGCCGTGCGGATCGGGGCATGCTATGAAGATATAGTACTTTGGGGTGCCGATGAGGTGATCTATGGCTTTGAGCTAAGTGGTGGAGTCTGCTAATGACGATCAAATTGTAAGGTCATGGGCCGTATCAGTTTTTGGGCTGAGGGATTGCTTAGTTATTTCTTCGAATGGTCATATGATGGTAAAGCACGGGTTGCTCGACGTGTATTAGCTGTGCATTGAAGATCAGAGTAAGATGAGTGGTTATCGAGGAGGTTTTGGCGAGTTCCAAGTCTTATGTAGCCTTTAAGGACTTTTGAATTTGTCTACGGGCGAGCTTAAAAATGGTAGCGAGTCATAATCGGATCGGCGGTATTTCCTTGTCAAGAAGGGTCTACATGTCAATGTTGGAGTGATACGAGAAATGGCTTCGGGTTCCCAGAAGGTTCCCTTAGGGCGGGCGTATCGGATTGAGTTACTTTCGGGTTGGTAGTCTGCGTTACTCGGTTGAGTTAGAGGCGATTGGTTCTTTTCCTCGATTATATGTTAATGAGTTCCAAAGATTTTATCATGGTTATGATCACGGTCGGAGTTGATATTTTCTACAGGTATAGAGATGTGATGACCCAAAAGATCATCACTTGATTTACAAGTAAATTCTGTGTTCTGAGGCCTTAAAAGCCTCTTTTTATCTCACCTCGATTTGCGTGCGTAGTCCGGACGTATATCTGGAACGCTTTTATGCGACAATTTGATGAAAACTAATTTGGCCTTAAAATTAAATTTAAGTTGACTTAGGTCAACATTTTGGGTAAACGGACCCGGACCCGTGATTTGACGATCCCAGAAGGTCCGTAAAAAAATATGGGACTTGGGCATATGCCCAAAATTGAATTCCGAGGTCCCAAGCCCGAGAAATGAATTTTTGAAGAAAATTGTTTAACTGAAATTTTAAGAGTTTTTGGAAATTTGAATGTATTTGAAATTAATGGTATCAGGCCCGTATTTTAGTTCCGGAGCCCGGTACAGGTCTTATATGGTATTTAGAATGAGCCTGTAAAATTTGGTAAGAAACGAACTTGATATGACGTGAATCAGACCCTCGGTTGTTAAAAATTGAACATAAGAGTTCATGAGATTTTTCTTTGATTTTGATGTTAAAATCGTTGTTAAAGGTGTTAATTTGGCTATTTGATCGCACGAGTAAGTCCATATAGTGTTTTTGAGTTAGTATGCATGTTTGGTTTGGAGCCTCGAGGGCTCGGGTGAGTTTCGGATAGGTTTCGGTATGTTTTTACACTTAGAAAAGTTGCAGGTTTTGTTGTCTCAGGTGCACAGAGATTTTGTTCTTCATGTTCGTGTGGCTTCACTCGCGAACGCGTAAGGCAAGTTTCCTCAGGTGCCAATTAGTTCTTCACGAACTCAGAGCTCAGGACGTGAATGCAAAGCTGTGGGGGGAGTTACCCTTCGCAAACACGTTTAGGCTCTCGCGAATGTGTAGGGTTAGTGAGCCTGGGGGAGGGATTTCAAATTGTCCTACGCGAACGCGGCCACTTGACTGCGATCGCGAACACGATGAAGGCCTACCCAGTCATTTTTAAAAAAGTAGCAAAAAAAACGGGCAGAACCCATTTACTTCATATTTTCTAAACTAGAGAGAATTGAGGCAATTTTCAAGAGACAAGTTCTTCCTTAAAGCATTGGTATATGATTCTTAACCTTTTTCTTTCGATTTCCCATTGCATTTCATCAATCTTCATCCAAAAATCTAGGGTTTTTATGGTAGAAATTGGGGGTTTGGGTAGAGTTAGGACTTTTTGAATAATTGGGATTTAGACCTCGTTTTGGGGTAGGATTTCGAAACTAATTGCATATTTGGGCTCGTGGGTGAATGGGTGATCAGGTTTTGGTCCGAACCTCAAGTTTTGACCAAGCGAGCCCGGGGTCAATTTTTGACTTTTTGGGGAAAATGGTAGAAAATCTATAATTTAGCATTGGGTATGAATTCCTTAGCATTTATTGATGTTGTTAACTTAATTTGGACTAGATATGAGTAATTTGGAGGCGAATTCCAAAGGAAAAGTGGTGTTTGAGGCTTGAGTTGGCCGTGGAAATTCGAGATAAGTGTTTGGTCTAACCATAGCTTGAGGGAATAGGTATCGTGCTTTATTTGCTATGTGCTAGTGTAGTGTACGACGTATAGGTGTGGTGACGAGTATCTATACGTCATTGTCAAGCATGCCCGTGAGTCTTAAATTGAAATCGTTGTGCTCTTAATAAGTACTACAAATGCCTAAGTTGTTGATTCTCGGTGTTGGGTAAGAAATATGATTATTCTCGTGGTATTTGTTTATGGTTGAGTATCAGCTCTAGTTGAGGTTTCTTTTGTGAAGTTAAATGTTGGAACAAGTTTGGTTATAGTTGATTCCCTTGCTGGGACGTATTTACTTCTTACTATTGGTTCCTTTGCCGAGATGTGTTTATTCTCATTGTCGATTCCCTTGCCAGGATATTGTTGTTTTCTTATTGTTCCCTTGCTGGGATTCTTTTGTGATTGGTGTTGAATTGTATATTGGGATCGGGTTGCACGCTGCAACAATATTATATGGGATCGGGTTGCACGCCACAGCATGGAGTAATAAGGGAGGACAAGAGGGGTCAGGTTGCACGCCGCAACAGTGATATATGATTGGATCGGGTTGCACGCCGCAACAATGATATATGATTGGATTGGGTTGCACACCGTAACAGTGTTATATGAGTTGGATTGGGTTGCGCGCCGCAACAATAAATAATAAAAGTGGATATTGATTTGTTTTTATTTCCTTATTCTTACTGATGCAAACCTTAAAGTGTTCTTTATGTTTTCTCCTGAATTACCGTTGTTACTTGATATTCCCCCACAACATGTTCCCCTTCCCATCTTTAACTGCTACTTTCCGTTATTATTGCTTGTCGTATATGCTTTAACTGCACATGTTTATTTCGTAGTCTCGTCACTACTTCGCAGAGGTTAGGCTCGACACTTACCAGCACATGGGGTCGGTTGTGCTAATACTACACTCTGCACTGTGTGCAGATCTCGTTACTGGAGCATACGGACCTTAGCTAGGGGTTGCTACCTTCAGTCTATCAGGAGACCCGAGGTAGACTTGCAGGCATCCGCAGGCCTTGACATCCCCTCCTTATCTAGCTTCTTTCTGTTCTTTTGTATTCCAAAGACAGACATGTACTTTCTTGTTCAGACTTTATTTGTAGTTTTCTTAGATAGTCCGTGAGATTGTGACACCAGTCCTGGGTGATTTATGTTATAGATTTGTATCAGTATTAGCTTAAAATGTTATATTCCATTCTTCCGTTTCAATATTTCCGCTGTTTATAAAATGTTAACTTACATAAGTTAAGGGATTAAAAATGAAAAGGGTAAAGTAATTGAAATCATTGGCTTGCCTAGATTTCACTAGTAGGGGCCATCACGACTCCCGAGGGGTGGGAAATCTGGGTCGTGACAAGAGGCTATATTGCGTGTGCTGGTGTTTTCCTGGATTGGGTTAAATGAAATATTCTCGGTTGATGAGGTGTTCGATTTGCGTAGTGTTGCACGTAGCATGTTAGAGGACATGTTAGAGGCAATGCGCCGTGTGGGGTTGAAATTTGCAGGTATAAGGTTGTAGATAGTTTCGGAGAGAAGGATATGAGTTCTTGATGCCACAGACAATTTCGGGTGGTTTTTCTGGCATTATGTTCCTATCGGAGTAGAGTTCGCCTATTGGCAGGTAGCATGTGTTTTGACTTATGTGTGTTTTTCCATGAGATGATGGAGTATAAGTTACGTGTCAGCCATTGAGTAGCGGTGTTGAGATTAGGTATGAAAATTCTGGTATTCGTGAGGCTCTGAGACAGAATGTTCTTGTTGACAGTCTATTCCTGGATTGCGAGTTGAGAAGAAATGTAGAGTATTGGATGATTCACGGTAGGTGTTATGGAAAGGTTGCTATAGACTTTTGGAAGGTTTATTACATGTTTGAGGAAGATCGAAATTTTGTTTGGGGATGATTTTGAGCCTAATGAAAATGTGTATTCTGTATCGGATCGGACCTGTTTGTTTTGCGCAGTTGTTGCCATGTCTATATCATCTGGTGGAATGGATGCCATTCACACCTTGGTTTATGTTATATGTTTCTCTCTTATACTGTGGCGGGTTGTGAGGGTTACATGATTTTTCGCACGCATATTGTGATTCAGTTTAGACTTCATGACACTATGAGTGAGATAGCCTTTGTGATATTGATTTGCTTATTGCACCATAGTTGTGCTTGTCCTTCTCAGTATTGTTTGTTCCTAATAATTTTCCCCATAGTTATATTTTTGTGCACTCTATTGTGCTTGATGTTGACGCACATGTGATCAGTGACTCGAAGGATACCCTATGTGGATTGATATAATGGGATCGGGTTGTACGCTGCAACGGTACAGTGATGAAATATGGCTCCTTATTTTTATTTCGTGTATTTTTCTTCCAACTTGTTGAAAATAGTTCATAGTAAAATGCTATTTTTCTTAACTTGCTGCTTAACTTGCTTAGTAGCTTTCAAATTTATTTTTCTTACTGTTATCTATCATGTTTGAATTATTACTTGTTAGTATACAGAACCGGGTTGTGTGTGGCTCCATATGATTATTGTTGATGCTTGTCGGTGTGGCTGCTCGTCTTGGCTGAGATGAGGTTTCTAGACCTGAGATTTATGCTATTGTATTGGGATGAGGAAGGTTTGGAAGAATAACACTATATTTTGTTGAGGATGTAGACAATGGCCCTGGTCGGGCAAAATAGTTTCTTGGCTTATTGATCAGATGAGTGGTTAAGCAAATATGCGTGTTTCTTTCATCATCGGAAGGGTATGAAGGTTTTGAACGAGGTTCTAATCGATATGAGGTTTGCTACCGGCACCAGATTTGTTTTGGATTTGTTTTGCGCAGTAATGGTAGTCAGCAGATCCTACTGTGAGTGTCAAAGTAATGGGGTATATCATGTGATTACATCTTAGGTTATGGTTCTGACTTGATACAGCTTGTTCAGACTTATACAGTGTGTAGATGTGGGATTCAGGTCTTGCAATGAATTCTGGATGATAGAGATTGAGTTATAAGGTTTCAGGACCAAGGGTGAAATAAGGATCTCTAATTGTGTTGTGTTGGCGGGCTTATGTGGAACAGGGTGACGTGGGATCACCCCCTAGTTATTCATAGTAAGGTTACACTATGATTTTATAGCTTTGGAACGGCTCCTGGCACGTGCGAGGACAAACGTGTATTTAAGTGGTGGAGGATGTAACGGCCCGACTGGTCGTTTTGAGTATCTGAACTTCGCTCGGTGATTTAGAACCAAACTCTATGTTTCAGAGCCTTTAGAGCCTCATTAGCCTCCCTTGATTTGCGTGCACAGTTCAGATATTGACCCGGGAGGCTTATATGCAAAAAACAAATAAAAACAAGAATATTTGTCTAAAAAGTTAATTTTAGTTGACTTCAGTCAACGTTTTGAGTAACTAGAACCGCACCCATGTTTTGACGGTCCCGGTGGATCCGTATTGAATTATGGGATCTGGGCGTATGCCCGGAATCGAATTCTGAGGTCCCTAGCTTGAGTTATGAATTATTTATTGAAAATTAAAAGTTTGAAAAACCTAATGTTTTTAAAAATTGATTGAATGTCTGGCATTGTTGATACCGAGTTCGTATTTTGGTTCTGGAGCCCGGTACAAGTCCAATATAATATTTTTGACTTATCTGTGAAATTTGGTGGGAAACGGAGTCGGTTTGATGTGATTCAGATGTCCGGTTGTAAAAATAGAGATTTCAAAGCTTTCTTGAAAATTTCGTTTGATTTGGTATCCAATTCTTAGCTCTAGGTGTTATTTTGGTGATTTGATTGTATGATGTTTATAGACTGGTGTGCACTTTTGGTTTGGAGTCCTGAGGGGCTTGGGTGTATTTTCGGATCATTGGTTGAGAGACTAGTAAAGTTAAGAAATTTGGGAGTTTGACCATGGTCAATATCGGGTTAAGACGACCTTTTTTCCGTGTTTTGAGTGCGCGAGCAGGTCCGTAGCGTGTTTTGTGATTGAAATTCATATATGGTTTGTGTCCGTAAGGTACGGATGAGTTTCGGATCATTTCGGAGAAGTTTGGATTTTGCTGGTTTCTGGTGCGACACTATTCATTCGCAATTGCGAACCTTTTATGGCAATTGCGAAAACACTGCTCATTCGCGATTAAAACTTTTTTATGGCAATTGCGAAAATATTGTTCATCCGCAATTGCAAACCATTTATGGCAATTGCGAAAACACTGTTCATTCGCAAATGTGACATCTGCAGCCTGTTAAGTGCTGAGAATTTCGAGTTTTTGCTTCATTTTCATATTTTTGAACCCTAGCTTCGAGGTGAGCCTATATTGAGAGAGGATTTTCATACCAAAATATTGGGTAAGTATCTTTAATCAATTTCCAACTATATTTCATGATTTTATACAAGATTTAACATCAAATTCATGTGAAATATATGGAAAAATTTGGGGATTTTGTCCAAGTTTTGAAAAATGAAAATTTAGGATTTGAGAGTCGAATAGGACTCGGATTTGAAAACAAAACACATATTTGGACTCGTGAGGCTATGGGTAGTCAAGACCTACCCTTGGACCCGGATTTTGACCGAGTGAGCCCGGGGTTTGACTTTTGTTGACTTTTTAAAAATTGAATAAAAATCACAGCTTTATTAATTGAAGTTGTTTTCTCTTGCATTGTGTGATGTATTCAAATCGTCATTGGCTAGATTGAGTCGAGCGCTGGCAAATTTGTAGAGGAAAAGGCTAAATTGAGTGTTGAGTTAGCCGAATAGAGGTAAGTGTTTTCCCTAACTTTGTTGACGGAATTTTTTCTCTGATTTGTTATTGTTTGGTACATGCGCGGGTGATACATATATGAGATGACGAACGTATATATATATGACGGGATTAATCATGCTCGGGGGTAGATTGTGCTCTAATTGTGTCTTGTAGAATTACGTAACTCCCTTGCTTCATCATTCATTTAATTACCAATATTAAGAATGTAGTATAAAATGTTGGTAATCAAGACTTAGCCTAATATAACTTTAACAAATTTGATAGAATTCTGAGGATACATTGATGTGTCTAGTTTGGTAATCTCTATGCGTAATCACTACTACATTGCTACGGTCGATATTTTGAGTTGCTGGATTCTATACTTGTGTTGCTGATAAATTGTGATATTCGTGGAAGTACTTGAGTTATACGGCCTTTGAGGGCTTATTGAATCATTGTTCGCTTAGAAATTTCATGATTTAGAATTTGTTGGAATATTCGTTTGAACACTCTACTCGATCTTACTTATACTTCCTGCCTTGTCATTTTATTGATATAATATGCTTGGTAAGGAAGAGTACAAAGTACGAAGGGTGATGTCGTGCCATTTCATATACATTATAATATGAGGAAGAGTGTAAAGCACGAAGGGTGATGCCGTGCCATTTCATATACACTATTATGTAAGGAAGAGTATAAAGAACGAAGGGTGACACCGTGCCATTTCATATACACTATCATCTGTGGAAGAGTGTAAAGCACGAAGGGTGATGCCATGCCATTTCAATTACATTGTTATGCTTTTAATATTTTGAGGTCATGGCACGAAGCGTGTTTCCGTGCAGGTGAGGATGAGGGACATGCATTATGATGTGATATCTGTTTTTCCATGTATACGTTTCCGCCCTTACCTTGAGCTATTGTTGTCGCAATTATACATTCTGAGTGATATATTGTTGTTGTCCCGTACTTGACATCTATCTCAGTTGTTGTTGTGTTGTCCATATCTTTTACTTGCATAACTTGCATATGTCATGCCTACTTCCTGCTTTTGAAATTATACTCATGTCATACCTATTATGCCGCACTCTAGTTTAAGTAATCCATCATGTTAGTCGTTCATGACCTTACTTTCTAACTTGTAAAGATCATGTATTTCCTTCTTATTTGTCGTATTTGTACTTAGGCCCCCAATATACTAGTTAATTGACGCTGATATCACTTGTTTTCCAATTGTTGTTATTACTCACGTGCTTCCGTTTAGTCCTTTACTGTGGCCCACATATATATCCTTTTCCATTGTTGTTAATTGCGTATTTCCTACTTCGTAATTCCTATCATTGTGTTTCTGTCATATGGTTGGTTCTGTTATACGTACATTTGGAAGGATGAGTTAAACACACGAAGGATGTTGCGGTGCTAATTGAATTATTACATAAATTTATTTATACATGGTGAGGATGAGATAAAAGCACGAAGGGTGTTACCATGCCATGTGATTTTATATTTTGGACATACTTCTCATACTAGGGAAGATCGTAAATCTTCTACTGTGGGTCCTTTTAGTAATTGTTGACTCTCTCGCCGAGTTGTATATGATACTTTTATCTGTTATGTTTTGAACTGCTTTATTGCTAATCTTATGTACAGGTTATAACAATAAGCATGTTTTAACTAAAATCCTCGTCACTACTTTGACGAGGTTAGACAAAATACATACCAGTACATAGGGTCGGTAGTATTGATACTGCACTTCTGCACATTGCGTGCAAATTTTGGAGCGGAGTCAAAATTATGTCCCAAGGTCTTAAAAACCTCCTTTTGTTTCACCAAAATTTGCGTGCGTAGTCTGAGCGCGATTCTGGAAAGCTTTAGGTGAAATTTAAGAAAAATAATGAATTTGGCCTTTAAAATTGATTAAAGTTGACTTTGGTCAACATTTTTGGTAAAAGGACCCGGAGATTTGACGGTCCTATAGGGTCTGCAGTAAAATATGGGACTTGGGCATATGCCCGGAATCGAATTCCGAGGTCCCTAGCTCGACAAAAAAATAAAGAAAATTTTTTGCTAAAAAATATAAAAGACTTTTTGAAATGAAATGATGCATTTTCTTGATGGTATCGAGCCTGTATTTTAGTTCTAAAGCCCGGTACATGTTTAAAATAATAATTAAGTCAAATTTTTGAAATTTGGTAAGAATCAGAGTTGATTTGGTATAAATCGAACCTTTAGTTGAGAAAATAGAAATTTCGATGTTCTTAAGGAATTTCACAAATTTGAGGTTAACTTCGTAGTTGTTGATGTTATTTTGATGATTTGATCAAACGAGCAAGTTCGTATGATATTTTTAGACTTGCGTGCATGTTTAGTATGGAGCCCTGAGGGCTCGGGTGAGTTTTGGATAGGCCACAGGATGATTTGGACTTAGGAAATTGCAGCTGTGCATCTGGTATTTTTGCACAGGCCTCTGATCTCGCAATTGCGAGATCAGGCTTCGCAATTGCGAAGTGGTCAGGCTTGGGAAATGTGGCCAAAGTGTTGCAATTGCGAACCAAACTTGGGCAGGCCCTCATCGCAAATGCGAACACTGGGCTGGAAATTGTGAAGTCCAGTCATCATAAATGTGACGTCCCCTTCGCAAATGCGAAGATAACAGACTTCCAAAAGGTTCGCAATTGCGAACCCCTAGTCACAATTGCAACATCTGAGACCTGTTAAGTTGGATTTTGACTGGATTCTTCATCATTTTTTCAACCTTCTCAAACCCTAAACATACCTAGACGATTTTTCAGAGGCTCAACTTCCCCAAATCATAAGTAAGTGATTTCTATCTCATCTTCTACAATCTAATCCATCTTTTTACATAATTTCACTTCAAAATCTAGGGGTTTTCATTGGAAATTGTGTGTTTTTGGGTAGAGATTAGGATTTTCAAATTTTGAGAATTTGGACCTCAATTTTAGGTCCTATTTCAAAACTAATTGCATAGTTGAGTTCGTGAGTGAATGAGTGATTGAGTTTTGGTTCGAACTTTGCGTTTTGACAAAGCGGGCCCGGGGTCGATTTTTGACTTTTTGGGGAAAACAATGAGGAATCTATTTTCATGCATTAGAATTTTTATTAAGTATTTATTGATGTTATTAAGAAAATTATAACTAGAGACAAGCGGACTGGAAATCGAACCGAGGGGTAAAGCAGTAATTGAGGCTTAATCTTGTTCGTGGAACTGAGGTAAGTGTTTGACCTAACCTTAGCTTGAGGAAATAGGAGTTGTTGTCTATTTACTATGTGTTAGTATCGAGTATGACGTATAGGTGTGGTGACGAGTATCTATACGTTGGTGTCAAGCATTCCCCTAAGTCTTATATCATTATTTTTGTGACTCTACTATGTATCGTTCATGCTCAAATTGATGATTAACAATGTTAACAAAGCTTATGAAAGTTTCTTGGTAATTAACTATTGTCGAGTATTGACTCCAGTTGAGTTTCCTTTTGTAAAGTAATTTTTGAAAACGAGATTGGTTATAGCTGAATCCCTTGCCGGGATGTTATTGTTGATATTGTTGATTCCCTTGCCGGGACATATTGTTTTCTATTGTTTGGGTGAGGAAGAGTGTAAAGAACGAAGGGTGATGCCGTGCCGTGCACGATATTGTGAGTGAGTGTTAATGCATGAAGGGTGATGTCGTGCCGATATTGTGAGTGTTAATGCACGAAGGGTGATGCCGTGCCATGATTTGAGAGTTAATGTACGGAGGGTGATGCCGTGCCGATATTGTGAGTAATAATGCACGAAGGGTGATGCTGTGCCATGATTATGAGAGGTAATGCACGAAGGGTGATGCCGTGCCGTTTCTATTGTTTCATATGGTGAGGATGAGAGTAAAAGGATGAAGGGTGATTCCGCGCATGTGTTACAATTTCATTATTTTTGTTGATTTAGATATGATGTTCATTATGCTCCTTTATTGATGTTTCTTTATTGCCTTATTGTTAGAATCTGATATTTCCAACTTCATTTCCTCTGCCAACCTTATTCTTTTGATTCTTGTTACTATGATTCTGTTTGTACATGATTTAACTACGCATGTCTATATGATTGTCGTGTCCTAGCCTCGTTACTACTTCGCCGTGGTTAGACTCGACACTTACTCAGTACATAGGGTCGGTTGTACTGATACTACACTATGCACTCTTTTATGCAGATTTCAATACCGAACCCAGTGAGTAGCTGAGGTAGCTGCCTTGAGTCCAGGGAGATCAAGGTAGATCTGCTGGCGTCCGCAGAGCCTAAAGTTCCCCTTCCCTGTTTTAACTTTCTGCTATCTTTTTTCATTCCGAGAGCAGTTGTACTTTTCTTTTCAGACCAGTGTTTGTAGTAATTCATAGATGTTCGTGAAATTGTGACACCAGATTCATGGGTAGACATGGATTGAAGTATTTGAATCTATTATAACTCTTCCGCGCTTTTCATCTGTTGAGCTATAGTTACTGTTTATAATTGTTTGGGTTGATTGTTAATGTGTAGAACCTTAATAGTTGGTTTACCTAGCTATCACGAGTAGACACCATCACGACTCCCAAGGGTGGAAAATTCGGGTTGTGACAAGTTGGTATCAGAGCTCTAGGTTGCTTAGGTCTCACAATTCACGAACAAGCTAGATAGATTCTGAGGGATCGGTACGGAGACGTCTGTGCTTATCCCCCAAAGGCTACAGAGTTTAGGAATAACTTCACATCTATTCTTTTATTTCATGCGATTTAACTTCTCAATGCTAATTGAACTTCCACTTTGTTCTTTCGCAGATGGCAAGAACACGTGCTTCTTCATCCGCTGATCAGCAGCCCGAGCCCCCAGTGGCAGCTCCTACAAGGGGAAGAGGACGAGGTCAAGGGTGTGCTAGAGGCCGAGGTAGGGCTCAGCCCAGAGCAGTAGCACTAGCGGCGGAGCCTCCGGTAGAGTTCGAGGAGAAGGCTCCAGTCCAAATCCCTCCAGTAAGGCAATCTCAAGTCCCAGAGGGGTTCATCGCCACCCCGATACTCCAGGATACTCTGGTCCGTCTAGTGGGCCTTATGGAGAGTGTCGCCCAGGCAGGCTTCCTTCCTATAGCACCAGTCGTCTCTCAAGCTGGGGGAGGAGCACAGACTCCCGCTACTCGCACTCCGGAGCAGATGGCTCCCCAGTTTCAAACTCTAGTAGCTCAGCTAGTTGGGTAGTTCAGTCGAGTGTTGTGGCTCAAATCGGTGATGGGGCTGCTATGTCTGCTGATGCTTTGTGGAGGTTGGATAGGTTCACCAAGATCTTCACTACTACTTATGGCGGTACATCTTCAGAGGATCCCCGAGAATATTTGGACAGCTGTCATGAGGTTCTACGGAACATGGGGATAGTAGAGACCAATGGGGTCGACTTTGCTGCTTTTTGTCTGTTAGGTTCTGCCAAGACTTAGTAGAGGGATTATTGTTTGGCTAGACCAGCTGGGTCACTGGCTTTAACTTGGTATAATTTCTCTCCGCTATTTCAGGAGAAGTTTCTGCCTATCACTCAGAGAGAGGACTAACAAAGGCAATTTGAGTGTCTCCAGCAGGGTTTTATGACTGTCACTCAGTACTATACTAGATTTATTGCCTTGGCTCGTCATGCTCTTATCATACTTCCCACCGAGAGAGAGAGAGAGAGAGAGAGAGAGAGAGAGAGGAGGTTCATTGAGGGACTCGCTCAGCCTATTCGACTGCAGATGGCTAAGGAGACAGGGAGCAAGATTTCTTTTTAGGATACAACCAATGTGGCTAGGAGAGTCAAGATGATTCTGTTACAAGGGAGTGGTCAGGGGTCTGACAAGAGGCCTCGTCATTCTGGTAGGTTCAGTGGTGCCTCATCTGGAGGTAGGAATTATTTTGGTAGAGGCCATTCTCCCAGACCATTTTATTCAGCGTTTTTGGCTTCTCATGGTGCTCCGAGTGGCTGTGGTTCTCAAATACAACATTCAGATCAGCTACGTTATAGTGCATCACCAGCTCCTATCAGGGCACCTCCGCTCTAGAGTTTTCAGGGTGGTTACTCAGGCCGTTAGGGTCAGCAGTCGAGGGCTTGTTATATTTGTGGCGATACAAGGCATGTTGCTAGATTTTGCCCTCGAGCACCGAGCAACACTCAACATCAGGGTTCCCATGCCATGGTTTAGGCACTGAGTGTTCCACCGCTCGCTCAGCTAGAAGAGGTAGGGGTTGAGGTGTTAGAGGTGGAGGTCAGGCCATTAGAGGTGGAGGTCAGGTAGCTAGAGGTGGAGGCCAACTAGTAGGAGGCCATCCTCGGGATGTAGTTCAGAGTGGTTGGGCCCAACCCCGATGTTATGCTATTCCAGCTAGATTGGCTAAATCCTCTAATATAGTTATCACAGGTACGGTTTCAGTTTGCAGTAGAGATGCTTCAGTTCTATTCGATCTAGGGTCTACATATTCCTATGTGTCATCTTATTTTGCCCCTTATCTGGTTGTGCCTCGTGATTCTTTGAGTGCAACTGTATATGTGTCTACACCGGTGAGTGATTCTATTGTTGTAGATCGAGTCTATCACTTGTGTGTGGTCATTATTGGGGGTTTGAGACCCGTGTAGATCTCTTACTTCTCGATATGGTAGACTTTGATGTCATTTTGGGGATGGACTGGGTATCCCTTTATCATGCTGTATTGGACTATCACGCCAAGACTGTGACCTTAGCCTTGCCGAGTTTTCCTCGATTGGAGTGGAAATAGACTCCCAGTCATTCTGTCAGTAGGGTTGTCACTTATATAAAGGCTTGACATATGGTTTAAAAAGGGTGTTTGGCTTATTTGGCGTATGTTCGTGATTCTAGTGCTGAGGTCCCCTTCTATGGATTTTGTGCCCGTTGTCCATGAGTTTCCAGAGGTATTTCCAGCAGACCTGCTAGGGATACCACCCGACAGGGATATTTACTTTTGCATATTTGGCTCCGGACACTCAGCCCATTTCTATTCTGCCATATCGCATGGCCCCGCCGGAGTTGAAAGAATTGAAGGAACAATTGCAAGACCTACTTGATAGAGGCTTTATTAGGCCTAGTGTCTCGTCTTAGGGTGTGCCAATGTTGTTTGTTAAGAAGAAAGATGGATCGATGAGGATGTGCATAGATTATCGGCAGTTAAACAAAGTCACCATCAAGAACAAGTATCCATTGCCGAGGATTGATGATTTGTTTGATCAGCTTTAGGGGGCCAAAGCTTTTTTGAAGATTGATTTAAGATCTGGCTACCATCAATTGAGGATTAGGGCATCCGATGTCCCTAAGACAAATTTTTGCACTGGGTAGAGGCATTATCAGTTCTTAGTGATGTCATTTGGGTTGACAAATGCCCCATCAACTTTCATGGATTTGATGAACCGAGTTTTCAAGCCTTATTTGGATTCCTTCGTGATTGTCTTCATTATTGATATTTTGATATATTCCCGCAGCCGGGAGGAGTATGAGCAGCATCTTCGAGTCATTCTCCAAACTGTGAGGGACAATTAGTTATTATCGAAATGTGAGTTTTAGTTGAGTTCATTTGCATTCTTGGGTCATGTTGTATTAGTAGAGAGTATTCAGGTGGATCCTAAGAAGATTGTGGCAGTCAAGGACTGGCCTAGACCCACATCAGCCACGGAGATCCGTAGTTTCTTGGGTTTGGCGGGCTATTACCGTCGGTTTGTGGAGGGGTTTTCATCTATTGCAGCCTCGATGACCAGGTTGACCCAGAAAGGTTCCCAGTTTAGGTGATTGGATGAGTGTGAGGCGGGCTTTTAGAAGCTCCAGACAGCTTTGGCTATAATGCCGGTGTTGGTTTTGCCCACATGTTCAGAGCTATATACGGTATATTGTGATGCATCTCGTATTGGACTTGGTGTGGTGTTGATGTAGAATGGTAAGGTCATTGCATATGCTTCTCGATAGTTGAAGATCTACGAGAAGAATTATCCCGTTCATGATTTGGAGCTAGCAGCCAATGTTCACGCGTTGAAGATTTGGAGGCATTATTTATATGGCGTGTCATGTAAGGTGTTCACGGATCACAAGAGTTTGCAATACTTGTTCAAGCAGAAGGAGCTAAATTTGAGGTAGATGAGGTGGTTATGGCTACTGAAAGACTATGATATCACCATCTTGTACTATCCGAGAAAGGCCAATGTAGTGGCCGATGCTTTGAGTTGGAAGTCAGCCAGAATTGCAGCCTTGCATATATTCCGGTCGGTGAGAGACCGCTTGCTTTGGATGTTCTAGCTTTAGCCTATCAGTTCGTGAGGTTGGATGTTTCTGAGCCCAACCGTGTTTTATCTTGCACAGCTCGTTCTTCATTATTTGAGCATATCCGAGATTAGCAGTATGATGATCCTCATTTGCTTGTCCTTAAAGACACGGTGCGGCACGGGGGTGCCAAGTAGGTTACAGTTGGAGATGATAGAGTTTTGAGGTTGCAGGGTCGTATTTGTGTGCCTAATGTGGATGGACTTTGTGAGTTAATTGTAGAGGAGGCCCATAGTTCCCGGTATTCCATTCATCCGGGTGCCTATAAAATGTATCAGTTTTTGCGGCAGCATTATTGGTGGAAGAGGATAAAGAATGATATTGTTGCGTATGTAGCTCGGTGTTTGAATTGTCAGCAGGTAAAGTACGGGCATCAGAGACCTGGTGGTTTGTTCTAGAAGATTGAGATTCCTGAGTGGAAGTGGGAGCGTATCACTATGGACTTCGTTGTTGGACTCCCACAGACTCAGAGGATGTTCGACGTAGTGTGGGTTATTGTGGATATGCTGACTAAGTCAGCACATTTCATTCCTGTGGCAGTTTCCTATTCTTCTGAGCGGTTGGCAGAGATTTATATCCGGAAGATTGTTCGTATTCATGGTGTGCCCATGTCTATTATTTCTGACCGAGGTACGCAATTTACCTCGCATTTCTTGAGGGTAGTTCAGCGTGAGTTGGGTACTCGTGTCGAGTTGAGCACAACATTTCATCTTCAGACAGATGGACATTCCGAGCTTACTATTAAGATTTTGGAGGATATGCTCCGAGCTTGTGTTATTGACTTTAGAGGTTCGTAGGATCAGTTCTTGCCATTAGCCGAGTTTGCCTACAACAATAGTTACTAGTCGAGCATCCAGATGGCTCCCTATGAGGCATTATAGGGTAGGCAGTGTCGGTCACCGGTTGGATGGTTTGAGCCGGGAGAGGCTCAGTTGTTGGGTACAGACCTAGTACAGGATGCCTTGGACAAGGTTAAGATCATTCAGGATAGGCTTCGTACAGCTCAATCCAGGAAAAAGAGTTACGCCGACCGCAACGTTCATGATGTGGCATTCATGGTCGGAGAACGAGTGTTGCTTCGGGTGTTGCCCATGAAGGGCGTGATGAGATTCGGGAAGAAGGGCAAGCTAAGCCCTAGATTCATCGGTCCTTTTGAGATTCTTGATCGAGTAGGAGAGGTGGATTACAGACTTGCGTTGCCGCCGAGTTTATCAGTTGTGCATCTAATTTTCATGTGTCCATGCTTCGGAAGTATCTCCCGATCCATCCCACGTGTTAGACTTCAGCACTGTCCAGTTGGACAAGGACTTGACCTGTGAGGAGGAGCCGGTAGCTATTCTAGACCGGCAGGTTCGTCAGTTGAGATCGAAGAATTTCCCTTTAGTTACTGTGCAGTGGAGAGGTCAGCCTGTTGAGGGAGCGACCTGGGAGTCCGAGTTCGATATGCGGAGCTATTATCCTCATTTTTTCACTGACTCAGGTACTTTTCTATGTCCGTTCGAGGACGAACAATTGTTTTAGAGGTGGAGAATATGATGACCCTAAAGGTCATCTCTTGTTTTAGAAGTCAAAATTGTGTCCCGAGGTCTTAAAAACTTCCTTTTGTTTCACCTCGATTTGTGTGCATAGTCCGAGCGCGATTCCGAAAAGCTTTTATGTGAAAATTAAGAAAAATAATGAATTTGTCCTTTAAAATTGATTAAAGTTAACTTTGGTCAATATTTTTGGTAAACATACTGGGACCTGTGATTTGACAGTCCCGTAGTGTCCGTAATAAAATATGGGACTTGGGCGTATGCCCAGAATCGAATTTGGAGGTCCTTAGCCCGAGAAAAGAATTTTTAAAGAAAATTATTTACTGTAAAATATAAAGACTTTTTGAAATGAAATGATGCATTTTCTGATGGTATCAGGCCCGTATTTTGGTACCGGAGCCTAGTACAGGTTTAAAATAATAATTAAGTCGAATATGTGAAATTTGGTAAGAATCAGAGTTGTTTTGGTATAAACGGACCTTTAGTTGAGAAAATGAGAATTTCAATGTTCTTAAGGAATTTCACGAATTTGAGGTTAAATTTGTAGTTGCTGATGTTATTTTGATGATGTGATCGCACAAGAAAGTCTGTATGATGTTTTTAGACTTGCGTGCATGTTTAGTTTGGAGCCCCAAGGGCTCGGGTGAGTTTTGGATAGACCACGGGGTGATTTGGACTTAGAAAATTGCAGCTGTGCATCTGGTATTTTTGCACAGGCCTCTGATCTCGCAATTGCGAGATCAGGCTTCGCAATTGCGAAGTGGTCAGGCTTGGAAAATGCGGCCAAAGTGTCGCAATTGCGAACCAAGCCTGGGCAGGCCCTCATCGTAAATGCGAACACTAGGCTGGAAATTGCGAAGGCCCTTCATTGCAAATGCGACGTTCCCTTCGCAAATGCGAAGATAACAGACTTCGAAAAGGTTCGCAATTGCGACATCGTAGACCTGTTAAGTGGGATTTTGACGGGATTATTCATCATTTTTTCAACCTTCTCAAACCCTAAACATACTTAGACGATTTTTCAAAGGCTCAAACTTCCCCAAATCATAAGTAAGTGATTTCTAACTCTTCTTCTTCAATCTAATCCATCTTTTTACATAATTTCACTTCAAAATCTAGGGTTTTTCATGGGAAATTAGGTATTTTTGGGTAGAGATTAGAATTTTTAAATTTTGGGGATTTGGACCTCAATTTGAGGTCTGATTTCAAAACTAATTGCATATTTGAGTTTATGAGTGAATAAGTGATCGGGTTTTGGTTCGAACTTCGGATTTCAACCAAGCGGGCCGGGGTCGATTTTTGACTTTTTGGGAAAAACAATGGGGAATCTATTTTCATGCATTAGAATTGGTTTATTTAGCATTTATTGATGTTATTAAGTAAATTATGACTAGATACATGCGAACTGGAAGTGGAACCGAAGAGTAAAGCGGTAATTGAGGCTTAATCTTGTCCATGGAATTGAAGTAAGTGTTTGTCCTAATCTTAGCTTGAGGGAATAGGAGTTGTGGTCTAATTGCTATGTGTTAGTATCCAATACGACGTATAGGTGTGGTGACGAATATCTATACGTTGGTGTCAAACATGCCCGTGAGTCTTATATCATGATTTTTGTGACTCTACTATGTATCGTTCATGTTCAACTTGATGATTAACAATGTTGAACAAAGCTTATGAATGTTTCTTGGCTATTGACTATTGTTAAGTATTGACTTAAGTTGAGTTTCCTTTTGTAAAGTAATTGTTGAAAACGAGATTGGTTATAGTTGAATCCCTTGCCGGGATGTTATTGGTGATATTGTTGATTCCCTTGTCGGGACATATTGTTTTCTATTGTTTGGGTGAGGAAGAGTATAAAGCACGAAGGGTGATACGGTGCATGATATTGTGAGTGAGTGTTAATGCACAAAGGGTGATATCGTGCCGATATTGTGATTGTTAATGCACGAAGGGTGATGTCGTGCCAATTTTGTGAGTAATAATGCACGAAGGGTGATGTCGTGCCATGATTATGAGAGGTAATGCACGAAGGGTGATGCCGTGCCATTTCTGTTGTTTCATATGGTGAGGATGAGAGTAAAAGCATGACGGGTGATGTCGTACACGTGTTACCGTTTCATTATTTTTGTTGATTTATATATGATGTTCATTATGCTCCTTTATTGATGTTTCTTTATTGGCTTATTGTTAGAATCTGATATTCCCTACATCATGTCCCTTTCCCACCTTATTTTGTTGATTCTTGTTACTATGATTCTGTTTGTACATGATTTAACTGTACAGGTATATATGATTGTCGTGTCCTAGCCTCGTCACTACTTCACCAAGGTTAGGCTCGACACTTACTCAGCACATGGGGCCGGTTGTACTGATACTACACTCTGCACTCTTTTCTATAGATTTCGATACTGGACCCGGTGAGTAGCTGAGGTAGCTGCCTTTAGTCCAGGGAGACCAAGGTAGATCTGTTGGCGTCTGTAGAGCCTAAAGTTCCCCTTCCCTGTTTTAACTTTTGCTGTCTCTTTTCATTCCGAGAATAGTTGTACTTTTCTTTTTAGACTAGTGTTTGTAGTAACTCATAGATGTTCATGAAACTGTGACACCAAATTCATGGGTAGACATGTATTGAAGTATTTGAATTTATTATAACTCTTCCGCTCTTTTCATCTGTTGAGCTATAGTTACTGTTTATAATTGTTTGGGTTGATTGTTAATGTGTAGAACCTTAATAGTTGGCTTGCCTATCTTTCATGAGTAGGCGTCATCATGAAACCCGAGGGTGGGAAATCGGGGTCGTGGCAGTCGAGTGCTGATTCGGAAGATGTTCGTGCATTTGGATATAGCTGCCACTTGTCCTTGGCAGCTTAGATTATTTCTAATATGTTTATGTAACTTTCAAACAGAACGTGTATTTATTTGTATCAGTTTTGAAATTCCAAATCTTAGAAGCTCATGATTCGTACTACCAGGTCTTGTGTAAACTTGTACATGTTCAATTATCTATTCTCTTTTCTCTTATAATCTCAATTGAGTTGTGTTTTTTTGTTAGGTGGCTTACCTAGCGGGTTGAGTTAGTGTGATCACCCAGTAGGTCATCACTTGATTTGCAAGTAAATTTTTTGTTTCGAGGCCTTAGAAGCCTCTTTTTCCCACCTCGATTTGCAAGTTAATTTGGCTTTTAAAATTTAATTTAAGTTCACTTCAATCAAAATTTTGGGTAAACGGACCCGGACCCATGATTTGACGGTCCTAAAAGAGTCCGTAGGAAAATGTGGGACTTGGGCGTATGCCCGAAATTGAATTTCGAGGTCCCAAGCCTGAGAAATGAATTTTTGAAGAAAATTGTTTAACTGAAATTTTAAGAGTTTTTAGAAATTTTAATGTATTTGAAATTGGTGGTATTGGGCCCATAACATGGTTCCGGAGCTCGGTACAGGTCTTATATGGTGTTTAGATTGAGCCTGTCAAATTTGGTAAGAAACGGACTTGAAATGGCGTGAATCGGACCCTCGGTTGTGAAATTTGAAACTTAAGTGTTCATGAGATTTTTCTTTGATTTTGATGCTAAATTCATTGTTAAAGCTGTTAATTTGGCGATTTGATCACATGAGTAAGTCCATATGATGTTTTTGAGTTAGTATGCATGTTTGGTTTGGAGCCCCGAGGGCTCGGGTGAGTTTCGGATAGGTTTCGGAAGGTTTTTATACTTAGAAAAGTTGCAGGTTTTCAGTTTCTGGTATTCTGGAGTTTTGTTCTTCGCGTTCGCGGAAGGACTCCCGCGAACGCGAAGGGTAAGTCAAGCTGACGGACAATTCCTTCTACGTGAATGCGAGAAACAGGACGCGAACGCTAAGCCTTAGTGGTGCTATCCTTCATGAATGCGGACCTGCTATCGCAAACGCGAAGGCCTTTTGGCCGGGACAGGGAGAAAGGGATTTTTGTTCTACGCGAACGCGGCCACTAGCCTACGAACACGATGGCTTGAGAAGCTAAAGCTCCACGAGCGCGAGCCACTAAATGCGAACGCGAAAGCAACTGGGCCTGACCCTTCGCGAAGGCGAAGAAGGCCTGTCCAGTGAATTAAAACCAGTATCAAATCGGGATTGAGTCCATAACTTCATATTTTCAAAACTACAGAGCATTGAGGCGATTTTCAAAGAACAAGTTCTTTCCCAAAGCATTGGTATATGATTCTAAACCTTTTTCTTTCGATTTTCCATTGCATTTCATCAATTTTTATCCAAAAATCTAGGGTTTTTATGGTAGAAATTAGGAATTTGGGTAGCGTTAGGGCTTCGGATTTCGAAACTAATTGCATATTTGGGCTCATGGGGGAATGGGTGATCGGGTTTTTGTCTAAACCTCGAGTTTCGACCAAGCGGGCTCGGGGTCGATTTTTGACTTTTGGAGGAAAATGATAGAAAACCTATAATTAAGCATTGGGTATAAATTCTTTAGCATTTATTGATGTTGTTAAATTAATTTGGGCTAGATACAAGTAATTTGGAGGCGAATTCTAAAGGAAAAGCGGTGCTTGAGGCATGAGTTGGCCGTGGAAGTTTGAGGTAATTGTTTGGTCTAACCTTAGCTTGAGGGATTAGGAGTTGTGTCTTAATTGCTATGTGTTAATTGTGGAGTACGACGTATAAGCATGGTGACAAGTATCTATACGTCGGTGTCAAGTATGCTCGTAGGTCTCGTATTATAATTGTTGTGACTCCGTTGTGATTTGTTCATGCTTAATATGCTGATTATCATTGTTGGTTCTCTTGCCGGGATGTTATGGATTATGATATTGTCTCCCTTGCCAGGATGTTATTGTTATGACATTGTCTCCCTTGCTGGGATGTTATTGTTGTACTCTTGTGCCCTTGCCGGGATTCTTTGTGATTGATTTTGATTTGTAAATGGGAGCGGGTGGCACGCCTCCACGGTGATATTGGAAATGGGATCGGGTTGCACACCTGCAACATGATATATGAAATGGGAGCAGGTGGCACGCCGCCACGGTGATATCTGAAATGGGATCGGGTTGCATGCTTGCAATGAGATATATGAAATGGAACCGGGTTGCACGCTTGCAACAAGATATATGAAATGGGATCGGGTGGCACGCCGCCATGGTAATATTTGAAATGGGATCGGGTTGCATGTCTGCAACAAGAAAGAGATGGAAGGGAATACTGTGTTTGTTTTCTTATTCTTGTTAGTAATTGAATTTTAGGTTTCTTTACACTCCTCTTTGGTATTCTGTTATTATCTGATACTCCCCGCAGCATGTTCTCCCCCCTCCCAACTTTACTATGAATATCTGCTTTTATTTTCCACTGTATATGATTTAACTACATAGGTTTATTTGGTAGTTTAGTCGTAGCCTCATCACTACTTCGCCGAGGTTAGGCTAGGTACTTACCAGCACATGGGGTCGGTTGTGCTGATACTACACTCTACACTATGTGCAGATACTGGTACCAGAGCGTTTGGACCGCAGTGAGGTTGCTGCCTTCAGTCCAACAGGCGACTCGAGGTAGTCCTACAAGCATCCGCGGGCCTTAGCGTCTCCGTCTATCATTACTTTTCTATTTTTACTCATTCAGAGACAAATTCGTGTATTTCTATTCAGACTTTATTTGTAGTATTCTTAGACAGTCTGTGAAATTGTGACACCAAATTCTGGGTAGAGTTGTATTTAGACTTTCGTAGTTTGTATTAAGTTAAATTACCAGATTTCGTCTTCCGCTTTGTTATTGATGTTATTATTTCCACTGTTTTGATATGTTATTTTGAAATATAAGGACTTAAAGACTTGAAAAGGGTAATTAAAAGCAGAATAGTTGGCTTTTATAGCTTTCACTAGTAGGTGCCATCACGACTCCCGAGGGTGGGAAATCCGGGTTGTGACAAGTTGGTATCAGATCTCTAGGTTAATTAGGTCTCACAATTCAAGGACAAGCATAATAGAGTCTGAGGGATTGGTACAGAGACCTCTGTATTTATCCCCCAAAGGCTGTAGAGTTAGGAAAAAACTTTGCATCTATTCCTTCCTATCGTACGGTTTGGTTTCTCAATGTTAATTGAATTTCTACTTTGTTCTTTCGCAGATGGCAAGAACACGCGCTTCCTCATCCACTGATCAGCAGTCCGAGCCCTCAGTAGAAGCTCTCACGAGGGAAAGAGGGCAAGGCCGAGGTCGTGCTAGAGGCCGAGGCAGGGGCATAGCTCAGTCCAAAGCAGCAGCACTAGCTGCATAGCCTCAGGTTGAGTTTGATGATGAGGATCCGGCCCAGGCAGTTATGGTGGGCCCATCTCAGGTACCAGAGGGGTTCATTGCTACCCCAGTACTCCAGGATGCTCTGGTCCATCTAGTGGGCCTTATGGAGAGTGTCACCCGGGCAGGCTTGCATCCTGTAGCACCAGCCATCTCTTAGGCTGGAGGAGGAGCTCAGACTTCTGCTACCCGTACTCTGGAGCAGATGGCTCCCTAGTTTCAGACTCCAGCAGCTCAGCTAGTTGGAGCAGTTCAGCCAAGTGTGGTAGCTTAGACTGGTGATGCAGCAGCTATGTTTGCTGATGCCTTATGGAGATTCGATAGGTTCACCAAGCTCTTCACTACCACTTTCAGCAGTGCATCTTCTAAGGATCCTCAGGATTATCTAGACAGCTATCATGAGGTTCTCATGAACATGGGGATAGTGGAGATCAATGGGGTCGACTTTACTCCTTTTTACTTATCTGGATCCGCCAAGACATGATGGAGAGATTATTATTTGGCTAGACCAGTTGGGTCACCAGATTTGACTTGGGAGCAGTTTTCTCAGCTATTTCTAGAGAAGTTTCTTCCTATAACTCAGAGGGAGAACTATCGGAGGTAGTTTGAGCATCTCTAGCAGGGTTCGATGACTGTTACTCAGTATGAGACCAGATTTATTGACTTGGCCCGTCATGCTCTTCTTACACTTCCCACTGCGAGAGAGAGAGGAGGAGGTTCATTGAGGGACTCATTCAGCCTATTCACTTGCAGATGGATAAGGAGACGGGGAGTGAGATTTCTTTTCAGGAGGCGGCCAATGTGGCCAGGAGAGTTGAGATGGTTCTATCACAGGGGGTTGGTCAAGGGTCAGACAAGATACCTCATCATTCTGGTAGGTTCAGTGGTGCTTCGTTTGGAGGCAGGGATTCTTTTGGTGGGGGCCATCCTTCCAGTCCGTTTCATTCAGCACTACAGGCTTCTTATAGTGCCCTAGGTGGTCGTGGTTCTCACATGCAGTATTTTGATCAGCAGTCTTATAGTGCATCACCAGTTCCTATCAATGCACCTCCGCTTTAGAGCTTTCAGGGTTGTTAGCCCCAGCAGCCGAGGGCTTGTTTTACTTGTGGCGCACAAGGCATATTGCTAGATTTTGCCCTTGAGCACCGAGCAGTTCTCAGCACCAGGGTTCTCGTGCCATGGTTTAGGCACCGAGTGTTCCACCGCCCGCTCAGCCAACTAGAGGTGGAGGTAGGGGTGCTAGAGATGGAGGTAGAGGTATTAGAGGTGGAGGCCAGACAGCAGGAAGCCATCCCATGGATATAGTCCAGAATGGTGGGCTCAGCCCCGATGTTATGCTCTTCCAGCCAGGCCTGAGGTTGAGGCTGAGGCTTCATATGCAGTTATCACAAGTACTGTTCTGGTTTGTAGTAGAGTTGCTTCAGTTCTCTTTGATCCAGTATCTACATACTCCTATGTGTCATCTTATTTTGAGCCGTATCTGGTCATGCCTAGTGATTCTTTGAGTGCTCCTGTATATGTGTCCACACCGGTGGGTGATTATATTGTGGTAGATCATGTCCATCATTCTTGTATAGTGGTGATTGGGGGTCTTGAGACCCGAGTAGACTTATTACTTTTGGATATGGTAGATTTTGATGTCATATTGGGGATGGACTAGTTATCACCTTACCACGCTATCTTAGACTGTCATGCCAAGACTATGACCTTAGCCTTGCCGGCGTTACCTCGTTTAGAGTATAGAGGGACTCCTGGTCATTCTACCCGTAGTGTTATCTCATATATGAAGGCTCTGCGTCTGATCGAGAAGGGGTGTTTGGCCTATTTGGCATATGTTCGTAATTCTAGTGCTGAGGTTCCTTCTATGGATTTTGTGCCTGTTGTCCGTAAGTTTCCTGAGGTATTTCCTTCCGACCTGCCGGGTATGCCACCCAACAGGGACATTGACTTCTGTATTGATTTGGCTCCGGGCACTCAGCCCATTTCTATTCCGCCGTATTGTATGGCCCTGCCTGAATTGAAAGAATTGAAGGAGCAGTTGCAAGACTTGCTTGATAAGGGATTTATTAGACCTACTGTCTCGCCTTGGGGTGCGCTAGTGTTGTTTGTTAAGAAGAAGGTCGGATCAATGAGAATATGTATAGATTACCGGTAGTTGAACAAGGTTACAATAAAGTATAAGTATCCATTGCCGAGGATAGATGATTTGTTTGATCAACTTCAGGGTGCAAAGGTGTTTTCAAAGATTGACTTGAGATCTGGCTACCATTAGTTGAGGATTAGGTCATCCCATGTCCCTAAGACAGCTTTCCGCACTCGGTACGAGCATTATGAGTTCTTGGTGATGTCATTTGGGTTGACAAATGCCCCAACAACTTTTATGAATTTGATGAACCGAGTGTTCAAGCCTTACTTGGATTTGTTCGTGATAGTCTTTATTGATGATATTTTGATTTATTCCCGCATCCGGGAGGAGCATGAGCAGCATTTGAGATTGGTTGTTCAGACTTTGAGAGATAGTCAGTTGTATGCTAAGTTTTCGAAGTGTGAATTCTGTTTGAGTTCGGTTGCATTCTTGGGTCATGTTGCATCAGCAGAGGGTATTCAGGTAGATCCGAAGAAGATAGAGGCAGTCAAGAATTGGTCTAGACTCGCATCAGCTGCAGAGATCCGGAGTTTCTTGGGATTGGCGGGCTATTACCGTCAGTTTGTGAAGGGGTTTTCATCTACTGCAGCCCCGATGACCAGGTTGACCCAGAAGGTTGCCCAATTCAGATGGTCGGACGAGTGTGAGGTGAGCTTTTAGAAGCTCAAGACAGGTTTGACTATGGCGCCAGTGTTGGTTTTGCCCATAGGTTCAGGGCCATATACAGATTATTGTGACGGATCTCTTATTGGACTTGGTGCGATGTTGATGCAGAATGTAAAGGTCATTACTTATGCTTCGCGTCAGTTGAAGATTCATGAAAAGAACTATTCGGTTCATGATTTTGAGTTAGCAGCCATTGTTCACGCGTTGAAGATTTGGAGGCATTATCTGTATGGCGTGGCATGTGAGGTGTCCTCGGATCACAAGAGTCTACAGTATTTATTCAAGCAGAAGGAGCTAAATTTGAGGCAGAGAAGGTGGTTGGAGCTATTAAAAGACTATAATATCACCATCTTATACCATCCAGGAAAGGCCAATGTGATGGTTGATACTTTGAGTAGGAAGTCAGCCAGTATGGGTAGTCTTGCGTATATTCTGGTCGGTGAGAGACCGCTTACTTTAGATGTTCAGGCTTTGGCCAATCAGTTCGTGAGGTTGGATGTTTCTGAGCCCAGTCGTGTATTAGCTTGCACAGTCGCTCATTCTTCTTTATTGGAGTGTATCCAAGATTGGCAGTATGATGATCCTTATTTGTGTGTCCTTAGAGACACGGTGCAGCACAGTGGTGCCAAGTAGGTCACATTAGGAGATGATGGGGTTTTGAGGCTGTAGGGTCGAGTTTGTGTTCCAAATGTGGATGGGCTCCGAGATTTGATTTTAGAGGAGGCTTATAGTTCCCGGTACTATATTCATCCAGGTGCCGCTAAGATGTATCAAGATTGTGGTAGCATTATTGGTGGAGAAGGATGAAGAAGGATATTGTTGCATATGTGGCTCGGTGTTTGAATTGTCAGCAGGTAAAGTACGAGCATCAAAGACCTGGTGGTTTGTTCAAGAAGATTGAGATTCCTGAGTGGAAGTGGGAGCGTATCACGATGGACTTTGTTGTTGGACTCCCATGGACTCAGAGGAAGTTCGATGCAGTGTGGGTTATTGTTGATAGACTGACCAAGTCAGGACATTTCATTCCTGTGGAAGTTTCCTATTCTTCTGAGAGGTTAGGTGAGATCTATATCTGGGAGATTGCTTGTCATCATGGTTTGCCCATTTCTATCATTTCGGACCGAGGTACTAGTTTACCTCACATTTTTGGAGACCAGTTCAGCGTGAGTTGGGCACATGGGTCGAGTTGAGCACAACATTTCATCCTCAGACGGACGGGCAGTTCGAACGCACTATTCAAATTTTGGAAGATATGCTCCGAGCTTGTTTTATTGACTTTGGAGGCTCGTGGGATCAATTTTTGCCTTTAGCGAAGTTTGCATACAACAACAGTAACCAGTCGAGCATCCAAATGGCTCCTTATGAGGCTTTATATGGTAGGCGGTGTCGGTCGCCGATTGGATGGTTTGATCCAGGAGAGGCTCGGTTGTTGGGTATGGATCTAGTACATGAGGCCTTGGACAAGGTCAAAATTAATCAGGATAGGCTTCGTACAGCTCAGTCCAGGCAAAAGAGTTGTGCCAATCGCATGGTTCGTGATGCGACATTCATGGTTGGAGAGCGGGTATTACTTCGAGTGTCGCCTATGAAGGTCTGATGAGATTTGGGAAGAAGGGCAAGCTAAGACCTAGATTCATTGGTCCTTTCGAGATTCTTGATCGAGTGGGAGAGGTGGCTTACTGACTTGCATTGCCGCCGAGCTTATCAATCGTGCATCCAGTGTTTCATGTGTCCATGATTTGGAAGTATCACGACAATTCATCCCACATGTTAGACTTCAGCACTGTCTAGTGGACAAGGACTTGTCCTATGAGGAGGAGTTGGTAGCTATTCCAGACCGGCAGGTTCGTCAGTTGAGATCGAAGTGTTTCCCTTATGTTCGTGTTTAGTGGAGAGGTCAGCTTGCTGAGGCATCGACCTGGGAGTCCGAGTCCGTATGCAGAGCCGTTATCCCTATCTTTTCCCCGACTCATGTACTTTTTTCTTATGTTCGTTCGAGGACGAACTCTTATTTTAGAGGTGGAGGATGTGATTATCCAAAAGGTCATCACTTGATTTGCAAGTAAATTCTATATTCTGAGGCTTTAAAAGCCTCCTTTTCCCTACCTCGATTTGCATGCACGGTCTGGGCATATTTCCGGAATGCTTTTATGTGGGAATTTGATGAAAATGTTAATTTGGCCTTTTAAATTTAATTTAAGTTGACTTCGGTCAACATTTTAGGTAAACGGACCTGGACTCGTGATTTGACGATCCCGGAGGGTCCGTAGGAAAATATAGGACTTGGGCGTATGCCCGAAATTGAATTCCGAAGTCCCAAGCCCGAGAAATGAATTTTTGAAGAAAATTGTTTATCTTAAATTTTAAGAGTTTTTGGAAATTTGAATGTATTAGAAATTGATGGTATCGATCCCGTATCTTGGTTCCGGAGCCCGGTACAGGTCTTGTATGATTTTTATATTGAACCTATTAAATTTGGTAAGAAACGGACTTGAAATGATGTGAATCGGACCCTCGGTTGTAAAATTTGAAACTTAAGTGTTCTTGAGATTTTTCTTTGATTTTGATGCTAAATTCGTTGTTAAAGCTGTTAATTTGGCAATTTGATCGCACGAGTAAGTCCATATGATGTTTTTGAGTTAGTACGCATGTTTGGTTTGGAGCCCCGAGGGCTCAGGTGAGTTTCTGATATGTTTCAAAATGTTTTTATACTTAGAAACGTTGCAGGTTTTAAGTTTCTGGTATTATGGAGTTTTGTTCTTCGCGTTCGCGGAAGGTCTCTCACGAACGCGAAGGGTAAGTCAAGCCGAAGGACAATTCCTTCTATGCGAACGCGAGAAACAGAACGTGAACGCGAAGCCTTGGGGGTGCTACCGTTCGCGAACGTGGACCTGCTATCGCGAACGAGAAGGTCTTTTGGCCGGGACAGGGGGAAAAGGATTTTTTCTACACGAACGCAACCACTAGCCCACGAACGTGATGGCTTGAGGAGTTAAAGATCCGCGAACGCGAGCCACTAAACCCGAACGCGAAGGAAACTAGGCCTGACCCTTTGTGAATGCGACAGGACCTTCGCGAACGCGAAGAAGGCTTGTCCAGTGAATTAAAAAAGTAGCATATCGATATTGAGTCCATAACTTCATATTTTTAAAACTAGAGAGCATTGAGGCAATTTTCAAAGAACAAGTTCTTCCCCAAAGCATTGGTATATGTTTCTAAACCTTTTTCTTTCGATTTCCCATTGCATTTCATCAATTTTCATCCAAAAATCTAGGGGTTTTATGGTAGAAATTAGGAATTTGGGTAGAGTTAGGGCTTTTTGAAGAATAATTGAAATTTAGACCTCGTTTTGGGGTCGGAATTCAAAACTAATTGCATATTTGGGCTCGTGGGTGAATGGGTGATCGGATTTTGGTCCGAACCTCAAGTTTCAACCAAGCGGGCCCGGGGTCGATTTTTGACTTTTTGGGGAAATGATAGAAAACCTATAATTAAGCATTGGGTATGAATTCTTTAGCATTTATTGATGTTGTTAAATTAATTTGGGCTAGATACAAGTAATTTGGAGGCGAATTCTAAAGGAAAAGCGGTGTTTGAAGCTTGAGTTGCCCGTGAAAGTTTGAGGTATGTGTTTGGTCCAACCTTAGCTTAAGGGATTAGGAATTGTGTCTTAATTGATATGTGTTAATTGCAGAGTACGACGTATAGGCATGGTGACGAGTATCTATACGTCGGTGTCAAGTATGCCCGTGAGTCTCGTATTGTAATTGTTGTGACTCCGTTGTGATTTGTTCATGCTTAATATGTTCATTATCATTGTTGGTTCCCTTGCCTAGATGTTATGGTTTATGATATTGTCTTCCTTGTCGGGATGTTATTGTTATGACATTGTCTCCCTTGCCGGGATGTTATTATTGTACTCTTGTGCCCTTGTCGGGATTCTTTGTGATTGATGTTGATTTGTAAATGGGAGCGGGTGGTATGCGGCCACGGTGATATTGGAAATGGGATCGGGTTGCACGCCTGCAGCAAGATATATGAAATGGGAGCGGGTGACACGCCGCCACGGTGATATCTGAAATGGGATCGGGTTGCATGCTTGCAATAAGATATATGAAATGGGATCGGGTTGCATGCCTGCAACAAGATATATGAAATGGGATCGGGTGGCACGCCGCCACGGTAATATTTGAAATGGGATCGGGTTGCACGCCTGCAACAAGAAAGAGATGAAAGGGAATAATGTGTTTGGTTTCTTATTCTTGTTAGTAATTGAATTTTGGTTTCTTTACACTCCTATTTGGTATTCTGTTATTATCGGATACTCCCAGCAACATGTTCTTCCCCCCTCCCATCTTTACTGTGAATATCTGCTTTTATTTTCTGATGTATAAGATTTAGCTGCACAGGTTTATTTGGTAGTCTGGTCCTAGCCTCATCACTACTTTGCCGAGGTTAGGCTAGGCACTTACCAGCACATGAGGTCGGTTGTGCTGATACTACACTTTGCACTATGTCGGTCGTTATTGATGTTGTTATTTCCGCTGTTTTGATATGTTGTTTTGAAATATAAGGACTTAAAGACTTGAAAAGGGTAATTAAAATCTGAATAGTTGGCTTGTCTAACTTTCACTAGTAGGCTCCATCACGACTCCCGAGTATGGAAAATCCAGGTCGTGACAGTTAGGTGTCATCATGACTTGTGGTTTTTGGGTCGTGACATGTTTTCTTCCTTATTGCAAATTTCTATTTTATTAGCCATATCGCGTAGTCTTTATATAGATATCATGTTCTGTTGTTCTTATACTTATACTTGTCAGTTTATTAGACCAGTAGGTGTCTTGACTATTCCTCATCACTACTCCACCGAGGTTAGTCTTGATACTTACTCGGCACCGCTGTGGTTGCTCATGCTACACTTCTGTATATTTTTGTACAGATCTAGGTATTTGCTCATTAGTAGCTGTGCGGATCATTGCTGTGGAGACTCAAGGTAAACCTGTTGCGGCATTCGCAGGCTTTAGAGTCATATTCCTATTTTTTTTGTATTCACACTGTTTTACTTATTTCCAAACAATTGTATTTAGAAGTTGTAGTAAACTCTGTAGAACTTATGACTTGTACTATTAGTTTTTGGAAAATTGTAAATTCTATAGAGATTTCTATATCGAGATTGTTAGTCTTTCTTTATTATTGTTGATATTCAGTAAATGTTAAGCTTACCTAGTCCCTAAAACTAGGTGCCATTACGATACCCAACGGAGGAAAATTAGGTTGTGACACCTCATAGGTGAATTAAATAAATGTGTGTACCTATTTGGGGGGGAGGGGGGAGGCTATGTACGTACGAGGTGACGAGAGTCAGTACGTAGCTATTATTATACTATTGTCCGGGTAGTTTAGGACCCGTATCATGCTTTACTTGAAATGTTTGCGCCCTTACTTGCTAATTCAATTACTTAAGTTGTCGGAACTTGATAAAAGAAGTGCAAAAAGTTAAATTCACTTACTTGAAAGATTTAATGGAATACTTGACTGTAAATGTGAAAGTTGTGTTTCCTTTGAAAATAAATTACTATTTGTGGATCGGGCCGAACACCTCGGTAGTAATAGATGCATCTATGGTTCGCATCGTTCGACCCTCCGGTAGTGCACAGTTTAAATATTATGTTGGATCGGGCCGTATGACCTCGACATAATTTGCGCATGATAATTCTTTGAAACTCTCCATAATTGATACTACTTAAATATCTTGAAATGTAAGCTGTTAAATGATAAAACTGACTTTGAAATTTATAACTATGAAAGAAGAACTCATCATTTCATGTTATTGAGCTTTCAGTATTATTCATGAAATCCATGCTTAGTATAACACTTTGATTATATTATTGTTAGCACATAGTAAGTGTCAAAGTCGACCTATTGTCACTACTTCTTTGAGATTAGACTGGATACTTACTGGATACATGTTGTTTATATACTCATACTACACTTCTGTACTTAATTGTACAGGATCTGAGGCAGGTGCATCAAGTTACCCGTCTGGCACGCATAGTTGATCCCCACCTCGAGACTTCACGGTGAGCTGCCTTCCGAGCCGTTCTGCAGCAAGTGGGGTCTCCCTTATGTTTTACTTTTCTGTCTATTTCTTTTCAGACAGTAGGGTAGCATTCTTTTGTATATTCTACTAGATTGTCCATACACTTGTGACACCAGATCTTGGCACACACACTAGTAGACTTATGATTTTGGGTTTGCTTACATGATTTTGATTTGTACTTATTGCTTCCATTTATTTATGTTACACTTGCAAATTTCTAAATCTTTTTAACAAATAAAGAAATGTTACCACTTAATAATTTATTTAAACGGAAAACTACTACTTTGATCAGTGTTGACTTGCCTAACAATGGTGTTGGCCGCCATCACGATCTGTAATGGAATTGGGTCGTAACAACTTTTATACCCTTTTAGTCTTATTTTACTATATTTCTATTGGGCTTTTGGTAATTTAACAAATATCATAGTTACTTTCTAGAAGAACAAGGATTCGTAATATAAAGTCAAGTTTTTTTTGTTCGAGACATAAACTCAAGTTAATTCTAAAAAGAATTCATATCCTTAGTAGTTGAATTAGAGTTACTTTACAATTAGACCAAGTACGAATTTAAATAGGAAACGTACATTGCACAGTTCACATAATGCTGAACTCGAAACAACATAAAAAATTTAAACCATCCAATTTTTTATATTTTCAGCACAAATACGGATAGTCTACGTAATTTTATCCATGTTATCTAACCATCATTGTTTTTCAAATCAATTTCTCGCAAAACAAATAGTAATAAATTAATATAATGTGATATTCATCTACATATTATTTTTTAGAAGAAAAAAAAAAAAAAGATAACAGTATTCTCTTAACGAAGAGTGCTCTTTTTAGGACTAGCTCTACTGCTTCAGCACAATCATTCTCTGGCTCAAATATTTTGTATAATATTAGTACTTTATCTTGGAGTGTGCCATCTACTACTACTCTACTATTGTATTGTCTAGTTTTAATACTAGTATTAGTACAAGCCATGGATCCCATGCGGGGGACCTGGTAAACAACTCCACTTTTGTACAAATGATGCCTCTTGTGCATCTACTAAACCTGTGTGCTGTACCTGTTTAAGTTTTATATAATATAAATTATCTTTCTCACCCAAAAAAAAAAGAGTGCTCTTTTTCTCTTTTGGTTTGTTAAAAAAAAAGAAGTGATGATACTCTCTTAATTGAAAAGTTCTCGGGAGAGAATGAACCAAGCTTACGTTAGATTTGTGCCGTGTGAACTTTTCTTGATTTTTTTAATACTATATTTTTAAATTTTTAAATATATTATATGATATTCTTTTGTATATTTTTTTTATTTTTTCTTTATTTGTTTGTTAAAAAACTAAACAAAGAAGAAGATATTGTCTCTTTGTTGATTAAGAAATTCTAGAAAGGGAGGTCGTTACGTATTTTTTTTTTCTTTTTCTGTTTATTTATTTGAATTATCCATAAATCTTATTTGTACTTTTCTTCTTTATTAATTTATGGTACGCGCTTTGCGCGTGTACTCTATATTCATAAATATAAAACTTAAAAAAATTATATAAATATTATTAAACTATATATCATTCCAAAAGTATTTCTAAAATTTAATATTGAGTCAAAAGTATATTTTATATCTAATTATTGTAATTATTAGAATGTATATTTATTTTTTAGTACATAAATTTTATAGAAGTAGTGTTAAATTAAAGGATAATATACATATTATTCTGTACCCAAACAATCAAACATAGATTTTTTTTACAAAAAGTCTTTCTCTCTGTTTTTCCTTATTATCTTACTAATAAGGTTTCCTATAAAATTAATTCGTTTTAATTATACAACCAGTTATAATAAATTTATAAATAAGTATAAGGAAAATTGGATTTTAGTTATTGTTTCTTATACTTAGTCTTTCTCAGAGAATTTATATTTGTATTTTGAATGCAATAAACAAAGGAGTAAAACATGATTCGCCGAAATTGTTTACTGTAAGTTTTCTCCGAAGACCTAAGGTTTGAACATATAACTTGTGAAATTCAAACTCTAACGAAAGTATCAAATAAGAACAGTTCATATTATTATTCGAGTCAGAGTATTCTATGTTTAAGTTATTCACATAAATATATTCTACTTATATTAAAATTATAAAAATCTTTCTTCACCAATGCAAAGATTAAAACAAAAAAGAAATTAATTAAAAGCAGGAGAATACAAAATTGTAGAGAGCAAGATAAACATGATAATTGCTCAAATATGATTCTCGCCAAAATTGTATCCATTGCAAATTTAACAATCAAATTAGTGTATGAAGAGATAGAAAAGTTTTTTTTTTCTTTTTCACTATCTTTCCTCTTATTTTCAATCTTCTTTCTTCTGTCACAAATCTGAATAATGCCTTTTATTCTCTCTATTACGCAGTAAAAAAATTTAAGCTCTAATTCATAAAAGAAATTACTTTACATAAAATAAATCATGGAGAAAGGCTCAACACAGACTTGTAAATATTATAGCCAATCACTATCAGTAATGGAGAAAAGCGAGGCTTTTAAAACGTAAAGAATTAATGAAATTTTTGAATCTTCTAACCCTAAAAGGATTTTAAAGTGTTCCAGTCCAAAGCCTTAAAGGAATTCAAAAGCGCTCCAAAATTTATCTAAAATAATATAAGAATTAATCAGTTAAAATTTAATAACAAACAAAAGGACTCCTAAGACTAAAAGGAGGTCAAGGTAATGTAAACGACTTCACAAACTAATTTGTTTTTTATGTGTTAATTATTTTTTTTTAAATACAAATCTATTATATGACAGATTTCAAATTAGGAAGAATTGAAGACACCAAATTTAGTTGGTTTCGAATTCCTAAATATTAGGTAAATAATTAAATAAGGCTAAAAAATGCGAATGGCATTTCGCTAAGGCATTCGTGTTTTCAATATAGTATAGATAGATTAATACTTTACAACTAAATATTTACAAAGATTAATATTATAAAACCTAACATTTTTTAGGTTATAACAAAAATCGTCTGGAAGCTTCCTGATCAAGAGTCTGTTACTCTATTGGAATTATGGATTCTTTGTAGTTTTGAGAAGTCAATGAGACAAACAAGGTAAAAATATTTAAAATAAAGAACATTAAAAAAAAATCATGAAATAAATTCATGAATTTTATGAAATTCATACCAAGACATTAAAAAAAATTCATGAAATAAATACATACATGAAACTCAAATTTTATGAAAGCCAAAAGCTATGGGAGAAACTCAATTTTAATCAAAAATCATACCTATTTAGAGGACGGCCGTGATTGAGAACTGATTGCAATAGTTAGTTCTTAAAGAGGTTAATTATTCTAGTTTTCATCACGCTTTTGTAGATGCTTCGCTAACCATAATTTAAAGTAAGGAAAAAAGAATATTTATTAGAAAAAATTAAGTCAATATGGAAAGATTTAATAAGTAAAATTTTACTATAGTTCTTTTTAAAGTCTTAATATTATTAAATTACTATTTTGTTCAATATAAAGTATATTTTTAAAGGGTAAAAAAAGCGAATACCATTTCGCTAAGGGCTTTCGTGTTTTTAATATAAATAGTTTTAATATACGTTTGTTGCACCTGAAAATTGTGTCACTTAATAAAAAATTGTATATTATAAGTATAAACTATGTATAATATAAAAACATCTAAAAAAATGCAACATGTATTTAAATGAAAAATAAGTTTAACTATATTTTAGCGCAATAGAATTTAAAATTATTGGATATTTATAAGAATATCCGAAAAAAGATGTGATGACCCGAAAGGTCATCACTTGTTTTAGAAATAAATCATGCGTTCCGAGGCCTTAAAACCTCTTTTTTCACCTTACCCCGATTTACGTGCGTGGTCCGGACCTATATCCAGAAAGTCTTTTATGTGAAAATATGAGAAATCAAAATTATAACTTAGACGCATTTCAACCATTTTTCAAACCCTTTCAAAACAAAAACACTCTTGGACGATTTTTCAAAGACAAGTACTCTTCCAAATCGATTGTAAGTCATTTCTAACTTGTTTTTATTAATCTTTAACATCGTTTCTCATAATTTCAACTCAAAATCAAAGGTTTTCATGGGGGAAAATGAGTGTTTTGGGTAGAACCTAGATTTTTTAAATTTTGGGGATTTGGACCTCGATTTAAGGTCCGATTTCAAAACAAATTATATATTTGGGTTCGTGAGAAAATGTGTAATAGGGTTTTGGTCCGAACCTCGGGTTTTGACCATGTGGGCCCGGGGGCGATTTTTGACTTTTTGGGAAAAAATTTGGAAATCTATTTTTATGCATTGGAATTGATTCATTTAGCCTTTATTGATATAGTTAAGTAACTTATGGCTAGATACGAGCGAATTGGTAGTGGAATCAAGAGGTAAAGCGATAGTTGAGGCTTGTATTATATTCGTGGCATCGAGGTAAGTGTTTGGTCTAACCTTAGCTTGAGGAATTATGAGTTGTGTCCTATTTGCTATGTGTTGTTTGTTGAGTACGACGTATAGGCATGGTGACGAGTATCTATATGTTGGTGTCAAGCATGCCCGTGAGTCTTATATTATGATTTTTATGACTCCGTTTGTATTGTTCATGCCTTTTGTAATGATTTCTATTGTTGAGCAAAGTTTGTGAAAGTAATAGTGGTATTTGAGCATTGAAGAGCGTTGACTCAAGTTATATAATGAATTGCGGAAGTATAATTGGTGATTGAACCTTATAGAGCATTGGCTCCAGTTGTGAAGTGAGTTGTGAAGTAAATGTGAAAAACAGAAAAGGTTTAGTATATTGTCTCCCTTGCCAGGTTGTTGTTGCTTTCAATGCTATCTCCCTAGCCAGGATGTTGATGTTTTGATATTGTTTCCCTTGTCGGTATTTGATTGTTGTACTATTGTTCCCTTGCCGGAATTTTATTTTGATTTCATTTAATTTTCTTGCCCCTATTTCTTGTGATTGTTGTCTGGGTGAGGAAGAATGTTAAAGCACGAAGGGTGATACCGTGCATTGTTTTGGTGAGAGAGTGTTAAAGCACGAAGGGTGATGCCGTGTTTGTGAGGAAGAGTGTAAAAGAATGAAGGGTGATGTCGTGCCGCACGCTGTACAATTTTGTGCCGATTATATTGATTTTATGGTGAGGACGAGGGTAAAAGCACGAAGGGTGATGCCGTGCAGTTTATATTAATTCTTATGGTGAGGACGAGAGAAAAAACACGAAGGGTGATGCCGTGCACTTGTTTGATTTTCTGATTCTTGTTGATAATTGAGACATGGTGTTCCTCATATTTACTTGTTGTCTTTCTATTTTTAATTGATGTTTCCCCGCAACATGTTTTCCCCCTCCCATTCCTAATTGTACATTCATGCTTTTACGTCCACCGTATATAATCTAACTGCACAGGTTTAATTGGTAGTCTGGTCCTAGCCTTGTCACTACTTCGCCGAGGTTAGGCTAGGCACTTACCAGTACATAGGGTCGGTTGTGCTGATACTACACTCTGCACTGTGTGCAGATGCCGACGCAACAGCTTTTGGACCTTAGCTTGGGTGGCTGCCTTCAGTTCATACGGAGATCCAAGTTAGTCCTGCAGGCGTCCGCAGGCCCTGGCGTCTCCCTCTATCCTTTCATCCTGTTTCATTTATGTATTTCAGAAACAGTGTCGCATTTATGTTTCTTCAGACCTTGTTTGTAGTATTCCTAGACGGTCTGTGAAGTTGTGACACCAGTTCTGGGTAGTCGTTGTTGAAGAAATTATATTTGAAATATTTAAATGGTTTATTTGTTTCTTCAGCTTGTTTAAATTCCGCTGTTTATAAAACGTTGATTCACAATTGTCAAAGGATTAAAATGGGAAAAAGGTAATTTATTCAAACGGTTGGCTTGCCTAGCTTTCACTAGTAGGCGCCATCACGACTCCCGAGGGCGGGAAATCCGGGTCGTGACAAAAGAACCTTGGATACAATTAGTGTCTTTTTTTATCTTGCGCTTTCATACGATTAGTACATTGATAAACATGATTTTCTAATATTAATGTACTACTTTGATTAATCTATTTTAAATAAGACTCTTATTTGAAAGTCAAATTTTCTTAAATTGCTACTTGGCACATGTTTTTTTGTCAATTCTATTTCATATTTTCAGTTGTTATTGTGAGTATACATGAAATAAATTGTACACAAATATTTTAGTACCAACAAGCAGTAAGATCGTAAATGTCGATCAAAATATTTAAAATTCTATTCAAAAGAAGATTACAAGAAAAATACTTGAATAACAGAGTAGATAAATTTATCTCCTAATGCATTGGCGCCACAATATATAGTACTTAGTTTACATGGGTTAAACAACACCATATCATACTGCAAGTCTGTCCATTATCTTCGTATAGCTTATTTTCGGCTTTTATTGATAATACAAAACAAAGGTTTCTTTACAAATAATTTAACTTTGTCAACTTTTTAATTAATCACAAGTTTTATGCCTATTAGGTTATACAGCAAAAGTGATGACTATGGCGTTATACTCCTGATGACCTCTTTATCATGAGAGCTTCAAACAATTAATAACAATACACGAATAGTATAAATATTAAAGAAAGGTAAAACAATTAAATAATTCTAAAGTAAATTGATATTTCAGAAAATTGCAATCTTTGAAGATCAAAGATTAGAGGAAAAAAAACTCGTAGTTGAACTTCAACAAAGACATATAATTTTCAAAACGTAATAAATTTGTTTTCGTGTCAAAGCAATTTTATTCTTTAGCAAAGTTTAAAATTCTAAATGAGACGGAAAAATCGTACACCACACCTTAAAATTAATACTTCTTAAATTTTAATGATAAAAAATCTAAAATAGTACACCATGTGTTCTACAATGATTATTTTTATGAAATACGGAGAACTGTTTACTTGAACCGAGGGAATCGTCAAAATATTGGGACACCACTTGTAAATATTTATTCTTTATAAGTAACACAATTTTTAAATCATGTAATATCTTTAATAAAATCAATCAAAAGAGGTAATAAAACAAATTCTTAGAAAATATAAGCAACTTGAGCTGGCACAACAATTAGCAGTTTTAATTATAAAACATAGGGCAAAATAATTTTGAATTAATAAGATCTTGAATTGATATAATGAGTTAGGATGTCTAGCCATTTTTTTGGGTTATGGAATGCAATAATCTAAAGTCTAAACAACTTGTACAAAATCTATAAATAAGTCATTAAATTGATAATCATATATGAAAAACTGTAAATAAAAAAACACAAAATTAACAATTTCAATTTGTATTGTCGGTCAAGAACACATGAACCATAATTATTACTTAACTTTCAAAACACACTACAGATTAAAAGGTTTACCTCAAATACAAATAATTTTTGCCACTAGAGACATTGTTACTGCCGTATCAAAATCCACGAAATTTTAAGAGTGTCACGACCCGGATTTTTCACCCTCAGGAGTCGTGATGGCGCCTACTAGTGAAATCTAGGCAAGCCAACCATTTGAATTATTTACCTTTTTTCTATTTTTTTATCCTTTAACAATTAAGAGCCAACATTATATAAACAACAAAAATTAAAAGCGGAAGACTGAAACCTAATATATTAATAAAGATGCCAATACCAATCCATATGTAAACTACCCAAGACTGGTGTCACAATTTCACAGACTGTCTAGGAATATTACAAATAAAGGCCCGAAAGAGTTATTACAACACTGTTTCTGAAATACATAAAAGAAACAGAGTAAAAGGATAGAAGAGGACGCTAAGGCCTGCAGACGCCTGCAGAACTGTATGCGGTAAAACCGGGGGACCGATTTCCTCGTCATTAGGTTGCCTCGCGAACATGCTTCTCGAGGTTCGAAGCCGAGGTCGAGACCCACCTTCGGGAGCCGTCGGGTTTCGGCCCGGGGGGGTGTGCATACTAACGACTATAATAGGGGAGAGAGGAGTTCCCAAGGCACGCAGGTGATATTGACAGAACCTAATGCTATCTAGTTGTCCCATCCCTCTACTTTTATAATTAATACATTTTGTACTATGTTGAGATTTCTCCTCCTATATAAGGGGGATCCTTGACACTTTGTAAACCATGTTGTTCCGTCAGCTTCACAAGAAATATAGAAGAACACTCTCTTTGCTTTCTCATACACTCTCTCGATATTATTACTTTCATTTATTACTTTCATACTTGTTCTTCATTTATTTCTTGTCATTGGCCATAAAGAGCGTCCCTTAATTATATCCTAACTGTTAGCCCTTTGCCAATTATCCCCGATAGCTCGAGCCCGAGCCCAGGCATCTACCTCGAGGCCCCTCATCGATCAGTCTGAGGCCCGAATAGCTAACCCCTCGGTTTGATTATAACTCTACTTTAGTTCGCATTTCGTCTCTGAACTTCACATACCTAGAATCAACTACTTAACAACTAGCATAAAAATAGATCACTTATTTTTACAGTCGCATCAACAAATTTAATTGTTACTACCATTTTTATGGTAAACAGTTTGGCGCCTACCGTTGGGCTAAAAATAATAGTGATTATTTTCTTGCTAGTTTCATTATACAACGCAAGTTGCCTTTCACACTTTGTTTTGTCCAAGGTCTTCGATTTCAGGATAAAATGTCTGGCTCAGTGAAAAGAGTTGAAAACAACAACCTCAAAAGCCACAAAGAGAAGGACATGACTACTCCAGATGTCGATACACCACCGTAAAACTAAACCCGAGCAAAAAGGGAGACCCTCCGACATGACGTCCATATGATTATTGGAGGTACCAACATTCCCCAAGGACCCATGTTCAAATGGACAAGAATTTCCACCACAGACGAGGGACCAACCCAAAACCGCGTGCTTGAAGACACCCCCGCGTTCAACGAGGAGGATCTCGAGGCCATGATAAAACCACACAATGACGCACTGTGATCTCGTTTCTTTTAAACAAGACCAGGATAAAACGTGTGCTCGTGGATCCAGGCAGCTCGGCCAACATAATTAGATCAGAGGTAGTAGGACAACTGGGGCTGCTCGATCGAGTCGCCCCCATCACTCGAGTCCTCCACGACTTCAACATGATCGGCGAAGTAACGAAAAGAGATATCACCCTCCTGATCGACACATCCGGCAAGATTCAAAACACCGAGTTCCAAGTCATCGATGGTGACATGAGGTACAATGCATTACTTGGCAGGCCTTCAATACACAGCATGAGGGCAGTACCGTCAACCTTACACCAGGTGATAAATAAAAATTAGTGTTAAATAACTAGATATCATGCCTATAGGGAACACCACTAGAAATCCTGCCTGTTGATGTAAACTAATTTAGTTTAAATAAATCCAGTCAACGATTAGTTCACTTCTAAACAGGTTTAATTAATGGTTTATATTTCCTTGAAACTAGTTCTTTCAAAACTGTCTTAATCTATCATTAGACAGCATGCATATAGGGATTAAAGAGTCTGTTTTAAAATCATCCCTATTTTACTATAAAACATAGTTATCAGTATTCCGCGTAGGCAAGCCTATAGGGCGTTTCCAAATCTTGCAACTCTGAAACTGTTTTTGTTACTTAATGTCATTCTCATCTTTTTAATACGCTTTAAAAAATCAGTAAGCAACTGATAGGGTCATTATTTCTAAGTTTATGAAAATAAACTACTCTTCTGTGTCTTGATATTCACTTAGACATCATGCCTTAGGATACTGTTTAACAAAAGACCATTATTTGTGCTTGAGCCGTGCTGCTTATGTGTATTGTTTGAGGAGGTAAACTTGAGCCTCTAATTGCTCCCTTTTATCTTATGTTCCAAAGTCCTAAATGTTCTTGCCTGTCGCCTTAGTATTTTCAACTTTAAAACCTTAGGGATCTGTCTAAAACTACCTATAGGTAGAGGTCCTAAATTCCTCCAGGACCATTAAGAAGAGAAGGGTAACAACATGCAATAGAGATTGTTGACCAACACTTGCTTTAATGACCACTAAGGGGTGGGAAGGGTAGATATGGGATATGATAACTACGCGCTAATATCACGTGTAGCTCTTCATTGAGGAGTATTTACCGGACATTGTGTGGGGTGATCCCATAGGCCAACCAACCTAGGACTCCTCCCCTTTTCCAAGATTCCTTTTGTTTAAAACTTTGTTTTATACAACTTGTTCAAAATCTTTATCTTATCGTTTGAAGTTATACAATGTGCTTTACTTGCAACCTATTTGATTCAACGGTTTATTTGTTAATGGACTAATTCGTAAATATAAGTTCGGCCGGGACCCACATTTGTGGACCGAGAGGGGTGCCTAACACCTTCCCCTCGAGGTCATTTCGATACCTTACCCTAATCTTTGATAATGCAAACCAACACAAGAGTTAATCACTCTAGGTGCCCTAACGCACCATAATCCGTTAGGTGACGACTCTACAAATACCCAATTCTCAAAAGGAAAGGAGTTATTACCCCCACCCTATGAATGTCAAAACCCGGACTTCTCTCTCTCCGCGGAGGGAAAAAAGGGGGCGCGACAAGGGGTGTAGCCCGCACAGCAGCTAGAGCAGCACCTACAGATCCACCAGCCGCCCTAGTTCAGGATCAGTTCCCAGATGCGGACGCTCCAGCAGCACCAGCTCAGGCACCAGCTGTGCCTATTGTGATTCCAGGCCTTCAGGAGGCTTTAGCTTAGATTTTATCAGTGTGCACTGGTTTGGCTCGGGCGGTCTCAATTACTACGGTCGCAGCTAATTCTCAGGCCGGAGGAGGTACTCAGACCCTCGTTGCTTGCACACCTGAGCAGGTGGTGCAGAGACTTCAGACACCGGGGGCACCTCTAGCCCAGCCGGTTGCACCAGCTCAGGAGTATGTGGTACCAGTTATGCCTGATGTTGAGCAGGGTCGATTGGAGAGGTTTGGTAGACTTCTGCCTCTGACCTTCAGTAGTACTGAGGGCGAGGATGCCCAGGGTTTCTTGGACAAGTGTCAGAGGATTCTTCGCACAACGGGCATTCTAGAGACCAGTGGTGTAGCATTTACTACCTTTGAGTTTACTGGAGTTTCCTTCACTTGGTGGGAGGCTTATGAGAGGCATAGGCCTGTTGGTGCAGCGCCCCTTATTTGGAAGCAGTTCTGTGTTCTCTTTCTGGAGAAGTGTGTGTCACAATCTCGCAGAGAGGAGCTGCGTAGGCGGTTCGAGTAGTTGCGTCAGGGTGATATGACTGTGACACAGTATGAGATGCGATTTTCGGAGTTAGCTCGCCATGCGGTCTAGTTGGTTCCCACAAATTCAGAGAGGATCAGGAGGTTAGTTGATGGCCTCACATATCAGCTTCGGATTCTCATGACTAGGAAGAGGGTGTTAGGTGCTACTTTTGAGGAGGTTGTTGACATCACCCGCGAGATTGAGTCAGTTTATCGCCAGGAGCAAGAGGAGAGGGAGGCTAAGAGGCCTCATGGATCTGGTAGCTTTCGTAGTGCTCCTTCGAGGGGTCAGTTTCAGCATGGCAGAGGCCGTCTATTCAGGCAGGCTTAGTCAGCTCGCCCAGGTTATCGTAGGGCATCATCGGGTCATGGTTCTCACAGTTCTCCTAAGGGCCATTCATCACTCAGTGCCCTTCCAACCCAGAGTTTGTCCCATGCTCCATCAGTTCAGGGTTCTTCCATGTCAGTTCCTTCTACTGGTCATTTTGGTGCCACAAGTTCCCTTCTGTACCCATCTTTAGCATCGGGGAGTTATTATGAGTGTGGAGAGTTTGGGCATATGAGGAGGCAAAGTCCTCGTCTTCTTGAGGGTCCATCTCAGCAAAGGGGTCAGCCCTCGACTTCAGCTCCAGTTACTTCACCACCTACTCAGGTAGCTAGGGATGGGGTCAGTCAGCTAGGGGTCACCCTAGAGGGGGAGGTCGATCAGGTAGTGGTCAGGCTTATTTCTATGCCCTCCCAGGTAGACCAGATGGTGTTGCTTCAGATGCTATGATTATAGGTATTGTCTCAGTTTGCTGCAGAGATGCCTCTGCGTTATTTGATCCCGGTTCCACTTATTCATATGTGTCATCATACTTTACTCGTTAATTGGATACGTCCCATGAGTTTCTTGTTTCATCTATTCGTGTATCTACTCCGGTGGGCGATATTGTTATTGTAGACCGTGTGTGCCGGTCATATGTGGTGACTATTGGGGGTCTGGAGACCCGAGTGGATCTATTGTTGTTTTGTATGGTAGACTTCGATATTATATTGGGCATGGATTGGCTATCTCTGTGTTATGCTATTTTGGACTATCATGTTCAGATAGTGACATTATCTATGCCGGGTATGCCACAGATTGTGTGGCGAGGTTTGACTGATTATGTTCCCAGTAGGTTAATTTCATTCTTGAAGGCCCAACGTATGGTTAGGAAGGGCATGCCACCGGATAGGGATATTGATTTTGGTATTGATCTGGTGTCGGGCACTCATCCCATTTCTATTCCACCATATCGTATGGCACCAGCAGAGCTGAAGGAGTTGAAAGAGCAGCTCCAGGAGCTCCTTGATAAGGGGTTTATTTGGCCTAGTGTGTCGCCTTGGGGTGCGCCTGTTCTATTTGTGAAGAAGAATTATGACACGATGAGGATGTGCATTGATTACAGGCAGTTGAACAAAGTAACAATCAAAAACAAGTATCATTTGCCTCGTATCGATGATTTGTTTGACCAGCTAGCTTCAGGGAGTGAGAGTGTTCTCCAAGATTGATCTATGTTCATGTTATCACTAGTTGAAGATCAGGGACTCGGATATTCTTAACACAACTTTCAGGACCCGATATGGTCATTATAAGTTCTTGGTGATGTCATTTGGGCTGACCAATGCCCCAGCAGCGTTCATGCGTCTAATGAACAGCGTGTTTCGGCCCTATATCGACTCGTTTGTCAAAGTTTTCATTGATGATATTCTGGTGTATTCGCGTAGTTAGGAGGATCACACGGAGCATTTGAGAGTTGTGTTGCAGAGATTGAGGGAGAAGAAGCTTTATGCAAAGTTCTCCAAGTGTGAGTTTTGGCTCAGTTCAGTGGATTTCTTGGGGCACGTGGTGTCCAACGAGGGTATTCAGGTTGATTCGAAGAAGATAGAGGCAGTTTAGAGTTGGCCCAGACCTTCCTCAGCCATAGAGATTCGCAGCTTTCTTGGTTTGGTGGGTTATTACCAATGGTTTGTTTAGGGATTCTCATCTATTGCATCGCCCTTGACCAAGTTGACTCAAAAGGGTGCTCTATTCAAGTGGTCGGATGAGTGCGAGGAGAGCTTTTAGAAGCTCAAGACTGCCTTGACCACAGCTCCAGTGTTAGTTTTGCCATCAGCTTCAGGTTCATATATCGTGTATTGTGATACTTCGAGAGTTGGTATTGAGTGTGTATTGATGTAGGAGGGTAGAGTTATTGCTTATGCTTCTCGTTAATTGAAGCCTCATGAGAAGAACTACCCTGTTCACGATTTGGAGTTGGCTGCCATTGTTCACGCACTGAAGATTTGGAGGCATTATTTGTATGGTGTGTCTTGTGAGGTGTTTACTAATCATCGTAGCCTCCAGCACTTGTTCAAGCAGAAGGATCTCAATTTGAGGCAGCGGAGATGGTTTGAGTTGTTAAAGGATTACGATATTACTATTTTGTACCATCCGAGGAAGGCCAATGTGGTGGCCGATGCCTTGAGTAGGGAGGCCGTGAGAATGGGAAGTTTGGCATATATTCCAGTTGGGGAAAGACCTCTTACAATTGATGTTCAAGCCTTGGCCAATCAGTTCATGAGATTACATATTTCGGAACCCAGTCGGGTATTGGCTTGTGTGATTTCTCGGTCTTCCTTATATGATCGCATCAGAGAGCGCCAGTACGATTATCCTCATTTGCTTGTCCTTAAGGACATAGTTTAGCATGATGATGCCAGAGATATGACTATTGGTTATGACAGAGTATTGAGAATGCAAGGCCGGAATGCGTGCCAAATGTGGATGGGCTTCGGGAGTTAATTCTAGAGGAGGCCCATAGCTCGCGGTATTCCATTCATTCGGGTGACACAAAGATATATCAGGATCTGAGACAGCATTATTGGTGGAGGAGAATGAAGAAAGACATTGTAGGATTTGTAGCTCGGTGTCTCAATTGTCAGCGGGTGAAATATGAGCATCAGAGACCGGGTGGCTTACTTCAGCAGATGGATATTCTAGAGTGGAAGTGGGAGCGGATCACCATAGACTTTGTAGTTAGGCTCCCACGGACTTTGAAGAAGTTCGATGCTATTTGGGTGATTGTGGATCGGCTGACCAAGTCCGCGCACTTCATTCCTGTGTGTACTACCTATTCTTCAGAGTGGTTGGCAGAGATCTATATCCAGGAGATTGTTCGTTTGCATAGTGTCCCAGTTTCTATCATTTCAGATAGGGGCACTAAGTTTACTTCGCAGTTTTGGAGATCTATGCTGCGAGAGTTTGGTACTCAGGTTGAGTTGAGCATAAATTTTCACCCTCAGACGGACGGGCAGTCCGAGCGCACTATTCAGATATTTGAGGACATGTTGCGTGCTTGTGTCATTGATTTTGGAGGGTCATGGGATCAGTTTCTACCGCTCGTAGAGTTTGCTTATTACAACAGCTACCAGTCGAGTATTCGGATGGCTCCATATGAGGCTTTGTATGGGAGGCGGTGTAGATCTCCAGTCGGTTGGTTTGAGCTGGGTGAGGCCAGACTATTGGGTACATACTTAGTGCAGGATGCTTTATACAAGTTAAAGGTGATTCAGGAGAGGCTTCGTACAGCACAGTCGAGGCAAAAGAGTTATGCTAACAGGAAGGTTCGGGATGTGTCCTACATGGTTGGTGAGAAGGTTGTGTTGAAGGTTTCACCCATAAAGGGTGTTATGAGATTTGGGAAGAAGGGTAAATTGAGTCCTCGGTTCATTGGGCCTTTTGAGGTGCTTTAGAGGATTGGGGAGGTGGCTTATGAGCTTGCTTTGCCACCCAGCTTGTCGAGTGTGCATCTGGTATTTCATGTTTATATGCTCCGGAAGTATATTGTCTATCCGTCTCATGTTTTGGACTTCAACACGGTTCAGTTAGATGATGATCTAACTAATGATGTGGAGCCACTGGCTATTTTGGAGCGTCAGGTTCGAAAGTTGAGATCGAAGGATATAACTTCAATGAAAGTGCAGTGGAGAGGTTGGCCCGTGGAGGAGGCTATTTGGGAGACCGAGCGGGAGATGCGGAGCAGATATCCTCACCTATTTGAAGCTTCAGGTATATTTCTTGACTCGTTCGAGGACGAACATTTGTTTAAGAGGAGGAGAATGTGACGACCTGGCCGGTTATCTCATGAGTTACCGCTCCATTTCCCCCAGTTCTACTTCTTATTGTGTGTTTATCGGTATTATGTGTTATCAGGTTGGTTGGCTTGGGTTCGGAAAGGTATTGGTGAGGTTTGGGACACTTAGTCTCTTTGGATTGAGCTTAAGTTGGAAAAGTCAACCAGATGTTGACTTATGTGAAATAAGGCTCGGATGTGAGTTTCGATAGTTTGGATAGCTTCGGGAGATGATTTGGGATTTAGGAGCGTGATCGGAATGTGTTTTAGAGGTCCGGAGTAGACTTAGGCTTGAATTGGCGAAGTTGGAATTTTGGCGTTCTCCGGTCAATAGGTGAGATTTGGATATAGGAGTTGGAATGGAATTTCGGGAGTTCCAGTAGGTCCGTTGGGTAATTTAGGATGTGTGTGCAAAATTTCAGGTCATTCGGACGTGGTTTGATAGACTTTTTGATCAAAAGCGGAAATCGGAAGATTTTTGGAATCTTAGGCTTGAATCCGAGGTGTTTTGGTTGATTCAATGTTGTTCGAGGTGTTTTGAAGATTAGTATAAGTTTGGATAGTGGTATATGACTTGGTTGTGCTTTTGGTTGAGGCCTCAGGGGCCGCGGGGTGATTTCGGATGGTTGGCGGAAAGTTAGGAATTTGGAAGTTGCAGTTGAAGCTAAGTCTGCGGCTCCATCTCTACTTCTGCTAGCCCGCACCTGCGGCTAGGGGACCGTAGGTGCGGGCTCGCAGAAGTAGAGATGGAGCCGCAGAGGTGGCCAAGAGGGGGATTAGCTGGAACCGCAGAAGCGGCTAAAGGAGCGCACTTGCGGTAGCGCAGGTGCGAGATCGTGATCGCTGATGCGGTAATGGACCTTTAAGTGAAAACCATAGATGCGGTTGGTTGAACCGCAGAAGTGGAAATAGGACCGCAGGTGCGGAATCCCTGGGTCAGAAAGCATATATTCCATCCTTCGCGATTTTTGAGCTATCATTCACCATGGGTTTGAGCTTGATGGAAATTAAAAACACTTAAAAACCTTCATAGAGGTAAGGTTTTTGGACCCTAAACTCAATTCTAAGGTGTTATTTCACTGATTTGGCTTGTAAATTAATGGAAATTAAGTGTTAAAAATTGGGAAACTAGGGCTTGAGATTGGAGACCTTTGAGCAAGGGTTTGAGGGTTCATTTGTGGTCGGATTACTTTTGATATGTATAAACTCGTGGGGATATAAGGAGTCTATTGATGTAAATTTTATCGGATTCCGAGATGTGGGCTCGGGGGTCGGGTTTGGCCAATTTCGGGATTTTTGGTATAATTTGATTATTTTCGTATGGGCTTCATTCCCTTAGCATATTCTAATGTTATGATTCTGATTTTGGGTAGATTCGGCGCGAGTTGAGGCCGAGGCGAGAGGCAAAGGCATGGCGGAGTAGTAATTCATCCGGTTTGAGGTAAGTAATCATTGTAAATCTGGAACTAAGGGTACAAAACCCCGGTATTTCGTATTGTTTTGATAAATAAGGTGACGCACATGCTAGGTGACGAGCGTGTGGGCGTGCACTGGTAGGGATTGTGACTTGATCCATTCTGTAGCGACTATTAAGCCGCGTACTTGATTTGAAATCTTATGATATCCCGTATTTTAGAGATTGATACACAATTTTGGGTTGTATGCCATGTTTGGGCCTTGTGCCGACCTGTTTAGACCCTTATGGGCATTTCTACTACTTTCCTCACTCTATTTGATTAAAAGCATATTTTCAGTCATGTTTTACCTATTTATTTATTAAATCTGGTTTTATCACTCTACCTCTTAATATGTGAAATCTGTTTGGGCTGAGTTTCCCTGATTTTCATTGTTATGCCCGAGTGGCTGTGAGGTTAATGACTGAGAGAGGTTGAGGACCTAATGGTGAGGATTATACGTATATTACGGATCGGGCTGCACGCCGCAGCGATACTTATATGGATCGGGCTATACGCCGTAGCGATATATATATTAGATTGGGCAGCGCGCCGCAGTGATATAACGCTTAGGCTGTAGGAGCCCCTCCGGAGTCTGTACACCCCTAGTGAGCATAGTCGACTATAAACTATGGATCGGGCTACGCACCGCATCAGTTATTATGATTATTACTATTATGAGATATTATTGAGCCTGAGTGCTGAGTCTGAGTACTGAATGACGAGAGCTGAGTCACGAGTGACTGAGAGGCTTGCCCGAAAGGCTATATTTATGAGTGTCTGTGTTGATTCCACTCTTCTTTTATAAGGAGCCTCTATTGAAAGCTGCTAAGTAAATGATTTCAAAGTATTTCGATTGAAACTGAAGTTTTTACGAAGTAACTGACTTTTAAACTATTGAGTTTGATTTGATACTCTGTTGTGTACTCGTATATATGATTTTTAACTACTTTTCACTGCACTTAGACCTTATTTACTTTAGTTACTTACTGAGTTGGCGTACTCACGTTACTCCATGCACCTTGTGTGCAGATCCAGGTGTCCGAGCGGCAAAGTGAGGATCCCAAGCATTCGTCGGAGTTTACCGGAGATTGCAAGGTAGAGACCCTAGACTCGTGATACTAGATAGTTGGGCTGTGTTGGTTTGATGTCTTACTGTTTTTTCGCACATTTCAGTGATTTAGATATTTCTTATGAAAAATTGAGACTTAATTAAATCTTAGAAAAATGTTTTATTAAAAGAAATTGACTATGGGTACCTGATTGGGTTGACTTGCCTTATATTGTGATAGGCGCCATCAGGACCGGGCCTTTGGGGTCATGACACTAGATTATTGGGTACAGACTTGGTTCAGGATGCCTTGGAGAAGGTTAAGGTGATTTAGGATCGACTTTGCACAGCCCAGTCCAGACAAAAAAGTTATGGGGACCGAAAGTTTCACGATGTTGCATTCATGGTTGGAGAGTGGGTCTTGCTCCGGGTTTCGCCAATGAAGGGGTTATGAGGTTCGAAAAGAAGGGAAAGCTGAGCCCAAGGTTTATTGGTCCCTTTGAGGTGTTGTAGTGAGTTGGGGAGGTTACTTATGAGCTTGCCTTACCTCCCAGCCTAGCAGGAGTTCATCCAGTATTTCGTGTTTCTATGCTCCGGAAGTATCACGGCGATCTGTCTCATGTGTTGGATTTCAGCTCAGTCCGGTTGGACAAGGATGTATCGTATGTTGAAGAGCCAGTGGCTATTTTGGATAGGCAGGTTCAAAAGCTGAGGTCAAAGAATATTGCCTCAGTGAAGGTTCAGTGGAGGGGTCAGCTAGCCGAGTAGGCGACTTGGGAGACCGAGCAGGATATGCGCAGCCGTTATCCTCATCTTTTCACCACTTCAGGTATGTCTCTATACTCGTTCGAGGACGAATGATTGTCTTAAGAGAGGGAGGATGAAAAAAACCGGTCGGTCGTTTTGAGAGTTATAGCCCTGATCCCCTATTTACTACTTTCCCCGTATCTATTTCAGCCTATGTGACTTGCTGGGAGTTTTCGTTTTTGGTTTTGGGGCACTTAGTCCCTAAATGGAAGCTTAAGTCATGGGATTTTTCTATAGTCGAAACTGTATTAAGACGACTCCGGAATAGAGTTTCATCGGTTCCTTAGCTCCATTGGGTTATTTTGGACTTAGGGGCATGTCCGGATTGTGTTTTGGAGGTCTGTATCTTATTTAGGCTTGAAATGACGAAAGTCGAATTTTTGGAGATTTGGACTGGTAGTATAATTTTTGATATCGGGGTTGAATTCTGATTCTGGAAGTTGGAGTAGGTCTATAATGTTGAATATGACTTGTGTACAAAATTTGGGGTCAATCGAACGTGGTTTGATAGGTTTCAGCATCGGTTGTAGAAATTTGAAGTTTCAAGTTCATTAAGTTTAGATTGGAGGGTGATTCGTGTTTTTACCGTTATTTTATGTGATTTGAGGGATCGACTAAGTTTTATGGTATTTTAGGACTTGTTGGTATGTTTGGTTGAGGTCCCGGGGCCTAGGGTTGATTTCGGATGGTTAACAGATCAAATTTGGTTTTGAAAGAATAGCTGAAGCTGCTGAACATGGTGTAATCGCACCTGCGCAACATTGATAGTAGGTGCAAACCCGCAGAAGCGAGCCTATGGATGCTGGTGCAGTTTGGAAGGAAGAGGCCAGAGGTCACAGGTGCGAAGGTATAACCACATCTGTGCATCCGCAGATGCGGAAGATGGAGCACAGAAGCGGAAAGGGTCGGGGCGTGAGGGATCCAGAAGCGGAAGAAATCTGCAGGAGCGGGCGCGCAGGTGCGGTCCATTGCTCGCAGATGCGGATCTAGTCCCTTTAAGTCATTTCCGCACTTGCGATGGAAATTTCGCAGGTGCGGTGGCGCAGGTGCAATGGAAGGTACGTAGATGCGGAATAACTGGGCAGAAAAGGGCTAAGTGCGAGGATTGATTTCATTCTGCATTTTTGGACCTAGAGAGCTCGGATTGAGGCAAAATTTCGAGGGATTTTCAGAGGAAGCTTGTGGGTAACGACTCTTAACTCTTTTATGGTTATATCTCATTAATCTATAGTTGATTCCACCCTTTAATTAAGGATTTGAGTTGGAAATTGGGTACAAATGGTAGAAACTTCCTAGACTAAGTTTTTAAGATTTGAAAGGCGATTTGAGGTCGGATTTAAGAAATTCTTGTATGGTTGGACTTGTGAGTGAATGTGTGTTCGTATTTTGTGACTTTTACCTGATTCCGTGACGTGGGCCCGCAGAGATTTTTTAGGGCGCTTTTTTAGTTTCTTGCCGTAGTTTTTATTTCATTAATTAGATTAGTTTTTATAGTTATATTTATGGTATGTAATTGATTTTGGCTAGATTTGGGCCATTTGGAGTCAGATATTCATGGAAAGAGCATTGTTGCTGATTGATTGAGCATGGTTCGAGGTAAGTGGCTTGTCTAACCTTGTGCGGAGAAAACCTCCTTAGGATTTGGTGTTGTTATGATATATGAGCGCCATGTACGCGATGTGACGAGTGCGTACATGGGCTATTTGTGGAAAAACCTGAATTTTACTGAGTAATAGCATATTTTCATTTTATCTGAGTATACTAGCATGTGTAGCTATCCTGTTAGCCTAGAATAGCATGTCTACGTGTCATAATTTCCTATTTGAACTCTTTGCAGTATGTTTAGTAAATCCTACTTCTTTGTTGACTTGTATTTGGTCTAAATTGTAGTGTTTTTTTGCTGTAGCGGTTATATACATTGTTTGAGATGCGTATTTATTTTGGGACTACGGGAGGGTATCTCGGGAGACCCTCTGCATATTTACTTTTGAGACTATGAGGCGGTACCTCGGGAGTTCTCCCTACACATTTACTTTTGAGATTACGAGTGGTTCCTCGGGAGTTCTCCCTGCATATTTACTTTTGAGACTACGAGGCAGTACCTCGGGAGATCTTCTTGCACTTTATTTTGGGACTACGAGACGGTATCTTGGGAGATCCCCTGTTGTTTACCCTTGTGTTCTGTGTTACTACTTGTTATGTCTTCTTTGCTTAATTTCAAGTCTCTTATTATATTGTTATATCTCCTACTTTATTTATTATATACTAGTGGACCCGACCTGCCCTCATCACTACTCGACCGAGGTTATGCTTGGCACTTACTGGGTACTGATTTTGGTTTACCCATGCTACTCTTTTGCACATGTTTTCGCGTGCAGATCCAGGTGCTCCTTATCAGCCGCATTATCAGTGAGTCGGGACAGCTTTGGAGACTTCAAGGTACATCAGCCGCGTCCGCAGACCTCGGAGTCCCCTTCTACTCTTTCCCATGTCCATTATCTTCTATATTTTCTTTTGTTAGACTCTGATGTATAGAGATACTTGGTTTCCTTCTGTAGTTTGTGACTCATGATGTTCGGGGTTTTGGGAATGCTGTGTATTTTTGAGTAGTTAGGTTATTGTACATGCCAAGCGGCATGGTATTCAGTTATATAGTTATTGTTACAATTAGTTGTTAAATTTATATTTTCATTCCATTATTCCGCAAATGTTATGCTTACCTAGTCGTAGAGAGTAGGTGTTGTCACGACGTCATACGGAGGGGAAATTGGGTCGTGATAGCTTCTGGCAACAAAAAGCTAATCCATATAACTATAAAACTCTTTCACATCTAAAACCCTATAATTATAGTTCTTTAAACCACTATAGCTAGATTTGAATAAAGAAAATTTCTTTTAAAATAAATGTAATATATATTTGACCAAAAAAATATAATATATATGGTACACGTCTATGTTTATCCAGATAACAAAAAAGAGTTTAAAAATCAAATAAAAGTTTACTAACATATATAATGAAGTAAACCTACATGCTAGAGAAAGAAACATCATGTAAATCAGTCAGTATTCAAAAATAGTTTTTTCTTTTTTTATTTTTGAAGAATGTTTGTTTGAAGAGTCAATTTGTATAAATGAACATCAAACGAATAACAGAACTTTGGCTATACAAATGCTATCATTAATTCTAATTTAGCACCTTCTAGGAATTGAATGGTATAAGCTGAAACCTCTTCATTTAGATGCAGTCAAGCAAACATTGCAAGTGTATAATATTTTTGTTTCATCGAAGAATATTAATTTTGAATCATTAGATTATGAGAAAGATTTTTGTCACTACCCAAAATCCATTAAAGGCCGTGATGGCACCGGACACCACTATCAGGCAAGCCAACACCAAGAAGTTAATTAAATTCTCATTTCAGTATTTTTGAAATCGTTTCTTTCCCTTACATTAAACAATATATAATGAACTTCACTGAGTAAATAATGATGTCTTTAACCAATTTAAATGGTGAAAAATCCCATAGTCACCCTAGAATCCGGTGTCACAAGTGCATGAGCAATTTCTAAGAATTTAAAATGTAATACAATAACTGTCCGGAATACAAATTGGATAGAAAAGAAAATACAATACTCTGAAGGAGACTCTGCTGGTTGACGGTTGTCTCGAGAGATGCAGCTCACCTAAGTCTCTGTATCCACCATGTCGTTGCGCCCAACGAGGCCACTAGGCATACATGTGCATGTACAATAAAAATGCACAGCAAGTGTAGTATGAGTACGAAAGCAACGCGTACCCAGTAAGTATCCAGTCTAACCTCGAAGAAGTAGTGACGAGAGGTCGACTTCGACACTTACTAGTGGTCCAATAATATCAAATACAGTAGAGAAGTGAATAAATATGACACATAGTAAATATATGAGATAAACATGTATTAAATACGTGGTACACTTTCCTTCTTTACAATTTTGTTCTAAAGCTCTCAACTAGCAAGTTCCCTCCGTAACCAGAGCATATATATATAAAGATATAGTGGATATCATCAAGAGGTTGTCATAAATCAAATGTAGGGAAAAACCCTAAGATACACTGACTTCTATCCAAATATTACGCACGAATTCCATAAGAATGATGTATATATATAGGAAATACCGAGGCGTACGGGCCGATCCAACATAAAAGTAAATTGTGCACTGCCGAGGGTCGAACAGCGCAAACCATAAATGCATCTATTAACCAGCCGAGGCGAACAGCCCGCTCCCATGAGAGTGTGGTACATAAATCCTGTCGAGGTGAACGGCCCGATCCCATAAGAATAGTAGAAGGAAATACCCTGCTTGCGAATCATACGTGCGACGCGGTCAAATATAATTTATTAATAAATCAAAATATTTTTTCTTCATTCCATTTCAAAATAAGGACAATTTAATGTGAAGTTTTCAAAGAGATTTTCCCCGCTCGCGATGTGCACATGCGACGTGGTTACACATAGATTTCTTAAGTCATTATAATATTTCTCAATTCTTTCGAAAATACAAAGTTTCATGGAAACCCTTAAAATCTTAAATTCCTCAATTCAAATTCATTTTAACACAATTATCCCCTAATCTTGTTTCCGTCTCAAGACAACGATAACATAAATTAACAACAATATCAACAAATCATGATGTAAGCATAAAACTACCCGGACATAAGCATAGCTAGTAGCTACGTACGGACTCTCATCACCCGTGCGTACATAGACCCCCCACAATTAGAAGCACATAATAATTTAGTTCACCTATGGGGATAATTCTCTCTTACAAAGTTAGAAAGGAGACTTATCTTGCTCCGAAGTTCCATAACCGGCTTCCAAGCCCTTCCGACGACTCGAATCGATGCACAACGCTCCAAAACTAGCCAATAAATGAGAAAACCCATAAATATATGCTATAATACTCACAAAAATTCAATTTAGATAAATTCCTAACTCCGCTCGAAAAGTTGATAAAATCGCCATCAGGATCACGTGCCCCGATTCTGAAAAACTCACAAAATCCGACAACGCATTCTGATACAAAGTTCAACCATACCAATTTTATCAAATTCCGATAACAACTTGACCTCCAAATCTTGAATTCTCGTTCTTGAAAAGTTTTGCAAAAATCTTGATTTCTTCCATTTAAATCCGAAATAAATGATGAATATAACCATTGAATCATGAAGTGTTATTACTTTCGGATATAGAACACCTACCCCAATCCATATGGTGAAAATCGCCTCAAATATCACTTCAATCCGAGCTCCATAGCTCCAAATATGATAAAAATGGTCGAAACCTCGAAATTTAGCTTCTGCCCAGGTATTTACTCTTAGCGATTTCGGAAAATGCTTCGCGATCGCGAAGCACAACATTTCTCAGCCCAAAATTTGCCCTTCGCGATCGGGAAGAACAAATGCCCAGCTCTTCCAGATAGTCTCTAGTATAATGGCCATAACTTTTTGTACAAAACTCCAAATTGTAAATGGTTTAATATTTTGAAAACTAGACTCCAAGGACTACAACTTCTATGCTTTTTTCATCTCCTAATTCCTTATAGATTACGAGATATAATCTTCCAAATTCAGCCTTGTGCAACATAAATTTCTTCTTCGCGATTTCCCAACTCATCCGGAATAGGCTATAGTGTACCACTCATAACGTTTTGTACAAAGGGCTACGACATTTATTTTTGGATCATCTCCAAATTCCTTATAGATTGCAAGATACAAGCTTTCAAGGTCAGGTCAATGCAGCAGAAACTTTCCTCTTGGTGATCATGAAAGGCCTTCCGCGATCGTGAATCACTAGCCACTTTCTCCCACTTTACTCAGCGCAATCGTGACCAACTCCCCGTGATCGCATAGCACACTATTGTAGCCAAAAACCAGCAGCTAAAATGGCCTAGAAATGGTCTGAAACCACCCCGAAACTCACCTGAGCCCCTCCGGATCCCGTCCGAACATACCAACAAGTTTCAAAACGTATTACGGACTTAGTCGAGGCCTCAAATCACATCAAACAACGCTAAAAATACAAATCACACCCCAATTCGAGTCTAATGAAACTAAGAAATTCCAATTTCTACATTCGATGCCAAAACCTATCAAAATCACATCGATTGACATCAAATTTTGCAAAACAAGTCACATTCGACATTATGGACCTACACCAACTTCCAGAATTGGAATCCGACCCCGATATCAAAAAGTCCACTCCCGGTCAAACTTCTCAAAAACCTTCAAATTTATAACTTTCGCCAAATGACCCCGAAATGACTACAGACCTCCGAATCCACTTTTGGATGCGCTCCCAACACCAGAATCACCATACGGAGCTATTCCCATACTCGGAATCCCAAACGGACATTGATAACATTGAAATTCACTTCAACCCAAATTTATGAAATTCTTCCAAAATGCTAACTTCCACAATATGCACTGAAATGCTCCCGAGTCATCCAAAACCCGATCCGGACATACGCCCAAGTTCAAAATTATCATACGAACCTGTTGGAACCTTCAAATCCCGATTCTTAGGTCGTTTACTCAAAAATCACACTTTAGTCAATTCTTCCAACTTAAAGCTTTCGAAATGAGAATTTTCTTTCCGAATCAACTCCGAACTTCCCGAAATCAATTCCGACCATACATGCAAGTCATAATACCTGAAGTGAAGCTACTTAGAGCCTCAAACCACTGAACCACGTGCTAGAGCTCAAAACTACCGGTCGGGTCGTTACATTCTCTCCCGCTTAAACATACGTTCGTCCACGAACGTGCTGAGAATTTCACTGGAGTAGTCTGAAATTCCTGTTTAACACCTTGTGCACCTACCCATGCTACCACAACTCAGTTGAGCACATTAGTTCGATCAAATCTGAAGATATCCTCTTTCATTTAGGGAAATAAGCCTTAGAGCCTAGTTTCAACATCCGAAATTCTCTTCCAGGCCTGCTTCCAACATGTGAATGATGTATCAATCACCCCACGTTGTACCAAAACATGACTGCACAGCCTTGCTAAATTTTACCATGCACCACATAATTCACAAGACCATAATAACACTCTTTGATCATAATAGTCGACATTTCCCGAATCTGATGCTCACAATGCACCCCATGACATATATAAGTCTTGTTCCAAATCTCGCAATGCCGCCACGATGGAAGAGATGTGTAGAAATTCATAACCAACTGCTGAGTCGACAACTCGTTGAGTCTATACTCCTGATAAGAACCATTACCTCATTCTGAACCAAATAATGGTATTTGCTCTTTAATATGTTTCATATAATCTGATCGCACTGATCCTAGATCCAATACTCGTCTCACCCAGTATGAGCTTCTCAAGCAACAAGCCACCCCAGACATGACCAAAAAGTCTCACATGATGCCACAATGTGTCAATAGGCTATAGATTTGAACGTGATACATAAGGAAAATGAACTCTAGAAAGGACTACTCAACTCACGCAACTAATTAGACAACCGAAAAAGTGTTATAAACCTTCATCAGAAAAAATGGGAAACAAAACACACAAAATAGAATGTGGGGGATTGTACTCAACATCACACTGTTGTGGCGTGCAACCCGATCCCATCAACATACTCGTGGCGGCATGCCACCCGATCCATACATAAAATCTATATAAGGAGATACATACTGAGCTAGAGTGCTCATTACTACAAAATACCGAATATCGGCCACAAGCACGCTAAGTGTATAATACCATCCCCGGGGAAACAGATAGCGTCATACGCTACAAAACTCAAGAACAACTGAGGTGCGATATATGTTTGAATCTCAAGAGCCATCTTGCTCACATAACACCATTGCTATGCGGAACCTTAACATATAAGAGAATTATCAAGCTATTTCACAACTCACATGGCACATTATAGTATTACATGAAATAGCCGACGACAGGATAACATCCAACGTCCAAATACTCCTCCATAAGTAGTCCTATGCTGAAATGAACACATCTGGCCTGATATAGAGCCCATATTCATATTTAAACCCACCCATCGACCTCGAGCCGATTCTGACCGCACCGTACTATGCTAATAACCTTTCAAGGGTTCATATAACCCCTTTTTCCCATGACTCGCAACAACAACCCTTATATCTGGAGCAAACCTCCACAGTCCATAACCCAATAAACCGAGTGACCTCTAGGCATAAATTCTCAAATTAGTGATACTACCACAATCTTCACACTTAGTTTAAATCTTCAATCAATCAAGTGACTACATGGCACACTTATACAATGTTCCCGTAAGGTACGCTCCCACAACCTTCCGCACTAGATAATGAGTCTGCACATCCATACCACCGGTCACACTAATGTTGTAAAGTATATCAATAATCCGTAACCAAGATGCAAAGCCTCCGACACAAAATGCCGATCTCAGGTGATGCTGAAGACAATATCAGCGTACTCCAAACATCCAAATCCCCTTCTACTCATCCAAGTTCGTGACATCCTTGTCAGCACTGAACCGCAATCTCGATCATCACTTTCAAATTTCATATCGCTCACTGCACCTAACACGCCAATATGCCATAGTATAAGAATTTCATCATAACTCCTGAACCACTATTAGGGTAAACACTTCATCACATAGAAATTGTTTACTTAACTCATTCCAAGAGAACCATAGCAACACGCGAGTGAATTCTCATAACTGTTGAACATTCAAATCCTCAAGTAGTGGTCTAAACCACCATGACCCTTCCGGGATCCACCTACACATAACAAGGCCATAATACTTGAATACTTACAAATAAAATCAATTATGACGGTCGTCAAGCCTCGCACGTACCGCCACGAATCACATGCATAACTTAATCACGCTGAAGGAACTGATCACCGCCACCATTATGCCAATTCAACCATGGCTAACCAATCTAAATTCTTCTAATTCATCCTTAACTTGCCTTAGAGATAATAATAATAGCTCCATTCCTTACATCACCAACCTAAATCCGCACTCATCTTGAGTGACCCCATTCCACGAGACCATATTGTCTCCAAACCCATGAACTGTTTCATACCCTCCTTGCACGCACATTCGCATCTTCAACTAATACACCCATTCTGATAATTCCTCTACGAATCTGAAGTCTTTTTTCTCTTTTTCCTCTCAATGCTACACTGCAAGTTGAAAATATCATAGAACATTCCGAGCCTCTTATTATAATCTTCTACAAAAGCTCGATTCTTAACCATACTACGGGCTTGAATCCTTAGGCACCGCATTATTAACCTTTGAATTCACTAGGACCATTGTTGAGAGTCACACATTCTGGGTTGGTCCCGAATATAATCAACTCCAAGACTCCGCTGGCACATGAACACCCATCTAAATGAAGCACTCGACTGAATCACTTCCCTTGTAAATCACATTTATACGAAGCATAAATCTTGAATCTTTCCAAAGCCTGAAGATGAGTCAATAAGGCCAACTATAGCACACATTTATCAATTCATTTCCTCAAATTACCACTTATGTTCTTATCCCTTAGATGTAATAACTCACCAATACGCCGATAGCCCGAACCTCACAAGTAGATAACTATGCAACCCAATCGTAGGCGGTGGGACCCTTCCATTTAGTTTGAAGCAACTATTACACAACTCTGGAATCCACCAAGATTCTTTCTTCATTGTTGACATGATCTTACAAAACCAACCCGCCAAATTCCTCGAAATCCTTCTGTTAGCATTTCATGAACACTCTGAATCTCTAGCAACATCCACATATTTGACTTCTTACTGGATAGTCAGTATAATCCTTCGTAGAAGCTTTGCCAACCATACGAATGCTGACCTGCTCACAGGAGATAACCCACCTGTGGAAATTACATGCCAGCATCCTCCAACGTTGTTGCACGGGGTACAATCACAATGACATCAATAACCCATCCTGAGCCCATGCTCATTCACCAATTGTACTAGTCCATTCACTTCTTATGGACATCAACTAAATATGCGACAATATCTTCTAATTCAAATTTATATTACATCCTTTTTCGTATCAAGCAACTCCCTTTCTATTATATCCAATATCCCGCCGTATAATAGCCAATATTTCAAATTAAGCCCGTGGACCTAATCACTATCCACTAAAATTCCCAAATCACTCTAAACTTTTCCTCAAGGTGTGTAGTTATCCTGCCACTGAACTCATATGCTACTCTGCCACTCTCCCACTTTGGTTAAACTCACTCCTTTAAGTAACTACTCGACTCCTATTTCCCACACTTGGCCTTCCAGGAGTTTAATCACCACAAGACACTTCCCACAAGCCCTTCCTCATCCTTCATTGCCCTGTCAAATATGTAGGAGGAAACATCATGCACCACATCTGCAGTACCATTACAATTCCTCGATTCCCGATTTAGAATCATCACTTCACGTCGCATAAGATTGAATGGGAAGGAAATGAAGGCATAAGCCTCAAGGGAATCAAACCGCACGATGAGGAATCAAGAAGGGAAGTGCTTCTAATATCCATGTAGCCTCTCGAAGATAAGTACAGACGTCTCCGTACCGATCAGCAAGACTTTACTAGACTCGCTCATGACTCATGAGACCTAACGGAACCTAGTGCTCTAATACCATGATCACGACCCAAAATCTATTAAAGGTCGTGATGGCATCAGAAACCACTATCAGGCAAGCCAACACCAAGAAGTTAATTAAATTCTCATTTTAGTATTTTTAAAATCGTTTCTTTTCCTTACATTAAACAATATATAATGAACTTCACTGTGTAAATAATGATGTCTTTAACCAATTTAAATACTAAAAAATCCCATAGTCACCCTAGAACCTGGTGTCACAAGTGCATGAGCAATTTTTAGGAATTTAAAATGTAATACAATAACTGTCTAGAATACAAATTGGACATAAAAGAAAATACAATACTCTGAAGGAGACTCTGCTGGATGCGCGTCGTTTTGAGAGATGTAGCTCACCTAAGTCTCCGTATCCACCATGTCTCTACGCCCAATGAGGCCACTAGGCATACATGTGCCTGTGCAACAAAATTGAACAGCAAGTGTAGTATGAGTACGAAAGCAACGCGTACCCAGTAAGTATCCAGTCTAACCTCGAAGAAGTAGTGACGAGAGGTCGACTTCGACACTTACTAGTGGTCCAATAATATCAAATACAGTAGAGAAGTGAATAAATATGACACATAGTAAATATATGAGATAAACATGTATTAAATATGTGGTACAATTCCCTTCTTTACAATTTTTTTTCTCAAGCTCTCAACTAGCAAGTTCCCTCCGTAACCAGAGCATATATATAAAGATATAGTGGATATCATCAAGAGGTTGTCATAAATCAAATGTAGGGAAAACCCTAAGATACACCGCCTTCTAGCCAAATATTACGCATGAATTCCATAAGAATGATGTATATGCATAGGAAATGTCGAGGCACACGGGCCGATCCAACATAAAAGTAAATTGTGCACTGCCGAGGGTCGAACAACGCGAACCATAAATGCATCTATTAACCAGCCGAGGCGAATAGCCCGCTCTCATTAGAGTGTGGTACATAAATCCTGCCGAGGCAAACGGCCCGATCCCATAAGAATATTAGAAGGAAATACCCCGCTTGCGAATCATACGTGCGACGGGTCAAATATAATTTATTAATAAATCAAAATCCTTTTTCTTGATTCCATCTTAAAATAAGAACAATTCAACGTAAAGCTTTTAAAGAGATTTTTCCCGCTCGCGATGTGCACATGCGACGCGGTTACACATAGATTTCTTAAGTTTCTCAATTCTTTCGAAAATAAAAGTTTCATGGAAACCCTTAAAATCTTAAATTCTTCAATTCAAATTCATTTCAACACAATTATTACGCAATCCTAATATTTTTTCCTTCTCAAGACAACGATAACATAAATTAATAACAATATCAACAAAGCATGATGTAAGCCTAAAACAACCCGGATATAGGCATAGCTAGTAGCTACGTATGGACTCTCGTCACCTCGTGCGTACGTAGGCCCCCACAATTAGAAACACATAATAATTTAGTTCACCTATGGGGATATTCCCTCTCACAAGGTTAGATAGGAGACTTACCTCGCTCCGAAGTTCCATAACCGGCTTCCAAGCCCTTCCGATGACTCGAATCGATGCACAACGCTCCCAAACTAGCCAATAAATGAGAAAATCCATAAATATATTCTCTAATACTCATAACAATTCAATTTAGATAAATTCCTAACTCCGCTCGAAAAGTTGACAAAATTGCCCTCAGGTCCACATGCCCGAATTCCCAAAAAACTCACAAAATCCGACAACTCATTCCGATACGAGTTCAATCATACTAATTTTATCAAATTCCGATAAAAACTTGACCTCCAAATCTTGAATTTTCGTTCTTGAAAAGTTTTACAAAAAGCTTGATTTCTTCCATTTAAATCCGAAATAAATGATGAATATAACCATAGAATTATGAGGTATTATTACTTTCGGATATAGAACACTTACCCCAATCTATATGGTAAATATCACTTCAATCTGAGCTCCATAGCTCCAAATATGATAAAAATGGCCGAAACCTCGAAATATAGCTTCTGCCTAGGTATTTACTCTTAGTGATCGCGGAAAATGCTTCACGATCATGAAGCACAACATTTCTCAGCCCCAAATTTGCCCTTCATGATCGCGGAAATTGCTTTGCGATCGCGAAGAACAAATGCTCAGCTCTTCCAGGCAGTCTCTAGTATATTGGCAATAACCTTTTGTACAAAACTCCAAATAGAAAATGGTTTAACTTTTTGAAAACTAGACTCCAAGGACTACAACTTCCATGATTTTCTCATCTCCCAGTTCCTTATAGATTATGAGATATAAGCTTCCAAAATCTGCCCTGTGCAACACAAATTTCTTCTTTGCGATTTCCCAACTCTTCCCGGATAGGCTGTAGTGTACCACTCATAACGTTTTGTACATAACTCTAAATGCCAAATGGTTTAATTTTCTGGAAACTATACCCAAAGAGATACAACTTTTATTTTTGGACCATCTCCAGATTCCTTATATATTGCAAGATACAAGCTTCCAAAATCGGGTCAATGCAGCAGAGACTTTCCTCTACGCGATCGTGAAAGGCCTTCCGTGATCGCAAATCACTGGCCATTTTCTCCCACTTTACTCAGCGCAATCACGACCAATTCTCGCGATCGCGTAGCACACTGCTGTAGCCAAAAGCCAGCAGCTAAAAATGGCCTAGAAATGGTCTGAAACTCACCCGAGCCCTTCAGGACCCCGTCCGAACATACCAACAAGTCTCAAAACGTATTACGGACTTAGTCAAGGCCTCAAATCACATCAAACAATGCTTAAAACACGAATGACACCCCAATTCGAGTCTAATGAAACTAAGAAATTCCAATTTCTACATTCGATGCCAAAACCTATCAAATCACGTCCGAGTGACATCAAATTTTGCACACAAGTCACATTCGACATTACGGACCTACTCCAACTTCCAGAATCGGAATCCGACTCTGATATCAAAAAGTCCACTCCCGGTTAAATTTCTCAAAAATATTCAAATTTATAACTTTCGCCAAATGATCCTGAAATGACCTACGGACCTCCGAATCCACTTCTGGATGCGCTCCCAACACCAGAATCACCATACGGAGCTATTCCCAGACTCGGAATCCCAAACGGACATTGATAACATTGAAATGCACTTCAACCCATTATGAAATTCTTCCAAAATGCTAACTTCCACAATATGCGCTGAAACGCTTCCGAGTAATCCAAAACCCTATTCAGACATACGCCCAAGTCCAAAATTATCATACAAACCTGTTGGAACCTTCAAATCCCGATTCCGGGGTCGTTTACTCAAAAATCACACTTTAGTCAATTCTTCCAACTTAAAGCTTCCGAAATGAGAATTTTCTTTCCGAATCAACTCCGAACTTCCCGAAATTTAATTCCGACCACGCATGCAAGTCATAATACCTGAAGTGAAGCTACTCAGGGCCTCAAACCGCTGAATGACGCGCTAGAGCTTAAAACGACCGGTCGAATTGTTACAATTTTGTTTCTCGAATTTCAACAAGATGGATATTAGTTTCTAATTGATAATTTCTATATCGATTTTCAAGTGTAACAAAAAGTATATCTTAAAAGAAATTGGTATGACGTGAAATATTTTTAAAATGTAAACAGATTATTGAATGATAACAACATACTAAATAAGTGTTCAAGTCAGAGTAAAAAAGTCACGTTGTAACCAAAGAGTCGTTTATATTGTGTCAACATTTGTGCTTTGCACTACATATAGTTATTACTTCGCTTCGTGACTATTTTTAGGTTCCAATGACAGTAATGAGAATGGTGCAAAAAACAATTATCACAATGAGATTTGAGAAAATGTTACTCTTTTTTCATGTAGTGTTTCTTAATTAATATCTAAAAATTATCTATAATTATCCAGAAGGTTTAAATTTTAAAGTTATTCACATATAATTTGAATAATTCAGATGTTTAACATGGTTAGAGTCAAATATCAAAATGGGATCATACTGGAAAAAAAATCATTGGCTAAAGAATTATTTAAAATTTTAGATAGCTGATTAAAATGAGTTTTGAATTAAGGATAATACTTTAATAATTATTATTGAAAATAAAGTTTTAGAAATTGAAATTTCAAAATAGAAATATTTTTTGAAAGATAACAACACACCAAATAAGAGTTGAAGTAGTAGTAAAAGAGTCAAGTCGTATCCAAAGAGTCCTTAATAATCTCAAACTTTGATTGTTTTGCCATAAATATGAGTTATTATTTTGCTTCGTGACTATTTTTAGGATTCAGTGACACCGATGAGAATGGTACCAAAAAGAAAATAGAATTATAACTAGGAGATTTTAGAAATAGTTAATCTTTTTCGATGTAGTCTTTCTTAATTAATATCAAATGATTATCTATATTTATCGAGAAGGTTTAAGTTTTAACATTATTTACATATAATCCAAATAACTCAAATATTTGACATGATTAGTGTTCGCGCATCCGCGCGGGTGCTAATACTATTTTTCTAGGTAAAACTACTCATTATTTTCCAAAAATAACCTTTAAACCTATTTTTGGTATTAAAAAAAAGGGCCCCCCAAATTTGGGGGCCTCAAGCATTTGCTTTAAGCGCTTGACCCTATAGCCGGCCCTGGCTATAGGTGAACTTCAGTCCCGGAGGTCAGAGGTTCGTATAGGAGAACTTGAGCTCCCGATGTCTGAAGTTAACATTGCAACAGGCGAACTTCAGCCCCTGATGTTTGAAGTTAAAACTGCAACGGGCGAACTTCAACTCCCATGTTTGTAGTTTACACTACCGACGGGCAAATTTCTACCCTCGATGTCTGAAGTTAACATTGCGACGAGCGAACTTCAAACATCGAAACTTCAGCCTCCAATGTTTGAAGTTAACACTGTGATGAGCAAACTTCAGACTTGATATATGCACTCATTTATATCTCATAAATGAGGTTGGAGCAGAAGAATATACCTTTTCAAGCAAACCCTAGAAAGTCCTTCACTTGGGTCCCTTGAGAAGATTTGTTGAGAGTCTATAGATCCCATGAGTAGAATATAAGATTAAGAAGTTGGAAAGCACAAATCCATGGAAGAATCTTACCTTGGAGTGTATGGTTGTTGGGAATGCTTCTGCTTCTCTCTATAATGCCAAACCCCTTCAACAAAATGGTTTCTTTTTCTTTTTAAACCACCTTTCAGCTCCATATATTAAAAGAAAAATTCGTATCAAAATCTGACAAAAATATCACTCAGGTAGTTCTACAGTCGCATAAGGTACTGCAAAAATGCTTTGTAGTCAGTAAAATGGACTGTATATGTGACGATCCGGCCAGTCATCTCATGAGTTACCGCTCCGTTTCCCCCATTTCTGCTTCGTTATGCTTCGTTATCCGTGTTTTATGGTATCGGGTTGGTCAGATCGAATTCGGAATGATTTTTGGTAAAGTTTGAGACACTTAGTCTCTTTTGAGGGATCTTAAGTTGAAAAAGTCAACCGGATGTTGACTTACGTGTTAGAGGGATCGGAAGTGAATTCCGATGGTTTGGTTAGCTTCGGGAGGTGATTTATGGCTTAGGAGCGTGATCAGAATGGATTTTGGAGGTTCGGAGTCGATTTAAGCTTGAATTGGCGAAGTTGAGATTTTGGCGATTTTCGGTTGATAGGCAAGATTTTGATATAGGGGTCGGAATGGAATTCTGAGAGTTGCAATAGCTTCGTTGTGTCATTTGGGATATGTGTGTAAAATTTCAAGTCATTCGGACGTGGTTTGGTTGGGTTTTTGATCAAAAGCGGAATTCGAAAGATTTTAGAAAACTTAGGCTTGAATCCGAGGTATTTTAGTTGATTTGATGTTGTTTGAAGTGTTTTGATTATTGGAACAAGTTTGTATGAGGTATTGGGTTATGTTTGTGCTTTTGGTTGAGGTCCCGGTGGCCTCGGGGTGATTTCGGATGGTTATCGGAGAGGTTGGAATCTTGTTGCAGCAGCTGATATTGCTGCTTTTGGTATTTTCGCACCTGCGATTTGGGGGTTGCAGGTGCGGCGCCGCATATGCGATGGAATGGCCGCAGAAGCGGATCGTGGAAGAATGTCGGGGACCGCAGAAGCGGTCAGGATGGCCGCATCTGCGAAGTCGCAGATGCGGAGGATTTATCGCAGAAGCGAAAAATGGCCAGCTGAGCTGAGACCGCAGAAGCGGTAAGGAGACCGAATCTGCGATGTCGCAGATGCGAAAATATGGTCGCAAATGCGGTTTAGGCTAGATTAGTGATTTCCACAGAAGCGGAAGATTTAACTGCAAATGCGGTACCGCAGATGCGGTTGAAGGATCGCAGATGCGGAAAGATCTGGGCAGAACATATAAGTTGTCTTCGCGAATTTGAGTTATTTCACCATTTTTTACTTCGGCTTGAGAGCTTTTGGACGATTTGGAAAAGGGATTTCAAGGGAACTTCGTTAAGGTAAGGATTTTGGACCTAAAACACATTTCTATGGTAGTATTTTATGGATTAAGGCTGTAATTAAAGGAATTAAAGGGCTAAAATGGGGGATTACGGTTTGAGTTTAAGAGGCCTTAAATTGAGGATTTGAGGGGCCATTTGGACTCCGATTTTGGTATTCTTGATATGCATAGACTCGTGGGAAGATAAGGAATCTATTGGTAAAAATTTCTGATTTTCGAGACGTGGGCCCGGGGGTCGGGTTTTGGTAATTTCGGGATTTGTGCCCTTTATTGATTGTTTTCGCTTGGGCTTTGTTCCCTTAGCATATTTTGACGTCCTCGTTCTGACTTTGGATAGATTCGACGCGCATAGAGGCCGATTCGAGGGTCAAGGGCGTCGCGAGCTAGAGATTTAGCCGGTTCGAGGTGAGTAATGATTGTAAATAATGTTTTGAGGGTTTGAAACCACGGATTGCACAATGTAGTGCTATATTGAGGTGAGGCACACGCTCGATGACGAGTGTGAGGTCATGCACTATTGGGGATTGTGACTTGGTCCATCCCAATTGATGATTTTACCGCGTATTTGAATGAAAACTATTTGCTATCCTCATTACTTGGGCTGAATGCCATATTTGGGCCTAGTGCCAACTATTTGAACCCTTCGGGACTTTTTATTGATATTTCCTCACTGTTTTGACTTTACACTTGAACTCAGTCATGTTATTTTCCACTGTTTTTCATACTCAACCATGTTTACTCAGTTTTAAGACTTAAATGATATTTTAAATGATGTTTGGGCTGAGAAACACTAATTTACTATTGCTTGGGGGGCTTGTGAGTGTTTTTGACTAAGTAAGGCCGAGGGCCTAAGTTGTGAGGAAACACTGATACTGATTTGAGGCCAAGGGCCTGAGATATATATGTCATGAGGCCGAGCGCCTGAGATATATATATGTCACGAGGTGGTTTGATTGATATGAGGCCAAGGGCCTAGTTTTGATGCCATGAGATGGCTTGTTATTGCGCTTGGGTCGTAAGGGGCCCTTCCAGGAGTCTGCACACCCCCAGTGAGCGTGGGCACCCATTGTGATGTGAGATTGAGCCCGAAGGACTAGTATTGTTCTATGTGATTGCCCGGAGGGCTGGTACTGTTCTGAGATGTTGCCCGAGGGGCGGATTTGTTGATACTGTGCCCGAGGGGCGAGCCTTTATGTGTTTACTTTTCATAATTGTCTGTCAATTACCTGCTTAATCATTGAAAAGGGATTTTTCATGAAGTTAAATTTTGAGCTAAAGGATTTTACCTATCTTTCACTGTTTTACTGTTCTGAAATGGTTTTACTGTTTCATTATAGAATGTTTTGTGCCTTACGTGTTTTCTTACTTTCAGTAATTATTTACATTTGTTACTCACTGAGTTGGAGTACTCACTTTACTCCTTGCACCCCTGTGTGCAGATTCAGGCGTAGCTGGTTCCGCTCCTGAGTGCTGATTCCTCCAGCTTCAGGCGGGCTTTCGGAGATTACGAGGTAGCTGCTTAGCGTCCGCAGCCCCGTGTCTCTACTTCTTTATCACTTCTATCTCTTTTCAGACAGTTGTATTAATTTATTGACTTAGCGGATTTGTAGTATGATTTATAGATGTTCATGACTAGTGACACCCCGGTTAGGGCTGTGTATGAGTGTTCTTCCGCGTATTTATGTTATTATTCTTATTTCGGATTTATTTTATCATGATTAGACCGTTTCTTAAATGCTTAACTGTTAATAATTGGAAAATGGGAAGTGTCGGCTTACCTTGTATTCACGAGAGGTGTCATCACTATCGGGTCCGGGTTTGGGTTGTGATAGTATAAAGGTCCTCCATATTTGGTGATGTTCTGGTCAACTCCGTGGGAACGTAACTATTCTGCGGTCCGTAGAATTCAACCTCAGATTTTCCAGGTTTTTGATCAATTTGCGGAGACTTCTGTGGCTCGCATATATCTCCTCTGGATTCTAATACACAAATATCTATAAATCTTGACCTCTTCCGAAACAAATAGTTGAAGCCACATCAATTTTTTTTGAAGAATTTCATTGTTTAAATGAAAATATAATCCAGTATATTAAAACAATTCCATTTGTCAAGTCCATCAATTTTTCAAGGTATAACTTGGTAGGAGAGAGATTCCAATGGAGATCTCACATCTCTTATTTAACAAATGATATAGTATTATTCTTTTTCAACTTTAAATAGTTTATTCACTTTTAGTTTTTCAATGGTAACCATTCATGCTATTTACTAGGAACTGAATCAAAAACTCCATAGAAATTGACGATAGAAACTAAAACGAAAGTTTTAAGACTGTTAAAATTGAGGAGTCCAAGTTTTATCAACATTGCGAATTTGTAATTCTTTGAATTGTTTTGATGCAGTGAAATTGAATATTGCAAAGTGTTACTTTCATATCTCCCCTTCTTCACTAAACATAAAAAGGAAATCCAAAGTCATTTACTGAGTAGAATTTTTGTTAGTTCATCATTGATTCTCAGCAAAAAGAAGATCACACCACGAATTTCCATCCTTCACTCATTGATTCTCAGCTCTTTAAATTCCACCAGTGAATTTGGCGAAATGAGGCTTTCAACGTACATATAAAGTTCACGCCTGAAACAAAACTTGACCTGAACCTTAGAATTAGTCTTGAAACTGTTGTGCGTCGAATTATATATATATACACTAACCTTGAACCATCTTTCAGTAAAACTTCATCATTTTGGAAGATGAATATTGGCCAAGGACGACCAAAATTACAAAGAGGGACAGAGATCACCAAATTCCATGACTCCCCAAGTCCATGCTCCTTCATCACCCACACATCCATTCGATGATCATCAACATAGAATACACAGATTACTTCCCAAACACTGTAGTCGCCAGTCAAACTTATCGCCAAAGTTGGTCAATGCGATATTACCACATGTGTCATTTAGCCTTGTGGTAGGCAACCCAGTGGAGCCTTCCCTTCCGTTTATAAATTTACCACGACAGTTGGATATGATAGCGCACCTGCATGTGAACTCTAAAGTCTTTTGCCAAGAATTAGTTCTTACACTATAAAACTTAAACCATACTCGGTATCTTTCTTTCTCTTGATGACTACAATTTTGTAATCCTTTTGACACTCATTATAACCAAAACCATAAGTCTCACGATATGAACCAGTGATATCCCTCTGTGAAAGGGGCAATTCTTTGAATTCTCTTGTGGATGGATTCCATATAAAGTATTTCTTATAGCGACTAGAAATACAAAACAATCCATTACATGAACCCAAAACAAAATAGTGAAAACCAGGCTCTTTCAATAGGGATAAAGGGAGATTTTTCATGCATAACTGCTTTAAGGGAGCAAGTGTGAAAAGTTGTCCAGTTCTTGATAAAAAGAAGACTGTGGTGAGTATATTCTTGATTATTGGCTGAAAGTTTTAGATGGGTTTTGATGAATTATATTGGGAACTTGAGATAAGGGAAAGCCAAGATTTTGCATCTTCAGCAAGGTTTTCACAGGAAGCCTTAGGAGTATATATTTCAGATATTAGTTCTTCAGGAAGAAGTGGCAGTGACTCTGAATCATAGGACAAGCCAGCAATTGATGTTGCTGCTATTCGCTTCGAGAATACCATTATAATTAGCAGTCGCTGAGATTTTTTGGCTTTTGGTAGTACTAAGCTTTTAGTCGGATACTATGAACCCCTGGGGCGGTTTGCTTAGCGCATTAAGTTGTGCGGCAGGGATTATAATGCAGGAGATTATTTATATGGCAAATAAGAATAAAAAGAATATTTATGTAGTAACTAATAATAAGGAACTATTATGCCGTGATTAATAATGTAAGATTGTTATGCAAGAAATATTTAGTTTAATGGGCATTTCCTTTCAGTTAATCAGTACGTATATTTTTATTTAACATTTTATTTCGCACAAAACTTAATACAGGAATTATTTAGTACATCCAACCGAAGTTGCAGTAGATATGCAATGAATCATAAGATACTTTGTTCTGATTTTCTCACAATTCTGTTGTGTCATCTGAAGCACCCTTCCACCATGGATAAGTTTTCCCTATATATCATTTCATTGGTTTTGGTAATGCAGGTCAAAACAAATGATTGTCTCAAGATTCCTGCGGATTTTGATAGATATGGAGGATTTATTATTGCGCAAGTTACACAATTGGCCGGTTGGCCAAAAATAATTACATCCGAGCCAAATATAGAAAAAATATACATTGATTATCTCTAAAATAGGGATAAGGCACTATTAGCCTTACCTTCCCCCCCCCACCCAGAATTATACCCGAAGTTGTTACGACACACCTTACTTTTACGGAAGGCCATATTACCCCCCTCCCCCTCCCTCCTCCTTCAATTTTTTTTAATATAATAAATATCACCCTAAGTGCTGATGTGGCATAGAGAACCAAACATTTGGCAAGCAGTAAAATATACGCGCTGCCACATGTAATTTTGTGTTTTTTTTAAAAAAAATTTAAATCTATTTCATTTTCTTCCTTTTTCTTTCTTTTTAATTCAAAGTATAATGGAAATATTATTTTGTATTTAGAAAAATGAAAAAGGACAATTATTTTGTATGAACTTGAAAATTATTAGAGGTATTGAGCATATTCGAACGTTGTTGAAGTTTTAAAGTTGAGAATCAAGTGCTAAATTCACACTAAATCCTTAGTTGTTAATGAGATTCGAAAATGAAAAAAGAATTTCGAATCCATTATTGTTGAACCTTCAAAAAGCTTGAAGAACAAAGAAAATGGATTTGTTGAAATTCTTGGTTGTTGGCCAAATTGATTACTAGGTATGGTGATGATGTTGTTGTGAAGTTGTAGTTAAAATTTGAGCTTGATTGGCGCGGATTAGCTGAATTTTTGTTGAATTTTGACACCAAAAAATAGATTTGGAGCTCTTGAAAATGGTGATAAGATGTGGATGAAGAGCTCTTGAAAATAGCTTTGGAACTGACACGTGACCATTTTCGTATAGGTTAGAGCCCTTTTTTTAAGCTCTCATGCGCTTGAAGGAGTTGTTCTCACGCATTGCTCCACGTCAGCAATAAAAGTGCAAAGAATTATGAAAAAAAATTACGGGGTAATAGGACCACCGCAAAGGTAAGTGTGTAATAGCAACTTCGGGTCTAGTTCGGGGGTTATAGTGTATTATCCATATAAAAAATATATATATTTTATGAGCATTAAACATTAATAAAAAAAAATACATACTGCCAACTATTATTTTTGGGAGCGACTAAACTATGTGGTTTTCCCTATATTATTTTTTTTCAACTTTAAATGGTCTATTCACCGTTCATGTTATTAACTAGGAACTGAATCGAGAAACCTTATATACTAATACAATGACAATAAAAACTGAATCAAAATGTCCAGTATGACCACTGAAACAAAGTTTTACCAACACTGCAGATTTGTAAATGTTGAATTGCTTCTTTGACAGTAAAAAATAATATTGCAAAGGTTATTTCATATTTCCCCTTCTTCAGTAACATGCAGAAAAGGAGTTCCATACCAAAACAAGAAGGGAAAATATGAAAGAATACTAAGCAATATTTACCTCATCCACTAATATCCGACGATCAAAATGGCATTGTACAAAAAGGGAAGTCATGATTTGTGCTGGTATCTTACGACCTCGTGGTTCTGTTGATAAAAGTTCAGTTGAGGTGTCGGCTCTGGCTCTGGCTCTGAAGCTACAAGCAACACGAGTTGGGTGTTTCGCCTCATTTAGTTGGTCTTTTAATGCAGGCAACAAGTCACTGAAATGTGCGCCTTATTGCCCATGAGCTCCATCCTGAAGAGATCAACAACACTTAACAGCTGCATCTAATTGTGAAATAAACAAATAAATCAGCTCCCAGTAGTTTCTTTGTTTGTTGTTCCTTTTAATTCTTCATGTTTTCAAAGTTCACCTGTTCTACTATTGCATCCCCCCACCAAAAACAAGACTCTCACACACGCACACATATCTGTTTTTGTGTGTGTAATTCTTGAGGGAGAGCATTTAACGAGCACCAGAGAGATGCATAACCCCAGTTCCTGGAGAGCAAGAACATGCCAAAACTTACACTGGAAAAACTTGCAGCACGTAGATCTCGAGGAATCAACCTCAAAACTACTTGATCAAAGAAGTGTCCTTATTGTAACAAACTACTCTACTTTGTTGTATATTCAAAAATTCTTTTATTGGATGTCCCCGAAGGGATAGCCTAGTTGTTCAACAACCTATCAAAACGAACCAAATTACAGTAGGAACTTTCATGAAGCTCACAAGAAGATGATCGGTACATGTTTAATATGCATTCAGGCAGCTGTTTATTACCCCAAATCTTTCCTATTTGGCATTGATCTTTAGTGTATTCAAGGATTTTGTAACAACATGGTGCATGATATGAATTGTGTAGAAATATAGAACTCCAATTGAGCATGATAATTGTAGCATTTCTCGGTTCAATGTTGCAGGCCAAGCACCTTAGATGCAGTGGCGGAGCCAGAATTTTTACTAAGTCAAAATACAAATAAGTAAACATACAAAAAAATAAAGGGGAGTCAAGCTATATAGAATATACACAAGAATAAAAATTTAACCTATCCGACATTGCTTACTAGATAAGGAAAATGCGAAAAAATATGACAAGACACAAAGTCATCAATAAATTTGAAAACAGGGATACCAGGCAACCAGAAAGATCTTTTACCATCTCTTTTTTTGCCTTCAAGGCGTAACCTGTCATCACATCACTAAATATGAGGTGAAGTAAGGCTCTCTAAGTAGGTGGCCACTTGAACTTGAAGGAAATCACCCGACACATAATCGGCAAGTCGCTTGAATGATGCATTCCTTGGATTGTACAGTATTAGCTCTGTGCCAAGCTTCAAAAGAACATCACCGTTCTCTGCCACATACAATGGAGTGATATCAACTCTACGGTCAACAGGCAACGAGATGGCAACCAACTTAGTCCAGGATTTCTCGACACCATACTCCTTCATCACCCACATATCTGCCTTATTTGTTTCATAGTTGCAACAAGCAACTAAACGCCCTCTTGAAACGCCTAATGTCCAATAAACGCCCCCATCTTCATAACTAGGCAGTGCTATTTGTCCATATCTCTGTGCAGCGAAATCCAAAGTAACAATCTCCGAAGAAGCACGTGAAATATGAGGATGGCAAACATCCCAATGAAGAGCCCCATTTGCAAACACACCCACCATTCCATTTATACAACCACTATTAAAACCCTGAATAGTTGACCAAGAATTAGCCTTTAAGCTATAAACCTTAACTATGTTCTCATGTCTGCCTTCATTTTGAGGAAAACTAAAGATCTTGACAACCTTATAATCTTCAATAGATGCATCATAACCAAATCCATATCTAACATAACAACCACCAGCACCAACTTTATACTGAGACATTGTATCAGGAAATACATTAAAATTTCCAGTACATGGATTCAATAGCATTAGTGTATATGAGTCACTAGTTAAACAAACTAAACCATTGCAAGAACCCAAAAGCCAAGCCGAGAGAGGCAAAGATTTAGGAGGACAACCATGTTTAGCCGCAGTAATAAATGAATTTTCACACTTTATGGTGTAAACATGGCAGATTTTACCTAAACCAGAGACTGAGGCTACACCAGCAATTGTATAATCAGTCATTTTGGGGTTCTTTATGGAAAAATTGACACGGGTTTTGTGGAATTCTGTATTTGAGATTAAAGAAAGCCATAATTTTGAAACACACCTGAATTTCAAGAGGCATTTGACAGGTAACCTGACCAGAATTTCAATGATTAGTTCTTGTGATAATTCTTGGGGTAAAAGGTTTGTTCCTTCAGATGTTTTCTCCATCTTTTGTAACTCAATTGCTACTGAAATTCAATAGCATTAAGAAGCTGTTGAAAAACTTTGTGTGGAGTTTGAGAAATGTTTTTTTGGGCCTAAGGGAAGTATAGTCTCATTATTACAATTTTTTATCTTTTCCCGAAATAGGTGGGTCACATTAACTATGGCTATTGCAATTATATTGCAACCAGTGGAAGAAGAAGCAGCACAATTTATGGACAGATTTAAGTGTAGGAAACAAATACAAGGTTATGATGTGAACGCATCAGATACAATAATGAATTTCTTGCGAACCTTACACGTAAGGCACACTTTCCTCTCTTATTTGCCTTACGTTTTCTTGCGTTGTCATCTTCCTATATTACAGCAGTCTCTTGATCTACTATTTGATTGGACAAACTATACATATGTGACGGACACTGATGCATACTACAATATATTTTCAAAGTTGAATTAATTGTAAATCTTGAATATATATCAAAGATTATGGCAGTCACTAAATAATAAATAAGACAATAATACAACAATAAAAGGAACACCAAAATTTACGAGGTTCGGTCAATTTTGCCTACTTCCTCGGACACAACCAATATTTTATTCCACTCCAAAAATACAAGTGAAATAATACTAAAGAGAGAAGATACAAATGCCTTAAGAAGATAAGAAAGCAAATTAGAGATGTATTTAAATCCTAAACATTAGGCCTCCTTTTATAGGGTGAAATTCCCAACAACTTTCTTCCTTCAGCCGATGTGGGACATTTTGGCATTCAACAAATCTCCACCTTGGCAAAATTCCACATCTTCAATTTTCTCTCAATAACAAATTTTGGTTGTGTCTTCATCTTCAATCTTCGGTGTTCAACAATGTTGAAACTTGACCGCAGTTACCACTTTTCTCAGCATATCAGCAGGATTCTCCGTAGTATGAATTTTCTTCATCGTGACTCCAGCTTCTTCTATGATTTATCGTACGAAATGATACCGAACATCAATGTACTTCGTCCTTGCATGATAAACTTGGTTCTTTGCTAATTGAATAGCACTTTGACTATCACAAAAAATTGTGATACTTTTTTATCCAATGTCAAGCTCTTTTAGCAACCCCTGAAGTCAAATTGTCTCCTTCACAGCCTCTGTAATAGCCATGTACTCTGCCTCTGTTGTAGACAAAGCAACTGTTGACTACAAAGTAGACTTCCAACTAACTAGTACCTTTGCAAAAATAAACACATAACCAGTAGTTGATTTTCGTTTGTCCAGATCACCAGCAAAATCTGAGTCACAATATCCAACTACAGATTGATTGTCTTCCTGCTCAAAAACTAACCCAACATCTACAGTATTATGAATATACCATAGAATCCACTTCACAGCTTGTCAATGCTCCTTTCCTGGATTATGCATATATCTGCTAATAACTCCAACAGCTTGTGAAATGTCAGGTCTCGTACAGACCATTGCATACATCAAGCTACCAACAACATTTGCGTATGGTACCCTTGACATATACTCCTGTTCAGCTTCATCTTTTGGCGACATAGTAGTACTTAGCTTAAAATGGGGAGCAAGTGGAGTACTAACTGGCTTAGTCTTCTCATCTATGTCAAAACGTTGTTGTACTCTCTTCAAATATTCCTTTTGAGATAAACAGAGTTTCTTTGAACGTCTATCTCTTATTATCTCCATGCCAAGAATTTTCTTTGCCTCACCCAGATCCTTCATCTCGAACTCCTTCTTCAGTTGAATCTTCAACTTATCAATTTCTTAGAAGTTATCAACATATCATCAACATATAGGAGAATATATACAAATGAACCATCTTCAAGCTTGCGCAAATACACACAATGATCGTATTTGCTTCTCTTGTACCCTTGCCGCAACATAAACTTGTCAAATCGCTTGTACCATTGTCTAGAAGATTGCTTCAATCCATACAATGATTTTTCAATTTTGCATACCATATTTTCTTTTTCAGCAACTTTGAATCCTTCTGGCTGAGTCATGTAGATTTCCTCTTCCAAGTTTCCATGTAGAAACGCAGTTTTTACATCCATCTGAACTAGTTCCAAATCTAACTGTGCTACCAAAGCCAACACAATTCTAATGAAGGAATGTTTTACAACTGGAGAAAATACTTCATTGTAATCAATTCCCTCCCTTTGAGCATATCCTTTGGCCACCAATCTTGCTTTGTAGCGAACATCTACTTGGTTAGGAAATCCTTCCTTCTTTGCGTAAACCCATTTGCACCCAATTGCTTTCTTGCCCTTCAGGAGATTGGTCAATCTCCATGTATGATTCTGATGAAGGGACTGTATTTCATAATTCATGGCAATCCTCCACTTATCTTCTTCTGAACTTTGGACTGCGTCTTTATAAGTGGTAGAAACATCATCAGCTACAATTGAGGCGGCACAAGCCACTGTCTCTATGAGACGAACCGGTTTCTTTATTGTCCTTTTAGGTTTACTTGTTGCAATTGACTCAAGTTGTTGTTGAGGTTCTTGAGTTGGAACCTCCTTCTCAACTGGCTCTTCTTCCCGAGGATGATCTTCATTTGTTTCATCCTCTACTTCTTGTGTAGGAAAAATAAATTTTCCCTCAAACTCCACCTGCTTAGAAGTACCATCATCTTGTTTGGTATCTTCATTTGTTAACTTATTTACCATAGTAGATTCATCGAAGGTAACATCCCTGCTGAATAATAGTTTCTTTGTCATAGGACACCATAAGCGGTATCATTTGACTCTAGAAGTAATCCCCATAAAAATAGTCTTCTTTGCCCTTGGATCCAATTTTGAATCTGTCACATGATAATATGCAGTTGAGCCAAACACGTGCAAAGAGTCATAATCTACAGCAGGATTTCCATACAATTTTTCAAATGGTGTCTTGTCATCAATAGTAGCAGATGATAGACGATTAATGAGGTGGCATGCATATGTAATTGCCTTAGCCCAAAATTCTTTGCCCAAGCCAGCATTGGACAACATACATTGTACCTTCTCCAGCAAGGTCCAGTTCATACGTTCTACCACTCCATTCTGTTGTGGTGTATGTCTGACAGTAAAGTGTTGGACAATGCCATCATTTTCACAAACCTTATTGAAATGATCATGTTTATATTTACCTCCATTGTTTGTACGAATACACTTGATCCTCCTGCATGTTTGATTCTCCGCCATCATTTTCCATTTGAGAAAAATTCTCAATACTTCATCTTTGGTCTTCATTGTATACACCCACACTCTTCGGGAAAAATTATCAACAAAGGTTACAAAATAGTGTTTCCCACCTAATGAAGGCATTTTGGAAGGACCCGTGTACATAATTTAAAATACCTTTAGTATTATGGATCATTGTACCAAATTTAACCCTTGTCTGTTTCCCTTTGACACAATACTCGCAAAACTCCAAGTTGCAAGCCTTTACTCCTTTTAACAATCCTTGATCTGATAAAGTTTTCAAGGATTTTCCTCCAGCATGTCCCAAGCGCATGTGCCATAGCTTGGTTGCTTCTGCCTCTTTTTCGTCAATGGATGTTACTGTCATTGTCCCAATAACTGTACTACCGTAATAACGGTACATGTTATTGTTCTTCCAATCGGCATTCATTACCACTAGTGCACCGGAGCATACTCTCATCACTCCATTTTCTGCAATGATTTTGAACCCTTTTGATTCTAGGGCTTCCACAAAGATGAGATTTTTCTTCAAAACCGGTACATATCGAACATATGTTAATGTTCTGATCATTCCATCATAGTTCCTTAATCATATTAAACCAATGCCATATGAGGTAAGAGGGCTGTTATCCTCTGTGTGGATGACTCTATATTCTTCCTTCTTGAAAATCCACGAACCAGTCCCTGTTGGGACATATATGATAGCTACAAGCCGAGTCCATCAACCATATGTCTGATAATGTTGATGACTCTGTTGTAACTAATGAGAAGTCTGAATCATCACCATCAACTACATTTGAATCCATAATGGCCTTTCCATTCTTATGTTTGGCCTTATTCTTCAACTTCGGACAGTCTTTCTTCCAGTGCCCGTTTTCTCGACAAAAGGCACATTCATCTTTGCTGGGTCTAGATCTTGACTTTGATCTTCCCTTCTTTGTCCTCATTTGATTTCGAGGACGACCCCTCACAACAAGTGTTTCTCCTTCATCGCCCTTCTGTTTTTCTCCCTTTCTTTGTTCATAGCTGTATAAAGGCGAACAAACTTCTCTAAGAAAAATTTCGTCATTCCCATGGAGTAGAGTAGTTTCAAGTTGCTCGTACTCATCAGGAAGTGACCCTAACAGCATCAAGGCCAAGTCACCATCATCAAAAGTTGCATCCATATTTTGCAAATCTGTGACCAACTTATTGAAACTGGTGATATGTTCATTCATCGTGGTACCAGGAACAAAGGTGAAGCGAAACCGTCTCTTCTTCATATACAATTTATTTTGACTATTTTTCTTCAAAAATTTATCCTCCAGTGCTTTTCATAATTTACTTGCAGAAGTTTCCTTTGTGTATGGATATTTTTGCTCTCTAGCAAGGTAGGATCGAATGGTACCGCAAGCAACACGGTTGATAATTCTCCAATATTCTTCTCCAATAACATCTGGTCTCTTTTCTTCAATAGCAAGATCTAGCCCTTATTGAAAAAGGACATCTAGAACCTCGCCTTGCCACATCCCAAAATGTCCTAACCCGTCAAAAATTTCTACCGCAAATTTTGCATTTGACACAATTCTTGTCATAAGCGAAGATGCCAATGATGACGTATTGTTGACACTTGATGTAGATTCTTCTTATTTATTGTCTCTCATCTTTGACACAAATATTATTTAATAGCTGACGACACAAATCAAGATTATTTCCTTTATGGTGTGGAAGATCAGACTAAGCTGCAACCACAGAGCATACTCAGACAAAATCTTGACTCAGTTACCAAGATAAATCTTTTCTGATGTGGAAGATCAGACTATGCTGCAACCACATAGCATACTTAGACAGTACATTGGCTCTGATACCAATTGTTGCGGAAGCCAAATGTATATAGTGTGAATGGGTCACAACTACTATACCAAAAATTATGGCAGTCACTAAATAATAAATAAGACAATAATACAACAATAAAATGAACACCAGAATTTACGAGGTTCGGCCAATTTTGCCTACTTCCTCGGACACAGCCAATATTTTATTCCACTCTAAAAATACAAGTGAAATAATACTAAAGAGAGAAAATACAAATGCCTTAAGAAGATAAGAAGGCAAATGAGAGGTGTATTTAAATCCTAAACATTAGGCCTCTTTTTATAAGGTGAAATTCCCAACAACTTTCTTCCTTTAGCCGATGTGGGACATTTTGGCATTCAACAACTATCATTTAGCACTTGCGAAGTACGTGATTGTACTTTGCATTACATGCTTACAATAATAAGTTAACATATTAAGACCATTGGAAAGACTAGACTGATAGAGTTCAATTAATTATTTTTTCTAAAATGAAGATAAAATAAAAAACAGGTATTTAAAAGTTAAAATTGTGGTTGGACATAAATTTCACTTGAAACAAAATAAGGTTAAAATTCTGTAAGTGAAAAGCATTATGAGAGGCATATCTAACATTATAAGAATAGCATAGCATGTAAAAGAAAGAGATTTTTTCTTTCCTATACTATATATGAAACATTATTACCAAAAATGTGCATAGTTTCTAATTTACCCGCCCTATCCACATTTTTTCTACAGTTATTATACCAATCATTAAATACTAATTAATAGTAGCTGAATATTCCTAATTTGTCGAGCTAAAATTGAGGAATAGAATATTCTAAAAAGATTTGGCGTAAATCAGATCAAATCATATTCTTCCAGATATTCCTATTTAGGCGCGCTACAATTATGGAAGTAAATATTCTTCCAGATATTTTCCACCATTGATAGCCATTAAAAAGCTTGAAAGCTTTGAATACAAATTTGGGTTTTTAAAAATCATTATTTGTTTGGATTGAGTGTTGTTGAAAATAATCGGGAATATGGTTTGAAATTTATATCTCAATTTTGAGGGGTTTTGGTGAAGATTAGACTTGGTTTTGACTGAATTTCAGATTGAAACTCGAAGAAGAAGAAGAACACATATTGCAGAAATTGTAGATAACTTGTAGATAAATTGTAGATTATTTGTATTCTAATTGTAGATGCTTTATTTTCTGTTTTCACAAATAAAAAATGGCTAAAACTCCTACAAATCTTCTGAAAAAATGCAATTATGTCAAAAATCACAATTATGCTACAATTAGATGGGAATTGGGATATAAAAATTTAATGTACCCAGTTTTGTAGATATTTTGTAGATAAATTATAGATTATTTGTATTCTGATTGTAGATGCTTTGTTTTCTGTTTTCACAAATCAAAAACGACTAAAACTTCTACAAATCTTCTGCAAAAAATGCAATTACGTCGAAAATGCCAATTATGCTACAATCGAATGAGAATTGGGATATTAAAATTTAATGTACCCAGTTTGTAGATATTTTATAGATAAATTATAGATTATTTATATTCTGATTGTAGATGCATTATTTTCTGTTTTCACAAATCCAAAACGACTAAAACTCCTACAAAATCTTCTGCAAAAAATGCAATTATGTCGAAAATACCAATTAAGCTACAATTGAATGGGAATTGGGATATTAAAATTCAATGTACCCAGTTTGTAGATATTTTGTAGATAAATGGTAGATTATTTGTATTCTGATTGTAGATGCTTTGTTTTCTGTTTTCAAAAAACCAAAAACGACTAAAACTTCTACAAATCTTCTGCAAAAAACAGTCTACAATTTATCTATAATTTTTCTACAATTTATCTACAATTACTGCAATTCTTCTTCTTCTTCTTCTTCTTCTTCTTCTTCGAGTTTCAATCTGAAATTCAGCCAAAACCAAGTCTAAATCTTCACCAAAACCCCTCAAAACTGAGATATAAACTCCAAAACATATTTCCAATTATTTACAACAACACCCAATCAAAAGAAATAATGATTTTTGAAAACCCAAATTTGAATTCAAAGCTTCAAAGCTTTTTAATGGTTGTCAATGGTGGAATTGCTGCTCTCTTGTCTCTTTGAAGGTTTGTTCTTCTTCATTGAGAAAATTTGAAGCTGAAGGTAAATGTGTGTATGAACTTTGAAGATTTGACTTCAATTTTGATGAACTTTGTTGTTCTTCATTGATGAACTTCAACTGGAGTAAAATGGGGAACCAACTTTGTTGAAGGGTTTCTTCAATTTTTTGTGAATTTAGAAGGAGCATTTGGTTTCAAAAGATGGAAAATAGTAAAAAGAACGTGTGTATGGGTAAAACGTGGGTGGGACTGAGGGGTTAGGAGAGAGAAACGTGCAAATTCCTTTAATTAAGGAGTAAAAAATGTACAATTAATTATACCCTTAATTAATTATGGTATAGAATTGGTAATTTGGTATACTAAGTGTAATTAAGTCAAACTTTAAATATTGAGGGTAATAAGGTTTCCTATGTGGCATAGGAATGTAAAAATTCCTAAAAGAAACATCCTGAATTAATGTAAAAGCAGGCCAAACTCTATAAAGGCCCAATGAGGCTGTTATAAAACGAAATCAGATAACATTGATTCTAACTATGTTATTACTGTGTATAAAAAATGAATGAATATTGTACAACAACAGCAACAATAAATCATGTATAATCTCAAAAAAGGAGTTTGGGAAGGATAATGTATACGTAGCATTACCTCTACTTTGTGAAGGTAGAGAGATGTTTCCGATAGATCCTCAGCTCAGGAGAAGCATAGTCATGACATTTGTTGAAAAGAAAATAATAATACATAAAACATGAAAAGGAAACAAAAGATGAAGTATAACTCTTAAATTAGTGTCTCGAGCCTTTGACACAGTTTTCTCAACCAATCTATATATCTATATAGAAGAGAGACATAGACCCGGTGATGTGGCGTATCCAGAGATCATCATCCATATTTATTTATTTTCTCTTATTTTTTAAAAAATCTCCTTCATTCACAAAAAGAAAAGGGGAAAAACGTTCCATGTTTTTCTGTGCAGTTATTTCAAGAAACACTTTACATTCTTGTAATTGTCAGGACAAAAAAAGACGCGCCCGTTTCAATAACCCACCTTCTTCATTACAGAATCTCTCACCCGCAATTGAAGCCGATGCTATCAGTTCCCCTCCTCCATTGGTAAAGAACTGCTTTCTTACCTTTCTCGTAATCGTAACTGTGAAAAATCAGCAGAGCCACAATATAATGTCGAATCTACAACATACTACAAGCACAAAAAAGCAATTGATACTCCCTTTTCTCTCCCCTACTGCTTTTTCTTCTCCTGATTTTCCCTTTCCCCTTTTCCATTTGAGAGTTCCCTTTTTTGTTCCCATTATTCCAGTTATGCAACTTCGTTAATATTTTAGTTTTATAATGCACCGAGGAGGTTAGATGTTGTTGGTAATTGTATTCTTATATAATGCACCGAAGGAGGTAATTGTACAAGCACTTATTGGCTAATTCTCGCATTGAAGCGTCTTTTCTAGGTTTTAACAAACACTCTCTACCATCAAGTCTGGGTTCTCTCCTTCAACAATTGTGACCAAAGGTAATCTTACCCATTTATGCTTTTTGATTTTAACTGTTATTCTTAAATTTGTGTTTAAATTTTTTTTGGTGAAACACTTCACTTATTCGTTCTTATCGTGTTGAACAATTCACTATTCCCTCTTCTATTACAAGGATGGCCTATAGATATCTCTCTAAAAACTTCTATTGGTTCATTTACCTCGAGGTATTATATTCTTCTACTTTAAGTTTTTGTAATTTGAAAGAAAATATATTTTCTGTTTTATGACTAACAGTTAGAGGTTATGAAGAGAAATCTTATGCGCATTGTGAACTATTTATACTGAAATTAAAAAAAAAAAGTATTTAGACATTTTCTCAAGTAGGATATCAAATACTCCATGTAGCATTGTATCCTTTATTAAAATTGAACATGCAGTTGATAAAAAATTATTTCTTAAAACAGAAAATAGATTGTATGTATATATTCTCTTTTTTGTTTCCTTCGTTTAGGTGAAAAGTTGCCTCCATAAAATTTATATGCACAACTAGCATCTCTTCCTTCAGATATACACGTCAAAGGATTTTATGGTGGAATTCTTATGGTAATGTTGAATTCCACAGAGTCATCAAGGTTTCTTTTTCCTTATCTTTTTCCTTAGTTGTTATCTTTTCCCCCCTCTGATGCTATAAAGAGTGATAGTCTAATTTGACTTCCTTAAATGCTGACAATGTCTAATGTTAATTGTTGTATATATAGTGATTTAAACGGAAAAATGGCTTTGCGACTACTTATATAATACCGTTAAGAATGCCGGTGAAAGTTGATGCCCCTGGTACTATGTTTCATAGCAATTTATGGCCTTTGAATGGTGACATTGCTAGAGTGTGTTACACTTTTGTTTGATTTTTTTCCCATTGTAGCTCTTCAATGAAAGGCGTAAGAGCTGTCGGGAACAAGTGGCTGCTAAAGATTTCAGCCTCAGAAATCTGTGTTGGTAATGTCTCCCTCTCTTTCTCTTCTTTCTCCCGCATCTCTTTTTAAGATATGAAAATTGCATAATGGAGTTGCATCAACCACCATCTACAACTAAAGATATGCTTTTAAGTAGAAACAAATAAGATACTTTTACATATGTTACTTTGTACATTGCTTTTGTAGAGTTTAGATTCCTAATAAGAATGCTTCTCATTGTAAATTTGTAGTGCTTAGCGAGTGGGTTTAGCATTCCTGAATTTGAGACCCAAGTTCAAAGAAATACCAATTCCATTTGCTACACAAATGGGATACTTGGAATCCCATTCTAACTCTCTTCTTGCTTCAGAATTTTATATGAAATAAGGCAGAACATATAGATTACAGATTTGCAAAGATATTTTATATGCCTTAAATTTTCTACTTTTCCTGATAATATGAGTACCAGATGATTAGAGTGTTGGAAAGAATGATAGAGAAAATTACTACTGCTCATGTTGCCGAAATAAAAAGGTGAACTTTGGAGATGAAAGGACAAAATAATCAACGACTTTGAAGGCAAAGAACGGGAGAGAAGAACATGTTACATTTTTTGAAATGATGACAAACAAGTTACAGAGTTTATAGGGTGAGAAGAAGAGAATTATAAAGCGATAAGTAGATATTTATACTTGGTGTAGTGGAGAAGTTGTTTGAAAACATGGTTCGAAAGAACACCAAAATAAAGACCGGCTTGATCATGTTTCAGCATCAGAAAGTTTATACTTTTTCCAACCAATCCAAGGAGTGGTCCAATGTGACAAATTATACAAAAATAATATATTTTCCTTCTCGGGTTTCTCCACGATGCATATCATTTCTTTATCTAAGATAGTTATATTTGTATTAGATTCTTCAGGAGAATTTCTTGATGATATACAGTTTCATCACTTTTTTTTCTCTTTTTTCCCCTCATTATTTTCATTCATGTCCTATTGCATAGTTTCAAGGTAGAAATCGACAAGACTAAATTTGTAACATTTTTTAATTTTTTCATGTGGTTGTCTCGCCTTCTGAATTTGTTTCTTTTTTTGGATTTTTTTTTTCATATTTGGAAGAAGTTTAATTTAAAGTAACAAGGAATGCATGATATTGATGTATGAATTAATTTTATATGTGTTGTCATATGCCGCGCAAAGCGCGGACAAATTAACTAGTGTCAGAAAATTACCAACAAATGTATCACTTCATGAGCTAGCCTGTTTCAATACGTATCATTGGACAACTCTTTTTGGCTTCTTTTAACTTTTCGTTGATAAAGATAACATTATAACTAAGATCATCATAAGTAACAGATGGCACATCCACATCTAATTCAGATTAGTCTGCATACAACAGACATTTAAGGGAAGGAGAAGCTTGTTCGACATTTTGTTGTGGGGAACTTGACTTCAAGCTATCAACAATGAGATATGCAATTTCAAGCTACCAACTATATGCACATGGTAATAACATCAGTACATCACAATGAACAGTAAAACAGGGAAAAACCATGCTTCCTCATTGCGCTCCATGCGGTGAATTAGTTGCTCCTCACTAAAGGTGTACAAAGGAAACCGACAAACCGCATCAACCCGATAATTCGAGTTAAATCGAGAAAAAAAACCCGACTATGGTTTGATTTGATTTGGTTTGGTGTTGAAAAAAGAAACCCGATCATAATTGGTTTGTTTTGGTTTTAACTAAAGAAAGTCAAACCGAAACCAAACCGACCCGACATTACATATATAGAAATTTTAGATATATTTAGTATATAAATATACTTATTGTGATGTAATTTATAAATATTTCTTAAAGTTTTTCATAATTTTATCTTTTAAGGTATTATTTCAATATTGGACTTAGAACTTTTGAATGTTCCAATAAGTTTTATAGTCATTAATATTAGTAAATTAAATAAGGAATTTTTACATTCCTATGCCACATAGGAAACCTTATTACCCTCAATGTTTAAGGTTTGACTTAATTACACTTAGTATACCAAATTACCAATTCTATACTATAGTGTATTTTAAGGGTACAATTAATGCAGCGTATATCCCTCCTTAATTCAAGGTACTGTATATCCCACCCCTCCCACGTTTCTCTCTCCCAAACCCTCACCCTCACCTTCACCCACGTTTATGTACTGTTATTAAACATAAAAACCTATGATTATGGAAACATAGATTTGCAACGTATTGATGTTGAAACACTTAAATCTTACATTGCAATTAGGAGCAGCAATCATTCAAGTTCCTGGTTACACTCATTGTTAAATGATAAATGGTCGGTTCTGAAAATATTGAAGAAAAGATTTTTAGTAAAATCATTACATCACGCTAAAGATTTTTAGCAATAGTTTTGTCAAGTTAACAGCTGCGAATAAAAAGAAAAACCAACTTTTAACTCCAGTCTAGGTAACAATGAAGAATAATAATATTACGAAGTACCATTTACCAATTCTCGACGTAATAATTTAGAAAAAAAAAGTGATTTTCGACTTATTAATCGAATTCTCTCAACGAAACCAAATTTCAAATGGTAAAAATAGTGAATTAGTTTCATTTCCAACACGACACATGCCATCAATTTCATAGTCCCAATTCTCAAACAATATCAAATGCTATAATCTATTGCAATATTTCTTATTTTTATCACAATAATTGCATTTTTTCAGAAGATTTTGTAGAAGTTTTAGTCGTTTTGGATTTGTGAAATTAGTCGTTTTGGATTTGTGAAAACAGAAAACAATGCATCTACAATCAGAATACAAATAATCTACAATTCATCTACAAAATATCTACAATTAGGTATATTGAATTTTAATATCCCAATTCCCATTCGATTGTAGTTTAATTGGGATTTTCGACATAATTGCATTTTTTGCAGAAGATTTGTAGAAGTTTTAGTCGTTTTTTATTTGTGAAAACAAAAAACAAAGCATCTACAATTAGAATACAAATAATCTACAATTTATCTACAAAATATCTACAAACTGGGTACATTGAACTTTTATATCCCAATTACATTCAATTGTAGCATAATTGTGATTTTTGACATAATTGCGTTTTTTCAAAAGATTTGTAGAAGTTTTAGCCATTTTTTATTTGTGAAAACAGAAAATAAAGCATCTACAATCAGAATACAAATAATCTACAATTTCTGCAATATGTCTTCTTCTTCTTCGAGTTTCAATCTGAAATTCAATCAAAACCAAGTCTAATCTTCACCAAAACCCCTCAAAATTGAGATATAAACTCCAAACCATATTCCCGATTATTTTCAACAACACCCAATCCAAACAAATAATGATTTTTGAAAATCCAAATTTGAATTCAAAGCTTTCAATCTTTTTAATGACAGTCAATGGTGGAAAATATCTGGAAGAATATTTACTTCCATAATTGTAGCGCGCCTAAATAGGAATATCTGGAAGAATATTTAGTTCCAGATTTGTAGCGCGTCTAATTAGGAAGGAATCAGCTCCTAATAATTGGTATTTAATGAATGGTATATATTTTGTAGAATAACTGTGAACATGACGGGTAAATATGAAACTATGCACATTTTTGGTAATAAGATTTCATATATGGTATAGGAAGGAAAAAGTCTCATTAAATAATGCTAATAAAAGTCCAAACCAAAATCAAATCAATACTAATGCTAACAAAAGATATTCAATTCAATACTACGAACGGAAATGTATTGAATATCTATTTTTGTTTTGCAATAATTTAGATAAAAATGCATAACCTATTTTTATTTTTTCTTTAGCGTTTAGTCATGTAATTAATACTCTCTTATTAGTCTACTTATTTTAGCATGACTTAGTACTTTTAGATTATGCTTATTTTATTATGGCTTTTTAATTAGCAATATTCATATTACATAATTTTATTATCTTTATTGTAGAATATTTTAGGATAATGTCATGACACATCTCATATTTCGTATTATTTTCTTGGAAAATACTTTATATAGTTGTATCTTACTAGAATTAAAGAAATATTTTGAGCATAATTGATATGTTTTGTTCTACGAAGATTTTATCGGGGAAAAAACCCCGAAAAAAATCCGAATAACCCGAAAACCCGAAAAAATCCGAGAGTGAAAAACCCGAGTTTATTGGTTTGGTTTGATTTTTAGATTTAATAACCCGATACAATTGGTTTGGTTTGATAATTGTAAAATCCGGACCAACCCAACCCGACCTAGGTACACCCCTACTCCTCGCATAGCTTTTCACTTCCTGAAAGTTCAACATACAAAATAGTTAATAAAGAACCTCATTGACATCTCATGTGACAAGTAAGAGCAGTGTACAACTAGAAAGCAACACATGAAGAACTAGCCTCGACATAGTCTACATTTAACAAGTACCAAACATAAGCTCCTGGCCATGCATTTAAACAAAAAAGACAAGCTCCATTTCCCCACATTTGAGATATCTCAGAGGTGCTTCGGCTCACGTTCTAAGCAGTGAAGATGAACAAACACAGGTGGTTAAGTTATCTGAACCTTAACTAAATATACAATTACAGTAATCTCGGCCTCCGTCTTATTTCTCCTCTCTTTCCTCAATTTAGTATCTCGCAAAGGATGGAATTCAACAAGTAGAACCACAACAATAAATAAATCCATAAGTGTCAAATTCTTGAAGTTAATTTCCTACAAGGATTAGCTATTTTTCATTACTTGTATATGCTTCACAACATTGAGTTTGCACAGATTTCACAAAGTTCCAATAAAAAGTTGCTTCATAACAAAATAGAGTTCACCTTGAAATGTATTAAACAAGGCTATTCATTTCTCACTTGATGAAACATAACCATAGCACCTAAGAAACATTTGCCACTCTATTTAGAAACAAGATAAAAGACTTCTTTATAGCAGGGAAATTTCTTGTTTAAAAAACCAAAGATGAAAAGAATTTGCACTGTAGTAACTTAGAAGACAGGACCATCTTTAACAAAAGCTCTAAATGCCATTTTTTTAGTAGATTCCCCTGTTCGCTGGAACCTCCACTCTACTCTAGTGATCATAACAGCGAAATCCGTCTCCTCAACTGCTTTCTCCTTCCAACTCACTTTTGTTCAAATTGACATTAAACTGAAGAAGATTCCACCATTGATTGACCAAATATGTACTCCTAACAGAATGTGGAGATAGTCCCAAAGAAAATTAACAGTAAGCTATAAGCAGCAGGGAGAAACACAAAAACTGGATGTTTTACTTTTAACTCTTATTACACAGTTCCCATATGTCTCTTTCACCATACTAAGTTTCATCTAAGAAGACTAGTAAAAGTAAGCCGTAGATCAAATAATAACCCTGTCAAGCGTTATGCACATTCCCCTGTCATGATTTCCGTGGCTCTGGTGCTCTTTAAGCTGACTTTTTCTAGGGCAAAAACCCCCTTACGAAACTTCTCAAGAATTAAAAAGTATATGTCCAATGCTATCTACTTAGTGTTAGACACTAAAAACTACAACCAAATAGTTGTTCTTGCGACAAATGTGTTTCTTGGAATTAAGCAAAACTGAAAAACGACAAACAAGATATCCAGGAAGATGTATTGTAAAGATGTCCCATATGCGACATCTTGTTCTATATTTGACAAAGAAACAGGATAAAACAGTATTTATAAAAACTGCATAAAAGAGAGCTCTTGCAATGTGTAAATCACAGGATTGTCATTCATCTGAGCTTCTGCAGCCTTCACTGTTCTTGTGTCATTGGTTCAGTTTGTAGAAGGGGACAAACTAGGCTTTCAATGTAGATTTCCGCCTCAAGACATGCATCAAAGTTAGTCACCTCTGGATATTTGATCGAATCATCATCAGGATTGTATTTCATGAAAATTGATCCAAACACAAGCAAAATTTCACCTTTATTTGACATGCACAGGGGTGGAGAAAACATATACTTCCCAGGATCGTTAGGACATCTGATGGAATACATTTTTGTCCAAGACTCTTTAACGCCATAATCCTTCATAACCCACACCTCTGCCCAAGTTCTCTGATAATTACAAAGCACGCAAAGATCATCTCCCAAAACCCCCAATACAAAATCAATTCTTCCTTCTCCATAGCAGGGCTGCTCCACCTTTCCCCATTTCTCATCAGTCAAATCAATAGAAATGATTTCCCAGCCATTATACATGCCAAGACCAGCAGTAGTAGCCCAATGAAGCTTCCCGTTCACAAACTTACCCGAATCATTCAGTAATACCCCACCCTGATAATCATCAACATTTCTCCAAGAATCACTCTTTAGACCATATATTTTGACCTCAACATCATACGAACCGCCAGAACCAAAAGTACAGAAAATACCCACTACCTTATAATCATCATGAAGCTCATCGTATCCAAAACCATACATGAAATAGTAACCACACTTTAATGTAGGTCTAGAGTCAGGCAATTTCTTGAACTTCCTAATAGATGGATTCCATAAAAACAAGGCATTTTCCTCAATGGCAAGACAAATCATGCCATTGATAGAACCCACAATCCAAACAGATTGATGAGGGTTTTTCATGGGATAATCCAAGTCCAACGCCTCAGTAACAGAACCATAAAGTAAAGAACTAAGGGAACAGTCCTTAAGATTGTATTCAGGTTGAACAAAACTCAAAATAACCCTTTGATGGGTATAGTCCTTGTTATTAGCAGATATACTAAGATGGGTCTTGACAAATCCAGAGCTAGATATTAGAGAAAGCCACGATTTTGAAACACACCTGAATTTCAAGAGGGTTTTCACAGGAAGCCTTAAGAGGATTTCAGTGATGAGTTCAGCTGGGAGAATAGGGATTTTAAAGCTTGAATCTTGCATTGAAGTTGACGGAAATTGAGCAATATGATTTGTGGGTCTGCTCCGCTTTGAGTGTAGATGGGGGGCTTCATCTTCCTCGGATTCCATTTGGGTTTGCACCAATTTGAGTTTCTTGGAAATCTCAGTAGTCTTACACGTTATTTCCCAAATTGCTGTGGAGTGTTTGGTTTATCCTGTAGACTATCCTTTTGGCCCTAATTCTGATTAAAGTGATGAACTTCCCTAAACTTTGAATACAATAATTTGTCTTTTCATTTGTTTTGTAGCGGTTGATGGCGATTGGCTTTGTTTTCGAAAACATAAATTGACGGTGGAAGAAAAACAAAACACAGACACTGTTTCAGTTTCAGTTTTTGGAAAAGCTGAATAACATTGTGTAGTTTTTAGAAAAATTGAAAACAATTCACCAACTTTTTTTCACAGTCAAAAATTTAATTAAAATTTCACAAAAAAAATCAAAATAATAAATACTATAAAACACAAATTTTAATTAAAAGCATATTTAGAATAATGTTTGACATTCTCTCTGCCGAATAATAAATAGATTAGTGTCGCACAAAGTGTGTTTGTGTGAGTAGAGAAATATCTATTGTGCCTTATTGTGTTACATCTTAGAAGTTATACAAAAAACGCACATTAATATTACACAAAATAAAATAGAGTGTGTGTGTGAGTGTATATTCCAAAAAAGTGCGGAATAATTCTGTCTTATTACTCTATCCGGTCTACTTACATTAGGTGACACTCCTTTTATAATTCCTATTATTCCAATTCATGTGATATCTTTTTATTACTCCATTTAATAAAAAAGACACTTATTATAGTTAAAAATAATTAACTTAAATCTCCTATTTTATTGTTGGGTCCAAACGCACGCGCAAGTATATGTGATTGACAAGTAATAAAATGATGAGAAAGTATCGTCTCACAAGTATTTATGATTAACTCTCGTCCAATCTAAACTACTTATGAGTTTAGTGCTCAAGCAGTTATGAAGAAGATGATTGTGATTTATACTACTAAAATTTACTACTAAACAAGCAAACAATTCAAAGGTATAAAGCAAACACTTAGAAAGGATTCAATGAGATGGGGATATTCCGGGGTTATGGGATTAATGTTTTTCCTATTGCATTCTTTCGGTTGATTTAATCACTTGATTTATCTAATTTATTGTTTAACAGGGTTTATTATGCCCGCAAAATTCTTTCGACGTTTTGCTCACCTATTCAAGTTAACCTAATACTATATGTCTATAGAATTAGAATTAATAAGAATGCATGTATATTTCCTGCAAAAGTAACCAAGTAAGGCAACTGGAATATGTTTATCCTAATCGCGAATCTATTCCCCGATGCCCGGATACAAAACTCACTCTACTCAATCTTATGTACAATCTATAGTTGCCACTTTCGAGTTCAATTATAAATTTGTAGATAGTATTCTACTGTTAGCTACACAATAGAATAATTAAGTGTAAGATTAAATAAACAAATTAATATGATAATTCAAGCAAAATAATCAACTGTCAAACAACAATAGTCAAATACAACCCATAACCCCAGAATAATGACGTTCTTAGTCACTCATGTTTGTAACAACAATCAAAGTATTATAAAATGCAGGGTAAATAGTAGATCCTTATGGTCCGGCTCTTCTCCGAACCCCCGCGCATAGCGGGAGATTAGTGTACTGGGCCGCCTGATCACATCCAAATGTACACCTCAATAGAGATATGTAACAGTCGTTTGCAATAATAAAAACTCAACTAAGAGTCGGGTCGAATCCACATGGTGCTAAGATGGGAGTTAGGGGTATATATTTCAATGTGAGAAATTGGACTATGCAGATTGTACTTCCACAATTATGATTTATTTTCTATTTTTAATGTTACTCTAATGATTGCAAAGTAAAGAAAGAAAACTAGAGATAATTATTTTTAAGGTTTTTCCAAATGGATAAAAATCCTAGGGATGTGACCATGACCTAGGTGTTTGCTTAATAGGAATGACTTTAATGTTTGTTTCGTTTATTGGGGTATATTATAGCTATCAACTCTAATTTATTCACTCAATACCTCTCGGTCAGAGAGTGGTTTTGCGCAAATTGGCTTTCTCAAGACCAAATGGGTATAACTCAAAATAGCTGATAAGAGCTCAAGTCGGGTTATTATTATCTCTAGGTTGAGCCCTTTAATTGAGTTAATCAATCTCTTAATTGACTCAATTCCTTGTTAGCTAAGTTATCCTAAATTAGGTCTCTCTTTCTCGCATAGAGACTAAGTTAAATAGGCATGAACTAATATGTGCAACCATTAATTCTACAATTAAAGGATGAACTAAGCTAAATAATAAACACTGAATCATAAACAAACACTAAATTGGATACCCATAAAGTTTACACACTAGGTTTGGGTCACAATCCTAGTAAAAGTTTAGCTACTCATACTGGATTTTGAAGAAAATAAGGAAGAACAACTAATTAAACTCATAATGGAAGCTAAAAATGATTAAATCTATTGTAAATACACCAAAGCAAAGTAAAACTTCATAAAATAGCAAAGAAAAATGGCTACAACAATTTCAGAGGTTCAAACTTGACCTAATTTTGTGAAACTCGTCTATTTATACAAGGCTGAAAATCCGGGATAAAAATATCCCTCGGGAGGTTCTGCGGCCGCACAATTCCTTGTGTGATCCGCAGATTACTTCATCTAGCAAGAACTGGAGTTCTGCGGTCGCACATTTCTGAACTGCAACCGCAAGGCAACTCTTCTGCGATCTGCAATACTAGGATTGTGGCCGGAAGGCAATTTTCTGCGGCCGCACAAATCTTGTGCGGTCCGCAATTCAGTGAGGCTCTAGACTTGGTCTTTTTTTCATACTCTCGCGGCCGTACAATTCATGTGCAGTCCGTAATTTGCGCAAATGTCTGCTACATTTTCCTTCTTTGTTTGCGGCTACAGATGGAATTCTATGGTTTGCAATTTCTTCTGCAACTGCAGAATTCTTTCTGCGGACCGCACATTGTATGCTTCTACACCTTTTATTGCCTTGTGCTTGGACTACTCCTTTTTTAGTCGGATTTCATCTCAGGAGCCTAACTTCAGTATTCCTGCAATTTTGTACAATTTTATTAGTTTCGAGAACACAATTCAATATTTTTATACTAAAACAAAAGCTAAAAAGCGCTAATAAGCAGTCAAAATTTTCACTTATCAACTCCCCCAAACTTAAGTCTTTGCTTGTCCTCAAGCAAATAAATTAGTTCTCACCTCCAAAAGTTAAGGATCATTTCTGCGAGTGGAAGGTGAGCCATTTACACGTTAGTTGGGACCAACAATTACCCACACTACTCATGTATTATCAACAAGGCTATAAGTTAAACATTTATGCACATATAGTTCTAATGTGATATTTGAGCTTTAAGAATTGACTTAACTCATCAAGGACTCTTGCTCTATCATGTAGGTCATGGTGGACTCTAAACTCTTCCTCCTCTACTTTCTATTTGCTTGGCTCACTTAAGAAATTAGCACTCAATCCAAAGATTTATGAAATGTTTACTCATCTCTCTCAATAGAATGTCGCAAGTAAGGCTCTAAGTACAATAGGTTTGCCCCTCATGTAGATCGCCACTAATGTAATCTCACTCGGCTTGAATTCAAGTAGAACTTCTATCGGGATGTAATGAAGGCTTTTGGATTAGGGTTGGATACATTATGGGTGAGTGGTTACACCTTTCCTTAAGCACTCTACTCTTCATTTCTCGGCTCACACTTTGCCAATTCCTTGAGGCACTTTCTTTTCCTTGGGGACTAGAGAGACTTAACATCACTCTTTCTTGATCATTACATTTATTTTCCCCCTCTTTGATTTCTCCATGTTTGGGATCATTGCCTCCCTTTGAATCCCTTCAACTCTTCTATTTATTCACTTTTTTTTTGCGTTTTCCTTTTTGTTCTTTTTCATTTTTCTTTTTTTTTTCTTGCATTTCCTTCTCATCATTTCTTTTCTCTTTTTGTGCCTTAATACCTTTTTCAAGTTCCTCATCTCTCCCCCCCAAACTTATATTTCTAGCCTCTTGTTTCACAAGAGTGTTAAGGAAAGCTCGGGTGCCAAGAGAGGGTCACGACAAAATAGGTAAAGAGTTGTAACATGGTTATCAAATAAGAGAGGCTCGAGGTTCAAAGGGGTTGACTAAGGATAATGACATTGGTTGGCAATAGAGAACTCAAACGGGCCAAGGAGGGCCTACAATCACATTCCAAACCAAGAAAAACTTAGGATTTCGCCTTGAAACATATTCGGGGCAAGTTCTAGACCCTTCGCACGGGTACTTGGGACTAGCAATAATTCATCTCACCCCTCATGCAACCGGATTGTTATAGAGGAAAGAGTCGAGGGCCCACAACGACCTCATTCAAATTTAAAAATCACTATGGTTCAATTAAACCACTTGATGGTTGCCAAAGTCAACACAAGAGTCACAAAGTCACTAACTAGAGCTATTTCTTTCAAAAACCTTATTTTTAACCATAAGCACATAGTTAAATGTGTTGGTACTAAATGAAGCACGTTTGACTCTTCGAGCATGACTCAATTAGGTCTTTTTATTCATTACTACTACTATTATTACCTAAACACCAAAAACAGACTCATTCCCTTAAGAAGGTTGTTACATCATCCATCATTGGTACGAGTCATCCGGTTCACACAATAACTACCTTTGGAAAAGAACCGTGGCATTAAGAAAATCAAAGACCTATTATCTACTAGAACATACAAAGAAGCTACTAAATCAAACAAAGAAACTACTAACTCAAACCAAAAACTTCACAAAAAAATAAAAATAAACAAGCTAATAAACAAAAACTACTGAATATACATAATGAGAGAAAAAGAGAGAATATATATAGAATAAGAAAGAGAAAGAAAATAATATCAGGTTATTATAGTCCAATTTTCTCAGAATGTACCAAATAAGATCAAATAAAATTCATCCCTCTCCCTCCCCTAAATAAAAATAAGCATTGTCCCCAATGCTTAACAAAATAAGAGTAAAAGAGGCGAAAGAGTGAAAAAAATTCCTTATGGCTCTTTGGACAACTCTTATCCAACTGGATCTCATCATCCTCAACTCTGGGAGTGACTGGGTTGGTGAACATCTAACGCACTGCCTCGGCAATGTTAGTAGTAAAGTCTGGCTCATCAAACTAGCCAGTTGGTGCCACTGGTGCTTATTGTGCTATAGGATCTATGCCTGAAGGATGCGGGTCAATCAACATATCGAAAGGGATTCTCCGGGTGCAGCAAGCTTTGTAACCTGTCTCTGGAGCTTGTCCACTGACTTCTTGGTGGCTTGGGACTTGCTCATCTTCTTTACCTCTTTCCCAGCTCTTTGATCCCTAACCCATGTTGTACCAAGGTAGCCTTGATGGTGTTCTAGTTCTCCAGGAGCTTCTTCAATGTCTCTTCAACTAACGGGGGAAACTGAGGTGCCTGAACAGAAGACTGTGAGCAACTATATTGGATAAGTCAAACAGTGTGGTTGTCTACATCCAGTTGTTGAGGCTCGCTAATGTTTAGGAGACTTATAGTGCAGAAAGTGGGGCAGTAGGCATGGGCACCGGCTCAAAACCGAGATGGAAGCTGTGGTAGGGACTGTAGTAGGGGCTGAAAATGCTGGTTGAGGTATGGCTGCAACACTAGATGAAGGAACGGCTGAAGTGGATGGAATATCAACTGCCTCAGTAGAGACCATAGTTGGCTCATCATACTGGCTCGCAGTGGTAGGAGGTGAAGTTAAACGTGCAACCCTCACGTTATCCAATTCATTCAAATTTGCAACCTTCAAGTTGCTATATCCCAATCAAGATTCAACTTCTTTAGAGCTCACATGGCCTTGTGCTCTAGTTCCACTGGAAGATGACAAGTTTTTTTGAACACTAACTGGTATGGCGACATTCCAATAGGTATTTTGTAAGTCGTCTGATAAGCCCATATTGCATCATCAAGTTTCTTGGACCAATCCATCCGGTTAGCATTCACTGTATTGGAAAAAATATTCTTTATCTCCCGGTTGGATACTTCCACTTGACCACTAGCTTGTGGATGATAGGGGGTTGTGACTTTATGAGTAACCCTATACTTGCTAAGTAAAATGGCGAAAGCCTTGTTGCAAAAATGTGACCGTCTATTGGTTAGATAAGCCAACGAAGTACCAAACATTGTGAAAATATTCTTCTTCAACCGCCACCACACTTCTTGCCTTATTGTTGGGTAGAGCAACGACCTCAACCCATTTAGACACATAATCAACCGCGACCAATATGTAGATGTTTCCACAAGAACTCACAAAAGGACCCATGAAGTCAATACCCCACACATCAAAAATATCAATCTCCAAAATGGCAGTGAGAGGCATTTTATTTTTCTTTGAGATTCCACCGGCCCATTGAAATTCGTCACATCTTTTTACTAACTCACCAGCATCCTTGTAAAGAGTGGGCCAATAGAAACCGCAATTTAGCACTTTTGCCACCGTTCTTTCTCCACCATGATGACCACCATATGGAAAAGAATGACAAGCTCCAAGAATTTCACATTGCTTTTTTCCGGTACACAACTTCTAATCACCCCATCCGTACAAATCCAAAAAAGGTATGGTTCATCCCAATAATAATCTTGACAATCCCGTTTGAGCTTCTTCATTTGGTTTGAAAAGAACTCATCGGGGATGATCCCACACACAAGAAATTTTGCTAGATCCGCGAACCACGATACTTATTTCATTGAAATACCCAAGAGTTGATCATCGGGGAAGGAGTCATTGATTTCAAGGCCATCACGCGGCCTCCCCTCCTCCTCTAAACGAGACAAGTGGTCCGCCACATGGTTTTCACTCCCTTTTTTATCTTGTATGTCAATATCAAATTCTTGCAACAAGAGCACCCATCTCATCAACCGAGCTTTGGAATCTTTCTTGCTCATAAGATAATGAAGTGTCGCATGATCTGTGTGGACAATGACCTTGGCACCTATCAAGTACGGGTGGAACTTCTTAATTGCAAACATAATGGAAAGGAGATCTTTCTCCGTAACAATGTACTTGACTTGGGCACTATTCATGGTCTTACTAGCATAAAATACCGAGTAAAAAAATCTTGTTGATGTGTTACCCCAAAACAGCCCCAATCGCTACGTCACTTGCATTGTACATGAGTTCAAAGGGGACACTCCAATTTGGAGGGCTGATGATAGGAGTAGCTGTCAACTTAAACTTTAACAATTCAAAAGCTCTCATACAGTCATTATTGATGTTAAACATAGCATCTTTCTCAAGGAGCTTGCACAACAGGTCACCACCTTAGAAAAATCTTTTAAGAAACGTCGGTAGAACCCCGTGTGGTCTAAGAAACTCCACACACTCTTCACTGAAGTCGGAGGTGTAAGTTTAAAAATCACCTCAATCTTTGCATTGTCAACTACAATTCAATTCTTTGCGATTTTGTGGTCAAGGAAAATGCCTTCCTCGACCATGAAATTACACTTCTCCCAACTGAGCACAAAAATTTTTTCTTCACATCTTGCCAACACTTTATCTAAATTTGCAAGACAATATCAAAAGAATCTCCAACTATCGAGGAGTCATCCATGAAAACTCCAAGGTAGTCCTCCACCATGTCCGTGAAGATAGCCATCATACAGCTTTGAAAAGTCATCGGTCCATTGCACAAACCAAATGGCATCTGTTTGAAGGCGAAAGTACCATAGGGATATGTAAAGGTTGTTTTCTCTTGATTCTATGGAGCAATAAGGATTTGGTTGTAGCCGGAATACCCATCAAGAAAGCAATAGAAAGAACGACCGGCCAACCTATCAAACATTTGGTCTAAGAAAGGAAGTGGAAAACGATCCTTCCTTGTGACTTTGTTAAGCTTGCGATAGTCCATACACACTCTCCAACTGGTCACTGTTCTTGTAGGAATAAACTCATTCTTGTCATTGGTGACCACCATCATGCCCCCTTCTTTGGGACACATTGAATCGAAGAGGTCCACGAACTATCGAAAATGTGGTAGACAACCCCGGCATCCAACCACTTGGTAATCTCCTTTTGACAACTTCTTGCATAGCCTCATTGAGTCTCATTTGATGTTCAATAGATGGTTTGGCACCTTCCTCCAAGTTGATCTTATGCATGCAAAATGTGGGGCTTATCCCCCAATATCCGCCAATGTCTACCCAATATCCTTCTTCCTCTTTTTTAGCACCGCCAATATAGAATCTACCTTCACGTTAGTCAAACAAGAGGAAAGAATAACCGGTAAATTAGAACAAGGGCCAAGAAATTCATACCAAAAATGTGGGGGCAATGGCTTAAACTCCAAGGTAGGAGGCTCTTCAATGGAAGGCTTTGTAGGAGGAGTTGTCCTATTTTCAAGATCCAAGGATAATTTTCGGGGTGCATAATTGTACGACCCCATTCCTTGCAAAGAGTTCACACATTCCATGAAGCCATCCATCTCGTCATCATTAAAGTTGAGCAAGACAGCCTCCAACATTGATCGTGACACTTGTATCATCAACAATAATATCGGTCACCAAGTCCACAAAAGAGCATACTTCATTGCTATTTGGTTGCCGCATGGATATACACACATGGAAAAACACTTGTTCATCACCCACCAGAAAGTGAGTTCTTCGACTTCCATATCACAAAGAGTCTTCCCCATAGAAATGAAAGGTCTTCTACGAATAATAGGCACCTCATAATCAACTTCACAATCAAGAATGAAAAAATCCGCCGGAAGAATGAATTTATCAACACGAACCAAGTCATCTTCAATTACTCCCAAAGGTCTCTTCATAGTACGATCGTCTATTTGCAATCTCATAGAGGTGGGTCTTGGTTGCCCAATTTCCAAGGTCTTGAAAATTGAAAAGGGCATAAAATTGATAATTGCACCAAGATCATAAAGAGCTTTAGCAAACTCGGCACTTCCAAGTGTACAAGGCATCGTGAAAGAACCGGGATCTTCCAACTTAGGATCCATTGAATGCAGAATTACACTCACTTGATGAGTGACTTTGATAGTTTCAAAATTCATTGACTGCTTCTTTGTCACGAGGTCCTTCATATGCATAACCGGGCATTTGTTCCAAAGATTCAACTAATAACACGTTGATTGAGAGACTCTTCATCATTTGAATGAATTTTTTGAGTTGATTCTCACAGTTTTGTTTGGCAAGTCTTTGATGATATGGAGGTGGAGGCTTAGGCAATGGTGCCTTAGCCTTTTGCACTACCGACTCTGGTATGTCAATAATGTGATCCCTACCCGGGTTCATCTCCTCTTGAGTCTCTTCCACACTATCATCAATATCAATCCAAACTTCATCATTTGATTACATCACATTGTTCCGGACCTTTTATTCTTGTACCACTTGCTCATCATCCATAAGTTTATTTTGACTTGAGGTGGGTGCATTCCCACCTCTTCCACTTCTTGTAGTAACGGCCATGGCATGCCTCGTATTGTTCCCACCCTTTGGGTTTAATACCATGTCACTTGGTAGTGTTCCCTTAGGACAAGAATTATCGTTCCATCTACCTTGATTGTTAACCCCCTCCCCCAATTTCCTTGATTATTGCCACTCCAATTTCGTTGATTGTTATTGTTATGCCAATTCCCTTGATTGTTTCCACCAATCCTATTTCCTTGATTGTTTTGAGGTCGCCATTGTTGTTGATTTGGGCCTTGGAAATTGTTCCATTGCCCTTGAAAGTTGTTCACATATTACACCTCCTCTTCTTTTCATTGTAAGAATCGTCTTGATCAAAACCACTATCCTCTTGCACATAATTCTCCATTAGATATTGCACTTGTGGATCCTTGGTCCTTATTTTGTTCACCATCATGTTCACAACCTCTATGGCATTGACTTGCTTAGGATTTTTCACTTATTGAAGTTGAGCCTTCGCTAATTGGTTCATGGTGGTAGTCAATTCGACAATGGCTTGTCCATGGTCATGTAACTCTTTGTAAAGGTGGATCACGTTGGGATCACCTTGTTGAACATTAGCCCGGGATTGCCATGCCAATGATGTTTCCGCCATTTCATCTAAAATCTCACACGCCTCCATATAAGGCGTATTCATGAAGTTCCCACCGGCAAGTTGATTCACTATATATTGGTTAGTTGTGTTGATCCCACGATAGAAAGTTTGTTGAATCATATTCTCCGTCATATCGTTGTTGGGACATTACTTAACCATTGTTCTATATCATTCACATATCTCGTGTATTGGTTATTTGGCTCTTGTTTGAATGCCAAAATCTCATCCCGAAGTGTAACCATGTGTCCCAGAGAGAAGAACTTAGAAATAAACTTTTTCACCAACTCATCCCAAGTGTGAATGGGATGGTTCGACAAACGTTCCAACCAATCTAAAGCTTTCCCCCGTACAGAGAAGGGAAAAAGCCTTAGCGTCAATGGATCCTTGGAGACATTTGTTTGTTTGCTCCCCCAACAAATGTCCACAAACCCCGTCAAATGTTTGTATGCATTTTGACTTGGAGCACCAGTGAAGAAACCTCGTTGCTTTAGCAAAGTGAGCATCACATTGGCAATTTGAAAGTTTCCCACCCTAATACAGGGAGGAACTATTTCACTTGCATATCCTTCATTGGGTAACACCCGATGTGGAGACATTTGTGGTGGAGGTGGGGGTGGAACGGGGACATTGTCATGAGGCACGCGACCTCTTCTATTGGCTTGAGGTTCAAGAGGAACCTCATCAGCTTGTGCGTCCTCGACGTCCACATCCCTAAAGCAATATTTCCAAGCTCATTATTTATCATGGTTGTACCTACGATTTCTCAAATGAGTTAGTAACATGGAAGGAAAAGAAGATACTCCGAAAACATACCCAAATATATAGCTAACACCGTTTTTATGTCCCCAGCAACGCCGTCAAAAATTAATCACATCCACATGCACACCTCAATAGAGATATGTAACGGTCGTTTGTAATAATAGAAACCCAACTACGAGTCGAGGTCGAATCCACAGGGAGCTAAGATGGGAGTTAGGGATATATATTTCAATGGAAGAAATTAGACTATCTAGATTGTACTTTCACAATAATGATTTGTTTTCTATTTCTAATGTTACTTTAATGATTGCAAAGTAAAGAAAGAAAACTAGAGATCATTGTTTTTAGGGTTTTTCCAAATAGATAAAAAGCCTAGGGATGTGACCATAACCTAGGTGTATTCATGAAGTTCCCACCGGCAAGTTGATTCACTATATATTGGTTAGTTGTGTTGATCCCACGATAGAAAGTTTGTTGAATCATATTCTCCGTCATATCGTTGTTGGGACATTACTTAACCATTGTTCTATATCATTCACATATCTCGTGTATTGGTTATTTGGCTCTTGTTTGAATGCCAAAATCTCATCCCGAAGTGTAACCATGTGTCCCAGAGAGAAGAACTTAGAAATAAACTTTTTCACCAACTCATCCCAAGTGTGAATGGGATGGTTCGACAAACGTTCCAACCAATCTAAAGCTTTCCCCCGTACAGAGAAGGGAAAAAGCCTTAGCGTCAATGGATCCTTGGAGACATTTGTTTGTTTGCTCCCCCAACAAATGTCCACAAACCCCGTCAAATGTTTGTATGCATTTTGACTTGGAGCACCAGTGAAGAAACCTCGTTGCTTTAGCAAAGTGAGCATCACATTGGCAATTTGAAAGTTTCCCACCCTAATACAGGGAGGAACTATTTCACTTGCATATCCTTCATTGGGTAACACCCGATGTGGAGACATTTGTGGTGGAGGTGGGGGTGGAACGGGGACATTGTCATGAGGCACGCGACCTCTTCTATTGGCTTGAGGTTCAAGAGGAACCTCATCAGCTTGTGCGTCCTCGACGTCCACATCCCTAAAGCAATATTTCCAAGCTCATTATTTATCATGGTTGTACCTACGATTTCTCAAATGAGTTAGTAACATGGAAGGAAAAGAAGATACTCCGAAAACATACCCAAATATATAGCTAACACCGTTTTTATGTCCCCAGCAACGCCGTCAAAAATTAATCACATCCACATGCACACCTCAATAGAGATATGTAACGGTCGTTTGTAATAATAGAAACCCAACTACGAGTCGAGGTCGAATCCACAGGGAGCTAAGATGGGAGTTAGGGATATATATTTCAATGGAAGAAATTAGACTATCTAGATTGTACTTTCACAATAATGATTTGTTTTCTATTTCTAATGTTACTTTAATGATTGCAAAGTAAAGAAAGAAAACTAGAGATCATTGTTTTTAGGGTTTTTCCAAATAGATAAAAAGCCTAGGGATGTGACCATAACCTAGGTGTATTCATGAAGTTCCCACCGGCAAGTTGATTCACTATATATTGGTTAGTTGTGTTGATCCCACGATAGAAAGTTTGTTGAATCATATTCTCCGTCATATCGTTGTTGGGACATTACTTAACCATTGTTCTATATCATTCACATATCTCGTGTATTGGTTATTTGGCTCTTGTTTGAATGCCAAAATCTCATCCCGAAGTGTAACCATGTGTCCCAGAGAGAAGAACTTAGAAATAAACTTTTTCACCAACTCATCCCAAGTGTGAATGGGATGGTTCGACAAACGTTCCAACCAATCTAAAGCTTTCCCCCGTACAGAGAAGGGAAAAAGCCTTAGCGTCAATGGATCCTTGGAGACATTTGTTTGTTTGCTCCCCCAACAAATGTCCACAAACCCCGTCAAATGTTTGTATGCATTTTGACTTGGAGCACCAGTGAAGAAACCTCGTTGCTTTAGCAAAGTGAGCATCACATTGGCAATTTGAAAGTTTCCCACCCTAATACAGGGAGGAACTATTTCACTTGCATATCCTTCATTGGGTAACACCCGATGTGGAGACATTTGTGGTGGAGGTGGGGGTGGAACGGGGACATTGTCATGAGGCACGCGACCTCTTCTATTGGCTTGAGGTTCAAGAGGAACCTCATCAGCTTGTGCGTCCTCGACGTCCACATCCCTAAAGCAATATTTCCAAGCTCATTATTTATCATGGTTGTACCTACGATTTCTCAAATGAGTTAGTAACATGGAAGGAAAAGAAGATACTCCGAAAACATACCCAAATATATAGCTAACACCGTTTTTATGTCCCCAGCAACGCCGTCAAAAATTAATCACATCCACATGCACACCTCAATAGAGATATGTAACGGTCGTTTGTAATAATAGAAACTCAACTACGAGTCGAGGTCGAATCCACAGGGAGCTAAGATGGGAGTTAGGGATATATATTTCAATGGAAGAAATTAGACTATCTAGATTGTACTTTCACAATAATGATTTGTTTTCTATTTCTAATGTTACTTTAATGATTGCAAAGTAAAGAAAGAAAACTAGAGATCATTGTTTTTAGGGTTTTTCCAAATAGATAAAAAGCCTAGGGATGTGACCATAACCTAGGTGTTTGCCTAATGGGATAAAGAGTTTAATGCTTGTTTCGTTAATTGGGGTGTATTACAACTATCAACTCTAATTTACCCAGTCAATACCTCTCGGTCAGAGAGTGGTTTTGCCCAAATTGGCTTTCTCAAGACCAAATGGGTATAACTCAAAACAGTCGATAAGAGCTCAAGTTGGGTTATTACTATCTCTAGGTTGAACCCTTTAATTGGGTTAATCGATCTCTCAATTGACTCAACTCATTGTTAGCTAAATCATCCTAGACTAGGTCTCTCTTTCTCAAGTAGAGACTAAGTCAAATAGGCATGAACTAATGTTTGCAACCATTAATTCTACAATTAAAGCATGAACTAAGTTAAATCATAAATACCAAATCATAAACAAGCACTAAATTGGATACCCATAAGGTTTACATACTAGGATTGGGTCACAACCCTATTAAAAGTCTAGCTACTCATAATGGATTTTGAAGAAATAAGGAAGAACAACTAATTAAACTCATAATGGAAGCTAAAAATGATTAAATCTATTGTAAATACACCAAAGCAAAGTAAAACTTCCTAAAATAGCAAATAAAAACAGCTATAGCAATTTCAGAGGTTTAAACTTGATCCAATTTTGTGAAACTCGTCTATTTATACAAGGCTGAAAATTCTAGAAAAAAATACCCCTCGGGAGGTTCTACGGACGCAATATTTCATGTGCACTCAGCAGATTTCATCTGGCAGGAACTTGAGTTCTGCGGTCGCACGTTTCTGCACTACGGCCGCAAGGCATTCTTCTGCGATTGCACATTTTTGGACTGCAGCTGCAAGGAAGCTCTTTTGCAGTCTGCAATATTAGGATCGCAGCTGCAAGGCAATCTTCTGAGGCCGCACATATCTTGTGCGATTCGCAATTTACTGAGGCTCTGGACTTGGTTTTTTTTGCATACTCTCTGATCTTCGACTCTTAGCCCAGCTTTGCGGCCGCACAATTCATGTGGGGTCTACAATTTATGCAAACGTCTGCTACATTTTCCTTCTTTGTTTGCGGCTACAGATGGAATTCTGTCATCCGCAATTTCTTTTGTGGCTACAGAATTCCTTCTGCGGAACGCACATTGTGTGCTTCTATGCCTTTTATTGCCTTGTGCTTGGACTACTCCTTTTTGAGTCGGATTTCATCTTTTCGTATAATTTCATTAGTTTCGAGAACACAATTCAATGCTTTTAGACTAAAACAAAAGCTAAAAAGCGCTAATAAGCATTCAAAATCCCTACTTATCAACTGGGGTTTTATAAAAGCTATGAATACTAGATGAAAGATGGAAGAATTGATGAATTCCGTTCTCTGTTTTTGTTTTTATGCTTTTGCGGCCTTTCAAACTTGACCAGCCCCCAAAAAATAGGTTTAGAACTTCTTTTATACATGTTAGGGATGTGTAGCGTTGAAATCACCAAGTCCTAGCCGAATTAGGAAAAAATTCGCCCTTGGGCGTCACGCTTTGCGCCTAGCATGCAGCCGGACAATGAACTTTTTAGCTTGTTGTCAATGGTGTTTTGATTGGCGCCTGGCGCAAACCTGAAAACCAAACTTTTTTCACTTTTGTGCTCTGCTACCCTTGACGTTTTGGTTGGCTCCTGGCGCGAACTTGGGCACCAAAGTCATACTTCCTCCAGCTTCTTTTTTTTTTACATTAATTTGCACGCAAACTTTCCAATTGACTTCTGCACATACAAATACCATCATTAAGCTCGAGTCACAAATATCCATACTAAAGTTAACAAGATCAAGGCATAATGAAAGGCAATTTACATGCAAAAATATGAATTTTTAATTAAACATCATTTATCTTATATAGCATACTTTTAGGGCCACAAAAAATCATAACATGTTTAAAATCTCAAGACGGATCCACCTATAAGCACAAGTAAAAAAAAATTTCAGTCAAATTTTATGTAGTCAAACTCTTCATTGAAAAAATGAAGTAGCAGACAGGTGAGGAGATACCCTTATCCAAGGGGTGTCAACTAATAGCCCATTTGCCGAAAAACTATACTCCCTCCATTCACTTTTACTTGTTACTTTTCGTGCTTCGAGAGTCAATTTGACTAATTTTTAAAGCTAAATTGCTTTATATTTTCTTAATATTTTAAAATTAAAATTTAAATATTCACAAACTATAAGAAAAACACTATAATTTATAATTTTTCTTATATCAATATGGTGAAAATATATATATTAAAATGTTGGACAAAGTTTATATAGTTTGACTCTCGAAAAGTGAAACATGACAAGTAAAAGTGAATAGATGGAGTACTATCTAGACAGGTTAATTGTTTTTATAAAATATATACAATGAGTTGATGATGGTAGGCTAGAAACTCGTATTTTAGTCATAGTTTGCACTCTAAAACTACATTTTACTTGTGTTTGAGCTTGAATGATAGTGAATTTCATTTATTATGTATTTTATGCCTTGCATGAAGTGATTTTGAGTTAAAAATATAACCGGGAGCTTAATTGAACAAGTTGGAGCTTTGAAGACTGAGTAAAAGCTCAAGGGATTACACTGGAATTGTGTTCGCGGGTCGAGGACCAAGTTTGGATATCAAAAATTGAAGAAGCAATTTTATTCTATAAATGCACAACCGCGATGCATCGGGCGGCTCGGCAGTGCTTTGTGCTGTTGTCTGTAAGAAACAGCTCCCTGAACTTCCCCACTATCGCCTCGCATGGGCGGCATGCGTGTACAATATTCTCAGAGTATTTTTTCTGTTTCGGCTTGGAAAGAGTAGTTTTGTACGGGCCCATTTTTACATTGTATAAATACACCAAAAAGACGTTTTTGAAGTGACTTCTGACCTAGAAAGCTTTGGAGAGCATTGGAGGCTACAAGATATAGGACTTCATCATCTTTCCATCAATCCAAAATGGAGTTTGGATTGTAACACTAGATTTATGTTTTCTTACTCTTTAATTATATTTGTGGTGACTTCTTTCATGATTATGGAGTAGTTTCCCTTAGGGTTTGGCGGATATGGTGTTTTAATTGATATTTGTGAATTTTAACTCTAGTTCTTTGCTTGAATTCATTGGAGCTTTGAATTGTTGCAAACTTTTTTCACCAGTTTAGTTAATCGAAAGACGGATATTTTGATGATTATCTTTGCATTATTTTGTTTGGTTTAATGGAGTAATTCTCTTAAATAATCGAAAGAGCTTGTTGAATTGGTAGTTAAATCAAGTTAGGATAATATTCGAGAGATATTTTCCTAAAGACTAATCCATTAACGCATGCTTGTATATTTTTATAGTGCTTATATTAGTTCAACTCATAGAGTTAAGATTTAATCAAGAGATGAGTCTTGACTATACATTTGAATTAATCATCGAGTGAATTCGTGAGAATCATTAGAATATTAGAGTGAATTAAACTAGAGTTAGATCTCAAATAGCTATCTTGCACCTATCCTGTCATGACCCTTATTTCTCACATTGATAAGAAACTGATTTTGCTAATCTCTAGTTTGTTGCAGTCAATCATTAATTGCTTTACTTTAGTAGTTAATCGTAGTTCGTAATCATTCCAAATCATGTTTAGATCATCCCGGATACAAATTAAACCAGAGATTACTAGAGCATTGTTTAAATCTAATCCATGTGGAGACGATAATTAAATTATACTATCTTTGACTAGAGAGCAATAGTTTTGTGTCGTGTTTTGCGCTCGTCAAATTTAGTCGTCGTTGCTAGGGATTGGCAATCAACAGTGTTCAAAATAGTTTTTGGTGCTAATTTAGGAACCTATTTTATTTTACTCTTCACGGGATTTTTCTTCCGTGTGCAGGCAACAGGTTGACTTCTCTGGTGTATGACTCGTTCTTCTTCAAAGGAAGTGATACCCTACAAACCAGAGTTGAAAAAACACATACGATAACTAAGAAAAGAAAGAGAATTAACAGAAAATTTCTTGGGTCATACTTCGACTCAAGATAACACGGCAAAGGAAGAGATTGATGGAGTAGATTTAGCTGTAAGGGAGGCAGCACAACAAGAAGTTGAATGGATTAGGCAGCTCTCAGAGCTACCGAGGACACTATCGAAGATGGTGGGAGTCGAAGATTCAATCTAAACAGACCCTTGGTTGAAGAACAGTTCAAAAATATGGTACCTAGGCCTGGTAGAGCATTGGGTGATTATGCCGGACTAGTCTACAATCAAGGACAGTCCAATGTTAGACCTTCCACCCATAGCAGCAAATAATTTCGAGTTGAAGCAAGATTTTCTTCAAACTATCCAGAATAACTGTGTCTTCAGAGGGAAGGTGAATAAAGATCTGAACACTCACTTAATGGACTTTGATGAAATCATGAACACCTTCCGGTAGATGCAGTCGACTTAAGGGCATTCCCATTTTCGCTGAAGGATGACACGAATCACTAGCTTCATAGCTTACCAATAGAGTCGATGAGGACATGGGAAGATATGACTAGAATGTTTCTTGACAAATACTACTCAACTACAAAAATAGTGAAATTCAGAAGGGAAATTCACAACTTCTGCCAAAAGAACAGTGAAACAGTTTTTGAGACTTGGGAACGTTTCAAGGAGATAGTGATAAAGCGCCAGCATAATGGGATTGAATTGTGGATGAAACCCCATGACTTTTGGGATGGACTAACACCTTCCTCATGACGAACTCTGAGTACCGCAATTGAAGGTCCTTTAATGAAGAAGACTCATGAGGAGATTGTTGCAATTCCTAATGAGTTCTCTAAAGATGTTAACCAATAGCCTGTTGAGAGTAATCATAGAAGACAATCAGCTGGGGTTCACTAGGTAGACTCTAACACAACAATTCAAGCCCAACTAGACACCATGGCCAGAGAGATAAGAAAGTTAACATTAGCCAAGGTATAGAGAAACCCACAAGCAACATGTGACTTTTGTGCAATGAGACACCTTATACAAGAGTGCCAAGCGTCAACTACAGTAGTAAATATAGTGGGGAGCTTTGATAGAGGCAACTACCAAAGCAGCAAAAATTCAACTCCATGGGGGAGAGGCACCCAAGTTCTCTTGGAGTTCACTAGGTGATAGTACAAACATATGGCAGTAAAATAACCCTAGACTCCAGGGACAAGGAGCTCTGGGTCTTCAAAATCAGCAGAGGCAGCAATATCATCCTCCACAATCTAATCAGTCTAGCATGGATGATCTAATGAAGGTTTTTATTCTTAAGATAGATGAGGATTGAAACCCATGGTGCAGCTATCAGATAACACGACACGACCATTCGAAATTTAGAAAGAGAGATGGGGCAACTAGCTAAATCTATTGTCTGAAAGGGTTCCATGAACTCTCCCTGCTAATACTAAAAGAAATTCATAAGAGACAATAAATGCAATGTCTTTGAGGAGTGGGAACTTATTGGAGGATCCCAGGACAAAACAACAGGATGAGCTAATTTAAAGACATGTGGATATTGTGGAAAAGTAGAAGAATGACAACATTCAAAAAGGTGCAGGGATGGTAGATGATGGTCTGAAGAAGAAAGGGAAGACTAAAGCTCAGAAGAAGAAGAAATATGAGAATGCAATAAATGAGAAGACCAGAGAAAGTGAATATATGCATGTTCTACCTTCCCTGTAGAAGTAGAGAAGAGAGAAGCTGGACAAATAATTCGGGCACTTTCTAGAAGTGCTAAAGCAGGTGCATGTGAATAGACCTTTCATAGAGATGGTTTCACAGATGCCAGCTTATGCTAAATTTTTTAAGGAGATATTGTCAAAAAATCAAAAAGCGAAAGAGACATCAGATGTCAAGCTCACAGAGCCTTGTAGTGCCATTCTGCAAAACAAGCTCCCTCAAAAGTGTAGAGATCCAGGGAGTTTTACTGTACCTTGCTCTTGAGGAAGTGCTAAGTTTGAAAACTCTTTGTGTGATTCAGGTACTTCTATTAATCTTATGCCTTTTTCTATTTTTAGAAAATAAAGGGAGAGACTGGAGAAATCAGGTTGATACATGTGTCCTTGCAACTAGCAGATTAGACCACAATCATACCTGAAGAAATAGTGGAAGATGTGTTAGTTCAGGTGGATAAATTTGTGTTCCCCGTGGACTTCATAATGGTGAACATAGAGGAGAATAGGGAGGTCCTTTTAATTTTAGGAAGACCCTTCTTGGCTACTGGAAGAGCAATTCTAGACATTCAAAAAAGGCAGCTCATGCTCAAAGAGGGAGAAGAAAGGGTGATCTTCAAGATGGAAGGAGCAATGTGGGCCCTAAAGGAGCAACTTGGAGAGAATAAAACTAATAAGTGTTGGGGTGTAGAAATGGGGCCCCTAAAGGAGCAACTTGGAGAGAATAAAACTGATAAGTGTGGGGTGTACCAAAGAAGATCGAAGAGAAGCACTCAACATGGATTTGTGCACTGGGTCGGGTGTGCAAAGGAGATCCCGACTTCGATTCTGACCCTGACTAAATAAATCAGAGGAGTTTCCTTTACCTCTTGCTTTTTATTTTTGTGTCATGGAGACATGCCACAATTTAAAGTGTGGGATACGGGATGTAAATATGTACACATGTATTTGTTTTTCGTTTCTTTTAATTGGAAAAAAATTGACTTCGCCCGACGATAGATTTCCTCGACTGTCTTCCTGAGGGATCAAAGTCGAAGAAAAAATTATTTATTTTCTTAGATAGTGTGACAATTCCCCCTTGATTTTTTTTTTGTGTCACGGTTCTTTTCCAATGGTTTTGCTTAAATCGGGTGCAGTTAGTTTTTTTTTTATTAGGAATAGTGAAGTCTTGTGTTATGGTATTAAATGGAGATGACTTTTCTTGACGTTATTTTGCCTTGAGAGTAGCGAGTTCCTTGGTTGTGATGCCTAGGATCAGTCCTCAACTCATGTATAAGTGTCGTAAAATATTTGATTTTGATGTTGCTTAACTATTTTAACTAGAGAGTCGGGATAGATCCGGTCCTGAGTGAATTATGTGTCATAGTATGAGTAAGGTTTGTTGATATTCTGTGCATGTCAGTTGATGTCTAGAACTTGCCTTGTGTGTTTGCAAAGCGAAATGGTAGTCTTGTTCAGTCTAGAAAGTGATATAAGCATTTGTTGATCCAATTATATGTCTGTGGCACGTCTAATTGTGGTGTATCCTAGTTAGCCCCTTTGAGCCTGCAATCCTATTTTCTTTGGCAACCACACTTCAAAGCCTGGCCTATTTGTTTTACTTGATTATCTGTTTGAACTTTTTACCTCTCATGATCACCTGAAAAATTTATGAGCTTGTAAAAGTTAAGTTGAGGTATTGTCAGATTTTTGAGTGGAATTATTAAAAAAGGAGAAATGTGTATTGTTTGAAATATTGCGAGAGCCACTTTTAGGGAATTGAAAAGAAAAAAAGTTAGTTTGCTCGAAAAAAAATCATAACTTAGAAAAGAAGAAAAAAATTAATTTCTTGCTAGTGGTATCTCCCGTCTTGTCTGTGCTTAAAGATATTAGGAGCTTGGTGTTATTATTTGTGAAGGTTGGGATTTGGTTGAACACAAATGTGGGGTTTAAAGTGTTAATATATATGTATTAAAGTACACAGGGAGGTATTGTCACTATATCTATATGTATCATACCCATCCCTCGGCCTACATTACAACCAATTAAATACCTACTTGATCCTTGACTGAATGAGCTCAATTAGTAAGAGTATTAAACTACGGGCAAGCATATGGCGCGTCTTCTGTGGCACATGAATTTTAGTTCTGAGAGTGAGTGAATTCTTTCTATATTGAGTTCCTATGTATTCTTGAATATTATTATGTATGGAACTACTCTCTATCTTTGGTCTGAGGGCACAAATTTGCGAAGGAAAGGTAATGTATTTGGCCTCTGAGTTAGAGTAAGTGAGTAGGTTTTGAAATACCTGGTGCATGTGAATCGAGTCTTGAGGCTAGGATGTTATGATATGGTGCTTAGTCTGTTTTAAATATTCTTGGCATGATGCGTTAGGGAAGTTGTCTGATAAGAAGGTCGCCTTTATGTGAAGTGCAGTTTGATTGCTCGAGGACGATAAATGGTTTAAGTGTGAGGTGTTCATGGCAAGTAAGAAACCCATATTTTAGTCATAGTTTGCACTCTAATTACTGCATTTTACTCGTGTTTGAGCTTGAATGACAGTGAATTGCACTTATTATGTGTTTTAGGCCTTGTAGAAAGTGATTACGAGCTAAAAAGATAATCGGGGGCTTAATCTAATAAGTTTTGAAGTCTGAGTAAAAGCTCAATGGATTAAATTGGAATCGCGTTCGGGGGTCGAGGACCAAGTCTGGATATCTAAAATCGAAGAAGCAATTTTACTCTTTAAAAAATACATAGCCGCGCCGCATGGGGCGGCACTGCAGTGCTTTGTACTGCTGTCTTTCAGAAATGTCTCTCTGAACTTCCCTACTTGCGCCTCATATGGCGTGGTGCGCGTGTACAAAATTCTCAGAGTATTTTCTCTGTTTCGGCTTGGAAAGAGTAGTTTCGTCCGAGCCTGTTCTTACATGGTATAAATATACCAAATACACATTTTTTAAAGAATTTTTGACCTGCGAAGCTTTGGGAGAGCATTGGAGGCTACAAGGCACAGGATTTTATCATCTTTCCATCAATTCAAAATGGGAGTTTGGATTGTAATGTTAGATTGATATTTTCTTACTCTTTAATTATATTTGTGATGACTTCTTCCATAATTATGGAGTAGTTTCCCTTATGGTTTGACGGATATGGTGTTCTGATTGATATTTGTGGATTTTAACTCTAGTTCTTTGCTTGAATTCGTCTATGGAGCTTTGAATTATTTCAAACGTTATTCACCGGTTTATTTAATCGAAAGAGGAATATTTTGGTGATTATATTTGTACTATTTTGTTTGGTTTAATTCAGTGATTCTCTTAAGTAATCGAAAGAGCTTGCTGAATTGGTGATTATATCTAGTTAGGAGAATATTCGAGAGATGTTTTCCTGAAGACTAATCCATTAACGCATGCTTTCATATTTTTACAGTGCTTATATTAGTTCACCTTGTAGAGTTAAGATTTAATCGAGAGAGGAGTCTTGACTACACGTTAGAACTAATCATCGATTGAATTCATCAGAATCATTAGAACATTAGAGTGAATTAAACTAGAGCTGGATTCCAAATAGCTATCTTGCACATATCCTGTCCCAAATAGCTATCTTGCACATATCCTGTCATGACCCTTATTTATCACATTGATAAGAAATCGACTTTGCTAATCTCTAGTTTGTTGTGGTCAATCGTCAATTTCTTTACTTTAGCAGTTAATCATAATTCGCAATCATTCTAAATCAAGTTTTGATCATCCTGAATAGAGGTTAAACCGGAGATTACTAGAGTATTATTTAAATCTAATCCATTTGGAAACGATAATTAAACTATACTATCTTTGAGTAGCGAGCAATAATTTTGTGTTGTGTTTTGTGCTCGTCAGTTGACAACCCCTGACGCAAGATAAACCCCGATTTTAGTGGTTAATGGATGTCAAAATGTCTTAAGGTGGCTGGTTCTACTCTTGATCGTGACATAATGCCAAATTATTATACTTTAGTAAAAAAAAATCTAAATTTTTAAATAAATTCAAATGACATCGTTTTATGCTCTCCAATTATTTTTTAAAAATTAAATAAATGTGATGGGCACAATTGGGATTAAAGAAATGCCTAATTTCAAAAGTCAAAAGCAAACATGTGCTCGCTGCTCATTTTACAAAGCTGATTTCACATAGTTGTACAAAAATTTATAGGACGACCTGTCAACATTCTAGATGGAACAGAAATGGAGAAATCTCATTAGGGTTCATCACAGAAGAAGAGATGAAATTTGCTCAATCTGAGAAAATAAAAATAAGAAAAAAATAGCCCAATGAATCATTCTAGAGCCAACACCATATATTTATATAGTAGGCCTCAATCGGGTACCCCATAGAAAATAAACCTCTAACTAATACAAGCTGAACCACTAGCTACTCTTTATAGAAATGGTCAAAAATAAAAACAATAGTCTATTACGTGATTAGCCACTAACTTTGTATTTATGACTAAAAGCTAAGTACTCCACCATGTCAACACCCCCTCGAGTTGGAGGGGAATACTTGTCACGACCCGAATTTTCCATCTTCGGGAGTCGTGATGGTGCCTACTAGTGAAATCTAGGCAAGCCGATTATTTCAAATAATTAACCCTTTTCCTTTTAAATCCCTTAACAGTTATAAATTAACATTTTATAACAGCGGAAATTAAATAAGAGGAAGAATGAAACTCGACAATTAAGCCAATACCAATACGAATCTATAACATAAACCACCCAGAACTGGTGTCACAATCTCACGGATTATCTAAGAAAACTACAAATAAAGTCTGAACAAGAAAGTACATGTCCGTCTTTGGAATATAAAAGAACAGAAAGAAACTAGATAGGGAGGGGACGCCAAGGCCTGCGAACGCCTGCAAGACTACATCGGGTCTCCTGATGGACTGAAGGCAGCAACCTCTCTCTACACTCCAAATGCTCCAGCATCGGGATCTGCACACAGTGCAAAGTGTAGTATCAACACAACCGACCCCATGTACTGATAAGTGTCGAGCCTACCCTCGGCGAAATAGTGACGAAGCTAGGACACAACTACCAAATAAACATTTGCAGTTAAAGCATATATGGCAAGAAATAATAATGGAAAGTAGCAATTAAAGATGGGAAGGGGAAACATACTACGGGGAAATATCAAATACCAACAGTAACTTAGGAGAAAAGCATAAAGAACATTTTAAGGCTTGTATTAGTAAGAATAAGGAAACAGTAACAACAATATCCACTTTTATTATTTATTGTTGCGGTGCGCAACCCGATCCCAATCATATATCATTGTTGCGACGTGCAACCCGATCCAATCATATATCATTATTGCGGCGTGCAACCCGATCCAATCATATATCATTGTTGCGGCGTGCAATCCGATCCAATCATATATCATTGTTGCGGCGTGCAACCCTATCCCATATAATATTGTTGCGATGTTCAACCCAATCCCAATATACAATTCAACACTAATCACAAATGAATCCCAGCAAAGGAACAATAAAGAAACAACAATGTCCCAACAAGGGAAACAACAATGAGAATAAGCACATCCCGGCAAAGGAACCAACGGTAAGAATTAAATACGGCCTGGCAAGGGAATCAACTATAACTAAACTTATACCAATATTTAACTTCACAAGTGAAATCTCAACTGGAACTAATACTCAACAACAACCAAATACCACGAGGATAATCATAATTCTTGCCAACACAGAAAATCAACAACTTAGGCATTTATAGTATTTAGCAAGCACACAACGATTACAATTTAAGACTCACGGGCATGCTTGACAATGACGTATAGATACTCGTCACCACACCTATACATCGTACATTACACTAGCACATAGCAAATAAGGCACAATACTTATTCCATCAAGCTAAGGTTAGGCCAAACACTTACCTCAATGCCACAAACACAATTCAAGCCTTAACTATCGCTTTACCTCTTGTTTCCACCACCAATTTGCTTGTATCTAGCCACAATTTACTTAACGATATCAATAAATGCTAAATGAATCAATTCTAATGCATGAAAATAGGTTTTCTAAAGATTTCCCCAAAAAGTCAAAAATCAAACCCGGGCCCACATGGTCAAAACTCGAGGTTCAAACAAAAACCCGAGTACTCTTTGTTTTGAAATCGAACCTCAAATCGAGGTCCAAATCCCCAAAATTTGAAAATCCTAAGTTCTACCAAAAACACCCAATTTCCCTCATGAAAACCCTTGATTTTGGATTGAAATCATGTGAAAAGATGTTATAGATTAAAGAAAATGAGTTAGAAATGACTTACAATTGATTTGGAAAAGAAATTTGCTTTAGAAAATCGCCCAAGAGAGTTTAGGTTTTGAGAAAGTTGTAAAAATGGTTGAAATCCCATCTGAAATTCATTTAACAGGTCTTTGATATCGCAATTGCGACCAGGGTTTGCAATTGCGAACCCTTAAGGACCCTGCTACCTTCGCATTTGCGACTCCTGCTTCCGCCGCATTTGCGAAAGAATCGTCGCATTTGCGACTTCTAGGCATGCACTGAAGACTTCGCATTTGCGAAGTATATCTCGCATTTGCGAGAATTGGCTGGCCCTGCGATCTTCGCATTTGCAACAAAATCCCCTCTTTTGTGATGCCTGATCTCACATTTGCGAGATCAGAGGCTTGCGACACGTCTGCAACACACCAACAATTTTCCTAAGTCCAATTTCACTCCGTGGTCTATCCAAAACTCACCCGAGCCCTCGGGGCTCCAAACCAAACATGCACCCTAACCTAAAAACATCATACGGACTTGCTCGCCCGATCAAATCGCCAAAATAACATCAACAACTATGAATTAAACCCCAAATTCATGAAATCACTCAAGAACATCAAATTTTCCAATTTCTCAACTTTAGGTCTGTTTTATACCAAACCAATTCCTATCTTTACCAAATTTTACAGATTCATCCTAATTATTATTTCAAACTTGTACCGGGCTCCGAAACCAAGATACGGTCACGATACCATCAAGAAAATACATCAATTACTCCTAAAATCCTTTATATTTTCCAGAAAATAATTTTCTTTAAAAATTCATTTCTCGGGTTTAGGACCTCGGAATTCAATTCCGGGCATACGCCCAAGTCCCAAATTTTTCTGCGGACCCTACGAGATCGTCGGATCACGGGTCTGGATCTGTTTACCAAGAATGTTGACCAAAGTCAACTTTATTCAATTTTAGAAGCCAATTTACATATTTTACTTAGTTTTCACATAAAAACTTTTCGGAAACGTGTCCTGACTACGCACGCAAATGAAGGTGAGACAGAGAGAGGTTTTTCAGGCCTCGGAACATAGAATTGACTTGTAAAAACAACCGTTCATCCTCGAACGGACATAGAAAATTAGTACCTGAGTCGAAGAAAAGATGGGGATATCGGCTCCGCATATCGGACTCGAACTCCCAGGTCGCTGCCTCAACAGGTTGACCTCTCCACTAAACACAAACAGAAGGGAAACTCTTTGATTTCAACTAACGAACCTGTCGATCTAGAATAGCTACTGGCTCCTCCTCATAGGACGAGTCCTTATCCAACTGGACAGTGCTGAAGTCTAACACGTGGGATGGATCGCCATGATACTTTCGAAGCATGGACACATGAAAAACTGGATGCAGGGCTGATAAACTCGGCGACAATGCAAGTCTGTAAGCCACCTCTTCCACTCGATCAAGAATCTCAAACGGGCCACTGAATCTAGGGCTAAGCTTGCCCCTCTTCCAAAATTACACCACACCCTTCATAGGCAACACTCGCTCGCCGACCATGAATGCCACATCACGAACCTTACGGTCGGCATAACTCTTTTGCCTGGACTGAGCTATACGAAGCCTATCCTGAATGATCCTGACTTGTCCAAGGCATCATGTACTAGATCTGTGCCCAACAATTGAGCCTCTTCTGGCTCAAACCATCCAACCTGCGACCGACACAACCTACCATATAAAGCCTCACAAGGAGCCATTTGGATGCTCGACTGGTAGCTGTTGTTGTAGGCAAACTTCACTAAAGGCAAGAACTGATCCCACGAGCCTCCAAAGTCAAAAACAAAAGCTCAGAGCATATCCTCCAAAATCTTAATAGTATGCTCGGACTGTCTGTCCATATGGGGATGAAATGTTGTGCTCAACTCGGCCCGTGTGCCCAACTCACGCTGAACTACCCTCTAGAAATGTGAGGTAAACTGCGTACCTCGGTCTGAAATGATAGACACGGGAACACCATGAAGACAAACAATCTCTCGGATATAGATCTCTACCAACCGCTCAGAAGAGTAGGAAACCGCCACAGGAATAAAATGAGCTGACTTGGTCATCCTATCAACAATAACCCACACTGCATCGAACTTCCTCTGAGTCCGTGGGAGTCTAATAACAAAGTCCATAGTGATATGCTCCCACTTCCACTCAGAAATCTCAATCTTTTGGAACAAACCACCGGGTCTCTAAGGCTCGTACTTTACCTGCTGACAATTCAAACACCGAGCCACATATGCAACAATATCCTTCTTCATCCTCCTCCATCAATAATGCTGCCGCAAATCCTAATACATCTTAGCGGTGCCCAGATGAATAGAGTACTGGGAACTGTGGGCCTCCTCTAAAATCAACTCTCGGAGTCCATCCACGTTAGGCACACAAATATGACCATGCATCCTCAAAACTTCATCATCTCCATTTGTAACCTGCTTGGCACCTCTATGTCGCACTGTGTCTCTAAGGACAAACAAATGAGGATCATCATACTTCCAATCTCGGATACGCTCAAATAATGAAGAACGAGCGACTGTGCAAGCTAACACACGGCTAGGCTCAGAAACATCCAATCTCACGAACTGATTGGCCAAAGCCTAAACATCCAAAGCAAGCGATTTCTCACTGACCGGAATATACGCAAGACTGCCCATATTGGTTGACTTTCTACTCAAAACATCGGCCACCACATTGGCCATTTTCGGATCAACAATATGGTGATATCATAGTCTTTCAATAGCTCCAACCACTTTCTCTGCCTCAAATTTAACTCCTTCTTCTTGAACAAGTATTGCAAACTCTTGTGATCCGTGAACACCTCACATGACACGCCATACAAATAATGCCTCCAAATCATGAACTGGATAATTCTTCTCGTGGATCTTCAGCTGTCGCGAAGCATATGCAATAACCTTGCCATTCTACATCAACACCGCACCAAGTCCAATACGCGATGCGTCATAATACACTATATATGGCCCTGAACCTGTGGGTAAAACCAACACTGGCGTCGTAGTCAAAGCTGTCTTGAGCTTCTAAAAGCTCGCCTCACACTCAGCCGACCACCTGAACTGGGCACCCTTCTGGGTCAACTTGGTTATCGGGGCTGTAATAGATGAAAACCCCTCCACAAACCGACAGTAATAACCTGCCAAACCCAAGAAACTCCGAATCTCTGTAGCTGACGTGGGTCTATGCCAGTTCTTAACTGCCTCTATCTTCTTCGGATCCACCTGAATACCCTTAGCTGAAACAACGTGACCCAAGAATGCAACTGAACTCAACTAGAACTCACACTTCGAAAACTTAGCATACAACTGACTATCTTTCAAAGTCTGCAGAACAACTCTCAGATGCTGCTCATGCTCCTCCCGGCTGCTAGAATAGATCAAAATATCATCTATGAAGGCTATCATGAATGAATCCAAGTAAGGCTTGAACACTCGGTTCGTCAAATCCGTAAAATATGCTGAGGCATTTGTCAACCCGAATGACATCACCAAGAACTCATAATGCCCGTACCGAGTGCGAAAAGCTGTCTTAGGGACATTGGATGCCCTAATCCTCAACTGATGGTAGCCAGATCTCAAGTCAATCTTCGAAAATACATTGGCACCCTGAAGCTAATCAAACAACTCATCAATCCTTGGCAATGGATACTTATTCTTGATTGTAACCTTGTTCAACTGCCGATAATCTATACACATCCTCATCGATCTGTCCTTCTTCTTAACAAACAACATCGGCGCACCCCGTTAGGTCTAATAAAGCCTTTATCAAGCAAGTCTTGCAACTGCTCCTTCAATTCTTTCAACTCAGGCGGGGCCATACGATACGACGGAATAGAAATGGGCCGAGTGCCCGGAGCCAAATCAATACAGAAGTCAATATCTCTGTCGGGTGACATACCTGGCAGGTCAGAAGGAAATACCTCAGGAAACTCACGAACAACAGGCACAAAATCCATAGAAGGAACCTCAGCACTAGAATCAGGAACATATGCCAAATAGGCCAAACACCCCTTCTCGACCATACGCTGAGCCTTCATATATGAGATAACCTTAAGGGTAAAATGACCAGAAGTCCCTCTCCACTCTAAACGAGGTAAACCCGGCAAAGCTAAGGTCACAGTCTTGGCATGACAGTCCAAGATAGAGTGGTAAGGTGATAACCACTCCATCCCTAAATATGACATCAAAATCAACCATATCCAAAAGTAACAAATCTACTCGAGTCTCAAGACCTCCAATCACAACTATATATGAATGATGAACACGATCTACCATAATAGAATCACCCATCGGCGTAGACACATATATAGAAGCACTCAAAGAATCACTAGGCATGACTAGATACGGTATAAAATAAGATGACACATAGGAGTTTGTAGACCCTGAGTCAAATAGAATTGAAGCATCTCTACTACAGACCAGAACGGTACCTATGATAACTGCATCGGAGACCTCAGTCTTAGGCCTGGCTGGAAAAGCATAACATTGGGGCTGGGGCCCACCACTCTAAGCTACGTCCCTAGGACGGCCTCCTGCTGGCTGGCCTCCACCTCTAGCGTCCTGACCTCTACCTCTAATACCTCTACCTCCACCTCTAGCACCTATACCCCCACCCCTAGCTGGCTGAGCGGGCGGTGGAACACCTAGTGCCTGAACCATAGCACGGGAACCCTGCTGCTGCGATTGAACACCCACTAATCTCGGACAAACCCTCCGGATATGACCATACTCACCGCACTCAAAGCATCCACCTGAGTGATGCGACTGAGGGAACTGAAACTAACTTTGGCGGGCCCACTGACCATGAGAATAGCTCCGAATAGGAGGTGCTCTGATAGGAGCTGATGGTGCACGGTAGGACTGCTGATAAGAATACTGCATATGAGAACCATTGCCACCTGAAGCACCCTGAGAAGTCTGAAGTGCTGAATGAAACGACCTATGAGGATGTACCCTACCAAAAGAATCCCTGCCTCCAGATGAGGCACTACTGAACCTGCCTAAATGACGGGGCCTCTTGTCAGACCCCTGACCACTACCCTGTGATAGAACCATCTCAACTCTCTTGGCCACATTGGCCGCATCCTGGAAAGAAATCTCGCTCCTAGTCTCCTTAGCCATCTACAATCGAATCGGCTGAGCGAGTCCATCAATGAACCTCCTCACCCTCTCTCTCTCGGTGGGAAGTATGATAAGAGCACGACGGGCCAAAACAATGATCTGGTCTCATACTGATCGACGGTCATGGAACCCTGCTGGAGACACTTAAACTGCCTCTGATAGTCCTCCTTCTGAGTGATAGGAAGAAACTTCTCCAAAAATAGCTGAGAGAACTGATCCAAAGTCAAGGCAGGCGACCCAGCTGGCCTAGCCAAACAATAATCCCTCCACCAAGTCTTAGCGGAACCTGACAGACGAAAAGCAGCGAAGTCGACCCCAGTGGTCTCCACTATCCCAATGTTTCGAAGAACCTCATGACAACTGTCTAAGCAATCCTGGGGATCCTCGGAAGATGTACCACCATAAGTAGTAGTGAACAGCTTGGTGAACATGTCCAACCTCCATACATAGCTACTCCATCACCGGTCTGAGCTACCACACCCGGCTGAACTGCTCCAACTGGCTGAGCTGCTGTAGTCTGAAACTAGGGAGCCATCTGCTCCGGAGTGCGGATAGCGGGAGTCTGTGCTCCTCCCCCAGCCTGAGAGACGGCTGGTGCTACATGAAGTAAGCTTGCCCGGGTGACACTCTCCATAAGGCCCACTAGACAGACCAGAGCATCTTAGAGTTCTGGGGTAGCAATGAACCCCTCTGGGACCTGAGCTGGGCCCACTGGAACTGTCTAGGCCGGAACCTCATCATCAAACTCAACCTGAGGCTCCGCCGCTAGTGCTGTTGCTCTAGGCTGAGCTCTGCTAATTAGTAGATGAGAAGCTGTTGTTGGGGGCTCAGGCTGCTAATCAGTGGATGAGGAAGCGCGTGTTCTCGCAATCTGCGAAAGAACAGAGTAGAAATTCAATTAGCATTGACAAACCAAACCGCACAACAGACATGAATAGAAGTGAAACTGTTCCTAACTCTACAGCCTCTAGGGGACAAGCACAGACGTCTCTCTACCGATCCCTCAGACTCTACCAAGCTTGTCAGTGAATTGTGAGACCTAAGCAACCTAGAGCTCTGATACCAACTTGTCACGATCCGGATATCTCACCCTCTGGAGTCGTGATGACACCTACTAGTGAAAGCTAGGCAAGCCGATTATTCCAAATATTTAACCATTTTCCTTTTAAATCCCTTAACAGTTGTAAATTAACATTTTATAACAGCGGAAATTAAATAAGCGGAAGAATGAAATTCGACAATTAAGCCAATACCAATACGAATCTATAACATAAACCACCCAGAACTGGTGTCACAATCTCACGGTCTATCTAAGAAAACTACAAATAAAGTCTAAACAAGAAAGTACATGTCTATCTTTGGAATATAAAAGAACAGAAAGAAACTAGATAGGGAGGGGACGCCAAGGCTTGCGAACACTTGCAGGACTACTCGAATCTCCAAATACTCCAGCACCGGGATCTGCACACAATGCAGAGTGTAATATCAGCACAACCGACCCCATATGCTGGTAAGTGTCGAGTCTAACCTCGACGAAGTAGTGACGAGGCTAGGACACAACTACCAAATAAACATGTGCAGTTAGAGCATATATGGCAAGAAATAATAACGAAAACTAGTAGTTAAAGACGGGAAGGGAAAACATACTGCGGGAAAATATCAATTAATAACAGTAACTTAGGAGAAAAGCATAAAGAATATTTTAAGGTTTGCATCAGTAAGAATAAGGAAACAGTAACAAATCAATATCCACTTTTATTATTTATTGTTACGGCGCGCAACCCGATCCCAATCATATAACACTGTTACGGCGTGCAACCCGATCCAATCTTATATCATTGTTGCGGCGTGCAACCCGATCTAATCATATATCATTGTTGTGGCGTGCAACCCGATCCAATCATATATCATTGTTGCGACATGCAACCCGATCCCATATAATATTATTGCGGTGTGCAACCCGATCCCATATAATATTATTGCGGTGTGCAACCCGATCTTAATATACAATTCAACACTAATCACAAATGAATTCCGGCAAGGGAACAATAAGGAAACAACAATGTCCCGACAAGGGAATCAACAATGAGAATAAGCACATCCCGGCAAGGGAACCAACGGTAAGAATTAAATATGTCCCGGCAAGGGAATCAGCTATAACCAAACTTATACCAACATTTAACTTCACAAGTGAAACCTCAACTGGAACCAATACTCAACAACAACCAAATACCACGAGGATAATTATAATTCTTGCCCAATATAGAAAATCAACAACTTAGGCATTTATAGTATTTAGAAAGAACACAACGATTACAATTTAAGACTCACGGACATGCTTGACAACGACGTATAGATACTCGTCACCACACATATACATCGTACACTACACAAGCACATAGCAAATAAGGCACAATACATATTCCCTCAAGCTAAGATTAGGTCAAACACTTACTTCAATGCCACAAACACAATTCAAGCCTCAACAATTGTTTTACCTCTTGTTTCCACCACCAATTTGCTTGTATCTAGCCACAATTTACTTAACGATATCAATAAATACTAAATGAATCAATTCTAATGCATGAAAATAGGTTTTCTAAAGATTTCCCCAAAAGGTCAAAAATCGACCCCGGGCTCACATGGTCAAAACCCGAGGTTCGAATCAAAATCCGATTACGATTCACCCACGAACTCAAATATATAATTTGTTTTGAAATCGAACCTCAAATCGAGGTCCAAATTCCCAAACTTTGAAAATCCTAAGTTCTACCCAAAACACACAATTTCCCTTATGAAAACCCTTGATTTTGGATTGAAATCATGTGAAAAGATGTTATAGATTAAAGAAAATGAGTTAGAAATGACTTACAACTGATTTGGAGAAGAACTTTTTTTTCGAAAATCGTCCAGTTTTAAGAAAGTTGTAAAAATGGTTGAAATCCCGTCTAAAATTCATTTAACAGGTCTCTGATATTGTAATTGCGACCAAGGTTTGCAATTGCAAACCCTTAAGGACCCTGCTACCTTCGCATTTGCGAGGTATATGTCGCATTTGCGACTCCTGCTTCCGCTGCATTTGCGAAAGAATCGTTGCATTTGCGACTTCTGGGCATGCACTGAAGACTTCGCATTTGCGAAGTATAACTTGCATTTGCGAGAATTGTCTGGCCTTGGGATCTTTGCATTTGCGACAAAATCACCGCATTTGTGACCCCTGCTTGCATCGCAATTGTCATGCCTGATCTCGCACAACACACTAACAATTTTTCTAAGTCCAATTTCACTCTGTGGTCTATCCAAAACTCACTCGATCTCTCGGGGCTCCAAACCAAACATGCACCCTAACCTAAAAATATCATAAGGACTTGCTCGCGCGATCAAATAACCAAAATAACATCAACAACTATGAAATAAACCCCAAATTCATGAAATCACTCAAGAACATCAAATTTTCCAATTTCTCAACTTTAGGTCCGTTTTATACCAAACCAATTCTTATCTTTACCAAATTTTACATATTCATCCTAATTATTATTTCAAACTTGTATCGGGCTCCCGAACCAAGATACGGGGCCGATACCATCAAGAAAATGCATCAATTCACTCATAAAAACCTTTATGTTTTCCAGAAAATAATTTTCTTTAAAAATTCATTTCTCGGGCTTGGGACCTCGAAATTCGATTTCGGACATATGCCCAAGTCCCAAATTTTTCTGCGGACCCTATCAGACCATCGGATCACGGGTCCGGATCCGTTTACCAAGAATATTGACCAAAGTGAACTTTATATCAATTTTAAAAGCCAATTTTGATATTTTACATAGTTTTCACTTAAAAAAATACTTCAAAAACGTGCCCAGACTGCGCACGCAAATCAAGATGAGACAGAAAGAGGTTTTTATTGCCTCGGAACACATAATCAACTTGTAAAACAAGTGATGACCTGCAACTTGGACAAGAATTGTTGATAAAGATTACCAGGCAAAGGCTTGGTGAGCACATCAGTTAACTGCTTGGTGGTAGAAACATGAGACAACTAAATCAAGCCATTACCAAGCTTAGCCCATATGAAATGACAATCGATCTCAATGTGCTTGATCCTTTCATGGAACACATGGTTTTTGGCTATATGCAAAGCAGCCTGATTGTCACAAAAAATAGAAATGTGAAGCAAAACAGGAACAACAAAATCAACCAAGAGCCTGGAGAGCCAAGTCAACTCATCAACCATCTTACTTAGAGCCATGTATTCAGCCTCAGCGGAAAATAAAGAAACAATATGCTGCTTCTTGGATTTTCAACTTATGAGACTACCACCCAAGAATACATAAAACTCAGTCACCTCCTGGTGTCTGGGTAAGCAGCCTATTCATTGTTTGAATATGCATGAATGGAAAAGATAGGAAAATCAGAACACGGAGAGTAGCAGGCATATGAAGGACCCTAGAAGACTTCAGAAATTGGCTTACGCTGTGGACATCAAAACAAATATAGGTCGAGTAAGAGTAAGGAAGAGCAGCTTCCCCACCAGACTTCTATATGACTCAGGAGCAGGCAGTAAATCACATGAATCAACATGCAATTTGGTGTTCAACTCCAAAGGACAAACCACGGGAGTGATAGAAGCACATCCAAACTGCTGAAGCAAGTCAGAAACAAATTTCTTTTGATTAAGAACAACCCTACCAGAAATAAGACACAACTCAATACCGAGGAAGTAATGCAAAGATCCCAGATCTTTGATCTTAAACTGAGAATACAGGAACTGCTTCTTTATCTCGGCAGTACCATCCCCAATAGTGATAATATCATCAATAGAGACAACTAGAAGAACCAAAATCCTAGGACTACCTTTAACAAACAGGGAGTAGTCATTGAGTGAATAAGTGTAACCCCTAGAACATAAAGCCTGGGACAGCTTGGCATACCATGACAACATTCTAGATCGAGCAGGAATAGGGAAATCTCATTAGGGTTCATCGCAAAACAAGAGAGGAAATTTGCTCAATTTGAGAAAATAAAAATGTGAGAAAATGGCCCGATGGATCATTCTAGACCCAGCACCATATATTTATGTAGTGGGCCTCGGTCGGGTGCCCATTAAAAAATAAACCTCTAACTAATACAAGCTGAACCACTAGCTACTTTTTACAGAAATGGTCAAAAATAAATACAATGGTCTATTATATGATTAGCCACTAAATTTGTGTTTAGGACTAGAAGCTAAGTACTGCATCGTGTCAACACGAGCCTCGTGCACTGGGTGTTTTGGGTTTGCGTTAAAACATTTGAAGCGAAGGTTTACACGACGAGTGCCTCGTCCCTAAGCGAGATCCAATTTTGCTTTTAAACCGCTAACAATTGAGTAGCTTAAATGTATCATCTAAAGTTTGAGTGATGTTAACAATTGACATGCCTTTCTATTTTTGTTAACTGCACGATAAAATAAAATAAAACCAGATGTTAGAACATAAATGTTCTCTTTAATCCTCTTATAGTCTTAAAGATTGTACTATTAAAAAAATTCTATTTTTTTTTACCACCACAAGTAACTTTCATGTATCCTATTAGAGAACTTGAATAAAGCTCATTCATTTTTCCTATTTAACTTCTCACCAACTTGGTGTAATAAATCATTTTCAATTTTAAATTATTTTTTTAAATCAATTTCCATAAAACAATGCTCTCAAATCTCAATATGCATTTTCCAGTAACTCCTAAATTACTTGAAGTTCCTTGTCAAACACCACATCCTCGGTCTAGAAAATAAATAGTTGAGTAAATTCTCTATAATGCTCTCCTCCACCAACACGAATTCAGGTATATTAATTAAAGGGAAAATTCTCTGATTGTGAAATTTTTGAGAACAGGGAAAGAACATGCTTCATCATTTTGATCTGTGTCATCAGTAGGGGATGGATTAGTTGTTCCTAACAGCAGCTTTCGCCTGCTGAAAGGCCAATGGTAAAGAAAAGACACCTCACTGATATGTAATAACAAGTAAAAACAATGTAGATTTACTTATTCAAAAGTGTAGATTTAGGAAGCAGCCTATTCCAGTGCACGGTCTTATGTATAATTTGTAGCAAAAATTACTTCCATTAGCAACTGTTTGTCTTGCTTAACAAAATAAAGACAAGCTCCGGTTACCTAACAACTACAGTTAAGACATTTAACAGGCACTTCCATTCAAAATTAAGCATTGAATATGGAAAAAATTAATTTTTCAATGTCTAGACAGCAGGGCGGTGCAACTTCAAGTAGGTATACCTAGTTAAGAATAAAAGTTCAGAATAAGTCACAAGCAATTCTCATGCTGATCCATGTGCAACAAATTATGCTGCAAAAATGTGGGGCATTAAGTTGATTTAGAGCTGGAAGCTTTACATATGCGCACCTCTTGGATTCTTTTTTGTTTTCCTTCATATTGTTTCACTAATGTACAATAAGTTACCTTGGCCTACGCCTCAAATCTACCTTGCATCCTCAATTTAATGGCTCAGAAAGATGCATAACAACAAATGGAACCACAGTACAAGTCATTGCACCTGTGTTGAACTCTTGATATTGTGGGCTTAGAAAGACGCAAATCAACAAATAGAACCAAAATATAAGTCAATGCAAGTGTGACGAGCTCTTGACATTTTTTTCCTACAAGGATTAGCTATTCCTTGCTTGAATTGCTTCACTACACTAAAAGGTCAAAGTTCCAAAGTATAAAAATAGATGGTTGATGACATAACAGATAGAGTTACACTAGAAATGCATTAAATACTTTTCATTTCTCACTTGGTGATTTGTAAACTTCTATAACATCAAAATTTTGAAAGATAAAGCAGAATGAATAAAGAATTCTAAGAAAAAGTCAAGCTATACAAACTGCAGATGACAAAAGCTGCAGTTTTATCCATCTCAGAAGAGCAGGGTCCTCTTAAACAAAGCTTATTTCAGATCTCTTTCCCCTATATTACCATGGTCTTTAGTACTCCTAGATTAGTCTCATGATCATGGTAGCTAAATTTGCTTCCTAAAATCTATCCTACAAATTCACTCAGCTCATGTCAAAGGATAATAACATACTCCAGAAGAAAATTTAGAATTAGCTATTAGCAGCAATGAAAGCACCAAAATTAGTCCTGAAGAAAGCGGCTGCCTGTTAGGAAATCCTGCTAATCATTAAGACTAATTTTAGAATATATATGTTGAAGACATAATTAAGTAAATAAAACTGTGCTCTCTCTAACAGCTTAAGCTTTTAGATGAGATGATCACACAATTCAAGATGGTATCAAAGCCAGGCCCATCCCATTTCTTTGTTCACCCGATATTGGGCCCCCATCTTATATAGTCCACGCTCCAGTTGTCCGGTCGTGGACGTGCGAGGGGTGCTGGTTTCCCACATCGGCTGGGATTGGTGCACTTGGACTTAACATGGGACATGAATGGACCCTTGCTTTATACACATACAGAGAAAATTAACATATTGACATGAAGATAAATAAGGGGAATGTCATGCTTCATCACCAAGAGGCATGCAAGAATCAGTAGATGGATCAATTGTTCTTAATATAACAACTTTTACTTTTACTTCCTGAAATTTTAACAATAGAAATGAAATTAGACTAACACCCTACTGATCTGTCGATATTCACGACTAGTAAAAGCGGGGCATATGGTAAGGTGCAAGACATATGACTGTCCTCGAGCACGGTCATATACAAACACCAATTAAAACGAGAGTTACTTTCTATGAGATTGTTTGTACCAGTATTGAACCCTTGACCTAGTAGTCTGGAGAGAACTCCCCAACCACTAATGAACAAGGATGACCGGTAAACGATAGTTACTTTCTTGTTGCTGCAAAAGAACAATCTTCATTTCACGACAATGTGCATTGAGCTCCTGTTATCTTGTATGCATAGAACATGAGCAAATATATGGTACACAACATTATCTAAAATATCGACCAATCAGTCACAATGCCTTTTCCACGAACATCCAGCTTCGAGTGGCCCAAATCTAGCCAAAATCAATTACATATCATAAATATAACTACAAAGAACTAATCTAGCTAATGAAATCAAAGTTAAAGCAAGAAATTGGAAAACCGCTCAAAAAGCCTCCCCGGGCCCACGTCTCAAAATTAGGTAAAGGTCACAAAATATGAACACTCATTCACTCACGAGTTCATCATACCAAAATTATCCAAATCCGACATCAAAATCCCAATCAAAACTCAAAAACTTCGTTGAAGAACTTCCACAATTCCCCAAATCTCTCACCCAAATTCCTTAATTTAACGATGAAATTAACTATAGATTAATGGAATACAACCAAAAATGAGTTAGGAATCATTACCCCAAAATTCTCTCTAAAAATCCTTGAATTATCGCCTTTATCCGAGCTCTCAACTCCAAAAATTGAAAAGGGGATAAAACCCTCGAAATTCTCTTTTCTGCCAAGTGAACTTGCTTCTGCGAGCGTTCAACTGTACCTGTGGGAAATCCATTGCAGGTGCGAGAATCACTTATGAGGGCTGGGTCCGCATCTGCGGCAAGGGCATGTGGAACACTGTACGCTTCTGCGGTCCTCCTCCATGCCTACGATTCCTTAGGCGCATCTGCGGGCATCGCAGATGCAGTACTTCCCTCGCACCTGTGATCATTGGTCAAGCCTCCAAACTCCGCATATGCGCCCTTCACTCCGCACGTGCGATCCTACAACTGCGGTCTCCCCACCGCAGGTGCGAAAACACCAAATACCAGAAGACTTCAGCAACAACACAAATCCAACTTTTGATCTGTTATGCACCCGAAACTCACCCGAGGCCCTGGGACCTTAACCAAACATACCAACCAATCCTAAAACACCATAAGAACTTAGTCGAGCCCTCAAATAATATCAAACAACGTTAAATCATGAATCACCCTCCAATTCAAACTTAAACAACTAGAAACTTCAAATTTCTACAACCGATGCCGAAACCTATCAAACAACGTCTGAATGACCTCAAATTTTGCACGCAAGTCATATTCAACATTATGGACCTATTCCAACTTCCGGAATCAGAATCCGACCCCGATATAAAAAATTCCACTACCGGTACAAATCTTCAAAATTTTGACTTTTGCCATTTCAAGCCTAAATAAGCTACGGACCTCCAAAACACAATCCCAATCCGCCCCAAAGCCCAAAATCACACAACGGCGCTAACGAAATTGATAGAACTTCATTTCGGAGTCATTTTCACACAGTTTCAACTACAGTCCAAATCCTAAGACTTAAGCCTCTATTTAGGGACTAAGTGTCATAAAACACTCCAAAAACCAAAACGAAACCTCCCAGCAAGTTGCAATAGCAGAAAAAGATGTGGGAAGTTGTTAACAGGGGATATGGGCTATAACTCTCAAAAATACCGGTCGGGTCGTTACATTTCCCCCCAAGTGCGGTTCCAAAGCCAATCCCCAAAAAGTTTCGTATGCTTGAGATTCCTAAGTATAACGAGACGACTAATCCAAATGAACACGTCACCTCATACACGTGCGCCATCAAAGGATATGACTTGGAAGATGACGAAATTGAGTTTGTATTGCTGAAGAAATTCGAGGAGACTCTATCGAAGGGTGCCATGATATGGTATCATAATTTACCGCCTAATTCTATTGATTCGTTTTCTATGCTTGCAAATTCTTTTGTAAAGGCACATACCGGAGCCATTAAGGTTGCAATGTGAAAGTCAAACATTTTCAAGGTAAGGCAAAAGGACAACGAGATGCTCAAGGAATTCGTGATCGATTCCAAATGGAAAGAATGGATTTGCCACCGGTCACCGATGATTGGGATGTTCAAGCTTTCACTCAATGCCTCAATGCTCGGAATTTTATAGCTTCATAGCAGTTGAAGCAAAATTTGATCGAGTATCCAACATTCACTCGGGCCGATGTATATAATCGATATCAATCGAAGATCAAGGTCGAGGAAGATCAAATGGGGACCCCTTCTGGGTCCATTTATACTAATAGGCCCATGGAGAGAATCAAGAGGGATATCAACCGAGAACCAAGGTCTAATAGAGATCGATATCAACCGTATAACGAAGACCTTAGAGGCAGGGGGTTTGGGCGAAATACTACAAAAAATGAAAGGAGAAATGATCAAGTTCAAAGTTCACGGGGACTTGGTACTGAGGAAGGTCACATTAAACATTCGAAATCCAAATGAAGGTACGACCCCATTTCAATTCTTTCTATTTTTCGACAGACACTTGCAGGTTATCGACAAGGAGCGACACAAAGCTTTAGGTCTTAAAGCACGCATTGCACTCTTTTTTCCTTGAACCGTTTTTGTCCCAATTGGATTTTTCAGCAAGTTTTTTAACGAGGCAACAACGGATCGTGCTAACTTAGAATCGAAGGCCGACCAAGAATCGGTGTCAAAGAAAACATTTAACAGTATTCGAGGTTCCTTACAATAAACCTCGAATACTGGGGGCATTGCCTTTGGATGTCAACTTTGTTGCGAGTAAATTACTTCAAAATGATGGAATCTTGATAGGGCCAAAAGGTTGAATGAACCGTACCCAGATAGGTTGTTCGAGCCCTGGCTAAAAAATATATGCATGTGTAATCATTTTTCACAAGAATAAATAGGAGTATTTTTCCTTGCAGTTATTTCATGTCTTAGAAAAAGTTCTTTTACTTTACAATTCAATACTTTCAATCTATTGTGGAAACGAGCCTAAGGGCCGATCTAAAACAAAGTTCGGATATTCACCCCACACTCGGGGAATACCGTCCGAAAAATAAAACTCGAACATATCAAACTATTGAGCGTCGAGGGCATCAGATCTTTTAGGCAACCCTCGAATTTTAGAAGCCACAACCATATCCACTCGGGGACTATTATCTTAGGCAAACCTGGATAACTTAGGGTAGCAAGCTCACTGGGCTACACCCGAACCAAGAAGCTACGGCCAATTTAACACGGCTCGGAGATGCCTGAAACCCGTAACAAAGTGGCCTCGAAAAAGATACAAAAGAAAGCAAAAATACAAAGCCTAAGGGCTACCTTAACCCAAGTTAGAAAAAATTCTCACTCATGGACTATCTATCGAGCCCAAGGGCCACCTTATCTCGAGTTCGAGCAAGTCCTCATTCGACCATAAAGCCTAAGGGTTGCTTTTTGTGATTATCCAAAAGGTCATCACTTATTTTAAAAATAAATTCTATATTTTGAGGCCTTAAAACCTCCCTTTTGTCTCACCTCAGATTACGTGTGTAGTCCGGACGTGTATCCGAAAAGCTATTATGTGGAAATCTGTGAAAAATGATAAATTTTGCTTTTAAAATGAATTTAAGTTGACTTCGGTCAACATTTTGGGTAAATGGACCCGGACCCGTGATTTAACGGTCCCTGAGGGTCCGTAGGAAAATATGGACTTGGGCGTATGGCCGGAATCGAATTCCGAAGTCCCAAGCCCGAGAAATAAATTTTTGAAGAAAATTGTTTGACTGAAATTATAAGAGTTTTCAAAAATTTAAATATGTTTGAATTTGATGGTATCGGGACCGTATTTTAGTTCTGGAGCCCGGTACAGGTCTTATATGGTATTTAAGTCGAGCCTGTAAGATTTGGAAAGAAACGGACTTGATATGACGTGAATCAGACCATCGGTTGTTAAAATTGGAACTTAAGAGTTCATGAGATTTGTTTTTGATTTTGATGCTAAATTCATAGTTATTGATGTTATTTTGATGATTTGATTGCATGAGCAAGTCCATATGATATTTTTGGACTTGCGTGCATGTTTGGTTTGGAGCCCCGAGGGCTCGGTTGATATTTGGATAGGCCACAGAGTGTTTTGAACTTAGGAAAAACTGCTGGTATATTGCAGATCTGCATGCTTCGCAAGCCTGGCTCGCAATTGCGAGCCTGCATTTGCGAAAAACCCCTCGCATTTTCGAAGACTGGCTGGATAGGGAACCTTCATATTAGCTTATGTCGCAAATGCGACCTTGACAGGCACCGTAATTGCGAACATTGTTCGCATTTGCGAAGAAAGCAGACATAGGCCATCCTTCGCAATTACGAAGCTTTGGCCACAATTGCGAGTTTGCATTTGCGAACCAGGCTTCGCAATTGCGATATCTGCGCCTGTGTAAATCACGACTTAGCCGAAAATCTCTCATTTTTCAAACTTTCTCAGAACCTAAACACCTTTGGGCAATTTTTCAAAGACAGCTACTCTTCCAAATCGATTGTAAGTCATTTCTAACTCGTTTTCATTAATCTTTAACATTTTTTCATATGATTTCAACTCAAAATCAAGGGTTTTCATGAGGGAAATTTGTTATTTTTGGTAGAACTTAGGTTTTTTCAAATTTTTGGGATTTGGACCTCGATTTGAGGTCCGATTTCAAAACAAATTATATATTTGGGTTCATGGGTAATCGAGTTTTGGTTCGAACTTCGGGTTTTGACCATGTGGGTCTAGGGTTAATTTTTGACATTTTGGGGAAATCTTTATAAAACCTATTTTCATGCATTAGAATTGATTCATTTAGCATTTATTGATATCGTTGAGTAAATTGTGGCTAGATACAAGCGAATTGGTGGTGGAAACAAGAGGTAAAACGGTAGTTGAGGATTGAATTGTGTTCGTGGCATCAAGATAAGTGTTTGGTCTAACCTTAGCTTGAGGGATTAGGAGTCGTGTCTTATTTGCTATGTTTAATTATTGAGTACGACGTATAGGCATGGTGATGAGTATCTATACGATGGTGTCAAGCATGCCCATGAATTTTATACTATGGTTAATATGACTCTGTTTCGTATTGTTCATGCTTTATATGAAGATTTCGATTATTGAACAAGGCTTGTGGAAGTATTATTGGTAGTTGAACATTGAAGAGCGTTGGCTCAAGTTGTAAAATGATTTGTGGAAATATTATTGGCAATTGAACATTGTAGAGCATTGGCTTAAGTTGTGAATAGAGTTGTGAAGTAAATGTGGGAAAGAGAAGAGGTTTATGATATTGTCTCCCTTGTCGGAATGTTGTTGCTTTTGATATTATCTCCCTTGCGGGGACGTTATTATTTATGATATTGTTTCCCTTGCCGGGATATTGTTGTTATACTATTGTTCCCTTGCCGAAATTTTATTGTGATTTTATTGATTCCCTTGCCCTTATTTCTTTGTGATTATTTTTTGGGTAAGGAAGAGTGTTAAATCATGAAGGGTGATATCGTGCATGATATTTATGAGAGAGTGTTAATGCACGAAGGGTGATGCCGTGCCGATATTGTGAGAGAGTGTTAATGCACAAAGAGTGATGTCGTACCGCACGATGTACAATTCCGTGCCATGATATGAGTGACAATTCACGAAGGATCATTCCGTGCCATGATTATGTGAGGTAAAAGCACGAAGGGAGATGCCGTACCGATTATATTGATTTTTTTTATGGTGAGGACGGGAATAAATGCACGAAGTGTGATGTCGTGCAGATTATATTGATTCTTATAGTGAGGACGAGAGTAAAAGCACGAAGGGTGATGTCGTGCACTTGTCTTGGATTTTCGATTCTTGTTGATAATTGAATTATGGTGTTCTTTACATTTATATGTTGTTTTCCTTTTGTTACTTGTTGTTTCCTCGCAGCTGTCACACCTCCTTTTTAAACCTCGAGAGGTATACAACGGAGTTTTTCCAATTTAAGTGACATTATCCGAAATAGGATTAATTATTCAATTCAGAGTCTCCACTTGGGATAGTTTATTTGGTGTCTCACGTCACCGGTTTATTTCAAATCCCAAATCGAGGAAATTTCGACTTTCCTTTTGAAACCTGCGAACCAGAAATTCTAAATAAGGAATTCTGTTAACCCGAGGGAAGGTGTTAGGCACCCCCGGATTCCGTGGTTCTAGCACGGTTGCTTAAACTATTATAATTGGCCTATTATCTGATTTTAATACATGTTTCAGCATATGGTACATTTTAACTTATTTTAGGAAGATTCAACATTATCTAAAACACGTCTTGAACTACGCTACATGAAATGCACCCGCAGTCCACGACACATTTTATTTAACATTGTTGAGATTTGGATTTGGGTCACATGAAATGCACACCCGAGTTTAAGGAAATTAATTTAAATAGCGCGCCTAAAGCAACTACGCATTTCAAGTTTGCGAGGGCCATGGAAAATTCAGCTAAATGGCACACCTCGATTTCTAAAGGATTAAAATTAATTAAATGAGGGCCATGAGTTTAGGGATTTTATTTGGCATGGCACGCTTCAAATTATTTCAAAGGGTTTTTCTTATTCGAAGTTATTATAATCGAGTTACATGAAATGCACCCCCGAATTTTGGAATTAGGCACCCATGCCACGGGAACTGTACCCATAGTTACAATAGTTTATTAATCACGCCTAAAGCAAACTACGATATTAATTAATTATTTTTCTAAAGCTAATTAATCCCAACAACATATTTCGCATCTTAATGAGACGACACACTTTGTTTATATTACTAAAATTATTTTATTTTTGCCTTACATTAGATGTTACTGTACATGTTAGTAGCCTAATGTGAAACTGTATGCTTCAAAGATCTTACATGATAACTTTGCCTTTTTTTTTTGTTTGCTGCAAACGACTTCTTAGCTTTGGAATTTTTAAGATTTGCTTTTTTTCTCTTTGTTTAGCAATTCTCAAAGTCTGCCGCTGGTTTCATATTTTGGAGGAGAAAAGATGGCTCCCATTTTTTATCATGAAACTAACAGCCAAAAGCATTCAAAATATATGCTAATTTGTATCAATAGGCGATTTAACAGTCAACATCCCAATACACTGAAACATCTCAAATGTATTTCAAAGCAGTAAATCCCAAGGTTTAAATACTCCATTGGCTAATTGAAAGCAATGACTTTAACAAAAAGCCTCAAAAGGCGCAACTAATAAAACCAAACCTAAGCTGTAAGCACAATAGCACCACTAGCTTCCTTAATCTTCTTAAACTCACAACAGAAATGTAGCCTTGCGTAAGATCAACCAAGTTTAAAATTATGAGTAAAATTCGCATATCTCAAAAATGGCTTCACATGGGAATTTTATTTACTGTACCTAGTTTCAAACTAAAAAAATGCAATTGAACTTAGAATAGTCAAACAAACAATAACAGTATTCCAACCGAAATTAAGAATTGGAAATTAACCCATGTAGGTGTCATTTTAATCTATTTCACTATTTTCAGTATTTTCCCAAATTAAAACACCACACACATTGCTGGACATTTGATTGTGAAACTCAAGCAAATCCGTAAAATCACATAAGAGATTTAACAATTCAATCACTCAATACAGATGTAATACAAGTAAGATTCGGAACTTACCTAAATCGAACGGAAGACAGCACTAGAGTGAGTCAAATGAAGGCAAGAAACAATAGCTATAAAAATGAAAACCCAGTTACAAGCCTTCAACAAAATAACAGCAGCAACCATGACCATGTCAGTCCCAGCCGATTTTAAGCAGTATTCCAGAGACCCAAATTCACAATTTTCCCATCAACATTGACATTAGCACTACAGCTTCGAAAATTAAGCTTGAAACAAATCAAAAGGCAGAACAATAAGGTTCGTCTCTTGTTGAAAAATGGAGAGGGGTGCGCCGTTGACAGAGTGAAGGAGAAGGGGTCAAGTTTCATCTCTTTTGAGAGGAGAATGGAGCGTGGTTTCTAGCTTCTTCAGGGTAGGGACCTGATGGGTAAAGTCTTTAGGGTTGCGATTTAATGAGGGGGAATGGGTTATTGGGTCAGGCGGGTCGGGTCGGTGTTTGGGCCTGGGTAGTTTGGACGGGTTTGGGTAGTTTTTAGGCTGGGATTCGAGCCTGATTTGGATACAAGAATTAGCCCAATTTATATTAAAATCCCGCTTTCATTCCTTTTCCTTTGTTTTTCTTTTTCTTCTTCTTTAATTAAAAATCCTAAAATTAAAGTCCTAGATTATCTAAAAATGTAAAATTAAACTAATTAACTAATTATAAAATTTGTAAACATTACTTAATTCTAAATTAAAAGAGGAAATTCAATAAACTAAAAGTAAAACACAAAAAATATAAAAATGAGCTATTTTTGTGATTTTCAAATTTTTATAAAGCAAATAATTACTGATTAATTCTAAAAATATAAAAATAAATCCCAAATGCAATGCATGATATTTTTGGTATTTTTTCATAATTAAAATAAAAATTAGACGTGCACAAAAATGCAAACAATTAATAAACATCCTATAAAATCCTATAAAATGGCAAATAATTGAAAAAATCTATTTTTTTAATTTAATAGGAGCAATTCATATAGGGCAAAAATCACGTGCTCACAACAACATGTTTCCCCTTCCCATCTTTAACTGCTAGTTTCTGCTTTTATTTTCCGTTGTATATGATTTAATTGCATTGGTTTATTTGGTAGTTTTGTCCTGGCCTCGTCACTACTTCGCCGAGGTTAGGCTAGGCACTTACCAGCACATGAGATCGGTTGTGCTGATACTATACTCTACACTGTGTGCAGATCCTGGTGCTGCAACTTTTGGACCACAGTGAGATTGTTGCTTCAGTCCATCAGGTGACCCGAGGTAGTCCTGCAGGCGTCTACAGCCTTGGTGTCTCCTTCCACCTTTCTATACTGTTTCTCTTATGTATTTCTAAAACATCTTGTATTTATCTTTCAAACTCTTATTTGTAGTACTCTTAGATAGTCTGTGAAATTGTGACACCAGATCCGGGTAGTTTTTGGTTTATGGATTTTGTTATCGGTATTAATACTAAATTGCTATATTTCATTCTTCCACCTTATTTATCCACTGATTATGAAATGTTAATTCACAACTATTAAAGGATTTAAAAATGGAAACAGGTAAATAATTATAATGGTTGGCTTGCCTAACTTTAACTAGCAGGTGCCATCACGACTCTCGAGGGTGGAAAATTCAGGTCGTGTCAAGTTGGTACCAAAGCCCTAGTTACGTAGGTCTCACAATTCACGAACAAGCTTAGTAGAGACTGAGGGATCGGTACGTAGATGTCTGTATGTATCCCCTAGAGGCTACAGAGTAAGGAAAAACTTCAGATCTATTCTTCTCTGTCATGCGATTTTGTTCTCTCACTGCTAAATTGAACCCCCTACTCTTGTCCCGCTTCTTCAGCCTAGCGACAGCTCAGGCCGGTGATGGATCAACTACATCTTCAGATGCCTTGTGGAGGTTGGACAGGTTCACCAAGCTCTTCACTACCACTTTCAGCGGTGCATCTTCTGAGGATCCCTAGAATTATTTAGGCAGTTGTCATGAGGTTCTTTGGAATATGGGGATAATGGAGACCAATGGGGCCGACTTTGCTGCTTTTCATTTGTCTGGATCCGCCAAGACTTGGTGGAGAGATTATTGTTTGGCTAGACCAGTTGGGTCACCAGCTTTGACTTGGGATCAGTTTTCTCAGCTATTTTTGGAGAAGTTTCTTCCCATCACTCAGAGGGAGAACTACTGGAGGCAGTTTGAGCGTCTCCGGTAGGGTTCTATAATTGTTACTCAGTACGAGACCAGGTTTATTGATTTGGCCCATCATGCTCATTTTATACTTCCCACTGATATATATATATATATATAGAGAGAGAGAGGAGGTTCATTGAGGGACTCGTTCAGCCTATTCGACTTCAGATGACTAAGGAGACGGGAAGCGAGATTTCTTTTCAGGATGCGGCCAATGTGGCCAGGAGAGTTGAGATGGTTTTATCACAGGGGGTGGTTAGGGGTCTGACAAGAGACCTCGTCATTCGGGTAGGTTCAGTGGCGCCTCGTCTAGAGGTAGGGATTCTTTTGGTAGGGGCTATCCTCCTAGGCCGTTTCATTTAGCACTTCAGGCTTTTCATGGTGCTCTAGGTGGCTGTGGTTCTCGTATGCAGTATTCTGATCAGTTTCCCTACAGTGCACTATCATCTCCTATTAGTGCACCTCCGCTCTAGAGTTTTCAGAATGGTTATTTAGGCCGTCAGGGTTAGCAGTCTTAGCTGTCGAGGGCTTATTATACATGTGGCGATACTGGGCATATTGTTAGATTTTGCACTCGAGCACCGAGCAGCTCTCAGCATCAGGGTTCCCGTGCCATGGTTCAGGCACCGAGTGTTCCATCGCCCGTGCAGCCAACTAGAGGTGGAGGTAGAGGTGCTAGAGGTGGAGGTATATGTGCTAGAGGTGGAAGCATAGGTATTATAGGTGGAGGTCAGGCTGCTCGAGGTGGAGGCCAGCCAGCAGCAGGTCATCCTATAGATGTAGTTCAGAGTGGTGGGGCCCAACCTTGATGTTATGCTCTTCCAGCCAGGCCTGAGGCTGAGGCTTCCAATACAGTTTTCACAGGTATTGTTCTTGTTTGTAGTTGAGATGCTTCAGTTCTATTTGATCCAGGGTCTACATACTCCTATGTGTCATCTTATTTTGCACCGTATTGGTCATGCCTAGTGATTCTTTGAGTGCTCCTGTATATGTATCTACACCGGTGGGTGATTCTATTATGGTAGAAAGTGTTCATCGTTCTTGTATAGTTGTGATTGGGGGTCTTGAGACTCGAGTAGATTTGTTACTGTTGGACATGGTTGATTTTTGATGTCATATTAGGGATGGACTAGTTATCACCTTACCACGCTATCTTGGACTGTGATGACAAAACTGTGACCTTAGCTTTGCCAGGTTTACCTCGTTTAGAGTGGAGAGGGACTCCTGTTCATTCTACCCGTAGGGTTATCTCATATATGAAGGCTCGACATATGGTCTAGAAGGGGTGTTTGGCATATTTGGCATATGTTCGTGATTCTAGTGCTGAGGTTCCTTCTATGGATTATGTGCTTGTTGTTCATGAGTTTCCTGAGGTGTTTCCTTCAGACCTGCTAGGTATGCCACCCGACAGGGATATTGACTTTTGCATTAATTTGGCTCCGAGCACCCAGCCCATTTCTATCATGTCGTATCGTATGGCCCCGCCTAAGTTGAAAGAATTGAAGGGGCAATTGCAAGACTTGCTTGATAAAGGCTTCATTAGGCCTAGTGTCTCGCCTTGGGGTGCGCTGGTGTTGTTTGTTAAGAAGAAGGGCGGGTCGATGAGGATGTGTATAGATTACCAGTAGTTGAACAAGGTTATAATCAAGAATAAGTATCAATTGCCGAAGATTGATGATTTGTTTGATTAGCTTCAGGGTTCCAAGGTGTTTTCGAAGATTGACTTGAGATCTGGCTACCATCAATTGAGGATTAGGGCATCCGATGTCCCTAAGACAGCTTTTCGCATTCGGTACGGGCATTATGAGTTCTTGGTGATGACATTTGGGTTGACCAATGCCCCAGCAAATTTTATGGATTAGATGAACCGAGTGTTCAAGCCTTACTTGGATTCGTTTGTGATAGTCTTCATTGATGACATTTTGATGTATTTCCGTAGCCTAGGAGCATGAGCAGCATCTGAGAGTGGTTCTTCAGACTTTGAGAGATAGTTAGTTGTATGCTAAGTTTTCGAAGTATGAGTTCTAATTAAGTTCAGTTGCATTCTTGGGTCATGTTGTATCAGTAGAGGGTATTCAGGTAGATTCAAAGAAGATAGAAGCAGTTAAGAACTGGCCTAGACCCGCATTAGCTACAGAGATTCGGAGTTTCTTGGGTTTGGCAATCTATTACCATCGATCTGTGGAGGGGTTTTCATCTATTGTAGCCCCGATGACCAGGTTGACCCAGAAGGGTGCTCAGTTCAGGTGGTCGGACGAGTGTGAGGTGGGATTTCAGAAGCTCAAGATAGCTTTGACTACGGCGCCGGTGTTGGTTTTGCCAACAGGTTCAGTTCTATATACAGTTTATTGTGATTCATCTCGTATTGGACTTGGTACGGTGTTGATGCAGGATGGCAAGGTCATTGCTTATGCTTTACGACAGTTGAAGATTCATGAGAAGTATTATCCAGTTTATGATTTGGTGTTAGCAGTCATTATTCACGCGTTGAAGATTTGGAGGCATTATCTATATGGCGTGTCATGTGAGGTGTTCACGGATCATAAGAGTCTGCAGTATCTATTCAAGTAGAAGGAGCTAAATTTGAGGCAGATAAGGTGGTTAGAGCTATTGAAAGACTATGATATCACCATCTTATATCATCTGGGAAAGGCCAATGTGGTGGTCGATGCTTTGAGTAGGAAGTCAGCCAGTATGGGCAGTCTTGCATATATTTCGGTCGGTGAGAGACTGCTTGCTTTAGATATTCAGGCTTTGGCCAATTAGTTCATGAGGTTGGATGTTTCTAAGCCCAGTCGGGTGTTAGCTTGCACAGTCGCTCGTTCTTCTTTATTGGAGCGTATCCGAGATCGGCAGTATGATGACTCTCATTTGTGTGTCCTTAGGGACACGGTGCATCACGGTGTTTCCAAGCAGGTTACATTAGGAGATGATGGAGTTTTAAGGCTGCAGGGTCGAGTTTGTGTACCTAATGTGGATGGGCTTCGAGATTTAATATTAGAGGACGCCCATAGTTCCTGGTACTCTATTCATCTGGGTGCTGCTAAGATGTATCAGCATTTGCGGCAACATTATTGGTGGAGGAGGATGAACAAGGATATTGTTGTATATGTGGCTCAGTGTTTGAATTGTCAGCAGGTAAAGTACGAGCATTAGAGACCTTGTCGTTTGTTCCAGAAGATTGAAATTCCTGAGTGAAAGTGGGAGCGTATCACTATGGACTTCGTTTATGGACTCCCACGGACTCAGAGGAAGTTTGATGCAGTGTGGGTTATTGTTGATAGGCTGACCAAGTCAGCACGTTTCATTCCTATAGCAGTCTCCTATTCTTCCAAGAGGTTAGCTGAGATCTATATCCGGGAGATTGTTCGTCTTCATAATGTGCTCGTGTCCATCATTTTGGACCGAGGTACGCAGTTTACCTCACATTTCTGGAGAGTAGTTTAGCGTGAGTTGGGCATACGGGTTGATTTAAGCATAACATTTCATCCTCAGACAGACGGGCAGTCCGAGCGTACTATTCAGATTTTGGAGGATATGCTCCGAGCTTGTGTCATTGACTTTGAAGGATCGTGGGGTCAGTTCTTGCCTTTAGCGGAGTTTGCCTATAACAACAGTTACCAGTCGAGCATCCAGATGGCTCCTTATGAGGCTTTATATGGTAGGCGGTGTCGGTCGCCGGTTGGATGGTTTGAGCCGGGAGAGGCTCGGTTGTTGGGTACGGATCTAGTACAGGAGACCTTAGACAAGGTTAGGATCATTCAAGATATGCTTCTTACAGCTCAGCCTAGGCAAAAGAGTTATGCCGACCGTAAGGTTCGTGATGTGGCATTCATGGTCGGCGAGCAGGTGTTGCTTCGGGTGTTGCTTATGAAGGGCGTAATGAGATTTGGGAAGATGGGCAAGCTTAGCCCTAGGTTCATTGGTCTTTTTGAGATTCTTGATCGAGTGGGAGAGGTGGCTTACAGACTTGTGTTGCCGCCGAGCTTATCAGCCGTGCATCCAGTGTTTCATGTGTCCATGCTTCGGAAGTATCACGGCGATCCATCCTACGTGTTAGATTTCAGCATTGTCTAGTTGGACAAGGACTTGTCCTTTGAGGAAGAGCCGATAGCTATTCTAGACTGGCAGGTTCGTTAGTTGAGATCAAAGAGTTTTTCTTCTGTTCGTGTTTCGTGGAGAGGTCAACCTGTTGAAGCAGCAACCTGGGAGTCCGAGTCCGATATGTGGAGCCGATATCCCCATCTTTTCTTTGACTCAGGTACTTTCTTCTTATGCCCATTCGAGGACGAACGGTTGTTTTAGAGGTGGAGAATGCGATGACCCAAAAGGTCATCACTTGTTTTAGAAATAAATTTTATGTTCCAAGGCCTTAAAACCTCCCTTTTGTCTCACTCGAATTACGTGCACAGTCCGGGCGTGTATCCAGTAAGCCATTATGTGGAAATCTGTGAAAAATGATAAATTTTTCTTTTAAAATAAATTTAAGTTGACTTCGGTCAACATTTTGGGTAAATAGACCCGTACCTGTGATTTGACGGTCCCTGAGGGTCCGTAGGAAAATATGGAACTTGGGCGTATGCCCGGAATAGAATTTCGAGGTCCCAAGCCCGAGAAATGAATTTTTGAAGAAAATTGTTTGACTGAAATTATAAGAGTTTTCAGAAATTTAAATTTGTTTGAATTTGATGGTATCGGCCCCGTATTTTGGTTCCGGAGCCCGGTATAGGTCTTATATGGTATTTAAGTTGAGATTGTAAAATTTGGTAAGAAACGAGACATGAATCGGACCATCAGTTGTTAAAATTGAAATTTAAGAGTTCATGAGATTTTTCTTTGATTTTGATGTTCATAGTTATTGATGTTATTTTGATGATTTGATCGCGTGAGCACCCATATGATATTTTTGGACTTGTGTGTCGGTTTGGGTTTGGAGCCCCGAGGGCTCGGGTGAGTTTGGATAGGCCACAGGGTATTTTGAACTTAGGAAAAACTGCTGGTATATTGCAGATCTGTAGGCTTCGCAAGCGAGCTCGCATTTGCGAAAAACCCCTCGTATTTGCGAAGACTGTCTGAATAGGGAACCTTCGCATTGCGAAGCTTATGTCGCAAATGCGACCTTGACAGGCACCGTAATTGCAAACACTATTCGCATTTGCGAAGAAAGCAGACATAAATTGCGAAGCTTTGGCCGCAATTGCGAGTTCGCATTTGCGAACCAGGCTTCGCAATTGCGATAACTGCACCTGCGTAAATCATGACTTAGCCGAAAATCTTTCTTTTTTTAAACTTTCTCAAAACCTAAACACCTTTGGGTGATTTTTCAAAGACAACTACTCTTCCAAATCGATTGTAAGTCATTTCTAACTCGTTTTCATTAATATTTAACATCTTTTAACATGATTTCAACTCAAAATCAAGGGTTTTCATGGGAGAAATTGGGTGTTTTTGGTAGAACTTAGGTTTTTTCAAATTTTGGGGATTTGGACCTCGAATTGAGGTTCGATTTCAAAGCAAATTATATATTTGGGTTCGTGGGTGAATAGGTAATCGAGTTTTGGTTCGAACCTCGAGTTTTGATCATGTGGGCTCGGGGTCAATTTTTGACTCTCTGGGAAATCTTTATAAAACCTATTTTCATGCATTAGAATTGATTCATTTAGCATTTATTGATATCGTTGAGTAAATTGTGGCTAGATACAAGAGAATTGGTGGTGGAAACAAAAGGTAAGGCAGTAGTTGAGGCTTGAATTGTGTTCCCGGCATCGAGGTAAGTGTTTGGTCTAACCTTAGCTTGAGGGATTAGGAGTCGTGTCTTATTTTCTATGTGTTAATTGTTGAGTACGATGTATAGGCATGGTGACGAGTATCTATACGTTGGTGTCAAGTATGCCCGTGAGTCTTATACTTTGATTAATATGACTCCGTTTCGTATTGTTCATGCTTTATATGATGATTTCTATTATTGAATAAGGCTTGTGGAAGTATTATTAGTAATTGAACATTGAAGAGCGTTGGCTCAAGTTGTAAAATGATTTGTGGAAGTATTATTGGCAATTAAATATTGTAGAGCATTGACTCAAGTTGTGAATTGAGTTGTGAAGTAAATGTGGGAAAGAGAAGAGGTTTATGATATTGTCTCCCTTGCCAGGATGTTGTTGCTTTTGATATTATTTCCCATGCCGGGATGTTATTATTTATGATATTGTTTCTCTTGCCGGGATATTGTTGTTATACTATTATTTCCTTGCCGAGTTTTTATTGTGATTTTATTGATTCCCTTGCCCTTATTACTTTGTGATTGTTGTTTGGGTAAGGAAGAGTGTTAAAGCACGAGGAGTGATGTCGTGCATGATATTTGTGAAAGAGTGTTAATGCACGAAGGGTGATGTCGTGTCGATATTATGAGAGAGTGTTAATGCACGAAGGGTGATGCCGTGCCGATATTGTGAGGTAAAAGCACGAAGGGTGATGCCTTGTGGCACAATGTACAATTCTGTGCCATGATATGAGTGATAATGCACGAAGGGTCATTCCGTGCCATGATTGTGTGAGGTAAAAGCACGAAAGGTGATGTCGTGCACTTGTCTTGGATTTCCGATTCTTGTTGATAATTGAATTATGGTGTTCTTTACATTTATCTATTGTTTTCCTGTTGTTACTTGTTGTCCCCCTCCCCAGCATGTTTCCCCTTCCCATCTTTAACTGCTAGTTTCTGCTTTTATTTTCCACTGTATATGATTTAATTGCATAGGTTTATTTGGTAGTCTTGTCCTAGCCTCGTCACTACTTCGCCGAGGTTAGGCTAGGCACTTACCAGCACATAAGGTCGGTTGTGCTGATACTACACTCTACACTATGTGCAGATCCTGGTGCTGCAACTTTTGGACCATAGTGAGATTGCTGCTTCAGTCCATCAGGCGACCCGAGGTAGTCCTACAATATCTTCCACGTTAATTTTCTATGCCAAAAATACCTCCAAGCTAACGGCTCTCTACATAAGCCTTCTGGCGTGGAGAAAAGACCCGATAACCCATTAATCCATTAAGAAATTCTATACCTAATTATCAATATAGGATTAAAAAAGGTTTAGTCCCGTAAAAAACTCCAATACCCCATCTAAACCTAGTTCTTCTCAAGAGAGGAGATTTGAGACTTGTGGGCATGATACCATCGATCAAGGGTTAACAACACAAATTGAAGATCATCTGAAGCTATTTAGGTAATTTCTAGGGATCAGTCAATTGTTTTTGTAATTTTTTAGGGTTGTCATATACTGGAGTTTCTGATTTTGAAGCTTAGTGTATAGTATTTGCATGTGGGTCTCGTACTCTTTTTGTTTGATATCTCTGTTGTTTTCTTATGTGGTGTCAATTTATGACCTAGGTCTACATCGTCTTTGGTTGCAACTTGCAAGTACCTTTTTCCCATATTTTATCATGGTATGGTAGGGTTAGATTGTTGAAATTGACAGAACCATGTGCTTTATCTCTTAAATATTGTGCTTTTTGCTTTCCATTATATTATATGGAGTAATTTATTGTGGAAGGGTTGGGTTATTGAAATCGACAAAAACGTGCTTTATCTCTTAAAGAGCGTGCTTTATTTTTTCGAACTATATTATATGCAGTAATTTGTTGTATGTTCAATATTTAATTGTCAAAGTTATTAAATTATTGATATGGTCCTTGTATGTTTTCTTCTCTGTATATATTATTGATATTTTAATATGGGGGACCATGAAGAGCCTATGTCAGGTCAATATCAGTGTGAATTAGGTATTGATTGTGAATCTGATAGTGATAAAAGTTCAAATTATGGTTCAGATGTTAGTGAATATGATTTTGAAGAATTAGAGTTACTTAGGATGAAAAAGGGTAAAGAAGTTAATGATAAGCTTACTCACTACAAAGAGCTTGATAAGTCTATGATATTTAAGGATTTGGATGAGACCAAAAAAGTCATGAACTTCTATGACATTAGAGTTACTTAGGCTTGAATTGGTGAAATTGGAAATTTGGCATTTTTCGGTCGGCAGTGGAAATCTTGATATTGGGGACAGAATGGAATTCTAAAAATTGGAGTAGGTCCGTTTTGTTATTTGTGGCGTGTGTGAAAAGTCTTAGGTCATTCGGATGAGGTTTAATAGGTTTTTGCATCGTTTACAGAATCTAGAAGTTTGGAGATCCTTAGGCTTGAATCCGAGGGTGATTTGGTGTTTTAATGTTGTTTTGAGTGTTCCGAAGGTTGGAATAAGTTTGAATGGTGATAGGTGACTTGTCCATATTTTTGGTTGAGGTCTCGGGGGTCTCGGGATGATTTCAGATAGTTTTTGTAAAGATTGGAACTTCGTTTGAGCAGCTGAACTTTGTTGCTTCTGTCATTTCCGCACCTACGGATTGTGGACCGCAGGTGCGAGACTCGCAGAAGCGATATTTGGACTGCAAATGCAGAGAATTGGGAAGCTGAGGAAAAACACAGGTGCGCACCAGGACCACACTTGTGATGCTGCAGGTGCGAGATGTACAGGTTCTGGAATTTAAGTGGAAACCGCACCTACGATGGAATTTCCGCAGGTGCGGTATCGCAGAAGCAACTTGGAGACTGCAGATGCGGAAGTCGCTGGGCATAAAGTATAAATGGCCTTCTTCGCGAATTTCTGTCATTCCTTCACCATTTTTGGATGAGTTGGAGCTTGGGGACTGTGATTCCAAGAGAGAATTAAGTGTTTTCAGTGAGGTAAGATACTTGGACCTTGTATCTTCTGTTTATGGCGATTATTCCATTGTTTAATCATGATATTAGTGGAAACATTTGAGAAGAAATTGGGAGATTAGGGCTTGAAATTGGAGAGTTTAAATTGGGATTTTGAGTGGCCATTTGAGGTCTGATTTTGATGATTTTGGTATGTATAGACTCAGGAGTGAATGGAGTTTCTAGTTTTGCAATTTTCGTTGGATTCTGAGCCATGGGACCGGGGGCTGGGTTTGAGCAAATTCGGGATTTTGGGTCTAATTTGATAATTTTCATGTGGGTTTTGTTCTTTTGGCATGTATTGATGATATGATTATGATTTTAGATAGATTCAAGGCGATTTGAGGCTGAGTCGAGAGGCAAGAGCGTTGCGGAGTAGATCTTCGTCCGGTTCAAGGTAAGTAACGATTGTAAATCTAGACCTGAGGGTATGAAACCTCGGAGAATTTTGTACTATTTTGATAAATGAGGTGACGTACATGCTAGGTGACGGGCGTGTGGGCGTGCACCCGCAGGGATTGTGACTTGGTCCGTCCCGTGGCAACTATAGAGTTGCATATTTGGATAAACTCTATATGATATCTATGTGTTTTAGAAATGAATCTATTAACTTGGGGTGAATGCCATGTGTGGGGACTTGTGTCGTACTGTTTGGACCCTCAGGGGTATTTTACTACTATCCTCACACTGTCTTGATTCGAAGGCATATCCTCAGTCATGATTTTTACCTGTTTATTGTTTGATTCAGTTCCATTACTCTACTTTTAAATATATGAAAAGTGTTTGGGTCGAGTTCCCTGATTTTTCAGTGAAATGCATGAGTGGCTGCGAGGTTGATGACTGAGAGCAGCCGAGGGCCTGATGGTGAGGATTGTAAATTTAAGGATCGGGCTGCACGCCGCAGCGATATAACGCTTGCGCTGTAGGAGCCCCTCCAGAGTCTGCACAACCCCCTGTTGATACCCAATTTTTCCTCACATATTTTAAACATGTATATATACTTTCAAAATAGTACATATGCAGTTATAAGCATTCATAAGTTTTTTTTATAATTTTTCCATAGTTTTAAAAGCTCCAAATCAATTTATTTCTTCTCTTCTATTATATAAATATTCAATAATTATCCTTCAAATTAATTTTGTGATGATTTAGCCACCTAAATTCATTATTTATGCCAAAATAGTGTTTAAATATTTTAGTGCATTTTTTGTAATTACATTTACCTTTTAGGGCTAAATTGCACATCTTTGCAATAATAGCTCATACTAATGTATAATTACATTATCTATGCATAAAATGGTCTTTTATATTTTTAAAATGTTAAATAACTATTTTAAATCATTTTAGTATACAAAGATATTTTTTGATATTCATTTATTATTTTTATAAATTATTTAGTTATTAAAATTAGCTATTTAAAATCTGGCCCTATTTTTATTCAAATTTGACCCATTACCCAACCCAATTTTAACCTAAACCTACCCAGCCCAAAACTTAATGCCCAACCTAGCCCCAATCTCATTCGATCTCGACCGTTGATCATAGAGATCAACGGCCACAATTAACCCTTTCCTAAATTAAACTAAACGACCCCCCAAACCCGGTCATTCTCACCCACACAGCCGCCCTGAAATCCCTTTCCTCTCCAATGCTCTCAAAACCTAACTCTAATCGAACCTCACGGTCACTCATCTATGGCTATTCATGGTGGTTTCTCACCACCCCTAGGCCTCTAACGACCTCTCCTCTATTGGTATCACCATCTCCAGGGTCCTCAAGGGACTAGGGTTAGTCTACTTGCATCTATGGACTTTTCTCGCCTGGTTTCAGGATGTTCCGGTTTGATTCCGAGTAAGATCTTCCTATATCGCCTTTGATCTATAGGTTTCTAAGCTTGCTTCTTCACCTCTGTGTGGCTCTTCTCGAAACCCTAATTTCTTTCGTCTGAACTCCTTAGATCTGTATAGATCTGAGATGTTTGGACCTATTTCATATGTTCTTTTTAGAAAACCTTCTGATTTTTACAAGGATCTTCTGATTTTCGAATGGTTTTCCATTTTCCTAGACTAGGGTTTCCCGAAATATTTTTTTTCCAAAAATGTTTGATAGTTTTGAGTGTTTGATCTTCTACTTCTTATGTGTCTTGACTAATTTCGTAAGGTTTGCTCTAACCTTAACTCGTTTATACTAAAAGCCCTAATTTTTCGACATTTTTGTTTGGTTTCTAAGTTACTTGTATGCTGACTTTGTCCTTGCTTTAGTTCTTGTGATTTTCTTTAGCTAATTATGTCTTGTGATTTTTATCCTGATATGTCTCTACTGAGTTTCTTGGTCCAACTTCTCTACTGATTCTACATGTCTATATTCATTTTGGTTGTTCATGGTAAACCTATATTTTTCTCCCTAAATCAGTGTCATTTTCTTGATTTACCAATTTGTTTCGTTGAAATTATGTGTCGAATCCTGACTATTCATTTCTTGCCTTATTTTTGTCTGCGAGACTTGCTGACACTTTACGTGATTTTTCTCTTTGATTGAACCCTTGACTATTTTGAAGTTCTTATTTTCTGGTTTGATTTGAACTACTTTCCTTAATAAAACCTTTGATTCTTACTTTTCTACTCGGTTTGATTAAACTTCTTGCCTTAATTAGTTTTCCCTTGCCTTATTTGTTATTTGCTGATTCTTACTGATTGTTTCCTTAATCAAAAATCATATTCATTCGCCCCTAATTACCTACTCTGTACCTAGTCTTATTTGATTTCTTTCCTTACACATATGTCCTGCTTTTTACTGTTGATTGATTATCCCTTGATTAAGGGGAAGACTTACTGATTTTACGTGAGTGACTGATTCTGTGAATTTTCCTAATTGCTACATAATTGATTCTTTACCTTATTTTGTTTCACTCTTGATTACTATATAAACTCCCTCTTATTTTGACTTCTGGACACGATCAATAGTTCAAAATTACCACTTTTACACTATAAAAAGGCTCTCTCTGCTCTCCTTGCTATTTGTGATCTCTGTTTCTCTAGCCGGCTGCAAGCCAAGGCTGAAAATTGCACAATACCTTTCCCACATCTTGTGTTTTTCATTCTTCAACTAGGTATGCTTATGATTAATTTTAAGAATCAAACCCTATGTGTTTTCTTACTGCTTTAGTCCATATGGCCTGAGTCCATTCTTTCCCCTGTTTACTGCTTACCCAGCATGCCTAATACTGCCTATTCAAATCTGTAATTAGCATGTTTCCACTTTACTTACTTGTTTGCTATCTTGTTTAACATGTCTACATATGAAACTAAGCCTGTTTGACTGACTACTGTTTATCTAGCATGCCTAGACTCTACCTTTGTGTTATTATCATGCCTTCACCTGTTAATACTGGCCTAGCATGCCTATCTAAGCCTTTGCCTACTCTGCCTCACTCCTGCTAAGTTAATTACTCTCCCTAGAATGGCTTCAACATGTTTCTGCTATGATCTTTGTTGCATGACCTGCATTCCAGTTCTGTAGAACCCCTTTACGAGTTCTACTAAGGTGTATCCTCTGTGTTCCCAACCCCTCTTCCTTTGTGTGATGGTTGTTTGCTAAAGTGCTTCCTAAAATTGTTTGTTCTATGACTTATGTTCTGATTGCAAATTGTTCCTTTACACTTTCCTAAACTATTTTATCACTAATGGTTTTCAGAACTTCTTTTCAGTCCTAAGGCCTTTCTTTTAAACTCTTTCAAACCATTATGCATTTCACTTACTCCTAGAATACTAGGTCCTGCCCCTCTGGTATGTATACTTCTTAGAGACCCTTGAGATCTATTTGAACTCTGTCATATTAGGGCTGGCACTTCCACACTGCACAATAATCAGTTGTTATTTGAGAAAGGTCTAGGTGTGAGCATTGCCCGGGATCCTTGAGGTCCTTAGGGAACTCTGACACACCTAGACATGAAATTGGTTATGGAACTTTGGGCATTTGAGACTATTGGAGGCTTGAAAATCACTTTGGGCCTACTTCAGGCTCCCTATAGCTTAATTTTTATTCTATTTATGTAATTTTGTTAATCATTGGTCTATAATAATTAATTGTAAACAAACAGTAGGGTGATTAGTAAAAAAGGGAGGGTAGTTGTATATTGTGGGTAAATTAGGTAGATAACATGCCTATAGGGTCTATTTTGATTCAAATGTGTTTGTTAGATAATATGCTTATAGGATCTGCTTGGGTTTAAATAAATTCTGCATGCTTTACTTTCACACAATTAGAAGTCATGCCTATAGGATCTGAATCAGCTTTATAATTAGATATCATGCCTATAGGGTGTAAAGTAATTGAAGTTCAGTTTCCATTACAACATGTATTCAAATTCGTCTCCTTAGAAATCATGTCTATTAGATCAAAACCAATTTTTACTAATTAGATACCATGCCTATATGATTTAAAATCAGCTGTAATAGAAATCATGCTTATAGGATCTAAAACCAGTTTAGTTAGATTTAAAATTAGTTTGACTTGTGCTCGTCAGTTCTGAATTAGATTAAATAACCTACTTTTTTCGTGTTACTCAATATCACTAGAAAGCATGCCTATAGGACCCAAATTGCCCGTTTCAAAATTGTTTACTATTTTATTGCATTCCTAATCAGTAATAGATACCATGCTTATAGGACATCACCATTATACGCCTGCGCAAGCCTATAGGACAATTAAAAAATCCTGCAACTATAGACTATGTTCTGTTATCTGTGACTGCTCATAATCAACAGGTCTAAAATCAGTAGGCAAGTTGAATAGGTCTTTGACACTTTGGTCCAAATTCAGTACTACATATTCTCTGTTTACCTACATATCATGCTCTAAGGTTTTCTCTTAAATACCTTAAACTATTATTTGAGACGTGCACTTACTTATTCTATTTGTGGAGGTAAATGTGAGCCTTTAATTGTTTCCTCTTTAAATGTAGACCTAATTGTTTTGATTGACGCCTAGATTTTTCTCCTTTAAGTACTTTAGTATGGTCTAGAACTACCTAAATTAGAGGTCCTAAATACCTCCAAGGCCACCAGGAAGGGACGAGTAGTGCACGCATAGGACATCTTTCAAGGTTGCTAAAACGCTTTAGGCTATGACCAAGGGGAGGAAATTGGGTAGTAAGGATATGATGACTACGCACTAATGTCACGTATAGCCCCTCACTGAGGAGTGATTACCGGGCGTTGTGTGGGTATGATCCTATAGGCAAACCAACCTAGGACCCCTCTTTCCCAACTCCCGTTGTTTAAATAAAGTTACTTTTCTTTATATATGTGCAACTTGTTCAAGCCTTTTCCGTTGTTTCATTACTTGAATCATACATGTGCTTAGAATGTCAAAACATGCCTTTAGTTGCAAGTACGTATTAAAACTGTTTATTTGTAAAAGGACTAATTCACATAGTTTATGTTCTCTCGGGACCCACCGTTGTGGACCGCGAGGGGTGCCTAACACCTTCCCCTCAAGGTTATTTCGAGCCCTTACCCTAATATCTGGTAATGCAAACTAGTTACATGAGTTAATCGCTCTAGGTTCCCTAACGCACCATAATTCGTTAGGTGGTGACTCTTCAAATACCCAATTCCTAAAAGGAAACGAGTTATTTCCCCTATGAATGTCGAAACCCGGACTTCCCCGTCAAAAAGGGAAAAAAAGGGGCGCGACAGCATGGAGACTCTGCTGGGGATATTTTAGTCTCTTGCCATAACGAACTTATCTTTTGTGAATTAGTCCAAGCATGCTCTATCTCACGTACCCTTTCCCCTTATTTGAATTTAATTGTCTATTTTCAAGAATTTATGATTCTTTTATTCCTGAAACTGACTTGTCTCTTTGTTTTGTTTTCTGTAACTGTCTTTTAATTATTTAAATACTGTATTTATTATTTTCTTCCATGGAAATGCTTGACAACATGCTATTTATTATTGCATAATTCATGCTCAACATCATACTCCACTCGTGCGTAATTAATCCTATAGCAACGCTTGATTAGTGTTTGCGTTCTTCCTATATATCACCCTTTAAATTTGGAAAGACGTATTTATGGTAAAACTAGTCGATCAGCGGTGCATTCGACGGTTCCATGCCTTTCCCTCTCAATTTGTCCGCTTGAGGGTCCTAGTCTAGACCTCTATAGTAACCTTAATCTGATTAAATTATACATGCATCATGGTCAAACCTAGACGGGTTAATATGTTGTCCACATAATAACCCTTTAAGACAAGCCTTGTTCAAAGTCCATCGGGTTTTCCATAATCCCAACAGACATAACCACGATTATGTGCATTAATTTGGAGAAATAAGTGCCAATATGCTAATCATTACTGTATAAATAGACAAACCTGGAGGGGGAAAGGGCCTAACTCTCTTTGTTTTATAGAAAATGAGGTACGAGGTCCTCAGATTCGGTATGGTTAGCACAGATTAACGAATGGAAAGAAAGAGCCGTTAAATCCAGCGAGAGGTTGGAATACCTAGAGTACAGTTTAATTGACTTGGAAGGGAAGTTGAGAAAAAGGGTCACTAACTGCCAAAACGCTGAAGGAAACGAAGGAGGGCATCTTGCAAGGGCATTCTTGCCGCTGAACCTGCACGAGTTGGGAGAGTTGATCGACAAGAGCATCCAGTCTGGAGTGGGTCCTTCTGAGACCAAGTAGATTAGATTTATTTGATTTTCTTTCAAATGTAACAAGGCCAAGAGTCATTAGTGACATTATCTTATTTAGTTTCATTTTGGTTCATTTACTTTTACTTTAATGAAATGAGGCAATTATTGGCACTAAATTTCTCCAAATTTATTTGTTGCTAGGCCTACCTCGGGCACAATGAGGCTCCCAAATTAGGACACGAATTTACATTCCTGCAATATGTGTTTAAATATTGCAAACATTTTAGAATCCTTACTGACTTGTTTACCTTTTTGTTTTTCTGTATTTCTTATTCACATTCCCTAAGGTTGGTTCGCTCATACTGGCATCATCAGCGTATCACACCAGATATAGAGGCCTTCCACCTCCTCCTCCTCCAAGCAATACAAACGGCAAAGGAAAAGTGAAAATGGACGACTTAAGTGGTATTCGAAAGGATAATGCTGAGAACGCAAAAACTTCAGACGGTCGAAGTACTCCGACACCAAATGGTCTAGTCCTGAGGTTGGAACAAAAGATATTAGAGCTATAGGGAGATCTTGAGCAGGTCCACAATTTGGCAAACTTGTCACTCACCCTGAATGTCCCCGACATCAACCAACAAAACACAGAACCCAGCACCTCCCCAAAACACACCAAACCAACATCCGTAAAACCCTCCTGCACCGCATGAATACACATCCCACCCCAAAATCTTAATCCCCTACCAATACCAACTCCACCACAACACCACCATCAACCAATTCATTACCCACCAACCGCCATTTATCATACTCCTCAAAATACACCACAACTCATTCCTGACCCTCAAAACTCTACCAATGACCACCATTACACCCAGGCACCTGGCACTCACCAGAATAACGCCATATACGTGGAAACCATACCTCACTCTATCCAACCAATCTCCTATAAACTAGAATCCACTGAGAAGGACCTGCTCATTAAAAATATGGCTAAAGAACTCAAGAAGTTGACGAGTCGAGTTTAGGGTGTCGAAGGCGGCAAGGGAATAGAAGGTTTGAACTATGAAGACCTATGCATACAGCCAGATGTAGAACTGCCGGAGGGATACAAACATCCCAAGTTCTAGATGTTTGACGGTATAGGTGATCCCGAGGTTCATCTGAGGACCTATTGTGACAAGATTGTCGGGGTCGGGAAAGATGAAAAGATCCGGATGAAACTCTTTATAAGGAGTCTTACTGGAGATGCTTTGTCCTGGTACATCAGCCAAGATCCCAAGAAATGGTCCGCTTGGGTGAGTATGGCGTCAGATTTCATGGACCGATTCAGGTTCAATACAAAGAATTCACTAGATGTTTTCTATATCCAGAATCTTAAGAAGAAACCCACCGAAACCTTCCGCGAGTATGTTACTCGTTGGATGTTGGAAGCGGCCAAGGTCATGCCATCTTTAGACAAGGAACAAATGAACAAGTTCTTCGTCAGAGCACAGGATCCGCAGTATTATGAAAGATTGATGGTTATTGAAAACCATAAATTCTCTGATATCATAAAACTTGGGGAAAGAATTGAGGAAGGCATCGAGAGCGGGATGGTAACGAATTTTGAGGCACTAAAGGCCATAAATAAGGCATTACAATCAGGCGGCATATCCAAGAAGAGAGACATTGGGGCAATAATGGTGGCTTAGGGCCCAAAATCTCCACTCACATATCAAATACCTCCACCCACATATCAAACATATCCACCCACATACCAAGCATCACCACCTACATACCAAGCACCACCGCCCACATATCAACCTCCATCCCCTAGATATTCCCAAATAGCCACTGCCGATCATACCTATAATTCCCAACCATCTTATTTCCAATCACCTCCAACTCGCCAAAATTTTCCAAGACCACGACCAAAATTTGACCGCAAGCCACCTAGACTGTACACCACTATTACTAAACCCATCGACCAACTGTATGAAAGGTTGAAAGCCGCTGGTTATGTCACCCATATTCCTACTGTGGCATTAGAGAATCCATCCCAATGGGTCAACCCAAACAAAACCTGTGCATACCATTCTAGTATGAAAGGGCACACCATTAACGAGTGTTAAACATTGAAAGCCAAGATCCAAACACTAATTGACAACAAGGTCATACAAGCGAAGGAAGCCACACCCAATGTCCGCAACAACCCTCTCCATAATCATAGAGATGGTGGGGTACATGTGATAGAGACGAACGAAGAGTGGGATCCTGAGGGTTCAATCGGGCTTATTCGAGACGACAATGACTTTAAACTTGCAGTCACACTCACTCCCATTATAGCACAGACTCAGTCACCAATCGAAGTTGAGATAACTGCATCAGTTCCATTTGAGGTAGAGGTAGCTCCGCATGTGGCCACCCCTATTCCATTTGAAGTGGAAGTGGCCACACTTCACGGTAACAGTATCAACCACACCTCCTTTCGACTCAAAAGTAATACCCTGGGATTATGTTGCCGAGGCTAGGCAAAAAGGGAAGGCAAAGATGGAGGAATCTGATGCTGCACAAGGAATGACCAGGACCGGGAGAATCTATACACCTGAACACTTGGGAGGACCAAGTAAGGATGCTGCTACCAAGTAGCCTGTCATCGAAATAGAACCAGATGACCTTTGGAGGAAAGTGCAATCAAGGGAATATTCCGTCATCGATCATTTGAACAAAACCCCAGGTCAGATATTCATACTGTCACTGTTGCAAAATTCAGAGACACATAAGAATGCTTTGATGAAGGTATTGAGTGAAGCCTACGTGCCCAACAATATCACCTGCGGAGAGATGGCAAATATGGTAGGGCAGGAGCTGGAAAGTCATAAGATAATCTTCCACGAAGATGAGTTGTCGCCTGAAGGGTTGAATCACAATAGGGCATTGCATATCACAGTGCAATTTGAAGACAAGTTCATTGCCAGGGTCTTGGTTAATAGAGGTTCAAGCCTCAATATTTGTCCGTTGGATATTCTAAAAAGACTGGGCAAAGGTTTCCATGAAATACGGGCAGGGAGCATGAATGTGAAAGCTTTCGATGGGTACCAAAGGGCCACGATTGGAGAGATTAATCTTGGTCTACAAATAGGGCCAACTTGGTTTGACATTGAATTTTAGGTGCTCGACATATCAGCCTCATACAATCTCCTGTTAGGCCGACCATGGATACATGTCGTCGGGGCCGTAGCTTCCACACTACATCAAACTGTGAAATTTGAATGGAATCATCAGGAGGTGATCATTCACAGAGATGGGAGTAACCCTATTTACACCAGTCAAACCATCCTGGTTATTGGAAACAGAAGAAGGTTGGGAGGGGAAACCTACCATCATATCGAACGTGTCAATGCCATCGAAAAAGACAAATGGTGGAGAAGCAAAATAGAAAGCATACTGGCATAGTCTAGGTATTAACCCGGCAAGGGGCTTGGGAAAAATCTCCAGGGTATTACTAAGCCGATACAACTGAAGCGTCACGGTACTACCTTCGGGCTCGGATACCAGTATACATAGCAAGAGTATAATGATTGGTCACCTCCAAGGTGTGGACCTTATTACCCTCTCGATCAACCGGTGCCACATCTATATTAGGCTTTTTACCAAGCCGACATAATATGGGGAACTACAGAACAGGAAGCATTAGCAGGGCTGAGGAATTTGTTCTTGGAGGATGAGGATATGGACTGCAATGCAATAATTGAGGAGGAGGAGGAAGAAGGCCTCACTATTCAGAGTGTGGCGAAGGGAGTTGTTCTTAGAAACTGAACCGCCACACCATCCTGAGCCCGCCGAGTCTCTGGGTAGCTTGGCAGATTTCATTCCTATAGCTATTCTAGGAATTTAAGATTTTCCATAATTTGTTTTTAGGATTCACTTGTTTCAAAATAAATGCTCGATTCATCGAGCCGTACCCGTTTTATGTTTTAAGTATTAATCAAATGCATTGCTCTTTATTATTTATTGTTATCTTTCATATTTTTCTTTTTACAGAATTATTATTACTTTTCCTGATGAACCAGTGACTGTGACATGTAATGAGGCAACGCAACATGAGAATAGTGATTCGGATGAAGAAGATGAGATACCTGAGGAAGTTGTGAGGGAAATTGAAAATTTTGAGAATAAGCCTAAGTCCAACCTGGACGAGACTGAAGCAGTAAATTTGGGGGACACCGAGACTATCAAGGAGACTCGCATCGTATTCACTTATCGCCAACAGAGAAGAAAGAGTACATCCGTTTTCTAATGGAATATGAGGACATTTTTGCATGGTCATATGATGACATGACCGGTTTGAGCACATCCATAGTAGCTCACAAGTTGCCTACTAATCCCATGTGCCCGCCAGTAAAGCAGAAACTCAGAAAGTTCAAACCAGATATGAGCCTGAAAATCAAGGATGAGGTTACCAAGCAAATCAAAGCCAAAGTTCTCAGAGTTGTTAAGTACCCAACCTGGTTAGCTAACATTGTGCCAGTACCGAAGAAAGATGGGAAAGTCAGAGTATGTGTTGACTATCGGAACTTAAACAAAGCAAGTCCCAAAGATGACTTTCCACTGCCAAATATACACATCCTGATCGACAACTATGCCAAGCACAAACTCCAATCCTTTGTGGATTGCTTCGTAGGCTACCACCAGATTTCGATGGACGAAGAAAATGTAGAGAAAACAGCCTTTATTACACCATGTGGGGTATACTACTATAAGATGATGCCATTTGGTCTAAATAATGTTGGGGCTACCTACACGAGAGCCATGACAACTATCTTCCATGATATAATACACAAAGAAATAGAGGTGTATGTGGACGACGTCATTATCAAATCCAAGAGGGCTGCAGATCACATAGCAGATTTGAGAAAGTTCTTCGACAGGTTAAGGAGGTACAACTTGAAATTGAACCCCGCGAAGTGTGCATTCGGAGTCCCCGCAAGAAAGTTACTGGGATTCATTGTCAATCATCGGGGGATCGAGCTGGATTCGTCTAAAGTCAAGGCTATTCAGGAATTACCGCCTCCTAGGAGCAAAAAGGATGTAATGAGCTTCCTAGGACGTCTCAACTATATCAGTTGCTTCATAGCACAGTCCACATTTATATGTGAACCCATATTCAAGATTCTAAGGAAAGACGCCGAAACAAGCTGGACCGAGAATTGTCAGAAAGCTTTTGACAAGATCAGGGAGTACCTGTCCACACCACCAGTTTTGGTCCCGCCAGAACCAGGACGGCCTTTGGTACTCTATTTATCTGTATTGTATGGAGCCTTCGGATGTGTTCTGGGACAACATTACGAGACAGGGAGGAAGGAACAATCCATATACTACTTGAGTAAGAAGTTCACGCCTTACAAAGCATGGCACTCTTTGCTTGAGCGCACTTCCTGTGCTTTGACTTGGATGGCCCAGAAGTTGAGGCATTACTTCTGTGCCTATACTACATACCTCATATCCAGGATGGACCCTTTAAAGTATATATTTTAGAAACCCATGCCGAATGGAAAGTTAGCCAAATGGCAGATATTGTTGAGTGAGTTCGATATCGTCCATGTAACTCAAAAGGCGGTCAAAGGGCAAGCATTAACAGATCATCTTCTGAAAATCGGGTGGGAGGAGAATACGAACCCTTGAAAACGTATTTTATTGATGAATAGGTGTCATTCATAGGAGAGGACATTACCGAAGCATACGATGGTTGGAGGATGTTCTTTGATAGAACTGCAAATTTCAAAGGAGTGGGCATTGGAGCAGTTTTGGTATCAGAAACATGTCAACATTATCCGGTATCTGCTAAACCCATATTTCCCTGCACTAACAACATGGCAGAATATAAGGCCTGCATACTAGGACTCAACATGGCAATCGACATGAATATTTAGGAGCTACTTGTAATCGGTGATTCAGATTTGCTCGTACACCAGGTACAAGGACAATGGGCCACCAAAAATTCCAAGATATTGCCATATCTGTACCATGTGAAGGAATTGAGAAAGAGGTTCACGAAGATAGAGTTCCGACATGTGCCCAAAATTCAAAATGAGTTTGTCGATGCATTGGCCACTTTATCATCCATGATACAGCACCCAGACAAGAATTACATTGATCATATACCAGTGAGAATTCATAATCAGCATGCATATTGTGCTCATGTCGAAGAAGAAACAGATAGAAAACCTTGGTTCCATGACATCAAGGAGTATTTGGTGAAAGGAGAATATTCGGAGCATGCAAACCACACTCAGAAACGCACACTCTGGAGGTTGTCCAATCACTTCTTCCATAGTGGAGGAAATTTGTATAGGAGAACTCCTGATTTGGGACTGTTAAGATGTGTCGCCGCAAAAGAGGCTTCTAAGCTACTTGAGGAGATATATGCTAGGACCTGCGGCCCACATATGAGTGGTTTTGTCTTAGATAAGAAAATACTCAGGGCCGGTTAATTTTGGATGACCATGGAGACAGACTGCGTCCAGTATGTCCGCAAATGCTACCACTGCCAAGTGCATGCCGATATGATAAAAGTACCGCCAAACGATCTCAATGCAACAAGCTCACCTTAGCCATTCGCCGCCTGGGGAATGGATGTCATTGGTCCAATCGAGCCCACTGCTTCAAATTGGCACAAGTTTATTCTAGTGGCCATTGATTACTTCATAAAATGGGTAGAGGTTGCATCTTATAAAGCTGTGACCAAGAAAGTCATCGCAAATTTTGTCAAAGATCATATCGTTTGCCGATTCGGAGTCCCCGAGTCCATTGTTACTGATAATGCCGTCAATCTCAACAATGATCTAATGAAAGCCCTGTGTGAAACTTTCAAAATCAAGCACAAAAATTCCACAGCGTATAGACCTCGGATGAATGGAGCCGTAGAAGCCGCCAACAAAAACATCAAGAAGATACTAAGGAAGATGGTAGAAAACCACAAACAATGGCGCGAGAAGCTATCCTTTGCTTTGTTAGGATACCGCACCACATTTCGCACATCAACCGGGGCAACTCCCTACATGCTGGTTTATGGTATCGAGGCTGTCATCCCAGCCGAGATAGAGATTCCTTCTTTAAGAATCATAGAGGAAGCTGAACTCAGCAATGCAAAATGGATAAGGAGTCGCTATGAACAATTCGCCCTCATAGATGAAAAAAGGAAGAATGCAGTATGTCAGGGTCAGCTTTACCAGAATAGGATGTCTAGAGCTTTCAACAAAAGGGTCAAACCAAGACTATTTGCACCGGGACAGCTAGTGCTGAAGAAGATTTTCCCATACCAAGATGAAGCCAAAGGGAAATTCTCTCCCAACTGGCAAGGTCCGTACATGGTTCACAGGGTGCTGACAGGAGGAGCACTCACACTTGCAGAAATGGACGGAGAAATTTAGACAAAACCAATCAATTCAGACGCAGTCAAGAGATACTATGCTTAGGCTATTTACAGTTACTCATATAATGTAATTGAACTACGCTTGACCTGATTCCCGTTTAAGAGGGGATACGCAGGCAGCCTTGTGGGTTCGGTCATATCATAATAAAATTTCCAATTCCACCAAAATCAGAAACTGGGGAAGAATTTTGAGGAGGATCCTCTAAATTCCGGAGCAAGTCCAACCAATGCCAATATATACCAGATGGTCAGAAATTGGTTAAGAAACTGGGGCAAAATTTTGAGAAGGATTCTCAAAATTTCGAGGAATAGTCAACAAGGCTCGTTACCCGCAAACAGCCGAAGGATCATCTACCAAATTGGGGCAGAGTTTTGAGGAGGACCCTCAAAATTCTAACATGAGAAAGCTGCAATGTCTCTGAAATGTGTTACAGTCACTAGTTCATCTAAAATCACTTGATATATCAATATGCTTCTAAAATGACTCTATTTTTATCAATAATTACATATTTTCGAAAACTCTATTTTCATAACAGTTAGGTGTTACCTAGGGAAACTCAAATAAGGCCTTCAGAACGGAGCAAAGCAAGGCTAGGGGACGGAAGCACGAAGCAACCTCCCCTCACAAAACTTACAATTTTTCTTTAAACGCAGGCACATTTGACGTAGCGATAGCATTCGCAAACATGTATACACAAAGCAAATTCACTATCAATCCGGCCATCATATACTGAATATATCTCTAGCTAAGAAATATACTACTCTTATTTGCTACTCGCTCTTTGCATGGGACTAAGCCTTGTCTCGCATATCTGCATGAGGCTAATCCTTGCCTCCATATTTGCATGAGACTAATCCTTGACTCCATATTTGCATGAGGCTAATCCTTGCCTCCATATCTGCATAAGGCTAATCCCTATCTCCATATCTGCATGAGGCTAATCCTTGCCTCCATATTTGCATGAGGCTAATCCTTGCCTCCATATTTGCATGAGGCTAATCCATGCCTCCATATTTGCATGAGGCTAATCCTTGCCTCCATATCTGCATGAGGTTAATCATTGCCTCTATATTTGCATGAGGCTAATACTTGCCTCGATATTTGCATGAGGCTAATCCTTGAGGCTAATCCATGCCTTCATATTTGCATGAGGCCAATTCATGCCTCCATATCTGCATGAGGCTAATCCTTGCCTCCATATCTGTATGAGGCTAATCCTTGCCTCCATATCTGTATGAGGCTAATCCCTGCCTCCATACCTATATGAGGCTAATCCCCACCTCCATATCTGCATGAGGCTAATCCCTGCCTCTATATCTACATGAGGCTAATCCTTGCCTCCGTACCACATGAGGCTAATCTCTGCCTCCATATCTGCATGAGGCTAATCCTTGCCTCCATACTTGCATAAGGCTAATCCCTGCCTCCATATTTGCATGAGACTAGTACTTGCCTCCATATTTTCATGAGGCTAATCCCTGCCTCCACGTCTGCATGAGGCTAATCCTTGCCTCTGCGTTTGCATGGGACTAAGCGTTGTCCCCCCTTACATAAATATTTCTCTCTTCCAGTACTATCTACTTGCTTTTCAATCGGGCTAAGCTCCGCCCTTCATTTCACAAGACTAAGCCTCGTCTTGTTAACATCATATTATTGCATCCCATGGGCTGAAATATCGCCAATCTATCCAAAGGCGTCATAGTCTAAAAGGCATCATCCTCATAGTCGGAAGACACTCTGCCATGGCCTAAGGATCCCTCAAATTTGCATATCATTATTCAAAGGCGTCATGGTTAGGAGACACCATCTTCATGGCCCTAGAACATCATTTCATGGCCTGCGAATCCCTCACTAAACAATTCATGGCCCAGGGCATCATGGTCCGAGGACGTCATCCTTAACCGTCCGAAGGCAACTTTCATGGTCCAAAGGAAATCTGCATCATGTTTAAATTTTCGCACAAATACGGGTTCGTAGCATCTCTTTATCTGCGGGTGATCAACAAGCAACCACTATCCTAGCAGGAGTGGCCTCACTCCAGTTCATTTAACTATCTCAACTAAAACGTTCACCATAACCGCTCTTGCATCCCGTGTCCGTTATTGTAATGACTTCATCGGCATATTCCGCCAATGAATCCAGAACTATACATGGCCCGATTCTTGTAAAACCAGGAATATGTAGGCAACTCAAGACCAGTGTCCGGCCTCTATCTTTCAAAACATCCCATTCGGTTAAAATTGGCCATCATTTCTTTACCCGAAAACTCTTTCATTCTTTCCGGGTAAAAAGGGGCAGCTGTTGATACCCAATTTTTTTCTCACATATTTTAAACACATATATATACTTTCAAAATAGTACATATGCAGTTATAAGCAGGCATAAGTTTTTTTGTATAATTTTTCCATAGTTTTTAAAGCTCCAAATTAATTTATTTCTTCTCTTCTATTATATAAATATCCAATAATTATTCTTCAAATTACTTTTGTGATGATTTAGCCATGTAAATTCATTATTTATGCCAACATAGTATTTAAATATTTTAGTGCATTTTTGTAATTACATTTACATTTTAGTGCTAAATTGTACATCTTTGCAATAATAGCCCATACTAATGTATAATTACATTATTTATGCATAAAATGGTCTTTTATATTTTTATAAGGTTAAATAACTATTTTAAATCAAGTTAGTACACAACAATATTTTTTGGTATTCATTTATTATTTTTATAAATTATTTAGTTATTAAAATTAGCTATTTAAAATCTGCCCCTATTTTTATTCAAATTTAACCTAATACCCAGCCCAAAACTTAATGCCCGACCCAGCCCCAATATCATTCAATCTCGGCCGTTGATCATAGAGATCAACGGCCACAATTAACCGTTTCCTAAATTAAACTAAACAACCTCTCCTCCCAAACCCGGTCATTCTCACTCACACAGTCACCCTGAAATCCCTTTCCTCTCCAATTCTCTCAAAACCTAACCCTAATCAGACCTTGTCGTCACTCATCTATGGCTATTCATAGTGGTTTCTCACCACCCCTAGTCCTCTAACGACCTCTCCTCTACTGGTATCACCACCCCCGGGCCTTTAACTCTTGATTACTATATAAACTCCCTCTTATTTTAACTTCTGGACACGAACAATAGTTCAAAACTACCACTTTTACACTCTAAAAAAGCTCTCTCTGCTCTCCTTGCTACTTGTGATCTCTGTTGTTCTAGCCGGCTGCAAGCCAAGGCTGGAAATTGCACAATACATTACTCACATCTTGTGTTTTTCATTCTTTAACTAGGTATGCTTCTGCTTAATTTTAAGAATAAAAACCTATGTGTTTACTTACTTCTTTAGTCCATATGGCCTGAGTCCATTCTTACCCCTGTCTACTACTTACCCAGTATGCCTAATACTGCCTATTCAAATCTATAATTAGCATGTTTCCGCTTTACTTGCTTGTTTGCTATCTTGTTTACCATGTCTACATATGAAATTAAGCATGTTTGACTGACTACTGTTTATCTAGCATGTCTAGACTCTGCCTTTGTGTGATTCGCATGCCTTCACCTGTTAATACTTGCCTAGCATGCGTATCTAAGCCTTTGCCTACTCTGCCTCACTCCTGCTAAGTTAATTACTCTCCCTAGAATGGATTCAACATGTTTCTTCTATGATCTTTGCTGCATGACCTGCATTCCAGTTCTGTGGAACCCCTTTAGGAGTTTTATTAAGGTGTATCCTCTGTGTTCCCAACCCCTCTTCCTTTGTGTGATGGTTGTTTGCCAAAGTACTTCCTAAAACTGTTTGTTCTATGACTTATGTTCTGATTGCAAATTGTTCCATTACACTTTCCCAAACTATTTTATCAGTAATGGTTTTCAAAACTTCTTTTCAGTCCTAAGGCCTTTCTTTTAAACTCTTTCAAACCATTATGCATTTCACTTACTCCTAGAATACTAGGTCCTGCCCCTCTGGTATGTGTACTTTTTAGAGACCCTTGAGATCTCTTTGAACTCTAGCATATCAGGGTTGGCACTTCCACACTGCACAATAATCAGTTGTTATTAGAGAAAGGTCTAGGTATGAGCATTTCCCGGGATCCTTGAGGTCCTTAGGAAACTCTGACACACCTAGACATGAAATTGGTTATGGAACTTTGGGCATTTGAGACTATTGGAGGCTTGGAAATCACTTTGGGCCTACTTCAGGATCCCTATAGCTTAATTTCTGTTCTATTTATGTAATTTTGTTAATCATTGGTCTGTAATAATTAATTGTAAACAAACAGTAGGGTGATTAGTGAAAAAGGGAGGGCAGTTGTATATTGTGGGTAAATTGGGTAGATAACATGCCTATAGGGTCTATTTTGATTCAAATGTGTTTGTTAGATAATATGCCTATAGGATCTGCTTGGGTTTAACTAAATTCTGCATGCTTTACTTTTACACAATTAGAAGCCATGCCTATAGGATCTGAATCAGCTTTATAATTAGATATCATGCCTATATGGTATAAAGTAATTGAAGTTCAGTTTCCATTATAGCATGTATTCAAATTCGTCTCCTTAGAAATCATGCCTATAAGATCAAAGCCAACTTTTACTAATTAGATACCATGCCTATAGGATTTATAATCAGCTGTAATAGAAATCATGCCTATATGATCTAAAACCCAGTTTAACTAGATTTAAAATCAGTTTGACTCGTGCTCGTCAGTTCTGAATCAGATTAAATAACCTACTTTTTTCGTGTTACTCAATATCACTAGAAAGCATGCCTATAGGACCTAAATTTCTGAATTCCTAATCAGTAATAGATACCATGCTCATAGGACATCACCATTATACGCCTAAGTAAGCTTATAGGACGATTAAAAATCCTGCAACTATAAAAGTGTGTTTTGTTATCTGTGACTGCTCATAATCAACAGGTCTAAAATCAGTAGGCAAGTTGAATAGGTCTTTGACACTTTGGTCCAAATTCAGTACTGCATATTCTCTGCTCACCAAGATATTATGCTCAAAGGTTTTCTCTTAAATACCTTAAACTGTTGTTTGAGACGTGCACTTACTTGTTCTGTTTGTGGAGGTAAATGTTAGCCTTTAATTGTTCCCTTTTTAAATGCAGTCCTAATTGTTTTGAATGACGCCTAGATTTTTCTCTTTTAAGTACTTTAGTATGGTCTAGAGCTACCTAAATTAGAGGTCCTAAATACCTCCAGGGCCACCAGGAAGGGACGGGTAGTGCACGCATAGGACATCTTTCAAAGTTGCTAGAACGCTTTAGGCTATGACCAAGGGGAGAGAATTGGGTAGTAAGGATATGATGACTACGCAGTAATGTCACGTGTAGCCCCTCACTGAGGAGTGATTACCAGACATTGTGTGGGTATGATCCTATAGGCTAACCAACCTAGGACCCCTCTTTCCCAACTCTCTTTGTTTAAATAAAGTTACTTTTCTTTATATATGTGCAACTTGTTCAAGCCTTTTCCCCTGTTTTATTACTTGAATCATACATGTGCTTAGAATGTCAAAACATGTCTTTACTTTCAAGTACGTATTAAAACTGTTTATTTGTAAAAGGACTAATTCACATAGTTTAAGTTCGGTCGGGAACCACCGTTGTGGACCGCGAGAGGTGCCTAACACCTTCCTCTCAAGGTTATTTCGAGCCCTTACCCTAATCTCTGGTAATGCAAACTAATTACATGAGTTAATCGCTTTAGGTGCCCTAACGCACCATACTGTTAGGTGGAGACTCTTAAAATACCCAATTCCAAAAAAGGAAACGAGTTATTTCTCCCATAAATATCGAATCCGGGACTTCCCCATCAAAAAGGGAAAAAAGGGGGTGCGACACCCCCCCCAATGAGCGCAGTCGACTATATATTTATGGATCGGGCTGCAAGCCGCAGCGATTATTATGAGATATCTATTGAGCGGGAGTGTTGAGTGTGAGTGATGATTGATGAGAGTTGAGTCACGGGTGATTGAGAGGCTTGCCCGAGGGGCTTATTTTATGAAATTATTATTTTCACTCTTCTTTTATACTGAGCCTCTATTGAAAAATGTTGAACAAATGTTTTAAATAACTTTCATTGAAATTGGAGTTTTTACGAGATGTTAGGAATTTGAATTACTGATTTGACTTTGTTATTTCCATTGAGATTCTATGTTATGAGATGTATAAGATTTTAAATGCTCATCACTGCACTCAGCCTTTATGTATAATTGTTACTTACTGAGTTGGCATGCTCACGTTACTCCCTGCACTTTGTGTGCAGATCGAGGTGTCAGGGCATCCGAGTGAGAGCTGATCTTTTTCTTCAGAGCATTTTCGGAGTTAGCTCGGCATCCGTAGCCCCTGCCTTACTCCTTCCTATCTTTTTGTATTTGTATTTATCAGACTCATCTTGTATTGAATAGAGAGTAACAACTTGTATTTTAGTGGCTCATGACTAGTGACGCTGGGATCGGGCAGTGGTTGATGTTTTGCATATTTGTTCCGCTTGATTTGAAATGTTTAAACGAAATATTTGTGATAATATCTGATTAGTAAATGAATTAAGAAAAGACATGTTTATGTTATAAATGTCGAATCAGCTAGCCTAGTACTGCGATAGGCGCCATCACGACCGGGGTGGTTAGGGTCGTGACAAGTTGGTATTAGACCCTAGGTTACATAGGTCTCACCAGTTATGAGCCGGTTTAGTAGAGTCATGCGGATCGGTATGGAGACGTCTGTACTTATCTTCGAGAGGCTGCAGAACCTTTAGGAAAAACTTCACATTCTTGAATTCCTGTCGTGCGAATCTATTGATTCTGGTAACTTAACTTCTGATATTCTATTCTCTTACAGATGGTGAGGACACGTGCTACCGGTCAGGACGGACGGCCACCAGTACCACCAGTTGGGGCCACTAGAGGCCGAGATCGCGGTCGAGGCCGTGGTAGGGGCAGGGATGTAGCTCGCATAGCAGCTAGGGTAGCACCTACAGATCCACCAGTCGCCCCAGTTTACGATCAGGTCCCAGCTGTGCCGACTGTTATCCTAGGCCTTCAGCAAGCCCTAGCCCAGATTCTATCAGTGTGCACTGGCTTGGCTCAGGCGGTCTCAGTTACTACAACCGCAGCTACTTCTCAGGCCGGAGGAGGCACCCAGACTCCCACCGCTCGCACACCTGAGCAGGTTGTGTAGGGACTTCAGACCTTGGGGGCACTACCAGCCCAATTGGTTGCAACTGCTCAGGATTATGTGGTACCAATTATGCCTAACGACGAGCAGCGTCGAATATAGAGGTTTGGTAGACTTCAGCCTCCGACTTTTAGTGGTACAGAGGGCGATGATGCCTAGGGTTTCTTGGACAAGTGTTAGAGGATGCTTCGTACCGCAGGTATTTTGGAGACCAGTGAGGTCTCGTTCACTACTTTCCAGTTTTTAGGAGCTGTCATTACTTGATGGGAGGCTTATGAGAGGCGTAGGCCTGTTGGTGCATCGCCCCTTACCTGGCAGCAGTTCTTCGCTCTCTTTTTGGAGAAGTATGTGCTACAGTCTCGCATGGAGGAGCTGCGCAGGCAGTTCAAGCAGTTGCGTCAGGATGATATGACTATGATGCAATATGAGATGAGGTTTTCAGAGCTAGCTCGTTATGCTTTTTGGTTGGTTCCGACGGATAGAGAGATAATCAGGAGGTTCGTAGATGGCCTCACATATCAGCTTCGGATTCTCATTGCTAGAGAGAGGGTGTCAGGTACTGCTTTTGAGCAAGTTGTTGATATTGCCCGAGAGATTGAGTTAGTTCATTGCCAGGAGCGATATGAGAGGGAGGCCAAGCTGTCTCGAGGATCTGGTAGTTTTTGTGGTGTTCCTTCAAGAGGTCAGTTTCAATACGGCAGAGGTCGTCCATTCAGACATGCTCAGTCAGCTCGCCCAGTTCATCGTGGGGCATCATCGGGCCATGATTCTCATATTTCTCATCAGGGTCATTCATCACTGAGTACCCTTCCAGCCTAGTGTTTGTCTCGTGCTCCATCAGTTTAGGGATCTTCCAAGCCAGGTTCTTCTACTAGTCATCCCGGTGCTAGGGGTTCCCTTCAGTCCCCGTCCTCCGCACCAGGGAGTTGTTATGAGTGTGGAGAGTTTGGGCATATGAGGAGACAATGTCCTCGTCTTCTTGGGGGTCCATCTGAGCAGAGGAGTCAGCCCTCAACTTCAGCTCTAGTTACTTTACCACCCGCCCAAGTGGCTAGGGGTGAGGGTCAGTCATCTAGGGGTCGCCCCAAAGGGGGAGGTCGATCAAGTGGTGGTCAGGCCCATTTCTATGCACTCCCAGCCAGACTAGATGTTATTTCTTCAGCTGATGTGATTACAGGTATTGTCTCAATTTGCCACAGAGATGCCTCTGTGTTATTTGATCCTGGTTCCACTTTTTCATATGTGTCATCATATTTTGCTTGTTATTTGGATACGCCCCGTGAGTCTCTTGTTTCATCTGCTTGTGTATCTACTCCAGTGGGCGATACTATTATTGTGAACCACGTATATCGGTCGTGTGTGGTGACTATTGGGGGTTTGGAGACTCGAGTGGACCTTCTGTTGTTTTGTATGGTGGATTTTGATGTGATATTGGGCATGGAGTGGTTATCTCCGTGTCGTGCTATTTTGGACTATCATGCCAAGATAGTGATATTGGCCATGACGGGTGTGCCATGGATTGAGTGGCGAGGTTCGATGAATTATGTTCCCAGTAGAGTGATTTCGTTTTTGAAGTCCCAGCGGATGGTTGGGAAGGGTTGTCTTTCTTATTTGGCCTTCATGAGGGATGTTAGTGCAAAAGCACCTACCATTGATTCAGTCCCGATAGTAAGGGACTTTCCGGATGTGTTTCCTGTAGACTTGCCAGGCATGCCGTCAGACAGGGATATTGACTTTGGTATTGATTTGGTGCCCGACACTCATCCCATTTCTATTCCACGTATCGTATGGCACCGGCGAAGTTGAAGGAGTTGAAGGAGCACCTTCAGGAACTCCTTAATAAGGGGTTTATTCAGCCTAGTGTGTCACATTGGGGTGCGCTTGTTCTATTTGTGAAGAAGAATGATGGCATGATAAGGATGTGCATTGATTACAAGCAGTTGAACAAAGTCACAATCACGAACAAGTATCCTTTGCCTCGTATTGATGATTTAGTTGACCAGCTTTAAGGAGCGAGGGTGTTCTCCAAGATTGATCTCAGGTCGGGGTATCACCAGTTGAAGATTAGGGACTCAGATATTCTTAAGACAGCTTTTAGGACCTGATATGGTCGCTATGAGTTCCTTGTGATGTCTTGTGCGATGACCAATGCCCCAACAGCGTTTAAGCATTTGATGAACATCGTGTTTCAGCCTTATCTCGACTTGTTTGTTATTGTATTCGTTGATGATAGTCTGGTGTATTCACGTAGTCAGGAGGAGCATGCTGAGCATTTGAGAGTCATACTGCAGCGGTTGAAGAAGGAGAAGTTTTATGCAAAGTTCTCCAAGTGTGAGTTTTGGCTCAGTTCAATGGCTTTCTTGGGGCACGTGTTGTCCAGTGAGGGGATTCAGGTTGATCCGAAGAAAATAGAGGCAGTTCAGAGTTGGCCCAGACCATCCTCAGCCACAGAGATTCGCAGCTTTCTTGGTTTGGTAGGTTATTACCATCGGTTCGTTCAGGGATTTTCATCTATTGCATCACCCTTGACCAAATTGACTTAAAAGGGTGCTCCATTCAGGTGGTCGGATGAGTGTGATACGAGCTTCCAGAAGCTCAAGACTGCCTTGACCACAACCCTAGTGGTAGTTTTTCCATTATTTTCAGGTTCATATATAGTATATTGTGATGCTTCTAGAGTTAGTATAGGGTGTGTTTTGATGAGAGAGGGTAGAGTGATTGCTTATGCTTTTCGTCAGTTGAAGCCCCATGAGAAGAACTACCCTGCTCATGATTTGGAGTTGGCTTCCATTGTTCACGCGTTAAAGATTTGGAGGCATTATCTCTATGGTGTGTCTTGTGAGGTGTTTACTGATCATCGTTGTCACGACCCAAAATCTCACATGTCGTGATGGCGCCTATCGTGGTACTAGGCAAGCCTCAACTCAACATTTCAACATAGAAGAACTTTTAAATAAAGGTGAAAGCAGTTACTGTTAAATAAAACCTTTTAGAACAAAATATAACTCCAAAAGTATTAAACAATCCATCCCTAAATCCGGTGTCACTGAGTGCATGAGCATCTAAATAATAACAACATCCGACTGATAAAACACTGTCTGAAATATAGAACAGTACAATATGAAAGGAAAGGAGAGTCAAGGTCAGCGAACGCCATGCAGCTACCTCAATAGTCTCTTGAGTATGACTCCTCAATCAACAACCACCGTGACCAGAAGTGCCTGGATCTGTACATGAGATACAAGGGGTAACGTGAGTACACCAACTCGGTAAGTAACAGAAATAATAAGGAACTGAGAAGTAGTGACGAGCTATGCAAATACATTTATCTCAATAACTTTCAATTTAACATTTTAAGTCTCATCATTAAGTACTCAAGTAAACCAGATATCAAATATTCTAGAAATATGTATTACAAGGACAAATAGCAACTAAGTTCAGCAATTAACTGAAAACAAATACAGCCTCTCAAGGCAACAGTCACTAAGCTCATCTCAACAGCTCAATCACTCGGCTCTCAACCCACAATAATCATACTCAATAGGTACTTGCGCTCACTAGGGGTGTGCAGACTCCGTAGGGGCTCTTTCAGCCCAAGCGCTATAAACCGCACGGGCAACTCACATGCTATAATAATATCTGGATCCACACGGACAACTCACGTGCTATAATATAATATATGGATCTGTACGGACAAATCACGTGCTATAATATAATATCTGGATCCGCACGGACAACTCACGTGCTATAATATAATATCTGGATCCGCACGGACAACTCACGTGCTATAGTATCAATAACCCCACACTTAGGCCCTCGGCCTCACTCAGTTATCAATCTCTCCAATCTCTCGGGCTCTCAGAAATCATATAAACGACCCAAACATAAGTAATATCAAATATCAACAATGAATAGCAAGAGACGGAGGCATAATAAGCATGAAAAGTTATGACTGAGTACAAACAACAATTTAGCAGCTAATTCAGCAAGTACACGACCTCGCAGGTCTCAACAATGATCACATAAAGCCTAAATATGATTTCTAACATGAAGTACAGTCAATTTCCATGAAAAACAGAGGAAACATATATTAAACAGTAGGCCAATTGATTCCACAGTCTCATGGGACGGACCAAGTCACAATCCCTACGGTGCACGCCCACACGCCCGTCACTTAGCATGTGCGTCACCTCCAAAATAGTCATACGACACAATGTCTGGGGTTTCATACCCTCAAGACCAGATTTATAACCGTTACTTACCTCAATCCGAGCAAAAATCCAACTCTGAAATGTCTTTGCCTCTCAAATCGACCTGCGAATACCTCGAATCTAGCCACAATAATTCGATTCAGTCAATACCATTTATAAGAATTAATTCCCTATGAAATTTTGCATTTTTCATTAAAAATCCGAAATTTGCACTAAATTTCACCCGTGGGGCTCACATCTCGAAACCCGACAAAAATTATGGAATATGAACCCCCATCCAACCACGAGTCCAACCATACAAATTTTACCAAAATCCGATAACAATTCGGCCTCCAAATCATCAAATCTCATTTTCAAATGCCTAGACCCAAATTCTCGATTTACACCTCAAAAACACGTAATCTAGCCGGGATATTCAATAATAATTCAATAATATTGACTAACAATGATCACAAGGGACTTACCTCAAGAGTTCCCATGATTTCTCGCTCAAAATTGCCAAAATTCGAGCTTTGAAGTAAAAACAAATGACCCAAAACTCGGACTGCTGGACTTAAATCTGTCCAAAAATTTTGGGTACTGTTCACACGGTACTATTCACATCCAATGTTCATGGGTACTATTCACGGGTACTGTTCACATACTGTAGAAAAAATCAGCAACTGTACAAAGAGAAAAATTCAACAGCTTTTTATTTTTTATTTTTATTCGTTAACCTTCCGAAATTCACCCGAGTCCCTCAGGACTTCAATAAAATGCATCAACCAGTCCTAAAACATGATATGAACTTAGTCAAAACCTCAAATTACATCGAATAATGATAAAACCGTGAATCACACCCCAATTCAAGCCTAATGAAACTAAGAACGTCCAACTTCTATATTCGATGCAAAAACCTATCAAATTAAGTCCGATTGACTTCAAATTTTTCACACAAGTCATAAATGACATAACGAAGCTATGAAAATTTTCAGAACTTGATTCCGACCCCGATATCAAAAAGTCAACCATTCGGTCAAACTTCCAAACTTAAATTTCTTATTTTCGCCATTTCAAGCTTATTTTAGCTACGGACCTCGAAATAAATATCTGGACATACTCCTAAGCCCAAAATCACCATACAGAACTATTGGAATCATCAAAAATCTATTCCGGGGTTGTTTACACATATTTCACCTTCTGGTTGATTTATTCAACTTAAGCTTTTTTCTTGAAGACTAATTGTCTCAATTCATTTCAAAACCTCATCGGATCCAAACCAATTACCCCGGTGAGTCATATAACAACTGTAAAGCATGAATTTAGCAGTAAATGGGGGAAAATGGACTGTAATATTCAAAATGACTGGTCGGGTCGTTACACACTTATTCAAGCAGAAGAATCTCAATTTGAGGCAGCGGAGATGGTTGGAGCTGCTAAAGGACTATAATATCACTATCTTGTGCCATCCAGGGAAGGCCAATGTAGTGGTCGATGCCTTGAGTAGGAAGGCGGTAAGTATGGGCAGTTTGGCGTATATTCCTATTGGGGAGAGACCTCTTGCAATTGATGTTCAGGCATTGGCTAATCGGTTTGTGAGGTTGGATATTTCGGAGCTTAGTCGGATCTTAGCTTGTGTGGTTTCTCGGTCTTCCTTGTTTGATCGCATCAGAGAGCGTCAGTATGATGATCCTCATTTGCTTGTCCTCAAGGACAAAGTTCAGCACGACGATGCTAGAGATATGACTATTGGTGATGATGGGGTATTAAGGATGCAGGGCCGGATATGTGTGCCTAATGTAGATGGGCTTCGGGAGTTGATTCTGGAGGAGGCTTATAGCTCACGGTATTCCATCCATCCGGGTGCCGCGAAGATGTATCAGGATTCAAGACAACACTACTAGTGGAGAAGAATGAAGAAAGACATAGTGGGATTTGTGGTTCGGTGTCTCAATTGTCAGTAGGTGAAATATGAGTGTCATAGACCGAGTGGCTTACTTCAACAGATGGATATTCCAAAGTGGAAGTGGGAGGGATCACCATGGATTTCGTAGTTGGACTCGCACGAACTTTGAGGAAGTTTGATGCTATTTGGGTGATTGTGGATCTGCGACCAAGTCCGCACACTTTATTCCTGTGTGTACTACCTATTCTTCAGAGCGGTTAGCAGAGATTTATATCCGAAAGATTGTTTGCCTGTATATGGTCCCAGTTTCCATCATTTTAGATAGAGGTACTCAATTTACATCGCAGTTTTGGAGGGTCGTGCAGCGAGAGTTGGGTACTCAGGTTGAGATGAGCATAACTTTTCACCCTCAGACGGACGGGCAATTCGAGCGCACTGTTCAGGTATTAGAGGACATGTTGCGCGCTTGCGTCATTGATTTTGGGGCTTCATGGGATCAATTTCTACCGCTCGCGGAGTTTGCATATAACAACAGTTATCAGTCGAGTATTCAGGTGGCTCCATATGAGGCTTTGTATGGGAGACAGTGTAGATCTCCAATAGGATGGTTTGAGCTGGGTGAGTCCAAGCTTTTGGGTACAGACTTGGTGCAGGATGCTTTGGATATGGTGAAAGTGATTCAGGAGTGGCTTCGTACAGCGTAGTCGAGACAAAAGAGTTATGCTGATTGGAAGGCTCTTGATGTGTCTTACATGGTTGGGGAGAAGGTTCTACTGAAGTTTTCGCCCATAAAGGGTGTTATGAGATTTGGAAAGAAGGGTAAATTGAGTGCTCGGTTCATTTGGCCTTTTGAGGTGCTTCGGAGGATTGGGGAGGTGACTTTGCCACCTAGCTTGTTGAGTGTGCATCCGATATTTCATGTTTCTATGCTCCAAAAGTATATTGGTGATTCGTCTCATGTTTTGGATTTCAGCACGGTTCAGTTAGATGGTGATTTGACTTATGATGTGGAGCCAGTGGCTATTTTGGAGCGACAGGTCCAAAAGTTGAGATCAAAGGATATAGCTTCAGTGAAAGTGCAGTGGAGAGGCCGACCTATAGGAGGCTACCTGGGAGACCGAGCGGGAGATGCGGAGCAAATATCCTCACCTATTTGAGGTTTCAGGTATGTTTCTTAGCTCGTTCGAGGACGAACATTTGTTTAAGAGGGGAATGATGTAACGACCTGGCCGGTCGTTTCATGAGTAACATCCCTGTTTTCCCCATTTTTGCTTCTTTATGTATCATTCGTCTATATTTAATCATATCATGTTGGTTGTTTGGTGTTCGGAGTGGTCTTGGAGTGAAATGAGACACTTAGTTTTTATTTTAGGAGCGTAAGTTGGAGAAGTCAATCGGATGTTGACTTATGTATAGAAGATCTTGGATGTGAATTCTGTTGGTTCGGATAACTTCATTAGGTGATTTTGGACTTAGGAACGTGTTCGTAATGTAATTTGGAGGTTCATGGTAGATTTAGGCTTGAATTGGCAAAATTGGAAATTTGGCGTTTTCCGGTCGGCAATGGAAATCTTGATATCAGGGTCGGAATAGAATTCCGGAAATTAGAGTAGGTTTGTTGTGTCATTTGTGACGTATGTACAAAATTTCAGGTTATTCGGATGAGGTTTGATAAGCTTGTGCATCGTTTGCGAAATCCGGAAGTTTGGAGATCCTTAGGCTTGAATCCGAGGGTGATTTGGTGTTTTAATGTTGTTTTGAGTATTCCGAAGTTTGGAATAAGTTTGAATGGTGATAGGTGACTTGTTCATATTTTTGGTTGAGGTCCCGGGGGCCTCGGGATGATTTCGAAAAGATTGGAACATGGTTTGAGCAGCTAAACTTTGCTACTTCTGTCGTTTTCGCACCTGCGGATTGGGGACCGCAGGTGCGAGACTCGCATAAGCGAGATTTGGACCGCATATGCGGCGAATTGGAAAGTTTAGGAAAACAGCAGGTGCGAGATGTTGACCGTAGAAGTGGGTTCTGGAATTTAAGGGGAAACCGCACCTGCGATGGAATTTTCGCAGGTGCAGCGTCGCAGAAGCGACTTGGAGACCGCAGATGTGGAAGTCGCTGGGCAGAAAGTATAAAAGGCCCTCTTCGCGAATTTCTGCCATTTCTTCACCATTTTTGGATGAGTTGGAGCTTGGGGACTATGATTCGAAGAGGGAATTAAGTGTTTTCAGTGAGGTAAGCTACTTGGACCTTGTATCTTGTGTTTATGGAGATTATTACATTGTTTAATCATGATATTAGTGGGAAAATTTGAGAAGAAATTGGGAAATTAGGACTTTAAATTGGGGATTTGAGGGGCCATTTGAGGTCCGATTTAGATAATTTTGGTATGTATAGACTCGGGAGTGAAATGAGTTTCTAGTTTTGCAATTTTTGTTGGATTCTGAGACGTGGGCCCAGGGGCCGGGTTTGAGAAAATTTGGGATTTTGGGTCTAATTTGATAATTTTTGTGTGGGTTTTGTTCTTTTGGCATGTATTGATGTTATGATTCTGATTTTGGATAGATTCGAGGCGATTTGAGGCCGAGTCGAAAGGCAAGAGCATTTCAGAGTAGATCTTCATCCAGTTTGAGGTAAGTAACGATTGTAAATCTAGACCTGAGGGTATGAAACCCCGAAATTTCATACTATTTTAATAAGTGAGGTGACACACATGCTAGGTGACGGGCATTTGGGCGTGCACCCGCAGGGATTGTGACTTGGTCCATCCCGTGGCAATTGTAGAGTTGCATATTTTGATAAACTCTATATGATATCTATGTGTTTTAGAAATGAATCTGTTAACTTGGGCTGAATGCCATGTTTGGGGCCTTGTGCCATATTGTTTGGACCCTCAAGGATATTTTACTACTATCCTCACACTATTTTGATTCGAAGGCATATCCTCAGTCATGATTTTTACCTGTTTATTGTTTGATTCAGTTTCATTACTCTACTTTTAAATATATGAAAACTGTTTGGACTAAGGATGCGTTTGATATTAAGGAAAATATTTTTCGGAAAATATTTTTTAATTTTCCCATGTTTGGTTGGCTTAAATGTTTTGGAAAATATTTTCCTTATGAACTCATTTTCCTCCAATTGGAGGAAAAAATTTTCCTTATCAAGAGAAGGGAAAACATTTTCCAAAACTCCTTCTCAACCTTTCCTACCCTCACCAACCCACCCCACCCTCTCTCCAAAAAAAGTTTTTTTTTTCAAATTTCCATTTTTCCGTTCCCACCCTACTACCTCTCCAACCATACCCCCGAAAAAAAAATATTTTTTTTACCTTAATTTTTTTTTTGCAATTTCAAATTTCTGTTTTTTCGTTTTTCTGCACCACCCACCCCCCTCCCCTTGAAAAAAAAGCAAAAAAAAATTAACTTTTTTTTTTGTAATCTAAATTTCTGTTTTTTTCTTTTTACTGCCACCCCTCCCGAAAAAAAATTATATATATTTTTTAGTTTTATTTTTATTATTTATCGATTTAAAGGCTCAAAATTTTACAAATTCTAAAAATATGAGTTCGGAGGTTTATGTATTTGGAAGTTTATGGGTTTAGAAACTATAAAGTTTACGGGTTCAAAATTCCGCGATTTTGAAAGTTTAGCGGTTTGAAAGTTTATGACTTCATGTTTATTATATCTAAATTATTTATGAATACTCTTGAAAGTCATTTTCCTTAATTTGCGTACCAAACACCGAAAAATAAAAAAGATTACTACTTGTTTTCCAAGAAAACATTTTCTTGGAAAATATTTTTCACGAAAAATATTTTCCGTTATACCGAACACGCCCTGAGTTCCCTGATTTTCCACTAAAATGCCCGAGTGGCTGCGAGATTGATGACTGAGAGTGGCCGAGGGCCTGATGGTGAGGATTATATATTTAAGGATCGGGTTGCACACCGCAATGATATATATATATATATATATATATATATATATATATATATATATGTGTGTGTGTGTGTGTGTGTGTGTGTGGATCGGGCTGCATGCCGCAACGGTTATTATGAGATATCTATTGAGCGGAGTGCTGAAATGTGAGTGCCGATTGATGAGAGTTGAGTCATGAGTGATTGAGAGGCTTGCCCGAGGGGCTTATTTTATGAAATTACTATTTTCACTCTTCTTTTATACTGAGCATCTATTAAAAATGTTGAACAAATGTTTTAAACAACTTTCATTGAAACTAGAGTTTTTACGAGATGTTCGAAAATTAAATTACTGATTTGACTTTGTTATTTCCATTGAGATTCTATGTTATGAGATGTATATGATTTTAAATGCTCGTCACTGCACTCAGCCTTTATTTATAATTGTTACTTACTTAGTTGGCGTATCAGAAGTTTAGTTACTAGAATATCAGAAGTTTAGTTACCAGAATCTGAACTTATGTTACCAGAATATCAGAAGTTTTGGAGCTGCTGAAACACTCACTGAATCTGAAAGATGATATTATTATTACCTTTATGTCTGATATGAAAAAGGTACAAGTTATGATATTGTTTAATGGAATCTTGCAGTTATTTTTATCTTTTTTATATAGTTGATTCTGTTTAAATTTATATGTGCAGGGTCTGTTGGAAGCAATAAGAACTGTCCTCCCTCTCTCAAATCACAGGTTTTGTGTAAGGAATATTGAAGCCAACTAGAATAAGAGGATCAGAATTTCAGGAGAGATGAAGAAATACATATGGTGATCTGCTTGGAGCACTTATGAGGAGGACTATAAAGATCAATTAAAGCAGCTTAGTGAATTGTCTGTTGATGCTGCCAAGGAGTTGCTTAGGTATCCATCACAAAATTGGTGCAATGCATATTTTGATACATTATGCAAAATCAGATGGTGGACAATAATTTTACAGATTCCTTCAACTCGTGGATTATAGAAGCAAGAGGCAAGCCTATCCTGGAGATGCTTGAGGATATTAGAGTCAAGATTGTGAACAGATTGAGAGAGAAGGAAGAAGCGGCAAAAACATAGGGAGGTGAGTTCAGTCCTAACTGTGTGAAGTTGTATGCTGCTTATTTGAAGGTTGCCAACTTATGTACTGTTCATTTCAATGGTAAAAGTGGCTATGAGATTTTCGAGGGTGATGATAGACATAGAGTGAACCTAGTGGAGAAGCAATGCACTTATAGATCCTGGAAGTTGATTGACATCTCATGCCCTGATGCCATCAGGACACAACAATACAAGAGAGGATTCAATGACTGAAATTAGTTGGTGATACAGCAAGGAAGCTTACTTGATTACATATAGGGCCAAGTTGATGCCTGTTAGAGGTGAAAAGTTCTGGAAATTATTACCAGAATATGCTATGGAACAGAGGCGGACCCAGGATTTTAGCACGACGAGGGAACCATTGTATGCTAATTACTAGTAATAAAATTTGGCGACTCTTTAAAAACTCAATGATTATGCTGACTTATCATCCAAGTATAAATAAAAAGAAGTTCTAAAGAAATATAAAGCATCGAACAAAGAGAGAAATTTCTTTGCAAAATAGGTGCTATGGAAAGGGAAGGTATTTGCAAAATAGGTGTTGTGGAAACTTTAAAATTTCTAACTTTTTCTTATTTAAAAAAAAAGGGTATATGATCAAAAAGGTATTCAAACTTCAAAAATTATCAAAAAAAAAAACTTACTAAACAAATCAAGATTAAGGGTGTGCTAATAGTTAAAGAACTAAAAAAAGTATCAAACTCCTAATTAGTTGTCATTGCCGAGTCAGAGTTGATGTATGCCCTCTACTTTGTTAAAGTGATTGCTGAAAAAAGTTATGGCAGAAAGATTTGTATTTTTCTACTTCTGAAGCGCAATAAATTACAATTTGAGACTTTTAATCTTAAGAGAGGGATTTGAAAAAGAATAAAATTAATTAAGTTGATTATTATGTATTAAAACTAATCTATAATTGAATTCAAGGTATGATAAAAGTAAAAAATGAAGTAATTTGCTATTAAGTACAAATTGTTTGAATTCAAAGAAGTAAAATAAAAAGAAGAGGAGAAAACGAAAATGAGTTTTGAACCCACAACATCTAGCAAAGGCAGAAACTTAAGCGCCCCACAAAGCCACTCCTCTAGTTTGCCTCTTAGTATCTGGGGCACACAAAAAATATTTAAGGGTCCCAGCTGCATGCAGAGATACAAATAAGATACATATACATGGTTTTTGCTGAGGATAACAGAGTCCCGTGATCCCTCAACCCTCAATGTAGGTCTGCCTCTGTTATGGAATCACCTATACTTGTGAAAACTATTGGAAGGCCAAAAGTTAAAAGAAATAGAAAGAAGGATGAGACTAACAATCAAAACCCTAAGAAATTCCTATTTTCTCACCCCTTTGTTTGCCACTTCGCCATCTGCCGCTGCCGAAAATAGTCCATGGCGGAGGCGCCACTCCAAATAGGCCCACCTTTTAACCAGATAACCCTCGTTCACCCCTCTCTTCAAATCCCACAACCATTTCCCCTGATTCCCTCTCGTTTAAAGATATTTTTTATTATTTCAATATCATGACTATTATTTGGTGTTTGTCAAGTTTGTTCGAATGTAGTCTTGGATATGAGTTAAACTACTACATGCAGTATGTTGATTGAAATCTATTTATTTTGAACTTATGTGTAAATCCGTATAAAGCTGGTCACTTACACTGTTTATTCCATTTAAGTTATATTAATTTTATGCTTAAAATTTTCTGAAGGTTGCTCAAAATCTGTTTGAGCTTCATGTTCATGATAGAAGGGTCTATCCTGAATATTCATGTATTTGTCTACAATAGTAGAAGCAAAAACAGTATTTAGAAAAGAGATTAGTTAGGAATAGTAATACATAGATCTGTCATCATTATGTATAAGGAATTAAACTAATTGTTTAGTTAATAAGTTGTAATAATTTAGTTTCTTTCTATATTTTCTTTTGTAGGGCGTGCTAGTTTAATATGTTAGTTAATTTTACTGTATTGTTTAAAGCAATTAAATACAGTAATTCTGATTTGGTAGTTTTAGAATTTTCAGATTATGGAAAACTGGATTTTCTGAGTAAACTGGATAGTGGATCTGGTACATTTTCAGGTCCAAACCAATTGGGTCCATGGAATTGTATTCTAGGTTTCTACTAATAAATTAAGTTGATAGTTTGATTAAAGATATTTATTCTCTAAAAGTTTTAGATACACAATATGATTTTTAAATTTATCATTTTAACACGGTGTTAACATAAGAAACAAAAATATAAAATTTATTAAATTGGACCGGATTTTGATTTGTTTTGCTCAGGCCTTATGTTCCTTTTAGCATCCCGTTTTAAAAAGAAAGTGCAAAAGTACAAGCTAATATTCAATGATTGGTATTACGAAAAAATAAATCACAAATTTTCAGTATTAAATTCATTCAATAGTTAGTAATATGTGCATTGGGCTAGGGTCATCTGGACCCAGCCATCATCAGGCCTAAATTCCCTTTGATTGAATCCCCTTAGTTGGTCAGATAATTGTCGATACGCGTATTGGGCCAGAGTTCATTTGGACTCATCCATTATCAGGCCCAAAACCTCTTTATTTGGACCCATTTAGCAGCTAATATGTAAGCTGCCCAATTAATTCAATAAATATTTCATATAGCATTGGGCCTTTACATCTAGTCTCCGAACATAGGAGAGTAGTTTATAAACATGATTATAGTTTTATGTATACTTTTAATCGAATTAACTATTGTAATTGTGTACACGTACGCGTGACATAGTTGTGATGTCAAAAACAAACTAAGGTACACGTTCGCGTGACCGTGGTCAAATATTCTTAGTAACAATAAAATGCTTTAATTAAATACTCATAGAAATGCTTTTAGGCGTGGTTTTAAACTACTATCGTGATTATGTACATGTTCGTGTGACATGATTACGATTTTCCAAATAAATTCAAGGTACGCGTTCGCGCGACTTTGGCCAAGCTTTTTCTTAAATAAACTAAGTGTTGTGAATTGTGTACACGTACGCATGACATGATTCTTGACACGCCAAACTAAATGAGTATATGTACGCGTAACTTGTTTTAAGATAATTCTTTATTTACAAATAATCAAGTGATTAAAAGCGACAAATGGTAAAAAATGCAGATAGGTCCAAAAATGAGTAGTTACACAATTTAAGCCAAGTATAAATTGTTAAGGGACCGTGCTAAAACCACGGAACTCGGGAGTGCCTAACATCTTTTTCCGGGTTAACAGAATTTCTTACCCGATCTTCTAGTTTTCACAGACTTTAATGGAGTCAAAATTTTCTCGATTTGAAATTTTAAAATAAATGGTGACTCGGAACACCGTAAATAAATAATTTCGAGTGGCGACTCTAAAAATAAATAAATGATCCCAAATTCAAATAATGTCACTTAAATTGGAAAAACTGCCTTATCCCCTTTCTGGGAAAAAGGAGGTGTGACACTAGATTTCTGTTTGTGCGTTTGTTTTAATTTGACGAAGTTATAATATTGAAGAGAAAGGGCCATGGTCATAGTAGTTTGTAAGTCTTGAGAGAAATTCTCTTTTCAGGAAAAGAAAATAGGAGCAATAAGAGAAAAATTAGTGGGCTAGTCGTGCTCCGTAGTAGGCAATGAGATGGGGCAATCTGGTTGTGAAAAAGGAGATCAGGAGGGTGTGACTCCAATGGTAAAGAAGAAGATCATTTCAGCTCTTTTTTTATCTGATTCACGCGCTGAAAGTAAGTAAGATTTAGCTTCTGGTCCATGTCAATTTCTAGTGTCTAATATGCACTATTTGAATAGAGATCAAGTGCTCAATAGGTCATGAGATTAGTTTAAGTGTCTAGATAGAAAAAAGGCGGCCAAGTTAAGGGGGCTGCGCATGTATTCCGCCAATTTTATACTACCTCAATATTGAACAGAAGTATTAAATCAATTTTCACCATATCAAATAACTTTGGTACTATTCCCTAGCAATAATGTGTGATGTGCTGCATATTTGATTACCAGTATTTAAGGTTGTGAAGTAACTGACTTATATGTTTTAATCTTGTTTTAGCATTTGTTATATCATATTCTTTTTTAATAATTACAGTTGTGGTAGAGTTACGACGCCATATCTTTGATACCAAAAAGAACTGAAAAGGTGCAGCTGTTTAGGCCTATCATGCGCTTGGGAAACAACTGTAAATGCTTAGCTCTTTATCTGGGATTTGAACTTTATTAGTTTCACATTTTAAAACAGCAACATCAGATGTTATTTATTAGGCTTTTAATTTAATTTTTAAATATATTTAATAAATTTTTTAATATATATTCATCGCTGGTGTTAGATGTCCTAATCAACTTCTAGAATATACCAAACTCTCTTTCTACTTATTTCTTTTTCTCTTTTTTTCTTTTGCCTTCGTCAAAGGGCAGTACAAATATCATTAGACTTTTCTTAGTAAGCAAGAAGTATTCAAACATGAAACATGACCTGTTAAAATCATGGAAGATTCCTATTGTCATATGCCAAATTGCCCCATACACGCTGCTCTTCTGTAAGTGGGCTCTTTCCTAAATATCCTATTAAGTTCCTTTATTTTGTTGACTAAATATTTTGGATCTACTTTTAATTTTCTACTTCTATTTTCAGTTTGTTCTAAAATGACCTGATGACTATTGTTAATGTCTTTTTATCTATACCAGAGAGATATGTGTACTTTTGCGTACAAATACTACGCACTAAATTACTACTCCATTCAATTTAGTTATGACTGTTTAATTAAATACACCACTTCAAAATTGTCTAAGACTATCTCCAACCCTTGCCTCCATTTTTTTTACCAAAATACAGTAAACTCCAAAATGAAGTAAAGTTACTGTAACCATTACTCTATTTTTTACTCTAAAAAAGAATATATTATTTTATATTATTCTCTCTCTTCAATATTATATTATTATCTTTTAGCAACATTTAATATTATATTTGTACCATTCATTTTTGAGATGATTATATTTTTTTTTTTACAATTATAACTTAAAATAAAATTAACTTACAATTTTACATAAAAATAATAAATGCATGAAAATTAATTTATCAAAATTATATGCCAAAGTTAAGATGTAAAATTAATAATATAAAAATATTACATAAACATAATTAAGTATATATAAGGAGATAAATTAAAAGAATTAAATAATAAAAATAATAATAAAATGAGCATGAATAGTAATGGAGGGATGAATAGTGTCACTCCATATTTGGAGGAATACTATTCATCCCCATTTTGGGGGCAAAAATGGGAGAGCATTGGAGATTCATTATAGCAAAAAAATACCCTTATGGAGAAACAGGGGAAGGTTGGAGATGCCCTTGCAAACATAAATATAATCCCTCTTTGGCTAATCTTGCGTTATTCACCTCTCGTGACCAAGGATTATGCAAAAACTATTCAACTTTGTTTTACCAAAAAAGTTAGGCAGAAAACCCAAAAAAGAAAAAAAATGCAATAATGCCTAAAGTAGAGAGGTAAATACTTACCCACATGAAATATTTGCACCTATTTATATTAATTTATTATAATTAAATGATTTACTGTAATGTGAATATATTATTAATTAATTATGGTTAAATGCCAAAAGTTGCTTGTATAAGTTTTTTTTTCAAGAGTTAATACAGTAAAACCCCCTTTAAATTATCATATTTTTGTCAGTTTCCTACTTAAACTATTTGGTGCTCCCAAAACTTCTCTGAACTATATTGCCCTTCATATTAAAAATCCCTCGTTGCTGACCTGACATAACATGTGCAAATACTCGATTGGGAGCGCGTGGCAGCTGAAAAAAACATCAAAATTGCCCACATGACATAAAATAATGGCTAATTAGTCTAACTATCTTTTAAATTATTTTTTTTTAATAAATATTCTCCTTATTTCAGTTATATCCACCTTTCTTCCTCATTTTCCACTATCCTTCCTTATTTTTTTCACCTTCTACTTCATTTTTTAACCTTTTTTCTTAAGCTCTCCATATGGGCTTCCTTTGAAAAATTTCTCCCTCTCTTGTTTCCTCAGAAATATATGATTTATTCTCTTTCTTGTTTTAGTCTTCTTTCATGTCTTACATACATTGTTGAAAGAACACCAATTTAAATCTTCTTATTAAACTCATCACCTTGTAGAAAACAAGGTTGAATCTCTTGAACCTTCTTTATGTGATCATCTGGAATTAGAGAATATAATTGTTGGCTAATTGATTTTTTATTTGTGAAATTGTATTTTGTGTAATCTTTTTTTATGTAATATAAGATGATTTTTAAGAAATGCAACATTATATGCCTTCATTTATATTGTTACTGTGCTATAAAGTGGAAATAAATAAGGACTTATTCAGGAGTATAGCATAAAGCACAATCACAATCACAGTTAAACCTAAAATTAATACAGAATATTTGATATTATTTTAGCCAAAACTTCTAGAAGTAATCAGTCATTCGAGAGTAATACATCATGAATAAACTATATAAAAATATCTTGTACAAACCATAAGTTAATATAGTTAGACAGACGCACCTTTAAAAGATCAGCATAAAGTCTTAATATATAGGAGAATATAGTTCAGGGGGTGTTGGGGACACAAGATAGTTTAGCAGGTAACTGTCAAAAAAATAATAGTTTAAGCAGGTTTTAGGCCGAGTTAAATAGCCACATGTAGTGCTACATGACATATTTTTTAGATAATTGAGAGCATGTACTAGACGCACCTCTAAGAATGCAATGATGATTTTAATATGAAGGGCAATATAATTCAGGGAGGGTTTTGGGGACACCGAATAGTTTAAATAGAAAACTGACAAAAATATGATAGTTTAGGGGATTTTGGGTATTAACTCTTTTTTAAACTATGGTTCTAATATATGACTGAACCTAAACCATGGTTACTTCTGATCAACTTCCTTGAAGAAGCCGCCAGCCAAGTAACGCAACCTACTCGGAAACACGTTGACCTGTCTCCATATTTATCACGACACACGACTCTTCTGAATTTTTCTCCCAATACAAAACCCATTCTTAATTTCCTTCATACTCCCTCAAATTCTCCAGTTCAATTACTCTCTGCTAAAGAACACCTAAAATTCACAGCCATGGAACATCGTACGTTAGAAATAAACGTTATGTCCGGTAAAGATCTCAACAAGGTCAATCTAATCACAAAAATGGACGTGTACGTCGTCGTTTCAATCTCCGGCGCCGACGACAGATCCGACCAGAAAACCAAAACCCACGTCGATCACGACGGCGACAACAACCCCACGTGGAATTTCCCGATCAAATTCACTATAGATGATAACGCTGCTGTTCACACCCGTTTGAATCTTGTTTTCAAGCTCCGGTGTCAACGTGCCCTTGGTGATAAAGATATTGGAGAAGTTACTGTACCTATTAAAGAGCTTCTGGATTCTCCCAATAGTACAGGAAGCAAACAATTTGTAAGTTATCAAATTAGAAAACCTTCTGGTAAACCTAAAGGTCAACTCACTTTTTCTTACCAATTTAGTGATAAGATTATTAGCAGTGTCGATGCTAAAGTTGACCAGCCGGTTACTGCTTATCCGGCGGTGAATCCAGCTCCGATGGTGGGGTCCACTTCCGTATACCCACCGCCGCCGCAGCAAGGTCCGAGTGGGACATACCCACCACCTCTCGCCGCCTATGGTTACGGCGGGAATGGACCTGCTCCACCACCGCCTATGGCATATCCTCCGCAGGCGGCAGCCGGAGGAGGATATGGATATGGATATCCACCGCAGGCGGCAGCGCCATATGGTGGATATCCTCCGCCGCCACAACCCCAATATGGATATCCGCCGCAACAAGGCGGATATGGATATGGATATCCGCCGGTGCAACAAGCTCGGCCACCGAAGAAGAACAATAATTTCGGGTTAGGATTAGGGGCGGGTTTGCTTGGTGGAGCACTTGGTGGAATGCTAATCGGAGATGCAATCTCAGATGCTGGAGGTTATGATGGTGGATTTGGTGATGTTGGTGGATTTGATTTCTAATCTTTTTTAGTTTGAAGTTTTCTTTTTTAGTAGGAATTAAATTGAGGAATTGTAATTTTGTGAGTTTTGATGATATAAATTCAAGTGACGTTTTAATGTAAAATTCAATGAATATTGTGCATTTTGGGAGGCATTTATCTCCTATTGCAATTACAATTTGGTTCTTACCAAGATCTTCTAGTAAGTATTATTTACCAATTTCTTGTGCTATATTTTATACTTATATAACTAAAACTAACATTTGAAGTGAAGTATTCTATTCTAGATTTTTGGATGTGAGAGTTAGTTATTTGGTTTTTTAGATTTTTGGATGGGAGAGTTATAGGTTGTTGTATAGGATAACAAAAATTGTGGATCTTAATACTTGGCGTATATTGAGTGAAGTATTCATTTCTTGCTACATTGTGTAAAGTCACTCAAACGTTTTAGGGGCAACAATAGAAAGGGACACAAGAAGCAATGAGGATAACATACTGTTTGAATTATCACTTCTGATTTTTCGAAAATTAAATGAGATTAATTTGTGGTGATATTTTAAATGTATCACTTCATCCTTTTACTATAAAAATTAGTAAAAGTTGTCATAATTACCGTAAAATTAAAAAATATCTATATTTTTTTCAAGAGAATAATCAAAGTTGAAATGGATGGACTAATATTTATCTTGCGGACTTGCTCTTGAGAACAATGAAGAACCTTGTTTGCAGTCTGTAGGTGTTCTAATTAAAAGCATAGACATAAATAAAATTACGATATAATTACAAAAATTAAATTACCAGAACTTGACATTTCTTCAATTAACACTACTAATCAGAATAAGGAATTCAAGTTAGGCCCAAATTTGAAACTTCTATATGTTAATACGTTCACGTTAATTAACTTATTGTTAGCCGTTAAACCAATAACTTTATTTGGCTCAATGGGAAGCTATTTTAATTTTGTGAAATTTAGGTGCTGAGGTTGATTAGTGGCTGTCATTTCCTTCGACCTGCCAACAAACAAAGTCGTATGAACCTGAATTCTCATCATTTCCTTCGGCCTACATGATGCAATATTCAATAATTAATATCCCTAGTGTCCCTAATGTACAATATTTCTTATTATTATTGTTTACCTGAAAAACTAGTAAAAATTAAAATTTGTACGCGGTTAAAGAATACATGGTTTAATTCAATACGAATAATTAAGAATAACAGATAGATCAATTAAAGACGAAACAAACGATCAAACCAATTGCAGTATGATGATCAGGCCTAATCTTAGATTGAACAGTGGAATTCGTACTCAATAGGACTCTCGGTGCGAGCTCGGTCGTGAGTAAAGAAAAGAACAAACAAGTAATGCCTTGAACAATAGCTAGAAGACAAAAGTAAATTTTCTTATTGCTTTGAATTGTGTGTTACAATGTGTTAGACTAAAATAAAACTGCCCCTTTATATAGTAGGAGAATTCCAACTCTAGTATAAGTCTAAAATGGGTAAAAATCTTCTCTTTCCAGTAATTGTTGATCCATAATCTATACTGAACGAGATTCGCGCTGTAATATCCGACTGAGGGCAAATATTACGGCCCCCTAGCCATCATGCATAACCGTTTCATCGCGTTTCCCAAGGTCTAGAAGTTATACTTGGCCCGAGGTACGTCATTTTACCATGTCCGATGTCGGATATATCGTTCACTCTTCCTGAATATCGATATGAGGGGTTTTTGGCCATGATTATAATCATGTCGATCTGTGCTTCCCCTTCGTTCTCTCATCGAAGAATCGGGAAAAATATTGCCCCCGATTTTACCCGTACAAGATAGTCCCTTCCTTTTTTGGAGAGTAGATTTATCGAAGCTACGGGAAGTGATAAATGAACCTCAGTTCCTTCCTTCGTAAGTTACAACCGAATTGACGGGTCAACGAAACGTCCCATTAGTCGCGTCGCTCTGACTTCAGACACATGTCAGCCGCCGATTGACCGTCCTCGAATGTGAAACGTCACGCATTGATTATCCTTCCTCTATAAAAACTATTTCACTTTTTCGCTTTCCGATTTCTGAGCTCTTTGATTTACCCTCGAATCCTCCACTTAACTTTAACCTCTTTAAATCTTCATACATTGCACCTTAGATCTTCATATCTTCATCTTTAAATCTTCATACTTCCTCTTTGACTCTTCAAACCAGAGCTCCATACTTTCATCCCCATCTTCAAAGCTTCATATCTTTCTTCAAACCTTCATATTTTCCAGAACCCGATGGCAAAAACTTCCAAATCTATGCCTCAACAAACTGCCTCTTCATATTTCAACCCGGCCACGGATGATGAGGTGGCCATTCCTGAGGTAGCCTAGGAGCCTCCCTTGAAGAGTTTCGTCCCCGAGGGCTACTCCATTGAGAACTACTTCAAAGTCGAGAAAGCCTCTAGTTAACAGGATCGAGGCGAGGGAGCATAGAGGTATATATGCTCCGTTACTGAGGTTACACTACCCACAATTCGGATAGACTGTAACTAGAAGGGCAAGGAGGTGGTCGCCCTCGGGCCCAACGAAGACATCACCACTCACGTAGAGGGGTACCTGAGTGTTTACACTTACCTTTTCACGCTCGCCTGGGTGGACCCTATAATCCTCGACTTCTGCAAAAAAGATACGAGGTCAGCCTTAGGCAAATTCACCCGTCTTTTTTTAGGATCATAATCCTCCTTCGCCACTTCGTAAACAACACCGAAGCACCTCAGTTCACCCTTAACCGCCTGCTTCGTCTCTACAGTCCCCATATCTTCCGAGGGGGTTTGATCAAGCTCTTTCGCCGAGCAAGTAAAGCCCCATTCTCGAGCATAGATGAAGATGAAGATTGAGGTTGGCAGGGGAGGTTCGTTCGCATGAAAACTGAAGACCTCATTCCCCCCGTGTTTCTACTGTTCCCTAAAAAGTAGAACCCATCTCATAAGTCTTTTCACTCTTGAGTGCTTGGCACTCTCTTTTATTCGTTTCCTAATTGCCTGTGTTTACCGTTGTGCAATGGTTGCCTAGGTTCCTAATGCAGTCCCCCACTTCAAGGAGTGGATCAAGGGAATCTGCTAAAAGATGTCTTACTTCGAGCGCGAATGGCGCAAGCACTCAAAGGGCAAGTGGGAGGCCTGTTCCCATGGTGAGACTTTCTCCCGAATAATTATACTCACACACTTGACTTGTATTTTTGCTAAGTATTCTTCCCCCTCACAGGTTTTCCCAAGACCACCGAGCTTAGGTCGTTAGATGAGGATGAAGTCCTTGCTCGCCAAACCCTCCACTTTGGGACAGCCTGGGGCTGCCGCAAAGGAGGAGAAAAATAAGAAGGAGAGGAAATCCTCGGTCTCCCGGGATGTCTAGGTGAAGAAGAAAAGGGTGGTTGTCCGGATCCAAAAAAGCAGTAAGCACCAAAGCAAGGGTACCGAACCCCGATTCCCTCTTCAGGCTCAGGGATTACCCCAAGGATGACGACCTGATTTCATTGCTCATGAGTCAACCATTAATGAGGGGGAGCAAAAGGCAAACAGAAAAGGTAGCCAAGAAGTCGATTCTCTCTAGCTCAGGAACCAATAGGAGAGTCAGAGCCACGGCCTCCTGAGAAGCCGCTCCTGCCCTGAAGGAGGTAGCTGATGTCATTGACATCGCGGAGACGCCATCCCATACAGAGTCCATGTCGAAGAGGCTCAAGCTGATAAAGAGAAATCAAACGAGACGGCACCGGGCCTAGATGTTGCACTCAACATGTTCTTCAACGGCATGGACATGAGCGCGTTGGAGGACTACTCGGGGCTCGGTCACCTAGATGTCCCAAAAAAGGACGAGTCATCGGGAGCGGGGGAGCCGAGCTCGAGCCCAAAGCTAGTAAGGTCCCTGCCACAAGTGTGGATCCCGATCGTCATCCCGACTGTAAGAGGACGACGTTCTTACTATCCTAGTAGACACTTGAGCGCTGTCCACTCTGGTGGGTATGGCCATTTACGTTCGTTGCCTTATGACCAAGGAGGACCAGGCAAATATGAACGAAGTAGGCACATCGAGCCTCTTCAACGTGGTGCAACAAGCACTGAACCGGGGTAAGATATCTAGCTTTTGTATCCTTTGCGGATTTTGCTTAGCTTTAGCATGTTCTAATGACCTCATTGTTTTTCAGGCTTCGGTGCTTCATCATGAAAACTTTCTTCGGTCTCACTTGGAAATCAACCCGCTCGAGTTTGAGCTCAAGTAGTAGGTCCGGAAGAAGGACATGTAAAGGGCTCTTAGTGAACAACATGACAAGGCTCTTAAGGATCTCCCGACTGTCCAGGCTGAGCTGTAAAAGGTGCAGAAGGAGGCCTCGTATGTGAATCAGGAGTATGCCGATATGGTTGAGAAGGTAAGGATCTTTGAGGCTATAACTAAGAAGCTACTCGTGATGACTAACAATGCAACTTCACAGGTCCAAAAGAAGATAGACTTGATTGACCAGCTTGGGACCAAGACGGATGAGGTCAAGGCCACGGCCGAGGCGTTGAGAGCAGGATGGACCTGCTGCTTCAGAAAAAGAAGCCACAAAAGAGGAGCTGGCATCGGTCAAGGACCAGCTCTGGGTGGCAAAGGACGAGGCCGAAAAGTGGTCTCAAATAAATGATGAACTCCCGGCAAAACTGAACTAAGCCATCATGGAACGGGATGCACCAGGCCAAGAATACACTATGCTTAAGTCCAAATTGGAGGCAACTTCGATCGCTTCCTCCGAAGTCGAGAAAATACTGGCCAGTATAACGCTAATGTGGAGGTAGCCGAGGCCTGCTTAAAAACGAAGACCGAGTATATAAAGTGGCTATCCAGGAGGGAGACTATAACGATCTGACCGATCGTTTTGAGCTCTATCACGTCGTTCAGCAGTTTTAGGCCATGAGCAGCTTCACTTCAGGTATTATGCCTTGTACGCATGGTCAGAATTGAATTCCGAGAAGTTCGGAGTTGATTGGGAAGGAGAATTCACATTTCGGAAGCTTTAAGTTGGAAGAATTGGCAAGGATTGGATTTTGAGTAAACAACCTCAGAATCGGGATTTCAAGGTTCCAATAGGTTCGTATGATGATTTTGGACTTGGGCGCATGTCCGGGTCGGATTTTGGATGACCCTTTCGACGCCTATTGTGAAAGTTAGCATTTTGGGAAGAATTTCACAAAGTTGGCTTGCAGTTCATTTCAATGTTATCGATGTCATTTTGGGATTCCGAGTATGGGAATAGCTCCGTATGGTAATTCTGGTATTGGGGGTGCATCCAGAAGTGGATTCGGAGGTCCGTAGGTCATCTTGGAGTCATTTGGCTAAAGTTAGAAATTTGAAGGTTTTTGAGAACTTTAACCGGAAGTGGACTTCTTGATATCGGGGCCGGATTCCGATATCGGATGTTGGAGTAGGTCTGTATTGTCAAATATGACTTGTGTGCAAAATTTGAGGTCAATCGGATGTGATTTGACAGGTTTCGGTATCGAATAAAAAAGTTCGAAGTTCTAAAGTTCATCAAGTTTGAAATGGAGTATGATTCATGGTTTAAACGTTGTTTGGTGTGATTTGAGGCCTCAAGTAAGTTCTCTTTATGATATGGCACTGTTTTGTGTGGTTGGACGGGGTCCCGGGGGCCTCAGGTGGATCCCGGGTGGTTAACGGATTGAGAATGGAATTTGAGGAAGGGCTGAAGCAACTGGGCTTCTGGTGTAACCGCACTTGCGTGACCGCATGTGTGGGCCCGCAGGAGCGAGAAGTGACCCGCAGAAGCAAGTTTTTGGCTGGGGAAGGAGTGGATCGCAGATGGGGTCAAAGTCCACAGAAGCGGGACCGCACCTGCATTTGTGGAGCCGTAAATGCGGAGTTGAGAGGCCGGGTGAGGGACCGCAGAAGCGGTTGTGGGGCCGCACCTGCAGAACCACAGAAGCGGTCAAGTGACCATAGGTGCGGAAAGGCTGGAGGCAGTGAGGTTCTTTATCGGGGTTTGGCTCATTTTCATTCCATTTCTTTCATGTGAGCCGATTTTTGGAGCAACCTTGGAGTGCCATTTTACCATTAAGCATGAGGTAAGTGATTTATGATAGTTTTGAGTTAAATACATCATTATATACGGATTTGGACATGAAAATTAGTAGGAATTTGAGATTTTGAAGTAGACCTAGAAATTTGGTATTCTTGGATTTTGACCACAATTTTGGGTATGGAATTGAGAGTAAATTATATATTTGAGTTCGTAAGGTTGTGGGAAAACTTTATCTTCGAAAAATTTCGGAATCCGGGCACGTGGCCTCGAGGGTGATTTTGAAAACTTTTTGATCGGGGTTTGAAATTGTTATAAATTGGATTATTATGAGTAATTGAACATATATTAATGTCTTTACATAATTGTTGGCTAGTTTTGGAGCATTGTGCATCGATTTGAGTCTTCTGAAGGGTGTGCAATGCCGGTTATGGAACTTCGAAGCGAGGTGAGTCTCCTTTCTAACCTTGTAAGAGGGAATTGTCCCCATAGGTGAATTAATTGGATATGTGCTTTTATTTATGTGGGCTACGTACACACGAGGGGAGGAGAGTCCATGCGCAGCTATTATTATGCTTAAGTCCGGGTAGTCTAGGACCCAAAAGCATGCTCTACTTGCAATATTTAAAATCTTGTTGTCAATTTAAAATGCTTAAAACATATCGAACATGTAAAATGAATTTCTAAAAGACTAGGCATTGTTTCTTGATTTTTAAAAGCGAAATTGCCTTTTTCTTAGATAATTGCTCCTTGATGAATCCTTGATTGACTGTTTGAATGCATTTATATATTGTGAAACAAGCCGAATTCCTCGATAGATTAAATAGATGCATCTATGGTTCGCGCCATTCGACCCTTTGGCAGTGCACCGTTTAAATATTTGTTGGATCGGACCGTACGACGTCAGCATGATTTGTACATGCTTGTATTGCTTGACTTGCAAATTTATAAATAATGATATTGCCTTCCTGGCTTGAGATAAATGTATAAATGGCGAAAAATGAATTTGGCAATTCCTTATTAATGAGAGAATTATTTACTTGCTTCATGCTATTGAGTTACAGTCGTTTATATAAAAATCCTCGATTTACTACATTATTGGTATATCATTATTGGACTACTCGTAAGTGTCGAAGTCGACCTCTCATCTCTACTTCTTCGAGATTAGACGGGATACTCACTTATACACGTTGTTTTCGTACTCATGCTACACTTGCTGTGCATTTTTGTTGCACAGGTACATGTACGTCTAGTGGCCTCGTTGGGCGCAGTAGCATGGCTGACACAGAGACTTAGGTGAGCTGCATATCTTGAGATGACCCGCAACCACTAGAGTCTCTTTTAGAGTATAGTAGTTCTTTTTTGTCCAATTATATTCCGAACAATTATCGTATTGTACTTTATTTCCTAGAAATTGCTCATGCACTTGTGATATCGGGTTCTGGGATGATTATGGGGTATTTTATATTAACTTCTAAATATTTTTTATTTATTTTGTAAAGATTACCTTTTACTAGTAAAATTGAAGGAAAATCATAGTTTTCAAAATTAGTAAATCGAGAATTTAATTAAGTATTTATGTTTGGCTTGCTTGACAGCGGTGTCCGGCGCCATTACGACCCTTAGTGGATTTTGGGTCGTGATAACATGGTATTAAAGCACTAGGTTCTCTTAGGTCTCACGAGTCATGAGCGAGTCTAGTAGAGTCTTGCAGATCGATACAGAGACGTCTATACTTATCTTCGAGAGGCTACATGGCTGTTAGGAGCACTTCCCTTCTTGATTCCTCAGCGTGCGGTTTGATTCCTTCAAGGCTTATGCCCTTATTTCCTTCCTACTCAATTTTATTCGACGCAAAACGCTTATTATAAATCGAGAATTGAGGAATTGTAATAGTACTACAGATGTGGTGCGAGATGTTTCTCCCGGCATAGTTGGTTGGGCTATTGTCGCCGCCTTGCGGAAGGATATTCTGTCATTTTAGCTCGGTAGTTGCACTTCTGAGAGCTTGAGGCTATGCGCGGATTGCTCATGATTGGTTATCGCACGGTATTGATGTGATGATAGGATACTTGACTATGTGTTGGGGCAATGAATGACTTGAAAAGAGGTCTACCCAGTGCGTGGTTTGGTATTTCATTTCCGGCGGAGAAAAGTAATTGGCCTATGAATGTCCAAATTTGTATCGATGGAGTAGCGAGACTTGGAATTTTCGAGTGTGGTGGAATTTTCATCTGCGATGTGGTATCGTCGTCCTCGATTGGATGTGTTAAGTTCGCCAGTGTTATGATCTTCTACAATTTGCCTTTGGGGCAGCATATTGTGAAATAATATTGGGAAAGTGGCTGTCAGAGATCGCAGAGTGTGGTGGTTCAGGATAGAATCGGTGTTTCTAATGTTGAAGGCTCGAGAAAGATGATCTTCGGAAAGGCTTAAAGTTAGTAGCGATCTATCGGTTCAAGTGCTACAGATATGGAATTTGATTTAAGGCAACGACTGAGCAACAAAGGATGAGGAAAAACATGCGGGAAGTGTCATGTGGTGGTTAAATTTCTAAGGAAGCCAGGTGTAAGAAGAGAAGGTCGAATAATTGCTTAAAGAGGAGGGTTTGACAAAAGTGGGAGAGTGGCAGAGCAATACGTGGGTTTAATGGCAGGATACTACACCCCTAGAGGAACATTTGGAGGGATTTGGGAATTTTAGTGGACGATGATTGGGTGTACGAGCTTAATTTGAAATATTGGCTAACATACGACATGAGATTGGATATGAAGGAAATGAGTTGCTTGATATGAAGGATACAACATGAATTCAGATAGGGAGATATTGCTGCACATTTAGTTGATGTCCATGAGGAGTTGATGGAATTGTATAGTTGGCGGATAAGCACGGTCTTAAGTGGGTTATCTCATGTGAGCAGGTCAGCGGTCGCGTGGTTGACAAAGCTTCTGCGAAGGATTTTACTGGCCATCCGGTAAGAGGTCGAATATGTGAATATTGATAGAGATTCAGAGTGTTCATAAAATGCTAACGGAAGGATTTCGAGTAATCTCATAGTTTGATTGCGCAAGGTCATGTCAATAAGAGATAAAGAATCTTGGTAGGTCCCAGAGTTATGTAATAGTGGCTTCAAGCTAAGTGGGAGAGTCCCACCGCCTAAGGTTGGATTGCATGGTCGTCTATTTATGAGATTTCTGGTTATTAGCATATTGATGGGTTATTTCAGCTAAGGGAAAGGAACATAAGAGGTAATTTGAGCAAAGGAATTGTTAAAGGTATGCTATAGTTGGCCTTATTGACTCATGTTCAGACTTGAGGAAGGATTCAGGATTTATGCCTTGTATAGATGCGGGTTTCAAGGAAGGTGATTCGGCCGGGTGCTTCGCCGAGAGGGTGTTCATGTGCTAGAAGAGTCTTAGAGTTGATTATATCCGGGACCAAGTCAGAGTAGGTGGCTCTCAATAACGGTCCTAGTAGATTTATAGGTTAAAGTGCGGTGCCTAAGGATTTTGAGTCCATAAGTATGGTTAAGAATCGAGTTTTTGTAGCAGATTATGAAAAAAAGGCTTGGAATATTCTATGATATCTTCGGCTTGCAGTGTAACATTTGGGGAATGAGAGAAAATGACTCCAGATTTGTAGAGAAATTATCAGAATGGATGTACCAGTTGAGATGCGAATATACGCACAAGGAAGGTATGAAGTGGTTTGTGAGATTTGTGACAGCATGGTCTCGTGTTACAAGGCCACTCGGGATGAGTGTGGGTTGAGTGCGTTATGTGTTGAATGAAGTTATTATTATTCTAAGGCAATTAAGGATAAATTGGAAGAGGTTGGAATTGGTTATCCATGGTTGAATTGGCATACTGGTGGTAGTGATCAGTTCCTCCAGCGTGATTAAGTTATGCAAGTGATTTATGACGGTACGTGTGAGGCTTGTCGGCCGCTGTAATGGATTTTACTTAGAAGTATTCTAGTATTATGGCTTGTTATGTGTAGGTGGATTCCGGAAGGGCTATGGTGGCTTAGACCACTACTTGAAGATTTGCATATTCTACAGTTATGAGAATTCACTTGTGTGTTGCTATGGTTCTCCTGAAATGAGTTAAGTGAAAAGTTTCTATATGATGAAGTATTAATCTATTAGTGGTTCCAGGTTATGATGAAAATCTTGTACTTTCGCATATTGGCATGTTAGGTGCAATGAGTGCTATGGAATTTGAAAGTGATGATCAAGGTTGCGGTTCGGTATTGACAAGGATGTCACGAGCTTGGATGAGCAGGAAATGGATTTGAATGTTTAGAGTAAGCTGGCATTGTCTTCAGCGTCACCTGAGATCAGTGTTTTGTGAAAAAGGATTTGCATCCTGGTTATGGATTCCTGATTGCTTTTCAACATTAGTGCGGCCAGTGGTGTGGATATGCAGACTTGTTATCTGGTACGGAAGGTCGTGGGAGTGTGTCTCACGGGAAGATTGAATGGGTGTGACATGTAGTCACTTGATTGATTGGGAATTTAAACCAAGCGTGAAGATTGTGGTAATATCACTAATTTGAGCATTTATGCTTGGAGGGCACTCAGTTTATCGAGTTGTGGACTGTGGAGGTTACTCTGGTCATGGTGGTTGTACTTGTGAGTTATAGGAGAAAGAGTTATTATGGATCCTTGAAAGATTATTAGCCTAGTACAGTGCGATCAAATCGGCTTGTTGTTTGTGGATGGATTTAAACGGATTGTGGGCTCTATATCAGGCCGGATGTGTTCATTTCAGCATAGCACTCCTCATGGAGGAGTATTCGAACGTTGGATGTTGTTTCGGCGTCAGCTATTTTAGGTAATATTATATTTTGCCGTGTGAGTTGTGAAACGACTTGATAATTTTCTTATGTGTGGAGGTTCCACGTAGCAATGGTGTTATGTGAGCAGGATGGCTATTGAGCTTTAGATCATATATCACACCTCAGTTGTGCTTGAGTTTGTAGCTTATGACGCTATATGTGTCCTCCTAGGGATGGTATTATGCACGTAGCGTGCTTGTGACCGATATTCAGTATTTTGTAGTAATTAGCAATTTAGCTCGGTGTGTATCTCCTTATATGAATTTTATGTGTGGATTGGGTGGAATGCCGCCACGGGCATGTTATTTGGATCGGGTTGCACGCCGCAACAGTATGATGTTGAGTATAGTTTTCTATATTCTAACTTTTGTGTGTTTTGTTTTCCATTTTCTGAGGAAAGTTCATATTAATTGCATGAGTTGAGTAGTCCCTTCTAGAGTTCATTTTCCTTATGTATCACGTTCGAGTTGGTAGCCTATTGTCACATTATGGCATCATATGAGATTTTTCATCATGACCGGTGTGGCTTATTACCTGAGCAGTTCATACTGGGTGAGACGAGATTATTGGATCTAGGATTAGTGCAGTCGGATTATATGAAGTATATTAAAGAGCGAAGATCATTATTCGGTTCAGAATGAGGTAATAGTTCTTGTCAAAAGTATAGACTCAGTGATTTGTTGACTTGACAGTTGGTTATAAATTTCTACACATCTCTTCCGTTGTGGCGGTATTGCAAGAGTTAGAACAAGACTCATGTATATCATGAGGTGCATTGTGAGCATCAGATTCAGAGAATGTTGGTTATTATGATCAGAGAATGTTATTATGGTCCTGTGAATGATATGGTGCATGGTAAGAATTTAGCAAAGGTATGCAGTCATGTTCTGGTACCTCGTGTAGTGATTGATACGGTGTTCATATATTGGAAGAAGGTCTGGCAGAGAATTTCGGGTGTTGGAATTGGGATCTAAGCTTATTTACTTGAATAAAAGGGAATATCTTCAGAATTGATCGAGCTAATATGCTCAACTGGGTTAAAGTATCACAGGTAGGTGCACGAGGTGTTAAACATTGATTTCGGACAACTCCAATGCAGTTCTTAGCACGTTCGAGGACGAACGTATGTTAAAGTGAGAGAGAATGTAACGACCCAACCAGTCATTTTGAGCTTTAGCACGCCGTTCGACAGTTTGAGGCCATGAGCAGCTCCACTTAAGGTATTATGACTTGTACGCATGGTCGAAATTGGATTCTGGGAAGTTTGGATTTGATTGGGAAGGAGAATTCACATTTTGGAAGCTTTAAGTTGGAAGAATTGGCAAGGATTGAATTTTTGGATAAACAACCTCGGAATCGGGATTTGAAGGTTCCAACAGGTTCGTATGATAATTTTGGACTTGGGCGTATCTACGGATTGGGTTTTGGATGACCCAGGAGCGTTTCAGCGCCTATTGTGGAAGTTAGCATTTTGGGAAGAATTTCATAAAGTTGGATTGCAGTGCATTTCAGTGTTATCGATGTCCATTTAGGATTTTGAGTCTGGGAATAGCTCTGTATGGTGATTTTATTATTGGGGGTGCGTCCGGAAGTGGATTCGAAGATCCGTAGGTCATTTTGGAGTCATTTGGCTGAAATTAGAAATTTGAAGGTTTTTAAGAAGTTTGACAGGAAGTGGACTTCTTGATATCGGGGTTGGATTCCGATTCCGGAAGTTGGAGTAGGTCCGTAATATCAAATATGATTTGTGTGCAAAATTTAAGGTCAATCGGATATGATTTGATAGGTTTCGACATTGAATGAAGAAGTTCGAAATTCTAAAGTTCATCAAGTTTGAATTGGAGTGTGATTCATGGTTTATGCATTGTTTGATGTGATTTGAGGCCTCGAGCAGGTCCGCGTTATGTTATGGGACTGGTTGGTGTGGTTGGATGGGGTTCGGGGGCCGTGGGTGGATCCCGGGTGGTTAACGGATTAAGAATGGAATTTGGGGAAGGGCTGAAGCAGCTGGGCTTCTGGTGTAACCGCACCTGCGTGAAGAGCACCGCAAGTGCGGGCCTGCAGGAGCGGGAAGTGACCCATAGAAGCGGATTTTTGGCTGGGGAAGGAGTGGACCGCAGATGCGGTCAAAGTCCGCAGATGTGGGACCGCACCTGCATTGGTGGAGCTGCAGATGCAGAGTTGAGAGGTCGGGTGAGGGACCGTAGAAGCGGTTGTGGGGACGCACCTGCGGAATAGCAGAAGGGGTCAAGTGACCGCACATGCAGAAAGGCTGGAGGCAGTGAAGTTCTTTAAAATCGGGGTTTGGCTCATTTTCACTCCATTTCATTCATGGGAGCCGATTTTTGGAGCAACTTGGGAGTGCCATTTTCACCACCAAGCATGAGGTAAGTGATTTCTGCTAATTTTGAGTTAAATACATGATTATATACGTATTAAACATGGGAATTAGTAGGAATTTGGGGTTTTGAAGAAGACCTAGAAATTTGGTATTCTTGAATTTTGACCATGATTTTGGGCATGGAATTGAGTAAATTATATATTTGAGTTCGTGAGGTTGTGGGAAAACTTTATCTTCGAAAAATTTCGGAATCCGGGCACGTGGGCCCGAGGGAGATTTTGTCAACTTTTCGATCGGGGTTTGAAATTGTTATAAATTGGATTATTATGAGTAATTGAACATATATTAATGGCTTTACATAATTGTTGGCTAGTTTTGGAGCATTGAGCATCGATTTGAGTCTTCGGAAGGGTGTGAAATGTCGGTTATGGAACTTCGGAGCGAGGTGAGTCTCCTTTCTAACCTTGTAAGAGGGAATTGTCCCCATAGGTGAATTAATTGGATATGTGCTTCTATTTGTGGTGGATACGTACACACGAGGGGACGAGAGTCTGTGCGTAGCTACTATTATGCTTAAGTCCGGGTAGTCTATGACCCAAAAGCATGCTCTACTTGCAATATTTGAAATCTTGTTGTCAATTTAAAATTCTTAAAACATATCGAATGTGTAAAATGAATTTCTAAAAGACTAGGCATCGTTTCTTGATTTTTAAAAGAGAAATTGCATTTTTCTTAGATAATTGCTCCTTGATGAATCCTTGATTGACTGTTTGAATGTGTTTATATATTGTGGAACGGGCCGAACGCCTCAGTAGATTAAATAGATGCATTTATGGTTTGCGCTATTCGACCCTCTAGCAATGCACAGTTTAAATATTTGTTGGATCGGGCCGTACGACCTAGGCATGATTTGTGCATGCTTGTATTGCTTGGCTTGCAAATTTATAAATAATGATATTTCCTCCCTGGCTTGAGATAAATATATAAATGATGAAAAATGAATTTGGAAATTCCCTATTAATAAAAGAATTGTTTAGTTGCTTCATGCTATTGAGTTACAATCGTTTGTTTAAAAATCCCCGATTTACTGCATTATTGGTATATCATTATTGTACCACTAGTAAGTGTCGAAGTTGACCTCTCGTCTCTACTTCTTCAAGATTAGACGGGATACTCACTGGGTATACGTTCTTTTTGTACTCATGCTGCACTTGCTGTGCATTTTTGTTGCACAGATACATGTATGTCTAGTGGCTTCGTTGGGCGCAACGGCATGGCTGACACGGAGAATTAGGTGAGCTGCATCTCTCGAGATGACCCCCAGCCAGCAGAGTCTCTTTCAGAGTATAGTAGTTCTTTTTTGTCCAATTATATTCCGAACAATTATCGTATTGTACTTTATTTCCTAGAAATTGCTCATGCACTTGTGACACCGAGTTCTGGGATAATTATGGGGTATTTTGTATTAACTTCTAAATATTTTTGTAGTTATTTTGTAAAGATTACCTTTTACTAGTAAAATTGAAGGAAAATCATAGTTTTCAAAATTAGTAAATCGGGAATTTAATTAAGTATTTATGTTTGGCTTGCCTGACAGCGGTGTCCGGCGTCATCACGACCCTTAGTGGATTTTGGGTCGTGACATAGACACTCGAGGAGATTCATGCCCGAGATTTTGACATGTTGGCCGAGATCTAAGAAGCCAAGAGTCTCGAGGCCGATGCAAAGGATCTTTATGAGCCCGAAGGCTCCGACAGTTCCGGTGCTAAGTCAAGCCCTAGTGAAGATTAGGCATAGGTGCCTTATTTTTTTTTTGGTTTTCCCTTGTACATTTTATTTCGTGTTTATTTTGAGGCCATTTTATCGTGCCTTTGTAAATACTTTTTGAAATATATATATAAAACTTTCCCTTTGGCAACACCATGTTCTTACTTCTCAACATCTCTCTGTAATTTATTATTTGTGTATCGTTCTTAATGACTTAGCGTAGAATCAAATGTAATCTAGATTATCCGTTCTTCGGAGGCCCGAATGGGGCCCGGTTTCGATGCCAACTCCGGATTACTCGTGGCTTCGAGATTTTGAAAAGTTCGAAGGCCTTTAAGATGATTAAGTGTTTTATTCATGTACGATGATGTTTTTGCTGAGGGTAACCTTTTAATAGGTTTTGATTATTTCTTAAGGGCCTTACTTTCTGAGTACGGATTTCGAACGTCTCCGAGCCGTTTTTAGGGTGGTCGTAGCCTTTCATATTTGGGCATTGCCCAATAGGCTTGGTGTCTCTGGGATTCGATAGCCCGGGCCATCCGAATTTTTTATCGGACGACAGTCCCCGAGTAGGGGTAGCCCGTGGGTTTTAGGATGTAGGATCCATTGTGAAGCATCGAAGAAGCGAAATGCATAGTAATAAAGTATAAGGGAGGCAAAGATTTTTTTCCATTGTTTTATATGTAGGGTACATAATCGGAGGCACATAAGCTTTGTGCCATTGCTAGAGTGGATTACATGGGCACGGTTCGTATGACTGTTTAACCCTTACAATGAATCCTAATTACCAAACCTTGGCTTTTGACATATAATATTTTCTCTTGCTAAGGATCTTAACCTAGGGGTAATGGCCCCTAGTATTCGAGGCTGAACTTGTGAGAGCTCGGATATTGTTGATTTGGTGCAAACGATCATCAATTCCAATTTAAGGCCGGTATTCAAAACTAAGGTAGCACGTTTTATTGTTTCCTCATTAAAAACCTTGCCGAAAAACATGTTTCGGGACAAAATCGGTTCAAGGCAAAAAGAGTACAACACGTGCTTTCAGACCTAATGTTCACTTTCACCCCTGGCCTAGTACCTGCATACGTTAGTCCGTAATGTAACTAAATTAAAAAATGAATTAAGTTCGTACCTTAGCAGTAGTACCGCTTTAAGTGTGCCACGTTCCAGTTGTTTAGTAGTTGTACACCATTTCCCAATTCGAGTTTATACGATCCTTTGCCAATTATTCCGATGACTCTATATTTTCCTTCCCAATTCGGGCCCAGTTTCCCATCGTTTGGGTCCTAGTGTGTAGTATTACCTTTCTTAATACCAAGTCCCCAGCTTGAAAATATCGGAGGTTAGCTCTTTGGTTGTAGTACCTCCCTACTCGTTGTTTCCGGGCAGTCAACCGGACCATGGTGGTTTCCCGCCGTTCATCTTATAATTCCAGGATCATGGTCATGGCCTCGTTGTTTGACTTTTTGGTGGAATACTTAAACCTGAGGCTCGGTTCCCCTACCTCGACTGGTATTAAGGCTTCCACTCCATAGACTAGAGAGAACAGGGTCGCCTCGATACTCGACTTCGAAGTTGTACAGTATGCCCATAGGACTTCGGGCAAAATTTCCTTCCACTTTCCTTTCAAACCGGTCAATCTCTTTTTCAGGTTTTGGAGTATAATGTTTTTCGCCGATTCCCACTAAGGTGGTAAGGCGTTGATAATATCTTCTTGATTTTTGGTCTTTGAAACATTTACTTACCTTGCTGCCAACGAATTGTTTTGCGTTGTGTCTCGGCCGGTATCCCAAATCGACAGATTATATGGTCTCAGATGAAGTCGAGGACTTCTTTCTCCCCAACCTTCTCGAACGCCTAATAACTAGGGATTCTATTTTATTTTACACTCCTTTTACTTGAGTTTTGATTAAAAATGTATACAAAATAGTCCCAAAGGCTTACATGTTGTACTTGTTTGCAGGGTTTGGTAAAAAAGGTGACAATTAGTCAAAACCAGCTCAAAAAGGAGTGAAACATGCACAAGTACCAAGAACAAGTCAAATCACAGTTGCAACAAACCCACCACGGCCGCAATCTATTTAGTGCGGTCCGCAGTGAGGAGATTCAGAGAGGTGCACTTTTGGAGCCTAAGGCGATGCAGTCCGCGAAGCATTTCGTGCGGACCGCAGTACCCTCTTCGCGGCCGCAATCCATTTTATGCGGTCCGCGGAGAGGGGGGTTTAGAGAGTTGGGAGTTTGAAGGTAGAAGCCAATACGGTCCGCGGTCCTTTTTGTGCGGACCGCAGTTGAAGCCACCGCGGCCGCGGTGCATTTTATGCGGCCCACGGTGACCAGATTCAGAGAATATATAATCAAGCCAAGAAGCCTCATCGCGGTCCGCGGTGCATTTTATGCGGATCGTTGCACCTTGTCAGGGGTATTTTTGTCCAGAAAATTTGGCCTAGTATAAATACTTTTTTTCCACATTTTTAGGATATCTTTTGTAATCTGTAAGACTCTAGAGCACGTGAACAGCTGTTTTGTTCCATTTTGAGTAATTTGTAGCTACTTTTACAGTGAATCTTCATTATCTTAGTTTATAATTAAATCTTATAGGATATTCTTCATCAATTTCTCTATTTTCTTCCATTATTATGAGTAGCTAGACCCATTAGCTAGGGTTGTGGCTCAACCATAGTGTGGGTATTTGATGGGTCTTTTGATTTAAGGCTTAGATGTTTTGGGTAGTTTATATTTGGACCGATTTGTGTTTTCTATGTTGAATTAGTAGTTGCAAACACTAATTTGTGCCTATTTGACTTGGGCTCTTCTTGAGAAAGAGAGCTTGAGTCTAGAAAAATCAGTCCAACAAGGAATTGGGGTGTAATCAAGAGATTGATAGCCCAAATTAAAGGGTTAAACCTCGAGATAGTAATACCCGACTTGAGCCTATATTGCTTGCACAATTTTGACACCTAATTGGTCTTGAGAAAGTCAATTAGGGAAAAGTTACGCAAGCTACCGAGAGGTATAGAGTGAGTAATTCCATGCATTGGCTATATCGCAATCCCCAACATAACTTCTTTGCCTTAGGCTTTAGATCCCGTCAATTGTTCACCTAGGAGAAAGTCACTTCCCTAGTGCCTCTTTAACTATTTAGAAAACCTTACAAGCAATCATTCTTAGTTTAATTTAGCTTATCATTAGTATAAATATTAGAAGTAACAACCAACCAAAAGATGATTGGAAGTGTAATTAAGAGCAGTACGCACTACTAGTTTAGATAGGAATCCAATTCCCTCTTCTAGCTCCCTATGGATTCGATCCCGACCATCTCGGGTAAAAGCTTCTTCGACCGCTCTCGCCACTTTGTAGTGGAGTAGGGTTGGCTCGGATCACTTTTTGGCGCCGTTGCCGGGGAGCTAACGGTTTTGGCTATCTTTCTAAATAGTTTTGTGTATTGTTCTTGTTTCCTTCTGTGCTACTAATTTGTGTGTGTCACAACTTCAGGTACAAAATGGCAGCAAACAACGCACCACTTGGAGATCTTCCACCGGGGGAGGAGGTAGATGACAATATTGATTATGAGGTTCCTATAGTACCTCAAGGACAAACGAGAGGTCGTCAGGCCAATGACAATATTCCAGACCTTCCCCCGCCACCTCCAAGAGTGGCTCCTCGAGTGCTTCCCAACCAAGGATATGCTAGTGCAATTGTCCCACCCCGGATCTGGGTGGGCAATTTTCAAATTACAAATATGATGATGACATTGTTGGATCAACGAGGGTATTTCATGGGTGCTGCCCATCAGAATGCTTACAAACATCTTAAGGGTTTCATCGATACCTGCTGGGGGAGCAAGCAAACTAATATGTCAGAGGATGCACTTCGGTTGAGATTATTCCCTTTCTCACTTAGAGGGAAGGCATTGGATTGGCTTGAATGACTTTCCAACCATTCCATCACTACTTGTGATGAGTTTGCGGATAAGGTCATTGCAAAGTTTTTCTCGCCGGGGTACATGGTAGCTTTGAGGGATGAGATCTTAGCTTTCAAGCAGGAGCCCAACGAACCATTACACGAGATATGGGAGAGATACCAAACCATGGTAAAGGAATGTCCCAACAATGATATGACTGAGGCAATGATACAACAGATATTTTACCGGGGCATTAATACAACAAATCAGTGCATAGTGAACCAACTCGTCGGGGGTAATTTCATGAAGCTGTCCTATGATGAGGCTTGTGGCATTCTTGATGAGATGGCTGACACATCCTCCGCTTGGAAAAGTAGAGCCAATGTGCCACAGGGTGACCCCACAGTCATCCACTTGCACAAAGAGCTCCATGATCATGGGCAAGCAATAGTAGAGCTGACAACAACAATGAACCAGCTAGCAAAGACACAGTTACATTAGGTTCAAAATCCATGCCAAGTGAATGCTATGGAGGGTGTCAACATGTTAATGAACAAAAGAAGACAAAGAGGTCAACAGAACCAAGGGAGTCCGGATCAATATGACAATGATAGTGGTGGATTCCAAGATGATGGTTGTGATGGGCAGAATAAAGAAGTGCAATATGTAAATAGTTATTAAGGCCAAATGGGCAATTCTTCCAACCAACAACAATGGAGACCCCAAGGCAATTGGGGCAATCAACAACAACAAGGGAATAGTAATTGGGGTAACAACAACCAAAATTCCAATTGGGGCAATCAGAACAATCAGGGTAATTGGAATGGCAACAACAACAACTAGGGTAGAAACAACAATCAGGGTGGTTGGAACAATAGAAACCAAGGAAATTGGGGGGCAAGGCTTTCAAAGACCCCCAATGTATCAACAACCGAACAATCCAGCCTCATTTCCATCCCAAGGTCCTAGTTCTTCCAACAATGAAATAGGGAGAATTGAAATGATGTTTGAACATATGATGAAAACGAATGCGGACTCTGATGCTCAGTTGGCTTCCCACAATACTTCAATCAGAAACTTGGAGGTTCAATTAGGCTAAATCTCACAATCCTTGAATACTCGCCCTAAGGGGGTTCTATCAAGTGATACGGTAGTAAACTCGAAGGATGGGAACAATTCCGGGCATGTAATGGCGATAACTACAAGAAGTGGACGAGGCGGTAATGTGAATGCCTCCAAACAAAAAGAAATTTTGAGTGATAAAGTTGAGTTACAAGAGGATGAGATCCCTTTGGTGGTTGAAAATATGATTGATGAGAACGTGAATGAGGAAGTGAGGATAGATATCCAAGATGCCGAGGTGGAAACTCAGAATGACGTGAACCCGTCTAGGGAACACGTAATAGACATACCGAAAACGGTTGTGCCTAAAGACAAGGCTCCTTTGCCAAGGCCACCTCCACCTTACACTCAAATTCACGAAGCAGAAAAATGAGAATCAATTTAAGAAGTTTATTGACATGATGAAGAGCTTATCCATTAATGTGCCTTTGGTGGAGGCTCAATAGCAAATACCGGGTTATGCTAAATTCATGAAGGACTTAGTGAGAAAGAAAAAATCCATGAATTGTGAAACTATCAAGATGACCCACCAAGTTAGTGAAATAGTGCACTCAATGGCCCCGAAGCTAAAAGATCCCAGTGCTTTCACCATTCCTTGCACCATTGGGAGTGCGGACTTTGCAAAAGCTCTATGTGATTTGAGGACAAGTATCAACTTGATGCCCTACTTAGTTTTCAAGACTTTGGGTATTGGGCAACCGAGGCCGACTTCCATGAGATTGCAAATGGCAGATAGAACTATGAAGTGACCATTAGGTATTATTGATCATGTTCTTGTCCGGGTGGACAAATTTATCTTGCCAGCTGATTTTGTGATCTTGGATTGTGAAGTATATTATGAGGTTACAATCATATTGGGAAGACCATTCCTTGCTACTGGGAATGTCTTAGTTGATGTGGAAGCAGGGGAACTCACCTTCCGGATGGGTGATGAGAAAGTGATCTTTCATGTGTGCAAGTCAATGAAGCAGCCCAACAGTTCTTAAGTGTGCTCTTTTATGGACCTTGTCACGACAGTGATAGTTGATGATACTAGTGCGATGATCAATGTGGAGGACCCTCTAGAGGCAGTATTGTTGAATCTTGATGTAAATGAGGATGAAGGCCAAGTGGAGTGTGTGAATGCTTTGCATGGAATGGGTTCTTACTCTTATGATCCTAGGAAACTCTCTTTGGATCTTGAGAATAGGAAGACTACACCAACAAAACCTTCAATCGAGGAACCTTCGGTGTTGGAGTTGAAGCCGTTGCCTCCACACCTCAGGTATGAATTCTTAGGACCTAGTTCAACTTTGCCAGTTATTCTTTCCTCTTGTCTTACTAACATGCAGGTTGATGCCACATTGGCGGTGCTCCAAAAGCAGAAGAAGGCAATTGGATGGACCTTAGATGATATTCGGGGGATAAGCCCCACATTATGTATGCACAAGATTATTCTGGAAGATGATGCAAATCCCTCGTTGGAACATCAAAGAAGGTTGAACGAGGCAATGCAAGAAGTTGTGATCAAGTGGTTGGATGCCGGGGTTATGTACCCCATCTCTGATAGCTCTTGGACTTCGCCGGTGCAATGTATGCCAAAGAAGGGTGGCATGATCGTGGTTACCAATGCACAAAATGAGTTAATTTCTACCAGGACTGTCACCGGGTGGAGGGTGTGCATGGACTACCGCAAGTTGAATAAAGTGAACCGCAAGAATCACTTCCCATTGCCTTTTCTTGATCAGATGTTAGATCGACTTGCTGGGCGCTGTTTCTTGGATGGGTATTCTGGGTACAACCAAATCTTGATAGCTCCGGAAGATCAGGAGAAGACCACATTCACTTGTCTATATGGTACCTTTGCCTTTTCTTGGATGCCATTCGGGTTGTGTAATGCACCGGCTACATTTCAGCGGTATATGATGGCCATTTTCACCGATATAGGGGAAGATATTTTGGAGGTGTTCATGGACGACTTTAGTGTTGTGGGTGACTCGTTTGATGAATGTTTGAAAAATCTTGTTAGAGTGTTGGCCCGTTGTGAAGAAACCAATCTTGTTCTTAATTGGGAGAAATGCCACTTCATGGTTGAGGAGTGCATAGTTCTTGGGCATAAAATTTCAAAGCATGGTATAGAGGTGGACAAAACAAAAATTGAGGTGATTTCAAGGCTCCCTCCCCCTACTTCTATCAAGGGAGTTAGAAGTTTTCCTAGGCATGCGGGGTTCTACCGAAGATTTATCAAAGACTTTTCGAAGGTAGTGAATCCCTTATGCAAGTTATTGGAAAAAGATGCCAAGTTCGTGTTTGATGAGAGATATATTCAAGCCTTTGAACTTCTCAAGAACAAGTTGACTACCACTCCTATTATTACCGCACCTAATTAGAGCTTGCCTTTTGAGCTCATATGTGATGCGAGTGATGTTGCGGTTGGGGCGGTCTTGGGTCAAAGAGTGAACAAAATATTTCATCTAGTGTACTATGCGAGCAAGACAATGAATGATGCTCAAGTGAACTACACGGTGACTGAGAAAGAGCTTTTGGCTATTGTGTTCGCAATGGAGAAATATCGGCCATATCTCATGGGTGCCAAGGTCATAGTTCATACCGATCATGCCGCACTTCGGTACTTGATAACGAAGAAGGATTCCAAAGCTAGGCTGATGTAATGAGTCTTAGTACTTCAAGAGTTTGATTTGGAGATTGTGGACCGGAAGGGTAGTGAAAACCAAGTGGCGGACCACTTGTCCCGCTTGGAGGAAGAGGGGAGGCCTCGTGATGGCCTAGAGATCAATGATTCATTTCCCGATGAGCAACTCCTTTCTGTGTCGGTGAATGGTATGCCATGGTTTGCGGATGTTGCTAATTTTGTTGTGAATGATATAATCCCGTGTGAGCTCTCTTCTAACCAAAGGAATCAGCTCGAACGGGATAGTTTGGAACTCTATTGGGATGAGCCGTATTGTTCAAGATCTGCACGGATGGTGTAATCCGAAGGTGTGTCCCGAAGGAGGAGCAATTAAGTATATTAGAGGCTTGTCATTCCTCTCCCTATGGTGGCCATCATGGCAGGGTGAGGACGGCTTCAAAAGTTCTTAGTTGTGGATTTTATTGGCCAACTTTGTACAAATATGCAAGTGAACTTGTGAAGAGATGCGATGAATGTCAAAGAGCGGATGGAATTTCGAAGAAAGATGAGATGCCTCTCAATACCATTCTTGAAGTTGATATTTTTGATGTATGGGGCATTGATTTCATGGGCCCATTTGTTAGCTCGTGTGGGAACACACACATTCTAGTGGCAGTCGACTATATTTCAAAGTGGGTTGAAGCCATGTCTTTGCCCAACAATGAGGCCCGGAGTGTTGTTGCATTTCTTAAAAAGAGCATTTTTACTAGGTTTGGCACTCCTCGAGCAATCATAAGTGATGGAGGGTCTCATTTTTGTAATCGAGCTTTTGACACTTTTCTTGCAAAGTATGGTGTCAATCACAAACTTTCTACTCCTTATCGTCCTCAGGCGAGTGGCCAAGTTGAAGTCTCAAACAGGGAAATCAAAAGTATATTGTCAAAGGCGGTCAATGCAAATAGGACCAATTGGTCAAAGAAATTGGATGATGTTCTATGGGCTTATAGGACTGCTTACAAGACTCCGATTGGTATGTCTCTGTACCGGTTGGTGTTTAGGAAAGCTTGCCATCTACCAGTTGAGTTAGAGCACAAGGACATGTGGGCTTTAAGGAAGCTGAATCTTGAATGGGATGTGATAGCGAACCTTTGTGTGGAGCAGCTTAATGAACTTGATGAATTCTGATTCCATGCCTACTCCAGTTTGTCCTTGTATAAGGACAAGATGAAGTACCTTCATGATAAGTATGCTCGTGGTAAAGAGTTCAAAGTGGGTGATGTGGTTCTCTTGTTCAATTCTCGGTTACGTCTATTTCCGGGAAAGCTTAAGTCGAAATGGAGTGGACCTTTTGAAGTGGTGTTTGTGACTCCGTTTGGTGTATTTGACTTGAAAAACAAAAATGGCGAGGTCTTTAGAGTTAATGGGCACAGAGTCAAGCACTACCTTCGGAAAATTGATGACAACCACGTGGTGGCACTGCTCCATCTAAAGTGATTTGATGGTAACTTGTGTCGTGCCACGACGTTAAATCAGGTGCTTCTTGGGAGGCAACCCATCTGTCTTTATTTTTGTTTTTCTTGGATTTTCTTTTTAGTGTAGGATTTACTTTTGGACTAACTGGTTGTGAGATGTGTGTAGGTTTGTTTTGATGCAGTGCAGGACCAAGTTGGGAAAAATGTGCACTCTCTGAAGTTTTCACTGCGACCGCAAAGACCTTAGTGTGGAGGCAGCATTTTAATGCGGTTTGCAGAGTTGATTGGTCAAGAATGGGGTTCTCTGAAGTTTGCCACCGTGGCCACAATGCAATTTATGCGGTCCGCGGTGGACCACTACGGCCGCAGAGCATTTCTTGCGGTCCGCAGTGGACGTCTCCCCAGTGCTTCATGTTTCTGAGTATCATGGACCGCGGTGCCATTTTATGCAGTCCGCGATGGGTAGGTATAGTGGGTCCCAGGGTCTTTTTCTATAAATAGGACGTCAGGGCTCCATTTACCCTTTTCGCTCTTTGCTCACTCAATAGTAAAAAAATCATTGTTCATCAAACCCTAGCTGTGCAAATTCAATCTCTAATCTTCATTCATCTTTACTGTATCTCATCGCTAGTACTTTTAATCTTTCCCTAGTTTGAACTTTGCTATTTTCTTTTAATTAGTTCAGTTTACTTCTTTTTCTTCCCTGTTCTTTAAATTGTAGCGTAGGTTTTGCTTAATAATGTTTAGGTCAGGGTTAGTTAGTGAAGAAAGCCGATTAAACACCTAGGGGATCAATAATATGTGATTTTAGGCTAAAAATGAGACGAAAAATCGAAACCCTAGGTTGGTATTACTGCTTGTGGCTTATCGCGGTCCGTAGTGGATTTATTGCAGTCCGCAGTGCTTATCTGCGGTCTGGAATGCCATTTTGTGCGTACCGCGGTGGTGAAACTTCAGCAAGTTGAAAATTTGAGGACCGCAGCCTCGGTCGATTGTTTTCAGTCCGCGATGCCTTACCTCAGCCGCAGACCATTTCTTGCGGTCTGCGATGCCTGGAATCAGAGAGTGGGTAGTCTGACCCCCACCTCAATGCGGACCACGGTACCATTTTATGCGGTCCCGGTGGTCTCTTTGTGGCCGCACTGCATTTTATGCGGTCCGTAGTCTGCAGTTCTGCTTTACATTGTTAACTGTCTGCAATCATAATCTTCAAAGCTTCATCTGATACTATGATACTAACAATAACTGAATGAATTCTCCTTGCAGATAATGGTGAAATCAAGAGGCGGAGGTGATTAACAGAAAGGCAAAGGTGAGTCCTCCCGGGGTAGGGGACGAGGTATGATCAGATTAACCCCCCAAGTCCGGCAGTCAATCAAGGACACCAGGAAGTCAATAAAGGCTACGGATAGAGCTGCTTCCCATTCGAGAAGTAAGTATTTGCCCTCTCGGGAGGCATCCGACTCCTAGTCAGTGCCGGAGTAGGAGAGATACACCTCCGGGCACTCCTACTGCTCAAGCTTCAATGGCAATTTCTTCTGAGTCATCTGAGGGCTCAGCTGAGAGCGGTAATGATGTTTTTTCTAACTCACCTACAACTTCAACACCCGGTGAGGATCCCATAGAAGAAGAAGGAGGGGGTGAACCCTAAGTAGGAGGGGTGGCTAGAACTAGAAAATCGGAAGCGTGGAAAGATAGGTTCGTTAGTGAATTGGCATACCACAAGTTCAGAGAATGGTGGCCCGAGAGGAAGTTAATACTTGAACGGAGATTCATTGATAAGGATCTTCTGCCTCACAACCCAAATGTGCAGAGGCAATTCAGAGAGAGGACGGGCTGGGACTATTTCAGGGGCAACGTTAAGGATGCAAATGAGCACTTGGTGAAGGAATTTTACACTAATGTTGCCCATATCAAAAGGGGCACTACAGTGACTAAGGTGCGAAATTTGAAAATAAAGTTTGATGGGAAAACAATCAATGACTACCTAGGCTTTCCGGAGGAGGATGAACCATTATATTTAGAAAAGGTAGCATTGGGGGAGGATGCTCATCCGTGGTTAGTAGAGTACTTGGCAATCCCAGGTACCACCCTAGCATGGTTGACAGTGGGAGTCAAAATTTTTAGGAGAACCCTGAACTTCGAGGCCAAAGGGTGGAAGACATTTGTTTGCAGTAGGCTAGACCCCACCACTCATGAGAACTCTCTTACTATCTCCCAGGCTATATTAGTGGCGTCTATCATGGCGGGGTACCCGATCAATATCGGGAATGTTATGTCTAGGGTGATTACACGGGTGGTGAATGAAGGTGATAGATCCTATCCCTTCCCACATTTCCTGACCATGTATTTTGAGGATCAAGGTGTGGAGAAGAGAAAGTTTGATGTAAATGTGAAACCAAAGGCACCTTTCTCCTGGTACAGCCTACAGGGTGATGACAACCCCAAAGGCAAAGATCCTAAAGTCAAAGCTGTTGCTTCTACTGGCCAGTCTGAAGAGCCAGTAGTGGTGGTAGCCCTTCCTTCTCATCCACCCACAACTATACTAAATACTTCCCCAGGACCCTCTACTTCCATAGTTCCAAATATTCCCTCATCCACAGCCTACCCTTTGACTGCCCACTGGTTGAGCCAAACCCTTGCTAGTATTATCAACTGGATACATGCAGCTACTTCTAAGTTGTCTGTGCTTTCGAGCTCGGTGGAGGCCCAGTTCGTACCCCCACAGCCGCAGGTCCTAGCCTCAGTGGAGGAGACTCTCAAGGAGCTTCTAGACAACCAGAAGAAGCTCCTGGACAACCAGAAATTGATATTGGATGTTATACGTTCTCATGGAAAGGCACTGAAGGAGCTTGCAAAGGAGACAAAGAAGCTCAGAAAGACTCGAGCATCAAAGGAGTCTGTGAAGGAGTTGAGGGGCGAGGTGGAGAAATTAAAGGCTGCTGATCACCTGTCCTTGGAGATGTTATTGCATGACCCGGTTCTAGCAGCCCAACCTGAGCTAGAGCAGGAGACAAAGAGGCCAGCAAAGAGGAAGAGGGTGATCCCCCGAGTTGATAATGCAGTGATAGAGTTGGAGTACTCACAAGGAGGTTCCTCTAGCCAGCCTCAGGCCCCAGTGCAGACCCAAGACCCAGTACAGGCCCAAGACCCAGTGCAGACACATGTTACAAGGATCCAGTCATAGGTTCCCAAGCAGTCTGAGGTCCCAGGGACCCAGACTCATGATCCTATGCAGACGGAGGGCAAATAGGGAGTTTTCTTTACTCTCTTTCTTTTCTTGATCTTATTTTGGTTAGTTAGCATTGAGGAAAATGCTAACTTTCATTTGAGGGGGTAGCCCTATTTTGATGGCATTGGGTTGTATATATGATAATACTTTCTTTATTATGCTTTATTTTTACTTTTGGTATGTATATAATTTTATTAGTTTATTGCACTTTTCATACTTTGCAACTTTGGTATGTATATAAAGTTACCTTATAATGTAAATATTCATCCCCTCTTATGTATATTCATTAAACCCCCCCCCCCATTGTACATATTCATTTTACTTTCCGTATTTTTCTTTCATAGCTTCTTACTTCACTTTCGTAGCTTCTTGTTTTGAATTTTGTGTATAATAAACCTTTGGTTTTCTTAATGCCACGGTTCTTTCCAAAGGTGGAAATTGTATGAACCGGCTAGCTCTTCCCGATGATGGATGGCATGACAACCTTCTTAAGGATTTGAGTCTGTTTTCTTTTTACTTTTTGTGTAAATAGTAGCTAGTGAGTAATTGTGCCTCAAGCAAAGCTTCACTTAGTCCTTACATATTTGCCTTTATTCCTATGGTCAAAAATAAATTGTTGTGTATAGGATGGTGAAAGTTGTAACCTTGAGACTCTTGTGTTGGCCGATAATCATCAAGTGGTTTTTTGGGACCATTTTGTTGCTCAAATCTTAGCTAAGGTTATTATGGGCCCCGACTCTATCTCTTTAGCAATCCTATAGCTTGTGTGGTGAGAATTTGAATTGCAAGTCCAAGTCCCAAGCCATTAATCTAGACTTGCCCTAAATATTTGTCTAGGCGAAATTCTAAGTGTAGTTTGACTTGAGATGTGATTATAGGCTCTCCTTGATCCGAATTATATCTTGAAAACTTCCATAGCCTACCAATGATATTATCCCTAGTCAATACGTTTGAGCTATAGACCTTTTTCTTTCAAAAACCACGATACAAGCCTTTACCCGTTCTAAAAATACCCTCTCTTGGCGCCCGATATTTTCTTAGCACAAGGCAAAAGCATAAGTTTGGGGGGGAGAGACGAGGAATGAAACAAAGTGATAAAAGGTACAAAATGAAGATAAGGAAAGGCAATAAAAAAGAAAGAAAATCAAAAGGTAAAAAAAGAATGAACAATGTAAAAAGAAATGAAGGGATTCAATAAAAGAAAAGAGATGAAAGGTATGGAAAGTTTAGAAAGGAGAAAAAGGTTTGAAAAGAACAAGAAAGAGTGACAATGTGTCTCTCTAAACCCTAAGAAAGGAGTAAATGACTCAAAAAGTCAAGAGAATGTGTGCCAAAATGAAGCAAATAAAGTGCTTAAGGGGAGATGGAACCTACTTAAACCAAATATTTCCTACCCTGAACCAAAAACCTTCACTATATCTCCACAAAAGTCCTATATGATCTTGAGTTGAATGAAGCTTACATTAGTGGTGACTCACATAAGGGGCAAGCTTATGGTACTTAGAGCCGGACTTGTGACATTTCTTTGAGAGAGATGAGTCTGTTTTTCACAATCCTTGTTCTGAGTGCTACAAAGTGAGGTTTGCTTAGGGAGAGTTGAGGAGTATGAGTTTGGGTTCCACAATGACCAAAGTAGTATAAAGAGTTTCCTTGATTGGTTGAGTCAATTCTTGATGCCCTTGTGTCGCACTAAATCCATGGTGCTTAGAAGGTCGAATGTTGTTAATGATTCATTTGAATTGAGGATAATTGTTAGTCCCAATTGATGTTAGATAAGGTCACTTTAGGTCAGCTGAATTTTCTTGGATTTACTCTTAAGGAGGTGGGTCTTATTTTATTTTCTTGAGGACAAGCAAAAGCTTAAGTTTGGGGGAGTTGATAACTAGGGATTCTAGTTCATTTTACACTCTTTTACTTGAGTTTTGATTAAAAATACATACAAAATAGTCCCAAAGGCTTACATGTTGTACTTGTTTGCAGGGTTTGGTCAAAAAGGTGACAATTAGTCAAAACCAGCTCAAAAAAGAGTGAAACATGCACAAGTACCAAGAACAAGTCAAAGCACAGTTGTAACTGACCCACCGCGGTCGCAATCCATTTAGTGCGGTCCGCAGTGAGGAAATTCAGAGAGGTGCACTTTTGGAGCCTAAGGCAATGCGGTCCGCGAAGCATTTCGTGTGGACCGCAGTACCCTCTTCGCAGCCGCAATCCATTTTATGCGGTCCGCGGAGATGGGGGGTTCAGAGAGTTGGGAGTTTGAAGGTAGAAGCCAATGCAGTCCGCGGTCCTTTTTGTGCGGACCGCAGTTGAAGCCACCGCAGCCGCGGTGCAATTTATGCGGCCCGCGGTGGCCAGATTCAGAAAATGTATAATCAAGCAAAAAAGCCTCATCGTGGTCCGCGATACATTTTATGCGGATCGCAGTACCTCGTCAAGGGTATTTTTGTCCAGAAAATTTGGCCTAGTATAAATACTTTCTTTTCACATTTTTAGGGTATCTTTTGTAATCTGTAAGACTCCAGAGCACGTAACGGCTATTTTGTTCCATTTTGAGTAATTTGTAGCTATTTTTATAGTGAATCTTCATTATCTTAGTTTGTAATTAAATCTTATGGGTTATTCTTCATCTATTTCTCTGTTTTCTTCCATTATTATGAGTAGCTAGACCCATTAGCTAGGGTTGTGGATCAACCCTAGTGTGGGTATTTGATGGGTCTTTTGACACCCAATTGGTCTTGAGAAAGTCAATTAGGGCAAAGTCACTCAAGCTGCCGAGAGGTATAGAGTGAGTAATTCCGTGCATTGGCTATATCGCAATCCCCAACATAACTCCTTTGGCTAAGGCTTTAGATCCCGTCAAGTGTTCACCTAGGAGAAAGTCACTTCCCTAATGCCTTTTTAACTATTTAGAAAACCTTACAATCAATCATTTTTAGTTTAATTTAGCTTATCATTAGCATAAATATTAGAAGAAACAACCAACCAAAAGATTATTGGAAGTGTAATTAAGAGCAGTACGCACGGTTGATACCCAATTTTTCCCCTATGTATTTTTTATGCTCAAAATACTTTCGAAATAGCATGTGTATGTATATATAAGCATGCCCAAGAGTTTTGGTATTTTTTCCTAATTTGTAAGGTTTTTTAAAATCAATTTATTGCCTATTTTAGCAGTACAAAATCCAATAATTATTCCCAAAATTATCATCTTTGCAAATAATTTAGTTCCATTCTCATATTTACACCAAAATATAATTAAGATGATTTTTGCATATTTTTATAAATTTATTTAGTATTTTTAAAACTAAATTGCATATAATTGCAATTATAGCCTATTTTAAGATTAATAGCATTTCTATAATTGTAAAATTGGTTTCAATATTTTTAAATTAATATTTATGAATTATTAGTTGGTTCAGTACTTTTAATTTGTTTTTAAAATCTTTTTTACTATTTTATGAAATAAAAAGGACAAAACTAACTATTTAAGAACTGGCCTCATTTCGTTTCAATTGCAGCCCATTTTGTATTTCGATTATAGCCACATTAACCCCCCCCCCCCAATTGACCCAATTTGAATCCCAGTCGGGCCAGCCCAATTCCATACCCTTTGACCCATTTAACTACCCGACCCAAGGCTCCTTTAATCCAGACCGTTGATCAATCTGATCAACGGTCACGATCTCCCCTTTCCATTTTTAATTCCCCAAAACTTACCCTATTCCCCATTTCTATTTAGCCAGCCGCCTTTGAATGCTCTTCACCCTCAAACTCTCTTGAAGGTTCTTCGGAACCCTAGCCGTCTCCGACCCCTTTTTCACTGTACTTTCACCGTACTTTCACAGGAATCCATGGCTTCTCAGGACTTGGATGGTCTATACTCACTCCTCTCCACCATTAGACCTTGGTTGTTCGAAGTTGTGAGGCCTGACCTCGACGATTCCCTCTCCGATCTCCTCCGATCCTTGATTCCATGGTTTCTTCGACCATGCTCCGGCACATTCGAGACTCAGGAGCCCAGTTCTTGACCTTCCCGACTCAGGACCAAACCTGGCTCCAAGCCTTTCTCATTTCTAGGGTTTCTCTGAAACCCTAATCCATTCGAGGTTCTTTCACCGTTATTTGTTTAGATCTGTACTATGTCTCTACTTTTCTTAACATCTAGAGTGTTTTCCCCAAGAGTCTTTGTCAAAATCGTTTCTCTCCGATTTTTAGGGTTTCCTCAAGGATTTTTGAAAAAATCTTTCTGATTCTTTTCTTCTTTACTTTATGAGTGTTTGTTTATACCTTGCTCGTATGATTTCTTTTATTTTATGCATATATTGTCTTTTACCTTCTTCTTTTCTCCTGTTAATTTCTGCTATGTTTTCACTACTCTTATGCTATATGTGCCTACCGTTAAAGTTATTTGATTTTTGACTCTGTTCATGTTCTTACATGCTTCATCTGCTTGTGTTCAAGTTTGCACTGTCTCTTTCTTCTGAACTTGTTTATGTTCTGAGTTTCTCGAATATGTTTTTCATGATTTTTCTTCCTTTGTTGTTCAAACATGCTATCATGTCTATTTTGTTGAGACTCTGAAAAACAAATGGTTTTATTTCCCACCTCCATGTCTGATTCAACATTTAAAACCCTAGGATTTGGGGTTTCCTTTTGACGATTTTGATTTTTGTGTTCGAGTCAGGGTTCCATAATGGGCCCCTGGACTCTTAGACTCACTATGAGTCTGCAGGTTGAACCGGCATCTCCTTGCTTATGATTCTGAACTTCTCTTCAATTAAAATTCTCTTTTAAACAACTTGACAGTGTTTTCTTGATTTACATGTTTGAGTGTTTATATATATGAGAACTCTTCTTTCAAAAAGACTTTGCCAACTACTAATTGATTCCGGGTTCCTTTAATTGTGTTCACTTGATTGTTACTGGTTTTCCCTAATTGAACCTTTCTTTACCCCTTTTCCTGACGCGATTCATTCGAGTAAAAGTCTGAAGTTTTAATTTTACTGGTTGATTCCCTTTCCTTTTTCTTTACAAGTCGTGTACTATTAGCTTGTTGCCTTAAATAGCTTCTATGTACTTATCGTTTATTATATTACTGGGAAAGTATTTTTTAAAATCCCTTTCCATAATTGCTTTACCCGCTTGAGATCAGAATCCTTTAATTAAAGGGAGACTGCAGAATGATATTTCTTTACCTTTTCTTGCTTACTTGCTACACTATAAAAAGGGCTCGACCCTTCTGCAAAAAGAGAATAAAAAAGGGCTTTTAAGCTTTAAGCTTTGATAAATTCTTACTCTCTCACATACACTTTCAATCACAATACTTTTTCAATACCTTCTACTCTCTGCTGAGACTTTTGTACTGCTTTGCAATTTGGCTTTTCAAGACTGCTGTTTTACTTACCTGTCTTTCCTGAAACTAGTATGTCTAATTTAATTTCTTGCATCACCCCCTATGTGTTTATTTTATAGTTTCAGTACTCTTTCCCACTTTGCTGTTCATGTTCAGTAGTTAAATAATGTGTGTTTCTTTCCTTGTATCTTGCTTCTATTATGCATCCATATCCCCCTATTCCCCTCTATGTATCTGAGTTAATGGTTTTGGCCTGGCAGTATCTAAATTACTGCTCAGGTCTGAACCTGACCTTCAATAGGTCCTAACTCCCAATTTAAGCTGACAGGCTGGTCAGGGTTGTGCCAGCATCCCAATTGCTGGGCATGACCACTAGTTTGTCATGGCTCCTCCCTAATTCCCCCTCTATTGCACTTACACTTACTCTTAGACTCTAAGTTCTGCCCCCCTCCTATGAGCCTTGCCTTGGGAACCTTGAGTTCCCTCTGAACTTGGACATTGGAGGGCTGGCCATTCCTCACTGCACTATAATTCTGTAATATAATTGGATGTAAGCACTGCCTGGAGCTCACGAAGCTCCTTGGAACTTTGACACACCCAAAAGATGAGAAAGGCTTTGGGAATCCGATCCTGGAAGTTGGTTTATCTCATATTATTGGACTTTGAGTCTGAATTAGGCTGTTTAGATGTAGTGGGAATTTCTGATGTAATTTACTTTTTCTGGATTCATTCAAGTGGTAATAATTTGTGATAACTATGGGGTGTATAGTAAAATGGGGGAGGGTCTCTCATGTTATGCATATGGGGTAGATATAATGCTTTAGGTTTTATTTATGCAATCACAACATTTTCGTTTATATATCTGCATTTAGAAATTCTGCCTATAAGATTGTTTCGTTATGCATTTAGAAATCCTGCCTATAAGGTTGTTTCATTTCAGCATCAGAAAACATGTCTATAAGCTTCTATACTTCTGCATATAGAAATCATGACTATAGGCTTCCGCACTTCTGCATATACACATTAGGCAAACAGTCTATAGGTTAAAATAATCAATTGCATCCTAGACACCATGCTTATAGGACTCCTGCACTTACATAACCGTTTTAAACCAATGACACTTAGAGATCATGCCTATAGGAGCAAATCAGTTGAATCAGTTTTGTTTCGAATCTAAAATCAGTCATAAGTCCGTAGATTTTCGTTTATAAAACCAACATCCTTTTCGTAAAAGTCACTGTACACTGTTAGATATCATGCCTATAGGTCTCACTTAGACAAACTACTAGGTAATTAACCAACTGTATCAGTTTTGATAACTATATCCAGACAGGGCTAATTCGGACTCCTCATCTAGAAAAAAAATATGTGATAAATCAGCCTGTCCTACGCCTTAATTTATTAAATACCGAACTAGTACTTGTAAGTCATGCTAAATAACTTGCTGCTTTGAATGAGGAGGCCTACTTGAGCCTTAATTGCTATTTTCTCACCCTTTAACTGTTGTTTGTTTTTTTGCTTGTCACCTAGATTTTTATCCTTTTGAAACTCTGAAAAAGCCCCAACTCCCTCCCCTTTAGGATTAGTAGTCTCAAATGCTTCCGGGACTGATAGGATTGGGACGAGTAATAGCATGCAATAAGTAACGACACCATTCTGCGCTTTAATACCTTAACGGGGTGGGAAGGGTAGTTATGGATATGATGACCGGCATGCTAATACCACGTGTAGCCCCGTTTTTGAGGAGTGATTACCGGGTATGGCATAGATGTGATCCATAATAATCATAAACTTAGGACCCCCCCCTTCCCTTTTATTTGTTTTCATCTATTCCTTGTAGAATTGTTTAAATCTTTCATCAAATTCCTGCCCCTTTTTACCCTTTCTCAAGTTTCGACTTACTTGCAATGTTGTATGTGAACCCCTTCTTACTTGAGCCCTTAATTGCTTATTTGATTATGTGAAGTCACAATTGTAACATGACCGGGAACCACACTAGTGGATCTTGAGGGGTGCCTAACACCTTCCCCTCGAAATAATTTCTAGCCCTTACCCAAACTCTGGTTCTTCAAACTCAAACCCTTCTTAGTGTCCTAATACATTTAATCATTAGGTGGCGACTCTTCAAATTCCAAAACCCAATTCCCAAAAGGGAACGAGCTATCCTCCCATATGTCACAAGCCCAATTTCACTTTTTTTAGAAAAAGGGGGTGCGACACGCACTACTAGTTTAGATAGGAATCCAATTCCCTCTTCTAGCTCCTTGTAGATTCGATCTCGACCATCTCGGGTAAAAGTTGTTTTGACCGCTCTCGCCACTTTGTAGTGGTGTAGGGTTGGCTCTGATCAATGTCTTAGCCTCGGGCCATTTGGAAAATAATCGATCATGAATAGTATATATTGGACTTTACAGGGTGCCCATGGAAGGGACCGACGATGTCCATTCCCCACTTCATAAATGGCCATGGTGACAGCACTAGGTGGAGCATCTCTCCCGGTGAATGAATCATCGGGGCGTGTCTTTGGCACTCGTTGCATTTTCGTACGAAGTTTTTGCATCGTTCTCCATTTTATTCCAGTAGTACCCAGCTCTGATTAGCTTCTGAACTAAGGATTTTGCCCCTAAATGGTTCCCACAAGTGCCCTGGTGGACATCTCTCATGGCATATTTGATCTCTGCCGGGCCTAAGCATCTAGCAGTGAGCCGAAGAAAGATCTTCTGATCAATGCCCCTTTGACTAAGCTAAATCTGGCGGTTTTGGTGTGCGGGGCTCTTAATTCCTTGGGATCCGATGGCAATTTTCCTCTCTTCAAATAGTCTATGTATTTGTTTCTCCAATCCCAAGTCAAACTTGTCGAGTTTACCTAGGTGTGGCCTTCTTCTACCACTAAGTTCATCAGTTGCACCACTTCCTCCGAGCTAAATTCATCGGATTCGACAAACGATCCCAAGTTGGCATGTGCATCGGCCTCACTACTTTGAGCTCAGGGTACATGCTGTAGAGTCCATTCCTTGAATTAGTGTAGGGTTACCTGCAATTTGTCCAAGTACCTCCGCATCCAAACCTCTTTTACTTCGAACGTTCTGTTGACTTGATTTATGATGAGGAGGGAGTCGCACTTGGCTTCGATCACTTCGGCCCCGAGGCTCTTAGCCAGTTCTAAACCTGCAATCATAACTTCATACTCGGCTTCATTGTTAATCAATTTTATAGTTCTAATAGACTGCTTAATTATGCTTCTTGTAGGTAGTTTTAACACGATACCGAGCTCGGACCCATTCGCATTGGAGGCACCATCCGTGAATAGGGTCCAGATTCCCGAATCAGCCTCCGAAGTGAGCAGTAATTCCTTTTCGACTTTGCATATCAAGGCCAGTGTAAAGTGGCCACGAAGTCTGCCAAAATCTGAGATTTATGGCAGTTCGGGATCGGTATTCGATATCGTACCCGCTAATTTCCACGGCCCATTTGGCCAACCGACTTGAGATATCGGGCTTATGCATGATGTTCCTTAGCATGTAAAAGGTTACTATACCTATGGGGTGTCATTGAAAGTATGATTTAGTTTCCTGGAAGCACTTAGCGATGCGAGCACTAACTTTTCTAGGCGAGGATACCTTGTTCTGGCATCGCCTAAGGTTCTAATAACATAATAAATAGGAAATTGTGTACCTTCTTCCTCCCAGACTAAGACACCACTTACTGCCACCTCGGAAACCGCCAAGTAGAGGTATAGATGTCCGTCTACCTTCGGAGTGCATAGCAAAAGGGGGCTCGACAGGTATCGCTTGAGTTCATCCAAAGCTTGTTGGCATTCCGGAGTCCAAGAAAAATTGCTCTTCTTTTTCAATAGTGAGAAGAACTAATGGCTCTTGTCCGACGACCTCGAGATGAACCGACCCAATGCGGCTATACGCCCGGTAAGTCTTTGAACCGCCTTGACGTTGTCGACTATGGTGATGTCCTCTATGGCCTTTATTTTTTCGGGGTCGATCTCTACCCCCCGATTAGATACCATGAAACCGAGGGATTTGTTTGAACCGGCCCCAAATGCACACTTCTTCGGGTTTAGCTTCATGTTGTACTTCCTTAGTATATCGAAGGTTTTTTGCAAATGTTTCAAATGGCCTTCTGCTCGTAGGGACTTAAATAAAATATCCCCAATATAAACTTTCATTGATTTCCCTATTTGTTCTTCGAACATCCAGTTTACTAGGCGTTGGTAGATGGCACCAGCATTCTTTAATCCGAACGTCATTACGTTATAACAGTAGGTGCCGAATTTTGTTATGAAAGAAGTCTTTTCTTGATCATCTTGGTCCATCTGAATTTGGTTGTACCCGGAGTAGGCATCAAGAAAACTGAGTATCTCGTGCACGGCCGTCACATCGATCATTTGATCGATGTTAGGCAAAGGGAAAGATTCCTTTGTGTATGCTTTGTATAGATCCTTATAATCCACACACATCCTTAGTTTATTTTCTTTTTTAGGTACTACCACTACGTTAGCTAACCAATTCGGGTATTTGACTTCCCGGATGGATCCTATTTTTAGAAGTTTGGATATCTCATCCTTGATGAACGTGGGTGTGATCTCAGACTGTAGCCTTCTCTTCTACTTAATCAGATGGAACTTCGGGTCCAAACTCAGCTTGTGAGTGATTACCTCCGTGTGATCCCTGCCATTTCAAGATGGGACCAAGCAAAATAGTCGGCGTAACTTTAAGAAAATCAATAAGTTTTTTCCTGAGCTCAGGTATAAACCCAGTGCCCAGGTATACCTTTCGAACTGGTAGATGCTCAATTAATATAACTTGTTCCAACTCTTCGACCGTTGACTTAGTGGCATCAGAGTCATCGGGAGCTGTGAATGATCTCGGGATGCTGCAATCATCATCATCGTCCGCTCCTTGTTCTTCTTATTTCTCCGGTTAGGCTGAGGCCAGTATCATTAATTGCTAGTTAATCTCTTCTTTTTTGGTTGATTTCGCGCTCCTCGATGTAGAAATCACGGGAACTAGGATCACTTCATCGATAATAAATATTTCCTTTGCGATTAGCTATTCTCCATATATTATTTTGAATCCCCCTGGTATGGGAAATTTTAGCGCCTCGTGTAAGGTCAAACATACCACCCTCATGTTGTGGACCCATGGCCTCCCGAATAAAGCGTTCTACCTCATATCCCCTTCGATCACCTAGAACTTCGTTTCTTGGATTGGCCCGGTAGTGTTTACCGGCAAATTATCTCTCTTTTCGTGGTCTCACACACCATGTTGAATCCATTCAATACCCGTACTGCCGGTGATTTGATCCTGCAACCCTAATTACTCTACAATCATTGATCTGATGATGTTGGCCAAGCTACCTGGATCAATCAACACACGTTTAACCCGAGATTTATTGATAAGTACATATATTACTAGTGCATCGTTGTGAGGTTATACGATGACCTCGACATCTTCGTCGCTGAACGAAATAGCTCCCACCAGAACGTAATCCCGGGTGCGTTTTCCCTCGTAATAAATACTTTAATGCATTTTATAATTGGCCCTTGGGGTATTTCGCTCCCCCAATAATCATGTTGATTATTTGTTGAGGCTCTTCTTGTTCGACCTGTTTGTTAGTATCCCTATTTCTGAAGTAGTTTTTGGCTCGCTCACTTAGGAATTCTCGGAGGTGCCTATTATTGAACAGCCGAGCAACTTTTTCTCTTAGTAGTCGGCAATTTTCGGTCCCATGACCGTGAGTGCTGTGATACTTACATATCAAGTTAGGATCTCTCTGGGCTGAGTCGGACTGCAATGTCCGAAACCGTTTTATCTCTTTGATGTGCCCTATGGCCGACACGATGCTTGCAGCGTCTATGTTTAAGTTTTACTCTGATAATCTTGGTTCCTCCCTACTCCCGAGCAACCTTTCGTACCCGTTCTTGCTCATCAAACCTCGGTCACTAAGCCCTTGATCGCTTCTCTTCTTGTTTCTTACTAGGTGATACCTAGATCCTTTTCCTCTTCAATTCATGTTGTATGGTTGATATCGATCCCGTACCGGTCTTGGCTCCCGATCAATGGCTCTCTTAGATCTATCATCAGTCCTGATAGGATAAACAGATCCAGAAAAGGCCCCAAGTTGCAAACACTGATTCAAGCTTTGTGGGTTTAACTCTTCTTGAGAAAGAGAGTCTATGACCCCAAAATTGACCCAACAAGGAATTGGGACAGACTTATGAGAAATGATAGTCCCAATTAACGGGTTAAACCTCGAGAGAGTAATTACCCTACTTGAACCCTAGTTGTTTGGTCTAATTTGCCTACCCATTTGGTCTCGAGAGAGTCAATTGGGCAAAATTACTTTCTTTTCTGAGAGGTGTGAGAGTGGGTAAAATTGTGCAACAATTATAGCATAAGCCCCAATTATGTCAATCGAACCTTAGTAACATCTACCCGTCAATTAGACACCTAGGTAGTGTCACGACTCTAGTGCCCTTCTTCCCATTAGATACAACTTAGCAATATTCTCGTAGCATAATTTAGTGTTAATCAATAGTTTTATAAAAATAGTTATAATTCGAAAACCTAAAAATATTTGAAGTGACATTAGGAGTACAAACACATCTCTAGGCTAGACAGACAATCCAACTCCACTAGCTCCATGAGGAAATCGTTCCCAACCCTCATATCGGGTAAAAGCTATTGCGACCCGCTCTTCCTACCTTAGTGTAGCGTCGAGTTGGCAGCGATCAGGTACTCAACCAAATTTTTTTCAGCTATTGAGAGGCCACAGAACTTTGGGGGTTGGCCCTTGAGTGAATGCCTAAATGGCCCAATCGTCTGCGACTGGCGATAGGTCCATCCAATCCATCTAGAATTTGACACGAACTCCCTGAGCATCTCGTTATCCCTTTGTTTGGCCTTGGAAAGATCTAACTTTCTGGTCTCGACCTTGATGGCTCCGGTATGGGCCCCTTTACGAAAGCATCTGCAAGCATAGCAAACGAGTCATTGGAATTTAGAGGCAAGTTGTGATACCATATTATTTCTCCCTCGGACAAAGTTTCCCAAACCTTTTCAGCAACACCGAATCGATTTCGTCATCTTCCAAATCATTCCCTTCGTCCATGTATAGGAGGTTACATGCTCATTTGGATCTGTAGTCCCTTTATATTTGGTAATACCGGGCATATGAAACCTCTTTAGGATCAGCTTTGGCGCTGCACTCGGAGGAAAAGGGCTTCTAGATAAAAATTTTGGAGTCCAATCCCTTCAATATCGGGAGTGCTCCCGAAATCTGATCGACCCTGAGTTGTATGTTTCTACCTTCTTGTCATTGGCCTCAATTTTTTTCTCGCCTGACTCCACCCATTTTATCAGCACTTCGAGCATCTTCATTACCTTTGAATTTTCCCTGGGCTTGGCTTCACTCGGTCTCTTGATAATTTGTTCGTCTTTTTGAGTGCTTTCCCGGGATTATTCAGGCTCGACCCTATTAGGGGCGTGGCTTTGATTTTATAGCTGTGCTATTGCCGTTTGTTAAGCCTGCAACATTTCAAAAATCAGTCGTAGGCTTACCCCATCACCTTCACCTTCGGGTGCTTCTCGAGATGTTGGTTGGAGTCCCAATCGGACACTATTTTCGGGATCAGTTGGTAAATTGATGTTGATGGCCACCTGTGAGTTAGCATCGACCAGGTCGGTGGCTGGGACACCGTTGGGATTAGCAGGAAGTACATCATGACTCAGCACCACATTATTATTTTCACCGTGATGGCCTAACTCGTCAACGTTCAAGTGAGCAGACTGAGAGTTTGAAATTTTTAGGCTGACCTGAAATTAAGATTTCAAATAACAAGCATAAAATAGGGCGCGTTATGGAGATGCATACCAAATTACCACTATTATCCTTAGTCTCACGGTAGGTGCCAAACTATTTACCCCAAAAATGAATAACAAAATTTGTACGCAATTTAAAGGATACATGGTTTAATTTAATATGAATAATTAAGAATAACAGATAGATGAATTAAAGACAAAATAAACGATCAAACCAATTGTAGTATGACGACAAGGCCTAATCTTAGATTGAACAGTGAAATTTGTCCTCGATCGGACCCTTGGTGCGAGCTCGGTCGTGAGTAAAGAAAAGAACAAACAAGTAATGTTTGAACAGTAGCTAGAAAATAAAAGTAAATTTTCTTATTTCTTTGAATTGTGTGTTACATGTGTTAGACTAAAGAAAAACTCCCCCTTTATATAGTACGAGAATTTTAACCCTAGTATAAGTCTAAAAAAGGTAAAAATCTTCTCTTTCTGGTAATTGTTGATCCATAATCTATACAGGACGAGATTCGCGCCGTAATATCCGATTGAGGGCGAATATTACAGCCCCATATCTGTCGTGCATAACTATTCACCGCGTCTCTCGAGGTCTATAAGTTATACTCGAACCGAGGTATATCGCTTTACCATGTCCGATGTCGAATATATCATTCACTCTTCCTAGGTCTCGATATGGGGAGTTTCTGGTCACGATTATAATCACGTTGATCTGTACTTCCCCTTCGTTCTCTCATCGGAGAATCGAGAAAAATATTTCCCCCGATTTTACCCGTACGTAATTATGTTTTGAAATGAAATAGGAAGTAAGGTTCAACTAATAATCCGATCAATTCCATGACAATATATTAGCAATCTCATGAAAAAAAAATTGTCCTTCGAGAAAACCTCTTGAAGTAGATGAATATGTAACGAAGTAATGAACTAATTAAGCTTAACTACCCATGATTGTGGTGAAGTAGTACGTGCTCTTCATCCTTAACCAAATGTCATATTTTTAACTCCGGATTCGCCTTTGGTAGGAGAAGTGCTTTATTTCCAAAAGTGAAACTTCCAGTAAAACTTCCCCATGTGAATCCCACTTTGTCAAGCCTCAAAGGATAGTAGTATAATATGTATCAATCGACAAAAACTTAAAAGGGTTTTGCTGGCGTAGTACGTTGATGAAGAATCCTTGCGGATAGTTCTAAAATGGGCAGTTTTACGTGAAAAGCCATGTCCTTTGCTTTAGAAAGCCTATTTGTGAAGGCAAAATAGATGGGCCTGTTTTTCTTTCGTGGGATTAACTTAAATAAAGAAGTTGAAACAATGGAGGTAGGCTGAAGCATGAAAGCCTTAATAAAACTAGTGATCGTAACTGATTACCAAACTTGTGACACGCACATTGATTCATTTGAAGACGATAGATATGTGTCATGTTTCATGTAATTAATTTCTCAAAAACCCAAACTAATCTTGTTGAAACCAAACGAGCCATTTTACTCTATTATGACGACACATTGATAAATATATCCATGGGGATAGTTATTGCAAGCAAGCGCATCTGGTGTGGTGGTATCATGGTACCCTCGCACGGTACCGACTGGGGCTCGATTCCTTGCATGCACAAATTATTGTTTTATTTGCCTTTTATTTTAGTGATTCTGTTTTTGTTTTTTGATTGGCTTTTTCATTAATTTTGTCGTGACTGGTTTAAGTGAAAAGCCCTCTCGGCAATAATAGCAATTGTAGGGTACAACAGCAAATGTCATTAAGTAATCTTACTACATGAACTCCAAGACATGAATCAAAATCTCCAACATTTCTGAGCGCTTAACAAATTAGCTAAGTGTACGCCTACCTGTTGTACTTAAACCACAGAATTTAGGGCAATAGCAGGTCGAAAAACAATTTTTGACGGGCTGTTGTAACCTGCTACCTAAGTGATGCAAACTTTTATAGGCTTATAACTCTATAGAGAAAATAATTTGACGGAATATGTTTCATATTCCACAGGTAAAACTACTAAAACTCCAAGATAAACACCGGGTAAACGCCAGCTATTTTTCAGTTTCTAGGGTTGAACAGTGACTATTTATGAGTGAACCAAAATATCCGTTAAGCGGATGGTGAACAATATTTAGGTTAACTCTTCCTTATCTTTCTCAATTTGGTCTTTTTTGTATGGCCGATCCAATGAGCCCACAGCCTAGAGAAATGGGCTGAGATTCTGGGAATGACTGTTTTTCTTTGAAGGAAGTTTTACTTTCCTATGCCACATAGGAAACCTTATTACCCTCAATGTTTAAGGTTTGATTTAATTACACTTAATATACCAAATTATCAATCTTATACCATACTTAATTAAGGATCTAATTAATTGGCAGTTTTTACTCCTTAATTAAAGGTGTCCATATATCCCACGTTTCTCTATCCCTCTAATTCCTAAGGCCTACGCAGTTTTTCCCCTCCCCTTTCTTCCTCTTCTCCATTCCTTCTTCTTCTCAAAAAATACAGAGATGGAAATTACAATTTTGTTACGTACGAAATAGTAGGGCCCACGCTTTCCTATTTCTTTTCGGATTCAAAATCATATTCTTATGGTTTTACAACATAGAGCTACTGTCTTTTTGGTTCTTTACAGAATAAAAGCTACCCACGTTCTTCATTATTCTCCATTTAAATTCACCAAATATTGAAGATAAATCTTCAAAGTTCATACACACATTTACCTTCAGCTTCAAATTTTTTCAATGAAGAAGAACAAACCTTCAAAGGATTAAAGAGCAACAATTCCACCATTGACAGCCATTAAAAAGCTTTGAATCTTTGAATTCAAATTTGGGTTTTCAAAAATCACTATTTGTTTTGATTGGGTGTTGTTGTAAATAATTGGGAATATGTTTTGGAGTTTATATCTCAATTTTGAGGGGTTTTGGTGAAGATTTACACTTGGTTTTGGCTGAATTGTAGATTGAAACTCGAAGAAGAAGAAGACATATTGCATAAATTGTAGATAAATTGTAGTTACAGTTGGATTGATCAGAATTTGAACTAAATACATCTTCGCAGATGTTAACTACAAAATTTTTCTCTTCATCTACAAAAATTCTACAAATATACTACAAATCAATTTTAAGTATGTATAAAGCAGTATTATTTGTAAGGGTATCTACATAATTACTACATTTATACTACAATTAAACTACAATCTATGTTGAAAATCTACAAATTATCTACAAAATATCTACAAACTGGGTACATTGAATTTTAATATCCCAATTCTCATTCAATTGTAGCATAATTGGGATTTTTGACATAATTGCGTTTTTCAGAAGATTTGTAGAAGTTTTAGTCGTTTTTGATGTGTGAAAACAGAAAACAAAGCACCTACAATTAGAATACAAATAATCTACAATTTATCTACAAAATATCTACAAACTGGGTACATTAAATTTTTATATCCCAATTCTCATCCAATTGTAGCATAATTGTGATTTTTGATATAATTGCATTTTTTCAGAAGATTTGTAGAAGTTTTAGCAGTTTTTTATTTATGAAAATAGAAAATAAAGCATCTACAATCAGAATACAAATAATCTACAATTTAACTACAATTTATCTACAATTTCTACAATATGTCTTCTTCTTCTTCTTCTTCTTCTTCTTCTTCGAGTTTCAATCTGAAATTCAGTCAAAACCAAGTCTAATCTTCACCAAAACCCCTCAAAACTGAGATATAAACTCCAAACCATATTCCTAATTATTTTCAACAACACCCAATCCAAACAAATAATGATTTTTGAAAACTCAAATTTGAATTCAAAGCTTTCAAGCCTTTTTAATGGTTATCAATGGTGGAAAATATATGGAAGAACAGATGAAGATGAAGATGAAGAACAGAAATCTCTTTTCCGTTTCAAAACTTGAATTTAATGTAGACTCAATCAATCGCAAGATTTTTTCCTAATTTTTAGCGCATTAATTATGGAAGATTTTGCCAATTAATCGTGTATTAAACAAATGGTACCGAAATTGTAGGAAAACTGTGGACTGGGCGGGTAATTTACATAGTATGCACATATTTGGTAATAAGGTTTCATATATGGTATAGTTAGGAAAAAATCCCTTCTTTGAATTCGATTAGTTTTCTATGGGGCATCTTACGAAAATTGTTCGAAATAAGTTCAAATTTACCAACCTCTAGCCATTAATGACAGACTTACCAGAACTAGCTAAGTACATACAAAAATTGAAAACCCCATATAAATAAGGATTTTTTCCCTCCTAGAATCATGCACAAAGACTTCCTTCCATATTTTTAAGCGTGATTAGTAACATTAGATGTAATACGGAAAGAAAATTTTATGGATGCGGTAGCAGACAAGATGATGAATCACAAAGAGAAAAATATACAACAGTCCAAAAACCTCAGCAAAAAGGAACTTTTTTCAACGGGTATGATTGAAATTCATTGAAAACATATAGATGAGTTAATATACAAAATTTGAGAAAGATTGGAGGTGCTTTGAACTAGTTTGAGTCAAAATCATAGTTCAAACTCATTTTAAAATTTCTCTATGACATATGAATCAAACATGTATCGCACATATACATGGATATACACAAGAGATACATGGGAGATACACAAACGATACACAATGAGATACACATATCACCTTCTTCTATGTTCATCTTATGTACTACGAATTTGGCTCAAATTTTAATTCAAACCACAAGAAGCTCCACCAAATCATCGCAAATTGAGATTTACACTCTTTAAATGGGGAGAAATTCAAAAATAGCCAGATTTATAAGTGGTTATTCAAAATAGTCACAGTTCCAAAAGTTGTTAAAATTTAGCCACTTTTCATGTAAAGATAAATCTGAACAAAAACACTGTTCAAAATCTGGAAAATACTCCAACATAATATACTGGAGTTCCAGCATAAGTATACTAGAACTTCAGCATAATATACTAGAGTTCCAGTATAATATACCAGTCCAGTATAATATGCTGGAAGTTCATACATAGGTGCTCCAATCTCCAGTATATTATACTAGAACTTTTCGCATGTTGGAGTTCCAACATAATATGTAGGAAGTTAATGCACAGGGATACCGATCTCCAGTATATTATGTTGGACCGGTCCCTGTTGCAGCAAAATATTGGTTATTTTTCAATGACTTTGCAAACGCTGGCTATTTTTAAATGATCAGTCCGAAAACTGGCTAGTCCGTGCTATTTTAACCTTAAAATGTACCCAATCTATTCTAATAACACCCACTCGAAATAAATTCCAATTTCGAAAATATAAAATTTTGAATTCAAGCTTAAACAAGCTTCAATAATGGTTGTCCATGAAGTTTTCAGCTTAATTATTTGATCCAATCTTACAAGCTAACATTTAATAGTAATTTCTAAATCGAATTAAGGTGCTCGATTCTCTGAACTTCAACTTAATGGAATTAAAATATTGCAATATTGCTCTAGTCAAGTGTCTCAAAAAGTTTGAACCGCCTTTATGTTTGAGAAAAATAGACATGTGTTACAAAATGATATTTGGGCTATTTTTGGTAAATACTTTGTCTTGGGCTAGTTTTGGTTGAAATTGTTTATGAACCGACAGTTTGGATAGTTTTTCCTTTTCTGTGTGCTAGCATTTTACTGGGAGAAATTAAAAATAGTCGGATTTACGACTGGTCGTTCAAAAATAGCCCAGTTTCAAAAGTAATCGAAATTTAGCCACTTTTCTTGTAAGATAAATCTAAGCGAAAACACTATTCAAAACCTGGAAAATACGCTAGTATATTATACTGGAGTTCTAGCATAAGTATGCTTGAACTCCAGCATATTATACTGGAGTTCCAGGATAAGTATGCTGGAACTCCAGCATAATATGATGGAGTTCCAGCATAAGTACACTAGAACTTCAGCATAATATACTGGAGTTCCAACAAGTATAATTGTCCAGTATAATATACTAGAGTTTGGAGCATCGGTGTTTCAGTCTCCAATATATTATACTGGAGTCAACAAAGTATACCGGTCCAGCATAATATGATGGAGTTCATACACAGGTGTATCGAACTCCAGTATATTATGCTGGACCGATCTCTGTTGCAGCAAAATAGTGGCTATTTTTCATTGACTTCGTAAACGCTGGCTATTTTTGAATGACCAATCCGAAAACTGGCGATACCGTGCTATTTTTACCATTTTACCTGGCATGGAGTTCTAATGTACCACTTGAAATTTTTGTTATATATATAGTATGTATATAAGCAAGTTATATAGTATATGTAATGCAATTTCTTGTAAATTATCGAAATTATATAGTGTGTGTGTGTGTGTGTATATACACACTAAAAATTTACAAGAAATTGCCGTATATAGTATATTGCCTTATATAAGATTTTTTGAATTTTTTTATCTAAGGCAAATATTCTAATTCAAATTTAAACACAAAATAAATTACAAAAAAATATTCAAGGGAATGCCTTATTATTTTTATTATTACGACATTAACAAAAAATGGTAATATCTTTCTTAGTCTTCCTCCCCCCAATGGAATGAGCACAACAAGGTGCTAATACCACCATTAAAAGAAAAAAAAACTAATGAAAATGTGCCAAAATACAAGTTACATATTAGTCTATGTATTATCTCTAACAAATTTCATAAATCCTTCAAGGTCTAGAGGAATTTTTGTTGGTGGTGGCAGAAAAGAAGCTTGTTCATCACCGCTTCTGGGTGAAGCAGCATCCTGCGCAAGTTCCGCTAGCTTTTCTTCATAAGCTTCGTCTATCTCCGGTTGTGATTCAGCAAGTCCAAAATTTCTTCTTCCCGAACGGATCCAATCTCTAAAGAGTACTGATTTTTCCAAGCTCTCCCTCATAGACGCTCTATGATCATCGATTTGAAGTCTCGCTTGACTGAAAGCCTCTCCGATGCCACTGTTGAAGCTTGAATACTTAAAATATCTCGAGCCATCCTTGAAAGAACCGGATAGTGTTTTCTTTGTCCTTCCACCATTCCAAAACATCAAAGGAGCCGTCGGGATTCTCTGATTCAAGTCCCTGCGACAAATAAATTTGAAGCTCATTTAGTTGTGAATTATCACCAATATTATCACCTTGAGAACCCCTGAACTCCATCCAATAACTAAGTGCTTTTAGGCCCGCGGTTCTTTTAGATGATTTCGAACTAGACGAAGTAGGAGTTGGAACATTTGGTATAGCATGATCTAAGGCAAGTTGATAAGCATTATAAATTGTTTGAGCATTTATTTTAGGCGAAATACATAGTTTACCCATCCACCTTGCAGTCAAATCCCTGTTACACACCTGTTGACCACAGGTATAACTTTACACACCAAACCTTTCAAATGTGTGTCAATTACACACTACTTTTGACCAGCCTCTAAGCCGTGTGAAACACGACCAATACGACGCGTGAAAAGTTATTTTCTGCCTCACCTGACAAATTACAACGGCTAATTATCGGAATTGGGCCCATTTTCCTAAACCTAACGCCCATTTCTTCATCTTCTTCTTATTAAAAGCAACCATTTTCATCTTCTTCAAATTAAGAGGAACCAATTTCAGAAAAACCCAACCCCCATCTTCACTTTCCACATCTAATATTTTCAAGTTGGTTATATTTGTTCAATTAAAGTGCAATACATAATTATTCTTCTGTCAATTCTCGTATTAGGGTTCATATTGAATGGAGAATTCGGGTTCAACTAAACCCTAATTATTTCGACCCACCCATCTAAATCAAAACGATTGAACAACATAAAATGAGAATACTAATTTGAAAATACCGAAAGTAACAACAACAAATACCAGATGTGTTCTCGTCGGAGTCGCCTTCAAAGGTTAGGGCTGAAGAACATTTTGGTAAAAATGGAATTATGTTTGTTAATCTGGCCGAGGAGTTGTTTTTAATCGATCGGGTCAGATCTCTTTTGGGTCGAGATTCAAAAAGGGTCGGGTTGTCCATTTTAATTAAAGAATCGTTTGTTTTTTAATTTAAATAAGCGCGTGTATACACAATATTGAATATTAACTAGGCTGGTCAAAAGTAGTGTGTAATTGACACACATTTGAAAGGTTTGGTGTGTAAAGTTATACTTGTGGTCAACAGATGTGTAACAGGGATTTGAGTGCAAGATGGATGGGTAAACTATGTATTTCGCCTTTATTTCAATTGAGGCTTTTGCATCTGCAAGTGTAGCAAATTCCTCATCTAAAAGTGATAAAGCCCTTATTTGTATACCAAAAGTGATGACCTCCTAATTTCATGGTAGGATTTAACATGGCAGCAACACCAAAAATAGGGGGAATAGGAAAAAAATATTTTTTAAATTTATTTTTCATAAAATCAATAGCAAGTTGATAAATTACCCCACCCTCTGAAAATTGAGTAAACAAATCTGCAAGTGTTGCAATATAAACTAAACAGTTAGAAATAGTAGGATAATATTGCCCAGATAATTCATTTGTAGCAACATGAAATTGTTCTAAAAAGTCTACAAGCATTTTAACATTAGTCCAATCCTGATTTGTAAGGTGTTCATCATCATCACCACCACAACACGAGCATTAAACGTTGCGTTTATTGGGTTTCTATATTCATATGCAATAACTAAACTCTCATACATGTAATTCCATCTAGTCGGACAAGGTTTAAGAACCTTTCTTTCTCTAAGGTCAAATTCATCACATTTTTTAAAATATTCTCTAAGTCTACTTCTATGGTTTGAATAAAAAAGCCAATTAAGAGCCATTTTAACCTTTTCAATTTCAACATTTAATATTTTCATACCATCACCGACGATTAAATGGTAAATATAACAAATACATCTAACATGGAAAATATTACTAAATACAGGATTTAGTGTAGTTGTAAGCAACCCTATAGCATTAGTATTACTAGAAGTATTATCCATTGAAACTGACATTATTTTATCTCTAATGCAAAAATATCTACAAATATCTGCAACTGTGTTAGCAATAAACTTACATGTGTGACGTGAATTAATTAATTATTTTATAAGCAACAATGCGCTTTTGCATTTTCCATTCCTCATCAATCCAATGAGTGGTAACAGTAAGATAATCATAGTCATTACCACTTCTATTAATATCAGTAGTAATAGCATCGCGACAATTTATATGAGTAAATAAATAGCGCAAATATTATTCATATTCATATTTATATTTATAAATATCGCTCTTTACGATTGCACGAGGACATCCTTTATAAGTAGGATTAAAAACTCTTCTAATATAATGCACAAAGTGAGGGTTAGAAGGAAAACTATAGGGTAAACACATAACAGTAACCATTTTTGCCAATTCTTCACGATCTTTATATGGATCGTAATATAAAATGCCACCAGTAACAATGTTAATTTCCGGTTGAACTAGATTTGACCCGGTACTAGGGTTAATCTCAGTACCTACATTTGTCCCCTCTTGCGCAGCTTTCATTTGAAGATATCTAGCTTTATCTCTAGAGTGTGTCTTTAAGTGTCTAGTCAAAGTACATGTACCGCTACGGTTTCCAGTATATTTATGAGCCATCAAAGACTCACAAGTTTTACACTTAGCCTTATTTTGAGCTCTTAGTTGAGTAAAAAAGTGCCAAACAAGAGATGTTTCGGGCCGTCTAAAAGGTTGTCTATTAAAAGCAGGGGTTACTACAGGAGTGTCAGGCGGGGCATCATTTGGATTATTATTAGTTGGGTTAACAACAGGACTAGTAGGTGTATCATCTAAATCCAGTTACATTTCATCTAAATCATAATTTTCCTCATCATTTTCATCGATAGTTTGATTAGGATAAAGAACATTCATATAATCATCATTTAATTGGTTACCTGGTGCAACATCATGGCAAAATTGACTATCGGTAAATTGAAAATAAGGGTTATGTCACGACCCCAGTTCCCCTCCGTGAACCATCGTGACGGCATCTAGTCTCTATGACTAGGTAAGCCTAACAAATGCGGAAAAATAAACAAAACTTACAGAAGAAATAATCAAAAGCCAAAAAATAACCGAATGGAACAATATTTAAAATGTCGCTTGGAATATACAACACAACTTCTCAGAATCTAATACACTATCCCAAAACCCGGAAACTAAGCCTTTGGAATATCTAACAGTCCAACTCCGGAATATCTAACAAGAAGGAAAAAAATACAAATGGGCAATGTTTAACAACTAGAATAGAAAGGGACTCCTCGGTCTGCGGTCGCGGCAAATGTACCTCGAAGTCTCTAGAGCAGTCGCCTCCCTCAATGATGGTAGGCCTGAGTAGCGGTACCTGGATCTGCACATGAAAAACATGCACAGAAAGGACATGAGTACACCACAGCGGTACTTAGTAGTGCCAAGCCTAACCTCGGTCGGGTAGTGACGAGGAAGGTCAGGGCCCTACTGAGATAAAATAAAGAATATAAGACATGACAGTATAAGATAAGCAGTACAGTTGAAAACTAACGATAAGAATTTAATACATGAAATCAAGGAATTTAATAACTGAAACAAAGGCAAAAACAATCACAAGGAAATAACCGGGGATCTCTCAGTATCCCGAGGATCTCTTTGTACCCTCAATATATATCAGGGATCTCTTGGTATCCCGAGGATCTCTCGGTATCCTCAATATATGCTAGGGATCTCTTGGTATCCCGATGATCTCTTGGTATCCTCAATATACGTGCCAGGAATCTCTTAGTATCCCGCACCTTAGTTCAAATCATAAATACATACAGGGGATCTCCCGGGATGTCGTCTCGTAGTCCCAAAGTAAACACACAGCGGCAACACAAGAATACTCAATTAAGCTCAGTTTCGTATCAAGTAAGTAGGAAATTCTAATCTAACATGCTTCACCTAATTCAATTAAGGCAGTTTAAGCAAATAAATAGTTAAGTCAATTAGACATGACTTTTCTAAGCTAACAACATGTTTAAATTACAAGTAAAATGAAACAGGAAAAAGGAACACAATGGGAATTACTTAAAGAAAACCGGATTTTCAACAATTAGCTCAAGTACGCACTCGTCACCTCACGTACAAGGTATTTCAAATATCAAATATACCGAATCCTAGGGGAAGGTCCCCCATACAAGGTTAGACAAGCCACTTACCTCGAATCGGCTCAATAATCAATCTGAAACCACGCTCTTACCACGAGTACTCGACTCCAAGTGGCCTAAATCTATTCAATTCAATTTCATAACGTAAAAAATACTTCATTTAACTGATTCTACAAAAACATTCTAAGCTAATACACGAAATTAGGTAAAATGACCAAAATGCCCCTCGGGCCCACGTATCGGAATCGGGTAAAATTTATATTTTTTAGAATTCTCATACTCTCATGAGTTCATGCATACCAAAATTATCCAAATCTAAGGTCAAATTCCCAATCAATAGTCAAATTTTAGGTCTAAGAACTTTCTTCCAACTTTTCCCCAATTTTCATCCCCAATCCTAAATTAAATGATGAAACCAACTATAGATTGATGGAATATAACTAGAAAGGGTTAAAGAATCATTACCCAATGATTTCCTCTTCAATTTTCTCTCAAAATCGCCCTCTCCCGAGCTCCAAATCAATTTTCCAATTTTTGAAACTAAACCCTCAAAATTTCATATTTCTGCCCAGCTATTTCCGCATCTGCGGTCCCGCTTTTGCGGACCAAAAGTCGCACCTGCAACTTTTCACTTAAAGACTAGGTTCCGCATCTACGACTCCCAATCCACAGATGCAGTACCGCTTCTGCGGAATTACCACCACTTCTGCGGTTCCTGAAGAAATTCCCAAATTCCGTTTCTGCGGCCACTGAATCGCTTCTGCGGAGCTGCACCTGCGGAACCCAAACCGCAAGTGCGGTTATGACAGAACCAGGAGCTGAAGCTGCAACTCTAACTCCAAAATTTTTCCGTCCACCATCTGAATTCATCCCGAGGCCTCCGGGACCTCAACCAAAGGCACCAACAAGTCACAAACCACTATCCAAACTTGTACCAATTCTTAAAACACCTAAAACAACATCGAAACCTCAAATTGACCATGGATTCAAGCTTAAGAACTCCAAAATTCTCAAAATACGCTTTCGATTAAAAAGTCTACCAAACCTCGCCCGAATGACCTGAAATTTTGCACACACGTCACATTTAACACTACGAAGTTACTCCAACTTCCGGAATTCCATTACGACCCTCGGATCAAAATCTCACTATCAGACCGGAAACTTCAAAAATTCAACTTTCGACATTTCAAGCCTAAATTAGCTACGGACCTCTAAAACACAATCCGAGCATGCCCCTAAGCCCGAAATCACCCAACGGAGCTAAAGGAACCAACAGATTTCCATTCCGAGGCCGTCTTCACACTATTCTGACTACGGCAACTTTCCAGCACTTAAGCTCTCATTTAGGGACTAAGTGTCCCAAAACTCTCCGAAACGCAAAACCGAACATCCCGGTAAATTAAAATAGTAAAAATAAACTCGGGGAAAGCAGTTAATAGGGGATCGGGGCATTAATTCTTAAGACGACCGGCCGGGTCATCACATCCTCTTACACTTAAACATTCGTTCGTCCTCGAACGAGCATAGAGACATACCTGAAGTAGTGAAAAGATGAGGGTAACGACTGCGCATATCCTGCTCGGTCTCCAAGGTCGCCTCCTAGACTGGCTGGCCCCGCCACTGAACCTTAACTGATGCAATATTCTTTGATCTCAGCTTTCTAACCTGTCTATCCATTATTTCCACTAGCTCCTCAACATAAGATAAATCATTGTCCAGCTGGATTGAAGTGAAATCCAACACGTGCGATGGATCACCGTGATACCTCTAGAGCATCGAAACATGAAATATTGGATAAACTCCTGCCAAGCTGGGAGGTAAGGCAAGCTCATAAGCAACCTCCCCAACATGCCTCAATATCTCAAAAGGGCCAATAAACCTCAGACTCAATTTTCCTTTCTTCCCAAATCTCATAACGCCCTTCATAGGAGAAACCCGAAGCAGAACCCCCTCTCCAACCATATAGGAAACATCACGAACCTTCCGGACCGCATAACTCTTCTGTCTGGAATTGGCTGTACGGAGTCTATCCTGAATTACCTTAACCTTCTCCAAGGTATCTTGAACTAAGTCTGTGCCCAATAATCTAGCCTCACCTGGCTTAAACCAATCCACCAGGGATCTACACCGCCTACCATATAAAGCTTCATACGCTGCCATCTAAATGCTGGACTGATAGCTGTTGTTGTAAGCAAACTCTGCCAATGGCAAGAACTGATCCCAAAACCCTCCAAACTCAATCACACACGCACAAAGCATATCCTCAAGAATCTGAATAGTGCGCTCGGACTGTCTGTCCATTTGAGGGTGAAATGTTGTACTCAACTCCACCCGAGTACCCAACTCATGGTGAACAGCTCTCCAGAACCGTGATGTGAACTGTGTACCTCTATCTGAAATGATAGAAACCGGAATACCATGCAGACGAACAATCTCCCGGATATAGATCTCCTCCAACCGCTCCGAGGAATAAGTAGTACATACAGGAATAAAGTGAGCGGACGTGGTCAGCCGATCCACAATCACCCAAATAGCATCGAACTTTCTCAAAGTCCATGGGAGCCCAACTACAAAGTCCATGGTGATCCGCTCCCACTTTCACTCCGGAATCTCTATCTGCTGAAGCAACCCACCCGGTCTCTGGTGCTCATACTTCACCTGTTGATAGTTAAGGCACCGAGCTACGAATCCAACTATATCTTTCTTCATCCGCCTCTACCAATAGCGCTGCCTCAAATCCGGATACATCTTCGCGGCGCCCGGATGAGTGGAATACCACGAGCTATAGGCCTCTTCCAGAATCAACTCCCTAAGCCCATCAATATTTGGTACACAAATCTGATCCTGCATCCTCAATACACCATCATCGCCAATGGTCACATCCCTGGCATCACCGTGCTAAACCTTGTCTTTGAGAACAAGCAAATGAGGATAACCATACTGCCGCTCCCTGATACGATTAAATAAGGAAGACCGAGAAACCACGCAAGCTAGAACCCGAATGGGCTCCGAAAGATCCAATATCACAAACTGGCTGGCTAAGGCCTAAATATACATCGCCACAGGCCTCTTCGATGCTGGTAAATAAGCCAAACTCTCCGCCCGGCGACACAAAGCATCGGCCACCACATTGGCCTTGCTCGGGTGATAAAAATAGTGATGTCATAGTCCTTCAGCAACTCTAACCACCTCCTCTGGTGCAAATTTAGATCCTTTTGCTTGAACAGGTGATGCAAGCTCTGATGGTCAGTATAAATCTCATAGGGAACCCCGTATAAATAATGGCGCCAAATCTTTAGGGCGTGAACAATGGCAGCTAACTCAAGGTCGTGAACAGGGTAGTTCTTCTCATGTATCTTCAACTGTCTGGATGTGTAGGCAATCACCCTACTATCCTGCATCAACACCGCTCCGAGGCCAATCCTCGAGGCATTACAATAGACCGTATAAGACCCCGAATCTGTAGGCAATATCAAAATTGGGGCTGTAGTCAAAGCTGTCTTGAGCTTCTGAAAGCTCGCCTCACACTCCTCCGTCCACTGAAATAGAGCACCCATAGGTTATCCTAGTCCCTACAATCGATGAAAACCCCTCCACAAAACAACGGTAGTAACCCTCCAAGCCAAGGAAACTACAGATCTCGGTAGCTGAGGATGGTCTGGGCCAACTCTGCACGGCTTCTATCTTCTTCGGATCCACCTGAATACCCTCACTCGATACCACGTGGCCTAAGAATGCCACTGAATCCAACCAAAACTCACATTTCGAGAACTTAGCATATAACTTCTTCTCTCTCAGAGTTTGAAGCACAGTTCTCAGGTGCTGCTCATGATCTTCCCGGCTCTGGGAATACACTAGAATATCATCAATAAAGATAATGATGAACGAGTCAAGATACGGTCGGAACACGTTATGCATCAAATGCATAAAGGTTGTAGGGGCATTGGTCAGCCCAAATGACATAACAAGGAACTTGTAATGACCATACCGAGTCGTAAAAGCAGTCTTCGGGATATCTGGCTCCCGAATCCTCAACTGATGGTAACCTGAGCGTAAAATTGATCTTAGAAAACACTCGTGCGCCCTGAAGCTGGTCCAACAGATTATCAATATGAGGCAAAGGATAACGGTTCTTCACTGTAGCCTTGTTCAATTGGCGATAATCAATACACATACACATAGAACCATCCTTTTTCTTCACAAACAAGACCGGAGCACCCCAAGGTGATACACTGGGCCGAATAAAACCCTTATCAAGCAATTCTTGTAACTGATCCTTCAACTCCTTCAACTCAGGAGGACCCATACGATTTAGAGGAATAGAAATGGGCTGAGTGCCCGGCAACAGATCAATGCCAAAATCAATATCTCTATCAGGCAGCATGCCTGGAAGATCAGTTGGAAACACATCGAGAAAATCCCGTACTACTGGAACTGAATCAACCGAAGGGGTATCAATACTGACATTTCTTACATAGGCTAAATACGCGTCACTCCCCTTCTCAACCATACGCTAAGCTTTAAGAAAAGAAATAACTCTACTGGGAGTGTGATCTAAAGTACCCCTCCAATCAACACGCGGTACACCTGGCATAACCAACGTCACGGTTTTGGTGTGAAAATCAAGAATAACATAATGGGGCGACAACCAGTCCATGCCCAAGATAATATCAAAATCTACCATGCTGAGCAACAATAAATCGGCTCTAGTCTCAAAACCACTAAGAGCAACCAAACACGATCAATAAATGCGGTCAACAGCAAGAGAATCTCCCACAGGAGTAGAAACATAAACAGGGGAACTCAAAGAATCCCAAGATACACCAAATGTGGAGCAAAATAAGAAGACACATAAGAATAAGTGGAGCCTGGATCGAATAGAACCGATGCATCTCTATGACAAACCAGTATAATACCTGTGATGACAGAATCAGAAGCAACAGCCTCGGTACGGGCATGAAGAGCATAGTATCGGGCCTGGCCTCCCCCTCTAGGGCGACCTCTACCTCCCCGACCTCCACCTCTAGCTGGCTGAGCAGGTGGGGTAGCAACTAGAACTGTAACCATAGCCTTAGAACTCTGTGGGGCACGCTGTGGCTGAGAAGTCTGTGGAGGTGCACTCCTCCCAAGTCTAGGGCAATCCCTCACCACATGGCGTGTGTCACCACACTCAAAACAAGCTCTGGGAGGACGTGGTGGTTGTGACTGGCTAGGGCTAGGTCTGTTGGACTGACCTCTGAAAGCACCCCGCGCAGGAGGCGCGCTATATACCGGAGGTGTATAATAAGGCTCCTAAGATCTAGGAGGAGCTAGAATACCACTGGCTGCTAGAAGAGCTGAATGAACAGGGCGACTCATATAACCCCTACCATGATGATCTGCTGTTGGGGCACGGGCACTAGAGCAATGGCCCGACTCTCAAGACCTCTTGGCCTCCCTCTTCTCTCTCTCTAGCATGCATACCCTCAATCCTTCTAGAAATGCTCACCACCTGCTGATAAGAAATACTCATCTCCAACTCACGAGTCATGCCAGACCTTATACTAGGAATAAGGCCCTCAATAAACCAGCGAACCCTCTCGCGAACAGTAGAAACCAAGGCTGGTGCATGCCTATCCAAACTGGTGTAACGGACAGCATACTCTGAGACAATCATAGTACCCTGGCGCAAATGCTCAAACTCTACGCGCCATGCGTCCCTGAGGCTTTGAGGAACATACTCTCTCAGGAACAGATTTGAAAATTGAGTCCAAGTCAGTGAAGCAGCCTCATCCAGATTGTCTAACTCATAGGTGCGCCACCACTCATAGGCGGCTCCTAGAAGCTAGAAAGTAGTGAAGGAAACCCCGCTCGATCCTGATATATCCATAGTACGGAGAATGCGATAACTCTCATCTAGAAATCCCATAGCATCCTTCGATGCTAGACCACTGAATACAGGAGGCTTGTACCTCTTGAACCTCTCAAGCCTCAGCTGCTCCTCCTCGGAAGCCGCTGCCCTGTCCTCGGGATGATCTCGGACTGCAGGTTGTACAGGAATAATCTCAGTGAACTTCTCAACATGCACTCGCTGCTCAGGAGTGCGGGCGGCGGGAGTCTATGTTCCTCCCCCGGCGTGAGACGTAGCTGCAGCAAGGGGAGGCAACCCCGCCTGAGCTAGAGTGGTGTACATTCGCATGAACTATGCCAGAGTCTCCTGAAGAGCTGGAGTAGTAGTAGCAGTAGGCGTGTCAGGTGCCTGGACTCCGGCTGGAACTTTTCTGGACTTGGCATATACAACACAACTTCTCAGAATCTAATACACTATCCAAAAACCTGAAAACTTACGGAAACACAAGCCTTTGGAATATTTAACAGTCTAACTCCAGAATATCTAACAAGAAGGAAAAAAATATAGAAGGACAATGTTTAACAGCTAGAATAGAAAGGAACTCCTTGGTCTGCGGACGCGGCAGATGTACCTTGAAGTCTCTAGAGCAGTCGCCTCCCTCAAGGATGGTAGGCCTGAGTAGCGGTACTTGGATCTACACATAAAAAATATGCGCAGAAAGGGTATGAGTAAACCATAACGGTACTCAGTAAGTGTCAAGCCTAACCTCAGTCGGGTAGTGACGAGGAAGGTCAGAGACCTACTGGGATAAAATAAAGAATATAAGACATGACAGTATAAGATAAGCAGTACAGTTGAAAACTAACGATAAGAATTTAATACAGGAAATCAAGGAATTTAATAACTGAAATAAGGGCAAAAATAATCACAAGGAAATAACCGGGGATCTCTCAGTATCCCGAGGATCTCTTAGTATCCTCAATATATATCAGGGATCTCTTGGTATCCCAAGGATCTCTCGGTATCCTCAATATATGCTAGGGATCTCTTGGTATCCCGAGGATCTCTTGGTATCCTCAATATACGTGCCAGGAATCTCTCGGTATTTCGCACCTTAGTTCAAACCATAAATACGTACAGGGTATCTCCCGGGATGCCGTCCCGTAGTCCCAAAGTAAAATGCACAACGACAACACAAGAATACTCAATCAAGTAAGCAGGAAATTCTAATCTAACATGCTTCACCTAATTCAATTAAGGCAGTTTAAGCAAATAAACAGTTAAGTCAATTAGACATGCTTTTTCTAAGCTAACAACAAGTTTAAATTACAAGTAAAATGAAACAGGAAAAAGGAACACAATGGGAATTACTTAAAGAAAATCGAATTTTCAATAATTTGCTCAAGTACGCACTCGTCACCTCACATACAAGGCATTTCAAATATCAAATATATTGAATCCTAGGGGAAGGTCCCCCACAAAAGGTTAGACAAGCCACTTACCTCGAACCGGCTGAATAATCAATCTGAAACCAAGCTCTTGCTACTAGTACTCGACTCCAAGTGGCCCAAATCTATTCAATTCAATTTCATAACGTAAATAACACTTCAAGTAACTGATTCTACAAAGAAATTCTAAGCTAATACGCGAAATTAGTTAAAATAACCAAAATGCCCCTCGGGCCCACGTCTCGGAATCGGGAAATTTTTATATTTTTTAGAATCCTCATACTCTCACGAGTTCATGCATACCAAAATTATCCAAATCTAAGGTCAAATTCCCAATCAAAAGTCGAATTTTAGGTCTAAGAACTTTCTTCCAACTTTTTCCCAATTTTCATCCCCAATCCGAAATTAAATGATGAAACCATCTATAGATTGATGGAATATAACTAGAAAGGGTTAAAGAATCGTTACCCAATGATTTCCTCTCAAAATCGCCCTCTCCCGAGCTCCAAATCAATTTTCCAATTTTTGAAACTAAACCCTCAAAATTTCATATTTCTGCCCAGCTATTTCCGCATCTGCGGTCCCGCTTTTGCGGACCAAAAGTCGCACCTGCAACTTTTCACTTAAAGGCCAGGTTCCGCATCTACGACTCCCAATCAGTAGATGTGGTACCGCTTCTGCGGAATTACCACCGCTTCTACGGTTCCTGAAGAAATTCCCAAATTCCGCTTCTGAGGCCACTAAGCCGCTTCTGCGGCGCCGCACCTGAGGCCTCCGGGACCTCAACCAATGACACCAACAAGTCACAAACCACTACCCAAACTTGTACCAATCCTTAAAACACCTAAAAGAACATCGAAACCTCGAATTAACCATGGATTCAAGCCTAAGAACTTCAAAATTCTCAAAATACGCTTTCGATCAAAAAGTCTAGCAAACCTCGCCCAAATAACTTGAAATTTTGCACACACGTCACATTCAACACTACGAAGCTATTACAACTTCCGGAATTCCATTCCAACCCTTGGATCAAAATCTCACTATCGGACTGTAAACTTCAAAAATTCAACTTTCGGCATTTCAAGCCTAAATTAGCTACGGACATCCAAAACACAATGCCCCTAAGCCGGAAATCACCCAACGGAGCTAACAGAACCATCAGATTTCCATTCCGAGGTCGTCTTCACACCGTTCCGACTACGGTCAACTTTCCAGAACTTAAGCTCTCATTTAGGGACTAAGTGTCCCAAAACTCTCCGAAACTCAAAACCGAATATCCCGGCAAATCAAAATAGCAGAAATAAACTTGGGGAAAACAGTTAATAGGGGATTGGGGCGTTAATTTTTAAGACGACCGGCCGAGTCGTCACAAGTTATCACTATTAAGAATAATAGGTGGAGGAGGACGGATAACAGGTCTGCGTCGGGGAGCCAGGGGAGGAGTAGTAGCTTGGCGACTAGATTCACCAATTTTAGATTTTTCCTTACCACCAAATATTTTTTTCAAAGAAAAGTCCATATTAATTATAATTATACAAACTAAAACAAACAAAACTATAATATTAAAACTTAAGAGTTGGAATGAGTTTACCGAATTGACGAACAACTTCTTGAAAATTGTATATCGTTGAAGACGACTTGAATACTTCAATTCACCAACTTCACAATTTTTCACAAATTGCAATAATAAAGTAAGCAATTATAGAAGAAAATTAGAAAGAGATTGATTTTGTGAGTAAAAATGAAAGAATGAGGGGGTATTTATAGTTGAGAATAGGAAAAAAGTGTAATTATAAAAAGTTTGGGGTTAAAACAAAGTTTGGGGGCCAAATGGCTATTTTTTAAAAATTTAAACGGCTAAATTGGCAGGCCTACGGCTAGTTTTAAACTTCCAATCGTTGGCCAAATTAAAAAAAAATTGAAAAATAACCGTTGGGCCCGTTAGGCCCGGTTGAACCGGCCCAGGCCCGCAGACGGTCCCGGGCTAAACGGTCCCGGGCTCGCAGTCTCAAGTTGGAGGACCGACCCACAGTGGGCTCCTAGGACCTCTTGGGACCGGACCATTTAGCCCAGCCTGTTTAGCCCACAGTCTCGTGGTCCCGGGCCGGTCCCGAGTTGGGCCCGGACCACAATACAGCCTTAATTGGGGGTGGGGAGGGTTTAATTTGGGGCTGCCCAAGGTTACAATCAATTGGTCAATCCTACATCACAATTCATAATATTGAAACTTGTGTTCCCGCAGCCTCGCGATATAAATTAAGGAATTATAAAAAAAAAATTATATGGGAGAGGTTCAGATCATAGTTGTACATGCAAAAAAGGACCAAATTCCCTTCTTCTTATAGGCAGGGGTAGATTAGGATACAAGCTATATTAAATTCAAATTTTATATTTATATTAAGAAATTATTTGATATGTACAATGTATGGGGAAAGATTAACAAATGACAAGTGGACGTTCGCCGAATTGATACGTGGCAGTAAAGACAGGTCGGATATGAGTTAACAAATAGCTGACACCGTATACAAGCATATGATCAATGTTGTATGAGTTACGAAAGCATTAAAACCGGAGACCTGAATTTGAAAGCATGGTACCGATTGAAGAAGGCATCATTAAATGAGCATTTGTTACAGAGAATCCTGCTATATTCAACCGTTATGCAACTATCAGCTATCAAGAGGTGTCTTTATTCACCTTAAAGAGGAGCTTGATTTGGGGATCTTTTTCCCTAATTTAGTCATAAATAGAGAAATTTGTACTCACTAAGGACACAAAAGACTTGTATAAAAAAGGCTATCATTACTCTCTTATTCTTTTAACATTTATTTTTTTGCTAAATACTTTATTCTTGATATTGTTCTTGCTTCCGGAGAAGCTCAATTCAAGGCTTAGGCTCGCATTTTCTTCAATTACTCTTAATTTATTCACTTTTGCTCTTCTTTATTTTATTTCTTCGGATCAATTTAATTGCATTTCTATAAATCACGTTACAAATTCAATTGTACCGTTTTACAAATAAACAGATAAATAACTTATTCCTATTACAATAAACCGTCTTGATTTAAAATTCAGAACTCATTTACTTAAATAATGGATCTACCTCTATTTATAGGTAGTCGAATTTATTTGAATTGACATTAACCTACCACCTTAAAGTAACCTAACATCAATTTATTGCAAAGTAACGTATATAACACAATTAAGTATGGGTTTAACTTTTTAGTAATAATAGTCACAAATTTATTTTTACATTATCATGTCACCTTAAAGTTATTTCAAAGTCCAAAAATAAAGTTATTTCAAAGTGACTTTTCATAATAAATTAGTGAAATTAATAATCTGAAAAATAAGACAAGAAGTAACCTTCTATAACATGTTAATTTATTTTATATTATTGATGAATATAAGTTAAACCCAATCAATATATACATTGCAACCAATGAATTCTTGCCAAATATATAGTCATAGACTCATAGTAAGGTTCCAAGAACTTATGCAAGAAGACTAGCAAGATAAGAGTTCAACCTTGTGAAAGCTGAATTGTATTTGGTGAATACTTGAAAACAACACTTATTTGGCTTCCTTTGCTATCAATTTTTTCTTCTGAATTGGTATTGTGCAACAACATAATTATGTTGTTATGCTTCTTTTTGTCATGCACGTATAAACGTAATGAAATGTATTTTATTTGTTCAGTGCTTTTGGAATATAGTAGTGTTTTCAGGGGCAAAGCCAAAATTTAGAGCTTATGAGTTCGGGTTCTAGTCATTTTAAATTACTAGGTTTTATATTAATAATTTTTACATATTTAATGAATTTTTTAGGACAAATACATGATGTAGACCAAAGTCACTGGATTTAGTCGAACCCGTATTGGATGGGCTAGCTTCGCCCCTGCGTGCTTTTCATTTTTCTTCCACTTCCTTTTGTGCATTGAGGATAATTACCTATGTCATTAAGTTTGCGCTTTTTGACCAAATATATTTTAGCTATTATCCAGAAATCGTCATGCAATTTGCTTTTGCGCCCCAGATTTAAAGATTAGGTTAGTACAACATGACGTAAAAGTATTTGATCTTCTTGAAATACAAAAATAATCACTATTCTTGAACTGAAAAAAAAAATCATCGGAAAAATATGTATATAATTATACTTCTAACTGAATATCGCATCAGATGTGCTTATTTTTTCTCATGTATTAACTGAAAACTGCATTAATTATATGGAGATTATTTTTGTTATGCAACCAATTAAACATCTCACAACATCAAATACCATTCATGACAAAGCTTGTTCTCACTTTTTTATTGAAGAATAAATTTTGCTCAACCGCTTAATCTAAAAATAGTTGGTGGATAATATATAATATATAGATTATTGTATGTATAATAAACACTAAATCGGACCAACTATTTGAGTAAAGATCGTAAATATTTTAGCACGAAATTAATACAAGCAATATCACTAATCAAACAATCCCTTAAAGTAATTAGTTATTATATTCTTAGGGAACAATAAATAGATGTTATACTGTTATAAGACGTAATTTATTTGTGAACAAGAAAGCTAAACTAGTTGGTACAAAAAATACTACTCTTAATTTAGAAACTTGTCTCCTTTTTCTGTGCCAATATAATATTATTTTTTTGTTTTCAAAGGCAAATTAACTAAGTATTGATATTTCCGATGTGTTTTGGTTGATTTGATGTTGTTTGAGGTGTTTTGAAGATTTGTACAAGTTTGAATAAGATTTTTGGGATATGTTGGTGTCTTTGGTTGAGGTCCCGGGGGCCTCGGGTGAGTCTCGGAGGGTTGAACCGATCATTTTAAGTTGAAGAAAATTGCAGATTTTGGTTTAAGCTGTTGCAGGGATCTTACTCTTCGCGTTCGCGAAGGGTCAGTTGAGGAAGGTGGAATTTAAGCCTTCGCGTTCACGAAGGGCTGGATGTTTGTGCATCGTGTTCGCGAGAAGGGGAGCGCGTTCGCGTTGAGGAAATTGGTCAACTGGATTTGAGGTCGAGTTGTTCGTCGTGTTCGCGAGAGAGGGAGTGCATTCGCGAAGAGTAACTCTGAGGAACCATCGCGTTCGCGGTGGGCATGTCGCGTTCGCGTAAGAGGATTTTTGGTCAAAGTCATTTTTGTGCTTCGCAAACGCGAGGCGTTGACCGCGTTCGCGAAGAAGGAATTAAGGCCTGGGCAGAATGTTTAAATACTCGTCTTGTCCGCGATTTTGGGGTTTATTTCTTCCATTGTTGATCGTTTTTGGAGCTTTTTGAAGGGGATTGAAGAGGGATTCAAGGGGAATCACTTGGAGGTAAGATTCTTGGACTTAAAATTCGATTCTAATGTGAATTGCCTCTAGATAATCATGGAAATTAAGCCAAAAATTAAAGAACTAGGGCTTGGAAACTTAGACTTTTATTTGAGGATTTGAAGGACCATTTGAGGTCGGATTTCAGAACTTTTGATATGTGTGAACTCGTGGGGAGATAAGGAATCTATTGATGTAAAAATTATTGAATTCCGAGATGTGGGTCCGAGGGTCGGGTTTTAGTAATTTCGGGATTTATGTTGTAAATTGATTATTTTCGCTTGAGCTTCGTTCTCTTAGCATATTTTGACGTCCTCGTTCTGATTTTGGATAGATTCGACGCGAGTGGAGGCCGATTCGAGGGGCAAAGGCATCGCGAGCTGGAAATTAGACCGGTTCGGGTGAATAATGATTGTAAATGATGTTCTGAGGGTATGAAACCTCGAACTTGTACATCGTTGTGCTATATTGAAGTGACGCACAAGCTTGATGACGAGCTTGAGGTCGTACACTGTTGGGGATTGTGACTTAGTCCGTCCAGAATAACTATTTTACCGCGTATTTAATCGAAATCTATTTGCTATCATTATTATTTGGGCTGAATGCCATAAATTTTTGCATCTATCTATATTGCTTAGATGCCAAGGAATTTTTGCAGTCCTAGAATACATATACCAAGCAACTCATACAACCATCTTTGAATGACACGTTTCACAATACTTATCACTGTCATTCGATGTCATTTAATTATCATGCATCATACTAATATTTTTGTTGTTATTTTACCTAATTTCAGACACAATATTGTGCAGTCAACGTAGTTTACCCACCTTAACAACCTTTTTATCTTCTTCCTCTTAAGGACAATGATAATAATTATTATTATGATACTTGTAGATATCTAATTTTTGACCCCCAGATTTTATATATTTTAGCGTTTAAATATTTATTTTAGGTATAATATGGCTATTTTAATTAGTTTTGACCATTTTACTTTATTTTATCACAAAAATAAAAATTATGAAAATATTTTCTTTTATTTATTTAATTGATATTTTATCTAGTTACTTTAAGTTTATCTACCTTTCATAAAAATTTTAAAAAAAAATACAAAAATGATTTCACTTTTAGTAATTAGTTTTATTTGAATAATTTATTTTAATTAAGAGTGATTTTTATATTTCATAGATACATTATATTATTTAGTCTTTTTACCCCAAAGTTAAAACCCAACAGGACATAGACTCAACCCTAATTTCTTAAATTCAAGCCCAATCCCTTAGCTCATACCCCCACTTTCCTAAAAGGAGAAAGACCTAATTTCACTAAGCGACATTTAGCGGCTAACTCTCAAAAAGGGATCTGGCTGATCTCTTCTGAAAACAAGAACAAAGAACAAAGAACCCTAACCAGTACCTCCTCTCCAAGGAATTCGACAGCCGCCTACCACCATCAGAGAAGACAGTCGCTTCCCCTCCCTCCAACCTAATTCCAAAAGCCATCGCTGCTCCTTCTTTTCCTTCAACCAAACTGTCGCACCCCCAGTCCCTTTCACAAGCACGCTATAGGGAAAAAATCAGCCGCAACACACACAGAGACATAAGGGAATGGCAAGACCAGAACAAGAAGGAAATTTTTGAAAAACAGAGGCGACACAAATAGATAGAGATTAACGAGAAAGAGGAGTTTCTTTCTTGATGTTTCCTTTTTCGGTAGTCCAATTTTAGTTTAGATTCCAGAAAAAACAAAAAATAATAATATACATATTGTCACACCTCCTTTTTCCGTCCCCGCGAGGGGTGAAGGAGTTTTTTCCAATTAAAGGACAATCGAAACGGGATTTGTTTATTTATTTCAGAGTCGCCACTTGGGAGATTTAGGGTGTCCCAAGTCACCAATTTAATCCCGAATCGAGGAAAAGAATGACTCCATATTACAGTCTGCGTACCAGAAATCCGGATAAGGAATTCTGTTAACCCGGGAGAAGGTGTTAGGCATTCCCGAGTTCCGTGGTTCTAGCACGGTCGCTCAACTGTCATATTTGGCTTGATTATCTGATTTAATACAAATATGAACTTATGTGCAAATTTTAACTTTTTACCGCTTTCATAATTATTATTATTATTTTTTACAAGGAATCAAACGTGATTACTGCATTGACATTTTTAACCGACCCTATGTGAAACCATTGTTGGCCGAATATCACTGCTACTCCGCTAGTCTCTTTCTGACTAACATACAATGACAAATTACCGGGCCAAACTCTTATGGACTAAAAACTGTTTCATTACACAGTTTGAAAGCCAAACTTTATATGTCAAGCATACAAAGATGTTCTAAACCACAAACAGCAAAAAAAATAAAAATAACTATGCTAAGTTCAGACTGCAATTCTTCTTATGCTCTTATTCATGCTCCAAATTCATCATTACACCAGTGAAATTAGAATGTGTACCTGGATGTTGGACAATAAGAATGAGAAGAAGAATAATATCAGCAGCAGGCAACCAGACAGCAGTAATACAGCAACAATAAACAGCAACAACAGTTCCACAACAATGACAAACCCACAGGTTGTCGAGCAATCAACCACCAATCCCAGAACAGAGTAGTAAACCAGCAGAAAAACCCAGAATATCCATTGCAATAGTGACAACATTTCAATAATCACAACAAACTCGACGAACAACCAACAACAGCTTCAATAGCAATAAGACCAAACTCAATCAACAACATAAAGAAGCCTAGATTACAGTAGTACTCTCACAGGGAAATCAGAATATCCTAACGAGATAGTAACAGACCAACCCTTTAGAACTAAACAGTTTTGTTCTTCTCTGAACACTCAATAATTTTTCAGCTTATGCTTTCAATACTCACTAACCTCTCTCCTTTTTTTTTCAACCCCTTTTTTAGCTTGTCCCTCTCTGATGGAAAACCTCCTCTTTTTATAGCCTATCAAACTCTTTAACAGCCTCTTAGACAAACTGAACCCCCTCCCATGTGGCCTCTTCTGTTTTTCCACTCACCATTTTAAAAGAAAAGATAGCCCATAAGATTCCCCTGATAGACCCCCTTCTCTTATTAAAGATGGTTTATCATTTTATTAGTTTGAATAGGTATGGGCAGCAGGGGTGTGTTCTGACAGCACATGCTATCCATTACACTGCAATGCACATGCTGCCCCAAGGTTGAAAATGAGTAAATAATGCCATCAATTAAACTAAAATCTGAAACCTAGACTAGACTGCAGCTATAAATCAATCCTTAGATGTTTTCTGATTTAGTTAATACACAGTGACAATAAACAAACTAAGCTGATTCACAATGCTTCAGTAAATCAAAAATAGCATGAGTCGAATTGCTATCATTCCAACTGAAACTAATTGACGACGTATATCGACTCGACTATACTGATTATAACATAGAACAAACAGTCGACCAAACAAATATAAATAGGGCATAGACTGTTCTTGACAGTTTTGCACGATACAGGGGAAAACTACAGGCATTATTGGTTCGACGATATCAATTGAATTGAAATATGTATACTACTACACGAATTCAACACAACAGAATAAACAGTCAACCAAATAAAAGATCTTATGAAGGTGGAGCATAAACTGACAACAGAAATCCCAACATAAACGAACAAACTAAATAAACAGGCTGATAAAATAATCTAAACTAAAATAGACAACAAAAGGGAAAAAATGAACAAACCTGAAAAGCTTAAACACAGATGACCCAGGCCCGAGCTTGATTACCCATTTGAGGTCGAACAGATCTTAATCGAGGTGTTCTCGGCTGAGAACTCTTCGATTAGGGTCTATTAGACCCCGAACTTCTGTTAAATCTGAACAGACTTCACAAATTATTGTGCTCCAGGGTTTGAATCTTCAGATTTGGGGTTTTGGGATTTGTGGGTAGACTCGGACCAAACCAAGCTTGGTTTGGTCACGAGGAGGTCAGGGGATTGTCTAGTGTGAATCTGGGGTGGTTTGGTGTAGGTCAAGGTCCGACTCGAATCTTCAAATGAAGATTCGAGATGGTGGGGGAGGATTCGAGACCCATGGTTAGTGGATCTGTGTTCAGGGGGTTGAGGTGGTCCTAGGGTGTTAAGGTGGTGGTCACCGGCGTCCTTTCCGCCGGGTTTAATGGTGAGGGGAAAGGGGGAGGCATTAGGTTTCTAAGGGATTGGGGTCTGGTGAGGACGACCTAAGGGCAGGGGGGTCTGGCTTGGGGGCGTGGAGTAAAAGGGATGGGCTTATATACGGGGTAGGTGAGTGGATCCAAGTCGTTGGATCTGATGAGATCAACGGTTTGGATTACTTTAACTATATGAAATGGGGTCGTTTGGTCTTATGCTGGAAACGGATCGAACCGGGTTTCATTGGGTCGGGTTAAGTAATGGGTAAGGGAGATGTGACGAGGGCTGTCAGATCGACCTAGTTTGAACGGCTGAGATGGATTGTCTTTGAAACGACGTAGTTTTGGTGTCAAACTACGTCGTTTTGGTGGCCTGGGAGATGGGCTGCTTGGACCGGCTGCTTTTAGGCCTCAGATTTTAAAAGAAAAACAGGCCCAATCCGATTTTAAACCAATTTGCACCCTTTTCTTTTATTTTCTAATTTTAAAACACAAAACCTAATAAAAAATGAAATTAAACAACCATTAATTAGCACTTAACACAATTATCACACACATAAAATATTTAAATAGGTAAAATCACACCGTGGCGACAAATAGAATAAAAGATGCATATTTTTTGTGATTTTCCTTTTAATAACCGAATTATGGTTTAATTACACACGAAATATATATTTTGTATTTTTTGTTTGATAAGACTAAATAAGACTGGACAGAACCACAAATAACTACCAAAAAATGTCAAGTAAATTCCAAAATTTGTACAGTAAGACCATTTGTTTTGATTTCTTTTGGAGTGATTGTCGCGTAAACAAAAATCACGTGCTCACAGCTGCCTCTCTTTGTCCGAAAACACGAAGAGTTTTCGTGCAAAGATAAAGTGAGCGGATATGAGCGATTTTTGCCTATTGGAATACTCCGTGTGAAGCACATTTTGAAAGATTTGACCGAATCTTTGCTTCAAAGATTTCCTACATATCCTGGGCTAAACAGGAATCAGGTCAATGTAGCTCGGAAAGTTTCGGTAGCTGGGACTACCATGTGACTGTAATGTTCGCTGCTGTTGTATTTGTTACTGCTATTGTATGATGTTATTGCTGCTCTATGCTGTCATTGCTGCTCTACCGGTCTCCTTATTACATCGTGCTTAAAAAGAAAACAAGACGCTAGACTAGACTGACAGATCACAAGATTTTATCTATCTTCAACTTGTTCTTGTTGTCTTGCTTTCTTGTCGGCTTGTGTTTCTTCCGGTGCTTTTCTTCCGTGAATTTGGGGATGACACTGGCCTTTTGCTTTTCTGAATACCAGTTTTCTTCATTTTGTCCGGTCCGCTGGGGACGTGGCTCCCTTCATCAAGCTTTGTTATGCTGGGCATAATTTAATGTTCACAAACCGCTTCTTTCAAGACGCGACTTTTCTTCCTTTAGACTCAGGCGCTTGAATTTATGCTGGGACCTCTTATTGCAACCTTCTGCCTACCGGTGCTGGGGGTTTTATTATTTCCTGCTGGGGATTCCTGTTGTAACCTTCTGCCTTCTGGTGGGCTACTGATCTCAAAATCTGAATATATAAGACTAGAAAAATATTCCTCTCGTTATGCAGGTGGGCGCTTATTTAAACTAAAATATAAAAGCATTCCTCTCGTTATACAGGTGGGCGCCTATTTAAACTAAGACATAAAAATATTCCTCTCATTATACAGGTGGGCGCCTATTTAAACTAAGACATAAAGGTATTCCTCTCATTATACAGGTGGGCGCCTATTTAAACTAAGACATAAAAGTATTCCTCTCATTATACAGGTGGGCGCCTATTTAAACTAAGACATGAAAATATTCCTCTCGTTATACAGGTGTGCGCCTATTTAAACTAAGACATAAAAGTATTCCTCTCGTTATACAGGTGGGCGCCTATTTAAACTAAGACATGTAAATATTCCTCTCGTTATACAGGTGGGCGCCTATTTAAACTAAGACATGAAAATATTCCTCTTGTTATACAGGTGAGCGCCTATTTAAACTAAGACATAAAAATATTCCTCTCGTTATACAGGTGGGCGCCTATTTAAACTAAAACATGAAAATATTACAGGTGGGCGCCTATTTAAACTAAGACATGAAAATATTCCTCTCGTTATACAGGTGGGCGCCTATTTAAACTAAGATATGAAAATATTCCTCTCATTATACAGGTGGGCGCCTATTTAAACTAAGACATGAAAATATTCCTCTCGTTATACAGGTGGACGCCTATTTAAACTAAGACATGAAAATATTCCTCTCGTTATACAGGTGGGCGCCTATTTAAACTAAGACATGAAAATATTCCTCTCGTTATACAGGTGAGCGCCTATTTAAACTAAGACATGAAAATATTCCTCTCATTATACAGGTGGGCGCCTATTTAAACTAAGACATGAAAATATTCCTCTCGTTATACATGTGGGCGCCTATTTAAACTAAGACATGAAAATATTCCTCTCGTTATACAGGTGAGCGCCTATTTAAACTAAGACATGAAAATATTCCTCTCATTATACAGGTGGGCGCCTATTTAAACTAAGACATGAAAATATTCCTCTCGTTATACATGTGGGCGTCTATTTAAACTAAGATATGAAAATATTCCTCTCATTATACAGGTGGGCACCTATTTAAACTAAGACATGAAAATATTCCTCTCATTATACAGGTGGGCGCCTATTTAAGCTAAGACATAAAAGTATTTGAGTATGTTTCCCCGTTCTCCCGAGAAAAATGTTGAAAAATGACAGAAAATTTTTCTGACCCAGTTTTGGTGACCTTTCTTGCGTCGGGTTCTTCTGCCATCATCAACCTTTATTTTCCTGCAGCAAACAAAGAGGATTTTGTTAGTTTTAATCATGGTGGGCAGCCGTGTCCTTCCCGCTGGGGATGATTTTTCTTTTCTTTTCCTTGCTCTGCGCTCCCAAAATTGGTTGGGGGATAAAGTTGCTTGCTAGGGGTGACCTGCCTACTGGGGATGGTCTTCCATTTATCCCTTCCCTACTTTCTCGTTTCAGAACAAGCTATGGGAGTCCTTTTTAATCCCAAAAACCAATCTCCGAAAAGTTTATTTCCTCCCAGAATTTGCAGCGGATTATTCTCCATGCTTGCGGTGTCAGACCACCTTGGTCCGTGATCCATCGACGTTTGTGGGGGGGATCTTCTTGGAACTTGGTCCATAAGTCCTTCAACCGTCGTTTCTTACATTTTTCTTCGCGTCACCCTTAACTTCCTAAACAATTCGTCCTTTGGTTTTGCAACAAACGCCTTTTGTCTTATTGCCTCGGCATTTTGGCATGTCCCCTTCGTCTTTCCTTCATACCGATTTGGCCCCTGGTAGTAAACTCTGAAAAATCCTTTTCAAAACAAATTTCTGGAAAGAAATGAAAGGATAGGAAAAAAATAAAAGTCTCTCTGAACTAATGCTGGGAGGGAAAGAAGAAAAGAAAAGAACTTATCTGGATGGCATAACTGGTCCTTATGATCATGCCGTGCTCCATGGATTCCCGACCCAGTATATTTGTATCAATCAACCTGCCTGATGGCCTTACTTGCTGGGGGTAAATAGGTGTCCACTTCTTCACGAATGCGGATCTTTTTGTCAATCTGTCTTGTCGCCTTACAGTGCCCTTCGAGGGGTTTCACTAATAAGACTCTCTCTTTTCTCTCAGCTCCCGGCGCCTTATGGTGCCTGTGAAGGTTTTCACCGATAAGACTCTCTCGTTTTATATCTCTCATCTTCAGTCGCCTTATGGTGCCTGCGAAGGTTTTCACCGATAGGACTCTCTCATTTTGCCCTTCAACGGGGAATTGGGGTACTGCCGGCATGACTCTCTCTTTCCGAGATTCTTTCTGGCTATCAGTTCATTTCTCATTTATGATCCCCTTCTCTGCTGGAGATCAGCATATTATCCTCGGCTTCCATTGTCCTAACTTGGCACTTCTTGGACGTTGATCGGGAGGTCTTTTGGGCATTGATGTTGGTTTTGTATGTCAAATATTTTACTTAACTCCGATGGGTGAAGTGTTACAACTCTTGGAATCAAACCCTTTTGGATATTCAAAACATAATTCCTGCCCCAGTTTTCTTGCTTGGGAATTTCATATTTACACTATGTTGAACTATGCGCATTACGCACACTATGACCGAGCCGTGAGGCGCCTACGTATCCTCTTTGAGGAATCAGGTCAAACGTAGTTCCTAACGGTTTTGTTTTACTTGAGATTTTTACCTTCTTTTTTTTCATTTTCTTTTAATTTCTTTTTTTTCTTTTTTTTCATTTTCTTTTTCATATCTTTTCCCATTAGTGATTCCAAAAGAGGGGTATGAAAGAGTAATTTAAGGCTCAAAAGGGGAAAGCAAGGGTTAAAAGTGTTTGGATAGAAGAAAGAATTGCCTCCGTCATTTCATTATCCAAGAAGTACCAAATACAAACAAACGAACCAACAACTATCCTAATCGAAGAAATTAGGCATAATATCTCTTGACTGCGTCAGAATTGATAGCCATGTCGACACATCTTCCTTCGACATCTGTTAGACACAAAGCACCGTTGGACAACACTCTGGTCACGATGTAAGGCCCTTGCCAATTTGGGGTGAACTTGCCTTTCACTTCGACCTGATGCGGGAGGATCCGCTTCAATACCTACTGCCCTACTTCGAATTTTCTGGGGCGTACCTTCTTGTTGTACGCCCTTGCCATTCTCTTCTGATACAACTGACCATGGCACACTGCTACCAACCTTTTTTCGTCTATCAAGCTCAACTGTTCCAATCGAGCTTTGACCCAATCATCATCATCAATCTCGGCTTCAGCGACAATACGGAGGGACGAAATTTCGACCTCCGCTGGTATTACTGCCTCAGTTCCGTACACCAACAAATAAGGAGTTGCACCTATGGAAGTCCGGACTGTAGTGCGATAACCCAACAAGGCGAAGGGTAATTTCTCGTGCCATTGTCTAGATCCTTCCACCATCTTCCGCAGTATCTTCTTGATGTTCTTATTGGCTGCTTCGACCGCTCCATTCGCCTTGGGACGATATGGGGTGGGATTGCGGTGCGTAATCTTGAATTGTTGGCATACCTCTCTCATCAGGCTGCTGTTAAGATTTTCCCCATTGTCCGTAATGATCACTTTTGGGATCCCAAATCTGCAGATGATATGGGAGTGAACAAAATTCACCACTGCCTTTTTGGTTACCGACTTGAAGGTTTTAGCCTCAACCCATTTGGTGAAGTAATCGATGGTCACCAGAATGAATCTATGGCCATTGGATGCTGTCGGCTTGATAGGCCCAATGACATCCATGCCCCGTGCAACAAACGGCCAGGGTGCTGACATCGTATGCAACTCTGTTGGTGGAGAATGAATCAGATCTCCGTGTATCTGACACTAATGGCATTTACTCACGAAAGTGATACAGTCATGTTCCATGGTGAGCCAATAGTACCCTGCTCGAAGGATCTTCTTTGCCAATACATATCCGCTCATATGTGGCCCGCAAACTCCATCATGTACCTCTGCCATAACCGTCGTGGCTTGACCAGCGTCTATACATCTTAACAATCCCAAGTCCGGGGTTCTTCTGTACAACACTCCTCCGCTGAGGAAGAAACCATTCGACAAACGCCGAAGGGCTCTTTTTGGTCTCCAGTGGCCTGTTCCGGATATATCCCTATTTTGAGGTACTCCTTTATATCATGAAACCAAGGCTCGCCATCTACTTCCTCTTCTACCGCGTTGCAATAAGCGTGCTGATCACGAACCTGGATGTGCAAAGGGTCAACATACATTTTGTCAGGGTGGTGTAACATTGATGCTAAGGTGGCCAATGCATCCGCAACCTCGTTATGCACTCTCGGGATATGTTTGAATTCCACTGATCGAAATCGCTTGCTCAGATCGTGCAAACATTGTCGATATCGTATGAGTTTCAAGTCCCGTGTTTCCCATTCACCCTGAATCTGATGTACCAAGAGGTTCGAGTCTCCCAAGACCAAAACGTCTTGGACATCAAGGTCTGCAGCTAATCGCAGACCCAAAATGCAAGCTTCATACTCGGCCATATTATTAGTGCAATAGAAGCGTATTTGAGCAGTGACAGGATAGTGACGTCCTGTTTCAGAAATGAGTACTGCTCCTATTCCAACCCCTTTCGCGTTCGCGGCTCCATCGAAGAAAAGCTTCCAACCCGGTTCCTCAGGTAATTCCAACTCGCCTGTATGCATCACTTCTTCGTCGGGAAAATACGTTCTTAAAGGCTCGTATTTTTCATCAACGGGATTCTCTGCCAAATGTTCGGCCAGCGCTTGGGCTTTCATGGCCGTCCTCATCACATAGACGATATCAAACTCTGTGAGCAAAATTTGCCATTTTGCTAACCTCCCTGTAGGCATAGGTTTCTGAAAAATGTACTTCAATGGGTCCAAACGAGATATGAGATAAGTAGTATACGAGGACAGGTAGTGCTTCAACTTCTGAGCCACCCAAGTTAGGGCGCAGCATGTTTTCTCGAGATGAGTGTACTTGACTTCATACACTGTGAACTTCTTGCTAAGATAATAAATGGCATGTTCCTTCCTCCCTATGGCATCGTGTTGCCCCAGTACACAACCAAATGAATTCTCCAGGACCGTCAGATAAAGAATTAATGGCCTCTCTGGCTCAGGTAGAACCAACACAGGTGGATTGGACAAATATCCTTTGATTTGGTCAAAAGCCTCTTGACACTCCGCTGTCCAATCTATCGCAGCATCGTTTTTCAGCAGTCGAAATATGGGTTCACAAGTCACCGTGAGTTGGGCGATGAACCTGCTGATATAATTTAGCCTCCCCAATAGACTCATTACCTCCGTTTTGTTCTTTGGCGGTGGTAAATCTCGGATGGATTCGATCTTGGATGGGTCTAACTCAATACCCCGTCGACTGACGATGAACCCTAACAGCTTTCCTGATGGAACCCCGAATGCGCATTTGGCCGGGTTGAGCTTGATATCATACCTTCGGAGTCTTTGAAAAAATCTCCTAAGGTCTGCTACATGGTCTTCCTGATGCCAAGACTTTATGATCACATCATCTACGTACACCTCAATTTCTTTGTGTATCATGTCGTGAAACACAGTAGTCATTGCTCGCATGTACGTTGCCCTGGCATTCTTCAATCCAAACGGCATTACCCGGTAATAGTAAGTTCCCCATGGTGTAATAAAAGCTGTCTTTTCCGCATCTTCTTCGTCCATTAAGATCTGATGATATCCTGCATAGCAGTCCACAAAGGATCCGATCTCGCGCCCAGCGCAATTATCGATCAGGATATGGATGTTGGGCAACAGGAAGTTATCCTTGGGACTTGCTTTGTTGAGATTGCGGTAGTCGACGCACACCCTGATTTTCCCATCCTTCTTCGGAACTGGTACCACATTGGCCAACTACTCGGGATATCGAGTGACCCGAATGACCTTCGCCTGCAGCTGCTTAATCACCTCTTCTTTGATCTTTACGCTCATTTCTGTTTTAAATTTCCTTAGCTTTTGCTTGACCGGAGGGTATGCCGGGTCAGTGGGCAATTTGTGAACCACTAGATTGGTGCTTAATCCCGGCATATCATCATATGACCATGCAAAAACGTCTTTGAATTCCATGAGGGTTTTGATCAATTCTTCCCTGACGTTTGGCTCAATGTGGATGCTGATTTTGGTTTCTCTAACGTTATCCGCGTCTCCTAGATTCACAGCCTCAGTGTCATTTAGGTTAGGCTTGGGTTTCTCTTTAAATTGTCACAGTTCTCGGTTTATCTCTTCGAAGGCTTCATCCTCGTCATATTCAGACTCATTGTTATAAACGACCTCTTGTATCATTAAGTCGGAGTCGGATTGATTTATTAGACTAGGTCGAAGATCCGATGTGCGTGCCATGTCATTAGAACCAGTAAAAAGAGAACTGTTCAGAAAGAAAAAAGAACAAAACAAAATTAAAATGAGACAAAAGAAGAGAACTTTATTAAACTTGCGGGATAACAGGGTTCACACTTTTACAAAACAAAGATAAAATTTGGATTACACCCTGGAATAATCCGAACAAGAAAAGCATAAATCAAAGCCTACTACCAAGACTCTCCTCGAACGGGAAGAAGAGTAACCGTCCAATTGTTGGTTTTGGCCTCAGGCCCCACAAACTGTATATCCGCTCCGCTGGAACTCTCTCCAACTTCTACCATATTGACATCAGCGAATAACCTCTCGAAACTTTGATTCAGGTCCCCGTCCATCCCAATCAATGGTCCGAGAATTTTTGGGACCGGTGACCCCTTGGCACTTGCTCTAACAAAAGATCTTGAGAGACGTGGCACAGGTTTGGGAAGAAACCAGACTTTCTTCTTCATTTTCCGTCGCTTTACATCTGCCGCAGTCAGTTTGAAACCCAACCCAAAGGTTTCCAAATTCTTGGGCAGGGAGACAGGTTGGACAATCCCCTGAAGCTCAACTCTCAGGCCTTTTCCCGGCACAAACCCGTTACCCAGCATTTCCGAGATCATCATGATTGTTGCGGAAGCTACCCTAGGGTGCTGAATAATCACACCCTCGGGAACCTTGTTTGCCGATATCACATCGAAAATCTGGTAAACCCCGGGACCTTTGTCATCATTGGTCTCTATGAAGGGCATAATGGCGCCACTCATGGTGCACGCAGTGTCCTCGCCGTGCAGTATGACCTCTTGTCTGTCCCACTCGAACTTGACCACTTGATGCAAGATGGAGGGCACTACTTTAGCTGCGTGGATCCACGGTCGTCCCAACAGAAGGTTATAAGATACCGCGGCATCTAAGACCTAGAAATCCATGGTAAATTAGACTAGACCAATGGTCAATTCGAGTACAATGTCCCCCACGGTGGTTGCTCCATTTCCGTCAAATCCTCGGACGCAAATGCTATTCTTGTGGATTCTTCCGTGGCCGATCTTTAACTGGTTCAGGGTGGATAATGGACAAATATTGGCACTTGAGCCGTTATCCACCAATGCCCGAGTAACCGCCGCATCTTCACATTTGAAGGTTAGGTAGAGGGCTTTGTTATGCTCCGTGCCTTCTACCGGTAAATCATCATCTGAGAATGTGACCCTGTTCACCTCGAAAATTTTGTTGGCAATTGTTTCCAGGTGATTTACAGAAATCTCGTTGGGCACATGAGCTTCATTCAATATCTTCATCAGGGCCCGACGATGTTCATCAGAATGGATTAGTAATGATAGCAGCGAGATCTGGGCCGGTGTTTTCTTCAGCTGCTCGACCACGGAATAATCCTGCACTTTCATCTTCCTCAAGAATTCCTCAGCTTCTTCTTCGGACACAGGTTTCTTGGTTGCAGCTGGGTTGGGTCTTCTTAACTCCACCGGAGCAAAACACTGTCCTGATCGAGTCAGCCCTTGCTCTTCACAGCTATCTTCCTCCACTTGTTTTCCTTTGTACATCACCACCGCCTTCTCATATTTCCAAGGCACGGCCTTGCTATCAATCATTGGCAGCTGGACTACAGGCTTTATGGTGACCATGTCCCTGTATATCCCTTTCAACACAACTGCGGGCATGGGTGGAGTCCCTGATATCACCAACTTGGCTGGCTCGGGTTTGCTTGTTACGGTGGACAGCTCTTTCCCAATATCACTATTGGCTTGACGCCTTCTCCCTGCGACTGTACCCCTGGTCTTCCATTGTCCAGTCCTTCTTTCGGAGCGGCCTGGATCATCATCACTGTCTGTGAGGGCTTTCTTGGCTCTCCTTCCTCATATACCAACTCGATCATGTGAGCCTCGTGGTGTGTTGGCAATGGGTTCTGGTTGATGTTAGGTGCCTCCGGTGTCTGGACCTCGATTTTGTTGGCATCAATAAGATCTTGTATTGTCTGCTTTAGCCTCCAACATTTTTCAGTATCATGCCCCAGCATTCCTGAGCGGTACTCACAACTTATTGATCTATCCACATTTTGGGGTGGGGGGTTTTGCTCTCTAGGTTCGACAGGACTCACCAAACCCAATCGTCTCAATTTGTGGAATACAGTGGTATAAGTCTCCCCCAACTCAGTAAAGGCTCTATGTTTCTGCAGCCTATCATTTCTAGCAGCTTGACTCCCTCGAAAGCCTTCCCCCGGAGGGTTCCTGTATGTTCTTGGTGGAGGATAAGTGTTTTGTGGTGGTGGGTAGGTATTATGTGGAGGTGGGTATGTATTGTGGGGAGCTAGCGCACGCCATTATGGGCGAACTGGAGGTTGGGTGTATGTCTGGGCTTGATGGACGGTGAAAGGTGGTTCTTGAGGTGGATAGTAGTACTGTGGTGGGCTGTATGGGTAGTTTGGCCTGTGGGGTCTGGGTTGGTTGTAGTGTGGTTTTCTAGACCTGGACCAACTGCTTGCCTCAATCGTGGCAATTTCTTCTTTCTTCCTTCTCCCCAGCGCACCTCTCGTGCCGCTCTGAATAGCCTGGGTCGTTGCCTTGAGTGCCGAGTAATTCAGGATTTTGTCAGACCTCAGACCCTCTTCTATCATGACCCCTATCTTCACTACTTCGTTGAAGGATTTTCCAACCGTCGTCACCAAGTGACCAAAGTAAGTTGGATCCAGTGTTTGCAAGAAGTAGTCCACCATTTCTCCCTCTCTCATGGGAGGATCAACTCTGGCCGCTTGCTCTCTCCAGCGGAACCCGAACTCGCGAAAACTTTCCCCAGGCTTCTTTCTGGTCCTCAGCAATGTGAGATGGTCAGGGACTATCTCGAGATTGTATTGAAAGTGACCTGCGAAAGCCTGCGCCAGATCATCCCAAGTGTACTATCTGCTGGAATCTTTCCTGGTATACCATTCTAGTGCCGATCCACTCAGACTTTGGCCGAAGTAAGCTATCAGCAGCTCATCTTTGCCACCTGCCCCTCTCATTTTTCTACAAAAGCCCCGCAAATGCGCCATGGGATCACCGTGCCCTTCATATAAATCAAACTTAGGCATCTTGAAACCAGCCGGGAGTTGGACGTCCGGGAAAGGGCATAGATCCTTGTAGGCCACGCTGACCTGGTTGCCCAATCCGTGCAGGTTCCTGAAGGACTGCTCCAGGCTTTTGAACTTCCTCATCACCTCATCTTGTTCTGGGACCTTAACCGGCTTTTCAATCTCTGCCGGTACCTCTAAGTGCGGGTTGTAGGTATGGGGTTCTGGTGCCTGAAATGTGGGCTCAGGGGGATAGTATTGCGTATCATGAGCCTGAAACAATGGCTCGCTGGTTGATCTTTGCATGGTGGATGATGTGGGTCCCACAAAAGTGGGAACATTTGGTGTTGGGAGAGGTTGATGGGGTGGTGGAGCTTGGGAATCATGGGGGCTTCTCTCCTAATGATAACGGTGATTCAGGAGGCTTGTTGAAGGGTCGGAGTGAGGGTATTCCGGCATGTGCCCTAGTGGCTCAGGGCTCTTTTGTGCTTTGGCTAGAACTAACTGCATTGCATTCATCTCTAGTCCCATCCTTTCTATCTTTTCCATCGTTTCTTTTAACAACTGGCTCATCGGCCTTTCTTCATCGGTACTATTCTCTGAAGTAGTCATGCTCGTTGTTACCGGTCCTTTGGATCTGGTTTGGTAAGGGTGTGTTGCCAGAATTCTTTAACAACTAACTATCTGGATGTTGGAAAATAACAAACTTGTTAGCGTTAGAGCTTTAACAGATTTGATAACAACACATTGGGGATGCCAATGCTCCTAGGCAGTTAACCGTTTCTAACATGCTTTGCTTCGACAACATGCGTCATCCCGGCTTGCTTATTTGTCCCTTTTTTAAAGTACTTTGGGAACCCCTGTATTTTATTTTTATATTTTCTTTTCTTTCTTTCTTTTTCTTTTCTTTTTGTTAATGGCGGCCGAATCTTATGTGGATTGCCTACGTATCACGTCCCCGCATGAATCAGACCGGGCGTAGTTCTGCCATAAAGTAAAGACACACAAAAATTCTTTTGGAATCATTTAATTCATCATCAAAATTTGCTATTACAAATTACTTCAAACAGCAGAACAGCAATAGTACAGATTCCAAAGTTCTTAACCTAACTCCTCGAACTACAAAGCCAATTAAACAAGACTCGAACTAGGGGCTACAATTCCAACTTGAGGGCTCGCGAGGCATCGCTCGGCCTTTACGCGACCCTTGGTGTAAGGTCTCTCTGCAAGCTCTTCAACTCATTCATGAACCGGTGGACGCAGCCCATGATGGAAACAAGGAGGGTTTTCCGAGGTATTTGCTCACATGCTATGCATCTCATGTAGATGTCGCGCCCAATCTCATCAATTCTTCCTCGAATGCTGTCCCTTTCAATGAACAATTGCTCTATTCGCCGGTCTTTTAATCCCAGTGCTTGAGCATTGTCGGCAAGTCGATCCTGGAACATCTCCATTTGTCTTTCCATTCTGGTCATTGCATCGTAACAACGTCTTCTGTCGGCCTGGGCATCTCGTGCTTGTTTGAAGATCCGTTCATGAAGAGTGGAGTTCGTTTTCCTTAATATCCCAATGCTCATTTCATAATCCCTTATGACTTGTTGCAGACGCTGCCTCCGGGCCATTGTACCTTTTGCCCATCTGACCTTCATCCTTGCTATGCAAGCTTCTGATCTCTCTAATTCTTCTCGGCTTTGGCTGACCTGATTTCTCAAATCTGCTATCAATCTTTCGTCGGCACGACGTTTCTGTCGGTCGCTGTTACTCTTACTGGCTTGGCGAATGCGGGCTTTTAGTGTCTTGTTTTCTTGGGCTAATTTGTTCTTTTCACCCCGCTCGTAGGCGACTTGCACGTTGTTCTCAAATATAAGCCTTTCGACTTGTTGCTTTAGCTTCTCGATTTCAGCCCGGTAGTCTTCCTCCCTTTTTAACCAGCCCCACTGTGCATGTGATGATTCTGCAAAGTCTTGGATGTGAGCTCTCTTGGTTGGTCTCTGATTCTCAAGCTCTCTTCTGTACCACGTGAGGTATTTTGGCGACACTTCGCCCTTGGCCCGATCTTGTACACAAGTATCTTCTTTCAGGGTTTGACATTCATTTCAGATTCTCCGAACGGCCGCTTCAGGGAACTGCCCACCAGGCCCGATTTCGATTACCTGACTACTGAGATCCTCTTCCTTCGGGGATTATTTGATATCGTCCCAACTGTCTCAACACTCTGCATGGTGCGTAGGGCTGGATACTTTGGAGACCCATCAACAATAAATGAGACTCAGCGGTCGACATGTGTATGACCTCATCTATGGGTAGCCACTCAAATGCCCATTCTATCTGGTTTGCTGACACCGAGCGCAGCAGCGTGACCCATTCTGCGACCCCTTCTGGCAGTTTGAAACCGTCGACCCTGGTGGGAAACTCTTCTATACAAGTCTTTTGTGATGACCCATATCTCAGCAACTGAGGGCGATGACATAGATGCTCTATCATCCACATTTGCAGTAGTATATTACATCCCTCAAAGAAACCTCCTCCGGTTTTGCAAATAGTGAGTGCGCGGAAAATATCTGCTATTATCATTGGTGCCAGAGTGCTGTTTTCTTGCTTGAGCAAAGTGCTGACGACCCCAGCGATTTGTATGTTAATTTTCCCATCATTTCTAGGGAACACCAGAAAACCCAGAAAGGCTATCATAAAAGCAATATATCTATGCCTCTCCCATTTCAACCGGCTTTCCCCACTGCAGATCTTACTCTCGGGATTGTTGAACCCTCCCAGATGACCGTACCTATCGTACAGAAATGCCAAACTACAAAACCCTTTTGATAACTCTAGGTTATGTACTGTTCTGCGGATCTTTATGATGTCCAGGAACTTGTGTATGGTCACGGTCCTTGGTGCAATGAGATACTGTTCTTTCATAGGGATTTTAGGACATCCAATGTACCCTGCCAACGCCTCCAGCGTTGGGGTAAGTTCAAAATACGAGAAGTGAAATACATTGTGTGCCGAGTCCCAAAATGAAATTAAAGCCCCGATAATGTCCCCTCGTGGATCGATGTCCAGCAATCCAACCAAATTTCCCAAGTATATTTTGACTGTATCTCGCCCTGATTCTTCTAAGTCATTCCACCACATGCGTAAACCCAAAGGAACTCTGTTTATAATGGCCTCAGATGAACTCTTACTCGTGCTCATTCTGCACATTTATTAAGGTGATTTTAGACGAAAGCAAAAAAATTTATTTTGACTCCAAACATTTTTCCATTTTTTTTTCCGAAAGAAACCATATATCTTTTTTTTGAAAGAAACCATATATGTATATATATACATGTGTGTATATATATATATACATATATATTTTTTATTATATATCATTATTGGTAAAAAAATGGGGAGTTGGACCCGATAAGGGTTGCCTACGTATCCCACATCCGGTGAAATACACTGGGTGAAATATTTTATTCACTCTTTTACCTCAGACCGCTCCAACCGCAACATCACTTGTGTCACACATGAGCTCAAAAGGCAAGCTCCAATTCGGTGTGGTAATAATAAGAGTGGCGGTCGACTTGTACTTGAGGATTTCAAAAGCTATCATGCATTCCTCATTGAACAAGAACTTCGCATCCTTTTCCAAAAGTTTGCACAAAGGATTCACTACCTTCGAAAAGTCCTTGATAAATCTCCGGTAGAACCTTGCATGCCCAAGAAAACTTCTAACCCCCTTGACTGAAGTAGGGGGAGGAAGCTTTGAAATCACTTTAATTTTGGCTTTGTCCACCTTTATGTCTTGCTTTGAGATCTTATGGCCGAGGACAATGCCCTCCTCGTCCATAAAGTGGCATTTCTCCCAATTAAGCACAATTGGTTTCTTCACATCGGGCCAACACCCTGTCAAAATTCTTCAAACATTCATCAAACAAGTCACCCACAACACTGAAGTCGTCCATGAACACCTCCAAAATATCCTCCACCATGTCGGTAAATATGGCCATCATACACCGCTGGAATATAGTTGGTGCATTACACAAACCAAATGGCATACTAGAAAAGGCAAAGGTACTATACGGACATGTGAACGTGGTTTTCTCCTGATCTTCCGGAGCAATCAAAATTTGGTTGTACCCAGAATACCCATCCAAGAAACAGTAGAAGGCACGCCCAACAAGTCTATCTAGAATCTGGTCAAGAAAAGGCAATAGAAAGTGATCCTTGCAGGTCACTTTATTCAACTTGCGGTAATCTATGCACGCCCTCCATCCGGTGAAAGTCCTGGTAGGAATAAACTCATTTTGCGCATTGGTAACCACGGTCATACCACCCTTCTTCGGCACACATTGCACCGGCGAAGTCCAAGAACTATCCAAGATGGGGTACACAACCCCTACATCAAGACACTTGATTACCTCCTTTTTAACAACTTCTTGCATTGCCTCATTCAACCTCCTTTGATGTTCCACAGAGGGCTTTGCATCATCTTCAAGAATAATATTGTGCATACAAAAGGCGGGGCTTATCTCCCGGATATCAGCTAAAGTTCATCCAATTGCCTTCTTTCGTTTTTGGAGCACCGCCAATGTGGCATCTACCTGTATGTTAGTAAGACAAGAGGAAAGAATAACTGGCAAAGTTGAACTAGGACCTAAGAATTCATACCTGAGGTGTGGAGGCAACGACTTCAACTCCAACATGGGAGGTTCCTCAATTGAGGGCTTTGTTGGTGGAGTCTTCCTATTTTCAAGATCCAAAGAGAGCTTCTGAGGCTCATAAGAGTAAGAGCCCATTCCATGTAAAGCATTAACACACTCCACCCGGCCTTCATCCTCATTTACATCAAGATTCAATAATACCGCCTCTAGAGGGTCCTCCACATTGATCATTGCACTAGTATCATCAACTATCACTGTTGTGACAAGATCCACGAAAGAGCACACTTTAGTACTATTGGGATGCTTCATTGACTTGCACACATGAAAGATCACTTTTTTATCACCCACCCGGAAGGTGAGTTCCCCTGCTTCCACATCAACTAAGGCCTTCCCAGTTGTAAGGAAAGGTCTTCCCAATATGATCTGAACCTCAAAATCTACCTCACAATCCAAGATCACAAAATCAGTGGGCAAAAAACTTGTCCACCCGAACAAGAACATCATCTACAATACCAAACGGCCTCTTCATAGTTCTATCCGTCATTTGTAACCTCATTGAAGTAGCCCTAGGTTACCCAATACCCAAAGTTTTAAACACGGATAAATTGATACTTGCACCCAAATCACATAGAGCATTTGCAAAGTTAACACTCCCAATGGTGCAAGGAATGGTGAAAGCGTCGGGATCTTCTAGCTTCAGAGCCATAGAGTTCACTATTGCACTAACTTGGTGGGTCATCTTGATGGTTTCACAATCCATGGATCTTTTCTTTATCACCAAGTCTTTCATGAACTTGGCGTAACACGACATTTGTTCTAAAGCCTCCACCAAAGGCACATTGATTGATAAGCTCTTCATCATGTCAATAAACTTCTTAAACTGGTTCTCATTTTTCTGCTTTACAAGCCTTTGAGGATAAGGTGGTTGTGGCCTTGGCAAAGGAGCCTTGGCTTTAGGCACAACCGTTTCCGGCATGTCTATTACGTGTTCCCTAGACGGGTTCACGTCATTTTGAGTTTCCACTTTGTTATCTTAGATATCAATCCTCACTTCCTCATTTAAGTTCTCATCAGTCACATTCTCAACCACCAAAGGGATATCATCCTCTTGCAACTCAACTTCATCACTCAAAATTTCTTTTTGTTTGGAGGCATTCACATCACCGCCTCGTCCACTTATTGTATTTACCGCCATTACATGCCCGACATTATTCCCACCCTCCAGGTTGACTACCGTATCACTAGGTAGAGCCCCCTTAGGGCGAGTATTCAAGGATTGTGAGATTTGGCCTAATTGAACCTCCAAGTTTCTGATTGAAGTATTGTGGGATGCCAACTGGGCGTCAGAGTCAGCATTCTTTTTCATCATCTGTTCAAACATTATTTCAATTCTCCCCATTTCATTGTTGGATGAACTAGGACCTTGGGATGGAAATGGGGGTGGATTGTTCGGTTGTTGATACATCGGGGGCCTTTGAAAGCCTTGCCCCCGATTTTCTTGATTGCTATTGTTCCAACCACCCTGATTGTTGTTTCCACCCCAGTTGTTGTTGTTGCCACTCCAATTACCCTGATTGTTCTGGTTGCCCCAATTTAAATTTTGGATATTCTTACCCCAATTACTATTCCCTTGTTGTTGTTGATTTCCCCAATTGCCTTGGGGTCTCCATTGTTGTTGGTTAGAAGAATTTCCCTTTTGGCCCTGATAGTTGTTCACGTATTGCACTTCTTCATTCTGCTCTTCATACCCATCATCTTGGAACCCACCACTATCTTGGTCATATTGATCCGAGCTCCCTTGGTTCTGTTGACCTCTTTGTCTTCTTTTGTTTACTAACATGTTGACACCTTCCATAGCATTCACTTGTCGTGGAGTTTGAACCTGCTGTAATTGTGCCTTTGCTAGTTGGTTCATTGTTGTTGTAAGTTCTACTATTGCCTGCTCATGATCATTGAGCTCTTTGTGCAAGTGAATGACCGTGAGGTCAACCTGCGTGTCATCCATCTCATCCAATATTGCATTAGCCTCATCATACGGTGTGTTCATGAAATTGCCCCCGGCGAGTTGGTTTACTATGCACTAATTTGTTGTGTTAATGCCTTGGTAGAATGTCTGTTGTATCATTGCCTCAGTCATATCATTATTTGGGCATTCCTTTACCATAGTCCGGTATCTCTCCCTTATCTCATGCAGTGGTTCGTTGGGCTCCTATTTGAAAGCTAAGATTTCATCCCTCAAGGTCGCCATGTGGCCCGACGAGAAAAACTTTGCAATGAATTTATCCGCTAACTCATCCCAAGTAGTGATGAAATGGTTGGGAAGCCTTTCAATACACTCCAAAGCCTTTTTTCTATGTGAAAAGGGGAATAATCTCAACCGAAGTGCATCCTCTGACATATTTGTTTGCTTGCTCCCCCAACAGGTATCCACGAAGCCCTTAAGATGTTTGTAAGCATTCTGATGGGGAGCACCTGTGAAATACCCTCGCTGCTCCAACAAAGTCAACATCACATTTGTAATTTGGAAATTGCCCGCCCGGATCTGGGGTGGGACAATTGCACTAGCATATCCTTGGTTTGGAAGCACCCGAGGAGCCACTCTTAGAGGTGGCGGGGGAGGATCTGGAATATTATCATTGGTCTGGCGGCCTCTTCTTTGTCCTTGAGGTACTAAAGGCACCTCATCTTCACCATTATCATCAACTTCCTCCCCCAGGATCACGTTTCCAAGAGGGTCATTGTTGTTGTTTGCCGCCATTTTGTACCTGAATTGGCGATACACACAAATTAGTATCACAGAAGGAAAAAAAACAATACACAAAACTATTCAGATAGATAGCCAAAATCGCTTAGCTCCCCGACAATGGCACCAAAAAGTGATCGAGTCCAACCCTACACCACTACAGAGTAGTGAGAGCGGTCGATGCAGCTTTTACCTAAGAAGGTCGAGATCGAATCCACATGGAGCTATAACAATGTTTGGAGTTGGATTTCTATCTAATCTAGCAGTGTGTAGTGATCTTAATTACACTTCCAATCATATTTGTTTGTTTGTTACTTCTAATTTTATACTAATTATATGCGAAACTAAGCCAAGTATAAATGCTTGTAGGGTTTTTTAAATGGTTAAAGAGGCACTAGGGAAGTGACTTTCCCCTAGGTAAATACTTGACGGGTTCTAAAGTCTAAGGCAAAGTTGTTATGTTGGGGATCGCGATATAGCCAATGCACGACACTACTCACTCTATACCTCTCGGTAGCTTGAGTGACTTTGCCCTAATTGACTTTCTTAAGACCAATTGGGTGTCAAAATTGTGCAAGCAATATAGGCTCAAGTCGGGTATTATTATCTCTAGGTTTAGCCCTTTAATTGGGGCTATCAATCTCTTGAATACGCCTCAATTCCTTGTTGACCTGATTTTCCTAGACTCAAACTCTCTTTCTCAAGAAGAACCCAAGTTAAAAGGCACAAATTAGTGTTTGCAATCACTAATTCAACATGGAAAACACAAATCAGTCCAAATATCAACCACCCATAAACATCTAATCCTTAAAACAAGAGACCCATCAAATATCCACACTAGGGTTGAGCCACAAGCCTAGCTAATGGGTCTAGCTACTCATAATAATGGAAGAAATGAGATATTGAGATGAAGAATAACCCATAAAATATAATTACAAGCTAAGATTTGAAGATTCAATGTTAAACTAGCTACACAATTGCTCAAAATAGCTAAAAACATCGTTCACGTGCTCAGCTACAGATAAGATACCCTAAAATTTTGAAAAAGAAATATTTATACAAGGCCGAATTTTTTAGACAAAAATACCCCTAATGGAGGTACCGCGAACAGCGGAAAATGAACCGCGGCCGCGGTGAGGCTTTTTGGCTTCAGGTTTTGGTCTTTGAATCTAGCCACCGCGGATCGTAGTAAATGGACCGCGTTCGCGATGGCTTCACCGCGGACCACAACAAATGGACCGTGGACCGCGGTGTCTTGAAACTTCCAAAATCCTAGCTCTTTGAATCCCTTCTCCGTGAACTGCAACAAATGGACTGCAGCTGCAATGAGGCTACCGCGGCCGCGAAGAATCTACCGCGGGCCGTATTGCTTGAATCTCCAAAGTTGCATCTTCTCTGATCTTTGCCATCGCGGACCGCACTAAATAGACCACGGCCGCGGTGGGTCTATCGCAACCGCAGTAGATTTACTGCTGCAGCGGTGCTTTGACTTGTTCTTGGCACTTGTGTAGGTTTCACTCCTTTTTGAGCTGGTTTTGACTTCTTTGTCACTTTTTGACCAAACACTGCAAACAAGCACAACATGTAAGCTTTCGGGATTACTTGTATACATTTTCAATCCAAAACTCAAGCAAAAAGGAGTATAAAATAGACTAAAATCCCTAGTTATCAACTCCCCCAAACTTAAGCTTTTGCTTGTCCTCAAACAAACAAAGTAAGTCCCACCTCCTTAAGAATAAAACCAAAAAAATTCAGCTGACCTAAAGTGACCTCATTTAGCATCAATTGGGACGAATAATTGCCCTCAATTCAAATAAATCATTAACAACATTCAACCTTTTAAGCACCATGGTTTTAGTGCGACACAAAGGCATCAAGAGTTGACTCAACTCATCAAGAAAACTATTTTTACTACTTTGGTCATTGTGGAACCCAAACTCATACTCCTCACTCTTCCTTAAGCAAAACCTCACTTTTAGATTGTAGCACTTAGAACGGGGATTGTGGAAAATACACTCATCTCTCTCAAAGAAAGGTCACAAGTCCGGTTCTAAGTACCATAAGCTTGTCCCTTATGTGAGTCACCACTAATGTAAGCTTCACTCAACTCAAGATCATATAGGGATTTTGTGGGGATAAAATTAAGGCTTTTGGTTCAGGGTAGGAAATATTTGGTCTAAGTAGGTTTTATCTTCCCTTAAGCACTTCATTTGCTTCATTTTGGCATACATTTTCTTGACTCTTTGAGTCATTTACTTATTTCTTAGGGGTTAGAGAAACACACTGTCACTCTTTCTTGTTCATTTCAAACCTTTTTCTCCTTTCTAATCTTTCCACGCCTTTCATCTTTTTACTTTTATTGAATCCCTTCATTTCTTCTACATTGTTCATTCTTTTTTGATATTTTGATTTTCTTTCTTTTTCTTTTTTTTTGTGCCTTTCCTTTTCTTCATTTTGTACCTTTTACCACTTTTTGCATTCCTCGTCTTTCCCCCCAAACTTATACTTTTGCCTTGTGCTAAGGAAAGATCGGGTGCCAAGAGAGGGTCTTTTCAGAACAGGTAAATGCTTGTATCATGGTCTTTGAAAGAAAAAGGGCTATGGCTCAAAGGGGTTGACTAGAGATATTATCATTGGTAGGCTATGGATGATTTCAAGATAACATTCGGATCAAGGAGAGCCTATAATCACCTCTCAAGACTCAAGATCAAGCTTCAGTAGACTTATAGATAGAAATCTTGTAACTCATATCTGATAGGCTTGCTTAGTTCTTTTAGATTTTGATTTGATGTAATAACAGGACCGCGGACTGACACCTCGACGACACCTCAATCGAATCTCCACCTTGGTATACTCTATCGCTCTTCTCACTTCTGAACTACACGTGGCCTAATTCCTTTATAGCCAAGAATATGTAGGCAGTTCAGATATTAGGGCTCGGTCACATTCTCCTTTCTTTTAGTTTTTGGTCTCTCTAAATAAGGGTTGGGTCAAAAAACTTGTCTCGTAGTTCTTTGTCTGAAAACTCTTCATATTTTCAGTCAAAGAGGGGCAGCTGTAGACATGTAATTTTTTATCCTCCCCGAGATTTTACACATTTTAGCGTTTAAATATTTAGTTTAGGTCTAATATCGCTATTTTAACTAGTTTTGACCCTTTTACTTTATTTTATCACAAAAATAAAAATTACGAAAATATTTTCTTTTATTTAGCTAATTGATATTTTATCTAGTTACTTTAAGTTTATCTACCTTTCATAAAATTTAAAAAAAAATACAAAAATGGTTTTACTTTTACTATTTAGTTTTATTTGAGTAGTTTATTTCAATTGAGAGTGATTTTTATATTTTATAGATACATTATATTATTTAGTCTTCTTACCCCAAAGTTAAAACCCAACAAGACATAGACCCAGCCCCAATTTCCTAAATTCAAGCCCAATCCCTTAGCCCATATCCCCACTTCCCTAAAAGGAGAAAGACTTAATTTCACTAAGCGACATTTAGCGGCTCACCCTAACCTCTCAAAAAGGGATTTGCCTGATATCTTTTGAAAACAAGAACAAAGAACCCTAACCAACGCCTCCTCTTCAAGGAATTTGACATCCGCCTACCACCATTAGAGAAGACTACCGTTTCCCCTCCCTTCAACATAATTCCAAAAGCCATTGTTGCTCCTTCTTTTGCTTCAACCAAACTATCGTACCCTCAGTCCCTTTCACACGCACACTACAAGGAAAAAATCAGCCGCAATACACACAGAGACATAAGGGAACAGCAAGAACAGAACAAGAAGGAAATTTTTGAAAAACAGAGATGGCACAAATAGATAGAGATTGACGAGAAAGAGGAGTTTTTTTCTTGATGTTTCCTTTTTCGATAGTCCAATTTTAGTTTAGATTCCAGAAAAAAATACATATTTCTGCTCCTTCCTTTGATTCTGATTTTTCTTTGGTTTTAAATATGGAATTTTATTGAACCGGGTTGATCTCGGGTTTGCTACTGTCGTTGATCGTCGTTCGAGTTTTCGGTCGGGGTAGGCTGTTTTCGTTCAAAAGCTTTGTTGAGATCCACTGTTCCAGATTCATTGTTCGCTCAATCTTGCCCTACTTTATTATTGTAACTACTGGAATTTCTATATTAAATAGCAATTTTAGGTTCATCTCTCTTTCCCCTTCCTAAATTTTTAGTTTGAATCTCTATAGTGATAAGTGTGTTACTGGCCTTTGGATTATCTGTTTGCTTTGATTTAGTATTTTGCAATTCTATACAACTGTTGTGTTGTATTTGTGCTGAATACTAAAAGTTAATTTACCAAGAAAAATGATGGCATATTAATTCAATTCGCGTGATGCTTCTGCTAGGCTAACACACATATTCTTTTTCATGGGAAATTGTCTTGAGAATCTTGTCCTTTGCTAAAAGATTTCAAGAGTAAAATGCTCATTTTGTGGAAGTCATTTTGAACCTAAAGTTGTGATGGGACAGTACCATAGTTTATTCACTCTTTTAATTATTATATGATGGTTTTCCTTATCTCTCATTCTTTAAATGTTTGTATGCCCAAATATTTCATTTGTCATGTTGAGGATATATCTTTGTTTCAGATGATTATTGTTTGAGACTAGTCATGGAAATGGGGAAAACATCAACTCATAAGTAACTAATTCATGCTCATATGTGGTAGGAGTCGGATTTGGTCTAAATGAATGGAATCAAGCATTAAAAGAAAACAATGCGTGAAGTAATCTTGTTTAGTTTTAGCTTTATTTTATTTCTATTTTTTACATTACTCGCTAGTAACATGTTTAGGCCGTCAATACTCGGGTAGGCAAACCGTAGGTCACTTCTTTTTATTTTGCCGAGGTAAGAGGTTGTTTCCTTTAGTTTATATTCAGGGTAATGCCCCGTAGAGTTTGTATATATTATTATTATCCGGGATATGCCCCAAAGTGAATGTAAACGGAGGCTGAGGCTACATCGTGAAGGAAGTTGTAACACCCCGTAAATTTGGCTTAGGTATGAATGAGTTAAAGGAGTAGTAAGGTTATATTATGGACATGTTAAGTCCCGTCGGGATGATTATAGGTAAAATAGTTGTTTCAAAATCAAGATGGAAAGTGAGGTGCATAAGATTTGACAAAATGGACTAAGTTTACAGAAGGTCTATCTTCCAACAGGGTTTTAATGAAAATATGTAAGGAATTTGGGAACACTCAAAGCATGAAACTTGTATGCCTTTGACATAGCTTTCTAACGATTTATTATGTATCCCGAACGGATATCTGTGCAAAACGTTATGTGCATTTTACAGAATAGTATGCGATACGCGCGCTCCCAGCATAGTCGCGCTCCTGAGGCAGTGTTACTACCATTGTGCACAGTCAGGACTACCAGGTGCGCGGGGGCACTCATGGTAGGTTATTTTAAAGCCCTACTTCATCCCTCACAGCCCCAAAACATAAAAACTTGCTCTAGAAAGGGAAGCTCTCAAAAACCTAACTCCTTAAGGGTCCCTTCACCACCCAAGGTAAGTTCTAATGGTGATTCTAAGTTAATTTCAATTTCCTAACATCTTATTAACATGGGTAAACCCTCCAAATCATTAGATATTTGATTAGGGCATCATTCTTGAGAGAAGGAACCCTAGAACTCGAATTTAAGAAGATTGAACGTCAAGAAGGTAATATCTTCACCATCTAATTGATTATAGCGTTGGATTAATAATTGTAGACTACAAGTTCATGAGATATGAGTTGATGGGTTTGATAGAAAAGCATGAACAATTATAGGTTTGGCTTGTTGATTATTGATTATTGATTAAAGGTGTTGTTTACCTTATGGGTGATAAAGAATGATGTTGATTATAACCATTTGAGACTTTAGAATTTATCGAGCAAGAGAATGGGTTATTGGGTGTAGAGACATCATTAATAAGGACTATGAAGCTTTATGTCACCAAGTGTTTGAGAAAATGCTTAACTGACCAAAACATAAGAATTATTGCTAATATGGAATCTCTTTGACTTGTATTAATATAGATTAAAGTTGAAAGGGTTGACAAATGTTGTATTACGCTCAAGAGCAGGAAGTTAAGGTATGTGAGGCTAACTCTCTATGTTTGGGAATGTTAATGATTCTCCCTACACTATGTTTCTTTTACCACGTTACCAATTGCCTCAGAAATATAGTTAAGCCTAGTTTCCTTGAATAGTTACAGAACTTCTATTCTCTAGCTTTGTAACTCGTTCATGACTTTCATTCTGAATATTGTGAGCACAGTGCGTATTCAATATAGACTTGGGTTTGATGCCCCCGAGTCTTAGTATAGATTACTCAGTATGCCATAAACAGTTAAAGTTTCAGTATTCATAATCAGTTCAAGAATACATGTCTCAGCCTAGTCCTATTCAGTATCATATAACTCAGTGTGATTCAGTATTTCACTATCATGTATTGCAGTATGATTCCCAATTCCTGATTTTAAATCCCTGAATATCGAATACATGTATTTGGGCATGAGGCCGTAGTTTATATGCTTTATGCATACTTGGGCCTGTGGTCGTAGTTTATGCTTTATGCATGTTTGGGCCTAAGGCTATAGTTTATGCTTTATGCATTTTGGGCCTGAGGCCGTAGTTATTTGTACGTATACTTGGGCCTAAGGTCGTAGCTTGTGCACATATATATTGGGCCCGAGGCCATAGCTTATTCAGATAAACAGGTTGATCATCATTTAGAAGAGGGAGTATTCATAACCTTACTTCGTTTGTTCAATTCAGCTATTAGTTATCATTTCAGTTATCAGTTATCAGTTCCGTTACTAGTTATCAGTTCAGTTATCAGTTATCAGTTAACATTTAAGTTTCAGTTTCAATAGTTATCATTTCAGTTATCAATTATCAATTCTCAGTTACTAGCTTAGTTTCAGTTTCAGTTTCAGTATTTTTAATTCTTTCTTTTAGTTGCTTTACATACCAGTGCAATTCAAATGTACTGACGTCCCTTTTGCCCGGACCTGCATCTCACAATGCAGGTAATGATCTACAGGTTGACGATTCAGAGCGCTAGGACTCTCGTATCAGCTGTTTGGTGATCCCCAGTTCTTTCGGGGAATTATAATTATCTTATAGTCTTCAGTATTTTCAGACAGTCAATATTTTCAGTACTTCATTAGAGGCTTCATAGACTAGAGTAACAGTTAGACAGAGTCGCAAGACTTTCATGTTAAATAATGTTAGATACAGATATGTTTCAGACTTGTATTAGTGTTTCCACACATTGATTTTTATCATTCAGACTTTCAGTATATCAGCATATGTTAGTTTATCTTCCGCATTTAGTATGTTATGATATCACATGTTGATTCAGTCAGCCAGTTGGTTCGCTCGGTCACATGCAGTCAGGCACCAAGTATCGTGTTACGTCCATGCCCAGGTTCGGGGCGTGTCAAAGCTTGGTATCAGAGCACTAGATTCAAGAGTCTTATGGAGTCTATGAAGCCGTGTCCAGTGGAGTTTCCTTTATATGTGTGTGCCGGTCACTCATATAAACGGTTAACTACCAAGATATCCAGGATTGTCTCATTTCTTTTTACTCTAGATCGTGCCATAAAGCTTAGAGCAATAGGTAACCTTCTCTTCCTATCGAATTCCTGACGTATTAAATGCCCAAGCGATGGGCAAGAAAAATCCAAGGTTCTAGAGAGGATGATTTCCTATTGGGATATAATTATGGAGTACAAGTTAGTAACAAATGAGACTTGAGAGGATGTTGGAAGTGGGATGAAATGGATAGTAGTACAGATTAGAGCATAACCTTATCAGAAAGTAAAAAAGTAGTTATCATGTTTTATGGTTATCAGTTTATCTCAGTTACCAGTTAGCGGCCTTTCAGTTAGCAAGTTTATGGTTATTTGGTATGCCGATTATCAGTTATTCAGTTACCAGATCTCCAATTTCCAGTGCATCAAAATTCTAGTGACTGGTGAGTATACAGTGATGCATATGGGTTCTCAAAGAAAATGTAAGTATCAATGATTATAGAGAAACCTTCGCATATTTTAGTTCTGGATTAAGACCGAAGACTCACCGAATGGCGCAAGAAGTGATTTATTAGATAATGATATGCTCTGAAGGACAAGTTTGTGTATGGTAGCGTATTCATATGTGTTTTACCTCATGAAATAATTTCATTTTTAATTCTTGGAAATGGAGCCACAAGTTGGATGATGATAGTTCAGATGTCAGACCCTAATATTGGTCACTATAGCTTTGGACAGAAAAGAGCCTAAGGGTAAAATACCTAGGAGTCAGAAACGTTTATTATTACCAAAAATACAATTCATGCAAATGACTAGAAGATATGATGTATACAATGAGAACCAAGAGCAGCCAATAGTGAATTTCAAGGAACGATTTTAAGTTGTTCATATTATTCAAATCAGAACTAGAAGTACCACGTTAGTAAGTTACTACAAGAAGCAGCTATTGATGTAAGATAAAAGATATGGCAATTCCCCCTTAGGTTATGTGACTAAGTGATTACCGTAGATGTTTATAGTATGACATGATTTTGTATTATATAAAAAGTTTGGGGCTAAATATTCAAATTTCATTTAAGGCAGATGAATTCCCTAAGTGTGATCCATGCATATAGTTTAGAAGAAGAAAAAAGATTGTGTGCGAAAAAGGAATATGGTCAGATGATGAGGGAAGTTAGGAATAACCTTATGCTTCATTTAGTTATTCAAAGCAGGAGAAGAAAATATGATGCTAGCATGTGGTTAGTAAAAAGGATAGTAAGTAAGTTTTGAGTTGATACAATGAATTAGCAATTTCAGCAGAGCTAGTAGAGGTACAATTTGATGCACTTAGCCAGGTTAACTATAGTGAGTGGATGACAATTTGAAATACCGAACGTGTGTTAGAACCCAAAGAGTTTAAGTTAAACCTAAAGTACAGTGACAATAGGAAAAAAAATCAGCTAGGTAGTGAGAGAGCAAACTACAGAAGAATAACCTTTAAGAGTTATCGAAAAGGGGTTTCCTCAAGATTGACAGTGTGAGCAGAGTTAAATTATTAAGTTGTGTATGATAGTTGTGAATACATTAGCTTTCCATTATGTGAATAATTTAGTTTTTCCTAAAAAAAGGAAGATTTCTCAGAAGTAAGTTGGAAGATTAGTCGTCATTGACGTAGAGTGCAAAGAATTGCAGAAAATAAGAAAAGTTATTTGGATCCCAAAAGGGGGGGGAGAATCCCCAAGTATGAGACCTTTGGTATAAGGGGTGATGTGAAAACCATCAGTAAGTCCAGATGGAGATATGAAACTCGAATAGTTAGCATGGAATATGAAAAAGAAAATCAGTTCGGTATTGAGGGAAAATTGTATAATTACCACAGGGATTATGTCTAGCATGTGTAAGAAACACAAGTGATTAGAATGTCACCGAGCTTAGTTATTGATGATAAAGTGATCACAGAAAGGCTGTAAAACCATGCCTATTTATGTGTTATGAGGGTAGTGGCATTGCACGAGACTCTAATTTTGGAATATAAGCCAAAGACTTAGCTCGCAACAATGCTATTAGTGTCTTCAGGAAGTGCTTAAGAAGATAATCAAGTGTGGGAAGTATAACTCATGATTGAGGTAGATAAGACAACTCTGGTGAAAGAAGTTCACCGCTTAGCCTAGTTAGGAGTTCGATTTGCGTACTCCAAAGATAGTAGAGTTGTTGTCTAGAATATGAATTGTTCCCCATTAGTAGCTGAAGATAAGGAGAAACAATGTGATGATCCCTATGTGTTGCAGTTGAAAGAGGGGATTCACAAGTATAAGACGATGGATTTTGAATAAGAGGGAGATGATGGTACTCTGAGGTACCAAAACAGATTGTGTGTTTCAGACATAAATGGACTTAAAGAGGGAAGATCATGTTAGAAGCCCATAATTCCAGGTATTCTTTCCATCCAGGTTCCCCAAATATGCATCATGACCAAGGAGATTTATTGGTCAAACGACATGAAAAAGAACGTCGCAAACATTGCGGACAATTGTCTGAATTGTCATCAAGTGAAAGTCGAGCAACAGAAAGCCTAGTGTTTTATCATAGAATACATATATTTTGAGTGGAGCTGGTAAATATGGAGTTTATAACAGGATTATCTTGCTCATCTTGAAAGCATGATTTGATTGGATGATTGTAAATCGACTTACCAAGTCAGTACATTTCTTGCCAGTAAAAACTACAAATTCAGTAGAAGATTATACCAAGTTGTCATTCAGGAAATCGCCTGATGTATGGGACTCCATTGTCCGTCATTTCGGATTGTGGTGCTCAGTTTAAAATGAACTTTTAGAAGTTCTTTAAGAAATAATTAGGCACACGTCTTTCATCATCAGAAAGATGGCCAGGCAGAGCGCATTGAGGATATGTCCTTGATGTTAAAAGTAATTGGGATGATCACATACCTCTCATTGACCTTGCTAATAATAACCTATCATTCTAGTATCAAGATGGCACCGTACGAAGCTCTGTATGGGCAAATATGTAGATCACCAATTAGTTGGTTCGAAGTTGGAAAAGTGGAGTTGTTAGGACCCGATTTGGTGTATCAGACTATAAAGAAAGTTAAGTTGATTCAAGAGCGTTTGAAGAAAACTCAGAGCCACCAAAAGTCCTATTCGAGCGTGCGACATAGAGACCTAGAGTTTCAAGTTGATGATTGGGTGTTTCTGAAAGTTTCACTTATGAAAAACGTTATGAGATTTGGGAAGAAGGGAAAGCATAGTCCCTGCTATATTGGGCTACATAGATTCTTGCGAAGGATCGGTCAATTAGCTTATGAGTTGGAGTTGCCACCATAATTAGTGGTGGTACAGCCAGTATTTCACGTGTCATGTTATAACATTCAAGTTTCCAGTACTCAGACACTCATGTCAGTTCAGTACTCAGATACTCATGTCAGTTCAGTACTCAGATACTCATGTCAGCTCAATACTCAGCTACTCATGTTAGTCCAATACTTAGACATTCATGCCAGCTTAGTACTCAGATTACTCAAATATTCGTGTCAGTTCAACATTCATATATCCATGTTAGCTTAGTATTCACGTATCTATGGCAGACCAATATTAAGTCAATGCAGTAGTTATTCAGTTCAGTACCCCAACAGTTCAGTAATCATGTATTCATCCAGTTTAATATGCGAGTGTTAATGAAAGTTCATGTTTCCACCAGACCCGTTTAAGGTCCGGAGTTAGCAGAAGTTACAGTCAGGACAATCATTCGAGGATGAATAATCCCAAGGGGGAGATAATGTAACACCCCGTAAATTCGGCTTAGGTATGAATGAGTTAAAGGAGTAGTAAGGTTATATTATGGACATGTTAAGTCCCATCGGGATGATTATAGGTAAAATAGTTGTTTCAAAATCAAGATGGAAAGTGAGGTACATAAGATTTGACAAAATGGACTAAGTTAACAGAAGGTCTGTCTTCCAGCTGAGTTTTAATGAAAATGTGTAAGGAATTTGGGAACACTCAAAGCATGAAACTTGTATGACTTTGACATAGCTTTCTAACGATATATTATGGAGCCTGAACGGATATCTGTGCAAAATGTTATCCGCATTTTACAGAATAGTATGCGATATGTGCGCCCCGAGCGCAGCTGCGCTCCTGAGGCAGTGTTACTGCTATTTTGCGCAGTCAGGCCTACCAGGTGCACGGGGGCGCTCATGGTGGGTCATTTTAAAGCCCTACTTCATCCCCCACAGTCCCAAAACATAAAAACATGCTCTAGAAAGGGAAGCTCTCAAATACCTAACTCCTTAAGGGTCCCTCCACCACCCAAGGTAAGTTCTAATGGTGATTCTAAGTTAATTTATATTTCCTAACATCTTATTAACATGGGTAAACCCTCCAAATCATTAGATATTTGATTGGGGCATCATTGTTGAGAGAAGGAACCCTAGAACTCGAATTCAAGAAGATTGAACGTCAAGAAGGTAATATCTTCACCCTCTAATTGATTATAGCGTTGGATTAATGATTGTAGACTACAAGTTCATGAGATATGAGTTTATGGGTTTGATAGAAAAGCTTGAACAATTATAGGTTTGGCTTGTTGATTGTTGATTATTGATTAAGGGTGTTGTTTACCTTATGGGTGATAAAGAATGATGTTGATTATAACCATTTGAGACTTTAGAATTTATCTAGGAGCAAGAGAATGGGTTATTGGGTGTAGAGACACCATTAATAAGGACTATGAAGCTTTATGTCACCAAGTGTTTGAAAAAATGCTTAAGTGACCAAAACATGAGAATTATTGCTAATATGGAATCTCTTTGACTTGTATTGATATAGATTAAAGTTGAAAGAGTTGGCGAATGTTGTATTACGCTCAAGAGCAGGAAGTTAAGGTATGTGAGACTAACTCTCTATGTTTGATAATGTTAATAATTCTCCCTACACTATGTTTTTTTTACCACGTTACCAATTGCCTCAGAAATATAGTTAAGCCTAGTTTCCTTGAATAGTTGCAGAACTTCTATTCTCTAGCTTTGTAACTCGTTCATGACTTTCATTCTGAATGTTGTGAGCTCAGTGCGTATTCAATATAGACTTGGGTTTGATGCCCCCGAGTCTTAGTATAGATTACTCAGTATGCCATAAACAGTTGAAGTTTCAGTATTCATAATCAGTTCAAGAATACATATCTCAGCCTAGTCCTATTCAGTATTTTAGTATCATGTAACTCAGTGTGATTCAGTATTTCACTATCATGTATTGTAGTATGATTTTCAGTTCCTGATTTTAAATTCCTGAATGTCGAACACCTGTATTTGGGCCTGAGGCCATAGTTTATATGCTTTATGCATACTTGGGCCTGAGGCTATAGTTTATGCTTTATGCATGTTTGGGCCTGAGGCTATAGTTTATGCTTTATGCATTTTTTGGCCTAAGGCCGTAGTTATGTATACGTATACTTGGACCTGAGGCCGTAGCTTGTGCACATATATATTGGGCCCGAGGCCATAGCTTATTCAGATAAACAGGTTGATCATCATTCAGAAGAGGGAGTATTCATAACTTTACTTCCTTTGTTCAATTCATCTATTAGTTATCAGTTATCAGTTTAGTTACTAGTTATCAGTTCAGTTATCAGTTATCAGTTCAATTATCAGTTATCGGTTAACATTTAAGTTTCAGTTTCAATAGTTATCATTTCAGTTATCAATTATCAATTCTCAGTTACTAGCTTAGTTTCAGTTTCAGTTTCAGTATTTTTAATTCTTTCTTTTAGTTGCTTTACATACCAGTGCAATTCAAATGTACTAACGTCCCTTTTGCCCGGACCTGCATCTCACAATGCAGGTAATGATCTACAGGTTGACGATTCAGAGCGCTAGGACTCTCGTATCAGCTGTTTGGTGATCCCCAGTTCTTTCGGGGAATTATAATTATCTTATAGTCTTCAGTATTTTCAGACAATCAATATTTTCAGTACTTCATTAGAGGCTTCATAGACTAGAGTAACAGTTATACAGAGTCGCAAGACTTTCATGTTAAACAATGTTAGATACAGATATGTTTCAGACTTGTATTAGTGTTTCCACACATTGATTTTTATCATTCAGACTTTCAGTATATCAGCATGTGTTAGTTTATCTTCCGCATTTAGTATGTTATGATATCACATGTTGATTCAGTCAGCCAGTTGGTTCGCTCGGTCACATGTAGTCAGGCACCGAGTGTCGTGTTACATCCATGCCCAGGTTCGGGGCGTGACAGAAGTATAGTGTAGATTAGCTTAGGATTTTTATTTATTTTTTATTTTTTATTTTTCTTTTATTAGGTGGGGACAACCTCGAGCCTCTTCTGTGTTTATTTTTACTTTTTGTGTATTTCTACCTCAATCCGAGTATTTCTAAATGCCAGCTAGATCGAGTACGCAATCGTAATTTTCACAGGACTTGGGGAATGCATAACACCTCCTCCCGGAGTCAAATGAACCCCCTTACCTAGAACTCTGGTGCAGACTTAGTTTTGGAGTCCAAAGTGTTTTAAAAGAAAAAATCATCTCTAAAAACGGTGACCTGACATACCGAAATCAAATGTCAGGTGGCAACTCGGAAAATCCTTTTGAACACAATTTTGTCACTTTCAATTTTAAAAACCCTTTTGAGCTTAACAAAATATTTTATTATTTTAAGAGGGTTAATGAGGTAAAAAAGAGGTGTGAAAATACTTGAGTGTTTATAGCATCTAGTAAACTTTTAAAGGGGATCTAAGTCAAAATCAAACATGGAACCAACACTTTCCTCTCTTTTTGTTTCTTATTTCTTTTTATTTTTTTAATTTCCTTTTTGTCCTTTTTGAGGTGGTATATATATACGAAAAACGGAAAGAAGGTTTAATGAGAACTTTTACTCCTCTTTAATATTGCAAATCAAAGTAGCAATGATGTTAGGCTAAAAATCCATATTTTTGCATGTAATTTTCCTTGCATTATGTCTTAATTTTGTTAACTTTGGTGTAAATATTTGTGACTCGAGCTTAATAATGGTGTTTATATGTATATGAGTCAATTGGAAGTGATTTAAAAGTTTGCATGCAAATTGATGTAAAAACGGAAGAATTTGGAGGGAGTATGACTTTGGTGCCCATGTTCGAGTCAGGCACCAACCAAAACGCCAAGGGCAGCAGAGCACAAAAATGAAAAAAGTTCTGTGTCTAGGTTGGCGCCAAGCGAGACGGCTAAGGACGGCTAGGACTTGGCAGTTTCGATCTTATACATCCCCAACATGTATAAAAGGGGTTCTAAATATATTTCTTAGATGAGAGGCGTTTTTGGAGAGGGGATTCGACCCAAGGAGGCAAGAACACGCTAGGAGCAAGGCGGAGAATTCTTCTACGAGTTTTTTACTTTCTTCTTCCTATTTCATTATTGGTTATGAATTCTAGTATTGTAGTTTAACATACTATTATGAATAGCTAATTTATTAACTAGGGTTTTAATGGAACCTTTTGTAGGATAAATTCTTGTTATGTTTTTATATAATTGAGCCGTTAGATTTCTCTACTTTTTCAACTATGCGCTTGTTATTGTTGATTGAATGGCCATCAATTGACTGTGCCTATTTAGTGTGTATTGCTTGAGAGAGAGAGAGAGAGAGAGAGTAAATATTTAGGTAGTTGTTGAACAACATCACTCCTTTTGTATGTGAGAGATTAATATGGAGGGTTTAAAGGCGGGATTAGAGATAACGAAACCTTGGTGCGCTCGTAGTGAGCGGTGAATTAATGCCAGCTAGCGTAGTTCGAGAGAATATGTCTAGTAAATTATAGTAGTTGCTCGAGAGAGAACTACGACACCTGAAGTACTCACGATCGGTAGAAAATAATTAGGCATAGCAGGTGAAAAAATCATAACTCTCGGCCTCCTTAATCTTTACTCCAACCCTTAGTATTTGTAGTTGTTAATCTACTCCTTTAATTTGTTAGTTAATTAGATATAAAAATCTTAATATTTATAACTTAGGAATTGTTCGAATTTGTCTTCTTAGTGATAGTAGACAGTTGTAGTAAAATCTTAGTTCTCTGTAGAATTCGACTCCCGACTCTTAAACCGGATTATATTTGCAACGACCGCTTAGTTCTTTTTATAAGGCATAATTGGGCGTTGATCAAATTTTGGCACCGTTGCTGGGGAACTAATCGTGTAGCTGTAGTTGTACATATTGCTAGGTTTCAAGTTTGAACTTATTTTTTAGTATTTGAATTTTTTAAATTTTAGTTTTACTTATTGATTTGAGAAACATGGCATCTTGGCATTATAGGAGTTTTAATATTGGTAATTCTACTTTTGATCTTTCTTATGCATATTGTGGAGGAAATCACTTATGCCAAAATTATCAATATTGTAGACATGTAATTTTTGACCCTCCCCGAGATTTTACACATTTTAGCACTTAAATGTTTAGTTTAGGTCTAATATCACTATTTTAACTAGTTTTGACTCTTTTACTTTGTTTTATCACAAAAATGAAAATTTCAAAAATATTTAGTTTGTTTTAGCTTATTGATATTTGACTAGTTAGTTTTATTTTATTTTTACAAAAGATAAAAAGAAAAGTTTCAAAAAATACTTTTACTTAGTAGTGTGAATTTTAAGTTGTAGGTTTCTGATAAAATATTGATTAGTATTTAGATTTCTAAATATAGCTATTTTGTTTCTCTTTAGTATTCCTATTATTTTAGATAATTAATATTTTGTCTCACCTTTAGAAGAAAATAAAATGAAAAACAGAAAAGAAAAAAAGAAAGAGAAAGAACGAAAAGCCAAGGCAAAAATAAGGAAAGCAAGCTTAAACAAAAAAAAAAAGGTCTTTCTGTCAATTTAGTTTTCAATAAATGAGTATTTTTTTGTTAGCGTCTTTCTCATATTATGTCTTGCCTAAAAATATTAACTAGTATTTTGATTACTCTTCCAAAAGAAATCAAGAACATAAATTTCCTATTTTTCCTCTTCATCAACCAGTGCCACTTTATCACCTCACCACATTCACAAGATGAGTCACGTGCAGGAGCATTCAAAAATTGGCTCCACAATTGATTCACAAATAAAAAGGGGACACGGTCAAGAAACAGAAAGGAGGGGAGAAAAAACCCTAATGAGGCAACTTCAATTGGATTCCATTCGAGTGCCGCATGAATCCCTCCTTGGTCTACTTCTATCACACCAAATTCCACAATTAAACCAGCCACTATAGCCATTAAAATCACCGTGAAACGTCCATAGCTCATTAACTTTTCACAGTCAACTTCACATCGGAACTACATAGCCACCCAATGCTGCTGCTTTGGCCACCGACGAGTTGGTGGATGGATCTCTGTTTTCCATCCAATTCTATGAGTTTTGGAACTATTTGTTACTCAAAGCTTCAATCGATTCTCGTTTCAGAACTCACGGAGGCAAACTGTTCGATTTTGTTTTGAAATCGAGCATTCCAGTCTAAACACAAAGAGTCGAGTCGAGGTGTCCGTTGTAGCCGAGGTCCTGTTCGCGATCTTGTGGTTTCAAATTCAATTAAAGGTCCATTCTCTTACTCTCTTCCTTTAGTTACGTTTTGGCTTGAATGTGTTTTTGATAAAATTATTTAATGAAGTGATTTGGTGCAAGGCTTATTTGTTTTGATTTTAGTTTGTTTGTTATGTTATCATGGCACTCATTTAAGTTAAGTAGGAAACATTTCGTTCTTCAGTTTATTTTGCATCTTGTTTAAGTTGGTTCACTTTGAAGCTATTTTGTCAAACCCGTTTGCTTGAATGATAAATCTTAGTGAGATAAATAAACGACAATGTAAGGAAGAATTGTTACCTGGCGGGCCATAAAATTGGGTCGTGGGGTTCGGGATCTGGAGGTTTTAAAAATGATTATGGATGCTTAAGATAGATTGTTTGATAACCAACAATTAAAATGATTTTACTTTAAATTGATTTCTGTTATTCCTTTCTTTACGTTTATTATTACCCGCTAGTAGCATGTTTAGGCCGATGACTCGGGTAGGCAAACTTTAGGTTTTTCTCTTTTATCTTATTCAAGGCGAGAGGTCGTTCCCTTTAGTTAGTTCATATTCAGGGGAATGCCCGGTAGACTTTGTATATATATATATATATATATATATATTATAAGGGGTATGCCCCTTAGTATCATGTATTTGGAGGCCGTGACGAACTTGTGGAAAAGCATAGTATGTATTAGTATTTAGGATTTTACATTACTTTTCTTTTCCTATTTTTTTTTATTAAGTGGGGACGACCTCGATCCTTTCTTGTGTTTAATTTTCTTTTTTGTGTGTTTTTACCTCAATTCGAATATTTTAAAAGCCAACTTGATCATGTACGCAACCGTACTAGTTACGGGACTTGGGGAGTGCCTAACACCTTCTCCCCGAATCAAATGAACCCCCTTACCCAAATCTCTGGTGTAGACTCAGTTTTGGAGTCCAAAATGTTTTAAAAGGAAAAATCATTTTTAAAAAAACGGTGACCTGACACACCGAAATCAAATGTTAGGTGGCAACTCTGAAAAATCCTTTTGAACACAATTTTGTCACTTTTTAATTAAAAACCCTTTTGAGCTTCACAAAATCCTTTTATTATTATTAAGAGGGTTAAGTTTGTAAAAAAAGGGGTGTGACAAATATAGTCCCGTGAGCGAGTTATATGCACCAACTCAATCTCATGTGTGGAATATATATGATATGTGTGGTGGTCAAGATGATCACTTTTATGGTTTTACTTTTACTTGGGAAGTTACTAGGAACAAAGAACCTGGGGATCTTGACCTAAAGGAGATCAAGGATATGTTAATGTGCCTTATGGAATAAAATAATAAGACACAATTACAGATACAAAGGCAAGAGACAACTCTTCACAACTTGAAGACTCAAGTGAGTCAAGTGGTCGAAGTTTTGAATGCTTAGCAAGCCAATATGGTGGATAGTAGCAAAAAAAACAATGTGAATTAGAGTCAGCAATTGATACTCTGATGGAGGAGATCGTAGTAGAACACCAACAACCTAGCCTACTAGAATTTGAGGATGCTAATATTGAAGGCGTGATACTAGAGTCAATCGAGGACATTGAGGATAAAAATTCAGTTAACTCTAGTGTAATTGGTATGAGTGTGTATGCAGGGGCTTAATTGTTGGTATCAACCATGGCCATAAGTGTAGTGTGTTGAATTGCCAAATATTCCTCCATCGTATAATGTCTTGTGTGCATTGTTTGGTTAGCATGGTTTTAGGTTGCTCGAGGACGAGCAAGAGTTTAAGTGTGGGGTGATGATGTCAGGCTAAAAATCTATATTTTTGCATGTGATTTGCCTTGAAATATGCCTCGATCTTGTTAACTTTGGTGTGAATATTTGAGACTCGAACTTAATAATGGTGTTTATATGTGTAGGAGTCAATTGGAAGTGATTTGGAAAGCTTGCATGCAAATTGAAGTAAAAACAGAAGAATTTGGAGGGAGTATGACTTTGGTGCCCAGGTTCGCGCCAGGCACCAACCAAAACGCCAAGGGCAGCAGAGCTGTAACGACCCGACTGACCGTTTCGAGCATTTGTACTTCGCTCGGTAGTTTGAGGGCATGAATAGCTCTGTATGATGTATTATGACTTGTGTGAATCATTGGTTTTGGTCTTCAGGTTATTCAGAATTGATTTGGAAGAACGATTCTCAACTAGGAAGCTTTAAAAAGTTGACCAAGTTTGACTTTTGTGAATTTAACCTCGGAACGGAATTTTGATGGTTCCTTTAGGTCCAGATGGTTATTTAAGACTCGGTCGTATGCCTGAATTTGCATTTGGATGTTTCTAGAAGTTTCGGCATAAATTTGCGTAAGGTTGAAATTTGAAGGTTTAGAAAGTTCATAAGTTTGACCGAGAGTTGACTTTGAGGATATCAGATTCAGATTGTGGTTTCAGGAATTTGAATAGCCTCTTTATGTCATTTGGGACTTGTGTGCAAAATTTGGGTTCATTCCGGGGTGGTTTGCTATGTTTCAGCACGAGTTATGAAAGTAGAAAAGTTCAAAGTTCATCAAGTTTGATTTGGGATGCGATATGTCGTTTCATTGTTGTTATGTGTGATTTGAGGCCTCGATTAGGTCTCCTTTGTGTTATGGGACTTGTTAGCATGTTTGGACGGGGTCCCGAGTGGCCCGGATGAGTTTCGGACATGGTTTGAATCATTGCTGAAGATTTCTGGTTCTGGTGTTTCCGTATCTGTGGAAGAATAGACGCAGATGCGAGTCCATAGATGCAGACAATTGGTCGCAGAAGCGTAGCAGGCTTGGTTGGAGATCATTGTAGATACGGAGAAGGAGCTGCACCTACGAGTGCGCAGAAGCGGAAATTGTTCCGCAGGTGCAAGGGGTCGGCTTGTTAGTTGTGGTCGCAGAAGTGAAACAGTTACCGCAGATGCAGTGGTCGCAGATGCAACGATTTGTCCGCAAATGCGGAAACTGCTGGGCAGAGGCTATAAAAATCGAGGTTTTGGTTCTTTATCATGTTTTGAGATTGAGGGCTCGGATTGAGATGATTTCTGGAGTAATTTTTATCACAAGGATTGAGGTAAGTATTCTACACTTGGTTTTGATTTTTATTTCATGAATCTATCTTCATTTTTGGCAAATTGGTTGATGAATTTTAAAGAGAAATTGGGAGTTTTAGCCTAAAGTTTTATATAGTGAATTTTTGAGTTTTGAACATCGATTTGGAGTCGGATTTGGGTGAAACTAGTATGGTTGGACTCATAATTGAATGAGTTGTCGAATTTTATGAGTTTTTTCGGGTTCCGAGGTACGGGCCCGGGATGAACTTTTGGTTGATTTTGGGCTTTTGATTCAAGATTTGACCTTTGATCATTGGGATCGGTTTCTTTGGCATTGTTTGATGTATTTGAGTTGTTTTTAGCTAGTTTCAAGCCGTTCGGAGGTTGAAACGCACGGGATGGCATATTTGGAGCATCACTTGGCTTGCTCAGTATTTGATTTGGCTTGTTTGAGGTAAGTAACACTTCTAAACTTGGTGTTGAGGGTATGAGACCCCCAATTACGTGTTATGTACTTGGTGTCGAGGTGACACACATGCTAGGTGATGCCCGTGTGGGCATGCACCGTGTGAATTGTGACTCCATTATTTCTGTGGTATTGTGTAGTTACCTGATCGTATTTGTAACCATGAAACCTCTACGTATTAGAGCTACTGAGCTGTGACCCATATTAGAAACCATGTCTAGGTTACATGCTTATCCTGTTGGGACCCACTAAGGTCATTTATGTTGTGGAGTTACATGCTTATATTGCATTTACATACTCAGTCATACGCATTCGTATACATAGCGTATCCCACTCTCTTTGTCATTTATTGATACATCATATCATTATTTTTGGGCTGATTTTTCATGATATTGTGAGCTCGAGAGACTGGAGAGATTGATGACTGAAGGAGGCCGAGGGCCTGATGGTGAGGATGTTTATAGGATCGGGTTGCACGCCGCAATATATTTTATATATTTATGATGGGAGTGGGTTGCACGCCGTAACATGTTTTACTGATTTATGCCATGATTGGCTTGTTATAGCGCTTGGGCTGAAGGAGCCCCTTCGGAGTCTGTACACACCCCCAGTGAGTGCAGGTACCTACTGAGTGTGAGTGCCGAGTGATTGGGAGGACTGAGTGGCTTTGAGGACTGAGTGACTGGGAGGACTAAGTGAATTGATACTCTAGAGAGTATGCATATGTTTTTATCACTGAGTTGCATCGCATTTGACATGCACACTTGACATCCAAACATAGAGATGCATTTTTCTTCATGTTGTACGATATCACATCATTCGTGACTTCTCACACATATTAACATATAGGCATAGAGATGTATTTTCCTCATGCCATTTGAAACTGAAGCATTTACCGTGGAAAGCTTTTGGAAAAAATTACAGTTTTCAAACTTACTCATATTTTTGGCAACTTCGGTAAAAGACTTGGGTTTTCACTGATATACTTGAAAAGTAGAATTATTTTCGGGAACTATGAATAAGTTGAGCATTTTATCTCTAAGTTACTCTTTTTTTACTTGTTACGTTTTATCTCTAAGGTTAGTTTTGTTACTTATTGAGTATATGGGGTCGGTTGTACTCATACTACACTTCTACACCTTGTGTGCATATATTGACTGCTGATGTTGCTATGATCGACGGGAGCTGGAATTGAAGACGTACCTACATTCCGGTTGTAGCTGCCTCTTATTCATGGTAGCCTTAGAATATATAAATGTATTTATATATTTTTTGAACAGATGATGTATTTATTCCTTACCAGCTTTGTAAATTTTAATCTTAGAAGCTCATGATTTGTACTATCAGTCCTTGGGGAATGTATAAGATTCAGATAATTTATTCTATTTAATTGTTTTATTAGTTTCGTTGGAATTGGATAGTTATTAATTGGCTTACCTAGCGGGTTGAGTTAGGTGTCATTACGACTAGTCGGATTTTGGGTCGTGACAAGAGCACAAAAGTGGAAAAAGTTTAGTGTCTAGGTTGGCGCATGGCGCCAAGCAAGACGGCTAAGGACGAATTTTGTTCTGATTTGGCTAAGACTTGGTAGTTTCGACCCTACACACCCCAACATGTACAGAAGGGGTTTTGAACCTATTTCTTAGATGAGAGACGTTTTTGGAGAGGGGATTCGACCCAAGGAGGCAAGAACACGCTAGGAGCAAGATGGAGAATTCTTCTACGAGTTTTTCACTTCCTTCTTCCTATTTTCATTATTGGTTATAAATTCTAGTATTGTAGTTTTGCACACTATTATGAATAGCTAATTTATTAACTAGGAATTTGATGGAACCTTTTGTAGAATAATTTTTTGTTATGTTTTTATATAATTGAGCCGTTAGATTTCTCTATTGTTCAACTATGCATTTGTTGTTGTTGATTGAATGACCATCAATTGATTGTGCCTATTTAATGTGTATTGCTTGAGAGAGAGTACACATTTAGGTAGTTGTTGAATAACATTGCTCCTAATGTATGTGAGAGATCAATACGGAGGGTTTAAAGGCGGGATTAGAGATAACGAAACCTTGGTGCGATCGTAGTGAGCGGTGAATTAGTGCCAGCTAGCGTAGTTCGAGAGAATATGTCTAGTAAATTGTAGTAGTTGCTCGAGAGAGAAGTACGACATCTGAAGTACTCACGATCGGTAGAGAATAATTAGGCATAGCAGGAAGAATTCCGACAATTGGGGAAATCATAACTCTCGACCTCCTCAATCTTTTCTCCAGTACTTAGTATCTGTAGTTGTTATTCTACTCCTTTAATTTGTTAGTTAATTAGATATAAAAATCTTAATATTTATAACTTAGAAATTGTTCGATCTTGTCTTCTTAATGATAATAAATAGTTGTAGCAAAACTTTAGTTCTCTGTGGGATTCGACTCCGGACTCTTAAACCGAATTATATTTATAACGACAACTTAGTCATTTTTATAAGACATAGTTGAGCGTGATCAAACAACTGCAGGTCGAATTAGAGTGCGTGAAATTTATCACCTATTATAAGAGCGTCGAAATCACAATATGCTATGGAAGTGTCACTTTCTCTATAGTATTATAAGGGGTCGTTTGGTTATCAGGTGGAATAGGCAAGGATATATCATGAGATTAGTTATTCTACTTTCTTTATGAGATAGCTAATAACTTGCCATTTTGGCATAAAATTTATCCTACCACTAGCTAATACCCATAACTACATATGGAACAAATATAATCTCATAATAGCAGGATTAGTATCCTAACTTTGATAACCAAACGGTCCCTAAGGAGTTCCGACTTGTCTAAAATATCAGTAACTCTTTGCATTCAAGAAAAGTACATCGTTCGCTACTAATTGGAGCGATTGAAGTTGTTCTCCCTCCTTTAACTATCCAATGAAGTAGTGCAAAAAATACATATGAGTCACAAGCAGCGTATATTAGCTCTAACTTTGAAATATCTTTTTGGTTGAAAAAGAAAGTATTTAGGCATTTAGAGTCAAAATTGGTCCCCATTTGGAGGCCAAAGATTATGAAAATACAATTGGAATGATATTAAAAACCTTAGGTTAGCTGTATTTAATTACTCTAACGGTAAGAATAATAGTACATACTAATTAATGCATGCTTACTCAACAATTTATGCATGTAACTATTAGCTCCATGATGGAAAGCCACGCATGCTTGCTCCTTTAAAGCTAATCATATGCAAATGCAATTAATTTCTTTCATCACATTAAATCAATGATGTTGTCAAGTGTCTTGACATTATTATCTCTTTATAATAATAAAATAGTGACAGGGAAAAAAAGTATATTTGAAAAGCTATTGATATTATAATAGCAACATTTAAGATTCAATTGAAAGATTTTTCAATAGTATCTTACTAAGACTTTTGGAAATGTAAAGATGGCAATCTAAGTATATATCCAACATTCAAAATCTTGTTGACCTGATACAAAAGGTTTAAGCTCAACCTTAGAGCGGTAGTCTCTCTATCAGTATAGATAACCTAAATAGATTGCAGGCAATATATGAGGGGCTTCAAGTTGCCGTAAAATTCAACCTTCTCCCCCTTGAGCTTGAAACTGATTTAACGGAGGTCATCAATGCAATACTTCATGCTCAAATAATCTTTTCTAATATTATTTATGCATGCAGATCCTGAAAGCACCAGCTGAAGGACTCCCTGCTTCGACACAATTTCCGTGAAGGCAAGGACGCCACCAACAAAAGTTTTACGCAATTCAGTCCGGATAGGCCAAACCTCCATGCAACTCCACCACTTTTTGTGAACCAACAGATGGCTAAGGAACAAGATGGAGAATGTCTTTTTGAAAAAACTTTATCTACTTTGGCTTGTAATATGCTGAGGACATTAGGGAATCAGAATATCGCTTGTGATATTCCACCAATAATAAGTGGAGAATTTTCACCTACTTGTAACAAGCAAAATGACTTCTAGTTTATATAATATATATCCCTTTTATTAACAAAAAAAAAAAAAAACCTAAATAGATAAAAGTAAAATTTCTTAATAAAAAGTGGTGGGTAGGCGGTAAAGTTCATCTTTTGTTCTTAGTTTTTCTTGGTGGAGTTGAGTTTTATTTACTGTAATTTCTAATAAGATAATTTCTTCTTATTTTCTCCCATTAAGCTGAAAATTTGATCAAATTATTAAGGCATTTAAAATTATTTTAACAGCCATTTGACGACAGTTAAACTTTTACGGTTTTAAACTTCAGATTTACTAGCAGTAGTTGCGAGATTCACCAAACATCAGATCTCTAGAATTCACTATTTTCTTTTTTAAATTAAAAATTTGGTGGAGCAAATCTCAAAACAATTGCTGTCAAGCAATCAAACGCACAGTTTTAATAAACAATAGGCTATTAAATGACTATTTCTCATAGTACACACATTCCTGAACGAAATATTAATTCTACGATAATCTTCGCGTGTTTCTCAAATGTCCTTTTCCTTTCTTTCTTTGTACTTTTCTGGTACTTGAGGTTTATTTCGAAAATATATATATATATAACACTGATAGTGGTAATTTTTTTGATATTATCAAATGAATTTAATATGTGCTAACGTGTCGCTTATCATTTTATCAAATTAAACTTATCACATAAATTTACTTGTAATTATCTTATAAATGATATAATTGAGTAAATATTTTTTACACGAATCAACGTACAATTAAACTTTACTCTAGGTATGCTTATTTGCTTCGTTACATTTTGGCATTGAAAGTGATTAAGGAGCTATACACAGTAACTTCGATTACAGTCTACAGATCATGCTAAACAATCACTTTTATCAAATATTATTGAAGTATAAAAGAAGAAAATTGTAATGATTATGTTCGAATATGCTAGTTGTCTTTAGGTTTCTTAGCGTAGTTTAATAAGCATCTATTAAACTAACTTTTCATTGCAAGAAAAAAAAATACTAAACTTTACAACAAAATAATAGTATGACCAATATAATTCTTGTATATCTTTTATTATCTAAAAAATCATAAATAAAATAAGTATACAGCAATCAAAACCAACTTCCAATTTTTGACACAGAAACTTTGTACAGTGTAGCTCTCAGACATACGGTTATAAAAATAAATACAACACAAGTCAAAAGGAAAAAAGTATAAGTAAATAGAAAAATAATTAATCAAGATAAATTGGAGAATGATGTTTGATCAAACATAGAGTATCTCATCATACATATAATATCTCGCGGACCAACCCGAATAAAACTAATTGTAAAATATTGATTAACAAACTCTAATTAAATAAAGAAATTTAATCTTTCTATATTAAAGGGGAAAATAGGAAAGAAAGTCACATTCTATGAATTTTACTCCGTTTATATTGTTCAAAGCATTCTTTTTAAGTTTTAATAACTCTCTGTCAACTGACAAATATACGCTTTCTGAAAAAATAGATTCTTTCTTTCAATTTCACGTTTTTCCATTATACAACAAATAAAAGGAAAAAAAAAAAGAAGAAGAGAGAACTTAGGAGAAAAAGAAAAGGAGAGGTGCTTTTTTGACCTGCAGCCACCAAAGACCAGAAAAAAGTTCAGTAGCTGAGCTCATCTCTTCTTTTCCTTTGCTTCTAGTTATCTTCCTCAGTAAGGGAATTATAAATTCTAATATCAAAACTATTAACAGTGATTAATAATACTATTTTGATTTTCACATGCAGTATCCAATATACAACAACCGTTTTGGGCCCCGACTAATTCATATGGACAAACACTCGCAATCTGAATTAGTGGAGTATATAATCTCAGTGATATCATAATTATCCTCAATCTCAAACCAAAAACCTATAGTTAAGAGCGAAAGGATAATATTCATCTCACGGTAACCTTTGGTGGTAAGTATTTAATACTAACACCGTATATTATATTTAATAAGGGTATACAAAGGAAACCGACAAACCGCAGCAACCCGATAATCTGAATCAAATCGAGAAAAAAAAACCGACTATGATTTGGTTTGGTATTGGAAAAAAACCCGACCATAATTGATTTGGTTTGGTTTAACTAAAGAAAGTCTAACCGAAACCAAACCAACCCTACATTACATATATAAATTTTTTAGATATATTTAATATATAAATATACTTATTGTGATGTAATTTATAAATATTTCTTAAAAAACTTCATAATTTTATCTTTTAAGGTATTATTTCAAGGTTGAACTTAGAACTTTTGAATGTTCCAATAACTTTTATAGCCATTAATATTTGTAAATTAAATAATGCTAACAAAAGTCTAAACCAAAATCAAATCAATACTAATGGTAACAAAAGACATTCAATTCAATACTACGAACGGAAATGTATTGAATATCTATTTTTTGTTTTGCAATAATTTAAATAAAAATGCATAACCTATTTTTTTTTTCTTCTTTAACGTTTAGTCTTGTAATTAATACTCCCTTATTAGTCTACTTATTTTAGCATGACTTAATACTTTTAGATTATGTTTATTTTTATTATGTCTTTTTAATTAGCAATAATTATATTACATAATTTTATTGTCTTTATTGTTGAATATTTTAGGACAAGCCATGCCACATTTAATATTTTGTATTATTTTCTTGAAAAATACTTTATATAGTTGTATCTTATTAGGATTAAAGAAATATTTTGAGCACAAATTATATGTTTTGTTCTACGAAGATTTTACCGAAAAAAAATCCGAATAACCCGAGAAAAACCGAGATTGAAAAACCCGAGTTTTATTGGTTTGGTTTGGTCTTTAGATTTAATAACCCGACACAATTGGTTTGGTTTGATAATTATAAAATCCGAACCAACCTGACCTATATACACCCATAATATTTAATATAAACTAGAAAGTACTTAAATACTTAAATTAATGTATAACTTATAATAGTATTAGTTGTATTAAAAATGATAATGACAAACTGACTCAGCATAAAAAATATCAATTCATGTAGGCTTCAAACCAAATATCTCTGCTTGAATTTAAAAAAAAAGAAAGAAATATTTATTGCATATTTTCTTACGGTGGAAGTGTGGGACTATATTAGTTTGAAACTTTAATAAATGTGTGGATCTTCAATCCCACAAAAGAAGTGCAATAAAGCTTAGTTTACTGTGTTATGCATATTTGCCTTTTCTGTAGCTACATACAAACTCCATTTTTGACCGCCATAAATGGTGGGCTTAACTCCAAATCATTACTGCTTCTCCTTTCTTGGGCACTTAAGCTAGGGTTCTTCAATTAGCGTATCCCACTTTTTTACACATTTATCTAACAACCCCTTTTCCCTTAATCTTATTTTTATTTGCTGTTGTTCAAGATTTTTCCTTTTTTGGCTTGCATTCTCGAAAAGCTATTACTTCTGATATAGCTTGATTGATTTATATTTTTGCTTTCTTGAATCGCTCAAAAGTTCAAATCTTTAAGCTCAAACTTGTTCCATTTGATTGTTTTGCTCAAAAGTTCAAATCTTTAAGCTCAATCTTGCTCCATTTGATTATTCCGCATGTGAAGTTTACATTTTTTGAGCTTATTGCATGTGGGTTTATTTTTGTGTGGCGGGATTTGTGAGTATTTGAATGAGGAAAAAGGGTGTCCAGTGTGATGAGATATGAGGGTTAAGATTGTAGGAAAATGGGTTGTGTATTTGGGAAAGAGATTTCATCTTCTGAGACACCTAATGGGGAGGTTGTAGTTGGAAGTAGGAGAGAAAATGGGGTAGATAGAGATTTGGCTGCCCCATCTGGGAGGAGAGAGAAAGTTGGTACTGTAAATAAAGTGGATGCCGTAGGTGGCGGCGGAGGAGGTAGTGATGTTGGTGAAGTTGTGAATGGTAGGGATCAGAAGGATGAGAAGAAGGGTGAGAATGCAAGGCATAGGGGTGAGAGGAGAAGGTCTAAGCCTAATCCAAGGCTAAGCAACCCACCTAAGAATGTGCACGGCGAGCAAGTGGCGGCTGGATGGCCGTCATGGCTTTCTGATGTAGCTGGAGAGGCTATCAATGGTTGGATTCCGCGCAGGGCGGATGCATTTGAGAAGCTAGCTAAGGCAAGCAATTGTTAACCTCATTGGTTGAATTACTTGTTTTTGTTTTGTAGATTGATTAATATCTCATTCATTGTCATTTCTGTGTTGTATTTATTGTGCTATTTAGATTGGGCAAGGTACTTATAGCAATGTCTATAAAGCTAGAGATAATCTAACGGGGAACATCGTTGCACTGAAGAAGGTTAGATTTGATAATTTGGAGCCAGAGAGTGTGAGATTTATGGCAAGAGAGATCTTGATTTTGCGCCGCTTGGATCATCCAAATGTTATTACGTTGCAAGGATTGGTTACGTCAAGGATGTCTTGTAGTTTGTACCTCGTGTTTGATTATATGGATCATGATTTAGCTGGACTTGCTGCAAGCCCTGGAATCAAGTTCACAGAGGCTCAGGTTGGGGTTATATACTTGTATTAGTTGCTTGTTGAGTTTTTAGCTATAAGTGTTTGGCTTCCAAATTGTTTACATTATTTTTTGGTCAATATTTGTAGGTTAAATGTTACATGCATCAACTATTAGCAGGGCTCGAACACTGTCATAACCGTCTTGTGTTGCATCGCGATATAAAAGGATCAAATCTTCTTATTGACAGTGGGGGAGCACTCAAGATTGCTGATTTTGGGTTGGCTTCTTTCTTTGATCCCAATAAAAAGCAGCCCATGACTAGTCGTGTGGTTACTCTATGGTACAGACCACCAGAGCTTCTACTTGGAGCCACCGACTATGGTGTTGGTGTTGATCTTTGGAGTGCTGGTTGTATTTTAGCTGAGCTATTAGCTGGGAAACCCATTATGCCTGGTCGTACAGAGGTACAGTTTGTTGGTAAAAACAATCTGATAGTGTGACAGGTCTTGGGTGATACCAGAAAAAGGAATGCTGTTTTTGCCGTGCTTGTTGTTTGCATCAAATTATTTGCTTGCTTGTGCTTCTTTTGGTTAAAGAGAAGCTTTTTCCCTTCAACTATGGTACATTTGCTTATATGACTAATTTCTCTCCATTCGAAGTTCTCCTTACTACAAAAAGAAATCTTTATTTGTGGAAGATGTAGCTTTAATTAATTTAATAAAGATTTAGTGAACTGCTAAATAACTTTCTATAGCATGATAGGAAAGCGATGTAGAGATATGAAAGACTTTGGTTTCAGATTAGTTATATACAGGGGCGGATCTACCATGTAAAATATGGTTCACGTGAACCCGTGGTCCTCGGGTTAAAGTATAGATATGATGTATATAATTTGGCGAAAATAGATATATATACTTGATGGAACCCATGGTCAAAAGAGACTAAGTGGTGCACTAGTTTTGGTCTCTTATTTCCAATAGCCTAAGGTCAAGGGATCAAATCCCCTACCAACCTTTTTATTTAATTTTTTTTTTAAAAAACTAATAGTGCACCCATCCTCCGGAAATCCTAGATCCGCCTCTGGTTATATATTGCTGTTTTTAGTAGGTTCTCCCCTGTCACACAATGCTAAGCATAAGAAACCAAAGCAGTCAGAGCAGACCGCTCACATGGAAGTATGACACAATGTGCTTAGCTTCGAGTCCGATTGAGACATGGTTGCATACAGCTTAATCTGGGATAATAGCGCCTTGGGCTTAAACGTGTATGTGACTTTTTATCGGAAGGAGTGGCAGGACCACAAACCAAAGGACTAAAAGCCTGGGAAAAAAATTCTGAGCATTGCTCCAGCTTTAGCTTAAATGTCTTTGTTTTTTCCTCAATGTGCAAATCCTCCTTCCCACTGGACTGAGAGTGGTGGGAGGACCATGAACCAAAAAGTAACCCTGCCACTTATGATTGTTTTACAATCAGTATTATGTAACTATTGAGTAAATTTCCATGGACTGGATTTTAGCAATGAGCTTCATGATTTGATTAATTTAAACTTCCATAATATTCAGGTTGAACAGCTCCACAAGATCTTCAAGCTATGCGGATCTCCGTCAGAAGAATATTGGATAAAGTCAAGGCTTCCACATGCAACTATATTCAAGCCTCAGCAATCATACAGAAGATGTATAGCAGAAACTTTTAAAGATTTTCCGCCTTCATCGTTGCCATTGATTGAGACTCTTCTGGCCATTGATCCTGCTGAGCGTCAGACAGCTACAACTGCATTACAGAGTGCAGTAAGCTGTTCATATCCATTTTGTTACTTCATCACTTAACTGTTTAAGTGATGAAGTCTCTGTTTGTTTTAAAGTCTCCCGCTTTTGCTTTCACATGCTCTTGAGGAAACCTAAAGGATTGATTGACCTGTCTTAGTTACACAAGGATGGATGTGGAGCATTTGATGCCAGAGTTTTACACTTTTCTAAAATTTAGTTTCATAGAAACTTTTGATGGACTGTCAATATTTGTTCCGTTTATTCTTGTGCAGTTCTTTACTACCAAACCTTACGCCTGTGAACCTTCCAGCCTTCCCAAATATCCACCCAGCAAAGAAATGGATGCAAAACGGCGAGACGAAGAATCTCGAAGGTCTAGTTATCTAGATCCTTTTATATCCACTCTTAATATTTCACATTTGTATATTTAGATGTATTATTTTGTATAGAGAAGAAACCATTCTTGTCGAGATAGCTATTTGCTGTGTATACTTTTTTATATTTCATCAGTATTTCTTTAAAATTATTTTGTTTCATATGCAAATTCCCTTTTATAGTTGGGACCTGCTAATGGAACCAGTTACAAAAACATGAATCTGCCTTCTCAATTAGCATATTTTTGTGATATTAAGTAGGGGAACTTCATTTTCTTCTATCTGCTTCGTTTACCTGCAGAAGCAGTTTGTCATTTTCCTCCTAAAATGTTTACCTGAACTATTTGCTATGTAATAGACAAAGAGCTACTGGGAAAGCTAATGCTGATGGTGTAAGGAGAAATCGTCACCGTGATCGAGCAGTGAGGGCAATCCCTGCTCCTGAAGCCAATGCGGAGCTGCAAGTCAATATCGATGTATGTCATTTAAGAAGCTCATTTCAGCATTACCTTTATGTTCTAGTAATATTTTACTATCTAAGTCTTGTAAGATTGCATATGCATTTTGTGCATAATGTGAACCTGTTGGAGTAGTTCCAATGTGAAACTAATAAAGCAAAGATAATAAAATATAAAAATGGTCAAATATTCAAATTCAGTTAATTTCTGTCCCGGGGTTAAATAGTATGCCTCTGTGTCATGTCATGTTTCTAATATTTTACCGTCCAAGTGTTGTAAAATTGCATATGCATTTTATGCAAAATCTGGATCTGTCGTAGTAGTTCCAACGCAAAACATACGAAGTTGCTGTCTGCTACTGACATGATTGTCAAATCCGGCCTTGCTTTTCCCTAGTAGTTTCACATTTTATACACAATATTCCTCTGATTCCATTTTAATAAGCAAACAAATGTTTATTTTGGTGTTACAACATCTGCTAAATATACTCCCTCTGTTTCATTTTATGTGATAACATTTGGCGGTGCACAATTTTTAAAATGTTAATTTGACGTAGGTATTCTACATGCGACAAAGGAAGGATTATTAAAGTAGTAATTGAACAATGTTTGATAGAGAAAACACACATCGAAGTTTAAACTTGATTCTTTGATGAATATAAATTCTTGAAACTTTAGGAGTTGTAATAAATACTACTACTGGTGGAATGGGGATCATTTTTACATGTTGGAAAATAGAAATTGTCATATAAATTTGAAAGTCGGGAGGGCAATATAATTCCTTTTCCGTTCAATCCTTCAATTCATTTCTTTAGTGCATTCTGGCAAGGTTGTTACTAACTTTTTCTTAACTTGCTTAAACAGAGGCGGCGTCTAGTAACACAAGCAAACGCGAAGAGCAAGAGTGAAAAGTTTCCTCCCCCACACCAGGATGGAACATTAGGTTATACCTTGGGTTCTTCACATCACATTGATCCAGCCTATGAACCCTCAGAAGTTCCATTCACATCCATTAATTTCTCATATTCAAAAGAACCGATCCAAACGTGGTCCGGCCCATTGGTGGAACCTGCAACTGGTGCTCCAAGAAGAAAGACAAAGCCATCAAAGAAGGATTCTAACAAGAAAGGAAAAGAAAGCCTGTAAAGTCTATAATGAACGACGTGATTCTACAATGGTATACTTCAAGGAGCTGCAAAACTTACAGATTATTTGTCCTATACGTAAATCAAGAAGCTTCTCAACAGCATAGAGAGGTAAACAAGCATTTTTATCGTAGTATTCTCCTTTGTATTCTTTTGGATAATGAGAATCTTTTCATTATTGTACATGTAAATTTTGTTTCTTCATATTAGCAGACTCTGTTTAGATCAATGAAAATCATAATAAACATTAAACAATCTCAGAAATGTTCTATCCTCTTATATCTGCATGTTCTGCCCACATAGTACAACAACTGCAACTGACCTAGTCTAATCCCATAAGTGGGGTCTGGGACGGTAGTATGTACGCAGACCTTATTTCTACATGGTAAGGTAGAGAGGTTGTTTCCGTAGACCCGCAGCCCAAGAAAAGGTGAAGAAGAGAAAGACTCTGCCCACATAGTTATGACTTTGAAATAATGTTGTCTTCCGTTTTTCTTGCAAGATCTACACTCGGATATCTTGATCTATTTAAATGTATCTCCTTAATGAATTCCCTGGTATCCCAGTTCATATTTTCTGATGCCTCAAGAATACTTGGCTAGAATGGAATTCCAAACTCAGCACCTGTTGAGTTAGATTTTGAGAAGAGTTGGAGAGAACAGTATGTATGATGAAAAGTTATAAGTTGTGTTTGCAATCCATACTGTAAAAGTAAATCTTGTTATTCTTCTTCTTCTTTGTTGCTAGTGAATGAGTACATTAATGATTACATGAGAATGAGTAGAGAATATTGTGTGCAATTCTTTAATATGTGCATGATATGTGGGTGGGTGGCTGCAGCAAACTAGAAGGTACTAGCTCGTGCTCACACCGTTCGAATTTTGTGAACCTATATGATTAGACACGAAGTTTAAAAAAAGAAGAAAAGATCATTGATACTTGTGGTATTAAACATGTTACATATCATAACATTTATGTAGTTATAAGTTTTTTTTTGAAATTTTTGGTCTTAAACATACCATTGTTATATGTGGAGCTATAAAAGTTTGTTATTAGGAGTCAAATGAAAGTGTAAGTTAAATTATTATCAAAGAAAAGAGGTTATTCCTTCCTTTTTAAAATAATAATAATAGGGTAACATAACTTGGAATGGATGGAGCAATTACTTGTAAATTTCCATTTCAATCGTTTCATGAATTCGTTCTGTACATCGGCTGCCGTTTGGAGGGTACTTCCACGCATAGAACTGTCAGTATTTTCCTAAAACTTTCAACACTTCTATGACATAAAATTTCCAGGATCATCTGAAAACTAAGTCGAAAACGAAAAGCTTGCTTTAATTTTAAAATTGTCTTTTTTTTCCTTCCCAAAATACTAGTTTGTGGAATATTTTCTAGAATTTCTGACAAGGCTGAGCTACAGATCCATATTACCAAACCCCTATCTCTTTGAAGATACTAGCGGGAGTCATAATTAGAACAGAAAAGGATCAAATATACCCTATATTATGAGAAAATGTTTAAATATATCTCTCGTTTTATACTTTGTGTCCAAATATACCATTGATGTAATACTATTAGTTCAAATATACTCCTTGTCCTTTAAGTTTGTCCATGGTGGATACCCAATCTTACGTGACACTGATATTTGATGAGTTGGATGCCATGTGGCATGCCACCTCAGCGCCCCTAACCCATTTTACCCCTCCTTTCTATTTATCCTCTTTTGATTTTGATCCAAAAGAGCATAAAGGCAATACCTAACTATAGCAGAAATTTATCATATAAAGGTCAAAAACTGATCAATGTTTAAACTGCTTTGCAGTTTTCTTGAACACAAAAACCCAATTAAAAGGGAAAGTTTATTCACTAATTAGACTATCTTCCGCTCATGCTGGTCATGAGTTTTTCACTCGGGAGTGAGTATAAAATGGAATGCATGTCTATCCTTATAGTTGTTATTTTGGTTCAAAATACTAGGTCTCTACTCTCTCCTGTATTCGCTTATATACTTTCTATCATGGGCGGAGCTAGCATAGGCCTCGTGGGTTTGGCCGAATCCAATAACTTTTATCCAAACCATGTATTTATCGTACAAATTCATTGAATATGTATAAATTGTTAATTTAGAACCCAGTAATATAAATGAAGTAGAATCCCGAACCCACAAGCTTTAAATCCTAGCTCCGCCTCTGCTTTCTATATTTGGTTGTTAAAACAATTGTTTCTACCTTATTAATCTTTTATCTACATTTTCAATACTTTCCAATATTATCTACCGTAGGATTATTTTCTCCACTTTTATGGAGAAAAATTCAAATTCCTTCAAGAAGTTAACTTTCTCTCCATTATTATTTAAACATAATAAAATTTTAACTCCTATCAGATAATAATGCCCAAATAAAGAAGGAAACTTCTTTTGGGAGGGGGTTCTGTTTTGCTTTGGTAATAATTTTCCTTATTCATTTTCCAAAGGTTTGGAATTTTATATATTTTGGATCTTGTTTTAAGTTCTTTCTTGTGTCTGATGTGGAAGATCAGACTATGCTGCAACCACAGAGCATACTTAGACAGTACCTTGGCTCTGATACCAATTGTTGCGGAAGCCAAATGTATATAGTGTGAATAAGTCACAACTACTATACCAAAAATTATGACAGCCACCAAATAATAAATAAGACAATAAAGCAACAATAAAGGGAACACCAGAATTTACGAGGTTCGGCTAATTTTGCCTACTCCTCGGACACAACCAATATTTTATTTCACTCCAAAAATACAAGTGAAATAATACTAAAGAGAGAAGATACAAATGCCTTAAACAGATGAGAAGGCAAATGAGAGGTGTGTTTCAATCCTAAACATTAGGCCTTCTTTTATAGGGGAAAAATCCCCCCCAAACTTAACTCCCAACCAATGTGGGACTTTGGCATTTTGCCAAACTTCAACAAATCTCCACCTTGGCAAAATTCCACATTTTCAATTCTCTCTCAATAACAAATTTTGGTTGTGTCTTCATCTTCAATCTTCAGTGTTCAACAATGTTGATCAAATCCAAACAATGTTGAAACTTGACCGCAGTCACCACCTTTGTCAGCATATCAGCAGGATTCTCTGTAGTATGAATTTTCTTCACCGTGACTCCACCTTCTTCTATGATTTCTCGTACGAAATGATACCGAACATCAATGTGCTTCGTCCTTGCATGATAAACTTGGTTCTTCGCTAATTGAATAGCACTTTGACTATCACAAAAAATTGTGATACCTTTTTGTTCAACACCAAGCTCCTTTAGCAATCCTTGAAGCCAAATTGCCTCCTTCACAGCCTCTGTAATAGCCATGTACTCTGCCTCTGTTGTAGACAAAGCAACTGTTGACTGCAAAGTAGACTTCCAACTAACTGGTGCCTTTGCAAAAGTAAACACATAACCAGTAGTTGATCTTCGTTTGTCCAGATCACCCGCAAAATCTGAGTCACAATATCCAACTACAGACTGATTGTCTTCCTGCTCAAAAACTAACCCGACATCTACAGTATTATGAATATACCGTAGAATCCACTTCACAGCTTGCCAATGCTCCTTCCCTGGATTGTGCATATATCTGCTAATAACTCCAACAGCTTGTGAAATGTCAGGCCTTGTGCAAACCATTGCATACATCAAGCTACCAACAGCATTTGCGTATGGTACCTTTGACATATACTCTCGTTCAGCTTCATCCATTGGCGACATAGTAGTACTTAGCTTAAAATGGGAAGCAAGTGGAGTACTAACTGGCTTAGTCTTGTCATCTATGCCAAAACGTTGAAGTACTCTCTTCAAATATTCCTTTTGAGATAAACAGAGTTTCTTTGAACGTCTATCTCTAATTATCTCCATGCCAAGAATTTTCTTTGCCTCACCCAAATCCTTCATCTCGAACTCCTTCTTCAGTTGAATCTTCAACTTATCAATTTCTTCCGAATTCTTGGAAGCTATCAATATATCATCAACATATAGGAGAAGATATACAAAGGAACCATCTTTAAGCTTGCGCAAATACACACAATGATCGTATTTGCTTCTCTTGTACCCTTGCCGCAACATAAACTCGTCAAATCGCTTGTACCATTGTCTAGAAGATTGTTTCAATCCGTACAACGATTTTTCAAGTTTGCATACCATATTTTCTTTTCCAGCAACTTTGAATCCTTCTGGCTGAGTCATGTAGATTTCCTCCTCCAAGTTTCCATGTAAAAATGCAGTTTTTACATCCATCTGAACTAGTTCCAAATCCAATTGTGCTACCAAAGCCAACATAATTCTAATGGAGGAATGTTTTACAACTGGAGAAAACACTTCATTGTAATCAATTCCCTCCTTTTGAGCATATCCTTTGGCCACCAATCTTGCTTTGTAGCGAACATCTACTTGGTTAGGAAATCCTTCCTTCTTTGCAAATACCCATTTGCACCCAATTGCTTTCTTTCCCTTCGGGAGATTGGCCAATCTCCATGTATGATTCTGATGAAGGGACTGTATTTCATCATTCATGGCAATCCTCCACTTATCTTCTTCTGAACTTTGGACAGCGTCTTTATAAGTAGTAGGAACATCATCAGCTACAATTGAGGTTGCACAAGCAACCGTCTCTATGAGACGAACAGGTTTCGTTATTGTTCTTTTTGGCCTGCTGGTTGCTATTGATTCAAGTTGTTGTTGAGGTTCCTGAGTTGGAATCTCCTCTACTGGCTCTCCTTCCAGAGGGTAATCTTCATTTGTTTCCTCCTCTGCTTCTTGTGTAGGAAAAATAAATTTTCCCTCAAACTCCACCTGCTTAGAAGCACCTTCATTTTGTTTGGTATCTTCTGTTACCTTATTTACCATAGCAGATTCATCAAAGGTAACATCCCTGCTGAATATTACTTTCTTTGTCATAGGACACCATAAGCGATATCCTTTGACTCCAGAAGTAATTCCCATAAAAATAGCCTTCTTTGCCCTTGGATCCAATTTTGACTCTGTCACATGATAATATGCAATTGAGCCAAACACGTGCAAAGAGTCATAATCTATAGCAGGCTTTCCGTACCATTTTTCAAATGGTGTCTTGCCATCAATAGCAGCAGATGGTAGACGATTAATGAGGTGGCATGCATATGTAATTGCCTCAGCCCAAAATTCTTTGCCCAAGCCAGCATTGGACAACATACACCGTACCTTCTCCAGCAAGGTCCGGTTCATACGTTCTGCCACTCCATTCTGTTGTGGTGTATGTCTAACAGTGAAGTGTCGGACGATGCCATCATTTTCACAGACCTTATTGAAATGATCATTTTTGTATTCACCTCCATTGTCTGTGCGAATACACTTGATCCTCTTGCCTGTTTGATTCTCCACCATCGTCTTCCATTTGAGAAAAATTCCCAGCACTTCATCTTTGCTTTTCATTGTATACACCCATACTCTTCGGGAAAAATCATCAACAAAGGTTACAAAATAGTGCTTCCCACCCAATGAAGGTGTTTTGGAAGGACCCCAAACATCAGAGTGTACATAATCCAAAATGCCTTTAGTATTATGGATCGCTGTACCAAATTTAACCCTTGTCTGTTTCCCTTTGACACAATGCTCACAAAACTCCAAGTTGCAAGCCTTTACTCCTTTTAACAATCCTTGATCTGATAGAGTTTTCAAGGATTTTCCTCCAGCATGTCCCAAGCGCATGTGCCATAGCTTGGTTGCTTCTGCCTCTTTGTCGTCACTGGATGTCACTGTCGCTGTCCCAATAACTGTACTGCCACGATAGCGGTACATATTATTATTCTTCCGATTAGCCTTCATTACCACTAGTGCACCGGAGCATACTCTCATCACTCCATTTTCTGCAATGATTTTGAACCCTTTTGATTCTAGGGCTCCTACAGAGATGAGATTCTTCTTCAAATTCCGGTACAAATCGAACATCTGTTAATGTTCTGATCATTCCATCATGGTTCCTTAATCGTATTGAACCAATGCCATATGAGGTAAGAGGGCTGTTATCCGCTGTGTGGATGACTCCATATTCTCCTTCTTGAAATTCCACAAACCAGTCCCTGTTGGGACACATATGATAGCTACAAGCCGAGTCCATCAACCATATGTCTGATGATGTTGATGACTCTGTTGTAACTAATGAGAAGTCTGAATCATCACAATCAGCTACATTTGAATCCATAATGGCCTTTCCATTGTTATGTTTGGCCTTATTCTTCAACTTCGGACAGTCTTTCTTCCAGTGCCCTTTTTCTCGACAAAAGGCACATTCATCTTTGTTGGGTCTGGATCTTGACTTGGATCTTCCCTTCTTTGTCCTCGTTTGATTTTGAGGACGACCCCTCACAAATAGTGCTTCTCCTTCTCCGCCCTTCTGTTTTTCTCGCTTTCTTTGTTCATAGCTGTACAAAGCCGAACAAACTTCTCTAAGAGAAACTTCGTCATTTCCATGGAGTAGAGTAGTTTCAAGGTGCTCGTACTCATCAGGAAGTGACGCCAACAACATCAAGGCCAAGTCACCATCATCATAAGTTGTATCCATATTTTGCAAATCTGTGACCAACTTATTGAAACTGGTGATATGTTCATTCATCGTGGTACCAGGAACATAGGTGAAGTGAAACAGTCTCTTCTTCATGTACAATTTATTTTGACTGTTTTTCTTCAAAAATTTATCCTCCAGTGCTTTCCATAATTTACTTGCAGAAGTTTCCTTTGTGTATGGATATTTCTGCTCTCTAGCAAGGTAGGATCGAATGGTACCGCAAGCAACACGGTTGAGAATCTTCCAATCTTCTTCTCCAATAACATCTGGTTTCTTTTCTTCAATGGCCAGATCTAGCCCTTGTTGAAAAAGGACATCTAGAACCTCGCCTTGCCACATCCCAAAATGTCCGGACCCGTCAAATATTTCTACCGCAAATTTCGCATTTGACACAATTCTTGTCATAAGCGAAGATGCCAATGATGACGTATTGTTGACACTTGATGTAGATTCTTCTTGTTTATTGTCTCACATCTTTGACACAAATATTATTTAATAGCTGACGACACAAATCAAGATTATTTCCTTTCTGGTGTGGAAGGTCAGACTAAGCTGCAACCACAGAGCATACTCAGACAGAACCTTGACTCAGTTACCAAGATAAATCTTTTCTGATGTGGAAGATCAGACTATGCTGCAACCACAGAGCATACTTAGACAGTACCTTGGCTCTGATACCAATTGTTGTGGAAGCCAAATGTATATAGTGTGAATAAGTCACAACTACTATACCAAAAATTATGACAGCCACCAAATAATAAATAAGACAATAAAGCAACAATAAAAGGAACACCAAAATTTACGAGGTTCGGCTAATTTTGCCTACTCCTCGGACACAACCAATATTTTATTTCACTCCAAAATACAAGTGAAATAATACTAAAGAGAGAAGATACAAATGTCTTAAGAAGATAAGAAGGCAAATGAAAGGTGTGTATAAATCCTAAACATTAGGCCTTCTTTTATAGGGGGAAAAATCCCCCCAACTCTTCTCCCAACCGACGTGGGACTTTTGCATTTTGCCAAACTTCAACAAGAAGTAGGAACTAGCAACCAAAGGGAGAGAGGTAGTGTTCATGAGTTTCAACTGAAGCACAAGTTTCTTTCTTTCTTGATACGTTTCTGGCTTCGGAAATTCTCAAATTTTCAGTGTCTTTAGTTGAAGTTATATTAGTACATACACCTCTTTTTTGCCTTGTTGTTTTTTAATATAAAACACTAAACTTTGGAATTCAATATTGGTGGCGGTTACGGTGACAATGGTGGTGGATGGGGAATAAAATTTTAGTGTTGGAAAAACAAATAGAGAGGAGGGGTAAAATGGGTTAGGGGCATTGAGGTGATATACCACGTGATATCCATTTCTTCAAATGTTAGTGCCACATAGGATTGGATATCCACCTTGGACAAACTTAACGGAAGAGGGATATATTTCAACCATTAATATTACGGTAAGGATATATTTAGACCCAAAGTATAACGAACGATATATTCAAGCGTATATTTGGTTCTTTTCCGTAATTAGAACCGTCAATTCTAGAAACTAGATTAAATCGAGTAATCTTAATTTGGTACATAAGAAGAAAAAAAACATTAGTATCTTACTAAAGTAGACTATCGAACGTCCTTCATATGCTTCAGGGAAGAAATATTATTTGGTGTATTCAGGGGGTTCTCCACTAATATGTCTTTTCTGTTAAATTCAAATTTTATTACTTATATATGTAGTAAATTAACATCTATAATGCAATCACAGGGTTAGTGACTTGGTGTATATTCTTTTTCGGGATTAAAGTTTGAACTTAACTTATAGTATATTTAACCACTAGTCCACTATTAATTTATCCCGTAAAAACATATCCCGTCTCCTTTTTTTTTTTTTCTTTTCATGAAAATATGAGATAAAACAGTTGTTTATCCCACCGGCCCACGGTTTACTTGCGTTATGCTTGATTTGAAGTTGAACGTGAGAAAACCTGAAGTATTCTTGTTCAAATCTCAATAGAGGAAAAATATATTAAGTGGTCTTTCCTCGTCTTGGTGGATAAAATTATTGCTGGTGAAAAATAATATTCTAAATATTTCGTAAAATTAGTTGAAGCGTGCAGAAAATTGCTCGGAACTTTATGATTATAAAAAGAGAAAACGAAGGTGAGGTAATACGTGGATATGCATGGAAGCGATACACTTGGAACATAAAAGGATATGCACCACCGCTTTCTTTGTACGATAAGATCTCATTCCTTGTCGGTCACTATCCATATATACTATAAGCAGATAAGACATCCTCGTACCTTAGCCGAGAACTCTATTCGTATAAAATTCTTGTTATAGTTGGTTTTGTTTAGCAAGTAGTAGAAGATTTGAGGAGAATAAGATTAAGATGTACGCACCAGCACCACCAAATGTTCCGAGTATGGCTGGACCAGGATCTGGTTGGACTCATCAACACTACCATAATACCATTGGTTCTGGGTTTTTTCGTCGCTACTTTTCTAACTTGTGCTTTGCCCTCTCTTCTTGGTTGGTACTGTTATCTCTGTTCCAGTTTATGTGGACTTATTTTCTTTTTGATTCGTTCCGAAAAGAATGACTTTTTTTTAAATTTGGAAACAATTTAGCTTAAACTTCCAACTCTACCCTTAATGAGAAGCATTTATAACCATGCAAATATTCTGGATTCCTTTTTGACTTGTTTAGTACCACAAATTCTAAAATTCTTTATTTTTTTCTTAAACTTCGTGCCCAGTCAAATAGGTTCATATAAATTGAAACGGTATTTTTAACGCAAGTTCGTTCATTTTATCTGTTTTTGACCTTTTTAGGGAATATTTTGGGAATTGGGATGGGTAAGTTGTCACGATATAACATATGAAATAATTAAGTAAATGACTCTAAAGAAGCAACAAAGGGAGATTCACTTTTGTATTTTATTACTCCCTTGGCGCGAAGTTTAAGAAAATAGAAGAAGACTTTTAAAATTTGTAATTTTAAAATCTTAAGGGGTAAAAGGTTTGTGGAGCCATACATTTGTGTGACTATAAAAGCTTCTCATTAAGGATAAATGGATAAAATGAATAGTTTAAAGTTGAATTATTTTCAAATTTAAAAATGTGTCATTTGTTTTGGACAGACTAAAAAGGAAAATATCTTATCTAATATGAGACGGAGAGAGTACAACTGTTTTGATCAGTAAATAAAACACGGGTGTTCTATTTAGGTCTTTTTTTAATTATATATTTTATTTAATAGTAACTCATTATCTTCACGCGTACGTTCACCTCACTTTGAAAATTGAAACAACACTGTAGTTAGCGTCACGCTTAGGGGGATCTAGAGTGTCACTTACGAGTTCATGTAACTTAAGAGCTTTAATTTTGTCCAGATCATGTTTTAAGAAATAATTCATTATAAACTCAATTTTCATTGTATGTTAACTTGAGATTGCGGTAGGAAATTATAAACTTTTAAAATATAAATGTCAAAATTTTGCAGCAATTGAGATCAGTGTTTCTCCTCAAACCAAAGGGCACCTAAGCATTTAGCTTAAGATGCACAAGACATAGATTGCTACTAACAGTTGCACTTTTACATTGTGTGTTGTGGCAGCTTCTATTTCCTATGCTGCTGTTGGGCCTTGGAAGACTGTGTCGGCAGACGAAGTTGGGCTTTAGGCCCTCGTGATCCTCCTCTAGGCCCAGGCCCAGGACCTTTATCTAGCCCATTTGCACCTCAACCTCCTGATGTTCCCGTTGTGCTTCCCGGCCCACCCGCTCCAGCTGAGGGCACTCTACTGTGAATTGTGATATTTAATATTCAGTCAGGTACTTGTAATAAGTAGGGGTGTACATAGGTCGGGTTGGTTCGAATTTTACAATTACTAAATCAAACCAATTGTGTCAGATTATTAAATCTAAAGACCAAACCAAACCAATAAAACTCGGATTTTTCGCTCTTGTTTTTTCTCGGGTTATTTGGATTGTTTCGGGGGTTTTCGGTAAAATCTTCGTAGAACAAAACATATAAATTGTGTTCAAAATATTTTTTTAATCCTAATAAGATACAACTATATAAAGTAATACAAAATATGAGATGTGTCATGGCATTATCCTAAAATATTCAATAATAAAGATAATAAAATTATGTAATATAAATATTGTTAATTAAAAAGTCATAATAAAAATAAACATAATCTAAAAGTACTAAGTTATGCTAAAATAAGTAGAAGGAGTATTAATTACATGACTAAAGACTAAAAAAAATAGGTTATGCATTTTTATCTAAATTATTGCAAAATAAAAAATAGATATTCAATACATTCCCGTTTGTAGTATTGAATTGAACGTCTTTTGTTAGCATTAGTATTGATTTAATTTTGGTTTGGGCTTTTGTTAGCATTATTTAATTTATTAATGTTAATGGCTATGAAACTTATTGGAACATTCAAAAGTTCTAAATCCAACCTTGAAATAATATCTTAAAAGATAAAATAATGAAAAATCTTAAGAAATATTTATAAATTATATCACAATAAATATATTTATATATTAAATATATCTAAAATTTCTATATATATAATGTTGGGTTGGGTTGGTTTGGTTTCAGTTTGACTTTCTTTAGTTACAACCAAACCAAACCAAATCAATTATGGTAGGATTTTTTTTTCCAACACCAAACTAAATCATAGTCGGGTTTTTTTTCTCGGTTTGACTCGAATTATCGGGTTGGTGCGATTTGTCGGTGTTCTTTGTACACCCATAGTAATAAGTGTTCAATCATGACTTGATGTAATGCCAAAAAGAAAAGAAAAAAGTGCAACATGTGCGTAATAATGCTTCTTATATGTTTGTACTATGTGCAGAGGCAGATTCAGGTGTTTAAGTTTATCGGTTCCTAGAAAGACGATCTCAAGTTGTGTTGAATAGCAACTACGCAGTTGTGTTGAATAGTTAAACGATTGTGCATCTCATTCCATATAGTATAGTAATATTTGCTTAGCTTATCCATCTATGGATTGTGAATTCATAGATACGTCCCCCTTTGGTCAATTCTCTAATTCCTATGCATTTTTCAGTAGCAATGACTCACCCCACCTGCATCTAATCTTAAGTCCTTATTGGCTACACGGATCTCAGTCTGACAATCCATGTTGGCACCCATTTTTATGTGTTTACTCATATTTTATTTTAGCAAGGAAAAAAAAAAGGAGATTGCAGAGGATGTAATAAATTGGAATTCTCTCAAGAGTTTATGTACATGCATGATATGGGCAGAATGAATTATCACAATTATTTTGTAACTTGTCCTTAGTCCTACCTAGCATGTATCACGTAATTATCTCTGCTTTGTCACAAAACAATTGGTGCCTAGGCACTAGTTATATTCAACGCCAATGGTTTCTATGGACACAGAATTCAGTTTTTGCATTCTCATGACTGATAAATAATTTTTGTGTCAGGCTTTGTGGATAAATGATTGTGAAATAAAATACTTTCCCTGGATAACATAATTATAACTCTCTACTGCCATACTATCTGAGATTATTAAATATGTGATAACATATTATTATTATTATTATTATTATTATTATTATTATTATTATTATTATTATTATTATTACTATTTATCAAATATCTATCATAGAGATTTTTTCGTAATTACCTTATAAATAATATGATTACGTAAATATATTATTTAAATTGTCACTGTATAGAATTTAAACCCAATAAAACAATAAATTAAAGTACTAGAACTCTGATTGCAAACTTTCAATCGTTCAAACGTGCGCGATAGACCAGATAAGTTTCGACACGGTATTGCAATCTAAAATTTAATATACATAATAAATACTTGTCAATTATATATGTGAAACAACATTGAATTGAGGTCATAGTCTCATTTTGGCCAGGTCACAAATCTAATAATTCTGCTCACTCAAAATAATTTGATTAGTGCAAAGCATTGGGAAAGGGAGCTAGGTGTTTAATTATTACTTGATTTCAATTAATCATGCAACATAGACGTCAGTGACAAGCAAATAATTTAAGACGTACAAATTTTAAACGTTAAAATTTGGCCAAATTGCATGGGCTGATTTGGCCACTACGTCTACGTGGGAGCTACTTGATTCAATCCTCATATATAATCCGTGCCTTAATTATAGGGATTTACTATGGCGGTTTATAGTAATTAAGCGTGTCTTTGTAGCTCAAAAAAGAATAGTTGTTTGATATATTGATACATGTATGGCAAGAGAGAAACCTCAAGCTTTTCCAGAACAAGACAAGGAATGGAGATTATATTGTAAAACAAATTATTCAAGATTGATGAGTAGACTGTTTGGGAAACCAAGAATAAGTGGTGGAAGCAGAATTTTTATTAAGGGAATTCAAAAATTAGAAAAATAAACACGCAAAGAAGCTAGGGGGATATAATCAGAACTCTCTATAACAATATATCTATATAACAATCATTCACTATAAAAATCATATTTTTTTGGAACCGATTCTTATGTTATGTTATAATATATGTCCTCTTAAACATCACTTTATTATAGCAGCCAAAAAATATCGAAATAAAATGAGGATATTATAAAGGTTTGACTGTATATTGAGCACCTAATATATATATATATGAAAAAAAAATTAACCATATATATATATACATACAAATAATGTTTAACAAAGAGGATTCGGTAGAACACCTTTCGCTCACCTAGCTCCATGCCTACCAAGAATGGCAACACAACTTGATATGCTTAAATTTTTTTCCTTTGTTGTTTTTTGATATATTGATGTAATAGGTGTAGTGGTGGTTATTCTGGCTTAGATTAATTGGAAAAATGGAGGATAGGTAGCTAGTTTGTTCACACTAAAGTTGGGGGGCCTATGTTCAACTTTAGGGTTTTTTTGTCCTACTTGTAAATATTTTTTCGTTGGTAATAAATTTTTTTAATTATCAATTAAAAAAAAGAGATAAGTTAATATGTTACAACTGATTATATATATTATATAGTATCATAACTTTATATACTATCAATGTATATAGTTTAGCTCCAAGTCATCGAGATTCTTGCTATTTTCCAAGCTATTACTTATAATTTACTTTACCTGTAAAATTTAGTTGGAGTTGCATTTTCAAGAAAATGAGAAGCTATTCTTAATAGGAGTCAGACTCAACACAAGAAATATGATGTAAGTAATTACTTGAACTTTATGTCGCATCATTTGAATTGGCATTAAGTTCAAGAAATTTACATAAATTTTGTTGTGAAATAATATTACGATGGGAATTTGTGTCCATAAACTTTATGTCCTCTTAGTGATGAATCTATGATGGACAAAGCACACTTATTATATGTAACAAATTGCAAACGGATGATGGGAATTTGATCAATGACATCATCACGATGATAATAAACAATAATACAAGATAAATGAGTCATTTCTTAATTTCCTTGGTCACGAATTTATCAAAAATTTAGTGGATTATATATCATCTAGAATTTTTCTAACAAAATAGACATCGACCAAGGCTAACATAATAGTCTTGTACTATTCGGAGTTGGACTTTGAACCACCAAACACATTTAAGACATATTTTTAAGTAGGGGTGTTCAAAACCAAACCGCAAAAGTGACTTAATGGTTTATTGGTATCGGATTATCGGATTAACGAGTGGTAAATGAATTAAAATTTTATTATTAACGATTTATCGATTTGGGGGCGAATTATTCAATTTTCTTATTGGATAAACCGTTAACCCGTTATGAATTTTTATATTTATAATTTTTTATTCATATGTATATTAAATACCCCTTCCACTTATCCAATATTAGAAGTGTTAACTGTTATGTTAGCTGAAGAATGTGTAGACTGCAGAGCCATAAGCTTGGTTGCATGCTATTTTTGAGGAGCTTGCTGCCTTGCTCCTCAGTGTAGGTTCAAGTATGTTTGTCCATTATTTTTTGTGTCTTGTGATACTATCAATATGTTGAAAAGGTTTTAGTATATCCTCTTGTGCAGTTGTGGTATCATTGTATCACTGTATGTTTTTTTTCCAGTATGTTGTCAAATTAGGCCTCTGTAATACAGATTTAAATAGGGCTATAAATCGTCTGATAACCGCTCCATAATAGCTAACATGCCAATCTGCCTGATATTTTATCAGATGGCTAGCTGATTAATACTTTTAAAAGTCGATAATCGATAAGCCAAACCGTTAAGCGTAAACAACCGGCCGATCTGTCCAATAAGTAGCCCTTTTCTTAAGACCATAATAATATGAATTAGGATCAAAACAAATGCATTTTTTAATTATTGTTTTCCCTTTTCAAAATGTATCTTAAGCTAGAAATGTACTCACAAATAGTTGGGGAAGAGAAGATAGTTATTTTATCCTTTACTAATATTCTTAATTGTACCACTACAATAAGTAATACTACAAGATGAATTTGCAACCATTTATTTGAAAATCTATATATACATTACAGGAATAAAGTTACCAAATATAATTAGTATTGTGGTTAAGCCAAATGGCAAACTAATAAATACTAATAATATATGGTAATTTTATTCTATATTTGATTATGTTAGTCAAATACAAATATATATATATATATATATATATATATATAAAATTGAATTTGAATTAAAAGATAATTTTGAATTTTATATATAAAGTTTTAAAATTTGAAATTAAATTAAAATAAAAAGAAATTTATCTTTTGTTATCATGCTTAATTCAGTTAAATGATCATATGCAATCATGTTAAGAACTTGAATTAATTTTTTATAATTATTTAAATATTACTTTGCCACTGGCAAAAAAGAAAAATAAATTCTCCATATAATTCTAAACTCTTTCACATCTAAAACCCTATAGCTAGATTTGAATAAAGCAGATTTCTTTTAAAATAAATATAATATATAGGGTACATGTTTATGTTTATTCAAATAACAAAAAAGAGTTTAAAAATCAAATAAAAGTTTACTTACATATATAATGAAGTAAAGCTACATGGTATAGAAAGAAACATCACAATAATGTGTTAATATTCAAATTTTTTTGTTTTTTTTGAAGAATGTTTGTTTGAAGAGTCAAATTGTATAAATGGACATCAAAAAAATAACAAAATATTGGTTATACAATTGCTATCATTACTTTTAATTTAGCATCTTTTAGGAATTAAAGGGTATAAGTTGAAACCTTTTCATTTAGCTGCAGTCAAGCCATCATTGCAGGGGTATAATATTTTTTTCGTTGAAGAATATTAGTTTTGAATCATTAAATTATGTGAAAGGTTTCTCGAATTTCAACAAGAGGAATATTGGTTTCTAATTGGTAGTTTCTGCATCAATTTTCAAGTATAACAAAAAGTATATTTTAAAAATAAATGGTATGACACCAAATATTTTTTTTAAATGTAAAAAAAAAAAAATTCAAATCTATATATATGCTAAATGAATAAAGTTACCAAATATAATTAGCATTGTGGTTAAGCAAAGTGGCAAGCTAATAATTGCTAATAATGTATGGTAACTTTATTCTATATTTGATTATGCTAGTCAAATACAAATATATATATATATATATATATATATATATATATATATATATATATATATATATATATATATATATATATATATATATATATAATTGAATTTGCATTAAAAGATAATTTTGAATTTTATATATAAAGTTTTAAAATTTGAATTAAAATAAAAATAAAAGGAAATTTATCTTTTGTTATCATGTTATCATGCTTAATTAAGTTAATGATCATATGCAATCATGTTAAGAACTTGAATTAATTTTTTATAATTATTTAAATATTACTTTGCCTCTGGCAAAAAAGGAAAAAAAATTCTCCATATAATTCTAAACTATTTCACATCTAAAACCCTATAATTATAGTTCTTTAAAATACTATAGCTAGATTTGAATAAAGAAGATTTCTTTTAAAATAAATATAATATATAGAGTACATGTCTATGTTTATTTAAATAACAAAAAAGAGTTTAAAAATCAAATAAAAGTTTACTTACATATACAATGAAGTAAAGCTACATGGTATAGAAAGAAACATCACAATAATGTGTTAATATTCATTTTTTTTTTTTTGAAGAATGTTTGTTTGAAGAGTCAAATTTTATAAATGGACATCAAAAAAATAACAAACTATTGGTTATACAATTGCTATCATTACTTTTAATTTAGCATCTTTTAGGAATTAAAAGGTATAAGTTGAAACCTTTTCATTTAGTTGCAGTTAAGCCATCATTGCAGGGTTATAATATTTTTTCATTGAAGAATATTAGTTTTGAATCATTAAATTATGTGAAAGGTTTCTCGAATTTCAACAAGAGGAATATTGGTTTCTAATTGGTAGTTTCTATATCGATTTTAAAGTATAACAAAAAGTATATTTTAAAAATAAATGGTATGACACCAAATATTTTTTTTAAAGTAAATTTTTTTTTTCAAATTGTGATTATTTTATAAAATATAATGTAATTTTAAAAATAAAAGGATAAGATATTTTTGAATTTTAGTAGAGAATTTTTAAATTATTATAATAGAACTCATATCATGGATGAAATCAAGTACCCGAAATCTTATGGAATATTTACATAAATATCCGGTCAGATTTATCGTTGATCTTTTATAGCTGATATACATAGATGATATACTGACGATACATGATTATACACGTATTATATATGGATTATATCTAAATTACACATTCTTTAATTTTTTTAATTTAAGTGGTTAGGTGAGCACATATTTAGGTTGATTAGATAAAGCCAAATACATGTATAAAGCCAAATATACATGTAGCTGAAATACACGTATGCTGTATTTCATATTTCATGTCTCTTGTATATTGTTGTTATTTTTATCACACATTTTTATGGTACTAATATATCATCTCCTATTGCTTTTTTGAGCCGAGGGTCTCCTGGAAACAGCCTCTCTACCCTTCGGGGTAGGGGTAAGGTCTGCGTACATATTACCCTCCCCAGACCCCACTTGTGGGATTATACTGGGTCGTTGTTGTTGTTGTTGTTGTGTAGATAAAGCCAAAAGAAAAATATGAAATATTTTTAACCAAAGACTAAAAATATACATAAATTTCTTATGTAGACAATTTCTATTAAAAACCATACCTTTATAGCAAAATAAATTAATTTTTTATTACAAAGGAAAGAAAGACATAAAAAATAAGATAAAAGAAAATAAAGATAGAAAAAATGTATGGAAAATCTAAGAACCAGAAAATAGAGATGACAACGAATTTCTTCTTCTCTTTATCTCTGTTGAGTATAAAAAATTTGGAAGCTGATCTCATCGATTTAAAATATTTTTTTCAACTCAAATACATAGATTTTAAGATAAGGATATCTTAGAATATATTTTTTTTCTAACTTACATTGTGTGTCGCTTTCAAAAAAAATTACTATTACTAACAAACTGATATGATATTCGAATTTGAATTTAGATGCAATTTGAGTAGTTTGCATTGATGTTAAGCCATGTATAGTGTCGAGAAAAAACTACTTGATAATTTTAAGACAATATGTGCAATGTTATATAATAACAATCAACTAATTTAACATTTAATGATTCAAAGAACAAAAAAATTGTATATATAGGGTATTCAAAATTTAAAATTTGTGGCTAGAGATATCAATAAACTCAAAATAGAGCCATACTGAAATAAAGTTTCGTCGGCTAAAAAATTATTTAACTTTTTAGATAGTCTATTAAAGTGAATTTTAAATTAAGGATGATATCTTCACTTGCATCATTATAAAGCTAATCATTATTGAAAGATAACAACATACCAAACTAAAATTAGAAATTCAAAATAAAATATTTTTTGAAAGATGACAACATACCAAAGAAGAGTTCAAGTCATAGTAAAAGAGTCATGTCGTAACCAAAAAGTCGTTCATATTGTGTCAGCCTTTGTACTTTGCCATAAATACGAGTTATTATTTCGCTTCGTAACTATTTTTAGATTCCAATGGCTCCAATAAGAATGGTTCAAAAAAAAATCACTACGAGATTTAAAACTAATATTCTCTCCTTTTGTTTTTCTTATTATCTTGAGCTGAGAGTCTTTCGGAAACAGCCTCTCTACGCCTTCGGGGGTCTGCGTACATACTACTCTCCCCAGACCCCATTTGTGGGATTTTCCTGGGTTGTTGTTGTTAATGTACGAGATTTGAAAAAATATTAGGTTTTTTTTCATGTAGTATTCTTAATTAATATCTAATCTATAATTATATAGAAGGTTTAAATTTTAAGGTTATTTATATATAATTCAAACAACTCAAATGTTTAATATAGTTAGTATCAAATATCAAAATAGAGTCATACTGGAAAAAATAAATTCACTGGCTAAAGAATTATTTAAATTTTTAGATACCCGACTAAACTGAGTTTTTAAATTAAGGATAATATTTTTACTTCCATTATTGTAAACATAATTATTATTGAAAAATAAAATTTTAGAAACTGATATTTTAAAATAGAAATATTTTTTGAAAGATATCAACACACCAAATAAGAGTTCAAGTAATAATATAACAGTCAAGTCGTATCCAAAGAATCCTTCATAGCCTCAACCTTTGATTGTTTTGGCATAGATATGAGTTATTATTTTGCTTCCTGACTATTTTCAGGATCCAATGACGAGAATGGTACCAAAAAAGAAAATAGAATTATATCAATGTATAATACTAGTTATGTTTAATATCAATGTATTTTCCATATAGGCCTAAACCTTATCCACATTTTCTTGAGATTGTACAGTTAATGATTATTCACATGGTCAGCAATCAAAACCAATCAGTCAACGAATCTAATGAATGCTTTGTTTGAACAAACTGGCAAGGAGATGAGTCAGCAGAGCCACATGATCATGACACGTGTCCTGCCAATTCGTTTATGGTTTTCTGCATTATTGAGTGGATTTAAATAGTAGTAGAAAATAGAAATTATATTAAAATACAAAAAAGTGAGATATAAAGTAAAATAAAACAAGTGGTCGTTAGTTTGGTTGGCATCCCTGGCCCTTTTAACATGTCAGCATTGAACCTTTGATCTTTTGTTATATCCACAAAAAAATATCCATCTTTCCCATTACCACCCAATGTTTTCTTCTGTTTTTTTTTTCTTTTTCTTTTAAGGGTTTCTCACACGTTTTATTTTCGAATTTCATATAGCTATCAATAATTATTATGCTACTTTACTAATACATAGTCTTCTGTATAATATGAGCAAACAAAAATCTTTGTTGGCTTTAGCTTATTTGGAAAAATGAAAAATAAAAAATTGTCTCAAAAAAAGGATAATTTTATTTCAGCTAATTTAAAGTTGTTGGATAAGATATCATCATCTTAATTCTTTATGAGAAAAAAGTACCCTCTCATTCTGAACAATGAACATGGGGTTAAATTTAACATATTATTCTGTGAATCCAGCTGGAAGAAAACATATCGATTGAATAAATTCATCATTAATTTAACAAATTAAGATAAATACATCTGATTAAATTGAAATACATCTTTCAATATTTTCCACAACTCCCACACAAAAAAATTGGTAGCAACATCAATATTTATAGTAATATAAAATTTACTTTAACTTGAAACTAAAATTTATTTGAATATAATTTTGATTACAACTCCTACTTAAATATAATTTTAAAAAATTAACAAATATTATATCTTAAGCATTTTATATTTTCTACACTAACTTTAAATTAGATTTCCCAACAGTCATCCAGCAATATTGATTAATTCATTAGAACTTTCGAGATTTTGTATTAATTTTTTCCATAAACAATCAAAATAACTTTAAGCAAATTGCTACATACGCAACAGTTCAGAATATTCGAGCAAAAAAGGGAAATAAAATAAGCTTAAAAATTTAAAATCATGCGGCTGAATTTTCTTTTGCCGTGGAAGCGACACGTGGCTCATTCATCTTGCGGCTATTTTTATTCCTTTTCTCTTTCTTTATAAACTGGTCCCAAATCCAATTCAATCTCCATTCCTCTTTTACAATTCCTTCAAAATTCTTCAATTTTACCTCTAAATCCTTTATTTTACCAAATTTCTTCAAATAAAGCCCCTTTTTCTTGCCATATCATAAATTTTTGGTTGTAATTTTTATAAAGATTCAAAGTTTTTCCGGATTTTTCTGGGAATTATGGAGGTTTCAGTGATTGGTCAGGTGAATTTGGGTAGAAGTGATGTGGGTTGCAGAGAAATTGGTAATTGTAGTTTTACCAAGAATTTAAATTCAAAGATCTCTTCTTCTGTGAAGATTTCAAAAGTATGTGTTGGCCAAAATATTAAATGGCCTTTAAAATCTTTGAATGGATTCAGTTTGAAAGCCTCTGCTTGTTCACAACTTGAACCAGTTATATCAGAGGAAGATTCTAGCAACAGAAAATCTAAGCCGGTAAGCTAACTGTTTTTTCTTCTTTTTCACTTGGGTTCTAGTTTATTAGTACTATTATTATTTCATTTGTATGAAAAAAAAAAGATTGGTAAATGTGACCTTCTCAGCATATATGTTAATTGTCTTGTTTTTGCTTTAAAATTTGAGGCTTTGTAGCTATAACAACAACAAATATAGTGTAACCCCATAAGTGGGGTCTGGGGAGGGTAGCGTGTATGCAGATCTTACCCGTAGACCTTACCCCTAGAGAGGGCGTTTCTGATATACCCTCGGCTCAAGGAACAGCGAGCTTTGTAGCTATAAATTGTGATGAAAAAAGGACTTAGAATGCTTTGGATATTTGGGGAAAAAGTAAATAGGAAGTAAAATGGTGTTTTTTGGTTGAAATCCAGATATATAGTTGACAATGTAAATTTTAGAGAGTAACATATTATTGTATCCTGTGGTGTTTTCGCCAGTCTAATCAAGCTAATGGAGCGTGCATTGTTTCCTTAAGCAATAAATATGATTTCTTATGGTTTGAATTGTCCTAGTCTTTTGTTTATGGATGTGTGAATACAACATTTAACGTTGCTTTGTAAAGCATTTAGTTCGACTATTGAGTTGCCTTCTGCAGTACCATGATGAGTGCGTTGTTGCATTTAGATTAGTTAAAAGGGGGCCACTTTTGTCTCTTAGGAGTTTAGACTGTTGAAGATAACACTGAGCTTGAATTTATGAGTTCAAAAATCGTAAATAGTTCAGCAATTAGGAATGTCAATAGAACAACGTATGACACTTTTATTTGCTGATGAATTTGTAGGCCAATACCAGTTCTTCTTGCCATGTTGTATTTTCTTGTACTTGTGAATTCTGCATGATCTATAGCAATGTTATAAAAGCCATCGCTTTGTCGCTTAAAGCGATGAAGCTATGGAAGTGAAAAGTTATCGCTTCATTAGTGAAGTTATGCGCTTCAGAGATGTGCGCTCTTTAATCAACGGCGGCAAAGTGATCCCAACGAGAATGATCGCTTTTCTGAAAATCAACTTTGAGAAATTGGATTAGTATCAACGTTATTGTATATTGGATGCTAAAATTGGTTATGCTAATCACGATCTATTATTATAATATTAAAATCCAACATATGTTGATATTTTTTTCCGTTAATTGTGCGCTTCACTTCCCGCTTTTGCTTCAACCCCATGGATTTTGTTTGCTTCAAGCCTCATGGACCTTGTAATCTTCTTTTGTTTGCACTTTTTGCTTTTGAAATCACTGTTCTATTGCTATATTGACTTTCTTGCTCTTCGCAGAATGATGGGGTGAAACTATTTGTTGGATTGCCACTTGATGCTGTTTCAAGTGCTAATACGGTAAACCATGCTCGAGCAATTGCAGCTGGATTAAAAGCGTTGAAGTTACTCGGTGTAGATGGCATAGAACTCCCCGTTTGGTGGGGAGTGGTTGAGAAGGAAGCCAGGGGAAAGTATGATTGGACAGGTTACCTTGCGCTTACTGAAATGATCCAAAAACTGGGTCTTAATCTTCATGTCTCACTTTGCTTCCATGCATCAGAGGAACCGAAAATCCCACTTCCAGAATGGGTTTCTCGGATTGGTGAATCTGACCCTAGTATCTTCTTTAAGGATCGGTCAGGACAACTCTATAAAGATTGTCTCTCATTCGCGGTTACTGATGCTCCTGTTCTTGATGGAAAGACTCCAGTTCAAGTATACAGAGAGTTCTGTGAGAGCTTCAAAGATGCGTTTTCCCCATTCATGGGTTCCACAATCACGGTATGAATTGTTCAGTTTAACATTTAATCTTTTGAGCATTATAGTTATATCGGATTTAACTTACATACATTGAGATTGTAAAGAATCTATACTATTAGTATATTTTAACCTGTTGCCGTTGTAGTAAGTTACCTGATTTTTTGTCAATGTTACTAATCTCGCTTTTATGAATGATTGCCTATAGTTATAGTTAAAGTGACCTATTGATGTCAAACTCATCAGTGGCTAAATTTTGTCATCTTTCAGGGAATTTCCTTTGGTCTAGGACCAGAAGGTGAGCTTCGCTATCCTTCTCATCACAATCCATCTAAAATGAACAATCATCAGGGAGCTGGTGAATTCCAGTGTTATGATGAATACATGTTGAGTTCTCTCAAACAGTATGCTGAAAACAGTGGAAATCCTCTGTGGGGGTTGGGCGGTCCACATGACGCCCCTGGTTATGATCAACCACCCATGTCAAGCAACTTCTTCAAAGAGCATGGAGGTTCTTGGGGCACGACTTATGGTGACTTTTTCCTTTCTTGGTACTCGGGGCAGCTGATTTCACATGGAAGCAAACTTCTTTCTCTTGCCTCTGAAACTTTCAATGACGTTCCAATCTCGATTTGTGGCAAAATTCCCCTTGTGCACTCTTGGTACAGAACCCAATCCCACCCTAGCGAGCTAACAGCCGGTTTCTATAACACAGTCAACAGAGATGGTTATGAAGCTGTTATTGAGATGCTCGCAAAGCACTCGTGCCAAATTATCTTGCCCGGGATGGATCTTTCAGACCAGCACCAGCCGAATGAATCCCTTTCGAGCCCGGAGTTATTGCTTGCTCAAATCGCAGCATCTTGCAGAAAGCACGGAGTGGAAATCTTGGGGCAAAACTCAATGGTTGCAAATGCCTCAAATGGTTTCGAACAAATAAAGAACTTGTCAGGTGAAAAAGAAGTCATGAGCTTGTTCACATATCAAAGAATGGGTGCTGATTTCTTTTCTCCTGAACATTTCCCTTCATTCACTCAATTCGTTCGGAACCTTAATCAACCAGAATTGGATTCAGATGATCAGCCAATGAAACAGGAAGAACGTGCTGAATCGCTTACTGGTAATAATCTCCAGAAGCAAACAGCTTAGGATCAGATTCTATGTATATATTTGGACATCATCTTATGTATATCACTTAGAAATTCTAGTGCTAGTAGTACACATTTGTTAGTGATAAGTTGGTTGTAGCTGAAAGTTGCAATCATTCGGTTTATCTGTTATATATTTATTATAATAACTAGTATGAGAAAGTCCTTGGCATAAATTATGAAAATAACTTTGTGATATTCTGCTATTTGTTTGTTCTTGAGCTTGAAGAGCAAAATGAGCCGCAGGAAATGATGTCTCTCTGCAAATATTCCCTTGTCGAGTACTATGATTTTATTTTGAAAGCTCATGAATTACAAGGGTGATTGGTTTTCGTATTTTGCGGTTAAAAGGTAGTATTCTTGAGATGAGGTTTGCGTACACATTACCCTTTTTAAATTTTACTTGTGGGATTTCATTGGATTCCTCGTTATTGGTGTCCCTAAGTAATATCTCTTATTTTTTCTTAGTTGGACGCTGATAGTAACGACCAAGATATCTACATTTTGATTGTATTAGTTCAAATTTCTTAAGTAAACAAAAGGGAGGAGGAAGAGGATGGAACATGTTGTGGTTCCGTCCTTTGACTATTCTACCTGTTAAAAATCAATTAGTAGCTGTTTGTGTAGATTTGGATTTGAACATGATGTTTCATGATTTTCACTTGCTTCACGCTAGACCAAAACCTTTGTGTTATACTAGTTAATAGTTTTGATCAGCCAATTGAAGAACACTAAGTTTTGAAACAAAATATTCATTGAATAGGCACACCAATATAGAAATGTAAAGCAGCATTGTTCATGTTTTTCACATTTTTTGGTATACAAAGATGACTAGGTTAAGAGAACTGATCATAACGTTTTTGAAATAGATTGATATTAATTCTTTCAAATCAGGCATATGATTCAAACTAAATTGCTCCCAAGATTTGTCATGTACCCAAAGATGGACAAGTCGATATCTTAGAATCTCTGATTTTCTTACATATAAGTGACAAACCTGCCTTATAAAGACAAAACTGGGCCAAGTTTTTAATAACACAATTCCGCCAAGCAACAAACCAGGGCTAAGCTACAAAATTAGGTTTGAACGAACTCAATAATTTTTATTTAAACTGTATATTTATATTAAATATTTATTAAATACGTATCAATATATAATTGTGAATTCAACAATTAAAATAAATTATGCATTCAACCGCAAGTTTAAAAGCTACAAACTTCAAATCATAATTTCGCCTGGATAAGGAAAATAGATAATTACGATATTGTTTCTCCTTGGTTTTGAAGATAACGAAAACTGTACAGATAAGAAAGTAGGTATCGTAACAGCGGCTACCGGCCAAAATATAGAGTAACATACGACAAACAAGAAACCTCGTGAACATGGAAAAAAACCTTACATTTGGCAATGTATAGCGTGTCCACTTATCTATTTGTTTATATTCAAATGCCTACCCTATAATTCAATGAGAAAATCGATGATATATTGATTATATTCTAGCAATGTGGTGGATTCTGTGTATCAATTCAAATTTCTGGGCTGAATATTAGAAGCCGAGATTTGCTTTCTATATCAAAGTTGCTTAAAATAATATTATTTTGATAAAAAGGTTTTTGTTGAAGGTGTCAACTCGTGCTAGGGGAAAAAAGTTGGTAAGATTTAAACATTAATTGAAAAAGATTTGTATTGTAACACAAAATTCTGTGCTTGCGAAATTAAAGATAAGAAATATAGCACTGTTATGATAAAAATCAAAATATGGTGGATGTCTACTCTTCCTCCATGATCTTTCTCTCAAATGGTTAATGACATATTCAATGACATATTTTCTATGTTCAATGACATATTCCATGACATATTTTCTTCACTTTTCATGCCTATATAAAGGCCTTGTAATAGATAGGAAAATACACACAATTGAAGAAGAAAATCTCTTCCTTCTCTCTATCTCTATTTCTTGTTCATGTTTTACTAAATTGCTTTTATTTCTTGTTCATGTTTTACTAAATTGCTTTTATTTCATATATACCTACAAAAAATTTTCCTACATCCGAAAAAATTACAATTAGAAGCTATACATATCATCACATGGTTAAATGTAAAGAGAAACTACATATGGTAAGTAATGAAATGTAAGAAGGTATGATTATCTTATACTTGTCATTCCTTTAAAATCTCATATGCACACAACTTCGTACTACACCTGTATTGCATAAGCACATATTAATATTACATCTTTTATATCACATGAATGGAATAAAATTTTCGAAGTTCTATATGTGAAAATCATAGTAGCAGTTAATTGTTGATATGATGCATGTCATGGTAACCAAGGATATTTTATATAAATTGTCCTATGCATATTTATGTGTTAACTATCTTCAATCTGTCTTGCCGCTTTAAACATTTTCTTTTACTTGGATGAATATTTTTTTCCTTTTGGATTTTTACACTTGCATATAGCACCAAAAAAAAGGAATAAAAAATAAAATAAAATTGGTCATACTGATTAAAAGCATAAATCATCTTGAAGAAAACAAGAAATACTTCACATCTTTATCTAGGTTGATTAATTACTTCTTTGAAGTTTGGAAAACAAACCAGCTATTGAGAAAGTATACTTCATAATTTATGGTCGTATCATTTGAAAGCAAACAATGATTAGTATGACTACTAGAAGAGGTATTTTTGAGTATCCATGACCTACTTGATGCTTGCTACTGACTTACCATTTTTAAGTATTTTATATGAATGATGCACAAGCTACAACTGGTAAGTTGTGACCTATAATGTCACTTTTCAGGCAATATAAATGTTGAATTTGTGTATTAGTACTATATATATGTATTGTTACCTATATGGTGTACTTTTGATAAATTTATTCACTAATTGCTTGGTTGAATTGAGTGAAGGAAAGTCATGACATTTAATCAAATCCAATAGGTAGGGTATACCCTGAAAACAACAATATTTTTGAGAGAGACTCAATAAATATTATGACAATGATTTTATGATCCTTTTAAACTCTAATAGAATTTAAAAAAAATATTCTGACTACAAACGGTTGTATTTCATATAGATGCTACAAATGATTAATAAAGCTTTACGCTGATTTGAGATTTGTACACTTATTTAACAAAGCAAATTTGATTTGCTAAGATGCAAATTAGTTGTGTATAACTTTCTTGGCATATGATTGAAATTAAGTCTTGAGAATGAATCTCAATATTGTTTAGCCTATTATGCCATTGATTGAGGGTAAGACATCGAGATCAAGTCCTGATGCTCCATAATGATAAGAGTTGGGTTTGAGTCCCAATTTATTATGACCTAACATACCTTTATATTGGTAAGATATTGGGTTTGAGTCCCAATGTACCATATTTATGATATAATGATGACTAAAGAAAAATAATATATTTTTCATGAAAAGGCATGAAAATTGTCCCACTTGATTTGCTACATTCTTGAAGTAAATGTGATAGCAGTGCATAATAAGTCTAAATGAAGACAAGTGGTTGAACAATGAACGAGAGCGTTCCAAATAACAATAATCATCACAATGATTATAAAAGGAGAACAACAAGGTTCTCAAAATAGTCCTTCAAAATGTGAAGGCAATGTTTATCATCAAATTGGTATGAAGCACATCGCTGATTATGATCCATTCTTTGAAGAGAATGTGACTTGTGATAAGCATTGAGAATGCAGACCCATTCCTAAAGGTGAATGTGGTAATATGTGATAAAAGTAATGAATAAAGACATACAAGGCATGATTGGATGAGTACCACACAACTCACCTTTGAGGGAGGTTTGAATGAAATAAAGAGAACAAATATTATTGTGTGGTTACATGAATATGTCATTGGTCTCGTACATGTGATACGCCAAAATATTTTGGCATACCTTATAAAAATTATTAAAGGCAAAATTAAAGCAAGAAATAATTTTGCTTATGATAATTTTGACCATGACAATTTATTATGATATAAGTTTCTCCGTGAAGGAGACATTTACCATATGAATGGTATGATAAAAGATCTTGTAGTACAAAAGTTGTTAAGAGCTCCGAAAAAACTAATTTGTTACTACCCAGATGAATAAAATTATTCATGACATTAATATTGTAAAGTCTCAAAAGAAACTTTTTGAATTTCAAATGTATAAGTCAAAGTGGTTGTCAAATTGAGACTATAAATGAAATGAAGATTGAATATCTTCATATTTCTATAATTATACCAGGTAAATATAAAAGGTTACCCGATTTTTTTCCTATTTGTACTACACAAATATAAGCATGATGATGGAATCATATGCCACAAGTAAACTAGAGGTTTACTAAAACAAATATTAATTGGCATGACCGGTAGACCATCTCGGTTCAATTATGATGCGAAAAATTAATTAAGAATTACATTGACATATATTGAAGAATAGAAGATTCTTCAAGAATTCTCTTGTGCTGCTTATTCTCATGATATACCAGTTAAGGTTGGGATTGAATCCCTTGATTTCTGGAACGAATAAAAGGTGATAAATATATGGGCCCAGTCACCTGCCATGTGGACCGTTTACTAATATATGATTTTTAATAGATGCATCTATTCTATGGTCACATGTGCATTTGTTATCAACTTGCAGTTTGACTTTTGCAAGATTGCTTGCTCAAATTATTAGAGCACAGTTCCAGAATATAAATTATGATGATTTATCTTGATAATACTGGTTTAAATCCAAGTTGATTTAGCAGAAATTGTATGCCTCCAATTATAGCTAAATCATTGGTTATGAGAACAAAACTCCAAAAAAATGAAATTTGGTATGAGATTTATTATTTAATATACAACAATACTTGTACGCATCTAGCCAAGTTATAAAAATTTCTCCCTATCACAATCGGTTCAGGGTCAGGAACCAAATAATTTCTATATAGAAATATGGATGTGCTATATGAATTAATTATGCCACCAAAATGCACAAAGATGAGTTCTCAAAGATGGTTGGGAAATGTGTTGGTGATTCCAACATTAGGGGGAGAAAATGGGCAGCTGAGAAAGTGATACGTGAAATGAATTATTATGAATACATATAGATCCTCGCACAAGAAAATATAAACTTGAAGTTCAAGTGATAATTCATTTACAAATTATTGTCAGACGCATTTGCTGACCCAAAGCTAAATGTCATATTTCAGCTGCTAATGCTCCAAATAGAATAAAGTCCATGAGGGACAGAGTCTATGGCACGCATGAAGTGTAACAGACCAACCGGTTTCAAAGATAAAACTCCTTGAAGAAGGAGAAGATCAAATATTCAAAATGGTCATAATAAGGAGGCAAGTGCCCTAGAAGAGCACCACGACATAACACTTCATAAGACCTCATGGGAGAGGCTCAGGTACCTGAAAATAATAAAATAAAGAGATCTCAATAAGTTATGTCGTTATTGGGTAATAATTGAACCGACATAAAATGATTGTCGACAATATTGTTAATATAATGTAGCGCTCAATATGATTAATATTAACGAGGATCTTGAGATCAAATCTATTATGAAATTTGGACGGATAAAAGATTGGCCAAATAAAAAATATGAAATTTACTTCACTTGAAAAATGTGAAGTTGGACGGATAGTCCAACACCTAAAAATATAAAGTCAATTGAGGTATAAATGTGTTCTTGTGCAAAAGGTTCAAGTCGATAGACATAAAGACGACTTGTGGCACAAGAAAATTAGTAAATATCCTCACATTGATTATATGGAGACATGTTCTCTTATAGTGGATATAGTCACTTCAGGTTTTAATCTGGCAATATATGAAAAACTTGATATGCGTATAGTGGATATCATTGAAGATTTAAATTGTCTTGGAGCATATTAAGGTTTCCAAGAAATTTATTAAATAATGCTTCAAAAATCCTTATACGGATTGAAACAATCAGGGCCCATGTGGTATAATCGCCCGAGAGAATACTTGTTGAAAGAAGGGTATAAGAATAATTTCAATTTGTCCTTGTGTCCTTATAAAAGGATATGGATTTGAATTTGTTATAATCGCCATGTATGTTGATGATTCAAATATCATTAGAACTCCCGGAGAGCTTCCTAAAGCAGTAGACTGTTTAAAGAAAGAATTTGAAATGAAAGATCTTGGAAAGACAAAATTTTGTCTTGGTCTACAAATTGAATATATGAAAGATAGAATTTTTGTCCTTCAATCAACATACACTAAAAAGATTTTAAAGAGCTTCTATGTAGATAAAGCACATCCATTAAGTACCCCGATGGTTGCGAGATTACTCGATATAAATAAAGATCCACTCCAACCTCATGAAAATAATGAAGAGCTTCTTGATCCTAAAGTACCATATCTTAATGCAATTGGTGCGCTAATATATCTTGCTAACACTATAAGGCATGCCATAACTTTTTCAGTTAATGTCTTAACATGATATAGCTCTGGTCAAGGAGAAATTGGAATAAAATCAAGCACATATTGCGTTATCTAAGGGGGATTACCGATGTGGGCTTATTTTATGGCAATGATTGCAATACCGATCTTGTTGGTTATGTCGATGTGGAGTATTTATCTGACACACACAAGGCTTGATCTCAAACATGTTATGTGTTTACATGTGTGGCACTGTCATATCTTGGCGATCGACTAAGCAATCAATCGTGGCTACTTCTTCTAATCATGCTGAGATAATTGCTATTCATGAAGCAAGTCGAGAATGTGTATGGTTGAGGTCTACTATACATCTTATTCGAGACAAATGTGGTTTGAAGTGTGATAAACTACCCACAGTTTTGTATGAAGAAAATACAACATGCATTGCCCAATTAAAGGGAGGATTCATAAAGGAGTTAGGACAAAACACATCTCACCTAAATTATTGTTCACACATGATCTTCAAAAGAATTGTGATATTAATGTGCAACGGATCCGTTCAAGTAATAATATGGCTGATTTGTTCACCAAATATCTACCGGCGTCAACCTTCAAGAAACTAGTGTACAAGATTGGGATACGAAGGCTCAACGATGTGAACTGATGATCTCATCAGGGGGAGTTAATACGCGTTGTACTCTTTTTCCCTTACAAGGTTTTGTCCCATTGGGTTTTCCTTGCAAGGTTTTTAACGAGGCAACCAAAAGGCGTATTTCTAAATATGTGTACTCTTTTTCCTACATTAGGATTTTTTTCCCATAGGGTTTTTTCCTAATAAGGTTTTAACGAGGCACATTATTTATGGACATCCAAGGGGGAGTGTTATGATAAAAATCAAAATATGGTGGATGTCTACTCTTCCTCCATGATCTTTCTCTCAAATGGTTAATGACATATTCAATGACATATTTTCTATGTTCAATGACATATTCCATGACATATTTTCTTCACTTTTCATGCCTATATAAAGGCCTTGTAATAGATAGGAAAATACACACAATTGAAGAAGAAAATCTCTTCCTTCTCTCTATCTCTATTTCTTGTTCATGTTTTACTAAATTGCTTTTATTTCATAACAAGCACCAAATTATAATATTTTATTTCAAGAAACAGTGAGGACTATAATCAGAACATCTTAAATCTAAAGAGAATCTCCTTTCAATACTTAACTCGAGGACTTTTGATCTGATACCATTCAAGGGCTTGAGAACTTAATTTTGAGTTTTGTCTTTTTCTATTTGATTTACATAGATTATATATTAATTATACAAGGTTATACACACACAAATATATATATATATATATATATATATATATGAGCCAGAGGAGGTCCAATAGCTAAAAGCCTGAATTTGTGGTGCTATGGAGCGACGATTGCTAGCTGAAATGGTTAGTGTTAGCATATCAAAGATCCATAGAGAGGCAATTTAATAAGAAAACATAGAGAGAAAGACTCACCTCTCTATAACTATATACTAACCACTCAGTCACACAGGCATGGCCACATCCCCACACCCAAATAGTGACCCACACATCGGAAAACTCCCAGAATCCCCTAATATATTAACTTTAGATCCAAACTCTGCTATAGATGAAGACAACATTGAAAAAAATTCCTTCAAGGAAGTCTTACTCGATAAAAAACTAGTTTCCACTACAATCTATGATCCACTCCAATCCGATTTGCACACACAGGCTTTTGAATTAAACCCGAGGAACATACCAATCTCACTATCAATTGAAGAAAAAATCAGACTCTACAAACCTTGGAAATACTCCTTGATTATCAAACTGTTTGGGGAAAAATCCCACATCACTTACTCAAGGCCAAACTCTCCAATCTATAGAAACCAAACGAACCACTCACCCTAATTGATCTAGGTTAAGATTTTTTCATCGCCAAATTCAGCAAGAAGGGCCACGTTTTGTAGCTGGGCACTTCTTGTCAATCTGCAGATGGGAACCAAATATTGCTCCAGCAGACTCTAAATTAGCCATAACGGCGGTTTGGATAAGACTCCCACAGTTGCCAACGGAATTCTATGACAAGCCAATTCCAGAACAAGTATGCAACATAATGGGTAAGCTTCTAAAGATTGATTCTTGCACCTCCTCTACTCTAAGAGAAAGGTACGCCATAATATGTGTCTAGGTTCCTTTGGATATCCCGACAATAACAAACGTCACTATTGGCACCCATAACCAATCTCTCGTGTACGAAGAGGAATGGATTATATGTACGGGATGTAGGAGAATTGGCCACATCCTGAGAAGCTGCGAGTTCATTTCCATCCCCACCCAAGAAAACCGTCAAGCAACATCCACTAGCAACCCCAACAACAAGGGTACCACAAGGGACCAAACCTCTTAATGGCGCATTTTCCCCTTCTCCAAATATAGACATCATCCAAACAAAGCCACTCAAGCCAACACCCAGGTATAGAGGTTCAATGCCTCCTCAAGTACATTTCTTGATCTCAACCAAAAATTGGCCATGAATTCCGGCAAAGGTATTTCAAAATCAAAGGGGACTACAGATGCCATAGGGCTTAATGGGTAGCCATCAAATCCAACCAAAGGTGGCAAAGATGTAGACCAAACATTGGGCCTGGCTCACTATGGCCCATCTCCTATCAGCACCACGGGCAAGGCACACACAAGCCCAAATCCAAAATACTCTGGGATAAAAAGGCAATTACATGCCTTTGACCCAATGATAAAAGATCCATTTTTTTAGAATATGGCAATGTGTCAGCGAGAAGGGAAAAGGGTGGAGCCTACCCAAAACTGCCTCCCCTCAAATCAAGTAATATTACCGAGTCTGATAGCCTCCCACATTTCTAATAAATCCAAAAAAATTTGATAAAGTGGTACACCGCTCAAACCCAACAACCCAACCTAGCTCGATCCCAAACCCACACTCCAACCATATCTACACTCTCTCTGACTGCGCCTCTCTCAATAGAGGCAATCAATTGCCTGGAAAAATTCAACCACACCATCTCAGTTGTAAAGTGACATTGAGTGTCAATCCTTCAAGATTAAGCAAAGATTTCAAACGTCCCAACACGAATTCCAATAGCCATCAAAAGGATTATAATCAGGCAGCTGAAGAGATGCATCTTTTTTCAAGCATAACCGGCAATCTCGCCAAAAATTCACCTCTCAATGGTGAACCTAAACAACCCCAACCCTCAACCCCCTAATAATGTCCACTCTCCCATTACCACCAGATTTGATGCAGGAATCTTTGCTGGAGATAGCTCTGGATGGCCACTCCTAATCACTGCAAAAATGATGATTGGGCTCGTCCCAATCTCCATCATCATCCAAGATCCACATTACCTGTCACGACTGGAGACCCACTTCCTTCATAAAGGCTTGTCCAACTTCGGCCACCAACAATGGCTGTCAACTCTCTTTCAGTCCTAAGACATGGGCACACAAAAACCCCTTTTCCTGGAGGAGCTCAACAGCCTGATGGGGAAACTCTGTCAAATAATGCCTTTCTTTCCAATAATGGACCTGAACATACCTCATCCATCATCTGCCTTCACCTTGTGGCTACAGGTAAACTAGCATACTCCCCTACCATCAACCCAGTCTACGAAAATGGACCAAATAATCAAGGAGAAGAACCAGACCCTAGTGTACCTTAAGGAGTCGAATGCAGACCTAGAAAATATCCTGGAAAAGCTAGGAGTTTCAAAAACAATAGTTCTCCTCATGTAAGAAGCCTAGGTGATCGAGTTCAAAGAGTCGTTCGGAGAAATGCTTATTGCTCTCTGCCCTAGAAAGCTAACAAGCTGCAAACTAAATATCCAAGTTCCCTTATCTCCAAAATTATGGAACTCGGCATTAGTAATAAGCCCTGTGTTGGGATGAGTGAGAGCGACCCCTACGGTAAAGGGGAAGGGCCTCAAGAGGAAAGCCCCATCTCAAAACCCTTTACTTATGAACTTTATAATATGGAATGCGAGAGGAGCCAAAAATGCTCAAATTCGCAGACACTATGCCTCCATGGTCAAGCTGCACAACCCTATTGTCCTTGTTCTCCTTGAGACAAGAATGGTTGACCATACGCATTTGACTGTTGAGCTTTATTTCAGAGCTCAATTCCAATCCCCGCCACTGGGTAATCTAGAGGAATTGTTGTCATGTGGAAGGATGACCTAGTGAATCTTGAGGAGGTCTGTACCACACCCTAGGGTGTATATTTCATGGTGAAGGTAACTCCTGATGACTCTAAATGGCTTTTCTCTCCTATTTATGCTAGTAGTAACCTACATGATAAAATAAGATTATGGTAATCCCTTGAGGACATGGCCTCTGTTTATAAAGGTAGCTAGCTTGTAGGAGGTGACTTCAATGAAGTCCTCAAAGCCAGGGATAAATTTTGGGGCAACAACATTAATTATAGTAGGAGCAATTGTTTTTAGATTTGTTTGAATCGATGTAGACTTGTTGACCTAGGTTTCAAAGGCTCGAAATACACTTGATCTAATAAAATACACACTAACATGCAAGACCTTATCCTAAAAAGGCTGGATAGATGCTTTGCCACTGATGACTGGATTGAGACTGTTACCCACCTCCCTAACCCACTCTGACCACTGTCCACTGCTTCTCAACATTACTAGTCAATAGTACAGTGATCATAGAAGGCCCTTTAGATTTGAATCTATGTGGTGTGGTCACCTTCCCCTCTATTTTTCAAAATAGCTTCAGCTCAATAGAAGATCTGGTGGGTGAAACCAACATATTTAAGGATAAAGCGACCACCTAGAATAGGCATGTCTTTGGAAACATCTTCCATAAGAAGAAGCACATTTTAGCTAGGATTAATGGCATCCAAAATTCTAATGCGTACCCTTTCAGCACCTACCTTCAAAACTTAGAATCAAACCTCCAAGCTGAGTTCTCAGCTATCCTTAAGAATGAGGAGGATTTTTGGAAGCTCAAATTCAGAGTTAGCTAGTTATGTGAAGGAGATTCTAATACTAGGTTCTTCCACACAACCACCCTCAACAGAAGAATGAGCAATAGGATTCTCAGTTTAACAGATGAGGTAGGTAATCATATTAAAGACCCCAACCTCATCAAAGAAACCACCAGAGGCTACTTTGCAAACCTCTTTACCACATCCCATACCTCATTTACCTACAAGAAGTACAACAGTGAGGACACCCATCTAGTCCTTAATGATAGCATGAGGGTATCCCTTGATCAACCCCTTAGGTACTTAGAAATCAAGAAAGCCATGAATTATTTCAAGCCCTTTAAGGCCCCTAGGCCTGATGGGCTGCATCTTTTCTTCTACCAAAAATACTGGACCATCATATCTACCCAAGTCAACAACTTTTTCCAGAAGGTATTCACCACCTCAACCATGCCCTCGGAAGCTAATAGGACCCTCCTGTGCTTGGTCCCTAAATGTCACTATGCTTAAGAGTTTTAGACCAATTGGGCTGTGCAACACTATGTATAAGCTTGTCACTAAAATCATAGTTAATAGGATAAAGTCCTTGATGACTTCCACAACACACCTCGATAAAAGATATGATACGGTCGTATACAATATAAATTACCCAACTATGAGTCGGAGTTGAATCCACAAGGAGTTATAAGAGGTGTTAGGAGTATATACTTGATAAGAGTGAATGAAATAACTAAATTTGCACTTCCACAACAAAGTGTTGATTTCTACTTCTACTATTACTCTAGCAATTGCAAGCTAAGGAAAAAAACTAGAAATGAACGGTTGTTTATGATGTTTTTTCAAATAGTTTAAAAACCTAGGGATGTGACCATAACCTAGGTGTTCGCATAATGGGATAGAGACGTTAATATTTGTTTTATTGATTGAGGTGTATTATAGCTCTCAACTCTACATTACCCACTCAATACCTCTCGGTAAGACAGTGATTCTGCCCAATTTGGACCTCTCAAGTCCAAATGGGTATCAAACAAAATAGTTGATATGCGCTTAAGTCGGGTTCTTACTATCTCTAGTTTGAACCCTTTAATTAGACTAATCAAACTCTTAATTAGCCCAATTCCTTATTAACCAAGTTGTCCTAGACTAGGTCCCTCTTTCTCAAGTAGAGACTAAGTCAAAAGGACATGAATCAATATTTTCAACCATTAATTCTAAAATTAAAGCATGAACTAAGCTAAATAATCAACATCCAATCATAAACAAGCATTTATTAAATACCCTAAAGTTTTACACACTAGGGTTGGGTCATAACCCTAGTAAAAACCTAGTTACTCATAATGGAAATTGAAGAGAATAAAGAAGAAAAGCTAATTAAACTCATAATCAAAGATTAAAATGATAAAATATAATGTTTAAACACTAAAATAACCACAAACTTCCTAAAATGGCAAAAGGTAACGTCTACAGTACATTTGTCTTAAAAAATTGATCTAACATTGTGAAACACGTCTATTAATAGTGGGCCAAAATTCACTGACAAAACTGCCCATCGGGAGGTCTGTGGCTGCACAATTCCATGTGTGGTCCGCAGATTTCTTCAGCTGGCAGGCAAGTGGATTTTTGCAACCCCACTTATCAACTTCCCCAAACTTAATTCTTTGCTTGTCCTCAAGCAAATAAATTAGTTCCCACCTCCTAAAGTTAAGGGTCATTTCAGCGAGTCAAAGGTGAGCCATTCACACATCAGTTTAGGACCAACAATTACCCACACTGCTCATGTATTATCAACAAGGCGACAAGTCAAATATTCATGCACATATAGTTGTAATGTGATACTTGAGGTTCAAGAATTGACTTTACTCATCAAGGACGTGGACTCCAAACTCTTCCTCCTCTACTTTCTATTTTCCAAGATCACTTAAGAAATTAGCACTCAATTCGAAGATTCATGAAAGGCTCACTCATCAAGTATGGCTTCAAGTACCATAGGCTTGCCCCTCATGTAGATCACCACTAATGTAAGCTTACTCGATTTGAAATAAAGTAGGACTTCTTTCGGGATGTAATGAAGGCTTTTGGATTAGGGTAGGATATCATATAAGTAAGTGGTTACACCTTTCCTTAAGCACTCCACACTTTCATTTCTCGGCTTACAAATTGCCGATTCTTAGAGGCACTTTGGGGACTAGAGAGACTTAACATCACTCTTTCTTGTTCATTTCCTTAAGCACTCCACACTTTCATTTCTCGGCTTACAAATTGCCGATTCTTAGAGGCACTTTGGGGACTAGAGAGACTTAACATCACTCTTTCTTGTTCATTTCATTCTTTTTCTCCCTTTTTGATGTCTCAATGCTTGGGATCATTACCTCTTTTTGAATCCTCAACCCTTCCACTTATTTACTTTTATTTTTTTGCATTTTTCTTTTTGTTCTTTTCTTTTCTTGCCTTCTCTTTCATAGAGGTCATTTCTTTTCTATTTTTGTGCCTTGGCACATTTTTTTCAAATGCCCCATATTTGCCCCAAACTTATGTTTATGCCAGTTATTTCACAAGAGTGTTAAGGAAAGTCAGGTAACTAAGAGAGGGTCACGATAAAACAGGTAAAGGCTTATAACATGGTTATTAATGAGAAAGGCTAGAGGATAAAAGGGGTTGACTAGGGATAACGACATTGGTTGGCAATAAAAACTCAAACGGGCCAGGGAAAGCCTAAAATCACTTCTCAAAACCAAGCAAAGCTTAGGATTTCGCTTCGAAATACATTCGGGGCAAGTTCTAGACCTTTCGTACGAATACTTGGACTAGCAATGATTCATCTCACCCCTCACGCAACTAGATTGTAAAAGAGGATAGAGTCAAGAGCCTACAATGACCACATTCAAGTTTAAAGATCACTATGGTCCAATTAGACTGCTCGATGATTACCAAAGTCAACTCAAGATTCACAAAGTCACTAACTAGAGCTATTTCTTTTAAAAACCCTGTCGCTAACCATAAGCACATAGTTAAGTGTGTTGGTGCCAATTGAAGCATGGTTGACTCTTCGAGCATGACTTAATTAGGTCATTTTATTCATTACTATTGCTATTATTACCTAAACACAAAACGGACTCATTCCCTTAAGAAGGTTGTCACGCCATCCATCGTTGGGATGAGTCACCCGATTCACACACCAACTACCTTTGGAAAGAATGTGACATTAAGAAAATCAAAGGCTTATTATCTACGAAAATATAAAAAGAAGCTACTTAACAAAACAAGAACTAATATGGAAAAGATAAAGAAGCTAATGAGCAAGACTACTAAAGATAGAATGAATGTACATAGTAAGAGAGAGGGAGAGAGAGAAAGAGAAGATAGTTAAATACAAGTAAGAAAAGAAAAGTATCATCAAATTACTACATGCCAAATTTATAAAAGTGTACCAAATGTGTCAAATAAACTCCACCCCTCCCCTCCCGAATAAAAGTAAGCGTTGTCCCCAATGCTTAGCAAAATAAGAGTAAAAGTGGAAAGGGTGAAGAAAACTCCCTACGGTTTCTTGGACATTTCTGTTTTCCCATCAATGTCATCGCCCTCCGGATCAGCCAACTAGTTCTCATCATCCTCGACTCTAGGTGTGGCTGGGTTGGCGAACATTTGACGTACTGCCTCAGCAGTGTCGGCAGCAAAGTCTGGCTTTTTAGATTGGCCTGCTGGTGCTACTAGTGCAGATGAAGGATTTGGGGAAGACTGGTGTGGGTCAAGAAACATGTCAAAGGGAAGGTCTCCGGCTGTAGCAATTCTGTTCACCTCTCATAAATGGTCGAGGGAACCTGAGGTGCTAGTGAGATGGACTACGTTGCAACAGTATTGGACAAGTCATATAGCTTTACAATAGCTGTCTGCATCCAGTTGTTGAGACTTACCAATGTCTCGGAGACTCGCAGTGCAGATAGTAGGGCAGTGGGAATGGGATTTTGAGAAACTCTGGGGTTAGTGGTAGTAGCTGTGGATTATGGCGGGGGCATAGCTGCAGAACTAGAGAAAGGCTCAGCCGAAGTGGATAGAACATCAACTGTCTCAGGAGCTACCAATACTGGCTCATCAGACTGGCCTATGTTAGTAGGAGGCTGAACTTTCTTCTTCAGGTTGCTCGCATCCATCAGTGAGTACCAAGTAAAAGGCTTCTCGGCCTCACCTTTGTGTCATAATCCCTTAGCTCTACCTTTGTATCGGTGAAATATTATGTAATAGTGTTGGGATATAGGTAGGACGATTCAACCTGTCGTGCGATCACTGAGATGTTGGCCGACATCATAGTACCCATATTGATTGGGTACCCAACAATAATAGATTCCACAAGAACTGCTCGAGGAATAGAAAGTTGAGTTTCATTCTGCCAGCCCTTTGCCAAAAAACTCAAAGTGTTTCGCTGAATGGGAACCCCGACAGCAATCCATAGTAGTGGTGGCCCTGGTGGTGCTAGAATCTCAGCTAATCAAGGTCAGACTTCGTCCCCCAGTGCGCACTTCTCTAGAACTCCTTTGGTTCAACATCCTCAAAGCCCAAGTATGTGTTGAGTGTATGCTGATCAAACTTCACCTTGAGGTTACATACTTTAGTCACCTGCGTCCTCTTTTTTATGAGCCACATTAGCATAGAATTCATGGACGAGGTATTCCTTGGTATCTACTACACTCTAGATGAACCACATCCATCCCTTGCGTGCCCTGAACCGTCTCAATATGGCGGGGTTGTACCTATCCAAATCTTTTAATAGAAATTATTGTTCAAGAGTTAGCGACCTCACTAGACACCACATACGGAAGTTGGTAAAGGCAGCTAGGTAGACAAACGGTTCTCCCAAACCTCTTTTTTCTTTGACTTTCAAGGCCGGTAGCTGTAGTATCTCACTCTCTGCCATTATTGGGTTTATCACGAACCGGTGAAGAAACCTACGCCTCAAGGACTGGTGTAGCCGATGGCTCACAAGCTTGACTAGCACTCTCCGATCCCTCGAAAATTCTGTGAGATGAAGATGGCTCGCCCTTGCGGCCTCGATTGTATGACCGACTGCTCCTGAACAGAGGCTGAGTTGCCCTCCGATACTTTCCTAGATGGGATATATGAGCTAGTTTCGGAAAGGTCTGCACCTCTCCCTTTGTCGGCTGATGCTTTCTTTCTTATTATCTTTTGCTGGCCAAAGGACAAGGCACTTTTGCCTCAGTCCTGAGAAGGTTCACCTCTCCCTTTTGAGGTGTCTCCTTGTCCTCTTGATCGAACCATTATCTATATCAAGCAGAAAAAATTGTTAGTTGCAATTCGATGTTCAAACACATACTACAGACATATGAGTAAAAAATAAACCAAAGGACACAGTGAGGGTGTACAGTTAGATCATGCTTGCAGGGAAGTGATCTGTGCTATGCACAATTTCACTTACGGCTGCAGATGGGGACTTGCTATCACACCTCGAACCTGGGCCTGGACGTAACACGACACTCGGTGCCTGACTACATATGACCGAGCGAACCAACTGACTGGCTGAATCAATATGTGATATCATAACATACTGAATGTGGAAGATAAACTAACACATGTTGATATACTGAAAGTCTGGATGATATAAATCAAAGTGCGGAAATACTAATATAATTTTGAAACATATTTGTAGCCAACATAGCTTAACATGAAAATACTGAGACTCTGTCTAAATGTAATTGTAGTCTATGAAGCCTCTAATGAAGTACTGAAAAACACTGACTGTCTGTAAATACTGCAAGACTATAATGTAATGTTACTGCCCCGAAAGAACTAGGGATCACCAAATAGTTGGTACGAGAATCCTACCGCTCTCAATAATCAACCTGTAAATCATTACCTGCATCGTGAGATGTAGGCCCCAGGCAAAAGGGACGTCAGTACATTTGAATTGCACTGGTATGTAAAGCAACTGAAAGAAAGAATTATAAATGCTGAAACTAAAACTAAGTTGATTACTGAGAATTGATAATTGATAATTGATAACTAAAGTGATAACTATTGAAACTGAAACTGAAATGATAACTGATAACTGGTAACTGAAAACTGAAATGATAACTAATAATTGAATTGAACAAAGGAAGTAAGGATATGAATGCTCCCTCTTCTGAATGATGAACAACCTGTTTATCTGAATAAGCTACGATCTCAGGCCCAATATATATGTGCACAAGCTACGACCTTAGGCCCAAGTATACGTATACATAACTACGGCCTCAGGCCCAAACATGCATAAAGCATAAACTACGGCCTCAAGCCCAAGTATGCATAAAGCATATAAACTACGGCCTCAGGCCCAAATACAGGTGTTCAACATTCAGAAACTGAGAATCGTACTGAAATAAATGATACTGAAATACTAAACCATATTGAGTTACATGATACTTGAATGTTGAATAGAGCTAGACTGAGATATGTATTCATGAACTGATTATGAAAATTGAAACTTCAACTATTTATGACATGCTGAGTAATCTACATTGAGACTCATTGGCAACAAACCCAAGTCTATATTGATTACGCACTAATTTCACAACGTTCAGAATGAAAGTCATGAATGAGTTACGAAGCTAGAGAATAGAAGTTCTGCAACTATCAAGGAACTATGCTTAACTATATTTCTAAGGAAATTGGTAACGTGGTAAAAGAAATATAGTGTAGGGAGAATCATTAACATTCCCAAACATAGAGAGTTAGCCTCACATACCTTAACTTCATACTCTTGAGTGTAATATAACATTCGTCAACCCCTTTCAACTTTAATCTATATCAATACAAGTTAAAGGGATTCCGTATAGCAATAATACTCATGTTTTGGTCACTTAGGCATTTTCTCAAACACTTGGTGGAATAAAGCTTCATAGCCCTTATTAATGGTGTTTCTACACCCAACAAGCCATTCTCTTGCTCCTAGATAAATTCTAAAATCTCAAATTTCTTATAATTAAAATCATTCTTCTTCACCCATAAGATAAAGAACACCCTTAACCAATAATCAACAATCAACAAACCAAACCTATAATTTTTTTTATGCTTTTCTGTCAAACCCATCAACTCATATCTAATGAACATAGTGTCAATAATCATTAATCCAATGATATATTTAATTAGAGGGTGAAGACATTACCTTTTTGAAATTTAATCCTCTTAAATTCGAGTTCTAGGGTTTCTTCCCTCAACAATGATGTCCCAGTTAAATATATAATGATATGGAGGTTTACCCCTGTTAATAAGACGTTGGAAAATTGAAATTAACTTAGAATCACCATTAGAACTTACCTTGGATGGTGGAGGGATCCTTAAGGAGTTAGGTTTCTTAGAGCTCTTCTTTCTAGAGCAAGTTTTTGAGTTTTGGGGTGTGGGGGAAAAAGTAGGGCTTTAAAATGACCCCCCAAGTGCTCCCGCCGTGCATCTGAAGGCCTGACCCTGCACCTGACCGTGCAAAATGGTAGTAACACTGCCACAAGTGCGCGGCCGCACACGCCCACACTGGGCACGCATATTGCGCACTGTTCTGTAAAATGCACATAGATCCGTTCAAGCTCCATAATATATCGTTGCAAATATATTTCAAAGGACTACAACTTTCATCTTTTGAGTTTTCCCGAATTCCTTACACATATTCACTAACTGCTGTTGGAAAGCGGACCTTTTGTAAACTTAGTCGATTTTGTCGAATCTTATGTACCTCACTCTCCATCTTGATTCTGAAACAACTATTTTCACCAATAATCATCCCTCTAGGACTTCATATGCCTCAAATATCAAATTAATACCTATTTAACATATCCATACCTAGTCCGAATGTACAGGGTGTTACTCTTGTGGACCGCACATTTTTGTTATGCGGCCGCAGAAGTGAAGTGGGGTCCGCACAATTTGACTTGCAACCGCACCTCTAAAACCCAAAAATGCCAACTCTCTAATGCCATCTCTAAAACCCAGCTGCAATAGGATTTATGCGATCCACACAATTAAGCTTGCGGCCGCACATTGGAGTCTCAAAGTAAGGACTCTCTGATGACAGTAAATGTGTTGTTCTGTGGCTGCAATGGAATTCTGCGGTTCGCACATTTTACCTTGCGACCACAGATTCTTTCTTTACTTAGCTGCTCTAAATACAACATCGGAGACCGCACAAATTCTAGTGCGGCCACAGATTTCAAAAATTACGTACGGATCAAACTTTTCTACATAGGTGTTTTCAATTTCGTGCACAATTAGACATGGAAACATTGAATAAACATGAATTTATACTAACTCAATCCCCATAGAGAATGTATTAATTTAACCAAGTTCAGATTTTACCCCACATGTATACACAATTAAACTCTAATGACAAATGGCCTAAAAAAGAACTAAAAATCTACAAGTCAAACTAAAACAAAAAGTAACATGAAACTGAAGCATACCGGATGAAGTGAGTGTAATGAGTAACTGATCAAAGTGGATGTGTGTGGATAGACGATATTTCCAAGAAAATTCAACAGAGCACAATTTTTAGTTGAGAGAGTGAAAAGTGTAAATTTAACCTGTTCCTCTATTTATACTAATGATTCACTAAGGGAAAGAAGGACGAGTGCGGCCACACATTTTCATGTGCAGTCCACACTCTGTTACCTGGGGACCTCATCTCAGCTCTTCATCCGCGGTCCGCACATTTTAATGTGTGGCTGCAGATTTCACGTGCGGTCGCAGATTGACCTCTACACTGACAAGCTAAAACTTCAGAGAGTTGGTATTTTCAACATCTCGATTGTGCGGTCTGCAAGCTAAATGTGCGGCTGTAATGCTCTTTTGCTATAACACCAACAAATGCGGTCCGCACAAGTCAAATGCGGTCTGCATCCCTTAGAGTACTTAGCCATATTTTTGTCCACAATTCCTGTAAGTCACACTCACCCCTGTAGCATACTACAAATTAATTTAGAACAAAAATTAAACTAACTACAAAAGAAAAAGGAAAAGAAACATGGGTTGCCTCCCAAGAAGCGTCTGATCTAACGTCGTGGCACGACATAGAATACCCTCAAGTAAAATGAATAACCGCCACGATATGGCTATCTCAAACTTTTCCCAAGTAGTGCTTCAATCTGTGACCATCGACTCGGAATACTTCATTGTTTTTGTTCTTCAAGTCTAATGCACCAAAAGATGTCACACCCACAATTTCAAAAGGACCACTCCATTTAGATTTTAGCTTTCGGGGAAACATCCTCAACCTTGAGTTAAACAACAATATAAGATCGCCTACCTTGAACTCTTTGTTCTAAATGTATTTGTCATGAGGATATTTCATCTTTTCTTTGTACAAGGACGAACTTGCATAAGCATGGTACCAGAGCTCATCCAATTCATTCAAATGTGCATCCCTCAAGATTGCGGCTACATCCCAATCAAGATTTAACTTCTTTAGAGCTCGCATGGCCTTGTGTTCTAGTTCTACCGAATGATGAAAAGCTCTTCTTAACACTAACCTGTATGGTAACATCCCCATAGGTGTTTTGTAGGCCATCTGATAAGCCCATAATGCATCATCAATCTTCTTAGACTAATCTGTCCGATTAGCATTCACTATTTTGGAAAAAATACTCTCTATCTCCCGGTTGGAGTCTTCCGCTTTCCCACTAGCGTGTGGGTGATAAGGATTCGTAACTTTGTGAGTAACACCATACTTGTTAAGTAAAGTGTCGAAAGCTTTGTTGCAAAAATATGACCCCCCCCTTTCACTTATAGTTGCACGCAGAGTACTAAGCCTTGTGAAAATATTCTTCTTCAAGAATGCCACCACACTTCTCGTCTCATTGTTGGGTAGAGCAATAGGCTCAACCCGTTTGGACACATTCCACCACGACCAAGATGTTGGTATTTTCCACAAGAACTCAAAAAGGGTCCATGAAGTCAATACGTCACACATCAAAAATATCAATCTCCAAAATGGTAGTGAGTGGCATTTCATTTTTCTTTGAGATTCCACTAGCCTGTTGGCGTTTATCATATCTTTTCACTAACTAACTTGCATCCTTGTAAAGAGTGGGCCAATTGAAACCACAACTAAGCACTTTGGTTTCCATTCTCACTCCACCATGATGACCACCATACGACAAAGAATGACAAGCCCCAAGAATTTCACCTTGCTCTTCTTCCGGTACACATCTTCCTCCTTGGCTTGAAGAGAACTCATCCGGGATGATTCCACACACAAGGAAATTTGATAAATCCGTGAACCATGGCACCTCTTTCTTTGAAATCTCCAAGAGTTGCTCATTGGGGAAGGAGTCATTGATTTCAAGGCCATCATGCGGCCTCTCCTCCTCCTCCTCCAGACGAGACAAGTGGTCCGCCACTTGGTTTTCACTCCCTTTTCTATCTTGGATTCAATATCAAATTCTTGCAACAATAATACCCATCTTATCAAACAAGCTTTGGAGTCCTTCTTGCTCATATGATGACGAAGCGCCGCATGATCCGCGTGGACAATGACTTTTGCATCTATAAAGTACGGGCGAAACTTCTCAATTGCAAACACAATGGCAAAGAGCTCTTTTTCTGTAATGGTATAGTTGACTTGGGAACTATTATGGTCTTACTAGCATAGTAGACCAAATGAAAAAACTTGTTGATGTGTTGCCCCAAAATAGCCTCAACCGCTACGTCACTTGCATCACACATGAGTTCAAAAGGGACATTCCAATTTGGAGCGGTGATGATGGGAGTAGTTGTCAACTTGAGCTTCAACAATTTAAAATCTCTTATGCAATTATCATTGAAGTTAAACTTAGCATCCTTCTCAAGAATCTTGCATAACGGGTTTACCATCTTAGAGAAATCTTTGATGAAACGCCGGTAAAAACCCGTGTCGCCTAAAAAAACTCCCGCACACCCTTCACCAAGGTTGGAGGTGAAAGTTTAGAAATCAGCTCAATTTTTGCTTTGTCAACTTTAATTCCGTTCTTTAAGATTTTGTGGTCAAGGACAATGTCTTCCTCAACCATAAAATGGCATTTCTCCCAATTAAGCACCAAATTTGTTGAGCATTAAGAAAGCAATAAAAACCACGGCCGGCCAATCTATCGAGCATTTGATATAATAAAGGAAGTGGAAAGGGATCCTTCCTTGTGACTTTGTTGAGCTTGAGATAGTCCATACACACCCTCCAACCGATCACCATTCTTGTAGGAATCAACTCATTCTTTTTATTGGTGACCACCGTCATGCCCCCTTTCTTTGGGACACATTGAATCGGAGAAGTCCACGAACTATCGGATATGGGGTAGACAACCTCGACATCTAACCACTTGATAATCTTCTTTTTGAAAACTTCTTGGATAGCCTCATTGAGTCTCCTTTGATGTTCAGGAGATAGTTTGTCTTCATCCTCCAATTTGACCTTATGCATGCAAAATACGGGGCTTATCCCCCGAATATTCGCCAAGGTCCACCCAATAGCCTTCTTCCTCTTTTGTAGCACCGCCAATATGGAATCTACCTGCACTTTAGTCAAACAAGAGGAAAGAATAACCGGTAAAGTAGAATAAGGACCAAGAAATTTATACCGAAGATGTGGAGGCAATGGCTTCAACTCCAAGGTAGGAGGCTCTTCAATAGAAGGCTTTGTAGGAGGAGTTATCCTATTTTCAAGATCCAAGGACAACTTCCAGGGTGCATAGTTGTACGACCCCATTCCTTGCAAAGAGTTCACACATTCCATGAAGCCACCCATCTCGTCATCATCAAAGTTGAGCAAGATAGCCTCCAACATATCACCAACATTGATTGTAGCACTTGTTTCATCAACAATAACATTGGTCACCAAGTCCATAAACCCAAAATGTATTTTCTCCGACTCCAACATCACAAAGAACTTTCCCTATAGCAAGGAAAGGTCTCCCAAGAATAATCGGCACTTCATAATCAACCTCACAATCTAGGATGACAAAATCAGCTGGAAGAATGAATTTATCAACACGAAACATCTTCAATTACACCCAAAGGCCTCTTCATGGTACGGTCAGCCATTTGCAATCTCATAGAGGTGGATCTTGGTTGACCAATTCCCAAAGTCTTGAATACCAAATAGGGCATCGAGTTGATACTTGCCTAAGGTCACAAAGAGCTTTATCAAACTCGCACTTCCAATTGTACAAGGAATAGTGAAAGCCCAAGGATCCTCCAATTTATGAGCCATTGAATGCACAATTGTACTCACTTGATGAGTGACTTTGATGGTTTCAAGATTCATTGACCACTTCTTTGTCACAATATCCTTCATAAACTTTGCATAACCGGGCATTTGATCCATGGCTTCAACTAATGGCACATTGATTGAGAGACTCTTCATTGTTTGAATGTACTTCTTGAATTGATTCTCACCATTTTGCTTGGCAAGTCTTTGAGGGTATGAAGGGAGGCTTAGGCAATGGTGCCTTAGCTTTTTGCACTACCGGCTCCGATATATCAATAATGTGTTCCCTAGACGGGTCACCTCCTCTTGAATCTCTTCCGCACAATCATCAATGTTAATACGAACTTCATCATTAGGTTGCACCACATTGTTCCGCAGCTCCTCTTATTGCATCACTTGATCATCATCAACAAGTTTCCTTTGACTTGAGGTGGGTGCATTTCCACCTCTTCCACTTCTTGTGATAACTGCCATGACATGCCCCGTGTTGTTTCCACCCTTTGGATTTACTACCATATCACTTGGTAGTGCCCCCCTTAGGACAAAAATTTAATGTTTGAGAGATTTTCCCCGTTTGAACTTCTAAGTTGTGGATTGATCTGTAGTGTGAGACAAGTTGGGCATCGGAATTAGCATTCTTTTCAATCATTTGCTTGAAAATATTTTCAATTCACCCCATATGATTGTTTGAAGAACTTAAACCATGGAAAGGATAAGGGGCGGGTTGCTCGGTTGTTGGTACATCGGGGCCTTTGAAAACTCGACCCTCAGTTGCCTTGATTGTTGTTCCATCCGCCTTGATTGTTATCCCCCTCAATTGCCTTGTTTATTTCCACTCTAATTTCCTTGATTGTTGTTGTTATCCCAACTCCCTTGATTGTTGCCTCTACTCCAATTTCCTTAATTGTTAGAATTTGAATTGCCTTGATTGTTTTGAGGTCGCCATTGTTGTTGGTTTGGGCCTTGGATATTATTTCTTTACCCTTGAAAATTGTTCACATATTGCACCTCCTCTTATTGTTCATTATAGGAATCATTTTGCTCAAAACTACCATCTTCTTGCACATAGTTCTCCACTCGATTTTGCACTTGTGGACCCTTGGTCCTCCTCTTATTCACCATCATGTTCACTCCTTCCATGGCATTGACTTGCTTGGGATTTAGCACTTGATTTAGTTGGGCCTTTTCTCGTTGAGTCATGGTGGTTGTCAGTTCGGCAATTGCTTGCCCATGGTTTTGCAATTTCTTTATGAAGGTGGATCATATTCGGGTCACCTTGTGGAACATTTGCCCGGGATTGCCAAGCCGATGAAGTTTCTTCCATCTCATCCAAAATCTCACACACCTCCGCATAAATCGTAGTCATGGAGTTCCCACCGGCAAGTTTATTCACTACACATTGGTTGGTTGTGTTAATCCCACGATAGAAGGTTTGTTGAATCATGTTTTCTGTCATATTGTTGTTGGGACATTCCTTGACCATTGTTCTATAGCATTCCCATATCTCATGTAGTGGTTCATTCGGCTCTTGCTTGAATTCCAAAATCATATCTCGAAGTATAGCCATGTGTCCTGGAGAGAAGAACATAGAAATGAAGTTTTCCACCATCTCATCCCAAGTGTGAATTGAATAATTCCGCAATCGTTCCAACAAATCTAAAGCTTTCCCCCGTAGAGAGAAGGAAAAAATCCTTAGCCTCAATGCATTCTCGGAGACATTCATTTGCTTTCTTCCCCAACAAGTATCCACAAACCCCTTCAAATTTTTGTATGCATTTTGAGTTGGAGCACCGGTGAAGAAACCCCGTTGCTCAAGCAAAGTGAGCATCACATTAGTAGTTTTGAAGTTGTTTGCCCTAATAAAGGGAGGGACTATTGCACTTGCATATCCTTCATTGGGTATCAGGTGTGGAACTTCTTGTGGTGGAGATGGGGGTGGAACGGGCACATTGTCATGAGGTACCCGGCCGCTCCGATTAGCTTGTGGCTCATGAGGTACCTCCTCAACTTGCTCATCCTCGACGTCCACATCCCCCCAAAGGCATATTTCTGAGATCATTATTTGTTGTCATGGTTGTACCTAAAATTGTTTCGCACAAGTTAGTAACACATAAGGAAAAGAAGATATTCCAAAAACAAACCCAAATATATAGCTGATACCATTTTAACTCCCCGACAACGGCGCTAAAAATTGATTACGTCCACAACACACCTCGATAAGAGATATGATACGGTCGTACGCAATATAAATTACCCAACTATGAGTCAGGGTAGAATCTAGAGGGAGTTATAAGGGGTATTAAGAGTATATACTTGATAAGAGTGAATGGACTAACTATATTTGCACTTCAATAATAAAGTGTTGATTTCTAATACTACTACTACTACTACTACTCTAGTAATTGCAAGCTAAGGAAAAGAAATTAGAAGTGAATGATTGTTTTTGATATTTTTTTCAAATAGTTTAAAAGCCTAGGGATGTGACCATAACCTAGGTGTTCGCCTAATAGGATAGAGACGTTAATACTTGTTTTGTTGATTGAGGTGTATTATAGCTCTCAACTCTACATTACCCACTCAATATCTCTCGGTCAGAGAGTGATTCTGCCCAATTTGGATTTCTTAAGTCCAAATGGGTATCTAACAAAATAGTTGATATGCGCTTAAGTCGGGTTTTTACTAACTCTAGTTTGAACCCTTTAATTAGACTAATCAAACTCTCAATTAGCCCAATTCCTTATTAACCAAGTTGTCCTAGACTAGGTCCCTCTTTCTCAAGTAGAGTCTAAGTCAAAAGGACATGAATCAATGTTTGCAATCATCAATTCTGAAATTGAAGCATGAACTAAGCTAAATAATCAACATCCAATCATAAACAAGCATTTAATTAAATATCCTAAAGTTTTACACACTAGGGTAAACCTAGCTACTTATAATGCAAATTGAAGAGAATAAAGAAGAAAATCTAATTAAACATAATCAAAGATTAAAATGATAAAATATAATGTTTAAACACTAAAATAACCACAAACTTCCTAAAATGGCAAAAGGTAATGGCTACAACAGCTTTTTCTTAAAAAGTTGACCTAAAATTGTGAAACTTGTTTATTTATAGTGGGCCAAAATTCACTGACAAAAATTCTCCTCGGGAGGTTCTGTGACCGCACAATTCCATGTGCAGTCCGCAGATTTCTTCAGCTGGCAGGCGAGCGGACTTTTGCAGCCACACATTTCTTGACTGCAGCTATAAAGCAACTTCTGCGGCCGCAAAATTCTTGTGCTGTCTGCACTTCAGCAAGGCGTCAGGACTTGGTCCTTTTGCTTATTCTCTGAACTTTCAATTTTTATTGGTGAAGCCCTATTCTGCGACTGCACAATCCATGTGAGGTTCGCACATTGGTCGAAATCCTGTTGTGTTTTGTTGCTTGGTTTGCGACTGCAGATAGAATTTTGCGGTCCGCGATTTCTTCTGCGACCGAAGAAATCATTCTGCGGACCACACTTCTTTGCTTTTGCGCCCTTTAATGCCTTATGCTTTGGAATACTCCTTTTTGAATCGGATTTCATCACGGGAGACCAAAATTCCAACATTCCTGCAATTTGCACAATTTCATTAGTTTCGGGAACATAATCAATACTTTTGAAGTAAAACAAAAGCAAAAAGGTGCTAATAAGTAGTCAAAATCCCTACTTATCAACTCCCGCAACCTTAAGTCTTTGCTTGTCCTCAAGCAAATAAATTAATTCTCACCTCCTAAAGTTAAGGATAATTTTAGTGAGTAAAAGGTGAGCCATTCACACATCAGTTGGGACCAACAATTACTCACACTATTCATGTGTTATCAACAAGGCGACAAGTCAAATATTCATGCACATATAGTTCTAATGTGACATTTGAGGTTCAAGAATTGACTTTACTCATCAAGGGCGTGGACTCCAAACTCTTCCTCCTCTACTTTCTACTTGCCAAGATCACTTAAGAAATTAGCACTCAATCCGAAGATTCATGAAAGACTCACTCATCTCTCACAATAGAATGTCACAAGTACGGCTTCAAGTACCATAGGCTTGCCCTCATGTGGATCGCTACTAATGTAAGCTTACTCGGTTTGAAATCAAGTAGGACTTCTTTCAGGATGTAATGAAGGCTTTTGGATTAGGGTAGGATACCATATGGGTACATGGTTACACCTTTCCTTAAGCACTCCACACTTTCATTTTTTGGCTTACAAATTGCCGATTCTTGGAGGCACTTTCTTTTTATTGGGGACTAGAGAGACTTAACATCACTCTTTCTTGTTCATTTCATTGTTTTTCTCCCCTTTTGATTTCTCAATGCTTGGGATCATTACCTCTTTTTGAATCCCTCAACCCTTCCACTTATTTACTTTTATTTTTTTGCATTTTTCTTTTTGTTCTTTTCTTTTCTTGCCTTCTCTTTCATAGAGGTCATTTCTTTTCTCTTTTTGTGCCTTGGCACATTTTTTTCAAATGCCCCATATTTGCCCCAAACTTATGTTTATGCTAGTTATTTCACAAGAGTGTTAAGGAAAGTCGGGATGCCAAGAGAGGGTCACGATAAAATGGGTAAAGGCTTATAATATGTTTATCAAATGAGAAAGGCTAGAGGCTCAAAGGGGTTGACTAGGGATAACAACATTGGTTGGCAATAAAAAAACTCAAACGGGCCAATGAGAGCCTACAATCACTTCTCAAAACCAAGCAAAGCTTAGGATTTTTTTGTCTCGAAACACATTCGGGGCAAGTTCTAGACCTTTCGCATGGATACATAGACTAGCAATAATTCATCTCACCCCTCACACAACTAGATTATAAAAGAGGATAGAGTCGAGAGCCTACAACGACCACATTCAAGTTTAAAGATCACTATGGACTAATTAGACTACTCGATGATTACCAAAGTCAACTCAAGAGTCACAAAGTCACTAACTAGAGTTATTTCTTTTAAAAATCTTGTCTCTAACCATAAGCACATAGTTAAGCGTATTGGTGCCAATTGAAGCGTGGTTGACTCTTCGAGCATGACTTAATTAGGTCATTTTATTCATTACTACTGCTATTATTACCTAAACACAAAATGGACTCATTCCCTTAAGAAGGTTGTCATGTCATCCATCGTTGGGATGAGTCACCCGGTTCACACACCAACTACCTTTGGAAAGAACGTGACATTAAGAAAATCAAAGGTTTATTATCTACGAAAACATAAAAAGAAGTTACTTAACAAAACAAGAACTAATATGGAAAAGATAAAGAATCTAATAAGCAAAAACAAAGATAAAGAAGCTAATGAGCAAGACTACTAAAGATAGAATGAATGTACATAGTAAGAGAGAGAAAGAGAGAGAGAGAGAGAGAGAGAGAAGATAGTTAAATACAAATAAGAAAAAGAAAAAGTAACATCAAATTTTTATAGGCCAAATATATCAAAGTGTACCAAATGTGTCAAATCAACTCCAATCCCTCCCCTACCGAATAAAAGTAAGTGTTGTCCTTAATGCTTAGCAAAATAAGAGGATAAGAGGAATGGATGAATAAAACCCCCTATGGGTTCTTGGACATTTCTGTGTTCCCAGCAATTTCATTGCCCTCCTGGTCAGTCAACTGGTTCTCATTATCCTCGACTCTAGGTATGTCTAGGTTGGCAAACATCTGACGCACTGCCTCAACAGTGTCGGTAGCAAGGTCTGGCTCTTCAGACTGGCCAGCTGGTGCTACTAGTGCAGATGAAGGATCTGGGACAGACTGGTGCGAGTCAAGCAGTATGTCAAAGGGAAGTTCTCCGGCTGTAGCAATTCTATTCACCTTTCTCCGAAGCTTATCCACTGATTTGTTGCTGGCATGGAACTTTCTCATCTTCTTTACTTCCTTTCCCAGCTCTTCAATCACCAGCTCGTGTTGTACCAAGGTGCTCATAATTGTCTTCTAGTTCTCCAAGATCTTATTTAATGTCTCATCAATGGTCGAGGGAACCTGGGGTGCCTATGAGGTGGACTGCGCTGCAACAATATTGGACAAGTCAGACAGCTTTACAGTAGCTGTCTGCATTCAGTTGTTGATATTCTCCAATGTTTGGGAGAATCACAGTGCAAATAGTGGGCAGTGGGAATGGGCTTTTGAGCAACTCTGGGGTAGTAGTTGTAGCTGTGGATGATGGCGGAGGCATAGCTGTAGCACTGGAGAAAGGCTCAGCCGAAGTGGATAGAACATCAACTGTCTCAGAAGCTACCACTGCTGGCTCATCATACTAGCCTATAGTGGTAGGAGGCTCAACTTTCTTCTTCGGGTTGCTCGCATCCATCAGTTAGTACCAAGTTAAAGGTTTCTTCGGCCTCACCTTTGTGTCATAATCCCTCGGCTCTACCTTTGCATCAGTGAGATATTCTATAATTGTGTTGGAATATGGGTAGGACGATTCATCCTGCCATGCAGTCACTGAGATATTGGCCGATATCATAGCTCCCACATTGATTGGGTATCCGGCCATAATAGATTCCACAAGAACTACTCGAGGAATAGAAAGGTGAGTTTCGTTCTGCCACCCTTTTGCCTAAAAACTCAGAGTGTTTTGCTGAATGGGAACCCCGACGACAATCCATAGTGGTGGCGACCCTGGTGGTGCTAGAATCTCAGCTAACCAAGGTCGAACTTCGTCCTCTAGGCGCACTTCTCTAGAACTCCTTTGGTTCAACATCCTCAAAGCCCAAGTACATGTTGAGTGTATGTTGATCAAACCTCACCTTGAGTTTACGTACATTGGTCACCTGCGTCCCCTTTTTTATATGAGCCACATTAGCATAGAATTCACGGACAGGGTATTCCTTTACATCTACTACGCTCTTGGTGAACCATATCCACCCCTTGCGTGTCCTAAATCGTCTCAATATGGCGGGGGTTGTACCTCTCTAAATCTTTCAATAGAAATTGTCGCTCAAGAGTTAGCGACCTCACTGGCCACCATATACGGAAGCTGGTGAAGGCAGCCAGGCAGACAAAGCGGTCCTCCCAGACATCTTTTTCCTTTGATATTTCAAGGTTGAGAGCTGTTGCATCTCCCTCTCTGCCATCATCGAGGTTATCATAAACTGGTGCAAAAACCTGTGACTTAGGGACTAGTGTAGGCAATGGCTCAGAAGCCTGACTAGCACTCTCCGATCCCTCGAAAGTGCTATGAGATGAAGACGTCTCGTCCTTGAGCTGGTATCTCCCTTGCGGCCTCGAATTTATGTCGGCTGCTCGTGAATGGAGGCTGAGTTGCCCTTCGATACCTCTCTATACGGGACATATAAGCTAGTTTCAGAAAGGTCTTGACCTCTCCCTCTGTTGGCTAGTGCTTTCTTTCTTATTGTCTTTTGCTGGACAAGGGATAAGGCACTTTTGCCTCGGTCCCGAGAAGGTTCACCTCTTCCTTTTGAGGTGTCTCCTCGTCCTCTTGATCGAACCATTATCTGTATCAAGCAGATAAAATTATTAGTTGCAATTCAATGTTCAAACACATACTGCATACATGTGAGTAAAAGATTAACCAAAGGACATAGTGAGGGTGTACAGTTAGATCATGTTTGCAGGGAAGTGATTTGTGGTCCGCACAATTTTTCTTATGGCTGCAGATGGGGACTTGCGGACCGCACATTTTTGTTGTGTGGCAACAGAAATGAAGTGCAGTTTGCACAATTTAACTTGCAGCTGCAACAAGATTTCTGTGGTCCGCACAATTAAACTTGCGGCCATACATTGGAGTCTCAAAGTAAGGACTCTCTGATGACGCTAAATCTGTTGTTCTGTGGCTGCGATGGGAATTTTGTGGTCGTCACATTTTACCTTGCAGCCACAGATTCTTTATTCACATAGTTGCCCTAAATTCAACATCGGTAGACCGCCCAAATTCTAGTGCAACCACATATTTCAAAGATTACGTACGGATTAAACTTTTCTACTCAGGTTTTTTCAATTTCGTGTACAATTAGACATGGAAACATTATAGAAACATGAAATTATACTAACCTAGTCGCCATAGAGCATTTATTAAGCTAACCTAGTTAAGATTTTACCCTACATGTATACACAATTGAACTCTAATGACAGATGGCCTAAAGAAAGAACTAAAAATCTAAAATCAAACTAAAACAAAAAGTAACATGAAACTGAAGCATACCAAATGAAGTGAGTGTAATGAGTAAGTGATCAAAGTGGCTGTGTGTGTGGACAGATGAAACTTCCAAGAAAATTCAATAGAGCACAATTTTAAGATCAGAGAGTGAAAAGTGTAAATTTAACCCTGTTCCTCTATTTATACTAATGGTTCGCTAAGGGAAAGAAGGACGAGTTCGCTCGCATATTTTCATGTGCGGTCCGCACTCTGTTACCTGGGAACCTCATCTCAGCTTTTCATCTGTGGTGGCAGATCGACCTCCATATTGACAGGCTAAAACTTCAGAGAGTTGGTATTTTTAACATCTCGACTGTGAGGTCCGCAAGCTAAATGTGCGGCCACAATGCTCTTTTGCTATAACACTAACAAATTTTTGGTCCGCACAAACCAAATGCGGTTTGTATCCCATAGAGCACTTAGCTATATATTTGTCCATAATTCTTGTAAGTCACACTCACCCTTGTAACACACTGCAATTTAGAACAAAAATAAAACTAACTACAAAAGAAAAAGGAAAAGAAACATGGGTTGCCTCCCAATAAGCGCATGATTTAACGTCACGACACGACGCAGAATACCCTCAAGTAAAATGAATAACTGCCACGATGTGGCTATATCCAATTTTTCCCAAGTAGTGCTTCAACCTATGACCATCGACTCAGAATACTTCATTGTTTTTGTTTTTCAAGTCTAAAGCACTAAAAGGTGTCACACCCACAATTTCAAAAGGACCACTCTATTTAGATTTTAGCTTCCCGAGAAACATCCTCAAACTTGAGTTAAATGACAATACAAGATCGCCTACCTTGAACTCTTTGTTCCAAATGTATTTGTCATGAAGATATTTCATCTTTTCTTTGTATAAGGACGAACTTGCATAAGCGTGGTACCAAAACTTATCCAATTCATTCAAATGTGCAACCCTCAAGATTGCAGTTATATCCCAATCAAGATTTAGCTTCTTTAGAGCCCACACGGCCTTGTGCTCTAGTTCTACCAAATGATGAAATGCTTTTCCTAACACCAACCTGTATGGTAACATCCCGATAGGTGTTTTGTAGGCCGTCTGATAAGCCCATAATGCATCATCAATCTTCTTAGACTAATCCGTCCGATTAACATTCACTGTTTTGGAAAAAATATTCTCGATCTATCGGTTGGAGACTTCCGCTTTCCCACTAGCTTGTGGGTGATAAGGATTCGTAACTTTGTGAGTAACACCATACTTGTTAAGTAAAGTGTCGAAAGCCTTGTTGCAAAAATATGACCCCTCCCTCCCCCTCCCCCATCACTTATAGTTGCACGCGAAGTACTAAACCTTGTGAAATTCTTCTTCTTCAAGAACGCCACCACACTTCCCACCTCATTGTTGGGTAGAGAAATGGCCTCAAACCATTTGGACACATAATCCACCATGACCAAGATATAGGTGTTTCCACAAGAACTCAGGAAAGGGTCCATGAAGTCAATACGCCACACATCAAAAATATCAATCCACAAAACGGTAGTGAGAGGTATTTCATTTTTCTTTGAGATTTCACCGGCCCGTTGGCATTCATCATATCTTTTCACCAACACACTTGCATCCTTGTAAATAGGGGCCAATAAAAACCACAACTAAGCAAATAAGGCATCAAGTTGATACTAGCCCAAGATCACAAAGAGCTTTAGCAAACTCTACACTTTCAATTGTACAAGGAATCGTGAAAGCCCAGGGATCCTCCAACTTAGGAGCCATTGAATACACAATTGCACTCACTTGATGAGTGACTTTGATGGCTTCAAAATTCATTGAGTGCTTCCTTGTCACAAGATCCTTCATAAACTTTGCATAACCGGGCATTTGATCAAAGTCTTCAACTAATGGCACATTGATTGAGAGACTTTTCATCGTTTGAATGAACTTCTTGAATTGATTCTCACAATTTTTCTTGGCAAGTCTTTGAGGGTATGGAGGTGGAGTCTTAGGTAATGGTGCCTTAGCTTTTTTCACTACTGGCTCTGGTATGTTAATAATGTGTTCCCTAGACAGGTTCACCTCCTCTTGATTCTCTTCGACACAATCATCAATGTTAATCTAAACTTCATCATTAGCTTGCACTACATTGTTCAGAAGCTCCTCTTCTTGCATCACTTGGTCATCATCAACAAGTTGCCTTTGATTTGAGGTGGGTGCATTCCCACCTCTTCTACTTCTTGTGCTAACCGCCATAACATGCCCTGTGTTATTTCCACCCTTTTGGGTTTACTACCGTGTAACTTGGTAGTGCCCCCTTAGGACGAGAATTTGATGCTTGAGAGATTTTCCCCATTTGAACTTCTAAGTTGCGGATTGATCTGTTGTGTAAGACAATTTGGGAATCCGAATCGACATTCTTTTCCATCATTTGCTTGAACATATTTTCAATTCACCCCATTTGATTGTTTGAAAAACTTGAACCATGGGAAGGATAAAGAGGCGGGTTGCTCGGTTGTTGGTACATCGGGGGCCGTTAAAAACCCCACCCACGATTGCCTTGATTGTCGTTCTATCCGCCTTGATTGCCCCCCCCCCCTAATTTCCTTGGTTATTTCCACTCTAATATCCTTGATTGTTGTTGTTATACCAATTCCCTTAATTGTTGCCTCCACTCCAATTTGCTTGATTATTAGAATTTGAATTGCCTTGATTATTTTGAGATCGCCATTACTGTTGGTTTGGGCCTTGGAAATTGTTTCTTTGTTGTTGAAAATTGTTCACATATTGCACCTCCTCTTCTTATTCACTATAGGAATCATTTTGCTCAAAACTACCATCTTCTTGCACATAGTTCTCCACTCAATTTTGCACTTGTGGACCTTTGGTCCTCCTCTTGTTCACCATCATGTTCACTCCTTCCATGGAATTGACTTGCTTGGGATTTAGCACTTGATTTAGTTAGGCCTTTGCTCGTTGAGTCATGGTGGTTCTCAATTCAGCAATTGCTTGCCCATGGTCTTGTAATTCTTTATGAAGTTGGATCATATTCGGGTCACCTTATGGACCATTTGCTCGGGATTGCCAAGCCAATGACGTTTCTGCCATCTCATCCAAAATCTGACACACCTCCGCATAATGTGTAGTCATGGAGTTCCCACCGGTAAGTTGACTCACTTCACACTGGTTGGTTGTGTTAAACCCACAATAGAAGGTTTGTTGAATCATATTTTCCATCATATTGTTGTTGGGAGATTCATTGACCATTGTTCTATAGCGTTCTCATATCTCTTGTAGTGGTTCATTCCGCTCTTTCTTGAATGCCAAAATCTTATCTTGAAGTGTAGCCATGTGTCCCGAAGAGAAAAACTTAAAAATAAACTGTTCTGCCAACTCATCCCAAGTGTAAATTGAATGGTCCGGCAATCGTCCCAACCAATCTAAAGCTTTTCCCCGTAGAGAGAAGAGAAAAAGCCTTAGCCTCAATGCATCCTTAGAGACATTCGTTTGTTTGCTCCCCCAACAAGTATCCACAAACCCCTTCAAATGTTTGTACGCATTTTGAGTTGGAGCACCAGTGAATAAACCCCATTGCTCAAGCAAAGTGAGCATCATATTGGTAGTTTTGAGGTTGCCTGCCCTAATAAGGGGAGGGACTATTGTACTTGCATATCCTTTATTGGGTAATATCCAGTGTGGAGCCGCTCGTGGTGGAGGTGGGGGTGGGGGTGGAATGGGCATATTGTCATGAGGTATCCGACTGCTCTGATTGACTTATGGCACATGAGGTACCTCCTCAACTTGCTCATCCTTGACGTCCACATCCCCCAAAGGCATATTTCCAAGATCATTGTTTGCTGCCATAGTTGTACCTAAAATTATTTCGCACAAGTTAGTAACACAGAATGAAAAGAATATATTCAAAAAACAAACCCAAATATATAGCTAATACCGTTTTAACTCCCCGGCAACGACGCGAAAAATTTATTACGTCCACAACTATGAGGTGGGGTAGAATCCAGAGGGATTTATAAGGGGTGTTAGGAGTATATACTTTATAAGAGTGAATGGACTAACTAAATTTGCACTTACACAATAAAGTATTGATTTCTACTTCTACTACTACTCTAGTAATTGAAAGCTAAGAAAAAGAAACTAGAAATGAACGATTGTTTTTTATGTTTTTTCAAATAGTTTAAAAGCCTAGGGATGTGACCATAACCTAGGTTGTTCTCTTAGTGGGATACAGACGTTAATACTTGTTTTATTTATTGAGGTGTATTATAGCTCTCAGCTCTACATTACCCACTCAATACCTCTTGATCAGAGAGTGATTCTGCCCAATTTGGATTTCTCAAGTCCAAATTGGTATCAAACAAAATAGTTGATATGAGCTCAAGTCGGGTTCTTACTATCTCTAGTTTGAACCCTTTAATTAGGCTAATCAAACTCTCAATTAGTCCAATTCCTCGTTACCAAGTTGTCCTAGACTAGGTCCCACTTTCTCAAGTAGAGACTAAGTCAAAAAGACATGAATCAATATTTTCAACCATTAATTCTAAAATTGAAGCATGAACTAAGCTAAATAATCAACATCTAATCATAAACAAGCATTTATTAAATACCCTAAAGTTTTACACACTAGGGTTGGGTCACAACCCTAGTAAGAACCTAGTTACTCATAATAGAAATTGAAGAGAATAAAGAAGAAAAGCTAATTAAACTCATAATCAAAGATTAAAATGATAAAATATAATGTTTAAACGCTAAAATAATCACAAACTTCCTAAAATGGCAAAAGGTAACGGCTACAATAGCTTTTTCTTAAAAACTTGACCTAAAATTATGAAACTCGTCTATTTATAGTGGGCCAAAATACCCTGACAAAAATTTCCCTCGGGAGGTTCTGCGACCGCACAATTCCATGTGCAGTCTACAGATTTCTTCAGCTAGCAGGCGAGTGGGTTTCTGCAGCTGCACATTTCTGGATTGCAGCTGCAAAGCAACTTCTGCTGCCGCAAAATTCTTGTGCAGTCCGCACTTCAGCAAGGCGTCAAGACTTGGTCTTTTTGCATATTCTTTTAACTTTAAATTTTTGTCAACGAAGCCATGTTCTACGACCGCACAATTCATGTGACGTCCGCATATTGGTCAAAATCATGTTGGGTTCTGTTGCTTGGTTTGCAGTCGCACTAGCTCACTAATGTTCTTCAAATTACCACCTAAATTGATAAATTTTATCCTCTCATGTATCTCCACTAGCTCCATATACTTCCTGATCAATGGGAGCCAAACTGATCCTTTCAATCATACTAGAGGAATCAGGCAGGGTGACCCTATCTCCCCTGTCTATTCATTATTGGCATGGAAAGGCTCTCAGGGAATATTGACCAGGCAATCCTGAGAAAAGACTGGTTTCCAATCACCACCAATAGGAATGGCCTTCTCACCTTTTCTTTGTTGATGATCTCACACTCTTTGGTAAAGCCAATTAGAAGAGTGTGATGCTATCCTGGCTACCTTAGATGAGTTTAACATTGCATCAGGCCAAAAGGTTAACTTCCAGAAATCCAAGTTCATCTTTTCAACCAATTGCAAGGAGGAATGGGCTAATAGATGCAGCTCAATGCTAGGAATTAGTAAAAGCATAGATTTTGGTAAGTACCTAAGTTTTCCCATTTTCCATAAAAGACCTACCAATAAAGATTTCCAATTCATTATTGACAGTATGAATACTAGGTTGGTTGGCTGGAAAACTAAAATGTTAAACATGGTTGGCCGTACAACTTTGGCCAAATCTAGCCTAGGGAGCATTCCCAGCCATGTGATGAACTATGTAAAGCTACCCTCTTACATTACCAACTAGATAGATAACATCCAAAGGAACTTTATATGGGGAACAACTGCTGAAAAAAGAAAACTACACATGATCAAAGCTAGCCTGACCAGTCTAGCTTGGAGATTATACAAGACCACTAACACTATGTGTGCTAGGGTTCTAATTGGGAAGCACTGTGGTGGTAACCATTCTAGAGCTAAACCAAAAACTAGAACTTGGCAATGTATCTAGCAATGATGGAAAGTCTGTCTCAAGGTCTCTAGATGGGTTTTTCTTAAAGGGGATAGAGTCAACTTCCTTATTGACAACTGGATGCCTAATATGCAACCCCTCAACACAATCCTCTAGGGGCCTTGGCACAACTCTGACTCGACCATTAAGGTTAGCTCCATCCTCAACAATGAGGAATGTAACTTTGATGTTGTTCACTACCCCATCCTCAAGGATATTGAGTGTGTTATTCAAATCCACCTTCATTCCTATTTCTAGCAAACTGAGGATAAACTTATATGGAACCTCAATGGAAATGGGCTTTTCAGCTCCAAACCTGCCTACAACCTGATTAGCTTTGAGCTAAACCCTAGTACCAGCCATGATGAGTCTTTTGGCTGGATTTGGAAGCTAAAGGTCCCTAATAAGATAAAATATTCACTTGGATGATGCAACATAGTAGTCTTCCCACTGCCAAGCACTTAAACAACATAGAATTAAATGTTAACCCAATATGTCATTTCTGCTCCTCTAGAGTGGAAGACATAAACTATATCTTCTTTGAATGCATAATGCCAGAATATTCTGGATGTCCCTAACCCTGGAGTGTACTAATAAGGCCTCACATCAACATCTTGTGTTTTCAATGGTGCACTAGGAGGATACATGGCACAAGGTCAAGAACATGCAGTTTAATGATGATATCAACTAGAAATGCCTTCTTCCTTTTTGTTTCTGGAGCCTATGGCTCACAGTAAACAACCATCTTTTTGAAAAGAAAAAGAACTTTGCCCCTATTAAGAAACCATTGTCGGAGCCACTGAATACCATCATGTGGTTGTCCAATACATGGATAAAGGTAAAACCACTAGAGTCTACATTAAATGGGAGCACTACTGGATCCTATAAGCTTAATACTGATGGGGCTACTTGCCCAAAATCAAGAGTAGGAGGGGCTGGGGGTATCCTTAGGAATAACAGGGGTGACTAGGTGATAGAATATATGAGAGGCTTACCACATACCATCAGCTTAGAGGCTGAACTCGAAGCGCTATCGCAGGGTCTCAAAATAGACCTCGAACACAAACTCACACCTCTAATAATCTGCACTGATTCTAAACAGGTTATAAGGATGCTAAATGAGGGAAACCTACATTATAACTCTATTATCATTGAATGTAGGTCATTGATGGAGAAATTGGAGAACCCAACACTAGGACATAATTTCAAAAAGCTAAATCAGGTGGCGTACCTCCTCGCAAAGAAAGGAGCAGAAATGGAGTTATTTGATAGGACATAAATTTTGATAGTTCTTCCGGTGTTTGTAAACAAGGCACTATGCGCAAACATCCTAGAAGCTATTTTTGTACGTAAAACCAGGGGAAATCCCTTTGTAATGAAACTCTCGAAAGCAGTAGTTCTTAAACAATAATGTAACTATTTTTGCTATATTTATATAATTATCTAGTTCACCAAAAATAAATCACTAGAGAATGTAAATGATGGTTGCATTTGCATATCATTTATATTTTCCTATGCACCAGAAACCATAGTTCATGGAGTTAGAATTTGAAGTTTATGATTTCTGAATTTACCATCAAACTAATATAGTTCATTTTAATTACCGGTATTCAATTATTTATTAGTACATATTTAATGAATTTCTAATATAAATACAAAATCTAAGCAAAGTGAAAAATTTCACGAATGATGCAAGAATTCTTGAGATTGCATAGGACAATATTTGGTATACACGCCACTCAGTATAGCTTCCAATCATTGATTTTCTTTATTCGTCTACTCTTGTGCGGCTTGTATAATTGCAATCTGTACCCAAACACAATATTAATCGTTCTAAGTAGTCACTAGAAGTGGCAAACGGATAGGTCAAGTCAGGTCGGGTATAGACGGGTCAGAAACAGATAATGCAAAAAGAAATAAATTATCCAACTTGACCCATATTTAATACGGATAAAAAATAGATTAATTGGCGGATAATCCGCGGCTTCTTGAATATGATCGCTTTTGGGAGAATTCACAGTCTCCCAAACTTGATAAACCCCGAATTTGAGGCTTTACAAATGTAAAAGTTAAACTTATTAGTTATCCATTTTCTAAGTGGATAATATGGTTCTTATCCATATTAGACCCATTTTTAAAAAGTTCATTATCCAACCTATTTTTTAATGGATAATATGGGTGAATAACTATTTTTTTAACCATCTTACCACCCCTAGTAGTCACCATGGATGCAATAGAATCTAAAAAGTGTATTGAAGAAATATTTACTACTCTCTCCAGTTTTAGAGGATGTTTGGATTGGCTTTTAAGCTGGTCAAATCAGTTTTTAAGTTCTTTTTAGCTTTTTTTAGTATTTGGCAAAGTCAAAAAGTGCTTAAAATAAGTTAAAATTACATATAAAAGGCCAAAAATCCCAACTTATTGCTTTTTGGCTTCTGATAGGTTCAAGAAGTTAGTTACAGTCGGTTAAAAAGTGTAGGTGTTGAGCTTTATTTAGCCTTTTGTAAGAATGTCAGCAGGCTGTTCGTTGGTGCTAATATACTCAGTCTTCACAAGTCCCTGTTGTATCTTCTCTCTTATGAAATGACAGTCTATCTTAATATGTTTTATTCTTTCATGGAAGACTGGATTAGCTGCAATTTAAATTGCAGCTTTACTGCCACTGTACATAGTTACTGGGAGTTCAAACTTGAGACCAATTTCTTTGAGCATTCATAATAGCCACGTCAATTCTGCTATTGCTGAAGCCATGCTTCTATACTCAGATTAAATAGAGCTTTTTGAGACTGTAGTATGTTTCTTTGATTTTCACGACACTGTTGAATCTCCAATCTTCACTAGAAAACTTTTAATATACTTCCTTGTTTGAGGGCATGCTGCCAATCAGCATCACAGAATGCTATAATTTTATCATGTGGTTTACTTGACAGAAGCACACCCAGGCCAGGCTTATTTTTGATATATTTAAATATTCTTTGAGCTACTTCCATGTGCGACCTTTTTGGTTGTTGCAAAAATTGGCTTAAGTTCTGGACACTAAAGGCTATGTTTGTCCTTGTGACTGTGAGATATAGTAACTTTCCAATAAGTCTTTGGTATGGTCCTTGATCAGTTAGGACTTCAACTTCTGTGAGTGAAGCAGTTGAGAAATGTTCATCATATTCCCTAGTTGTAAGTTTGAGATTGTTGTCCATAGGTGTACCTATTAGTTTTGCAGCTGAGAGTCCAAGTTCAGACACTAATTCTAATGCATATTTTCTTTGGTGCATTAGGATTCCTTTATCTGACCTTGCAAACTCGATCTCTAGAAAGTAGTTTAATTCTCTCAAGTCCTTCATCTTGAATGCTTTCTGTAGAGCACTCTTGGTGTTCTTTATAATATCCAGCCTATCACATGTTATTAACATGTCATCAACATAGATTAGAACCACTATAGTGCCTTTGTCTATCTTCTTGATGAATAGGGAATGACCAAATTGGCTCTAAGTAAACTAGAAACTCAACAAAGCTTCTGTCAATTTTGCATTCCACTGCCTTGGTTCCTGTTTTAATCCGTAGAGGGATTTTATGAGTCTACACTCTTTAGTCTCCCCTTGACTCTGAAATCCCTATGGTAATTCCATGTACATTTCATCAGTAAGATCTTCTTGTAAGAAGGCAGTATACATATTCACTTAGTGTATATGCTAACCTCTTGAAGCTGCTATAGATAGGATTGATCTCACTGTCACTATCTTGACTACAGGAGAGAGAGTATTCTAGTAGTCTATGCCTTCTTGTTGACTGTAGCTTTTTGCTATAAGTCTTGCCTTAAGCCTTTCTACTTCACTTGTTGCTTTATACTTAATCTTGTATATCTATTTGCAACCAATTGGTGTCTTCCCTTCTAGAAAGCTTACAATCTCTCATGTGTTGTTATCTTGTAGTGCATTGATCTCTTATTGCATTGCTTCAATCTAGTTTGGATCTTGAGCTGCTTCAGCATAAGACTAAGGTTCTGTAATAGATGAGAAGGCTGATAGAAAAGCATTGATTTTGATGAGATTTTTTCATAGGAGATGAAGTCTGAAATTAGATAAGTGGTACTGTTATGTAGACTAAGAGATATGAATTATTTTCTCCATATAGGTGGCTTTGAAGTTCTTGTTGACTTCCTAGTGGGTTCAGTTCTTGGTTTTGCTCTTGACATAGTCTTAGTGAGCAATGATTGAGTTATTGGTGACTATATTGGGCTGTATCAGAGGTTGTGTGTTTATATTGATCTGAGGTGTGTTTATAATGGATTGTGTTTCTGGATTAGTTTGAGCTGGAGGCAATGATGGGCTGATAACTGATGGTTGTTGTGCTATCTCATAATGTGTTATCTCATTATTTCCATTCACTCTCCTATTAGGACATCCTTGTAGTTCCAGATTTGAAAGGTGTTCATCTGCTAAAACCATATGAATTATAGTGTTGGTGAATATTGGAATCTTAGTAGTACTCTATTTGAATGGAAAATCATCTTTCTTGAAACTAACATCTGTGATGACCCAAAAGGGTCATCTTATGTTTTAGAACTTGATTATGCGCTCTTAAGCCTTAAAAATCTCATTTGTACCCTCCTCGATTTGCGTGCATAGTTCAGGCATATTTCCGTAAAGCTTTTATGTTGGAAGTTGATAAAAATAAGAATTTTTTCCTTAAAAGTTGATTTTAGATGACTTCGGTCAGAGTTTTGAGTAAACAGACGCGGACCCGTATTTTGAGGGTCCCGATGGGTCCGTAATAAAATATGGAACATGGGCGTATGCCCGAAACCGAATTCCGAAGTCCCTGGCTTGAGTTATGAATTTTTGTTGAAAATTTAAAGTCTAAAAATCTAATGGTTTTTAAGAATTGATTGATGTTGACCTCATTGATACCGGGTCAGTATTTTGGTTCCGGAGCCCGGTGCAGGTCCATTATAATATTTATAACTTATCTGTGAAATTTGGTGAGAAACAGAATTGCTTTGATGTGATTCAAACGTCTGATTGAGAAGTTAGAAGTTTTAAAGCTTTCTTGAAAAATTTCATTTGATTTGGTGTTCAATTCGTAGTTCTAGGTATTATTTTGGCGATTTGATCGCGCGATCAGGTTCGTATGATGTTTTAAGACTTGTATGCATATTTGGTTTGGAGCCCCGAGGGCTCGGGTGAGTTTCGGATAGGCTACAGAGTGAATTGAACTTAGGAATTTTTACTGGTGTGCTTCAGGTCTGCAGACTTCGCATTTGCAAGGTCTGGCTCACAAATGCAAGCCTCACATTTGCAAAGAACTCATCGCAATTGTGAGCAGTTGCGCTGGGAGGTAGACTTCACATTTGCAAAGTATTGGTCCCATTTGCGATCAACTCGGGCCGCATTTGCGAACAAGCGTTCGCATTTGCGAAGGTAGCAGATCTGGGGACAACTTCACATTTGCGAAGTGTTTCTCGCAATTGTGACCCCTGATCGCATTTCGACATCTGCAGCTGTGTAAAAGAGACTTAGATGGGATTTTTCTCTCATTCTTCAAATTTTTAAAACCTAAAACACAATAGGCGATTTTCCAAAGACCATTTCTTCCCCAAATCATAGATACGAGTGGTTTGGAGGTGGATACTAGAGGAAAAGCGGTAATTGAGCATTGAGTGGCCCGTGGAGCGAGGTAAGTGTCATGTCTAACTTTGACTCGAGGGATTAGGAACCTTTGACTTATTTGCTATATGAAATCCATGTGAGTGGTGTATAGGTGAGGTGACGAGTACCTATGCACCGCCAATTTATCTGTTTTTGCATGTTTCTTTCCCGTTCTTCTCATATTGTCTCTTTCCCTCTTATAACTGCTACATGCTTTACTTATATTTTCATGCTTAATTGTTACCGATAGATATTGTTTCTCTTTGTTGAAGGTATTAGTTATTTCGTAGCTTCGTTGCCTCCTATTATTTGCTTAGGCTAGTTATCGGTACTTCCATGATATATTCTGGATTGGTCTCGCTGAGTAGTATTACATGTGTAAAGTCTCATAGTGTATAAGCTTCTTAGTTGTTTTGGTTGAAGTTAAGCCTTGTGAAGGGTTATGTGATTTGAATTGTGAAATTTCTATACTTGCTGAATAAATGATACTGATATGGTGGGATCGGGTTGCGCACCGCAACAAGTGAAATAAGGGTGATATACTGAGGAGGAATAAGGGTGAAATAATATGTACGGTGGGATCGGGTTGCACGCTGCAACCGATGTAATAACGGTGGATTGTGGTGAAATAAGGGTGAACCGTGATTGTAATTATTGTGATATGGTGGGATCGGGTTGCACGCCGCAATACTCTTATTTATATTTTGCTGTTTATGTTAATAAGAGGAAAAAAGGAAGGAATATGATATGTACGGTGTGATCGGGTTGCACGTCGCAACAATCTATATGTTTTCACTTTTTTAACTGTGTTGGTTTTACCGGCATTGCATTTAAATTGTTAAAGATTGGTAATTCTGAACTTTGCTGGTTTATTCTTGAGGATGTGGTTATCATATTCAGTTGACTATTTAATTCTATTCAGTACCTCTATTACATCGTCATTATTATATATACTGCGTACAGGTTATAATGTAGGTGACCCGCCTTAGCCTCATCTCTACTTCGTCGAGGTTAGGCTCGGCACTTACCAGTACATGTGATCGGTTGTACTGATACTATACTCTGCACACTGTGCAGATTTCAGAGTCAGTCCCAGCAGTGGTTATTAGTGTGCTCGGATTGGACATTTGCGGAGACTTGAGGTACGGCTGTTTCGCGCCCGCAACTCCTGGAGTCCCCATCCTCTTTTATTTTTAGTTGTATAACTTTATTCAGACAACTTTGTACTTATTTCAAACCTTTATATGTATTACTTTAGAAGCTCATGCCCTTGTGACACCTAGTTCAGGGAATTGTAATAGATGTTTGGCTGGTTTAGTTTCCGCATTTATACTTTGTGTATCTGTTATTTCAATTTGTTATTTTTGTCATCATCTAAAACGGTTAAAAGAAGCAATTATTCTAACGTTGGCTTGCCTATCAAGTGAAATTTTAGGCGTCATCACGGTCCCGACGGTAAAAATTCTGGGTCGTGACAACATCCTTGCTAACAAAAAAACATTTGTTATTGAGATCATATAATGTATAACCTTTTTGTACCTTCGAGTATCCCATCAGTACATCAGTCCTTGTCCTTGGTTGGAGTTTATCTGTATCAGCAAGGTTCTTGGCATATCATAGGCATCATATTACTCTTAGGTGATTGAGTGAAGATTTTCTATTATACATCTTTTCATATGGAGATATTTTAACTACAGATTAAGGCAACCTATTAATCAGATACACAGCAGTTTGAACACAATGTCCCCAAAGTTTTAGAGGAATATTTGCCTGAAACCTGACTGCTCTTGTTATTTCTAGAATATGTCTATGTTTTCTTTCTGCAATGCCATTTTGCTTAGGTGGATAGGTACATGACCTTTGATGCATTATACCTAATTGTTTGAATATATTGTTACATACATCATTCAGAAATTCAGTACCATTGTCAATCTAATAACTTTAACCATGACATTAAATTGAGTTTGAACATATTTTAGTAAGAATGGAATAACAATACTGGCATCTGATTTTAGTTTTAACAAATAGACTCATGTCATTCTAGTGTAATCATCTACTATGGTTAGAAAATATTTGTTTCCATCAAAGGTTTGAACATTATAAGGTCCCCAAATATCCATATGAACAAGATCAAATTTATTAAAACTTTTACTTGAGCTAGCAGGGAAAGGGAATCTACATTGTTTAACACATGGACATATACTACACTTCTTAATAGTTTCTACTATAACCTGATTATTGGCAGGTAGTATTTTATTTAAGGTAGTACTTGATACATGGTCAAATCTCATATGCCACAGTTTTATTTCATCTTCACTAACAACAATAACTTGATGCACTTTTAGACTGGTTTCTCCAAGTTTTCCCGTAGACTTGTTTAATAGCAGATATAGGCCTTCAATCTCCTTCACCTTGCCACTGCAAAGATCCTTAGACACACAAAAATTAGGTTAAAAGGCAGCTACACAGTTTAATTGTTTTATTGCATGTGAGACTGACATAAGGTTATACTTGAACTGAGGTAGTAGAAATACATTAGTTAGAGTACTGTTATAAGAAATTGTGCTAGAGCCAATGTGTGTTACTTGTGATACATCACCATTTGGTAATTGCATATTTTTTGAATTTGTACTTTTTAATAGAGATGCTTTGTCTAGCATGTTTATATCAGAAACCATATGGTTTGTGGCACCAATGTCAATAATCCAGTCTCGAAGATTTTTGACACTAGCATTGCCTTACTGCTGCTAATACCTGCTTTTTTACCTGTTACATTGGCTGAGGAAGCAGTATGGGAATTTGTACTTTGCTGCTAACTTTGATTAAGTAGTTGCACAATCTGTCCATATTGAGGCTGAGTGAAAGCTCATGCTCCAGTCTATTGGCTTTATTGTTCCCTTGATTATCAAGTTGTGTCACTGATCACTGACTTCATCTGAGAACATATTTTAAGAAGCAGATGAACTACCTGGACCTCCCTTTCTTTTGAATTTTGACTCTTGAGGATAACCTTTCAGTTTATAACAGTTTTTCTCTAGTGTAATTCCTCATCTTGCAGTGATCACAATACAAGTTATTGGTTTTTTTGAACTTCTGACCTTGATATCCTGTCTTAGAGTACATGACAGTAGGATCAAGAGTAGGCATAGTACCCAATAGACCCACTGAGCTTGAGATTGCTCCCACAGCCTTTTGTGACTTATCACTGATTATCATAGCATAGGCTTGGTTTACTGAGGGTAGTAGTGTCCTTAGAAGTATTTGACTTCTAGCTTGTAGATAGTTATTATTTAGCCCCATTAGAAACTGATATAATTTCTGTCTTTGCAGATAGGCTACAAACTCCCTTAATTTATCACATTTGCAGCCTGGTAGTGGCACAAGGGCCTCTAATTTGACCCGAAGTTCTTTCAACTTTGTGAAGTAAGTAGCCACAGATGTTGTTCCTTGAGTTAGTCTTAATTTCTGATATAGGCTAAATGATCTTGATCCATCCACCTTATCAAATCTTTCTTTCAAATCTTCCCAAACATCTTGAGCACTATCTGCATACACCATTCCCCCTAGCAAATTAGTAGACACGGTGTTCATTATCCAAGATTGGACTATACCATTACACCTCTCCCACTGGTACCAGAATTCTTCTCTAAAATTTTCTTTCTTCCAAGAGCCATCAACAAATCCCAACTTATTTCTTTCTAGCAGGGCTATTCTCATATATTTGCTCCATAAAGAATAATTCTCAAAACCAGTCAATTGTAAGGAGATGAGAGAAATGCCACTTACATCAATCGAGTGTAAATGTAGAGGATGATTATGATCCATGACTGGTATTGCTTCAGGTGCCGATTAAGTTCCATTTGCATCAACTTGAACCACAGATGGTGAAGTACCAACTATAGTTCCCATATTCTGAGAATTGTTGATTGTCATATCTTCAGATGATCGCAATTAATCAACAAAGCTTGCTTCAATACAGATTATCAGAATATAGATTCTCATACTTCTTCAAGATTCGAAGAAAGATTTTTACAGATTTGAATTTGTCAAGAACAAGAACTTTTGATTCGCGGAAGTGATTGAATTCTATTGCTCTGATACCATGAAGAAGTTTAAGTGTACACCATAAGAACAGTATGATTAGAAGTAATTAACAATAATAAATGGAGATCACACATAGAAGAATTCATTAGTTTGAGGTGATAAAGAGGAGAAGAAGAAGAAGAAGAAGAAGAAGAAGAAGAAGAAGAAGAAGAAGAAGAAGAAGAAGAAGAAGAAGAAGAAGAAGAAGAAGAAGAAGAAGAAGAAGAAGAAGAAGAAGAAGAACACTGGAGAGAATGAACTAAGAGAAGAATATTCTTCATTAATCAATATCTGCATACATCTACACGTATATATAGAAGCATATTATCTCCTGCTTATCTAAGAATTTAACTCTCTAAAGTCATAACTAACTTAACTAACTCGTAACTAAACTAACTTTTTAACCGATTGTAACTAACTTCTTGAACCTATGAGCTGAGCTACTAGACTAGTTGTTTTCCTTCTCATTCTTGATATTATATTCAATAGCTTCAAAGTTATTTATGCTGAAAAATCACTTTTTTAAGCCAATGCAATCAGGTCCATAGTTTATAACGGATGAACTTCAGCTATATGTGATTGAAGTGCAGGCAAAAATTAAATTGCCGAATTTCAGTCATATGTGGCTAAAGGCATGCAAATTGCTTGAACTTCAATCATACTAGTCTGAAATAAAAATGCTTGAATGCAGGCAAAAATGCCTGAATTTCAGCTATAATTGCACGAAGTTCAATTTTGTATGTGACTTCTCAGCTTTCGAAGACAGGATCGTATGTCTGAGGTTGTTCCCGAAGTGATAGATTTGCAAAATATTATAAACTTAGGGTGTGACTTAAATAGCAGCCCTACTATCAATTATCTATGCACTTCGCCCTTAAGCAAAAATTATTGTATTTGTCTGAACATGTAGCTAACATGGCAGCTCCGGCCCTGGTTCATACGCAAAACATGATTATCTTTTTCTTCTTCTTTTTTTTGGGAGAAACCATGCTCATCCCATCAATCAGAAAGACATGATCAAAACATGATTACCAATACATCAAAGAACATTGAAATTCATGTGACCTGGTTAATAATTGACGCGACAAGTTTGCATTCGATGAAAGTAATACGTAATATGACCGGTCTTATTATATATGTTACAAAATCTCAATGTGTTTGTCATTCAGTAAAATAAATGACATAAATCATATACTCTTATATAAAAGGTTTTGCAATTAAATTCGTGAATTCAAATATTGAAATTTCTTCTTCCAAAGTGTGGGAGCGACATTCGAAGCTATAACCATTATTCTGTCAGGTATCAACCTAAAAGACAGTCAGTGATGGTTAGTTAACAGGAGAGAGAAAAATTAGAAAAACGATTTAAAAAATTATTCTCCAAGCGGAAATAGACTAAATGGCCATACAAATTTGACCAAAAACATGTTGACCTGTTCCAAATCCTAGCAAAATTACTTGTACCAAACGACTTGTATACTCCCTTCGACCTTTGTCCTATTTTATACGAAGGTATTTCAATTTCGAGAGTTAATATTCTTCTTTAATCGAGTTTCTTTCATATTTTAAATTGTTAAGTATTGTGACTTATAGTACTTTTTATGTAGTTTTCAAATATATAAATTTTATTTCAAAAAATTTAAAGATTCTATGTTCAAATTAACGGTCAAAATTATGAAATTTGAATTTCGATAAGCGAAAAATGTCACATAAATTGAGACAAATGGGATATTTGATATTGATTCACAAAAACAAGAATACAAACAATGTAAATAGAATCATACATTAGAAAAGTTGAACAATTATCCATGTTAGTGACCCCTATGTAACTATATATAATGAAAAGAGAGATATAGAATGGATAGTATATATAGGAGGCATAGCAGTTACATTATAGGATCGTTTGAGAGAACCAGGCTAGTGGTATGGTTGTTCTATGGGACCATGCCAAGGTGAATGTCCACAACTTTGTTCCTAGCAATCATGAAATACATGCAACCATTGAGGTATGCCCTACTAGATTCAACTGGTTATTTTCTTTAATTTATGCTAGTACTAATTCAGTTACTAGAGACCAATTGTGAAAAAATATTGAAAGCATTACGGACAATTATAATGGGCCATAGTTGAGGGTGATTTTAATAATATTTTTAGAGATAATGAGAAGTTAGGACGTAAACCATTGAACCTTAGACGAGCGTAAAAACTTTGGTCTAGTCTTAACTATTATAAATTACTTGATTTTGGCTATAAGGGTTGTAAATACACTTGGTCTAACTATAAATTCACCAATAATAGCCTTATTATGGAACATCTTGACAAAGTCTTTGGTAAAGACCAACGGATTCAAATCTTTCCAAATGCTTCTATAACTGATCTTCCTAAAACCCACTCGGATCATAATCCTTTACTCATTAGCCTCATTCCTAAACAATGCCACCAATTTCCTAAACCGTTCCGACTCGAACCTTTTTGGTGTAAGCACCCCCAATTTAAAAATGTGATAACAAACGCATGGTGTAACAACTCCTACACCATGGCTACATCCACCTTTAAGGATAATGTCATTACTTGAAAAAATAACACTTTTACTGATATTTTAAAAAATAAAAAATGTATTCTCTCTAGACTCAAAGGCATACAAAATTCCACAACTTACCACTCGAGTACCTTCCTCCAAAATTTAGAAGCAACACTAAAACATGATTATAATAACATTTTGAAAATAGAGGAAAATTACTGGAAACTACGATCTAGAATCCATTGGCTAAACGAAGGAGATGCTAACACAAAATTTTATCAAATTATGGCTACTAACAGAAAAAGAAGAAATAAAATTATTTTCTTTAAGGGTGATAATAATAAATGGATTGATGACTCTGAAGCCATCATCAATCATACAAGTGATTATTTTAAAAAGGTTTTCACAACTTTTCATGTGTCTAGTGATTGGAATAGTATAAAAAATGACCCAAAAAACTTTAATAATACTGACTTATCCTTTCTGGATAATCCCATCACAAACTCTGAAATTATCAAAGCATATTTTTCTTTTAAACCTTACAAAGCTCTTGGCTCGGATGGACTTCATCCCTTTTTCTTCCAAAAATATTGGAACATAATAGGCAGCTCAGCTATTAGCCTCTGCCAGGACGTTTTCAATAGTGGAAAATATTCGGATGGCATAAAAGATACTCTCCTATGTCTAATTCCCAAAATTTCTAATGCAAATAACTTAAAAAACTTTACGTCCATAGGTTTATGTAATACTATTTATAAAATCATTACTAAAGTCATTACTAATCGCTTGAAGCCTTTCCTAAACACCCTTATCAACCCCTTTCAAGCTAGTTTCCTAAAAAATAAAAAAGCTAGTGATAACGCTATCATTATTCAAGAACCCATCCTCAAAATGAATAAGTACCATGATAAAAAACACAATATGATCCTAAAAATCGATCTAGAAAAAGCTTTTGACCGTTTTGAATGGACCTTTGTCTATAGAGTCCTCACCTCTTTTAAATTTTCCCCCAATATCACAAACTCATTATGAACTGTGTTTCGTCAAGTAAAATAGCTATCCTTGTTAAGGGCTCTAGAACTGCTTACTTTACCCCTAGTAGAGGTATTAGGTAGGATGACCCTATGTCTCCATATTTATTTATACTTTGTATGGAAATGCTTTTTACTCTCATCAACCACAAGGTGGATATGGAATGTTGGGATCCGGTGACTATAGGAAAAAAAACTATCACCAATTAACACACCTTTTCTTCGCAGATGATCTTACTCTAATGGCTCAAATCAATAAAAACACTACAACTACTATTAAACAATGCCTAGATTTATTTTTCTACCTATCAGGGCAGACCATTAATAGGGCAAAATCAAAAACCATCATATCTAAATAATGCCCTAAAAATAATGGCTCCAATCTTCAAATTTTCTCAATATCAACATTAGTCATGCCTTTGGTAAATACTTAGGTTTTCCGACTACTAACTCGAAACCTAGAACCTCTGATTTTCAATTTGTTCTCGATAATATGCTTGCAAAATTGGCTACTTGGAAAACAACTGTCTTAACATGGCTGGCAGGTGCGTTCTGGCTACCTCATGCCTAAACTCCCTCCCAAATCACATTATGCAATACACTCTACTGTCGTCCAAGATTTTTAATAACATAGACAAAATTTAGCGAAATTTTATATAGAGTACAAATGCCACTTCCAAAAAACTCCATCGTATTAACTAGGGAACCATCACCAAACACAAGAAGGAAGGCAGATTAGGGATACACACAGCAAAGAATAAAAATCTAGTGAATCAAGCCAACCTATCTTGGAGATTCCTCACTAACACACATTCCCCTTGGGCAAAGTTTGTAGCAAAGGTATTACTTGGTTGCCCCATAATTTATCGAACCTCAGTGTATGGAATAGTCGTTGGATCCACCAAACTCCACAGCTACGCCAATGCATATACGGTCCCCTAACTCAAAAGGACAATATTCTAGCAATTAAGGATATCTGGATTAATAGTCATTAGGACTTATCCAAATTATCCATAGACTTTCAACCTAACTTGATTAACAAAATCACTGCTGTCACTCCCAGCCCAAAAATTTGTGATACCCCTATTTGGTCACTAAACATAAATGGGCTATTTACTAGCAAATCATGCTACAATCTATTAAATAGTCAACCAAACAATGCTAAGGACTTTGCTTGGATTTGGGTACTAAACTATCCCAACAACTTAAAATTCTTGGTGTGAAAATGCTACCACGACAGGCTACCAACTAGAAGCTACTTAAACCACATTGGTATAAACATTGACCCTAATTGCACATTTTGTAAGGGTCATAGTGAAACCATTACTCACATTTTCATGGATTGCATAGCTGTGAAGGAATTTTGGCTCTTCTTAGGCTTGGATACGGATAGCTGGAATAACACTAGTAATTGGCTGATAATTACGAACAAAGCCTTCTTACAATATGCTTATAAACAAGCAGTGAAATATAAACTCCTGACTGAGAAGGAATCTATACCGCACCAAAGGATTCCCATCGCAGTTAAATGGCTTAAACCCCCTTGTAGCTATATTAAGCTCAACATTGATGGATCATTTAAGGAAAACACTTCTCTTTGTGGCTTTGGTGGCCTCCTCAAGGACAGTAGGGGTCAGTGGGTACTTGAGTTCCAAGGGTCTCTACCTGGCTTATCTCCCCTACATGCTGAGTTGATGGGACTAAAAGTAGGCTTACGTGTTACCAAGGAACAAGGTTACACGAACATAGAAGTAGTATCCGACTCAACGGATGTCATTACCTGCTTAGAAAATGGAAACACAATCTTTAACAATATTATTCATGATTGCAGGTTATTAATGACTCAGGTGAAGGCTCAAAAAATCCAGCACAACTTCAGGGAAGCCAACAAGCCAGCACACAAGCTGGCTAGGAGCGCTATTCATGACAACAATAGCAGGGATCTCAATATTATGTACTATGCCCCTCCTTTTGTAACCGTTGCATTATCTTCAGACTATGAAGATGCTATCTACCTAGTTAAAAACATTAGCAAAGATGTCTGTACTAAGCTTGCATCATTTGAAAATCAAAATGTCATGCGAGACATTATAAATTCCTGTAATAGCCAAGTAAGAAATGTCCTATCGGACACAGATAATATTGTAAACTCTATTTTGTGATTCCTATATATATAAAGATCCCTGCTTATCAAAAAAAAAAAAAAAAAAAAAAAAAAAAGAGTTCAAGGAGCAGGTGTTATACAGTTAGTATATTTAACCAAAAAAAAAAAAAAACAAGAATACAAAAATGCAGAATGGCATGAGCCTTTCGTTATAACCCATTTAAGCACTTAAAACTCAGAGGCGGATTTATAGCCTAGATTATGGTGCACGTGAACTCATCCGCAATACTTCTTATTCTCCCTAATCCCATTTTGTACTAAAGCCCCAATTTTGGTTGTGTCTCTCACGCTCTCTCTCTCTCTCTCTCTCATGCTCTAGAACCCTTGTTCTCAATAAGATTTTGCTCTCAGACCCACACCGGTTATTTTAAGTGACTTCTTTTATTTGGTTTTGTTTCTAAAAAAAGGTCCTTTATTCTAAAAGTTTCAGTATTAACTCATATACTATGATATAGTTGCACTTGGCAGGACATTTATTTGTTCTCACTAGACGTAGTGGTGTACCCATGTTTATGAAATCCTAGATCCAGATCCGTCTCTGTTGGAACTACATCGAGAAATCATTAAAAAATCAAATTTCACCTTGATGTTCTAATAGAATCTCAATTATTGACTCGCATGGGGAAAAAAGAGGCTCAAAAACCACGCACAGATTCTGTGAGCTTATCTAATCTGATCTTGTGCAGGTTAGATTAGGTGTTGTTCTCTACGCTGATCTTAAAGTTAAAATTAACAAGGAAAGAGAAGTAGAATCTCTGAGCTTTTCTTAGTTGATATTCTCTAGATTTGATTTGATTAGACATTTATAGGATTCTACTCTTTCAACTCGTAGATATAATTGAAGGTATATCGAATAGATTCACATTCATCTGTATAAGAGATTTCTTCGTGTCGGTTTGTGAGTAGCACGAATTCGTAAGTTTAAATTCGATAAGAAAAAGAGAATTTAGCTAATAGAGGCGTTAATACAGAGAAACCATTTGGTCAGAAATTTTATAGCGAGTGCGCCACTGGAGAATATTATAACCCCACCAATTGATTCCCTGGTTTTATCCAGAAAGGAATAAGAATCTGTCAATTTTCAATTTCAGAAATGCATAGCGTTGAGTCTACATACTCCAGTATATCACAATCTTTTTCAGCACACTGTCAGGGGCGGCGCACTAGAGACCGAGGCACAAGTTTGGCCTAACTCAGCAACTTTGAACCAAACTCTATATTAATCTTAAGAAATTCATTTAATATGTTCAAATTATTAATCTAGAATCAAATAACTTAAAATGGCTAAAATCCTAAATCGAGAAACTTCAAATTATGGCTCCGCCTCTGCCCACTGTCACAATTATAGTCTTGTAACAAATACATTTTTAACTTTATAGAGCCGTGGAATCAACCATTAATACTTGCATCAGGGTAGGCTGCCTACATAACACTTCTTAGGGTGCAACCATTCCCCAAACCCAGCGTGACTACGGAATGCTCCATGCACGAAGCTGCCTTTAAATATCGACAAGACACAAAATCTTGATAATATGAAGAAAGTTCTTTGAAACTTAATAGACAAATGAAACGTTGATGTTTTCAGTTCCAAGCAGCAAATTAATTGTCGTCGAATTATGATAAACACAAAAAGATAGTATAAAAGATATAGAAAGAGAGGTAAGGAAGGAGATGAAGTTCAAATGGCAACAACAATAATGAAGATTTCTCAAAGAAAAAAGGTGATTTAAGTAATTATGTACACAAATTAAAACAAACGTAATGTACAGAAGATGTTTAGAGTAACATGCTTTTTTCTACTCTGTAGCTGCACATTCTTTGGTTCTTTAGTTTCTGTACTGTCTTTTGTGCTAACATCCGAGAAGTTACAGTATGAAAAATGATAATCAGCTTTAGCATCTTATTTGCATTATGCACCATTGCTTCTCATTCGATCAATTTCCCACTGGAATTATTGCAGTTCCAAGCAGTAGTCCCCTCTGTTAAAGCACAAACAAATGCAAAGTCGAAATTTACAAGCCACAAGAAAATATTGAAGGTAATAACAACTCGGTAGTAGCATGGCTAACGCAACGTTATGTGAGACATGCTAAGATACTTGAACTTTTATCAAACGGTGTGTCCGTGTGAAAATTTTTATCTGTTCTAATCTTTGGTTATATGTCGTAAACCATCTCAAGTAGAAAACACCGAGAAAGTTAAGCCACAATTACTATGAACTTCTTTTCCGAAGTTGCATAACCGATGCAAGTGACAAAGTTAGCACAATAATCTTATAAAAATTGACTCCTTGACTTTATTAACATGAAAACAAGACCTTGTTCTATGACAATTGCCAAAGACTACGAGTAAATGATATGTTTGCAAATTTGAACTCTTGCAAGGAAAGAGGTAGAGCCAACCTTCAAGACAGTCATTCACAAGCAATTTTAGTGTCAAAGCTGCTAAGGCATATAGCGAATGCCTGGAATGCTGATAGTGGATAGCGGTAATCCATTGTAAACACGTCCTTCCCTACTTTGCCAAACTGCAGAATAACTTTCTCGTGTTCTGGTCCAGCCACACCATTCTCTGGAGAAGCCACCAACTGAAAGTTCTTGACCGAGGCGACAGTTACGCGACCATGAAAGTTCAAGCACCAGCACTGGAGCTGCTCATGCCATCTGGGAGCCTTGTTTTTCAGAACAAGTGAACCTTCTCTTTGAGTTTCTAAAGGTCCAGATAAGGACTTCTCCATGCGATTTGATTTGGATCGAAGAAACCGAAGTGGAAGTGAGGAATCACTATTGCCCATTGGAAAATCAACCTGTATTGGAGCTACACCTCCAGGTTTAATGGAAGAAACCGGGATAGCATCCATTACACAGTGCATTCTTCTCGGCCCCCTGCTAGTTACATAAGATGAATGACCTATCATTAACCGTCCAATACTGACCAATGTATTATTACCAATAATAACATTTTAGTCCATAGTGCGAAGAAGAGCAGTAATTAGAAGTCTCTTCCAAGCTTTTGCAAGAAAAGCAAAGCCGTACCTGGCTCCAAGTACATTCAACTCGTACGAAATATGAGCAACTTCATAGTTTCCAGCAGGCACTCTAGGATTCATTTGTTTTGAGCCCACAAGCCTAGTGGAACGGCTCTTCACCATTTTGGCTCCAGCATAAGGTAGAATAGCATCATACACAGTGAACTTGGTTCCAAGGAAATTTGATCTAAGCCAAAAAGAAAATGACTCGTTAAACACCATCTAAGCATTACCACTCACCCCATCAACACAAAAAGCAAGCCACACCTTAGTTTCCCGATACAAGTTCCACCTCCCTTTGACATTTCATCTGCATCTAGTGATATAATGTAGTCAGTGCAGGTCGGCCTCCTGTATTTCCGAGCAGCAAGGAGAAACTTGCCATCATCAGCCAATGCTGCCACAATAAACAGATGAAACAAAAATGACAGATGATTCCAAACTTGAAGATGCAATTCTAGCTGAACGTAATCATGCTTCCCTCCACACAACTCCTTGCTCGAAAAGATGAACTTCAACAAATTGAAGGCCCGTGTTCTGAAAGAGTGAATGCTCACCTTGAGTCAAACTGAGGTAAAGATGATATGTTTGTGTTGCCTGGTTTCGCTTTATAAAACACTGAAGGAGTGTCTCTCGTGGACCAGGCTGCAAAAACAGGGAAATACTTTCAAGAACACACAAAATCAAAGATAAAAGTAATAACAAACTTCATAGTTGATATGTAACTTCTTATGAGGAACTTTAAAATTTCATTACTTTCTTACTTTCATTCGACGGAGGGATGACCTTGTTTTTCCGAAATTACACAATAATTTGACAGTATAATTTTGTATCCAGTATGTGGATATAAAAATCATCATTTTTGCATAACAATAAAACTTGGAAGAAACTGTTTAGAAAGAAGAAAAAGGTGATTAAGCATATAATTGTCGAGAAGCTAGAATAGATACAACCAAAAACATGGAAGATGAACCAAATAGTTGGCTAGTGCCTAACATATAGCATTTCACAAGCTTCCTAATAAGCCAAGCTAATCTTGAATTTGAGTATATGCCTTCAGATTAAGCCTTGAAGAAATGAAGCTGTATTTGTTTTAAAGGGTAAAACCACTTAAAGAAACAAGAAAACTCCAAATCAAATAAACAAATTACTTACAAATATAACTACCTCAAATCCTAATGCAAATCACAAAGAAAATAAACACATCCTTAATCAATTGAAGTGGGAATTTTTTTTTTCTTTTACCTGCTTAACTGAAATTGGGAAAGTTAATTTGCCAGAAACTTCAGGGGTCTTTACCAATTCCTTCATAATCTCTCTCCAGCTCCTACAAACTCCAGCACAAGCCACAACATTTTTTCTCAAAGGCCATTTAGATTCTGTATCCTCAATCCTTTTAAGAACTTCTCTTAATAACTCTGAAGGCAAATTAGCCCAATAGCTTTCTATAAACTCTTCATCAATCTCAATCCCTTCTGTTTCCTCTGCCACAGCTACCACTGAGCTGTGGCGAGATCTTGATTTAGACCCATAACCCCACTTCATCCCAACCCCAAAAGATAAACAAAACAAAGAATTCTCAAACAAGCCTTACAAGATCAACAAAAACAGACCCATCTCACAAAATTTAAGACTAAAAATGCAAAATCTACAATTCAGAATGTAACTTAAATCTAGATCTGAAACCCAAGATTCACCAAAAACCAAAAAGATCAAAACTTTAATCGCCAAACACCAAAAAGATCTAATCTTTAGTACTCATTGATGTCTATGCTCAAGACCCATCTTCAAAAGAAAGCTGATATATGCATTAACACACAAAATTGAAGACAAAAATAAAACAACAACAACAACAAACCAGATGGGGTTTGAATAAAACTGAAAAAATGAGGAATTGCTGAATCTTGAAGTGAAGTGAATAGATAGAAATCAAAGAAGGTAATTTGGAAGGTGAAAATGAATAATAGTGGAGTATATTTATGTGTTTAAGATTAGGTTTGTAGTGTAAGAAGAAGAGGTGGAGGAAGAAATGAGGAAGCAGATGTGGGTAAAGAAGAAAATACGGAAACTACTGTATTTTTATTGTTTTGTGGAAAAAGGGTACGATAAATACAAACAATTACAAGAAAATACACATGATTTCACGTCATAATAAAAAATTGCCCATATTTTTACGCTTTAACCAATCTAGCCCATATTGTACATATTTGGGAAGCACTAGTAAATTCAAAACTTGTGTTCTTACGATCATTGTTTCTAAAAGCTATGAAGTTAAATATGTATTCTCATAATCATTATTTTCACTCTCTCTTCTTCTCACTTCTTCTACATATGCTTCAAAGAGTTGTCCGCTATTACTGTTTCTTACCATGTATCACCTGGTTGCAATGTAAGAAAAATGAAGAGTAGAATTTCACCATTGAAGACCATTCAAAGCTTTGCTTTCGAAATTAGGATTTTTTGAGTTTGTTAGTTGTTTGGATTGGGTGTTGTTCCAATTGATTGAAAATATCAAAAGGAGTTCAAAATTTAAATTTGAAGTGATTTGGAGTAGATTTGTGCAAGAACTGAGTTGAATTTTAGAAAAGACGCAAGGAAGAAGACGAAATCAGTTTTTTGTATAATTATGTATAATCTTATATAATAGTGTATATAAGTGTATAAACACATCTTATACATCTTTATATAAACGTCTGTAGACGAACTTCTTTCACGATTTTCAGTTGCAATTTTTGTTCAAAACCAGTCCAAATCTCCATTAAATGACTTCAAATTTCATATACAACCTCCTTATACTATTTCTAACAAGTCTAAATAACACTCACTCCAAATTTCTCACAAAATCAAATTCGAAATTTAACCCACATGTTTAAGCTTGTTAAAAAATTAATTTTCACCATCCAAATGGATTTGGTTTGTTGAACTAATATTTGAGTCACAGTTACTGATTCGAAAATTAACTTAAAAACTTGAGCAATCTTTTTTAAAAAATAAATAGTAATTTTTAGAATCTATTGGAGTTGGATGTTGAATCTTAACCTATTATTTTTGGGCTAATTGGTTATAAATTGAAATATAGGCTTTAAAATTAAAAAAATAGGGAGCTCAGTAGTTCTTAGTAGAAATAGCGTAGGGTAGCCACTGTTTAAGCTGGTATTTACTTTTTATCCAGTATTTTTAATGCTTAGCAATAGTAGTCACTAGTCTATTAAAATTAATATGAAAAGATTGTGTTACCTTTTCTTCTATCTCTTTTCCCAAACGGAAATGCAGTGTATTTATACTGTTTCATTTCCGCATCTAAGGTACGCAATCGTGTATTCGGAACCTCACCTTCACCCATTGGTAAGGAAGGTCAACAAGAGCACCAAATGGTACGAACTTTTATTAATGCTACTAAATATTAAATGCCTTTGGTTATAGTTCTTGTTGATAAGCTAAACAAGCATGAAGAACATAAGGGAACGATTACAAAAGCAAAAGGAGAATGGGGAGAGGTTCCAGATTTTAAAAAAAGATTAAGATATGACGTTGTGAAAATAAGAAAAAGAGTGATGAGTAAACAAGAAATGCAATTCCTTCCCAGAAGTTAAGGACATGTAGTCCTGAAGTCCTAAAGTTAAATTCAAAAGTTAAAGACATGGTCCTGAACTTAGAGTTTCAAGTTCAAAAGTTAAGGAAATGTAGTCTTTTGAAGTCCTAAAGTTAAGTTCAATAGTTAAGGACACAAGTTCAAAAAGTTAAGGACAGACAGTCCTTAACTTACAGTTACAAGTTCTAAAGTTAAGGACAAACAGTCATTAACTTACAGTTATAAGTTCAAAAGTTAAGGACAATAGGTCCTTAACTTTGATTTCCAAGTTCAAAAGTTAAGGACAGACAGTCCTTAACTTACAGTTACAATTTCAAAAGTTAAGGACAATAGGTTCTTAACTTTGACTTACAAGTTCAAAAGTTAAGGACGTTTGGTCTTGAAGGTTGAGTTCCAAGTTCAAAAGTTAAGGACATGTAGCCTTGAAGTCCTGAACTTGACAAGTTCAAAAGTTAAGGACATTTAGTCCTGAAGTCCTGAAGTTAAGGACATGAGCAAAAGGGTATTTTCGTTCGGGCAGTTAAAATTTATTAAAACAGTGGCTAAAGGCTAAAAATATTTTAAACAATAGCTTAAAAGTAAATATATGTATTATTAGTGGTCAACCGTAGACTTCCCCTTATTCTTATGTGAAATTTTCCCCGATAAATACTGCTAAGTAGGGGATGTTGTCGAGAGAGTGCTTGTAGATAGATAAGTGAATCATTGGTTGAGTGGTCCCACAATTCCTTTTGTGTTTCCTTTTTTTCCCGAGTATTTAGTAGGAGAAAGAAAATAAAAAGCTTTTGATAGGTGATATTCTTGTTTGGATTGTTGTTATACGTTGGTTTCATAGTACACCGTATCCGATTGTATTGTATTATATTATATTATATTATTTGATAAATATAATATTTGAATAAATATATTATTTGTCGTTGTTTTATGGTATCACGTACCAACAATATAAAAAATAAACTTATAACATTACTAAATAAAATAAAATACGGAATAAAATTATTATATAAAAAGTATGGTAAAAGATAAAATATGATTATTTAATAACAAGAAAGGGCAAGACGAGAGGAAAAAGGTAAGGTAACTATGCTACCACACCAAATTTGTCGTTACATAAAGGGATAATTTTCGTCGTTACGTAAAGATAAATTTTACAATACAATAAATAAAACTTAAGTAATAATCAAAACAAACTTTATACTTAAAATAACAATACGATACAATACAATAGGTAACAACCTCCAACAAATGGAATATACAAAATGGCTTTTTTACTTCCGAGCAAGGCATTTTTAAGTTACTGGCATTTTGTGTTAAAAGCGAAGCGGAAGATAAAGTTGTCCTATTTCAGGAACAAGATTGACTGTTTTAACTATTTGAAACAATACTCAATGTCCAAAATTACTCAATTATTCATAAGAAATTTATTAACATCTTAATATTACTCCATTCTTCTTTTTCTATATTTCAAATATAGAATAAATTAAATTTTGAAAATGAAGTATGTGCGATTACTTAATATTTAAAAGTTGGTGATAAGATGTAAACTACATGGAAATTTTCTAATTGTTAATTACACGAGTTTACATTTTTCATGTGGTAATTCAAAGATATTAATTATGCAAGTAGTTGATTCAAATAAAATTCATTTATTCTGAAAAATAATTTTTTAGATAACTTTAATTATTAAAATCCCAACTACAACAAAAGTCTTTGTATGATAATGACTCATAAATAACGAGGATATGTAATTGGTTTGAATGGGATAGTAATGGCGTATAAATAATCTTAGACTAAACTTGTACCAACTTCTTTTTTGTTAATAAACAAGTTGGTTCATTGAAAATAACACGTTACCTTATCTTATACAAATAAATGCAACCAACTATTAGTGTTTTAATTATATTTTTTATTTCTTAATAGTTAAATATTCAAGGTTCAATTCACACTAAGCTCTTCTTGCCCTTTTACTTTCAATGCTTTTTTCAATTGCATCCGAAAATCAGATGCGATTTGTTGTATTTTCTATATAGCTTTTAAGAATAAAATTTTATTTTAAACAATAAGAAATCAATGTTTAAATTCATATAGAAAGTTAGATTCGTTGATTTTTATATTTTCAGTGACGTGATAGTAATCTCTTTTCTCCTTCATTACTCAAATTATTCTTTTTTTTTATTTATTTAGTTAAAAGCTTATTAAATTATCTATCTTTTCATTTCATGAGCTGCTCTGACAGACTGACACTAATGAATATCACTTAGGCCTTAGTAGTATATTTTATGTACATTTATAGATAATACTGTCGAAATAAAATTACGTTATTCATTTTGACTTCTTTAATACTTTAATGCTCCACTTTTCTTCCCTCATTTTTAAGAGCACCTGAAGGGGTACATGCCATTCTCACAGATTTTTCAGTCCCTACTCTAAGCTCTAAAATAGTGTTTGATAAAATCCATAAATATAAAAAAGTCATTATAAAATTATCTTCTTCTTTTTTTTACCTAATTAATAAGGAAATAGGAAGACTTCTTTAAACATTAATAATCAAGATCAGTGCTTTAAAAGGTGAGGATGTAAGACATGACTTATGGAGCGAGTCGTATGCCCTGACAGATTTTTAAATATTTATTAATAATTTAATAAAATAGAATTATACCGACAAAAAATATATAAAATATATTAAAAGTTTAAAAAATATAAAAGAAATAAAATAAACTCATAAAAATAAAATATCCAATATTTTTTTTATAAATATAAGTAATGCAATAGTGTTAAAGTTACTATGCGATAAAAATCTTATCTTTTACACCATTAAAAAATTATAATATTGTAAAAAATATTACGGCATTTTGTCATATATTTTATGATTAATAATTTTTAGGGATTTCATTCTAATTGTAAAATTGACATCATGGGATGGGAGGAAGCAATTTTCTATTTCATATCGAGTTATCCTAAAAATAACTTTTCTCAACTAACATCTATGAAGTGATGTTAGCTTTTATTACGAGATGGACTTCCATTAGTTTAAAAAGCTTGCCATTTATCTAGTTACTCCCTAAAGATAATCAGTGAACAATTTTGTTTCCACGTCACAAATATGTATATATAGAAAATACCATAGTATATCTGTTCCATTTTTGGAGAGAATATAACGTTCTTTCTTAACTAGTGTTTGATAGAGGTAAGAATATATTGGAGTAACATGTTTTTGTAAATAAAAATTAGAAGAAAAAAGAAACTGGATAAGAATCTCTGCCTGATCAATTTGATTGAGTAGGCGTTTGGACATAAAAATTGTAATTTTTGAAAAAAAAAAGTAGTATTTAGAGTTAAGTTGAAAAATGATATTTGAAATTTAAAATTGTGTTTGGACATGTATTTCACTTGAGAAAATGTTGAAGTTTTGTGAGTGGTGAAAAATGTTTTCCTGAAAATTTTGAATAAATGGTTAAACCACTTTTTGGTTTTTCAAAAACTCATTTTCGAAATTTTTACAAAATCTTTCAAAATTTCATGGACAAACACATTTTTGAAAAAAAAAAATAATAAAACAGGAAAAAAAAAAGTTATGGACAAACAAGGCCTAGTAAATAAATTAAAAATTCATATGGTGCAGTGAGGCTCATAGATATGTGAACATGTGATCCGACAAAGATAAACAACATGATAAAAAATATATGGATAAATAATAAAAATATTAGGGTAGGAGTAAAGTCTGCATACATATTACCCTCCCCAAACTCCACTTGTGGGATTATACTGGGCTGTTATTGTTGTTGTTGTATTAGGTGAGAATTTAAATACCTTAAAGTAGTCAACAATCCAACCCTAAAGACCAAATTATTAGCTGTTTTCGTCCACCTTTAAACGCTAAATTGCTTATAATTTCTAAACCGTGAATGAGGTCGTTGAGCTACTCGTTTTGAATAAACTCAAATCCATAGAAATTAATAATCTTACATATATTTATTCCAAACTTCACATTAAATTTTCTATTTAAAAATTTGATTTATCGTATTTACCAATTCACGAATATTGCTCCTCCTCATTTGTCAAAGGAGTAATACAAACTCTTTCTATAGTATTTGAAGGCAAAGCACTCAATTGCTTTACATAAATATGTCACACTCTCAGATCTTAATGATAACTTACAAAAATTAATTTCTTATTTTTCGTCGTTCTATCCATTTTTACTAATACACTATACAAAATAAAACATCTATTTTTTACTTGTCCAGTTTAAAAAATCAAGAGATAATTTACCATTTTATATCTGTTTTACCTCTATTGTCGTGGAAACAGCCTCTTGCAAAAATGCATAATAAGGCTACATAAAATAAACCCTTGTGGTCCGGCCCTTTCCCGGACTCCATACTTAATGCACCGGGCTGCCCTTTTTTTACCTCTATTATTTAGTGCTGCTAATTATTTCCAATTCATTTTTCAAATCCCAACATATTATAATCATGGGTGATATAATAAAATTATAATTTTACTAATTATTTCTTAAAGAGTGTGTCAAGTCAACATGGACAAGTAAAAATAAACGAGTTTTTAGAAATATAATAAGGAAATTGTATCTTCTATAGCAAAGGTTGATACTTTATTTATTATAAATAAATATCCTTTTAGAAAATTATCTCTTATAGCTACCTATTAATTTTTATAGCAAAATATCTATTTATGACTACTTCCTACCTTTAAGCCATTAAATATGGTGTGTATTATTTCTCTCTCCTTCTTTTTTTTTTCTCTCACAAAATTACCGTATAGAAAGTAAACTTCTCTCTCCCTCTCTCTTCCCTCTATTCCCCTTTCTCTTTCCTCTTTCTTCTCTTTAATTTTCTTCCAGTTTTTTCTCCCCTGCTTTTAGAAACCCTAGCAGGGGTTGTGTTCCGCCAACGACAGATCCGGCTGGCGACCACTTCCCCCCTTCCTTGTTGTGTCACCCCTAACCCTCTCCTCCTGTATCCTTCTTCCTGCATCCACCCCATTCTCTCTGTCACAACGCCATTCTCTTCCCCATTCTCTCTATCGACGATTCTCTACTGATTCATCTGTCACGCCCTAAAACTATGTGACTAGCACCCGGTATTCTACCCGACCCGAGTGAACTATCCTATAGAATAATACACATCTATATGCTTAATAGGAGGATGTGAAAGGCTCTTCAATTTTAATCATTTTAAGATATACGCAAAACATGAATAATGTCTTTAAGTAAATATTTTCCTTTGAAGGCAAAACTTCAAAAAGATAAAAGAAAATTTCGTTCATGCGCGCCATGTAAGTAACCATAGGATTACAACCCAAAATGAATACTATTGTTGTCTATGGAATCTATTGTCAGCCAAGGCATAACCCAATGGCTCAAAAGGATATTAATATAATAAAGTCCTCCACAAATACAAACGTGGAGTCTCACCAAATAACGTCAACGGAAAATGTAGAGCTGCCCTATCCATGCGGTCCAAGTTGCTCAGGTCCAATCCCTGAAAATAGAAAATAGAAATGTGGCCGAAAGGCCTAAGCTCCACATGCCTAGTTCGAATCATGAACCATTCCCCAAAAAGAAAATAGGACGATATTTAAGAAGACATAAGATATGCAATAATAATTGATATCAAGAATGAAGTATTCATATCAATTAACAATTTAAAAAGTATAATAAAATAATATGGTAAACATATTTCAAAGTCTTCCTTTATCATTGATCTTTGCAAAATCATGTTAGATTTTTCATTTACCGGGAGCACTATACCATTACCGACACGAAAGAAGGTCAACTAGGTTATGTACCTAGCGGCAAGTATCATATACCCTACTTGCTCAGGTCGTCTCATCGTTGTGCCGCACGAATCGACTCAGCCATGCTAATAAAGTAGCACAATAGTACCCCTAATGGGAAGTACTATACCATAGTCCCCAACCGTAAGGTAGGTTCTACGCCTACACCGGCACGTGTAGTTTCATGACCTAATGAGGAAAAATGTCCAAGATCAATCTCGGTGAATTTATGTAACTCCTAAAACCTTTACATTTATCAATGATGGTTTTTATAGCCAAATCAACTATTTGAGAATAGCTATATCCAAGATATTTTACAACTCATGTATTTTCATTTCAAAATACTACAAGTGTTATTCCTTATTTAGTTAGTTTTATTTCTTTAATTAAGATACAACATTTCAGGAAAATAATATTCATATCACTTAAATCTTTTATGATGCAAGAATGGTAAAATCCCAACTCACTCGTCCCCACAAGCTAGGACTCGCATTTTGAAACTCAGTTTAATCGTGTTTTGATATGAGTTTGGAGAAAAGTTCTGAGGGTAGTAAATTTCAACGTACCTCAAATTGCTTCCAACCTTATCACAAATGATCCAATAACGCCAATGAGTCACGATCTACATATACGAACTCACATAATTCAAGAACGAATCACAACGATACCTACTAAACTAACTAAGTGTCTAACACTTAAATTTAATCTTGTAAGTTTAACAAAAATCCTCATTTGATTATTTGGATGACAATCCTTGAATTTTAACTCCAACTTATTCATTAAACTTGTTATGGAATCTAGTCATTCCACTATAAACTCAAAATAACATCGTTCAAACAACACCCATCACTATTCATCATTCTTACCAACCAACTTTTCAATTCAAGACTAGCTTCTAGGGTTTTATGAATAGATGTTTAAATACAAATCTAACTTCATAAATATACTCTACTACGCCCGTGGAGTATGGTACATAAGATTGTACTGAAGAAATTACCTCTTTTTCCAACCCTAAAAGTTTCAAAATCTGAGTTTCTTGAAATGTCCTTGAGATTATCTTCAAAAATCTATGAATCCCACAATGTTGGAGGGTTAAGATATGTAATAAATAAATTAAATTTATCAAAGAAAGACGTTTAATTCTTACCTTGAAGATGTATTAATGGTAAATAGCTGCTCCTTCTCTCTAATCTCCAAGACCAAGTCAAATATAATATAATCTCTCCCTTTACAAAATGCCTACAAAAACTTCAGTTGTGGATTCTAAATTTCGGGTGCTGAGTTGCACGCCTTCAATGGGTTCTAATTTATTCCATCACAGAAGCAACATTTTGGTCTTCAAGTTTAATCATTCTATTTCCCACTTACTTTTGTCTTTTATAATTACTTCCATTATTTCCTTATCCTTGTTATTTAATTAATTTCATTGTCCCCCACTTGTCTCTTTGTTTGCCAACCACTTTCCCTAGTTTTCTAAATCCTTTCTCGTTTCCATATGAAGACTAGGATTTTAAATCCTTGTTTTCCTTATTAAATTCCAACTTTTCAAGTTGGTTACATACTATTGAATTCTAAAAAATTCAGCACTTATGAATAGAAACTTGAAATGCTCCAAATGCATTTGATGACCTTGTAACATCCACTAATTTAATGATTAACTATCGATATTGTCCCTAAGCATTCCATTAACTTTGTTCACTCGAATAATCATGTAGCTCAGATTTAATTACATTGCATTCTCAAGCTCAAAATTAGTAGGAGTTAACTAAAAGAATTTACGGGGCTTTACATTCTCCCCAACTTGGAAACATTCGTCCTCAAATGTAAATTTCTTGTCGTGTTAAAGTCTAAAAACGTAATCTCCGAGCCTTTTTCTTACTCCTTAACTCTTTAAGGCTTCAAAATTTAACTAACTCTCCAAATTTTTAAAAATCTTTTTTAGCAGAGTTTCCTTCGTTAATAGGCTTATCCCAAAATTCCAACCTCACAACGAGTTATAAGAATACAATATAAAAGGCCTTACATGGCTCAACTCAACACAACTACCTTAATGAATGTATCCGCGATTTCATATATCTCCGGACATTAGTACTTAGCCTCTCCCAACATCACAACAATTAAAATTATCAACATAAGACAAGTCTAACAACCATGTGCAATAGATAAATCAATCAATCACTTGCCTCATGGAAGTAAATTATAATAAACTCTAAACTCAAAATTTCAAAAAAATAGTCATACCTGAAGTTGCGAATAAGTGTGGATATCGGATTTTCATATCTTCCTCGGCCTCCCAAGTAGCCTCCTCGATGTCATGATTACGCCATAACACTTTAACTGAAGCTATGTCTTTAGTCCTCAACCTACGGACTTGCCTATCAAGAATCTCAACAGGTTCTTCGTCATAAGTTAAGCCGTCATTTATTTCTACTACTTCTGGTGAGACGATATGAGCATGATCATGCACATACCCTCGTAGCATCGATACATGAAAAACAGGATGAACCAAAGTCATCGATGCAGGTAACTCCAGCTTATAGGCTACTTCCCTAATCCTTTTCAAGATACGATATGGGCCAATGAATCTAGGACTTAGCATGCCCTTCTTCCCAAATCTCATAACGCTCTTTATTGGTGATACTTTCAAGAACACTTGATCACCCTCCTTGAACTCCAACTTATGTCGATGTACATCTGTATAGCTTTGTTGTCGACTTTGTGCAGTCTTAAGCCGCTGTTGAATCAAATCCACCTTCTCTAAGACATCATGTACAAGATCGGGACCAAGTAGTCCTACCTTTGTTGGCTCAAACCATCCAATATGTGATCTACAACGTCGTCCGTACAAAGCTTCATATGGAGCCATCTGGATACTAGCATGATAGTTATTATTGTAGGCAAATTCGATCAAAGGTAAGTGTTCATCCCAGTTCCCACCAAAATCAAGGACACAAGCCCGCAACATATCCTCAAGTGCCAGAATAGTTCTTTCAGCTTGTCCGTCAGTCTGTGGATGAAAAGCGGTACTCAAATTGACACTTGTACCCAATCATTCTTGAAAGGACTGCCAAAAATGAGCAGTAAATTGGGCCCCTCTATCAGATATAATGAAGTCGGACAATTTCTTTCAAGTACAACTTAGCATACTGTGGTGTCGTGTCATGTCACGACTCGGATTTCACGCCCTCGAGAGCCGTGATGGCGCCTACTGGTGAAAGCTAGGCAAGCCAAGTTATCCTAATTACTTAACCTTTTCCAGTTTTAAACCATTATCAGTGATGAGTAGGTATCATGCAAATAGCGAAAATAATTAAGCGGAAGACAAAATCTGACAATTTATCTTTATACAAAACTGCGGAAGTCTAAATACAACTCTACCCAGAATTTGATGTCACAACTTCACAGACGGTCTAAGAATACTACATACAAAGTCTGAAAGATAAAATAAACACTGTTTCTGAAATGAATAAAGGAAACAGGATAAAGGAAAAGATAGGAGGTGACGCCAAGGCCCGCGAACGTCTGCAGGACTACCTCGTGTCGCCTGTGTGGGCTGAAGACGGCACCCTCACTGCGGTCCAAGCACTCCAGTATCAGTATCTGCACACAGTGTAGAGTGTAGTATCAGCACAACCGACCCCATGTGCTGGTAAGTGCCTAGCCTAACTTCGGCGAAGTAGTGACGAGGCTAAGACCAGACTACCAACTAAACTTGTGCAATATAGCGTACAAAATAATAGGAAGCAGATAACAATGATGGAAACAATGATCAACCAGTGATATAAATAGTAGGCAACAAGAACATCATAAATATTTCTCAACAAATAATAGATACAAGTGCAATCAATTTATCAAGTCCTTCAAATGTAAATCTTTCGCCTATAAATCATTCAAGTAATAATCTCTAAGATAATATGCTTTTCAATGAATATATTTCGAATATATTTCCTTTAAATAAAATATCTTTCAAATAAGCATCTTTCGAATATAATTCTTTCGAGTAAATGTCACCTTGTGACGCCTCATTCACTTAACATAAAGTAGAGTATAGCTTCCAACCCAATTAGGAAATCAACAAGAAAAGATGAAGTTATTTTTAGAAATCATTTGATAAAGAAGATACCCTTTTCAGTTAAAGTACAATATCGAATGAATCCTTTACTTTTAATACGAGAAATCAATAAATCAAAACATAGTAGAAATTCCATTTTAATAAAGTACAACCTCAAACGGTTTAAGGAAAATTTAGTTAGGAAATCAATTGAGTAAAAAATGTGACAATTGTTGAAATTTGGAGTATTGAAAATATATAAAAAAAGAAGAAGGTAAAAACATAATAGCAAGAGAATTATAAAGGAATCAAAATCCAACCACTAACAAGAATAAGGAAAACAAAGGCAGATTTCACTTTCTTTTCACATCTTGTTGCAGGCGTGCAATCCGATCCCATTTCCTGCCTGCCACCCGCTCCCATTTCATGTATCTCGTAGTAGGCGTACCACCCGCTCCCATTTCATTATATCTTGTGGTAGGCGTACCACCCACTCCCATTTAATTATATCTTGCGGTAGGCGTACCACCCGCTCCCAGTTACAAGCCAACAATAACCACAAGGAATCCCGTCAAGGGAACAATAGCAATATAACAACTTCCCGGCAAGGGAACAATGATATTTCAACAACATCCCGGCAAAGGAACAATACTATTAAAACAAACATCCCGGCAAGGGAACAATAATATCAAACAAACATCCCGATAGGGGAACAATAATATCAAACAAACATCCCGGCAAGGGAACAATAATATCAAAACAAACATCCCGGCAAGGGAACAATACTATCAAACAAACATCCCGGCAGGGGAACAATAATATCAAACAAACATCCCGGCAAGGGAACAATAATATCAAAACAAACATCCCGGCAAGGGAACAATACTATCAAACAAACATCCCGGCAAGGGAACAATACTATCAAACAAACATCCCGGCAAGGGAACAATGGTAATGATAACATATGAAGCGCAATAAACCACAACAGAGTCATACCAATTATAATACAAGACTCACAGACATGCTTGACACCAACGTATAAATACTCGTCATCATGCCTATACGTCGTACTCCACAATTAACATGTAGTAAATAAGACACAACTCCTAATCCCTTAAGCTAAGGTTAGACCAAACACTTACCTCACTTTGTAACCAATTCAAAATTCCAACAAGCCTTTGCCTCGCGAATTCGTGCCCAAAATTCTCAAATCTAGTCATAAACAATTCGATTCAGTCAATAAAAATTATAGGAATTAATTCCATATGAAATTCTACGTTTTTCATTAAAACCGAAATTGCACTAAAAATTCGCTCGTGGGGCCCACGTCTCGGAACCCCACAAAAATTACGGAATATGAAACCCCATCCAAACACGAGTCCAATCATACCAATTTTACTAAAATCCGACATCAACTCGACCCTCAAATCTTCAAATTAAACTAAGAGAGTTTTCAAGATTTTCCCAACTAAAATCACCAATTAAGTGCCAGAACTAGTAATAGATTCGGGTAATCTAACCAAAATTAAGTTAAGAACACTTACCCCGTTGTTTTCTCTGAAAATATCCCGAAAATCGCCTCTCCCTGAGCTCCATTTTGCTAAAAATGGAAAATGGGACCCATTTTCAGAAGTTACATTGGGTACTGTTCATGGATACTGTTCACGGGGTACTATTCATGGGTACTGTTCACGGGTACTGTTTCTGCAATTTTTCTGAAATTTTCTGCAATTTTCCTAAGTCCAAAATCACTCCGAGACACCTCCGAAATACTCCCGAGCCCTCGGGGCTCCTAACCAAACACATACACTAACTGAACAACATCCTACAAACTTAACCGTGCGATCAAATCGCCAAAATAACGTCATATACCACGAATTAAGCTTTAAAATCCAAGAATTCTTTCAAATTTCATAAAACATCAAATTTTCCATTTTTGAGTCCGTAACACGTCAAACGACGTCCGTTTTCAACCAAACTTTACAGAAAGTGCTTAAACCATATATAAGACCTGTACCGGGCGCCGGAACCAAAATACGGGCCCGATACCATCATTTTCTAATCAAATTTCATTTCCATTTTCCTTAAATATTTTCAGAAAATAATTTTACTCAAAAATTCATTTCTCGGGCCTGGGAGCTCGGAATTCGATTCCGGGCATACGCCCAAGTCCCATATTTTCCTACGGATCTTCCGGGACCGTCAAATCACAGGTTCGGGTCCGTTTACGCAAAATATTGATCGAAGTCAACTCAATTGAGTTTTAAAGCTCTAGTTCACAATTTAATCCATTTTTCACATAAAAACCTTCCGGAAAATTATACAGACTGCGCATGCAAGTCGAGAAATTATTGATACTGCTTTTCAAGGTCTTAAAAATACCGAGATGATTATTTAATTTAAAAATGATATTTTGGGTCATCACATGTCAGTCATCTTTACTGGTAAGAAATGTGTCGACTTCGTAAGTCGGTCTACAATCACTCAAATAGAGTCATGCTTCAAGCGAGTGTGAGGAAAACCCACAACAAAGTCCATATTAATCATCTCCCACTTCCAAAATGGAATCTCAATAATGCTCAGCCGTTACTTGCTGGCAATTTAAACATCTAGCCACAAAGTCCGAAATGTTTTCCTTCATCCGATTCCACCAATAGATCTCCCGCAAGTCTTTGTACATTTTGTGGACCCTGGATGTATAGAATATCTCGAACTGTGTGCCTCATCCATAATTTCATTACAAAGCCCATCAACATCTGGCATGCACAAGCGACCGTTCATCTTCAACACCCCATCCTCATCAAGAGAAAATACAAGGATTTCTTTAGATTTTACACTATTTCGAATATTGACCAAATTTGGATCTTCAAATTGCTTCGCCTTGACACGCTCAATAAGAGAGGAACGTGCTATGGCACAAGCGGCAAGCTCTTTACTTATCGGTAAATGTGCTAAGGTACCTCCTGACTTTTGGCTTAGCGCGTCGGCTACCACATTCGCCTTTCCCGGATGGTAATGAATGCTTAAATCATAATCCTTCAATAGTTCTAACCATCTCCTTTGCCTCAATTTTAATTCCCACTACTTGAATATATATTGCAAGCTTTTATGGCTGGTGTATACTTCACAATGCTCACCGTACAAGTAATGCCGCCAGATTTTCAAAGCAAAAAGAACCGCGGCAAGTTCCAAGTCATGGGTTGGATAGCCCTTCTCATGGATCTTCAACTGTCTAGAAACATGAGAGATAACCTTACCTTTCTGCATCAAGACACAACCCAACCCAACTCTAGAGACATCACAGTAAACCACAAAGTCACCCAAACATGTTGGCAATGTCAACACGGGCATCATAGTCAATCTAGCCTTCAACTCTTGAAAACTTCTCTCACAAGCATCCGACCACTGAAACTTTGCTGCTTTCTATGTCAACTTAGTTAACGGAGATGCAAGAGTAGAAAATCCTTCAACAAACCGCCGATAGTAACAAGCTAATCCCAAGAAACTGCGGATCTCCATCGGTGTAGTTGGTCAAGGCCAACTCTTAACCACTTCAATCTTTTGAGGATCAACCTTAATTCCTTCACGAGATACTACATAACCCAAGAATGCCACGGATTCGAGCCAAAATTCACACTTAGAGAATTTGGCATATAACTCATTCTCCAAAAGCGACTGCAACACTATTCTCAAATGATTGGCATGCTTCACTTGACTTTGCGAATAGACTAATATGTCATAAATGAAAACAATCACGAATCTATCAAGAACTGGTTTGAAAACCCGATTCATTAGATCCATAAAGGCCGCGGGTGCATTTGCTAGTCCAAATGACATCACCAAAAATTCATAATGCCCGTAGCGGGTCCGAAAGGTCATTTTGGGAATATCCTTCTCTCGAATCTTCAACTGATGATACCCCAACCTTAAATCAATTTTTGAGAAGAACTTTACTCCTTGCAACTGGTCAAACAAGTCGTCTATCCGAGGTAGTGGGTACCTATTCTTGATGGTCACTTTGTTAAGTTACCTGTAGTCAATGCACATCCTCAAAGAACCATCGTTCTTTTTCACAAATAGCACTAGCACACCCCAAGGTGATACACTAGGTTTAATAAACCCTTTATCCAGTAAATCTTTCAATTGCTCCTTCAATTCTCTTAATTCGGCTGGAGCCATTTGGTATGGGGGAATAGATATCGGCTGAGTATCTGGCACCACATCTATCCCAAAGTCGATGATCCGATCTGGTGGGATACCCGGAAGCTCATCAGGAAACTCATTAACAACTGGCACAGACTGAATGCTTGTTACCTCTGTAGTTGTGTCAATGACTCTGACTAAATATTAGAGACATCCCTTCGTGATCATCTTCTTCGCCTTAAGGTATGAAATAAATTTACCAGCCGACTCAACAATATTGCCTTTCCACTCATGAATTAGCTCATTGGGAAACTCAAACTTGACCACTTTAGCACGACAATCAAGAAGGGCGTAACACTTATATAACCAATCCATCCCCATAATCACATCAAAGTCAATCATTTCTAGTTCAATGAGGTCTATAATAGTCTCTTGATCTTTGATTATGATCACACAACCCCTATAAATGTGGGAGGCAATAATAGGATCTCCCATTGGAGTCGGCACAGAAAATGGTTCAAATAGTTGTTCTGGCTCTATGCCAAAATCTAAAGCAAAGTACGGAGTAACATAGGAAAAAGTAGATCCAGGATCCATAAGAGTATAAGCATCTAGAGCACAAACTCTAAGTATACCTGTGATGACAACATCTGAAGCCTCTGTAGTAGGGTGAGTAGGCATGGCATAGAAACGAGGATGAGTTCCCTGAGAAGTAGCAGCTGTCTATGGCACATTTCCTGCATTGCGTCCGCTGTGGGCCCCATCACTCTTAGGTGGGGTGGTGAAACTGAAGTAGTAGCCATCGAAGGTGTCGGGTGAGCTCTCGAACCTTGTTGCCCATTAGGGCAAAACTTTCGGATGTGACCCGTCAACCCACATCCATAGCACGGACCACGGGGTCCCCTAGTAACACTAGGCTGACGCTGATAAGAACCCACACTACTCTGACCCTGCTGTGCAGTCCGGTGCTTACTCTGAACGGACCTAGACTGGCCTCCTTGTTCGGAACTGTATGCCACTGGAGGGCTACTGAAAGTTGTCTGCATCCTAGACTGCGGTGGTCCAGATGATCCTCTTTTGTTCTGCCCCGAACTAGGTACTGGACTGAAAGTGCCAAAATTTCGATCCTTTTTGTTCTGCTCCCTGTTAGCCCTCTCCTCCTGATGAATCCTCTTGAGATCCATTGCTAGATATACAAATTCAGTAAAGGTAGTGTTCCTTCTCCCACTAGCCATATCTTTTCTGATGCCCGAAATCAAGCCACGAGCAAAGCGATCAATCTTTTCATCCTTGGTGGGGATGAGGTGGGGAGCATAATGGGATAACTTCTCGAATTTGATGCTATACTCAAGGACGATCATGGTATCCTGCTTTAAGGTCTCAAACAATATCACAAGGGCAGCTCTCACTCCTGGTGGTAACCACTTCTTAATGAAGATCTTCTTAAATTCTGCCCAAATTATTGGAGATGCATCCTCTAATCGACTTTTCTCTACCCTTTTAAACCAAAGGTCAGCAATGTCTTTCAACTGGTAAGCTACCAATCGAACCACTCGGTAGTCTTTAACTTCCAGCAAAGTAGTAGCTTTCTCAACTTCCTCTAAGAAGTCCTGAGGGTCTGCAGTGGGATCTATACCAGTGAAAACTGGCGGCTCAAGTCTCACAAATTTCATGGCCAAATGTGCTATGTCCTCAACTGTTAGCGCTCTCATCCATCCTTGTTGGAGTGCCTGAATACCCACTTAAAGGTTTTGTTGGGTCTGTATAGCCATGAGGTCAGCAAAAGTATCCATAGCCTTTTTAATATCAGTGATGGTCTTTTCCAAGTGATTTGGTTCTGGAGGTGGAGCAGGTGCCTCATCAACTTCTTCCTCGAGCTCCTGGACCATCCTTGGAGCCATTGGAACTAGCATAGTCCGTGCTCTTGTAGCCTTCGGAGGTCGACCCCTAGGTTTAGCGGGTACCCCTCCCGAAGCCGCATCAGGTATAGGAGAAGTTTCTCGATTCATATTATCGCCATGCGCGTTCACCATCTTCTGCCAATTGATATAGCGCACGAGTTAGGAAATATTTCTTAGTTCTATTGCACGATTCTAGAATAAGAAGAAAGAGTGAAGTATTCTTATTATGTCCATATAGCCTTCTCAATATATAAGTATGGTGCACAACATACCAATAAAGAGAACTCCACCAGACACGATTTCATAGACTTTCTAGGACTCGAATTAGAACCTAGGGCTCTGATACCAAGTTTGTCACGCCCTAAAACTATGTGACCGGCACCCGGTATTCTACCCGACCCGAGTGAACCATCCTATAGATTAATACATATCTATATGCTTAATAGGAGGATGCGAAAGGCTCTTCAATTTCAATCATTTTAAGATATACGCAAAGCATGAATAATGTCTTTAAGTAAATATTTTCCTTTGAAGGAAAAGATGCATAAAGATAAAAGAAAATTTTGTTCATGCACGCCATGTAAGTAACCATAGGATTACAACCCAAAATGAATACTATTGTTGTCTATGGAATCTCTATGACACGAACTAGAATAGTCAGCCCAGGCATAACCCGGTGGCTCAAAAGGATATTAATATAATAAAGTCCTCCACAAATACAAACATGGAGTCTCACCAAATAACGTCAACGAAAAATGTAGAGCTGCCCTATCCACGCGATCCAAGTTGCTCAGGTCCAGTCCCTGAAAATAGAAAATGAAAATGTGGCCGAAAGGCATAAGCTCCACATGCCTAGTACGAATCATGAACCGTTCCCCAAAAAGAAAATAGGACGATATTTAAGAAGACATAAGATATGCAATAATAATTGATATCAAGAAAGAAGTATTCATATCAATTAACAATTTAAAAAGTACAATAAAATAATATGGCAAAACATATTTCAAAGTCTTCCTTTATCATTGATCTTTGCAAAATCATGTTAGATTTTTCATTTACCGGGAGCACTATACCATCACCGACACGAAAGAAGGTTAACTAGGTTATGTACCTAGCGGTAAGTATCATATACCCTACTTGCTCAGGTCGTCTCATCGTTGTGCCGCCCGAATCGACTCAGCCATGCTAATAAAGTAGCACAATAGTACCCCTAATGGGAAGTACTCTACCGTAGTCCCCAACCGTAAGGTAGGTTCTACGCCTACACCGGCACGTGTAGTTTCATGACCTAATGAGGAAAAATGTCCCAGGTCAATCTCGGTGAATTTATGTAACTCCCAAAACCTTTACATTTATCAATGATGATTTTTATTGCCAAATCAACTATTTGAGAGTAGCTATATCCAAGATATTTTACAACTCATGTATTTTCATTTCAAAATACTACAAGTGTTATTCCTTATTTAGTTAGTTTTTTTCTTTAATTAAGATACAATTTCAGGAAAATAATATTCATTCACTTAAATCTTTTATGATGCAAGAATGGTAAAATCTCAACTCACTCGTCCCCACCAGATAGGACTCGCATTTTGAAACTCAGTTTAATCGTGTTTCGGTATGAATTTGGAGAAAAGTTCTGAGGGTAGTAAGTTTCAACGTACCTCAAATTGCTTCCAACCTTATCACAAATGATCCAATAACACCAATGAGTCACGATCTACATATACGAACTCATATAATTCAAGAACGAATCACAACGATACCTACTAAACCAACTAAGTGTCTAACACTTAAATCTAATCTTGTAAGTTTAACAAAAATCCTCATTTGATTATTTGAATGACAATCCTTGAATTTTAACTCCAACTTATTCATTAAATTTGTTATGGAATCTAGTCATTCCACTATAAACTCAAAATAACATCGTTCAAACAACACCCATCACTATTCATCATTCTTACCAACCAACTTTTCAATTTCAAGACTAGCTTAGGGTTTTATGAATAGATGTTTAAATACAAATCTAACTTCATAAATATACTCTACTATGCCCGTGGAGTATGGTACATAAGATTGGAGCGAAGAAATTACCTCTTTTTCAAATCCTAAAAGTTTCAAGATTTGAGTTTCTTGAAATGTCCTTGAGATTATCTTCAAAAATCTATGAATCCCACAATGTTGGAGGGTTAAGAGATGTAATAAATGAATCGAATTTATCAAAGAAAGGCATTTAATTCTTACCTTGAAGATGTATTAATGGTAAATAGTTGTTCCTTCTCTCTAATCCCCAAGACCAAGTCAAATATAATATAATCTCTCCCTTTACAAAATGCCTATAAAAACTTCAGCTGTGGATTCTAAATTTCGGGTGCTGAGTTGCCAGCCTTCACTGGGTTCAAATTTATTCCATCACAGAAGCAATATTTTGGTTTTCAACTTTAATCATTCTATTTCCACTTGCTTTTGTCTTTCATAATTACTTCCATTATTTTCTTATCCTTGTTATTTAATTAATTCTATTGTCCCCCACTTGTCTCTTTGTTTGCCAACCACTTTTCCTAGTTTTCTAAATCCTTTCTCGTTGCCATCTGAAGACTAGGATTTTATTGTTCCACTCGAATAATCATGTAGTACTGATTTAATTACATTGCATTCTCAAGCTTAAAATTAGTAGGAGTTAACTAAAAGAATTTACGGGGCTTTACATCATCTCCATTGTCTCTCTCAATTTTTAACCTTTTTTGCTCCAAAGAGTTATGATAAGTAGAAACAAAGATCTAGAAAAAAAAAGATAAAGGAGAAACAAATATTTGGAGAAATACAAGTGCAGATCTTAAAATTTTCAAAGCTGAAATGAGAGATTCACTACCTGGACGACTCAGAGGGCGCCGGTACCGGCGACGATGCACCACATGGTGGCGGTCTAGATATCGGTGGATTGGGGACGGAGTTTGGGCTGAGAAACTTGAAGAGTCTGTTACCTTTTTTTCATTGTATTCAATGTATCTCGCTGTATTCCATGTATTTCATTGTGTTCATTGTCTTTAGTTTTTTCTACTTTTTCAATATATTCACTATATTTAATTGTATTCAATAAAATTATATAATTTCAAAGCTTCACTTTGTTTCACTGTTTTGTCCAGCAACATATATTCAGCAGTATGTATTCAATATATTGTAGAATGTATTCATATGATTTTTTAATTAATATAATTTATGTATTTAAATGTATATATATATATATATATTCAAATGTATCTGCAGTATGTATTCATATGTTTTTGCATTATAGATGACCTGCTATATGTCATGTATTCAATGTATTTTTATGTATTTAACTGTATTCAATGTAATTATATAATTTCAATACATAAATCTATTTGTAAAGATACCACAAAAAATATTTTAGTAAAGATACCACTAAAAAAAGAAAGGATGGATTGAATCTCTGAAGATTGCTCTATTTTTGGGGTGTTTTTCGATTGAGAATCTTTTCTATAACTGAAAATACAAATTTTGTGTGTTATAATTGAGTTTGTTGAGTTATATTAGGAGTCTATCGCATTAATTGACTCACTTACCGTTTATAAACAGTTGAAGACCTTTTTTTCGCAAATTTCGTTACTGTATTCACAAATACAGCTCGCGAATACATATGAATACAGTCTATACGTTAGCTGTAATTTCCTTTTTTCCACCGACTTTTTCTATTGTATTCATAATACATAAGCTGAAATACATCAAATACACTCTATAACAAGTTAAAACTTAACTATAGGAAGTAATTTAGTAAATGGTAACTATGACAAGCTAATAATCACTAAAATATAGTGGTTTCTGAAATTTCTCATATAATAAAGACAAGCCAGCTAGTTGGTTGAGGATGATGAAATGGGCCCACAACACTTACTAAGAATGGGCCCATCATATTATGCTAGAGTTCTAGTGTACTTATGCTGGTTCCAGCATACTTATCCTGGAACTCCAGTATAATATGCTGGAGTTCAAGCATACTTATGCTGGAACTCTAGTATAATATACTGGCGTATTTTTCGGGTTTTGAAAAGTGTTTTTGCTCAGATTTATCTTTACATAAAAAATGGCTAAATTTCGATTACTTTTGAAACTGGGCTATTTTTGAACGACCAGTTATAATCTGGCTATTTTTGAATTTCTCCGAGGAAGATGCCTTTTGGTCCAATGGGCCGTATACTGCAGAATGGCTGGCCCACTTATCTTCTCCTTCCAACGCTAAAAGACGCACGCACTAGAATTTCAACTTACACTAAAAATAGAGTAGGGTAGAAGGGAACGTTGAAGCAACTATTAATTTGTCTTTGTGTTACCTATAGATTACGGGATCGATGTGTGAAAATAACCGCTAATATTTACATTCGAGTAAGTTGTTTATATTACATCCCGGGATACGAGCCTTTTCCCGGACACGGGTTATGTTGATCATTTTTAACAGAATCATAATTACTTACTAAATTAATTATTTCCTTGTAGCATACATGCAGACAAAATAAATAAAAAATTGGAACTTCATATTAAGTTGCATCGATATGTGTTAACGAATAATTCCTTATATTCTTCAATCACGTTTTATCCAAATTTCGTTATAGTTTAACTAACAAGTTTTCTTACAATAGTTTTATTTTGTTAAGCTGTAAAACGAGAACTCCAAAGAGATGTGTTAGTCAATTAGTCTGTGTTTTTATTGAGTAAGCAAATTTATAAAAATCAAAAACACTATTACGATAATAACTTTAAATATACGTGTATATTCTTATACTATGAGTACTTTTAATATAAGAAAATCTCATATATATTTCATTTTCTTTGTTTTCTCTTATCTCTATCTATGTCTTTGTTGAAGAAAATATTTGAATCACCCACCTTAGCTTCTTCAAAAAAATTCTTTTAGACTACGTTTGTATTATATTGAGTTGTTCTTAAAAATGTGGAGTTGGAAGAACCTTTAGTTGGTCCACCAAAATTGTTTTTTTTTTGGGCAAAAGATAACTTACATATATTAAAAGATGCATACATGGGTGTGGTACTCGTGCACCATATTACATATACTAGTAGTAGCTATACTATCATATTTACGTGAGGTGTCGCCCCTAAAGTTGTCACACTCACGATCCTCTATACTAGTAGAGGTTGTTGTTTTCCTATCTATTTTCAAAACAGTATTTTCAACAGTCTTAATAGGTACATGGCTAATAACAAAACATGTATTTCTGGCTTGATCTTCATTTTGTTGCTCATCTGATATAGGTACCATGCGTTGAGTTGTCGTGCCCATTTGGTCTGCCAGCATCTGATTTGATACCAAAGGTGGTGGTGTAACAAAAATTTGCAACATATCAGCAAGTTGCATCCTACTTCCTAGCTTAGCAAGTTGGCCCGCTACCCCATTTTGTTCCCTGCATGCATGTCAAATTACTGAATCATGGAGCTTCATGAAGAGGTGCCTGGACAAGGCAGTGGATTTCCTGCTCTGACATCCTCAGTTCTTCTACATTAATTAGTGTGTCATGCCACAGCACAACCAAACCACCTATGAGCCCATTAGCAGGCTCCAACAACATATTAGTGAAGTGGAAATCATTGCGAAGTACTGTGTGATCTTGCATGTGTGTCTCCAAGAGTATAGCCAAAGCTGGCCTATAATTATCCAACAAAGATCTAAAGTGGCGCCTAAATTCTGCATTATGGGAACCCCGACAATTTCAAATTATAAAATTCATGATTGAAGGTGAATTGAGAACCCCCCCCCCCCCCAAGTTAGAACTGGACTCTGGGGATAGGTAGCCTGCATGGCCATCGTTCCCTGATCCTCTAGTGAGTGAGTCTGTCGAAGCGTTGGAATTATGACCATGGCATATTTCCCGCCTCTCGATTTGTTGATTGGTTTTCGAACAAAAATTGGTTGACACTACCAACAATAAGCTGCTAATTAACAAACTAAATGCGTGATTTCTGATTTCTTACTTTATTCTTAGAACTACTAATGTCTTTAAAAAAAAAGTAAAGAAAAGAGGGGAAAAGATAAAGAAGAAAAGATTTTGTGTACGACATATAAATTACACATCATGGTCGACTTTTAAAATGTAGTAATTAATTATCAATTTAGAATAACTAGCATTTTCATGCATTTGCCTCAAGATAAATTTAAAACTTCACATGATTACACTGAAACCTGCAATATAACATCTTATTATGTATTAATAAGGTTGTTCCGCGAGAAACTTACACAATGACAGCTACATATAATATATGGATAAATACAACTATATAATGTTATTCTCAGCAGGGGTGTACAAAGAAAACTGATAGACCGTACCAAATTGATAATCCGAGTCAAACCTAGAAAAAAATCCGGATGTAGTTTGGTATTGGAAAAAAAGCCTGACCATAATTGATTTGGTTTGGTTTTAACTAAAAAATATCAAATCAAACCAACTCGATAGTATATTTATATAATTTTTAAAAATATTTTATACATATAAATATTTATTGTAATGTAATTTATAAATATTTCTTAAACTTTTCACATTTTTATTTTTTAATGTATTATTTCAAGTTTGGACGACAAGTGAGGCTTGCTGAGTTGGTAAAAGCACAGACCTACGACCGTTAGGTCCTAGGTTCGAGTCACCATGGAGGGGAAGTGTGGAAACACTATAGATCCTCCTAATTTGGGAGGGGTTTATAAAAAAAAAAGTTTAGACTTAATATTTTTGAATGGTAAATAAATTTTATAGCCCATAAATGTAGTAACTCAAACAAAGTTCAAATCAATACAAATGCTAACAAAATTTTTTTTAATTCAACACTTGTATGGGTCGAAATCTGACCACACTTGGATCAGCATTAAAAGGAATGGCGAGGGGCCGACTAAGCCGTGGTCGTATTCATGAGACCATAACAACAAGTATCTCGGCCGCTGCCAGGATCGAACTATCAAAAAGCTTGTATGGCGAAGCATATGTCGTGACATTTAAGGGGAACGACCCAACGTACAATCAACAGATTAAGGTATTCTGGCTAAGAACCGTTGGATAAAAGGGAATACTTTATATAGAGGGAAGATAACAGGAAAAGGGGGGTTTCTCTCCTTCAGGAAAAAGAGGCAGAAGAACCAGAAAATGCTACAAGAGAAAAACAAGAGACAAGAGAAGTTTCGGATCTAGGCGGCCAATCTTCATAATCATCTTGAATCAACAAAGATAAATCCCGCAGTTGTTAATGGAATTCCTTCTTTTTCGTCTTTATTCTTACATTTCTGAACAGTACACCAAGAATGTAAGCATGTCATTTATATTCGATATCTTTTATAAGCCTTAAAATTTATGGGCTTGATTATATTTTATTCTCCTATTCAATGCGCTTTGATCTAGAGTTAATTATTCTTGGCTAGGATTTATCCTCTATTTTTCTTATTAATTAGTTTAAAAGATCCTTAATATTTCTTGGTCAAATAATTTGGCGCCGTCTGTGAAGATTTCTTAGCCAAAATTTTAGTTTACTCTAGATCTAAAACCAGCCAAAGTATCACTTCCCGACTGTCATAACCTCACCATCTCAGTATAAACACCAACTCGAAAAAGTGATAGACAAACTTTTGAAATAACCAAACCAATCAAGGTCAGATCTCTACATGAAATCGAAATTAGGTCTGATGTCTATATAAAACCCACATCTCACCTGTAGTGATGGGTTCGACACGTCATATGAGTACTCAAAGTGGGATTACGACCACTATGCACTCAGCACGCCCGCAATCCTACTTGCCGTATTAACGTTATATGCTGGTCTATACTTCCACCTCTTAGGAAGGGATGATAGCCTACTGTATGATTCATTGAAATAACCGACTTATCTTGCTTTATTTTTGTACCCGTATTGTAACGACCCAGCCGGTTGCTTTGAGAATTTAAGCTCCGTTCGACGGCGCAAGGTCTTGAACAACTTCATAATATGTGTATCGACTTGCGTGCATGGTTAAATTCAGTCAACGGATGATTCAAAGTCAAATTGGAAGAAGGAAACTAGTTTTGGAAGTTTAAATGGTGAGAATTTGACCGGAATTGGACTTTTGAGTAAACAACTCCGGAATGGGTTTTGGGTGATTTCAACAGCTTTGTATGGTGATTTTGGACTTAGGAGTGCGTCCGGATTTGGAGGTCCGTAAGGTAATTTGAGGCTTTTCGGCCAAAGTTGGAAAAAGTTGAAGTTTAGAAAAGGGAGAAGTTTGACCCATAGTTGACTTTTGTGATATTGGGGTCGGAATGCAATTTCGAGAGTTGGAACAGCTCCGTTATGTCATTTTGGACTTGTCTGCAAAATTTGGCGTCACTCTGCGTTCGCGAAGCCCTGCATTTTCCTTCTCCGCGTTCGCATCTCCTTGTTCGTGTTCGCGTAGCTTAGTTCATGGACCACCAGGTTTTCCCTTCTTCGCGATCGCGTAGCACTGATTCAGGGAAGTGGCCTTACTCTTTGCGATCACATCTCCTTTTCCGCGATCGCGATGCACAAATGCCTAGGCAGACAGAATATATCCCAAAATCGAGGGTTAGAGTATTTTATTCATATCTTGACTTGTGGAGCTCGATTTTGAGCGATTCTTTGAGGGGTTTTCACACAAATCGATTGGGTAAGTATTCTTCACCTAGAATCTAACATATTTCATGATTTTATCTTCATTTTCATCATTTAATTTATTTTTTGAGTTGAGGAAAATGTTGGTTTTGAAAGAAAATTTCTAAAATAAAAAATCATGATTTAAGGGACCAAATGGTATCAGAATTTGATAAATTTTGGATGGTTTAACTCATATCAGAATGGGTATTCGATTTTTGTAAAAGTTGTCGGGTTCCGAGGTGCGGGACCAGGGGTTGACTTTTGGACCGATTTTTGGATTTTGTTAAAGATTGAGACTTTATGATCCGAAATAGTTTCTTATGTGTTTTATTTGTGCTTTGAAGTTAATTTGGTTAGATTTGAGCCGTCCGGAGGTCTTTTCACATGAGAAGTGTATTTTAGAGTATCAGTTTATCGTCTTTGAGGTAAGTGTCTTGCCTAACCTTGTGTGGGGGACTTCCCCTTAGGATTTGAGTTTTCTTTGTTAATTGTAGTCCGTGTACGCGAGGTGACGAGTGCGTGTTCAGACTTATTTGTGGAAAGTTGGGCCTTTTAGAGTTTTTAGGTCCTTATATTCACTGAGTATGAAGTTGTTCTTGATATGATTGAGTTTCCCATTTACTAGTTTCACCTCTACATGCTTTAATTGGAATTAATTGCTTTATGATTCATTCTTATTGCCTATTCGACTCTTATTTTACTTAACTGAAGATTTTTACCTCTTCTATTATCATGCTATCTTTCATAACTGCGTGTCTATTGGAAATCATTATTATCTCTTTTGTAACTGTTTAGTCTTAATTGAGGTTATGATTATCTTCCCGTTGCTCATCCTTAATTGAAATTGTTGTATATTTTTCATAATTTGCCCAACCTTAAAAGAAGTTTAGATATCCTATATTTAGTTGACATTTCCTTATTTGGAATTATTTGATTCGTGTTAGCTTCCCTGTTGTTGAACTACATATTGTGGGGTCGTTGCTTCATATTATTTTCTCCCTGTTATTCTTGTTACGCTTAGTATTCTCTATTGTGGTTATCCATGTGAGCTATTTTTCTGTCTCCTTATGATCGAAAGTTCTCGAGTTGATTTACTTGTCGTGTTCTTATATACATTGTCATTGTTGCTGTTGTACTTATTGTGGTGGTGCACGAGGTTTTTGCCGTGCGGTTGTTGATATTGTGATGTACGAGGTTTCTGCCTTGCGGTTGTTGTTATGAGGTTGCACGAGGTTTCTGCCGTGCTATTGCTACTATTGACATATTGCACATGCGGTGTGACAAGGAGGGACATGTATATATATGCTTATATGTGGGTTGTGCATGTGGCGAGACAAGGTGGGAACATTATGATGTACGTGTGGCGAAACAAGGCGGGCACTTATTATGTTATTAATTTCACACGTGGCGAGATAAGGTGGGCTATGTCAGGGATTGATTGTGATGATTTGTGATGGCCTGGGGGCGGTCTTGATATTTGATATTGTGTTGTGGTACGCTTACCTGTATGAGTTTTATCTTGTGGAAGTTGTGAGAAAACACCTTACGTGTTGTCCGTTCTTTTCCATATGCTTATTAGCTGGTAGGAATTATGTTAGAGCAGCGGCACAAGCATACACATAGTTGAACACTCCCATTGGATATGAAGTTCTCCTGATATTGCTGAGTATAAATGTACACCCTCGTTTACTTGTCATATATGTGAGAGTAGCTCTAGTTAGTAAGTGAGTTGTTAGTGTGACCATGAGTTGTGATGGGAGCACAGGATGCCAAGTGTTAGGGTTTAGGTATTGGGACCCGTGAGCTATAAGTTGTCCGAGGTTCGGTACTTCGTGGAGTTTGTTGGCTAAGACTTAATGTGAACACTGTCGTAGGTTCTGAGTCATTGCTTACCTTTACTGTATTTGTGATTTAGGTTTTGGGTTTGTGATTTCGCTCGCTCTTCTATGTAGTTATTCTGGTATTCCCTCTGTTACTTGCTGTTTTTCTTCCCTTATTGTGATTGTTGTATTGTTAGCCATAATGTGTAGTCTTTATATATATATACATAATGTTTCGTTGTTCCTATGCTTATATTTGTACAGTTTATTAGACCGGTAGGTGTCTTGACTGTTCCTCGTCACTACTTCACCGAGGTTAGTCTTGATACTTACTGGGCACCGCCGTGGTGTGCTCATATTACTCTTCTGCATATTTTTGTTGTGCAGATCCCAAATATCGCTCGTTAGTAGTTGTGTGGACCATTGCTGAGGAGACTCAAGGTAAACCTGCTGCTGCGTTTGCTGGCTTCAGAGTCACCTTCTTACTTGTATTCAACTATTTTCACCCTTTTCCAAATAGTTGTATTTAGAAGTGGTAGCTAACTCTGTAGAGCTTATGGCTTGTACTGCCAGGTTGGGAATATATTCATTGTATAAAGGATTCATTCCAGAAGAATTTTAAGATGTTATTTATTTTTATTGTTCTTCCGTAAATATTAGGCTTACCTAGTCCTTAAGACTAGGTGCCGTCACGAAACCCAATAGAGGGGAAAAATTGGATCGTGACGTGTATGCATAATGTAATTTATGTACATGGTATAACATATTTCCCTTATTATCTGCGCACATCGGACGGGGTCGAACCGGGACTCGAGCTCGATATCCCAACGGGCAAGGTAAGTTTAGCCCATAAGAAGCCTAGACGTGACTAACGGTAAGGCCAAACATAGAGCTGCCAAATCTGAAACTGCCATTCGAGTACCGGATGGAACGGGTCGCCTTATAGTGCCCTTCTCCCCTCCCGACTTACCAGGTCAAGGTAACAGGCAATTTCAATTCGTTTGGATCTAACTTGTCATTTTTCTCTTTTTGGACTGGGATAGGAATACGAGCATTCTCACAGGTACGCGAACAAGGAACAAACACCATCGAATGCACCAAGCAAAACCCTCCATACCATACCGTATGCAAATAGTAGACAAACGACTCAAAACAAGCTGATATTATTAAGAAAATCTCTATGAACTGGGACTAAGCGGTGAGCCCGTGGAACGTACAGTCTCTCTGACACAAGCAGAACTTGAACTCGAAAAGCTTGCATGCATATTCCCCATGACAATCCTATGCCAATTCAGCCAACTAAATATTGCGAATCGCGTCTGAACTTTGTTTAGTCCTAGGGTGCCCAGAAGCCTAAGTAATAAGTTTGAAGCCCAACACGACAACGACCTTTCTAGGCCGAGCAAAGAAAGGACTAGGTAAACTGGGACTCCACCGACACACACACACACTACAATGACGCATAGCGTTCTCCAATGAAAACAAAATTAAATAAACCGGGATTCATCCTGACGCATTGTATTCTCCAATGAAAACAAAATTAAACAAATCGGGACTCACCCCAATACACGCATAAACAATGCAACAATGAGTGATCCCCAATAAAAGTAATGTAACAGGAAAACCCGCACCATCGCCAAGTAAAAAGGAAGTTCGACTTCGCTCGAACTCACAACGGGTTATAATTCGATCTCGCTTGAATTAACACCCATGCGGCCACTGCCAAACGGGTTACAATTCGATCTCATTCGAATTAACACCCTTACGGCCATCAGCCACCGCCAAATGGGTTATAATTCGATCTCGCTTGACCTAACACCCCTATGGCCATCGGCCATCGCCAAATGAAAGGAAAGTTTGACCTCGCTCGAATTCACAACAGATTATAATTCCGACCTCGCTCGAATTCACACCCTTACGGCCATCGCCAAGTGGAAGTAAAAATTCGCTCACCCGAATCAGCAAATCAATGTTCGACCCCATCGAATTCATAACGGGTCATAGTTTGAACTCACATGAGTTCGCCCCCTGCCATCGCTAAATTCGCCATGCGAAATTGACTTCGCCCAAGTTGGCAAATCTAAAATTCGACCTTGCTCGAATATATAAGTCAAAATTGACTTCGCCTAAGTTGGCAAATCTAAATTCGACCTTGCTCGAATATATAAGTCAAAATTGACTTCTCCCAAGTTGGCAAATCTAAAATTCGACCTCGCTCGCATATATAAGTCAAAATTGACTTCGCCCAAGTTGGCAAATCTAAAATTCGACCTCGCTCAAATATATAAGTCAAAATTGACTTTGCCCAAGTTGGCAAATCTAAAATTCGACATCGCTCGAATTTATAAGTCAAAATTGACTTTGCCCAAGTTGGAAACTCTAAATTTGATCTCGCTCGAATATACAAGTCAAAATTGATTCCGCCCAAGTCGGCGAATTAAATTCGACCTCGCTCGAATATACAAGTCAAAACTGATTTAGCCCAAATTGGAAAATCAGATGTCGACCTCGCTCGAATTTGCATATCAAATGTGACTTCACTCGAACTTACGAAACGAGATTTGATCTCGCTCGGATCAAGCTAACTAAACTCGGCCTCGTTCGAATTCCCAATAAAAAATCAGGGACTCATTACCGAGAAATCCAAAGGTCTTTTAAAAAAAGAGAAAGGAGAGAGAAAGCCAAAAGTTACGTAACCGAAGGAGAAGCAACTATTTTATTTAGATATACATACACAACAGTTCCTCCCTTACAAAGGGCCAACCCCCCCCCCCTCCTAAAAAAAAGAGGTGAAAACGAACAACAAAGGAACAAAAAAAAAAACTAAGTACGAAAGTTGCAAGAAATTTTCTCACTCGGCATCATCTCCACCGCCGTTATCCCCAACATCATCATCATTAGAAGGAAGTCCATCTTCAATATCAACACCCTCACTGGCCTCCGGTGTCGCAGGGTCGTAGCTGCAGGCAAGACGAGCCTCGCGTGCCTTAGCCCGAGCATCTTCAAAAGTGGCCTCAGGAACACTCCCCGCCTCCCACAAACCTTTGTAGATATCTCGTTGGGCCTCATCATGGACCCATAGCTCATACAAACGGCGGGGGACAGTAGTAGAGGTAGATTCTTAAGGGATAGCCTGGGCCAATAGTTGCGCTTTCTCGGCCTCAAGAGTCGCGACCCGGTATCCCAGGCTCGAAGCTTCCCGATCCATTTCACTAATCCGTTCCTCGAACCGTGCCTCCCTCAGTGTGGCCGTCTCCCTCTCAGACCCTTGCTTGGACCTGAGGACACGGATAGTTTCTTCTAGCGTCGTCGCCCTCGCTAAAGCTGACACCCGAGCCCCCTCGACTCTCTCCAACTCGGTCACTTTCTTCTCTAGCTCGGCCACCTTTTCTGTCCATTCTGCACTTAAATCGGCGACCCTGGTGGCATTTTGTTCAAGCTCGGCTCGCAAAGACAGCACATTCACCTGAAGGTCTTCACACTCTACCGCAACCCCTTTGCCCATTTCGAGTTCCTCGTCTTTGGCATGGAGTAACTCCTCGAGCTCACTGCATCTACGGATAGACCACATCAGTTCCTCATCCCTTTTCTCTAACTCTTCTCTAACAGATTGAGTATTACCGCCCGCCCTAAGCTGCACATGCATCTCACGGCATTTGTTGCAGTATCGGCGATACTTTGCTGCCATTTTCAGAAAGGCTTCGGCCCTTGTCTCATCCCTACGAGTACTCTCAATCTACAGCATATAAGTCTACAAAAAAAGGGAAGGAAGAAAAAGAGGGGAGGAATTAGCGAAGGCAAAATAGCGCAAAATAAAGAAAATGGCAAAAGGAACTCACCCTCAAGGCCATCCCGGCCACACCTCGTGACAAAGCGGAATCGTTGATCTCCCGAAGAGACTCGCTTTCAGCAGCAGAACATAGAAGGTCGAATTGAGGCACCAACTCCACCGTGTAAGGTTGAAATCCTATGGAATCTCGAGCACACGAGAAGGACCTTCCGCCCTTATATCGACCCTAGTAAAGCCCTCCTCGAACATCCTCATATCCTCAGGGTCGATGTTGGAATCCGATTCATAATCATCCACAACCGCACCTTTCCCACTCTTATTGGCCGAAGAAGGGGTGCGGTTCTGCCGAGATGACGATGGGCTTCTCGGACCAATCGCGACAGCCCCCGAACTCTATCCCCCTGCCGCAGTGGTCTCTTCCGCAACCGGAATAGGCGTTGCCTCCGAACCCTGGTCGGCGTCACCACTAGCTTCAGATACCGCCAAAGTATGGTCGCCCCTCGAGGATGCCTCAACTAAAGACGCTCCCTCTGACAACCTTCGCCTTTTTTACGGTACCTCTTTGCAACTGTTGTGAGAAGGCTCGCCCCGTTGAATGGACGGAGAGAACCGGAGTATCTGACCGGGGAGTAACCTCCAAATAAATAGGCCCGGTCGCTGACATGGTCTTCCATGTAACCACGCGTTGGGTGCTCTCACCCACAGGTGCCTTTTGAACGGGTCAGGTAGAGGAAGCCGACTGGCAAAAAACAAGCGTAGGATCCCTCGTCCTTCTCACTCCTCTCCGACCTACCAATGAGAAGAGATTTAATCAAGCAAAGATAAGGTAAAAGAAAATACGGAGCAAAGAACAAAGGAATGGGCCACAATGAGCCAACTCACCAATAAGAGACTTGCGCCTGAACTTCTCATGAAAAGGTGCCCATTCGCGAATCCTCACCGTAAGAATCGCGCTCACCCACTCGCGAATATTAGCAACCGATGGAGGAGGTACTCTCTCGGCTGCAAAAACAAAAATAAATCCTCAACGAGGTCATTAAAGGGAGACGACCGACAATTATCTTAAGAGAATATACATAAAGTAAAAAAGAAAAGAAGACATACGGGCGAAATTCCACGTCTCAGAAAACCCCTCCAGGTTTGACACGACGTGCTCTGTTCGGATGTAGAAGAAACTCTCCCAAAAGCGGAGATTTTCCTTGTCGTCCATTTTCACCACCAAACTCTTGGTTCCTCGGTGATGCATGTGAATCATCATACCATGGAGAAAATTGGGGGGGGGGGCGAAGAGGTGAAGTATGTGTCGTAGAGAAATTCCTCGGCCGGCCAGCTCCGCATACTTGATGAGCATAAGGAAAAGCTTGTACGCGTACGGAGAGAGTTGATCCGGACACACCTCATAGAAGCAGAAGAAATCCACCACCAAGGAAGGAAGGGGAAACATGTACCCGATGACAAAGGGATACGCATAAAACGCGCAGTAGCCCGGACGGTGTAAATGTACTATGTCCTGATCTGCCGGCACTAGTTCAATGTGATTAGGGATCCCCCATTTGGCTATGAACATCGTGAGCGCTGCAACATCCATCGTGGAAAGAACGGGCTCCGACTCGTCTCCAGCAGGGCTATTAAAATCGGTCCTCACCTTCCCTGGGCGAGGAACCACCTCATCTACCATCGGAAAACCCTCATCCTCCACCATCTCCACTTCCCCTTCGATTAGGGGTACATCATTTTCCGGCACCGGAGTACCAACAACTCCATCGGAGTTGGAAGAAGCATCAACAGCTCTATCGGAGTTGGAAGAAGCACTAGCCATCTTTTCTTTGATTAAAAGAAGAAACAAAAGTGACGAGGGAAAAAAAGTAGCAGTCACAACAAATCCTCACAGAAGTAGAAATATGAGAAACTGGAGAAAAAGAAGAAGAGTTGTAAGAATCTCTTGAGCGATTGAGAACCATAACATTCAAATGAAGGATTCTCCCCTATTTATAGGGATATGAATGCCCTGAGCGGGAAACCCAAACGCCGCCATTTAGAAAACGAAAATGGGCACGGGTAACAACGCCAAACATAGAAAACGTGCGCCATAATAACGCATGAGAAACATTAATAACATTCTGAACTGACGTAACGGTCTGACGCGGTTCTTGAAACGTCACGTCGCTACCTCGCCATGAGGTGCTCGTCTCTCGCACAAAGCGTTCAGATCTCTCTTTCTCGAATCAGCAGACCCATCGAGCTCGCCAAGATGGTCGAAATCTGACCACACTTGGATCAGTATTAAAAGGAATGACGAGGGGTCGACTAAGCCATGGTCGTATTCATGAGACTATAATAACGAGTATCTCGGCGCTGCCGGGATCGAACTATCAGAAAGCTTGTATGGCGAAGCATCTGTTGTGACATTTAAGGGGAACGACCCAACATACAATCAACAGATTAAGGTATTCTGGCTAAGAACCGGTGGATAAAAAGGAATACTTACTATATATATAGAGGGAAGATAACAAGAAAATGGAGGTTTCTCTCCTTCAGGAAAAAGAGGCAGAAGAACCAGAAAATGCTACAGGAGAAAAACAAGAGACAAGAGAAGTTTCGAATCTAGGCGGCCAATCTTCATAATCATCTTGAATCAACAAAGATAGATCCCACAGTTATTAATGGCATTCCTTCTTTTCCGTCTTTATTCTTACATTACTAAACAATACACCAAGAATGTAAGCATGTCATTTATATTCGATATCTTTTATAAGCCCTAAAGTTCATGGGCTTGACTATATTTTATTCTCCTATTCAATGCGCTTTGATCTAGAGTTAATTATCCTTGGCTAGGATTTATCCTCTATTTTTCTTATTAATTAGTTTAACAAGAAGCTTAATACTTTTTGGCCAAACAACACTAGGAATAACAATAGTGTTGGATATCAATTTTTTAGTTTTACATTGTTTTATAATGAAATTGCATAACTTAGTTTAACTTTTTTCTTTAGTACTTAGTTATGTAATTAATAATACTTATTAGCTATATTTGATTTATGCAATTTCATTTTCTTTGTTATTGTATCTTTTAGTATAATGTTATGACTTATCTTATATTATTGTATTATTTTCTTAGAAAAGACATTATATGGTTGTATCTTACTAGGACTAAAGAAATATTTGGAGCATAAGTTGCATAGTTTGTGCTATGAAAACTTTACCGGGGGGAAAAAAGCGAAAACCCGAGAAAAAAAGAGATTGAAAAAATCCGACGTTGTTGATTTGATCTGCTTTACAAATTTAAAAATCCGACACTATTAGTTTAGTCTGGTAATTAAAAAATCCGAACCAACTCGACCTATATACACCCTAATTATTAGATAACACATGCTAAGATTATACGAACCCATTCAATATAAGTTAAAATTCTAAGAACCAGAACGAAAATAGGAACCTCTCAAACCAAGAAGCCGACTTAAGAGAACGCACAATAACCTCACGAGCAGTATCATTGATTTGAGCTAGAACTAGAAGTCTTAATCAGTTTTCTCGTGAATTCTTTAGTTTTTGATCGGAGCAAGATTGCCAAACTAAAAGGAAAGAAAAGAACAACCTAGTAAATGTATAAAGGAAAGTACCTAGACATGAATTTGACCTATCTCAACTAAAATACACTAAAAAGATTATGCAATCTTGATTACCATCCATTATCCATAGTGGCTTAACCCGTGAATATAAAAATTAAAAGAACACTTGTTTAACCTCCACCTAATAACAACAGCAATATATTCATTATCCAGATCCCATAAGTAGGGTATGTTACACCTCCTTTTTACACACCCGAAGTATATAAGGGAGTTTTTTCAATTTAAGTGATGTTACACCTCCTTTTTCCGTACCCGAGAGGGTACAAGGGAGTTTTTCCAATTAAAGGACAATCGAAACGGGATTTGTTTATTTATTTCAGAGTCGCCACTTGGGAGATTTAGGGTGTCCCAAGTCACCAATTTTAATCCCGAATCGAGGAAAAGAATGACTCCATATTACAGTCTGCGTACCAGAAATCCGGATAAGGAATTCTGTTAACCCGGGAGAAGGTGTTAGGCATTCCCGAGTTCCGTGGTTCTAGCACGGTCGCTCAACTGTTATATTCGGCTTGATTATCTGATTTTTTATATAATGAACTTATGTGCAAATTTTAACTTTTTACCGCTTTCCTAATTATTGTTATTATTTTTACGAGAGTTGCAACGTCGTGGAAACATATCTCGAACCACGTTACATCAATGCACCCGTGGTTGCTTGACATATCTCGACTCGGTTGAGATTTAGATTTAGGTCACATAAATGTGCACCCAAATTAAGGAAAATAAATTATTAAAGGTGTGCCTAACGCAACTAGCGTATTGTTATTTTGGGGAAGGCCGTAAAATTTGCTAAACGGCATGTTCCGAATTCTAAGTGTTTTAATATATATACATTTAGAGGGCCCCGCAACTGTGCGTTTTCAGTTGGCGAGGCTCGTCTCATTTTTATTATTATTATTATTATTATTATTATTATTATTATTATTATTATTTTAAAAAGGGTAAACTTAAAGTTACTACATTTTTACTTTATCTATTTAAAGAGTTAATTCAAAGTTATTAAAATATATTGCAAGCCATGCTATACGTAACGCACTAGTGGTTCACGACAAGTTCTATTTAACTATGTTCCAAATTGGAGTCGGGTCACATGAGATGCACCACCGGTTCCTTTAATCTAATTACATACAAACAACAATATTTCCACAACTCACTAATTTGACGCTATTTATAAACAATCATTCTTTTTCCTCTTAATCTAGTTTAATGAAATATAAGCTAATAATCTAACAATAAATGGCAAACATATGACAATTAGTGATAAACAAAAATATAAAATTAACAACAAAACATAACATTAACAATCAGTGATAAACTAACATGACGAGGTAAACTTTAAAATATGGCAAATATATTACTACTACTCAAATTTACCGAGACAAGACATGGAAGCAAAGAACACGCCGAGCCAACAAAAATAACATGAATACTCACGTTTAACAGTAACGTCGAGTTTCAACATCTCGAACTCGCCAAAAATGGACAGCAACAACCTCGACGTACCGGACCTCGACGAACCAAAGTCGACCTCGACGGAACTCATCCCGGACAGAACTTCTGGGTTGTTTTTGAACGTTTTCAGTTAAGCCTCAGCTGGTGTGTATGTGTATTTTCCGGTCAGTCATGGCACGGAGGGGAGGGTCGTTCACGGCGTGAGGGAGTCGTTTGGGCAGTGGTTTAGGACTGATGGGTTGTTGTTGTTGGTCGTGGTCGTGGTGTTTGGAGTAGGGTTTGTTAGGGTTGGGGGTGCGACTGGTTATGGCGTGGGATCGACGGGTAGGGCTACTGACGGGTTGACGATGCTGGGTTTGGGAGGAGACAGGGTGGTCGTTTGGTGGTGGTGACAGTAAGGTCGAGGAAGGAGAAGAAGTGGTCGTGGGGATGGTTGGTTCAGCAGGTAGTTGACGATGGCGGAGTTGGGCTGGTAGGCTGGGTAGCGGGCAGCAATGGTGGTGGTATTTTCGACATGAGGAAGACGATGGAGTTGGGGCTGGTTATGGCGTTTGGACGTAGGGTCGACGGACAGCGACGACGCAGCAGCAACAGCTGGTGCTCGACGGCTTTAATGGAGGTTCGCCGGAAAATGGTTTGACGGAGCTAGGAGGAGGAGGAGTGGTGATGGTTTCCGGCGTTGGTTTTGGACAGTGTCGACGATGGCGGAGCTGGGGGTTGCAGACGATTTGGGTGGTGGTTTGTTGGTGGTTCCGGGGTAGGGCTCCTTGTTTAGGGTTTTTGTTGGGTTCACCTTCAGGAAGAGGAAGAAGATAGCTGTACAGTAGTCCGTTTTTTTTTATTTTTCAGTAGGGTTTTCCTTCCTTCTTTTGAAGGAAGATGATGAATAGCCTTCTGATTTTTTCAAAGTCTGTTTCCCAATTTTTTCCAAGTCCAGTTCAAATTTTTTCCAAAGTCCTCCCCTTCCAAATGTTTTTGCCCGTGCATTTGTAAACTTCTGCAAAGAAAAATGAGCCCCACGCGTGGTGGGGTTCGAGACTTGTGTCCCCCACGCGTGGTAGGGTTCCCCGTGTATCGTGTTTTGTCCGTGTTCCCCACGCGTGTCCCCCATGTGTGGTGGACTCGGATTATTATGGGCTAGGTCCGAAAATTAGGCCTAACACCGGGTAGTTTGAACCCGAATATTATTCTTTTGCCCGGACCCGAGAAATAGGAACACGACGTTGCTCAACTGATTATGTAAGCAAAATAGCTACTAAAATAAGACTAATTATTTAAAACAAAACTATATTATTATTTTCTTAATATTTTTTCGAGATTAAAATAGCTACAAAAATATTAACAAAACTATTTTTTGTAATTTTCGTTTTTATATAAAGATAAAATATAAAGTAATATTTTTGTATTTTTTCAAAAATTAAAATGACTACAAAACATTAATAGGACTATATTTTTTGGTAATTTTCGAAATTATATAAAGTACAAAATAAGGTACTATTTTTTGTATTTTTCAAGTTTATGAGAAATACATAAACTAAAATTTATATATATATTTTTGTAATTTTTTCCTTTTGTGACGAAATAAAGTAAAAATAGTTAGAATGACTATATTAGCCCCAATTTCACATATTCACGCTAAAAATGTGAAAATTCTCGGGGAGGGTCAAAAATCAGGTGTCTACAGCTGCCCCTCTTTGACTGGAAAGACGAAGAGTTTTCCGTCAAAGAACGACTAGACATGTTTTTGACCTGACCATTACTTGGAAGGACTACACTACGGAAAGGAAGGGGATGTGACCGAGCCCTGGTATCTGAGCTGCCTATATATCCTTGGTTATACAGGAATCAGGCCACGTGTAGTTCAGAAATGAGAGAGAGATGGTAAAGTGTACCGAGGTGGAGAGCCAATCGAGGTGTCGTTCCGTTGAGGTTCCGGTCCGTGGTCCTGTCATTACATCAAAATGAAAACTGCAAAAGACTAACTAAGCCTATCAGCTACTAGTTACAAGGATTCCTATCTTTAAGTCTTCTGAAACTTGATCTTGAGTCTTGAATGATGCTTCATACAGACTTTGGATTTTAACCTTGATACTTGCTAGTTGTAGGCGCTAGTTCTTGAACAGATCACTTCTGTTCTCCACTTCCGTGCTTTGGATTCATTCATTTTTCTTTTCCCTTTTTTTTTTTGTTTTTGTGACTAGCTTTTGTTGACCCTCTCAGACTGTTGACTTGCATTCTTGAGGCGAGCTTCTTGTTGTTTCTAACTTGGATTGAATGCTGGGGACTTCTGTTGTAGCCTTCTGCCTTCCAACGGGTTACGGCTTGACTTTGAACGATGTTGCTCTGTTCTACAGGCGGACCCCTAACTTCTTCAATCTTCGACATATAACAACCTCCGCTCTACAGGCAGGCTCCTGACAACCAAAACAAACAACACAAATGAAATTTCCTAACCCAGTTTGCACTGGGAAGGTTTGTGAGTCGTTAGCAAAATCGTAACCCACCGACACTACTGATGCAATGCTGAGAGTGAACTAAAGACTAGACTAGGATGTGCATCTCCTACGAGTAAAATCTCAATTTAGGAAGTGAGTCTCCTAAAATAAAATATAACCTGAAAAGCCAAGCTAGGAAGTGCGCCTCCTATTGGTAAGACATGGAGCGTATTCCCTTGTTATATAGGTGGGCGCCTGGCTTCAACACATGAAAACATAAAGACTGAAAAGTATTCCTCTCGTTATATAGGTGGGCGCCTGGCTTCAACACTAGAAATCTAAAGACTGAATGTATGCCTCTGTTATATGGGCGGGCTCCCAACTTCAACACTTGAAAGTAAAGACTGAATGTATTCCTCTGTTATTATGGGCGGGCTCCCAATTTCAACACTTGAAAGTAAAGACTGAATGTATTCCTCTATTATTATGGGCGGGCTCCCAATTTCAACACTTGAAAAGTAAAGACTGAAAAGTATTCCACTCGTTATGTAGGTGGGCGCCTGACAAGAAATTTAAAGACTGAAAGTATTCCTCTCGTTATACAGGTGGGCGCCTGGCAAGAAATTTAAAGACTGAAAGTATTCCTCTCGTTATACAGGTGGGCGCCTGGTAAGAAATTTAAGACTGAAAGTATTCCTCTTGTTATACAAGTGGGCGCCTGGTAAGAAATTTAAAGACTGAAAGTATTCCTCTCGTTATACAGGTGGGCGCCTGGTTTTAGGAAAACTAAACATTGATAGTCTTAAGAAAACTAAAAATGACTCTCTCTTTTTTTTCTTTTCTTTTTTCAATCGTTGTTTTTTTTTTCAAATTCAAACGTTGTTTGTTTGTTTTTTTTTGGTATCTTAGGAGAAAGATTCATCCGACTAAGATTTTGATCCTAGGAGAAGGTTCATCAGACCAGGTCTCTATCTTAGGAGAAAAATTCGTCAGACTAAGATTTTAATCCTAGGAGAAGGTTCATCAGACTAGGTCTTTTCTTTTTGGTATCTTAGGAGAAAGATTCATCAGACTAAGATTTTGATCCTAGGAGAAGGTTCATCAGACTAGGTCTCTATCTTAGGAGAAAAATTCGTCAGACTAAGATTTTGATCCTAGGAGAAGGTTCATCAGACTAGGTCTTTTCTTTTTGGTATCTTAGGAGAAAGATTCATCAGACTAAGATTTTGATCCTAGGAGAAGGTTCATCAGACTAGGTCTCTATCTTAGGAGAAAAATTCGTCAGACTAAGATTTTGATCCTAGGAGAAGGTTCATCAGACTAGGTCTTGTTTTTTTGGTATCTTAGGAGAAAGATTCATCAGACTAAGATTTTGATCCTAGGAGAAGGTTCGTCAGACTAGGTCTCTATCTTAGGAGAAAAATTCATCAGACTAAGATTTTGATCCCAGGAGAAGGTTCGTCAGACTAGGTCTTGTTTTTTGATATCTTAGGAGAAAGATTCATCAGACTAAGATTTTGATCCTAGGAGAAGGTTCGTCGGACTAGGTCTTGTTTTTTTTGGTATCTTAGGAGAAAGATTCATCAGACTAAGATTTTGATCCTAGGAGAAGGTTCGTCAGACTAGGTCTCTATCTTAGGAGAAAAATTCATCGGACTAAGATTTTGATCCTAGGAGAAGGTTCGTCAGACTAGGTCTTTATCTTAGGAGAAAAATTCGTCAGACTAAGATTTTGATCCTAGGAGAAGGTTCATCAGACTAGGTCTTTTTTTTTAAACAACAACTTAGGAGGAAATGCATCTCCTATGGGTAAAATAAACTTAGGAGGAAATACATCTCCTATGGGTAAACTAAACTTCGGAGGAAATGCGTCTCCTATGGGTAAAAACTAAACTTAGGAGGAAATGCATCTCCTATGGGTGAAACTAAACAAACTTAGGAGGAAATGCATCTCCTATGGGTGAAACTAAAACAAACTTAAGAGGAAATGCATCTCCTATGGGTGAAACTAAAACAAACTTAGGAGGAAATGCATCTCCTATGGGTGAAACTAAAACAAACTTAGGAGGAAATACGTCTCCTATGGGTAAAACTTAAACTTAGGAGGAAATGCATCTCCTATGAGGTGAAACTAAAACAAACTTAGGAGGAAATGCGTCTCCTATGGGTAAAACTTAAACAAACTTAGGAGGAAATGCATCTCCTATGGGTAAGACTAAACTTAGGAGGAAATGCATCTCCTATGGGTAAAACTAAACTTAGGAGGAAATGCGTCTCCTATGGGTGAAACTAAAACAAACTTAGGAGGAAATGCATCTCCTATAGGTAAAACTAAACTTAGGAGGAAATGCATCTCCTATGGGTGAAACTTTAATGATTTCAAACTAGGAAGTGCGTCTCCTATTAATGAAATCTTCACTTAGGAAGTGCGTCTCCTATACATGAATCATTTTCTTCTTCCTGAATTATTTACTTACATGTGTTGTCTTTCCTCGAAACTGCTGGGGACTATTTTGATGGGGATGGCTTTCCTTTTCTTTCTTTTTCATTATTATCTTTTTATTCTTTTTTTTATTATTATTATTCTTTTTTGTTTTGCTTTTTCATAGCTTCTTCCTTCGAAGACTACCTCCCTTGAGAGTCGTTTTGCCTTTCCCTGAAAGGAACCGCTGAGGATACCGACTTTCCAACCTTGTGTTGGACTCCTCGCAACTGCTAGGGATAACACTATTGGGGAATTATTTACTTACCTGTTGGGGGGGTAAAATGTTATCAGTTGGGGGTACCTGATTTCCAGAAAATTTTCTAAATGGAAGGAAAATTTTCTGCCCCAGTTTGATAATATCCCTTGTGGCATGCAGTTCTGGCATCAATGCCATTTCCGTTACCTGCTTCAAATCAAACAAAATTTTGTTAGTTTAAAACATGGTGGTTGGTTGTGATACTCCTACTGGGATGACTTTCCCTTCCTCCTTCCTTGCTCTGCGTTCCCTTTTTCCTTCCTTGCTCTGCGTTGCACAACTTGTTGGGGATGATATTATTTGCTGGGGATAATCCCTTTCTGCTGGGGATATCCCTCTTCTTTTGTGGCATAGCTCGGAAACTGGCATTTCCCCGACCTTTTAGTCTAGTATGGATTTCGCCAAATCATGCTCACTGCTCTCCTTGCTCTGTTCATGGGCCTTGGCCTTGAGGTTTATAACCTTGGTTTTGGCAAGGATATCTCTCTTGACACTCGTCACTCCTTTGTCAATTCCCTTTTGCTGGGGACATCTTTCTTGACACTGGCCTCGCGCTTGTTCCTCGCTGACTATACCACTTGGATGTACTAGTCAGATCTTATCTTGCATAATTGGAAAGCTGATGGCATATTTTGAAGTCAATTCACACTTGTTCTGACCAGATAAACTCTATTGGGGATTTTTCTATTAAAGAAAAAAGATAAAAGGGAACAGAATAAAAAGACCAAGGAAAAAAAAATGACTCTTTAACAAAGAAACTATAAATAAAACCCTATCAAGTGCAGATACCGACTCTAATGGCCATGACATGCGTATGTGGCCTATCCTTTACCGTCAATCATCTTTCAAGATCTTCAATTGGCGATTCCCCATCTGATTCTCAATCTTATTCGACTTGTAGTGCCCGAAGGGTTTTCACTATCAAGTCTCTCTCATTTTTGGTTCTTCTCTCAGCTTTCATCGCCTTATGGTGCCCGTGAAGGTTTTCACCAATAAGACTCTCTCGTTTTATATCTCTCTCCAGCTGGGGATTTGAAGTGTTGCCGGTATGACTCTCTCTACTGGAGATTAGAGTCCTTTCTACTGTGGAACAGAATGTTATGCTCGCCGGTAAGACTCTTCATTTGTCTGGCTTGGCATTTTTTGAAGACTGATCAGAAGGTCTTTCTTTGGACCGTAATGTGGGTTTTGGATAGGCTAGAAAGAAGGGGTATAAAAGGCTCAAAAATACATTAATTTTGGGTTATTAGTTACAACCTTCGGAATTAGATTTATTTACAACAAACGCAACTTTTGCCCCAGTTTCTTGCTTGGGGATATTTTAATTGATTTTTTTCTTCATTTTTCAAAACTATGACCGAGCCGTGAAGCGCCTACGTATCCTCTTTGAGGAATCAGGTCAAACGTAGTTCCCAATTCCTCTGTTTCAATTGACTTTTTTTTTTCTTTGTTATCAATTTTCTTTTCTTTTCCTCTTCTTTTTTTTTTCCTCTTTTTTTTTCGTTTTGTTGTTTTCTTTCTTTCTTTCTTTCTTTCTTTTTTTTCGTTGCTACTGATTCCGAACGAGGGGTATGAAAGAAAATAAATAAGGCTCAAAAGGGGTAACGAAGGATAAAGTGTTTAGGTAGCAGAACAAAATGTCTTCGTCATTCCAGTTTTCAAAACATGCCAAGTGCAAACAACACAATTTATTTGTAGTCTCTTCTGATGGTGCTGGACTTGACAATTATATTCAACATCTGTTTGTTCATTTGTCACTTCTAAAGCACCGTTGGGCGACACTCTCATTCCCATTATTATGAACGACCCTCATGCCAATTTGGCGAATCTTTGCTTTTTAACGGTTTTCTTTGTGTTTAACTTGCCCCAGTTCCACATGACTCGAGCTCTGAATAATCTCAACCGTCCTTATTTCCTTTAAATGCTTTGATCACCTTCCTAGGGTTTTATGATTAACTTTTAAAGACTAGGCCCAAACTGTGTGCGCATGTCATGCTACTAGAATCGGCGCTGAATAAAAAGGACTAAACAAAGAGATGACTGGAAATAATACAAGACCGGATTTGCTTTAGACTACCGGTGGAATGGTTTGAATAACAAAACAAACAAAACAAACCAGAATAAAATCCTAAAACAAACTGCTATGACAAAATTTAAACAAACTGCTATGACAAAATGAAAAGATAAGAAGGTTTGACACAGGACAAAATCCAAATAAGCCACCAAATGCTTCTTTCTTGTTAACCAAGGAACGGAGCGTCCTCCCACTTTATCAAAACTGGCATTTTAGCCACTGAGCTTCGCATCAATACTGCCAGACCATTGCCAACTTCAATATCATCACCCTTAGTCAACAAGTTCCCAATAGGACTTGAATGCTTCTGTAATCACGCCTGATCCCCGCAGAGTGTGTATAATGAGGTGCAAACAAAGGATTCTGGGCGTCATTGTCCGGCTTACCACAAACCAACCACCTTAATTTTCTTTGCGAAACAAACAGGTTAGAATGGACTCAGTCGGTCCCCATTATTAACAACATCCTTTCTTTTTTTTTCTTTCTTTTTTTCGATTTTTTCCTTTTCTCTTTTTTCATCATTTTTTTTCTTTTTTTTTCGTGGTCGAATCTTATGGAGATTGCCTACGTATCATGACCCCGCATGAATCAGACCTTGCGTAGTTCGGACAAATAAACGATAAATAATAATAAAACATTTTTTTGAATTTTCAATTTTATAATAAAACAAACTTGATTACAAAAGTTTAAAAACTAACAATACTAACAGATTTTGACAAAAGGCAACAAATGGTCTCGAAAATCAAATAACCCGCATACTCTAAAAATATTATAAACTCAAAACAAAAGGCCAGCTCCCTTTCTCCGTTTGACAAATGCAACCAAACGGTTATTTTTGCAAATGTGGCCCCTGGCAAACTTCACATGAATTTTGAGGCCGGGGAGGATTATTTTGACACTTTACAAACTTGTCCATTCTTTTACGAAAATAACCTTTCGACAACTGAAAGATACTCTAAGGCTATTTCGGCAAGAACGGTTTAAGACGCGGCCGAAGCTGGCTCGGCTTATTATGACAAAATTCAAACGGTATTCACCTGACCGCTGACTCTTTGTTTTTTTTTCTTTTCAAAATTACGAAAAAAAAAATTGGTGTTGCAAACACGGCCCTTCAGCGCCTCGGGGACGAAGATTTTTTAAGGCTGTGTGGGTCAATTGGACCAAATCTAAAACAATGACCCAAAGGTGGCTGTTTATGCAAAGTCAGCCTTCCGGCGTCCCTTTCGGGAACATTCGGCTATGTCTTGATAAAACAACGTCACCCGACTTCTTTATGACAAAATTAAAATTTGACATATTATTTTTATTATTATTTATTTGTTTTTGATTATTTTAGCAAAATGGTGGGGTTGGACCCGATGAGGGTTGCCTACGTATCTCACATCCGGTGAGAATCAAACCCGCGTAGTTCGGGAAAATAAACTATTTTTGAGAAGACCCTTTTCCATTTTCTATTCTTTTTTTTTATATAACAAACAAACAAACTATTATTTTTCATTCATAACAAACAAACTAACTAACGTAAAAAACATTCCTTCTTTTTTCATTTGTTTTTCCTATTCTAAAGAAAAAGAAAATGTTTTTTTTGGAGTTTTTACCTTTAATAAAAGAAATGCTTGAATTTTTAAAGAAGAATCAAAATATTTTTGAATTTTTTTTTGGATTATATATATATTTATTTTGGAACAAATAATAAAATCACGTTCAACGCCCGAATCTTTTTATTTTATTTTTGGCATTTTCATAGACAAACAAAATAAAATAAAATAAAACATTTTAAAAACCAGACTCTTTTTCATTTTCATTTTCATGGCAAAACAAACTATTTTCTTTTCTATATTTTTTGACAGAACAATGATGATTTTTTTTCTCTATTTTTCCTTTGCCTTTAATATAACAAACTAATAAGACATTTTTTTTTATTTTCTCAAAATTTCGGCAGAGTTTCGATACTACTCGAACATTCGTTTTTTTTTCTTATAAAAATAAGTAGTTATATCTCTACACTGTTATTTTCTCATTTTTTCACGTTTTTTTAATCCGTGGAAAATGATGAAAACATACAAAATCTTTTGAATTTTCATGCTTTGTTTTTATATGTATTTTTATTTTTTATATTTATTATTATTTTCAAAAATGTGGCATGGGAAACATAAGGATTTCCAAGACATCTTGGATTTCGCAAATGTTCCCCATGCGCTTTTCCCAACATGTGAATCATGGGGGACATAGGGAATTTCAAGACTTCTTGGATTCCACAAATGTTCCCCATGTGCCTTTTCCCAAAAATGAAGCGTGGGGGACATGTGGAATACCAAGGCTTCTTGAATTCCACAATGTTCCCCATGTGCTTAATTAATATAATAGCATGCTTATCTAAAAAAGATGGTCTATTATTTGTCCGCAAATATTATTGGTCCGCCAAATGACCCATTCACCCTTGAATAAATACAACATGTAGCACATAGGATGCCATAAGATGGTCTATTATTTTCAGGTTGCTTGTCCTAGACGGACCCAACCCCTGTGTTGAGTCCCCTAAGTCAAATGCACATGATGCAAATAAACGTTCCTACTAGGGATCCGGCATGAAGTCACGTTATTCTATGTTCAAAACCTGGGTCGGTGTTCTAGACAGTGTACCCGAGCGGACAACTCGAGCTGAGGAAGGAGCTCCTTTCCGGGAACCAAAAGGCCAGCCGACTTAGAAACTTTCCGAGCCTCTTTTATTTAGGGTATGACACTAACAGAATAGGGAGTCTCAACCAGTAAGCACATCCCCCGAGGTAAGAAGAGAAGGGTTTCGGCACAGTTTATATACAGTTCAGATAATATCAAAGCGGTAAAAGACAACATTTAGTATGTTATGTCAAAACATGTAATATATATCAGATAATAAAGCCAAATATAACAATTATTCTAAGCTCGAATCCTTGAGCCCTGAACCAGCGGTTCTGGGTTTAATTTCCAGCAGCGGTTTTGTCATACTGGGTTTATAACCTGGGTATACGTTCTAGACTGTGTACCCGAGCGGACAACTCGAGCCGAGGAGGGGGCTACGTACCGGGGACCCGCGAGATTGTCCGGCTTTGTAACTTGTCCGACCTCTTTCTTATTTCAGGTATTGACACTAACAGAATAGGGAGTCTCGTCCATCGAGCTTCTCCCCGGAGGTAAAGAGAGAAAGGTTTCAACACAATTTATATGTACAGTTCAAGTAATATCAAAGCGGTAAAAGCAGTATTTAGCACATTAGGCTCAACATGTAAAAAACAGATAAAACCGAATATAACAATTTGTCTAAGCTCGAATTCTAACCCTGAACCAGTGGTTCTGGGTCTATATCCCCAACAGAGTCGCCAGAGCTGTCACACCTCCTTTTTCCGTACCCGAGAGGGTACAAGGGAGTTTTTTCCAATTAAAGGACAATCAAAACGGGATTTGTTTATTTATTTCAGAGTCGCCACTTGGGAGATTTAGGGTGTCCCAAGTCACCAATTTTAATCCCGAATCGAGGAAAAGAATGACTCCATATTACAGTCTGCGTACCAGAAATCCGGATAAGGAATTCTGTTAACCCGGGAGAAGGTGTTAGGCATTCCCGAGTTCCGTGGTTCTAGCACGGTCGCTCAACTGTTATATTCGGCTTGATTATCTGATTTTTTATATATTGAACTTATGTACAAATTTTAACTTTTTACCGCTTTCCTAATTATTGTTATTATTTTTACGAGAGTTGCAACGTCGTGGAAACATATCTCGAACCACGTTACATCAATGCACCTGTGGTTGTTTGACATATCTCGACTCGGTTGAGATTTAGATTTAGGTCACATAAATGTGCACCCGAATTAAGGAAAATAAATTATTAAAGGCGTGCCTAACGCAACTAGCGTATTGTTATTTTGGGGAAGGCCGTAAAATATGCTAAACGGCATGTTCCGAATTCTAAGTGTTTTAATATATATACATTTAGAGGGCCCCGCAACTGTGCGTTTTCAGTTGGCGAGGCTCGTCTCATTTTTATTATTATTATTATTATTATTATTATTATTATTATTATTTTAAAAAGGGTAAACTTAAAGTTACTACATTTTTACTTTATCTATTTAAAGAGTTAATTCAAAGTTATTAAAATATATTGCAAGCCATGCTATACGTAACACACTAGTGGTTCACGACAAGTTCTATTTAACTATGTTCCAAATTGGAGCCGGGTCACATGAGATGCACCCCCGGTTCCTTTAATCTAATTACATACAAACAACAATATTTCCACAACTCACTAATTTGACGCTATTTATAAACAATCATTCTTTTTCCTCTTAATCTAGTTTAATGAAATATAAGCTAATAATCTAACAATAAATGGCAAACATCTGACAATTAGTGATAAACAAAAATATAAAATTAACAACAGAACATAACATTAACAATCAGTGATAAACTAACATGACGAGGTAAACTTTAAAATATGGAAAATATATTACTACTACTCAAATTTACCGAGACAAGACATGGAAACAAAGAACACGTCGAGCCAACAAAAATAACATGAATACTCATGTTTAACAGCAACGTCGAGTTTCAACATCTCGAACTCGCCAAAAATGGACAGCAACAACCTCGACGTACCGGACCTCGACGAACCAAAGTCGACCTCGACGGAACTCATCCCGGACAGAACTTCTGGGCTGTTTTTGAACGTTTTCGGTTAAGCCTCAGCTGGTGTGTATGTGTGTTTTCCGGTCAGTCATGGCACGAAGGGGAGGGTCGTTCACGGCGTGAGGGAGTCGTTTGGGCAGTGGTTTAGGACTGATGGGTTGTTGTTGTTGGTCGTGGTCGTGGTGTTTGGAGTATGGTTTGTTAGGGTTGGGGGTGCGACTGGTTATGGCGTGGGATCGACGGGTAGGGCTACTGACGGGTTGACGATGCTGGGTTTGGGAGGAGACGGGGTGGTCGTTTGGTGGTGGTGACAGTAAGGTCGAGGAAGGAGAAGAAGTGGTCGTGGCTGGTTGGTTCAGCAGGTAGTCGACGATGGCGGAGTTGGGCTGGTAGGCTGGGTAGCGGGCAGCAATGGTGGTGGTATTTTCGACGTGAGGAAGACGATGGAGTTGGGGCTGGTTATGGCGTTTGGACGTAGGGTCGACGGACAGCGACGACGCAGCAGCAACAGCTGCTGCTCGACGACTTTAATGGAGGTTCGCCGGAAAATGGTTTGACGGAGCTAGGAGGAGGAGGAGTGGTGATGGTTTCCGGCGTTGGTTTTGGACAGTGTCGACGATGGCGGAGCTGGGGGGTTGCGGACGATTTGGGTGGTGGTTTGTTGGTGGTTCCGGGGTAGGGTTCCTTGTTTAGGGTTTTTGTTGGGTTCACCTTCAGGAAGAGGAAGAAGATAGATGTACAGTAGTCCATTTTTTTTATTTTTCAGTAGGGTTTGCCTTCCTTCTTTTGAAGGAAGATGATGAATAGCCTTCTGGTTTTTTCAAAGTCTGTTTCCCAATTTTTTCCAAGTCCAGTTCAAATTTTTTCCAAAGTCCTCCCCTTCCAAATGTTTTTGCCCGTGCATTTGTAAACTTCTGCAAAGAAAAATGAGCCCCACGCGTGGTGGGGTTCGAGACTTGTGTCCCCCACGCGTGGTAGGGTTCCCCGTGTATCGTGTTTCGTCCGTGTTCCCCACGCGTGTCCCCCATGTGTGGTGGACTCGGATTATTATGGGCTAGGTCTGAAAATTAGGCCTAACACCGGGCAGTTTGAACCCGAATATTATTCTATTGCCCGGACCCGAGAAATAGGAACACGACGTTGCTCAACTGATTATGTAAGCAAAATAGCTACTAAAATAAGACTAATTATTTAAAACAAAACTATATTATTATTTTCTTAATATTTTTTCGAGATTAAAATAGCTACAAAAATATTAACAAAACTATTTTTTGTAATTTTCGTTTTTATATAAAGATAAAATATAAAGTAATATTTTTGTATTTTTTCAAAAATTAAAATGACTACAAAACATTAATAGGACTATATTTTTTGGTAATTTTCGAAATTATATAAAGTACAAAACAAGGTACTATTTTTTGTATTTTTCAAGTTTATGAGAAATACATAAACTAAAATTTATATATATATTTTTGTAATTTTTTCCTTTTGCGGCGAAATAAAGTAAAAATAGTTAGAATGGCTATATTAGCCCCAATTTCACATATTCACACCCGAAGGTATATAAGGGAGTTTTTCCAATTTAAGTGACATTATTCGAAATGGGATTAATTATTCAATTCAGAGTCGCCACTTGGGATAGTTTATTTGGTGTCCCAAGTCACCGATTTATTTTAAATCCCAAATCGAGGAAATTTCGACTTTCCTTTTGAAGTCTGCGAACCAGAAATTCTGAGTAGGGAATTCTGTTAACCCGGGAGAAGGTGTTAGGCATTCCCGGATTCCGTGGTTCTAGCACGGTCGCTTAAACTATTACAATTGGCCTATTATCTGATTTTTAAAACATGTTTCAACCTATGGTATATTTTTAACTTATTAGCCGCTTTTAATTAATTTTTTTTTTTTGAAAAAATTCAACGTCATATAAAACACGTATTGAACCACGTCACATGAAATGCACCCGCAGTCCACGACACATTTTATCTAACGTTGTTGAGATTTGGATTTGGGTCACATAAAATGCACACCCGAGTTTAGGAAATTAATTTTTTTTTTAAAAAATAGTGTGCCTAAAGCAACTACGCACTTTCAAGTTTGCTAGGGCCATGGAAAATTCAACTAAATGGCACGCCTCGATTTCTAAGGATTAAAATTAATTAAATGAGGGCCATGAGTTTTGAGATTTTATTTGGCATGACGCGCCTCGATTATTCTAAAAGGATTGTATTCAATTTAAAGCAAACTACAAATATTCATGATTATGTTTCTTCCTAAAACTACTTTGAAATTATTGCAAGGTCATGATTTATGAGTATGGAATTATTATTGAAGAAATATATGATTTGAGTTATTATGGACCTAATCACCCATGTCGGTATCAAATTTGCTATTGACTTAACATCTTTTAATTTGGATCCAAGCTATTACATCGTTCTCTCTCCATTTTGAATACATTTTCCTATCTTTCCCTATGAACTACAATCTCATTGAAGAAACTCATTCTGTCTTTCACGAATTCTATTTCTTGATGCTCTTCCTTCATTTTTTTTGTTCATATCTTTCAAGTTGGTAGATAACCAAAATATAATATACAAATCAAAAGGAAATACGGTGAAAGAAAAATAATGGAAACATTGGTTAAGAAAAGAATGAACCTTTTATAGATGAAGATCTTATTCAATACATATGGAGCAAACAACCATCAAATTTAATGTGCAAATGAACCACAATCAGAGGCAACGAGCGGAAACCTTTCGAACCGAACTCGACTTCGACCTCTTCGGGCTAGTATTTTGGGCTATCTTTTAAATTGAGTTTGAAGCTTTTGGATTTGATTTTTGGTGTGATTTAGCTCCTGTTTTTGAGGTATTTTTTTTTAAACAAGGTAATGAATGTCTATATGTTTTGTTTGTTGAAAGAAATAGGTAGAAAGAATAAAACTAGTAGAAATCCTCTTTAGCATAGAAGAAGAAAATTTATTTTCTCTCAATATTCTTCCCTCTTCTCTTCTCTTCTTTTCTTCAAATATTTCTCTTCTATTTATAGGAGAATTTTCAAAAAAAATCAGATTTTTTATTTTTTATTTTTTTATTTAAAAGAAATCCCACTTACATTTTGTTTTCCTTTTTTTATAAAAAGAATTACCACCTTTCTTTAATTTTATTTTTTAAATTCCAACTTTAATTACTTTTATCTTATTTAAAATACCACTTTTTTTTTTACCTTTTTAAAAGAGAATTCCACTTATTTTACTTTTCTTAAAAAAAACAATCCACTTTCTTTTAATTTTCTTTAAAAAATTCTACTTTATTTTAATTTAAATTTTTTAAAATTTTCAGCTACCTTTATATTATTTTTTTAATTCCAACTTTCTTTTACTTTTTATTTTTAAAAATTTCCACAAAACTTTACTTTTATTTTTTTAATTTTTCACTTTCTTTTACTTTTTTAAAAGAGAATTCCACCTACTTTTACTTTTTTTTTATATTCCATACTTCCCTTTTTCTTATTTTTTTAAATCTCTCCCGAAAATTTAAAAAATAAATTAATATTTTTTGGATTTTTTATTATTATTTAAAAATAAGAATAAAAATAAAATAATATTAATAGTAATAATTCACCTTCTAAAATTTTGTATTTTTAACCTATAATAAAAAGTATAACAAAGCTAAAAATTTGTATGTTAAAACCCCCTAAAATATTTACATAGAAGAAGTGACAAAAAAAAAAAATATTGTCAAATATTAGGTGCTCACAGCTGCCCCTCTTTGCTTGGAAACATGAAGAGTTTTCAAGCAAAGATAAGATGATCCATGTGACTAATTTTTGAACATATCTTTATTCAAAAGAGAAGAAATAAGGATAAGAGAAAAGAGAAAGGGTGCAACCGAGTCTTGGTTTTGGACAGCCTACATATCCCGGGTTATAAGGGAATCAGGTCGCGTGTAGTTCAAGAAAAACGATGGAATGATGAGTTGAGGAGTCGAGTGAGGTTCCGTCAAGGCTCCGGTCCGCGATCCTGTTATTATATCAAAAATCAAAGAGAAACTAAACAAGTCTATCAGCTATGAGTTACAAGATTCCTATCTATGAGTCTTGTGAAACTTGTCCTTGATCTTGACTGGTTCTTCCTGCAGACTCTGATCTGAATCTTGATGCTCGTTAGCTGCAACTGCTAGTTCATTCTTCTTCAGCTTTTCGGATCAAGGCGGGACATGCGAAGCTTGTGACTTCAATCATATCTTGAACAGTCCACATCTTTCTCCACATCAACACTTTGAGTTCATTTCTTTTTGCTCCTTTTCTTCTTTTCTTTATTTTGGATTGAGACTCATTCTTTTGGTTGTCTCAGACCTTGTGCCTCGAGGCCAAACCTGCTCAGACACCAAAACAAACAAACGAACGAAATTTTTCTGCCCCAGTTTTCACTAGAAAAATTTCGTAAGTTATTTGTAACTAAAATCTAATTTTTTTTTGTTTTGTTTTCAAAGCGGTAAAATAAGGATTGTGTGTCTTTAGGAGGAAGAGATTAGGGAATGGAGCCCTATATCTAAAATAACCTCTACTAGGGAGTGTATACCCTATGTTGGCAAAAAGGCGACTAGAGAATGAAGGCCCTATGTCTAAAAATCTCAACTCAGGGATTGAAGCCCTAATGTTGGAAAAGAAAGGCGACTAGGGAATAGAGGCCCTATGTCTAAAATATAAACTAGGGATTGGAGCCCTAAAGTTGGCAAAAGGCGACTAGGGAATGAAGACCCTATGTCTAAAAATCTCAACTCAGGGATTGGAGCCCTAATGTTGACAAAAGGCGAATAGGGAATGGAGGCCCTATGCCTAAAAATCTCAACTTAGGGATTGGAGCCCTAATGTCGGCAAAAAGGCAACTAGGGAATGGAGGCCCTATATCTAAAAATCTCAACTTAGGGATTGGAGCCCTAATGTTGGCAAAAAATGCGACTAGGGAATGGAGGCCCTATGTCTAAAAATCTCAACTCAGGGATTGGAGCCCTAATGTTGGTAAAAGACGACTAGGGAATGAAGGCCCTATGTCTAAAAATCTCAACTCAGGGATTGGAGCCCTAATGTTGGCACTAAAGACGACTAGGGAATGGAGGTCCTATGTCTAAAATCTTAACTTAAGGATTGGAGCCCTAACGTTGGCAAAAGGCGACTAGGGGATGGAGGCCCTATGTCTAAAAAATCTCAACTTAGGGATTGGAGTCCTAATGTTGGCAAAAGGCGACTAGGGAATGGAGTCCCTATGTCTAAAAAATCTCAACTCAAGGATTGGAGCCCTAATGCTGGCAATAAAGACGACTAGGGAATGGTGGACCTATGTCTAAAATCTCAACTTAGGGATTGAGGCCCTAATGTTGGCAAAAGGCGACTAGAGAATGGAGCCCCTATGTCTAAAAATCTCAACTCAGGGATTGGAGCCCTAATGTTGGCAAAATGCGACTAGGGAACGGAGGCCCTATGTCTAAAAATCTCAACTCAGGGATTGGAGCCCTAATGTTGGCAAAATGCGACTAGGGAACGGAGGCCCTATGTCTAAAAATCTCAACTCAGGGATTGGAGCCCTAATGTTAGCAAAATGCGACTAGGGAACGAAGACCCTATGTCTAAAATCTCAACTCAGGGATTGGAGCCCTAATGTTGGCAAAAAGGTAAAAGATTGATTTTGGGGCTTCTAAACTACCTTTTTTTCTTCTTATCTATTTTCTTTCAATTCATTTTTTAGAAAAAAAATGCAGGAAAGAATTTGGAGGAGACTTCCCTTTTGGGTTGATTATTGTTGCTAAGCTATTTCTAGCGCTTGCACATTTCTTTTTCCATTTTGGTTACACCTGCTTCTTGCATTGTTGCTTTGGATTGCACCTGTTTCAATTTTCAAACAAAGAACAATTGTTAGTTTGAAACGGTGGTCGATTTTGTGGCCTTTATTGTTTTTTATCACTTGATCTCGGCCCAACTCTTTTGGCGAGAACCTCTGCCGCTTGGTGGCTTTTCTTAAAGATTGGTCTCTCTCCTAAAACCGAGGAACTCAACTTTTCAAAATTTATCATGACGGCTCACCCGTATAGGGCTTTGGCCCTTTCATTTTAATCTGCTTCTAGGGGCTTTTGACTTTGGATTTCTTTTCATTTTCAATAACTCTGATTTCAGAGCATCGACTATCATGGCCAGTTGGGATCGACTTGATGCACCCACTGAGGTTGGGTACTTTTCTTTGGACTTGGCTTTTATTAAACAAAACCATGTAAAACCAATCTTGCAACCTTTTCTTTGTATTAGTTTCGGAACAGAGTTAGACCGAAAAGGATTCAAGAAAAAGTAAAGAAAGGACAAGAAAAAATGAATTTAAGGAGAAACGTCCCTTTTGGGGGGGAAAGAAGGACTTATCTGGGGTGCATGCAGACTTCAATAGACATGGCATGCTTCTTGGACTGGATACCCGATATGCACAACTATCCAACTCATTGTGAACCACATCTCCAAATCGAGAAACCTGGCCAGGACTCTTTCAGTGGTGGGGGGTGTCTTCTTTTCGATCGACGGTGCCCTTTGCGGGTTTTCGCCAATCGACCTCTCTCATTTCTCTTCTCACCGTCGCCTGATAGTACTCTTTACGAGTTTTCACTAACCAAGCTCTCTTATTTTCAATTTTTCTGCTTACCGTCGCCTTATGGTGCCCGTGTGGGTTTTCACCAATAAGACTCTCTCATTTTATTTCTCTCATTTTATTGCATCGGATCCAAGTAGCTGTATTCTCTGATCCTTGAACATTCTCACCGATTGATTGGAAGGACTTGAAAGGATTTGGGTAAAAATAATTTGGATCGAATTACAACTTTGTAACCATTCAAGTGGGATTATCGCAGGACCATTACAACATCTGCCCCAGTTTCACTTTTGAGAGAATTTGGATTTTTATTTTGGTGTGACTGAACCCCATAGAGAGGCTGCCTACGTATCCTTTCGGAATCAAGTCGAACATAGTTCAGGAAAACATCTTCTTCTTTTTTTCATTTCTTTTTTTTTTTCAATAACACTTTCAAGTTCCAAAGAGGGCAATCAAAGAAGAGTAACCGGCACAAATGGGTTTGCAAAGGGTAGATAGTGTTTGGGTAACGAGAATGAAAGCCTTCGTCCTCCCAATCGAACAATGTTGTTGTTACAGAAAGAATAAACATAGTACCTTTTGACTGCATCTGCATTTACATCTGCTTCAGGATCATTTCCTTCGATATCGCCCAGATACAATGCTCCTCTTGGCAATATCTTTCTGATGACGTATGGGCCCTTCCAATTAGGAGCGAATTTCCTTTTGCTTCCTGGTGATGGGGAAGAATACGCCTTAAAACGAGTTTCCCCACTTCAAAACTTCTAGGCCGCACTTTCTTGTTATAGGCACGAGCCATTCTTTGTTGGTACAACTGCCCGTGGCAGACCGCAACCATTCGCTTTTCATCGATCAAGGTTAATTGTTCCAGATGGGTTTTAACCCACTCACTATCTTCAATTTCGGCTTCAACAATGATTCGGAGAGAGGGGATTTCAACCTCGGCGGGTATTACGGCTTCCGTTCCATAAACCAAAAGATACGGGGTGGCTCCAATTGATGTGCGCACAGTAGTGCGATATCCCAACAATGTAAATGACAACTTTTCATGCCACTGCCTGGAACTTTGAATCATCTTTCTCAAAATCTTTTTGATGTTTTTGTTTGCTGCTTCAACGGCACCATTGCCTTTAGGCCGATAAGGAGTAGAGTTCCGGTGCATTATCTTGAATTGCTCACATATCTCCCCCATCAAATGACTATTCAAGTTTGCAGCATTGTCTGTGATAATAGTTACAGGAATGCCAAAACGGCAGATAAGATTGGAGTGCACGAAATCTACCACAGCTTTCTTGGTGACAGACTTGAGAGTGATTGCTTCAACCGATTTTGTAAAGTAGTCAATGGAAACTAGTATGAATCTGTGTCCATTTGAGGCTTTTGGCTCGATTGGCCCAATGACATCCATGCCCCAGGCAACAAATGGCCAAGGTGTAGACATGGGATGCAGTTCTGTGGGAGGTGCATGAATCAAATCACCATGCACCTGACACTGATGACACTTCCGAATGAAACTAAAACAGTCCTTTTCCATGGTCATGCAGTAATAACCCGCTCGAAGGATTTTCTTTGCTAAAACACACCCATTCATGTGGGGCCCGCATACTCCCGCGTGTACCTCATATATGATTCTTCCAGCCTCTTCTGCGTCAACACATCTTAACAAATTGAGGTCCGGATTTCTCTTATACAAGACATCCCCACTCAAAAAGAAACCACTCGTGTTCCGTCTAATGGTTCTCTTTTGGTCTCCACTGGCTTGCTCGGGGTATTCTTGAGTTTTCAGAAACTTTTTGATGTCATGGTACCATGGTTGGGTATTTGGTGCTGCTTCAATTGTATTACAATAACCATGCCTTTCCCGGATTTGAATTTCCAAGGGATCTATGTGAGCATTGCCTGGATACGGCAACATTGAGGCTAAAGTAGCAAGTGCGTCGGCTAATTCGTTGTGACAACAAGGAATGTACCTGAACTCTATTGACTTGAATCGCTTGCTGAGGTCTTCCACATGATTCTTGTAAGGGATAAGCTTAACATCTCGGGTTTCCCATTCTCCTTGGGCTTGCCGGATAATTAGATCTGAGTCTCCCATGATCAACAACTCTTTGACATTTTGGTCGATTGCCATGTTTATACCCATAATGCAAGCTTCATACTTGGCGGTGTTGTTTGTACAGAAGAACCGAAGCCGAACTGTGGCTGGATAGTGCTGACCAGTGGGTGAGATCAAAATTGCCCCAATTCCAACACCTTTTGCGTTTACCGCCCCATCAAAGAACATTTTCCAAGCATGAGTGTCTTCAGATATTGCCTCAACTGAATTTACTTCTTCATCTGGGAAGTAAGTTCTCAAAGGTTGGTACTCATCATCAATCGGGTTCTCAGCCAAATGATCTGCTAATGTCTGGGCTTTCATTGCCGTGCGAGTGACATAGACTATGTCAAACTCCGTGAGCAAGATCTGCCACTTTGCTAATCTCCCAGTGGGCATTGGTTTCTGAAATATGTACTTTAAAGGATCCAACCTGGTTATTAGGTAGGTGGTGTAAGCTTGCAAATAATGCCTCAGCTTCTGAGCGAACCATGTCAAAGCACAACAAGTTCTTTCCAATAAAGTGTACTTGGCTTCATAACTAGTAAACTTCTTGCTCAGATAGTAAATGGTCTGCTCCTTCTTTCCGGTCACGTCATGTTTCCCGAGGACACAACCAAAAGAATTTTCCAAGACGGTCAGGTACAAGAACAGAGGCCTCCCTGGCTCAGGTGGGACCAAGACTGGCGGATTTGACAGATATTCCTTGATTTTATCAAAAGCTTCTTGACATTAAACTTTCCAATTGATTGCCGCATCTTTCTTTAACAACTTAAATATGGGTTCACACGTGGAGGTCAACTGAGCAATGAAACGACTGATGTAATTCAATCTTCCCAACAAACTCATAACATCTTTCTTGGTTTTTGGAGGAGGCAAATCCCGAATAGACTTTATCTTTGTTGGATCTAACTCGATGCCCCTCCGACTAACTATGAATCCCAAGAGTTTGCCGGATGGTACCCCAAATGCACATTTGGCCGGGTTCAACTTCAAATCATATTTGCGCAGACGCTCAAAGAATTTTCTCAAGTCCCGAACGTGGTCGTCCTGGGTTTTGGATTTGATGATTACATCGTCCACATACACCTCTATCTCTTGGTGCATCATATCATGAAAAATGGCAGTCATGGCCCTCATGTAGGTTGCCCCGACATTTTTCAGACCAAATGGCGTGACTCTATAACAGTAAGTGCCCCAAGGTGTGGTAAAAGCTATCTTTTCTACATCTTCTTCATCCATCAACACCTGGTGGTATCCTGCGTAACAATCCACAAAAGACTGTATTTCATGTTTGGCGTAGTTATCAACAAGGATGTGGATGTTTGGCAAAGGGAAATTGTCCTTGGGGCTTGCTTTGTTCAGATCTCGGTAGTCAACGCACACCCGGATTTTCCCATCTTTCTTTGGCACAGGAACTATATTAGCCAGCCATGTTGTGTATCAGACCACTCGGATCACTTCCGCCTTTAACTGTTTTGTGACCTCTTCTTTAATCTTGTCACTGATATCAATTTTGAACTTCCTCTGTTTTTGCTGGATAGGGGAATAATCGGGGTAGGTTGGAAACTTATGGACCACTAAATCGACACTTAATCCTGGCATGTCATCGTATGACCAAGCAAACACATCTTTGAATTCAAACAAAAGTTGGATCAATGCGTCCCTGGTTCTTTCATCTGTATGAATGCTTATCTTGGTTTCTTTGACTTCTTCAGAGCTACCCAAATTAACCGGCTCGGTTTCATTTAAGTTTGGCTTAGGTTTATTCTCAAATTGTTCTAATTCTCGATTTATTTCCTTAAAAGCCTCTTCTTCATCATATTCCGGTTCTTGGTTCATTATTTCGCAATTAGACAACGTGTTTGGATCTGGGCATGAAGTTCGCAAGCATGTCATGTTATTTAAAGCCACATTATTAGAGCTGAAAGAAAAAAGAGAAAAAATAACAAAATCAGAAAGAATAAAGAAGGATGGACGATGAAATATGATTTCATTTCTTTGAATTTGAAGATAACAGGGTTTACATTGGAAATTAAAAGACAAGATACTAAAGAAAAACATCCGAGTTACACCCTGGCATAACTCGCGATGCAGAAAAAGTGGCAGGATGGGTCTACCGGGACTCCCGCCTGATTGGGAATGGCGTAACCTTCCAATTCTGCAGCTTGGCATTGGGTCCCATATACAGCACCTCAGCGGTGCTTGAGCCCTCCCCTGGCTGGACCATGTGGGTTTCATATAGTATCTTCCTAATTGCCCCACAGATCTCTTTAATCTCTTCGGCAGTAAAGGCCTCATCTTCTTCTTTCTTCTGGTATTTTGGCTTGACAAATGTTCTGTACAGATGCAGAACCGGCTGAGGCAAGACCCAACCATCATTCTTTCTATCATCTGCTCATCTTATATCAGCTGGAGTTGGTCGGAAGCCTACCCCGAAGAACTTTTCAATGGTGGGCAGGGTGATAAGTTCAACTATCCCTTGCAATGATTTCCCAAGTCCCTTCCCCAGTTTGAAGCCATGTCGAATCATTTCTTTGGCCACCATGATTGATGCATTAGAAAGGAAGGGTTGGGGGCAATGGTTTCCTTTTTTGTACTGGTCTACAACCACAATTTCAAAAGCCTGATAAACTATGTGCTTACTCCCCTCTCTTGCTTCAAGACATGGGACTGATAGGTCCCGATAAATTGATTGCTCATCTTCCCCGTGGACCACGATATCTTGATCCTCATGCTCGAACTTCACCATCTGATGAAGAGTAGAGGGTACAGCCCCGCTGCATGAATCCATGGCCTCCCCAAAAGAAAGTTGTGGGATGTGTCCATGTCTAGAACCTGGAAGGTTACTTCAAAGTCTACTAGGCCGATGGTCAGAATTAGATCGATCTCTCCAATTGTGTCCCTTTTGATGCCATCGAAGGCACGTACGCAGACATTGTTGGGTCAGATTATTTCGGTCCCGATTTCCATGCGCTGTAGAGTTGAAAGTGGGCAAATGTCTACTCCAGAGCCTCCGTCCAACATAACCCTTTTCACGTAGTGCCCTTTGCATTTGACTGTTAGGTGCAGGGCTTTGTTATGTGCGGCCCCTTCTGAGGGCAAATCATTTTTGCTGAAAGTGATCTGGTTGATTGCGAAAAATCTTTCTGCCATTCTCTCCAACTGCTCTACAAAAGTGTCAACAGGAACATATGCTTCGTTAAGGGTCTTGATCAATACCTTCTGATGTTCGATGGAGTTCATCAACAAAGCCAACAAGGAGACTTGTTCGGGAAATTTTCGAAGCTGGTCAATCACTTCATAATCTGCCATTTTCATGTTTTGAAAGAAAGCCTCCGCTTCTTCGGCACTCACGGGCTTCTTAAGTGGGAAGCGCTTTCTAGTAGCGTTGTTCACCTCTTCCAAATTGGAATACTTTTCAACAGGGTTATTTTCTTGAACTTCTCCTGGGATTTCTTTGCCCTTATATGTTACCACCGTTTTGTTGTAGTTCCAGGGCACAGCAGTAGGATCTTTCATGGGCTTCTGTGGCGCACGTCCAATAACCACGGGCTCATTCAGCCTCGATGGCTTAATTGGCCCCCGCATCACATAAGCCCCCTTGGGCACATACATCTGGGTTGTTTTGTTCAGCACGAATCTCCCGGGAGGACTCAATGTCATCTTCTTTTCTTTACGGCCTTGAGGGACGTAGAGAACAACATCTTTGAGAGGCGTTGCCCCGGTCTTAACTTCAATTTTCTTCTCTGACTTTGGAGGGGTGGTTTCTTTCTTTTTCTCCCCTTTATCTTGCTTCGGAGCAGCTTTTGGTTTCTTTTCTTCGTCAGCAATGGCAATGATGGCCTTCAATGCTGGGTCAAATTCCTTATCCTCACAAATCATTTCAATTACCGGCCCGTTGTTGTGGGCTGACAGTGGGTTGTTGGTAACATTGGGAACATCTTCATCCCTCAGCACTATCTTCCTTTGTTCTATCAAGTTCTCCACGGCTCTCTTCAGAGTCCAGCAATCATCCGTGTCATGCCCTTCTGCCCTTGAGTGATAGGCGCATCGGGTACCGGCTCTATAAGCGGGTGATGCTGGGTTTTTCCTAGTTTGAGGAACAGGCTGTAGCAGACCCATTTGAACAAGCTTTGGTAACAGGCTGGAGTAAGTTTCGCCAATTGGTGTGAAATTTGGCCTCTTGGGCGGTTCATGAGGGTGGAAATTATTTTGTGGAGGACGGGGGTTGTAGTAGGTTTGGTAAGGAGGTTGGTTTCTAGGAAATGGAGCTTGATTTCTGTTGGCTTGTTGTTGTGGCCGGACATAAGGTTGAGCATTCATGACCGAGTATGGCTGAGGAGTATAGGCCAAGTCTTGGTGAGGGTAATAGTGCTGCGGGGTCCTTTCTGAGAAAAGGGATCTGGGAGTACAGTTTCTCCTTGCACCCGACACTGCCATGGATGTTTCTTCCTTTTTCTTTCCCTTTGCTATTCCTCCAGACCCACCTTGAATGGCTTGGGAGGTAGTTCTGATAGCGGATTGGCTAGAATTCGACCCGTTTTCAGCCCATTTTCAACCATTTCGCCAATCTTGATAGCTTTAGTGAACGGTTTACCCATTGCGGACATCATATTTTGGAAGTAGTTAGCTTCCTGAGCTTGAAGGAAAACTGTGACCATTTCAACCTCATCCATTGGAGACTTTACCCTGGATGCCTGCTCACGCCATTTAACTGCGTACTCTCGGAAGCTTTCTAAGGATTTGTTTTTCAAGTTTGTCAATGAGTTCCTATCTGGAGCAATATCAATGTTGTACTAGAACTGCCTGACGAAATCTCTAGCAAGATCATCCCAGATGTACCAGCGGGATATATCCTGGTCCATGTACCACTCAGATGCGATGCCAACCAGACTTTCTCTGAAATAGGCCATGAGTAGTTCTTCCTTTCCACCGACTCCTCGCAGCTGATTGCAATATCTCTTGAGATGAGCAATAGAATCACCATGCCCATCGTACTTCTCAAATTTTGGGGTTTTGAATCCCAATGGTAGGTGCACATGAGGGAACATGCATAAGTCGGCATAGGATACACTTTTCTGTCCACTCAAGCCTTGTATGCTTTTGAGACTCTGTTCCATACTCCTCATCTTCCTCACAATCTCTTCTTGCTCAGGAGTTTTGGTGGTCTTTTCTTGCCCCGCAGTGAACTCAAATTGGGGTGGTTGAGGGTAAGTATAAGTAGGAAACTGAGGAGGTTCCACTGGGAAAGATGGTGCTTGAAATGTGAAGGAAGATGAATCAAAGTTAGGCCTGGGTAAAGTAGGTTGTGCCGTAGCTGAACAAGGTGGCGCGGTGAATATGTTTGAAGCCGCACTTGGAGTTAACACCTAGGGGCGAGACTCAGAAGGTGTTCCAGCAAAGTGGGCTGAAACGGTAGGATATCCCAGTGGGGTATTTGGATAACTTATGGGGATGTTGGAGGTCCCACTTGCCCTGGGGAAAAGCTCAGGGAATCCAGGGATCGCACTTGGCGGTTCTTTTCCATTGGCCCAGGCGTCCCACATTTCCATCATGCGGAGACGCAGAATTCTATTTTCCTCAGCCGTTGCTGACTCAGAAGTTGGGATGGCCGAGATCGGACTATCCTCTGGAATAGGAACTGTTGGCAGAGGAATTTTCGAAGACATTTCAACGCTTCCTTTTGACCTTGTGAAGTATGAATGTGAAGCCAGACTACCACAAAACCAACCACCTTACTATAGAACCTTTACAATAGTAGACAACAAACCAGTTAGTTTGAAGTAATTAACACATAGGAAATCGCACGTTGGGGTGTGATGCACCTATACAATTAAATGTGTTTCTACATGTTTCGCAACGGCTGCATGTTTCATCCCAGCTCTGCTTATTTTCCCAATTTTCTTTTTCTTTCCACTTTTGGCTTTTGTACTTCTCCTCTTATTACCATTTTCCACTCTTTTCTTTCCTCTCTTTCCTTGCCCTTTTTTTCGTTTTTCTTTTGGTTTTTCTTTGGCTCTCTATTTCACATCCCTCTCTTATTTGAGTTATTTACAAAAATCGTGACCGGATTCGATGAGGATTGCCTACGTATCACGATACCGCGTGAATCAGATCATTACATAGTTCAAGAAAAACAAGTGCGAAAAATAAAGAAATAATTTTTTGGGAATTTTCAAATTTTCATTAATAAAACTCCTAAACTTTCTATTACAAAAGACTTCAAACTACTCATTTTCTTGGAATTTTAAAACTACCAACAGAATAAAAAATAATTTCCAAAATACAGACTCAATAAGTGAAAAATCATGAATACATCAATGCTTTGACTCCTGGGGCCCGTGGGACATCATTCGGTCTCACGGGCCTACGTGCGAGATCCCTTTGAAGCCGCTCCAAATCACTCATTATCTAGCGGACAAATGTCATTACAGCAGCGAAGAAAGTGGTCTGAGTCATATCCTCACATGCGTGGCATTTCATGACGATGTAGTCGGCAATGGCTCTAACCCTCTCTCGGACAATACCCTTTTCCTGAAGTAAACGCCCGATTTGCTGATTCCGGGCTTCCAACACTTGAGTGTCATGATGATTTTGATTCCGCAATTGTTGCATATCTTCATCCATTTGGGCCATCAAAGCATAACAATGTTCCCTATCGGCTTTAAAATTCCTTGTCTGTTTGTCCACCTCATTTTCAAGGGTGATTAGCTTTCTCTTTAAATTGGCGATTGTCCCCTCATATTTTCTTTTCATTTGTTGCACAAACTCTGCCCGCCCTTCTGCATTCTCTGCCAATTGTGCTCAGACTTTTGCTAGACTAGCCTCAGATTTTTCTAGGTCATCTTGACACTCAAGTACTTTCTTTCTCAGACCACTTATAAGCCTTTCATCTGCCCGACTTCTTTCTGGGTTTCTAGCAGCTATTCTCATTTTATGGATTTGAGCTTTGAGAGCTTCGTTTTCCTGAGTTAGCTTTTTCTTTTCCCCTTCATCTGTGGCAGCTTGGATACTGTGGCCAAATTTGAGGTCCCTGATTTGTCCCTCTAATTTACTTATCTTAGCCCTATAGCTTTCTTCTTTTGCCAACCATCCCCACTGCTCCTGCGAGTCGTTAGTGAATTGTTGGACATGAGGTCTCTTAGCAGGTCTCTCGGGCTCTCGAGGAATTTAAAATCTTTTGCCAAACCAAACCATATAATTGGGGTCCACCTCACCTCTAGCTAGATCCCGCACCATAGTCTTGGGTTCGAGAAATCTGCACTCATTCCAAACTTGGCGAACTCTTCCTTCTGGAAATACAGCCTTTGGGCCCAATTTGACGACATGTACACTCAAATCTTCGTCATGGAGGACGGTTTGAAATCTTCCTAGTTGGAGCAAAACCCTGTGAGGAGTATATGGTTGGATGCTCCGGATGCCCATTAGGAGAAAGTAGCACACTTTAGCTGACATGTATATGACTTCGGTGGCAGGGAGCCATCCAAACGTCCACTCAATTTTATCCGAAGTTAAAGAACTCAAGTGGGCAAACCAAGCTTCGGTACCCTCTGGAAATTCAACCCCCGCCACTCGGCTTTCAAATTCTTCGATGCAATCCAAACCGGTCATGTCGTAGTTCATATACCCGACACGGTGGCAGAGATGTTCCAGTATCCACAATTGTAGTAGTAAGTTGCAGCCTTGGAAGAATTTTCCCCCTTCTCGACAGATGGTCAAAGCTCGGTAAATCTCAGATAAGATCAGGGGAACTAATGTGCCATTAGCTTTTTTGATTGCGACATCAACCATTCCCACGAGGCCCAATTCTATGTTGCCGTCTTTTCGCGGACATATTATAACACCCAAGAATGCTACTATAAAAACCAAACCTCGCCTTGCCTCCCATTTATCTTTATTTTCGGCATGGGTCAGACCAGTATTCGGTGCTTCGAAACCTTGGGGATTGCCATAGCGTTGGTACAGGAACTCGAAAGTGCAAAACCCTCCAGATAAATTCCCATCCTGAATATCCCGGCTAATACTCAACATATCCAGAAACTTGTGAGGAGATACTAGTCTCGGTGACACCGGGTACAGACTTCTAAGGTTTCCGCTAAGGCCGGCGTAACCCGCAATTTCCTCTAGCGTGGGTGTGAGCTCAAAATCAGAAAAGCGAAACACATTGCGAGTCGGATCCCAAAAAGGTATCAAAGCTTCAATCACGTCCAATCATGGCTTGATGTTAAAAAGTCCGACAAGACCATCCAAAACTTTTATCACAGTTCCTCGGCTACCTTTTCCTAGGTCATTCCGCCACATGTGGAGCTGTAAGGGGATCTCTTCAAGAGCTGCGAAGGGTTCGTTTTCATCTGTGCTCATCCTGCACATTTATTAGGGTGATTTAATTTAAAAGGTTATGACTCATTTTGACTCAAGAAAAGGTTATCACTATTTTTTTTTTAATTTTTATAAAAAATCCGGCTTTGCAAATACGGCCTTTCAGCACTTCGGGGAAGAAGATTTTAAGGCTGTGTTTGCTAAATGGCCAAAACCTTAAAAAAAATTACTAAAGGTGGCTGTTCTTGCAAAAACGGCCTTCTAGCGCCCTTTTGGGGACATTCAACTATTTTAGACAAGAATGACATCACCTTCTTATTTACAATCAAAACAAAATTTTTTGTTCTTTTTGGGCTATTTTTACAAAAATGAAGTTGGACCCGATGGGGGTTGCCTACGTATCCCACATCCGGTGAGAATCAAACTAGCGTAGTTCGGGAAGACCAAAAATAAAGTAAATAAACTAACTCTTTTTTTTTGGAATATTTTAATTTCCGCAAGAAAGACTTATAAAGAAGAAAGAAAATATTTTTGATTTCAATTTTTTTTTGGGAATTTCGAAAGAAGAAAGAATTTTTTTTTTAATTTAGTCTTTTACTATTTTTTCTTTTTTTTTGGAATTTCGATAGAAAAAAAAAACTTCTAAAGAAGAAAGAAAAATATTTTTGGAATTTTATTTTGAATTTATGAAAGAAGTGCTTCTAAAAAAATGAAATATTTTTGAATTTTGAATTTTCTTTTCAATTTTGAAAGAAGAATGAAAATATTTTTGGATTTTTGGAAGAAATTAAAAGAAAATATTTTTGTATATATATATATTTTTTAAAAACAATTAGGGTCTAAAGAAGCAGTAAAAGAAAATATTTTTGTATATATTTTTTTTAAAAAAACAATTAGTTTCTAAAGAAGCAAGTAATGGAAAATATTTTTTTTTTGGATTTTTTGAAAATTGGGGTTTAAAAAAGACTTTTCTAGAGAGGAAGTAAAGGAAAATATTTTTGGAATTTTTTTTTTTGAAAATTATGGGCCGGAACCGATGAGGTTTGCCTATGTATCTCACATCCGGTGAGAATCAGACCCGTGTAGTTCGCCAGTTTTGACGGAACATGGCAGTTGAAAACTTTGGCTCATTTGGAGATGACTTTTTTTTTTCCGGAATTTCGGCAGAGTTTCAAAATTTTCTAAATACCTACCTCTCACTCCTATATTATTATTATTATTATTATTTTTGATTTTCTTCCTCTGTTCTAGAAGCCGGTCAACATGCAAGCCGAAACAAACAGATGTGCAAGTAGCACGTAAGATGCATCAGGATGATCTTTTTCATTTGGGTACACATGTCCTAGACAGACCCAACCCCTGTGTTGAGTCTCCAAGGTCAAATGCACATGATGCAAACAAACGTTCCTATTAGGGATCCGGCATGAGGCTTGTTATACCAGGTTTAAAAACCTGGGTTTATTGTTCTAGACCTGGCTTACCCGAGCGGACAGCTCGAGCCGAGGGGGGACAGCGTACCGGGAATACAGAAGCTTCACCGGCTTTGCAACTTGTCCGAACCTGGTTCTAAAATTGGGATAAGACTCTAATAGAAAAGAAGTCACACGAAGTGCACACTTCCCAGATGATTTAGAAGACTCAGAGAGAGGAGGGTTTCGTAGAAATTTATATACAGTCCAAACAATATCAAAGCGGTAAAAGAGGCATTTAGCACATTAGGCTCAACATGTAAAAATCAGATAAAACAAGCCAACTATAACAGTTATTCTAAGCTCGAATTCTTGAACCCTGAACCGAAGTTCTGGGTTTGGATCCCCAGCAGAGTCGCCAGAGCTGTCACACCTCCTTTTTACACACTCGAAGGTATATAAGGAAGTTTTTCCAATTTAAGTGACATTATTCGAAATGGGATTAATTATTCAATTCAGAGTCGCCACTTGGAATAGTTTATTTGGTGTCCCAAGTCACCGATTTATTTTAAATCCCAAATCGAGGAAATTTTGACTTTCCTTTTGAAGTCTGCGAACCAGAAATTCTGAGTAGGGAATTCTGTTAACCCGGGAGAAGGTGTTAAGCATTCCCGAATTCCGTGGTTCTAGCACGGTCGCTTAAACTATTACAATTGGCCTATTATCTGATTTTTAAAACATATTTCAACCTATGATATATTTTTAACTTATTAGCCGCTTTTAATAATTTATTTATTTATTTGGAAAAATTCAACGTCATATAAAACACGTATTGAACCACGTCACATGAAATGCACCCGCGGTCCACGACACATTTTATCTAACGTTGTTGAGATTTGGATTTGGGTCACATAAAATGCACACCCGAGTTTAGGAAATTATTTTTTTTTAAAAAAATAGAGCGCCTAAAGCAACTACGCACTTTCAAGTTTGTAAGGGCCATGGAAAATTCAACTAAATGGCACGCCTCGATTTCTAAGGATTAAAATTAATTAAATGAGGGCCATGAGTTTTGAGATTTTATTTGGCATGGCGCGCCTCGATTGTATTCAATTTAAAGCAAACTACAAATATTCATGATTATGTTTCTTCCTAAAACTACTTTGAGATTATTGCAAGGTCATGATTTATGAATATAGAATTATTATTGAAGAAATATATGATTTGAGTTATTATGGACCTAATCACCCATGTCGGTATCAAATTTGCTATTGACTTAACATCCTTTAATTTGGATCCAAGCTATTACATCGTTCTCTCTCCATTTTGAATACATTTTCCTATCTTTCCCTATGAACTACAATCTCATTGAAGAAACTCATTCTGTCTTTCATGAATTCTATTTCTTGATGCTCTTCCTTCATTTTTTTTGTTCATATCTTTCAAGTTGGTAGATAACCAAAATATAATATACAAATCAAAAGGAAATACGGTGAAAGAAAAATAATGGAAACATTGGTTAAGAAAAGAATGAACCTTTTATAGATGAAGATCTTATTCAATACATATGGAGCAAACAACCATCAAATTTAATGTGCAAATGAACCACAATCAGAGGCAACGAGCGGAAACCTTTCGAACCGAACTCGACTTCGACCTCTTCGGGCTAGTATTTTGGGCTATCTTTTAAATTGAGTTTGAAGCTTTTGGATTTGATTTTTGGTGTGATTTAGCTCCTGTTTTTGAGGTATTTTTTTTAAACAAGGTAATGAATGACTATATGTTTTTTTTTGTTGTTGAAAGAAATAGGTAGAAAGAATAAAACTAGTAGAAATTCTCTTTAGCATAGAAGAAGAAAATTTGTTTTCTCTCAATATTCTTCCCTCTTCTCTTCTCTTCTTTTCTTCAAATATTTCTCTTCTATTTATAGAAGAATTTTCAAAAAAATTCAGATTTTTTTTTAATTTTTTTAATTTTTTATTTAAAAGAAATCCCGCTTACATTTTGCTTTTCTTTTTTTTTTTTTTAAAAAGAATTACCACCTTTCTTTACTTTTATTTTTTAAATTCCAACTTTAATTACTTTTATCTTATATTTAAAATCCCACTTTTTTTACTTTTTTGAAAGAGAATTCCACTTATTTTACTTTTCTTAAAAAAACAATCCACTTTCTTTTACTTTTCTTATAAAAATTCTACTTTATTTTATTTAAAAAAATTTAAATTTTTAGCTACCTTTATATTATTTTTTAATTCCAACTTTCTTTTACTTTTTATTTTTAAAAATTTCCACAAAACTTTACTTTTATTTTTTTAATTTTTCACTTTCTTTTACTTTTTAAAAGAGAATTCCACCTACTTTTACTTTTTTTATTTAATTCCATACTTCTCTTTTTCTTATTTTTTTTAAATCTCTCCCGAAATTTTTAAAAAAAATTTAATATTTTTCGGATTTTTTATTATTATTTAAAAATAAGAATAAAAATAAAATAATATTAATAGTAATAATTCACCTTCTAAAATTTTGTATTTTTAACCTATAATAAAAAGTATAACAAAGCTAAAAATTTGTATGTTAAAACCCCCTAAAATATTTACATAGAAGAAGTGACAAAAAAAAAAAAAATATTGTCAAAATTAGGTGCTCACAGGGTATAGCGAGGGTGAGGTGTATCCAGATCTTATCCCGTACCTTGTGTGAGATAGAGAAGTTGTTTCCGATAGATCCTTGGCTCAAGAAAAGTATTTTCAAAATAAATTTGGAAGAAAAATACCAAAGTAAAAAATGTAAGATGAAAAATACTATAAAAACAAAATATTAATAGCAAAAATACTAAAAATAACCAAAGCAGAGGAAATTTAAGCTTCGCCTAAGTTTACGATAATATGTTGAGAGTGGTAATTTGATGCCTAAAATCTTTGAATTCAGAAGAACATATGCAAACGAAACAAAACTTCTTTCAACAGTTAAATATCGATTATCATTGTCTTATTATGATACTCCAAGGTTAAAAAATTAAAAAAGAGTGAGGAAAGTGAAGTGCACTTCAACTGAATAAAGGAAAACATTTTTTTTTAATCAGAAAAGAGACGGATCTTTCCACCTTTACAATCTCCAAAAAAGTAAAAACAAGAAACGTAAAGAAAGAGAGATTCTCCAAAAAGGGATTGCTGGAATTTTCACTTTTCAAGTGGGTGATGATATCAGAACTATGTCATTGGCATTAGATTCTGCACTTTATTCTTTTTCAGGTTGAAGTATTTTATAGGAGTATTTTTCTTTTTAGCCAAATCCATCAAATTTATAGGTGGCACGATGTGTCTCAGACATTTCCTACTCCATCTTTGCCTTATTCCTTTAAACTTTTATTTGGACAAACCACTAGAATAATAACTAGTATAAAATTAATAGACACCAGGAGTTCGTGGAGTCCGAAACTCAATTATGATTTTTTTAAACAAGTATGAGATAAATATATGTAAAAAAAAGAGTAATCATTCTATATATAACGCGATTTTATACCGCGCTATAGTTGGTGTTAGCATTTTTACGCATAACGCTTTAAAATACTGCGCTATACATATGCCCGGTCTTATCGGTTTTCAATTGTATATCTATCCTTCTCTTTCTTTTCAGATGCCATCTCAGTTTCCTTCTCTTTTCAATTTTGATCCCAACAGGCTCCACCTTTGTTTGTAATCACTAACTATCATTCTAACTATGATAATGGCATGGTTACAAGTTTAGTTAATAACCTCTGAATGTGAGACCAAATAAGCAAATGAAACTTCGTTTGTTTCCATTTGCGAACATTATGAACAGAATTTAACACTTCAAATATGGTAAAAGTTGTAAAAAGGAAAGAATAAATAGAACTCGATCTCTGCAATATTTAACAAAAGGAAAAAGACGATCCATCTGAAAAAGAGAGAAGGACAGATATACAACTGAAAAGAGATAAAGACCGTACATATGTATAGCGCACTATTTTAAAGCGCTATGCGTGAAAATGCTAACACCAGCTATAGCGCGGTTATTTATCGCGCTATATTTTAACGGCTACAACACTGTTAAAGTATAGCGCGGTATAAAACCGCATTATATATAGAATGACCACTCTTTTTTTTATACATATTTATGTCACACTTGTCCAAAAAGATTACAATTGGATTCGGGACTCAGAATTCGTGTGTATATGTGGTTTTGATATATACTCGTACTGTACTGTCCATTTATAACTTTTGTCTGTTCTTTCCAGATACGAAATTAAGGGTAATTGTGAGGACCATACCAGCATTAATGGCTGTTGCTTTTTGTTGGCTAGGTGAAGAATGATATGTACGCTCGCTTTTCCCTTTACATGGGGCAAATTTGAATTAACCGCAGCCCGAACACGAATATCGAACACTAGATGTGTATGGGTTAAAATCAGGTCAGAGAAATTTGATATGCGGAGGCAATTGGCCGAGGTCGGACAGGTCGAAATCGGACAATCATTAATTGGCCGAGATCGGATAGTCATCAATAAGGCCGAGGTCGGACAGGCCGAAGTCGGACAATCATCAATTGACCGAGGTCGGACGGTCATCAATTGACCGAGGTCGGAAAGTCATGAAACAGCTAGTTTGCATTGAAATCCTCAAATGGAATATTCTACTGAATATTCCTTCTAATTGTACATTTTTTAAGGTTTTCTAGAGATACCCTTTATAAATAGGAATAGGGGACTTCCCAAAAAGGGGCTCTCTCTCTCTCCCTCTCACTCTCTATAGAAAATATGTAAACACACCTCTCTAGAGAGATGTGAGGATCTGTGATACCATACCTTCATCATATCCAAAAAGGGTCCTAAGGTTCTTGTATTTGTCTATCATTCGTATTTAACAAATGAAAGAGGATCCGTCTCACTCAAGATTGGGTGAATCTTTTTCCTTTATTTACATTTTATTGCCATTTAATGTTACTTAATGCATATTTCTTTATGCTATTAAATCTGGCCATAATCACTGCCAACATTTATACTCAGCTATGTTTTTTTATTCATATTATTCATCTCAGATCTAGAATTAATTATTCTTAATTAGGATTTACCCCCCATCTTCTTATTTAATTAGTTTAGCAAAAAAGGTCTCATACTTTTTTGGCCAAATAATTTGGCGCCGTCGGTGGGAATTTTCTAGTTAAAGTTCTAGTTTTCTCTGGATCTCTAAAAATTGATCAAGGTTACTTTTTCTAATAAAAAAAATATGGATAAGATATCCAACCCGGATGAGTGATATCTTCAACCTAATCATTCATATCTTTCAATTCTCCTCCCTTAAGTGCTACGTGACTTAATAGGTCCAAAATATGGTTGTGCATTTCTCAACCTTTTAACAGCCCCATAACAGAAACAGCTATGATGTTTCCATATCCTCTATTTTGTTCATTTTTAGACTTACTGTTCTCAATTTGTGAGACCTAGCTGTAAAAGGAACCCCTGTTTATTATTAGAATGACAAGATAAGTCAGCATGTAATACATGACTACTATTAAAATTTATGACAATAAATAGTAACTTATTCGGAAAGCCTAATAGGAGTGATTGTCATTTCTGAATTTATGCTTTAATTGTTTGCCAAAGGATACCTGTTTTTGCTATTGGCAGTGAGCGGTTAATGCCTTCATGATACCATTTGCCGCACTCCTCTCTGCAAAAAGCTTAAATCATGTATAACACAAGTTTAACATAACAGTGCTTGGGTGAGTGAAAATTGTACGAAATGCAAAGTAGTCTCGTGTAATTGCATGTGGAGCCTCAGTTTCATCCATTAGTGACGTTGCCTGGCAATTTGGCGTTTTTCTCTTTGTTCTTTTTGGATCCTTTAACAATTATAGTATCGTAATCTAAAATTTGTAAAATTCGCTGGCGAGGTAACTACTATTTCATTTCCTTCACTGTTTCTCACAAAATATATTTCACTGATATTGAAGCATCGATTTTAATCATTTTCTGGACAAAAAACACTTTTGTACTACTTAAAAAAAAGTTACATAAATGAGTAAAACGCAGTATTATACTGCGAATTACTTTAACGGCAAAATTTCTATTAAAGTAATTCGCAGTATAGTACTGCGTTTTTGTTTAATTTTTTTTTTGTAAATCGCAGTACTATACTGCGTTTTACTAAGATATATTTGTAAAAACGCTGTATAATAATGCGTTTTACATTAAATAATTGCGTTGTACTCTGGTTTTTGCCTCCACCAATAATGAACTGACATAACAATAATTCAATACATAAAACGTAGTATTGTACTGCGTTTTACATAAAAAAATTCTATACCCCAACGTCGGACTTGTCTTATTTAAAGGCGTTTCAATTTTATAAAAATTCATTCAATACTTTATTTCAAACTTACGTTCATACTTCTCTCTTCTTCTTATCAATTATTTTTTTACAATGTCTGAAGTGGCAAAAATAAGGGTTTCACTATATTGGGGGGGGGGGGGTGAGGTTGTGTTGGAGAATAACTCTGTGAGGTATAGCTCACCTCCACAATGTCATGTTAAATTGCCGCTTACTATGGAGTACGATAAATTGATATCGTTGTTACGTAAAAAAATGAATGAGAGGAGGCGTTCGGTTAATCTTAAAATAACCGGTAGATTTCCGTATTCAGTGACTACGCAGGGGTTTGCTTATTATTCTGAGTTTAACATCAAGGATGATGAAACTCTTAGAGATTTTTTGCTGATTCCGACTGAATATAGGGAATTTATTGTAATAAAATTATTGAAAATGTGCGTCAAGGTGGAAGACGTTCCCAATAATGAGGGCATGCATAGTAAGGATAACCCCCAGTCATCAGGTGGTTATTTTGGAGCAGTTTTTGCCGGACAGATTGGTGATGAAAGAGCTTGCCTTGATTTTAACTTGTCACCACCGGCGAATGAGCAGCCGCAAAATAATTTTTTGACTTTAGATAATCAACAAGACGACTGGTAAACTTCAATTTTACTACGCTTTAGCGATGTTTAATTTATGTTTTAATTGGATTTGTATTAACACTCATATTTTTCATAGGGGGTACCGTCCGGATATGAATTTTACAAGTTATGACCCTGCCCCTAGTTGGAATATGCGTAGTTCTGGAGTATTGGACCATGGTGGTCCATCTGGGAGTCATCACCAACAAGAAAATATCCATCATGAAACGTCAAGACAATATGACTTGTAAGTAAAGTGATATAGCTATATCTAAAGTATTTATCTAGTTGGGTAACTTATCATTTTGTTCTTTATGTGCAGTGAAAACGAGCTTCTTGAAGCTCCTGACCTCACACAATTGCCCATAGACGACGTATTTACTCGTGATTTAGCAGATACGCAGAGTCAGGAAGATGATAGTGATTATGACAACAATGCGGATGAGTCTAGGGATGACACAACCTTCCATGATGAGGGTGATGAGGAGGAGGAAGTGAATGTTGAACCTGAGTTGACTAAGGAGCATGTTCCTCCACCTCCAGCTAGACCAAGAGTGTACGAGTCCCACGTGCCATTTCATGAGTGGAATATTCCCTACCTTGATAATTTGCCAAACATGCCGAACGTGGATGCCCTCAGTAGGGATGATGATGAATTTCGGTCAGTGATGTGGGATGAGTCTAGACCAGCTGTTCTGACAAAGGGCATGTATTTCCCCGATAAAGCTCGCTAATTAGGGCGTAAAAATCTACAGTATAAGAGAGTGTCGTGAGATGACGGTAAGTGAATCAACTAGGGAGAAATACAAGGCTGTATGCCGTAGAGACTTTATGGGTTGTCACTGGATGTTGCGTGCCACCAAGAAGAAATCAGGTTTGTGGAAAGTGGGTAAATTTATTAGCGAGCACAGATGTGAAATGGACACATACAATGAGAATCACTTCAACTTGGATGTGGACTTGATTTCTCTTGTCTTGATTCCATATTTGGAAGTGTCCATTAGGTTCAAGATTAAAGAGTGTATTATAGCCGTCCACCAGGAGTATGGTTGTACTATAACCAAAAGAAAGGCATATCTCGGTCGCAAACGTACCTTTGAACTTATTTATGGCGACTGGGATAAGTCTTTTTCAAATCTGCCCAGGTACATGGCCACACTGCAACACTTTAACCCCAGGACTGTTGTTGAATGGAGGCGTGAGCGGAGTCCGGACATACCCGAATATATTTTCAACTATGTGTTCTGGTCATTTAAACCAGCAATTGATGGTTTTGTGCATTGTCGTCCTATTATTTCCATAGACAGTACTCATGTCTATGGAAAGTATGATATTAAGCTTTTGATTGCAGTTGCAGTAGATGCCAACGGGCAAATATTTCCACTAGCTTTTGCCATATGTGCCAACAAAAGTAAAGAGACATGGACGCTTTTTTTGAACCACTTGAAGCAGCACGTTGTCAAACAACGTTCAGGTATTTGTCTAATATCTGATCGGCATGGTGGTATTTTAAGTTCTGTACGTCACTTGCCTGAATGGCAGGAACCATATGCATACCACCGTTACTGTGTGCGTCACCTGAAGGCCAATTTCCAGAAAAAATATCTTGACAAGGCATTGCATGACTTAATGTGGCTGGCTACAACTGAGCACCAACAGTGCATTCACGAAGCGCATGGAAGCGATCCGGCAGTTAGAACCATGAGCCTATACTTGGTTGATGGGGCATGAGCTTCACAAGTGGATATTGCATGCTGATGGCGGCAGACGATGGGGAGCCCTCACTACAAACATGTCAGAGTCATTCAACGGCTTATTGAAGTCTGCTCGTGGACTGCCTGTCACTACCATGGGCCGCATGACATTCAAACAGAGTGCAGAGAGGTTTGTTGAAAGGCATGCAGCTGCATCAGCATTGATGGACAGGGGTGTTCAATTTATGCCAATACCCATGAGAAGATTTGAAAGGTCCAAGAGGCGAGCACAGTGGCATTCATTTCTTCAGTACGATCATGAACGGGGTGTTTTTGAAGTTAAGACCACTATCCGCGGACACCGTGGGAATAATCTACAGACTGTGAATGAAAATAGAAGGTTATGTTCATGTGGGAAATGGACTATCTACCACATGTCGTGTGCACATGCGTTGAAGTGCTTTCAACAAGTTGGATATGGGGCAACAAACTATATTGATAGGCAATACAGTGTTGCTGCATACATAGACACGTATAGTGGGAAGTTGCAGCCATTAGGTGCTGAGCATTATTGGCCGCCGGAACCTTTTAAGATGGTATGTAACAAGGACTATTTGCGCAAGCTGCAAGTGCAAAAGAGAACGCGTATACGGAACTAAATGGATGTTGGTGACACCATTTATGTGCGTAAATGTGGCATATGCTCGCAAACAGGACACGACCGTTGTAAATGTCCTTCAGGTGGTGTGCGTGGCGGTGGTAATCCGGCTCCTGGTGCAAGTTCGTCGAATGTACCCAACTATCAAGGATACCCCTAGTCTTTTATTTTGGTATTGTTTTTTGTAATACATGTTTTTACTTGTGTATGTTGCAATATATATCAAATAAAATTATGTTCCACAATTTGAAATGAGTGAAGAAAAAGCTGTTTAATTGTAGGAAATGTAATATGTAAAGCGTGGTTTGATAGTTTCATATGCGCAACACAAGCACTTAAACTTAACTTGCACTTCAATTAAAATAAAGCATTACTACAACACAAACACAAACATAACAGGCCAACATAATAAAAATACATGAAATATGAAAAATACACTAAACACATACAAGCAAAAGTTTAGTCCCGGTTGCCATTTATTCTCCGCTCTAACCACTTAAATCGTTCTTCGATTCGTTCTTTTTCTTCTTCTACCTCTTTCAGTTTCGCCTTCACCTCCGCAAGTTCTCGTTTATATTTTTCTTTTCGTCCCTTTTGTGCTTCACAATTCCATTGTGCTTTCCATTTTTCTTCTCCCACCTCCTTCAGTTTCGCCCTCATTTCTACAATAATTCTATCACTTTCTCTTTGTATTTCCCGTTGGCATAAACACATATAATGAAGAAACTGCAGTTGTTCTCTGTAGCATTCCTAATAACATGGTTCATCAACCCATTCCTGAAAATCACAAATAGGTTCGCCGAAAACCTTGTATAACTGGTTCATACAACACCAGTAGCGGCGTCCAACTTCACCATCGTCCCAACAATTTTGCATCGAGCATTCTTTTCCACAGTTGCACTTTGGTGCACGAAGAGGTTGAGCCATTTGATGAAATATTTGCTTTTAGTAAAAAAAACCTTACTTTTAATGAAATATTTGCTTTTACTAATTTTTGAGCACACAAAATAACTATAATGATACAGTTATTAATAGGCGAGACAAAATACATAAAGTGTAGTATAGTACTACATTTTATGGAGTTGTCTTGTCGTTCTGAAAAAGATGAAAACCATGTGAAAAAGCTGGTTTATCGAAGAAAAATTTAACACATAAAGCGTAGTATAGTACTACGTTTTATGGAGTTGTCTTCTCGTTCTGAAAAAGATGAAAACCATGTGAAAAAAGCTGGTTTATTGCAGAAAAATTTAACACATAAAGCGTAGTATAGTACTACGTTTTATGGAGTTGTCTTGTCGTTCTGAAAAAGATGAAAACCATGTGAAAAAAGCTGGTTTTAGTTATCCTTTGTGCAGTGATGGTTTTAGTTCTATTGTTTGTTTTTCTGTGTACTGCTATCCTTTGTGCAGTGATGGTTTTAGTTCTAGTATAGTACTACGTTTTGCAATGTTTGTGTTTCTTGTGTACTATTTAAGTAAAACTGTTGTTCAAATGCAATTAAAATATAAATGTTGTTAAACGATAATTGTTATCATTATATACATAATGCACTATTTACACAAACTAAAAACCTAAGTAAATCAGTGAGTCCCGCAGCCTGTGTGCTTCAGTGCTGCTGCTGGCCAAAGTCGCATCCCCTGTCGTCCGGGTACACTATCTGGATCATCATCATCAAGCCGCCTCTTTATGTGAGGATGTGCAGCAGCATCGACACCAAACTGGCAGGATCGGAAGGATAGGCCGTCGCGCCGTCAGCAACCTACAAAACAAGTACTAAACTTAGCATGTGACAAAATATATTTGTATTGTACGTGTTAAGTCAAAAAATATATTCCCACCGTGGTCTCGTCGGCCTCCTGAATATACGCATCAGTGGTGTCCTCATCAAAACATGTAGTGGCCTCAAAGATGGGCTGGGACGATGCCTTCATAAGAAAGTTAAAAATTAATTAATGGCAGCTCATTAAGGAAAAAAAACAAATTGAAATTTTAAAGTAATACAAACATACCTGCGCCTGTGATAAATCCGCATCAACCACCGGGGATGAGGCATAACTCAACCTGCGCCCGCCATCCATGTCCCGGTTGGGTCGATCCTCAGCTGCGATAGATGGGCATGCAAAGTACTGGTCTACATCCCCGTCGAATGTACCTGTGATCGACAATGCTTCTGATGGGGTGACCTGCGATGCTGGCAGAGATAGCTGAAGGCTGTACGAAGGCATGCTGCTGGAAGGCTCATCTTGCCGAGGTATATAACCCGGCTGATCATCTCCAAGCGCCAAAACTCCAAAGTCATCATCATGTCCCTCAACAGGTGGGTCGACAGGTGCCTCAAAGCCCCCTTGCTGGGGACCACCTCCTCGCCGTCCCCCGCGACCCCGTGGAGCACCCCTACCTCGTGGGGCACACCTCCCTTGTGCCCTACCCCTGCCTTGTGGGACACCCCTACCCCGATGGTAGTCCTCTGGCGCCGCATACTGAGCCTCGTGGTCCAACCTCACGGCATCTCTCGCCTGAAACAGGGTCCGACGAGCCAACTGTGCCACCCGCCGACCATAGTCAATGACTGCAGGGATGTCGGTATGCTGCTGCATCTCCTATCCCAACTGGTAGAGGTGATGATGCCCAATAGCCTGTGAAATATTTAAAACATTAATTAAATAACACAATATAACAATTATACGATATTAATAAGCCAAAAACCAGTGCCTCGTATCTCCCGGCGTATGGTCTGTAGAGCTCGCCAAGTACATGAATGGGGTTCCCGATGATCAGTTGGGTGTGACGGCGGTACCATGATGCATACATATGAATAGTGGCCTCCGGGGTAAATGTAGGTGCTGGCAGAATACGGTCAGCTCGGTGCTCCTCCCAAATAAGGACTTGCTGCTCCAACCATCCCACATATATATCGTCCAGCCTGGCACGGTCATCCCGCTGATAGTGTATAGCCACCCATCCAGGATCCCTAGGTATAGGTTGGGGACGGTGAAACTGGCGAAGCACACGCTCTGTGGCATGATACTCAACAATATCGAAGAAGATCATCGGGATGGAGGTGCTCCAAAGCATTCGATTGTCTGAGCAATAAAAGGGCAGCTGAGCTACCAACTCGTCACTGTATGGCGTCCAGATGAACTGCCAAATAATAACATAAAAGTGAGTATGCGCAACATAACTCAATTTAAACAAGTAAGTGTAGGTACATATCTACCTGTCTGTCCACCAGCATATCTAGCACATCCCTGATAAGGGGGAGATTATGATGAGCATCGGTCCCTCGGTAGTTCCCACGCCGGAGAATCCACCTAGAAGCTAGAGGGAGAAACGGATAAGCCTCACCAGGCGCAAGTGTTGGAAGAGGTGGCTGCAACGGCATGATCCACTGCCAAGCCCAAACCTAAGATAAAAGGTTGATGTAAAATTTATGAGTCATTTCAACCATATAGAATTCGGAGAAATGAACAGAGTATTCAAAAATGTTGTCACCTGTAGGAGGGGCAGAAACCCACATATGTCCACCGCTGGGCCCATGCTCGCCTGGCACATGCTCCTATACAGGCATGCGAGAACAGCAGTACCCCAACTGTACTAGGGTAAACCATCCAACTCCTGAAGATGATAGAGAAAGCGCATACTCACTTTACTCCCCGAAGTGTTCGGGAACAAGACACACCCGAAAAGCAGGAGCAGCGCCAACCGTATGTACCTCTCAATATGGAGATCCTCCGTCTCGCCGGTAATGTCTGGGTACAAAAACGCCATATGATCTCTAATGGCTGACAAAGCAACGCGACTGCCCCCAGCGTCACCCTGAGGTCTATAACCAGTAAAATGCATCATCATATCCAAAAATTGTGCACGCGTCATGGATCTAATGTACTGGGGCAGTGCTACGGCCCGTCCATCTATGCACAGCCCGTACAAAACCTGAACATCCTCCAGCGTGATGGTGGCCTCTCCAGTGGGCAAGTGAAAAGTGTGCGTCTCCGGTCGCCACCGCTTTACAAAGGCCGTGATGAGAGACCAATCAACCTGCATCCGTCCAAGCTCAAAAATCGTATAGAAGCCCGTAGCCTGTAGGCGCGCGACTACGCCGGCATGGAAAGGATGCTCCCCGATGAACTCCCATAAATTGTCAGGTCTCCTGGGGCGGAGAGGCTGCATCGATAGCTGTCCCTCCCATACAAATGAGGACCTATGGTCGCCCTGCAACGCTAGTAGCTGATCCTCGGCAGGTCCGGGATGCGCAGGCGGAGGAAAGTGTATGTCGTCTACTATAATTTAAACAAAATTAATTGTGTGTGTTAGCTTAATAAATTAAATAATTAATTATGTTTAAAATTGGACTGATTAATTATGTATGGGTTCCGGGCTCGATATTTGAGGCCCGATGTAGACACCTGATTTTTGACCCTCCCCGAGAATTTTCACATTTTTAGCGTGAATATGTGAAATTGGGTCTAATATAGCCATTTTAACCATTTTTACTTTATTTCGTCGCAAAAGAAAAATTACGAAAATATATATATAAATTTTAGTTTATGTATTTCTCATAAAGTTGAAAAATATAAAAAAAAAGTAGTACCTTATTTTGTACTTTACATAATTTCGAAAATTACTAAAAAAATATAGTTCTATTAATGTTTTGTAGTCATTTTAAACTTTGAAAAATACAAAAATATTACTTTATATTTTATCTTTATATAAAAACGAAAATTACAAAAAAATAGTTTTATTAATATTTCGTAGCTATTTTAATCTCGAAAAAATATTAAAAAATAATAATATAGTTTTGTTTTAAATAATTAGTCTTATTTTAGTAGCTATTTTTCTTACATAATCAGTTGAGCAACGTCGTGTACCTATTTCTCGGATCCGGGCAAAAGAATAATATTCGGGTTCAAACTACCCGGTTTTAGGCCTAATTTTCGGACCTAGCCCATAATAATCCGAGTCCACCACGCGTGGGGAACACGGACGGAACACGACACATGGGGAACCCCACCACGCGTGGGGGACACAAGTCTCGAACCCCACCACGCGTGGGGCTCATTTTCCTTGGCAAGTGCTACAAATGCACGGGCAAACACAAGGCACAAAGAGGAGGTGGACATATTTTTGGATGCTGGACACTGTTCATCTTCTTCCTCCTTTCCTCAAAAGGGAGAACAAAGAAAAACCCTACTGTAAAAGACCCTCGTCGGAACCCCAGGAGCCGACGCCTTTCCCGTCCAAACAAAAACCCTAACGAACACTACCCCAAAACCACCATCAACAACCCCTCGACACCGTCCAAACACCACCTCCGTCAACTGCTCAAACGACCATCCACAGCTGCTCCGTCCTCAAACAAACCCAAACCAGTCGCACTCCCTCTGTCCCAACCACCAGCTTCCCCCCCTCGTTGTCACTGTTCCCCAGCTCACGTCCGAGCTCCAGCCATTAATCACTGCCCCCCTACTCCCTCACGTCCAAAACGCCACCACCAACGTCCGTCGACCACCAGCTTCCCCCCTTCGTTGTCACTGTTCCCCAGCTCACGTCCGAGCTCCAGCCATTAATCATTGCCCCTACTCCCTCACGTCCAAAACGCCACCACCAATGTCCGTCGACCAACAGCTTCCCCCCCTCGTTGTCACTGTTCCCCAGCCTACGTCCGAACACCACCACAAACGACGCCCAGCTCCTGCTGCGTCGTCACTGTCCAAACGATCCCTTCTGCTCCATCTTCTCGTATCAGTCGGACGCGTTGAAAAATACAGCCGCAACCAACAATCTCTGGTCGTTGATAGCTTTGGGTCCGAGCTTTCTGTTTCCATCGAGGTCGTCTCTGGTTCGTCGAGGTCCGGTACGTCGAGGTCGTTGTCCGAGGTTTCGTCGCAGGACCAACGCATCGGACATTAATCTCAAGTAGGTCATCTCTGTTCGTGTCCTTCATATTTGCTGTTAGTAATATGTATATGTGATGTTTTGGAATACCATCCTAGTTCATGCGGATAGTACGCGAATTGAGCGAGACATATATACATGATGTTTGCGAATGGCTATTTTGTTAATTAACTCCGTATGGTATTGAAATTTGGCCTTGAATGTCTCTTCCTTTGTGTTAGTCGCTTTGAGTAGTTATTTGACATTTTTGCTTGTTCATGTTTAGATTGTTGTTATCCAAATATTTGTCACAATAGGTGTTTGTACACATTCTGAAAGGTGTTAATTATCTTAGTTTGTCTTAATAATTGTTTATACATGTAGTAGTAATGTTAAAATTATAGTAGTAATTTTAATTCCGCGGAAAAATACTCGTTTCCTCAAATAAGTTCAATCTACAACCCACGACCTCGCAAAGTAGCAAAAATGTGCTTATCTTAGCCTTATCAATAAATAAATAAAAATGAGACGAGCCTCGCCAAATAAAAGAGACAAATTGCGGGGCCCTCATAGATATATATATCATAATAAATACTTAGATTCCGGGACGGGCCGTTTAGCAAATTTCACGGCCCTACCCAAAATAATGATACGCTAGTCGCTTTAGGCCCGTATTTAATAATGTTATCTCCCTAAACTCGGGTGCACATTTATGTGACCCAAATCCAAATCTCAACGGAATCGAAATGTGTCTCTAATCACGGGTACATTGATTGTGACGTGGTCTGAGATGCATTTCCATGACGTTGCAAATCTTTTTTTAAATAATGAATGAGACGAGCCTCGACGAACAAAAATGCACAAGCTGCGGGGCCCTCTAAATGCGTATATATTAAAACACTTAGAATCCGGGACAGGCCGTTTAGCTAATTTTACGGCCTTCCCCAAAATAACAATACGCTAGTTACGTTAGGCACGCCTTTAATAATTTATTTTCCTTAACTCGGGTGCACATTTATGTGACCTTAATCCAAATCTCAATCGAGTCGAGATATGTCAAACAACCACGGGTGCATTGATGTAACGTGGTTCGAGATATGTTTTCACGACGTTGCAATTCTCGTAAAATATAGTAATGAAAGCAGTAAAAAATTAAAATTTGCACATAAGTTCAATATATAAAAAATCAGATAATCAAGCCAAATATAACAGTTGAGCGACCGTGCTAGAACCACAGAACTCGGGAATGCCTAACACCTTCTCCCGGGTTAACAGAATTCCTTATCCGGATTTCTGGTACGCAGACTATAATATGGAGTCATTCTTTTCCTCGATTCGGGATTAAAACTGGTGACTTGGGACACCCTAAATCTCCCAGGTGGCGACTCTGAAATAAATAAACAAATCCCGTTTCGATTGTCCTTTAATTGGAAAAAACTCCCTTGTACCCTCTCGGGTGCAGAAAAAGGAGGTGTGACAGCTCTGGCGACTCTGCTGGGGATTATTTACCCAGAACCACTGGTTCGGGGTTAGAAATTCGAGCTTAGATGAATTGTTATATTTGGTTTTATCTGATTTTGTTACATGTTTGGACTCAATGTGCTAAATGATGTTTTTACCGCTTTGATATTATTTGAACTGTATATAAACTGTGCCGAAACCCTTCTCTTCTTACCTCGGGGGATGTGCTTACTGGTTGAGACTCCCTATTCTGTTAGTGTCGTACCCTAAATAAAAGAGGCTCGGAAAGTTTCTAAGCCGGCTGGCCTTTTGGTTCCCGGAAAGGAGCTCCTTCCTCAGCTCGAGTTGTCCGCTCGGGTACACTGTCTAGAACACCGACCCAGGTTTTTGAACCTAGTATAACAAAGCCACATGCCGGATCCCTAGTAGGAACGTTTATTTGCATCATGTGCATTTGACTTAGGGGACTCAACACAGGGGTTGGGTCCGTCTAGGACAAGCAACCTGAAAATAATAGACCATCTTTTGGCATCCTAAGTGCTACATGTTGTATTTATTCAAGGGTGAATGGGTCGTTTGGCGGACCAATGATATTTGCGGACAAATGACACTCTTTATCATGCTGATCACGTTAAATAAGAAAGTTGCACGATTTTTTAGGTAAACATGCTATTATATTAATTAAGCACATGGGGAACATTGTGGAATCCAAGAAGACTTGGAATCCTCTATGTCCCTCACGCTTCATTTTGGGGAAAAAGCACATGGGGAACATTTGTGGAATCCAAGAAGTCTTGGAATTCCCTATGTCCCCTATGCCACATTTTTAAAAATAATAACAAAATAATAATAAATAAAAAAGAGCATTGGAAAATTCAAAAAGATTTTGTATGTTGTCATCATTTTCCACAAATTAGAAAATCGTGAAAAGATGAGAAAATGACAGTGTAGAGATATAACTACTTACTTTTAGAATAAAAAAAAACCAATGTCCGAGTAGTATCAAAACTCTGCCGAAATTTTGAGAAAATGGAAAAAATGTCTTATTAGTTTGTTTTATTAAAAGCAAAGGAAAAAAAAGAGTCGTCGTTCTGTTTTATTTAAAGCAAATGAAAATGAAAAAGAGTCTTATTTTTAAAAATGGTTTTTTTATTATTTATTTGCTTATGAAAATGCAAAAAATAAAAAAAAATAAAAAGAGTCTTTCATTATTTGTCGTAAGTATATATATGTCGCAAGTATATATATATAAATCCAAAAGTTTTTCTTTTTTTTTCAAAACAATATATATATGTCTTTACTTGTTGCAAAAATATTTGTTTTGCCAAAAGTCTAGAAAGTTTTTAGACCCCCAATTTTTAAAACAAAAAATCCAAAAATATTTTCTATTATTAACTTCTTTAGAAAGTCTTTTTAATTATTTAAAATATATATATATATATATATATATATATATATAGAAAAATCCGAAAATACTTTCCTTCTTCCTTCAAGATTGAAAAGAAAATTCAAAATTCAAAAAAATATTTTTTTTAAGCATTTCTTTTATTAAAGGTAAAAATTCCAAAAAAAAAAAAAAACATTTTCTTTAGAATAAGAAAAACAAATGAAAAAAGAAGGAATGTTTTATGTTTTACGTTATTTAGTTTGTTTGTTATGAATGAAGAATAATAGTTTGTTTGTTTGTTATATATAAAAAAAAGAATAGAAAATGGAAAAGGGTCTTCTCAAAAATAGTTTATTTGCCCGAACTACGCGGGTTTGATTCTCACCGCATGTGAGATACGTAGGCAACCCTCATCGGGTCCAACCACCCTTTTGCTAAAAAGCCAAAAACAAATATATAAAAAAAAACAAAAAAAACATGTCAAGATTTTTAATTTTGTCATAAATAAGTCGGGTGATGTCCAACTTCCCCTTTTACAAAAAAATAGCAAAAACATATATGTCAAATTTCTAAGAAGTCGGGTGACGCTGTTTTATCAAGACATAGCCGAATGTTCCCGAAGGGGACGCCGGAAGGCTGACTTCGCATAAACAGCCACCTTTGGGTCATGTTTAGGATTTTTGGTTTAGTTGACCCACACAGCCCTATAAATCTTCGTCCCCGAGGCGCTGAAGGGTCGTGTTTGCAACACCAGGTTTTTATTGTAATTTGAAAAGAAAAAAAAACAAAGAGTCGGCGGTCAGGTGAATTCCGTTTGAATAAGCCGAGCCAGCTTTGGCCGCGTCTTAAACCGTTCTTGCCGAAATAGCCTTAGAGTATCTTTCAGTTGTCGAAAGGTTATTTTCGTAAAAGAATGGACAAGTTGGTAAAGTGTCAGAAAATAATCCTCCCCGGCCTCAAAATTCATTTGAGATTTGGAAGGGGCCACATTTGCAAAAATAGCCGTTTGGTTGCATTTGTCAAACGAGGAAAGGAAGCTGGCCTTTTTTGTTTTGAGGTTATAAATCTTTTGACTAGAATATGTGGGTTGTTTTATTTTTGAGTTTGTTGGTCATCTTCCAACCTTTGAAACCCAGTTTGTTTTATTGTAAAAATTGATAAAGAAAAAATGTGTCTCATTGTTGTTACCTTTCATTTGGTCCGAACTACGCAAGGTCTGATTCATGCGGGGTCATGATACGTAGGCAATCTCCATAAGATTCGACCGCCATTAATAAAGAAAAAGAAAATACAAAATAGAATAAAATACAGGGGTTCCCAAAGTACTTCAAAGGGGCAAATAAGCAAGCTGGGATGACGCATGTTGTTTGAAGCAAAGCATGTTAGAAACGGTTAACTGCCTAGGGGCATTGCATCCTCAATGTGTTGTTATCAAATCTGTTAAACTCTAAATGCTAACAAGTTTGTTGTTTTCCGAATCTCAAACAGTTAGTTGTTAAAGAATTCTGGCAACACACCCTTACCAAACTAGATCCAAAGGACCGATAACAACAAACATGACTACTTCAGAGAATAGTACCGAGGAAGAAAGGCCGACGAGCCAATTGTTAAAGGAAGCGATGGAAAAGATAGAAAGGATGGGACTAGAGATGAATGCAATGCAGCTAGCTCTAGCCAAAGCACAAAAGAGCCCTGAGCCATTGGGGCACATGCCGGAATACCCTCACTCCGGCCCTTCAACAAGCCTCCCGAATCACCGTTATCATCAGGAGAGAAGCCCCCATGATTCCCAAGCTCCACCACCCCATCAACCTCTCCCAACACCAAATGTTCCCACTTTTGTGGGACCCACATCAGCCACCCTGCAAAGAACGACCAGTGAGCCATTGTTTCAGTCTCCTGATACGCAATACTATCCCCCTGAGCCCACATTTCATGCACCAGAACCCCATACCTACAACCCGCACTTAGAGGTACCGGCAGAGATTGAAAAGCCGGTTAAAATCCCCGAACAAGATGAGGTGACGAGGAAGTTCAAGAGCCTGGAGCAGTCCTTCAGGAACCTGCACGGATTGGGCAACCAAGTCAGCGTGGCCTATAAGGATCTATGCCCTTTCCCGGAGGTCCAACTCCCGGCTGGGTTCAAGATGCCTAAGTTTGATTTATATGAAGGGCACGGTGATCCCATGGCGCATTTGCGGGGATTCTGTAGCAAAATGAGAGGGGCAGGTGGCAAAGATGAGCTGCTGATAGCTTATTTCGGCCAAAGTCTGAGTGGATCGGCACTAGAATGGTATACCAGGCAGGATTCCAGCAGATGGTACACTTGGGATGATCTGGCGCAGGCTTTCGCAGGTCATTTTCAATACAATCTCGAGATAGTCCCTGACCGTCTCACATTGCTGAGGACTGGAAAGAAGCCTGGGGAAAGTTTTCGTGAGTTTGGTTTCCGCTGGAGAGAACAAGCGGCCAGAGTTGATCCTCCCATGAAAGAGGGAGAAATGGTGGACTATTTCTTGCAAACACTGGATCCAACTTACTTTGGTCACTTGGTGACAACGGTTGGGAAATCCTTCAATGAAGTGGTAAAGATAGGGGTCATGATAGAGGAGGGCCTAAGGTCTGACAAAATCCTAAATTACTCAGCGCTCAAGGCAACGACCCAGGCTATTCAGAGCGGCGCGGGAGGTGCGCTCGAGGTCGCATCAGTGGAAGCAGGTACTGGGTCCAAATTCAGAGGTCCTTCCCCTCACTACCAGCCCAGGCCCAGTCATCCAAATTATCCACACACTCCATACAACCTTCCACAACCCTACTACCCACCATCAGAGCCACTCTTTTCAGACCATCATGCCCAAGCCTTCCCCCGAGCTCCATATAATCCGCCTCAGTATTATCCTCCGAACAAGGTTCGGTCGCAGGGTCAACCATCAGGTCACCCCCGCTGGCGAGAGCCAACACCACGTAATGCATTCTTGCCTTCACATCGTTTCCAAGCACCCAACGACCCTAGAAAACAGGGGCATGGGGGAAAACAAAGGCAAGGAAACAATTTCACGCCAATTGGGGAGTCCTACGCAAGTTTGTTTGAAAAGCTAAAGCTTTCAGGACTGATTGAGCCGCTCCTTGGCTATACTCCAGACCCATATGCAAAAGGATTCGATCCTGCTGTACGATGCATGTATCACTCTAATGTCCAAGGACATAACATTGAAGACTGTCGTTCTTTGAAAAAGGAAATAGAAAGAATGATTCAGGAAGGGGCAATTGTGATCGATGACAGTGACAGGGAGCACGCGAATCCTCTTGAGAACTTGTTGACCGATGTTGATGATATTGAAGCTGGTAATGGTCCTGGTAGTATCGATGCAAAGCTCGGTGGCTAAGATGCCAATCTTGATAAAGTGGAAGGACGCTCTGTTCCTTGGTTAACAAGAGAGAAGCTTGTGGTGGCTTATTCTGTTGTCATTTCTGTTGTTCGGATCATTAGGATTGTAATTCGGATTGTTTTGTGTCAATATCTTGCCGCTTATCTTTCCGTTTTGTCATAGCGGTCTGTTTAAGTTTTGTCAGGGTTGTTTAGGATTTTGTTCTGGTTTGTTTTGTTTTGTTATTCAAACCTTTTCACCGGTAGTCTAATGCAAAATACGGTCTTTTATTATTTCCAATTTTCTTTTGTTTAGCCCTTTTATCATTTTTATTCAACGTCGATTCTAGTGACATGACATGCGCACACAGTTTGGGCCTAATCTTAAAGTTAATCATAAAACCCCGAAAAGGTGATCAGACCATTTAAAGGAAATAAGGACGGTTGAGATTATTCAGAGCTCGAGTCATATGGAACTGGGACAAGTAAAATATGAAGAAAATCGTTAAAAGCAAGATTCGCCAAATTGGCATAAGGGTCATTCATGATAATGAGAGTGTCGCCCAACGGTGCTTTAGAAATGACAAAAGGGAAAAGCAAATGTTTAACATAATTGTCAAGCACAGCACCATCGGAAGAGACTATAAATCTATTGTTTAATTGTGTTGTTTGCACTTGGCATGTTTTGAAGACTGGAATGACGAAGGCATTTTGTTCTGCTACCTAAACACTTTATCCTTCGTTACCCCTTTTGAGCCTCATTTATTTTCTTTCATACCCCTCGTTCGGAATCAGTAGCAACGAAAAAAAAAGAGAAAGAAAGAAAACAACAAAACGAAAAAAAAGAGAAAAAAAAAAGAAAAGAAAAGAAAAGAAAAATGATAAAAAAAACAAAAAAAAACAAAGGAAAGTCAAATGAAAAAGAGGAATTGGGAACTACGTTTGACCTGATTCCTCAAAGAGGATACGTAGGCGCTTCACGGCTCGGTCATAGTTTTGAAAAATGAAAAAAAAAATCAATTAAGATATCTCCAAGCAAGAAACTGGGGCAGAGGTTGCGTTCGTTGTAAATAAATCTGGTTCCGAAAGTTGTAATTAATAACCCAGAATCGATGCACTTTTGAGCCTTTAATACCCTTTCTTTCTAGCCCTATCCAAAACCCACATTACGGTCCAAAGAAAGACCTTCTGATCAGTCTTCAAAAGATGCCAAGTCAGACAAATGAAGAGTCTTACCGGCGAACATAACATTCTGTTCCGCAGCAGAAAGGACTCTAATCTCCAACAAAAAGAGTCATACCGGCAACACTCCAAATCCCCAGCTGGAAAGTGATACAAATGAGAGAGTCTTATTGGTGAAAACCTTCACAGGCACCATAAGGCGATGAAAGCTGAGAGAAAACCAAAATGAGAGAGGCTTGATAGTGAAAACCCTTTGGGCACTACAAGTCGAATAAGATTGGGAATCAGATGGGGAATCGTCAAGGGAGGGTCTTGAGAGACGATTGACGGCAGCGGATAGGCCACATGTGCATGTCATGACCAATAGAGTCGGTATCTGCGTTTGATAGATTTTTATTTATAGTTAAAGAGTCATCTTTTCCTTTGTCTTTTATTTTGTTTCTTTTTATCTTTTTCCTTTCATAGAAAAATTCCCTAGTAGAGTCTGTTTGGTCAGAACCAGTGGGAAATGACTTCAAAATAGGCCATCAACTAGTACATCCAAGTGGTACAAGGAACAGGCGCAAAACCCGTGTCAAGAAGGGTATCCCCATCAAGATGAGATTGATAAAAGGGATGGGCCAGTGTCAGCAATTAATATCATCCCCAACAAGTTGAGGAGCGCAGAGCAAGGAAGGAGAAAGGGAAAGCCATCCCAGTAGGAGTATCACAACCAACCACCATGTTTTAAACTAACAAATTTTGTTTGAAATAGGTAAATGAAATGGCATTGATGACAAAAATGCATGCCACAAAGGATATTGTCAAACTGGGGCAGAAAATTTTCCTTCCATTTAGAAAATTTTCTGGAAGTCAGGTACCCATTTGGAGAAGAAGAAAGATAACACCAATCTCAAGGGAGCTGATCTTTGAACCAGTGTTATCCCCAAGTTTTAATAAGGGAAGCTGAATCCTCAGCAGACCGAACAAAAAGATTGAAACTTATGTTTGGAAAGGCAAAGGGCCAGTGTCGCTCCCAACAGGTTTCAGAAGAGGAGACGCAAATCCTAAGTTAAGTTTCACTAGTAGGAGACGCACTTCCTAAGATAAGTTTCACCCAGAGGAGACGCACTTCCTAAAAATAATTTCACCAATAGGAGACGCACTTCCTAAGGAGACGCACTTCCTAAGCAAAGATTTACCAACAGGAGACGCACTTCCTAAGAATAGTTTCACCAGTAGGAGACGCACTTCCTAAGATAAGTTTCACCAATAGGAGACGCACTTCCTAAGGAGACGCACTTCCTAAGTAAGTTTCACCAATAGAAGACGCACTTCCTATGATAAGTTTCACCAGTAGGAGACGCACTTCCTAAGATAAGATTCACCAAGAGGAGACGCACATCCTAAGTTAAGTTTTACCAGTAGGAGACGCACTTCCTAAGATAAGTTTCACCCAGAGGAGACGCACTTCCTAAAAATAATTTCACCAATAGGAGACGCACTTCCTAAGGAGACGCACTTCCTAAGTAAGTTTTACCAACAGGAGACGCACTTCCTAAGAATAGTTTCACCAGTAGGAGACGCACTTCCTAAGATAAGTTTCACCAATAGGAGACGCACTTCCTAAGGAGACGCACTTTCTAAGTAAGTTTCACCAATAGGAGACGCACTTCCTCAGATAAGTTTCACCAGTAGGAGACGCACATCCTAAGTTAAGATTTACCAACAGGAGACGCACTTCCTAAGATAAGTTTCACCAGTAGGAGACGTACTTCCTAAGATAGTTTCACCCAGAGGAGACGCACTTCCTAAAAATAATTTCACCAATAGGAGACGCACTTCCTAAGGAGACGCACTTCCTAAGTAAGTTTTACCAATAGGAGGCGCACTTCCTAAGAATAGTTTCACCAGTAGGAGACGCACTTCCTAAGATAAGTTTCACCAATAGGAGACGCACTTCCTAAAGAGACGCACTTCCTAAGTAAGTTTCACCAATAGGAGACGCACTTCCTCAGATAAGTTTTACTAGTAGGAGACGCACATCCTAAGTTAAGATTTACCAACAGGAGACGCACTTCCTAAGAATAGTTTCACCAGTAGGAGACGCACTTCCTAAGAATAGTTTCACCAGTAGGAGACGCACTTCCTAAGATAAGTTTCACCAATAGGAGACGCACTTCCTAAGAATAATTTCACCAATAGGAGACGCACTTCCTAAGGAGACGCACTTCCTAAGATAAGTTTCACCAATAGGAGACACACTTCCTAAGGAGACGCACTTCCTAAGAATAATTTCACCAATAGGAGACGCACTTCCTAAGGAAACGCACTTCCTAAGATAAGTTTCACCAATAGGAGACGCACTTCCTAAGGAGACGCACTTCCTAAGAATAGTTTCGCCAATAGGAGACGCACTTCCTAAGAATAAACTCACCAATAGGAGACGCACTTCCTAAGTATAGTTGCACCCATAGGAGACGCACTTCCTAAGCAAGTTTTACCAATAGGAGACGCACTTCCTAAGAACAGTTTTTCCCAATAGGAGACGCACTTCCTAAGTTTATTGTACCCACAGGAGACGCACTTCCTAAGTTTATTGTACCCACAGGAGACGCACTTCCTAAGTTTATTGTACCCAATAGGAGACACACTTCCTTAAAGTTTAGTTTTGCCCATAGGAGACGCACTTCCTAAGTTTACTTTTACCCCATAGGAGATGCACTTCCTAAATTAAGATTTCACACATAGGAGACACACTTCCTAAATTATTTTCATTCATAGGAGACGCACTTCCTAGTTCAAAATCATTAAGGTTTCACCCATAGGAAACGCACTTCCTGAATTAAGTTTTCATTATTAGGAGACACACTTCCTAGTCTGGTTCACTCAGGTTATACTTTTGCTTTAGGAGACGCACTTCCTAGTTTGGCTTTTTCAGGTTATACTTTATTTCAGGAGACGCACTTCCGGAATTGAGATTTCACCCTTAGGAGATGCACTTCCTAGTTTGATTCATTTTAAGTTCGACCATAGGAGACATAATTCCTAATCCGGTTTTTTGAAGTTTACCCGTAGGAGACGCACTTCCTAATCAAGGTCTTTCAAGTTTTTTAGGAGACGCACTTCCTAAATCGAGATTTTATTCATAGGAGACGCACTTCCTAGTTCTAGTCCCTGAAGTTTTCACCCTTAGGAGACGCACTTCCTAGTTTAGCTCATTCCGATTCAACCATAGAAGAAGCACTTTCTAGTTTGAGTCATTGAGGTTTTTATTTTAGCAGACACATTTGCTAGCAAGAGTTTTGGTTTTACTCGTAGGAGATGCACATCCTAGCCTAGTGTTTAGTTTACTCTCATCATTGCATCAGTAGTGTAAGTGAGTTACAATTTTGCTAACGACTCACAACTCTTCCCAGTACAAACTGGGTTAGGAAATTTTGTTTGTTTTGTTTGTTTTGGTTGTCAGGAGCCCGCCTGGAGAACGGAGGTTGTTAAATTTAAGTTGAAGAATCCAGGAGCCCGCCTGTAGAACGGAGGTGGTTAAATTCAAGATGATGAAGTCAGGAGTCCGCCTGTAGAACAGAGGAACATTTTTCAAGATCAAGCAGTGACCCACTGGAAAGCAGAAGGTTACAACAGAAATCCCCAGCATTCAATCCAAGTTAGAAATAGTAGAAGCTCGCATCAAGAATGCGAGTCAATAGTCTGGGATGATCAACAGAAGCTGGTCACAAAAACAAAAACAAGAAGAGAAAAAAGGCAAGCACACACAAAAAAAAAAAGAAAAAAAAAGAACCCAAAATACGGAAGTGGAGAACAAATGTGGTCTGCTCAAGAACTAGCACCTACAACTAGCAAGTATCAAGGTTCAAATCCAAAGTCTGTATGAAGCACCATTCAAGACTCAAGATCAAGTTTCAGAAGACTTAAAGAAAGGAATCCTTGTAACTAGTAGCTGATAGGCTAACTTAGTCTTTTTCAGTTTTCATTTTTGTTGTAATGACAGGACCGCGGATCGGAACCTCAACGGAACGGCACCTCGATCGGCTCTCCACCTCGGTACACTTTACCATCTCTCTCATTTCCGAACTACACGTGGCCTGATTCCTGTATAACCAAGGATATGTAGGTAGCTCAGATACCAGGGCTCGGTCACATTCCCTTCCTTTCCTTAGTGTAGTCCGTCCAAATAATGGTCGGGTCAAAAACATGTCTAGTCGTTCTTTGTCGGAAAACTCTTCGTGTTTCCAGTCAAAGAGGGGCAGTTGTAGACACCTGATTTTTGACCCTCCCCGAGAATTTTCACATTTTTAGCATGAATATGTGAAATTGGGTCTAATATAGCCATTTTAACCATTTTTACTTTATTTCGTCGCAAAAGAAAAATTACAAAAATATATATATAAATTTTAGTTTATGTATTTCTCATAAAGTTGAAAAATACAAAAAAAAAGTAGTACCTTATTTTGTACTTTACATAATTTCAAAAATTACTAAAAAAATATAGTTCTATTAATGTTTTGTAGTCATTTTAAACTTTGAAAAATACAAAAATATTACTTTATATTTTATCTTTATATAAAAACGAAAATTACAAAAAAAATAGTTTTATTAATATTTCGTAGCTATTTTAATCTCGAAAAAATATTAAAAAATAATAATATAGTTTTGTTTTAAATAATTAGTCTTATTTTAGTAGCTATTTTGCTTACATAATCAGTTGAGCAACGTCGTGTACCTATTTCTCGGATCCGGGCAAAAGAATAATATTCGGGTTCAAACTACCCGGTTTTAGGCCTAATTTTCGGACCTAGCCCATAATAATCCGAGTCCACCACGTGTGGGGAACACGGACGGAACACGACACACGGGGAACCCCACCACGCGTGGGGGACACAAGTCTCGAACCCCACCACGCGTGGGGCTCATTTTCCTTGGCAAGTGCTACAAATGCACGGGCAAACACAAGGCACAAAGAGGAGGTGGACAGATTTTTGGATGCTGGACACTGTTCATCTTCTTCCTCCTTTCCTCAAAAGGGAGAACAAAGAAAAACCCTACTGTAAAAGACCCTCGTCGGAACCCCAGGAGCTGACGCCTTTCCCGTCCAAACAAAACCCTAACGAACACTACCCCAAAATCACCATCAACAACCCCTCGACACCGTCCAAACACCACCTCCGTCAACTGCTCAAACGACCCTCCACAGCTGCTCCGTCCTCAAACAAACCCAAACCAGTCGCACTCCCTCTGTCCCAACCACCATCTTCCCCCCCTCGTTGTCGCTGTTCCCCAGCTCACGTCCGAGCTCCAGCCATTAATCACTGCCCCTCTACTCCCTCACGTCCAAAACGCCACCACCAACGTCCGTCGACCACCAGCTTCCCCCCTTCGTTGTCACTGTTCCCCAGCTCACATCCGAGCTCCAGCCATTAATCACTGCCCCCTACTCCCTCACGTCCAAAATGCCACCACCAACGTCCATCGACCACCAGCTTCCCCCCTCGTTGTCACTGTTCCCCAGCCTACGTCCGAACACCACCACAAACGACGCCCAGCTCCTGCTGCGTCGTCACTATCCAAACGATCCCTTCTGCTCCATCTTCTCGTATCAGTCGGACGCGTTGAAAAATACAGCCGCAACCAACAATCTCTGGTCGTTGATAGCTTTGGGTCCGAGCTTTCTGTTTCCATCGAGGTCGTCTCTGGTTCGTCGAGGTCCGGTATGTCGAGGTCGTTGTCCGAGGTTTCGTCGCAAGACCAACGCATCGGACGTTAATCTCAAGTAGGTCGTCCGTGTCCTTCATATTTGCTGTTAGTAATATGTATATGTGATGTTTTGGAATACCATCCTAGTTCATGCGGATAGTACGCGAATTGAGCGAGACATATATACATGATGTTTGCGAATGGCTATTTTGTTAATTAACTCCGTATGGTATTGAAATTTGGCCTTGAATGTCTCTTCCTTTGTGTCAGTCGCTTTGAGTAGTTATTTGACATTTTTGCTTGTTCATGTTTAGATTGTTGTTATCCAAATATTTGTCACAATAGGTGTTTGTACACATTCTGAAAGGTGTTAATTATCTTAGTTTGTCTTAATAATTATTTATACATGTAGTAGTAATGTTAAAATTATAGTAGTAATTTTAATTCCGCGGAAAAATACTCGTTTCCTCAAATAAGTTCAATCTACAACCCACGACCTCGCAAAGTAGCAAAAATGTGGTTATCTTAGCCTTATCAATAAATAAATAAAAATGACACGAGCCTCGCCAAATAAAAGAGACAAATTGCGGGGCCCTCATAGATATATATATCATAATAAATACTTAGATTCCGGGACGGGCCGTTTAGCAAATTTCACGGCCCTACCCAAAATAATGATACGCTAGTCGCTTTAGGCCCGTATTTAATAATGTTATCTCCCTAAACTCGGGTGCACATTTATGTGACCCAAATCCAAATCTCAACGGAATCGAAATGTGTCTCTAATCATGGGTACATTGATTGTGACGTGGTCTGAGATGCATTTCCATGACGTTGCAAATCTTTTTTTAAATAATGAATGAGACGAGCCTCGACGAACAAAAATGCACAAGCTGCGGGGCCCTCTAAATGCGTATATATTAAAACACTTAGAATCCGGGACAGGCCGTTTAGCTAATTTTACGGCCTTCCCCAAAATAACAATACGCTAGTTACGTTAGGCACGCCTTTAATAATTTATTTTCCTTAACTCGGGTGCACATTTATGTGACCTAAATCCAAATCTCAACCGAGTCGAGATATGTCAAACAACCACGGGTGCATTGATGTAACGTGGTTCGAGATATGTTTTCACGACGTTGCAATTCTCGTAAAATATAGTAATGAAAGCAGTAAAAAATTAAAATTTGCACATAAGTTCAATATATAAAAAATCAGATAATCAAGCCAAATATAACAGTTGAGCGACCGTGCTAGAACCACGGAACTCGGGAATGCCTAACACCTTCTCCCGGGTTAACAGAATTCCTTATCCGGATTTCTGGTACGCAGACTGTAATATGGAGTCATTCTTTTCCTCGATTCGGGATTAAAACTGGTGACTTGGGACACCCTAAATCTCCCAGGTGGCGACTCTGAAATAAATAAACAAATACCGTTTCGATTGTCCTTTAATTGGAAAAAACTCCCTTGTACCCTCTCGGGTGCGGAAAAAGGAGGTGTGACACCCGATAGCACCGAGTTATCCTTAATTATTATGCATGTCAATTTCAACATTTTTAGAATTGTGTGTGTTAGCTTAATAAATTAAATAATTAATTATATTTACAATTGGACTGAATAATTATGTATGGATTCCAGGCTCGAGTTTTAAGGCCCGATAGCACCGAGTTATCCTTAATTATTATGCGTGCCAATTTCAACATTTTTAGAATTGTGTGTGTTAGCTTAATAAATTAAATAATTAATTATGTTTACAATTTTACTGAATAATTATGTATGGGTTCCAGGCTCGATTTTTAAGGCCCGGTAGCACCGAGTTATCCTTAATTATTATGCGTGTCAATTTCAACATTTTTAGAATTGTGTGTGTTAGCTTAATAAATTAAATAATTAATTATGTTTACAATTGGACTGAATAATTATGTATGGGTTCCAGGCTCGATTTTTAAGGCCCGGTAGCACCGAGTTATCCTTAATTATTATGCGTGTCAATTTCAATATTTTTAAAATTGTGTGTGTTAGCTTAATAAATTAAATAATTAATTATGTTTACAATTGGACTGAATAATTATGTATGGGTTCCAGGCTCATTTTTTGAGGCCCGGTAGCACCGAGTTATCCTTAATTATTATTCGTGTCAATTTTAACATTTTTACAATTGTGTGTGCTAGCTTAATAAATTAAATAATTAATTATGTTTACAATTGGACTGAATAAATATGTATGAGTTCCAGGCTCGATATTTGAGTTAATCTTACAACATATAGGAATTTGTTACTTTTGTAAGTTTATTGTTATAAATTAAATAATTAATTTTGTAAAGTGTAATTGGATAGAGTTTGCAGTTACTACAAACTTAAACTACATAGACTCTATGCTAAAAGGCTCTGCATTTTACTACGCTAAAAGGCTCTATATTTTACAACACTAACATGCTCTATATTTTACTACACTAAAAGGCTCTATATTTTACTACGCTAAAAGGTTATTTATTTTACTACGCTAAAAGGTCACTATTACATATAAAAATAACTAACATAAAATACAAATATGAACAACAAACAAAATAAATAATATTAATTTTTTAACAATACAAATAATTTATCAAATTTAACAATTTTTTGTACCAAAGCTAATAAATCAATCCGGGTATAAATAAGATATAAATTTAAACACAAACATAACACAAATTAACATGGAAACACATTAAACAATACAAATATGCATGTACTATACGAGTTTCGGCATAAACAAAATTGAAATACCTCGATTTAAGTTTTTTAAATTTGATTGAAATCGAATTTTTGCACCCAAAAGAAGGAATCCAAAGCTTGTCTTGTATGTGAGACCTACACTCCTTGCTCTTTAGGTGACGGGTGGGGCCCAATTTTTTTTTTTGAAGTTTGACGGGGGGGGGGGGGGGGGGGGGGGGGACCAGCAGAATCGAAGGTTTTTGGTTTCCTTCGGTTCAGTGGTCCAAGGAAGAAGAAGGGGCTATATTTTATTGAAGCTGTTCGCAGTATTATACTGCGTTTTAAGTAAAACGCAGTATAATACTGCGAACACCTTTAATAAAATATAGTTGGGCCCAACATCTTAGTAAAACGTAGTATAATACTGCGATTTACAAAAAAAAAAATTTAAACAAAAACGCAGTACTATACTGCGAATTACTTTAACGGCAAAATTTCTGTTAAAGTAATTCGCAGTATAATACTGCGTTTTACTCATTTATGTAACTTTTTTTTAAGTAGTACAAAAGTATTTTTTGTCCAAAAAATGATTAAAAAGGTTTCGGACTCTTGAAGCATCTACCTCATTAAGGAGTCCGGAACCCAATTGTGGTTCTTTTGGACTCAAAATACATAAATAAATGATTAAAAAAGGGTGACAATTTTATATATAGTGCCACAATACTTGGCGCTATACATTAACGTTAACTGTGTCGTTAATGTATAGCGCCAAGTATTGTGGCATTATACTGAAAAAGATGACACGCCCAGGTATAGCGCCAAAATACCTGGCGCTATACTGAAAAACCTGACACGCCCAGGTATAACGCCAAAATACCTGGCGCTATACATAAATTTTTAACAACAGAATCGTCTTCTTCATCGTCGTTCTAGTTCTCTTCCTCAATATTTTACTCTTCTTTCTTCTTGGTCCCCCCATACCGCTGGCCACGAGTTTAAAAAAAAAATTTGGGCCCCCCCGTCGCATAAAAGTTGTAGAACGTAGGTCCCACATTCGAGTAGAGCTTCGTATTATTGTTGATGCACACTTCCGAAGTCAAAATTTCAATCTATTTGCTTTCCGAAAATTTTAAATCGAGGTATTTCGGTTTATTTTAAGTTGAAACTTTTATAATAGTGCATATTATTTGATTTGTATGTGTTTTATTTCGGTTTGTGTTTTTTTCGAAACTAGCATGTTAAATTTATCCGAATTTCATATTAGTGTTTTATAAAAATATATCCTGATTTATATATATGTGTTTTCATGTCGTTTTGTGTTTTATTTGCAATTAAATTTATTTGTTGTTTATGTTTATTTTAGATTATTTTTTAGCGTAGTAAAATCTAGACCTTTTTAGCGTAGCAAAACGTAGACCCTTTTAGCATAGTAAAATTTAGAGCCTTGTAGCATAGTAATGTGTAGTATTTTAGCTTAGAATCTTTTTGTTTAAGTATCTTATACTAGTAGTTGAAAATGCAAACTTTGTACAATTAAGTTAATAATTGTATCAACATACATAATTAGTAATTTGTACAATTAAGTTATTAAAAATACGAATTTAAATTATAAAAAAAACACATAATTATTAATGATAGTTTGGTGCCACTGGGCCTCAAAATATCGAGCCCGGAACCCATAGGTATATATATATATATATATAATTTGTACAATTAAGTTATTAAAAAATATGAATTTACAGTTGATGACATGACATGACTATATATCCCGGCCCTCGGACGTTGGATCTATTAGCCCTACAGCTCCAACATAGATCCGAGTATTATATGGGACGGACAAATGCTTACGCAGACTTTCCGGGCCAGGAGAATGGATCTATTGTGAGAGTTTTTGAGTCCTCCCCGCGTTCTACATCCCCGCGTGGTCCATTACCTGGAGGAGATGGGATTATATAGGATTATTAGGATTGGCCGGATACAGCTCGACTATGCTTTGATCACGACCTTGATTGAGCGGTGGCGACTGGAGACACACACTTTCCATTTGCCCATCAGCGAGGCCACCATCACACTCCAGGACGCTGAGATTTTATATGGCCTGTCCGCTGATGGCTTGCCAGTTTTACTACCTGCGACCATGAGATATTATTCGCGACAGGCATATTGGGATATGTTGCACATGCTCACGGGTTTCATGCCGGATGACGAGGAGGTAGCGTCTGGGTCCAGTCGTATACAGTTGGTCCCCATTAGAGACCACCTGGTGCGGATCCACCATACTATCACAGTCAGTGGAGGTGGATGTACAACGATATACGAGGTTGTTGTTGCTCCTTCTATTTGGGGGGGGGAGGGGGTCTTGCTCCCGAACACTTCGGGGAACCTAGTGAGCCTACGTTTTCTGCATCATATTGCCCGGTTCGAGGATACATCCATCTACAGTTGGGGTGGTGCTGTCATCTCATATCTGTACAAGCAGATGTGCCAGACTTGCATCGGCACATAGAGAGACGTTGGTGGCTTTCTGCCGCTTCTACAGGTGACAACATAATCAAATAATATGTCTATTAGTTACAATTCTACCTAGTTATAGTTAATCTTATACTTTACGTCAACTTTGTATGTTAGGTTTGGGTCTGGGAGCGATTTCTGCAGTTTCGGCCACCTCTACCACAACTACCGGCTAATGTAAAATTCCGCAACTCCCTCTAGCCTGTAAGTGGGTTATGCGTCGTACTCTTACACGAGAGTATGATGCCCATCATAATCTCCCCCTCTGGATGTGTTGGATATGCTAGAGGACGCACATGTGAATATCTAACTAAACTTACCTGTTATAGATTAACTTAGTGTTGCGTATACTAACGGTTTGTGTTCTTATTTGATAGTTCATCTGGACGCCATACAACGATGAGGTGATAGGTACCCTGCCATCGTATTGCACGTTTGGCCGACATATTTGGGGGGCTTCTGTCCCGCTCATATGCCTCGATATTGTCGAGCATCATGCCTACGAGCGGGTATTTCATCAGTTTGGCCTGCCGCAGCCTATACCGACTCCGCCTGCATGGCATGCTTTACATTATGAGAGGGATGATCGGTCCAGAGCGGAAGACACATTTATGGCATGGCTTAACGAGCAGTTGGGTACTTGGGACAGGCGAGGGGACTTGACCCCACCTCCGCAACACTTTCCTATTCAACGTTATATGGCATGGTACCACACTGTTTCCCGACTTTTTATCGGGAACCCAGTTCATCAGGCACACGGTCGGTACGTCCCATACACCGGGGGACACGAGGCCATGGTATGTTTTCTATTATTATTAATTATATACCTGTAATTTAGTGCCAAATATGTAGTTTATATTTTTTACTTTGTGCAGGCGATTGGATTGCATACCGTCTATCATATGGGGCAGCAGATGTAGAGTCATGTCCACGATCTTGTGGCCATGCAAGAGTATAGTCATCGATTCATGGATGTGGCTGTGCAGACACTGCAGCGAGCCCGATCGGATCAACATTTGGCACACGAGGCTGATTATATGGACCCAACGCAGTACTATCGAGGTCGTGGTATCCCACGAGCTGGTGGTGCCCGATGAGCTGGTGGTGCCGAACAACGTGGTCGTGGGCGGAGAGGAGGTGGTCCCCAGCAAGGGGGCGTTGAGGCTCCTACTGATGATGTTGCTGCTGATATGGCAGGTGGCATGCATGAGACGGACATGCCGTCTTACAGCCTTGCAATTTATCGCACTCTAGTGCCATCGCAGGTGACCCCATCAGGTCAATTATTGATCACGGGCTCAGATATTCAAGGAGTGAATTGGGGTAGATACTTCCCAGGCCCGTCTACCACTGTTGAGGATCGACCGACCCGAGATTTTTATAGTGGGCGCCGACTGAGTTATGGCTCCACATCACATGCGCAGGTATGAGTTTATTAGTATTGAATTTGAATTTGTTTTAACTGTAACTTATTTATTTTCTTTAACTTTATTAATTTCCTTTTTAAGGCTTCATGCGTTGCAGTGACAGATGACTACATTCAGGATCTAGACACGATGATGGTAAGACAGTATAAATTATTGTGAATTGTTATGTAGTTTTCTATACTAAGTTTCATATTATTATGTAGCCTTCTACTGGAGCTGACAGCACCACCGATACATGTCATCCTGCGCCGCATCCGGCTATAAGGAGACGACTTGATGATGATGATCCTGATAGCGTACCCGGGCGGGAGGGGATGCGCCTCAGGCCAGCGGCTGCATTGAGACACACCGGATGCGGGACACATTGACATGGTGTAAATAATATTTTTACTACATTAACAACAATATTTAATCGAATATGCCCATTACTTTTTTTAGTTCTCCATTCGTTTGACAGTTTCATAAAATAAAATTTAGAACAACACAAGCACTTAAACTTAACTTCCACTTCAATTAAAATAAAATTTAGTACAACATAAGCACTTAAACTTAACTTCCACTTCAATTAAAATAAAATTTCGTACAACAAACAAGGAAAACATTACTACAGCACAAACACAAATATAGCAGGCCAACATAATAAAAATACATGAAATATGAAAAATACACTAAACACATACATGCCAATGTTTAGCCCCGGTTGCCATTTATTCTCCGCTCCAACCACTTATATCGTTCTTCCAGTTGTTCTTTTTCTTCTTCTACCTCTTTTAGTTTAGCCTTCACCTCCGCAAGTTCCAGTTTATATTTTTTTTACGTTCCTTTTGTGCTTCACAATTCCATTGTGTTTTCCATTTTTCTTCTCCCACCTCCATGCAGGCAAGTTCTCCACAGAACTTAATATACCACCGTGTCGATCAGATATTAGATAAATACCTGAACGCTGTTTGACAACGTGCTCTTTCAGGTGGTTCAAAAATAGCGTCCACGTCTCTGTGCTTTCATTGGTACAAACATCAAAAGCTAGAGGAAATATCTGTCCATTAGCATCCACTGCCATGACTATCAATAGTTTGATATCGTACTTTCCATAGACATGAGTTCCATCTATGGATATTACGGGCTGGCAATGCGAAAAACCATCAATTGCTGGCTTAAACGCCCAGAACACGTAATTAAATGTGTATTCTGGTGTTCCCGGACTCTGCTCAAGCTTCCATTCAACAACTGTCCCGGGGTTAAAGTGCTGCACTGCGGCCATGTACTTTGGCAGAGATGCAAATGACTTATCCCAATTACCGTAGACAATTTCAAACGCTCGTTTGCGCCCGAGAAATGCCTTTCTTTTCGTAATGGTATGGACATATTCCTGGTGGACTGATGTAATGCACTATTTGATTGTATACCTTATGGACGCTTCGAGGTGCGGAATAAGTACAAGAGAAATCAAGTCAATATCCAAGTTGAAGTGATTCCCGTTGAAGGTGTCCATTTCGCATGTGTGGGTGGAAATGTATTTACCCACTTTCCACATGCCTGTCTTCTTCTTGGTCGCACGCAACATTCAATTACATGGCCAAAACCACCTGCGGCAAACAGCCTTATATACCATCGTACTTGACTCCCGTACCTGCATCTCACGACACTCTTTTACGTTGTGCATTTTACAAGCCCTGCTTAAGCGCACTTTATCAGGAAAAAACACCCCCTTTGCAAGCACCGTTGGTCTAGACTCATCACACATTGCTGTCCGGATTTCATCAAAATCCCTTGTGAGAGCTTCCACATCCGGCACGGTTGGCAAGTTATCAATGTAAGGAATCTCCCTTGAATGAAACGACACTTCGAACTCGTACAATCTTCGTCTAGGGGGATCTCTCTTCAAATCAGGTCCTTCCTCCTCATCCTGCTCATCACCATCCTCACAAGGAAAGGGTGTCTCGTCTCCGGATTCATCGGCATTGTTATCGTAATTACTGTTCTGTTCCTCACTCTGTGCATCTGCCATATCCCGATGTAATACATCATTTTCGGTCAATTGAGTGAGTACGGGTGGTTCAACTTGCTCGTTTTCATTGCACAACTAATAAAAATATAAGCTACTGAATTAATAAATGCTTTCCATATGGCTATATCACTTCACTTACAAGTCGTAATGTGATGAAATTCCATGATGGACATTTTCGATTAGGTGATGACTACCGGATGGGCCACTTGTAAAATTCATATCCGGCCGGTACCCCCTATTAAATATATGAGCGTTAATACAAATTCAATACGCCAAAAATATACATAATTAACACAAATGAAAATTGAAGTTTACTACTCGTCTTGTGAATTATGGAAAGCAGGGTATAAATTATTTTCTCGCTGCTCATTCGCTGGCGGTGATAAGTTTAAATCAAGGAAAACTCTTTCATCCGGAACCTGTCCGGCAAAAACTGCTCTAAAATAACCACCCGATGATTGGGGGTTATCTCTACTACACACAACCTCGTTTTTTGGAACGTCTTCGACCTTCACGTACATCTCCAACATTGTGATTACAAGAAATTCCCGCATTCGTCCAGAGTCCTCAGAAAATCACTCAAAGTTTCATCATCGTCGATGTTAAACTCCGAGTAAAAAGCAACCCCCTGCGGAGTGACGGAATACGGATATCTTCCGGTTACTTTAAGTATCACTGAACGTTTCCTCACACTCATTTTTTTTGAATAACAACGATATCAATTCATCGTACTCCATTGTAAGTGGCAATTTAACATGACATTGAGCAGGTAAACTGTAGCCCACGGAGTTATTCTCCATCACAACCTCACCCCCAATATAATGAAACTCTTATTCTACGCTCTTCAGACATAATAAAAAAATCCTGGAGAATTTAACAACAACAAATATTTCAATAGGAGTTAAAAATTTTTTTGAATGAATTTCTATACAATCCTAACCTCTTTATATAGGGAATAGCTAGCCGGAATTTTTTTTTTATATATATATATATATAGCGCCCAAAAAGTTGGCACTATAGGCTTTTGAATCATTGAAGCCAGGAATTATTGGTGGGGCCAGGAAAAAGGAGCATAGCGCCAAAATACCAGGCGCTATATATAAAAATTTATGTATAGCGCTAGGTATTTTGGCGCTATACCTGGGCGTGTCAGCTTTTTCAGTATAGTGCCACAATACTTGGCGCTATACATTAACGGCACAGTTAACGTTAATGTATATCGCCAAGTATTGTGACACTATATATAAAATTGTCACCTTTTTTTTATCATTTATTTATGTATTTTGATTCCAAAACAACGACAGTCGGGTTCGGACCCCTCGTTAAGTATTATGCATAGTGATTTATATTCCTGCCATCTCATTCCGTCCTTCCCCGGAAAAGCCTGTTTTTGCGTCTCATCTATGTCACAGACGTTGACATGCATAGGAAAAAGATAACATATCTTGCACCATGTGCTGGGGAACTTCCGAGCAAATATCTAATCGTGGGAACCTTAACATGGATTGAATACTTTATGTCATCCTAGCTCTTCCAGAAAGAAATATTACTTTTGGCCACCTACTCATTGAATTAACCCTCATACACCGGGTGACACATGTGTAGTCTACTATCGCCCACGTGCTGTGGGACTCGAATGTGAGATTAGTTTATTAGTAGACATATAACTTTGCTAAAACGGATAATTGGTAGCGGTCACTAAAAGCATAACCGGAGAAGGGAACGGGGTGACTCCTCTCCACTCGTCGACTGATCAAATCGAGGTAACGGACGCTTTCATTTTGTTTTAACTGACTATTTTTTTAAGTGGAATAGAAGCAGGAGCAATCACCCAGAAAACACGTCGTACTCTCCAATGCAAGCAAAATTTAGTAAATTGGGACTCACCCAAGAAACACAAAAGCTAAGCAAAACTGGGACTCCCCCAGGAACACCCAAAATTCTCCAGTAACTGATTATTGCTTTAACAATTAATATTATTTTGTACATTTGGTGATGCCCTCTTCAAAACAGTGGTTATTAGCTACAAGCTGCAGATTGTAGTGCCTTATTGCACGGCTTCAGTGCACACATTTAAGCGGCACCTAAGCGAGGTGAAGAACCCAGCTTGTGCCGTTAACTGTACATGAGTCTATAACAACACTTAAGTATGAAAAGTATATTGAAATTCCACATATCACATATGAAAATACATATTTTTACATGGTGTGGACAGTGTATTGATGTTAACAGTCTGATCGAGTTTATTATCCCTTCACCATTTGTTATATTACATATTCACTTATGTGTGTTGCATTGAGGTTATTTCAACTCAGGTTATTGCTGTGGCTTATGCTATCATGATGACAAGATCACTTGAGCTAAGCTGTAAAGTGAGGGCATTTTGAGTTTTACTAATGTTTCTATTGCCGGGCTTATCCTTCGTTACATATCCCCTACGGCCAAGGGCATCGCAAAAAAGAAGTATTCGACTTCGTTCAAATTACAACGGGTTAACATTTCGGCCTTAGCTCGAAGTAACACCCCTACAGCCAAGAGACATCGCCAAAAAGAAGAATTCGACCTCGCTCGAATTACAACGGGTTAACATTTCGTCCTTAGCTCGAAATAACACCCCAAGGCCAAGAGACATCGCTAAAAGAATTCGACCTCGCTCGAATTACAACGGATTAACATTTCGGTCATAGCTCGAAATAACACCCCTACGGCCAAAGGCCATCGCCAAAAGAAAAAATTCGACCTCGCTCGAATTACAACTAGTTAACATTTCGGCCTTAGCTCGAAATAACACCCCTACGGCCAAAGGCCATCGCCAAAAGGAATAATTCGACTTCACTCGAATTTAACTCTCATACGACCTAGGTCGAACTTGATTCACAACTAGACCTCGTTCGAATAGGGCAACGTGAAAATGAGACGATAATCACTGTTAGCATCCGAATTATATTAGGAATACAAGAAAATGAGAGTGAGAGAAGTTCTGGTCTCCCCTACGATTTGAGTCCATGACACAACCGCACCTATATAATTTAGTGGTCACACTATTCAACTGATGTACATGGCACACCAAGAGAGTGCCTTGATTATTGATACCTTTTTTTTCAAGCTAATGCATGTTACATGTTTGATTATTGATAATTAAGGGTAACTCCAGAGAGTATATGATGCATCAGAATATTCAGGCAACTCATCGTAAGGCGTTGTCTTAATCCTAGGAAGGCTCATAAGCATTGCCTCTGCCATGTCAACCAACAATCTTGGCATGCCAAACGCTTCCTCTTCATCAAAAAACTCTTGCCCCATTACTCCTTCATCTCCAATTTCAGGTTGGCACTCTGCTTGACGCCGCGCATCTCCGCTTTCCAGCTGCGGTGCTCTAACAGCAGTAGCATTTGCAGCTGCGGCGCGAATGTCTGCTGCTGTTAGGGAAGCTGGCATAGTATATGAACACATTGAGTCCGGGAAATTCAATGGGGGTATCAGGACCTTTTAATGCCAAAGCAGCAACATCATATGCTGCAGCTGCTATCTCTGGTGTTGGATAAGTGAGAGGGGATACCACTTTTGACCTAAGAGCGACACCCTCAGCCGCGATCCACACCAGTCAACCTCCCCATTCGAATTTCTCGAACTACGATTAATGAAGTCCGCTCACCGAGCTCGACCAAAAGACGACCTCGATAAGCGGAGGGACTAACTGTATGAGTAAAAATTAGGTCAGAGAAATTCGACATGCGGAGGCAATTGACCGAGGTCGGACAGTCATAATTAAGACCGAGGTCGGACAGGTCGAAGTCGGACAATCATCAATTGGCCGAGGTCGGACAGTCATCAATAAGGCCGAAGTCGGACATGACGAAGTCGGACAATCATCAATAAGGTCGAGGTTGGACAGGCCGAAGTCGTACAGTCATCAATTGGCCGAGGTCGGATAGTGATGAAACAACTAGTTTGCTTTAGAATCTTCAAAGGGAATATTCTACTGAATATTCCCTCTAATTGTACCGTTTTTAGGGTTTTCTAGGGATACCCCTTATAAATAAAAATAGAGGACTTCCCCAAAAGGGGCTCTCTCCCCCTCTCCCTCTCTCTAGAAAATATGTAAACACACATCTCTAAAGAGATGAGAAGATTTGTGATCCCATACCTTCATCAGATCCAAAAAGGGTCCTAAGGTTCTTGTATTTGTCTATCATTCACCTTTATCAAATGAAAGAGGATTCGTCTCGCTCAAGATTGAGTGAATCTTTTCCTTTATTTATATTTTATTGTCATTTAATGTTACTTAATGCATATTTTTTTATGCTATTAAATCTGGTCATAATCACTGCCAACATTTATACTCAGCTATATTTTTCTATTCATATTATCCCCATCTTCTTATTTAATTAGTTTAGCAAAAAAGGTCTCATACTTTTTTGGCCAAACAAGATGAAAAACCAAAAAAATAAAGAAAAGAATAATATACAAAATTTGGTTATAATGATCAAATAAATATTGTACTAAATCAAATAAACTGCACGTAAATATAATTACGGATTTTGACTTATCCTAAGGTCTCTACTTGTTTGGTCGTTCTCATCATGCGTATATAATTCAACTTTTCGTATGCCTACATGTGAGAAATTGGGGATCGGATGCGGGCGAAATTCCCGCCAATGGCTGAGATGTTCAGTCGACTCCCTCCCCCTTTGTGGGGGGACCGAAAGGGAGGTCTCATTTTCGCATTTGATCCTGGAAGAAGGGAAAGACAAAATACCTTAAATCACCCCTAAACTTGGCTCAGATTATTAGTATCCTTCCCGAACTATGCTCGGTTTTAATTACCCCTTCAACTTGGCCTTTTGAGGGCCATTACCTCCTAAACGTTGATGTGGCAAAAAGTGTGGGTGCACTCGCCTACCACGTGGATTTTTCTGTCTATGTGGCATTTTTTTCAAACTATGTATTTTATAACTTTTTAGATGCCTTGACTATTTATTTTAATTGTATAAATCTTTATTTTCAGGTAAAATTCAAAAAAAGATTAACTAAAACTTTATTATTTTTTGCCAAATAAAAATATTTAGCCTAAATAATGTAGTTCTATCTAAGTTTTATTATAAATTGTATTTCGAAAAAAATTATGTAAAAAGTAATATTCTTAAAAAGGTAAAAAATATTTTATTTTAAAAAAAATACCACATAGATAGAAAAATCCACGTGGCAGGTGAGTGCACCCACACTTTTTGCCACATCCGAGCATAGTTCGAGGAGGATACTAATAATATGAGTCAAGTTTAGGGGTGGTTTAAGGTATTTAATGGGTATTGATTTCCCCATTACCATAATATCTTTGCGTTTTCAAGTAGATATTTTGAATATTATCTACTTAAATATCTACGGGCAGTAGTGTAGAGGAGGCCATACAAAATATCTACTCCTAGGCTCTAGCAAGTAGAGAATCGTGGTGTCTTTCTAGAAGAATCTTAAACATCTTGATGCGTGCACCCTCTAATTTAATTTTGTTTGACATTATCAAGCTTAATTCGATCAATCTTCACAGCTAACTTGGACTAACTAATTCGTTTTTTCAAATTAATTTTTGGATATTCCTGTAGATTGTAATACCCCTTATAAAATAATAATAATAAAAATACACTTTGAAAGTGCTGATTAAAGCTCAGTTAATGTGAGCGTGTCAAAAAAAGATGCCACCACTCTTGAGAGCAAAGATTTGTCATAAACCTTAGGCAACTAAACAGAAATAGAAAGAATCATCTGTTTTTAGGAGTGTACAGGACTAGATTTTTGTTCAAAAACCCAGTGAAGTTATTCAAAATACAGGTTTTTCTTTTAAGTATCTAGTTTTTCAGTTTCACATCCTTTTCACCAGGCTACAAATGCAATTCCTGGAAATGGACCTCCGGGGGCATGAACCCATCTATATCTTTTATTATCATAACAACTAGTATTTGCAACTCCTATTATAATGCAATCTTCCACTAGAACAAATTTTTGTTTTTGACTAGCAGCACAAAGCCACTTACTACCATACATCTGATAGCAATACAAAATATGAGTATCCCTAGCAGCTGGATTCCAAATTGGTGCACTCATAGGTTGCCACTTATTGATTACTTAGGAGTTAGGAACATAAAGACCAAACTTGCCAATAGTGTCAGCCAAAAATTCCCTATCAGTGAGTTCGTATTTCCTTTTTCCAAATTATGATACATAGAACATCTAAACAAAGCCAAAACAATAATGAAATATCAAGGCAATTATAAGAGATATCATGATACTTCCCAGGATTTAACAAGACTATGGACATTAACGAAAGTGAGTGTCATTAGTGATTGGCATTCTTTGTACAAAAAGATTATCCAAAAAGATATCTGAAAGTCATTAGGGTCTGCCTTCTCAAGGACGTTGTGTATGGAAGATTGTGTACAATTGGCAGTTAGCTTTGTGAGTCAGAGAAGAAAGGAACCTTCATGTACCAGAGTCTAAACCACAGGAAGAACTACTGTACCGTCTTCCATAAGGGAGTCAACTCTCCAATCTAGTGGAGAAGCTTGGGAGTCAACTCTCGAATCTAATGGAGAAGCTTAGGATGGAATAGTTCTACCATTTAGCACAGTCAGTCAGTGGATGTATCCTACCTTACAAAGTTCCCTTAATAATTCTGTACAACTGCGGAATTTCCCTCAGCCTGCTGCTTAGGTTGTAGCTGCTTGCCTACAGAAACATGGTATTTGTTAGTGAAGCCAAAATAGAGGCCATAGATTTCTCTAGTCATTTCAGATAGCCGCAATAAATTGCAACTCCTAACACAATGGTGTCCAAACTAGAAAGTACAATTTCAGAGGGAATACAAGAGCATTTTAAGATCTCAGAGATAAATGCCAAACTTCGTTATCTAACCAAGCAACCTAGTTACGACTGCATAGCAATATTCCTCTTTAACTGCAACACCACTTTTCGCTTTTTCACGCAATTTAAGAGGTATATCGTGGATGGAATAGAAACTCTATTATCTTGGTTATCTTTGAAACCTAATTATTGAATAAACAGACCTGGATATGAATATAGCATCCATCAAAAAGAGAACAAACAGACCTGGATAGACCAATACCTGAGTGGCCTGCAAATGAATTAGAAATCGAATTATAGTTGCTGTTCGTCACGCCAATGGAGGTGATTGTTAGGATATTATTCACAGGAAACTGGGATGCGATGTTCATAGGTGGCGGACATACTCCGGAATCAACCATTTGAAGTACATTCGGCTTTCGGACCAGCGGAAGGGAATGCTCGTGTGCCTGTCCCACGAGCCAACACTAGCATTTGCCGCCAGAAAATGACCAAGATCAATATAAATCAACAAAGCTTCAATAACCATCTAGTTGGGGTCAGATACAAATATCAATATCAATCAATTCAAATCAACTACACCATAATCCCAAACTACTGAGCTATATGAATCCACCATAGAAATACAAAGATCAGTAACATCTCAAAAAAGATATCCTTCATTATTCAGACAAGCACCAGAAATGTAGGATTGAGGCATTTTACTCACATATACACCGGAAAAAAAGGAAGACTTTACACAAGGAAGATCATAAAACCAAAAAATTTAAAGATTTTAAATACGGAAAAGCTAAAAGAAAAAAGAAAAAAGAATCTGATAGGCTAAGAAAAGATGTTGATCCTCTTCAATCCAAAGAGTTAAAGAATTGAAACATTTATTTAAATCCTTTACATGCATAAAGGATTTAAAGAAATTTGATTCCTTCAAGAAAATGTATTAATCCTTTATTTACGCTTGAAAGTTTCAAATTCACTAAAGCATTCTTGTGATTTAAGCTTTTAAACTTCACCATACTGAAAAGAAAAAGAACGGAAGCCTCATTCGAGTACTAACCAGGTAACTGACACCAACATTTTCAAAGGGTATGGGATTATCCTCACCAATGTGATTTAATCAGTATCTGATTTCAGGACAAATTATCTCGGCTATGGAAAAAGAATCTCTGCAACTGTGAATTGAATATGAATAAGTCCCAACTCAACCACAAATTCTACACCAGAAAAGGGAAGAAAAAAAGACGTCGCACCCATAAGATGAGCAACAACAACAACCTCAAACATCCTGAGACGCCAAGCTACTAGGAAATAGAATTGAATTAAGGTTTTAGGTCTAGGGGATAGAACAAGGACCAGGTCAACTGGATCAGAAGCAGTATAAATGTTTTACATCCTGTAATTGACAAAGACAAAAATTTGTTATCAGGATAAAACAGCCATCACCGCAATTAAAAGAACCCGGAAAAGCTATTAGTAGAAGATTTAACTGTAACCATTTTCAACAGGTTCAATGAAGGGTTCACACCCTAATAGATGAAGAAAGAACTGAGGACGGATTTATTATACTGAAACCCACGAGAAAAAGACAAGAACACGCTGCAAAAGGCAACACTACCTTCTGGCCCGTTTGCTTTTTGTAACTAAATATTTACAGCCAGTTTGGTAACGAAATTCCATAGTTTTCCTCCTCTCTTTTTTTGTGAATTAAGTACTCTACAGTTTTCCTCCTTGTTGCATCCCCAGGAAATAATTAGCAGACAATCTGACATCTAAAGATCAAGAGGGTTCATTGAAGGAGCACTTGCAATGAAAAACTGTTGGTTGCATGCTAAATGAAGATAAGTTCATCTGTCGTTGCAATTTCAAATGGAGATCACAGTTCTTAAAGGCGAAAAGCACAAAAAAGAACTAAAGTTTGCTTGTGTTTGAGTGCAAACCACAGTTAAATGGGCTTCCGTGAAGAAAAACACTGATGAACAGAAAATATGGAAATAAGAATGCAAGAAAAAATAACTACAAAAGTAAATAATTATTTGAACAGAAGAATTTTTTGATAACCAAAAAAAATCTTCTGCTCAAGTAATTATTACTTTTGAGTTAATTGTCTCACTTGTGGGATTAACACTAGGCATGTTGTTGTTGTTGTTTTGAGTTAATTGTAAAAACAACAATTAAGTAAAATAAATATATGAAAAAGAAATCAAGCAGATCAAGTTCACGACACATTTTAAATTTATCATCCAGATGTAAAGATTACCGGCTTAAGTTTTTAGTGACTAGTTTCTTTTTTACACTAAATTCTAATTCCATATACCTAATCACAAAATAATTCATTCACAACTCTTTGTTAAAAACTAATACATCATACTGCCAGATATATATAGTTGTCCAATGCCGCCCTGATAAACTCACAACCCACTGGCAAATAGGAGCATGCAAAAGCACTAAAGCACCAACTAAGCAAGGAGAAGCTCCACTTGGGCTTTAACTAGCTTAAGAACTTAGCAACTTTTTAACACTGAAGGAGAAAAGAAGCACTAGAATATGAAATGCAATTATAGGCACTAGAAGCAGTGTGTTTTCATTCATATTCTATCAATATTACAGGATTTTCTATAGGAAGTAAACTCTAGTAATAACTACTTCTATGCCTCAATCCCAAACAAGTTCGGGTTGGCTATATGAAGCCTTAGCGACCATGTAAGGTCATCTCTATCCAATAAAACATAAGAATAAAAATGGAAATAAGAATTACTTGAAGTTCCCTTTAATTTCTATTGGCATATAAAGCTCCACATGACAAAGATTTCTATAAAACATAGGAAGAAAGTTTTCTTAGTAACTTACCACTTTTTCCAATTACAACAAATTTTGGTGCATGAATTTGATGAATGGTAATTATCCGAAATAGAAATGATGAAGCAAATATAACTACCTCTTCCGAAAGAAAAAAGAAAGAGGTCAAACCTTCTCTTGCTGGTAATCAATTTGTATATGGGAGTTGTTGCTATGATACAATATGTCAGCTGGCATAACATTACTTTTTAATACTTTTGGACAGGCAAACTCGCTGCCACTGTCATTACATGATCCCTCACGATACAGATAGCTGAGAGCTGATTTGAGACGATGTTGTCTTTGAGAATAATACATCTTAGTTGCAAGTGGATTTGGAACATCTGGAGGTCAACAGCATACAAGCAGTACCATGTAAACATTAGCATTAGAAGTTAAGAAAAAAGACACTGTAGAAAATTACTAAAAGAAGAAATCACCATGAGCATTAAAAAAAGTGACTTTGGAAATTCTTTTGACTACAGAAGTTTAGGAGCTTGTCTTTCTAATATGAATCTGGGGTCGCTATGAGTAACTGAAGGAAAAATGTGAATACTACCTTCAACCTTCAAACGAAATTTTTGGACTTGAGTGGGAATTTTAACTGCGATAGCAGGACTACCAGTATTGTCACTGCCTGCACTTGACCTTTCTTGATGCTCTTCACCTGAAACTTAAAAATAGAAGCTACAGATGAGCCACTTTAAACAATGAGAACAGACCCCAACATGAATGCCCTCTATTTTCTCCTAAGTATAGAGAGTTTTCCCATGTGCTAGCTAACTATGTGAACCGCCTTCAGGAGGTAAATCTGTCTTTTGCAACCCTTCACCCCAAGAATAAGGCACCCAAAGAAAACACCGAATTTATTACAGGAAGTACTCTTGTTACCACTCAAAAAGTTCGATAATGAAATCTTGAATAAGACATTTATTTCCACACAATATGTACGGAGCAAAGCCTAACAAGATATATCCTGGTACAAAACAATATGTACGGAGTAAAGCCTAACAAGATATATCCTGGTACAACAAAAGAAGGTGAGTGTTGAATAGAGGCGGATTTCAGATATTTTTACCTATGCTAACGCCAAAAAATGGAAGTACCAAATATCTTCATTCCAACTATACAGGAAGTAAATATATGAATAAATATAAATCTGTCCTTACAGGGAATACCCTCTCCCGAATTTGCCGGCCAACTCTTAGTAACAATATTTGCTGCACCAAAACTACAAAATGAAGAAAAATGCCATTAAAATCAAGAAAAAGGATATCCCAACAAAATTCAAAGAAATTAAGCACTTAATTTGACCTGTATATGACTTTTCCCAGTGCATATATGTATTTACAGTTTAGGAACTAATCAACTGGTAAATTAAAACGACCTGAACTACCCTATAAAGCAAGCATATATCTCAATCTTTAAAATGAAATAATAATATTGAATTTTCTTCATATATGAGGCATCATCAATAGGTTTAATGGTTTTCCTGTCAATACACAATATTCTCCAATTTTAACAACCGTTTGATTCCAAATAATTGTAATAACTAAACATCAAAAAACAGTTGGAATTACGCATTCAGAAAGATGGAGAAGAAAATGCATGAGATTGCCTACACCAAGGATAAGTGCCTACATTTTGGAATGTTTTTCCTGGTGTGAGATTACACCTTCTGAGCAATCTACAAGTCCAGGAGTAACCATGGAACAACTTCTCATGGTGGCCACATTTAAGTGTGATGAAATTCCTGCAGTTGTAGGGAAATGAACCAGAAACCAGCATAAGAACCATACCAAGAGGTAGTTTTTGCAAAATTGCTAAATATCAAGCTCCTTGGAACTGCATAATCATTTTCATTTGGTGAAGCACCTCCTAAGAAATAGAAGCTCCTAGAATTAAAGTTTCGCAACCCTCTCCCACCTACATTGTAGCATTAAAAAAGGGAACACTTTCTCCTAGCATTGAAAAAGAGCTTCTTCCTCCGTTTCACTTTATATGATGGTGTTTGACAAGGTACGGAGTTTATGAAAGAGAGAAAGACTTCTGACACATATCAATAGTACCATTGGAACTTGTGGTCTTAAAGGATTCCACAATATTTCCATAGCTATAAGATAATGTTATTAACGGTAAAATGGGAAGTTAAAGCTTATTTTGGAACAAACTAAAAAGAAAAAAGTGGCATATAAAATGAAATAAGGGAGTATAAACTTCCACTAAAAATGATTTTAATTCATCGAACAGAGTGAGGAACATAATAACAGTACCAAAGAAGCATCAAGTTTGAAAGTAAAAAACCAACGAGAATACAACTAAGCTAAATCCTATGAATCGTCAGTAAAATAAGGAACTATAAGGATCATAAGGAGAACAAAGAACATGAGCAAAAGGAGGATGATACTTTTATCTTCAAGAAAGGAAACAGTTGAAAGATGCTCCTCTGAACAGCATGGCAATGCAGCAAAATCACTTTCTAACAATTCAAGTTTGGCTTGCTTTCTGACTGATCTAGGTTGGTCTATAGGAATTTAAAGATAGCAAATCATTATTAAGCAGCAAAAGAGAAGTTATACACCCTAACACCAACTTTAAGTATGCCATCAGATCTAAGCTTACAGAAAACTGCAGCGATGATATCATGAACTTTTCTTCAAGAGCATGAGACAACAAAAGACAATGCTCATATAGGTAAAGGATACTAGAAGATGCAGTTAGTGACTTTTTTCTCTCTTTCCTTGGACGTTTCTTGTGTGTTGCACCACCATTGACCTCCAAAACAATATCTTCTGCGGAGTATAATGACTTACAAAGCTCTGAAAAGATAAAACTTTACGCATTAAACAAAATGAGGTATATTCATTTGAAAAATTGGAGGATAGAGAAGGCAAAAGACAGAGTAGGTTTAAGGCTGGTCATCACTTTCCAGACTAAGTTAAGACAAAAATCAGCCATGGTGATATTATCTTTTTTTAACTTTGGAGAAGTTAATATGGATTGTGCAAAGACTCAGCCTACTCGGCAATTTAAGGGTCTTTCCGCGTGCATCAACCATCCAAATATTGAGGTTGATTAGTCCACGAGGAGAATAAAAAGATACTGTTTATATATCAAAGAATGTAAGGAGAAGCATCGGAGAGAAGCTACTACTACGTCTCAACCACAAGTTACTTAGGGTTGGCAATCCTCATTATAAATTTGGCTCTGTTTGAACTAGGTGTGAAAAACGGGCAAGTCGGTCGGATATGCGCGGTTCGAAATCGAGTAATACACAAAACGGATAAATTATCCGACCCGACCCATATTTAATACGGATAAAAAACGGATTAACCGGCGGATAATATGGATATCCATGGCTTATTAAATATGATTACTTTTGAGAGAATTCCTAGTCTCCCAAACTCAAGGAACCCCAATTTGAGGCTTTACAAATGTAAAAATTAAACCCACTAGTTATCATTGGTTTGGTTATCCATTTTCTAAGTGGATAATATGTTTCTTATCCATATTTGACCCGTTTTTAAAAAGTTCATTATCCAGCCCATTTGTTAATGGATAATATGGGTGGATAACTGTTTTCTTTTAACCATTTCGCCACCATTAGTTTGAACCCGTTTTGTTACAATATTCAATAATTTAGGGTACATCTCTAAGCCTAGAGATCTTCCACATTTTCTAATGATCTACTAGGGAAGGACAATGTGACATTATTCTCAAAACACAGGCAACTGTCAAGATGGTTTTTGTCAAGCTTGAAAGCTCAAATAGAAAATCAACACATCAGCAAGAGTTTTAAGATAAAATCTAACAGAACACATTTATGTTAAAACTAGAAAAGATTGAGATGGTAAGGCGAGATGGACACAGTCCACCTTGTGTAACTAGTTAAAAAAGGACAGGGTAATAAGGATGAACTACTGTCATTTAACAGAGAACATAGTTCTTTTTTTGGGGAGGATAGTGCGTACACAAACCTTACCCCTACCTTGTTGCTTATCAATGACGGCATTTGGTTTCTCGTCCAGTAAATTAACTTTACATGTTGATGTATCCAGGGCTGTAGGCAAGTGATCAATGGAGTGGGTGCAAACCTTAGAGGCTAGGATTAAAATCCCACTAAAGACAAAATACCAGGTGATTTCTTCGCATCTGCCTAAACCTTGGTGGGCATAGTTACCCGATACATGTGTTGGTGGGATATAGCAGGCACCTGATGGAATAATTGAGGTGCGTGTAAGTTGGCCCCATTACCATAAATAAAAAAACTAATTTCATGTTGACTCTCTGTATCACGTCGACAAATTAGGATATCCCAGTTATCATCATGCTTCCCCTCTCTTTCTAACATAGGACCTAGCTAGCATGTGCTTCAACGATGAGACATTCTTTTTTGTCATTACGAACAGTTACTGTAATTCATTTAGGAAATGGAACAAAATTCCAGACAAGATATGGTAGAAACATAAAAAAGATGTAATTAGTTAGAGCATTCATTTGCACATAACAATTGTGAAGAGTCTCTAAAGGGGTTTATAATTTCTGGGTACTCCACTCCCTCCTCCACCAATATCTTGTCTTCCTCGTCTTTGATGCACCTCACTTGATCCAGTCCCAAGCATTCCCCTCATGGAAAGAGATGGCTATGAGACTAGCGCAATCAGGCAATCGACCAAGTAATCCACAGACATGATAAAAGAGTATTCCAGCCCTAGTGTACTTATCCACTGGGATTGAAGGAGAAGAATGACAAGGTCTGCTTCCACAACAAGGATTATCGCTTATTCCAATCCAAGAGCAAACAAGGGATGCCAGAGAGGGAACCAAGCACAAAAGTCGGACTGTTGGAGATAGTGTTACAGTAATGATTAAACAAATAAAGTATCTTCTCAGACAGTTTGAAACTTCTAGATGAGATGCTTAAAGAACTCAATACGGTTGGTCACACAAGCATTTTGAGAATATACTTATACCAGATTGGCTAAGTAAGGGTCTCCAAGGGCTCCAGACATCGACATACAATGAAAGGAGAATATGATCTATAAAAGAAATGAAGAATCCCATAAAATCCATTACATTGTAATTGTGGCATTAAGAATAGCATTTTGGAGTTACTTTAAAAGATAAAACATTTAAAGTCCATGCAAATGTAAATAGAAAGAAAAAAACATCTATTAAAGTGCAGAAATAAAACTATGCAGAGCAACTGATGTACAACTATAGCAACACTAGAACACAAGATGTTTTAAATTATTAAAAACAGAAAAAACCTGTGTGGGCAACGTATTGGCTGGCCTTTATTGGCTTCTTACAAGCATTGCAGCATACCTTTAAAACAAATATTCAAGAATCAATTACTCCACATACATGAGACTACAAATGCAGTGCATTAGGAATTATCATCATGCAGCAATCATGTAAGTCCTCATGAGGTTATCATCACCTGGTTATATATGTCAAATATTCTTTTTTATCAGTGTTAAATCTATTATAGGAGAAAATTCCTAACAGATGTCAACCATATGTCCTTGTACGAGTTCAGAGTAAACTCTTTGCTGCTAGACTTACAGAATACGTTCGGAAGGAGACCAAAATTAAAGCAAATACTGCCATTATGAGGACAAGCAACAAAGTTAAGGGCAGTGAGAGAGTTATTGGGCACTCTTTCCATTCCAATAAGATTTTATTTTTATTTTTTTTGAGTAAGAGGACTGGCCTACTTTTACTCTGCCTAAAAAAAGGTTCTCCTATTTCCAGAAATGGAAAACTTTTTCCCTCCAAGAATTCAAACTAATATAAACTATAACAACTCTATTACTTTAAATTTGATGCAACAACATTTTAACTAACTACTTCATTTTTAATATTTTTTCAACTACTTTTTTGAATATTTCGACATCAAAACCAACCTGTTGTCGTAGCGCCGGATATACGAACATTGGCTCGAGGCATTTTCTCTGCCCCGTCTTACCCTGAAAAAGCAGGGACACCTTACGGTCTTGAACCGATAACTATCTTTCGGCTAATCTAGCCTCCTCCGCCCCTCGCGAGCAACAAAGGTTAGTACAGGAATATTCACATGTTGTCCATCGACTACGCCATTTGGCCTGACCCTAGGCCCTGACTCACCCTCCGTGAACGAACTTTGTGGAGGAACCCTTAGGTTTTACCAAAAAAGGGGTATCATAAATTTTGAAAAATAGACTATTGGTAACTGAGTGGCATTAAATTCAAAAATAGTGTTTGGAATTAATGATATTCTCGTCCAGTAACAATGTCTAGAGACAACATTTTACTAGCATCGTCATCAAGGATCCATTTGAACAAAATCTGATTCTTAAACAATCATGTTTTGAGCAAACAAAACGATGTGGAACCCACCTGTTGGGTAGAACAAAAAAGGTACCACAAAGTGTTGACGAGTGTGTGTTTCATCACATTCTGGCTTTTCAATCACCCCTCTCCCAACTTCTTCATGATCTTTGCTTTTTAAGAACAACTTTTTTCAACATATATATATATATATATATATATATATATACTATATCTCTCTCTCCGTGTATACACACACTTAACGAAAAGAAAAAACAGAAAGATATTTAGTTGGTTCCAATGAATTAATCTCATCCGTAGGAAAACCTCAAACATGATTTATAGCTTTAATGAGAAATTCAAAAGACAAACCCAACACTAGTTCCTCCAAACAAACACAAAACCAATTCTTTCAGATCCTAATGCGCTAATTGTTCTCCAACAACAAAACAAAACAATTTGGTTTCTAAAACCGAAATAAAAAACAAAAGTCTCAAATTTGAACTCCAAGTAAGTCTTTAGCAATAAAAAGTCCGCTCACCTTTGCTGATAGGATTATTGATTAGGAGCCATAATTTAACCTTTTTTTTAGATGGTAAGAGATCCGATATATTAATAAATCATCAGCACAAATTTTGTACTGGAACCAAGATTACATCAAGAAGAGCTAAGACAAAAACAAAAATTAAACTTCCTTGTTCTTCTTACAAGGAGCCTAAGACTTCTATGATTGAATCCTGGTAATCTATACATTCTGCTTTACACCAAAAACTAAAAAGAAGAATGCAATTCATTTTGATCTTCTGTACAGGGCTACTTATATCTTCAAAACACCTTGCATTCCTCCCCTTCCAAATTTAACTTTTCTAATCCATTAAGATGATTGAAGGCGCAAACATTGAATAAGGTAGACTTAATAAGCACATGGATGAGAATTGTTAGAAATGACTTTCTCAAAAGGCGGATTAGTTAAGAGTAGAAGATAAAATAGACATAAAGGATCTATATATACGATACTAGAAGTAGGAATCAGGCGTAGTAGTTGTTAAAATTAAAGTAAGTTCTTACCAACATCATTTTTACTCTGGTTAGAGACTTCAACATAAATGTAAATTTTGAGAAGTACCATACATTTTGTATTGTGGACTCAAATAGAACAGAATAGTTGTGGAGGATTTATATTGTCAACCCGAATTATTTTGGGATTGAAATCTAATTGATTGACTGAACAAGAATTTTGTCTCCCTTTTACAGTTGTTGTTATAACTTCATATTAACATATACCTTTGCCCCTCGCCTTAATTTAAAGGTCTAATTTCTTCTAATGGCAGCACCGCAGCAGCCAAAAGAATATCTTCAATTTATTCGTAACTTCTCAGAATTTTAAAATACTATCTTCAATTTCTAAATTTAAAATTCTATAATACAGTAACACTTGAGCCGAGGGTCTATCGGAACCTGCCTCTCTATCTTCACAAGGTAAGGGTAAGTCAGCGTACACACTATCCTCCCCAGACCCTACTTGTGGGATTTCACTGGGTTTGTTGTTGGTGTTGGTGTTGTAATACAGTAACTAATATCTCTTCATATGTGTGAACTCAATCAAGATATCAAAGTCCAAAGGACTCACTTGTTCTACTATTCCCACGAATATCATCACATCAAGTCCTAGGGTAATCACTTGCCAAAGTAGCATAACCCTGCCAAACCAGCCCTTTCTACTTTAGTCCATCAATACATTTTATCAACAGAGCAAGCGCAGTTGTTGTTTTTTTCCTTTACTACCTTTTCAAGCAAAACATGAAACAGAAGTTCCTCCAAGATTCTCTGATTTTTTATTCCACATAAGATGGGTAATTTATCAGAGTAGATGCTGAAGGATGTGGTTTCTTCAGCAGTTTCTCCTCAGACACATTCAGACAAAAGTCATAGCTGAGTGTTATAAGTAGCGGTACAACTACTTGTGACCCAATTTCTGCCTTAAAACATATGGCAGTCCATGCACAGCCCTGCAGATGAAGCTTATTTAGCTATATCCGAGGTTAAAGAAAACATGTATGGTACTGCATTTTATATTGTTATCATGCTATTTTTCATGTTTTTTTAATACTGACTTAGAAAAAAAAAAAAAAAAAAACCCGTACTCTCTTCTAAACTGTGCGCACAAATGTGAAGCAATTATGGGATGAGAACTTGTCTAGCAATAAAATTTTACAATGATATCAACAAGTACGGTGATCTTATTCCAGAACTAACAGGTGCACTTTCTGGACCTTACCAAATGCAAAGGATCAGTAAGTGGCCTCAAACCAAAAATGTGCATATCTGCAAAAAGAGCATGTCAATGTAATTGAAGAATAAGAGCAAACAGTAGATGAGTTAAATGGTAAACCAAATGATACACCTGAAACTTCAAAGCTTGCTGCACCGAGATTTCTTAAACTAGTATTTACCCCTAAGTGTTAAATTGTGAATCTAGATGAAAAGGTATATCTTTATCAATAAAGCATGTAAATCAAGCCAAGATCACCATGAACTTTTTCTCATCTTCCCCATCAAGTATCTGGACCAGAGGTGCAAAAGCTAGAGTACATAGATACCTTCTTCATCAATCAAATTTGATTCATCTGCCTCTCTCAATTCTCTTTGAATGTACTGAGCAGCAAATTTAAGGCGGCCTGCTTCGTCTGCCAAGGAAAGAAGGCAGTGAGAAATAGAGGAAATAATCTCAAAAACAAAAGAAAAAAAGATTTAGTGGGAAAAGCAAATAGAAGGATATAAGACAACGAGGAGTACACTGGACCAGGTCAAGATTTATTGCGAACATGATAGGCACAACTAAATGCACATAGAAGCACATAAAACCATCTAAATTGAGTTGTATTATTCACCTGAAGCTGCTTGTTGGATATTTTTAGCTACAAGAAGCCTTGCCAAGGCTTTCATTCTCCCACTTCCAAGAGGACATACCATCGAGCTTTAAAAATCTGCATTTTAAAAAGATAACTTTCCAGTAAATTTGACGAATTTTATGCTAGAAAACTATGTTTGATTAAGTTATGTACTTTCAAATTTTATGCTAGAAAACTATGTTTGATTAAGTTATGTACTAAGTGAACAACCTATAATTCTTGACGCAAAGGAAGGACAAAAAATACTAGATGCAGAATAAAGAGCATAATAAGACTTAAAATAGGGGACTTCCACCTCATGGCTGCAGTAAGCACTCCTAGCCTTGCAAGTTACAAGTCCCTTTTCATGGGATAAGTAAATAATTAAAGTGAACGGGCGACCATTTACACGTTTCTTTCATCATTAATAGTTGCATTTTGTACATGTATATGAGTTGAGAAAATTTTGGCATCAACAGATCTGAACTTGATAGAGCTTACTAGCTAAAAGATTGCAATTAAGCTCATATTGCATTCACAGAAATCAGAGTTAAAGCTCTTTTCTAGACTTACCATGAACAAAAGATTGGTCCTTCATTAGCATATATAACTTAGCAGCCTAACGTCCATTATTCTTTATAGAACGCTAGCCTTAAAGTTGTAACATCACGGAAATGTAAGACACGAAGGAAATGGGTAACAAAAGGAAGTCGTCAGGACTCAAGTGTGGCAAGGTCATGATAACAAGCTAACTTCTGGATTATGAAAATCAAAATTTTCCTAATAATGTAGAAGTAACCTCGACCCATAGACTCGTGTAGTGTGGACCCCTTTGCTAAGAGGATATTACAAATGCTTTGTTAAATGTTAAGCGCATTACATGTAATAGAATATCGGTTTATGAGTGAAAAAACTTTGATAAGAGTGTCACCCAAAAAAGTAAAATAAAATTGAGGAAGTTTCCCGGATTCAATCAATCTGTTAATCAACAACTTAGTCCCAAATTAGTTGGAATAGGTTATAAAATTCTTTGTGTCCATTCTGCTCTGTCGAGTATTCGGAGGATTCATCATAGTTAGACCATGTTACGTTGGTTATCAACCCATGGGAACCCTACCCCAAGTAATACTCTTGAAAACCTAATGTAAGGCAAAATTAGAACTTACAACATCAATTACTACTACTACTACTACTACAAATGTTACTGCAACTATGCCTCAGCCCAAACAAGTTGGGGTTAGCTATATGAATCCTCACTGACCACGTTACTCCATTAAAATCATCTCATGCCAATATTATGCAAGTACAAATAAAAGTACTAGAAGTTCTACATATTTCGTAAATGTATAAATCTCTGAAAGGTTAAACCACTTCTAGAAAGCTTAAAACCTACAACAAAAGTTCTAATGTCTAAACATTTCCACAACTAATATGTATCGCCAATATTATACCCTATTTTTGCTAAGTCTATGTGGATCCCAAGAAGTTGCAGGCCCTTAGAGATAACCTCCTTCCACATAATTTTAAGTCTACGTCATCTTCTTTTAACACCTTCACTCATCATTGTTTCACACCGATAAACCGGTGTATCTGGAGGTCGACGCAGGACATGACCAAACCATGTCAAGTGAACCTTATCTTATTTTACCCGTGATGTGTGCTACTTGAACCTTCTTGCGGATGTGATTATTTCTATTTATCTAATCCTGTATGAACAATACATCCATATTAAATTCCCAACATTTTGTCGAATAAAATACCACAAGTATCCGTTCTCAGCAAAAAAGAATATCAATGATGAAAAGTTTCACTTATCCAACAAAAAATGTGATATTTTATAAAGGAAATCCATAATGCATGTCTTGATATGTAGCAATACGTGAATGAAAAAACTAAATAAAAATCAGTGAGTGTTCCCAGAAAAATTGGTATGTCAAGTACATTGATCATGAACTGCACATTTGGCACAATGCCACTACTAAAGTCACACATAAATTGTGAAATTGACGAAACAATTGATGAGTTATACATCGATGAATCGCTTATAATAAAATTCAAAAATAAAATTTTCTTTTCAGAAAATTAAAATCATTTAAAAAGTTAAAAAAATAAAATTAATTGAAGAAATGGATAGCATAACGACATTACCAGAGTTCACCTTGGGCGATCAGTTAGAATTTCGAGAGAGCGGATTCGGTGGGTAGACGATGAGAATTGAGCGAAATGTAGAGCAAATTCGGGAAATTCAGTTTGAAAATGCAAAAGAACGGATAAATGAGGAGAAAAATGGCAATGCTGATCATTGAAACCCTAAAATTCCGTTGAACGAAGTAGGCATATTTGAGTGCAGAATTCACGTAACCGATGAAAGGGGTGAAGGGGAAATAAAAGAAGAGGTGACAAGCAAGGAAGCCAAGCAGCGACGAATAAGCGAGAGCAGTTTTAAGGAAAAAAATTTAGTGTTTAAGGGTGTCTTTGGTATAACGGAAAATGTTTTTATGGAAAACAAGTATAATCTTATTCATTTTTCGATGTTTGGTACGCAAATTAAGGAAAATGATTTCTCAAGAGTATTCATAAATAATTTAGATATAATAAACATGAAGTCATAAACTTTCAAACCAATAACCTTCCTGACCCACAAATTTCATAAACTTTCGAACCGCTAAACTTTCAAAATTGCGGAATTTTAAACCCGTAAACTTTATAATTTCTAAACCCGTAAACTTCCAAACACATAAACCTCTGAACTCATAATTTTGGAACTTGTAAAATTTTGAGCCTTTAAACCGATAAATTAAAAAATTAAAACTGAAAAATATATTTAAAAAATATTTTTTCCAGGGGTATTTCTGGGAGGGGGAGCAGGGCTGGGGGTGGGGGACAGTAAAACAAAAAAAATAGAAATTTAAATTACAAAAAGAAAGTAAAATTTCTTTTTTGTGGGGTTGGGGGTAAAGGTGTTTATCGGGCGGGCTGGACGGGCTGGACACAAAAATGAAAATTAAGGTAAAAAAAGTATTTTTTTTTTGCGGTGGTTGGGAGTGCGGTGGGGTGGAGGGGTAGTAGGGTGGGTGATAACGGAAAAACTGAAATTTGAAAAAAAAAACCTTTTTTTGGAAAGGGGGTGGGGTGGGTTGGTGAGGGTGGGGAAGGTTAAGAAGGAGTTTTGGAAAATATTTTCCCTTCTCTTGATAAGGAAAATATTTTCGACTTCATAAGGAAAATGTTTTCCAAAACATTTAAGTCAACCAAACATGGGAAAATTGGAAAATATTTTCCGGAAAATGTTTTCATTCATACCAAACACACCCTAACGGGGTAGTTGAATTATTTAAGGAAAAAAAATTTATTATGTTGTAAAGCCTATACTTAATGTGGATATCCACTACTCCTACTATTTTCACCCATGATGTGAATAACCTCTCACTACTATTATAATTGTAACTCTCACACCTCCATAACCCCTCCCCATGATCTTCCCCATGATCTCAATTGTTAATGTCATGTTTAAGACAATCATTTTGTTACATTCATATGTAATAGTATAAATAGAGGCATGAAATGTGAGATGGAAGACACTTGAACATTTGATGAAATAAGAAAGTTATCTCTTCTTCTCTTAATCTACTTATCTTCTTGTTTTATATTATTACTTTGAGCTACATTTCTTAATACGTTATCAGCACGAAGTCGAGCTCTTTTCGTTGTTCATATATATTTGTTCATTTTGTTTTCTTCGTTGTATATTTTGATTTCATGATTAGTATCTTTAATATGCAGTTTTATAATTTCTCATCTCTAGATATGTGTAAAAATAAAGAATTCTATGTTTCTTTATTTTAAGATATTTGCATGATTGTCATGCTAATTTTCATGTTAATAGAATTAATTGAGAGAAGAATACTTGTTTTATGCTATTCGACTTTTAAAATTGTGTTAAAGTTAGAAAATATTTTTGTTCTAGTTAACATCAAAGATATAATAATAATTTGAAGAAAAAAATAGCATTCTTTTTTATGGAATTATCACTTTACTGTATATAGATCATAAATTTGATATTATGTCAATTTTTAAGATTCTTTACGCTATTATACTAATGATTTCTAATTATTTATCTTCTTTGATAGTTTTCATGATGTCGAATTTGTCAAAGCTTGAATTTGTGGCACTTGACATTTCTAAAAAGAATTACCTATCATTTTGTTCTCGATGCTGAGATTCACTTAGCCGTTAAAGGCCTTAGTGACACCATTACTCAGGGTAATGACGCATCTGTGACGACCCGGCCAGTCGTCTCATGAGTTACCGCTCCGTTTTTCCAATTATGCTTCTTTATGCTTCATTATCCGTGTTTTGTGGTATCGGGTTGGTCAGATCGAATCCGGAATGATTTTGGTGAAGGCTGAGACACTTAGTCTCTTTTAAGGAAAGTTAGATTGGAAAAGTCAACCGGATGTTGACTTATGTATTAGAAGGCTCGGATGTGAGTTCCGATGGTTCGTTAGCTTCGGGAGGTGATTTATGACTTAGGTGTGTGATCAGAATGGGTTTTGGAGATTTGAAGTAGTTTTAGGCTTGAATTGGCAAAGTTGATATTTTGGCGATTTCCGGTTGGTAGGCGAGATTTTGATATAGGGGTCGGAATGGAATTCTGAGAGTTGCAATAGCTTCGTTGTGTCATTTGAGATGTGTGTGCAAAATTTCAGGTCATTCGGACGCGGTTTGGTTGAGTTTTTTATCGAAAGCGTAATTTGGAAGATTTTAGAAAGTTTGGCTTGAATCCGATGTGTTTTGGGTGATTTGATATTATTTGAGGTGTTTGGATGGTTGGAACAAGTTTTAATAAGGTATTAGGATGATTTCGTGCCTTTGGTTAAGGTCTCGGGGGCCTCGGGTAAGTTTCGGGTGGTCAATCAGATCATTTTGGAGTTTAGAAAATTGCAAAAGTTGTAGGTTCAGCTGTTGCAAGTTTTTACTCTTCGCGTTCGCGAGTGGACTCTCGCGTTCGCGAAGAGTCAGTGGAATTTTGGCCTTCGCGTTCGCGGAGGGCTGGGAAGTGAAGCATTGCGTTCGCGAGAATGGCTTCGCGTTCGCGTAGAGGAATTTGGGTCAGCTGGGTTGAGGTCAAGTTGTTCATCGCGTTCGCGGGAGAGGTAATGCGTTCGCGAAGGTTTGTCTGGGTAAAGCATCGCGTTCGCGAGGGCTTGGTCGCGATCGCGTAGGAGAAAAATTGGTCAAAGTAAATCTGTGCTTCGCGAACACAAGGGTTTGACCGCGTTCGTGAAGAAGGAATAAATGCTTGGGCAGAAGGTTTTTAAACTCGTCTTGTCTGCGATTTTGGGGCTTATTTCCTCCATAGTTGGTCATTTTTGGAGATATTTGAAGGAGATTGAAGAGGGATTCAAGCGGGAAACATTTGGAGGTAAGAATTTTGGCTAAAAACTCGATTATTATGTGAATTCCACCTAGAAAATCATGGAAATTAAGCTAATTTTTTTTTGAAGAACTAGGGCTTGAAAATTTGGACTTTTGATTGGGGATTAAGAGGATCATTTGGGGTCGGATTTGAGAACTTTTGATATGTATGAACTCGTGGGAAGATAAAGAATCTATTGGTGTAAAATTTTCTAAATTTCGAGACGTGGGTCCGGGGGTCGGGTTTTGGTAATTTTGGGATTTGTGCCCTTTATTGATTGTTTTCGCTTGGGCTTCGTTCGCTTAGCATTTTTTGATGTCCTCGTTCTGATTTTGGATAGATTCGACGCGCGTGGAGGCCGATTCGAGGGGCAAAGGCGTCGCGAGCTAGAGATTTAGCCGGTTCGAGGTAAGTAATAATTGTAAATGATGTTCTGAGGGTTTGAAACACCGGATTTCACATCGTAGTGCTATATTGAGGTGAGGCACACGCTTGATGACGAGCGTGGGGTCATGCACTATTGGGGATTGTGACTTGGTCCATCCCGACTGATGATTTTACCGCATATTGGACTGGAATCTATTTGTTATCATCATTATTTGGGCTGAATGCCATCTTTGGGCCTTTTGCCAACTATTTGAACCCTTTGAGAATTTTTAATGGTATTTTCTCACTGTTTTGACTTTATACTTGAACTCAGTCATGTTATTTTCCATTGTTTTCGTACTCAGCCATGTTCACTCAGTTTTAATATTTAAATGATATTTGTAAATGATGTTTGGGCTGAGAAACACTGCTTTACTATTGCCCGAGTGGCTTGTGAGGATTTTTGACTAAGTGAGGCCGAGGGCCTATGTTGTGAGGAAACATTTGATACTGATTATGAGGCTGAGGGCCTGAGATATGTACGCCACGAGGTGGCTTGATTGATATGAGGCTGAGAGCCTAGTGATGATGCCACGAGATGGCTTGATATTGCGCTTGGGCCGTAAGGGGCCCCTCTAGGAGTCTGCACACCCCAGTGAGCGCGGGTACCCGTTGTGATATGAGATTGAGCCCCAGGGGCTGGTACTGTTCTGAGATGTTGCCCGAGGGGTAGATTTGTTGATACTGTGCCCGAGGGGTGAACTTCTATTTATTTACTTTACCTTAACTGCCTGTCAATTACCTGTTTACTTGTTGACAAAGGATTGTTTACTTAACTTTTCACTGGTTTACTGCTTTTAAAGGGTTTTACTGCTTCATTTTAGAATGCCTTGTGCCTTACGTGTTTTCTTACTTTTAGTCGTTATTTACATTTGTTACTCACTAAGTTGGAGTACTCACTTACTCCCTGCACCTTGTGTGCAGATTCAGGCGTAGCTGGTCCCGCTCCCGAGTGCTGATCCCTCCAGCTTCAGGCGAACATTCGGAGTTCACGAGGTAGTTGTTGGCGTCCGCAGCCCCGTGTCTCTACTCCTTTATCATTTCTATCTCTTTTCAGACATCTGCACTAGCTTACAGACTTAGCAGACTTGTATTATGACTTATAGATGCTCATGACTAGTGACACCCCGGTTAGGGCTGTGTTGGGTTGTACTTCCGTATTTTATTGATATTATCTTCTACTTCGTATTATTAATCATGGTTTAGGCTATTTTATTGTTGATTAACTGTTTAACGTCGAATTGGGAATAGTTGGTTGGCCTTGTCTTCACGAGAGGCGCCATCACGACCGGGTCCGGGTTAGGGTCGTGACAAGTTGGTATCAGAGACTAGGTTACATAGGTCTCACGACTCATGAGCAGGTTTAGTAGAGTCTCGCGGATCGGTACAGAGACGTCTGTGTTTATCCTCGAGAGGCTGCAGAATCTTTAGGAAAAACTTCATATTCTTGAAACTCTTGTCGTACGAACTTGTTGATCCGAGTACTAAACTTCTGTTATTCTATTCTCTCATAGATGGTGAGGACATGCGCTACTGGACAGGATGGAAGACCACTAGTGCCACTAGCTGTGGCCACCAGAGGCCGAGGACGCAGTCGTGGTAGAGGCAGAGCAGCTAGGGCAGCACCTGCAGATCCACCAGCTGCCCCAGCTCAGGACCAGGTTCCAGCTATGGATGCTCCAGCAGCACCAGCTCAGGCACCAGCTGTACCCATCGTGATTCCGGGTCTTTAGGAGGCCTTGGCTCAAATCTTATCAGTTTGCACTAGCCTAGCTCAGGCGATTTCATCCACTACAGCCGCAGTTACTTCTCAGGCTGGGGGAGGCAATCAGACTCCTACCGCTCGCACACCTGAGTAGGTCGTGCAGGGACTCCAGACGCTGGGGGCACATCTAACCCAGCCGGTTGTAGCTACTCAGGACTACGTAGTTCTTGCCATGCCGGAGGATGAGCAGCGTAGGTTGGAGAGATTTGGTAGACTTCAGACTCCGACCTTTAGCGGTGTAGAGGGCGAGGATGCCCAGGGCTTTTTGGACAAGTGTCAGAGGATGCTTCGTACAACGGGTATTCTGGAGACCAGCGGGGTCGCTTTTACCACCTACCAGTTTTCAGGAGCTGCTTTCACTTGGTGGGAGGATTTTGAGAGGCGTAGGCCTGTTGGTGCAACACCCCTTACCTGCCAACAGTTCTCCGTTCTCTTTCTGGAGAAGTATGTGTCGCAATCTCGTAGAGAGGAGCTGCGTAGGTAGTTTGAGTGGTTGCGTCAGGGGGAGATGACCGTGTCGCAGTATGAGTTGAGGTTCTCTGAGTTGGCTCGTCATGCCATCTGGTTGGTCCCGACAGATAGAGCGAGGATTAGGAGGTTTGTTGATGATCTTACTTATCAGCTCCGTATTCTCATGGCCAGGGAGAGGGTGACTGGTGCTACTTTCGAGGAGGTTGTGGATATCGCCTGTGAGATTGAGTCTGTTCGTCGCTAGGAGCGAGAGGAGAGGGAGGCCAAAAGGCCTCGAGGATCTGGTAGCTATAGTGGTGCTCATTTGAGGAGTCAGTTTCAGCACGGCAGAGGCCGTCCATTCAGGTCTACTCAGCCAGCTCGTCTAGGTTATCGTGGGGCATCGGCAGGTCATGGTTCTCACAGTTCTCATTAGGGCCAGTCATCACTTAGTGCCCTTCCAGCTCAGAGTTCGACTCGTGCTCCATCAGTTCAAGGCTCTTCTATGTCGAGTGCATTTGCTAGTCACTCTGGTGCGAGGGGTTCCCTTCAGTCCCCTTCTCCAGCACCTGGGAGTTGTTATGAGTATGGCGAGATGGGTCACATGTGGAGCTAGTGTCCTCGTCGTTTTGCTAGTTCATCTCACCAGAGAGGCCAGTCATCGGCTTTAGCGCCAGTTTCTTTACCACTACCCGCTCAATCAGCTAGGGGTGGGGGCAGTCAGCCAGGGGTCGCCCCAGAGGGGAAGGTCGATCAGGGGGCGGTCAGGCCTGTTTCTATGCACTTCCAAGTAGACCCGATGCTATTGCTTCAGATGCTGTCATTACATATATTGTTTCAGTCTGCCGCAGAGATGCCTCTGTATTATTTGATCCCGGTTCTACCTTTTCTTATGTATCCTCGTATTTTGCTTGTTATTTGGGTACGCCCCGTGAGTTCCTTACTTTACCTGTTCATGTATCTACCCCGGTAGACGATACTGTTGTTGTAGACCATGTGTACCGGTCGTGTGTGGTGGCTATTGGGGGTTTGGAGACCCGAGTGGATCTATTATTATTAAGAATGGTGGATTTTGATGTCATTTTGGGCATGGATTGGTTATCTCCGTGTCGTGCTATTCTGGACTGTCATGCTAAGACAGTTACATTAGCTATACCGGGTGTGCCACGGATCGAGTGATGAGGTGTGACTGATTATGTTCCCAGTAGAGTGATCTCATTCTTGAAAGCCCAACGTATGGTTGGGAAGGATTGTCTTTCGTATCTAGCCTTTGTGCGGAATGTCGGTACTGAGACTCCCAGTATTGATTCTATTCCAGTTGTGAGGGATTTTCCTGATGTGTTTCCTGCATACCTGTCGGGCATGCCTTCGGATAGGGATATTGATTTTGGTATTGACCTGGTGCCAGTCACTTAGCCCATTTCTATTCTATCGTATCGTATGGAACTAGCAGAGCTGAAGGAATTAAAAGAACAGCTTCAGGAACTCCTTAATAAAGGGTTCATTCGGCCTAGTGTGTCACCTTGGGGTACGCCGGTTCTGTTTGTGAAAAAGAAGGATGGCACAATGAGAATGTGTATTGATTATAGGCAATTGAACAAAGTAACAATTTAGAACAAGTATCCATTGCCTTGCATTGATGATTTATTCGACCAGCTTCAGGGAGCGAAAGTGTTCTCCAAGATTGATCACCGTTCAGGCTATCACCAGTTGAAGATCAAGGATTCGGATATTCTTAAGACAGCTTTCAGGACCCGATATGGTCATTATGAGTTCTTGGTGATGTCGTTTGGGCAGACCAATGCCCCAACAGTGTTCATGCATTTGATGAACAACGTGTTCCGGCCTTATCTTGATTCGTTTGTCATAGTCTTCATTGATGATATTCTGGTGTACTCGCGTAGTTAGGAGGAGCACGCAGAGCATTTGAGAGTTGTGTTGCAGAGATTGAAGGAGGATAAGCTTTATGCATAATTCTCCAAGTGTGAGTTTTGGCTCGGTTCATTGGCTTTCTTGGGGAACGTGGTGGCCAGCGAGGGTATACAGGTTGATCCGAAGAAGATAGAGGCGGTTTAGAGTTGGCCCAGACTATCCTCAGCCACAAAGATTCACAGCTTTCTTGCTTTGGCAGGCTATTATCGCTGGTTTGTTCAGGGATTCTCATATCACATCGCCCTTGACCAAGTTGACTCAGAAGGGTGCTTCATTTGTATGGTCGAACGAGTGTGAGGAGAACTTTCAGAAGCTCAAGAAAGCTTTGACCATAGCTCCAGTGTTGGTTTTGCCATCAGCCTCAGGTTCATATACCGTGTATTGTAATGCTTCGAGAGTTGGGATTGGTTGTGATTGATGCAGGAGGATAGAGTTATTGCTTATGCTTCTCGTCAGTTGAAGCCTCATGAGAAGAACTACGCCGTTCATGAGTTAGAGTTGGCTGCCATAGTTCATGCGCTGAAGATTTGGAGACATTACTTGTATGGTGTGTCTTGCAAAGTGTTTACTGATCATCATAGCCTCCAGCACTTGTTCAAGCAGAAGGATCTTAATTTGAGGCAACAGAGATGGTTGGAGTTGCTTAAGGATTATGATATCACTATATTGTACCATCCGGGAAAGGCCAATGTGGTGGCCGATGCCTTGAGCTGAAAGGCAGTGAGTATGGGGAGTTTGGCGTATGTTCCAGTTGGGGAGAGACCTCTTGCAGTTGATGTTCAGGCCTTGGACAATCGGTTCGTGAGGCTAGATATTTCGGAGCCCAGTCGGGTATTGGCTTGTGTGGTTTCTTGGTCTTCCTCATATGATCGCATCAGAGAGCTCTAGTATGATGATCCGCACTTGCTTGTCCTTAAGGACAAAGTTCAGCATGATGATGCTAGAGATGTGACCATAGGGCCAGATCTGTGTGCCCAATGTGGATGGGCTTTGGGAGTTGATTCTTGAGGAGGCCCATAGCTTGCGGTATTCCATTCATTTGGGTGCCGCGAAGATGTATCAAGATCTGAGACAGCACTATTGGTGGCAGAGAAAGAAGAAAGACATTGTGGGATTTGTAGCTCGGTGTCTCAATTGTCAGCAGGTGAAATATGAGCATCAGAGACCGGGGGCTTGCTTTAGCAGATGGATATTCCCGAGTGGAAGTGGGAAAGGATCACTATGGACTTTGTTGTTTGGACTTCCACGGACTTTGAGAAAGTTCGATGCTATTTGGGTGATTGTGGATCGGCTGACCAAATATGCGCACTTCATTCCTATGTGTACTACATATTCTTCAAAGCGGATGGTAGAGATCTATATCCGGGAGATTGTTCATTTGCATGGTGTCCCAATTTCCATCATTTCAGATAGGGGCACTCAGTTTACTTTGCAGTTTTGGAGGTCTGTGTAGCGAGAGTTGGGTACTCAGGTTGAGTTGAGCACAACTTTTTACCCTTAGACGGACGGGCAGTCCGAGTGCACTATTCAGATATTGGAGGACATGTTGCGTGCTTGTGTCATTGATTTCGGAGGGTCATGGGATCAATTTCTACCGCTTGCATAGTTTGCTTATAACAACAACTACCAGTCTAATATTCAAATGGCTTCATATGAGGCTTTATGTGGGAGGCGGTGTAGATATCCAATTGGTTGGTTCGAGCCCGACGAGGTTAGGCTATTGGGGATTTATTTGGTGTAGGATACTTTAGATAAAGTGAAGGTGATTCAGGAGAGACTTCGTACAACGCAGTCAAGGCAAAAGAGCAGGAAGGTTCGAGATGTGTCCTACATGGTCGGTGAGAAGGTTCTGTTGAAGGTTTCGCCCATGAAGGGTGTTATGAGATTTGGGAAGAAAGGGAAACTGAGTCTGCGGTTCATTGGGCCTTTTAAGGTGCTTCGGAGGATTGGGGAGGTGGCTTATGAGCTTGCTTTGCCACCCAGCTTGTCGAGTGTGCACCCGATATTTCATGTTTCTATGCCCTGGAAGTATATTGGAGATCCGTCTCATGTTTTGGATTTCATCACGGTTCAGTTGGATGATGAGTTGACTTATGATATGAAGCCATTAGCTATTTTGGGTCGTCAGGTTTGAAAGTTGAGGTCAAAGGATATAGCTTTAGTGAAAGTGCAGTGGAGAGGTCAGCCCGTGGAGAAGGCTACTTGGGAGACTGAGCGGGAGATGCGGAGCAAATATCCTCACCCGTTTGAGGCTTCAGGTATGTTTCTTGACAGGTTCGAGGACGAACGTTTGTTTAAGTTGGGGATGATGTGACGACCCGTCCAGTCGTCTCATGAGTTACTGCTCCGTTTTCCCCATTTCTGCTTCTTTATGCTTCGTTATCCATGTTTTGTGGAATCGGGTTGGTCGGATCGAATCCGGAATGATTTTGGTGAAGGCTGAGACACTTAGTCTTTTTTAAGGAAAGTTAGGTTGGAAAAGTCAACCGGATGTAGACTTATGTGTTAGAGGGCTCGGATGTGAGTTCCGATGGTTTGGTTAGCTTTGGGAGGTGATTTATGACTTAGGTGTGTGATCGGAATAGGTTTTGGAGGTTTGGAGTAGTTTTAGGCTTGAATTTGCGAAGTTGATATTTTGGCGATTTCTGGTTGGTAGGCGAGATTTTGATATAGGGGTCGGAATAGAATTTTGAGAGTAGCAGTAGCTCCGTTGTGTCATTTGGGTTGTGTGCAAAATTTCAGGTCATTCAGACGTGGTTTGGTTGGGTTTTTGATCGAAAGCGTAATTTGGAAGATTTTAGAAAGTTTGGCTTGAATCCGATGTGTTTTGGGTGATTTGATGTTATTTGAGGTGTTTGGATGATTGGAACAAGTTTCAATAAGGTATTAGGATGTGTTCATGCCTTTGGTTGAGGTCCCGGGGGCCTCGGGTGGTCAATCGGATCATTTTGGAGTCTAGAAAATTGCAGAAGTTGCAGGTTTTTACTCTACGCGTTCGCGAGTTACCCTCGCATTCGCGAAGAGTAAGTGGAAATTAGTGGATTTTTGGCCTTCGCGTTCGCGAGAAGGGCTTTGCATTCGCGGAGGGCTGGGAAGTGAAGCATCGCGTTCGCGAGAATGGCTTCGCGTTCGCGTAGAGGAATTTGGGTCAGCTGGGTAGAGGTAAAGTTGTTCATCGCGTTCGCGGGAGAGGTAGTGCGTTCTCGAAGGTTAGTCTGGGTAAAGCATCGTGTTCGCGAGGGCTTGGTCGCGATCGCGTAGGAGAAAAATTGGTCAAAGTAAATCTGTGCTTCGCGAACACGAGGGTTTGACCGCGTCCGCAAAGAAGGAATAAAGCCTGGGCAGAAGGTTTTTAAACTCGTCTTGTCCGCGATTTTGGGGCTTATTTCCTCCATAATTGGTCATTTTTGGAGATATTTGAAGGAGATTGAAGAGGGATTCAAGGGGGAAACGTTTAGAGGTAAGAATTTTGGCTAAAAACTTGATTATTTATGTGAATTACACTTAGAAAATCATGGAAATTAAGCTAAAAAAATTGAAGAACTAGGGCTTAGTTTGGACTTTTGATTGGGGATTTGGAGGACCATTTGCGGTCGGATTTGAGAACTTTTGATATGTATGAACTCGTGGAGGATAAGGAATTTATTGGTGTAAAAATTTATGAATTTTAAGACGTGGGCTCGGGGGTCGGGTTTTGGTAATTTCGGGATTTGTGCCCTTTATTGATTGTTTTCGCTTGGGCTTCATTCCCTTAGCATATTTTGACGTCCTCATTCTGATTTTGGATAGATTCGATGTGCGTGGAGGCCGATTCGAGGGGCAAAGGCGTCGCGAGCTAGCGATTTAGCCGGTTCGAGGTGAGTAATGTTTGTAAATGATGTTTTGAGGGTTTGAAACCCCAGATTGCACATCGTAGTGCTATATTGAGGTGAGGCACACGCTCGATGATGAGCGTGGGGTCGTGCACTCTTAGGGATTGTGACTTGGTCTGTCCCGACTGATGATTTTACCGCGTATTGGACTGAAATCTATTTGTTATCATCATTATTTGGGCTGAATTCCATCTTTGGGCCTTGTGCCAACTATTTGAACCCTTCGGGGATTTTTACTGGTATTTCCTTACTGTTTTTACTTTATACTTGAACTCAGTCATGTTATTTTCCACTGTTTTCGTACTCAGCCATGTTCACTCAGTTTTAATACTTAAATGATATTTTTAAATAATGTTTGGGCTGAGAATCACTGCTTTACTATTGCCCGAGTGGCTTGTGAGGATTTTTGACTGAGTGAGGCCGAGGGCCTATGTTGTGAGGAAACATTTGATACTGATTATGAGGCCGGGGGCTTGAGATATGTACGCCACGAGGTGGCTTGATTGATGTGAGGCCGAGAGCCTAGTGATGATGCCACGAGATGGCTTGATATTGCGCTTGGGCCGTAAGGAGCCCCTCTAGGAGTCTACACACTCCCAGTGAGCGCGGATACCCATTGTGATGTGAGATTGAGCCCGAGGGGCTGGTATTATTCTGATATGTTGCCCGAAGGGCAAGCTTCTATTTGTTTACTTTACCTTAACTGCCTGTCAATTACCTGTTTACTTGTTGACAAAGGATTGTTTACTTAACTTTTCACTGGTTTACTGCTTTTAAAGGGTTTTACTGCTTCATTATAGAATGCCTTGTGCCTTACGTGTTTTCTTACTTTCAGTCGTTATTTACACTTGTTACTGACTGAGTTGGAGTATTCACTTTACTCCATGCACCCTGTGTGCAGATTCAGGTGTAGCTAGTCCCGCTCCCCAGTGCTGATCCCTCCAGCTTCAGGCGGACATTCGGAGTTCAGAGGTAGTTGTTGGCGTCTGCAGCCCCGTGTCTCTACTCCTTTATCATTTCTATCTCTTTTCAGACATCTGTACTAGCTTACAGACTTAAAAGACTTTTATTATGACTTATAGATGCTCATGCCTAGTGACACCCCGGTTAGGGCTGTGTTGGGTTGTACTTCCGCATTTTATTGATATTATCTGTTACTTCGTATTATTAATCATGGATTAAGCTATTTTATTGTTGATTAATTGTTTAACGTCTAATTGAGAATAGTTGGATAGCCTTGTCTTCACAAGAGGTGCCACCATGACCGGGTCCGGGTTAGGGTCGTGACATCATCAAGCTAGGACAAAGCGAAGGCCATGATTTTCCTTCGTCGTCATTTGAATGAAGGTTTGTAGGTTGAATATTTAATAGTGAAAGATCCACTTGAATTGTGGACTGGTCTGAAGGAAAGGTATGATCATCTTAAGGCTACGGTATTGCCAAGGACTCGATATGAGTGGATGCACTTACGGTTGCAAGATTTTAAGACCGTAAGTGAGTATAACTCTATTGTATTTCCTATAACTTCCTAATTGAAATTATGTGGGGATGTTATGAATGATGAGGATTTATTGGAAAAGACTCTTACGATTTTTATGCCTCAAATATGGTATTACAGTAGCAATACCGTGAAAGGGGTTTTAAAAAGTATTCTGAATTGATCTCACGCCTTCTGGTGGCTGAGCAACATAATACCCTTTTGCTGAAAAATCATGAAGCCCGTCCCACAGGGTCAGCTCCGCTTCCTGAAGCGAATATGTCAATTAGACGCGATAAGTCTGAAAAAAGACAAAATAATAATCATGGCCATATGAATGTACGTGAGCATGACAATGGTAAGAGACGATATAATGATTGTCATCGTGGTGATCATGGAAAACGAAAGAACAATATGGGTTCTCAAAACAATCTTTCAAGAGGCAAAAGCGGTAACTACCACCACTGTGGCATGAAAGGTCATTGAAAAGTTGAATGCCGTGCACCTGAGCATTTTGTCAGGCTTTATCAAAACTCCATCAAAAGAAAGACAAATAATGTTGGAGCATCTTCTGCTAATGCCCTAGTGGAGTCTGACTTGACCTTTAAAAATGATTTTGAGGCAGGCCTTCAAACAAAAATGATGATAACGCCGAGGCAAATCTTGCTTTGAATGATGATGATTTTCAAGGCCTCTATGATCTTACTCATTTGGAAGTTGAAGACTTCTTTGGAGATCAAAACTAAAGTTTGATCATTTTATTGGGGAATGCAATTATGTTATTTTTATTTTCAGTTTTTTTTTTGTCTTGTTCTAAAGTTTTTATTTTCAGGTAGTACTTAAGTTGTCTTATGTTGTTGTTGGTGTTGTTAGTTTTTCGTATTTCTCATGGTGTACCTTTTCTTACGAAGAAATTAAATTCCCCAGTATTCAATTGGATCCAAGATGAGTAATAAAGATTTATGTCTTTTGGATAGCGCTACAACTCACACAATATTAAGAGAAAAGAAATTTTTTCTCTTATTTGGTTATAAAAAAGACCTATGTTAATACAATATCCGGTAGTACAAAGTTAATTGAGGGCTCTGAAAGAGCGGCCTTATTACTACCTGGAGGAATGATATTAACTATTGATAATGCATTGTATCGTAGTAAGTCTCAAAGAAACTTGTTGAGTTTCAAAGCTATTCGCCAAAATGGCTACCATGTTGAGACCTCAAACGAAGGAAATGTTGAATACTTTTATATTACTACAATAAAAGCGGCTAAAAAATATGTGCACAAAAAATAACCCGCATTTTTTTCTGGGTTGTACCACACAAACATTGGTGTGGTTGAATCACATGTCATAGTAAACAAAAGGCTTACTACTTCTAATGATTTTATCATTTGGAATGACCGGTTGGGCCATCCCGGTTCTAACATGATGAGTAGAACAGTAGAGAATTCAAATGGGCACACGTTGAAGAACAAGAAGATTCTTCAATTTAAGGAATTCTCTTGTGCTGCTTGTTCTCAAAGAAAATTGGTTATTAAACCATCAGCAGCTAAAGTTAGGATTGAATCCCCTGCATTTCTGGAACGTATACAAGGTGATATATGTGGTCCTATACACCCTCCATGTGGACCATGCAAGTATTTTATGGTCTTGATAGAGGCATCTACAAGATGGTCACATATGTGCTTATTGTCAACTCGTAATATGGCATTTGCGAGATTGTTGGTCCAAACAATAAAGTTAAGAGCACAATTTCTAGATTATGCAATTAAGATATTTCGTCTTGATAATGCTGGTGAATTTACATCTCAGACCTTTACAGATTATTGTATGGCCACTGGAATAAAAGTTGAGCATCTGGTTGCTCATGTTCATACTCAAAATGGTCTAGCAGAATCATTGATTAAACGCCTCCAACTAATAGCGAGACCATTGCTAATGAGGACAAAACTTCCCCTTTCAGTGTGAGGACATGCTATTTTGCATGCAGTAGCACTTGTGCGCATAAGGCCAACCAATTATCATAAAGTCTCCCCATTACAGTTGGCTTTTGGTCAGGAGCCAAATATTTCCCATCTAAGAATTTTTGGATATGCAGTATATGTTCCAATTGCTCCACCACAACGCACAAAGATGGGTCCCCAAAGAAGGTTGGGAGTATATGTTGGTTATGAATCTCCTTCTATTATTAAATATCTGGAACCATTGACAAGAGATTTGTTTACAGCCAGATTTGCTGATTGTCATTTTGATGAATCAGTTTTTCCAACATTAGGGGAGAAAATAAACAGCTGGAAAAAGAGATAGATTGGAATGTATTATCTCTATCTCATTTGGATCCTCATACAAATCAATGTGAACAAGAATTTCAAAAGATCATTTATATGCAAAATATTGCAAATCAATTGCCATATGCATTTACTAACCTTCCACGGGTTACTAAATCGCATATTCCAACTATAAATGCTCCAATTCGAATTGATGTCCCAGTTGGACAGTATGATAATGCAAATGAATCTAGGCTATGCCTTAAACGTGGTAGACCAATTGGTTCCAAGGATAAGAATCTCCGAAAAATGAAAGGAGCAAATGATCAAATTGATCATAACATAGAGGCAATTGCTCAAAATGAGCATAAAGACATAATAATTGATAAGACCTCACAAGAGGTTCTAGTACCTGGATATGATGAAAATGAAGAGATCTCAATAAGTTATGTCTCTACGAGAAAAACGTGGAATCGGAATAATATTGTTGTAGACAATAATTTTGCATATAACGTTGCAGTTGAAGTAATGCAATAAGATGAGGATCTTGAGCCAAAATCTATCGATGAATATAGATAGAGAATTGATTGGCCAAAATGGAAAAATGCAATTCAAGCGGAATTGGCTTCACTCGAAAAACGTGAAGTTTTCGGACCAATAGTCTAAATGCCTGAAGGTGTCAAGCCAGTGGGGTACAAATGGGTTTTTGTGTGAAAACAAAATGAGAAAGGTGAAGTCGTAAGATATAAAGCACGACTTGTGGCACAAGGGTTTTCGCAAAGGCCTGACATTAATTATATGGAGACATATTCTCCTGTGGTAGATGCAATTACCTTCAGGTATCTAATAAATCTGGCAGTCCATGAAAAGCTTGATATGCAGTTTATGGATGTTGTCACAACCTACTTATATGGCTCACTGGACAATGAAATTTTTATGGAAATCCCTGAAGGATTAGAAGTTCCTGAAGCACATAAAAGTTCAAGAGAAACTTGTTCAATAAAGCTTCAGAAATCCTTATACGGATTGAAGAAATCAGGGAGGATGTGGTACAATCGCCTTAGCAAGTATTTGCTAAAGGAAGGGTACAAAAATGACCCTATTTGCCCTTGTGTTTTTGTTAAGAGGTCTGGATCTGAATTTGTCATCATAGTTGTGTATGTTGATGACTTGAATATCATTGTCACTTCTAAAGAGCTTCCAAAGGCTGTAGAGTATTTGAAAAAAGAATTTAAAATGAAAAATCTTGGTAAGTCAAAATTTTGTCTTGGCCTCCAAATTGAGCATGTACCAAATGGAATTTTTGTTCATCAATCAACATACACTGAAAAGGTTTTAAAGCAATTTTACATGGATAATGCACATCCATTGAGTACCCCAATGGTCGTGAGATCGCTTGGCATAAATAAAGATCCATTTTGGCGTCAAAAAAATGATGAAGAGCTCGTTGGTGATGAAACTCCATATCTTAGTGCAACTAGGGCACTGATGTATCTTGTCAACAATACTCAACCAGATATTGCTTTTGCAGTAAGCTTATTAACAAGATTCAGCTCCTCCCCAACAAGAAGACATTGGAATGGTGTTAAGCATATATTTAGATATCTTCGGGGAACCATATATATGGGATTGTTTTATTCTAATGAATTCAAGTCAGAAATAATTGGCTATGACGATGCAGGTTATTTGTCTGATTCACATAAAGCCCGATCTCAAACATGTTATTTGTTTACATATGAAAGTACAACTATATTATAGCGTTCAACGAAACAAATAATAGCTGCCACATCTTCAAATCATGCTGAGATAATAGCCATTCATGAGGCTAGTCGGGAATGTGTTTGGTTGAGATCAATGACTCAACATATTCAGGAATGTGTGGTTTTCCTATGAAAACAGATAATCCAACTACGCTATATGAAGACAATGTTGCTTGAACTGCTCAACTGAAAGGAGGATACAGAACAAAGTACATTTCACCAAAGTTCTTTTTCACGCATGATCTTCAACAAAATGATGAAATTAATGTTCAACAGATTTGTTCATATGAAAATTTGGTTGATCTGTTCACTAAGGCATTACCAACCTCAACATTTGAGAAGTTGAGACAGAAGATTGGAATGCGCCGTCTTCGGGAAATAAAATGATATTTTCATGAGGGGGAGTAAGATATGTGTTGTACTCTTTTTTTCTTAGTAAGATTTTTCCCACATGATTTTTCTTAGTAAGGTTTTAACGAGGTATATTATCAATTTTTGGACATCCAAGGGGGAGTGTTGTAAAACCTATAGTTAATGTGGATGTCCACTACTCCCACTATTTTCACCCATGATGTGAATAACCTCCCACTATTTATCACTATTATGATTGTAACTCTCATACCTCTATAACCTCTCCCCATGATCTTTCCTCATGATCTCAATTGTTAATGTCATGTTTAAGACAATCATTTTGTAACTTTCATATGTAATAGTATAAATAGAGGTATGAAATGTGAGATGGAAGACACTTGAACACTTGATGAAATAAGAAAGTTATCTTTTCTTCTCTTATTCTACTTATCTTTTTGTTTTGTATTGTTACTTTGAGCTATATTTCTTAATATATAAGAATTATTTACACCCTCAAACTTTACTTTAAAAATCAAATTTTCCTCTCTACTTTAATTCATACTTTTTTAGCCTAGTGTGTTGTTGGAGGATGCTGATGAGTTTTGTAGTTTTAGGAGAGATGTTGTGCTGGGGTTTGCTTTGGAGGTGGGGCTTATTTGCCTAGTTTCAGTCTGTTTTTTCTTTGTTTTGAGTTGTACGAAATTTACTTGGTAATAAAAAATTTATTTACCCAAAAAAAGTATATTTTATAATAAATTCCTAAAAGATTATATATTTACTACTGAGAAAATGTAACTTAAATATATACTTAATGCGCGTTATGTTATAATAAAAATCATAAAAGTATGTACATTTTGTGATAAATTTATAAAAGGATTATTCTAGCCATAATTTTAACAAATTTAAATTTAATTATAATTTATAATAAGGTATAATATAGGTAAAATTATAAGAAATATCATATAAAATTAAAAAAAATAGCATTACATAGAGGAGAGAATTGAAAATGACAAGGTCAAAATAGATATTGTGTAGGATAAAAGAAGAAGAATGATAATTGTTCAAAGTTTGAAGGGAGAAATTGATTTTAAAACAAAGTTAGGGGTGTAGATATGTAACGACCCGGCCGGTCGATTTAAGAATTTATGCCCCGATCCCCTATTAACTGATTTTCCCGTATTTTTTTCCTGATATTTTGATTTGCCGGGATGATTTGTTTTGAGTTTCGAAGTGTTTTGGGACACTTAGTCCCTAAAAGAGAGCTTAAGCTTTAGAATTTGGACCGTAGTGGAAGCAGTGTAAAGACGGCCTTGGAATAGAATTCAGTTGATCCCGTTAGCTTTGTTGGATGATTTCAGTCTTAGGGGCGTGTTCATATTATATTTTGGAGGTCCGTAGCTTATTTAGGCTTGAAATGCCAAAAGTTGAATTTTTGAAGTTTTCGGTTCGATAGTGAGATTTTGATATCAGGGTCGGAATGGAATTCCGTAAGTTGAAGTAGCTCCATATTATTAAATGTGATGTGCGTGCAAAATTTCAGGTCATTTGGACGAGATTTGATAGACTTTTTGATCGAAAGCGGAATTTGGGAGTTTTTGAAGTTCTTAGGCTTGAATCCGATGTTAATTTGGTGTTTTGATGTTGTTTCAGCATTCTGAAGGCTGGAGCAAGTTTGAATGATGTTTTAGAATTGGTTGACATCTTTGGTTGAGGTCCGGGGGGCCTCGGGTATGTTTCGGATACTCAACGGGACATTTTGGACTTAGAGAATTGCAGAAAATGCAACAGGTCTCCAGTTCTGGTTTCCTTCTTCGCATTTACAAGTGGGGTCTCGCATTCGCGAAGAGGAGCTGGGGCTGGTGGAAGCTTAATGCTTTGCATTTGCGATGATGCTCCCGCGTTCGCGAAGCTGTAAGGTCATATACCTACGTGTTCGCTAAGAGGGTCCCACGTTCGCGTAGGAGGGCGAAAGTTGCTACCGCGTTCGCGATGAAGGAAATCTGGGCCAAGTGAAGTTGTTCTTCTCAAACACGATGGGCCTTCCACGTTCGCGAAGAAGGATTTACCCGGGCAGATTATAAAATGTCAAAGTCGAGGGATTAGCCCTTGTTATCAAAACTAGAGTTTGGGAGCTCAGATTTGAGCGAGATTTTGAGGGATTTTCAGAGATATCAATTGGGTAATGATTCCTAACTCCTTTTTGCTTATATCTCATTAATCTAAACGTGAATTCATCATCTAATTTCGGATTTGGGGTGAGAAATTGGGGAAAAATTTGGAAAAGTTCATAGGCTTAATTTTCGAGTTTTGATTGGGAATTTGACATCGGATTTGGATAATTTTTGTATGGTTAGACTCGTGAGTGAATGGGGGTTCATAATCCGTAACTTTTACCCAATTTCGAGATGTGGGCCCGGGGATTTTTTGGGCAATTTTCTTAATTTTGCGTGTTAACTTCGAATTAATTAGTGGAATTAGTTACTTGAAGTTATATTTATATTATACAATTGATTTGAATAACCATTTGGAGTCAAGTACTCGAGGCAAGAGTGTGGTTTCAGGTTGATTTTTGAGCCGGTTCGAGGTAAGTGGCTTGTCTAACCTTGTGTGGGGGAACTCCCCTTAGGATTTAGTACTGTTGATATATGAAATGCCTTGTACATGAGGTGATGAGTGCGTACATGTGCTAATTGTTGAAAATCTTATTTTTATTAAGTAACTATAACTGTGTTTTCTTCCCTATTTATACTACTTGTAATTTAAACCCACCGTTAGCTTAGGGAACCATGTCTAATTGACTTAAATTGCTTTACTTGCTCAAACTGCTTTATTTGAATTCTGTGCAGCATGCTAGGTTAGAAATACCTGTTTTACCTGGGTATGAAATTTGACATAATTGAATACTCTTCGTGTTGCTGTTGTATGTTTACTTTGGGACTACAGGCGATATCCGGGTAGATCCCCTTTGCTTGTTTATTTGGGACTACGGATTGACATTCCGGTAGATCCCCCTGCACATTTATATTGGAAGTACGGGACTGCACCCGATAGATTCCCCCAGTATTGGGTATTTATATTTGAGACTACGGATCGAGATTCCGGTAGATCCTCGCGCACTATAAGTTGGACTACGAGACGACACCCGGGAGATCCACTGGATATTTGCATTTGGGGACTACAGGACAGTATCCTAGGAGATCCCCGGTTGCTATCTCTGTGTGGAGTTACGTTCTTATTTGTAATTTTCTCTCCATTGTATTTGTTGTTATTCTTATTATTCTGTGTTATTTTATACTATTAGCATTTAATTATATTGTCGTATTCTCTACTGTTTTTACCTCATTTTCAGCTATAATCAGTAGGGACCTGACCTTCCTCGTCACTACTCGACCGAGGTTAGTCTTGGCACTTACTGAGTACCGCTGTGGTGTACTCATGCCCTTTCTACGCATGTTTTTCATGTGCAGATCCAGGTTCTTCAGCTTAGCCCTACCATCCTTGATGCAAAGCGATTCTTCAGAGACTTTGAGGTATATCTGCCGCGTCTGCAGACCGAGGAGTCCCTCTCCATTCTCTCTTGTCGTTACAACCCTTCTGTATTTACTTTGATTTAGACATTCTGGAGTTAAAGCACTATATAGTATCCTTAGCTTGTAATTTCATGAGATTTTGGGTTTTGGGAGATCTTTTCAGTTGAGAGTGTCTATTTGTATATGTCGAGCGACATCTTAAACATTTTCATTATGTTTATCCGCTGTTTCTATTAGTTTTTATCTGTTGTTTCCTTTTTCCGCAAATTGTTAGGCTATTCTAGTCATAGAGACTAGGTGGCATCACGATAGTTCACGGAAGGCGAACTGGGGTCGTGACAAGATGATTTTCACCCATTAAAATCTTGGGAAAAAGTCCATTATTACCCCTATACTATTGTAAATAGTACACGTTTGTCCTCCATTTCACTTTACGTCCAAAACCCACCCTACCGTTAACAAATATGATGGAATTGCCCATAACCCTAATGGATGGCCAATGTGGTAGCTGACACACTCCATTTTCTCCATGTCAGCTACCAAGTCACTTATTTACTCAATTAAAATGTTTTACGTAAAACATATCTCCCCAACCCCACCCCATCCGGACTCCCTACTTCGTCTTCTTCCATGAGTTCTTCATGTTTGCTTTAAAGTTTTCAATCCAGACTAGGCCACCCATTAATAGTGAACCAAAGTTAACCCCTTAATTGGTGTTCTTCATCCACTAACGATTTTCGGTCATCTTCTTCTCTAAAGTTCAGCCACAATTTACTGTATAAGTGAGGCATGATCGCGATGAGTATGGGGAAGACATTAACGGTAGCCTTGTTGCCCAGAAGTCACCGGAATCTCTTTTTTCAGGTTGCCAGTTAATCGCAGATAGGTTTTCCAATATATTTCTCTCAATTGGATGATTAAAATGACATTGCCTTTCCCAGGGTGGTTGTTGAGAGGATAAGAAACAAGATGAAATGCTTGGTTTTTTTACTTAGAATGACAGTGATGGCCATATCTTCAGGTTGGAAGCTCGTTGGTAAAAGAAAATTGAAGAGTCAAAAGGGTTTCAAGGACAAAATGCACAAAGCTTTTGTGGGGTAGGTTATTAGAGGGTGGAACTTGAGTTGTATGGATCAGATTGTTTTATGAATGGCCGAATTTGCCATTTTTGTCAATGAGCATTGATTTGTTGGCGAGAGGATTTTGAGTTTTGAGGTTCTTTCCGTTGTCCAACATAGTTGAATTTTTCCAGAGATATATCCAACCATTGTTAGCTTCTTCTTTAACAGTCAAACTTCCTCAGACTCTACAGATCTAGGAATTCACCGAAGTTCATTCCGGTCAACTCTTTTTTCTTCCTTTAAATTTTGCCTTATTTTATTTAAGGGGTTAAATTGGGTTCACTGCCAGCGGGTCAATGACTGGAGCGGGTTTTTTAAAATTGGTCGTTGCTTTTATCGTAACTAAGGGGAATAGTTGAGTGGAGACTAGGCTGACTTGGCAACTGACATGGAAAAAACGGAGTGGATCAGCTGCCACATTGGCCATCCATCATGGTTAGCGGCAATTCCATCAAGTTTGTTAATGGTAGGGTGAGTTTTGGACGTAAAGTGAAACGGAGGACAAATGTGTACTATTTACAATAGTACATGGGTAATAATGGCCTTTTCCCCTAAAATCTTATATCAATGAATAAAAAAATTAAATGATGTGCAAAGTCAATAACATAAAGCTTTTTAGGATTTGCGTCAGCTCGTCTTTATTTATTTATTTCCGTGTTTCTTCATCTTCTAGCTTTATTGTCACGACCCCAAACACCCCGGTCGTGATGGCGCCTATCACAGTACTAGTCAAGCCAATTAAACATTTACAACATCGAGTTCTTTTCATAAATTTATTTTTCTAAAACAGATTAAGTCTCAAATCTTTCATTTTTAATATATCAATAGAAATACGCGGAAAAGAAGTACGAAAATACATCAACACAGCCTGAATCTGGTGTCACTAGTCATGAGCCACTACGTACAACTCAACACTGTCTGCTTAATACAAAATAAGTCTGAAATACAAAGTACTAAGATAGGAAGGAGAGAGCCAGGGCTGCGAATGTCGTGCAGCTACCTTAATCTCCGGATAAGACTCTGAAGGAGCTAAAGGCTCTCACTCTGATGCTCTAGCACCTGGATCTGCACACAAGGTGCATGGAGTAACGTGAGTATGCTAACTTAGTAAGTAACCAAAGTAAAAAAAGTCTGAGTGCAGTGACGATTATTTAAAATCATATGCATATTTTATCAAGAATCTCAACAGAAATATCAAAGTCAAAATCTGCAGTTCAACAACCAAATACCTCGTAAAAACTCTAGTTTCAATGAAAATCATTTAAGGCATTTATTCAACAGTTTTCAGTAGAGGATTAGTTATAAAAAAGAGTGAAAATAGAAAATCTCATAAACAAGCCCCTCGGGCAAAGTATCACTCATAAGTATAGCCTCTCGGGCAAGCCTCTTAGTCACTCGTGACTCAACTTTCGTCAATCAGTACTCACACTCAACCCTCTAGCTCAGTAGATATCTCATAATCATAACCGCTGTGGCGTGCAGCCCGATCCATAATATATAGTCGACTATGCTCACTAGGGGTGTACAGACTCCGGAGGGGCTCCTACAACCCAAGTGTCATATCGCTGTGGCGTGAAGCCCGATCCAATACATATCGCTGCGGCGTGCAGCCCGATCTATATATATATATATATATATATAAATATCGCTGCGGTATGCAACCCGATCCATAATATGTATATAATCCTCACCATTAGGTTTTCAACCTCTCTCAGTCATTAAACCTCACAGCCACTCGGGCATTTCAGTGAAAATCAGAAAAACTCAGCCCAAACAGTTTTCATATAATAAAAAGTAGATTAATGAAACCAGATTAAATAATGAACAAGTAAAATATGACTGAGGATATGCTTTTAAATCAAAACAGTATGAGGAAAGTAGTAAAATACCCCTAAGGGTCTAAACAGTTCTCCCCAAAGGCCCCAAACATGGCATTCAACCCAAGTTAACACACTCATTGCTAAAACACATGGATATCATATACAGTATACCAAAATATGCAACTATACAGTCGCCAAGGGACGGACCAAGTCACAATCCCTTCGGGTGCATGACCACACGCCCGTCATCTAGCATGTGCGTCACCTCATTTATCAAAACAGTACGAAATTCCGGGGTTTCATACCCTCAGGTCTAGATTTACAATCGTTACTTACCTTAAACCGGATGAAATCCTACTCCGCGATGCCCTTGCCTCTCGACTCGGCCTCAACTCGCGTCGAATCTATCCAAAATCAGAATCATAACATCAATATATGCTAAGGGAACGAAGCCCATGCGAAAATAATCAAATTACATAAAAAATTCCAAAATTTGTCCAACCCGACCCCCGGACCCACAACTCGGAATGCCATAAAAATCACATCAATAGAATCCTTATCCTCCCACGAGTCCATACATACCAAGAACATCAAAATCGGACCTCAAATGGTCCCTCAAATCTCTAATTTTACCTCTCCAATTTCAAGCCCTAACTTCCCAATTTTTCACCTTTACTCTCATAAATTTTCATGCTTAAAAAGCTGAAAATCAACATAGAATCGAGTTTTAGATTCAAGAAACTCACCTCAATGAAGAACCCCTTAATTCCCTCTTCAAAACCCTCTAAAAAGCTTCAACTCCGGATAAAAATGGTGGAAAACAACCCAAATTTCGCGAAGGGGAACTTATATACTTTCTGACCCAGGGATTCCGCACCTGCGGTCCGTTTCTCGCTCCTGCGGTACCGCTTCTGCGATCTAACCAACCGTATATGCGGTTTACACTTATTTCCCTGGAATCGCATCTACGACTCCCTACCCGCACCTGCGACTTCTGCCCTTTTCACTTGTGGCCACATCTGCGGCTGCTTCCTCGCTCTTGTGGACGTTGCACCTATGGTCCCCTAACCGCAGGTGCGGTTATGACAGAACCAACAGCTTCAGCTGCATTCTCAAATTTTTAAACTTTCCGATAACCATCCGAAATCATCTCGAGGCCCCCGGGACCTCATCCAAAAACACAAATAAGTCACATATCATCATTCCAACTCGCACAAACCCTCAGAACACTCAAACTAACATCGAAACACCAAATCACCATCGGATTCAAGCCTAAGGATTCCAAAACTTTCAAATTCCGCAATTGATCCAAAAACTTATCAAACCTCATCTAAATGACCTGAAATTTTACACACAGGTCGCAAATGACACAACAGACCTACTCCAATTTTTGGAAATCCATTCCGATCCCGATATCAAGATTTTCACTACCAACCGGAAAATGCCAAAATTCCAATTTCGCCAATTCAAGCCTAATTCTACCACGAACCTCAAAAATACATTCCGATCATGCTCCTAAGTCCCAAATCAGCTAACGAAGCTATCCGAGCCATAAAAACCAAATTCCAAGATTGTTTGCTCACAAGTCAACTTTCGGTTGACTTTCCAACTAAATGGCCAACTTAAGAGAAGTGTCTCATAACACTCAAAAACTACTCCAAGCCCGAACCAACCAATACGACACGATGAAATGTAGTTGAACAACACATAAGAAAGTAGAAATGGGGAGAACAGAACTGAAACTCATGAAACGACCCACTGGGTCGTTACATCCTCCCCTTCTTAAATAAACGTTTGTCCTCGAACGAGTCAAGAAACATACCTGAAACCTCAAATAGGTGAGGATATCTGCTCTGCATCTCCCGCTCATTCTCCTTGGTAGCCTCCTCTATGGGCCAACCTCTCCACCCCACTTTCACTGAAGCTATGTCCTTTGATCTCAACTTTCGAACTTGACGCTCTAAAATAGCCACTGGCTCTACATCATAAGTCAAATCACCGTCTAACTGACCCGTGCTGAAATTCAAAACATGTGACAGATCGCCAATATACTTCCGGAGCATAGAAACATGAAATACCGGATGCATAGTAGACAAGCTGGGTGGCAAAGTAAGCTCATAAGCCACCTCCCCAATCCTCCGAAGTACCTCAAAAAGCCCAATGAACCAATGACTCAATTTACCCTTCTTCCCAAATCTCATAACACCCTTCATGGGTGAAACTTTCAGTAGAACCTTCTCCCCAACCATGTAAGACACATCACGAACCTTCCTGTCAGCATAACTTTTCTGTCTCGACTATGCTGTACGAAGCCGCTTCTGAATCACCTTCTATACCCAAAAGCCTAACCTCACCCGGCTCAAACCAACCAACTGGAGATCTACATCGTCTCCCATATAAAGCCTCATATGGAGCCATCTAAATACTCGACTGATAACTGTTTTTATAACCAAACTCCACGAGCAGTAGAAACTAATCCTATGAACCTCCAAAATCAATGACATAAGCGCGCAACATGTCCTGCAATATCTGAACAGTGCGCTCGGACTGCTTGTCCGTCTGAGGGTGAAAAGTTGTGCTCAACTTGAGTACCCAACTCTCTCTGCACGACCCTCTAGAATTGCGAAGTGAATTGAGTACCTCTATCTGAAATGATGGAAACTGGGACACCATGCAACCAAACAATCTCGCATGTAAATCTCTGCTAACCGCTCCGAAGAATAGGTAGCACACACATGAATGAAATGCGCGGACTTGGTCAGCCGATCCACAATCACCCAAATGGCATCAAACTTCTTCAAAGTCTGTGGGAGCCCAACTACAAAGTCCATGGTGATCCGCCCCCACTTCCACTTTGGAATATCTATATGCTGAAGCAAGCCACCTGATCTCTGATGCTCATATTTCACCTACTGACAATTGAAACACCGAGCTACAAATCCCACAATATCCTTCTTCATTCTCCTCCACCAATAATGCTATCTCAAATCCTGATACATCTTTACGGCATCCGGATGGATGGAATACCGCGAGCTATGGGCCTCATCCAAAATCAACTCCCAAAGCCCATCTACATTAGGTACACATATCCGGCCCTGCATCCTCAATACCCAATCATCACTAATTGTCACATCTCTGGCATCGTCGTGCTGAACTCTATCCTTAAGGACAAGCAAATAAAGATCATCATACTAGTGCTCTCTGATGCATTCAAACAAGGAAGACCGAGAAATCACACAAGCTAAAACTCGACTGGGCTCCGAAATATCCAACCTCATAAATCGATTGGCCATGTCCTGAACATCAACTGCAAGAGGTGTCTCCCCAATAGGAATATATGCCAGACTGCCCATACTCACCGCCTTCCTACTCAAGGCATCGGCCACTACATTGGCCTTCTCTGAATTGTACAATATAGTGATATCATAATCCTTTAGCAACTCCAACCACCTCTGCTGCCTCAAATTGAGATCCTTTTGTTTGAACAAGTACTGGAGGCTACGATGATCAGTAAACACCTCACAAGACATACCATAGAAATAATGCCTCCAAATCTTCAACGCGTGAACAATGGCAGCCAACTCTAGATCATGAACGGGGTAGTTCTTCTCATGGGGCTTCAATTGACGATAAGCATAAGCAATCACTCTACCCTCCTGCATCAACACACACCCAATACCAACTCTCGAAGTATCACAATACACTGTATATGAACCTGAAGTTGATAGCAAAACTAACACTGGAGCTATGGTCAAGGCTATCTTGAGCTTCTGAAAGCTCACCTAATACTCATCCAACCACTTGAATGGAGCACCCTTTTGAGTCAATTTGGTCAAGGGTGATACAATAGATGAAAATCCCTAAATGAACCGACGGTAATAGCCCGCCAAACCAAGAAAGCTGCGAATCTCTATGGTTGAAGACAGTCTGGGCCAACTCTAAACCGCCTCTATCTTCTTCGGATCAACTTGAATACCCTCACCGGACACCACATGCCCTAAGAAAGCCACTGAACTAAGCCAAAACTCACACTTGGAGAACTTTGCATAAAGCTTCTTCTCCCTCAATCTCTGCAACACAACTCTCAAATGCTCTGCGTGCTCCTCCTAACAACTCTCAAAGTCTCAGTCGGTTTTCATTAATGATAATGAAAACTATCATAAACGAGTCTAGATAAGGCCAAAACACACTATTCATCAAATGCATGAATGTTACTGGGGCATTGGTCAGCCCAAAAGATATCACAAAGAACTCATAATGACCATATCGAATCCTAAAGGTTGTCTTAAGAATATTCGAGTCCCTGATATTCAACTAGTGATACCCTGAATGAAGATCAATCTTGGAGAACACTCTCACTCCCTGAAGCTGGTCAAATAAATCATTGATACGAGGCAAATGGTACTTGTTCTTGATGGTAACTTTGTTCAGCTGCCTGTAATCAATGCGTATCCTCATCGTGCCATCCTTTTTCTTAACGAATAGAACATGCGTACCCCACAACGACACACCGGGCCAAATAAACCCCTTATCAAGGTGTTCCTAAAGCTGCTCCTTCAACTCTTTCAACTTCGTCGGTGCCATATGATACGGTGGAATAGAAATAGGCTGAGTGCCTGGCACCAAATCAATACCAAAGTCAATATCCTTGTCCAATGGCATGCCCGACAGGTCTATAGAAAACACATCGGTAAACTCCCTCACTATCGGAACAGAATCAATACTAGGAGTCTCTGCACTGACATTCCTCACAAAAGCTAGGTATGAGAGACAACCCTTCCCAGCCATCCGTTGGGCCTTTAGAAATGAAATCACCCTACTGGGGACTAAATCAGTTGAACCTCACCACTTAATCCGTGGCACACCCGGCATAGCCAACATCACTGTCTTAGCATGACAGTCCAATATAGCACGACACGGAAATAGCTAATCCATGCCTAATATCACATCAAAGTCCACTATACAAAGCAAGAAAAGGTCCACTCGGTTCTCCAGACCGCCAATAGTCACTACACACGACCGATATACATGGTCCACAATAATAGTATCACCCATCGGAGTAGATACACGAACAGATGAAACAAGAGACTCACGAGGTGTATCCAAATAACGAGCAAAATATAATGACACATATGAAAAGTGGAACCAGCATCAAATAACACAAAGACATCTCTGTGGAAAATTGAGACAATACCTGTGATCACGGCATCTGAAGCAATAACATCGGGTCTAGCTGGGAGTGTATAGAAATGGGCCTGACCACCACCTGATCGACCTCCCCCTCTAGGGCGACCCCTATCTAACTGACCCCCATCCCTAGCTGCTTGAGCGGGTGGTGAAGTAACTGGAGATGAAGTCGAGGGCTGACTCCTCTGCTGTGCTACACCCCTGCCCCTACCACGGCCTCGACCACGACTTCGCCTCTAGTGGTCCCAATTGGTGGTACTGGTGGTCGTCCGTCCTGACTGGTAGTGCATGTCCTTACCGATGTGACATAATAGAATAAGAGAAGTTTAGTACCAGAATCAACAGATTCGCACGACAGGAATTTCAAGAATGTGAATTTTTCCTAAAGGTTTTGCAGCCTCCTAAGGATAAGTACAAACGTCTCCGTACCGATCCGTGAGACTCTACTAAACTGGCTCATGACCTGTGAGACCTATGTAACCTATGCTCTGATACCAACTTGTCACGACCCCAAATACCCGGGTCGTGATGGTGCCTATCACAGTACTAGGCAAGCCAATTAAACATTTAAAACATCGAGTTCTTTTTATAAATTCATTTTTCTAAAATAGATTAAGTCTCAAATCTTTCATTTTTAATATATCAACAGAAATACGCAGAAAAGCAGTACAAAAATACATCAACACAGCCTGCATCTGGTGTCACTAGCCATTACCACTACGTACAACTCAACACTGTCTGCTTAATTCAAAATAAGTCTAAAATACAAAGTACTAAGATAGCAAGGAGAGAGATAGGGCTGCGAATTTCGTGCAGCTACCTTGCAATCTCCAGATAAGACTCTGAAAGAGCTGAAGGCTCTCACTCTAATGCTCTGGCACCTGGATCTACACACAAGGTGCAGGGAGTAACGTGAGTATGCCAACTCAGTAAGTAACCAATGTAAATAAAGTTTGAGTGCAGTGACGAGCATTTAAAATAATATGCATACTTTATCAAGAATCTCAACACAAATATCAAAGTCAAAATCTGCAGTTCAACAACCAAATACCTCGTAAAAACTCCAGTTTCAATGAAAATCCTTTAAGGCATTTATTCAACATTTTTCAGTAGAGGCTCAGTTATAAAAGAAGAGTGAAAATAGAAAATTTCATAAACAAGCCCCTCGGGCAAAGTATCACTCTAAGTATAGCCTCTCGGGCAAGCCTCTCAGTCACTCGTGACTCAACTTTCGTCAATCAGTACTCACACTCAACATTCTAGCTCAGTAGATATCTCATAATCATAACCACTGCGGCGTACAGCCCGATCCGTAATATATAGTCGACTACGCTCCTTGGGGGTGTACAGACTCCGGAGGGGCTCCTACAGCCCAAGCGTCATATCGCTGCGGCGTGCAGCCCGATCCAATACATATCGCTGCAACATGCAGCCCGATCTATATATATATATATATATATAGATATCTCGTTGCGACGCGCATCCTGATCCATAACATGTATATAATACTCACCATTAGGTCCTCAACCTCTCTTAGTCATTAACCTCACGACCACTCGGGCATTTCAATGAAAATCAGGACAACTCATCCCAAATAGTTTTCATATAATAAAAAGTAGAGTAATGAAATCAGATTAAACAATGAACATGTAAAACATGACTGAGGATATGGTTTCAAATCAAATAGTATGAGGAAAGTAGTAAAATACCCCTAAGGGTCTAAATAGTTGTCGCGCCCCCTTTTTCCCTCGTGGGCGTCCGGGTTTCGACATTTATGGGGAACAACTCATTTCCTTTTAGGAATTGGGTATTTGAAGAGTCGCCACCTAACGTATTATGGTGCGTTAGGGTACCTAGAGTAATTAACTCGTGTAACTGGTTTGCATTACCAGAGATTAGGGTAAGGACTCGAAATGACCTTGAGGGGAAGGTGTAAGGCACCCCTTGCGGTCCATAACGGTGGGTCCTGACGAAACTTACACTATGTGAATTAGTCATTTTAACAAGTAAATAGTTTCAACACATATTTGCAAATAAAGGTAGTTTTCACTTTATAAAATCATATATGATCAAGGAAATTCAGATAATGAAAGTAAGAGAGGTTTGGACAACATGCATATATAAAGAAAAGGAAGTTTAGAGAATTTAAACACATATGTGAATTGGAAAAGGGAAGTCCTAAGTTGATTGTCCTACAAGATCATACCCATGCAATGCCCCGTAATCACTCTCAATAAGGGCTACACGTGACATTAGCGCGCATGTCATCATATCCTTTGACTACCCATTACCCTCCCCTTAGTGGTTATATAAGCGGGTTTAATTAACTACCTCTAAGCGTGCTGCTACCCGTCCCTTCCTTGTGGTCATGTGTTTAGGACCTCTAAATCTGGACAATTCTAGACAACCTAATGTTTTTAAAAGGTAAAAATCTAGGCGATAGGCAAATAACATGTAGGACAAGCAAATAGGAACAAACAGTTAGAAGGCTCATATTTACCTCCACATGTATATAGGCAATCAAACATCACGTCTAAAACACAGATTTTTTAAAAGAAGTTCCGAAATCCTAAGAACATGATATCTAGATGAACGTTACAGATACAGGATATGCATAAGGAAAGTGGCAGAATCCTAACCAGTTTGCCTACTGGTTTTATAGCCTATTAAGCTTAAGCAATTTCACACATAAACAAAACTGGTTTTATAGTTTTAACGCCCTAAGGCTTGCCTAAGTGCGTACATGCAGTCACGATTCTGGGAAACAGTTTGAAGTTCTTTTATCCTATAAGCATACTTTCTAGTGACATTTAACAAGATACTGTATGATGTTCCAGTTTTAGCACTTAATGCACATGGTAATACCCTATGGACATGAATTCTATCTCTAATGAGTGAAACTGCTATTAGTTCTTATTAGACATGTATACTGACAGATTCAGTGTGACAACCAATTAAACATACATGCATGATTTCTAAAGAGACAGACTTGAATATATGCTGTAACGAAAAACTGAACCTTAGTTATTTTATTCCCTATAGGCATGGCGTCTAATAATGTAAAGTAAAGTAGGCAGAGCTTATTTCAACCAAAGCAAACCTTATAGGCAGGTTATCTAGCAAAACACATTTGAACCAAAGTAAACCCTATAGGCATGTTATCTACTCAACACATGTAAACCAACCCTATAGGCATGTTATATAACAAGGCACATTTGAGCCAAAATAAACCCTATAGGCATGTTATCTACCTAGCTTTATCCACAGTACCATATAACTACCCTCCCTTTTCACTAGTCACCCCAATATCTATTTATAATCAATTATTACAGACCAATGATTGAATGAATTACATAAGTAAAATATAAAATTAAGCTATAGGGAGCCTGAAGTAGGACCAAAGCAAATCCTGTTGTACCAGGCCTTCAATAGTCTTAAATGTCGAGAATTTCATAGCCAAATTCATGTCCAGGTGTGTCAGAATTCCCAAAGGACCTCAAAGATCCCGGACAGTGCCCACACCTAGACCTTTCTCAAATAAAGACTGATTTATGTGTAGTGTGGAAGAGCCAGTCCTAATGCCAGAGTTCAGAGAGATCTCAAGGACCTCTAAGAAGTACACATACCAGAAGGGCAGAACTTAATGATCTAAGAGTAAGTGAGAGTGCATAATTTGAAAAGGGTTTTAGTAAACAATATAGAGAGGACTCTTAGAGGTGAAAAGATTTTTTGAAAACCAATAATAATTTGGTAGTAAAACAGCTTGAGAACAGTATAAAAACACTTTGAAATCAAACACAACTTACAGAACAAACCATATTCAGAAACACTTGGCATGCAGGTTCCACACAGGGAGAGGGGTTGGGGATACATAGAATACACCTTAGTGTATAGTGGAGCACAAAAGCAAACAGATGTACAAAATTACTAAGTTCGTTACATGGAGCAAAGACGTTGAGAACACATAAACCTCAAACATACAACTAGAGAGACTAGATGACTTAGCAAAGCAGAGTAGGAAAGGACTTAAATGAACAGACTAGGCAAAACACCACACAAGCATGCTAATCACACACTGAACAAAACAAGATTTAGACATGCTAGATAAATAGTAAATAGGTAGGCATAGTTGAGACATGCTAATCATATATTGAACAAGGCAGTATTAGGCATGCTAGGTAAATAGTAGACATGCAAGTATGCTAATCACATATTGAACAAAGCAATATTAGGCATGCGATAAACAGTAAATAGGAGCAGAAATGAACTTAGGACTGATGAACTAAGGCAGTAATAAAACACATAGGGTTTAGATTCTAAAATTTAATTAGAGGCATACCAGTTAAGGAAAGAGAACACAAGATGCAATGCAAGTGTTCTGTAATTTCTAGCCTTGGCTTACAGCCCGTAAGACTAATGAAGATCACCAGTAGCAGAAAGAACAGAGAGAGATTTTTTACAGTGTAAGAGTAATAGTGAACTAATGTTTGTGTCTTGAACTGAGACTAGAGAAGAGTATATATAGCAGTTTAGGAGTGGAGCAGAATAAGGTAAAAGAAATCAAATCTCAGCAATTAGGGAAATTACAAAATCAATCACACACGATATTAGCGTAGTCTTCCTTTAATTAAGGACAACTACTCAACGGTTAAAGGACAGGAGTCACTTAAGGCAAGAAAATCAAATCAGACCTAAGTAAAGAAGTAAACAAACAGGAGTTTAATTAAGGAAATAATCGTGAAGAATTAGTAACATTATAGGCAATAAGGTAGTAAGAATAATTAAAGTCATAAACAAAAGAATAAATCAAGAATCAACACATAAGCTTTAACCAAGCAAATCAATAAATCGAGATTCAAAATAATACTGATTTAAAGAGAGGAAAAATATCAGTTTTCCACAAATAGGTGAGTAGGCTAAACAAAACTTCATAAACACACATAAATTAGCCAAGAGATCGGCTCAAAAACCCTAGCAGAGATGAACTAGGGTAAAAATCACATGATACTGAATTAGACTAAGCAAAATCATGAAAGTCAAAGCACAGAAATAAACAATGTAACAGCTAGCATGGAAAAACTCAGAATCAGAGCAAAACAAATGTAAGAAATTGGAGCTTTAGCTTAAATCAACTAAGGTTCAAACAATATTAACATAAATCGATCAGTAACACTTAAGAACCACGATTAAACACTTGAAATTCAGAAAGGCTTTGAAAAATGTGAGTTCAGTAAACCCTAGTTTTAGGAAAAACGGAGAATCGATCAAAACCCATAAGACCTTCGTGAAAACATGTGAAATAGACTCGATTCATCTCAGATCTGGACAGATCTGAGAAGGTCAAAGGATAAAATATTAGGATTTTTTAGAAGGCGACAAAGTCGAGCATAGACTTAAGAAATCATGGATTCAAGACAAAAAATGAGAAAGATCTTACTCAAAATCAAACCAAATAGCCTGAAACAGGCAAGAAAACCCCAAGGTGTAAACAGATCGCCTAGGTCCCTTGAGGATCTCCTCAAGGATTCAAGAAATGGAGATACCATGGCAAGCAGGAGGCCGATGTAGGCCTGAGATGACAGAGAAACATCGTAGAACGAAGGGCTAAGCCAGTGACAGCGTTTGGAGATTATGGTTTAGGTAGAGAGCATTTGAGAGAGGAGGTGAACAGATGACGGCGTGGAAGGGTGGGGAATGATTAGGGTTTGGGGGTGTAGGTTAGTTTAATTATGGTAAGGGGAAATCTAGGCCGTTGATCAAAATGATCAAGGGCCAGGATAGGCCGGGGTATTGGGTAGGGTAGGCTTAAATTGGGTTAGGGTCAGATGGGATTTGGGCTGGTGTAGGATTAAAAAATTAGGCTATCTAATTGGCTAAATCCAAAAATAAGAGGGCCATTTATTAAATACCCATTTAATTGATAAAAATATTTTAAAAAAATAATTAATAGGTTGTAAAAGATGATTTTCATGCCTGGAAATATTTTAAAATAATTACTTAATATTTTATAAATATAAAAGGCTATTTTCTGGTAAAATAATGTAATAATGCATGCATACGCTATAATTGCAAAGTAATTGTAATTGCATCCTAAAAATATAAATGTGGCTATTTGTGCAATAATTGAAACTTAGTACAAATGCAAATGATAAAATTAAGCCACAAAAATTATTATAAAACTATTTGTGATGGAATCAGTGATTGTTTTATAAAATAAATGCTGGGATAAGTTAATTAAAATGTTTTAAAAAAATGCAGAAATTGTGTGAAAAATACTAATTGATGCCAAAGCATAGTTTTGAAATATTATGGGAAAAATTGGGTATCAACAGCTGCCCCTCTTTACTTAGAAAGGATGAAAGAGTTTTCGGGTAAAGAAATGATGGCTAATTTTGACTGAATGGAATGTTTTTAAGGAAAAGGTCGGACTCTGGTCTTTGAGCTACCTATATATTCCTGGTTTTACAGGAATCAAGCCATGTAGTTCTGGATCCATCGGCGAAATGTACCGATAAAGCCATTACAAGAACGGACACGGGATTGCGGGATGAATGCAAGAGTAGTTATGGTAAACGGTCAAGTTTGAGATAGCAAAGGAACTAGAGCGAGGTCGCTTCCGCCGGGATAGCGGTTGCTTACATGTCACCTACAGATAAAGAGATACTACAAACATGTATTTGTGCGAAAATTTAAACATGATGCAGATTCCCTTTGGACCATGAAAGTGGTCTTTGGACGGTTAAGGATGACGTCCTCAGACCATGATGCCCTGGGCCATAAATTGTTCAGTGAGGGATTCGCAGGCCATGAAATGATGTTCTCAGGCCATGAAGATGGTGACTCCGAACCATGACGTCTTTGAATAATGATATGCAAATTTGAAGGATCCTCAGGCCATGGCATGATGTCTTCTGGCTATGAGGATTATGCCTTTAGACTATAACGCCTTTGGAAGATTGGCGTAATTTCAGCCCATGAGATGCAATAATATGATGTTAACAAGACAAGGCTTAGTCTTGTGAAATGAAGGGCAGAGCTTAGCCCGATAGAAAAGCAAATAGATAGTACCGGAACTGAGCAACATTTATGCAAGGAGAGACAATGCAAATATGGAGGCAGGGATTAACCTCATGCAAATATGGAGGTAGGGATTAGCCTCATGCAGATATGAAGGCAAGGATTAGCCTCATGCAAATATGGAGGCAGGGATTAGCCTCATGCAGATATGAAGGCAAAGATTAGCCCCATGCAGATATGTAGGCAGGGATTGGCCTCTTGCAGGTGTGGAGGCAGGGATTAGCCTCATGCAGATATGGAGGCAGGAATTAGCCTCACGTAGATATGAAGGTAATGATTAGCCTTATACATATATGGAGGTAGGGATTAGCCTCATACAGGTGTGGAGACAGGGATTAGCCTTATGCAGATATGGAGGCAGTGATTAGCCTCATGTAGATATGGAGGCAGGGATTGACCTCTTGCAGGTGTGGAGGCAGAGATTAGCCTCATGCAAACATGGAGGCAGGGATTAGCCTCACACAGATATGAAGGCAAGGATTAGCCTCATGCAAATATGGAGGCAGGGATTAGCCTCATGCAGGTGTGGAGGCAGGGATTATCCTCATGCAGATATGGAGGCATGGATTAGCCTCATGCAGATATGGAGGCAAGGATTAGCCTCATATAGATATGGAGGCAGGGATTATCCTCACACAGATATTCCGGCAAGGTTTAGCCTTATCCAGATATGGAGGCAGGGATTAGCCTCATGCAGGTATGGAGGCAGGGATTAGCCTCATGCAGATAGTTAGGCAAGGATTAGCTTCATGCAGATATGGAGGCCAGGATTAGCCTCATGCAGGTGTGGAGGCAGGGATTAGCCTCATGCAGATATAGAGGCAGGGATTAGCCTCATGCAAATATGGAGGTAGGGATTAGCCTCATGCAGGTGTGGAGGCAGGGATTAGCCTCATATAGATATGGAGTCAGGGATTAGCCTCATGCAGATATGGAGGCAGGGATTAGCCTCATGCAGGTGTGGAGGCAGGGATTAGTATCATGCAGGTATGGAGGCAGGGATTAGTCTCATGCAAATATGGAGGCAAGGATTAGCCTCATGCAGGCAGGGATTAGCCTCATGTGGATATGGAGGCAAGGATTCGCCTCACGCAGATATGGAGGCAAGGATTAGCTTTATGCAGATATGGAGGTAGGGATTAGCCTCATGCAGGTGTGGAGGTAGGGATTAGCCTCATGCAGATATAGAGGCAAGGATTAGCCTCATACAGATATGGAGGCAGGGATTAGCCTCACACAGATATGGAGGTATGGATTAGCCTCATGCAGATATGGAGGCAGGGATTAGCCTCATGCAGGTGTGGAGGCAGTGATTTGCCTCATACAGATATGGAGGTAGGGATTAGCCTGATGCAGATATGGAGGTAGGGATTAGCCTCATGCAGGTGTGGAAGCAGGGATTAGCCTCATGCAGATATAGAGGCGGGATTAGCCTCATGCAGATATGGAGGCAGGGATTGGCCTCATGTAGGTGTGGAGGCAGGGATTAGCCTCATGTAGATATGGAGGCAGGGATTAGCCTCATGTAGATATGGAGGCAGGGATTGGCCTCATGCAGGTGTGGAGGCAGGGATTAGCCTCATGCAGGTGTGGAGGCAAGGATTAGCATCATGCAGGTAGGGATTAGCCTTATGCAGGGATTAGCCTCACGCAGATATGGAGGCAAGGATTAGCTTCATGTAGATATGGAGGCAGGGATTAGCCTCATGCAGGTGTGGAGGCAGGGATTAGCCTCATGTAGATATGGAGGCAGAGATTAGCCTCATGCAGATATGGAGGCAAGGATTAGCCTCATACAATTATGGAGGCAGGGATTAGCCTCACACAGATATGGAGGCAAGGATTAGCCTCATGCAGATATGGAGGCATGGATTAGCCTCATGCAAGTGTGGAGGCAGGGATTAGCCTCATGCAGATATGGAGGTAGGGATTAGCCTCATGTAGATATGGAGGTAGGGATTAGCCTCATGCAATTGTGGAGGCAGGGATTAGCCTCATGCATATATGGAGGCAGGGATTAGCCTCATGCAGATATGGAGGCAGGGATTAGCTCATGCAAAGAACAAATAGCAAATAAGTGTAGAATGTTTCTTAGCTGGGGATACGTTCAGTGTCTGGTGGCCTGTTTGATAGTGATTTTGCTTCGTGTATATATGTTTGCGAATGCTATTGCTACATCAGATGTGCCTCTGTTCAAAGTAAAATTGTAAGTTTTGTGAGGAGAGGTTGGTTCGTGCTTGTGTCCGCTGACCTTGTTTTGTTCCGTTCTGGAGGCCTTATTTTAGTTTCCCTGGCTAACACCTGACTATTACGAAAATAAAGTTTTTGAAAATATGCAATTATTGATAAAAATAGATCCATATTGAAATATCATGTAATTTTTAGATGAACTAATGACTGTAACACATTTAAGAGACATTGCAGCTTTCTCATGTTAGAATTTTGAGGGTCCTCCTCAAAATTTTGCCCCAATTTGGTAGATGATCCTTCGGTCGTTTGCGGGTAACGAGCCTTGTTGAACCTTCTTAGGAATTTTGAGAATCTTTCTCAAAATTTTGCCCCAGTTTCTTAACCGATTTCTGACCGTCTGGCATATGTTGGCGTTGGTTGGACTTGCTCCGAAATTTTGAGGGTCCTCCTCAAAATTCTACCCCAGTTTCGGATCTTGGGGGAAATAGAAATTTTATTATGATATGACCGAACCCACAGGTCTGCCTATATATTCCCTCTTAAACGGGAATCAGGTCAAGCGTAGTTCAATTACATCAAATGAGGAAATGTAAATAGTCTAAGCATAGTATCTCTTGACTGCGTCTGAATTGATTGGCTTTGGCCAAATTTCTCAATCCATTTCTGCAAGTATGAGTGATCCTCCTGTTAGCACCCTATGAACCATGTAAGGACCTTGCTAGTTGAGAGAGAATTTCCCTTTGGCTTCATCTTGATGTGGGAATATCTTCATCAGTACAAGCTGTTCTGGCATGAATTGTCTTGGTTTGACCCTTTTGTTGAAAGCTCTGGACATTCTATTCTGATAAAGCTAACCGTGATATACTATGTTTATTCTCTTTCTATTTATAAGGGCCAATTGCTCATAGTGACTCCTTATCCATTCTGCATCGCTGAGTTCAGCTTCTTGTATGATTCTTAAGAAGGAATCTCTACCTCGGCTGGGATGACAACTTCGGTACCATAAACCAGCATATAGGTAGTTGCCCCGGTTGATGTGCGGGATGTAGTGTGGTATCCCAACAGATCAAAGGGTAGCTTCTCGTGCCATTGTTTGTGGTTTTCTACCATCTTCCTTAGTATCTTCTTGATGTTTTTGTTGGCAGCTTCTACGGCTCCATTCATCTGAGGTCTATAAGCTGTGGAATTCTTGTGCTTGATTTTGAAAGTTTCATACATGGCTTTCATCAAATCACTGTTAAGATTGGCAGTATTATCAGTGACAATAGACTTGGGAACTCCGAATCGGCAAACAATACGATCTTTGACAAAGTTTGCGATGACTTTCTTGGTCACAACTTTGTAAGATGCAGCCTTTACCCCTTTTGTGAAGTAAGCAATGGCTACCAGAATAAACCTGTGCCCGTTTGAAATAGTGGGCTTGATGGGACCGATGCCATCCATTCCCCTAGCGACGAATGGCCAAGGTGAGCTTGTTGCATTGAGCTCATTTGGCGGCACTTTTATCATATCGGCATGCACTTGGCATTTGTAGCATTTGCGGACATACTGGACGCAATCTGTCTCCATGGTCATCCAAAAGTAACCGGGCCTAAGTATCTTCTTGGCCAAGGCAAAACCATTCATATGCGAGCCGCAAGTCCCAACATTTATATCCTCAAGTAGTTTAGAAGCTTCTTTTGCGTCGACACATCTTAGCAATCCTAAATCAGGAGTTCTTCTACACAAGTTTCCTCCGTTGTAGAAGAAGTGATTGGACAATCTTCGGAGCGTGCGTTTTTTAGTGTGGTTTGCATACTCCGAATATTCTCCTTTCGCCAAATACTCTTTGATGTCATGGAACCAGGGTTTTCCATCCGTATCTTCTTCAACGTAGGCACAATATGCCGGTTGATTATGAATTCTCACTGGGATAAGATCGATGAAATTCTTGTCTGGATGCTGTAACATAGATGACAAGGTGGCCAATGCATTGGCAAACTCATTTTGAATTCTGGGCACATGCCGAATCTCTATCTTTGTGAACCTCTTTCTCAATTCCTGTACATGGTGCAGATATGACAATATCTTGGAATTCTTGGTGGCCCACTCTCCTTGTACCTGGTGCACAAGCAAATCTGAATCACCGATTACTAGCAGCTCCTGAATATTCATGTCGATTGCCATGTTGAGTCCTAGTATGTAGGCTTCATACTCTGCCATGTTGTTGGTGCAGGGAAATCTAAGTTTAGCAGATACCGGATAATGTTGACCCATTTTTGATACCAAAACCGCTCCAATGCTCACTCATTTAAAATTTGTAGCTCCGTCGAAGAACATCCTCCAACCGTCGTATGCTTTGGTAATGTTTTCTCCTACGAATGACACCTATTCATCAGGAAAATACATTTCAAGGGTTCGTATTCTCCTCCCACCAATTTTTCAGCAAGATGATCTACCAATGCTTGTCCTTTGACCGCCTTTTAAGTTACGTAGACGATATCGAACTCACTTAACAATATCTACCATTTGGCTAACTTCCCAATTGGCATGGGTTTCTGAAATATGTACTTGAGAGGGTCCATCTTGGATATGAGGTATGTAGTATATGCATAGAAGTAATGCCTTAACTTCTGGGCTATCCAGGTCAAAGCACAACAAGTGCATTCCAACAAATAATACTGTGCTTCGTAAGGTGTGAACTTCTTACTCAAGTAATATATGACTTGCTCCTTTGTCCCTGTCTCGTCATGTTGTCCCAAAACACATCCGAAGGCTCCATCCAATACAGATAGATAGAGTAACAAAGGTCGTCCTGGTTCTGGCAGGACCAGAACTAGTGGTGTGGACAGGTACTCCTTGATTTTGTCGAAAGCTTTCTGACAATCCTCGGTCTAGCTTGTCTCGGCATCTTTCCTCAGCATCTTGAAGATAGGTTCACATATAACTGTGGATTGTGCTATGAAGCAACTAATATAGTTGAGACGTCCTAGGAAGATCATCACGTCCTTTTTGCTCTTAGGTGGTGGTAACTCCTGAATAGCCTTGACTTTAGATGGATCCAGCTTGATCCCTCGACGACTGACAATGAATCCCAGTAACTTTCTGGCGGGAACCCCAAATGCACACTTTGCGGGGTTCAATTTCAAGTTGCACCTCCTTAGCCTGTCAAAGAACTTTCTCAAGTCCACTATATGATCAGCGGCCCTCTTGGATTTGATAATGACGTCGTCCACACACACCTCTATTTATTTGTGTACCATATCATGGAAGATGGTTGTCATGGCTCTCATGTAGGTAGCCCCAACATTCTTTAGACCAAATGGCATCATCTTGTAGCAGTATACCCCCATGGTGTAATAAAAGTGGTTTTCTCTGCGTCTTCTTCATCCATCCAGATCTGGTGATAACCTGCAAAGCAATCCACAAAGGATTGGAATTCATGCTTGGCACAATTGTCGATCAGGATGTGTATGTTTGGCACTGGAAAGTCTTCCTGGGACTTGCTCTGTTTAAATCCCGATAGTCAACACATACTCTAACTTTCCCATCTTTCTTCGGAACTGGCACAATGTTGGATAACCAAGTTGGGTACTCAACAACCATGAGAACTTTGGCTTTGATCTGCTTAGTGACTTACTCCTTGATTTTCAAGCTCATATCTGGTTTGAATTTTTGAGTTTCTGCTTCACTGGCGGACACATGGGATTGGTAGGCAGCTTGTGAGCCACTATGGACGTGCTCAAACCGGTCATGTCATCATATGACCATGAGAAAATATCCTCATATTCCTTTAAGAAGCGAAACTCTTCTTTCTCTGTTGGTGATAAGTGAATGCTGATGCGAGTCTCCTTGACGGTCTCGACGTCCCCCAAATTTACTGCTTCGGTTTCGTCCAGATTGGACTTAGGCTTATTCTCAAAGTTTTCAACCTCCCTGACCACTTCCTCAGGTATCTCATCTTCTTCGTCCGAATCACTATCTTCATGTTGTGTTGCCTCATTACATGTCATATTCACCGGTTCATCAGTAAAAGTAACAATAACGCTATAGAAAGAAAAAATATGGAAGATAATAATAAATACTAAAGAGCAATGCATTTGATTATGACTTAAAACATCCAAACGAGTACGTCTCGATGAATCAAGCATTTATTTTGAAACAAGTGAGTCTTTAAAAACAAAATTACTGAAATAAATGCCTAGAATGACTATAGGAATAAAATTTGCCAAGCTACCTACTGACTGGGCGGGCCCGGGATGGTGTGGTGGTCCAGTTCTTGAGAACAACTCCCTTCTTCACAGTCTGACTAGTGAGGCTTTCTTCCTCCTCCTCCTCCTCAATTATTGCATTGCAGTCCATGTCTTCATCCTCCAAGAATAGATTCCTCATCTTAGCTAATGCTTCTTCTTCTGCAGTTTCCCATATTGTATCAGTTTGGTGAAAAGCCTGATCCAGATGTGGCACCAGTTGCTCGAGATAGTAATAAAGCCCACGCCATGGAGGTGACTAATCATTATACTCTTTCCATGTATACTGATATCTGAGCCCGAAGGTAGTACTGTGATGTTTCAGCTGTATTGGTTTGGTAATACCCTGGAGATTCTTCCCAAGCCCCTTGTCGGGTTCATACCAAGACCATGCCAATATGCTTTCTATCTTGCTACTCCACCATTTGTCTTTCTCAACAGCATTGACACGTTTGATGTGATGATAAGTTTCCCCTCCTAGCCTTCTTCTATTCCCGACAACCGGGATGGTTTGACTGGTGCAAATGGGGTTACTCCCATCTCCGTGAATGATCACCTCCTGATGGTTCCATTCAAATTTCATGGCTTGATGCAGTGTGGAAGCCACAACCCCAGCAACATGTATCCATGTCAGCCCAACAGAAGATTGTATGAGGCTGATATGTCGAGCACCTGAAACTCGACGTCGAACCAAGTTAGCCCCATCTGCAGGCAAAGGTTAATTTCCCCAATTGTGCCCCTTTGAGACCCATCGAAAGTTTTCAAGTTCATGCTCCCTGCCCGTATTTCATGAAAACCTTTGTCCAATCTTTTCAGAGTATCTAACAGACAAATATTGAGGCTTGAACCTCCATCAGTCATGACCCTGACAATGAATTTATCTTCAAATTGCACTGTGATATGCAATGCTCGGTTGTGATTTAACCCTTCAGGCGGTAGCTTATCTTCGTGGAAGATATCTTATGAGTTTCCAGCACCTTCCCTACCTTATTGGACATCTCTCCGTAGGTGATATTGTCAGGTACATAAGCTTCACTCAACACCTTCATCAAAGCATTCTTGTGTGTCTCTGAATTTAGCAACAGTGACAGTATGGATATCTGAGATGGGGTTTTGTTCAAATGATCAATGAAGGAGTATTCCCTTGCTTGTACTTTCCTCTAAAGGTCATCTGGTCCTGTTTCAATGACATGCTACTTGGTAGTGGCATCCTTACTTGGTCCCTCCTAAGTGTTCAGGTGTATAGATTCTCCCGGTCCTAGTCATTCCTTGCACAACATTGGATTCCTCCATCTTTGCCTTTCCTTTTCACCTAGCCTCGTCAACATAATCTCAGGGTATTGCGTTTGAGTTGAAAGAAGGTGTGGATGATACTATTACAGTGAAAGGTGTGGCCACTTCTACTTCAAATGGAACGGGGGTGGCAGCTATCATACCTCCTTTTTTCTTTACACCCCGGAAGGGTATAAATAAAGGAGTTTTTCCAATTAAAGGACAATTGAAACGGGATTTATTGTTAAAAGATTCAGAGTCGCCACTTGGGAGATTTATGGTGTCCCAAGTCATCGGTTCGAATCCCGAGTCGAGGAAAAGGTTGACTCTGTAATACAGTCCGCGAACCAAAAATCCGAGTAAGGAATTATGTTAACCCGGAAGAAGGTGTTAGGCATTCTCGGATTCCTTGGTTCTAGCACGGTCGCTCAACTGTTATAATTGGCCTATTATCTGATTTTAGAACATTTTGAACCTATATGCACTTTAACTTTATAACCGCTCTTATTAATTTTAAGGAAGATTTTAACGTCAACCAAAACACATCTTTTGATCGCGCCACATGAAATGCACCCGCAGTCTGAGACATATTCTATTTGACGTTGTTACGATTTGGATTTGGGTCACATGAAATGCACACCCAAGTTTAAGAAGGTAAATTATTAAAAGCGCACCTAAAGTGAATAATGCGTTATTATCTTTGGGGAGGGCCGTGAAATTCGCTAAACGGTCTATCCCGAAATCTAAGTATTTTTGGTATAGCTATTTATTGAGGGCCCCGCAATTTGCATTTTTGTTCGGCGAGACTCATCTCATTTTTATTTTTTTTAAAAAAAGCAAATCTAAAGCAACCTATAATTTTCTACTTAGTTTGTCTCTAATAATAAAAGAAAAAGCCCTAATTAATTAGTATTGTTCAAGAACTAATATACTTACGTCCTTGACTTTTATTCAAAATTTCAGTAATTCCCTTGGGCTTCAAGCTCAGCCCAGTAAGAATAAGACACAGTCAAAACTCAAATTGGGCTTCGGACAGACTTCATTCAGGCCCAACCTTGACATTCAGGCTTATTAACTTGCAAATGATGGAGCTATTTCACATCTATTCGAATCAACACTTGACATACTCATATGCTCATCTCAATAAAATTCAAAACAGCTAGACGTCTAAACCGACTGGATTGGATTTATATTCTAAAATTCAGATTTTTCTTATCTATTTACCTACTAGTGAACTTCTGGATATTACTAAAGGCAAAACAAACTGGGAAACGTGAATTGAATTTTAACAAAAATAGTCATGAATATAAACCTCAGATGAGCAGGCTAAGCAACTTAATTACGAGATTTTACTTACACTAACACGAACAGGTTAATAGCCTAACTTCACACTTTATTCACATCTAATCATCATACAGCTAAACTAAACTACTTAATGAAACATAGATGTTGATATGAGTAACTAATCTACTGATCTTAGCTACTGCAATACAAAGTTGTTTGAGGCGTCTCTTTAGCTTGAAATTAAAATTAATGTGGATATCATACGCTGATCTCAAAATCAATTGCAACACCCAAACTATTTCTGTTTTTTTTTTAAAAAAATAAAACCGTTAAACTAAAGCAAGTTCTAAGCTATACTAAGGCTACAACTGGATAACCACAAATTAACAGTCCAAAACAGTCCAATTAGGTACAAATTACACAGTCCGAGTTTCATGTGAATATAAATCCAATTAGACTACACTACACAGTTACATATCATTAATATCTACTTAACTACAAATGTATAGTCATCCAAACATGCATTATCCAGTAAACAAATGTCTGAGTACTTTCATTTCATGTTCATCTCAAAGCTACATCAATTTGAGTTCAAGTGTGCACCTGGAAGTTTAAATAACAAGAGAGAAGAGAGGTCAGCAGTAGCTTAGCAGATGATCAAAACAGCCCAGAAACAGAATCAGCAATCCAAAGTTGAGTTCCGAGAAGGACAACACCAATATTAAACCAAATAAACTTGAAGAAAACCCAAAACAGCAAGCAATTGAGCTCAAAAATTGAACACACTCAACAACTAACCCACAGCTAACTCAATCCAATCAGATTCATTTCAACAAATGATTACAAACGCAGTCAGATTTCAAATATCCAACAGAAACAAAGGGAATTCAAGCTATTTTGGTTTCGAAATGACCTAGAGAGTTGAACTGAGGCTAGAATTCGAAAATGACCTAAGGAAAAGCAATGAAACAGTGTTTTTTTGGATTTTCTGTTATGTTTTTTTTTTCTGAAAAAGCTTAAGATCTAAAAGAGATTTCAAATTTCAGGTCTAACTTTATGAATCTGAAATTCAAACTTCAACTTCTGAAACTATAGAGTATTTTTGGGGGGGTATTTTTGAGCTGAAAAACTTGTGAATTAAGGCAGATAGGCTGCCATTTATAGGCCCAAATGAGGGCAACCCTCAGATTTCAAATTTATCAATTTAGTCCCTCTTTTATTTTACTCTTTAGCTGGTTACTCCCTCATTTCTTAACTTGTTGCCCAAGCTAATACTCTAACACTTTCTGAAAATCTGTTATGGACCCCATATAGAATGTTCTAGAGAGTTCTTATTCATCCACTTGTAAGATTCCCTACCCTTGAGTTACCCCAATTACCCTTAACTTAACCCTGAAATCATTAACCTACCCCCAGCCCTGTTAACTAACCAAACAACCGTGGTCTAGCTAAACAAACTCAATCACACATCCTAAACTTAAGTAACCACTGACCTATTACCAATCAACAGACAAGCTAATTAACAACCAAAACCAACATCACAGACTGAACAAGAACTAAACTAAACACTGAACAAGAACTAATTCTTATACTAATGGCAAAATTAACATTTAACAGAACTCGAACAACAATCAAATAAGAAAAACTTCAATTACTAACCCTAGACGGATAACACCGAACCCAGATCATTTAATGAAGCAAAATCGTCAAGAAGAGAGGACAATTCGAAAATACAACAAAGAGAGAAACTCACTGATTTCAAGCCTTCGATTCGATTGACTTCTCACTTGGTTTTCAAACAATATTATGTGCTTGTTCTTTCCAAGAACAATCACATAATACAATTTGAACCCATATGAGCCCTTGGCTAACCCAAGAAATTCCAGAAACGTCGACAGAAACCCTAGATCCAAAATTCGCGGCGGTCCAGTGGGATTTGAAGAAAATTAGTCAAAGGTTTAGGAAAAGGGTGGTGAGAGGAGTATGTGGTGTGATTTTGGGGGGGGGGGGCATAGACGAATTTGGGTTTTGGCCGGAAAACATTGATTCAACATTCGACTCGTTTGGTTATGATTCGAGGAATGCTATGGACAGATTCGAGATGAGGGAGAAGAGGAGATTCTAGGGTGTTATTTTGGTCTGGATTGGAGGCCGGTGCCGCCATCGATGGTGAGGGTTTGGGGCGGCTAAACTAGGGTTCTTCTGAGGAGGGTTAATGAAAGAGACGATGGAGGGGGGGAGTGAAGGGGTTCGGACAGTCTTATACTAATAAGAACCAACTTCTCCACCGTTGGATTGATTAACCTCGACGGCCTGGATCGATCGACGCCAAATGACGTCGTTTTAGTTATGCAAATGGGCGGACCGGGTAGAGGCTACTGGGCTGGGTCATTTCGGGTGTGTATTTGGGCTGAATAAACGAATTTAAACGGCCCACTTCGTTGTAACAGTCCACTTCTCACTTTTTATTTGTATTCTCTTTATTTATTTTATCTATTTTTGTATTTCATTATGTATTTTTGTATTTTTTCTGATTTTATAAAAATGCAAAAAGTAAAATAGAGTCCTAATATATTTCAAAGTTAAACTAATTAACTCCTAAAATTGTTTAAAATCTATTTCGTGACAAATTCAACAATTAACAATTAAAAATACAAAAGTGGACTATTTTTTGTTATTTTCTTTATATTTTTTTCTAAAAACAAATTAACCCCTAATTAATCCTAAAATATGAAGTTAAATCCTAAACGCAAATGCCAAATGTATTTTTTTGTATTTTCATATGAATTAAAATGCACAAATAAAATGCAAACAATTAACAGAAAATGACACAAAATTCACAAAATTGTAAAATAATGAAAAAGATCATTTTGTGTGAATTTTTGGGAATAATTCATATATAGGGCAAAAATCACGTGCTCACAGCAGCAGGTGGAGCTACCTCAACCTCAAATGGAACCAATGCAGCTACCTCAACCTCAATTTATGACTAAGTTTGCACTACAATAGGAGTAAGTGTGACTGCAGGCTTAAAGTCATCGCCCTCTCGAATGAGCTTGATTAACCCCTCAGACCCATTCTTCATCCATATCGATCACATGTATCCCGCCACTCATATGATTTGGGAGAGGGTTGTTGCGGACATTGGGTGTGGCTTTTTTTGCTTGTATGACCTTGTTGTCAATCAGCGTTTGGATTTTATCTTTCAATGTTCGGCACTTGTCAATGGTGTGCACTTTCATACCGGAATGGTATGCACAGGTTTTGGTTGGGCTGACCCATTGGGAATAGGGGTGACGTAACCAGCGGCTTTCAACTTTTTATACAGCTGGTCGATGGGTTCAGCAATAGCGGTGTATTGTCTGGGTGGTTTGCGGTCAAAATTGGGTCATGGTTTTGGATAATTTTGTCGAGTTGGAGGTGACTGGAAATGATATGGTTGGGAATTATAGGTATGATAGGTAGTGGCTGGTTAGGAGTATCTGGGAGATGAGGGTTGGTATGTGGGTGGTGGTGCTTGGTATGTGGGTGGAGGTGTTTGATATGTGGGTAGAGGTGTTTGATATGTAAGTGGAGATTTCGGGCCTTGATCCACCATTACTACCCCAATGCCTCTTTTCTTTGATATACCACCTGATTGTAATGCCTTGTTTGTGGCCTGTAATGCCTCAAAGTTTGTTACCATCCTGCTCTAGATGCCTTCTTCGATTCTTTCTCCGAGTTTGATGATATTAGAGAATTTATGATTTTCAATAACCATCAACCTTTCATAATATTGCGGATCGTATGCTCTAACGAAGAACTTGCTCATATATTCCTCATCCAAATATGGTCTGACCTTGGCTACTTCTGACCTCCAACGGGTAGCATACTCACGAAAAGTATCGGTGGGCTTCTTCTTAAGGTTCTGAATGTAGAAAATATTTGGTGCATTTTCTGTGTTGAACCTGAATCGGTCCATGAAATCAGACACCATACTCACCCAGTTGGACCATTTCTTAGGATTTTGGCTGATGTACCAGGACAAAGCATCTCCCGTAAGACTTCTCATAAAGAGTTTCATCCACAATAGGTCCTCAGATGAACCCTGGGATCACCTATACCATCAAACATCTCGAACTTAGGAGGTTTGTAACCCTCTGGCAGTTCTACATCTGGTTGTATACACAGGTCTTCATAGTTCAAACCTTCTATCCCTTTGCCTCCTTCGACACCCTGAACTCGACTTATCAACTTCTTGAGTTCCTCAGCCATGTTCTTGATGAGCAAGTTCTTCTCAGCGAATTCTGGTGTATAGGAAGTTAGTTGGATAGAGTGAGGTATGGTTTCCACACATATAGGGTTGTTTTGGTGAGTGCCAGGTACTTGGGTGTAGTGGTAGTCATTGGTTGAGTTTTGAGGATCAGGAAAGGGTTGTGGTGTGTTTTGGGGAGTGTGATAAATGGTGGTTGGTGGGTATTGGATTGGTTGATGGTGGTGTTGTGATAGAGTTGGTATCGGTAAGGGATTGAGATTTTGGGGTGGGGTTGCATATTGATACGGTGCAGAAGGGTTTTGTAGATGTTGGTTTGGTGTGTTTTGGGGAAGCGATGGGTTCTTTGTGTTTTGTTGGTTGATGTCGGGGATATTCAGGGTGAGTGATAGGTTTGCCAAGTTGTGAACCTGCTCAAGTTCTCCCTGTAGCTTCAGTATCTTTTGTTCCAACCTCAAAACTAAATCATTTGGTGCTGGAGTACTCTGACCGCCTGAAGTTTCTGCATTTTCCACATTCTCTTTTCGAATACCACTTAAGTCGTCCATTTTAGCTTTCCCTTTGCTCTTTGTATTACTTGGAGGAGGAGGAGGTGGAGGGCCTCTAGATCTGGTGTGATAGTCTGATGATGCCAGTATGAGCAAACCAACCTTAGGGGATGGGAATAAAGAATAAAGAAAAACAAAAAGGTAAACAAGTCAGTAAGGATTCTGAGATGTTTGCAGTATTTAAACACATATTGCAGGAATGTAAATTCACGTCCTAATTTGGGAACCTCGTTGTGCCCGAGGTAGGCCTAACGACAAATACATTTGGAAAGATTTAGTGCCAATAATTGCCTCATTTCATTAATATAAAAATAAACGCCTCAAAATGAAACTAAATAAGATAATGTTTCTAATGGCACCTGGCCTTATTACATTTGAAAGGAAAGCAAGTAAATCTAATCTACTTGGTCCCAGAAGGACCCTCTCCAGACCGGATACTGTTGTCGATCAACTCTCCCAGCCCGTGTTGGTTCAGCAGTAGGAATGCCCTCGCCAGATGCCCTCGTTCATTTCCTTCAGTGTTCTGACAGTCAGTGACCCTCTTCCTTATCTTCCCTTCCAATTCCATTAAACTGTACTCCAGATATTCTAGCCTCTCGCTGGATTTAACAGCTCTTTCTTTCCACTCGTTAATCATCTCCATGTCAGCCTTATGCTGCGCCATATGCCCAGCTTCAAAATCTTGAACTCTTTTCCTCATCTTGTTGTACTTCACATCTGCTTCGGCAAACTCATCTATGACCCTATTTCTCGGACCAACCCTTGGCTCAAAAATTCCTGATAGATTATCATCCAACCATGAGGGGTGAAAGTACGAATGGCCCGCATGGTATCGGTCCGGCTCGATGGTATCCTTCTCCACAATGATCTTCAAAGTCTACATATGTTGCGCTTCATTCTTATATGGGATGGCGTCACCCTGGAAATCGGCTCTGAAGTGGCTCATCTTAGCTACCCGTGGTATGACTTGTCTCCTACCTGCCTGTCTCATTACTCTAAAGGGAGCATAAGGGTATATCCCTCTTAACCCGATCATAAGCAAATGTGGGACATCTCTGGATCTTATGATGAACTGATCGGTGGGGAACCACTCGAACATCTACTGAACCTGGTCTTCAATCAGCTTGTTGAAAAACTGCACTTATCCTACATTATCCTTAGGTTGATCGAACATGTCCGAAATGTAAGTCATTCTTTTAGAGTGATGGAAGGTTATGTGGTCATTCCACGACCTTCGTGGAAACTCTTGGCGGTATTGGCCCCTTTGGAGATGTTCTAACAGCTAGACTTGAAACAGCAAGTTGCAACCCTAAAAGAATCTGGACCCCTTCTGACAGCGTTCCAAGGCCCGGTACATATCCACAATGATCATAGGGACAATAGTATATGTCTGCCCCGCTATCCCGTCCATTAGAGTTTTGGCCACCATGGCCAGTCTAGTATGGATCCTATCCTCTTAGATTGGGAATACCAGTATGCCCAAGAAGCACACAATGAACACGAAGACCCTGCGATGAACCCAACCCAAAGAAGTAATTGAGAACTCATCATCAAAACTATGGTAAGAGCTGCTATGACCGTATCTTTCATAAAGGAAATCAAAAGGTATGTAGGAGTTTTTCAGGCACTCCAAATCATCATTTTTCTTCAGCCCCATCATCTTAAGGAACCCTCTAGTGGTGCGATTTTTAGGTGCTAGCAGACCAGGGCTATCCCAAGGCAACCTATAAAATCCCCCTATTTCTTCTAGGAGGGGAGTCATTTCTATGTCTCCAAAACGGAACACAACCCTTACCTTATCCCAAAACAGAGTGGCAACCTCGATTAGCATCTTGTTTGGTTGAAGATCCAATAGCGATGGCAAATTACCCAGGACTCTTTTCACATGATTTTGATCACTTGAGGGAATATCCCTCCACCAATCTATCAAAAGTGGAGGAATGCTACCGACCATACCAAATCTGGGGACTTCGTGCCTCATTTTCTCCAAAACAAGAGAGAGTTAGGCCCTTTCCCCCTCCAGGTTCATCTATTTATACAATAATGATTAGCATATTGACACTTATTTCTCCAAATTAAATGCACACAATTGTGATTATATCCGTTGGGATTGTGGAAAACCCGATGGACTTTTGGACGAGGCTTGTTTTAAAGGGTTATTATGCGGACAACATATTAACCCGGCTAGGTTTGACCATGATGCATGTACAATTAATTAGAGCAAGGCTGCTATAGAGGTCTAGACTGGGACCCTCAAGCGGACAACTTGAGGGGGAAAGGCACGGAACCGTCGAACGCACCGATGATGTTCTATCGTAAATACGCCTTTCCGAATTTAAAAAGGTGATATATAGGAAGAGCGTAAACATTCATCAAGTGTTGCTATAGGATTGATTACGCACGAGTAGAATATGATATTGAGCATGATTTATGCAACAATAAATAGCATGTTGTCAAGTATTTGCACGTAAGAAAAATAATAATGTAGTATATAAATGATTGAAAGATAGTTACGAAAAAAGAAAATAAAGAGACAAGTCAGTTTCAGGAAAAATAAAGAAATCATAAATGTTTGAAAATAAGCAGTTAAATTCAAATAAGGGGAAAGGGTACGTGGGATTGAACATGCTTAGACTAATTCACAAAAATAAGTTTGTTATGGTAAGAGCCTAAAATATCCCCAGCAGAGTCGCCATGCTGTCGCGCCCCCTTTTTCCCTCGTGGGCATCCCGGTTTCGACATTCATGGGGAACAACTCGTTTCCTTTTGGGAATTGGGTATTTGAAGAGTCGCCACCTAACGTATTATGGTGCGTTAGGGCACCTAGAATAATTAACTCGTGTAACTAGTTTGCATTACCAGAGATTAGGGTAAGGGCTCAAAATGACCTTGAGGGGAAAGAGTTAGGCACCCCTCGCAGTCCACAACGGTGGGTCCCGGCCGAACTTAAACTATGTAAATTAGTCATTTTAACAAGTAAACAGTTTCAACACATATTTGCAAATAAAGGTAGTTTTCACTTTATAAAATCATATATGATCAAGGAAATTCAGATAATGAAAGTAAGAGAGGTTTGGACAACATGCATATGTATAGAAAAGGAAGTTTAGAGAATTTAAACACATATGGGAATTGGGAAAGAGAAGTCCTAAGTTGATTGGCCTACAGGATCATACCCATGCAATGCCCGGTAATCACTCCTCAATGAGGGGCTACACGTGACATTAGCACGCAGGTCATCATACCCTTTTACTACCCATTACCCTCCCCTTAGTAGTTATATAAGCAAGTTTAATTAACGATCTCTAAGTGTGCTACTACACGTCCCTTCCTTGTGGTCTTGGAGGAGTTTAGGACCTCTAAATCTGGATAGTTCTAGACAACCTAAGGTTTTTAAAAGATAAAAATCTAGGCGAAAAGCAAATAACATGTAGGACGAGCAAATAGGGAAAAACAGTTAGAAGGCTCATATTTACCTCCACATGTATATAGGCAATCAAACAACACGTCTAAAATACAGATTTTTTAAAAGAAGTTCAAAAATCCTAGGAACATGATATCTAGATGAATGTTACAGATACAAGATATGCATAAGGAAAGTGGCAGAATCCTAACCAGTTTGCCTACCGGTTTTATAGCCTGTTAAGCTTAAGCAATTTCACTCATAAATATAACTGGTTTTACAGTTTTAACGCCCTAAGGCTTGCCTACGTGCGTACATGCAGTCACGATTCTGGGAAACAGTTTGAAGTTCTTTTAACCTATAGGCATGCTTTCTAGTGACATTTAACAAGATACTGTATGATGTTCCAGTTTTAGCACTTAATGCACATGGTAATACTCTATGGACATGAATTATATATCTAATAAGTGAAACTGCTATTAGTTCTTATTAGACACGCATACTGACTGATTCAGTGTGACAACCAATTAAACCTACATGCATGATTCTAAAGAGGCAGACTTGAATATATGCTGTAACAAAAAAATGAACCTTAGTTATTTTATTACCTATAGGCATGGCGTCCAATAATGTAAAGTAAAGTAGGTAGAGCTTATTTCAACCAAAACAAACCCTATAGGCATAAACCCTATAGGCATGTTATCTAACAAGGCACATTTGAGCCAAAATAAACCCTATAGGCATGTTATCTACCCAGCTTTACCCACAATACCATTTAACTACCCTCCATTTTCACTAGTCACCCCAATATCTGTTTACAATGAATTATTATAGACCAATGATTGAATGAATTACATAAGTAAACTATAAAATTAAGCTATAGGGAGCCTGAAGTAGGCCCAAAGCAAATCCTGGTGTACCAGGCCTTCAATAGTCTCAAATGACGAGGATTTCATAGCCAAGTTCATGTCTAGGTGTGTCAGAGTTCCCTAAGGAACTCAAGGATCCCGGGCAGTGCTCACACCCATACCTTTCTCCAATAAAGATTGATTTATGTGCAGTGTGGAAGAGCCAACCCTGATATGCTAGAATTCAGAGAGATCTCAAGGATCTCTAAGCAGTACATATACCAGAGGGGCATGACTTAATGATCTAAGAGTAAGTGAGAGTGCATAATTTGAAAAGGGTTTTGGTAAATAGTATAGAGAGGACTCTTAGGGATGAAAAGATTTTCTGAAAACTAGTACTAATTTGGTAGTAAAACAGCTTGAGAAAAGTATGAAAACACTTTGAAATCAAAAAACAACTAACAGAACAAATCATATTCAGAAACACTTGGAAAGCAAGTTCCACACAGGGAGAGGGGTTGGGGATACATAGAATACACCTTAGTGTATAGTGGAGCACGGAAGCAAACAAATATACAGAATTACTATGTTAGTTACATGGAGCAAAGATGTTGAGAACAATATAAACCTCAAACATACAACTAGAGAGACTAGATGACTTAGCAAAGCAGAGTAGGATAGGACTTAAATGAGCAGACTAGGCAAAAAACCACACAAACATGCTAATCACACACTGAACAAAATAAGATTTAGACATGCTAGATGAACAGTAAACAGGTAGACATAATTGAGACATGCTAATCATATATTGAACAAGGCAGTACTAGGCATGCTAGGTAAATAGTAGACATGCAAGTATGTTAATCACATATTGAATATAGCAATATTAGGCATGCTAGATAAACAGTAAACATGAGCAGGAATGAACTCAGGACTGATGAACTAAGGCAGTAATAAAACATAAAGGGTTTAGATTCTAAAATTTAATCAGAGGCATACCAGTTAGGGAAAGAGAACACACGATGCAAGACAGGTGTTGTGCAATTTCTAGCCTTGGCTTACAGCCAGCAAAACTAATGAAGATCACTAGTAGCAGAAAGAACAGAGAGAGATTTTTTAGAGTGTAAGAGTAATAGTGAACTAATGTTCGTGTCTTGAGCTGAGAGTAGAGGAGAGTATATATAGCAGTTTAGGAGTGGAGCAGAATAAGGTAAAAGAAATCAAATCTCAGCAATTAGGGAAACTACAAAATCAATCACACACGAGATTAGCGTAGTCTTCCTTTAATTAAGGACAGCTACTCAACGGTTAAAGGACAAGAGTCACTTAAGGCAAGAAAATCAAATCAGACCTAAGTAAAGAAGTAAACAAACCGGAGTTTAATTAAGGAAATAATCATGAAGAATCAGTAATATTACAGGCAATAAGGTAGTAAGAATATTTAAAGTCTTAAACAAAGGAATAAATCAAGAATCAGCACATAAGTTTTAACCAAGCAAATCAATAAATCGAGATTCAAAATAATACTGATTTAAAGAGAGAAAAAATATCAGTTTTCCACAAATAGATGAGTAGGCTGAACAAAACTTCATAAACACACATAAATTAGCCAAGAGATCGACTCAGAAATCCTAGCAGAGATGAACTAGGGTAAAAGTCACATAATACTGAATTAGACTAAGAAAAATCATGAAAGTCAAAGCACAGAAATAAACAATGTAACATGTAGCATGTAAAGACTCAAAATCGGAGCAAAATAATAGTAAGAAATTGGGGCTTTAGCTTAAATCGACTAAGGTTCAAACAATATTAACATGAATCAGTTAGTAACACTTAAGAACCACGGTTAAACACTTGAAAATCAGAAAGGCTTTGAAAAAGGTGAGTTCAGTAAACCTAGTTTTAGGAAAAACAGAGAATCAATCAAAACCCATAAGACCTTTGTGAAAACATGTGAAATAGACTCGACTCATCTCAGATCTAAACAGATCTGAGAAGATCAAAGGATAAAAAATTAGAGTTTTTTAGAAGGCGACGGAGTCGAGCATAGACTTAAGAAATCATGGATTCAAGACAAAAAATGAGAAAGATCTTACTCAAAATCAAACCAAATAGCCTGAAACAAGCAAGAAAACCCCAAGGTGTAAACAGACCACCTAGGTCCCTTGAGGATCTCCTCAAGAATCCAAGAAATGGAGATACCATGTTAAGCAGGAGGCCGATGTAGGCCTGAGATGACAGAGGAACATCGTAGAATGGAGGGCTAAGCCGGTGACGACGTTTTGTCACGACCCTAATTTCCCACCCTCGGGAGTCGTGATGGTGCCTACTATTGGGAGTTAGGAAAGCCAAACCTTAACTACCTACTACACTTTCATATTGCTTCATTTTAACAAACACGAGGCGATAACATGATAACAACGGAATTTTAAGTAAATAAGCGGAATTCAACAGTTATAAAACTTAAAACTACGTCTATTAAAACTTTTAAACTTTAATTACCCCAAAATCTGGTGTCACAGTATCACAGACTATCTAAGAGTTACTACATACAAGGTCTGAAGAAATAACAACACACCATTTTTGAAGTATGAAAAATGAAACAGGAAATGGAGATAGACGGAGATGCTAGGGCCTACAGATGCATGCAGGCCTACTGTCCGAAAGCTGCTCCGGGATCTGCACACAATGCAGAGTGTATTATCAGCACAACCGACCCTATGTGCGGGTAAGTGTCTAGCCTAACCCCAGCGAAGTAGTGACGAGGCTAGGACCAGACTCCAGATAAACATGTGCAGTTATATAACATATGGCGAAAAAGTAACAAGTAATAAACAATTAAAGCTGGGGAAGGGGAACATGCTTCGGGGTAGCTGACAAAGCGAAATAACAAGGAAGCTAACAATATAACTTCTAACACAGATAAAGAAAAGTAAAGACAACTTTCACTTTCAGTTTCCATCTTGTTACAGGCGTGCAACCCGATCCCATTTCTCATATCTTGTTGTAGGCGTACCACCCGCTCCCATTTCATCATATCTTGTGGTAGGCGTGCAACCCGATCCCATTTCTCATATCTTGTGGTAGGCGTACCACCCGCTCCCATTTCATCATATCTTGTGGTAGGCGTACCACCCGCTCCCATTTCATAATATCTTGTGGTAGGCGTACCACCCGCTCTCATTTCATAGTTCATCACACAATCACAAGAAGTCCCAACTAGGGAACATAAGTAATATAATAACTTCCCAGCAAGGGAACAAAAGCAATATAATAATTTCCCGGCAAGGGAACAAAAGCAATATCGAAATAGTCATCCCGGCAAGGGAGAATCAGCTATAACCAATCTCACTTAGCTGGTACTTAGGTCAATTAATGGAAATGCTCAGTCATAGAAGATCATTAATTAAAGCATACAAGGTGTCATTCAAGAACACAACAACTTTCAATTTAAGACCCACGGTCATGTTTGACATCAACGTATAGATACTCGTCACCATGCCTATACGTCGTACTCAACAAGAAGGAAGTAGCAAATATGACTAAACTCCTAATCCCTCAAGCTAGGGTTAGACCAAACACTTACCTCGATGCCTTGAACACCACTCAAGTCTCAATTATAACTTTACTCCTCGATTCCACCACCAATCCGCTCGAATCTAATCACAAGTTACTTAGTTACATCAATAAGTGCTAAATGAATCAACCCCAATGCATGCAAAATGGATTTTCCAAGGTTTTACCCAAAAGTCAAAAATCACCTCCGGGCCCACATGGTCGAAACCCAAGGTTCGGACCAAAACCCGATTACCCATTCCCCCATGAATCCAAATATATAACTTGTTTTGAAATCGGACCTCAAATTGAGGTCCAAATCCCCAATTTTAGAAAAACCTAGGTTCTACCCAAAACATCCAATTTCCCCCATGAAAATCTTTGATTTGAAGTTGAAATCATGTTAAAAGATGTTAAGGAGTGAATAAAATGAGTTAGAAATCACTTACCAATGTTTTGGAGAAGAAAGGTTGTTTGAGAAATCGTCTCTTATGTTTTTTTTTGGGGTTTTGAAAAGTGAAAAATAACTAAAATTCCCATTTATTTATACCCCTCTCAGATCCCTAGTGCCGACCACATCAAATGGACCGCGGCCGCACTAGCGTACCTGAAGACCTACAGTTCAGCACCCTGTGCAGACCACATAAGGTCGACTGCGGCCGCACAGCCTCCACCGCGGACCGCACAAAGGCAACCGCGGTCGCGCTGACCCCTCCGCGGTCGTACGTGATTTCTCGTGGACTTCACTAGAGGGTTTAGAGACTGCAGCTTCCTGAACCTGCAACACTTGACTTTCTAAGCCTAAGGCATCCCGGAACCTACTCGAAACTCACTCAAGCCCTCGAAACTCCAACACAAATATACACACAGCCTCAAAATATCCTACGGACATATTCGTGTAATCAAATTGCCAAAATAACATCACGAGCATCGAATTAAACCTCGAGATCAATGATATTTCTCAAAACTCTTTTAAACATCAAATTTCTCAATTAAGGTCCGGATCGCGTCAAACGACGTCCGTTTTCAACCAAATTTCATAGGAATGACTTAAGTCATATATAAGACCTATATCGGGCGCCGGAACCAAAATACGGACCCGATACCATTGCTTTCTAATAAGTTTTCATTTCAAATTTCCTTAAACAATTTCTGAAAACAATTTCAATTAAAAAATTCATTTCTCGGACTTGGGACCTCGGAATTCGATTCCGGGCATACGCCCAAGTCCCATATTTTCCTACGGACCCTCCGGAACCGTCGAATCATGGATCCGGGTCCGTTTACCCAAAATGTTGACCGAAGTCAAATTTATTCATTTTAACATCAAAACTTAGCATTTTTCACAGAGTTTCATATTTAAGCTTTCCGACTACGCGCCTGGAGTGCACACGCAAATCGAGGCGACTCTCATGAGGTTTTCAAGGCCTTAGAGACATAGAAATCAACTGAAAGCAACTGATGACCCTTTGGGTCGTCACACGTTTGGACATTAGGATTTAGGTAGAGAGCATTTGAGAGAGGAAGGGAACAGATGACGGTGTGGAAGGGTGGGGAATGATTAGGGTTTTGGGGGTGTAGGTTAGTTTAATTCTGGTAAAGGGAAATCTGGACCGTTGATCAAAATGATCAACGACCAGAATAGGCCGGGTTATTGGGTTGGGTAGGCTTAAATTGGGTTAGGGTCAGATGGGATTTGGGTAGGTGTGGGAATACAAAATTGGGCTATCTAATTGGCTAAATCCGAAAATAAGAGGGCCATTTATTAAATACCCATTTAATTGATAAAATAATTTAAAAAAAATAACTAATAGGTTGTAAAAAATGATTTTCATGCCTGAAAATATTTTAAAATAATTACTTAATATTTTAAAGATATAAAAGGATATTTTCTGGTAAAATAATGTAATAATGCATGCATAGGCTATAATTGTAAAGTAATTGCAATTGCATCCTAAAAATACAAATGTGGTTATTTGTGCAATAATTGAAACTTAGTACAAATGCAAATGATAAAATTAAGCCACAAAATTATTATAAAACTATTTGTGATGCAATCAATGATTGTTTTATAAGATAAATGCTGGGATAAGTTAATTAAACTGTTTTAAAATATGCAGAAATTGTATGAAATATACTAATTGATGCCAAAGCATAGTTTTGAAAATATTGTGGAAAAATTGGGTATCAACAAAAGTTCGTCCCAAAGACCCCAAACATGGCATTCAGCCCAAGTTAACAGACTCATTGCTAAAACATATGGATATCATATACAGTATATCAAAATATGCAACTATACAGTCGCCACGGGACGGACCAAGTCACAATCTCTATGGGTGTACGCCCACACGCCCGTCACCTAGCATGTGCGTTACCTCATTTATCAAAACAGTACGAAATTCCAGAGTTTCATACCCTTAGGTCTAGATTTACAATCGTTACTTACCTCAAACCGGATGAAATCCTACTCCGCGACTCCCTTGCCTCTCGACTCGGCTTCAACTTGCGTCGAATCTATCTAAAATCATAATCATAATATCAATATATGCTAAGGGAACGAAGCACATGCGAAAATATCAAATTACATCACAAAACCCGAAATTGGTCCAACCCGACCTCCGGGCCCACGACTCAGAATCCGATAAAAATCACATCAATAGAATTCATATCCTCCCACGAGTTCATACATACTAAAAACATCAAAATCGGACCTCAAATGGTCCCTCAAATCCCCAATTTTACCTCTCCAATTTCAAGCCCAAACTTCCCAATTTTTCACCCTTAATCTCATAAATTTCATGCTTAAACAACTGAAAATCAACATAGAATCGAATTGTAGGTTCAAGAAACTCACCTCAATGAAAACCCCCTTGATTCCCTCTTCAAAACCCTCTAAAAAGCTTCAACTCCGGATAAAAATGGTGGAAAACAACCCAAATTTCGCGAAGGAGAACTTATATACTTTCTGACCCAGGGATTCCGCACCTGCGGTCCTTTTCTCGCTCCTGCGGTACCGCTTCTACGGTCTAACCAACCGCATATGCGATTTTCACTTATTTCCCTGGAACCGCATCTGCGACTCCCTACCCGCACCTGCGGTCACGCAGGTGCGTTCCTTCTTCCGCACCTGCGGCTTTTGCCCTTTTCACTTGTGGCCGCATCTGCGTTGCTTCCTTGCTCCTGCAGACGTTGCAACTGCGGTCCCCTAACCGCAGGTGCGGTTATGACAGAACCAGCAGCTTCATCTGCATTATCAAATTTTTAAACTTTCCGATAACCATCCGAAATCATCCCGAGGCCCCCGGGACCTCATCCAAAAATACGAATAAGTGACATATCATCATTCCAACTCACACAAACCCTCAGAACACTGAAAACAACATCGAAACACCAAATCACCCTCGGATTCAAGCCTAAGGATTCCAAAACTTTCGAATTCCGTAATCGATCCAAAAATCTATCAAACCTCATTTGAATGACCTGGAATTTTGCACACATGTCGCAAATGACACAACGAACATACTCTATTTTCCGAAAATCTATTCCGACCCCGATATAAAGATTTTCACTACCAACCAAAAAATGCCAAAATTCTAATTTTGCCAATTCAAGCCTAATTCTACCACAGACCTCCAAAATACATTCCGATCATGCTCCTAAGTCCCAAATCACTTAACGGAGCTATCCAAGCCATAAAAATCAAATTCCGAGATCATTTACTCACAAATCAACTTCAAGTTCACTTTCCAACTAAATGACTAACTTAAGAGACTAAGTGTCTTATAACACTCAAAAACAACTCCAAGCTCGAACCAACCAACACGATACGATGAAATGTAGCTGAACAATACATAAGAAAGCAGAAATGAGGAGAACAGAATTGAAACTCATGAAACGACCGGCCGGGTCGTTACATATATGGATTATTCTAAGTTTTTACAATAACAATTTTGATTTATAAGGTAGTTCGGTGAACTAAACTCCTATTATATGCGGGGTCCGAAAAAGAATTGGACCGTAATTTTTCCTTTTTATCATAGTATGATTATTGTTTACACAACATATATGAGTAGTGGTATTAGTCTTTATTAATGGTTGGTTATCTGAAAAAAACTTTGGTGCGTTTCATTATAAACTTCAGTTAAAATCAGATCATGTTCTTTCTTTTGAAGTCTTAATTGAGTAAAGGAGAGGAAATTCATCTAAAGATGTGCTGAGCGAAGCCTGTACCGCAAATGATCTCCTAATTGCACCTTCCTTTCCTTGTAAGGGAAGGTATAATTGAATGTCACTTCCAATTCCATTTTTCAAATATTATATTGTTAATTTAAAACCAATATATAATTTGAAACATTAACGACATAAGAATTTCCAAAAGGAGGACATAGGAATTTCCAAACGACTATTTAACCTTATTATTTTTCATTACGCAAGTCAAACATGGAAGGGGAGCCTTGATGTAACTAGTAAAGTTACTGCCATGTGATCAGGAGCTCACGGGTTCGAGCCGTAAAAACTGTTAGGTATTTGTTCAGATTTTCTTACCATAATTAATTTTCCTATCTAATGAAGGAAAGGACAACATATAATTTACCATAATTGGGTGTTTCCTTTCCTAGAAGGAAAATATAATTCTTCCATCTTTGGCAAGTCCCTTTTCTTGTAGGAAAAGATTTGGAGTTCTATAAATTAAAGATCCGTTTTTCTCATTCAGTAGCATCCACAATGTAGTCATATAGGATTTGAGAGTCGTGTTTAGGGGGAGAACTTTACGTGACAAGTGTTAGTGTATCACTTGTATTTGGCTCTTCGTGAGGTTGTTCTCTCAAGATTTTGTACTCTCTTTTTATATAGTGGATTGCTCATCTCCGCCGTGGACGTAAGTTAGTTGACCGAACCACGTTAAATATTTATGTCTCCTTTGGTATATTTCTTGTTTGTTATCTGATTTATCATCGTTTAAGGTTTGCTTTGCTAGCTTCCACATGACTCTTGAATTTTTCGGTCCTAACAAGTGGTATCGGAGCGAGGTTCCAAACAGGATCATATTGGCGGGTTTAGTTCTAGCCGCAACCTAATTGACGGTAATCTTGATTTTTTGTATGAGAAATTTGACCGGGGTACTACTCATGTTGAGACAAACTTTGTGGTGGAGATTTGGAGATGTGACATGTTGAAGGCTATGTGAAGAAGGTGGATCAAGTTTATTTTGTCAGAAAATTCAGGCCAAGTGGAAGAATTGTTAGGTGTTTGTCTAGATTTTCTTACCATAATTGGCTTTCCTATCTGATAAAGGAAAGGACAACATATTAACTATAATTGGGTTTTTCCTTTGCTAGAAGGAAAATATAATTCTTCCATATTTGGCTAGTCCCTTTTCTTGTAGGAAAAAGTTTGGAGTTCTATAAATTGAAGATCCGTCTTTCTCATTCAGCAACATCCACAGTATAGTGATATGGGGTTTGAGAGTCGTGTTTAGAGGGGAGAACTTTACAGAATAAGTATTAGTGTGTTACTTGTGTTTGCCTCTTCGTGAGGTTGTTCTCTCGATATTTTGTACTCTCTTTTTATATAGTGGATTGCTCATCTCCGCCATGGACGTAGGTCAATTGACCGAACCATGTTAAATATATATGTCTCCTTTGGTATATTTATCGTTTGTTATTTGATTTATCGTCGTTTAAGGTTTGCTTTGCTAGCTTTCGCATGACTCCTGACTTTTTCGGTCATAACAGAAACAACCTCTTACAAAAATGTAGGGTAAGGATGCGCACAACAAACTCTAATGGTACAACCCTTCCCCAGACCCCGCGTATAGTGGGAGCATCGTGTATCGAGCTGCCCTTTTAAGTCAAACATGCTTGGGACATGATTCACCTCGGGAGCTAATCTAATATTTCACTTAAAATTGAAGGAATTTATAAAAGTGTAAATAAATAACTTATAACCAGAATGAAAAATGAAAAAAGAAAAGAATTATACAATGGCAAGTATATTTTTATTTTTATTAAGGTTAAAGTGTTTATGCTACAAATGATAGTTACAATGAAGAAGAAAACTTTAATGATAGTTTTTTTTAGCAAACCGAAAATATATATATTAAAAGTTACGGAACATGCATTACATGCGATTTGTAGTTAGTGTCACATAGGACACTTTGATTACCTAGGCTTGCTAAAGTATTGCAAGCATCATATGATAAGAGTTTTTCAAAAATACATTGTTCTAGTACATCATGTTCTACTAGGATTTTAACATCTTCAGGGGGGGCAACAAAAACTTTCTTCTTCTTCCTTGCATTGGCAGTTCCCATGTGTGCTAGCTGGTGAGCTATCCTATTCCCTTGCCGGAATTCGTGCTGGAGGATTACTTGCTTCTGTTGGTGCATTAACGACCTGCATTTTAGAATAGTGTTAGCATATAGATTATTACCTTGTTGTATTGATAGAATTACCTCCGTGAAATCCGTTTCAATTTGAAGTGGAAACAAACCCTACTCGTGGGCTGTTTTTAATCCTTCTAGTAGAGCTTTGATTTCACCTTGTAGACAACCGTTTGCATGAGCAGATTTGTTGTAGCCAACAATCTAGTCGCCTTTAGTATTTCTGATTACCCCACCTAGGCCACAAATTTGCATGTCTTTGTGGAAGCTAGCATCAATGTTCAATTTAAACCATACTATTGTTTATGCCATCTAACCTTAATATGGAGCTTTGAAGATGGTATCACCTTAGTTTCAGTTAAAAGGCGGAATTCAATAGCTCACTTTATGATAAGGTCAATGTTTATTGGCAAATTGGTATTATTTTGGATGTTGTTATTTCTATTAATCCAAATATACCAAATTGCAAAAGAGAAGAAAAGATTCCAATTTAACAAATTGTTGTTGAAGGGGTAATTAAAATTTTTTAATTGGATTAGCCAATGTTCCCCACCCTCCCTATAAAAAATTTTCCATCCAATGTTTTCCCAAATATGATTGCTTGCATGTAATTTAAGGAAGATATGCGTGATAGATTCATCTATATGATTTCTACATATAGGGCAACGAGGATCTATATTAAGGCCAATTTTTGCGAGATATTGTCTACAAGGAATTCTATTGTGAAGGCATTGCCAGAGAAAAAAATTAATCTTATTTGGGCATGGCAGGATGCAAATCCACTTAAAATCCATATTATTGTTCTCATTAGTGTTGATTAAGGAGTAGCAAGTTTTGGTTGTGAAAATACCTTTTGTATTGAGGGACCAGATAGGGATATCATTATTAGGACGTTGTACAAGGATTTTTGTTTTTGATATGAAATCCTTAATATCATCAGGAAGATTGAGGGATATATTAGCAAGGTGCCACTTCTTGCCATAAAAAATATCTTAGTTTTAGGTGATAGTCATTTTTTGATAAAGGACCTTCTATTGTATTTCTAAGGCTCCCTAGGTTAGGGATCCAATTGGTCTCCCAAATATTCATGTTAGAATGGTGATGAAGCTGCCAATTGATACCCTTGGAACATATTTTCCACCCCTTTTGAATACTTTTCCATATGAAAGAAGTATTCCTAGTGTTTGCATAGGCATTAATGATGAGTTGAGCCCATGGAGTCGTAGGATTTGTAATGGTCCTCCAAGCAAGGTTTGCAAGATTACAAAAGTTTTTGTCTTTAGCTTGAGAGAGAGTTGTCCGGCCTGCTATATTCAGGAACTTTATTTTCCAAGTTGTTAGTTTGGCTCTCATTCTGTCAATGATAAATTGATAGTCTTTTGGTCTAGGGTGTTTATTAAGGATAGGGAAGCCCAGATAAGTATCAAAGGAATCACTCTTTTTAATATTAAGAATACTGGTAATTTCATTAGTAAGATTTGGAGGACAATTTGTGGAGAAGATAATTTTTGACTTGGTGGTGTTAATATTTTGGCCTGAGAGATTACAAAAAAGGTCTAGACCTTTTTTTATTGTATGACTTGATTTTAGATTGGCTCTGGCCATTAAGGTAAGGTCGTCGGCAAAGAAAAGATGAGAGAAATTAGGACTTTTTTTTCCTAATGTAATAGGATCCCAGTTTCTAACGTCAACTTGATGGTTTATATAACGTGACAACATTTCAAGGCAGAGGATGAATATGTAAGGAGATATAGGGTCTCCTTGCCTAATTCCCCGGCTTGGTTGAAAAAAGCTAGTAATAGAGCCATTTACTATAACAGCTATAGAGCTTGTTAAGATGCAATTTAAGAGAATTTTCTTAAATTTTGTAGGGAAATTGAAATAAGTTAGGGTGTGGTGCACAAATGACCATTCTAAACGGTCAAAGGCTTTTTCAAGGTCGATTTTTAGAAGCATATGACCTTGTTTCCCCTTTAACTTTTGGATTTTTGAAATAAGCTCCTGTATGATAATAGCATTATCCGAAGTCCTTCTATTTTTTATAAAGCTATCTTGGTAAGGGCAAAGAAGTTGGTCAAGGAAAGGTTTAAGTCTATTAGCAAGGATCTTTGTGATGATTTTATAAATAGTGTTGAATAGACCATTGGGTCTACAATTTTTTATGTTATTTGCATTGGGAATCTTTGGGATAAGACACAAGTAAGTTTTGTTGAGATCATGGGGGATCTCTTGGGTTTCAAAGATGTCATGGCACAATTTTGTGACAGGGGGGCTTATTATATCCCAGTACTTTTGAAAAAACAACGTGTGTAGACCCTCCGGTCCGGGTGCTTTAAAGGGTTTAAAGGAGAAGATGACCTTTTTAATCTCAATACTAAGAAGGGGGTTATCTAGGCTATTGAGGTTTAAGGCATTTTGGGAGATATTTTTTAAAGGACTAATTCTACTAAAATTTTTGTGGGAGGTGGTAAAGATAGAATTAAAGTAATTGCTAACATGGGAGGTGACTAGATTAGGATCGTTAATCCAATTCCCTGCATCATCTTTGAAGAAATTGATCATATTTCTTCTTTTTCTATTAGTAGCCGAGATATGGAAGAATTTGGTGTTTGCATCTCCCTCGTTGAGCCATAAAACTCTTGACCTTAGCTTCCAGTAATCTTCCTCTATTAGTAGAAGGTCATTGTAGTCCTTTTTAAGGCTAGTTTGTAGGTTTTGGAGGAAAATACTATAAGGTTAATGTTTGGATTTTTCAATGCCTTGAAGCCGGGGTAGTATTTTCCTTTTTTTCCCATAATATCACCAAAAGCTTGGTGTTTCCAAACCTTGACTTTTTCTATAAACAAATTGCTAGCCCTATTGTAATCATTATTAGACCAATTTTCTTGGACTAGAGTTTTGAAAGAAGGGTGTTTACACCAGTAGGTTTCAAGTCGAAAGGGAGGCTTATAAAGAATATTATTTTTTGGGATTAATTCTACTCAAATGGGATTGTGATCCGAGTGGGTTTTAGGCAAATGAATAATGGAACTTTTTGGAAAAAGCTTAATCCAATCCTCATTGCCTAATACTTTATCTAATCGTTCCATAATCAAACCCCTATTCTTGTGCCTAAGGTTTGACCAAGTGTACTTATACCCTTTATACCCTAAATCAATTAAATTACAATTATTAATCTTAGACCAAAGATATTTAGCCCTACTATCTTTTATACTATTACCACCAAATTTCTCGTTTGAGCAGAATACATCATTGAAATCTCCTCCTAATAACCAAGGTCCATTGTAGCTATTACTAATGCTTTCAATGTTATCCCACATCTTATTTCTAAGAAGTATATTTGTACTAGCATAGATAGCACTAAACAACCATTTTTGACGAATAGGGATTACCTCAATTGTAGCATGAATCTCCTGATCCCTTCGAACAAAATTCTGAACGGTGACAATTTCATGATTGTATAGGACCACAATCCCACCTGCCTGGCCTTCAGCTGGTACTTCTATGAACTCCGTAAAACCATAATCGTCTAGAAGCTCCATGTGATTTCCCATCCAGGTTTCTAATAAGGCTACCATGCAGGGTCTATGTGTGTCCACCATTTCCCTGAAGTTCCTTCTAAAGTTATCATTGTTCCCTCCTCTAATATTCCAAATGATAATGTTAGTAGGTCGATTCATGGAAATATTAAGATTTTGGTTGGCTGGATTCCCATTCTCCCTCACTTCCCCTAGAACTTGGTTCCTCCTTAATGATGGAACTAGAATCATGGCTCGATTGCCTACAGTTGGATCCTGTGGATGTCTTATGTCCATCGAGCATTTGTATAATGCTAGAGGGAAGCTGAGAATATGCATCTTCTTTTGCCTCTCCGAAAAGAGAAACACTTTTACTCCGTCGAGACTTGAGATTTCTGGGACTCTTTCTAAGAGTAGGTTTAGGGGTTCCTCCTCCTCTTCCATTTCTGCATCTACTAGTTCTGGCACAGGCACTTGATTGTGGGGTGGGGAGTGAGGTTGTTGTGGTATCTTAGGCTCCTAGATTGGTTGAGGTTGTTCCCATGGAAGAAAAATAGGGTTTAGTTGAGACAGATTCTTTGGCATGAAGAATGGCATGTCCATTAAAGCATTTTGAGGATAAATTGGATTGAAATGTGGAGGAAGGTTCCACTGGTTCCTCATTGCATGAACCAGCTGGGGGTTCACTGATGGTGCTAAGGGTTGAAGGATGTTGTTGAGCCATGCTCATGCCTTTTGTCACTAACTGGGCTAGATACTGAGTGTCGTGGAGGATGGTAATCGAGTCCTGGCCATTTATCTGGACATTGAACGTGCATGCATGGCCCATCAGACCCATCTCCATCCATGACACAGGTTTATAGTTTTGAGCTTGATGTGGTTGAACATAAACTATTTGAGGGTTTACTGGTTGAGGTTGGAGAGGTGGGAGGTTTTCCATGGTGATTCTGGTTTGTCGAAGAATTTGGAGAAGTCTTTATCTCCTCCTTAGGGATGATGGTAATGTTGGCATTATGATCAGTGTTTAGGTTACTTAATAACTCTAAATCAGGTGAGGAGGAGCTATTAGGTATAAGGGATGGATTGGTTGATAGGGTAATGATTGGGGATATCTTTTGCATGTCGTTTGAGTCCCCAAGGGTGGAGTTTATAGGCTGAGTTCCCAAATCCTTTGCGTGTACTGGGTTTTTAGCCATTCGGCTTGGATGTTCTTCTGTCATTGCCATTTGGCTAACATGCTTAGGCCTTTGTGGATAAGCAGATCTTGATGAAAGATCTTGCTTGAGATTGTGGTTAATGGACGGATTGCTACTAATTTTTTCACTAGGAAGGGTAGTATTATTAGTAGTACTGTGATTTTTAATAGGGGTAGTAGGATCATTATGGACGTTATTTTGCATGGCCACCTTAACTAATTGACTTGTTGGATTTGTAATAGAAGACACGATTGTGTCCAACATGTCAATATCATTGGTAGTTTGTGACATTTGTTCACTTGCATGTGATTTATTAATAATAATAATTTTTTGATTATTAATTTCTTTAATGGTTTTGTTCAAAACCAGGGGCTCTTCATATAGGATAGAAAAGTTATTTTTTGCTGTCAATTTATTTTGATCACCAATCAAAGAAGTCGAAGATTGAAGATTGTTAGTGTGTGGTGATGGGGTAGTATTTCTGTGATCTTTTGATTTATATTGTAAGAGTTGAGTTTCTAAATACTTACAGGTGTTGGCATTGAATAACTTGACAGAGATACCTAGGCCATTAGCTTGTTTAATCGGATTTGCAATAGGTTGTTTTTGAGGACCTTTTGCACCTTGATGTCTGTCACATGGGTGATTTGTGCCACTCGAACTCAGCCCGAGGTTCACCTCCGTGCGGCAGTCAAGCCCAGCCTTGACTTCAGCCTTTCCAACACTTAGTTTTATTTTTAGGGACGTTTGAACTTGAAATGAAAATAGGCAGCAAAATCTGTAAATAAAGGCACACGATATACAGGAATTTCTTCTCAACTTGTATTAATGAGTGAATACAAGAACAAAAAAGCCAACCCTATGGCCAAGACAAAGAATTCCCTAATTCCCTGCCCCAAAATAGTTTTCCCACCCTTAGGAAAATACTTAGACGATTTTTGGCTAACAATTCCTTAGACTAAGTTTCTGCCCCGTTTTGGACAGCCTAGGCAAATATTTAAAGGCTACAAATCAGTTGACAAAGCCCCAACTGATGGGCAACAAGTTAAGACAAAGTACAAAAACATGGTCACACTTTTAGGCCATGATCAGCATGTCTTAGAAGAGGTTGCAACTGCCAACTGCTTCCCATGTGCTTGGCACATGTTTTTCCAACTGCTGCTTGTGCACAGTTTGGTCCGATTTCGCCCAGCTGCTTTGTGCCAAGGCTGGCATTGCGCCCAACCATGTCTTTGACACTGCTCCGCGCCAATGTCATTGCCACAGCTTGCCATCCACTGACTTAGCCGCACACGTTCATTGTCAAAGCTGCCAGCCCTTGTCAAGTCGCTCCCGACTTGATCAAATCTGTCCGTATCATTTACCTTTGCTTGTCCCGCCTTGCCTTGCCTTGCCTTGCCATGTCTTTGCCCCTGCTTAACATGGCTTTGCCTTGCCATTGTTTTGCCAACCCGCACATCTAAGTAAAATGCGCCTTGCTTCCGTTCAAGGTGCGTTCGTCGAACCCTGCATTGTCCGTCATGCCGAGCAGCCCTTCATGATGTTGCCCCATTTTTCAGGTTTTGTGCCAAGGAAATCATGAAAATCCTTGCCACAACCTACATCTGCCGAGGACCTTTGTCAGGGGGTTAACAAACCACCCCCACCAGAAGAATTCGTCGTCCTCGACGAAGCAGCTTCCGCATTTTTCAGCACCACCATAGGTCCCAAATATGCTGTTGCTTGCACATGTTCTTCCTCGTTTTGTTCATCTTCACTCTTTTCTTCTTCAAACAACGCTGAAAGCTTTTCAATTCTCGGACAATCCCTCGCCATGTGTGGTCCTTTGCAAATAAAACAGCCATCAAACTTGCTGTTTTGTCCCTTGTTTGTCGAAGGTCCAGCACATTGCTTTCCCTTCTCATTGCCATTGCCCTCAATAGCATTTCCCTTGTCATTTCCGTTTTCCCTCCACTTTTTTCCCTTGTCCTTGTTCCCGTTTTTGGACTTTAAAGTAGTAGAGAAATCAGAACCATCTTGTCCCAACCGGAAATCACCCAACGCATCCGCAGCAGCAATGGCACTAGGAAGATCTTTCACATTTTGCCTTCGGAGTTCCATTTGCGCCCACGACTGCAACCCGTAAAGGAAATTATGCAGCTTGTCCTCCTCAGACATGTTGCTAATATCCAGCATCAAAGAACTAAAATCCTTGACGTAATCCCTGACCGTTCCAGTTTGTTTCAACTTCTTCAAATGATCTCTAGCAATCCAGCCCACATTGCTAGGAAAGAATTGATCCTTCAACTCTTTCTTCAGCCCTTCCCAAGAGTCAATCTTCGGCCTACCAGCACTTACATCATCTGCCACGCGCGTACGCCACCATAGCTTCGCGTCATCCACCAAGTACATAGTCGTAATGGGGACTTTGTCTTCATCTTGCACTTTGGCAGCATGGAAGTACTGTTCCATATCCCACAGGAAGTTTTCAAGTTTCTTGGCACTCCTTGCGCCATTGAACTCTTTAGGCTCCGGAATTCTGACCTTGGTACGATCTGCCCCACGATGTGCTTCATCATTGCCAACAGCACGACGCAGCAACCCATTTTCCGTTTTCAGATCTGTGCACTCCTGGCTCAGTCTGTTCATCTCGGCCTCAAGATAGGCGAGACGAGTTAAGATAGTCAGAAATTGATCCCCATCAATAGTTCCGACAAGTGCCTCTAATGCAGCAACCTTTTCCCTTAGTTCTGCGTTGCCACCAGCCATTCTTCACAAAATTCAACCAATGAACGTTGTGTCTTCGCCCCGATCCAGCCACGCTCTGATACCAGTTGTCATAGGGGTGATTTGTGCCACTCGAACTCAGCCCGAGGTTCACCTCCGTGCGGCAGTCAAGCCCAGCCTTGACTTCAGCCTTTCCAACACTTAGTTTTATTTTTAGGGACGTTTGAACTTGAAATGAAAATAGGCAGCAAAATCTGTAAATAAAGGCACACGATATACAGGAATTTTTTCCCAACTTGTATTAATGAGTGAATACAAGAACACAAAAGCCAACCCTATGGCCAAGACAAAGAATTCCCTAATTCCCTGCCCCAAAATAGTTTTCCCACCCTTAGGAAAATACTTAGACGATTTTTGGCTAACAATGCCTTAGACTAAGTTTCTGCCCCGTTTTGGACAGCCTAGGCAAATATTTAAAGGCTACAAATCAGTTGACAAAGCCCCAACTGATGGTCAACAAGTTAAGACAAAGTACAAAAACGTGGGCACACTTTTAGGCCATGATCAGCATGTCTTAGAAGAGGTTGCAACTGCCAACTGCTTCCCATGTGCTTGGCACATGTTTTTCCAACTGCTGCTTGTGCACAGTTTGGTCCGATTTCGCCCAGCTGCTTTGTGCCAAGGCTGGCATTGCTCCCAACCATGTCTTTGACACTGCTCTGCGCCAATGTCATTGCCACAGCTTGCCATCCACTGACTTAGCCGCACACGTTCATTGTCAAAGCTGCCAGCCCTTGTCAAGTCGCCTCCAACTTGATCAAATCTGTCTGTATCATTTGCCTTTGCTTGTCCCGCCTTGCCTTGCCTTGCCTTGCCATGTCTTTGCCCCTGCTTAACATGGCTTTGCCTTGCCATTGTTTTGCCAACCCGCACATCTAAGTAAAATGCGCCTTGCTTCCGTTCAAGGTGCGTTCGTCGAACCCTGCATTGTCCGTCATGCCGAGCAGCCCTTCATGATGTTGCCCCATTTTTCAGGTTGTGTGCCAAGGCCATCATGAAAATCCTTACCACAACCCACATCTGCCGAGGACCTTTGTCAGGGGGTTAACAATGTCCTCCTTTGGAAAAAGAAATTGTTGTCCATTGTTCTTTTTTCCTATCATTTGTAATTGTTGATAATTCCTTGCTTGTATCTTCATTATTTCTATCTCTATTTTTCTGAATAATAAAGGAGCATTTTTGTGCTATGTACCCCAATTGTCCACAGTTTTCACAAAGAAAATTTTCACCTTCGTAGTGTATTGCTTGTTTGTGGTGGTCAACATAGATGAACGGTTGAACTGGAGCTTTCAATGGTAATTTCACACATAATCTTTCATAATGACCTCTCAGACTTGTTGATGTGCAAACATCAATTTTTAGGAGCCGGCCAATTGCATTAACAATTTTTTCCAGAATTTTGCCATCGTAAAATTCTGTAGGTAATTGAGGAAGTCTAATCCATACTGCAGAGTTTGTGACTTTCTCTTGAGTGGAAACAAAGTTTGGTTTCCATCTAGTAATAGAGAGGAAATGTCCGTTAATGAACCAAGGGCCTTGATGCATTACCTTGTCCATATTTTCCTTTTTCTTGAATTTGATTATGTAGTAATCTACTCCAAGGTCAATCAACTGGAAATCTTCAGTTGGTTTCCATAGTTCTTGAATTTTTCTCTTTAGATAGTGGTGTAACATACGCTTGCCCACTAGCTTTACTATGATGGAATTTTTCCATGGCTCATAGATTCGTACCTTCTCCTCATCAGAGAGTGTTATGAATTTGATACCCTTTGAGGTCGTTAAGATTGATTGATCAACTACTTGATCTTCTGAGTCCATCATTAGGAGGTCTATATCTTGATGATTTTCAATATTGGTGAAGAGTAAAGGGTTCGAAGTGGTAAGCATATCTTTGAAGCTAGATTTGATCATGCTTTGATCAATATCTGGGGGTTTAGGAGGTATTGTGTGTTGTTGTTGTTCATAGGGTTGGGGATCCATTTCCGAGAGAGGAATTAGATAGCTTTTTTATATGACGGTTTCTATTGCTCTCTTAATGATAGTTAGTAATGACCAGTTATGGCCTTTGGGACGTGGTTAGTCATGAAAGAAAAAGCGTCAATCTACTGCTATTAAGTGTTTTTATATTATTAAATAAGATCCTTTGCAAGACACGCGATAATTAATTATAATTAAGTACTAATAATTTTTTAGTTAAATAAAATCACATGCGTCATTTGTTTATTAGTCAGTTGTAAACACCCATGCACGTAAGCTTTTACCGAAAAATACCGTGTTTTGTATCAAATCTTATAATTTTATAATAGAATTAAATATATCAAATTAAATTTTGATACAAGTTGAAGATTATAATAGTAAAAATGCATAACTATACCTGTGACGACCCAAAGGGTCATCACTTGCTTTCAGTTGATTTCTGTGTCTCCGAGACCTTGAAAACCTCATAAGAGCCGCCTCAATTTGCGTGCGCAGTCCGAGCGCATAGCCGGAAAGCTTAAATATGAAACTCTGTGAAAAAAAATGCTAAGTTTTGATGTTGAAATGAATAAATTTGACTTTGGTCAATATTTTGGGTAAACGGACCCGGATCCATGATTCGACAGTCCCGGAGGGTCTGTAGGAAAATATGGGACTTAGGCGTATGCCCGAAATCGAATTCCGAGGTCCCAAGCCCGAGAAATGAATTTTTAAGTGAAATTATTTTCAAAAATTGTTTAAGGAAATTTGAAATGAAAACTGATTAGAAAGCAATGGTATGTATTTTGGTTCCGGCGCCCGGTACAGGTCTTATATATGACTTCAGTCATTCTTGTGAAATTTGGTTAAAAACGGACGTCGTTTGACGTGATCCGGACCTTAATTGAGATATTTGATGTTTAAAAGAGTTTTGAGATATTTTATTGATCTCGAGGTTTAATTCGATGCTCGTGATGTTATTTTGGTAATTTGATTACACGAATATGTCCGTAGAATGTTTTTGAGGTTGTGTGTATACTTGGGTTGGAGTTTCGAGGGCTCGGGTGAGTTTCGAGTGGGTTTCGGAATGCCTTAGGCTTAGAAAGTCAGATGTTGCAGGTTCAGGAAGTTGCAGTCTCTGAACCCTTTAGTGCAGTACGCGAGAAATCGCGTGCGACCGCGAAGGGGCCAGCGCGGCCGCGGTCGCCTTTATGCAGTCCGCAGTGGAGGCTGTGCGGCCGCAGTCGCCTTTATGCGGTTCGAAAAGGGTGCTGAACTGCAGGTCTTCATGGAGGGGCCAGCGCGACCGTGGTCGCCTTTGTACGGTCCGCAGTGGAGGCTCTGCGGCCGCGGTATATTTGATGCGGTCCGCACTGGGGTCTAAAAGGGGTATAAATAAACGGGAATTTCAGTTATTTTTCACTTTTCAAAACTCCAAAAATATAATAGGCGATTTTTCAAACAACCTTTCTTCTCCAAAACGTTGGTAAGTGATTTCTAACTTATTTTCTTCACTCCTTAACATCTTTTAACATGATTTCAACTTCAAATCAAAGATTTTCATGGGGAAAATTGGGTGTTTTGGGTAGAACCTAGGTTTTTCTAAAATTGAGGATTTGGACCTCAATTTGAGGTCCGATTTCAAAACGGGGTAAAACCTTGGGAAAATTCATTTTCATGCATTGGGGTTGATTCATTTAGCACTTATTGATGTAATTAAGTAACTTGTGACTAGATTCGAGTGGATTGGTGGTGGAATCAAGGGGTAAAGCTATAGTTGAGACTTGAGTGGTGATCAAGGCATCAAGGTAAGTGTTTGGTCTAATCCTAGCTTGAGGGATTAGGAGTTGAGTCATATTTGCTACTTGCTTCTTGTTGAGTACGACGTATAGGCATGGTGACGAGTATCTATACGTTGGTGTCAAGCATGACCGTGAGTCTTAAATTGAAAGTTGTTGTGTTCTTAAATGACACTTGGGTGCGTTACTTAATGATCTTCTATGATTGAGCATTTTCAATAATTGAACTGAGTACAAGCTAAGTTGAGATTGGTTATAGCTAATTCTCCCTTGCTGGAATGACTATTTCAATATTGTTGTTCCCTTGCCGGGAAAATTATTACATTGTTGTGTTCCCTTGCCGGGAAGTTATTATATTTATTATTTTCCCTTGCTGGGATTTCTTGAAATTGTAAGATATTATGAAATGGGAGCGGGTGGTATGTCTACCACAAGATATTATGAAATGGGAGCGGGTGGTACGCCTACCACAAGATATTATGAAATGGGAGCGGGTGATACGCCTACCGTAAGATATGAGAAATGGAATCGGGTTGCACGCCTGCAACAAGATGGAAACTGAAAGTGAAAGTTGTCTTTACTTTTCTTTATCTGTGTTAGAAGTTATATTGTCAGCTTCCTTATTTATTCCTTGCTATTTTGCTTTATCAGCTATCCCCCAGGCATGTTTCTCTTCCCCAGCTTTAATTGCTTATTACCTGTTTACTTTTCCGCCATATATTATATAACTGCACAGGTTTGTCTGGAGTCTGGTCCTAGCCTCGTCACTACTTCGCCAGGGTTAGGCCAGGCACTTACCAGCACATGGGGTCGGTTGTGCTGATACTACACTATGCATTGTGTGCAGATCCTGGAGTAGCTTTCGGACAGTAGTTAGAGGGCTTCCTTCAGTCCATCCGGAGACCCAAGGTAGACCTGCAAACGTCCGCGGGCCCTGGCGTCTCTCTCTATCTTTATTTCCTGTTTCCTTTATCTCTTGCTCAGGAACAGTACTATGTATTTTCTTCAGACTTTGTATGTAGTGACTCTTAGATAGTCTGTGGTACTGTGACACCATATATTGGGGGTGTTAAAGCTTAAAAGTAGTAATAGACGTAGCTCTAAGCTTTATAAATGTTGACTTCCGCCTATTTTCTAACTTCCATTTTATTTATATTGTCGCTCTATGTTTGTTTTAAAAAGAAGTAATATGAAAAAGGTAGTAGATAGTTAAGAGTTGGCTTGCCTAGCTTACATTAGTAGGTGCCATCACGACTCCCGAAGGTGGAAACTTCGGGTCGTGACAATGCCTGAACTATTTTTGAATTTTCAATTGTACACCTGCATTTTTTTAGGTCCTTTTGTCGTTTGGACTCTTTTTCAGATGAACCTATTACCACCGTAAGTATGACGTTATAGAAAATTTTAATTTTACTTTTTTTGAGTGTGTGAAAACATGAAAAGATACTTTGCCTTGGTGAAAAATATTTCCCATTACCGAAAAACCTTTGTTGCTATGACCATTGATACAAACCACCATTCAGCTTGTTTGGATGTATTATCACTTTTAATTTATACTTACATTCGGTAGCTGAAAAAATGAATGAAATTTATATAATTTTTGTATATAACATACATAATGTATATATATACAAAAAATGTACAAAAATTTATATTTTTCGGCTATTATTTTGAGAGCGGCTATATAGTGTCATTTTTCCTTGTTAATTATTGTATTGTATAGTATTGTTACTTTAAGCACAATATTTGTTTAGGTTGTTACTTAAATTTTATAGTATGTATCGTTAAAATTGTTGTTATGCAACGATGAAAAGTGCCATTTTATGGAACGACCGATTTGGTCGCGTCGTTACCTTATTTTTTCCTCTCATCTTGCCCTTCCTTATTTATTAAATAATCTCATTTTATCATTTACCCTACCTTTTTTTTTATAATACTTCTATTTCGTATGTTACTTTTTTTTATTTATAAGGCTTAATACATAATTTACCACCCAACCTTTGGTCCAAATCCCCCTTACACACTTTCTATGGACGATAATAACCTTACACAAGAAACCTTTCTAAAGTGTATCTAGTACCCACCTCCTTTGACCAGATCCTGTTAATAAGATATCCGTGTATGTCACGCGTTTGAATTTACATAATTTTAACCCATTACCTTATAATAACTAACCCGACCCTACCCGACCCTAACTGACCCTACCCGACCCACAAGGTAAAAATGTTAAAACCAAACTTACCCAAGTTAGTACTCAAAATCCGATACATCTAGAAGGAGCTACTGTAAAGGCGATTCCGGCGACCATCTCAAGCTACGCTTTCATCGTGGATTTCCGATGAATTTATGCAGTTAATAGGTTAGTAATTTTCTTCTCCTTGCATTACCCATTTATTTTAGTAGTGGGTGGGGTTGAACCTAGGGTTTTTTGAAATTTTTACTATTTTGCTTAGGGTTATCGGACTTTTTAAAAAGAGAATCTTTTGTCATTGTCTATATGACTGTGAAGTTGTCGTCTTGTTGCCTTTACAGATAGTTTTTTTATAAAAAAGATTTGTCTTGTGTTTGCAAACCGTGTGTAAAGTTAGAGTTTAACTGATTATTGTAATAGCATTGCTTTGAACAATGTGATATGCTCTTGTCTTTGTCTCCACTTTTATATTTCATTTGTAGTTCTTTATTTTCAATTGTTGCATGTGGAAAGTTCATTTATTTGTCCCTTGTTTGTTTGCAGATAATGTCTTTTAAAATCATTACCCTCAGGTGGTACCATGATGGGGTATTAGTTTCTGATAACTTTGCTCGTTATGTGGGTGATAGTCAAACAATAACTTTAGATGTAGATGTGGATTTACTGTCTCTTATTGAACTGATGAACTACACTAGGATCCATGACTTTCAAAATGTGGCTGAGTTGTATATTTGTCCAATGGATATGACAGATAAATTGGTAAATATTCTCACAGATAAGGATATTTTAGACATTTGTAATGAATTGGAATATGGGGATACCTTAGATATTTATGTGACTCATGCTGCCCCTTTATGTGTTGTTGACATAAATGAGGCTAGTAAAAGAGTTGGTGGGTCTAATAGTGGAGCTTTTAAGAGCACAACTGTCTTAGAAGAAGAGGAAGATAGTGAATCTGAATCTGAATCTAAATTTGTCCCTGCTCATGAACCTACCCCTTCCCCTTCCCCTTCTCCTGAACCTGCTCCTGCCCCTGCACCTTCAAGAGAACAAGAGAGTGGAGTAGATAGTGAATCAGACTTTGATAATAGTGAAGGTGAGGATGACAATGAGAATGATTCATACTTTTGACAATAGTGATAGTGATGAGAGTGATGGAGTAGATTTACATGTTCCTGTTGATAAGGATTATGGATTTGATGTTCATGAATAATTTTTAGAGTGTAGGGATGAACTGAGGAAGTATAGGAGGAAAAAAAGTGCAAGGCCAAAAGATAGAGGTGATATTAACATAGGTGATGCAGGAGTTGATATTGGTTTTGATGAATTAAGAACTGGTAACAAGTAAGATAGGTAGGTACACAGGCTTAGTAGGGATAGATGAGCCTTACTTTGGGTCTTCAGATGCTGAAAGTTTTCCTTTAGATGCTGAAGATAAATTTGATGAAGAACATAAGGAGAAAATGGCTGCCAAGAGGAGGAAGAAAGCCTTGATATTTGATCCAACTGTCAAGAAAATAACCTGGGAGTTGGGGCTGATTTTTGAGAGTGTTGAACAATTTAGGTTTGCTGTTAGTAAGTATGCAATTCAGAAAGGAGTTCAAATTGAAAAGTATATTAATGAACCTGGTAGGGTGAGGGTAAGATGCATGCATCCAAAATGTCCATGGATCTTGGCTGCAAGCAAAGATGGCAGATCCAACAATTTTAAGGTAAAAAGGTATTGCCCTGTCCACAAGTGTTACAAAACAAATAAAAACAAGCTTTGCAACTCCAGATACCTAGCAAAACATTACAGGGATAAGATTGTGTGTCAACCAAATATGAAAGTTTGAGAGATAAAGAAACTCATTAAGGATGAACTGGACATGTATGTTGGTAGGTCTACTGTACATAGAGCTAGAGAAAAAATTCTAAAGGAGATAATAGGTGATGTGCATGCTAAGTTCAAGAGACTCTATGATTATAGAGATATTCTATTACAGACAAATCCAGGTATAACTTGTGTTGTGAAGGTAGAAGATCAAGGTGAAGGCAAGCTTGTCTTCAATTCATTTTATGTTTGCTTCTATGCTATGAAAAAAGGATGGTCTGAAGGTTGCAAGAGGATAATTGGCCTTGATGGTTGTTTTCTAAAAGGTATTTGTAAGGGTCAACTTTTTGTAGCAGTATCAAAGGATGGAAATAATCAAATGTTTCCTATAGCTTAGGCCACTGTAGAGGCTGAGAACAGTTTCACTTGGACATGGTTTCTGAAGTGTGTGACTCATGACTTAGAGCTTCAAGATGGAAGTGATCTTACTATCATGTCTGATATGCAAAAGGTGAATATATTCTTCTGTTTCTTTTTTCTGTCAATATTTATTTTTTCTAATTTCTGTTTCTGTTGGCAACTAATTCAATTCTTTTTATGTTTAAGGGATTGCTTAAAGCTGTATCAGAAGTGTTGCCTGAAAGTGAACATAGGTGGTGTGCCAAATATATATTAGCAAACTGGTCCAAAGATTGGAGAGGATTAAAGAGGAGAAACAACTTCTGGAGGTGTGCTAGAGCATCATGTGTGGCAGAACTGAATTTTCACCTGGACAGTTTGAATATGCTTGGGAATGGGATATGTGAGAGCCTCTTGAGGTATAACAAGAAAACCGGGTGTAGAGCATACTTCAACTGTGACAGGAAATGTGATATAATTGACAACAATATGTGCGAGACATTTAATGCTTGGATACTTGCTGCTCGGTACAAGACAATTATCACAATGTTGGAGGAAATTAGAGTGAAGATGATGGAGAGAATAGGAAAGTTGAGGGAGTTTGCAGATACATGGATATGTGATATATCCCCAATTGCTGTGAAGGTGTATCAGGATAACATGGCCCAATCTATGAGGTGTACAATCAAGTGGAATGGTGAATATGGCTATGAGGTTGAGGATACCTCATTAAGAGTGGTGCTAAAGCATTGTGTGATTATGCAAGCTCAAACTTGTACATGCAGGTCATGGATGCTGAAGGGTATCCCTTGTTCTCATGCCATTGCTACTATGCATTTCAAGAACCTTGACCCAATTAACTACATATCTCACTGGTACCACAAATCCACCTATCTGAAGGCATATTCAACATTCATCCAGCCTGTGTCAAACATGCAGATGTGACCAACATCTACCAATCCACAAATTGAACCCCTACCAATTAAAAAGATACCTGGCAGACCAAAGAAGAAGAGAAGAAACTGAACATCCTACTTCTGGAAAGCTTTCAAGAAGGGGTATGGAGATGACATGTTCAAACTGTGGTGGATATGGACACAACAAGAGGAGCTGCCCTAAGAAAGCAAGGCCTACAGATTCTACTCCAGCAAATGCTTCATATATCCAAAGATGTGGAGGAAGAGGAAGATGAAGAGGCAGAGAAAGAGGAACAGAAACTCCAACTACTTCTGCCCCTGCTGCTGCGGGTAGAGGAAGAGGAACTGCTGCTAGTAGAGGAAGAGGAACTGGTAGTGGTAGGGAAAGTTCTGGGTTTGGACTACTTCAATCAAGCAGTGGGTTCACAAGTTTTTCTGTAAGTAGTTCAAAGTTAATTTTATATCTTGTTTGCTTTAACAACTTTACTGAATATTTTCTGTTTTTGGTAGTCTGGTGGAGGTAAGCCAAGAGTGGTCTCTCATGGTGGTGAAAAGAGGTCCTCGGCAGATATTCTGGAGTGTGCATACAAGCCAAGAAGTGGTGTAAAATGGAATGGTAGACCAGCCATTACTAGAAGACAACTTGAAAGAACTGTTGCAACTCGTTCCAGAACTGCCTCATCTCAATCCAATTTAAGTCAAGCAAGTTCATCATCCCAGAACAACCACTGAATTCTGTTATTGTCAGTGTTAATTTATTTTGGAACTGCTGTAATTTTCCTTTGGAACTATAATTTATTTTGGAACTGCTATTAGGTTAATTCGGAACTGCTATTTAGGTTTGCTGTTAGTGTTGTTATTTTGTTAAGGCAGCCTGCTGTTATTTTGATATGCTGTAAAACTGGGCAGCGTATATTTTTGTTAAGGTAGGTTGCTACTATTAGGTGACTGTAATGAACACCTTTACTCTACGATGAAATATATTTTTAGTATTGTTTGATAATTTCTGGGCAGATGTGTCTTTAGTGTTGTATGAATGCTGTTATTTTGGTATGTTGTTAAGCATTTGTGCTGTCATTTTTGTATGCTGTTATTTCTGAAATTTTTTAGCATTTGAGCTGTATATCAGCCACTATTTGACTGTGTTTCAGTGTTTTATCAGTCACAATTTGAGGTGTGTTTTAACTGCACTATCAGCCACACAGCAACAAAGTCAAACGAAACAACATTAACAATTTCCAAAAAAAAAAATCATTCAACTCACACAGCAACAAACTCAAACAAAACAACATTAACAATTGCCAAAAGATTTTATTCATTTCTAACAAAGGGATACAAAATCTACCAAAATACTTCATTCATTTTCTTACATTATATAACAATCTTTAGAACTACCTAACACAATCAACTTCAACACAATTGCAATTAAAATCAGCACACACAATCTCCTCCAATTTCTTTGGTTTCTATTTTCCTTCAACAATGCATCAAATGCCCTCTTCTTCTTCAGCAGCCCCAAAATCACCATTTTCAAGTGCTCTGGAGTTGGGGGTCAAACCACATAAAGAAATTACATGCCGATCGTCTGTCCCTCTGAAAAATTGAAGAGAGAAAATTATTACGGAATATAAAATCAATTAGAAAAGTACAATTGATATTTACCTCATAAAATGGACATCCGTAAAATCGACGACCCGGATTATCAACACTCCATGACTGTATCACCACAGCTTCTTCACCACAATAGCAAAATTTTGTCAGATTATGCATTTTCCCAAACCTTAAAATTGAGCCCTAGAAATTTAACCCTTATGTCAAAAAAGATAAGAAAGAAATAGAAGAAGATTGTAATATTGGCTTCGAGCTTCAAGAAGAGGAATAAATTTTGGCTTCAAGAAGATAAATTTTCTTCAATTTAGAGCTTTCAAGGAGGAAGAAGAAGATGAAAATTGGGTTAGTATAGATAGAAATTGGTTAAGGCCCTTTTAATCTTTTAAAAAGGGTCGTTGGAATGTATTTTTGACCGTTTATTAAAGACAGAAATTGTCTTGAAATAGTGTCCACGCGCTTGGTCCAGTTTGTATTACACACGCTTAGACCTGGTCAAAGGAGGTGTGTACTAGGCACACTTTAGAAAGGTTGCGTGTGTAAGGTTATTATGGTTCACAGAAAGCGTGTAAGCGGGATTTGGGCCATAGTTCGGGTGGCAACTTATGTAATTTCCCTATTTATAATAATACAAGTTTATTATTCATATTATTGAAACGTGACATCATAAAACGACGACAAATAATATAATCTATCTAATTATTATATATATCAAAATGATACAGTACGATACAATATAATACTATACAATATATTATGAAACAATACATTACAATTATCCAAACAAGTTGTTAACCTACTTCCAGGACATCATAATCCAAAGTACATTTGCAATTACAAATCTAGGACAAGTATGAGAGTATTTATACTTTTTCTCTTCGAAATATATACGTGTACCTTATATTGGCTATCTTCATCTTTTCAGTAAGGTGTTATTAACTTTCAAATTTGCTTCTCTTTCAATTTTTACCCAAATCTTCATTTTTCTTGTTTTCTTTTCCTTATGTTTTCGAGTTCTCTTTGAACTTCACAATTTCACCTTGTTATTGGTCCATCAACCCATATATAACTATATTTTTCAATTTATCTTAGCCTAGACTTGACCTGGAGATCCACTAGAGTAAAACGAGGAATTGAGACTAACTAGTGAACCAAGATTTTTTTTCTAAGAAACGAAGCATTTATTTATTTATGAAAAGTTTAATACAGTACATTCGGGGGAAACTGTGCGAAGATGCTCAGTTCCTCCTACATCAAAACCTAACAACGAGAAAATAAAGTTGGGTAGGTTGTCAAAAGCTAAAACATCTTGAAAGGATGTAGCAGCCATTGTTTTGCCATAGCATCCGCCACGCCATTACCCGCCCGAAATATGTGGTAGAGCTGTTGAATATTCTGATTACGTAGCATCGACCTGCATGAAATAAGCAAGTGTAAGTATTTTGAGTTCTCTGTTTGTAAAAGGTTTAATAATACTTGTGAATCAGATTCCACAATCAATGGATGGAAATTGCGCAAAAAGGCTATTTTCAGTCCATGAAAAAGTGCTAGTAGTTCTGTTTGGAGCGCATCTGTGTGTGGAAGATGTTTTGTGTAGCCACATAGCCATTGACCGTGTGTATCTCTAAATACAACCCCAAGGCCTCCAATATGTGTTAACGGGTCTGCAACTCCGTCGATGTTGAGTTTGATGTGTCCCGACGGCAGCTTATGCCAGCATACTGTGAGTTGCATGCGTTTTTGAGTGATTGTAGGCGGCTTGGTGAGGAAACAGATTTGTGTAGCATGTGATATGATGCTATGAAGGCAAACATTGGTAGTGGTAGGTTGATCAAAAGTATTCCTATTGCAATCCATCCAAATGTGCCAAAGAATGACAGGGGTAAGTATTTTGAGGGGAATAGAGGTAGAACGTTTAGAAAGATTGGCGCGTTGGACTGGCAAATATTTCTCAACCAATTAATATGGTCTGTTGTTGGCGGTTGTATGTTGAAATAAGTCCAAACGTTGCTTCCTGGTCGACACTGGATAAAAAGGTGGGTCAGATTCCTTTATTATCGAAACATCACCCTCTCCGCCAGTTGTAGTATTTGATTACTACAACTGCAAATACTACAACTGGCGGAGAGGGTGATGTTTCGATAATAAAGGAGTGACGCAGTTAGCAAACGGTTGAGAACAAGTAGCCATAAGAAGTGTTTAGTTTTATTAATGGAAGTCATCTTCCAAATCCATTTATGACGGAAGGGGTGGCAATAGTTATCAGAATGGTGAGTAATTAGCTTGTAGGTGGAGGATGTGGAGAACATGCCATTCTGCAAACTCCGGTGATCAGAATAAATCTCACAAGGCACACCGTACAAATATTGACGCCAGATTTTCAAGGCGTGAACAATAGCAGCTAACTCGAGATCATGGACAGGATAATTCTTCTCATGTACCTTCAACTATCTGGACGTGTAGGCAATCATCCTAGTGTCCCGCATCAATACCGCTCTAAGGCCGATCCTTGAGGCATCACCATAGACAGTATAAAACCCCGAACATTTAGGCAATATCAAAATTGGGGTTATAGTCAAAGCTATCTTGAGCTTCTGAAAGTTCGCCTCACACTCTTCTGTCCACTGGATCGAAGCACCCTTCTAGGTCAGTCTGGTCATAGGGGCTGCAATAGATGAAAACCCCACAACAAATTGACGGTAATAACCCGCTAAGCCAAGAAAACTGCAGATCTCTGTAGCTGAGGATGGTCTGGGCTAACTCTAAACTACCTCCACTTTCTTCGGATCCACCTGAATACCCTCACTCGATACGACGTGGACTAAGAATGCCACGGAATCCAACCAAAACTCACATTTCGAGAATTTTGCATATAACTTCTTTCCCTCAAAGTCTGAAGCACTGTCCTCAACTGCTGCTCATGATCTTGCAGACTCCGGGAGTATACCATAATATCATCAATAAAGACAATGACGAATGAGTCAAAATATGGCCAGAACACACTGTGCATCAAATGCATAAAGGCTTCTGGGGCATTGGTCAGCCCAAATGATATAACAAGGAACTCGTAATAACCATACCGAGTCCTGAAAGCAATCTTCGGGATATCTGGCTCCCGAATCTTCAACTGATGGTAACCTGAACATAAGTCAATCTTAAAAAATACTCGTACACCCTGCAACTGATCAAATAAATCATTAATACGGGGAAAAGGATAACGGTTCTTCAATGTAGCTTTGTTCAACTGGTGATAATCAATGCACATAAGCATAGAACCATCTTTTTTCTTCACAAACAAGACAGAAGCACCCCAAGGTGATACACTAGGCCAAATAAAACCCTTGTCAAGTACTTCCTGTAATTGATCCTTCAACTCCTTCAACTTAGGAGGGGCCATACGATACAGAGGAATAGAAATGGGCTGAGTGCCCGGCAACATATAAGTGCCAAAATCAATATCTCTATCGGGCGGCATGCCCGGAAGATCAGCTGGAAACACATCAGAAAAATCCCGTATTTTTGGGACTGAATCATTTGTAGGGTTATCAATACTGACATCTCTCACATAAGCTAGATACGTATCACACCCCTTCTCAACCATACGCTGAGCCTTAAGGAATGAAATAACTCAACTGAGAGTATGATCTAAGGTACCCCTCTACTCTACTCGCGGTACACCTAGCATAGCCAGCGTCACGGCTTTGGCATGACAATCAAGAATAGCATAATGGGGCGCCAACTAGTCCATACCCAAGATAACATCAAAATATACCATGCTGAGTAATAATAAATCGGCTCTAGTCTCAAAACCACTAAGAGCAACCACACACGACTGATAAGCGCGGTCCACAACAAGAGAATCTCCTAGAGGAGTAGAAACATAAACAGGGGAACTCAAAGAATCCCGAGATACACCCAAATGCGAGGCAAAATAAGAAGACACATAAGAGTAAGTGGAGCCTGGATCTAATAAAACCGATGCATCTCTATGACAAACCAGGATAATACCTGTGATGATAGAATCGGAGGCGACAACCTCGGTACTGGAAGGAAGGGCATAATATCTAGCCTGGCCTCCCCCTCTAGGGTGACCTCTACCTCCTCGACCTCCACCTTTAGCTGGCTGAGCAGATGAGGTAGCAACTGGAGCTGTAACCATAGCCTGAGAACTCTGTGGGGCACGCTGTGGCTAAGAAGTCTGTGGATTTGCACTCCTCCCAAGTTTAGGGCAATCCCTCACCACATAGTGTGTGTCACCACACTCAAACAAGCTTTGGGAGGACGTGGCAACTGTGACTGGCTCGGGCCAGGTCTGCTGGACTAACCTCTGAAAGCACCCCGCGCAGGAGGCGCACTAGATACTAGAGTTGCACAATAAGGCTCTTGAGGCCTAGGAGAAGCTAAAATACCACTGGCTACTAGAAGAGTTGAATGGACGGGGCAACTCATATAACCCCTACCATGACGAACTATAGCTGGAGCATGGGCACTAGAATAATGGCCCGACTCTCGAGACCTCTTGGCCTCCCTCTCCTCTTTGTCCCTAGCTTGCATACCCTCTATCCTCATAGCAATGCTCACCACCTTCTGATAAGAAATATCCATCTCCAACTCACAAGCCATGCTAGACCTGATGCTGGGAATAAGGCCCTCAATAAACCGGCGAACCCTCTCGCGAACAGTAGAAACCAAGGCTGGGGCATGTCTAGCCAAGCTAGTATAACAGACAACATACTCCGAGACAGTCATAGCACCATGGCTTAAATGCTCAAACTCTGCGCGCCATGCGTCCCTGAGGCTCTGAGGAATATACTCTCTCCGGAACATATCTAAAACCTGAGTCCAAGTTAGGGAAGCTGCCTTATCCGAACTCTCTAACTCATATGTACGCCTCCGCTTATAGGCGGCTCCTCGAAGCTGGAAGGTAGCACTCATCTGGAAATACCAGAGCATCATTCGATGCTAGACCACTAAATATAAGAGGCTCGTACTTCTTGAACCTCTCAAGCCTCAGCTGCTCATCCTCGGAAGCTGCTGCCATGCCCTCGAGCTGGTCTGGGACCTGATCAACATGCACTCCCTACTCAGGAGTGCAAGTGGCGGGAATCTGTGCTCCTCCCCTGGTCTGAGATGTTGATGCAGTAAGGGGAAGCAACCCTACCTGAGCCAGAGTGGTGTACATACTCATGAACTGTGCAAGGGTCTCTTGGAAAGCTGGAGTAGTAGTAGCAGTAGGCGTATCTGGTGCCTGGACTCCAGCTGGAACTGCTGGTGGCACCTCGATGGCAGCTCACGCGGGTGCTCTGGCTGCACCACGTGCGTGTCCTCAGCCTCTACCCTGGCCCCGACCTCTGACGGCTCCAGTAGGGGGCGCGAGTGCCTGATCATCTCTGGTAGCACGTGTCCTCACCATCTGTGAGAGAATGGAAGACAGCAGTTTAGAATTGTGATATCAAAAATCTCGCACGACAAGGAAATCAAATAAAGTGGAATTTTCCTAACAGTTGCATAGCCTCTCGTAGATAAGTACAGACGTCTCCGTACCGATCCACGCTCTAATAAACCGGCTTATGATTCATTACTCCTATGAACCTAGAGCTCTGATACCAACTTGTCACGATCCAAGTTCGCCCTCTGTGAACTGTCGTGATGGCAACTAGTCTCTACGACTAGATAAGGCTAACAATTGCGGAAAAAGGGGAAAAACCAAAATCAACAATAAAAACTGCGGAATAAACAAATGAAGGTTTAAAGATGCCAATCGGCATATACAATATAACTCTCAGACTGAACAACTTCCCAAAACCCGGAATCTCATGAAATCACAAGCTATTGAATAACTATAAGTGTCTAACTCCAGAATGTCTAAACAAAAGTAAATACAGAAGGGCTAATACTATAAGAGAGAATGGAAAGGGACTCCTCGGTCTACGGATGCAGCATATATACCTTGAAGTCTTTGTAGAATCACCTCGCCTCAAGGGTAGTATGGCTGAGTGGAAGTACCTGGATCTACACATGAAAAACATGCGCAGAAAGGGCATAAGTACACCACAACGGTACTCAATAAGTACCAAGACTAACCTCAGTCGAGTAGTGACGAGGAAGGCCAGGGCCCTACTGATTATAGTTGAGAAACGAGGTAAAACAATATAGAATACGAAAATATAATTAAATGATAACAGAAAGAAGTAACACAGGATAATAAGAATAACAACAACTATAACAGAGACAAAATAATCACAAAAGGAATACCGCTCAACATAGAAATAACAATCGAAGATCTCTCAGTATCGCGAGGATCTCTTAGTATCCTCAATATGTGTGCTGGGGATCTCTCAGTATACCGAGGATCTCTTAGTATCCTTAATATATATACTGGAGATCTCACGGTATCCCAAGGATCTCTTAGTATCTTCAATATACGTGCTGGGATCTCTCGGTATCCTGCACTACAGTCCAAATCAATATATGTGCAGAGGATCTCCCGGGATACTAATCCGTAGTTTCAAAGTAAACACACGGCAGCAACACGAAGAATACTCAATTAAATTCAAATTTCATACCAAGGTAAAACATGTATTTCTAAACTAGCATGCTATACATAATCCAAATAAGGCAGTTTGAGCAAGTAAAGCAATTAAGTCAATTAGACATGCTTCCCTAAGCTAACAGTAGGCTTAAATTGCAAGTAGTATAAACAGGAAAGGAAACACAATTAAATTTACTTAATGAAAGCATCATTTTCAACAATTAGTACAAGTACTCACTCGTCACCTCATGTACAAGACATTTCAAAGATTAACAATACCAAATCCTAAGGGGGGTTCCTCCACACAATGTTAGGCAAGCCACTTACCTCGAACCAGTTAAAAATCAACACGAAACCACGTTATTGCTATGACTATTCGACTCCAAATGGCTCAAATATATTCAATTCAATTGCATAATGTAAATATAACTTCAAGTAACTGATTCCACAAATAAATTCTAAGCTAATACGCGAAATTAGGTAAAATGATCAAAATGCCCCACAATCCCTCATCTCAAAATCGGATAAAACTTTACTGATTATGAACCCTCATTCACTCACGAGTCTAACCATACAAAAGTTATCCAAATCCAATGTAAAATTCCCAATCAAAACTCGAAAATTAAGTTTAAGAACTTTTCCAAGTTCCCCCCCCCCCAAATACGAAATTAGATGATGAATTCATGTTTAGATTAATGGGTTATAAGCAAAAAGGAGTCAAGAATCATTTAACAATCGATATCTCTGAAAATCCCTCAAAATCTCGCTCAAATCCGAGCTCCCAAGCTCTAGTTTTGATAAAAATGGCCAAATCCTCGACTTCGAAATTTTATATTCTGCCCAGATAATTCCTTCTTCGCGAACACGGAAGGGCCATTGCATTCCCGAAGTACAACTTGGCTTGGTCTAGCCTTTCTTCATCGCGAACGTGATGTCCCTATCACGAACGCGGTGACCATTTTCCCCCCTCCTATGCGAACGCGGGACCATCTTCGCGAACGCGTAGGTATAAGACCTCACAGCCTCGCGAACGCGAAGCATTAAACTTCCACCAGCCCCAGTTCCTCTTCGCGAACGCGAGACCCCACTCGCGAATGCGAAAAAGGAAACCAGAATTGACCTACTGCAAATTTTCTGCAATTCTCTAAGTTCCAAAAATGACCCGTTGAGCATCCGAAACACACCCGAGGCCCCCGAGACCTCAACCAAACATGACAACCAATCCTAAAACATCATTCAAACTTGTTCCAACCTTCAGAATGCTCAAGTCAACATCAAAACACCAATTTAACATCGGATTCAAGCCTAAGAACTCCAAAAACTCTCAATTTACGCTTTCGATCAAAATGTCTATCAAACCTCGTCCGAATGACCTAAAATTTTGCAAGCACGTCACATTCAACACTATAGAGCTACTCCAACTTCCGAAATCCCATTCCAATTCCGACATCAAAATCTCACTATCGAACTGAAAACTTCAAAAATTCAACTTTCGGCATTTAAATCCTAAATAAGTTACGGACCTCCAAAACACAATCCAAACACGCCCCTAAGCCCAAAATCACCCATGGAGCTAATAGAACCGACATAATTTCATTCCGAGGCCTTCTTCACACTGCTCCGACTACGGTCCAAATTCTAAAGCTTAAGCTCTCTTTTAGGGACTAAGTGTCTCGAAACACTCCGAAACTCAAAACCAAACATTCCGGCAAATCAAAATAGCAGAAACAAACACGGGGGAAGTAGTTAATAGAGAATCGGGGCGTTAATTCTTAAAACGACCGGCCGGGTCATTACAATTAGCTTTTGCTAATGAGATTAGATCATCTGCAAATAATAGGTGTGATAGTGATGGTGCATTTTCGGTAATTTTTATTGGTGTCTACTGACAAATGTCAACCTTATGTTCAATCATTCTGGAAAGGGATGCTATACAAATAATAAATAGATAAGAAGAGAGCGAATCTCCCTGGCGTATACCTCTTATTGGTTGAAAGTAAGGAGAGGTTTGCCATTAATAAAGATTGAGATGGATAAGGTAATAAAACATGACATGATTAATTTTATAAGGGATGGAGGAAAATTGAGTTGATGAAGGGACTATTCAAGTCGGTCAAATGCCTTTTTAGGTCGATTTTTAGAAGCATATTCCCCGTTTTTCCTTTTTGGTATTTGAAGGAGTGAATTATTTCTTGATTGAGTATGGCATTATTTGCAGCACGCCGCCTAGGGATAAAACTACTTTGTGTAGGGTTAATTATTTTGGACAGTAGGGGTCGAATGCGATGAACTATAATTATAGTAATGACTTTATATGTAGTGTTGCACAAACCAATTGGGCGGTATTGTGTTACATGTTCTACATGAAAAGTTTTGGGTATTAGTGTGAGAAAAGTGTTGTTTATTGCAGGTTAGCGGAGGTGGTAAAAGCACTCATACAAATACTTACTATAGCTTGTTTAGTTTCAGTCCAAAATTTTTGGAAGAATATAGGGTGAAGTCCATTCGGACTAGGAGCATTTAGAGGTTTAAAAGAGTGGACGACTCTATGTATCTCCGCATGGGATAGGGGCTTATTCAGCAATGTATGATCCTCCATTGTTAGTGAAGTAGCATAGCTGATTATGGGCGGTGAGGTATTGCACTCAAGTTGAGTTGTGTATAGTATGAGAAAGTGTTGGTAAATGATATCCTGAATCATACATTGGTCAGATGTCAAATTGATGACGGAGTCATTTAGCCCTAGAATATGATTCTCTCGTCTACGAGTAATAGTAGATAGATGGAAAAAATGAGTATTAGCATCACCATCATTTAGCCATTGTATGCGTGATTTAAGCTTTCAAAAATCTTCTTCATATTTTAATATGGTATTAAAATCAATGATTAACTTATTTTCTAAATTGCAATGAAATGAATTTTTGGTGTGTGGGTCCATACACTGTAACCCGTTTAGTCTTGCTAGGAGTAATTTGTTTTTTTTTTTTGTGTAGAAAATATTTCCAAACGTATGTTTGTTCCAATATGGTGCCATAGTGGTAAAAAGATTTAGGTTTTCGAAATAGTTAGAGTTATCTAACCATGTAGAGGCCAACACATTCTTAAAATCTGGCTGTTGTAGCCACATAGTTTCTAATCTTAAGGAAAGGCTTGGTTTGGAGAAGGGTTTTGTGAGGGTAAGAAGTATGGGACAATAGTCATAATGTGTGCGAGGTAGATGCTGTACAGTTGAGTCTTCAAACAGATTTAGCCATGCATTATTAGCAAAAAAATTGTCTAAACGTTCCATTATTAGGGAGCGCGTGTGAGTAGTATGCTTATGTAATTTAGGTTTGTTGGTCCATGTGAACCTTGGCCCCATGAATCCTAAATCAACCATAATAATAGTATTGATACACTTATTAAAATCAGCAGATATATTAGCACGAATATAAGTACTACCAAATTTATCAGAGGAGGAGGATACTTCATTAAAATCTCCACATAACAACCAAGAACTATTATGGGACTTATTGAATTCTTCTAAGTTTTTCCATAGTATCTATCTATTACGATAAGTTGTACTAGCATAAATGACAGATAACAACCAAGGAGTGGATTTAGGGCTAACCTGGAATGCAACATGGATTTCTTGGCTGCTAACTGCCACAGGATTGGAAGTCAAATCATGTGATCTCCAAAGAAGTACTATGCCTCTTGAGGAGCCTCGAGCAGCAATTTGGATTAAGTCAATGAAGTTGAATTCCTGAAGAAGTGATGTGTGATCCTCCATTTTAGTTTTAATTAGACAAAGAATAGAAGGGTTATTCCAATTAAGTAGGAACCACAGATTGCGTCGAAATTCATGGTTGTTAGCTCCACGACAATTCCATAACATGATCTTAATTAAAGTATCAGTTGGCGGGCTCTCTCCCGAAGCCAGAGATAATTCTAAGTCCATGAGGAGATGTGGCAGATTGTACAGTGCTTCTAGCAGCAGGTGGTCGTTCAATGTTGGAATCATGATGATAACATATTTCTCCTCCATGGAGAAGGGGTCGTGGTAGATATTCAATAATGTTTTCTCCAAGACTTGGGGAATGAATATCAGAAATTTTCTTTCTATATTTTCTTGCATGGATATCATCAAAGAATCGTTCACAATCAATGATTCCATAAATGTCTCCAGTATGCTTGCTTTTTCTTCTTCCTCCGATATTGGGACTGGTCCACTGGTGGTGGTGAGAGCATTGGGAAGGCATGCTGATTGACTTTCATCTCCGCATTGGGCAGTGGTGCCTGTGGGAGGTATCCTACCTCCTGTGGTTGCTCGTGATCTGCATACCATGGCAAATAGGCTGCTTGTTGTTGTCACACCCCAAACCTGGGAGGCATGGCTGGCATCCGGTGTCGTACTGGCCCGAGTGAATGACTCTGTAACACATTTTTTCATCTGCAACTATCATGGGACAACATGATCACAACTCGTAATGTATAACTATAAGTGGGCAAACGCTGTATCAATGAACCATCGTTATTAAAACATGAGTACATATGGGCCGTCAAGGCCTATGACATACTGTACATAATGAACCTATGTCTACAAAGCATCTAAGAGTATTTGAAATCAAATAGGATAGGGTATCGGCCTACCCATAAGTTTGTAGCAAAACTCTGACACGATGATTTACAGTTTCGGCTGCACTCCGAATGAGGTGAAGTCTTACCGATCCTTTGCTGAATACTATCCTCGTCTACTATGAGGGCTTGTCAAACTGATTATCTATACCTGCAACCATGAATACACCGTCCCCAACAAAAGGACGTTAGTACGAATAATGTACTGAATATGTAAGACATGTAAATAAGTATATAAAAGACATGGAAGAAACATGGAGTAAATGACTCAACTTGTAAGTCTGGATAGCTCTGTAAATCATGAACTATTTATAATGTCATGCATATGCGTATGAATGTCATATAATGTATATGTCTAAACGTACATAACATCATCAAGCCTCTGAGGGTATCCCATCATATCATCTCAGCCACTATGGGCAAAATCATCAACGTATACCAGCTGATCAGGTGGTGATGCGTATATAACGCACTAACCTTTTTACGTACCCCATATACATATAATATACGTGTATATAATGTCATCTGGTCATAGGTAAATGCACATGTATAAATGAATGTATTGCATAATGAAGTAAGTTAATACAATCTCTTGGAATATCATGAGACCCATGGAGAAACAATATAACATTAAGACACGTGAGGAATCAAGAACATGGGCACCTCTAATACTTCTATGAATAGAGTCCTTTATGAAAGTTGTGCATTTACGCATTTCGTTTGTATTGTATGGATCATGCCAAAAGGAAAGAAGGGATAGTTTTAACATACCTGAGCTGATTTGTTTGACAACTCATCCCGTAGTACCTCAATCTTATATAATAAAAACTCCTCTTCTTTTACCTTACTTCACTTTGAATAAAGTCTCGATTCAATAACACGATACAATGGAACAACAAAGTCAAAGCAATGAGGAAAGCCCGTATCTTAATTGAATAACGTTGCTACGGTTAATGAATTTGCTGCCACAATTCAAGTAAAACAACTTTTCATAGTATAGGAAAGAACCAACTTTTGTTGCTGCCTCTATTCTAACTAAGGAAGTAATCTAACTCAAGTAATATTTTAAGATAACTCCTAACCTCTTGGACCATATGGTACACTTCTCCTATATAGTACATAATTGTCCACCTCCTACACACAACCACCAGATCACCTATATACAATGAATGAGTCATTCCTTCATTTGGTATTATGCATCTACGTGGAAAGATGCCTACACCTAAATATGGTAAGGTCCCTTCAATACACATCAGTCACATCTTTCTTTAGTTGCCATGATCCCATGTGGGCAATAAAATTTTTACACTTATCCACCCCAATAATTTGATGACTAAGCCACCAAAACTCCCTAATCTTGACACCTAGCTCCAAGACTTTCCTAGCCAATATTAAATTCCCTACTTGCTGCTACATAAATGCTTATCCACCCCAACAATAGAAGGAAAGATTACAATCTCCTTTATATCTCTCAAATTGCCAAAGAATAATATGAAAGCTTAAGGCTTGCCTTTCACGTGTAAGCAAAGCACATCAAGTGTTATGACTCTTGTGCACATTGGTGTCACTCTTGGCCTAACTTAATGCCATGTGACAGCCCTTAGACATCCTTATCCACTTAATTTAACAATCCTTTGGAGTGGATGCATCATAGGAAGTGATACTAATATACATACACGTATATGGTACCTTTACCAAGTATCTTTCCCTTATCCAAAAGTGCTACTATTATAATATTAAAATAATAAATTATGGTACCATATAAAACTAATACATACACTAATACTTCATTAAAACATCCATGAAAAAAATACATATATTTTCTCAACTTCTAATTTTCCTAATCTCATATAAAGAGTACAAATTTTCGTACGCTTAATTCTTAAAATGGTAAAAAGATAACCTTCTTTTCTCGTGAGAAAATAATTTCTATTTTTACAATAAAGAAAATCTCATAAACTTTCTCATATTATGTGTATAATTTAAACCATATTCGAAAGTAGTATATTAATAACTATATAAAATCATATTTTCAATCTTTTTTTACAAAAATGTTCCACTCAAAATACCATATCCAATGTATATAACTGTATTAAGGTTGTTGAAATTACGGGGTCTTACAATAACATAGTCATAAATCCCTTATAACTTATGAATGGTCTTAAACCTTTCAAGCTCGTATGGATTACTACGAGACTCATCCTAATATTTAAGTACGTGATATAACATCCTTCCCCCCTTTAGAAACATTCGTCCTCGAGTGTTAACTCTCGGAGATTTATAAAATTTGTTGTAGGGTCTCCTTTGTAAACTAAACTAAAACCTAACCTCTATCTGGAGTCACGACTATTCACATTATTTTGTACTTGAGTATCTCGTATTTTCTTCACTTTTACCTTACTTAACTTTTAATATCGCATCGTTTCTTCTGTCGCTTTCATAACCTCCCTTCCACATAGGTAGAAATTACATTTACGCCTTAAAGCACTATTATGATAGCCCTCCGGTGCATAAAAAATTCGGTAAAAGCTTTATCTGACTTCTTACGAATTAGCTCTATGGCACGATCTGAAAACAAAAAAAGGGTAATATTTCCTAAATGCCCTATAGCCTCTCAATTATAAGTGTGACGTGCAACACACCTATAAGTGAGACTCTACTAGGCTCAGCTTTGTTGACTCCCTAGGACACGACCTACTCTAATACCATTTTGTCATGCCCCAAATCTGGGGAGGCGTGGCTGGCACCCAGTGCCGTGTTGGCCCGAGCGAACCACTCTGTAACTCATTTTTTCTTCTGCAACTATCATGGGCCAACATGGCCACAACTCATAATGTATAACTATAAGTGGACAAACGTTGTATCAATGAACCATCGTTCCTAAAACATGAGTATTTATGGGCCATCAAGGCCTTTGTCATACTGTACATAATCAACCTATGTCTACAAAGCCTCTAAGAGTATTTGACATCAAATGGGATAGGGTATCGGCCGACCCATAAGTCTATAGCGAAACTTTGACACGATGACTTATAGTCTCGGCTGCACTCCGAATGAGGTGAAGTCTTACAGATCCTTCGTTGAATGTTAACCTCGTCTACTATGAGGGCTTGTCAAACTGATTATCTATACCTGCAGCCATGAATGCAACGTTCCCAACAAAAGGACATCAGTACAAATAATGTACCAAATATGTAAAATATGTAAATAAGTATATAAAGGACATGGAAGAAACATGGAGTAAATGACTCAACCTGTAAGTCTAGATAGCTCTGTAAATCATGAAATATTTATAATGTCATGCATATGCGTATGAATGTCATATAATGCATATGTATATACGTACATAACATCATCAAGCCTCTAAGGGCATCCCATCATATCATCTCAGCGACAATGGGCAAAATCATTAACGTATACCAGCTGATCAGGTGGTGGTGCGTATATAACGCCATAACATTTTCTCATTCCCCATATACATATAATATACATGTATACAACGCCATCTAGTCATGGGTAAATGCACATGTATAAATGAATGCAATGCATAATGAAGTAAGTTAATACAATCTCTTGGAATGTCATGAGACCCATGAACAGACGATATAACATTAAGAAACGTAAAAAATCAAGAACATCGGCACCTCTAGCACTACTATGAATAGAGTCATTTATGAAAGTTGTGCGTTTACTCGTTTCATTTGTATCGTATGGATCATACCAAAAGGAAAGAAGATTTAGCTTTAACATACCTGAGCCGATTCATTTGACAACTCATCCAACGCATCCCGTAGTACCTCAATCTTATATACTAAAAACACATCTTCTTTTACCTTACTTCACTTTGAATAAAGCCTCGATTCAATAACGCGATACAATGGAACAACGAGGTTAAAGCAATGAGGAAAACTCTTATCTTAATTGAATAACGTTGATGCGGTTAATGAATTTGCTGCCACAATTCAAGTAAAAGAACTTTTCATAGTATAGGAAAGACCCAACTTTTGTTGCCGCCTTTATTCTAACTAAGGAAGTAATATAATTCAAGTAATATTTTAAGATAAACTCATAACCTCTTGGACCATGTGGTATACTTCTCCTATATAATACATATGAATTGTCCACCTCATACACACAACCACCAGATCACCTATGTACTATGAATGAGTCATTCCTTCATTTGGTATTATGCATCCACGTGGAAAGATGCCTACACCTAATTATGGTAAGGTCCCTTTAATACACATCAGTCACATCTTTCTTTAGTTTCCATGATCTCATGTGGGCAATAAAATTTTTACACTTATCCACCCTAATAATTTGATGACTAAGCCACCAAAACTCTCTAATCTTGCCACCTAGCTCCAACACTTGCCTAGTAAATGTTAAATTCCCTACTTGCTGCTACGTAAATGTTTATCCACCCCAACAATAGAAGGAAAGATTGCAATCTCCTTTCTATCTCTCAAATTGCCAAAAAATAATATGAAAGCTTAAGGCTTGCCTTTCACGTGTAAGCAAAGCACATCAAGTGCTATGACTCATATGCACATTGGTGCCACCCTTGGCCTAACTTAATTCTATGTGACAGCCCCTTAACCATCCTTATCCACTTAATTTAACAACCCTTTGGAGTGGATGAGTCATAGAAAGTGATACTAATATACATACACGTGTATGACACCTTTACCAAGTATCTTTCCCTTATCCCAAAATACTACTATTAAAATATTAAAATAATAAATCATGGTACCATATAAAATTAATACATACACTAGTACTTCATTAAAACATCACTGAAAAAAATACATATATTTTCTCAACTTCTAATTTTCCTAATCATATAAAGAGTGTAAATTTTCGTATGCTTAATTCTTAAAATGGTAAAAAGATAACCTTCTTTTCTTGTGAGAAAATAATTTCTATCTGTACAATAAAGAGAATCTCATAAACTTTCTCATATTATGTGTATAATTTAAAGCATATTCGAAAGTAGTAATATAAATAATATATAAAATTATATTTTTCAAACTTTATTTACAAAAATGTTCCACTCAAAATACCATATCCAATGTATATAACGGTATTAAGGTTGTTGAATTTACGGGGTCTTACAATAACATAGTCACAAATTCTTTATAACCTCATGAATGGTCTTAATCCCTTCAAGCTCGTATGGATTACTACGAGACTCATCCTAATATTTATGTACGGGATCTAACAATTGTTGTATAGCCTAGTTGTTGTTATGTTGCTGCATGCGGGCATGCCACTGTTGGTAGTGCGCCAGTTGGGTTTGAAGTAGCAGAGTGATGAGGTCCTATTGATGTAGCAATTTTATGGCATTGTCCTGCTACTGATTGGTCATTAATCCCTAATTAATTTGCATGGAGAGGTTGTCGTTATTTTCTAGTATCATAGTTGTGTGATGTTTTAGTAATTAAAGGTCCACAGATGGTGGTGGGGGTAATTGGAGAACGGGTATGATTGGGGTCGCATGGGCTAGGAAATGATAAGGGTGGTAGGACATCAATCCCACCACTAGGGTGGAGAGAGGCATGGGAAGAAATTGTGGTGATTGTGGAGTATAATTGTGGTGAGTGATGTGAATGTTGTTGATGGAGCGGCGTGGACGATGTTGGTGATTTTTGCGTGGGTCTTGGTTGCTATACATGACTAGGCTTTGGAGTCTTAATAGTGGAAGCAACTTGTATGTCTGAGTATGAAGTATTGTCCAAATCATAGTGAGTATTTAAAGGGGTCTGGGAATAGCAGGCGAATGTTCATGATGAGATTGTCTGTGAATATGTTTTGATGGTGTTTCTGTGGACGATGGGATATGGGTAGTGTGGCTTTCATCATCCGTCATAGGCACTGTGTCTTGATGTGATATTGAGCAATCTAAAATAGAAGAGTTAGTTTTAGTTGTGTGAGTTACGACGGTATTGAGGGAGTGATGTGTTGGAGTGAATTGGGTGGTAGTGTTTGGGTGAGTTGGCCATGGAGAATACAAGTGTTCACGTTTAGGTTTAGAAGAGGAGAAGTGTTGTTCTGGCTTTGGAGTCGTCGAGTGGTCTACAACGTTAGGGTAGTAGATTGGGTAGTGGGGTAATGATGGTCAGGCTCTTCCAAGGCATTAGGGTCAGTGGGGGCGGCAGTAGCTAGATTGTGAGGATGTTTTTCTTTTCGAATGAAAGGATGTAAGGGCAGTGGCCTATTAAGGGTTTTAGTGAAAGAGGTAGGCGAAGTAGAGGGCTAGGTTAAGGGAGTTTGAGTATCGATTTCTGAATGTTGCACAGGAGTAGTAGTAGTAGTAATGTGACTGGGCCCCATAGACTGTTGAGAGTATAGGGAATGTTCTTCTGACAAAAGGAAGTGTTTCTTTGGAACTTGAAAAAATAAATGATTTGCTAAAACTATGATTTCATTTTTGAGAGTATTTAGGTGGGCCCCACTCGAATCCGCTTTTGGTGATTGGAATCTTTGATTTGTCGATGATAAAGGTACGTTGGAGTGATGGGTAATAATGTTATGGTGGAGTGCATCAGAACGGAGTTGTTTTTTTGAAGGTTTAGAATAGGTAACAGTTTTCCACGGGCTTTCAATATCTTTTGATGAGGTGGAAGTGTTGGGTTGGTTGGTGGATTATGAGGTGATGGTCTTGTTATTTGGTTGATTTATTATCTTCGTACAATATGTAAAATTATGTTATAAACAACCACATTTTATGCATAGAGTAGTAGACTCTTCGTAATGGATTTGTTGTAAGTGGGTTCCTAGTAATACATGTATCAAATAGTAGAATAATTTGTGGGTGTTGGGTTAAACTTTGGTTCCCAAGTTCGGATGGTGAGGTATTGCGACCCAACAAACCAAGGGCCATGATGAAGGACTTTGGCGTAGGTTTAGTGGAGAGAATTTGATTAAGTAATAGTCGAATCCTAGATCAATGAGCTGGAGAAGTTCTGGGGGTTGCCACAGGACCTGAAGTTTATTTTTAAGATAGTTATAAGCTACTTTTTTACCTAGTAGTTTGATAATTAAAGAATGATGTCAATTATGATATAGGCGGTCTTTTCAGTAGAGGAAATTGGGATAAAATGAGGGTGATGCGTGTGGTTGGTTTGCTCGTCGTCTATACATAGTTTGGTGAGGAAAGTTGTTTCAAAATCATTGGGTGTAGTAGGCAGTGGTTGGGATCGTGTATCACAAAAACTCACCTTGTTGTGGGTAGGTCCCAGAGATGATGTAGGCAAATCTTTAGGCTTGTTTGTGCTGCGATGTAATTGATTTTTTGCTTGATTAGTGAGTTCGTCTTCTGGTATTGATGTCATGAGATTGGTGAGTGGTGGTCGAAGTGGTGGTGGAGATTGTCGTTGTTAGTTAGAACTGGTACTTTCCCGAACTACTTTCTGTAGAGAAGGAGGAACTTTTCTTTATATATTCCTTTGTAGGGTACGTATATATATTTAGTGAACCATGTTAACTTGATTCCCTTTTGTTTCCTCTCTTTTGCTGCAGATAAAAAAATTATCAGTTGTTTCTCCAACAAAGACGAGGAATCGGACCTAATTTCTTCATTCTCACCAAAAACATTATCTTAGAAAAAGAGAATTAGCCCTTAGTCGATGACGAATACTATATAGATTACTAGCGGACTGAAAAAAGACTCGAAATGTCAAACTACTGAAAAATATATTCTACTAATTGATCAAGACACACTCTTTTTCTATAATTTTATTTTTGATGGCAAAAAAAAAAATAGAACAAAGTTTCAAAATTTGCCTTTATTTGATGTTATCTGCCTTTATAGAATTTGCTTACAAAGACTGTGTGACATCTCTTAATGTATAGTGATACAAATTAACCTAGGTCCTGTATGTGAAGTAGTTGTTAGTATATTTTTGTCTAGTTTACTGAATAATAATATGTACAAAGTACGTACTAGCTATGTTTGTTAACGATGTAGTATACTAGATATTGTGCCAATTGACTACTAAGTGGGCGTTTGGACATAAGAATTGTAAAATTCTGAAAAAAGTGAAACAAATTTCAAGTGAACATGGTATTTAAAAATTAGAGTTGTGTATGGACATGAATATAATTTTAGGTTGTTTTTGACTTTTGAGAGTGATCCGAGTAAAAATTTTGAAAAATAACTTTTTGGAGATTTTCAAATTTTCAAAAAAATCCAAAATTCATCTTCAAGTAAAAAGTGAAAATCGTATGGCCAAACATTGATTTAAAAAAAAAAGTGATTTTTTTTAAAAAAAAAGTAAAAAAATAAAATTCTTGGCCAAACTGGCACTAAATTTATGATAATCAACGTATCTAACTAAGGGCCCGTTCGTCCATAAAAAAAGATTCCTTTTTTTTCGAAATCAGTGTTTGGCTATGAAATTTTCGATTCTTACTTGAAGATGAATTTCGAAATTTTTCAAAAATTTGAAAAACTCTAAAAAGCTATTTTTCAAAATTTTTACTTTAGATCACTCACAACAATTCAAAACAACCCAAAATTATAGTCATGCCCAAACATAACTCTAATTTTCAGATACCATTTTCATTTGATAAAAAAAAATACTTTTTTTTGAAATTTTACAATTTTTTTTGGTTAAAACGGTGCATTTCAAACATTAATTATAAAATCTACCCATTAGGGTAGAGCATAGTAGCATTGTTAACACAGGGGTATACTAGTTCCCCCTCGCTATGAGCATAGTTAGTACGATTACAATCCAAAACTTGTCTTGAGAAAGCAGTTCCTGCGATGTCTGTCCAAAAAACATGAGTAGCATACACTGGAGGAACTGCTATTACAAAAAGATTAACTAAAAGATCCTTCTTGGCACCCTCCTTTGCTAGTATGTCAGCAACTTTGTTCGTCTCCCTGTAGCTGTATTTCACCACCACGTCTCTTAGCCTTTGGACGATTGACCTGTATTCAAAGATAAGTGAGTCAAAAATAAGGTTTCCGTTGTTAAGCATTCTAATTACCTCTGTGGAGCCTGTGTTGATTTCTAGAGGTGTTAACTGCCTCTCTTTAGCAATCTGCAATCCTCTCAGCACTGCTAGTAGCTCTGCATGTGTGTTGGTAGTATTTTGTATACTTCCCATGAAGCCCAGCACCTAGTTTTCGCTTGCATTTTTGATGACTCCTCCCCCTCCTCCCTTTCTCGGGTTCCCAACTGTAGCCCTATCCGTGTTGAGTTTATATGTGTTATTTAGAGGGGGTGTCCATTGGACCTAGATAGTTTTCTCCTTTGTGGATGTTCTGTCCACCGATATGGTAATATACTCAGCTGCTTTTGCCAAAGCAGCTTTTGTATTAACCACGTCCTTCCTATTGTTCAATAGATTATTATTTCTGGTAAGCCAGATCTGCCAGAATCAAAAAGGGAGGAGGTCTTCCCAATTGATGACATTGTTGAAGAGTTTCTTTTTTAGAGAGGCCCATGTGGTGGGCCAATCCCAACTAGTGAAGGAGATGATCTGGCTTGGAGTTGAACTGGTACTTTCTGTGACTAGATTTCCCCAGAATATTTTTGTGTTGGGGCAATCGAAGAATATGTGAGCAGATGTCTCAATTGCCTAATTACAGAAGCAGCATATAGGATCCATATGTATCCCAATGTGGTGAAGGAAAACTCCAATGGGGAGCCTTTCATGGAAGAGGAGCCAAAAGAAAGTTTTGATCTTGTTTGGTACTTTCAGCTTCTAAATCCACAAGTAATTGTGACTTGTATCTGCACAGTCTGGTTGGGCAAGGTTTTCCAGGAGGGAGTAGGATGACTTTGAGGTGAATATGCCATTTGTGGTGATTCCCCAAATCATTCTGTCATCTTTTACATGATTGGATGGTACAAATGTGTTTAGAATGGTATTTTTAATACTGGGGGGAATGCTTAGGGAAATGGAAGAGAAATCCCAAGTCCCACTGTTATGGACTGATGCTACTGTTGTGGATAGATCCTTCTGTGTAAGAGGACCTTCAATCATGGATCTGATCGAAGGGTGATTTGGGATCCAAGGGTCATTGATGAAGCTAGCTCTGTTCCCTGAGTGGACAACCCATCTTTTGGCTTGTATGTATGTTTCCCACCCTTTGATGATGCATTGCCAAGTGCTTGATATTGATTTTTTTGGGGGTGCCTCGAGTTACAGTGCTTAGCAGTGAGAGTTTTTCCCCAGAGGGAGGATGGGTTCTAGTAAAGCCTCCATGCCAATGCTGAATGTATAGCTTTGTTTTTCAGATCAGCCTTTTGGATTCCTAGGCCTCCATGGGCCTTAGGCTTTGTGATTGTATCCCAGGAAACAAGATGCGTCTTTATTACGATTGGGGTTGTACCTAGATGAAATTCCTTTAAATTCTATCAATCTCTTTGGATGTCTTGGAGGGGAGTTTGATGTATTGCATGACATGGTTAGGGATAGTGTTTAGTGAAGCTTTTGCTAGGGTAGTCCTCCTAGTCATATTTAGCATGTTTGTTTTCCACCCAGCTGTTGATATCCAATTTTTTCCAAAAAATATTTCAAATTGCATATATGTCTTCAAAATCATGCATTGATTAGCAATTGATATTTTTCCACATTTTTCCTATATTTTTATTAATTTATCCAACATTTCATTTCCAAGAAATAATTACAAAATTACCTCACAAATAATTTCAAAAGCATTTCTTGATGTAATGTATTATTTTTGGTCCTATTAAGACCAAATTATTTCATAATTAGCCAAATTGGTACCTTTTGGCTATACTTGCAATAACTTTGTAATTATAGCCTAATCATATGATTTTATACTATTTTCATCCAGAAATTAATCATGTGTATTTTTTAAATACTAAATAAACATTTTAAAATTATTTTCTATGCATGAAATTCATTTTTATAATTAACAACTACTTTTGTAAATTGTTTTAATTAATTTACATTGGGTATTTAACAAATAGTCACTTTTATTTCAATTATAGCCTAATTAAATCAGACCCCAACCTAATTAAAACGGCCCAAATACCCCAGGCCCAATACCTTATCCTACCCGACCCAATCCGTTGTCTAATCTGGATCGTTGATCAATTTTAATCAATGGTCCAGATCTCCCCTTTCCTTAATTAACCCTAGAGACTACCCCTCTTTCCCCCTCATTTCTCTCTTTCACTCTGCCGTTACATTCTCCCCTCACCTCTCAAATTCTCTTTGCTAAAACCTAAAGCTCTCACCGACCGTCGACTTTGCCGGTAACTATGGTGGTCTCACCACCATCCCAACCCCCATGGCTCCTTCCTACGCCGAGTTACTACTGCCTTGAGGTCCTCAAAGGAACCGGAGGCGGTTCAACTCACCCCCATGGTTTTTCATGTCATTCTCAGGCCAATCTTCGCCTGTCCGAGTAAGATCCTGCCATCTCCGGCTAGAATCTGTGGTTTCTAGGCCGATTCTCTTTCTCCTTGGGTTATCTCTCTGAAACCCTAAGTATTAGCTCTTGATTTCTTAGATCTGTAATAGATCTGGGTATATTCCGAGTTATTTTGTTGTTTTCCTTAAGGATTTTTCGATTTTTCTAAAACGACTCTTCATCTTCAAACTAGGGTTTCTTAATCTCTTTTAAAAATGGCTTTTCCTTTTGATTTTAGTATTAATCTATGATTTTTACTATGTTTAAACGTTTATTTGAGTTTTCTCTTTTTATCTGAGTTATTATGTTGAAAACTCTAAGTTTCTTGGTTTTAATCCTAGATTTTGAGTCTGTTTTGTAATAATATGTTCACTTAATCTGTATATGTGCTTGTTTTTCATGAGCCTTATGATTCTCTGTGGGTTTACCCTATTTTGTTCATGAGTGTCTCTTACTTTTACTTCTTCTGCCTATGTCATATTTATTCTATTAATTCATGCTATGCTCTATGTGAATCCCTAATTTTCGTGATTTTACCCTATTTGTCTTATTAGGTTTTTTGATTCTTGCCTATTATGTGTTTATTCTGCTTGTTCTCATAAATTTGTGTCAATTCTTACCTTAACCTATGGTCGAGCATGCTGTCAACTGATTCTTAAGTATTTTCCTTGATTAGAATCTGCTGAACCTAGTCTCTATTACATGTTGTGTACTTGTACTATGCTGAAAATATTTCCTTATTTGTTATATTCAGCCTTATGTGATTTCCTTCCTATGACGACCCGGCTAGTCGTCTCATGAGTTATCGCTCCGTTTCCCCCATTTTTGCTTCTTTATGCTTTGTTATCTGTGTTTTGTGGTATCGGGTTGGTCAAATCAAATCCGGAATGATTTTGATAAGGTTTGAGACACTTAGTCTCTTTTAAGGAAGTTTAAGTTGGAAAAGTCAACCGAATGTTGACTTATGTGTTAAAGGGCTCGGATGTGAGTTACGATGGATCGGTTAGCTTCGGGAGGTAATTTATGACTTAGGAGCATGACCGGAATGGGTTTTGGAGGTTCGGAGTAGATTTAGGCTTGAATTGGCGAAGTTGAGATTTTGGCGATTTCCGGTTGATAGGCGAGATTTTGATATATGGATCAAAATGGAAATTTAAGAGTTGCAGTAGCTTCGTTGTGTCATTTGGGATGTGTGTGTAAAATTTCAGGTCATTCGGACGTGGTTTGGTTGAGTTTTTGATCAAAAACGTATTTCGGAAGATTTTAGGAATTTAGGCTTGAATCCGATGTGTTTTGGATGATTTGATGTTGTTTGAGGTGTTTTGATGATTGGAACAAGTTTGAATAAGGTTTTAGGATCTGTTGGTTCCTTTGGTTGAGGTCCCGGGGGCCTCGGGTGAGTTTTGGGTGGTCAATCGGATCATTTTGGAGTTTAGAAAATTGCAGAAAACTCTGTTCAGCTGTTGCAGGGATTTTACCCTTTGTGTTCGCAAGTGGAGCCTCGCGTTAGCCAAGAGGCAGCTGAGGAAGGCAAGGATTAACCTTCGTATTTGCGATAAGGGCTTCGCGTTCGCGGAAGGCTGGGAAGTGGTGCATCGCGTTCGCGAGAAGGTCTTCGCGATCGCGTAGAGGAATTTGGGTCAGATGAGTTCGAGGTCAAGTGTTCATCACGTTTGCGGAAGAGTGAGCGCGTCTGCGATGGGTAAGGTAAAGGAAGCACTGCATTTGCGATGATCGTGTCGCGTTCGCATAGAGGAAAAGTTGGTCAAAGTGAGTTTGTGCTTTGCGAACGCGAGGGTTTGACCGCGTTCATGAAGAAGGAAATTAAGGCCTGGCAGAATGTTTTTAACTCGTCTTGTCCGCGATTTTGGGGCTCATTTCCTCCATAATTGGCCATTTTGGGAGATTTTTGAAGGAGATTGAAGAAGGATTCAAAGGGAATCGTTGGGAGGTAAGATTTTCAGACTTAAAACTCGATTATTATGTGAATTCTACCTAGAAAATCATGGAAACTTAAGCTAAAAATGGAAGAACTAGGGCTTGGAATTTTGGACTTATGATTAAGGATTTGGAGGACCATTTGGGGTCGGATTTGAGAACTTTTGATATGTATGAACTAGTGGGGAGATAAGGAATCTATTGATGTAAAAATTTCTGAATTCTGAGACGTGGGCCCGGGGGTCGGGTTTTGGTAATTTTGGGATTTGTGCCCTTTATTGATTTTTCTTTTCGCTTGGGCTTTGTTCCCATAGCATATTTTGACGTCCTCGTTCTGATTTTGGATAGATTCGACATGTGTGGAGGCCGATTTGAGGGGCAAAGGCGTCACGAGCTAGAGATTTAGCCGGTGCGAGGTGAGTAATGATTGTAAATGATGTCCTGAGGGTTTGAAACCCCGGATTACACATCACAGTGCTATATTGAGGCGAGACACACGCTTGATGACGAGCGCGGGGTCGTGTACTATTGGGGATTGTGACTTGGTCCATCCCGGTTGATGATTTTACTGCGTATTTGACTGAATCTTATTTGCTATCATCATGATTTGGGCTGAATGCCATATTTGGGCTTCGTGCCAACTATTTGAACCCTTCGGGGATTTTTATTACAAATTCCTCTCTGTTTTGATTTATTACTTGAACTCAGTCATGGTATTTTCCACCGTTTTACTACTCACCCATGTTTACTCAGTTTTAAGACTTAAATGATATTTTAATTGATGTTTGGGCTGAGAAATACTGTTTTACTATTGCCCGAGGGGCATATGAGTATTTTTGACTGAGTAAGGCCGAGTTCCTAGTTGTGAGGAAACACTGATACTGATTTGAGGCCGAGGGCCTGAGATATATACGCTACGAGGTGGATTGATTGATATAAGTCCGAGGGCCTAGATTTGATGCCACGAGATGGCTTGTTATTGCGCTTGGGCCGTAAGGGGCTCCTCCAGGAGTCTGCACACCCCCAGTGAGCGCGGGTACCCATTGTGATGTGAGATTGAGCCCGAGGGGCGGATGTGGTGATACTATGCCCGAAGGGCAAACTTCTATTTGGTTGCTTTATTTTAATTACTTGTTTACTTGTTGAAAGGGGATTTTACTTGACTTCCCACTGTTTTACTGCTTTTAAATGGTTTTACTGCTTCATTATAGAATGCCTTGTGCCTTACATGTTTTCTTACTTTCAGTCGTTATTTACATTTGTTACTCACTGAGTTGGAGAACTCACTTTACTCCCTGTACCCTTGTGTGCAGATTCAGGCGTAGCAGGTACCGCTCCCGAGTGCTGATCCCTCCAGTTTCAGGCGAGCGTTTGGAGACTATGAGGTAGTTGTTGACGTTCGGAGCCCCGTGTCTCTACTCTTTTATCATTTCTATTTCCCTTCAAACATTTGTACTATTTTATGGATTTAGCAAACTTGTATTATGGCCTATAGACGCTCATGAATTGTGACACCCCGGTTAGGTCTGTATTGGGTTGTACTTCCTCTACTTATTATCATTAAATCATATTTCAGACTACTTTTATGTTGCTTAACTGCTTTAAGAAGTGAATTGGGTTTAGTTGGTTGGCCTTGTCTTCACGAGATGCGCCATCACAACCTGGTTCGGGGTTAGGGTCGTGATAAGTTGGTATCAGAGCCTAGGTTACATAGGTCTCACGAGTCATGAGCAGGTTTAGTAGAGTCTCGTGGATCGGTACAGAGACGTCTGTATTTATCCTCGAGAAGCTGCAGAACCTTTAGGAAAAACTTCATATACTTGAAATTCTGGTCGTTCGAACTTGTTGATCCGAGTACTAAACCTCCGTTATTCTATTCTCTCATAGATGGTGAGGACACGCACTACCAGACAGGGTGGATGACCACCAGTGCCACCAGTTGTGGCCACCAGAGGCCGAGGACGCGACCGTGGTCATGGTAGAGGCAGAGCAGCGAGGGCAGCATCTGTAGATCCACCAGCTGCCGCAGTTCAGGACCAGGTCCCAGCTATGGATGCTCTAGTAACACCAGTTCATGCACCAGCTGTGCCCATCGTGATTCCGGGTCTTCAGGAGGCCTTGGCATAGATCTTATCAGTTTACACTGGCTTGGCTTAGGCGGTTTCAACCACTATAGCCGCAACTACTTCACAGGCCGGGGAGGCAATCAGACTCCCGCCGCTTGCACACTTGAGTAGGTCGTGCAGGGACTCCAGACGCCGGGGGCGCATCTACCCCAGCCGGTTGCAGCTGCTCAGGACTATGTAGTTCCTGCCATGCTGGAGGACGAGCAGCGTAGGTTGGAGAGGTTTGGTAGACTTCAGCCTCTGTCATTCAGTGGTGCATAGAACAATGATGCCTAGGGTTTCTTAGATAAGTGCTAGAGGATGCTTCGTACAGCGGGTATTCTGGAGACCAGCAGGGTCGCTTTCACTACTTATCAGTTTTCAGGAGCTGCTTTCACTTGGTGTGAGTATTTTGAGAGGCGTAGGATTGTTGGTGTAGTCCCACAGAGAGGATCTACGTAGGAAGTTTGAGTGGTTGCGACGGGGGGAGATGACCGTGTCACAGTATGAGTTGAGGTTTTCTGAGTTGGCTTGTCATGCCATCTGGTTGGTTCCGACAGATCGAGAGCGGATTAGAAGATTTGTTGATGGTCTCACTTATCAGCTCCGTATTCTTATAACCAGGGAGAGGGTATCTGGTGCTACGTTCGAGGAGGTTGTTCATATCGCCAGTGAGATTGAGTCGGTTCGTCGTCAGGAGCGAGAGGAGAGGGAGGCCAAGAGGCCTCAAGGATCTAGCAGCTATAGTAGTGCTCCTTCGAGGGATCAGTTTCAGCACGACAGAGGCCGATCATTTAGGTCTGCTCAGCCATCTTGCCTAGGTTATCATGGGGCGTTTTCGGCTCATGGTTATCACGGTTCTCAGCAGGGCCAGTCATCACTTAGTGCCCTTCCAGCTTAGAGTTCGACCCATGTTCCATCAGTTTAGGGCTCTTCTATGCTGAGTGCATCTGCTAGTCACTCCGGTGTGAGGGGTTCCCTTTAGTTCCCTTATCCAGAACCTGGGAGTTGTTATGAGTGTGGTGAGATGGGCCAAATGTGGAGGTAGTGTCCTCATCGTGTTGATAGTTCGTCCCAGTAGAGGGGTCAGTTGTCAGCTTTAGTGCCAGTTTCTTCTCCACCACCCGCTCATCCAGCTAGGGGTGGGGGGTCAGTCAGCCAGGGGTCGCCCCAGAGGGGGAGGTCGATCAGGGGGTGTTCAGGCCCTTTTCTATGCACTCCCAGGCAGACCCGATGCTATTGCTTCAGATACTGTTATTACAGGTATTGTTTCAGTCTACCACAGAGATGCCTCTATATTATTTGATCCCGGTTCCACCTTTTCTTATGTGTCATCATACTTTTCTCATTATTTGGGTACACCCCGTGAGTTTCTTGCTTTACTTGTTCATGTATCTACCCCGATGAGCGATACTGTTGATGTAGACCATGTGTACCGGTCATGTGTGGTGACTATTGGGGGTTTGGAGACCCGAGTGGATCTATTGCTATTGAACATAGTGGATTTTGATGTCATTTTGGGCATGGATTGGTTATCTCCGTGTCGAGCTATTCTAGACTATCATGCTAAGACAATCACATTGGCTATGTCAGGTGTGCCACGGATCGAGTGGCGAGGTGTGACTGATTATGTTCCTAGTAGAGTGATCTCTTTCTTGAAGGCCCAGTGTATGGTTGGGAAGGGTTGTCTTTCATATCTAGCATTTGTGAGGGATGTCGAAGCTGAGGCTCCCAGTATTGATTTTATTCTAGTTGTGAAGGATTTTCCCGATGTGTTTCCTGCAGACCTGCTGGGCATGCCACCAGACAGGGATATTGATTTTGGTATTGACCTGGTGCCGGGCACTCAGCCTATTTCCATTCCGCCCGTTGCCGGGCACTCAACCCATTTCCATTCCACTGTATTGTATGGCACCAACGGAGTTGAAATAATTGAAGGAGCAGCTTCAGGAACTCCTAGATAAGGGGTTCATTCGGCCTAGTGTGTCACCTTGGGGTGCGCCGGTTCTGTTTGTAAAGAAGAAGGATGGCACAATGAGAATGTGCATTGATTATAGGCAATTGAACAAGGTAACAATTAAGAACAAATATCCTTTGCCTCGCATTGATGATCTATTCGACCAGCTTCAGGGAGCGAGGGTGTTCTCCAAGATTGATCTTCGTTCGAGTTATCACCAGTTGGAGATCAAGGATTCAGATATTCTTAAGGCGACTTTCAAGACCCGATATGGTCACTATGAGTTCTTGGTGATGTCTTTTGGGTTGACCAATGCCCCAGCAATGTTCATGCATTTGATGAACAACGTGTTCCGGCCTTATCTTGACTCGTTTGTCATAGTCTTCATTGATGATATTCTGGTATATTCGCGTAGTCAGGAGGAGAACACGGAGCATTTGAGAGTTGTGTTGCAGAGATTGAGAGAGGAGAAGCTTTAAGCAAAATTCTCCAAGTATGAGTTTTGGCTCAGTGCAGTGGCTTTCTTGGGACACGTGGTGTCTAGCGAGGGTATTCAAGTTGATCCGAAGAAGATAGAGGCGATTCAGAGTTGGCCCAGACTGTCCTCAACCATAGAGATTTGCAACTTTCTTGGTTTGGCAGGCTATTATCGCCGGTTTGTTTAGGGATTCCCATCTATCGCATCGCCCTTGACCAAACTGACTCAGAAGGGTGTTTCATTTGTATGGTTGGACGAGTGTGAGGAGAGCTTTCAGAAGCTCAAGACAGCTTTGACCACAGCTCCAGTGTTGGTTTTACCATTAGCTTCAGGTTCATATACTGTGTATTGTGTTACTTCGAGAGTTGGGATTGGTAATGTGTTGATGAAGGAGGGCAGATTTATTGCTTATACTTCTCGTCAGTTGAAGCCCCATGAGAAGAACTACCCCATTCATGATTTGGAGTTGGCTGCCATAGTTCACGCATTGAAGATTTGGAGACATTACTTGTATGATGTGTCTTTTGAAGTGTTTACTGATCATCATAGCCTCCAACACTTGTTCAAATAGAAGGATTTCAATTTGAGGCAGTGAAGGTGGTTGGAGTTGCTTAAGGATTATGATATCATTATATTGTACCATCCGGGAAAGGTCAATGTGGTGGCTGATGCTTTGAGCCACAAGGCAGTGAGTATGGGGAGTTTGACATATATTCCAGTTGGGGAGAGACCTCTTGCAGTTGATGTTCAGGCCTTGACCAATCGGTTCATAAGGTTAGATATTTCGGAGCCCAGTCGGGTATTGGCTTGTGTGGTTTCTCGGTCTTCCTTATATGAGCGCATTAGAGAGTGCCAGTATGATGATCCGCATTTCTTGTCCTTAAGGATAGAGTTCAGAATGATGATGCTATATATGTGACCATTGGCGATGATGGGGTGTTGAGGATGCAGGGCCGGATTTGCGTGCCCAATGTGGATGGGCTTCGGGAGTTGATTCTGGAAGAGGCCCATAGCTCGCGGTATTCCATTCATCCGGGTGCCGCGAAAATGTATCAGGATTTGCGGCAGCACTATTGGTGGAGAAGAATGAAGAAAGATATTGTGGGATTTGTAGCTCGGTGTTTCAAATGTCAGCAGGTGAAATATGAGCATCAAAGACCGGGTGGTTTGCTACAGCAGATGGATATTCCTGAGTTGAAGTGGGAGAGGATCACTATGAACTTTATTGTTGGACTTCCATGGACTTTGAAGAAGTTCGATGCTATTTGGGTAATTGTGGATCGGCTGACCAAGTCCGCGCAATTCATTGCTGTGTGTACTACCTATTCTTCAGAGCGGTTGGCAGGGATCTATATCCGAGAGATTGTTCGCTTGCATGGTGTCCCAGTTTCCATCATTTCAGATAGAGGTACTCAATTTACTTTGCAATTTTGGAAGGTCGTGCAGAGAGAGTTAGTTACTCAGGTGGAGTTGAGCACAACTTTCCATCCTCAGACGGACGGGCAGTCCGAGCGTACTATTCAAATATTGGAGGATATGTTGCGTGCTTGTTTCATTGATTTCGGAGGGTCATGGGATGAGTTTCCACCGCTTGCAGAGTTTGCTTATAACAACAGCTACCAGTCAAGTATTCAGATGGCTCCATATGAGGCCTTGTATAGGAGACGATGTAGATCTCCAGTTGGTTAGTTTGAGCCCGATGAGGCTAGGCTATTGGGGGCTGAGTTGGTAAAGGATGCTTTGGATAAGGTGAAGGTGATTCAGGAGAGGCTTCGTACAGCGCAGTCGAGGCAAAAGTGTTATACTTATAGGAAGGTTCGAGATGTGTCCTACATGGTTGGTGAGAAGGTTCTGTAGAAGGTTTCACCCATGAAGGGTGTTATGAGGTTTGGGAAGAAAGGGAAATTGAGTCATCGGTTCATTGGGCCTTTTTGAGGTGCTTCAAAGGATTGGGGAGGTGGCTTATGAGCTTGCTTTGCCACCCATCTTGTCGAGTGTGCATCCGGTATTTCATGTTTCTATGCTCCGGAAGTATATTGGGGATCCGTCTCATGTTCTAGATTTCAGCACGGTTCAGTTGGATGATGATTTGACCTATGATGTGGAACTAGTAGCTATTTTGGGACGTCAGGTTCAAAGGTTGAGGTCAAAGGTTATAGCTTCAGTGAAAGTGCAGTGGAGAGGTCGGCCCGTTGAAGAGGCTATCTGGGAGACCGAGCGGGAGATGAGGAGCAGATATCCTCACCTATTCGAGGCTTTAGGTATGTTTCTTGACTCGTTCAAGGACAAACGTTTGTTTAAGTTGGGGAGGATGTGATGACCCGGCCAGTCGTCTCATGAGTTACCACTCCGTTTCCCCCATTTTTGCTTCTTTATGCTTCGTTATCCGTGTTTTGTGGTATCGGGTTGGTCGGATCGAATCCGGAATGATTTTGGTAATGTTTGAGGCACTTAGTCTCTTTTAAGGAAGTTTAAGTTGGAAAGCCAACTGGATGTTGACTTATGTATTAGAGGGCTCGGATGTGAGTTCCGATGGTTTGGTTAGCTTCGGGAGGTTTTATGACTTAAGATCGTGACCGGAATGAGTTTTGGAGGTTCGGAGTAGATTTAGGCTTGAATTGGCGAAGTTGAGATTTTGGCGATTTCCGGTTGATAGACGAGATTTTGATATAGGGGTCGGAATGGAACTCCAATAGTTGCAGTAGCTTCTTTGTGTCATTTTGGATGTGTATGTAAAATTTTAGGACATTTAGACGTGGTTTGGTTGGGTTTTTGATCAAAAGCGTATTTCGGAAGATTTTAGGAATTTATGCTTGAATCCGATGTGTTTTGGGTGATTTGATATTGTTTGAGATGTTTTGATGATTAGAACAAGTTTGAATAAGGTTTTAGGATGTGTTGGTGCCTTCGGTTGAGGTTTTGGGGGCCTTAGGTTAGTTTCGGGTGATCAATCGGATCATTTTGGAGTTTTAGAAAATTGCAGAAAAATCTGTTCAACTATTGCAGGGATTTTACCCTTTGTGTTCGCGAATGCAACCTCGCATTCGCCAAGAGGCATTTGAGGAAGTCAAGGATTAAGCCTTCGCGTTCGCAAAGGGCTGGGAAGTGGTGCATCGCGTTCGCGAGAAGGTCTTCGCGATCGCGTAGAGGAATTTGGGTCAGATGAGTTCGAGGTCAAGTGTTCATCGCGTTCGCGGAAGAGTGAGCGCGTTCGCGATGGGTAAGGTAGAGGAAGCACCACGTTCGCAATAGTCGTGTCGCGCTCACATAGAGGAAAAGTTGGTCAAACTGAGCTTGTGCTTCGCGAACGCGAGGGTTTGACCGCGTTCGAGAAGAAAGAAATTAAGGCCTGGGCAGAATATTTTTAACTCGTCTTGTCCGCGATTTTGGGGCTCAATTCCTCCATAGTTGGCTATTTTGGGAGATTTTTGAAGGAGATTGAAGAGGGATTCGAGGGGAATCGTTGGGAGGTACGATTTTCGGACTTAAAACTCGATTATTATGTGAATTCTACCTAGAAAATCATGGAAACTTAAGCTAAAAATGGAAGAACTAGGGCTTCGAATTTTGGACTTATGATTGGGGATTTGGAGGACCATTTGGGGTCGGATTTGAGAACTTTTGATATGTATGAACTAGTGGGGAGATAAGGAATTTGTTGATGTGAAAATTTCTAAATTCTGAGACGTGGGCCCGGGGGTCAGGTTTTGGTAATTTCAGGATTTGTGCTCTTTATTGATTTTTTTCGCTTGGGCTTTGTTCCCTTAGCATATTTTGACGTTCTCGTTCTGATTTTAGATAGATTCGACACACGTGGAGGCCGATTCGAGGGGCAAAGGCGTTGCGAGCTAGAGATTTAGCCGGTTCGAGGTGAGTAATGATTGTAAATGATGTCCTGAGGGTTTGAAACCCCGGATTGCACATCGTAGTGTTATATTGAGGTGAGACACATGCTTGATAACGAGCGTGGGGTTGTGTACAATTGGGAATTGTGACTTGGTCCATCCCGACTGATGATTTTACTGCGTATTTGACCGAATCTTATTTGCTATCATCATGATTTGGGCTGAATGCCATATTTGGGCTTCGTGCCAACTATTTGAACCCTTCGGGATTTTTATTACAAATTCCTCACTGTTTTGATTCATTACTTGAACTCAGTCATGTTATTTTCCACTATTTTACTACTCAGCCATGTTTACTTAGTTTTAAGATTTAAATAATATTTTAAATGATGTTTGGGCTGAGAAATATTGTCTTATTATTGCCCGAGGGGCTTGTGAGTATTCTGGACTAAGTAAGGTCGAAGGCCTAGTTGTGAGGAAACACTGATACTGATTTGAGGCCGAGGGCTTGAGATATATACGCCACGAGGTGGCTTGATTGATATGAGGCCGAGGGCCTAGATTTGATACCACAAGATGGCTTGTTATTGCGCTTGGGTCGTAAGGGGCCCCTCCAGGAGTCTGCACACCCCTAGTGAGCGTGGGTACCCATTGTGATGTTATATTGAGCCCGAGGGGCTGTTATTGTTCTGAGATGTTGCCTGAGAGGCAGATGTGGTGATACTGTGCCCGAGGGGCGAACTTCTATTTGGTTTCTTTATCTTAATTACTTGTCAATTACTTGTTTACTTGTTGAAAGAGGATTTACTTGACTTCCCACTATTTTACTGCTTTTAAATGGTTTTACTGCTTCATTATAGAATGCCTTGTGCCTTACGTGTTTTCTTACTTTCAGTCGTTATTTACATTTGTTACTCACTGAGTTGGAGTACTCACTTTACTCCCTGCACCCATGTGTGCAGATTCAGGCATAGTTGGTACCGTTTGCGAGTGCTGATCCCTCTAGTTTCAAGCAAGTGGTCGGAGAATACGAGGTAGCTGTTGACGTCCGCAGCCCCGTGTCTCTACTCTTTTATCATTTCTATTTCCTTTCAAACATTTGTTCTAGTTTATGGATTTAGCAGACTTGTATTATGGCCTATAGACACTCATGACTTGTGACACCCCGTTAAGGCTGTGTCAGGTTGTACTTCCGCTGCTTATTATCATTAAACCATATTTCAGACTGCTTTTATGTTGCTTAAATGCTTTAACAAGTGAATTGGGTTTAGTTGGTTAGCCTTGTCTTCACGAAAGGTGCCATCACGACCAGGTTCGGGGTTAGGGTCATGACACTTTCTTATTTAGTATTTGCCTGTTACCGTTTAAATTTAACTCTTTAATAAAGGAAGTACTTATACTGATTTGATTCTAATTAGTACATAGTTCCATAATTACTGCTGAATTATGATTCTTGCCTCATTTTCTACCTGTTTTCAAACTATAAGTACCTTGCTCTTTCATTAGCACAAGTACACGAACACATTGGTTCAAAAATTCTCTCTCACACAAAAACTCTCTTCTGCTCTCTTTTCTCTGATTACTTGCTATTGTTCTAAGTCAGCCGGCTGCAAGCCAAGGCTGATTACTCTACTCTCTTGCTCCTCACTTTGTGTTTACTACCTTCTTTATTGGTATGTTCTGATTTCAATTCAAGTTCCAAAAACAATATGGTCATTTTATTACTTCAATTCATCTTGTTTCTAGTCTGCTTTTACTTATGGGTTTGTTGTGAAATCTGTAGTTGATATGTTTACATTATTATCATGTTATGTACTCCCCTTCCTTAGGATCAGTATGAACATGTTACCCCTCTCTATGTAGTCTGTCTCCATGTGATCTTGTTCTATCTGGTTTCTGGTATGAATCTCCTTGTAAAATAGTCTGCACTCCTAAACTTGTATGATTGTGGGATTGATTTTAAATTATGTTAATCCTATACTGAACCCCTTAAGCATTGCTGATTCTGTGACTATGTCTAATCAGTGTTTCTGAGCATATCTGTACTGATTCCAAAGACTTCTGTTTGCTATGTGTTTACCATTATGTGCTTTACCTGTCCCCAAATCCCATTTACCCCTGTGTGAAGGCTTGTGGTGCTAAACCTGTCTTGGTTTTTTGTTCTATGTGTGATGCTGAACCTGTTTTGGTTCTGAGGTTAGTCTATTGTTTGTTGATTGCCATACTCTTTTCAAAACTGCCTTATTGAATAACTCCTCCGTTGTTTTACAAAACTATTTTCAAGTTTCTTTTCAAATTGTTTTCCTACTTAAACTTTTTTTCAAAACTATGTCAAGCACTCTCACTCTATTCTTAGATCCCTAAGTTCTGCCCCTCTAATGTGTGACTGCTTAGGGATCCCTATGAGATCCCGCTGAACTTTAATGTATTATAGCTGGCCCTTCCACACTGCACTTACTCAAGTATGGTTGTGAATCTGGGTGTGAGCACTTCCCGGGATCTCTTGAGGTGCTTAGGGAACTCTAACACACCCGGATATTGAGAAAGGCTATAAAACAATCTGAGTAGTTGAGGATTTTGAATTCTAGGCCTACTTGCAGGCTCCTTATAGTGTAACTTCTTGTTTTTCTTTATCTATTAATGTAATTCATTCAATGTTGGTTTGTAATATTCATTGCAAACGAATATTGGGGCTGGCTAGTGAAAAAGGGGAGGGTAGCTATACATGTTATCAAAGGGTAGAAAATATGCTTTAGGTTTATATTTTTCTGTATGTGCATTAGAATTCATGTTTAGGACCAATACATGCAAAGCATATTATATATTAGATACCTGTCACGACCCAAAATCTCTATCGTGAAACTAGTCCAGCCGACACAACTCCTGAATCAACCATTATTCAATAAAAAATATTTTTATACCATTTATTAATCAGTAATCTCATGATGTAATTTAAAAGAATAGTGCGGAATAAATACACAAGCCTGACATTGGGGTGTCACTAGTCATGAGCGTCTACTACGACTGTCTAACAACATCAAGACCAATGTGGTCGGAAAAATCCCAAGAATACATAAGGAGAATAAGGAGGGAGAAAAACAGGGTTGCGATCGCCAGGCAGCTACCTTGCTAACTCCGATGAACCTACCACCGAGCTCAGAAACACCTGAATCTGTACACAAGGCGCATGGAGTAATGTGAGTACGCCAACTCAGTAAGTAATAAAAGTAAATAAAGTCTGAGCAGTAAGAAATCACGTAAACCACATCATGGCACCACAGAGAATGTCGCACGTTTCCAAAACATGATACAAATCAAATCTTCTCGTTCAACTCCCATTTCGGAAAAATCCTTTAAAAATGCCTTTCTAACAATTTTCAGTAGAAGTTCAGTGAAATTTATAGTGAAAGTGATGAAAATCATAATCGGCCCCTCGGCCATAACATAATTCATATACAGCCCATCGGGCAAACAGAAATTCATAACCGTTTCGTAACTTAAATTATCTCAGTGGAAGTAACAAAGCCGAATCACAGACTAAATTCCGAAGACCTTGTAAAAACTTCAGTTTAAAGGAAGGTTGTTTAAAAATATTTGTTTAACATTTTCAATAGAGGCTCGGTCTAAAGATGAGTGAAAGCAGTAATTAAATCAACATATTCAATAGAAACACACTTTAAGGAGGAGTAAAACCAGTAAGTTCATAAACATGCCCCTCAGGCAAAACATCACTCGTATACATGTATATATAACCTCTCGGGCAAGCCTCTCAATCACTCATGGCTCAACTCTTATCAATCAACGCTCACACTCAGCACTCACGCTCAATAGGTAGCATATAATAACCACTCGGCATGCAGCCCGATCCATATATCGCTGCAATGTGCAGCCCGATCCATATATATAGTCGACTGTGCTCACTGGAGGTGTGCAGACTCCGGAGGGGCTCCTACAGCCTAAGTGCTATATCACTGCGGCGTGCAGCCCGATCCATATACATACATGCATATATATATATATATATATATATATATATATATATATATATATATATATATATATATATATATATATTGCTGCGGCGTGCAGCCTGATCCATAAATATTAATCCTTACAACCAGGCCCTCGGCCTCTCTCAGTCATTAACCTCACAATCAGACACTCGGTCTATCTCAGTCATTAATCTCACAATCAGGACTTCAGCCTCTCTCAGCCATCAACCTCACAAGTCAATCGGACTATCAGTAAAACAGGGCGTTCGGCTCAAATATCATTTATAGTGACAAACTTTAGTAAATAAGGCTGAGTTAGGAAATTACAAAAAAAATGCAGCATGACTGAGTACAATTATTAAGTCAAAACAGTGAGGAAAAGCAGTAAAAAATCCCATAAGGGTCCAAAACAGTTGGCACGAGGCCCAAACATAGTATTTAGCCCAAAACATGATAATAACAAATAGTTTTCTATCAAATACGCAGTTAAACAGACATACGGGACGGAATAAGTCATAATCCCCAATAGTGCACGACCCCACACTTGTCATCTAGCATGTGCGTCACCTCAAAATAGCACAACGATGTGAAATTCGGGGTTTTAAACCCTCAGGACAACATTTACAATCATTACTTACCTCTATCCGGTCCAAACTCTAGCCCGCGATGCTTTTGCCTATCGAATTAGTCTCCAGTTGCTCCGAATCTAACTAAAATCAGTTCCACCTCATTAATACACGCTAAAGGAACAAAGCCCAAGCGAAAATAATCGAATTAACTCAAAAATCCCGAAATTGGCCAAACCCGGCCCTGGGTCCATGTCTCGGAATTCGATAAAAATCATATCAATAGATTCCTCATCCTCCTACGAGTCTATACATACCAAGAACATCAAAATTGGACCTCAAATGGCCTCTCAAATCCCCAATTCAACTCTCTAATTTTTCTTCAAATTTTCATTCCAAATTCCCAAATTAAATGATAAAAATTAAGACAAAATCATGGTATTTAACCAAATTTGGGTGAAGACACTTACCCCAATCAATCCTTTGAAAATCCCCTCCAAAATCGTCTTCTCCCGATCTACATAGCTCCAATAATGCAAAAATGGTCGAAATCCTCGAAATAGAGTACTTTATAAAGCTGCCCAGGCTTCCTCTTTCGCGAATGCGGAACGATCATCACATCCGTAATGAAGAAAAATATCAGCTCCGAAAAATGCTCTACGCGTTCTCGGCTCAAGCCACGCGAACGCGATACCTATTGAGGACATAACTACGCGAACGCGACATCCAAAGCGCGAACGCGAAGAACACGACATCAATACATCGCGAACGTGATACCCAAAGCGCGAACGTGAAGAATAGAATTCACCGCCTCAAAGAACACCCTTTGTGAATGCGAGTCCCTGACTGCGAACGCGAAGAACAAACCATCTGCAACAAAAACCAGCAAAAACTACCAAGTCTAAAGTCCAAAAATTGATCCGTTTACCATTCGAAACTCACCTGAGGCCCTCGGAATCTCAACCAAACATGCCAACATATCCCATATCATCATTCAAACTTGTTCCAACCTTCGGAATGCTCAAAACAACATCAAAACACCAAATCATCATCTAATTCAAGCCTAAGAATTCCAAAAACTTCCAAATTTCGCTTTTGATCAAAAGGTCTATCAAACCTCATCCAAATGACCTGAAATTTTGCACACACGTCACAAATGACACAATGGACCTAATCAAACTTCCGGAATTCTATTTCGACCCATATATCAAAATCTCACCGATCAATCGGAAAACACCAAATTCCAATTTCGCCAATTCAAGCCTAAACCTTCCATGGACCTCCAAAATACATTACGATCATGCTCCTAAGTCCCAAATCACCTACCGGAGCTAACCAAATCATAAAAATTCTAATCCGAGATCATATACTAACAATTCAAAACTTTGTCAAACCTTTCAAATTTTAAGCTTCAAACTGAGAACTGTTCTTCAAAATTCATTTCGATTACCCTGAAAATGAAAACCGACGATTTACATAAGTCATAATACATCACACGGGGATAGTCATGCCCGAGAACTGGCGAGCGAAGTGCAAAAGCTCAAAACGACCGGTCGGGTCATTACAATACCATGCTCCTAGGTTCCATGTATACTGTTTTTAGCATCTCATTTTGACATCCTTATTATCACTTAGAATTCTTATTTCTAGGATAAACAACAACATTAATATAAACTGTTACTTATGCATATTTTGAAATCATGTTGTAACCTGTTGTGCATTTAGAAATCCTGCTTTAGGAATTCTGCATATAAACCATTCTGAACCTTATATGTGCATATTAGATACCATGTTTAGGGTCTCGTTCATACTCGCTCAGTCACACCTAGTTAAACTATTGATGCATGAAAAAGAATATAAAACAATCTCACGTCTAATTATCCTATTTAAGTAAAACTGGTAATAATTCTGTATCTTGTAAGACTTAGAACAACATGCTTTAGGTAAAATATCTCCTACCTTGTTTTAATAGTTCTGGTAGCAATTGTGCATTATCCCACGCCTAGGAAAGCCTTAGGTAATCAAATTTCTTATAAAAGTAGAAATTGCCTCTTTGTGTTTACTGCTTAATGGTTAACAGGCTTAATATTAGTAGGTAAACTGATTAGGCCCCTGCTTCTAAGTTTAAAAAAAATAAATCTGTATGTCTCTTGTGTTCTGATACTCACCTAGACATCATGTCTTAGGATCCTGTTTAATAATACTGCCCTTGTTTGTGTTTGAGTCGTGCTGTTTACATGCACTATCTGCGGAGGTAAACCTGAGCCCCTTATTTGCTCATTCCTACTTTTATTTGCTAAAGTCATATGTGTTCTTGTTTGTCGCCTTAGTATCTTCCCCTTTAAACCTTAGGGGTCTATCTAGAACTGCCTATAGGTAGAGGTCCTAATTTCCTCCAGGACCATTAAGAAGGGATGGGTAACAGCACGCATAGAGATCGCTAAATAACATTCGCTTAATAACCGCTAAGGGGTGGGAAGGGTAGATATGGATATAATGACTACGCGCTAATGTCACGTGTAGCCCCTCATTGAGGAGTGTTTACCGGACATAGCGTGGGGTGATCTTGTAGGCTAACCAACCTAGGACCCCTCCTTCCCAAATTCCCTTTACTCTCCATATGTATACAATTTGTTTAAGCATTTCCTTTGTCTCATTATTTGAGGCATGTAATGTCCGAAACCTACTCTTATTTGTAATTATGTGTTTAAAACTATTTATTTGTTAATGGACTAGTTCATAAGTATGTGTTCGGTCGGGACACACTGTTTTGAACCGAGAGGAATGCCTAACACCTTCCCCTCAAGGTTATTTCGAGCCCTTACCCTAAATCTATGGTAATGCAAACCAATCCAAGAGTCAATCTCTCTGGGTGCCCTAACGCATCATAATCCATTAGGTGGAGACTCTTCAAATACCCAATTTCCAAAAGGAAACGAGTTATTTCCCCCATGAACGTCAAAACCCGGACTTCTCTCCGCGGAGGGGAAAAAGGGGACGCAACACCAGCCAAGTTTGTGTGTAGGTTGTTTATGATGAATCAGAAATCATTGTGGGTGGGCCTCTTGTGGAAAATGGGGAACCCTAGGTATTTGCCAAAGCTGGTTGTTGCCTGAATGGCAAGACTATTAGAGATGGACTCCATTTGGTGGGGTTGGAAGCTAGCACTAAAAAAGACTCTAGACTTGCTAAGGTTTATCTTTTGACCTGAAGCCTGATTGAAGGAATTGAGGGTATTAAAGATTGTGGTGCAGTTTCTCTAATTAGCTGTAGCAAAAAGAGTTAGATCATCAACAAAGAACAAATGGGATATCTTAGGACCGGATCTACCAATGCTAATGGGGGACCACTCCTTTTGTTGGACATTCCTCTCAATAGCCCCGAAGAGCCTTTTTATACACAATATGAAGAGGTAGGGTGACAAAGGGTCACCCTGTCTGATGCCTATGGTGGGTTTAAAGGATTTAGTATGCTCCCTATTTACTAGGGCATAGATGGAGGATGAACTAACACATGACATGATGAGATTGATGGTGGCAGTGGGATAGTTGAAGGCATGGAGGGTCTCCTTAATGAAGGACCATTCTAATCTATTAAAAGCGTTTTCCAGGTCGATCTTAAGGATCATGTGAGGTGATTTGCCTCTCATCTTCCCAAAGTGGGTGATATATTCTTGGACTATGATAACATTATCATATGGTCTCCTATTGGAGAGGAAGATTGCCTGACTAGGACCTATGATGTGGTACACGTATGGTTTAATTCTGTTTACTAGGAATTTGGTCAAAGTTTTGTAAACAGTATTGCATAAACCTATGGTCCTGAAGTTTTTAATCATTGATGCCTGGGCACATTTTGGTATTAAACACATGAGGGTCTCATTCATCAATGGGTGAATTGTTGATGTTGAGAAGCAATTTTTGCAGAATGCACTTATGATTTCACTATCTCTAAGAGACTTTACAATAGAAGATTTCTGTATGTTGGATAGTGAAGGGCTTTGAGGGTATATATGGTAGTGTGCATGGGTGACTAAGAATGGGATGTGAAGTAGAGCTCTTTAAAAAACTTGGCTATTGATTCTTTGATTTCTAGGGGCTCATACTGCCAGTTTCCTGATTCATCTTTAAAAGAGAGAATTATGTTTCTCCTTCTTCTATTAAGAGTTGATGTGTGGACGAATCCGGTGTTGGCATCCCCATCAGAGAGCCAGTTGATTCTTGCTTTCAGCTTCCAAAAATCTTCTTCTTGTTTTAGAATTGAGTTAAGTTCCTCAGTGAGAGTATTTTCTAGATTTTGGAGGAAATTGCTAGAATGATAGCTAGGTGATTTTTGTAACCCAGCCATCCTGGAAACTAATCTCTTTTTTTGTGGAATATGTTGCCAAAGGTAAGTTTGTTCCAATTGATTGCATTTTCTTTGAACCTAGTGGAGGAAGTAATTAGGGTGGAGTGGATTAGGAATGAGTCCCTGATGAGTGCTTGGAACATTGGGTGGCTGCACCACATGGATTCGAACCTAAAGGACTTGACAGAGGCCACTTGTATGCTATTTTTGAGTTTGAGAAGCAAGGGGCAATGATCAGAGTGAGTCCTAGCAAGGTGAGTAACATTTGTCTCCAGGTATTCTTTTACCTAGAGGTTATTAGCAAAACACCTATCAATTTTATCTAGGATAAGGCAGGACCTATTCTTGTAACGCTTGTTAGACCAAGTGTACTTGCTTCCTTTAAAGCCTAGGTCTACTAATATGCAATTGTTTATACAATTCTAAAATAGGTTGCTCCTATTTGTATTAATGTGGTTGCCCCCAAATTTATCTCTAGCTTTCAAGACTTCATTAAAGTCTCCACCCACAAACCAACTACACTTAAAGTGTTTGAAAATATCAATCCAGTTATCCCAGAGGGTCTTTCTAACCTCTACATAATTACTAGCATAGATTGCAGAAAATAAACGAGGATTTGATGGGAGTACCTTGAACATTGCATGGATACCCTAGGGTGTTACTACTACTTCATCTACCTAAAGGTAGGACTCTTTCCACATGATTACTATACCTCCTGAATGGCCTACTGCTGGGAACTGAATATGCAGATCATATTGCAGTTCCTCTATGAGCTTTTTGTGGTCTGCCGTCTTGGTTTCCGGCGGCACTAGCATTGCAGGTTTGTGCATCTTCACCATTTATGAGCAGTGTCTCCTGAACTCGGCACTGTTTGCCCCCTAACATTCCATATGATAAAGTTCATTAGTGTCACAAGCCAAGTTCTCCCTCCATGAACTGTCGTGATGGAACCTAGTCTCTACGGCTAGGTAAGCCTAACAAATTGTGGAAATAGGAAATGAAATATGAAACTAGCAAGTTGCGGATAAAACATAATAAAAGAGTTTAAAATGCCGCTCGGCATATACAATGCATACTCTCCAAACTGAATCAAACTCCCAAAACCCGGATGAAATCACAAGCTATAGAAAACTACATAGTGTTCTAACTCCAGAATGTCTAATCAAAAGTAAATATAGGAAGTCTAAAGCTAAAGGGGAGAATAGAGAGGGACTTCTAGGTCTGCGAACGTGGCAGATATACCTAGAAGTCTCTGATATTGCCCGCCTCAATGATGGAACGGCTGAGCAAAAGAACCTGGATCTGCACACGAAAAACATGTGCAGGAAAGGGCATGAGCACATCACAGCGGTACCCAGTAAGTGCCAAGCCTAACCTCGGTCGAGTAGTGACGAGGAAGGTCAGGGCCCTATTGGTTATAGGTGTATAAAACTAGGTAAAACAATATGAAATATGACAGTATAATTTAAAGTACTAACAGTCGATAAAGAAGAAAATCACAGAAAGAATACAACTCAGTACACAAAGATAGCAACAGGGGATCTCCTAAGATATCGTCCCGTAGTCCCAAACTTAAATGTGCAGAGGGTCTCCCGAGATATTGTCCCGTAGTCCGAATCATAAATATGCAGGGGAATCTCCCGGAATACCAATATGTAGTCCTAAAGTAAATATCCAGTACAGGGGAATCTCCAGGGATGTCATCCCGTAGTCCCAAATATAAATGTGCAGGGGGATCTCCCGGAATACCAATCCGTAGTCCCAAAGTAAACGTGCAGGGGATCTCCAGGGATATCGTCCTGTAGTCCCAAAGTAAACACACAACAGTCTCAAGAAAGAATCTACAGTTCTATCCAAGTTCGTATCAAGAAAAGCAGAGATTTCTATTCTAAACATGCTGCATAGAATTTCAAGTAAACAGTTTAAGCAGATAGAACAGTTAAGTCACTTAATCATGCTTTCCTAATCTAAACAGTAGGCTTTAAATATGAGTAGTGTTCAACAAAAAGGAAACACAAATATTTACTTAATGAAAACGGGGGTTTTCAACAATTAGCATGTGTACGCACTCGTCACCTCACGTACACAACACTCATATAACAACAGTACCAAAATACTAAGGGGAGTTCCCCCAAACAAGGATAGGCAAGCTACTTATCTCGAACCACCTCAAAATCAACCTGAAATCATGCTCTTGCCACGAGTATCCAACTCCGAGTGGCCCAAGTCTAATCTAATCAATATCATAATGCAAATATAACTACAAACAACGAGTTTAGCTAAAAGAATCGAAGCTAAAGTAAGAAAATAGAAAAACGCCCAAAAATCCTCCCTAGGCCCACGTCTCTGAATTAGGTAAAAGTCACAAATTATGAACACCCATTCACTCATGAGTCTAACTATACCAAATTCACTCAAATTCGATACCAAAATCTTGATTAAAATCCCAAAATTAGGCCTAGGAAATTTTCTCAAAATTTCCCCAATTTTCACCCCAAATCCGAAATTAGATGATGAATTCATGTTTATATTAATAGGTTATAATCAAAAAGGAGTTAGGAATCATTACCCACAAACTTCCTCCGAAAATCTCTCCAAATTTCGCCTCCTACCGAGCTCTCAATCTAATTTTTGAGTTATGAACTCAAACCCTCGAGTTTGGAATTTAAATTCTGCCCAGACGTGTTCTTCTTCGCGAACGCGAGACTACTATCGCAAACGCGATGCACAAAATCACACTGGCCAAATTCCTCTTTCACGAACACGAGGACCTTGTCGTGAACGCGTAGGCTAAAGGGTCCACTCCTTCGCGAACATGGGAGCATCATTACGAATGCGAAGCACAACTCAGCTGCCTCTCCCCGATGCTCTTTGAAAACGCAAGACCCCTCTCGCGAACGCGAAGAAGGATTTCTCTGCTACAAATCACTAGAAAATCTGCCACTTCTCTAAGTCCAAACATGACCTGTTGAGCATCCGAAATACACCCGAGGCCCTCGGGACCTCAACCAAACATGCCAACAATCCTAAAACATCATACAAACTTAATCCAAACCTCAGATCATATCTAACAACGCTAAAACCACGATTCACCCTCCAATCCAAGCCTAATGAACTTGAAATCTCAAGAATTCTACAATTGATGCTGAAACCAGCCAAACCATGTCCGATTGACACCAACTTTTGCACACAAGTCACATTCAAAACTATGAAGCTATTTCAACTTTCTGAATCGGATTCCGACCTAGATATCAAAATCTCACTATCGATCCAGAAACTTCAAAAATTCAACTTTCGGTATTTCAAGCCTAAGAAGCTACGGACCTCCAAAACACAATCCCAACACGCCCTTAAGACCAAAATCACCCAATGGAGCTAACGGAATCGACGGAATTCCATTCTGAGGCCGTCTTCATACTGTTCCAACTACGGTCCAAATTCTAAAGCTTAAGCTCTCATTTAGGGACTAAGTGTCCTAAAACACTCCGAAACTAAAAGTGAATCTTCCCAGCAACTCACAATAGCAGAAACAAACATGGGGAAAACAATTAAGAGGGGATCAGAGCATTAATTCTCAAAATGACCGGCCGGGTCGTTACATCCTCCCCCTCTTAAAATATTCGTTTGTCTTCGAACGAGCATAGAGACATACCTGAAGTGGTGAAAAGGTAAGGGTAACGGTTGCGCATATCCTGCTCGGCCTCCCAAGTCGACTCTTCGACCGGCTGACCTCACCACTGAACCTTCACTGATGCAATGTTCTTTGACCTCAGCTTTCGAACCTGCCTGTCCAATATCGCCACTAGCTCCTCAATATAAGTTAGATCCTTGTCCAACTGGACTGAACTGAAATCCAATACGTGTGACGGATCACTGTGATACTTCTGGAGCATTGAAACATGAAATATCGGATGAACTCCTGCCAAGCGGGGAGGTAAGTCAAGCTCATAAGCAACCTCCCTAACTCGTCGCAATACCTCAAAAGGACCAATAAACCTCGAACTCAATGTCCCCTTCTTCCCAAATCTCATAACGCCCTTCATAGGTGAAACCTAAAGCAAAACCCGCTCTCCAACCATATAGGAAACATCATGAACCTTCCGGTCTACATAACTCTTTTGTCTAGACTAGGTTGTACGGAGTCTATCCTGAATCACCTTAACACACAGAAATGAAGTGCGCGAACTTGGTCAGCTGATCCACAATCACCTAAATGGCATCGAACTTCCTAAAGGTCCGTGGGAGTCCAACTACGAAGTCCATGGTGATACGCTCCCACTTCCACTCCAGAATCTCTATCTGCTGAAGTAAACTACCCGGTCTCTAGTGCTCATACTTCACCTGCTGACAATTGAGGCACCGATCTACAAACACAACTATATCTTTCTTCATCCGCCTTCACCAATAGTGCTGTCTCAAATTCTGGTACATCTTCGCGGCACCCGGATGGATGGAATACCGCGAACTATGGGCCTCCTCTAGAATCAACTCCTGAAGCCCATCAATATTGGGTACACATACCCGACCCTACATCCTCAATACCCTGTCATCACCAATGGCTCTGTCATCACCATGCAAAACCTTGTCCTTGAGGACGAGCAAATGAGGGTCATCATATTGACACTCTCTAATACGATCAAACAAGAAAGACTGAGAAATCACACAAGTTAGGACCCGACTGGGCTCCGAAAGATCCAATGGCACAAACTGGCTAGCTAAGGCCTGAACATCCATCACCATGGGCCTTTCTACTGTCGGTAGATAAGCCAAACTCACCTCCCGGAGACTCAAAGCATCGGCCACCACATTGGTCTTGCTCGGGTGATACAAGATAGTGATATCATAGTCCTTTAGCAGCTACAACCACCTCCTCTGGCGCAAATTAAGGTCCTTCTGCTTGAACAGATGCTGCAAACTCTAGTGATCAGTATAAATCTCACAAGGCACACCGTACAAATAATGACGCCAGATCTTCAAGGCGTGAACAATAGCAGCTAACTCGAGATCATGGACATGATAGTTCTTCTCATGCACCTTCACCTGTATGGACGCGTAGGCAACCACCCTACCATCATGCATCAATACCGCTCCAAGGCCAATCCTCGAGGCATCAAAATAAAAAGTATAAGACCCCGAACCTGTAGGGAATATCAATATTGGGGCTGTAGTCAAAGCTGTCTTGAGCTTCTAGAAGCTCTCCTTACACTCTTTCATCCACTGGAATAGAGCACCCTTCTAGGTCAGCCTGGTCATGGGTGCTGCAATAGATGAAAATCCCTCGACAAATCGACGGTAATAACCCACCAAGCCAAGAAAATAAAGGATCTCTAAGGCTGAGGATCCAACTTCGGATCTCTGGGCCAACTCTACACTGCTTCCACTTTCTTCAGATCAACCTTGATCCCTTCATTCGATACCACGTGACCCAAGAATACCACGGAATCCAACCAAAACTCACATTTCAAGAACTTCGCCTATAATTTCTTTTCTCTCAAAGTCTAAAACACTATCCTCAGGTGCAGCTCATGATCTTCCCTACTCTGGGAGTATACTAGAATATCATCAATAAAGACAATGACGAACGAGTCAAGATATGGCCAAAACACATTGTGCATCAAATGCATAAAGGCCGCTGGGGCATTGGTCAGCCCAAATGACATAACAAGGAACTCATAATCACCATATCGAGTCTTGAAAGCAGTGTTCAGGATATCTGGCTCTCGAATTTTCAACTGATGATAACCTGAACGCAATTCAATCTTAGAAAACACTCGTGCACCTTGTAACTGGTCAAACAGATCATCAATACGAGGCAAAGGATACCGGTTATTCACTGTAACTTTGTTCAACTGGAGATAATCAATGCACATACACATAGAACAATCTTTTTTCTTCACAAACAAGATAGGAGCACCCCAAGGTGATACACTGGCCCGAATAAAACCTTTGTCAAGCAATTCTTGTAACTGCTCCTTCAACTCAGTATGAGCCATACGATAAGGAGGAATAGAAATGGGCTGAGTGCCCGGCAACAAATCAATGCGAAAATCAATATCTTTGTCGGGTGGCATACCCGGAAGATTAGCTGGAAATACATCAGGAAAATCCTTCACTATTGGGACTGAATCAACTATAGAGGTATCAATACTGACATCTCTCACATAAGCCAGATACGCATCACACCCTTTTTCAATCATTCGCTGAGCCTTAAGAAATGAAATAACTCTACTGGGAGTGTGATCTAAAGTACCCCTTCTTTCTACTCGCGGTACAACTGGCATATCTAGCATTACGGCTTTGGCATGTCAATCAAGAATAGCATAATAGGGCGACAACCAGTCCATGCCCAAGATAACATCAAAATCTACTATGGTGAGCAATAATAAATCGGCTCTAGTCTCAATACCACTAAGAGTAATCAAACATGACCAATAAATGCGGTCCACAACAAGAGAATCTCCTACACGAGTAGAAACATAAACAGTGGAACTCAAAGAATCCTGAGATATGCCCAAATACGGGGCAAAATAAGAGGATACATAAGAATAAGTGGAGCATGGATCGAATAAAGCCAATGCATCTCTATGACAAACCAGGACAATACCTGTGATGATAGAATCGGTGGTGACAACCTCAGTACGGACTGGAAGGGCATAGTATCTGGCCTGGCCTCCCCCTCTAGGGCGACCTCTACCTCCCCGACCTTCACCTCTAGCTAGCTAGGTAGGTGGGGCAGTAACTGGTGCTGTGATCATAGCCTGGGAACTCTGCGGAGCATGCCATGGCTGAGAAGTCTGTGGAGGTGCACCCCTCCTAAGTTTGAGGAAATGCCTCACCATATGTCATCACACTTAAAACAAGCTCTGGGAGGACGTGGCGGCTGTGGCTGGATTGGGCCAGGTCTGCTGGACTGACCACTGAAAGCACTCCGTGCAAGAGGCACACCAGATACTAGAGGTGCATAATAAGGCTCTTGAGGTCTAGGAGGAGCTAAAACACCACCGGCTTCTAGAAGAGCTAAATGAATGGGGCGACTCATATAAACCCTACCATGATGAACTACAGCTGGGGCACGGGCACCAGAATAATGGCCCAACTCTCGGAATCTCTTGGCCTCTCTCTTCTCTCTATCCCGAGCATGCATGCCCTCTACTCTCCTAGGAATACTCACCACCTGCTGATAAGAGATATCGATCTCTAACTCCCAGGCCATGCTAGATCTGATGCTGGGGATAAGCCCCTCAATGAACCGTCAAACTCTCTCGTGAACCATAGAAACCAAGGTCGGTGCATGCCTAGTCAAGTTAGTGAAATAGACAGCATACTCTGAGACAGTCATAGTACCCTAGCGCAAATGCTCAAACTCTACGCACCATGCGTCCCTGAGGCTCTGAGGAACATACTCCCTCAAAAACATATCTGAAAACTAGGTCCATGTAAAGGAGGTTGTCTCAACTGGACTGTCCAACTCAAAAGTACACCACAACTGATAGGTTGCTCCTCGAAGTTGGAAGGCAGTGAAAGAAACCCCACTCGATCCTGATATACCCATAGTGCGGAGGATACGGTAGCACTCCTCCACAAATCCCAGAGCATCATCTGATGCTAGACCACTGAATATAGGAGGCTTATACTTCTTGAACCTCTCAAGCCTCCGCTGCTCATCCTCTGAAGCTGCTGCTCTGTCTTCAGGCTGAACTGGGGCTATAGGCGGTATCGGTATAACCTTTGGGATCTGATCAACATGGACCTGTTGCTTTGGGGTGAAGGCAGCAGGAGTCTGTGCTCTTCCCTCGGCCTAGGATGTGGCTACAGTAAGGGGAATCAACCCTGCCTGAGCTAGAGTGGTGTACATGATCACGAACTATGCAAGGGTCTCCTGAAGAGCTGGAATAGTAGTAGCAGTAGGTGTATCAGGTGCCTGGGCTCCGGCTGGAGCTGCTAGAGGCTCCTCCATGGCAGCTCGCACGGGTGCTCTGGCTACACCACGATGCTTCGTTGGCCTCTACCCCGGCCCTGACCTCTAGCGGCTCTAGCAGGGGGCGCAAGTGCCTGGTCTTCTCCAGTAGCACGTGTCCTCACCACTTGTGAGAGAATAGAAGATAGAGGTTCTAGAATTGTGATGTCAAAAATCTCACACGATAAGGAAATCAAATGAAGTGGAATTTTTCCTAACAGTTACATAGCCTTATGTAGATAAGTACAGACGTCTCTGTCCCGAACCGCGAGACTCTAATAAACCGACTTGTGATTCATGACTTCTATAAACCTAGAGCTCTGATACCAACTTGTCACGACCCAAGTTCTCCCTCCGTGAACTGTCGTGACGGCACCTAGTCTCTATGACTAGGTAAGCCTAACAAATTGCGAAAATAGGAAATGAAATATGAAACTAGCAAGTTGCAGATAAAACATAATAAAAGAGTTTAAAATGTCGCTCGGCATATACAATACATTCTCTCAAAACTGAATCAAACTCCCAAAACCCGGAATCTCATGAAATCACAAGCTATAGAAAACTATATAGTGTTCTAACTCAGGAATGTCTAATCAAAAGTAAATACATGAAGTCTAAAGCTAAAGGGGAGAATAAAGAGGGACTTCAAGGTCTACAGATGTGGCAGATATACCTCGAAGTCTCTGATATCGCCCGCCTCGCTAATGAAATGGCTGAGCAGAAGAACATGGATCTGCACATAAAAACATGTGTAGGAAAGAGCATGAATACACCCCAGCAGTACCCAGTAAGTGGCTTGCCTAACCTTGTGTAGGGGAACTCCTCTTAGGTTTTGGTACCGTTGTTATATAAGTGCCGTGTACGTGAGTTGATGAGTGCGTACAAGTGCTAATTGTTAAAAACCCCATTTTCATTAAGTAAATATCTGTGTTTCCTTTTTGTTTAACACTACTTGTATTTAAAGCCTACTGTTTAGCTTAGGAAAGCATGCTTAAGTGAGTTATCTGTTCTATCTGCTTAAACTGTTTGCTTGAAATTCTGTGCAGTATGTTTAGTATAGAAATATCTGCTTTTCTTGGTACGAACTTGGATAGAACTGTAGATTCTTTCTTGAGACTGTTGTGTGTTTACTTTGGAACTATAGGACGATAACCCAGGAGATCCCTTGCTTGTTTACTTTGGGACTACAGATTGGTATTCCGGGAGATCCCCCTACACATTTATATTTGGGACTACGGGACGATATCCCGGGAGATTCCCCTGTATTAGATATTTACTTTGGAACTACGGATTGGTATTCCAGGAGATTCCCTTGCATATTTATGATTCGGACTACGGGACGATATCCTGGAGATCCTCTGCATATATACGTTTGGGACTACGGGATGATATCTTGGGAGATCCCCTGTTGCTATCTCTGTGTACTGAGTTGTATTCTTTCTGTGATTTTATTCTTTACCGGCTGTTAGTATTTTAAATTATACTGTCATATTTCGTAATGTTTACCTTGTTTTATATACCTATAACCAGTAGGGCCATGACCTTCTTCGTCACTACTCGATCAAGGTTAGACCTGACACTTACTTGGTATTGCTGTGGTGTACTCATGTCCTTTCCTGTACATGTTTTTTGTGTGCAGATCCAGGTTCTTCTACTCAGTCGTTCCATCAGTGAGGCGGGCGATATCAGAGACTTCGAGGTAAATCTGCCGCATCCGCAGACCTAGAAGTCCCACTCTATTCTCCCATTTAGCTTTAGACTTTCTGTATTTACTTTTGATTAGACATTCTGGAGTTAGAACACTATCTAGTTTTCTATGGCTTGTGATTTTATGAGATTCCGGGTTTTGGGAGTTTGATTCAGTTTTGAGAGTATGTATTTTATATGTCGAGCGGCATTTTAGACTCTTATATTATGTTTTATCCGCAACTTGCTAGTTTCGTATTTCATTTCCTGTTTCCGCAATTTGTTAGGCTTACCTAACTGTAGAGACTAGGTGTTGTCATGGCAGTTCATAGAGGGAGAACTTGGGCCATGACCATTAGGGGGTGAGGGATTGGTGGGAGGTTGCTCATCGATATTTTGTCCCTTTCCTGGGTTGACATCGCATCCTTTCCCCTGGATGAAGATGGCTGGGTTCTCATCACTGGAGTTAGAGTCAGGAGTGGCTTCAGTACACATTGTCTCTTATGGGAGGACAGGCTCAGTCCACATCTTGCTAGATTCTTTGGGCATAATAGGATTAGAGTCTCGCTGTGGTCCACACTGAACTCTACCGCTCGTACTTCCTCTAGCCATAGAAAGTCTATCCTCGATGGGCTGTGAGTTGTTGACGTCTCCTTTTCCATGGGTGTTTCATGGTTCTTCAAAATCTCTATGGCTTTGGATATCTCTTTCGAGATATTCTCCAGTGGCAGTGAGTATTGCTTCTCTTGCATTGAAGATAAAGGGTCCTATTGTGGCCAATGTTGTAAGACTTTGAACTGTGGAGTTGCAAAAGGGTCTGCTACTGTAGGATCCGAGAAGAATGGAATGGTGTTGAGGATTTGCTTCATCATGTTGTGGACTGAAGGTGGGTTATTGGTTTGCTACAGAGGGTTGAGGTTGCTATGTAGCACCATCGATTGCCATAGTTGAGAGCCAAACATCGCCAAACCCTTGTTTAGTGCTTCTGCAGTGACTCTGGCCAGATGGGCCGGATTTTGGATGATGAGGGAGATTGGCTGGTTTCCCAGCTGAAAATTGTAGCACAATGCCTGACCATGGAGAGCAATCTCTAGCCAGGATGCCGGTGTGTGATCCTGCTATGGTGGGTTGGAGGTTAGGATGATTGGAGGTTTAGGGGGGATTCTATTTTCGGGTTTTTTCTACTTAACCTTTTTTGGACTACTATTAAATGAGGGGTTATTGAGGTAATCAAAGGTCTTGGCTGATGATGGAAGTGGATCGACACCCATGGTAGTTGCTTCGTAACCTGTGTCCAATCCACTAGTTATGGGATTACGGGAAAATCCGGTTGAGTTGATGATTGTTGTCAAATCAGTTGCGATTTTTGGATTTCTCAGATTTAGCTCTTGAGTTTTCATGGAAGGATTTTGCACAGAGTGTGTTTGAAGGGGTGATATAGAACAGTAGGGATCATTATTTGGGTCTACTAGAGTGTTATTAGGTTTTGGGATGGTGTGGGGCTCCGTCTGATGCACTGTCAGTCCCCCCCTCTGGGCCCTTTGGGCTAGTTGACTTTGAGCTTTTGGGGGTGGGGGGAGGGCGGTTGAATTTTCCTTTGGGTTGTAGGCCCCTTGTCTTTATTGGGTGTTGGACTTCTTCCTTTTGGCCCGCTTTTCCTTTTGTACTTGTATTGGACCGTTCCCTTATGGGTTGTCTCTGTGTGGGCTGATTCTTTGTGAGGGGTGGGATGTCTTTTGTGCACTAGGCCGGGCTAGCATCTTGCATTGAGTTAGCCTTAAATATACATGGGAAGGTTTGGGTTTCGAGGAACTTACCAGAGATGGCGTCGAACATTCGAACTTGGATGTCGTCCAATTGGGCAGATGTTTTAACTTTCCTATTCAAATTTGTAGATTGGCGTTGCTTTGTGGGGGGTCCTTGCTTGCGTCTCCTAGGGAAGGATATGGTTTTCCATTCCTCTTCTTCGTCACTATTTGTTTTATAATTGGAGCAGCCTGGGTTGTCTTGTGGTGGTGGTGGTGAGTTAGGTTTTTGCTTGTGTGAACACCCTTTCAGGATGTGACCTAGTCTTCCACATCTTGTACATAGGACGTTCTCACATTCATAGACAATCAATTGCTTATGGTCATCAATAGTGATAGATGTTGCGACTGGTGATTCCAGTGGAACTTGTTTGGTACTTTCCAAATGCCCACTAAGTTTCAGAATTCTCAAAAGAAGTTGGCCATGTTTGATGTGATATGAAATGTACGTGAAATCCATAGGGGTTCTTTAGATTGGACCAAAATTTCTTCCATTTTGTAAACTTAATTGACTATATATTGACAATGTTATATGAGAAACATTTGTGCCCACTCCAAACATAAGGACCCTAAAATGATTTAAGAAAACGATTTTGCCTTTTTTATATTATATTTCCCATCATAGCTGATAATTAAGTCCACATCTAATAAGTTGGTAGAAAGATATGGTTTTGATTGTTCAATTTTGTTTACCCTCAAAATCGGATAACAATTAAATTTTTAAATGGTTTTAAGGATACGCGGATTAATTTGATACAGAGCGATAAATTAAGTTAATAGTGAACAAACAAAGATAAAATGGATTCAAACCACACGAGTTGGATAGTTTCAGCCTTAGTGAAATATTCACCCTCCAACCGAGCTCACTATGGCCAGCACTGGTGAACAAGAGAAGGAGCTAATAACAAAGAAAATAATAATATATTGCTTTAGAATGCGTGTTACAATGTGTGTCATGAATTATCAGACCCATTTTATATAGTAGGGGAGTCCTACTTTAGGTACAACTCTATACAAGGTAAAAAAATCATCTGATTAACTGATTGCCGGTTCCTTATATGTGCCTAGATCCCCACCGTATTATCCGGCCGATCGCGGATATTTCGGCCTTCTGTTGGCTATGCTTTTGGGTTGTCCGACAATATTTTTCGAAGTCGTTCGAGGTTAGGACCGATTCGGAACCATGATCTCGATATTCTCGAGGGCACGCGTCATGCCCCCTGATCTGACTCGACAGGACTTTTGCCTCGATTTCGGTCCTGTTTCACCATGTCTCGAGCCTGGCTTATCTTTGTCGGAGGCCGGGGCGCACCATGAGCTCGGTTTTACCCGTATACAAATTTAACAATATTATCATAAATTAGACATGTGTAGATAAATATAATCATGCAATAAGGAAGAGAAGATGTCAAAAATTGCTAGGAATCTTTTCATTTATCTAAAATTTGATAAATATAATTATTTGGTACATAGAATGGTGGGATACAAGTACCTGATAGATTGGTCAAATGTAACAGAGCTATGAGCATTATTAAAAAAAAGTGTTGTAACTACATTGATCGTCACCTTGGTCTCCCACTTTTTAGCAGATAGCTCATAGATTTATTTATATATTTCCTAAAAAATATATATATTGAATCATAAAAATCAACATGTAACATAAATACTAAAAAAAAATGTGTATACAATATCGGGAAAATGCCACTGTATAGCTGCTCTTAAAATAATAGCCGAAAAAATGTATATTTTTTTGCATATTTTTGTATATATATATATATATATACCTTCTATATGCTATATACAAGAATTATGCAAATTTTATATACATTTTTGGCAATCAAATGTAAATAGTTTCTGATGCGGGCTAAAAGTGATAATACCTCTACAATGTCAAGAGCTAAATGTTTAAATCATAGTGGATTATACATTAATCTGCTTCTCTTGGATCTGCAGTTAATATTGGGCCTTCTCTCTGAATTCAGAGGAATTCAAAGGTTTAAAGCCCATACAATATTTGCTTGATTCAAGTTGGACTTAGTGACCCTTAGGACTACGCCAATGTTTTCTGCCATATTTTATTGAGGGTGAAGTGCACAAAAGATCGTTTTTAGGACCTCTATTTAAAGAATATTAAAATTTACAAAATTCTTAAAGTTCACTCGTATCATAATCAACTTGAGACATATTGGTTTAAAGTTGAAAATCGCGAACATAAAAGATTTTTCAGTTGCAAGAGAAATAAAGAGATGCCATTTTACTAAATAGCTTATACAAAAATAGACAACCAGCAAAATTTTTACCATTCGAGTATGAAATTGGGGTCTGCCAAAGCCTAACTTTAGACCTTAGGTTTGAAGTTTGGATGAAGTTCAAATACAAAACTGAGGTCTATATTTAGGTTCTGGTAGAGTTCAATTTCATACTCGAAGGTCTGAAAAAGAAGAAGAAGATGATGATGAAGCAACTCGATTGTATACGATCAAAATCAAGAAGTCCAATTTCGAAGCCTTAAATTGGGCTATGAGTCCGAGTCCGGGCGACTCGAGGTAGAGGTCAGACCCGGTTGGAGGACACACACCTCGAGGAAGCAGATTGAAAACCTGGCACGACCTCCATCAAGGGTAGTACAATCTCGAGGGCACATAAGAAAGAGCAGAAATTTCTCAAGGACACATAGGTCAGGGCATAAATTAAAGGATAAGATTTGTACGCAATGGTACATGTCCGTACTAGGTTATTGTACACCTGTACCAATAGAAGTTTTTACTACAATTAGGTATGTACTATATCGGGGTTTTCTCCTCCTATATAAAGGTGACCCCAATCATTTTGTAAGGATATCTCACATTATTCACAGCAATAGAATATTCTATCCTGCTTTTCTTGCTTAACGTGCTCAACATTTGTTCTTCAGCTTTGTTGTCTTTACTTTATTGTCCATACTTTATTGTTCTTAGCTGACCTCGAGGTCCCTGAGATAACCAAGCTCGAGGCTCCTTTTGCTTCAACAACATTAATTTGGTCCACCAATTTTTCACATTAATTTGGTCCACCAATTTTTCTTACTTAAGTTTAATATTACTTGTATAATCACTAGTATTAGAATATATCACATATCTTTAAAATCACAAATTATCTTTAATTATTACTTCCATTTTTCGAGGTAAACAATTTGGCGCCCACCGCGGGGCTAAAGATAATAGTGATTATTTTAGTGCTAGTTTTCTAATAACATATGTTATTCTTTATACTTTTTCTTGTCAAACATTCTTTGATTTCAGGCTTAAACATGTCTTGCACACAGAATGCGCCTATTTACGAGGACGAAGGTCTTGGAGAAAATAGCGGTGTAGTGGTCGGTGTACCACCCATAAACCCTGAGGGAGTGCCAAACGTGGAGCCAGTTGATATCAGTTTGCACAACACTCTAAACACGGACGGAGGCACAGACCTCGCAAGGAATGCACATAGGGAAGCCCGAGCAGGAGGCCAAGAGACACGAGGGATGGAAGAAGGAGAAGTCAAACTCCAAGTGATATTCGAGATGCTGCAAGCTTAGCAAGTTGCTATCACTCAGCTTCAGAGACAGAATAAACTCCTATCACATCCGAACGAGTGAACACTCGGCGTGCAGAACCAACGAGGCCCGATGAAAATGACTCGGAGATTGACCTCGCTATTATGAAAATGCTCGAGGATCTCGCCAAAATGATAGAGACCGGAGTAAAGAAGATTGAAGAAAATGACAAAAGGGTGGAAATATACAACTCAAGGGTCGACCAGATACCGGGAGCACCTCCAATTTTAAAAGGACAGGACTCGAAGAATTTCGTGCAAAAACCATTCCCCTAGAGTGCGGCTCCAAAGCCCATCCCAAAGAAGTTTCGGATGCCAGATAACCCTAAAGATAGTGGAACCACTGATCCCAATGAGCACATTACCACATACACTTGTGGCATAAAAGGGAACGATTTGGAAGATAATGAGATTGAATCTGTTTTGTTAAAGAAGTTTGGGGAAACTCTATCTAAAGGTGCCATGATTTGGTACCATAACCTACCCCCGAACTCTATCGATTCGTTTTCCATATTGGCAGACTCATTTGTGAAGGCACATGCCGGTGCCATAAAAATTGCAACAAGCAGTCCGATGTATTCAAAATAAAGCAATGGCAGAACGAGATGCTGAGGGAATTTGTATCTCGTTTTCAATCGGAATGAATGGAGTTATCACCAGTCTCCGATAACTGGGCCATACAAGCCTTCACTCAGGGGCTAAATGAACGAAGTTTGATAGCTTCGAAGTTGTTGAAGCAGAACTTGGTCGAGTATCCCGCTCTGACTTGGGTTGATGTGCATAACAGGTACCAATAAAATATTAGGGTCAAGGATGACCAATTGGAAGCCTCATCGGACTCAGTTTATCCAAGCAGGTTACTAGCAAGGGAGTCAGGAAATGCAGACATGGGATCAAGATTCAACAAAGAACGGTATCAACCATATGATCGAAGGAACAATGACCCAAGTCACAACACCTATCGAAACGATCGAAGAAGTGACCGGGGACAAGGTTCACGAGGGCTCATGAACAAGAGCGGGTTCGATAAGCATGTCGACCCCGCTGAGGTCCCCCGACTATCAGAATACAACTTCAGCATAGATGCATCAGGGATCGTCTTAGCTATTGGGAGAATCAAAGATGCTAAGTGGCCCTGGCCAATATAGATCGATCCCTCCCAAAGGAACCCGAACTTGATGTGCAAGTATCATGGCACGCATGGTCATAGAACGTAGGATTGCAGCAACTAAGAAAGGAAGTGGCTAGGTTGTTCAATGAGGGCCACCTTCGAGAATTCCTGAGTGATCGGGCTAAAAATCACTTCAGGGAAAGAGAGACAAGCAGAAAGAATGAACCTGAAGAACCTCAACATGTCATTCACATAATCATCGGCGAAGTCGACGCCCCACAGGGACCTGTATTCAAACGTATCAAGGTATCCATCACAAGGGAGAAACGAACTCGGGATTACATGCTCGAGGACTCCCTCACATTCAGTGAGGAAGACATCGAGGCTTTATCTCAACCTCATAACGATGCACTGGTAATTTCTATCCTTTTAACTAAAGTTCAAGTTAAACATTTTCTCGTGGATCCAGGTAGTTCGGCAAACATAATCAGGTAAAGGGTCATGGAGCAACTCAGACTGCTCGACCAAATCATACTGGCATCTCGGGTCTTGAATGGCTTTAACATGGAAAGCAAAACAACGAAGGGAGAAATCATCCTCCCAGTCAACGTGGCCGAAACCATACAAGACACCAAATTTTATGTCATCGAAGGTGACATGAGTTATAATGCTTTGCTTGGAAGGCCGTGGATCCATAGTATGAGGGCGGTGCCATCGACCCTCCATCAAATGATGAAGTTCCCAACAAAGGATGCAGCTAAGGAGATGTTTGCAGTGTAATACTTGGCATCGGTATCGGCACCATCTACATCGGAAAAGTCGAAGAACGAACAAATGGCCAAATAACAATCACAGCCCGTGCCCTCAGCTGAGCCCAAGGGACAGCTGTCTGACGAACAGGTTGCTGAGGGCAAAGAAGAAACTTTTCTCACCCATCGAGCCTTCATTGCTCCCGAAGAATTGGATGTAACGAAGTCCACGGTCAAGGAACTCGAGCAGGCCATATTGATCGAGCATATTCCCGAATGAAAGGTACCTAGGGATGGGGTTAATCCCCGAACTTAGGAAAAAACTCATTCAATTTCTTATCGATAACATTGATTGTTTTGCCTGGTCCCACTTAGACATGACAGGTATCCCATCGGAGATAACTACCCATCAACTAAGTGTCGATCCCAGATTTAAACCGGTGAAACAAAAGAGGAGACCTCAGTCCAAGGTAAAACATGCATTCATCAAATAAGAGGTATCCAAACTTCTCAAAATATGATCCATTAGGGAAGTAAAATATCCCGAATGGCTAGCTAACGTAGTGGTAGTCCCTAAAAGGGGGAATAAACTTAGAATGTGTGTAAACTACAAGGATTTGAACAAAGCATGCCCTAAAGATTCTTTCCCACTACCCAACATTAATCGATTGATCGATGCTACGGCTGGCCACGAGATCCTTACCTTTCTCGATGCCTATTCCGGGTACAATAAGATTCAAATGAACCCGGAGGACCGGGTAAAGATTTCATTCATCACGAAGTATGGTAAATATTGCTATAGTGTAATTCCCCTTGGGCTAAAGAATACTGGGGCCACATATCAACGCCTAGTTAATAAGATGTTCGTACAACAAATAGGCAAGTCCATGGAAGTTTATATTGATGACATGCTAGTTAAGCCCCTGTGCGCAGAGGACCATTTGACCCATTTGCAGGTAACATTCGACATCCTAAGAAAGTACAACATGAAGCTCAACCCCGAGAAATGCGCTTTTGGAGTCGGCTCAGGCAAGTTCTTGGGTTTCATGGTATTGAATAGAGGGATAGAGATCAACCCCGATAAAATCAAAGACATCGAGGAGATCACCGTAGTGAACGATGTGAAAGCCGTACAACGGCTGACCAGGAGGATAGCTGCCCTAGGCCGATTTATCTCAAGGTCATCAGACCAGAGCCATTATTTCTTTTCCCTACTCAAGAAGAAGAACAACTTTGTATGGACTCTAGAATGCCAACAAGCATTGGAAGAGTTAAAACGGTATCTCTCGAGCCCGCCCCCACTCCATACTCCGAAAGAGGATGAAACACTCTACTTGTATCTAGCCGTTTCTGAAGTAGTGGTAAGTGGCGTGTTGGTTTGAGAAGAGCAAGGCACGTAATTTCCCGTCTATTATGTGAGCCGGACCCTAGGAGATGTTGAAACCAGGTACCCCCATTTGGAAAAGTTAGCTCTTGCATTAATAAGAGCATCTAGGAAATTAAAACCATACTTTCAATCCCATCCTATATGTGTGTTGACTACATAACCACTTCGAAATATCTTGCATAAGCCCGAACTATCAGGCAGATTGGCCAAATGGTCCATCGAACTTGGAGGATATGATATTGAATATCAGCCTCGAACGACTATCAAGTCTCAAATTTTGGCAGACTTCGTGGAAGATTTCGCGCCTCCCCTCGTACCCGAAGTAAAAAAGGAAATCTTGCTAAAAATGGGTATTTCATTGGGGATATGGACCTCTTCATAGATGGTGACATGAATATGAAAGGGTCCGGGATCGGCATCATTTTAAAATCACTTACGGGCGGTGTCATCGGGCAATCTATCAAGAATCCTAAATTAACTAACAACGAGGCCGAGTATGAGGCCATGATTGTAGGTCTCAAACTAGCCAAGGGCCTTGGGGCAGAGGTCATCGAGGCAAAATGTGACTCTGTTTTGTTAGTAAATCAAGTAAATGAGAGCTTCAAGGTTCGAGACGACCAAATGCAGAGGTACTCGGACAAACTTCAAGTGACATTGCACCGCTTCAAGAAGTGGACGCTGGATCATGTACCTCGAGAGCAGAATAGCGAGGCCGATGCACTTGCAAACTTGGGGTCATCGGTTGAAGAACATGATATCGTCCCGAGGACTGTCGTCCAACTATTGAAGCCAGTAGTCGAATAGGGCCATGCAAAGATTAATTCAACAAGTTTAACGTGGGATTGGAGGAATAAGTACATTGACTACTTGAAGCATGGGAAGCTCCCCGCGGACCCAAAAGAGTCGAGAACACTTCGAACCAAAGCAACTCGATTCTCACTCGCGGAAAATGGAACGTTGTACAAAAGAACCTTTGATGGACCACTGGCAGTGTGCTTGGGACCCGGGGATACCGATTACATACTACGAAAAATCTACGAGGGTACTTGTGGAAACCATTTTGGTGCAGACTCTCTAGTTCGCAAGGTGATCAGAGCGGGGTACTATTGGGATACCATAGAAAAGGATACCAAAGAGTTCGTTCAAAAGTGTGATAAATGCCAAAAGTTTGCACCGACAATCTGTCAACCCAGTGAACAACTCCATTTGGTCCTATCCCCATGGTCATTCATGAAATGGGGGATGGGCATCGTCAACCCCCTACCAACGGCGCCAGGTAAAGCTAGATTTATTTTGTTATGACTGGCTACTTCTCAAAATAGGTAGAAGCGCAAGCCTTCGAGAAGATAAGAGAAAAAAAAGTCATTGACTTCATATGGGACCACATCATATGTCGGTTTGAGATACCCGCCGAAATAGCATGTGATAATAGAAAGCAGTTCATCGGCAGCAAGGTAACAAAATTCCTCGAGGACCACAAAATTAAAAGGATTCTATCAGCACCTTACCACCCAAGTGCAAATGGCCAGGCTGAGTCCACAAACAAAACTATCATTCAAAACTTAAAGAAAAGGTTAGATGATGCTAAGGGGAAATGGAGAGAAGTGCTACCCGAGGTTTCATGGGCGTATCGTACGACTTCGAAGTCGAACATGAGGGAGACCCCATTTTCTTTAGTATACGGATCCGAAGCATTGATCCCAATCAAAGTCGGAGAACCTAGCGTTAGGTTTCATTATGCCATCGAGAACTCAAATCACGAAGCTATGAACACTTCTCTCGAACTACTTGATGAAAAACGTGAGGCCACGTTGATTCGAATGGCCGCGAAAAAGCAAAGGATCAAAAGGTATTACAACAGAAGGACGAACCTTTGATATTTCAGAGTCGGGGACTTGGTCATAAGGAAAGTCACTCTCAACACTCGAGACCCAAACGAAGGAAAGCTAGGTCCCAATTAGGAAGGACCGTACCATATCCTCGGAATCGTAGGGAAAGGATCCTACAAACTTAGCACAATGGAAGGTGAGCAACTACCAAACAATTGGAATGTATCGATGTTCAAGCGATATTACTACTAAGGCATGACCTTCTCCCTTTTTCCATTTGTATTTAAAACTAACTCCTTGCAGATGTTCGATTGGAGATGTCAAGACATCTATCAGCTTGAAGGCCTTGGGTTTGAAAGCATGCGTTGCACTCTTTTTCCCTTAGATCGGGTTTTATCCCAAATGGGTTTTACCGGCAAAGTTTTTAATGAGGCAACACCTATATGCTACCTAAGGAACATTCAACAAAGTATTCAAGGCTTCTTTTCAATCAACCTCGAATACTGGGGGGGCATCACCCTCGGAGGACGCACCCTCAAAGAAAGCAATTCATGCCAAGGAGGGCCTCGATAGGGAATGCTGTAATGGGCCAAACAATCAAAAGAAGCATGTCCACATAGAATAGTCAAGCCCCCAGCAGCAAAACATGTACGCATGTGTCAATTATTTGAAGAAGCATTTTTATTATATCTAAACACTTTGTGCCTCATAAAAGTCCAATATTTTCACAATTATCGGCTCAAGGGCCAAAACCCCGAATGCACCCGAACACTCGGGACTGTTATCGACTATCGACATATCAAGTCATCGAACACTCGAACTTATAAGACCTCAAAGAGGTACACCCGAACTTATAAGACCTCAAAGAGGCACACTTGAACTTATAAGACCTCAAAGAGGTACATTCGAGCTCACAAGACCTCAAAGAGGCATCCCTTCGATATTAAGGCCAAGGCCATCACACTCGGGGACTAAAGGCTATGGCCACATAAAAGATTACAGTCATATGAAAAGGCTACAGTCAAAATAATGCGGCTCGAAGACGTCCGACTTCCACCATAAAACTAAAGGCCTTCATATACTTCGAAAAAATCAGTTAACACAGGCTACCCTCGACAAAAGCAAAATATAAGGGGCTTCGATAAAATCAGCCATTGAATAATGTGAAGGCTTCGATAACATCAGCCTTCGAAAATACCTTAAGAGGTATTAGATTGACGTTGCATATAAAATTACAAATGAGGTTCCAATTAATTGAGCATTCGAAAAAATCAAACGAATATAAATACAAAAATACAAGCTAAGGCATACCAAAATTTTCACTAAGTCTTTAGCCAGAAAGAGGGAAAAGTTATATAGACATTTTAGAGGCCGAAACAGCCCAATTTAAAGAGCCTAAGGGCCGATATACAAGAGCCTAAGGGCTGATATACAAGAGCCTAAGGGCCAGTCTAAAAGAGATATAGGGCCAAAAAGCTTATGGGAGTCCGAGACTCCGTTCTCATTCAACTCGGACCCAAATGCCTCATTACCCCGAGTTCGCATCAAATTAATTTTAAGTTCAGCTCGATGATCATCCAAAACCCTGAGGGGTATGATCTTGAGAAGTAAAATCCTAAGGTTTATTACGCGTCTGAACCGATACTCGAGCTTAGTATTTGAATCATCGGTATTTTTTCACAAACAGGGACAAAATAAAAGTCAACACAAATCAAGTATAGAGCAAAAAGACACTTTATATTCATTGGGGAAATTTATAGAACATATTACAACACCCACAAGGGGCCCTTGCACAGAAAAGGAAACCTAATCTATTTTCGGTATCACACACTCGGAAGTATCGTCTTTATTTTCAGCGGCTTTATCTTCGGGAGTCTCTTCTCCTTTGGGAGCATCCTCTTCACCTTCCTCGTCCCCGGAGTCACTCACCATATCCTAGTCATCGAAGGAGACAAGAAACCTAGCATCGGTTTCCAGTGCCTTTGCTCGACTATCTCCCTGGCGAGGTCGAACCCTCGGGCATGGATCTTTTCAAGAGTCTCCCTCCGGGCTTAGCACATAGACAATTCATTGCTCCTCTCCCTTGGTCGGAGGCCTCCCTCAACTCGGCTTGAATGGTCGCGGCTTCCCTCATGTATATAGCAATGGATTTATCAGCCACAACCTTCGTCTTCTCAGCTTCGACCTTAGCCTGTACAACTTCAACCTTAGCCTGCCTAACTTCGGTCCGGGCTTTAGCCAGCTCGGCCTCTAATCCCTCGATTTTCCTGGCCTGAGCTAGACCCTTTGCTTCAACACCTCGGAGACTGAGCTTCAGCCGAGGTCAGTTGGCCATAATAGCTTCTTTATCAGCAGCAAGTTGATCCATGTTCTTCTTCCACTGATGACAATCAGCCCGAACTTGATCTACCTCGCCGTGGAGCTGCCCAATCATATCTAGCTTTTGCTGCAGCTGAGGTGTCAAAGTATTAGCCTCCTAAGCAGGGCCAAGAAGGTCGTACTCTGTTAAAATCAAAGTTACCTTCTCATCTAGCTCGAACTCGCTTGTTTGAGCTTTAGCCAATGCCTCTCGGAGATCCTTAAGCTCCTCTTCTTTTTGGCTATAGAGGAGCCTTAAGGCCTTCTCTTCACTTGAAACCTTATTGAGCTCGGCCTCACATTGCCTCAGCTCAGCTCTAAACTTTCTAACGGCCTATGCAAGAAATGGAGATGCATCAGTCGAAAGAAAGAAAGAAAAAAAATTGCAAAAGTTAAAGGTAAGTACTTACCTGGGAAACGAGATGTTGAGCCTCTTCAAAGATAGCAGACACATTATTCAAGTCATCAGAATCCTCAATCCTAGCGTAGCAACCCTGGAAAGGAACGTCCTGGATGACTTTGCTTGGGTCGAGCTTCGGCAGCGCATTGGCTTCTTCAATAGCCCCCTCGGAATAAGTCGGCAAAGAAAGGGAATGACCTATTGTCGCGGCCCCGAGCTCTTCACTCGGGGCGTTCTCATTAGCATTAAGGGACTCAGTGTTTACCCCCTCCGGCATAGTTGCTAAAGATGGAGGAACAATCTCAACCTCTGGGGACATAGGGGCCTTGCCCGTTTCTTCCCTACGAGCATCCTCGCCACGGGATAGGTTTTCTAGTTCGGAAGGCTTGGCGGCCTCGACTAGTTTCCTGGTCCGTGTCACCCAGCTCCGACTCTTCATCGTCATTTTCCTCACCATCCGGGGAGTCATGGGCCAAGTCTGTGCCCGTTTGAGCAAACCTTTTCCGCAGCCTTCGAGTAGAGTTTTTCTTGTCTTGGGGGTCTTTGGGTTTCAAGACCCTTTTTCTTTTATTGTCCTTCTCGGGCTTTGGTTTGAAGGATTGGTTGTTTCCCCAGGCAGGGCCGGTCTCATTTCGGACGCATCTTCAAGGCATGCATAGGCAAGCGTGAGTAAGTAAGAATACCGTCAAATATTTGGAAGGTGTTGAAATTTTAGAAAGGCACATACCATGGTTCTTGGCCTCCCACTGGCCCTTTGCTAATTAGCGTGTGTTTGTCATAGGAAGAAGTGACAGCTAACTTTCTAACCCAATCCTTAAGGCTGGGAGCCGCTAGGGGCGTCCAAGCTTTGGCTGCCAAAAGGAAGATAAGGACATTATGGAACATGAATGAATATGAATGTAAACGAGAAATAAGAACTCCACTTACGGTTAAAGTTCCACTTTTCCGAGAACGACATTTTTTCCTCGGAGATGATGTCCGAAGTTCTTACTCTAATGAATTGGCTCATCCAACCCCGATCTTTGGGTTCGTCGGTGCTAGCGAAGAAGGACTTCGTTGTTCGGCATTGCGGCTTGATGAGCCCTCGAAATAATTGGGGCCGGTACAACCGAACTAGGTGGCTAAGGGTAAATTCCAAACCCTTGGCCTTTTTATAAAAGTACTGCAACATGATTACGATACGCCAAAACGAAGGGTGGATTTGACGGAGGGTGACTTCGTACGTCTTGCAGAAGTCAATCGCCACCGGATCGAGGGGACCCAGTGTGAAGGAGTAAGTGTAAACACTCAAAAACCCCTCCTTGTGGGTAGTTATGCTTTAATTAGGCCTCGGGATTTGAACCTCGACCTCGTCTCCCCACTAGCAATCCTTTTTTACTTCATCGGTGAGCTGCTCCGTTATCAGGCTAATGATCAGGATACGTGCTCGCATCGGCCTTCGACATCGAGAGAATTCTAGATATTGATGTCCTTTTTGATGATGCAATCACTAGGAGTGATTTCCTCAATGGTTGGCGGCACCACCGGTTTGGTCGGGCAGAGGAAGATGATGCTTTATCCTTTTTGGGGACCGTCTTGGAAGTTTTGGCCATGGTTGTAAGCTAAAGAATGCGGGTGCACAGGGATCTGGTGTTTCCGGTAAGGGCTTGGCGGTGCTTAAAGAGGCGAAGGAAGTGAGTGATTGAAGAAAAAGATGAAGATGAGAAAGGATTGAAGAAAGGGTAAAGTTCCTTACTTACAGAAAACGCCTCATATTTATATAGGGGCAGGGACAGTTCGGTGGCATTTGTGGCCGACCAACGCTAGCGTGCATTCAATGTTTTTATGGAAGTGGGCTGATGGGACATTTCGGTCACTTCGAGCATTGGCATCACGAGGATGACATCATTACTAGGGGCTTCAGGAATCTAGATCGTTTTATATCCTTTCACTCTAAGAAACGCGGGAACTATCTGTATACAGTCAAAATCAAGAAGTCCGATTTCGAAGCCTTAAATTAGGCTATGAGTCCGAGTCCGGGCGACTCGAGGTAGAGGTCAGACCCGGTTGGAGGACACGCACCTCGAGGAAGCAGATTGAAGACCTGGCACGACCTCCATCAAGGGCAGTACAATCTCGAGGGAACTTAAGAAAGAGCGGGAATTTCTCAAGGACACGTGGGTCATGGCATAAATTAAAGGAAAAGATTTGTACGAAATGGTACAGCTCCGTACTAGGTTATTGTACACCTGTACCAATAGAATTCATTACTACAATTAGGAATGTACTATATTGGGGTTTTCTCCTCCTATATAAAGGGGACCCCAATCATTTTGTAAGGATATCTCACATTATTCACAGCAATAGAATATTCTATCCTGCTTTTCTTACTTAACGTGCTCAACATTTGTTCTTTACCTTTATTGTCTTTACTTTATTGTCCATGTTTTATTGTTCTTAGCTGACCTCAAGGTCCCTGGATAACCAAGCTCGAGGCTCCTTTTGCTTCAACAACATTAATTTGGTCCGCCAACTTTTCTTACTTAAGTTTAATATTACTTGTATAATCACTAGTATTAGAATATATCACATATCTTTAAAACCACAGATTATTTTTAATTGTTACTTCTATTTTTCGAGGTAAACAACGATCAGTCTGAAATTTGCTAGAACTAACAAAAAATTAAATATATTTTAGATAGGGATGTTACAAAAGACTACCTGATACCATTTCTACTTTTATTGAAACACAGGGAAAAAATTTGCTCGTTCCTTCGTAAGAATCATAGAGTGTGGTCATGGAGTAACAAAAGCCCAAATATCGCTCCCGTTTGATCATAGATTTTGGCTTTGTTTTTTTAAAAAAAATTGAAAACATTATTTATTATGAAATATGACAATGTTTGGGAAAAAATTATTTCAAAAATTTTCAAATTACCAAAAAAATGGTTTAGGGCAGTTTTTTGGTGAAATTTTTTCTTCCACTCACAAAAATTCAATTTTTTTTTTTCCAAATAAAATGCATGTCCAAACACAATTTTAACTTTCAAAAATTATTTTTTAACTCAACTTCAAAAACTCTTTTTTTAAGTTTTAATCAAATCTATGTCCAATCGCTAGCCTAATGTTTAGTATAAGTTCATAGACTTTATTTCTTACATAAATGTATACAGAATTTATATAAAAAGCAGTAGTATTATAAAAGTTTATCATAGTCAAAAAAGAAAATTCTGTACTCAACTCCAAGTAATAATGTGATATAAAAATAAACCAGTTGAGTATTAAATTTGTATGTTTCTTTTCTTTGCCTTTGAACTTTTGATTTTTATTTATTCAGCTATTACTAGGGAGTACGAGTTGAGCTGTCAATTTCCTACAATTTAAAACACATTTTTTTTTGGGTGGTTTAAATTTTTGTGGAATTAATCTCTTAATAATAGTTTTCTTTTTTCAAAGAACTACGAATATTGTAAAAGTCATTATGAACCGATGATAGTTATTTTCATATTTTATTTAGAATCAAACCAACGTGTTAGAAAAACTAATGTATGAAATATGAATAGATTGAAGGAGGCTAAGCACTCAATCTAGGATTCCCTCTAGAGGACATAATATTAATAGTAAAAAATCTTTTTAAAAAATCACAAATAATGCTAATAATAGTTGAATACATGACATTATTGATCACAAATCTCATTTCTAACAATTTGGATTAAATCTCTGTAGCAAGATTTTGCTCCTTTAATCAATAAATGTACAATTAGAATGTACAGGGTGCTCTCTCTTTGTTCTTTTTATTTTTGGCAATACTGCATGACTTGTGCATATATTTTTATAAATAAAATAAAGATTGTTTTCAATCTGAATTATTAAAAAATGGAGAGATAATGGGCTTTAAAAAAATCTTGTTTTTTTTCGGTTTTTGACCTTCTTCCTTTTTATGTTTAAATGTTTATTTCTGTTCTTGGTAGGACCCGTGCTGCTTATATGCATATTTATCAAAACTTTATATGCATAGGATTCCCTTGGCTTTGTCAACCCTTCGGATAATTGGGCACATGATGTCTGATTGCATAAATATGTGACATTAAATTTTCTTTTTGTTATTTTTTATTTATCTGAAAACTAGAGTTATGTTTTGATATAATACTGAAATAGAAAATCTCTCATAGGAAAAGGAGCTAATGTTTTGACTTTTGATATATTATGAGATTAAGTTTTATCACCGACTATCATAAAATAATCTTAAGTAAATTACACTAAACACCTTATAATATGACTCAGTTGCATATACACCCTTATATTTTTAATTTATACACTTAGCTTCCTTAAACGATGAAAATTCTACACAGATATGAGTTTGAATGTATTTTCATTTTACAAGGGTGTTAAATTTTAAAAAAAAACATGGGTATACATGTAACTAGAGATATCAAAATATATAATAACTATAAGACAAAATTTTCCAAAATAATTAAATTTAAGTTAACGAATAGGAAGTCCTATACATATAATTTTATAAATTTTAAGAAAGAGAATAAACACTTTCCTGGAAACGTATATCTTTTAGAACTTTTACGTAGTAAGTAACCACAATTTATTATAATAAGATCTAATATCATTTACTAGTAATAACATATTTTTGCTTGAACATACAATAAGCTATTTGTTTTATATAAAAAAATAGAATATTTGATATTCTTGATTTTTCTTTTTCTTAGCTTGTTTTTTTTAATTGTTCCACATCGAATTATTTTAAGTTTAATTGAATAGATAAATATTTTGTCTATGATTCCTATTAAACAGAGGGTTTAAGTGTTTAGCTTAGAAGTATACGGACAACGCTATTATACTTTTACAAGATTTTCATTATATATGGGATGTAAGTGTTTGTTTTACAAACATAGGAGGTATATCCATAATTATAGTGCGACCAAACACACTCATGCAAGTATACGTGGGTGCCAAGTAATAAAGTAGTGAATAGAGTGTCGTTCCCACGTAGACTTATGATTAACTTTTGACTGATTCAAACTCAATTAACTTATCGATTCAAAAGATTTCTCACAAAATGTGTAAGTGACTAATTTACTATCTAAGAAACTATCAAGCAATGAAATAACTAGAATTCAACCACAACACTTAAGCAATTTCGGATAACAATAAAAATGGATTATCAAATGAGATATTAAGAAAATAATAATAGCCTTCCTCGCTACTGCTGTTCCTATAGAACACAACTTTCTTTACTTCAATCTCTTCAACACTTTACACACATCATGTCTGACTCTCAGCAACAACTACAATAGTTTAATCAAATTTCAGACCTTCCGGATATAGGATCTATGCAAATCGATGATACAAGTATCCATACATAACCACCTACTTTCCTACGAACTCTACTAACAGATAAATACCTTCTGCCATCTCTAACCAACCAAATACCTTCCTTAAATACTCTAAATCTAGCAGATGAAGTGCTCCATAACACTATTGATGATGATACTTTTATACCAATTACATCAACTGATAAATCACATTTATATGAGGCATGGAAATACTTTGTCATAGTTACGCTTTTTGGCAAAAGGATTACACACCAAATCACGCATGACAAACTGATGACTCTATGGAAACCAACAGAGGTCCTCCCTCTTATTGATTTGAGCTCTGACTTTTTTCTCATTAAGTTCCAAAGAGAAGAAAATATGCATAAAGCTTTACACGGAGGCCCATGGTTTATTCTTATCCATTTCCTAACTGTACGAGGATGGGAGCCAAAATTCAAAGCTTCCTCTACACAACTCACATACTCAGCTCTATGGGTACGGCTACCTGAATTGCCTACAGAGTTTTACGACTTGGAAATAATAAGTAGGATTGATTCAAAACTAGGGCGACTACTAAAGATAGATACATGTACCTCATCTACTATACGGGGAAGGTATGCTCATATATGTATTGAAGTGCCTTTGGAAAAGCCTTTAAAAACTCATCTCTATATAGGGAACCATAGACAGTCTCTTCTCTATGAAAGGCTGAATTTTCTATGTACCTCTTGTGGAAGATTTGGGCACCCTGCTACTAGTTGCCCTGAAGTTGTTTGTGTATCAAATTCGCAAAACCAAAGAAACAAATGGGTAGAATATAATAGCTCTCATGATACTATCCCTTCTAAGGAAAATGAATGAAAAACAGTGATCTTCACTAAGAAAAATATACACCCACCCAAACAACTCAACTTTGGCAAGGGGCAGGCAACTACAATGGCGGCAAGACCAGCAGCACAACCACTACCAGGCCAGTCCTCTAACCCTACTCCAGCTGTACTGGTCGGGTCACTTCCACAAGGCCAGTTAAGCTGCAAAAGTCCATTATAGAATTTAAAAACAAATTCCAAATGCTTTCGAATGCTGGGCCTTCATATTTTCGATCAGACCACTTTTTCAAAGGCCCAATAACAAAAAAATATAGGTACTGAACCATTATTAACCCAGAAACTTGCTAAAGCCCACTTCCACACTCTTGATAAGCTGCCGACCTTATTGCCCAATCCTCCTCCTAATCCTAATGACCCTAAGCCTATATTATCTGAATCACAATCTCCATCTCTAGTTGATTACAATACGTTTTCTCAGGACTACATGACACCTCTTCAGCCCTTGTCATGTAACCATCTACTTACATCCTCAACCCAATTAACCTCAAACAACTCAGAAGGACCCCTTCATATTCTAGACACGTTGGATCTAACTCAGAACAAAGGAGTAACAACCATGCATGCTATAGTAAATCACTTTCTTCTGATCTTTGGCTTCCTGAAAACCCATGCACACAGCATGATGAGTTCCCATGTGAACATCATTATGAAGAACCCACTACCTTATTTTCTTTGCTTCCTAATATTTACCCTCCCTCAATTCAAACACCCAAATCTAATACGGCTCTAACTACTGAACCACAACAATTACCAAATTCTATTCTCAATGTAGAGACCAACCTTCATAGGCATGAGCCAGAGTCAGTTTCTGAGGGAAAATATACAAACCAACAATCAGTTTTTTCATCTCCCTTGTCTCACAATGGTAGGTCCTCAATTGCCTCAGAGTCCATCACCTCTAATATACACATCTCAGGTCATGACCACAGACCTTCCTCTCCAATCTTGGTTGGAAATAGGACTGCAGGGATATGCTCTAATATTCACTCTGCAACTCAACAACCAAGAGGTGGTGTTTCTAATACAAAATCTGACTCATTTAGTAGAAATAATGACAGAAGGAAAGAGGCTGGGAATGGAAGCTTACAATCGAATCAATGGTACACGACCCAGACTTCTCTTCCAATGGAACACCAGGCTTCAAGCTCAACTCATTAGCCATGGCCATATCAAATGGACCAGATGAGTCCAACTTGGGACCAAACAGTCAGTCGACTACCCTTTTACCCACCTCATCATATGGGTCAGGTTTATGCACCTTGGTTCCAGCCACTGGACTCTTTCAATCCACTCTCCCCATATTCAAGCCCATTGAGTCCTCTAGAGAGTCTCACTCCACCAAACAGTCCAGTACGATCACCTCTTTCATATCCACAAGAACTAGATAGAGATACAAGAGAGGAACTGATAGCAATTCTTGCAGAGATAAGGGAGACACAAACAGAATTTTGGTGGTTAAAAGGGATCCAATTTTACAACCTCAAAAAACAGTTCAAAAAAGAATCATTCTAAAGTGTCCACCAAAAATGGTAACATGCAGTCTCAATTTTCGTCAAACCACCAATCCAGGGGTTGGAAAATATGCCATGGTGATCATTCCGATGCTTCTTCAACTTCTACTGAGCCTGGATCCGACGACATCCTCAGTTGTCCATCCAATGACTCAGGCTCCTATGACCCAGACCAGAAACCCTAATTCATACATAAATTTCTTAGTATGGAACTGTAGGGGCTCTCATAATCCAGAATTTAGGAGGCACTTTAGGTCTCTATTAGATAATCATAGACCCACTCTTGCTATCTTACTTGAATCCCACATGCAAGATCATGTAAGCTTACATAAGGACTTTAATTTTGGAAATATGGCACAAGCTTCTGCAAATGGTCTCATAGGTGGTTTAGTGGTGCTGTGGAATGCTGATCATATTAATGTCACAGAAATGAGAATCTCTGATCAGGAAATACACTGCATGGTCCAGGTTAGTCCCACAAAACCTCCTTGGATATTGTTTTCCATATATGCTAGTCGGCATTACCAATTACGTGATATTCTTTGGAATAACTTAATTAACTTGCATGATAATACTGCTATCCCTTAACTAATAGGGGGAGACTTTAATGAAATACTAGAATCAAGGGAAAAGTTTGGAGGTCTCCCTATGAATAATAATAATAGAGTTGATAAATTTGCTAACTTCATGCATTACTGTAGCCTTATTGATTTAGGTTATCAAGGTAGTCGTTTTATATGGACTAATAAATAAAGGAATAGTCGTACGATATTAGAAAGGCTCGATCGTTTTTTAGCTAAATATGATTGGTTAAACTTATATCCAAATACAACTGTGACGCACCTTCCTCGTACTCACTCTGATTATTGTCCATTATTAAGTAACTTAGAACCTTCTTAACCTATACAAAATAGGATATTTAGATTTGAGACGATGTGGGCATCTCACCCACAATTTCAACAACTTCTTCATACAACTTGGTCGAATAATATTCCCTTACTAGCTACTACTGATAACTTTAAGATAGTGGTCACACGTTGGAATCAAAATACTTTTGGTAATATTTTCCAACAAAAAAGAAAGCTTCTTGCTAGATTGGCAGGGTTACAATCCTCCTTCCATTATCCTACTAGTATTTTCTTACAAAATTTAGAAACACAACTGACCTTGGAATATAGTCACATTCTTCGTATAGAAGAGGAGTTTTGGCAATTAAAATCACGTATAAATTGGTTAAATGAAGGGGATGTGAATACTAAGTTCTATCATCTCTCCACACTCCACAGACGTCATAGAAATAGAACTAATGCTTTACAAGATAATGTAGGTAACTGGGTATCTACCACTAATGAAATACATGGTTTAATTAATAATTATTTCAATGACCTCTTTCAAACTGATCAATTAATATCCGAAAAAATGATAGTGAATACATACAATTGCGAGATCTCTTCTGATGATATTCTTAGTCTTGATGCACCTCTTCATCAAGATGAGACTCTATCTGCATTAAACAGTTTTAAGGCCTACAAAGCCCCAGGACCAGATGGGTTACACCCATTTTTTTACCAAAAATACTGGACGGATGTAGGTGATAAAGTTAGTTCATTTTGTCACGATATTTTCTACTAAAATATTATACCTCCTGAACTTAATAAAACCCTTATATGCCTTGTCCCCAAGGTAAAACATCCTACAAAAATTCATTAATTTAGACCGATTAGCCTTTGCAATACTGTTTATAAGCTTATTACTAAGATAATAGTTAATAGAATTAAACTAATCATTAGTAAAATTATAGGACCTACACAAACTATTTTCCAACAAGGCAAAAGAGCTTGTGATAATGCTATTATAGTACAAGAATCATTAAATTACCTTGCTAAAATGAAAGGAAAATATCCTTCAATGTTATTAAAACTTGATCTAGAAAAAGCGTTTGATAGATTAGAATGGTCTTTTATATATGACGTGCTTTGTTTTATTTTAACATACCTCCATCTATAATTTCCTTAATCATGTCTTGTGTTACAACCACTTCAATCTCCATATTAATTAACGGTTCAAAACCCAGTACTTTACACCTACAAGAGGTATTCATCAAGGCGATCCACTGTCATCCTACTTGTTTATTATGTGCATGGAATTATTTTCACGTAGCATTTCCCTATCAGTTGACTATTTAAAATGACAACCAATTCGACTATCAAATAAAGGTCCATTTCTATCTCACCTCTTCATCGCAGATGATATTATCCTAGTTCTCTAAGATAATTGTCAAAAGCTGTCATGCAATCATTGATGTTTTAAATAATTTTTCCAAATATTCTTGGCAAAAAATTGATTTTGAAAAGTCAAAACTTTTATTCTCTAAAACTTGTAGCTCCTATGATAAAGATTTTGTTATTACTTCCTTTAATATTAAAGAAGGAACCACTTTTGGTAAATACTTGGGATTTTCTATGTTCCAAGCAAGACCCAAAAATGCAGATTTCTAGTTCCTCCTTGATAATTTCAAAAATAAACTAGCAAGATGGAAATCTGGGTTTCTGATATTAGCAGGAAGAGCCACCCTAATAAAATCTACTCTAAACCAGTTACCAAATCATATCATGCAGTACATCCATATTCCGGCCCACATACTTAATAAATGGATCAGTATCAACGGAATTTCTTATGGGGTACTACGTTAGAAAAAAAGAAGTTACACCTTGTTAGATGGAATGAAATTACCAGACCAAAGGAAGTAAGAGGTTTAGGAATTCAAAAACTATATCAAAAGAACTATGCTTTACTAGAAAGTCTAGCTTGGAGGTTATTTAAGACACCACAAGCTATGTGGGGTAACATCTTTCTGACCAAGTATCTTAATGCTTCTCCTAATAATATTCACTCACAAATTTGGTCTAATGTTATCAATGGCTGGCATCAATGTCAACTAGGTATAAAATGGAATATAGGAAAAGACACTCATATTAAGTTTTGGGAAGACCCATGGGTTGGGCCTGACACAACAATCAGATAAAAAATTCATGGCCTGGTACCGTTAGACCAACAGAATATTACTATCTCCTCTTTAATTAATAATAAGGGATGAGATTGGAATAAATTGCCTTTTGAGTTGCCCATTAACATTACTCAAGTAGTTCAAGCTACTTATATATCCAAGTATAGTAATAAGGTTGATAGCATATTCTGGGGTTTAACTCCTACAGGTCAGTTCACAATTAGATCTATGTATAGTATCTTAGAAGCACAACATAATGTATCTATTAATAGTTCTACAAAATACAACTGGATATGGACACTTCCTGTGCATCCCAAAATCAAAGGGTTTGTTTGGCCTCTTCACAAAAAATGACTACTTACCAAGGACTACCTTAGAAATATTAATTTAATTTAAGATGCTAGTTGTCAATTCTGCCATCAAGAGGATGAAACTATTAGGCACTTATTCCTTGATTGCACAAATGCTAAAATATTTTGGCAGGATTTGGGTATTCTTGAGTTCATTAATCAAAAATTGCACTACACAAACTCTTTTAACTGGGTACATGATCTCATAACTTGTAAGAATTTTCATTTTCCTTACCAAATAAATCCATCTATATACTTGCCTCTAAGCTTAAGGAATATTTGGTTAGCACGTAATAATAACTGTTACAAACATACTATGTCCATGACTTCTGCTAAATTAACAACTCAGCAAGCAGGAAAATTTACATACCTAGTAGCTAAGAAGCATACAAGTGTTAACAAAAGACAACAAAATCTAAAATGGAAACCTCCTAAAGAACATTACTATAAACTAAACACTGATGGAGCACATACATTAAACAAGGCTGGTATTGGTGGACTAATACGAAATTCAAAAGCTGAATGGATATTGGGATTTGCAGCAGCAGTCCCAACAGACTCATCAACTTCAATTGAATTGCGTGCTTTGCTGCAGGGGCTACATTTAGCTTACTCACAAAACCTTGTTCCACTAGAGGTGGAAGTGAATTTACAAGACGTTATAACACTTCTCTATTCTAACAATGTCTCATTTGATAATTTAACTACTGACTGCAGGTACATCTTGGACAGGTTAGGTAAGCCGGTAGTACTGCATGCGTATAGAGAACAGAATAGGGTTGCAGATAAACTAGCAAAGGCAGGCTGCAATTTTGACATTCACTCAGTAGTGCGTATTTTGGAAGACAACCTAGACTTTGCATGGTCAGGTTTTGAGCAAGAAAGGAGTGCAATGCAAGGACATGTTTTGGAACACTTCAGGCATCACTTTGATAACTATAATACTATAAATAGGTATTGTAATAGTGATGCAATTGTTAGTAGTATTAATATCGTTTTGTATAATACTTCGGCACCTAGTGCATCAGCATGTAATAGGATGCAGTATAGGCATCCGCCCTCTGTACATAATACTTAATATTAATATATGTTTATCTTTTAAACCAAAAAAAATTTCGGATAACAATCAGTAAGAGAGGCTATTCCAGGGTCATAGGCTAGCTAACAATCATGTTGCGTTCTTGGCTTAAAATGACTACTTGATTTATCTGGATTGGTGATTGATATGGTTGATATTACTCATAAGAATCTGTCAAGTTCTTACTCACCTATTCAAGCTAACTTAATGCCTATATATTTATAGAATTAAGATTAACAAGAATGCATTTACACTTCATGTATTTCAACCAAGAAAGGAAATTAGGTATATTTCTATATCCTAATTGCGAATCCGTTCCCTGATGTCCGGGTTCAAGAACTTGCTCTATTTAATTTTATATGCAATCTAGAATTTTCACATTCGAATTCAACTCTAGATTCGTATATAGTATTTCACTGTTAGCTAATCAGCAAAATAATTAAGAACAGAATTAAATAAATAACCCAATATAATAAACTCAAACTCATCAAATTAAACTTCAAACATCACATTCATGTAGCACACATGACCCCAGAATATTAGGGTTCTTCGCCACTCATGTTCATACAATCTTCAAAAATAATATTTTCTAATATAAAATCAATGAATACTGGAATAAGGATGGAAATATTGATCAAATCCGTGCTCCCGAGTTTTCCGTACTTTTGTTTTCCTCTCCAAGTTAGGTCATCCCTTAAAATCGTGTTTATTTGTATATTTATATTACATAGAAACAACCTCGGGCGTATCTACCCTTTCCAGGCCGAAGTTTGCACAGACACGCCGCGCCCCGCTGTCACAACTCAAAACCCGACCCGTCGTGATGGCACCAATCGTTGTCACGACCCCAAATACTCCGGTCGTGATGGCGCCTATCACAGTACTAGGCAAGCCAACCCAACAAGTAACCACAATGAATTCTTTTTATAAAGCCATTTTCTAAAACTGATTAAGTCTTGAATTCTCATAAGAAATATATAAATCAACTGAAATGTGTGGAAAACAGAACAAAATATACCAACACAACCCAACAATCCGGTGTCACAAGCAAGAGCCTCTAAATACAACCCAAACTGACTGAATAATACGTCATAAGTCTAAAATAGCAAGAAACTAAGACGGGAAGGAGGAAAGCAGGGCTGCGAACGTTGTGCAGCTACCTTGCAGTTTCCGTAAAGCTCTGAGAATGTTGGGAACCCTCACTCTGTTGCTCGGGCACCTGGATCTGCACACAATGTGCAAGGAGTAACGTGGGTACGCCAACTCAGTAAGTAACTAAAGTAAATAAGGTCTGAGTGCAGTGACGGGCAGTTAGATCATATATATGAAAACAGAATATCAATTCAAACTCAACAATTTAATAGCCAGTTACTTCGTAAAAACTTCAGTTTCAATTGAAATACTTTGAAATCATTTATTCAATACTTTTCAACAGAGGCTCAGTATAAAAGAAGAATGAAAACAACAAAATGTCATAAACAGGCCCCTCGGGCAAGGTATCACTCATAGTATAGCCTCTCGGGCAAGCCTCTCAGTCACTCGTCAATAGTATTCACACTCAGCACTCCGGCTCAATAATATCTCATAGTGGTAATAATCATAATAACAGTTGCGGCGTGCAGCCCGATCCATAGTTTATAGTCGACTACGCTCACTGGGGGTGTATAGACTCCGGAGGGGCTCCTACAGCCTAAGCATCATATCTCTGCGGCGCACAGCCCGATCCAATATATATATATCACTGCGGCATGCATCCTGATCCATATTAGTATCGCTGCGGCGTGCAGTCCGATCCATAATATATATATATATAATCCCCACCATTAGGTCCTCAACCTCTATCAGTCATTTACCTCACAACCACTTGGGCATCTCAGTGGAAATCAGGGAACTCGGCCCAAACAGATTTCATATATTAAGAAATAGAGTGATAAAAACCGGATTTAAATAATAAACAGGCAAAACATGACTGAGGATATGCTTTCAAAACAAATAGAGTGAGGAAAATAGTAAAAATGCCCCTAAGGGTCTAAACAGGTCGGCACGAGGCCCCAAACATGGCATACAACCCAAAATATAGTATCGATCTCTAAAATACAGAATATCAAAAGATTTCAAATCAACTACACGGCTTAATAGTCGCTACAGGACGGACCAAGTCATAATCCTTGCCGGTGCACGCCCACACGCTCGTCACCTATCATGTGTGTCACCTCATTTATGAAAACAACACAAAATACCGGGGTTTCATACCTTCAGGTTCAGATTTACAATGGTTACTTACCTCAAACCGGATGAAATACTACTCCGCGACGCCTTTGCCTCTCGCCTCAGTCTCAACTCGTGCCGAATCTACCCAAAATTAGAATCATAACAACAGAATATGCTAAGGGAACGAAGCCCAAGCGAAAATAATCAAATTATACCAAAAATCCCGAGATTGGTCCAACCGACCCCTGGGACCACGTTTCGAAATTCGATAAAAATCACATCAACGGAATCCTTATCCTCCCATGAGTTTATACATACCAAGAACACCAAAATCTGACCACGAATGACCCCTCAAATTCCTAGATTAAGGTCTCCAATTTCCAAGTCCTAACTCCCCAATTTTAGGCTTCAAATCCCCAAATTTCATGTTTAATTAGGTAGAAATCACAATAAGATCGAGTATTAAGTCCATAAATCTTACCTCCAAGAAGTTCTCTTTGATTCCCCCTTCAATCTCCCTCAAAAAGCTCCAAAACCGAGTTAAAAATGGTGAACTTAGGCCAAAAATCGCGAAAATGGCCTTTTAAACATTCTGCCCAGCGATTTGAAATCCTCCTTCGCGAACGCGGTCAAAGCCTCGCGTTCGTAAAGCACAAAAATACCGTTGACCAATAATCCTCTTACGTGAATGTGGAAGAATCCTCGCGAACGCGATGCTTCAGCTGACCCAACCTTCGCGAACGCAGCTACACCTACGTGAACGCGAAGAACAAGGCTCCTGGGATCCAACTACTCCAAATACTTTATGCGAACGCGGGACCCTCGTCGCGTTCGCGATGACCACTGGACCTCACCCTTCACGAATGCGGGAACCACATCGTGAACGCAAAGGCCAAAATGACAACCTCACTTCCCATCCCTTCGCCAACGCGAAGGCCAAATGTCTGCAACACCAACAGTAGATTTTCTGCAACTTTCTCCAACATGAATTGATCCGTTCAACCACCCGAAACTCACGAGGCCCTCGGGACCTCAACCAAATATGCCAACATATCCCATAACATTATTCAAACTTGTTCCAATCTTCGGAATGCTCAAAACAACGTCAAAACACCAAATCATCATCAGATTCAAGCCTAAGAATTCCAAAAATATCCAAATTTTGCTTTCGATCAAAAAGTCCATCAAACCTCGTCCGAATGACCTGAAATTTTGCACACATGTCACAAATGACACGGCAGACCTACTCCAACTTCCGGATTTCTGTTCCGACCCATATATCAAATCTCACCTATCAACCGGAAAAATGCCAAAATTCTAATTTCGCCAATTCAAGCCTAATTCTACTCCAGACCTCCAAAACATATTCCAATCACGCTCCTAAGTCCCAAATTACCTCCAAAAGCTATCCGAACCATCAAAATTCACATCTGAGCCATTTTTCACATAAGACAACATCCGATTAACTTTTCCAACTTAAGCTTACTTAAAAGAGACTAAGTGTCTCATTCCTTTCCAAACCCTCTCCGAACTCGAACCAACCAACTCGATAACACATAACATAACTGAACAAGACAATAAGAAGAAGAACTGGGGGACATAGAGCGGTAACTCATGAAATGACTGGTGGGGTCGGTACAATCGTGAAACTAGGCCAGTCTCAACTCAATAATCAACCCGATAATAACAAGTTTGAAAACATTTACAGAAGTTTTTAATAGTTAAAGAACTATTTGAAACATAAGAAATTCCAAGAATAGATACAATCCAGCCCAAAACTGGGGTGTCACTGAGTGCATGGGCGTCTAAGGAAAATACATAGTCTATTATAACGTCTAAGGGAGCAACTGATATTCAACTGGAAAGTAAGGTGGAGAGTCAAGAATGCCATGCAGATACCTCAATAATCTCCTATGTCAGAAGCCTCAATCAACAACTGCCACTAGATCCAAAAGTGCTTGAATCTGCACACAAGGTGCAAGGGGTAACGTGAGTACACCAACTCAGTAAGTAATAAGTCCAACCTATGAACTGATAGGTAGTGATGAACTCGATCTCATCAAAGATAACAGAAATAACGTACAGAAACGTAGGCATGGTTTCCGTTAATAAACAACTCGAACAGTAAATCAGAGAAAGTATGAACAAGGTAAAGAATTGTAACTCTACTACATCTACATGTCAATGCACATGCTATATAAAATGCACCATGCTGAGTGCCTCGTATGCCCACAATCTCAAATACTCATCCACTCAGTACAATATATGGCTCGTACGACCCAGGGAAGACCCATTCCGGAATATATACATCTCTGACAGCAGTCACTCAGTACTGAGGAAGGCCATCCCAGCCTATGGAGAAGATCCATCTCCAGATAATGACAATAACAACCTCATAACCACTCGGTACTGTATATGGCTCACAAGGCCCAATGAAGATCCATCCCGGAATATATACACGTCACTGGCAACAGTCATCCAGTATCGAGGAAGGCCATTCCAGCCCCTATGGAGAAGATCCATCTCTAGGTATAAGTACTTCGGACAAGATCCAGATCCAGGGAAGATCCATCCCTCAATAATATCATCTGCGCTCACTAGGGCTGTATAGACTCTGGAGGGGCTCCTTTCAACCCAAGCGCTATAACAAGCCAACGAAGGCATAATCAATATTCTGTTGCGGCATGCAGCCCGATCCCATACTGTCACTCAATATCAGGCTTTCGGCCTCACTCAGTCATTACACTCTAGTCTCACACACACGGGCTCAAAATGCCAGGATAGTAGCCCAAAACAATGATATGATATGCCAAATAACAATAATAGAGACTAGGACATGATATAATATGCATGAATAGGACAGAGTATGGAATATCAATAAAGCTAATGATATGATAGCAAGAAACGACTTCTCGGGTCTCAATAGTATTGGCGTGAAGCCTTAACATGATAATTAGCATGATTTACAGCTCATTAACTTAGTCACTTCCGCATATGCAGTCTCAGAGTCAGTTTCGCGATGCCGCACCTGCGGGAAAACCATCGTAGGTGCGGTTTTCACTTAACCATGGAATTCTCATTCTGTGGTCAGCTTCCCGCTCCTGCGGTCTCGCAGGTGCGGTCCTTGTGTGCACCTGTGATTTTCTTCAGCTCCTCAACTCTCCACATATGCAGTCCAATCTCACTTCTGCGAGGCTCGCACCTTCGGTATCCAATCCGCAGGTGCAGAAATGACAGAAGCAACAAAGTTCAGCTGCTCAAACCAACTTTCAAATCTTTCCGTTAGCCATCTGAATTCATCTTGAGACCCTCGGGGTCTCCACCAAAAATACCAACGTCATATACCACTATACAAACTTATCCCAACGTTTAGAACACTTAAAACAATATTGAAACACCAAATCGACCTCGGATTCAAGCCTAAGAACTTAGAAACTTCCAAATTCCGCATACGATGCCAAAACCTATCAATCCTAATCCGAATGACCTAAAATTTTGCACACACATCACAAATGACGCGACGGACCTACTCCAATTTTCAGAATTCTATTCCAACCCTGATCAAAATTTTCATTGCCGATAGAGAAACGCCAAATTTTCAATTTTGCCAACTCAAGCCTAAATCTACCACGGACCTCCAAATCATATTTCGGATGCGCTCCCAAGTCCAAAATAACCTAACGGAGCTAACCAAGTCACAAAAATCCAAATTCGAGATTGAATACTAAAAAGTCAAAACTTGGTCAAACCTTTCAAATTTAAAGCTTCAAGCTGGGAATTATTCTTCCATATCTGTTCCGATTAACCTAAAAACTAAAACCGACGATTTACATAAGTCATAATACATCATACGAGGCTAGTCATGCCCGAGAACTAGCGAGCGAAGTGCAAATGCTCAAAACGACCAATCGGGTCGTTACACCCGCGACGCGCTTGTGGAGTTTATCAGCGAGCGTGTATTTTTCTTGTCAGGCAATTTTTTACACTGTCGCGTCCTGCCCGATGGTGAGGCAGTGTTATTTTCTCATAGTGAAATTGTTTCATCCTCTTTTGACATCTAGACTTGGTACATGACCTTCAAACACGGTCCTGGCTTAATTTATTGGGCTTTTCCTCCGACTTCAAAGCTCCAAATTGATTGATTTAGCTCCAAATTAACCTTTGAACTCGGAATCACTTTCTACAAGGCATAAAACACATACTAAGTGTAATTTACTATCATTTAAGCTCAAACACATGTAAAATGTAGTAATTAGAGTGCAATACTACGGCTAAAATACGAGTTTCTAGCCTAGCATCATATTTGTCCTTAGGTTTCTATTTCTTACGATGCTTTTAATATTTTTCTAGCTTCTACTGCTATCACTAAACTATTGTCTATTGTTTATTTTTCTTCTTCTTCAATCGAGGGTCTTTTGGAAACAACCTCTCTATTCCTCCGGGGTAGGGGTAAGGTTTGCGTATATTCTACCCTCCCCATACCCCACTTGTGGGATTTTACTGGTTGTTGTTGTTGTTGTTGTTATATAATAAATCTCAAAGAGAACAATATCTCATTTGCAAGCATAATATTTTGTCATTATTACCAAATAGGAGACTAGGAAAGTGCTTGGATGACTATTCTTGCTAAGCTTTCTAAAATAACTTAAACAATTTTTCTTTTTGGAAAGATCTATTTTGATATATTTACTACCTAATGAATCCCCTCAATATTAGAGAAAACATTAGTTCAAAGAAAAAGTGCAAAATTGGTATGAGGAATTTATATATGCTACATTTTGGAGTAATCATTTTGAAACAATATTTTTCGGACCATAAGTTTATGAAACAACATAATTTTGCTAAATATATAAGCTTCCATCACCACATAATATATATAACTTTAGACAGCATTAGTAATAATATTTTGCTACCACAGAGATGCCTCTATGTTATTTGATCCTGGTTTCACTTTTTTATATGTGTCATCATATTTTGCTCGTTATTTGGATACGCCCCGTAAGTCTCTTGTTTCATCTGTTCGTGTATGTACTCCGGTGGGCGATACTATTGTTGTGGACCATGTATATCGGTCGTGTGTGGTGAATATTGGGGGTTTTGAGACTTGAGTGGACCTTCTGTTGTTTTGTATGGTTGACTTTGATGTAATATTTGGGCATGCACTGGTTATCTCCGTGTCGTGCTATTTTGGACTATCATGCTAAGACAGTGACGTTGGCTATACCGGGTGTGCCACGGATTGAGTGGTGAGGTTCGACTGATTTTGTTCCCAGTAGGATGATTTCATTTCTGAAGGCCCAGTGGATGGTTAGTAAGGGTTGTCTTTCATACTTAGCTTTTGTGAGGGATGTTAGTGCAGAGGCTTCTACCATTGATTCGGTCCCGGTAGTAAGGGACTTTCCAGATGTATTTCTTGTAGACCTAATGAGCATGCCACCAGATAGGGATATTGATTTTGGTATTGATCTGGTGCCAGGCACTCAGCCCATTTCTATTACACCGTATCGTATGGAACCAACAGAGTTGGAGGAGTTGAAGGAGCAACTTCAGGAGCTCCTTGATAAGGGGTTTATTCGGCCTAAAGTGTCACCTTGGGGTGCTCTTGTTCTATTTGTGAAGAAGAAGGATGGCACGATGAGGATGTGCATTGATTACAGGCAGTTGAACAAAGTTACAATCAAGAACAAGTATCATTTGCCTCATATTGATGATTTATTTGACAAGCTTCAAGGAGCGAGAGTGTTCTCCAAGATTGATCTCCATTTAGGGTATCACCAGTTGAAGATTAGAGACTCAGATATTCTTAAGACAGCTTTCAAGACCCGATATGGTCATTATGAGTTCCTTGTGATGTCTTTTGGGGTGACTAATGCCCCAGCAACATTCATGCATTTGATGAATAGCGTGTTTCGGCCTTATCTCGACTTGTTCGTTATTGTATTCATTGATGATATTCTGGTATACTCGCGTAGTTAGGAGGAGCACGCGGGTATGAGAGTTGTGTTGCAGAGATTGAGGGAGGAGAAGTTTTATGCAAAGTTCTCCAAATATGAGTTTTGGCTCAGTTTAGTGGCTTTCTTGGGGCATGTGGTGACTAGTGAGGGTATTCAGGTTGATCCGAAGAAGATAGAGGCGGTTCAGAGTTGGACCAGACCATCCTCAGCCACAGAGATTCGTAGCTTTCTTGGATTGGCGGGTTATTACCGTTGGTTCGTTCAGGGATTTTCATCTATTGCATCACCCTTGACCAAATTAACTCAAAAGGGTGCTCCATTCAGGTGGTCGTATGAGTGTGAGGTGAGTTTTCAGAAGCTCAAGACTGCCTTGACCACGACTCCAGTGTTAGTTTTGCTATTAGCTTTAGGTTCATATACAATGTATTGTGATGCTTCGAGAGTGGGTGTTGGGTGTTTGTTGATGCAGGAGGGTAGAGTTATTGCTTATGCTTCTCGTCAGTTGAAGCCCCATGAGAAGAACTACCCTTTTCATGATTTGGAGTTGGCTGCCATTGTTCACGCGTTGAAGATTTGGAGGCATTATCTCTATGGTGTGTCTTATGAGGTGTTTACTGATCATCGTAGCCTCCAGTACTTGTTCAAGCAGAATGATCTCAATTTGAGGGAGCAGAGATGGTTGGAGCTGCTAAAGGACTATGATATTACTATTTTATACAGTCCGGGGAAGGCCAATGTAGTGGCCGAAGCTTTGAGTAGGAAGGCGGTGAGTATGGGCAGTCTTGCATTTATTCCTGTTGGGGAGAGACCTCTTGTAATTGATGTTCAGGACTTGGCCAATTGGTTTGTGAGGTTTGATATTTCAGAGCCCAGTCGGGTCTTAGCTTGTGTGGTTTCTCGGTCTTCCTTGTTTGATCGCATCAGAGAGTGCTAGTATGATGATCCTCATTTGCTTGTCCTTAAGGACAGAGTTCAGCGTGACGATGCCAGAGATGTGACTATTGGTGATGACGGGGTGTTGAGGATGCATGGCTGGATATGTGTGCCTAATGTAGACGGGCTTCGAGAGTTGATTCTGGAGGAGGCCCATAGCTCGCGGTATTCCATCTATCCGGGTGCCGTGAAGATGTATCAGGATCTGAGACAACATTATTGGTGGAGGAGAATGAAGAAGGACATTGTGGGATTTGTAGCTCGGTGTCTCAACTGTCAGCAGGTGAAATATGAGCATTAGAGACCGGGTATTTTGCTTCAGTAGATTGATATTCCAGAGTGGAAGTGGGAGCGGATCACCATGGATTTTGTAGTTGGACTCCCATGGACTTTGAAGAACTTTGATGCTATTTGAGTGATTGTGAATCGGCTGACAAAGTCCACGCACTTCATTCCTATGTGTACTACCTATTCTTCAGAGCGGTTGGCAGAGATCTATATTCAAGAGATTGTTCACTTGCATGGTGTCCCAGTTTCCATTATTTCATATAGAGGTACTCAGTTTACTTTGCAGTTTTGGAGAGCTGTGCAGAGAGAGTTGGGTACTCAGGTTGAGTTGAGCATAACTTTTTACCCTCAGACGGATGGGTAGTCCGAGCACACTATTCAGATATTGGAGGACATGTTGCGCGCTTGTGTCATTGATTTCGGTGGTTCATGGGATTAGTTTCTACCGCTCGTGGAGTTTGTTTATAACAACATCTATCAGTCGAGTATTCAGATGGCTCCATATGAGGCCTTGTATGGGGTACAAACTTGGTGCAGGATGCTTTGGACAAGGTGAAGGTGATCCAGTGCATTCGAGACAAAAGAGTTATGCTGACAGGAAGGTTCGTGATGTGTCTTACATGGTTGGGGAGAAGGTTCTATTGAAGGTTTCACCCATGAAGGGTGTTATGAGATTTGGGAAGAAGGGTAAATTGAGCCCTCAGTTCATTGGGCCTTTTGAGGTCCTTCGGAGGATTGGGGAGGTGGCTTATGGGCTTACTTTGCCACCCAGCTTGTCGAGTGTGCATTCGGTATTTCATGTTTCTATGCTCCGGAAGTATATTGGTGATCCATCTCATGTTTTGGATTTCAGCACGGTTCAGTTAGATGGTGATTTGACGTATGATGTGGAGCCAATAGCTATTTTGGAGCGGCAGGTCTGAAAGTTGAGGTCAAAGGATATAGCTTAAGTGAAAGTGCAGTGGAGAGGTTGGCCTATGGAGGAGGCTACCTAGGAGACCGAGCGAGAGATGCGAAACAGATATCCTCACATATTTGAGTCTTCAGGTATGTTTCTTAACTCGTTCGAGGACGAACGTTTGTTTAAGAGGGGGAGGATGTAACGATCCGGCCGATTGTTTCATGATTTAACGCTCTGTTTCCCCCATTTCTGCTTCTTTATATGTTGTTCAGTTGCATTTCATCGCATCGTGTTAGTTAGTTTGGGTTTGGAATGGTTTTGTAGAGAAATGAGACACTTAGTCTCTTAAGTAGGCCTTTTAGTTGGAAAAGTCATTCGAAAGTTGACTTGTGAGTAAATGATCTCAGAACATGGTTTTTATGGTTTAGATAGCTTTGTGAGGGGATTTGGGACTTATGAGCGTGATCAAAATGCATTTTGGAGGTCCGGGGTAGGTTTAGGCTTGGATTGGCGAAATTGGAATTTTGATATAGGGGTCGGAATGGAATTCTGAAAATTGGAGTAGGTCCGTTGTGTCATTTTGGACGTGTGTGCAAAATTTCAGGTCATTTGGACGAGGTTTGATAGACTTTTTGATTGAAAGAGGAATTTGGATGTTTTGGGATTCTTAGGCTTGAATATGATGGTGTTTTGATGTTTTGATGTTGTTTTGAGTGTTTCGAAGGTTGGAACAAGTTCGAATAGAGGTATGTGACTTTTTGGCATCTTTGATTGAGGTCCCGAGTGCCTCGGTATAGATTTGGATGGTTGACGGAGAGTTTGGGTTTTTGGAGTTGTGCTGCTGATTTTCTGCTTCTGTCATTTCTGCACCTGCAGATTGGGGACTGGAGGTGCGATGTCGCAGATGCGCAGAGGAGGTCATAGAAGCGGTTCGGGGTCAGCTGGAGTTTAACCGCAGGTGTGGAGCTTCTATCGCTCCCACGGGGCCGCATGTGCGAGTTTTAGCTGCAAATGCGGAGTTGGGCCCTTAAGTGAAAACTGGAGGTGCGGTTACCTTGACCGCAGAAGCGGTATCGCCGAGCAGAACATATAAATAGATGCCTTCACGAATTGTTGGCTTATTTAATCCATTTCTCATTCGGGTTGGAGCTTGTAGGAGCAATTAGAAGAGGGAATTCAAGGAAATTTCATGGCGATAAGATTCTTGGAACTAAAATTCGTTTTTATGGTGATATTTTACTGATTAGACGTGGATTTTGTGGAAATTAGCTATTAAAATTGGGGGTTTAGGGTTTGAAATTGGAAACTTTGATTTAGGGATTTGAGGGGTCGTTTGTGGTCGGATTTTGGTATATTTGGTATGTGTATGAACTCGTGAGAGTGTAAGGATTCTAGTTTTGTGATATTTATCGAAATTCAAGATGTGGGCCCGGGGGTCGGGTTTGGCCAATTTTGGGATTTTTGATGTAACTTGATTATTTTCGAGTGGGCTTTGTTCCTTTAGCGTGTATTAATGATGTGAAACTGATTTTGGTTTGATTCAGAATATTTGGAGGTCGATTCGAGAGGCAAAGGCATCGCAGTCTAGAGTTTGGACCGGATTGAGGTAAGTAATGATTGTAAATGTTGTCCTGAGGGTATGAAACCCCAGATTTCACATCGTTGTGCTACTTTGAGGTGACACACATGCTAGATGATGAGCGTGGGCTCATGTACTGTTGGGGATTGTTACTTGATCCGCCCCGTACGACTGTTAAGTCGCGTATTTGATTGAAAACTGTTTGATATCATTGTGTTTTGGAAAGTATTACCATGTTTTGGGTTGAATGCCATATTTGGGCCTCGTGCCAATTGTTTTGGACCCTTAAGGGCGTTTTACTACAATTCCTCACTGCTTTGACTTCATATTTGTACTTAGTCATGCTGTATTCTACTATTTTCATAACTCAACCGTATTTACTCCGTATTGATATTTTAAATGATATTTTGGGTTGAGCATCATGTTCTACTGTTGCCCGAGTAGCTTGAGAGGTTTCTGACTGAGTGAGGCCGAGGGCCTATGTTGTGAGGATTATTATGGGATCGGGCCGCGCGCCGCAACATGTGTATTGATTTATGATATATGAGAGGCCGATGGCCTGATTTGTTATGCCACGAGATGGCTTGTCATAGTGCTTGGGCTGTAAGAGCCCCTCCGGAGTCTGAACACCCTAGTGAGCGCGGGTACCCAATATGTGAGATGTGATATTGCCCGAGGGGCTGTTGTTATTTCATGTTGTTGCCCGAGAGGCTGATTATGAGTGATTGTGAGGTAGCCCGAGGGGCTGGATCTGTTGATATTTTGCCCGAGGTGCGATTGTGGTACATGTTTTGCCCGAAGGGCTGTTTATGTTTTCATCACTTTTACTCACTTTTTTCATCACTCGTTTGAAACTATTGAAAGATGTTTTAAAAAAGGTTTTTACTGCACTAAGTTGTTTTTACGAGTTTTATTGCTTTATTGTATTATCCTGGACATATACTGTTTCGCTGTAGTGCTATGACATGAAATTACTTGTTTTCTTACTGCTTAGCTGCCTTTACTTTTATTACTTACTGAGTTGACATACTCACATTACTCTCTGCACCTTATGTGCAGATCCAGGAGTCTCGAGACACGATACTGAGTGCTGATCAGTCTTCCCGTAGGTCTCCGGAGTTGACTAGGTAGCTGCTTGGCGTTTGCAGCCCATTGCTTCTCCTTCCTATCTTATTTAGATTGTCTTAGTAGTTTATTTTCGGACTATGTCCTCCTTTCTTGTTCCTAGACTAGTTTGTAGTTGCTCATGATTGGTGACACCCGGATGTCGGGCTTGTGATATACTTCCGCATTGCTTATTGAACCTTATATTATAGGATTTTTAGTTAATTAATGGTTTTAAATGACTTCTTATGATTTTCTAGTTGGTTTTGGGGTTGTGTCGACTGGCCTAGTTTCACGATAGGCGCCATCATGATCGGATCAGTTTTAGGGTCGTGACAAAATCATACTAAGAACACTAGAAATAGTAGAATCATTACAAACTAAAAAAAGAAAGACTTTAGAAAAATTAGAACAAAATTTTGATTTCTTAAAATCACAAGAACTAGAAATAGACAAAAAAATACAATTCTTGAACAATAAATTTAACCTAGAAAAAATACCTACGAAAAACGAAATAGAAAAATTAATTAAAACTATTACTGATAAACCTAAAGAACTAGAAATACAGACAACTAAATTATTAAAAAAATAACACATCAAGCAGAAGTACTAACAAATGAGATAAGCATCTTAAAAGAAACAACAGAGACAATAAAAGAAATCACTCTTTCATGAATGATTTAGATCCAGTATATGATAACGCATTAAAATTAACAGAAAAATTGCAGCCCAATCCAGAAGGACTTACCAGCTATATTCCTCAAGGAAAGGCGGACCAAACAATAATAAAACAGAATAACACTTTAATAGTATTACTTTTAGAAATTAATAAAAAATGAGATAAAATTATTAAAGAAAAAGAAGTAAAGACTAAAGTAGAATTTCCAAAAGTAGACGATTTAATAGAAAAATTAAATAGAGTAGAAATAACACCGCAGAAAGACAGACTTAAATTAAGAAAATCCCAAAAATGGACCTTTTTTCAAGTGGGTCAAGAACAACAAACGAAGAGAGATCACAGACAAGTTTTTCAGCTAATAGAATAGGTAATAATATGTTATCAAGAATTTTAATGTAACGACCCAACCAGTCATTTTGAGCAATAGCATTTCCTCGCTAGTTCTCGGGCATGACTAGCCCCGTATAATGTATTATGACTTATGTATGTCGTCGGTTGTGGATTATAGGTTAATCTGAATAGATATGGAAGAATGGTTCTTAGTTTGAAGCTTTAATTTGAAAGGTTTGACCCAGTCTTAACTTCTTAGTATTTGATATCAGATTTAGATTTTTATGATTTAGTTAGCTCCGTCGGGTGATTTTGAACTTAGAAGCGGGTTCAGAATATATTTTGGAGGTCCATGGTAGATTTAGACTTGAATTGGCAAAATTATAAATTTGGCATTTTCCGGTCGGTAGTGAAAATCCTGATATCGGGGTCGGAATGGGATTTCGGAAATCGAAGTAGGTCCGTTATGTTATTTGTGATGTGTGTGAAAAATTTCAGGTAATTCAGATGAGGTTTGATAGGTTTTTTGATCGGTTGCGTAATTTGGAAGTTTGGAAATCCTTAGGCTTGAATCCGATGGTGATTTGATATTTTGATGTTGTTTTGAGTGTTTCGAAGTTTGGAACGGGTTTGAATGATGATACGCGACTTGTTGGTATGTTAGGTTGAGGTCCCGAGGGCCTCGAGATGGTTTTAATTGGTTTTACGGAAGGTTTAGAGGGAAATTGTTGCTACAGATTTTTACACCTTCTCTTGTTTTCGCAACTGCAGATAGGGGACCGCAGGTGCGATGATCGCAGAAGCAGAGAGCAACCGCAGATGTGGATTTTTGTCGCAAGAGCGGAGGGATTTACCGCAGTTGCGAGCCCGCAGGTGCGATGCTTGGGGCGCAGGTGCGGAAGTTGGTGACTTAAGTTAAAACCGCAGGTGCGGTCATTTTGACCGCAGAAGCGGCCCGCAGGTGCGTGATATGGGCCGCATGTACGAAAGTGCTGGGCAGAATGTATAAAAAGGCCCCTTCGCGATTTTCAGTCATTTCTTCACCATTTTTGGTCGATGTTGGAGCTCCAAGCAGTGATTTCAAGGGGGAATCAAGTGTTTTCAGTGAGGTAAGCTACTTGGACCTTGTGTCTTATGTTTATGGCAATTATTCCCTTGCTTAATCATGGTATTAGTGGGAAAATTTGTGAAGAACTTGGGTAATTAGGGCTTAAAAATGGAGAGTTTAAATTGGTGATTTGAGGAGCCATTTGAGGTCCGATTTTGATGTTCTTGGTATGTATAAACTCGTGATAGGATAAGGATTCTAGTGTTGTGATTTTTATCGGATTTCGAGATATGGGCTCGGGGGCCGGATTTGACCAATTTCGGGATTTTGAGTTTAATTTGATAATTTTTGCGTGGGCTTTGTCCCTTTGGCTTGTATTGATGTTATGATTCTAATTTTGGATAGATTCGGGATGATTTGAGGCCGAGTCGAGAGTCAAGGTCATTGCGGAGTAGATATTTGTCCGGTTTGAGGTAAGTAATGATTGTAAATCTATTCTGAGGGTATGAAACCCCGGATTTCACTCCGTTTCACTAAATTGAGGTAACACACACGCTAGATGATGAGCGTAGGGGCCCGCACCATTGGAGATTATGACATAGTCCGCCCCATAGCGACTCTTAAGTTACGTATTTGACTGAAAACTAAAGTACACTTGTGTTTTGGAAAATATTACTATGTTTTGGGCCTCGTGCCAAGTTGTTTTGGACCCTTAGGGGCTTTTCCTTATTATTTCCTCACTATTTTGACTTAATATCTGTACTCAGTCCTGTTATGTTTTTATTGATTTCATAACTTAGTATTTATTACTCCTTTGATGCATAAAAATGATAGTTTGGGTTGAGCACCCTGTTTTACTGATAGCCCGAATGTCTTGTGAGGTTGATGACTGAGAGAGGCCGAGGGCCTAGTTGTGAGGATTATATATTTATGGATCGGGCTGCACGCCATAGCGATATATATATGGATCGGGCTGCACACCGCAACGATATAGCGCTTGGGCTGTAAGATCCCTTCCGGGAGTCTGCACACCCCCAGTGAGAGCAGTCGACTATATGTTTATGGATCGGGCTGCACACCGCAGCGGTTATTATAAGGTACCTATTGAGTGTGAGTGCTGAGCGTCAGTGCTGAGTGTGAGTGCTGACTGAGGAAAGTTGAGTCATGAGTGACTGAGAGGCTTGCCCGATGGGCTATATATATACGAGTGATGCTTTTGCCCAAGGGGTTTGTTTTATGAAATTACTGTTTTCACTCCCCTTTATACTGAGCCTCTATTGAAAATATTGAACAAATATTTTAGACAACCTTCATTGAAACTAGAGTTTTTACGAGATGTTCGGATTTTAGTTACCGATTTGGTCTTGTTATTTCCACTGAGATCTTTATGTTATGAGATATATATGAGTGACCGAGGGATCTTCCCGAGGGGATGTTTATGATTTATGTTTGCCCGAGGGGCTGTATATGAACTATGTTTGCCCTTGGGGCCGATTATGATTTTAATCACTTATACTTGCCATTTTACCACTTGTTCGAACACTATTGAAAGATGTTTTAAAGGGTTTTTACTGAGACCGGATTTTAAATGAAATGATTTATCTCATATTCTGATTTGAAAGCATGTTGTGCTTACTAAGTTTATCATGATGTTGATTTCATTTGTTTCTTACTGTTCAATTTTTATTTACTTTTATTACTTACTGAGTTGGCGTACTCACATTACTCCCTGCACCTTGTGTGCAGGTTTAGGTATTTCTGAGCTCGGTGGCATGTTCTTCGGAGTTAGCAAGGTAGCTGCCTGACAATCGCAGCCCTGCTTTTCTCCCTTCTTATTCTCCCTTAGTGTATTCTTGTAATTTTCTCAGCCATATTGGTCTTGATATTATCAGACAGTTGTAGTAGATGCTCATGAGTAGTGACACCCGATGTCGGGCTTTCTTTCCGCATTGTTGTTTTGTTTTAAACACTTTATAAAGGTTTATTGTTTAAAAGCATTAATTTTATCCCAAGAATGAAAAATATTGATTGATTTTGGGAATGTGTCGGATGGCCTAGTACCATGATGGGCGCCATCACGACCAGGGTGGTTTTGGGTCGTGACATTTTACCAGGAAAAGACAAGAAGAAAATCAGCAATTAGATGAAATAATAGATATAGACAAAGACATACAAATTTTTCAACAAAATCAACTAAGGTTACCCAACCCAAAAACTTTATATAATATAGGATACTTTTCAAATAAATCATAATTATATAGACATTACAGAAAAGAACAGTTATCAGCCATAGGAAATAAAGTTGCAACATTAAATTTAATCAACCCAGAATCAGTAAGACAAATAAAAAATTATAAAAAGAATTTAATGCATATGAGATTAATAGTAATAGGATTAAAATAACTAACTAGAAAGAATCTAGGTACTAAAGTACTAGTTATAGTATATGATGACAGATGGTCGGATCAAAAGAAATCCATAATAGGTTTAACAGAAGTAGATATGACCACTAATGGAGCAATATTCTATATTAGTCCAGACTTCATGATAAACTTAGAAGAATTTGGAAAAAATATTAAAATAGGAATACATACTAAAGGATACGAAGAAATGAATAATGGAAATAATCTACTAATATGTGTAGGTTTCATAGGAAAAATGACAACTAATAGTAATACAAAATTTAAAATTAAGGTAGAAGATCTAGTAGAAGTAATGGAAAATAAAGGAATAAAATTAATAAAACCCATAAAGATAAACCCAGAAGAATATGCAGGATTAGAATGGAATCTAGAAGATTTCGCAAAGCCAAAAATACTCAAACCAGAATCTCATTAAATGTACACAAATTCAAAAGGAGAAACCTCAATTAGGTTTACTGATTATAACTATACTACTCATAGAGGAATAGATGATGAAACTGAAAGTACAGTAGAAGATACTGAATATATGAATATTGAAATAATATAAGATGAATTTGAAGTAGACATAGCATTAGAAAAAGCAAGGAGACTAGTTAAAGAAAATAAAAATAGGACTTTCCAATGTAAAGGATATAAACTTGGAAAATTAACCTTAAGCAAAATAGAAGAACATTATAAGAAATGCGAATTAAGAACAAATAATTGGGGATATAGAGCAGAAAATATTTCACAAAGAAAATAAAAAAAATTGATAAAAGTTTTGAAGAAATACAAGATAGTTATGAAGAAACAGAAACAAAATCTCTAATAAGTCTAAAAGAATTAATGGAATCGACTAGTTCTAGTCCCAGTCCATTTCAGAGAACAATTCATCAAAGAACAGTAGATACTAACACGGGAAATGTACCTAGAAAAATGGTATATAGATTAGGCCAAGAAATAGAAGTAGAAATAGAAATAGAAAATGTAAAACCATCAAGAAAAAAAGATGCCTATAGAAGAACCTATAAGGCTATAAGAACGAGGAAGTAAAGGTAAAATACTAAGTATAGCAACCCATGATTCACAAATGTGGAACTCGCTAATAGATCTCTGGAAAAGAATAGTAGTGGCAGACTATATAAAAACCTATCATGAAACAGACGCATCGACATGTCACGACCCAAAATCCACCTAACGTGATGGCACCTAACCTAACCCGCTAGGTAAGCCAATTAACAATTATCCAGTTTTATTTAACTTAATAAAATAATTAAACAAGAGAATTATCTGAATCTTATATATTTTCCAAGGACTAGTAGTACAAATCATGAGCTTCTATGAATGGAGTTTACAAAGCAACAATGGAACAATTACACAGCTTGTTTGAAAAGTACATAAACAGAATTTTATAGTCTAAGGCTACCGTGAACAAGAGGCAGCTATAGTAGGAACACAAGTACTCCTTAAAATCCTGCAACCATCGAACGTAGCAACATCGGCATCCGGGATCTACACGCACTATGTAGGAAGTGCAATATGAGTACAACTGACCCCATGTATTAAAAAAGTAACAAATCTAACTTCAGGTTGAAAGCAAAGACGAGCTAACACAAGATCGGGTCCAAAGCCAATATTTCCACAACAAGTCATAACAACATAAATGCAAGTATAAAAGAGATATCTCAAAAGAAAAATACTCAGCTCGTTCACAGTTCTAGAAAATAGTCATGTTTTTCAAATATCTCAGTGAAAGAAAATCCCAGACCTCTTACCGAAAATGCCAAAAGTACGAGCAAGTTTGAAAACTGTAATTTTCCAAATATCCTTTCCACAATAAATAAAATATTTCATTTTCTTTCCGAATAATAAGTATAAAGTTCCTCTCCATATCCACATATCAATGTATATAATAAGTCATGAATGCCGTTATACTATATAGCATGAGGAAGAAGCATCTCTATGCCTGTATGTCATGTATGCATGCGAATACAATGTATCTCAGAGATGAAACATGTACTCATACTCTCAAAGTACTCAATCTCAATACCTTGCATCCTCTCTTACTAAGCTCAATACTCAGCATACTAAATCACTTACCGCTGTATAATAACTGCTGCGGCGTGCAGCCCGATCCATATAAATATTTGACTGCGCTTACTGGGGGTGTACATACTCCGGAAGAGCTCCTACAGCCCAAGCGCTATATCGCTGCGGCGTGCAACCCGATCCATATATATATATATATATATATATATATATATATATATATATATACTCACAATCAGGCTCTCGGCCTCACTCAGTCATCACCCTCTCCGGTCTCGCTCAGGGGCTAAAAATGTCATGCAATTAGCCCGACAACAATGATATGATGCATCAACAACAACAGCTGAGACAGAGAAGAATGCATGAATATGACTGAGTACAAAATATCAATGGAAAACAGTGAGATGACAACAAGAAATAACCACTATAGGTACAAACAATATCAACATAAAACCTAAACATGATATTTAACATGATTGACAACTCAATTACTTTATCACAAGATGAAAACACAAATATCAATAAAATAGGGCAACTATACAAGGCCATGGGAACAACAGAGTCCCATTTCACAAGGTGCACACCTGCACACCCGTCACCTAACATGTGCGTCACCTCAATACCAATCACATAACACATAGTTCGGGGTTTTATACCCTCAACACTAAGCTTAGAAGATTTATATATCTTAAACAAGCCAATTCCTACACCGAGCAAGCCAAGCGATGCTCCAAGAATCCCATCACGTGCGTTCCGACCTCCGAATGGCTCGGACCTAATAAAATACAACTCAAATACATCAAACAATACTAAAGGAACCAATCCCAATCAGAAAAGGTCAAATCTTTAATCAAAATCCCAAAATGGGCCAAAAATTCCAACCCCGCCCCCGCACCTCAGAACCAGACAAAACTCACAAAATCTATCAGGCCATTCAATTATGAGTTCAATCATACTAGTTTCACTCAAATCTGACTCCGAATCGGTGTTCAAAACTCAAAAATTCGTATTATGAAACTTTAGGACAAAACCCCCAATTTCTTCTTTAAATTTCATCAACCAAAAGCTAAAATCGAAGATAGATGTAATGACCAACCAGTCATTTTAAGAATTTATGCCCCGATCCCCTATTAACTACTTTCTCTGTGTTTTTTATGCTATTGTGATTTGCTGGGAGGAGTTATTTAGAGTTTCGTAGAGTTTTGGGACAATTAGTCCCTAAATGTGAGCTTAAGTTTTGGAAATTTGACTGTTGTCAGAAGAGTGTGAAGACGGCCTCGGAATGGAATTCTGATGGTTCCGTTAGCTCCGTTGGGTGATTTTAGGTGTAAGGGTGTGTTCGGATTATGTTTTGGAGGTCCGTAGCTAATTTAGGCTTGAAATGTCGAAAGTTGAATTTTTGAAGTTTCCGTTTCGATAGTGAGATTTTGATCCGAGGATCAGAATAGAATTCTAGAAGTTAGGGTATCTCCATAGTGTTGAATGTGACGTGTGTGTAAAATTTCAGGTCATTAGGACGACGTTTAATAGACTTTTTGATCGAAAGCGTATTTTGACAGTTTTTGGAGTTCTTAGGCTCGAATCCATGGTTAATTCAATGTTTTGATGTTTTTTAGGTGTTTTAAGGATTGGTATAAGTTTGAATCGTGGTATAGGACTTGTCTGTGTTTTTGGTCGAGGTTCCAGGGGCCTCGGGATGATTTCGCGTGGTTAACGGGAAGTTTGGAGTTGAGAGTTTGGAGCTAAAGTTTCAAATCTGCTATCATAACCGGACCTGCGGCTTGGGAACCGCAGGTGCGAGACCACAAAAGTGATAGAAGAACGGCAAAAGTTGTATGAGGCAAAAAGGCAATTGACCGCAGATACGGTCAGGGCACCGCATTTGCAGTAGAGCAGTCGCAGGTGCGGAAGTCCCCCTTTAATGAAATGTCGCAAATGTGACAGGGTCTTCGCAGAAGCGGGACCACAGGTGCGCTCCCAGGACTGTAGATGCGGTTTCATTGGTCAGAAAAGGGACAAAATCGATGGTTTAGTCAAAACTTGGAAAAATCAAATTGGAGCTCGGGAGAGGGAGATTGTCATGACCCCAACCCCGGTCGTGATGGCGCCCAACACACTGCTAGGAAAGCCTGACCAACTATAAACCACAACACGTGAGGGTTCAAATAGTTAGCACGAGGCCCAAATATAACAATCAGTCCAAATAATGATGATAACAAATAAGTTTCAATCAAATATGCGGTAAAATCATCAATTAGGACCGACCAAGTCACAATCCCCAATAGTAAACGACCCCATGCTCATCATCAAACGCGTGTCTCGCCTTAATATAGCACTACGATGTGCAAATCCGGGGTTTCAAACCCCCAGGACATCATTTACATTCATTACTCACCTCAAACCGGCTAAATCTCTAGTTTGCGACGCCTTTGCCTCTCAAATCGGCCTCCTCGCGCGTCGAATCTGACCAAAACCAGAATGAATACGTCACAATATGCTAAGGGTACAAAGCCCAAGCGAAAACAATCGAAAATATCAAAAATCCAGAAATTAACAAAACCCGAGCCCCGGACCCACTTCTCGAAACTCAGAAATTTTTACATCAATAGATTCCTTATCTCCCCACGAGTTCATACATATCAAAAACACCAGAATCGGAGTTCAATTGACCCCTAAAATCCTTAATTTAAGCCATCTTAAACTGAAGCCCTAAATCTCCATTTTTAGTCCATTAATTCCTTAAATTTCAGTCCTAATTCATGAAATACCACTATAGAAGTGTGTTTTAAGTCCAAAATCCTTACCTTATCGAAGTTCCCTTGAAATCTCCCTTCAAAATCGCCCAAAAACTCTAAGTCTGAAGTTAAAAATGGTTAAACCCTTCAAAAATTGCGAAGAAGAAACATATATATATACCTTCTGCCCAGACATAACTGCATCTGCAGTCCAATAGCCGCTTCTGCGGTCATTTCTCCGCATCTGTAGAATTTCACTTAACGGACCAACATCGCATATGCAGTCCACTCGCCACTTCTGCAGCTCTGCAGGTGCGGTCCCCCTTCAGCATCTGCGGTTCCAGGCCTTCCTCAGCCTTTCCGCTTCTGTGATCCAATCAATGCATCTGCGATACCGCACCTGCGGTCCCCAAACTGCAGGTGCGAAAACACCAAAAGCAGCAGAAAATCTGCAATCACTCAAGTCCCAAAACTTCCCGTTAGCCATCCGAAATCACCCCGAGGCCCCCCGAGACCTCAAGCAAAAGCACCAACACAATCTAATACCTCATTCAAACTTGTTCCAATCATCAAAACACCTCAACAACGCCAAATCCATCACTTCACATCGAATTCAAGCCTAAGTTTTCTAAAAACTTTTAAAATACGTTTTTGATCAAAAACCCAACCAAACCACGTCTGAATGACATGAAATTTTGCACACACATCCCAAATGACATAATGAAGCTATAGCAACTCTCGAAATTCCATTCTGACCCTCGGATCAATATCTCGCCAACCAACCGGAAATTGCCAAAATACTAACTTAGCCAATTCAAGCCTAATTCTATTCTGGACCTAGAAAACCAATTCCGATCACACTCCTAAGTCATAAATCACCTCCCGAAGCTAATCGAACCATCAGAACTCATATCCGATCCTTCTAGCACATAAGTCAACATCCTGTTGACTTTTCCAACTTAAACCTTCTTAAAAGAGACTAAGTGTCTCATTTCTTACCAAATCCACTCTGAATGTAAACTACTCAATTTGATCACATAAAACATGGGTAACGAAGCATAATGAAGCAGAAATGGGGAAAACAGAGCGGTAACTCAGGAGACGACTGGTCGAGTCGTCACAACGATTTTGGGAGGAATTTGAAGAGGAAATCATTGGGTAACAATTCTCTAACCCTTTCTAATTGTATTCCATTAATCTATTGTTAGTTTTTCATTTAATTTCGGGTTGGAGATGAAAATTAAGGAAAAATTGGAAGAAAGTTCTTAGACCTAGAATTCGAATTTTGCTTGGGAATTTGACCTTGGACTTGGATAAATTTGGTATGCATGAACTCGTGAGAGTATGAGGGTTCTGAAAACATACATTTAACCCGATTCCGAGATGTGGGCCCGAGGGCGTTTTGGTCATTTTTACCTTATTTCGCGTATTATCTTAGAATTTATTTGTAGAATCCGTTACTTGAAGTGTTATTTACCTTTATTCAACTGGATTGAATAGATTCAGGCCATTTGCAGTTGAGTACTCATGGCAAGAGCGTGTTTCGTATTAATTTTGAGCTGGTTCGAGGTAAGCGGCTTGCCTAACCTTGTATGGGGGACTTTCCCCTTAGGATTTGGTATTATTGATAATTGAAATGCCTTGTACGTGAGGTGACGAGTGCGTACTTGTGAAAATTGTTGAAAATCCGATTTTTCATACTAGTATGTTTCTTTTCCTGTTTATCTTACTTGCAATTTAAGCTTGTTGTTAGCTTAGGAAAGCATGTCTAATTGACTTAATTGCCTTACATGCTCAAACTGCCTTATTTTGATTACGTGCAACATGCTAGGTTAGAAATACCTGTTTTACCTTGGTATGGAACTTGAATTAAACTGTGTACTCTTCTTGTTGTTACTGTGTGTTTACTTTGGGACTACGGGATGGTATCCCGGGAGATCCCCCTGTATGTTTACTTTGGGACTACGGAATAGTATTCCGTGAGATCCCCTTGCACATTTACATGGGAACTACGGGACTACACCCAGTAGATTCCCCCTATACTGAGTATTTACAGTTGGGACTACGGATGGGTATTCTGGGAGATCCTCTCGCATTATGAGTTGGGCTACGGGACGGTATCCTGGGAGATCCACTGGATGTTTATATTTGGGACAGTATCCTGGGAGATCCCTGTTTGTTATCTTTGTGCTGAGCTGTATTTCTTTGTGTGTTTACTTTGCTTCTATAGTAGTTGTTGCTGTCTTTTATATCTTGTGCTACCTTTACTGTTGTACTTACTCATACTGTTTTGTTTTACACTGTTGAACCTTGTATTTTATTTAATCTCAGTAGGGCCCTAACCTTCCTCGTCACTACCTGACCGAGGTTAGGCTTGGCACTTACTAAGTACTGTTGTGGTGTACTTATGCCCTTTTGCACATGTTTTTCATGTGCAGATCCAGGTACCTCCATTCAAACTTATCACGCTTGAGACGAGGCACTTGTAGAGACTCCGAGGTATATCTGCCACATGCGCAGACCGAAGAGTCCCTTTCTACTCTCCGTTTTGAATTAGCCCTTCTGTACTTTCGTTTCTTTGTTAGACATTCTGGAGTTAGATGCTTGTAGACATTCAAAGGCTTGTGATCATGAGATTCTGGGTTTTGGGAGATGTTATTTTCTTCGAGAGTTATTATTGTGTATGCCGAGTGGCATTTTAAAATCTGTTTTATTTCACTATTTTGGTTTTTAAACTATTTCTTCTGCAAGTGTTGTTATATTCCGTATTATTAGGCTTACCTAGTCGTTGAGACTAGGTACCATCATGATGGTTCATGGATGGGCAAACCGAGGTCGTGACATGTTGGTATCAGAGCTCTAGGTTTATAAAAGTCATGAATCACAAGCCGGTTTAGTAGAGTCTCGCTGATCGGTTTAGAGACGTCTCTATTTATCTACGAGAGGCTATGTAACTGTTAGGAAAATTTCACCCGCTCCCCTATTGCATCCATCAGAGGCCAGGGCCGGGGTAGAGGCCGAGGACGCACACGTGGTACAGCCAGAGCACCCGTACGAGCTTCTATCGAGGTACCACCAGCAGTTCCAACCGGAGTCCAGGCGCCTAATATGCCTACTGCTAGTACTATTCTAGCACTTCAGGAGACTCTAGCACAGTTCATGAGCATGTACACCACTTTGGCTCAAGCAGGGTTGCTTCCCCTTGCTACATCTACATCTTAAGCTGAGGGAGCAGCACAGACTCCCGCCGCCCGCACTCCTGAGCAGCGAGTGCATGTTGATCAGGTCCTAAAGATTATTCCGGTACAGCATGTAGCCTAAGGTCAGCCCAAGGACAGGGCAGCGGTTTCAGAAGATGAGTAGCGGAGGCTTGTGAGGTTCAAGAAGTATGATCCTCCTGTATTCAGTGGGTTAGCTTCATATGATGCCTTGGGATTTCAGGAAGAATGTCACCCGTATCTTCCGCACTATGGGTATATCAGGATCGAGTGGGGTTTCTTTCACTACCTTCCATCTTCGAGGAGCCGCCTATGAGTGGTGGCGTACCTATGAGTTACACAGTCCGGATGAGGCAACTTTACTAACTTGGACCTAGTTTTTAGATATGTTCCTGAGAGAGTTTGTCCCTCAGAGCCTCAGGGACGCATGACATGCAGATTTTGAGCATTTGCACCAGGGTACTATGATTGTCTTGAAGTATGCTATCCGCTACACTAGTTTAGCTAGACATGCCCCATCCTTGGTTTCTACTGTTCGTAAGAGAGTTTGCCGGTTTATTGAGGGGCTTATTCCCAGCATCAGGTCTAGCATGGCTCGTGAGTTGGAGATGAATATTTCTTATTAGCAGGTGGTGAGCATTACTAGGAGGATTAAGAGTATGCATTCTAGGGAGATAGGAGAGGGAGGCCAAGAGGTCTCGAGAGTCGGGCCATTATTCTGGTTCCTGTGCGCTAGCTGCAGGTCGTCATGGTAGGGGTTATATGGGTTGCCCCGTTCTTTCAGCTCTTCCAGTAGCCAGTAGTATTCCAGCTCCTCCTAGGCCTTAGGAACCTTATTATGCACCTCCAGTATCTAGTGCGCCTCCTTCGTGGGGTGCTTTCAGTGGTCAGTCCAGCAGACCTGGCCCAAGATAGTCACAACCACCACATCCTGCTAGATCTTTTTTTGAGTGTGGTGATACATGCCATATGGTGAGGGATTGCCCCAGACTAAGGAGGGGTGCACCTCCACAGACTTTTCAGCCACAACGTGCCCCACAGAGTTCTTAGGCTATGGTTATTGCTCCAGTTGCTACCCCGCCTACTCATCCAGCCAGAGATGGAGGTCGGGGAGGTAGAGGTCGCCCTAGAGGGGGAGGCCAGGCCCGATACTATGCCCTTTCTTCATGTACTGAGGTTGTTGCCTTCGATTCTGTCATCATAGGTATTATACTGGTTTGTCACAGAGATGCATCGGTTCTATTCGATCCAGCCTCCACTTACTCTTATGTGTCTTCTTATTTTGCTCCGCATTTAGGTGTACCTCGGGATTCTTTGAGTTCCCCTGATTATATTTTTACTCATGTGGGAGATTCTCTAATTGTGGACCATATTTATCTATCGTGTTTGGTTGCTCTTAGTGGTTTTGAGACCAAAACCAATTTATTGTTACTCAGCATGGTAGATTTTGATATTATTTTGGGTATGGACTGGTTGTCGCCCCATTATGCTATTCTTGATTGTCACACCAAAACCGTGACGCTGGCTATGCCAGGTGTACCCCATTTTGAATGGAGGGGTACATTAGATCACACTCCCAGTAGAGTTATTTCTTTCCTTAAGGCTCAGCGTATGGTTGAGAAGGGGTGTGATGCGTATCTAGCTTATGTGAGAGATGTCAGTATTGATACCTCTACAATTGATTCAGTCCCAGTAGTATGGGATTTTCCTGATGTGTTTCTAGCTGATCTTCGGGGCATGCCGCCCGTAGAGATATTGATTTTGGCATTGATCTATTATCGGACACTCAGCCCATTTCTATTCCTCCGTATCGTATGGATCCTCCTAAGTTGAAGGAGCTGAAGGATCAGTTGTAGGAATTGCTTGATAAGGGTTTTATTAGGCCGAGTGTATCACCTTGGGGTGCTACTACCTTCTTTGTGAAGAAAAAGGATGGTTCTATGCGTATGTGTATTGATTATCACCAGTTGAACAAAGTTACAGTGAAGAACCGTTATCCTTTACCTCGTATTGATTATCTGTTTGACCAGCTTCAGGGTGCACGAGTATTTTCTAAGATTGACTTGCGCTCAGGTTACCATCAATTGAAGATTCGAGAGCCAGATAACCCGAAGACTGCTTTTAGGACTCGGTATGGTCATTGAGAGTTCTTTGTTATGTCATTTGGGTTGACCAATGCCCCAGCAGCCTTTATGCATTTGATGCACAGTGTGTTCCAGCCATATCTTGAATCGTTCATCATTGTCTTTATTGATGATATTCTTGTGTATTCCCAAAGTCAGGAAGATCATGAGCAGCACATGAGGACATTGCTTCAGACCTTGAAAGAAAAGAAGTTATATGCTAAGTTCTCGAAATGTGAGTTTTGGTTGGATTCCGTAGCATTCTTAGGCCACGTGGTGTCGAGTGAGAGTATTCAGGTCGATCCAAAGAAAGTAGAGGCAGTACAGAGTTGGCCCAGACCATCCTCAGCTATAGAGATCTGCAGTTTTATTGGCTTGGCCGGTTACTACCGTCATTTTGTTGAGGGGTTTTCATCGATTGCAGCCCCTATGACTAGGCTGACCTAGAAGGGTGCTCCGTTCCAGTGGACGGAAGATTGTGAGGAGAGCTTTCAGAAGCTCAAGACAACTTTGACTATAGCCCCAATTTTGATAATGCCTATAGGTTTGGGGTCTTATACGGTCTATTGTGATGCCTCGAGAATTGGTCTGGGAACGGTATTGATGCAGGACGATAGGGTAATTGCCTACACGTCCAGACAGTTGAAGGTGCAAGAGAAGAATTACCCTGTCCATGATCTCGAGTTAGCTGCCATTGTTCACGCCCTGAAGATTTGGTGTCATTATTTGTACGGTGTGCCTTGTGAGATTTATACTGACCATTGGAGCTTGCAGCACCTATTCAAACAAAAGGATCTTAATTTGCACCAAAGAAGGTGGTTGGAGTTGCTGAAGGACTATGATATCATTACTTTGTATCACCCGCGCAAGGCTAATGTGGTGGCCGATGCCTTAAGTCACCGGGCAGAGTTTGGGGAATTTGGCTTATTTACCAGCATCGGAGAGGCCTATGGCGATGGATGTTCAGGCTTTAGCTAGCCAGTTTGTGAGATTGGATCTTTCGGAGCCTAGTCGGGTTTTAGCTTGCGTGGTGTCTTGGTATTCCTTATTGGATCGTATCAGGGAGCGTCAGTATGATGACCCTCATTTACTTGTCCTCAAGGACAAGGTTCAGCATGGTGACACCAAATATGTGACTATTGGTGATGATGGGGTATTTGAGGATTCAGGGTCGGATTTGTGTACCCAATGTCGATGGGATTAAGGAGTTTATTTTAGAGGAGGCCCATAGCTCGCGGTATTCCATTCATCCGGGTACCACGAAGATGTATCAGGATTTGGAACAGCACTATTGATGGAGGCAAATGAAGAGAGGCATAGTTGGTTTTGTAGCTCGGTGCCTCAAATGTCAGCAGGTGAAGTATGAACACTAGAGACTGGGTGGGTTGCTTCAGCAGATAGAGATTCCGAAGTGGAAGTGGGAGCGGATCACCATGGACTTTGTAGTTGGGCTCCCACAGACTTTGAGGAAGTTCGATGCCATTTGGGTGATTGTAGATCGGTTGACCAAGTCCGCACACTTCATTCCTATGTGTACTACATATTCTTCGGAGCCTCTAGCGGAGATTTATATTCGGGATATTGTTGGTCTGCATGGTATTGCATTTCCATCATTTCATATAGAGGTACTCAGTTCACATCACAGTTCTGGAGGGCCGTTCAGCATGAGTTGAGTACTCATGTGGAGTTGAGTACATCATTTCACCCTCAGATGGATAGACAGTCCGAGCGCACTATTAAAATTCTTGAGGATATGCTCCTGCATGTGTGATTGAGTTTGGAGGGTCTTGGGATCAGTTCTTTCCATTGGCGGAGTTTGCCCACAACAACAACTATCAGTCCAGTATTCAGATGGCACCGTATGAGGCTTTATATGGTAGGTGGTGTAGATCCCCAGTGGGTTGGTTTAAGCCGGTTGAGGCTAGATTATTAGGCACAGACTTGGTTCAGGATGCTTTGGAGAAGGTTAAGGTGATTCAAGATAGACTTCGTATAGCCCAGTCGAGACAGAAGAGTTACGCGGACCGGAAGGTTCGTGATGTTTCCTATATGGTTGGAGAGTGGGTTCTACTTCGGGTTTCGCCTATGAAGGGTGTTATGAGATTTGGGAAGAAAGGGAAGTTGAGTCCGAGGTTTATTGGCCCTTTTGAGATATTGAGGCGTGTTGGGGAGGTTGCTTATGAGCTTGCCTTACCTCCCAGCTTGGCAGGAGTTCATCCGATATTTTATATTTCGATGCTCCGGAGGTATCACGGTGATCCGTAGCACATGTTGGATTTCAGTTCAGTCCAGTTGGACAAGGATCTATCTTATGTTGAGGAGCCAATGGCGATATTAGACAGGCAGGTTTGAAAGATGAGATCAAAGAACATTGCATCAGTAAAGGTTCAGCGGGGTCAGTCAGTCAAGGAGGCGACCTGGGAGACCGAGCAAGATATGCACAACCGTTGCCCTCATCTTTTCACTACTTCACGTATGTATTTATGCTCGTTTGATTACGAATGAATGTTTAAGTGTGGGAGGATGTAACGACCCGGCCGGTCGTTTTAAGAATTTACGCCTCAATCCCCTATTAACTGATTTTTCCGTGTTTGTTTTTGCTATTGTGAGTTGCTGGGAGGAATTATTTGGTGTTTCGGAGAGTTTTGGGACACTTAGTCCCTAAATGTGAGCTTAAATTTTGGAAATTTGACCGTAGTCAGAACAGTGTGAAGACGGCCTCAAAATGGAATTTCGATGGTTCCGTTAGCTCCGTTGGATGATTTCGGGTTTAGGGGTGTGTTCGGATTGTGTTTTGGATGTCCGTAGCTAATTTAGGCTTGAAACGCCGAAAGTTGAATTTTCGAAGTTTCCGGTTTGATAGTGAGATTTTGATCCAAGGGTTAGAATGGAATTCCGGAAGGTAGGGTAGCTCCGTAGTGTTGAATGTGACGTGTGTGCAAAATTTCATGTCATTCGAACGAGGTTTGATAGACTTTTTGATCGAAAGCGTATTTTGAGAGTTTTTGGAGTTCTTAGGCTCGAATCGATGGTTAATTCGATGTTTCGATATTGTTTTAGGTATTTTAAGGATTGGTATAAGTTTGAATCGTGGTATAGGACTTGTCTATATTTTTGGTCGAGGTCCCGAGAGCCTCGGGATGATTTCGGGTGGTTAATGGGAAGTTTGGAGTTGAGAGTTTGCAGCTGAAGTTTCAAATCTGCTTTCATAACCGCACCTATGGCTTGGGAACCGTAGGTGCAAGACCGCAGAAGCGGTAGAAGAACCGCAGAGGCGGTTTGAGGCAAAGAGGCAATTGACCGCAGATACGGTCAGGGCACTGCAGAAGCGGCACCACATTTATGGTAGAGCAGTCGTAGGTGTGGAAGTCCCCATTTAATGAAATGTCACAGTTGCGACAGGGTCTTCGCAGAAGCGGGACCGCAGGTGCACTCCCAGGACCGCAGATGCAGTTTCACTGGTCAGAAAAAGGACAAAATCGAGGGTTTAGTTCAAAACTTGGAAAAATCAAATTAGAGCTCGGGAGAGGGTGATTTTAGGAGGAATTTGAAGAGGAAATCATTGGGTAACAATTCTTTAACCCTTTCTAGTTGTATCCATTAATCTATTGTTAGTTTTGTCATTTAATTTCGGATTGGAGGTGAAAATTTGGGAAAAATTGGAAGAAAGTTCTTAAATCTAGAATTCGAATTTTGATTGGGAATTTGACCTTGGACTTGGATAATCTTGGTATGCATGAACTCGTGAGAGTATGAGGATTTTGAAAATATACATTTTATCTGATTTCGAGATGTGGGATCGAGGGGCGTTTTGGTCATTTTTACCTAATTTCTCGTATTAGCTTAGGATTTATTTATAGAATCAGTTACTTGAAGTGTTATTTACATTATGCAATTGGATTGAATAGATTCGGGCCATTTGAAGTCGAGTACTCGTGGCAAGAGTGTGGTTTCAGATTGATTTTGAGCTGGTACGAGGTAAGTGGCTTGCCTAACCTTGTGTGGGGGACCTTCCCCTTAGGATTTGGTATTATTGATAATTGAAATGCTTTGTACGTGAGGTGACAAGTGCGTACTTGTGCTAATTGTTGAAAATCCGGTTTTTCATTAAGTAATTACTAGTATGTTTCTTTTCCTGTTTATATTGCTTGTAATTTAAGCCCGTTGTTAGCTTAGGAAAGCATGTCTAATTGACTTAATTGGCTTACGTGCTCAAACTGCTTTATTTGGATTACGTGTAGCCTGCTAGGTTAGAAATACCTGTTTTACCTTGGTATGGAACTTGTATTGAACTGTGTACTCTTCTTGTTGTTGCTGTGTGTTTACTTTGGGACTACGGGACGGTATCCCTGGAGACCCCCCTGTATGTTTACTTTGGGACTACGGAATGGTATTTAGGGAGATCCCCCTGCACATTTACATAGGAACTACGAGATTGCACCCGGTAGATTCTCCCTGTACTGAGTATTTACATTTGGGACTACGGATCGGTATTCCGGGAGATCCCCTCGCATTATGAGTTGGACTACGGGACGGTATCCCGGGAGATCCACTGGATGTTTATATTTGGGACTACAGGACGGTATCCTAGGAGATCCCCGTTTGTTATCTTTGTGTTGTGCTGTATTTCTTTCTGTGTTTACTTTGCCTATGTAGTAGTTGTTGATGTCCTTTATATCCTCTGCTACTTTTACTATTGTACTTACTCATACTGTTTTGTTCTACACTGTTGAACTTTATATTTTATCTAATCTCAGTAGGGCTCTGTCCTTCCTCGTCACTACCCGACCGAGGTTAGGCTTGGCACTTACTGAGTACTGTTGTGGTGTACTCTTGCCCTTTTTGCGCATGTTTTTCATGTGCAGATCCAGGTACCTCCATTCAGACTTATCACGCTTGAGATGAGGCGCTTGTAGATACTCCGAGGTATATCTGCCGCGTCCACAGGCCGAAGAGTTCCTTTCTACTCTCCCTTTTGTATTAGCCCTTCTGTACTTTCGTTTCTTTGTTAGACATTCTAGAGTTAGATGCTTATAGACATTCAAATGCTTGTGATCATGAGATTTTGGGTTTTGGGAGATGTTATTAGCTTCGAGAATTTTTATTGTGTATGCCGAGCGGCATTTTAAACTCTGTTTTATTTTACTATTTCGGTTTTTAAACTATTTCTTCTGCAAGTGTTGTTTATATTCCGCATTGTTAGGCTTACCTAGTCATAGAGATTAGGTGCTATCACGATGGTTCACGGATGGACGAACCAGGGTCGTGACAATAGATTCGTGAAATATAACCAAAACCGAGTACAGAGCACTTACCCCAATTCATGTGCTAAAAAGCGCCTCGAAAAATTGCCCAATATCGAGCTTCCCAACTCAAAATATGTCAAATGCATAAAATCCTTGTTTTAACACCGTTCTTCCTCATTTATTGTGCCAAAAATCTTGAAACTCACTTTTGATACCTCTAGTGGATTCCTTGTGTGATTCTAGTCAAGACAGACTCTTGAATCACTCCATTTGATCTTATATTGAAGGAGATATGCTTGTTTCAATATTTGAAAACAATGTAGATTTTTAAATACGCAGCAGTGTCAATTTCGTAATTAATCTAAAAAATCTAGCAACCCAATTCTTAGTAAAATGACCAAAAAATCCTCACACGATGTCCAAATTTGACGATTCTTTTTGCTATGGCTCCATAATTATGATACATATCTAATGCTTCAATAAATATAGAAATCAGAGCTCATTTGTTTAATGTGGTACCATTCATGCTTGAAGAAACAACGTCGAAGCATAAGAAAAATGAGCGCAACACAACCCAGACCTATCTGAAACTCACCTGAGCCCCTCGGTACCCCGTCTAAACATACCAAAAAGTTCTATATCATAATACAGAGCTACTCGAGGCCTCAAAACACATAACAATATCGAAACGATGAAATGCACCTCAAATCAAACTTAATGAACTTTCAAACTTTCGACCTCCAAAAACTCACGTCGAAACATATCAAATCAACTCGGTATGAACCCAAATTTTGCACACAAGTCCTAATACATCATACGGAGCTACTCGTGCCCGCAAACTACCAAGAGAAGTGCAAATGCTCAAAACGCCCGGTTGGGTTGTTACATTCTTCCCCACTTTAACTTATGTTCGTCCTCGAACGTGCCTAGAGTTGTTCCAAAAGTCATCAAATCACCGTGTAACCTCACTATGCACATACCCGGGGGTGATCCCACATCACCCTATCCCATATAGGTCTGATAATACAACATGCCTGAAATTTCTTAATCCAACCCAGCCCATAAGCCTTAGAACCAAATTTTTCACATCCAAAATTTTCCATAAAATCAGAATCTCGCATCTACACATTGTGTAAGTCTGAACACGCTGTATCAAGCCATATTCGTAACCCAAGATGAAATCACATGATATATCATATAACTTAAACAATCATAGCAATAACTTCTAATCACAGTAGCTGCTCAAAACAACCCAATACCGGTAATAAACCTCTTATCAAACAAAGCCTCATTCTAACACCTTCATATACTGCCAACGATGAAAGAAACACGCATAAACTCATAACCATTCATCAGACCAACAAGTTGTGGAACTCCCTCTCCTTTGATAGGAACTATAACAAATTTCTAAGCCGATCAGTATCAATATCGTTCCAAATATACTGCAATCTGATCCGATAGCACCCATTCTAGGTACAATGACCTCATCCCATCTAACATACTCACTCTAGTGACATGAAACATTAATATAGTCTAAAGCCACAACTCGTGCAATCCGTGCACCAATAAGCAACATTCTAAATGTACTCAATCATGGAAAATAACTCAGACGAGGGAATTATCTTGCAAGCTCAACAGGTACCGCCACAAAGCAATGCTAAGAACCTATCATACATCATATAACCAAACCACACGAATCTAACACAAAGGATCATGTCTCAACATAACTCCGCGACAATACGTGACCCATCCAAATGATGGTCTATATTATGTACCTCAAGTCACGCTTCTCAAAATCAATAACCACGCAATATTCGACATCAAGCACCCAAGGTGCATCACCATAACCATGAAGAGCAAATAACACAATACCATAATAAGGAAAGAACATAGCCAACGTGCAATCAATCATGCAATACCCAAATACTCATCTCGCTCAAATTCTGCTATAAAGCTCAAATAGAACCGCACCATACGTGCATATAACCAACGAATCACCACTCTTCGTGGAATAGAAGAGTAACTCATAGATCATTTCAGAACACGAATAAGCTCAACAACAAGCAAATAACACATCCCTCAGTAATAGTAGTATGGAGCCAACTAATCTGACTCGTTGTAGAATACACATCCAAATTGGGCCTACCAATGGACCCTCAAATCAATTCTGGTCACCCACAAATAGATAAATAATCCACCGAAAGTTCACAATGACTGAATCATAACACATACTATCATCTGGTTAGCTTCGACCACACTTTACAGTCCACAACCATGCAACGATCTGCTCTTGAGAGCTCCCAGTCTCCAAATCCATAGAACACATGAATCACCATATCTGATCCCATCTCCACCGCCTAAAATGTCTAACACATCTTTCATACACGATCATCCCGCGAGGAATACTTCTATAATTCTTCTGTGCCACAATGCAAAATTTGAACACCAGTAGTCAATCAACTAGGAGAGTGCCGCAATACCAGTCAAGTATCCATAAATCAAAACACATCCCCTCTTCTGAAATGTATACTCTCATCAAGCCATACCAAATAGTAATTTACCTAGTCATCTGAAACTGTCCATGTTGCCTAAGGACTCATGACCTCTCCTTCAAAACTGAACTGTGATCTTACACATGCAAATCTCAATCATACACAACACACCGCATATCTATGCCATCATAGGAAAAATACGAGGACTTCATAATCCACTCCGATTAACAAGCAACTACTCACTCAATTAGCCAAGAACTTTTCATTTGATTTTATCTAGAGAAAATCACTATACATCACATGTTCCTCACGCCAGTAGAAAATATACATCTCAAACCGTGGTAGAAACCATCGAGAACTCTCCGAAACCTATTTACACACAACCAAACCATTAGAACTGCATCTCTATAACTCAACAAAGCCAAGCAGGCCACCAAAACCCAAGAGTATTGCCACAAAACACTTGTAGAAACTCACTACCTCATAAGGACCAAAAGAGCCAATCGCATCCATTACCATGCCGATCCAACCTACTACCAAGCTGTCTTATTTATCCTAGTTCCTTCTGAATTACCTTCAAATTGATACTTCTCCTCACCATAATACCATAATCCTTAACCAAGACTCACCACACAAGACCCTAGCAAAAACCACACCACCTTAAGGCTCATAAGCTGTTGAATGCTCTCTTAATCACACCAAAAGTACCACAACCGAGATACCCACTCTGAAGATACCTTCTGCAAATCTAAAGCCATTACCTTCGTCTTCCTGATACTGATATGTAAAATGCATAATGATATAGAAACGCCACAAGTCCTGGCATCCTCCAATATAAATCTCAGTTTCTAGCCAAATACACATCCTGAAGATTCTCAATTGCCACGCACAAATCTTGAATTCATTTAAACCATTCACGAGAGTCTTCTACTCTACTCAAATCTCAATTGGACTGACCAAATAGACCGAATGACCGGTGCCCCATTAGCACTCCAGCACCCAAGGAAGTAACTCCACCTTAATGCAACCAAGTAAATTCCTGCTCCATACACATTACATCATTTACCAATAACAACTCAAATCGTCCCGTGATTCTCATATACTCATAAAATTTACCCAGAATTTCCTTTACTCAAGTCATCCTTGATATCACCCTCTCCATAACACAACTCATTCACAAGTATACCTCAAACCAAAACCAATACAACACATAACAGTGAAATCAACTTATCAATAGCGGACTCCCCCACTTGGATCAAAGCCATAGATCAAAGCACACAAAAACTGACAATGCCCACACTCTATTACTGTCATAATACAATCGTGAAATTCAACTAAATCCTTCATAAGCTCATGCAACACAAACTATCTAGTATTTTAGATCATCTGCAAATCTCGCATTCACCCTTGTAACAGTCAAGCCCACTCTCATAAGCGATCCCAACTCAAATTACATCACATATATTTCACTGTTAAAGGAGAACTCCCAACAAACAACATAGGGGTCACACAAACCTCAGGACACCCCGTAGGAGATAACCCACCTGCTTCGCCTCAAACAAACATCTTCTTGTACCCTTCCACAGTCATAACCATTACACAATCACTTAATCTTCCTGAGTCTGAACTCATATCACGACATGAAATCTACTTCACTCATCAACTAAACAACATGAAATGACCCTTCAACACACCCATAACTTGGTACTATACATTAAATCAAGATGGAAATCAAGCACCAAATAGTTGTTTCTCCACTCCAAGAAGACCCTTCTCGTCACATTTGACCATATGAACACATCTCGCAGTCACATCATACTCATCACATATCCATCTAGCCATAAATTCTACGAATAGGGACACTATCGGACATATAAATCCAAAAGCACGTGCTCACACAATCAACACCTCTATGCTCTAACCACAGTCAGAACCTAGCCTCAAGTCCTCCAAACTGGCCCATCATCAGCATACCGAAATTACATCTCGCACCTCTTCCATAGAATCACAAGCTGTCGATGTACAACTGATACCGAGCGCTCACATACGCATACGAATGTGTGGATGGAATTCAAAGAGTCACGCTTCAAGCTGAATTAGTGTCGCATGATAAGGAAAGAAAGATGGGAAGTATATCCTAAATGTCATGTAGCCTCTCGAAGATAGATATGGACGTCATCATATCGATCCGCAAGACTCTACTAGACACTTGCTCATGACTTGTAGAATCAATGAACCTAAAGCTTTGATACCAACTTGTCACGACCCAAAATCCACCAATCACGATGGTACCTAACCCAAACCACTAGGTAAACCAATTAACAATTATCTAGTTTCATTTAACTTAATAAAATAATTAAACAAGAGAATTATCTAAATCTTATACATTTCCCAATGACTGGTAGTACAAATCATGAGCTTCTATGAATGGAGTTTACAAAGCAACAATGGAACAATTACACAGTCTGTTTGGAAAGTACTCAAATAGAATTTTATAGTCTAAGGCTACCGTGAACAAGAGGCAGCTACGGCAGGAATGCGGGTACGACTTCAAATCCAGCAACCGACCCTATGTACTCAAAAAGTAACAAACCTAACCTCAGGTTGAAAGCAGTGACGAGCTAACATAAGATCGGGTCCAAAGCCAATATTTTCACAACAGGTCATAACAACATAAATGCAAGTATAAAAGAGATATCTCAAATGTAAAATACTCAGCTCGTTCACAGTTCCAGAAAATGGTCATGCTTTTCAAATGTCTCAGTGAAAGAAAATCCCAGATCTCTTACCGAAAATGCTAAAAGTACGAGTAAGTTTGAAAACTGTAATTTTCCAAGTATCCTTTCTACAATACATAAAATATTTCATTTTCTTTCCAAATAACAAGTATAAAGTGCCTCTCCATACCCACATATCAATGAATATAATAAGTCATGAATGACGTGATACTATATAGCATGAGGAAGAATGCATCTCTATGCATGTATGTCATGTATGTATGCGAATGCAATGTATCTCAGAGATGAAACATGTACTCACACTCTTAGAGTACTCAATCTCATTACCTTGCATCCTCTATTACTAAGCTCAATACTCAGCATACTAAATCACTTAGCGTTGTATAATAGCAACTGTGGCGTGCAGGCCGATCTATATATATATAGTCGACTGCACTCGCTGGGGGTGTACAGACTCCAGAGGGGCTCCTATAGCCCAAGAGCTATATCATTACGGCGTGCAACCCTATATATATATATATATATATATATATCCTCAAAATCAGCCCCTCGGCCTCACTCAGTCACAGCCCTCTCCGTTCTTGCTCACGAGCTCAAAATGTCATGAAACTAGCCTGACAATAATGATATGATGCATCAACAACAACAGCTGAGACTGAGAAGAATGCATGAATATGACTGAGTACAAAATATCAATGGACATTAGTGAGATGACAACAAGAAATAACCATTATAAATACAAACAATATCATCATAAATCCTAAACATGATATTTAGCATGATTGACAGCTCAATTACTCTATCACATGATGAAAATACAAATATCAACAAAATAAGGCCACTATACAGGGCCATGGGAACAACAAAGTCCGATTTCACAAGGTGCATGCCCACACGCCTGTCACCTAGCATGTGCATCACCTCAATACTAATCACATATCATGTAGTTCGGGGATTCATACCCTCAGCACTAAGCTTAGAAGAGTTACTTATCTTAAGCAATCCAATTCCGACACTGAGCAAGCCAAGTGATGCTCCAAGAATCCCATCTCGCGCATTCCGACCTCCGAATGGCTCGAAACTAATCAAAAACAACTCAAATATATCAAACAATACTAAAGGAACCAATCCCAATCGGAAAATGTTGAATCTCTAATCAAAAGCCCAAAATCGGCCAAAAAGCCCAACCCGAGCTCATACCTTGGAACCCAACAAAATTCACAAAATCTATCAACCCAATCAATTACGAGTTCAACTATACTAGTTTCACTCAAATCCGACTCTGAATCGATGTTCAAAACTCAAAAATTCATATTATGAAACTTTAGGCCAAAACCCCTAATTTCTTCTTTAAAATTCATCAACCAAAAGCTAAATCGAAGATAGATGCATGAAATATACCCAAAAACGAGTAGATAACACTTACCCTAATTCATATGCTGAAAAGCGCCTCAAAACATTGCCCAATTCTGAGCTCCCCAACTCAAAATATATCAAATGCATAAAACCCACATTTTAATATTGTTCTGCCTTGTTTGATGTGCCAAAAGATCTCGAAACTCACTTTTGATATCTCCAATGGATTCCTTATGAAATTCTAGTCAAGATAGGCTCTTGAATCACTCAATTTGACCTTATATTGAAGGAGATATGTTGGTTTCAATATTTGAAAATAGTGTAGATTTTTAAATACGTAGCAGTGACAATTTTGTAATTAATCTGAAAATTCTGGCAATCTAATTCTTAGTAAAATGACCATAAAATCCTCATACGATGTCCAAATTTGACGATTATTTTTGCTATGGCTCCGTAATTATGATACGGATTTAATGCTTCAATAAAAACAGAAATCGAAGCTCATTTGTTCAATGTGGTACCATTCATGCTTGAAGAAATGATTTCGAAACATAAGAAAAACAAGCGCAACACAACCCAGACCTATCCGAAACTCACCTAATCCCCTCGGTACCCCGTGTAAACATACCAAAAATTTCCATATCATAATACGGACTTACTCGAGGCCTCAATACACATAACAATAACGAAACGACGAAATGCACCTCAAATCAAACTTAATGAACTTTCAAACTTTCGACCTCCAAAAACTCATGCCGAAACATATCAAATCAACTCAGAATGAACCCAAATTTTGCACACAAGTCCTAATACATCATACAGAGCTACTCGTGCCCGCAAACTATCGAGTGAAGTGCAACTTCTCAAAACGACCGATCGGGTCGTTACACAACAACATGATTATGGGAAGCCTATATGTCAGAATCCCCACAAGACTTTCAAGCCCTAATAGCAATGAGACTAAATCCTTATAATTTTACAAATAAAATACATAGTTTAATTGCAAGCGAATATCCAAATACTGGATTAGTAGTATTACAAAATAATGCTTTAATAAAATTAGAACAATTAAGTATAAGTAGTTGATTTCATATAAAAAAGTTATTAAATGATTATTTGTAATGACCTGACTGGTCGTTTTGAGTATCTGCACTTCGCTCGGTATTTTGAGGGCTCGATTATCTCCGCATGATATATTATGACTTGCGTAAATCGTCGATATTGGTTTTCAAGTTATCCGGAAGCAATTTGGAAGAATGAACTTCAAGATTTAAGTTTTTAGTTGGAAGAGTTGACCAAGTATGACCTTTTAGCATTTGATCTCAGAATGGAGTTTTGTCAGTTCTGTTAGCTTCGTTGGGTGATTTTGGACTTAGGAGCACATCCGGATTGTGATTTGGAGGTCCGTAGTTGAGTTTGGCTCGAAATGGCGAAAGTTGGATTTTTAAGAAGTTTGACTGGGAGTGGACTTTTTGATATCGGGTAGGATTCTAATTTTGGAAGTTGGGATAGGTCTGTAATGTCAAATGTGACTTGTGTGTGAATTTTGCGGTCATTCGGAGGTGATTTGATAGGTTTTCGGCATTGGTTGTGGAAGTTGAAGTTTCAAAGTTCATTGATTTCGTCTTGAGGTGTGATTTATCATTTCGAGGTTTCCATGTGTGATTTGAAGCTGTGAGTAGGTTTGTCTTGTCATATGGAACTTGTCTACAAAGTTTGGCGCCATTTCAGAGTTGATTTGATAGAGTTCGGATGCTTGGTTGTGATTCTAGAAGTTCTTGAAGTTTAAGTTTAATTTCATGCGTTTTGGCATCCGATTCGTGGTTTTAGAAGTTATTTTGATGATTTGAGCACCGAGCGAGCTCGTGTTGTGTTTTTAGACTTGTGCATTTATTTGGTTTGGAGCCCTGAGGGCTCGGGTGAGTTTCAGATTGGTTTGAGAATGATTTTCATAGTTTTTGATAGCTGGTACTGGTATCATCGCATTTGCGATGTATTGGTTGCAAATGTCACAGCCGCAATTGCAAAGCAGCCATCACATTTGCAAGGTCTGAGCTATTGGGCAGAGTTCGCATTTGTGAAGGACTCTGCCATATTTGCAAAAGTCCTTCCATCGCATTTGCGAAGATTTTGTCGCAAATGTGACCTCAGCAGGAATCTGTCATGTTTGCAATTGCGATAGTTTTCCCGCATTTGCGAGGGTCGCATTTGTGAACCCCTTATCACAAATGCGACATCTACAGCCTGTTAAGTGCTGAGAATTTCGGGTTTTTTCTTTATTCCTAACATTTTTGAACCCTAGCTTCGAGGTGAGACGATTTTGAGAGGGGCTTTTCATACCAAATCATTGGGTAAGTATCTTTAACTAATTTCCAACTATATTTCATGATTTTATACAAGATTTAAAATCAAATTCATGTGAAATCTATGAGAAAATTTGGGGATTTTGTCAAAGTTTTAAAAAATGTAAATTTGAGATTTAAGAGTCGAATAAGACTCGGATTTGAAAATAAAACATATATTTGGACTCGTGAGGCTATGGGTAGTCAAGACTTACCCTTGGACTTGGGTTTTGACCGGGCGGGTCCGGGGTTTGACTTTTGTTGAATTTTTAGAAATTGAATGAAAATCATAGTTTTATTAATTGGAATTGTTTTCTCTTGCATTGTGTGGTGTATTCAAGTCATCATTGGCTAGATTCAGTCGAGCAGAGGCGAATTTGTAGAGGAAAAGACTAAATTGAGTGTTGGATTGGCCGAATTGAGGCAAGTGTTTTGCGTAGCTTTGTTGAGGGAATTTTTCCTCCTATTTTCCGTTGTTTGCTACGTGCAGGGATGATACATATATGAGGTGAGGAGCGTATACGTATGGGCCAGGGTTAATCATGCTTGGGTGGTGGATTATGTTATATTTGTGTTTGTAGAATTTTTGACATTCTTTTAAATGCCTTACTTGACTCGTTGGTATTAAGGACATAATATTAAGTGGTGGATATCAAGAATTAGTTTGTTGTAACTTGATCAAACTTGATGGATATTGTACTAATCTGGCCATCTCTATGTGAAATCATTTCTACATTTCTATAAACAATATTCTTGAGATGCTAGACTCTATACTTGTGTTGTGGATCATTTATGATATTTGTGGAAGTATTGGAATAATACGGTTCTTGAGGATTGTTGAATCATTGTTGACTTAGAAAGTTGTGATTGGGAATTATTTGGAATATCCGTTAAAACACTCTCCTTGATGTCATTTATGCTTCCTGCCTTGCTTGTCCTTGTTTTATATATACTTGGTAAGGAAGAGTGTAAAACACGAAGGGTGATGTCGTGCCATATCATTTGAGAGGAAAAGTATGAAGGGTGATGTCGTGCCATATTATTGAGAGTAAAAGCACGAAGGGTGATGTCGTGCCATATTATTGAGAGTAAAAGCACAAAGAGTGATACCGTGCCATATTATTGAGTGTAAAAGCACGAACGATGATGTCGTGCCACATTATTGAGAGTAAAAGCACGAAGGGTGATGCTGTTCCATATCATTGAGAGTAAAAGCATGAAGGGTGATGCCATGCTATTTCATTTATATTGTTATGCTTGTATGTTGTGCTGAGGTCATGGCACGAAGGTTGTTTCCGTGAAAGTGAGGACGAGGGACATGCATTATGATGTGATATCTGTTTTCCGTGTATACGTTTGTGCCTTAGCTTGATATGTTCTTGTTGTATTTACGTGGTTTGTGTAACTTGTTGTTATTGTCCTGTACTTGACCTTTATCTCAATTGTTGTTGCATTGTCCATGTCTTTTACTTGCTTAACTTGCGAATATCATGTCTACTTCCTGCTTTTATAATTATACTTATGTTGTATCCATTCTGTTGCGCTTTAGTTTAAGTCTTTTACCATGCTAGCCACTCATGCCCTTACTTGTTAACTTGTGAAGATCATATGTTTCTGTTTTAATTGTTATAATTGTACTTAGGCCTCCAGTATGCTAGTTAATTGAAGTTGATACTCCTTGCTTTCCAGTTGTTGTTATTACCTATGTGCTTTCCTTTACTTATTTATTGTTGCTCACATGTTTATTCTTATTCATTGTTGTTATTTGTGTATTCCCTACTTTGTAATTCCTATCATTTTGTTTTTTTCATATGGTGAGTTCTATTATACGTTAATTTGAAATGATGAGTTGAATGCACGAAGGGTGTTGCCGTACTAATTGAAATGTTACATAATTTATTTATACATGGTGAGGATGATATAGAAGCACGAAGGGTGTTACTGTGCCATATGATTTCTCAGTTGACATTTTGGACATATATTTCATACCAGGAAAGATCGTAAATATTCTAATGTGGTTCCTTTTTGCAAATTTTGACTATCTCGTCGAGTTGTTTATGATATTTTTATCTGTTATGCTTCGAACTGCTTTTCCTGTTAAAGTAATGTATAGGTTATAGTAGTAAGCATCTTTTAACTCAAAATCTCGCCACTACTTCGACAAGGTTAGACAAAATACTTACCAGTACATGGGGTCGGTTGTACTGATACTGCACTTCTGCATGTCCCGTGTAGATTTTGGAGTGGAGCTGCTGGTGACGTTGGGTGCTGATTTCAAAAGATATTCATGCGTCTGGTTGAAACTACCACTTGTTCTTGGTAGTTTTAGACATTCTTAATCTGTTTATGCAGTTTTCGAACAGATCGTGTGAAAAGTTGTATTAGCTTTGAAAATCCAAAATTCTATTTGTTCGTGACTTGTACTACCAGTTCTTGGGTAAAATTTGTTAAAGTTCAAATAAATTATAATTTCTTTTCTCTATAAGTTATTTGGTTGTTTCTTTTGGTTAATTGGCTTACCTAGCGAGTCAAGTTAGGGGCCATCACGACCAGTGGTTTTTGGGTCGTGACATTATTTTTATTATTGTACTATTAGTGGAAATGGTTTTGATCAAGATTTAGGTAAAAAATTATTTAATAAACTCCCAGGAGTTTTAGGAAGAGAAATAGAAGAACGATGGTATAAAAGAGATGAGTAATACAAAATCCAAATGCAGAATGGTCTAGAGGACACAAAATACAACATATAATGGAAAGACTAAAAGAAAAGTGTACCCATATACAGATACAAAAATAACTAAAACAGAATAATTTGAGTTTCTGCAGATCAATTGTGTATACAACACAAAGTTATGACAAGAATGAATATAAAAAGAAAAAATATAGAAATATAATAGGGGATATAATAGGAAAAAATTACTATCTTAGAAAATCATCAGCTAGAAAACCATACATAGATAAAAATAGACATGTTAGAATGTATAGAACAAAAAGAAACTGTAATGACCCGGCTGGTCGTTTTGAGCAATTGCATCCAGTTCGGTAGTTTGAGGTCACGAGCAGCTTCATATTAGGTGTATAGACTTGCGTGCATGGTTAGATTTCATTTTAGGATGATTCAGAGTCAAATTGGAAGAAGGAAACTAGTTTTGAAAGTTTGGATGTCCGTAGGGTGAATTGAGGCGTTTCGGCGAAAGTTGGAAAAAGTTGAAGTTTGGAAAATGGAGAAGTTTGACCTATAGTTGACTATTGTGATATTGGGATCGGAATGCAATTCTAAGAGTTGGAGCAGCTCCGTTATGTAATTTTGGACATGTCTACAAAATTTGGCATCATTCCAGATTGATTTGATAGGTTTCGACACGAATTTTGGAAGTTGGAAGGTTTGAAAGTTCCTAAGTTCGATTCATGGTGTGATTCATTGTTTCTGCTTTGTTTGATGTGATTTGAGACCTCGAGCTAGTCCGTGTTAGGTTATTTGACTTGTTTGTGTGTTTAGACGGGGTCCCGAGGGCCTCAGGTGTTTTCCGGTGGGCTACGGGCTGTTTTCCCTTGTTTTTGAACTGTTGTTTTTGGTATCTGATATCCTCCTTCGCATTCGCGAAGCCCCTTCCTCGTTCACAAAGTGTTGCTACTGGTCGCCTCATTTTCCTTCTTCACGTTCGCGTAAAATGCCTCGCGTTCGCGAAGCTCTGTCTCTTCCTTCATCGCGTTCGCATTTATCCATTGCATTCGCGTAGTTATGCCATCTCACCCTTCGCTTTCGCGTACTAGTTCACGCGTTTGCGAAGAGAAGTCTTGGGCCATCAGAATTTCCTTCTTCGCTTTTGCGGACGCATTGTCGCGTTTGCAGACGCATTGTCCCATTCGCGATGAGCAACCTGGGCACCCTTCATTTTTCTTCTTCGCGAATTCTATACTCCCTCTGTGTTCGCATTGCACAAAAGCCTCGGTGGAAAAATAATAATTCCAAATCGATGGTTACACCATTTTCACCATAACTTGAATTGTGGAGCTCGGTTTTGAGCGATTCTTTGAGGGATTTTCACACAAATCGAATGGATAAGTGTTTTTCGCCTAGAACCAAACATATTCCATGATTTTATCTTCTTTTTCATCATTTAATTTTTGTTTTGGGTTGGGAAAAATGTTGGTTTTTGAAGGAATTTTCTAAAATGAAAAATCATGATTTGGGGGACCAAATAGTATCTGAATTTGATAAATTTTGTATGGTTTAACTCATCTTGGACTGGGTACTCGGTTTTTGTAAAATTTGTCAGGTTCCGAGGTGAGGCCCGGGGGACGACTTTTGGACCGATTGTTGGATTTTATTAAAGATTGAGACTTTATGATACGAAATAGTTTCGTATGCGTTTTATTTGTACTTTGAATTTAATTTGGTTAGATTTGAGCCGTCCGAAAGTCTTTTCACACGAGAAGTGCATTTTAGAGTATTGGTTTGTCGTCTTTGAGGTAAGTATTTTGCCTAACCTTGTGTGGGAGACTTCCCCTTAGAATTTGAGTCTCCTATGCTAATTGCAGTTCGTGCATGCGAGGTGACGAGTGGATGCTTGAACTATTTGTGGGAAATTTTCCCTTAGTGTTCTTAGATCCTTATGTTCATTATGTGGGAAGTATGCCATTATGATTGAGTTTTATAATTGCTTGAATTACCTCTATATACTCCATGTGATGTTGTTAGCTTTCATCTGATTCTTACTTGTTACTTGACCCTTATTTGCCTTTATTGAAGTGATTACCTTCCTTATTGTTTTGATACTTCTTGATTGTGAGTTCCTTTAAGACTTCGTGCAAATATGTTACATGTTCAATTGTTGTGGTTACCGGTGTAGTTATCACGTGCTTATCATGTCTTGTTGTTTTGTTAAGGTTATTATGCTTCTTGGTTTTTTCGTGATCCTTATTATGTACTATTCATGCTTGAATTGATGATTATTCATATTGGACAAGACTTATGATATTCTCTTGGTAATTGACCATTGTTGAGTATTAACTCAAGTTGAGATCTATATTGTGAAGTTAACTGTTGAGACAAGATTGGTTATTGTTGATTCCCTTGCTGGGATGTTATTATTTCTATTGTTGATTCCCTTGCCTGGATGTTATTGTTTCTATTGTTGATTCCCTTGCCGGGATGTTATGGTTTCTATTGTTTGGGTGAGGAAGAGTGTAAAGCACGAAGGGTGATGTCGTGCATGATATTGTGATTGAGTGTTAATGCACGAAGGGAGATGTCGTGCCGGTATTGTGAGTGTTAATGCACGAAGGGTGATGTCGTGCCATATTCTGTAAGTGTAAAAGCATAAAGGGTGATGTCGTGCCACATTATTGAGAGTAAAAGCATGACGGGTGATGTCGTGCCACATTATTGAGATTAAAAGCACGAAGGGTGATGTCATGCCATATTTATGAGAGAGTAAAAGCTTGAAGGGTGATGCCATGCCGTTTCTGTTGATTTCTATGGTGAGGACGAGAGTAAAGCACGAAGGGGATGTTGTGCGCTTGTTACTGTATCTACTATTTTTGCTGGTGCCAAAGATGATAATTACCTTGCGTCTTTACTATTCCTCAACAATTTGCTCCCATCCCGTTGAGTTATTAGTAATATCGTGATTCAAAATAAAGGAATCTATACTACGTTGCTTTGCATGATCTCTTTTTAATTTGAACTCTTTGTCAGTATATATATATATATATATATATATATATATCAATACTTCAAATTTCAATAATTGTTACATTTATTATTCAATTAGATTCTCAATTAAATCTCTTTAAACCATCTAAGATGTATTTTACTTAAAAAGGGATTTCTACTAAATTGTAACTTATTAAATCTCATGTTAAAGGTAATAATTCATTTGATGTTGCATTTTAATTGAAAAGGGTACTTTCTTTACTCAAATGATTTCTTAACACAACTTCAGCTTTTCTCATTTATTTTCCTAATTGGTTTAGAAATTTTTAATTTACTTTATGTTATGTAAATGAGAATGTTGTGGTCAAAAGTGAAATGCAAAATATGTGGGCACAAGATGGCATGCGTGCTGAAGGTTCGGAAGTTGAGGTTATGACATGAGAAAATCGAAGATTGAGATGGTCAGGATTGTGTATAGATATGATGTGATTGATTGAGTTGACATTGCCTTCTTTATTTGAATACATTCTTACTTGTTTGTGTCCCTGTTATGTTAATGTTGATTTACTTGGTTATTTGATTTACGTGGTTACTGTTCGTTACTATCTGTGCTCTTCCTTTATTGTCTCTACTATTCATATTTTGATTTCTCTCTACTGTTGATATTACCTTGCTACCCTTATCCTGATATTTTATTATCATATCCTATTCATTTCATGTGATCGGTAGGTGTCTTGACTGTTCCTCGTCACTACCCCATCGAGGTTAGTCTTGATACTTACTGGGCATTGCCGTGGTGTGCTTATACTACACTTCTGTATATTTTTTTCTGTATAGATTCAGATATTGATTGATAGTAGCTGTGCGGATCATCGCAGTGGAGACTCAAGGTAACCTGTTGCTGCATTCGCAAGCCTCAGAGTCACCTTCATTTGTATTTACGTTCCATTGATTCCTTCTCGTTATGGAATAGTGTAGTATTTATTTTGTATAACTACTCTTAGAAAGGCTTATGACTTGTACAACCGGTTTTGGGGAATTGTGATTTATTTAGAGTTATTTAATTTGAAGTTAGTAATTGTTAATATTATTTTAGTTAATGTTAGGCTTACCTAGTTTAGAGACTAGGTGCCATCACGACTCCTTTGGAGGGATTTTGGGTCATGACAAGTTGGTATCAGAGCTCTAGGTTCATAGGTGCTACGAGTCATAAGCAGGTTTAGTAGAGTCTTGCAGATCGGTACGGAGACGTCTGTACTTATCTTCGGGAGGCTACAGAACTGTTAGGAATTTCAACTTCTTTCATTTCTTATCGTGCGATATTGATTCAGCTCGAAATGTATAACTTATGTTCCTTTACATCCACTAGTGTATAATATTACACTCTTAATGTCCTCTATGCGCCAGTGGTTCGTGATACTATAGACGGACTACGAGGGAGTCAGGGATGCTCAAACATTGTCTCAATGTGCTGTCCTGACTGAAGATATAGAGGTATTGAGAGACTATTTAGTTGTTCGCGCAACGACTTCCGACATCTGGTTGACGTGTGTGAGCTTGGAAAGGTTTAATTGGTTTAGTAGTCGTCGCGATTGTGGCAAGGTCACAAGGTGGGTGTTGATTGGGAATAGTTGGTGGTATTGGAGTACCTTGTGATTTGTGTTGTACGAGCTGCGAAGGTTAGTTTTGCAGATCATCATACATTGTTTTCTATGGCTTTGCGCCAAGTGGAGGAGTCCAACAACGGCATTCACATTGAAGAGTCAGATTTATATCAGTTTTAACCTGAGCTATATGTATATGTGGTATTGGTAGGTTCCTAGATTTAGGGTATGACTAAGGTCTGAGGTCTTACACGGGATGATGTTGGGGCTTACAGTATTTCTACGTCATTAATGGGTCTACATTTTAGCATCAAGGGGAGTCAGAGGAACAACTCCAGATTCCCATAAGGTCTATTCAGCGTGAGCATCGTGGTTGCGGCAGGACAGGGTGCTTCAGAGGAAATGCAATGGTTTATGAGCTTTTGAGCTACGTGGTTCATGCTAGGGTCATCTAAATGTGGGGCTGTGATGAGAATTATTGTATATCGACTATCCGAAGAAATGAGTTAGTTTAGTAGTGTTGGATCAACATAGCATTGGAAGTAAATGGTCTTTTGAATGGGAATTCTCTACTAGCATTTATGGCAACACTCTTGGATTGGACGGTTTGTGTGACTCGGTTGAGTTGGGGAGGTGCAGTTCTGATGGCTTAGTTGTATGCGGGCGGATCTCAGGGAGTTCTCGATGGTTTAGGCAACAACTTGAGTCGGCTGGCTGCTATGAGCATAAAGGATAGGTTGTACATTATAGATTTCTCCTAAATAGGTATCAACAATTAATAGGGTGTTGGCATTGTAGGCTATCATATGTGAAGTGTGTGCATTTTTGGAAAGGTCCTTAAGTTTTGGTTTGTAGTGCGTGGCTGGTAGCATGGTGATTACTGGGTTTTTGAGGCTTTCGAGGTTCATGTTTTGTTACATGGCCAGAAACTCTCTATGAGTGCTTCAGCAAAATGATAGGGTGTGAGTGATATATTGGCCATTTGAATTGCGTAGTTGAGTTTGAGAATGGAAATTTTGGTAATGTTAAGGTTTTGGGGGCTAGATGCCCTCAGATATAGACCATTTCCTGTTTGCGGATTGTGAAGAAACATTGATGATGATGTAGTTAATATGTGATTGATAGGTCAATAAGAATATGTACCTTGTATCAGGTCAAGTTTGTATGCTCCTGTAAGATTTCCATTTTGGTTATGTTATAAGGTAGAATGGATATTATTTATGCCCCTAGCCTATGTTATGTGCTACTCTTTTATGCGGTGCTAGGCAGTGAGGTTGTATGATTATTCCCTATGCATGTAGTAATTCTGTTCAGGCCTTATGGCAATGGGGCCGAGATATCCCTCGTGATGTTGATTTGCTCATTGCACCTTAGTTGTGCTTACTTCTTTCATGCTTTATCACTTTCATTCATTTTCCCCACAGTTTTATTTGTGCACTCTATTGTACTTGATATTAGTATTTATAGGATTAGTGAACTGGAGCATTTTGGCTCGATGAGCATTTGGGAGCGGGCTGCTCGCCACAACAGGTGTTATGTGGGATACCCATTTCATCGTGTTTAGTTGGTGTTGTGTTTTCCCTCCGTGGGACGATTTGATGAAAACTATATTTTTGTTGATACACATGTTGTTCTCATTAGATAATTCTTATACTTTGCTTTTTTTTATTTGTGTTGCATAATTGAGTTATCGCTGGTTTGGTGTACGAATTGTGTAATGTGAGAATTTGTGTGGTTCCGTGATGAGTTGTTAGTTGGGCTACTTGTATTGGCTGATATGAGGTTCTTAGACCTGAGGTTAGTACTATGGTTTTGGGGGTGAGTAGTGTTTGGGAAGTATAAGAGTGTTTCTGCTAAGATTTGGGTAATGCCCTTGGCGGGCGAGAGAGCCTCTTGACTTGTTGTCTTCATAGGCGTCTATGAGCTCCTGCATGTGTCTTTATTATGAGCAACGTCGTGGAGGTCCGGAACAAGGTTATATTCAATGTGAAGTGTATTGTCGGCATCTAGGATGGTATTTGAGCAGCTGTGGTGGTCAGAGGTTATTGCTTCGGGCATTTGAGTTGTATGGAGCAACATGTGATTGTATTTTGGACTGGGATTTTGGCTCGATTTAGCTTGTTAAGGTTCATTCAGTGTGATGATGTGGGATTCGGTCCTATGATGGATTTCAGATGTTGAGGTTTGGGTTTCTGTTCTAAGGATTTTGGGCTAAGGAGGAGATAAGACCTTCAATCAAGTTGCATTGTCAGTTCTGCTTAGGTTGGGTGATGGGGAATCAACCCTAGGTGTATGTACTGTGAGCTCATGCAGTGGTTCGATGGCTTTAGAACGACTCCAGGCAAGTTCAAGGAAGAACGTACGTTTAAGTGTAGGAGGATGTAATGACCAGACTGGTCGTTTTGAGCAATTGCATTTGATTCGGCAGTTTGAGGTCACGGGCAGCTTCATATTAGGTGTATCGACTAGCGTGCATGTTTGGATTCTGTTTCCGGATGATTCAGATTCAAATTGGGAGAAAGAAACTAGTTTTGGAAGTTTAAACGGTGAAAATTTGACCGAAATTGGACTTTTGAGTAGATGGCCCCGGGATGGGTTGTGGGTGGTCTCAATAGTTTTGTATTGTGATTTTGGACTTAGGCACACGTCCGGATTTTTATTTGAGGTACGTAGGGTGATTGAGGTGTTTTGACAAAAGTTGGAAAAAGTTAAAGCTTGGAAAATGGAGAAGTTTGACCCATAGTTGACTATTGTGATATCGAGGTCGGAATGCGATTCAGATAGTTGGAATAGCTCTGTTATGTCATTTTGGACTTGTCTGCAAAATTTGGCGTCATTCCAGATTGATTTAATAGGTTTCGCACGAGTTTTGGAAGTTGGAAGGTTTGAAAGTTCCTAAGTTCGATTCATGGTGTGATTTGTTGTTTGGCGTTGTTTGATGTGATTTGAGACCTCGAACGAGTCCGTGTTAGGTTTTTTAACTTGTTTTCCTGTTTAGACGGGGTCCCGGGGGCCTCGGGTGTGTTCCAGGTGGGCTACGGGCCATTTTCCCTTGTTTTTGAACTGTTGTTTCTGGTATCTGATATACTCATTCGCGTTCACGAAGCCCCTTCTGCATTCGCGAAGTGTCGCTGCTGGTCGCCTCATTTTCCTTCTTCATGTTCGCGTAAAACGCCTCGCGTTCGCAATGCTCTATCTCTTCCTTCATCGTGTTTGCATTTGTCCATCGCGTTCACGTAGTTATGCCATCCCACCCTTCGCGTTCGCGAAGAGTAGTCTTGGGCCATCAGACTTTCCTTCTTTGCGTTCGTGGATGCATTGTCGCATTTGCGATGAGCAACCTGGGCAACCTTCACTTTTCTTCTTCAATAATGCGATACTCCCTCCGCGTTTGCGATGCACAAAAGCCTGGGTGGACATGATATAATTCCAAATCGAGGGTTACACCATTTTCACCATAACTTGACTTGTGGAGCTCGGTTTTGAGCGATTCTTTGAGGGGTTTTCATACAAATCGATTGGGTAAGTGTTCTTCACCTAGAATCAAACATATTCCATGATTTTATCTTCTTTTCATCATTTAATTTATGTTTTGGGTTGAGAGAAATGTTGGTTTTTGAAGGAAATTTCTAAAATGAAAAATCATGATTTGGGGGACCAAATGGTATCGGAATTTGATAAATTTTGTGTGGTTAAACTTGTATTAGAATGGGTATTTGGTTTTTGTAAAATTTGTCAGGTTCCGAGGTGCGGGCCCGGGGGTCGACTTTTGGACCGATTGTTGGATTTTGTTAAATATTGAGACTTTATGATCCGGAATAGATTCTTAGGTTTTTTATTTGTACTTTGAATTTAAATTGGTTAGATTTGAGCCGTCCGGAAGTCTTTTCACCCGAGAAGTGCATTTTAGATTATCGGTTTGTCGTCTTTGAGGTAAGTATCTTGCCTAACCTTGTGTGGGGGACTTCTCCTTAGGATTTGAATCTTTTATGCTAATTGTAGTCCGTGCATGCGAGGTGACGAGTGGGTGCTCAGACTTATTTGTGGGAAATTTTCCCTTAGGGTTCTTAGGTCCTTATGTTCATTATGTGAAAGTATGCCATTATGATTGAGTTTTTTAATTGCTTAAATTACCTCTATATGCTCCATGTGATGTTGTTAGCTTTCCCCTGATTCTTACTTGTTACTTGACCCTTATTTTCCTTAATTGAAGTGATTGTCTTCCTTATTGTTTTGATACTTCTTGATTGTGAGTTCCTTTATGACTTCGTGCAAATATGTTACATGTTCAATTGTTGTGGTTACCGGTGTAGTAATCATGTGCTTATCCTGTCTTGTTGTTTTGTTAAGGTTATTGCACTTCTTGGTTCTTCCGTGATACTTATTATGTACTATTCGTGCTTGAATTGACGATTATTGATGTTGGACAAGACTTATGATATTCTATTGGTAATTAACGTTTGTTGAGTATTGACTCAAGTTGAGATCTATATTGTGAAGTTAATTGTTGAGACAAGATTGGTTATTGTTGATTCCCTTGTCGGGATGTTATTATTTTTATTGTTGATTTCCTTGACGGGATGTTTTGGTTTCTATTGTTTGGGTGAGGAAGAGTTTAAAGCACGAAGGGTGTTGCCGTGCATGATATTGTGATTGAGTGTTACTACACGAAGGGAGGTGTCGTGCCGATATTATGAGTGTTAATGCATGAAAGGTGATGTCGTGCCATATTCGGTGGGTGTAAAAGCATGAAAGGTGATGTCGTGCTACATTATTGAGAGTAAAAGCATGAAGGGCGATGTCGTGCCACATTATTGAGAGTATAAGCACGAAGGGTGATGCCGTTCCATGTTTATGAGAGAGTAAAAGCACGAAGGGTGATGTCGTGCCGTTTCTGTTAATTTTTATGGTGAGGACGAGAGTAAAAGCATGAAGGGTGATGTCGTGCCGTTTCTGTTAATTTTTATGGTGAGGACGAGAGTAAAAGTATGAAGGGTGATGTCGTGCACTTGTCACTGTTTCTACTATTTTTGTTGGTGCCAAAGATGATAATTACCTTGCTTCTTTACTTATTTACTATCAGTATTTGATATTCCCTTCAATATTTTGCTCTCGTCCCGTTGAGTTATTAGTAATCATAATTTAAAATAAACGAATTTATACTACGTTGCTTTGCATGATCTCTTTTTTATTTGAACTCGCCGTAATTATATATATATATATATATATATATATATATATATATATATATATATATATATATATATTTCAATACTTTAAATTTCAATAATTGTTACATTTATTATTCAATTAGTTTCTTAATTAAATCTCTTTAAACCGTCTGAGATGTATTTTACTTAAAAAGGGATTTCTACTAAATTGTAATTTAGTAAATCTCATGTTAAAGGTAATGATTTATTCAATGTTGCATTTTAATTGAAAAGTGTACTTTCTTTACTCAAATGATTTCTAAAAACAACTTCATCTTTTCTCGCTGATTTTTCTAGTTGGTTTAGGAATTTTTAATTTACTGTATAATATGTAAATGAGAATGTTGTGGTGAAAAGTGAAATGCAAAATATGTGGGCACAAGATGCCATGTGTGCTGAAGGTTCAGAAGTGTGACGACCCGACCAGTCATCTTATGAATTACCGCCTCGTTTTCCCCATTTTTGCTTCATTGTGCTTTTTTTATCCGTGTTATGTGGTATAGGGTTGGTAGGTACGAATCCGAAATGATTTTAGTAAGGTCTAAGACACTTAGACTCTTTTGAGGAAGCTTAAGTTGGAAAAGTTAACCGGATGTTGACTTATGTGTTAGAGGGCTCGGATGTGAATTACGATGGTTCGGTTAGCTTCGGGAGGTGATTTGGGACTTAGGAGCATGATCAGAATGTGTTTTGGAGGTCCGGAGTAGATTTAGGCTTGAATTGGCGAAGTTGATATTATTGCGATTTCCGGTTGGTAGGCGAGATTTTAATATATGGGTCAGAATGGAATTCCGAGAGTTGCAGTAGTTCCCTTGTATTATTTGGGACGTGTGTGCAAAATTTCAGGTCATTCGAATGTGGTTCAGTTGGGTTTTTGATCAAAAGCGGAATTCAGAAGATTTTTGAAACTTAGGCTTGAATCCGATGTGTTTTGGTTTATTTGATGTTGTTTGAGGTGTTTTGAAGATTGGTACAAGTTTCAAAAAGGTTTTAGGATATGTTTGTGCCTTTGGTTGAGGTCTCGGGGGGCTCGGGTAAGTTTCGAGGGGCTGAACGGATCGTTTTAAGTTAAGAAAAATTGGAGATTTTGGTTTCAGTTGTTGCAGGCATTTTGGTCCTCGCGTTCGCGAAGTGTCAGGAAGGGAGGCGTGAGGTTTGGGCTTCGCGTTCGCGAAGGGCCAGAATAGTAAGCATCGCGTTCGCGAGAGGCATGGTCGCGTTCGCGTAGGTTGGTGAAGCTGGGGCATCGCGTTTGCGATGGTGGGGTCACGTTCGCAAAGAAGAATTTTGGTCAACGGAATTTTTGTGCTTCAGGAATGCGAGGCATTGACCGCGTTCGCGGAGAAGGAAATTAAGGCCTGGGCAGAAGGTTTAAAAGGTCGTCTTGTCCGCGAATGTGGGGTTTATATCTTCCATTGTTGGTCATTTTTGGAGCTTTTTGAAGGGTATTTAAGAGGGATTCGAGGGGAATCACTTGGATGTAAGATTCTTGGACTTAAAACTCGATTCTAATGTGAATTCCACCTAAATAGTTATGGAAAATAAGCCAAAAATTGAAGAACTAGAGCTTAGAAATTTAGACATTTGATTGAGGATTTGAAGGACAATTTGAGGTCAGATTTCAGAACTTTTGATATGTATGAACTCGTGGGGAGATAAGGAATCTATTGATATAAAAATTATCAAATTCCGAGATGTGGGCCCGGGGGTCAGGTTTTGGTAATTTCAGGATTTGTGTCGTATCTTGATTATTTTCACTTGGGCTTCATTCCCTTAGCATATTTTGACGTCCTCGTTCTGATTTTGGATAGATTCGACGCGAGTGGAGGCCGATTCCAGGGGCAAAGGTGTCGCGGGCTAGAAATTTGACCGGTTCAAGGTGAGTAATGATTGTAAATGATGTTCTGAGGGTTTGAAACCTCGGATTGCACATCGTAGTGCTATATTGAGGTGACGAACACGCTTAATGACGAGCGTGGGGTCCTGCACTGTTGGGGATTGTGACTTGGTCTATCCTAAATGACTATTTTACCACGTATTTGACTGAAATCTATTTGCTATCATCATGATTTGGGTTGAATGCCATATTTGGGCCTTGTGCCAACTATTGGAGCCCTTCGGAGATTTTTACTGATATTTCCTCACTGCTTTGACTTTATACTTGATCTCAGTCATGTTATATTTCACTGTTTTTCGTACTCAGCCATGTTTACTCTATTTTAACACTTACATGATCATTTAAATGATATTTCTGGGCTGAGAACTGAGAATCATGTTTTACTATTGCCCGAGTGGCTTGTGAGGATTTTGACTAAGTGAGGCCGAGGGCCTATGTTGTGAGGAAACATTTGATACTAATTATGAGGCCGAGGGCCTGAGATTTATACGTCACAAGGTGGCTTGATTGATATTAGGCCGAGGTCCTAGTGATGATGCCACGAGGTGGCTTGATATTACGCTTTGGCCGTAAAGGGTCCCTCCAGGAGTCTATACGCCCCAGTGAGCGCGGGTACCCATTGTGATGTGAGATTGAGCCCGAGGGGCTGGTATTGTTCTATGTGATGGCCCGAGGGGCTGGTATTGTTTTGAGATATTGCCTGAGGGGCGGATTTGTTGATACTATGCCCGATGGGTGAACCTTTATGTGTTAATTTTTCATAATTGTCTGGCAATTACCTGCTTAGTTGTTGAAAAAGGCTTTTCATGAAGTTAATTTTGAGTTAAAGAATTTTTACCTATCTTTCACTGGTTTACTGTTTTTAAATGGTTTTCCTGCTTTCAGTCTTTATTTATGATTATTACTCACTGAGTTGGAGTACTCACTTTATTCCCTGCACCCTGTGTGCAGATTCAGGCGTATCTGGTCCCGCTCCCGAGTGCTGATCATTCCGGCTCAAGTTAATCTGAGGAGTCTCTAGGTAGTTGTTGGCGTCCGCAGCCCGGAGCTCTTCCCTATCTTAGCCCTTCATGCTCTTAGTTTTCTGTATTAAACTATGTAGTTATATTTGGATTATTTCGTTTTTCTAGATGCTTATGACTAGTGACATCTCGATATTGTGCAGTGTTTAGGTTGTATTGCGCATATTATGCTATCATTTGCTTAAACTTTGGTTTATTTATTCATGTTTAGACTGTTTCTTATTGTTTTATTGTTAATTAATTGGAAAATGGGAAGTGTTGGCTGGCCTTGTCTTCACGAGAGGCACCATCACGACCGGGTTCCGGTTTAGGGTCGTAACAAGTTGGTATCAGAGCCTAGGTTACATAGGTCTCACGAGTCATGAGCAGGTTTAGTAGAGTTTGGCGGATCGGTACAGAGACGTCTGTATTTATCCTCGAGAGGCTGTAGAACCTTTAGGAAAGACTTGATATTCTTGAAATTCTTGTCGCTTGAGTTTATTGATCCGAGTACTAAACTTCTATTGTTCTATTCTCTAACAGATGGTGAGGACACACGCTACCGGTCAAGATGGACGACCACCGGTACCACCAGCCGTGGCCACCAGAGGCCGAGAATGCGACCATGGACATGGTAGAGGTAGAGTAGCTAAGGAAGCACCTGTAGATCCACCAGCTGCCCCAATTCAGGATCAGGTCCCAGTTATAGGCGCTCCAACAACACCAGCTCAGGCACCAGCTGTGCCCATTGTGATTCCGGGTCTTCAGGAGGCCTTGGCTCAGATCTTATCAGTTTACACTGGCCTAGCTCAGGCTGTTTCAGCCACTACAACCGTAGCTACTTCTCAAGCTGGGAGAGGCAATCAGACTCCCGCCGATCGCACACCTAAGTAGGTCGTGTAGGGACTTCAGACACCGCGGGCATATCCAGCCCATCCGGTTGCAGCTGCTCAGGACTATGTAGTTCCTGCCATGCCAGAGGATGAGCAGTGTAGGTTGGAGAGGTTTGGTAAACTGCAGCCTCCGACCTTCAGTGGTGCAAAGGGCGAGGATGCCCAGGATTTCTTGGATAAGTGCCAGAGGATGCTTCATACAACGGGTATTCTGGAGACTAGCGGGGTCGCTTTCACTACTTATCAGATTTCTAGAGTTGCCTTCACTTGGTGGGAGGCTTTTGAGAGGCGTAGGCCTGTTGGTGCAGCACCTCTTACCTGGCAGCAATTCTCCATTATCTTTCTGGAGAAGTATGTGCCACAGTCCCGCAGAGAAGAGCTGCATAGGGAGTTTGAGTGGTTGCGTCAGGGAGAGATGACTATGATGCAGTACAAGATGAGGTTCTCTGAGTAAGCTCATCATGCAATTTGGATGGTTCCAATAGATAGAGAGAGGATTGGGAGGTTTGTTGATGGCATCTCTTATCAGCTTCGTATTCTCATGACCAGGGAGAGGGTGATTGGTGCTACTTTCGAGGAGGTTGTGGATATTGCTCGTCAAATTGAGTCATTCATCGCCAGGAGCAAAAAGAGAGGGAGGCCAAGAGGCCTCGAGGATCTAGTAGTTATAGTGGTACTCCTTCGAGAGGTCAGTTTCAGCACGACAGAGGTCGTCCATTCAGGCATGCTCAGCCAGCTTGCCCAGGTTATCGTGGGGCATCATCGGGTCATGGTTCTCATAGTTCTCATTAGGAGCAATCATCACTTAGTGCCCTTCCAGCTTAGAGTTCGTCTTGTGCTCCATCAGTTCAGGGCTCTTCTATGCCGAGTGCATCTGCTAGTCATACCGAGGCTAGGGGTTCCCTTCAGTCCCCTTCTCCAGCACCTGGGAGTTGTTATGAGTGTGGTGAGATGGGTCATATGTGGAGGCAGTGCCCTCGTCGTCTTGCAAGCTCATCTTAGTAGAGGGTCAGTCATCGGCTTCAGCGCCAATTACCTCACCACCACCCGCACATCTAGCTAGGGGTGGAGGTCAGTCAGCTAAGGGTCGCCCCCAGAGGGGGAGGTCGATTAGGTGGCGGTCAGGCCCGTTTCTATGTACTTCTAGGCAGACCCGATGCTATTGCTTCAGATGTTGTCATTATAGGTATTGTTTCAGTCTGCTACAGAGATGCCTCTGTATTATTTGATCCAGGTTCTACCTTTTCATATGTGCCATCATACTTTGCTCATTATTTGGGTACGCCCCATGAGTTTCTTGCTTCACCTATTAATGTATCTACCTCGGTGGGCGATAATGATGTTGTAAACAGTGTGTACCGGTCGTGTGTGGTGACTATTAGGGGTCTGGAGACCCGTGCAGACCTTTTATTATTGTGTGTGGTGGATTTCTATGTCATTTTGGGCATGGATTGGCTATCTCCTTGTCATGCTATTCTAGACTGTCATGCTAAGACAGTCACATTGGCTATATGGGTGTGCCGCGGATTGAGTGGCGAGGTGTGACTGATTATGTTCCCAGTAGGGTGATCTCATTCTTGAAAGCCCAGTATATGGTTGGGAAGGGTTGTCTTTCGTATCTAGCCTTTGTGAGGGATATCGGTACTGAGACTCCTAGTATTGATTCTGTTCCAGTTGCGAGGGATTTTCCCGATGTGTTTCCTACAGACCTGCCGGGCATGCCACCGAACAGGGATATTGATTTTGGTATTGACCTGGTGTCGGGCACTCAACCCAATTCTATTCAACCATATCGTATGGCACCAGCGGAGCTGAAGGAGTTAAAGGAGCAGCTTCAGGAACTCCTTGAAGAGGGGTTCATTTGGCGTAGTGTGTCACCTTGGGGTATGCTGATTCTATTTGAGAAGAAGAAGGATGGTACTATGAGGATGTGCATTGATTATAGCAATTGAACAAGGTAACAATTGATAACAAGTATCATTTGCCTCACATTGATGATTTATTCGACCAGCTTCAGGGAGCGAGAGTGTTCTCCATGATTGATCTCTGTTCAGGTTATCACCAGTTGAAGATCAGGGACTCAGATATTCTTAAGACAACTTTCAAGACCCGATATGGTCATTATGAGTTATTGGTGATATCTTTTGGGCTGACCAATGCCCCAGCAGCGTTCATGCATTTGATAAATAAAGTGTTTCAGCCTTATCTCGACTTGTTTGTCATAGTCTTCATTGATGCTATTCTCGTAGTCAGGAGGAGCACACGGAGCATTTGAGAGTTGTGTTGCAGAGATTGAGGGAGGAGAAGCTTTATGCAAAATTCTCAAAGTGCGAGTTTTGGCTCAGTTCATTGGCTTTCTTGGGGCACGTGTTGTCCAGCGAGGGTATTCAGGTTGATCCGAAGAAGATAGAGGCAGTTCAGAGTTGGCCCAGACTGTCCTCAGACACAGAGATTCGCAGCTTTCTTGGTTTGGCGGGTTATTATCATCGTTTTGTTCAGGGATTCTCATCTATCGCATCGCCCTTGACCAAGGTGACTCAGAAGGGTGCTTCATTTGTATGGTCAAGCGAGTGTGAGGAGAGCTTTCAGAAGCTCAAGACAGCTTTGACCACAGCTCCACTGTTAGTTTTGCCATCAGCTTCAGGTTCATATATCATGTATTTCGATGCTTCGAGAGTTGGTATTGGTTGTGTATTGATGCAGGAGGGTAGAGTTATTGCTTATTCTTCTTGTCAGTTGATGCCCCATGAGAAGAACTACCCCGTTCATAATTTGGAGTTGGTTGTCATAGTTTATGCGTTGAAGATTTGGAGGCATTACTTGTATGGTGTGTCTTGTGAGGTGTTTACTGATCATCGTAGCCTTCAGAACTTGTTTAAATAGAAGGATCTCAATTTGAGGTAGCGGAGGTGGTTGGAGTTGCTTAAAGATTATGATATCACTATATTGTACCATCCGGGAAAGCCCAACGTGGTGGCCGATGCTTTGAGCCGAAAGGCGGTGAGTGTGGGGAGTTAGGCATATATTCTAGTTGGGGAGAGACCTCTTGCAGTTGATGTTCAAGCCTTGGCCAATCGGTTCGTGAGGTTGGATGTTTCGAAGCCCAGACGGGTGTTGGCTTGTATGGTTTCTCGGTCTTCCTTATATGATCGCATCAGAGAGCGCCAATATGATGATCCGCATTTGTTTGTCCTTAAAAATAGAGTTCAGCATGATGATGCCAGAGATGTGACCATTGGTGATGATGGGGTGTTGAGGATGTAGGGCCGAATTTGTGTACCCAATGTGGATGGGCTTCGGGAGTTGATTCTGGAGGAGGTGCATAGCTCGCGGTATTCCATTCATCCGGGTGTCGCAAAAATGTATCAAGATTTGAGGCAACATTATTGGTGGAGAACAAGGAAGAAAGACATTGTGGGATTTGTAGCTCGGTGTCTCAATTGCCAGCTGGTGAAATATGAGGCATCAGAGACCTTCTTGTTTCAGCAGATAGATATTCCAGAGTGGAAGTGGGAGAGGATCACTATGGACTTTGTTGTTGGACTTCCACGGACTTTGAGGAAGTTTGATGCTATTTGGGTGATTATGGATCGACTGACCAAGTCTGCACACTTCATTCCTATGTGTACTACCTATTCTTCAGAGCGGTTGGCAGAGATCTATATCCGGGAGATTGTTCCTTTGCATGGTGTCCACGTTTCCATCATTTCAGATAGGGGCACTCAGTTTACTTCGTAGTTTTGGAGGTTTGTGCAGCAAGAGTTGGGTACTCAGGTTGAGTTAAGCAGAGCTTTTCACCCTCAGACGGATAGGCAGCCAGAGTGCATTATTCAGATATTAGAGGACATGTTGCGTGCTTGTGTCATTGATTTCGGAGGGTCATGGGATCAGTTTCTAATGCTTGCAGAGTTTGCTTATAACAACAACTACCAGTCAAGTATTCAGATGGCTCCATATGAGGCTTTGTATGGGAGGCGGTGTAGATCTCCAGCCGGTTGGTTCGAGCCTGGTGAGGCTAGGCTATTGGGGACAGACTTGGTGTAGGATGCCTTAGAAAAGGTGAAGGTGATTTAGGAGAGGCTTCATACAGCGCAGTCAAGGCAAAAGAGCTATGCTGATAGGAAGGTTCGGGATGTGTCCTACATGGTTGGCGAGAAGGTTTTGTTGAAGGTTTCACCCATGAAGGGTGTTATGAGATTTGGGAAGAAAGGGAAATTGAGTCCTCGGTTCATTGGGCCTTTTGAGGTGTTTCAGAGGATTGGGGAGGTGGCTTATGAGCTTGCTTTGCCACCCAGCTTATCGAGTGTGCATTTGGTGTTTCATGTTTCTATGCTCTGAAATATATTGGAGATCCGTCTCATGTTTTGGATTTTAGCACAGTTCAATTGGATGATGATTTGACTTATGATGTGGAGCCAGTAGCTATCTTGGTTCGTCAGGTTCGAAAGTTGAGATCAAAGGATATAGCTTTGGTGAAAGTGCAGTGGAGAGGTCGACCTGTGGAGGAGGGTACTTGGAAGACCGATCGGGAGATGCAAAGCAGATACCCTCACCTGTTTGAGGCTTCAGGTATGTTTCTTGACTCGTTTGAGGACGAACATTTCTTTAAGTTGGGGAGGATGTGACGACCCGTCCAGTCGTCTTATGAGTTACTACCCCGTTTTCCCTATTTTTGCTTCTTTATGCTTTGTTTTTTCCCCATTTCTGCTTCTTTATGCTTTGTTTATCCGTGTTATGTGGTTTCGGGTTGGTCGAATCAAATCCGGAATGATTTTGGTAAGGTTTGAGACACTTGGTCTTTTTTGAGGATGCTTAAGTTGGAAAAGTCAACTGGATGTTGACTTATGTATTAGAGGACTCGGATGTGAATTCCGATGGTTTGGGTAGCTTCGGGAGATGATTTGGGACTTAGGAGCGTGATCGAAATGAGTTTTAGAGGTCTGGAGTATATTTAGGCTTGAATTGGCGAAGTTGGTATTTTGGTGATTTCTAGTTGGTAGGCGAGATTTTGATATAGGGGTCGGAATGGAATTCCAAGAGTTTCAGTAGTTCCTTGTGTAATTTGGGATGTGTGTGCAAACTTTTAGGTCATTCGGACGTGGTTCAGTTGGGTTTTTGATCAAAAGCAGAATTCAGAAGATTTTGGAAACTTAGGCTTGAATCCGATGTGTTTTGGTTCATTTGATGTTGTTTGAGGTGTTTTGAAGATTGGTACAAGTTTCAATAAGGTTTTAGGATATGTTGGTGGCTTTGGTTGAGGTCCCTGGGGCCTTCGGTGAGTTTCGAGGGGTTGAACGGATCGTTTTAAGTTAAAAAAAATTGTAGATTTTGGTTTCAGTTGTTGCAGGCATTTTCGTCTTCGCGTTCGCGAAGGGTCAGGAAGGGAGGCATCAGGTTTGGCCTTCACGTTCGCGAAGGGGATTCTCGCGTTCGTGAAAGGCCGGAATAGTAAGCATCACGTTCGAGAGAGGCTTGGTCGCGTTCGCGTAGGTTGGTGAAGCTGGGGCATCGCGTTCGCGATGGTAGGCTCACGTTCTCGAAGAAGAGTTTTGGTTAAAGGAATTTTTGTGCTTCGCGAACGCGGCAGATGGTTCAAAAGGTCGTCTTGTCCGCGAAGGGGATTGAATAGGGATTCAAGGGGAATCACTTGGAGGTAAGATTCTTGGACTTAAAACTCAATTCTAATGTGAATTCCACCTAAATAATCATGGAAATTAAGCCAAACATTGAAGAACTAGGGCTTGAAAATTTAGACCTTTGATTGAGGATTTGAAGGACCATTTGAGGTCGGATTTTAGAACTTTTGATATGTATGAATTCGTGGAGAGAAAAGGAATCTATTGATGTAAAACTTATAAAATTCCGAGACGTGGGCCCGGGGGTCGGGTTTTGGTAATTTTGAGATTTGTGTCGTATTTTGATTATTTTCGCTTGGGCTTCATTCCCTTAGCATATTTTGACATCCTCATTCTGATTTTGGATAGATTCGACGTGAGTGGAGGCCGATTCAAGGGGCAAAGGCGTCGCGGGCTATAGATTTGACCGGTTCGAGGTGAGTAATGATTGTAAATGATGTTCTAAGGGTTTGAAACACCGGATTGCTCATCGTAGTGCTATATTGAGGTGACGCACACGCTTGATAACGAGCATGGGGTCATGCACTATTGGGGATTGTGACTTGGTCCGTCCCGAATGACTATTTTACCGCGTATTTGACTAAAATATATTTGTCATCCAAATGATTTGGGCTGAATGCCATCTTTGGGCCTTGTGCCAACTATTGGAACCCTTCGGGGATTTTTACTGGGATTTCCTCATTGCTTTGACTTTATACTTGAACTCAGTCATGTTGTATTTCACTGTTTTTCGTACTCAGCCATGTTTACTCTATTTTAACACTTACATGATCATTTAAATGATATTTCTGGGCTGAGAATCATGTTTTACTATTGCCCGAGTGGCTTGTGAGGATTTTTACTGAGTAAGGCCGAGGGACTATGTTATGAGGAAACATTTGATACTGATTATGAGGCCGAGGGCCTGAGATATATATGCCACGAGGTGCCTTGATTGATATGAGGCAGAGGGCCTAGTGATAATGCCACGAGGTGGCTTGATATTGCGTTTGGGCCGTAAGGGGCCCTCTAGGAGTCTGTACACCCCCAGTGAGCGTGGGTACCCATTGTGATGTGAGATTGAGCTCGAGGGGCTGGTATTGTTCTATGTGATTGACCGAGGGGCTGGTATTGTTCTGAGATGTTGCCAGAGGGACGAATTTGTTGATAATGTGCCGAGGGGCGAACCTTTATGTATTTAGTTTTAATAATTGACTGGAAATTACCTTCTTAATTGTTGAAAAAGGCTTTTCGTGAAGTTAATTTTGAGTTAAAGTATTTTTACCTATCTTTCACTGGTTTACTGTTTTTAAATGGTTTTACTGCTTCATTATAGCATGCTTTGTGCCTTACGTGATTTTTTGTTTTCAGTCTTTATTTATGATTATTACTCAATGAGTTGGAGTACTCATTTTACTCCTTGCACCCTGTGTGACGATTCAAGCATATCTGGTCCCGCTCCCGAGTGCTGATCATTCCGGCTCAGGCGGATCTGAGGAGTTTCTAGGTAGCTGTTGGCGTTCGTAGCCCGAAGCTCTTCCCTATATTAGTCCTTCATGTTCTTAGTTTTCTGTATTAAACTCTATAGTTATATTTGGAGTATTCCGTTTTACTAGATGCACTTGACTAGTGACACCCCGATATCGGGTTGTGTTTGGGCTGTATTCCGCATATTATACTATCATTTGCTTAAACTTTGGTTTATTTGTTCATGTTTAGACTGTTTCTTATTGTTTAATTGTTAATAATTGGAAAATGGGAAGTGTCGACTGGCCTTGTCTTCACGAGAGGCACCATCACAACCTGATCTGGGTTTAGGGTCGTGACAGGAAGTTGTGGTTATGACATGAGAAAATTGAGGATTGAGATGGTCGGAATTGTGTATAGACCTGATGTGAGTGATTGAGTTGACATTGCCTTCTTTATTTGAATACATACTTACTTGTTTGTGTCCCTGTTATGTCAATGTTGATTTACTTGGTTATTTGATTTACGTGGTTACTGTTCGTTACTATTTGTGCTCTTCCTTTATTGTCTCTACTATTCATATTATGATTTCTCTCTGTTGTTGATATTACCTTGCTACCCTTATCCTGATATTTTATTATCATATCCTATTCATTTCATGTGATCGGTAGGTGTCTTGACTGTTCCTCGTCACTACCCCATCGAGGTTAGTCTTGATACTTACTGGGCATTGCCGTGGTGTGCTCATACTACACTTCTGTATATTTTTTTCAGTACAGATTCAGGTATTGATTGATAGTAGCTGTACGGATCGTCGCGGTGGAGACTCAAGGTAACCTGCTGCTTCGTTCGCAAGCCTCGGAGTCACCTTCATTTATATTTACGTTCCATTGATTCCTTCTCGTTCTGGAATAGTGTAGTATTTATTTTGTATAACTACTCTTAGAAAGGCTTATGACATGTACAACTGATTTTGGGGAATTGTGATTTATTTAGAGTTATTTAATTTGAAGTTAGTAATTGTTAATATTATTTTAGTTAATGTTAGACTTACCTAGTTTAGAGACTAGGTGTCATCACGACTCCTTCGGAGGGATTTTGGACAGTGACAGAAACTATAAAAATAAACTAGAATGTTTTACTTGTGGAAGTGTATAACACTTACCAAATATGTGCCAAAAAGGAATTAATAATAAAACAAGAAATTCACAATTAATAGAAGATTTTCAAGAAACTTTAATAAACGTAGACGAACATATGTCAGATAATGAAAGTGTATACTCTATAGTAATTATAGATACAGAAGAAAAAACTCAAATAGACACCTCAGAATCAGAAGAAAAAGAATTAGTAAATGAGATAGGATTAGAAAAATTAGATTTAGAAGAAATACAAGTAAATACATTAGTAAACATATCGGAAGAATGTACTCATAATTTTGAAAGGAATAAAGGATTATGTCACGACCCAAACTGGAGGTCATGACTAGCACCCGACCATACTTATCGAGCACCAACGTACATTTTATCTAACCTTTTTTTATTATCTTTTAAGGTTGACGAGATCAATATAAATGGTAGACCTAGATCATGGACAACCAGCAATAAAATATGATGGCATGAACATACATAGCAGGGGATGACCAGACAATCAAGAAACTACATATAAGGTATGAGCTACCACGCTACTATGAAAGACTATACAACAAAAACTAGCCGACAAGGCATACCAAACTATACATGAGCCGACACTTGTCTATGAGCCTCTAAAAGAACATAAGTGTTGCAACATAGCCGGAACAGGGCCCCGACATACCCATAATGTCTATAACAAAAATTGCATACCAAGACCAAGGCAAGTCCGGAGAAGGGATCTCGCCAATCACCGCTGAACTGGACAGTCTACTGTGGTGGGGGAGCTGCACCTGCCTGTCTATCAGGACCTGCAGCACGACATGCAGCGTCCACAAATAAAAGGACGTCAGTACGAATAAAGTACTGAGTATGTAAGGCAAGGAACCATAAATACGATCAGTAATGTAAGCAAGGATAGAGAATATACAACCTGTAACATCTTAGTACCTCTGAGGGCTACTTACATGAAATGCATGATACATATGTATAAATACATAAACCTTTAAAGCATTCGCCTCTGTGGGCATCATCATCATCATATCGTACCCGGCCATAATAGGCTCGGTAGAATCGTACCCGGCCACGTGGAGCTCGGTAAAACCCAACTGATCAGTGGTTGCACAATAGGTGCCGTACCCGGCCGACTATAGCGCGGCTCGGTAGAGTAAAATAGATACATATATATATAATGCATGCTCGACTCATGGAATCACATTCTAAGCCTTTCAGAGTGACGTAAGGTCGGTATCCTCTGTACACGTTATTAGGACCAACTCTTCATTACGAACCTTATAAGAATCAGGAAGTACCAACAACATTGATAACATAAGAATAAGAGAAGCAACATTAACATCAATCGTTCCATAAGAGGGAAAGCAATGTAAGTACTGCTAGCTTCTAAGAGTAGAGTATCTTTGGAAGCTCGTTCATTACATTATGTACAATCGGAGTCGTGCAAAAGAAGAAAAGGGATAGCCTCACATACCTTGTATATACTGCCCCAATCACAAGCTATGCAATTGTCACAACTCCTTAGTCTACAATAAGAGAAACGATACTATCGTTATCATTTAAGCGTCATAACTATTATGTATCGACCACAACCTATTTTACGTTGAAACGGACAGCACCTCCCCTATATATATGACTTCACACCATTCCAAACAATCACCAAACAGCCCAAACAACATCAATAATAAACATATTGAGCCTCCCAAAACAGTCCACGCACAACCTAATTACATCATACATACAACGACCACCGTAGTCGTGTCAAACGACCCGAAAATGTTACGAATCACTATCAGCCCACAACCCTACGTATATATGGTGTTCCTCCACACCCTTCCACCTCCAAAACTCCACAAAATAGTAGTAAAACACGCAGCCAATAGCAACACAAAACAGTCCATAAAACAGTCCGCTACAAGTGAATAACTCGAACTCACGGCTTCCGATCACTGTCCCGTGAGTTCTTACATGTATAGAACGAATTACCATGAATTCACAGCAGAGAAAAATGTATGAAAGATGGCAGTAACTTACCTTACTTGTTGGATAACTCAGCCCTTCCCTTGGTTCTTCAAACTCTAGGTTTTACCTTCAAATAGAACTTGAAAGAGAGGGAAAATCGATTAGGGTTTGTGTGGGATTTTTGGGGAGGAGTTGCAGGGGTTAACTTTGGTTTTGAGGGTCTGAAATATGGATGAAATAACTGAGTTCATAACCCCTTAAAAGTCCTCTCTTGGCCGACTTAGGTCTTTTAATTTTGTCCTATCATTTTGGCAAGTAGGTGATGCACCTACTTGTCATCTACCAATCTGCGCAGGCTTGCGAAAATAAGAATATCTCTATACTCCAAGATCGTATTGACAAATGGTTTAATGTGTTGGAAACTAGACTCGTAGACCTTTAATTTGGTGGGTAGATCACCCCGTAATTCCTTGTAAATTAGGACAAAAGCTTAGAAACATTTAACCCAATGTTTAAGTAAAATTATGAGCCTAAGTTGTGACAACGTTTGTCGACTTTTGTTTCATAACTCGTTTGACTTCAAGACTTATGATACGGATATTATATGATTCAAACACTTTAATACATGACCTTGAGTGTATTAAGAACCTCTAGGTTTACCTGAAAATACGAGTTACAACATCCTTGATTCGTTTAACTTCTAATACTTGTTAATCACCCTTATACACCCTTGTATCACTTAAGACCAATAGGATTAACTTCTTATCATCTCAAAGGTAATTCCTTATTGAATTTATGTTAACTAATATATGGCATGAACTAATGCATGTGGATATGGGTTGTAACACCCTTCCCCCATTAGGAACATTCGTCCTCGAATGTAAGGGTTCATGGGGAGTTTAAATCATCGTGGATTTCGGTCAAGTTTCTCCCATAAATAGAGGACAAACTTGCAAGCGGTTAACTCAACATATGGCCTTACAAGAGTATGCAAAGCATTATGGACATGTACATTATCTACATATCGCCATTTTGTATTAAGGAAGAGTATTCTCAAGTTATTGCTTACCTCATAGAGCCATTTCACTTTCCAATGTATCATGTGTTCCACCAGCATCCTTGTTATCTTCATTTTGGAATTGGTACGGGTATTTAGACTTCATCTCCTCTTCTGCTTCCCATGTTATTTCTTCCATATTCTTGTTCCTCCACAATACTTTGATGGAAGCTACATTTTTTGTTCTCAGCTTGCGAACTTGTCGATCTAATATAGCCACTGGCACTTCTTCATATGATAGGTCCTCTATAACCTGTACATCTTTGATAGGGACGACTCGAGAAGGGTCTCCAATACATTTCCTCAACATAGATACATGGAATACCGGGTGGACAAATTCCAATTCGGATGGCAATTCTAACTCATAAGCAACCTGTCCAATCCGTCGAAGAATTTTATACGGCCCGATATACCTTGGACTCAGCTTACCTTTCTTCCCAAAATGCATAATACCCTTCATTGGTGAGATCCTCAGGAAAACCCAATCACCAACCTCAAACTCTAGATCACAACGTCGGACATCAGAATAAGATTTTTGCCTGCTTTGTGCCGTCCTCAATCGCTCTTGTATCACTTTCACCTTCTCAATAGCTTGGTGAATCAAATCTGGCCCATATAATTCTGTTTCACCGACTTCGAACCATCCAACTGGTGATCTACATCTCCTCCCGTATAGTGCCTCGTATGGGGCCATTTTAATACTGGAATGGTAGCTATTATTATAGGCGAATTCTATGAGTGGAAGATGATCATCCCAATTCCCCTTAAAATCTAGAACACATGCTCGTAACATATCTTCCAGTGTCTAAATGGTATGTTCGGCCTGTCCGTTAGTCTGCGGATGAAATGCAGTGCTGAGATTCACTTGTGTGCCTAAACCCTTCTGAAAAGACCTCCAAAAGTTAGCTGTAAATTGAGCTCCTCGGTCTGATATAATAGATACCGGCACACCATGAAGCCTAACAATCTCCTTGATATACAACTTCGCATAATCTTCAGCCGTGTAAGTTGTCTTAACTGGCAGAAAATGGGCACATTTTGTAAGTCGATCAATTATCACCCAGATGGAGTCAAACTTATGATAAGAGCGAGGTAATCCAATAATGAAGTCCATATTAATCACCTCCCATTTCCAGGTCGGAATCTCTATATTCTGAAGCAATCCACCGGGTTTCTGATGTTCTATCTTTACTTGTTGACAATTGGGACACTGGGCTACAAATTCTGCAATAGACTTCTTCATGTTATCCCACCAATACTGCTCCTTGACATCATGATACATCTTTGTCGAGCCGGGATGGATGGAATATCGGGATTGATGAATCTCATTCATAATCTTCTCTCGCAACCCTGCCACATTAGGCACACATAATCGGCCCTGGTATCTCAGTGCCCCATCTCTTCCGATCTCAAAAGCCATACTTTTACACTGCTGAATGCTCTCTCTTAATCGTACTAAGATAGGATCTTCATATTGCCGTGCTTTTACCTCGGCTACCAAAGATGATTCTGATGTATTCTGTACAGTAACACCTCCGTCATCAGAGTCTAACAATCTGATTCTCATATTGGCTAGCTGATGAAGCTCTTTAGTCAACCCCCATCTACCTGCCTCAATATGTACTAAGCTTCCCATTGATTTACGGCTGAGAGCGTCTGCCACAACATTGGCTTTACCGGGATGATACAATATCTCGACGTCATAGTCTTTCAATAATTCAAGCCACCTACGCTGCCTCAAATTCAACTCTTTCTACTTGAAGATGTATTGTAAACTCTTGTGATCTGTGTAGATGTCAACATGGATGCCGTATAAGTAGTGCCGCCATATCTTCAAAGCATATATTACTGCAGCCAATTCCAAATCATGGGTTGGATAATTCTTTTCATGCTTCTTCAATTGTCTTGATGCATAAGCAATCACCTTCCCACGCTGCATCAATACGCACCCCAAACCTATACCTGAGGCATCACAATATACCACATAACCTTCTGTTCCTTCAGGAAGAGTGAGCACTGGTGCGGATGTCAATCGATTCTTTAGCTCCTGAAAACTACGTTCACAAGTGTAAGACCGCTGGAACTTGGTAGCTTTCTATGTTAACTTAGTCAATGGTGATGATATAGAGGAAAACCCTTCCACAAACCGCCTATAATATCCTGCTAGCCCTAGGAAGCTGCGGACTTCTGATGGTGTTGTAGGTCTCGGCCAATTCTTTACTGCATCGATCTTCTGAGTGTCGACACTAATACCCTCGTCAGATATCACATGGCCAAGGAACGCTACTGAGTTCAGCCAGAATTCACATTTGGAGAGCTTAGCATATAACTTACGATCCTGAAGCGTCTGTAATACTATCCGCAAGTGGCCCGCATGTTCCGCCTCCGAACGAGAATACACTAGAATGTCATCAATGAATACAATCACGAACACATCAAGATAGGGCCTGAATATAGTATTCATGAGATCCATAAAAGCTGCTGGGGCATTTGTTAGCCCGAACGACATCACCAAGAACTCAAAGTGCCCATATCTTGTCCGGAAGGCCGTCTTTGGAATATCCTTCTCCCTAACCCTCACCTGATGATACCCTGAACGTAAATCAATCTTAGAGAAATACTTGGCACCCTGGAGTTGGTCAAACAGGTCATCAATTCTTGGAAGTGGATACTTGTTCTTTATAGTAGACTTATTCAACTGTCGATAGTCGATACACATCCGTAACGACCCGTCTTTCTTCCGCACGAATAGGACTGGTGCACCCCAAGGTGAAGTGCTAGGCCTAATAAAGCCCTTATCCAGCAAGTCCTTCAACTGCACCTTCAACTCTCGCAACTCTGCCGGGGCCATTCTGTATGGAGGAATAGAGATCGGTTGAGTGTCAGGCAACACATCAATGCTAAACTCAATCTCCCTTTCAGGAGGAAGGCCTGGGAGTTCATCTGGGAAAACATCTGGGAATTCGTTGACCACAGGGATTGATTGTAAAGTAGGCGGTTTCGCCTCCGCATCCCTAACGCGAACGAGATGATAAATGTAACCTTTTGAGATCATTTTCCTTGCCTTAAGATAGGAAATAAACCTACCTTTCGGTGTAGCAATGTTCCCTTTCCATTCAATGATGGGTTCACCCGGAAATTGGAACCTAACCATCTTCGTACGACAGTCAACATTTGCATAGCATGAGGCCAACCAGTCCATTCCCATTATCACATCAAAATCAACCATTTCTAACTCAAATAAATTTGCCGAGGTTTGACGACTACAAATCATCACAGTGCAACCTCTATATACCCTTCTAGCAATCACAGAATCTCCTATCGGAGTAGATACCGCGAGGGGTTTACTTATCAATTCAGGTTCAATGCCAAACTTATTAGCCACAAAGGGTGTAACATATGATAATGTAGATCCCGGATCAATCAACGCATATACATCATAAGAAAACACAGATATAATACCTGTAACAACATCTGGAGACGACTCGAGATCCTGTCGACCTACTAGAGCATAGGTTCGATTTTGAGCACCACTCGAACTCGGCACTGCACCTCTACCCCTACCACGACCTGTCGACTGCTGAAAACCCCGTGCTGGAGGTCGAACTGATGAGGAAGAACCAGACACAGATCCAGTCGGCTGAGCCATACCATCACCTCCTCTATTAGGACAATCCCGCATCATATGGCCAGGCTGCCCGCACGAATAGCATGCATCAGAACCTCGACGACACAGTCCAAAGTGGGCCTTGCCGCACTGATCACAATGTGGTGTTGGGGGTCTCATCTGACTAGTATCCCTGTGATGTTGCGAGCCAGATGCCCGCGAACTCTGACCTGGACCAGAATAGGATCGATCATATCGAGGCCTCTGAAACTGTGGAGGAGCACTAGCTACAGGTGGCGCCGAACTCCTCGAAAACTGTGGCCTGATGCGGCCTCTGAAGTCATCAGAATACCCTGCAAATCTCGCCCTCTTATGCTGGCCCCTATCCTGCTCCCTAACTGCCCTCTGCTGGCGCTTACGATCCTCTAGGGTCTGGGCATAAGCTTGAATACGGGAAATATCCATGCCCTCCACCAAGGAGGCTGTCGTACACTCATTTATCAGATGTGGTCCCAACCCATTCACGAACATATGCACCCTATCACTCATCTCGGCCACCATATGGGGAGCATACCTTGCCAAAGAATCAAACTGCATACTGTACTCTCGCACACTCATATTACCTTGTCTAAGGTTCAAGAACTTATCAGCTCTAGCTCGTCGTATCTCAACTGGCAAGTAGTGACGAAGAAAGGCCTCAGAAAATTCCTTCCACACAGCTGGAGGAGGGTTCGGACCCCTGGATCTCTCCCAACTATCATACCAGAGAACCGCTAAATCCCGTAGCCGATAAGAAGCCAACTCTACTGCCTCTGTATCACTAACATGCATAACCCGAAGTGTACGATGAACCTGGTCAATAAAAGTCTGTGGGTCCTCCTTGGGGTCTGATCCGGTAAACACTGGAGGGTCTAAATTAATAAAATCACGAACTCTTGTACTAACTGGTTTCTCAGCAGCACCTGTATTCTGCCTCTGAGCCTGAGCAGCTACCAAGCTAGTCAATAACTGCAAAGCACTCTGCATATCCTGGTCTGGAGTGCCAGACGGAGGAACTGGAGGCGCTGGGTGCCTTCTAATATCCTCTGGAGGAGATGGAGTAGATGAGGTATGAGAGGGCATCTCACTTTGAGCCTCACTTTTGCCTGCTCTGGCTTGGGGCACCTGACTGGTACCCTCTCCCGCAGCTGTATCAAGCCGTCTACTAATTGTTTGCTTCCTAGTCGAAGGCATCGCTGAAAGAAAACAAGGTGAATATTAGAGACAAACACTTACGACTCAACTCTACGCACGATCTAGATTCAGGAAGAAGGTAACAACCCTAGATGTCATGTAGCCTCCTGATTATAAATGTGGCGCGCTACACATCCATAATCAAGACTCTACTAGACATGGCTCATAGACAATCCCTAGGACAGACTTGCTCTGATACCAAGTTTGTCACGACCCAAACTGGAGGGCCATGACTAGCACCCGACCATACTTGCCGAGCACCAACGTACATTTCATCTAACCTTCATTATTATCTTTTAGGGCTGACGAGATCAATATAAATGGTAGACCTGGATCATGGACAACCAGCAATAAAATATGACGGCATGAACATACATAGCAGGGGATGACCAGACAATCAAGAAACTACATATAAGGTATGAGCTACCACGCTACCATGAAAGACTATACAATAAATACCAGCTGACAAGGCATACCAAACTATACATGAGTCAACACTTGTCTATGAGCCTCTAAATGAACATAAGTGCTGCAACATAGCCGGAACAGGGCCCCAACATACCCATAATGTCTATAACAAAAATGCATACCTGCCTGTCTATTAGGGCCTGCAGCACGACATGCAGCATCCACAAATAAAAGGACGTCAGTACGAATAAAGTACTGAGTATGTAAGGTAGGGAACCATAAATATGAACAGTAATGTAAGCAGGGATAGAGAATATACAACCTGGAACATCTAAGTACCTCTGAGGGCTACTGACATGAAATGCATGATACATATGTATGTATACATAAACTTTTAAAACATACGCCTCTGTGGGCATCATCATCATCATATCGTACCCAGCCATAATAGGCTTGGTAAAAACGTACTCGGCCGTCATAAGGCTCGGTAGAATCGTACCCGGCCACGTGGAGCTCGGTAAAACCCAACTGATCAGTGGTTGCACAATATATGCCGTACCCGGCCGACTATAGTGTGGCTCGGTAGAGTAAAATAGATACATATATATAATGCATGCTCAACTCATGAAATCACATTCTAAACCTTTCGGAGTGACGAAAGGTCAGTATCCTCTGTACATGTTATTAGGACCAACTCTTCATTACGAACCTTATAAGAATCAGGAAGTACCAACAACATTGATAACATAAGAATAAGAGAAGCAACATTAACATCAATCATTCCATAAAAGGGAAAGCATTTTAAGTACTGCTAGCTTCTAAGAGTAGAGTATCTTGGGAAGCTCGTTCATTACATTATATACAATCGGAGTCGTGCAAAAGAAGAAAAGGGATAGCCTCACATACCTTGTATATACTGCCCCAATCACAAGCTATGCAATTTTCACAACTCCTTAGTCTACAATAAGAGAAACGATACTATCATTATCATTTAAGCGTCATAACTATTATGTATCGACCACAACCTATTTTACGTTGAAACGGACAGCACCTCCCCTATATATATGACTTCATACCATTCCAAACAATCACCAAACAGCCCAAACAACATCAATAATAAACATATTGAGCCTCCCAAAACAGTCCACGCACAACCTAATTACATCATACATACGACGACCACCGTAGTCGTGTCAAACGACCCAAAAATGTTACGAATCACTATCACCCCACAACCCTACGTATATATGGTGTTCCTCCACACCATTCCACCTCCAAAACTCCACAAAATAGTAGTAAAACACGCAGACCAATAGAAACACAAAACAGTCCATAAAACAGTCCGCTACAAGTGAATAACTCGAACTCACGGCTTCCGATCACCGTCCCGTGAGTTCTTACATGTATAGAACGAATTACCATGAATTCACAGCAGAGAAAAATGTATGAAAGATGGCAGTAACTTACCTTACTTGTTGGATAACTCAGCCCTTCCCTTGGTTCTTCAAACTCTAGGTTTTACCTTCAAATAGAACTTGAAAGAGAGGGAAAATCGATTAGGGTTTGTGTGGGATTTTTGGGGAGGAGTTGCAGGGGTTAACTTTGGTTTTGAGGGTCTGAAATATGGATGAAATAACTGAGTTCATAACCCCTTAAAAGTCCTCTCTTGGACGACTTAGGTCTTTTAATTTTGTCCTATCATTTTGGCAAGTAGGTGATGCACCTACTTGTCATCTACCAATCTGCGCAGGCTTGCAAAAATAAGAATATCTCTATACTCCGAGATCGTATTGACAAATGGTTTAAGGCGTTGGAAACTAGACTCATAGATCTTTAATTTGGTGGGTAAATCACCCTGTAATTCCTTGTAAATTAGGAGAAAAGCTTAGAAATATTTAACCTAATATTTAAGTAAAATTATGAACCTAAGTTGCAACAACGTTTGTCGACTTTTGTTTCATAACTCGTTTGACTCCAAGACTTATGATACAGATATTATATGATTCAAACACTTTATTACATTACCTTAAGTGTATTAAGAACCTCTAGGTTTACCTGAAAATACGAGTTACAACATCCTTGATTCGTTTAACTTCTAATACTTGTTAATCACCCTTATACACCGTTGTATCACTTAAGACCAATAGTATTAACTTCTTATCATCTCAAAGGTAATTCCTTCTTGAATTTATGTTGACTAATATATGGCATAAACTAACGCATGTGGATATGGGTTGTAACAGATTAGATAGTAATCAGTATTTTATATGCAAATGGTACCCTAGTAAGGATAAGAGAGCGAAATGTAAACTATGCTATCTAGAAGGATGTATTTTATGTATAGAAAAGGAATTTGAAACAAAAATAAATAAAGAATAAAAATACCAAAAGATAAATGATTCTACTCTGGATTTGAGAATAATAACATTGGAAACCAGAATAAATGAATCAGAAAAAAGAATACAAAAAATTGAAAAGGGAAAACAGAAATTAGAAGACAACAGAGAAAATATAACAGAACTAGATGAAGAATTAATGTGTATAGAAAACTATGACACACTGATATGTAATGAGGATAAAATATTAAGTACAATAAATTTTTTAGCAAGAATCAAAATAGAAGATTACGAAATAGAAATGTCAGCTTTAGTAGATTCCGGATGTACAAGATGTATAATAAACAAAAAGATAGTTCCACCAAATTTAATCAAAACCTTAGATAAGCCAGTTGCGGCCATGCAGATGGATGGATCCCACAATATATACAACATTATGTAGATAAATCACAGATTAGATTTATAAATACATGCTTAGATTTGTATAACCTATCTACAAGGTAGATAAAATCTGGGTGAGAGACTTAAATATAAATGTAGACTTTGTATTAGGATTAAGTTTCATAGTACATAACAATGGTAGCTATTTACTCAGCAGAGATGGAGTAATATTTTTTAAAAATATTACACATACACTAGTACAAACAATAGAAACTGCAACCAGGATAAGGACACGATTGAACGCAAACCAGAAAATCCCGCTAGAAAATCAGAAAGAATGTTGTAAAGAATGTATAGATAAAAATACATGTTGTAATATAAAGAAGAATCTAAAACTTTAATATTAGAAGAAAATGAATACAAAGTTATATTAGAAATAGACTATATTTTAATAGACATCGAAACAGAATTATATAATTTTAAAACAGAAATACAAAAAATAGGAATAATAAAAAATGAAAAGGATCTAGATAATATAATAAAAATATTAGATGAATGTCACAACCCCAAAACTGATCCGATCACGATGGCGCCTATCGTGAAGCTAGGCCAGCCAACTCATTTTCAAAACAACCTGCATTTCATTTAAAACCTTAAGTAAAACCATTTTTCAACTGAAATCCAATAAAGATATAAAGTTAAAATCAAACAAAGTGGAAAAATACAAGCCCGACCTCGGGTGTCATTAAGTCATGAGCAACACTACAATAGTTATGAAGAAAAGACAAGACCAAAACAGTTTGGAAATAATAACAAGTAGTTATAGGAAGATAGAAGAGGAGAAAGGAGGAACTGTGAATTACCAAGAAGCTACCTCGCTATCTTCATGAAGTCCGCGATTGAAATAGTCAACAGCCGCTACCGTGCCCAGAAATACCTGGATCTACACACAAGGTGCAGGGGGTAATGTGAGTATACCAAATCAGTAAGTAACAAGTCCAAACTATGGAACCAAACCTTAATAGGTAATGAAATTAATGTAACGACCTGACCGGTCGTTTCATGAGTTACCGCTCTCTTTCTCCCATTTCTTCTTCTTATTGTCTTATTCAGTTGTATTATGTGTTATTGGGTTGATTGGCTCAGGTTCAAAGAGGTTTCGGTAAGGTTTGAAACACTTAGTCTCTTTTGAGTAAGCTTAAGTTGGAAAAGTCACCCGAATGTTGACTTATGTGAAAAAGGGTTCAGATGTGCATTATGATGGTTCAGATAGCTTCGGGAGGTGATTTAGGACTTAGGATCATGATCGGAATATGTTTTGGAGGTTCGGAGTAGATTTAGGCTTGAATTGGCAAAATTGGAATTTTGACGTTTTCCGGTTGATAGGTGAGATTTTGATATAGGGGTCGTAATGGAATTTAGGAAGTTGGGCTAGGTCCGTGGTGTCAATTGTGACGTGTGTGCATTTCAGTTCATTCGGACGAGGTTTGGTAGACTTTTTGATCGAAAGCGAAATTTGGAAGTTTTTGGAATTCTTAGGCTTGCATCCGATGTAAATTTGGTGTTTTGTTGTTGTTTTTAGCGTTCCGAAGGTTGGAATAAGTGTGAATGAGGTTATGGGATATGTTTTCATGTTTGGTTGAGGTCTCGAGGGCCTCGGGTGAGTTTCGAGTTGTTGAACGGATCATTTCATGTTGGAAAAAGTTGCAGAAAATTGTTGTTGGTGTTGCAGGTATTTGGCCTTCGCGTTCGGGAGAGGGCCCTCACATTTGTGAAGGGTTAGGATGTGAGGCATGGGTGTTGGTCTTCGCGTTTGCGATGAGGGTCCCGCATTCGCGAAGGGCTGGGTCTATGTTCAACGCGTTCGCGGTGATGATGTCGCGTTCGCGAAGGTTTGATTTGCTGAGGCATCACGTTCGCGAGGGGGTCGTCGCGTTCGTGTAAGAGGATTTTTGGTCAACGGTATTTTTGTGCTTCACGAACGCGAGGCTTTGACCGCATTCGCGAAGAAGGATTTCAAATCGCTGGGCAGAATGTTTAAAAGGCCATTTTTCGCTATTTTTGGCCTACGTTCACCATTTTTGACTCGGTTTTGGAGCTTTTTGAGGGAGATTGAAGAGGGAATCAAAGAGAAATTCTTGGAGGTAAGAATTATGGACTTAATACTCTATCCAATTGTGATTTATACCTAATTAAACATGAAATTTGGTGGATTTGAAGCCTAAAATTTGGAAGTTAGGGCTTGGAAATTGGAGACCTTAATCTAAGGATTTGATGGGTCATGTGTGGTCAGATTTTTGTATTATTGGTATGTATGAACTTGTGAGAGTGTAAGGATTCTAGTTTTGTGATTTTTATTGGAATCTGAGGTGTGGGCCTGGGGGTCGGGTTTTTACCAATTTCGGGATTTTTATGCAATTTGATTATTTTCAAGTGGGCTTTATTCCCTTAGCATATTTTGATGGTTATATACTGATTTTGGTTAGATTCGGGGCATTTGGAGTCCGAATCAAGAGGAAAAGGCTTCACGGGCTAGGATTTGGCTTGGCTTGAGGTAAATAACGCTTCCAAACTTGGTTCTATGGATTCGAAACCCTGAACTGTGTGTTCTATGATTACTATCGAGGTGACACAATGCCAAGTGACGGGCGTGTGGGCGTACACCATGAGAAATGTGGCTTAGATCATTCCATGGCACCTCTTAGTGACACTTTTATGTTGATATTGTGTTGTAACTATGTGATTAAGTTGATAAGCTTCAAACCATGCTAAATAACATGTTAAGGCTTTACGCCAATATTGTTGAGACCTGAGAGGTCGTTTCTTGATGTCATGCCATTAGCTTCATTTATAATCTATACTCAGTCATGTTCCTACATAGTATATCATGCCTTAGTCTCGATTATTGCTACTTGACATATCATATCATTGTTCGGGCTTGTATCATGACATTTTAGCCCATGTGTGTGAAACTGGAGTGTATTGACTGAGTGAGGCCGAGAGCCTGATATTGACTGACAGTATGGGATCGAGCTACACGCCGCAGTGAGATATTGATCATGCCTTCGCTGGCATTGATATAGCGTTTGGTCTGAGAGAAGCCCCTCCGGAGTCTTTACACCCCCAGTGAGCGCTGTAGTTGATGATATTGAGGGATGGATCTTCACTGGATGTGGATCTTGTCCGAAGTATTGGTATGTAGATGGATCTTCTCCATGAGGCTGTATTAGCCTGTTTTCCTCGGTACTGGGTGACTTATAGTCTATGATGCACGTACATTCTGGGATGGATCTTCCCTGGGCCGAGTGGGCCGTATACAGTACCGAGTGGTTGAGCATTGTGAGTGGAGGTATCATACGTGACATTGATCATGCTATCTATGCATTGGTACTTAGATTTTTCTGAGCTTTATACTCTGTATTGTTCATACTGTGTTTGGTTATTTCTGAGAAAATACATGAACTGTAAGCATGTCTACTTTTCTGTACAATTATCTGTTGCAACCCGTATGGGGTTTGGTTCGTCACTACTACCAGTCTATAGTTTGGAGTTGTTACTTACTGAGTTGGTGTACTCACGTTACCCCCTGCACCCCTGTGTGCAGATCCAGGTATCTCGGGGCACGATAGCGGTTGCTGATCTTGCCAGTAGAGGACTTTCCATGGAGATTGCGAGGTAGCTGCTTGGCGATCGCAGTTCCGCCTTCTCCTTCCTTATCTTCCTTATAGTACTTTATTCAGACATTCTCAAACTATGTAGTCTTTTATATTTCAGACAGTTTTAGTATATTGCTCATGACTTAGTGACACCCGAGGTCGAGATTATGTATTTCTTTCCGCTGGATTTGAGTTCTATTTTTATCATAATGGATTTCTGTTTAAAAATATGATTTTTCTTAAGTCTTAAATTGGAAAACTGAGTGAATGGGTAATATTTGGTTGGCATAACATGATAGGCGCCATCACGACGTGGTTAGATTTTGGGTCGTGATAATTAAACTGTACAGTAAAGTAGACATGCTTGCATTTCAAGTAAAACTCAACAGTAAAAAAATACAGTCTAAATAGTACGGAGTATAAAGCTCAGGAAATCTCTATGTACCAATGCACAGATGGCATGATCAATGTTCCCTGGACCTCCTCTCACAAGTGCTCAACCACTCGATACTGTATATGGCCATCCGGACTAGGGAAGATCCATCCCATAATATATACACATTATTGACTGCAGTCAACCGTTATTTATAGGAGGGGATTTCAACGGGCATATCGGTACGTCTGCCAATAGTTATGGTAAGGTTCATGGCGGTTGTGGCTTTAGGGTTAGGAAAGGAGGTGGAAGTTCTTTATTGGATTTTGCTAAGGTTTTTGAGTTGGTGATTGCGAACTCTATGTTATCGAAGAGAGAGCAGCATTTGGTTACTTTTCAGAGTACGGGAGCTAAGACTCGGATCGATTATCTACTCCTAAGAAAGTATGATAGAGGGTTGTTCAAGGATTGCAAAGTTATCCCGAGTGAGTCACTCGCGACCAAACATCTGCTCTTGGTGGTGGACGTCAGCATCTCGATAAGGAGGAAGAGGAGGGTGGTTCAGGGTAGTCTGAGGATTAGGTGGGGTGCCTTGACGAAGGAGAAAGCTCACGAGCTGGGGAGGAGGCTATTGGCTATGGGGGCCTGGATAAGTAGTGGGGAAGCTAGAGATAGGTGGAAGATGACGATGAATAGTATTAGGAAGGAGGCAAAGAGGTACTAGGGATCTCAAAGGGTTACTCGGGCGGGCACAAGGGTGACTGGTGGTAGAATGCTGAGGTCCAAGGTAAGGTGGAGGAAAAGAAAGCAGCGTACCGATGGCTAGTAGAGAGTACGGACGAGGAGGAGAGGCAGAGGGACAGAGTAAGTTATACTGAAGCTAAGAAGGTGGCAAAGTTAGTGGTCGCGGAAGCGAAGAATGCAGCATTTGGTCGCATATACGAAGAATTGGGGGAAAAAGGCGGAGATAAGAAGTTCTTCCGGCTGGACAAGGCGAGGGAGAAGACGACTCGGGATCTAGACCAAGTGAGGCGCATCAGGGACGAGGAAGGCCAAGTGTTAATAGAGGACGCACAGATTAAGCGGAGGTGGTAGACGTACTTCCATAAGCTACTAAATGATGAAGGGGAGAGAGACATTGTGCTAGGGGAATTGTAGCATCCGAGTGTCACCGAGATTTTAGCTATTGTAGGCGCATTAGAGTCGAGGAGGTTGTCGAGGCTATGCGTAAGAAGAGAAGGGGTAGAGCAACAGGGCCAGATGAAATTCTAGTAGAATTTTGGAAGTATGTGGGTAGAGCAGGATTGGAGTGGCTAACTAGGCTGTTTAATGTTATTTTCAAGATGAAGGAGATGCCAGAGGAATGTAGGTGGAGTACGATGATTTCGCTATACAAGAACAAAGGCGATATCCAAAACTATTACAACTATAGGGGCATCAAGCTATTGAGTCATACCATGAAAGTGTGGGAGAGGGTAGTGGAAGCGAGGGTGAGGAGGCTAGTATCGATATCCGAGAAGCAGTTTGGGTTCATGCCTGGTCGTTCCACTACGGAAGTGATCCATCTTATTCGGAGGTTGGTGGAACTATACAGGGATAGGAGGAGGGATTTTCACATGGTGTTTATTGACCTAGAGAAAGCTTATGATAAGGTACCTAGGGAAGTTCTTTGGAGATGCCTGGAAGTGAAAGGTGTTCCAGTGGCTTATATTAAGGTAATTAAGGATATGTATGATGGATCTAAGACTCGGGTTAGGACAGTGAGGGCTACTCGGAGCATTTTTCGATTGTTATGGGGCTACACCAAGGATCTGCTATCAGCACGTTCTTATTTGCCCTGATGATGGACGCACTGACACACCATATCCAAGGGGAGGTGCCATGGTGTATGTTATTCGCTGATGATATAGTACTTATTGATGAGATGCGAGGCGGTTTTAATGAGAGGTTGAAGGTTTGGAGACGAACCCTTGAGTCTAAAGGTTTCAAGCTGAGCAGTACTAACAGTGAATACATGGATTTCAAGTTCAGCAGTGTGCCGGGTGAAGCGGACGTGGATGTGAGGCTTGACTCACAAGTCATCCCCAAGAAAGGGATATTCAAGTACATGAGGTCGACTATACAGGGGGTGGGGATATTGACGAGGATGTCATGCATCGTGTAGGATTGGGGTGAATGAAATGGAGTTTCGCATCTGGTGTTCTGTGTGACATGAAGGTGCCTCCGGAACCTAAAGGAAAGTTCTATAGAACGGTGGTTAGGCCAGCCATGTTGTATGGTACAGAGTGGTGGCCAGTGAAGAATTCTCATATCCAGAAGATGAAAGTTGCAGAGATTAGGATGCTGAGATGGATGTGCGGACACACTAAGCTAGATTAGATTAGGAATGATGATATTCAGGTGAAGGTGGGCCTGGCTCCCATGGAAGACAAGATGCGGGAAGCTACGCTTAGATGGTTCAGGAACGTGAAGAGGAGAAGTCTAGATGCACCGGTGAGGAGGTGTGAATGGCTGGCCTTGACGGGTTTGAGGAGAGGTAGAGGGCGGCCTATGAAATTTTGGGGAGAGGTGATCATGCAGGACATGGTGCGGATGCAGATTTCCGAGGACATGGCCCTTGATAGGAAGTTGTGGAGGTCGAGCACTAGGGTTGTAGGTTAGGAGATAGTAGGCTAGTGTGATAGTGTCTTGTTTTAGGCTGCTAGGGGCTCTAGTTGTGTTCTTAATACTTCTTTAGGGTCGAAAGTTAGCTATAGTATGTTTAATGGCCCTGTATGTACATATTATTCTCTTGCGTATGTAGTATTGTGCCTTTGTTGATGCTTACTGTTAACACTTTGCTCACTATTTTCTGGCTATTGCGTTGTTGGTGTTATATGTTAGGATTCCTTTGCTGCTACTAATACATTATTTCTTTCCTTCTTATGCCGAGGGTCTACCGGAAATAGCCTCTCTACTCCTCCGGAGTAGGGGTACTAACCGCCTCAGTTGTTGTTGTTGTTGTTGTTGTTGTTGTACTAACCACAATCAACCAATGCCGAGGAAGGCCATTCCAGCCCTATGGAGAAGATCCATCTCCAGGTATAAATACTTTGGACAAGATCCATGTTCAAGGAAGATCCATCCCTCAATATCATCAACTGTGCTCACTTGGGGTGAGTTACTGACTCCGGAGGGGCTACAATAGCCTAAGTGCTATAACAAGCCAACAAAAGCATAATCAATATCTCGTTGCGGCGTGCAGCCCGATCTCATACTATCACTCAATGTCAGGCTCTCGGCCTCACTCAGTCATCACTCTCCAGTCTCACACACGGGCTCCAAATGTCATGATACTAGCCTGAACAATGATATGATGTATCACATAATAATAATCGATACTGAGGCGTGATATAATATGCATGAACAGGACTAAGTACAGAATGTCAATGAAACTAATAATATGATAGCAAGAAACGACCTCTTGGGTCTCAACGGTATTGGCGTGAAGCCGTAACATGATAATTAGCATGATTTACAGCTCATTTAACTTAATCACATAATTACAACACAGATATCAGCAAGAAAAGGTCACTAAGCGGTGTCGTGGAATGATCCAGGCCGTGATTTTCATGATACACGCCCACACACCCGTCACTTGGCATTTGCATCACCTCAATAGTGATCATAGAACACATAATTCGGGGTATCAAACCCTCAAAACCATGTTTGGAAGCGTTACTTAACTCAACCCAAGCCAAACTCTAGCCCGCGACGCCCTTGCCTCTCGATTCGGCCTACAAATGCCCCGAATCTAACCAAAATCAGAATCATAACATCAATATACGCTAAGGGAACAAAGCCCACGTGAAAATAATCAAATTACATCAAAAATTTCGAAATTGGTCAAATCTGAACCCCGGGCCCACGTTTCGGAATCCGATAAAAATTACATCAATAGAATCCTTATCTTCCCACGAGTCTATATATACTAAGAACATCAAAAGCGGACCTCATATGGCCCCTCAAATCCCCAATTTTACCTCTCCAATTTCAAGCCGTAACTTCCCAAATGTTTCACCCTTAATCTCATAAATTTCATGCTTAAACAACTGAAAATCAACATAGAATCGAGTTTTTGGTTTAAGAAAATTACCTCAATGGAATCCCCCTTGATTCCCTCTTCAAAACCCTCCAAAAAGCTTCAACTCCGGATTAAAATGGTGTAAAACAACCCAAATTTCGCGAATGCAAGAATTTATATGTTCTGCCCAGGGGTTCCGCATCTACAATCTAATACCGTACCTGCGACCCCTGCACCTGCGACAAGAAGTCCGCATCTACGAAATTTCACCTAAAGACACAATTTGCACCTGCGATCAAGCCACCGCATCTGCGGGCTCGCGTGTGCAACTAACCTTCCACATCTGCGCTGCATCCCCAGCCAACTAGCCTTCGCTCCTGCGATCAAAATGCCACTTTTGCAACTTGCACCTGTGGTCCCCAATTCGCAAGTGCGGTTATGACAGAAACACAGTAGCTTTAGCTGCAAACTCTATTTTCCAACTCTCCGATAATCATCCAAAATCATCCCGAGGCCCCCGGAACCTCATTCAAAAATACGAACAAGTCACATATCATCATTCCAACTCATACCATCCCTCGGAACACTCAAAACAATGTCGAAACACCAAATCACCCTCAGATTCAAGCATAAGGATTCCAAAACTTCCTAATCCCGCAATCGATCCAAAAACCTATCAATCCTCATCCGAACGACCTGAAATTTTGTACACACTGCACAAATGACACAACGGACCTACTACAATTTTCGTAATTCCATTCCGACCCCGATATCAAGATTTTCACTACCAACCGAAAAATGCCAAAATTCCAATCTCGCCAATTAAAGCCTAAATCTACCACGGACCTCCAAATTACATTCCGATCACACTCATAAGTCCCAAATCACCTAACGAAGCTATCCGAATTATGAAAACCAAATTCCGAGATTATTTACCCACAAGTCAACTTTTGGTTGACTTTTCCAACTAAAGCTTCTAAATAAGAGACTAAGTGTCTTATTTCACTCTATGACCAATCCAAACACGGAACAACCGACACAACATGATGAAATACAGCTGAACAACACATAAAGAAGCAGAAATGGGGAGAACGATACTGTGACTCATTAAACGACCGGTCGGGTCGTTACAATAAAATAGAAATAATAGGAGAAAACCCTTTAAAACATTGGGAAAACAATAAATTTATGTGTAAATTAGATATAATTAATCCATAATATATAATTAAAATAGCTTTAATAGAAGCTACAAATCAAGATTTAGAAGACTTTAAAATTCAAATTAAAGAACTGATGAATTTAGGAGTGATAAGAAGATCTACTTCTAAACATAGGTCAGCAGCCTTCATGGTTAGAAATCATAGTGAAATAATAAGAGGAAAAGCAAGAATGGTAATAAATTATAAGAGACTTAATTATAACACTAGAACAGACGGATACAAGTTACCTGATAAAACAGAACTAATAAATAGAATACAAGGAAAAAAGATATTCAGTAAGTTTGATTGTAAATTAGGGTATTGGCAAGTAAAAATGCATGAAGAAAGTATTGAATAGACAACATTTACTTGTCTAGAAGAGCATTTCGAATGGTTAGTAATGCCATTTAGACTAAAAACAGCTCCACCAAATTTTTAACGAAAAATGGATAGTATATTTGGAGAATATAAAAGATTTGTTTTAGTATATGTAGATGGCATATTAGTATTTAGTAAGGATATTAAAGAACATTTAGGATATCTACAGACAGTATTTAGATTATTTGTAGATAATGGAATAATAATTAGTAAAAAGAAAATGGAATTATGTAAAAATTATATAAACTTTCTCGGAGTAGTTTTAGGGGATGGAGAAATTAAATTACAACCCCATATAGCTAAAAAGACTCTCGAAATGCCAGATAAATTGGACAATACTAAAAAACTACAAAAGTTTTTAGGTATAGTAAATTATGCAAGAAATTTTATAAAAGATTTAGGAAAAATAGTAGGACCACTATATGCTAAGACATGCTCTACATGATAAAAATATTTCAACATAGAAGATATTAAATTATTACAAAAAATTAAAGAAAAAGTAAAAAATACTCCTGATTTAAATATGCCATTAGAAACAGACTACTTAATTATAGAAACAGGCGGGAGCTTTGAAGGATGGGGAGCAGTTTCGAAGGCAAAACCAAATAAATATAGTGATAAGAATACAGAAAAAATATGGGTTTACCAAAGTGGTAAATGTAAAGAAAAAGGAAATATGAGTAGTATAGATGCAGAAATATTAGTTGTAATCTACGGACTAAATAGCTTTAAATTATATATATTTAATAAACCAGAAGTAACAATTAGAACTGACTGTGAAGCTATAGTTAAGCTTCACCAAAAGATAAATGCAAAGAATAGTAGTAGAAGAAGATGGTTAAATTTTATTGATACTATATCAATATATAATTTGGTTTTTGAACATATCAAAGGAAAAGATAATAATCTAGCAGATCAGTTACGTAGCCTTAAAATTACTGTCAATTAATAAAAATAATTTACATGTACAGTATGAGACCAACAGTTCCCAAGACTGAAGACAAGGGAAAGGGCATTCAAGCATCACCCTCAGACAAATACTTGCAGACAGTATTAGGTAATCTTCATTTTAAGCTACAGTCTTTTGTAGAACAGACTAATATGGATAAATGAAGTTTTGGAAAGCCTAATTTAATATTCTTTCCACCATCAAACATATCATTTAGAGTTTTACCAGAATGTGTCATAGATAGACCTCAAAGATGTTTAATTGATAACTTATGGATATCATATAATAAAAAGACACTAAATATTTTATAGCAGCTCTTAATGCCTTAGGACGGTATTTTACAGACAAAAACCAAGAAAAAAGATTTAAATACTATGTAGTTATACATGGTAAGACAAATGGTATTTTTCATACATGGTTAAAAGTACTAGACTCTATTAAAGATTTAGAAAAACCAATTTCAAAGGTTTTAATGACTTTACTGAAGCATTAGACTATGCAAGAGGAATACTAGGACCAAACTACTATATCTCCCCAGCACTCAGACAAAACCCAGAAAAAATCCCCCAATATAACATCCAAAAAGACAACGATAAGATAATATTCTGTGATCATTGCTCATCAATGACGAAAGCCTTCAAACGAATAAACCGGTAGAATGAAATCCTGGTACACGAAAAAACAAGACTTATGAAGTAAGTAAAGGTACTAGAACAGAGAGTACATGCATTAAAATTTGAATTGGCACAATCTCAGACTCAAGTTAGTTCTCAACAAGACAAGGAGATGAGTAGTCCAAAACAGAGTTCTCCATCTCAAGAAAAAATGGATGAGAAGGGTGTGCATTCCCCAAAGAATGCAGCAAAATCTACTGTATCGAATAACGATACAGCTAGTCCGGTTCAAACGGTGACCAGTAAAGACACATCAAATCCGTTTATGACTGACTGCCACTTTGCCAAAAAGTGAAGATGAATGTTCATCAAGACAAAGACTACCTAGAACACTAACACAAGGAGAATGTGATGACCCAAAAGGTCATCACTCGTTTTGAAAGTAAATTCAGTGTTCTAAGGCCTTAAAAACCTCTTTTTATCTCACCTCGATTTGCGTGCGCAGTCCGGGCACGTTTCCGAAAAGCTTTTATGTGAAAATTAAGTGAAATAAGGAAATTGGCTTTTAAAATTGAATAGAGTTGACTTGGGTCAACATTCTTGGTAAACGGACTCGGACCCGTGATCTGATGGTCTCGTAGGGTTCGTAGTAAAATTTGGGACTTGGGTATATGCCTGGAATCGAATTCTGAGGTCCCAAGCCCGAGAAATGAATTTTTTAAAAAAATTATTTTCTGGAAAACATAAAAGTTTTTAGAAGTGAATTGATGCATTTTCTTGATGGTATCAGGCCAGTATCTTGGTTCCGGAGCCCGGTACAAGTTTGAAATAATAATTAAGGTGAATCTATAAAATTTGATAAAGATCAGAGTTGGTTTGGTATAAAACGGACCTATAGTTGAGAAAATAGTATTTTTAATGTTCTTGAGTGATTTCATGAATTTGAGGTTTAATTCATAGTTGTTGATATTATTTTGATGATTTGATAGCATGATCAAGTCCGTATGATGTTTTTGGACTTGCGTGCATGTTTCGTTTGGAGCCCCGAGGTCTCGGGTGGGTTCTGGAAAGGCAGCAGAGTGAAATTGGACTTAGGAAAGGTTGTTGGTATCTAGTATTTTTACCCAGGCCTCTGATTTGCGAGATCAGTCTTCACAATTGTAAAGTTCTCAGGCATGGGAATTGCGACCCAGGTGTCGCAAATGCGATCCCAGCCTGGGCAGGCCTTGGTCGCAAATGCGACCATTTCTCGCAATTGCGATGTTGCAAATACGACTAGTCCCTCGCAAATGCGAAGGTGACCGGATTTTCCCTTGGTCGCAAATGCGACAGATTCTTTGTATTTGTGAAGATAGCAGGTCCTGAAGGGGTTCGCAATTGCGACATCTGCGACTAGTGAATTAGGACTTAGACACATTTTTCTTCATTTTTCACACTCTCTCAAACCCTAAGCTCTCTTGGGCGATTTTCTAAAGAATAGTTCTTCTCCAAATCAGTTGTAAGTTGTTTCTAACTCATTTCTTTAATCTATAACATCTTTTCACATTGTTTCAATTCAAAATCAAGAGTTTTCATGGGGGAAATTGGGTGTTTTGGGTAGAACTTAGGATTTTTAACTTTTGGGGATTTGGACCTCGATTTGAGGTCCGATTTCAAAATAAATTATATATTTGAGTTCATGGGTGAATGGGTAATCAGGTTTTGGTTCGAACCTCGGGTTTTGACCATGTAGGCTCGAGGTCGATTTTTTACTTTTTGGGAAAATCATTGGAAAACCTTTTTTCATGCATTAGAATTAATTCATTTAGCATTTATTGATATCGTTAAGTAAATTGTGGCTAGATACAAGCGAATTGGTGGTGGAAACAAGAGGTAAAGCGATAGTTGAGGCTTGAATTGTGTTCGTGACATTGAGGTAAGTGTTTGGTCTAATCTTAGCTTGAGGGATTAGGACTTGTGTCTTATTTGCTATGTGTTAATTATTGAGTACGACGTATAGGCATGGTGACGACTATCTATACGTCGGTATTAAGCATGCCCGTGAGTCTTACACTATGATTAATGTGACTCTGTTTCGTATTGTTCATGCTTTATATGATGATTTCTATTGTTGAACAAGGCTTGTGGAAGTATTATTGGTAATTGAACATTGTAGAGCATTGCTCAAGTTGAGAAATGAGTTGTGAGGAAATTGTGGAAAAGAGAAGAGGTTTATGATATTGTCTCCCTTCCCGGGATATTATTTCTTTTGATATTATCTCCCTGGTCGGGATGTTATTGCTTTTTATATTATCTCCCTTGCCGAGATGTTATTACTCATGATATTGTTTTCGCTTGCCGTGATATTGTTTTTATGCTATTGTTCCCCTGCCGGGATTTTATTATGATACTATTGATTCCCTTGCCCAAATTGCTTTGTGATTGTTTCTTGGGTGAGGAAGAGTGTAAAGCACGAAGGGTGATGCCGTGCATGATTTTTGAGAGTGTTAATGCACGAAGGGTGATGTCGTGCCGCACAATGTATAATGTCGTGCCATGATATGAGTGATAATGCACGAAAGATCATTTCGTGCCATAATTATGTGAGGTAAAAGCACGAAGGATGATGTTGTGCCGATTATATTGATTCTCATGGTGAGGACGAGAGTAAAAGAACGAAGGGTGATGCCGTGCAGATTATATCGATTCTTATGGTAAGGACGAGAGTAAAAGCACGAAGGGTGATGTCGTGCACTTGTCTTTGATTTCCTTATTCTTGCTTAAAGTTGAATTTTCGTGTTCCTTTCACTTCTTTACTGAGATTTGGTTTGTACATGATATTCCCCGCAGCATGTTTCCCCTTCCCATCTTTAACTGCTAGCTTCTGTCATTATTACTTGCTTTATATGATATAACTGCACAAGTTTGTTTGGTAGTCTTGTCCTGGCCTCGTCACTACTTCGTCGAGGTTAGGCTAGGCACTTACCAGCACTTAGGGTCGGTTGTGCTGATACTGCACTCTGCACTGTGTGTAGATCCCGGTGCTGCAACTTTGGACCACAGTGAGGTTGTTGCCTTCGGTCCATCAGGCGACCCGAGGTAGTCCTGCAGGCGTCCGTAGGCCTTGTCGTCCCCTTCCTATCTAGTTTTTCTTCTGTTCTTTACTATTTTAGAGACAGGCATGTATCTATTTTGTTCGGACCCTATTTGTAGTATTCTTAGAAAGTTTGTGAGATTGTGACACCGGTTCTGGGTAGCTTATGTTTATGGATTCGTATCGCTATTATTTTAAATTGTTACCTTTCATTCTTTCGCTTTATTATTTTCGCTGTGTGTAAACTGTTAACTCGCAATTGTTAATGGATTAAAAATGAAAAAGGTTAATTAATCGAAATAATTATCTTACCTAGATTTCACTAATAGGTGCCATCACGACTGCCCAGGGTGGGAAATTCGGGTCGTGACAAGTTGGTATCAGAGCTCTAGGTTGCTTAGGTCTCACAATTCACGGACAAGCTTAGTAAAATTTGAGGGATCGGTATGGAGACGTCTGTATTTATCCCTGAGAGGCAACAGAGTTAGAAAAACATCACATCTAATCTTCTCTGTCGTGAGATTTTGTTCTCTTACTGCTAAATTGAACCCTCTACTCTTGTTCTTTCACAAATGGCGAGGTCACGTACCGCTTCTTCAGCCGAGCAGCAACTCAGACCGGTGATGGATCAACTACATCTTCAGATGCCTTGTGGAGGTTGGACAGGTTCACCAAGCTCTTCACTACTACTTTTGGTGGTACATCTTCTGAAGATCCCCATGATTATTTGGACAGCTGCCATGAGGTTCTTCGGAACATGGGGATAGTAGAGACTAATTGGGTCGACTTTGCTGTTTTCGTTTGTCTGGATCTGTCAAGACTTGGTGGAGAGATTATTGTTTGGCTAGACCAGCTGGGTCACCAGCTTTGACTTGGGATCCGTTTTCTAATCTATTTCTGGAGAAGTTTCTTCCTATCACTCAAAGGGAGAACTATCAAAGGCAGTTTGATCATCTCTGGTAGGGTTCTATGACTGTCACTCAGTACGAGACCATATTTATTAACTTGGCCTGTCATGCTCTTCTTATACTTCCCACTGAGAGAGAGAGAGTAAGGAGGTTCATTGAGGGACTCGTTCAGCCTATTCGATTGTAGATGGTTAAGGAGATAGGGAGCAAGATTTTTTTTTCAGGATGCGGCCAATGTAGCCAGGAGAGTTGAGATGGTTCTATCACAAGGGGGTGGTCAGGGGTCTAATAAGAGGCCTCGTCATTCGGGCAAGTTCAGTGGTGCCTCATTTGGAGGTAGGGATTCTTTTGGTAGGAGCCATTCTTCTAGGCCGTTTCATTTAGTATTTTAGGCTTCTCACGGTGCTCTAGGTGGTCGTGGTTCTCATATACAATATTCAGATCAATTGTCCTATAGTCTACCTCCACTCCAAAGTTTTCAGAGTGGTTATTCAGGCCGTCAGAGTCAGCAGTCTCAGCAGCCGAGGGCTTGTTATACTTATGGCAATACGAGGCATATTGCTAGATTTTACCCTCGAGCACCGAGTTGCTCTCAGCATCAGGGTTCCCGTGCTATGGTTCAGGCATCGAGTGTCCCACCGCCTACTCAACCAGCTAGAGGTGGAGGTAGAAGTGCTAAAGGTGGAGGTAGATGTATTAGAGGTAGAGGTCAGGCCGCTAGAGGTGGAGGCCAGCCAGCAGGAGGTCAACCCAGAGATGTAGTTCAGAGTGGTGGGGCCTAGCCCCGATGTTATTCTCTTCCAGCCAGGCCTAAGGCAAAGGCCTCCGATGCAGTTATCATAGGTACTATTCTGGTTTGTAGTAGAGATACTTCAGTTCTATTTGATCCAGGATCTATGTACTCCTATGTGTCATCTTATTTTGCATCGTATCTGGTTATGCCTAGTGATTCTTTGAGTGCTCATGTATATGTGTCTACACCGGTAGGTGATTCTATTGTGGTAGATCGTGTCCATCGTTCATGTATACTTGTGATTGGGGGTCTTGAGACTCGAGTAGATTTGTTACTTTTGGACATGGTTGGTTTTGATGTCATATTGGGGATGGACTAGTTATCACCCTACCATGCTATCTTGGACAGCCATGCCAAGACTGTGACCATAACTTTGCCTGGTTTACCTCGTTTATAGTGGAGATGGACTCCTGGTCATTCTACCGGTAGGGTTATCTCATATATAAAGGCTCGGCATATGGTCGAGAAGGGGTGTTTGGCCTATTTGGCATATGTTCATGATTATAGTGCCGAGGTTCCCTCTATGGATTCTGTGCCTGTCATTCATGAGTTTCCTGAGGTATTTCCTTCAGACCTGATGGGTATGCCACCCGACAGGGATATTGACTTCTGCATTGATTTGGCTCAAAACACTCAGCCCATTTCTATTCCGCCATATCGTATGGCCCCGTCTGAGTTGAAAGAATTGAAGGAGCAGTTGCAAGACTTGCTTGATAAGGGCTTTATTAGACCTAGTGTCTCGCCTTGGGGTGCGCTGGTGTTGTTTGTTAAGAAGAAGGACGGATCGATGAGGATATGTATAGATTACCAGTAGTTGAACAAGGTTACAATCAAGAATAAGTATCCATTGAAGAGGATTGATAATTTGTTTGATCAGCTTCAAGGTGCCAAGGTATTTCAAAGATTGACTTAAGATCTGGCTGCCATCTGTTGAGGATTAGGGAATCCGATGTCTCTAAGACAACTTTCCGCACTTGGTACGGGCATTATGAGTTCTTGGTGATGTCATTTGCGTTGACAAATGCCCCAGTAGCTTTCATGGATTTGAAGAGCCGAGTGTTCAAGCCTTATTTGGATTTGTTCGTGATACTCTTCATTGATAATATTTTGATCTATTCCCGCAGCCGTGAGGAGCATAAGCAGCATCTGAGAGTTGTTCTTCAGACTTTGATAGATAGTCAGTTGTATGCCAAGTTTTCGAAGTGTGAGTTCTGGTTGAGTTCAGTTGCATTCTTGGGTCATGTTGTATCACCAGAGGGTATTCAGGTAGATTCGAAGAAGGTAGAGGCAGTCAAGAACTGGCCTACACCAGCATCAACTACAGATATCCAGAGTTTCTTGGGTTTGGCAGGGTATTACCATCGATTTATGGAGGGGTTTTCATCTATTACAACCCCGATGACTAGGTTGACCCAGAAGGGTGCCCAATTCAGGTGGTCGGACGAATGTGAGATAAGCTTTCAGAAGCTCAAGACAGCTTTGACTATGGCACCAGTTTTGGTTTTTCCCACAGATTCAGGGTCATATATAGTTTATTGTGACGCATCTCATATTGGACTTGGTGCGGTGTTGATGCAGGATGGCAAGGTCATTGCTTATGTTTCGCAATAGTTGAAGATTCATGAGAAGAATTAATCAGTTCACAATTTGGAGTAGCAACCATTGCTCACGCGTTGAAGAATTGGAGGCATTATCTGTATGGCGTGTCATGTAAGGTGTTCACAGATCACAAGAGTCTACAGTATTTGTTCAAGCAGAAGGAGCTAAATTTGAGACAGAGAAGGTGGTTGGAGCTATTGAAAAACTATAATATCACTATCTTATATCATCCGGGAAAGGCCAATGTGGTGGCCGATGCTTTGAGTAGGAAGTCAACCTGTATGGGTAGTCTTGCGTATATTCCGGTCGGTGAGAGACAGCTTGCTTTGGATGTTCAGGCTTTAGCCAATCAATTCGTGAGGTTGGATGTTTCTCAGCCCATCCATATGTTAGCTTGCACAGTCGCTTGTTCCTCATTATTCGAGAGTATCCGAGATTGGCAATATGATGATCCTCATTTGTGTGTCCTTAGGGATACAGTGTAGCACGGAGGTGCCAAGCAGGTGGCAGTTGGAGATGATGAAGTTTTGAGGATGCAGGGTCGAGTTTGCGTGCCTAATGTGGATGGACAGTTGATTTTAGAGGAGGCCCATAGTTCCCAGTACTCTATTCATCCTGGCACTGCTAAGATGTATCAGGATTTGCGACAGCATTATTGGTGGAAGAGGATGAAGAGGGATATTGTTGCATATGTGGCTCGATGTTTGAATTGTCAGCAGGTAAAGTATGAGCACTAGAGACCGGGTGGTTTGTTCCAGAAGATTGAGATTGCTGAGTGGAAGTGGAAGTGTATCACTATGAACTTTGTTGTTGGACTCCCACGGACTCAGAGGAAGTTCGATGCAGTGTGGGTTATTGTTGATAGGCTGACCAAGTCAGTGCATTTCATTCCGGTAGCAGTTTCCTATTCTTCCGAGAGGTTTGCTGAGATCTATATCCGGGAGATTGTTCGTCTTCATGGGGTGCCTGTGTCTATCATTTCGGACAGAGGTACACAATTTACCTCACATTTCTAGAGAACAGTTCAGCGTGAGTTGGGCACACGGGTCGAGTTGAGCACAACATTTCATCCTTAAACGGACGGGCAGTCCGAGCGTACTATTCAGATTTTGGAGGATATGTTCCGAGCTTGTGTCATTGACTTTGGAGGCTCATGGGATCAGTTCTTTCCTTTAGCGGAGTTTGCCTACAACAATAGCTACCAGTCAAGCATCTAGATGGCTCCTTATGAGGCTTTATCTGGTAGGCGATGTCGGTCGCCGGTTGGATGGTTTGAGCCGGGAGAGGCTCGGTTGTTGGGTACGGATCTAGTACAGGATGCCTTGGACAAGGTCAGGATCATTCACGATAGGCTTCATACAGCTCAGTCCAGGCAAAAGAGTTATGCCGACCGTAAGATTCGTGATGTGGCATTCATGGTCGGCGAGCCAGTATTGCTTCGGGTGTCGCCTATGAAGGGCGTGATGAGATTTGGGAAGAGGGGCAAGCTTAGCCCTAGATTTATTAGCCCGTTTGAGATTCTTGATTGAGTGGGAGAGGTGGCTTATAGACTTGTGTTGCCACCGAGTTTATCAACCGTGTATCCAGTGTTTCATGTGTCCATGCTTCGAAAGTATCACGGCGATCCATCCCACGTGTTAGACTTCAGCACTATCCAGTTGGACAAGGACTTGTCCTATGAGGAGGAGCCGATAGCTATTCTAGACCGGCAGGTTCGTCAGTTGAGATCGAAGACTTTCACTTCTGTTCGTGTTTAGTGGAGAGGTTATCCTATTGAGGCAGCGACCTAAGAGTCTGAGTTCGATATGCGGAGCCGATATCCCCATCTTTTCTCCGACTCAGGTACTTTTCTTATGTCCGTTCAAGGATGAACAGTTATTTTAGAGGTGGAGAATGTATTTGTGTGCGCAGTCCGAGCTCATTTCCGGAAAGCTTTTATGTGAAAACTAAGTGAAATAAGGAAATTGGCTTTTAAAATTTAATAAAGTTGACTTGGGTCAACGTTCTTAGTAAACGGACCCAGACCCGTGATCCGACGGTCTCGTAGGGTCCGTAGTAAAATTTGGGACTTGGGCATATGCCCGGAATCGAATTCCGAGGTCCCAAGCCCGAGAAATGAATTTTTAAAGAAAATTATTTTATGGAAAATATAAAGGTTTTTGGAAGTGAATTGATGCATTTTCTTGATGTTATTGGGCCCGTATCTTGGTTCCGGAGCCCGGTACAAGTTTGGGATAATAATTAAGATGAATGTGTAAAATTTGTTTGGTCTAAAACGGACTTATAGTTAAGAAAATAGTAATTTTGATGTTCTTGAGTGACTTCATGAATTTGAGGTTTAATTCATAGTTTTTGATATTATTTTGATGATTTGATCGCACGAGCAAGTCTGTATGTTGTTTTTGGACTTGCGTGCATGTTTGGTTTGGAGCCCCGAGGGCTCAGGTGAGTTCTGGATAGGCCGCGGAGTAAAATTGGACTTAGGAAAGGTTGCTGAAATCTTGTATTTGTACCTAGGCCTCTGATCTCGCAATTGCGTGATCAGGCTTCGCAATTGCGAAGTTCTCAGGCATGGGAATTGCGACCCAGGTGTCGCAAATGCGATCCTAGCCTGGGCAGGCCTTGGTCGCAAATGCGACCATTTCTCGCAATTGCAATGTCGCAAATACGAAGGTGACCAGATTTTCCCTTGGTCGCAAATGTGACAGATTCTTCGCATTTGCGAAGACAACAGGTTCTGAAGGGGTTCAAAATTGCGGCATCTACGACCAGTGAATTAGGACTTAGACGCATTTTTCTTCATTTTTCAAACTCTTTCAAACCCTAAGCTCTCTTGGGTGATTTTCTAAAGAATAGTTCTTCTCCAAATCAATTGTAAGTTGTTTCTAACTCATTTTCTTTAATCTATAACATCTTTTCACATGATTCAGTTCAATATCAAGGGTTTTCATGGGGAAAATTGTGTAGAACTTAGGATTTTCAATTTTTGGGGATTTAGACCTCGATTTGAGGTCCGATTTAAAAAAATTATATATTTGAGTTCGTAGGTGAATGGGTAATCGGGTTTTGGTTCGAACCTCGAGTTTTGACCATGTGGGCCCGGGGTCGATTTTTGACTTTTTGGGGAAATTATTGGAAAACCTATTTTCATGCATTAGAATTGATTCATTTAGCATTCATTGATATCATTAAGTAAATTGTGGCTAGATACAAGCGAATTGGCGGTGGAAACAAGAGGTAAAGCGATAATTGAGGTTTAAATTGTGTTCGTGGCATTGAAGTAAGTGGTTGGTCTAACCTTAGCTAGAGGGATTAGGAGTTGTGTCTTATTTGCTATGTGTTAATTGTTGAGTACGACGTATATCTATACGTCGGTGTCAAGCATGCCCGTGAGTCTTATACTATGATTAATGTGACTCTGTTTCGTATTGTTCATGCTTTATATGATGATTTCTATTGTTGAATAAGGCTTGTGGAAGTATTATTGGTAATTGAACATTGGAAAGCGTTGGCTCAAGTTGAGAAATGAGTTGTGAGGAAATTGTGGAAAAGAGAAGAGGTTTATGATATTGTCTCCCTTCCTGGGATATTATTTCTTTTGATATTATCTCCCTGGTCGGGATGTTATTGCTTTTTATATTATCTCCCTTGCCGAGATGTTATTACTCATGATATTGTTTTCCCTTGCCAGGATATTGTTGTTATGCTATTGTTCCTCTGCTGGGATTTTATTGTGACACTATTGATTCCCTTGCCCAAATTGCTTTGTGATTGTTGCTTGGGTGAGAAAGAGTGTAAAGCACGAAGGGTGATACCGTGCACGATTTTAAGAGTGTTAATGCACGAAGGGTGATGCATTGCCAATATTGTGAGGTAAAAGCACGAAGGGTGATGTTGTGCCGCATGATGTACAATGTCGTGCCATAATATGAGTGATAATGCACGAAGGATAATTCCATGCCATTATTATTTGAGGTAAAAGCAGGAAGGGTGATGCCGTACCGATTATATTGATTCTCTTGGTGAGGACGAGAGAAAAAGCACGAAGGGGTGATGCCGTGCAGATTATATCGATTCTTATGGTGAGGACGAGAGTAAAAGCACGAAGGGTGATGCTGTGCATTTATCTTTGATTTCCTTATTCTTGCTTACAGTTGAATTTTCGTGTTCCTTTCACTTCTTTATTGAGATTTGGTTTGTACATGATATTCCCCGCAGCATGTTTCCCCTTCCCATCTTTAACTGCTAGCTTTTGTCATTATTACTTTCTATATATGATATAACTGCACAGGTTTGTTTGGTAGTCTTGTCCTGGCCTCGTCACTACTTCGTCGAGGTTAGGCTAGGCACTTACCAGCACATGGGATCAGTTGTGCTGATACTACACTCTGTACTGTGTGCAGATCCCGTTGCTGCAGCTTTGGACCACAGTGAGGTTGCTACCTTCAGTCCATCAGGCGATCCGAGGTAGTCCTGCAGGCGTCCGCAGGCCTTGGCATCCCCTTCCTATCTAGTTTTTCTTCTGCTCTTTACTATTTCAGAGACAAACATGTATCTATTTTGTTCGAACTTAGAAAGCCTGTGAGATTGTGATGCCAGTCCTGGGTAGCTTGTGTTTATGGATTTGTATCGGTATTATTTTAAATTGTTACATTTCATTCTTCTGCTTTATTATTTTCTGTGTGTAAAACGTTAACTCACAATTGTTAATGGATTAAAACTAAAAAGGGTTAATTAATCAGAATAATTGGCTTGCCTAGCTTTCATTAGTAGGCGCCATCATGACTCACGAGGGTGGAAAATTCGGATCGTGACAGAGAAGCATTAAAAAGGAAGAGAATAATTTCTAAAAAGAAAAAAATGAGAAAATAAAAGACATAATTAAACAGACATTAGAAAATTTATTCCAAGAAAAAGAAAAACAAGACAAACATATGATTAAAAATCCCAATCTTAATCCAAGTCCAGAAAGGTCTTAAAGCTCAGGGGAAGATGATAATTATGAAGATGAAAACTATCTAAATTATCAAGATGCTCAAGATCCAACGAAGATGATTCAGGAATGAGTTTTGATTCAATAGCTCCACATAATTTAGACACGTAAAAATAAGCAAGGTCTTAGTCAGAAGCAATTGAGAGCAATAAAGACAAGGAAAACCAAGAGCAATAATGCGGGAGACAAGTTAAAAAATAAGAAGTTATATAAAAGAAGAAGTGACAAAAAAAAAAGAAGTGACAAAAAGAAAAGCTACAAGACAATTTGAATAGAAGATGTGACAAAAGATAGTGCTACAATACAATTTGAATTTTTGAGTGGAAAATATAGTTACAAATACTAAGGGAATCTCTGCTCAAGCCATGTGAAGATGGGGCCCAATGAAGTACCCTGCAAGGCTAGACAAGAAAGATTTCTGGAAATGTTTGAAGTCCATTTTTAAATCCGCTTCAAAAACTTAGCTATAAAAAGGGCAAGAAAGAAGAAGAGAAGGACATAAGTACAAGAAAGAATACTCTGAAAAAAGCCCTCCAAAACACTCTTCGTCCAACACCCACCATTCTCTAACACTTTGTATTATATCTTTGTAAAATATTTCCTTATGAATGCCTTAGTAGTTCCTACCTCAAGCCTTTAAAATAAATAAATCCTTATGCTTATGTGTGTACGTTTTTAATTCCCAAGTCCAGTAAACTTTTTCAGGTTTCCCGAAAGGGAAATCTCTCTCTCCTGCAAACATGTAAGTTACTTATTTTATCTAAATTATGTTTCTGGATATTACTCCTGTTTTACAGTTTTATGTTATTATGTATAGTTTTATATTTTTTATTCCTCAATTATTAATTTGTAAATAACTAGACATCACTCTTAATATATGATTATCTTTTCAATTTCTTAACAATTTTGATGGATTAATCTATAAATTCCTAGAAAAAAACGGTTAAGTCAAATCCAAAATTAACCAGAAGTGGGTATATATGTTTTACCGTGGCCAAGGTGAGGCTAAAGAAAAAAGAATTAAGAAAATATTTATTTCTTTAAAAAGTTGGGAAGAAGAGATGAACAGAGTGAAGAATTAAAAAAAAAGGTATAGGAGGGGTAATTTCAGTTCATAATTTTGATAATACTGTAACAATATAAGTTTACAGATTAAGAGAAAGAGAGTACCGAATAAGATTTTACAACATAAGACTTTAATCAATAAAACAATTTTACCGCAAAAAATTCTTACTTTTTTACCTTATAAATTTTACCGTACCATAAAAACAAAGAAGAAAAATTTTAATCCCTATTAATTTAGGTAACTATAATCCAGAAATATTTGCTAGAAGCCTTACCACAAGTTTAGAAGAGTTTAAGCTAGACATAGAAACCGAATTTTATTCGATAATAGATTTAGCCATACATTTTATATACCTAAAACAAAATAATAAAATTTGTTCAGACCTATACAAACAACTGCACTTGATAATTTTATACTATCGTATCATCATATATATATATATATATATATATATATATATATATACACTGAATCCCCTCAATATTAGAGCAGACATTAGTTCAAAGAAAAAGTGAAAAATTGGTGTGAGGATTTTATACATGCTACATTTTGGAGTAATCTTTTTGAAACAATGTTTCTACTATTCTATCAGAATAAAACCATTCTGAAAGTTGCCAAGTACAAATAATAACAAATCATGTGAATTTAATTCGAAATACTAGACCTCTCTATAACTGCATCCTTATATAATAGCACTTTACTATAAAAGTCAAGTTTTTCCGGAACCAAATTTTATGTTCTATTATAATATATATTTTCTATAACAGCAATTCGCTATAACATCCAAAAATATCTAAAACAAATGAGGTTGTTATAGAGATGTTTGACGGTATTTTGATTAATTGGCCCATATGTTTTGGATACTGCATGTCCGTAATGTAATATTTTTCGCCATCCATCTGAAATATTATTGTATTTTTGTATCATAATATCTTTTATTATTAATAATATTTTTTCATTGAACAAAACCCTTGATGATGGAGCATGCATTAGTATAAATAGAGAAAAAGCACAAATAATTCCACGTGGGAATTAAAGTCGTGCAAGATTTTTTGGAGTAATAATTGATATTTTCATATAAAAACTTTGAGTGAGAGACGTTAATTCAAAGCAATATGCCGACAAGTAATTGATAATGCAAAAAAAGGCATAACTACAATAACTAATTCAATTTCAATAGAAATTGAATCGAAACCCAACTTATTTATCTGATCAGTGATCAGTTCTTCCACTATTAAATAAATAATATTTCATTATCGGTGACATAATATATTTATTAGTATAATGTATTCCATTTCATAATATTTTACTATCTTATATCTCTATACCTCTTTTCAGACCGAATACAGTTCTTTGCGAGTGAATTTATTATATTTTTTCACGCGGGGTATAATTATATATGTGAAAACCCCAAATATCTTTGTAATAATTAACTAATACTTCTATAAGAATTAGTGCAAAGTCGAACTCGTCAAAATTTAAATCTTTTAAACTACATACTTCGATATCTTTATCCCTGTGTATTGGAGCACCCATTACCACAAAAGGATAGTCGATGTGGGGATTTTATTCAAGTTGATTGTATTAGATCAGTACGTGTCAAGGATGACCAGTCAATAGTAATTCAACCATGGTGACACTGGACACAAACCTGTGACCGGATAAGAAATAATTCAAGATATAGCCATTACAGAAATGTTTCAGAAGACCCAAGTTTCCTTCGGCTTTTATTGGCCTTTATTAGGCTTTATTACTCTTTATTATTATTTATTGTTAAGAAACTAAGTTTAAAGTAACACTATGAAACAATAAAATAGATAATAGAAGTAGTGAGAAAAAGAGAACTATCTTATTTCTTCCATATATTCAAGTATATATTTTCCAAGTGTATTCAAGTCTCTACAATATCACTACTCATCCTCTATTTATAGTATTACATAAAGGTATACAAGAGAATGAGATCATGGAGGAAGATCACGGGGGAGGTTATGAAAGTATGGGAGTTACAACCATAAGTATTGGAGTAGTGGGAGTTATTGAGATAATAGAGAAGAGTGGTGGGTATTATTCCTTTGGTGGTTATGGACATCCACCATAATTTAATATTTTATAACGCTCCCTATTAGATGTCCATATATAATGTGCCTCGTTAAAATCTTACTAGGAAAAAAATCTTGTGGAAAAATATTCTAGTGAAGGAAAAAGAGTATACATATCTAGTAATACGCATTGTTTGTTGCCTTATTAAAAATCTTTCCAGGAAAACCCAGTGGGATAAAACCTTAGCTAAGGGAAAACGAGTACAGCGTGTATTTGTCTCCCCCTAATGAAAATATCACTTTATTTCTCGGAGACGACGAATTCCAAGCTTGTATAACAACTTCTCTATTGTTGAGGTTGGTAATCATCCATTGAACAGATCCACCAAGTTATCAATCAAATAAATTTATTGAACATCTATATCACCAATCTGTCGAAGATCATATCTGAAAAGAACTTTGATGAAATGTGCTTTATTTTGTCGCCTTCAATATATTGTTCTTCCAATTGAGATAAGCAAGCAACATTGTCTTCATATTGAAATATTTTTTTCCAAAGAAAAGGCACACATCTATTGTGTATTAAGGTACTTGCTTTATCGATTTCTTGTATCTTGGCATGACTATTTACTGTCTTGTCGAATATCATAATATAACAGTACCCTCACGTGCAAATAAATAGTTTGAAGATCGAACTTCAAGAAATGCATGCATTTGCATATCCAACAAATACTTGATAGTATTTGTTAGAATAAACAAATCAATATCAACGATTCTTTTTGAAGTATAACATAAATAGTATTTCAATATCTTCATATAGGAAAAAAACTATATCTCGCTAGCATATTATTATACTTATGATTTTAGCAAGATACATTAGTGCACCAAGGATCTGTTGAAGCTTTATTTAATAAATTTCTTGAAAACCTTAATATGCTTTAGAACAACTTAAATCCTTCAACGATTTTTATTATACGCATATCAAATGTATTGTCAGACCAAAACCTGAAATGACTACATCCACCCTAAAAGAACTTGTCTCCATATGATCAATGCCATGATATATACAAATCTTCTTGTTCTACAAGTCGTCTTTATGTTTATCGACTTGATTTTTTTAATTTAGCTTTTCGCACAAGAATACATTTATACCTCCATTGGCTTTATACTTTCAGGTGTTGGGACTATCCCTCCAACTTCACATTTTCCAGGTGAAGTCAATTTTTATTGCGTAATTTTCATTTGGCCAATCATTGATCTGTCCAAATTCCATGATAGATTTGAGCTCAAGATTCTCATCAATATATATAATATTGAGCACTACATTATATCAACAATATTATCAACGGTCGTTTTATATTGGTTCTATCATTACCTAATAAAGACATAACTTGTTGAGATCTATTTATCTCATTATTTTCAGGTACTTGAGCCTCTTCCATCAGGTCTTATAAAGTGTTATGTCATGATGCTCTTATAGAGAGCTTGACTCCTTATTATGACCCTTGAATATTTGCTCCTCTCCTTCTTCAAAGATTTTTATCTTTGGAACTGATTAGACTACTACGCTTCATGCGTTCATAGATTATGTCCATCATGGATTTTATTCTATTTGGAGCATTAGCAGCTGAAATATAACATTTAGTTTTGGGTCAGCAAATGCCTCTGGCAATATTTTGCAAAGGAATTATCCCTTGAACTTCAAGTTTACATTTTCTTATAGGATGATCTAGATGTACTCATAATAAATCATTCCACGTATCACCTTTTCAATTGCCCATTTTCTTTCCATAATGTTGGGATCATAACCACATATCTCTAACCTTCTTTGGAGACCCATCTTTGTGCATTGTAGTGGAACAATTAAATCATATAGCACATTCATATTTTTAGATGGAACTTATTTGGTTCCTGACGCTGAACCAATTGTGATAGGGAGAATTTATCATAACTTATTGGCTAGATGCGTACAAGTACTATTGTATATTAAATAATACACCTCATACCAAATTTCCTTTTGGGTGTTTTGCTCTCATAACTAATGGTTTAGCTATAATTGGAGGCATAAAATTTCTGCTAAACCAACTTGGATTTAAACCAGCAGTATTAAAATAAATCATCATAATTTACATTGTGGAACTGTGCTCTAATAATTTGAACAATCAACCTTGCAAAATCTCAACTGCAAGTTGATAATAAATGCACATGTGACCATACAAGAGATACATCTGTTCAAATCATACAATAGTAAACGATCTACATGGCAGGTGACTGGGCCTAATATATATCACCTTTTATTCATTCCAGAAATCATGGGATTCAATCCCAACCTTAGCTGGTATATTATGGAAATAAGCAGCACAAAAGAATTCTTGAAGAATATTCTATTTATTCAATATATACCTATGTGAATTCTCAATAAATTTTTCCGCAGCATAATTGAAGCGGGATGCCAACCGGTCATGCCAACTAATATTTCTTTCAGTAAACCTTTAGTTTACTTGTGGCATGTGATTCCATCATCATGCTTATACTTGTGTAGTACAAATAGAAGAAAAATCGGGTAATCTTTCATATTTACCTAGTATGATTATAGTAATATGAAGATAATCAATTATAACGACCCGATCGGTCATTTTAAACTCCTGCGCATTTTATAGAGGTTTGAGGCCATCCGTAGCTTCACTTCTGGTATTATGACTTGTGCACATGGTCGGAATTGATTTTCGGGAAGTTCGGAGTTGATTTGGAAAGAAAATTCTCATTTCGGAAGTTTTACGTTGGAAGAATCTGACTAAGGTTTGATTTTGAGTAAACGACCTCGGAATCGGGATTTGAAGGTTCCAATAGGTTCGTATGATGATTTTGGACTTGGGCATATGTTCGGATCGGGTTTTGGATGACCAGGAACCGTTTCGGCGCCTATTGTGGAAGTTGGCAGTTTGGAAGAGTTTCATAAATTTAGGTTGAAGTGCATTTCAATGTTATCGATGACCGCTTGGGATATCGAGTCTAGAATAACTCTATATGGTGATTCTGGTCTCGGGAAAGCATCTGGATGTGGATTTGGAGGTCCGTAGGTGATTTCGGGGGTCTGTTGGCGAAAGTTATAAATTTGAAGGTTATGGAAAGTTTGATCGGGAGTGGACTTTTTGATATTGGGGTCGGATTCCGCTTCCGAAAGTTAAGATAGGTCCGTAACTTCCCACCCTCGGGAGTCGTGATGGCACCTACTAATGTGAGCTAGGCAAGCCAAACCTTTAATCTAATAACTTCATTAACCAATTATTTTTTTTAACAAATATAAGACGATAACGTGGTAATAGCGGAAATTCAAATTTAAGCGGAAGACAACAATAAGATTTATGAAAAACGCATCTATTACAGATACTTAAGCCTTAACCACCCAAAACCTGCTGTCACTGTGTCACAGACTGTCTAAGAGATTACTGCATACAAAGTGTGAAGAAAATGACAATACACTGTTTTTGAATAAAAGGAAAATAAAACAGGAAATAGGAATAGAGGAGACGCTAGGGCCTGCGGATGCCTGCAGGTCTACCTTGGATCTCTGCGTGGACTGAAAGTAGCCTCCACACTACGGTCCGAAAGCTGCTCCGAGATTTGCACATAGTGCAAAGTGTTGTATCAGCGCAACCGACCCCATGTGCTGGTAATTGTCTAGCCTAACCTCGGCGAAGTAGTGACGAGGCTAGGACCAGGCTACCAAATAAACCTATGCAGTTATATAATATACAGTGGAAAGTAAAGCAGAATAAACAAATAAAGATGGGAAGGGGAAATATGCTTCGGGGAAAACAGGTAAAATAGAATATCAAGAGAACTATAAAGGAATCAAAATCCAAACACTAACATGAATAAGGAAAACAAAGGCAGATTTCACTTTCTTTTCACATCTTGTTGCAGGCGTGCAACCCGATCCCATTTCCTGTATCTCATGGAAGGTGTGCCACCCGCTCCCATTTCATTTATCTTGTGGCAGGCGTGCCACCCGCTCCCATTTCATTTATCTCGTGGTAGGCGTACCGCCCGCTCCCATTTCATTTATCTTGTGGTAGGCGTACCACCCGCTCCCATTTCATTATATCTTGTGGTAGGCATACCACCCGCTCCCATTTCATTATATCTTGTGGTAGGCGTACCACCCGCTCCCATTTCATTATATCTTGTGGTAGGCGTACCACCCGCTCCCATTTCATTATATCTTGTGGTAGGCATACCACCCAGGCCCATTTACAAACCAACAATAATCACAAGGAATCCCGGCAAGGGAACACGAGTAATATAACAACTTCCGGACAAGGGAATAATGATATTTCAATAACATCCCGGCAAGGAAACAATACTATCAAAATAAATATCCCGGCAAGGGATCATTAATATCAAACAAACATCCTGGCAAGGGAACCCTGGTGATAATAACATATGAAGCGCAATAAACCACAACAGAGTCATAACAATTATAATACAAGACTCACGGGCATGTTTGACTCCAACGTATAGATACTTGTCACCATGCCTATAGGTCATACTCCACAATTAACATGTAGCAAATAAGACACAACTCCCAATCTCTCAAGCTAAGTTTAGACCAAACACTTACCTCGATGCTATGAACACAATTCACGATTCAACTATAGCTTTACCCTTTGATTCCACCACCAATTCGCTCGTATCTAGTCACAAGTTACTTAATTACGTCAATAACGGTAAATGAATCAACCCCAATACATGAAAATAAATTTTCTAAAGTTTTACCCAAAAAGTCAAAAATCGCCCCCGGGCCCACATGGTCAAAATCCTAGGTTCGAACCAAAACCCGATTACCCATTATCCCACGAACCCAAATATATAATTTGTTTTGAAATCAGACCTCAAATCGAGTTCCAAATCCCCAATTTTTAAAAAACCTAGGTTCTACCCAAAACACCCAATTTCCCCCATGAAAATCATTGATTTTGAGTTGAAATCATGTTAAAAGATGTTAATGATTGAAGAAAACGAGTTAGAAATCACTTACCAATGTTTTGGAGAAGAAAGGTTATTTGAAAAATCGCCTCTTATGTTTTTGGGGTTTTGAGAAATGAAAAATAACTGAAAATCTCGTCTTAATATACTACTTTCAGCTCCCCTGTGCGGACTGCACAAAATCAACTGCGGCTGCGCAGCTCCCAAATAGACTGCAGTAACATGCTTTAGTATTTTGGTCATAACTTTCTCTACAGATGTCGAAATTGTGATTTCTTTAGTTTTCTGGAAACTAGACACGAAGGACTATAACTTTTATTTTTAAATCATCTCACAATTTCTTGTATATCAAAAGATATAGGCTTCCAAAGTCGGACCAGTGAAATATTCTTTACCGCGGACCGCACAGAATCTAGTGCGGCCGCAACGCCCTCACCGCGGTCCGCACAAAATCCAGTGCGGCCGCACAAGACCCTGCGCGGCAGCATTCCTCTTTGTGCGGACCGCACTGGTCTGTTCAGAGGTCTTCCACTTCTCTGAACCTGCAACAACTATATTTTTAAGCCTAAGACATCCTGGGACCTACCCGAAACTCACCCGAGCCCTCGAAACCCCAAACCAAGTGTGCATACTAACTCAAAAATATCTTACGGTCCTACTCGTGCGATCACATCATCAAAATAACCGGTAAAATCATGAATTAAACCTCAAAACTCAACATTTCATCAAGAACTCTCAAAGTTCATAACTCTTCAACCGGAAGTCCAACTCACGTCAAATAAACTCCGTTGTTCACCAAACTTCACAGTTATCTTTCAAATGTACGGGCTCCGAAACCAAAATATGGGCCCGATAACAATGGTTTCAAACATTAATTCTTTTCTTTATTTCTTAGATAATTCAGTAAAATAATTTCTTTCAAAAATTGATTTCTAAGGCTTGGGACCTCGGAATTCATTTTCGGGCATACGCTCAAGTCTCATATTTTACTGCGGACCTCCCAGGATTGTCGGAACACGGATCTGGTTCCGTTTGCTCAAAATGTTGACCAAAGTCAACCATAATCAAATTTTAACTCTAGAATTTCTAATTCTCTTATTTTCACATAGAAGACTTTCCGGATATAGGTCCGGACCACGCACGCAAATCAAGGTGGGGTAAAAGGGAGGTTTTTAGGCCTCAGAACACTGAATGCACTTGCAACACAAGTGATGACCTTTTGGTTTATCACATTCTCCACCTCTAAAACAATCGTTCGTCCTCGAACGAACATAAGAAGGAAGTACCTGAGTCGGGAAAAAGATGGGGATAATGGCTCCGCATATCGGACTCGGACTCGCAGGTCAATGCCTCAGGAGGCTGACCTCTCCATTGAACACGAACAAAAGGAAAACTATTTGATCTCAATTGACGAACCTGCCAGTCTAGAATAGCTAACGGCTCCTCCTCATAAGACAAGTCCTTGTCCAACTGGACAGTGCTGAAATCTAACATGTGTTGATACCCAATTTTTTCCAATATATTTTTGTATACAAAATACTTTCAAAATAGCATGTACATACATATATTAGCATTCCCAAGAGTTTTGGTATTTATTCCTAATTTTTAAGATTTTAAAATCAATTTATTGTCTATTTTTAGTAGTACAAAATCCAATAATTATTGCCAAGATTATCATCTTGGTGAATAACTTATTTTATTCTCATATTTATACCAAAATATAATTAAGGTGATTTTTGTATATTTTTTACAAATCTATTTGATATTTTAAGCTAAATTGCATGTAATTGCAATTATAGCATATTTCATGAGTAGTAGCATTTTATAATTATAAAATTCCAGTATTTTTAAATTAATATTTATATAGTATTTGTTGGCTCAATATTTTTAATTTACTTTTAAAATTATTATTACTAATTTTATAAAATAAAAAGGAAAAATAGGCTATTTAACACTTAGCCCATTTCTATTTCAGTTACAGCCCTTTCACCATTCAATTTTTGCCCTCAATTTGACTGATTCACCCCCAAATTAAACCAGCCCAATCCCCAAATTACCCGACCCCTAACCCAATTTAAAAACCCACCCAGCTCCTCTTTGATCCAGGCCGTTGATCATTTTGATCAACGACCATAAACTCCTCTTTCCCTTTTTAGTTCCCAAACCACCCTTAACCTAATTCATTTCCCCTGAGACGCCACCTTTGAACACTTTTTGTCTCTCAAACTCTGTCGAACCTCTCTGAAACCCTAATCGTTTCCCACCTTATCTCACCATGTTTCCACCAGAATCCATGGCGTCTCCGGCCATGGACGGTCTGTACTCATCCTATCTCACCATCAGACCTAAGCTATTCAAGGTTTGAAGCCCGACTACAATGGCCTTCTTCAGATCCTTCTCAGATCTGTAGATCTATGGTTTCTCCGGCCATTATTCCGGCATGTTCAAGAAATATGAGTCTTTTCAACTCAGGATCTGATTTTCCTCAAGACCTTTCTTATTGCTAGGGTTTTCTCTGCAACTCTAAGCTGTCTGAGGTTCAGTACCCGCCTATTTTCTTAGATCTGTGATATGTCTGGGCTTTATTTGACATTTTAAAGGTTTTCCCCAAACTTCCTTTTCAAAATCGTTCAATTTCTATTTTAGGGTTTCTGAAAAAGTTTCTTCAAATATCTTTCTAATTCTTTCCGTTCTTTCTTTATGTGTGTTTATCTATGTTAGGCTCGTATGTTTTCTTTTCTACTACGCATGAGTTTCCTCTCTTATTTCTTTTCTATTATGCAAGACTCTTCTATTTTTGTTGTCACTCTTATGCTCTCATGTTAATCCGCGTTGTTGATCCTTATTCTTTGCTATATGTGTTTATGGTTGAGTTCTTTGATTTTGTTCACTTTACTGAGTTCTGTTTGTGTTCCTGCTAAGCATATTTCATCTACTTTTGTTTAAAGCTCGTATCATCTCTTTCTTCTGAACTTGTTTAAATTCCAAGTTTTCTCGAGCATGTTCTCATGACTTTGAATCAGTGTTCTTTCTATCGTGTGTGTTTGTCTCTCATAAGTCTTTAGAAAAGACTTTTGAGCCCCTCTCAAGTGGCATGCCTTCTCATCTCTATTGTCTGACTCAATTTGAAACCATAGGATTTGGGGGTTTCTTTGGCAAGTGGTATTAGGGTTCCACTTTGGGACCCTAGGCTTTCAGACTCACTATGAGTTGTAACTGAACTCGAATCCCTTTTGCTTGTGGCTCTAAGACTTTCAATGTTAGACTCTTTTTCCAAGAAACCTGACGATTCCTTTTGCTTGATCTTGTGCTTTATATATGAGAAATTACTCTTTCAAAAGTTTTCACCAATTAAGTGATTGATTCCGAAATTCCTTTAACAAGGCTGATGAATTGTCACTGATTTTTCTTCGATTGAACCTCTTTTACCTTTCTTGACTTCGTTCATTTGAATTGAACTTGTAATTTTGGTTTCATGGCTGTTTGATTGATTCCCTTGCCATATTTGGCACAAACTGTATGTCGTTGATTATTTTCCTTAAATAACTTCTATGTACTTACCCCTTTTGTGCTACTTTGAAAAGGTTTTAATTAAAACTTCTTTCCTTAACTAATTTTTACCCGTTGAAATCAGAATCCCTTAACCAAAGGGAGGTTGATTTCAATGATATTTCCTTACCTTTCTTACTTGATTTTTGCACTATAAAAGGGACTGCCCTTCTGCACTTTTAAGACACCGTACACCTTCAGCTCACACGACCTACGCACTACCAGTCCTTAACTCTAATTCAATACATGAACACTTGCAATATTGCTTTGAATTCAATACTCTTTCAACACTCTGCTTTTGCTTGAGATCTTTTGGAATTGATTGGCTTGCAACTTGGCTTTTTCTCAGACTACTGTTTTTACTTGTTTTCCCCTTAAACTGGTATGTTCTGATTTAACGTTTCTACCTCACCCCTATGTGCTTATTTATAGTTTTCTGCAATCCTGTTAACTTTACTGCTCATGTTCAATGATTTTTGCTAAGTATGTTCTTTCCCTGCACCTGTTTCTATTGTGAATCTCTACCCCCTATTCCCTTCTATGTGTTTGAGTTAAGGCTCATGGCCTGGCAATATTCAAATTGCTGCTCAGGTCATAACCTGATCCACAATGGATCCTAACTCTTAAGAATTGGCTAACAGACTGGTCGGGGGTGTGCCAGCATTCCCAATTGCTGAGCATGACCACCAGCCTGCCATGGCTTTCCCCTAATTCCCCTATGCACTTACACTTATTCTTAGACTCTTAAGTTCTGCCCCCCTCTTATGAGCCTTGCTTTAGGACCTTGAGTTCCCTCTGAACTTGGACATCAGGGGGTTGGCCCTTCCACACTGCACTATGATCTCAATTCTGCAATGTGTTTGGGGTGTAAGCACTGCCCGGGGAACTTTGACACATCCCAAACATGACAAAGGCTTTTGGAAATCTGATCTTGGAAGTTGGTTTATCTCATCTTGTTGGACTTTGAGTCTGAATTAGGCTGTTTGGTTGTAGCTGGAATTTCTGATGTAATTTTACTTTTTTTTATTCATTTGGGTCTATAATAATTTGTAATAACTATTGGGGTTGGCTAGTGAAAAGGGATCGGGGTGAATGTATGCAAAGGGTAGAAAACTTGCCTATAGGACTTTTTTGATTTCTGCATTCTCATCTTAGAACTCATGCCTATAAGATTTTCTGATTTCTGCATTCTCATCTTAGAAACCTTGCCCATAAGTTTTCTGCACTTCTGCATTCTCATCTTAGAAACCATGCCTATAAGTTTTTCTGCACTTCTGTATTCTCATCTTAGATACCATGCCTATATGACTCTTGCATCTATATAATCGTTTAAAACCAATAATGCTTAGATAACTTGCCTATATGAGTAATCAATTGAATCAGCTTCATCTATTTCGTTTATGAGTCTAAAATCAGTCATAACGTCGTTTAAAATCTGCAGATCTTTTGTTTATAGAACCAGCAACCCTCTTTTTAAAATCAGTACGCTCCGTTAGATATCATGCCTATAGGTCTTACTTAGGCAAACAATTAGGTTGTTAATTAACTGTGTCAGTTTTTGATAACTACAACCAGAAAAGGCTAATTCAGACTCCTCATTTGAGAAATATGTGATAAATTAGCCTGTCCTAATGCTTTTAAAATTAATTCAGACTATAACCAGTATTTGAAGTCATGCTAAATAATTTGCTCCTTTATGTGAGGAGGCCTGTTTGAGCCCTTAAACTGCTATTTGTTTCCCCCTACTTGTTTATGTGTTTTGTTTGTCGCATTAAAATTTTGTCCTTTTAAAACTCTGGAAAAAAAAACAAACCTCCCTCCCTTTAGGACTAGTAGTCCCAAATGCCTCCGGGACTGATAGGATCGGGGCGGGTAATAACATGCAGTAAGCAACGACACTATTCCGCGTTTAATACCTTAATGGGGTGGGAAAGTGTAGATATGGACATGATGACCGGTGCGCTAATACCACGTGCGACCCCTCTTCTGAGGAGTGATTGCCGGGTATTGCATTGATGTGATCCATATTGTTTGTAAACCTAGGACCCCTTCCCCTTTACTTGTTATCCCTTTTTTTTAACTGTCCAGACTATTTGCTTAAGATTTCTGTTTTCTTTATATTTCTTCAAATTTTTAATTCACTTGCAACATTATGTGTAAATCCCCTTCTATTTGAGACCTTTATTTGCTTACATGTTAGTTAAAGTCACAATTGTAACATGGTCGGGAACCACACTAGTGGATCTTGGGGGGTGCCTAACACCTTCCCCTCAAGATAATTTCTAGCCCTTACCCGAACTCTGGTTTTCCAACTCGAACTCTTCTTTAGTGTCCTAATGCACTTTAATCATTAGGTGGCGACTCTTCAACCCAAAAAACCCAATTCCCAAGAGGGAACGAGTTGTCCTCCCGAATTTCATGAACCCAATTTCGCCTTTAGAAAAAGGGGCGCGACAGCATGGCGACTCTGCTGGGGACTTCTTTAGGCTTTTACCATCTCATGTTACTTGTGGCTTCACTGCTTCTTTATTACCTTTATTTAATGTCTTTACCTCTTTTCTGCTATGAAAATGACTTGGCTCTTTGTTTCTTTTCTTTAATGCTTTCTTTTACCGCTTTCCTTCAATGTCGTTGTAATTATGAGCAATTATTGTAATCATTACTTTATGAACGTGCAAATACGTGACAACTTGTTTCATTCTTGTAATTGCATATTCAACATCATATTCCACTCGTGCCAAACAAAATACCATAGCAAAGCTTATAATGAGTGGTTGCGCCCTTCCAATATTATTACCCCCTAAATTTGGTAAAGGCGTATTTGCGGTAAAATCAGTCGATTAGCGGTGCAGTCGACGGTTCTGTGCCTTTCGCTCTTGAGTTATCCGCTCAAGGGTACTGGTCTAATACCCATAAAAACCTTACTCTGTTCAATTGTGCATGCATCACTGTCAAACCTAGTAGAGTCAGTTATGATGTCCGCATAATGACTTTTTAAGATAGCCTTGTCCAAAATCCACTAGGTTCCCTTGAAACCCAAACTGACGCTACCACGTCTATGCATTTATTTGGAGAACTAAATGCTGCTCATGCTAATTGTTGATATTTAATAGCCGAATCTGTCAGAAGTATGGCCTCACCCTTTGTTTTGCAGAAATGAATGACAAATTTCTCGACTTTGGTATGGTCAACATACCCTTACTCTTGCTGACCTAGTGGAGGAACCTCCCATCTAGTAACCAAATCAACGAATGGAAAGAGAGAGTCACCAGGGCTAGTGAGAAGCTGGAATATCTGGAATGCAGTCTGCTGGAGTTGGAAGGGAAAGTGAGGAAAAGAGTCACCGACTGTCAAAACGCTGAGGAAGGCAAAGGAGAACGCCTGGCGAGGGCATTCTTACTAGAAAATCTGCGCGAGCTGGAGGATATGATCAACGAAAACATTCAACCTGAAGAAGGTCCTTTTGGGACCAAGTAGCTAGGAGTCTTTTCTTTTGCTTTAAGAATGAAATAAGGCCAATGGCCATTAGTGACATTTTATTTTCTGCTATTTTTAGTGTCGTTTTGGGATTCATCTTATTTTTATCATTAAAATGAGGCATTTAACATTATAAGTTCTCCAAATCAACTTGTCGCTAGGCCTACCTCAGGCACAACGAGGCCCCCAAATTAGGACACGAATTATATTCTCGCACTATGTGTTTAAATATCACAACTTCTTTTTCTTACAACCCGCACTAACTTGCTACCTTTTTTTTATTTTTATTTTGTTTGTTTTATTCCCCTCCCCAAAGGTTAGTTCGTGCACTCTGGCATCGTCATCATACTCCACAAGATCTAAGGGCCCTTCTCCTCCTCCTCCTATCAGAAATAAGAACAAGGGAAAATTGGAAGATTTGAGCATCATCAGAAAAGAGAACTCAGTTGAAAGGGTAGAGGTTCCTCAGGGTATTCAGGTTTCCAAGGAAAGTGCCTCCTAGCTCGAGCAAAAGTTGTTGAAATTTCAGGAAGAACTGGACCAAGTTCGGAACTTGGCAAGCTTGTCGTTTTCCCTCACCACCCCAGATGTCAACTTTCCCAACACTCAAAACCCTACACCTCCACAAAACATCCCGAAACCACAAAACCAACCCGCTCCCCATCACCACTGCAACACATGCCACACTTCAAACAACACCCCACTGCTCATCCCTGAACCACTAAACTCCACAAATTATCATCTCCACAACACCCATATCTATGTGGAAACCATACAACACTATACTCAACATATTTCAAGCACTCCTGAGTCTGATAACAAAGACTCTATTATCAAGAAGTTGGCTGCGGAATTCAAGAAGCCGTCTAGCAGAGTTCAGGGTGTTGAAGGAAACAAGGGGATCGGAGGATTGAATTACGAAGACCTTTGCATTTAGCTAGATGTCGAACTGCTCGAGGGGTACAAACCTCCCAAGTTCGAGATGTTTGATGGCACAGGGGATCCCAGAGTCCATTAGAGGACCTACTGCGACAAGATGGTTAGAGTAGGGAAGGATGAAAAGATTCGCATGAAGCTCTTTATGAGAAACCTGAAAGGGGATGCTATATCTTGGTACATTAGCCTGACCCGAAGAAGTGGTCGAATTGGGTAAGTATGGCGTCCGATTTTATGGATAGATTCAGATTCAACACGGAGAATGCGCCAGATGTGTTCTACATCCAGAACTTGACGAAGAAACCTACGGAGACGTTCTGCGAGTATGCTACTCGTTGGAGATCAGAAGCTACTAAGGTCAGGCCGGCTTTAGAAGAAGAACAAATGATTAGGTTTTTCGTCCGGACTCAAGACCCACAATATTACGAGAGGTTGATGTTGATTGAAGGCCAGAAATTTTCCGACATCATTAAGATATGGGAAAGGAACGAGGAAGGTATTAAAAGTGGTATGGTCACAAACTTTGAAGCATTACAGGCCACCACCAAGGCTCTACAGTCTGGTGGCATGTCCAAGAAAAGGGATGTGAGTGTCGTGATGGTTGCACGGTGAACAAAGTCCCCAATCAAATACCAAACCTACCCATTACCTCCACTTACATATCAGCCTACCCCAAATTACCAAGCACCCTTGCCCTCTTACCAAGATCCACCGCCTACTTACCAATCATATCCACCTCCCACATATCAGCCCACTTCGCCCAGATACTCTCAACCCGCATCTGTCTACCAAGCCTACAACACCCAACAAGCCCACTATCAATCACCTCCCCCTCACAAAAATTTCCTTAAACCCCGACCAAACTTCAATCGTAGACCCCCCAAACAGTATACTGCCATTGCTGAACCTATCGACCAGCTGTATGAAAGGCTCAAAGCTGCTGGTTACGTCACCCCTATCCCTTCCATAAACCCCCAAAACCCCTCCCAATAGGTCAACCTAAATAAAACCTGTGCATAACATTCCGGCATGAAGGGGCATACCATTGATGAGTGCCGCTCTCTGAAGGATAAGATCCAAGCTTTAATTGACAACAAGAACATTGTGGCAAATGATCCTACTCCGAATGTCCGTAACAACCCTATACCATACCACAAGGATGGAGATTTTCACATGATTGAGATAGAAGACAATTGGGACCCCAAAGGGTCGATTGGATTGATCACTGAAAGTGATGAGCCAAAGAAACCAACAGTCACCCTTAACCCGATTGTGGTCCAGATGCAACTTTCTGGAGACGCCGAAGTGAACATGTCCATACCACTTGAGTTTGAAGCACCTTCTTCTGCAAAGACATTAGGGCCTATTGAGGTCGAGTTTGGGTCCCCAAAGGCACCTGTACCATTTGAGGTTGCTGTATTGCCTCTCAAAGCAAGGGTGCCCATTCCGGTGGACATGACAACCGTAACACCGTTCCACCCAAAGGCCATACCGTGGGATTACACCGCCGAGGCGAGAAGGAAAGGGAAAACCAAATATGGAGAAACAATTGCAGCACAGAGTATGACAAGAACCGGCAGGGTTTATACTCCAGAACATCTAGCTGTGTCCAGTAAGCAGGTCTCTGGATGACCAACTATCACTAAAACTGGGCCTGATGATCTCTGGAGGAAAATACAAGCCAAAGAGTATTCGGTCATTGATCAGTTGAACAAAATGCCAGCCCAGATCTCTATCTTAGCTCTGCTACAAAGCTCTGACGCGCATAAGAATGCCTTATTGAAAGTGCTGAGCGAAGCATATGTGCCCAGCAACATAACTGGAGGAGAAATGGCAAATATGGTAGGGCAAGTATTGGAGAGTCACAAAATCACATTCCACGAAGATGAGCTGCCACCTGAAGGGTTGAGCCACAACAAGGCGTTGCACATCACTGTGCAATGCGAGGATTATTTTATCACCAGGGTCCTGATCGATGAAGGATCCATCCTAAATATTTGTTTGTTGGTAACACTCAGGACATTGGGAAAGGGTCTGCATGAATTCAAAGAGGGAGCCATCACTGTCAACGCTTTCGATGGGTCCCAAAGGTCCACTATTGGGGAAGTCAGTTCGTGTCTACAAATGGGACCGACATAGTTCGACATTGATTTTCACGTGATACACGTCCTAGCATCTTACAACTTGCTATTGGGATGGCCCTGGATCCATGCCGCTGGGGCTGTAGCATCAACCCTACATCAACCAGTGAAATTCAAGTGGAATCCCTAAGAGGTAATTATTCACGGCAATGGTAGCAATCCCATATACAGTCGCCAAACCATCCTAGTAATCGGAGGAAGAAGGAAGATAGGCAGAGAAACCTACCATCACATTGGGCGAGTCAATGCCGTGGACAAGGATAAATGGTGGGATAAAAAAATTGAAAGTATACTGAATTGGTGTGGATACGAATCTGGCAAGGGACTTGGCAAGAATCTCCAAGGAATCGCTAAGCCTATCAAGTTGAAGAAACACGATACCACTTTCGGTTTGGGATATGAATACACTTGGGAGGAGTTCAACCATTGGTCGCCACCATGGCGCAGTCCCTACTACCCATTGGAGCATTCGATACCTCGGTTAGAGCAGACCTTCCGGCCAGCCGATATCATATATGGGTCGGAAGGAGATGAAGCACTGGCGGCGATGAGGAATTTGTTTTTGGAAGATGACAATATGGACTGTTGTGTCATTTTTGAGGAGGAGGGGGAGGAAGGCCCTTCTACACAAGTTGTGAGCCGAGGAGCACGCCTCAACAATTGGTCCATCAGAACCACCAGGTCCTGGAAAGCTTCGGGGTAGCAAGGCTGAACAAAGCACCATGCATTATCTTTATTTTTTGCTAGTTTACTGTCTTTCCGCATTTTTAATATTGAAATAAGAGCTCCAATGTTCAAAACAATTATGAAATTTATCAAAGAATTTCAATTTCTTATAAATATTGCTCTTATTACTTTTTATTGTTTACTTTATTTACACAACATTACTATTACTTATCTTGATGAACCGACGATTGTGACATGCAACGAGACAACGCAACAAATGGATATAGACTCAGAAGAAGATGATATACCAGAAGAGGTTGAGGATTTTGAGAACAGACCTAAGTTTAACCTAGACGAAACTGAGATTGTCAACCTGGAAGATGCAGAAAATGTCAAAGAAACACGCATGGGTGTTCATCTGTCACCATCAGAAAAGAAAGAGTACACGGAATTTCTAAGGGAATATGAGGACATATTCGCCTGGTCTTATGATGACATGACTAGTCTGAATACATCTATTGTAGCTCACAAACTGCTAACCGATCCGACATGTTCATCAGTAAAACAGAAGCTCAGGAAGTTCAAACCCGACATGAGTTTGAAAATCAAAGAAGAAGTCACCAAGCAAGTCAAAGCCAAGGTTCTCAAGGTAGTAGAGTATCCAATATGGTTAGCCAATATTGTGCCAGTGCCAAAGAAGGACGGGAAGGTTATAGTCTGTGTCGACTACCGGGATCTCAACCGGGCCAGTCCGAAAGACGACTTCCCCTTGCTGAACATACACATTCTAATTGATAACTTCACCAAGCATGAACTGCCGTCGTTCGTTGATTGTTTTGCTGGGCATCATCAAATATGGAGAAAATGACTTTCATTACGTCGTGGGGGATGTATTGTTACAAGATGATGTCGTTTGGGTTAAAGAATGGTGGGTCCATCTTGTGCTAAATGCTATCTGTTTACCGCTTTGATATTGTTTGAATTGTATATAACCGTCTTCTTACGCCACCCCTATGAGTCTCCTAAAAATGGTGCACACGTTCGCGTGGCCCGCTTTTTCTGTAGAAATTATACCAAATAGAACGAGGTTGGGCAAGCGGCAAGGCCGGGTAGACTTCAGTGCTCCCGGTACGTCGCCCCCTCCTCGGGCCCAGTTGTCCGCTCGGGTACCCAAGTCTAGAACAAAACTCCAGGATTTAAACCTAGAAAAACACAGCCTCATGCCGGATCCCTAGTAGGAACGTTTGTTTACATCATGTGCATTTGACTTGGGGGACTCAACACAAGGGTTGGGTCCGTCTAAGACAGGTGTGCCCGAAATAACAGACCATCCTGATGCATTCTATGTGCTATGTGAATATTTATTTGTTTTGGCTTGCATGTTGACCGGATAGGGAAAATAAAGCAAAAAGAAAAATCAAGAGTGATGTAGGGAAGGAAATAAAGCCCAGTTCTAAAGAAAACCCCGGTATTTGAAAAACGTCCCGAAGCTCTACCAAATTTTTTCAGAAAAGAAAGTCATTTCAAAAGAGTCAAACACTGTGTTCTTCCAAATGTGTCAAAATTGATCGAACTACGCAGGTCTGATTCTCACCGGATGTGGGATACGTAGGCAAACTACATAAGGTTCGGCCTTATTTTTGAAAAAAAAAAAAAAGAAAACCAAGAAAAAGAAAGTCGGTGGTCAAGTGAATGCAGTCTGGATTTTTGATCAAAATAAGCCGATCCAGCTTCGGCAATGTCTTAAACCGTTCTTGCCGAGATAGCCTCAGAGTATTTTTCAGTTGTCGAAAGGCTATTTTCATAAAAGAATGGACAAGTTCGTGAAGGGTCATAAAATAATCCTCCCCGGCCTCAAAATTCATGTGAAATTGTGAAGGGGTCGCATTTGCAAAAACAGTCACTTGGCTAAAATTGGCATATATGGGAAGAAATCATGGTCCTTTGATTTGTTTTTTTTCTTCTCTCTTTTTTCTTTTCTTTTTCAAAAACCTATTTACAAAAGGGTCCACTCGAGTCAACCCTAACCTTAACCTTCCACAGGAACAAAATGAATACCATCCAAGATCCGCCAGAAGTGGTCAGGGAACATGCTTAGTTGCACTTGCGTATGCGGTGGAATGATCTAGATGAAGATGGTTAGAAATGGGTGAAAAAGCAATTGGGTGCTCTTATAAACATTTTTGAGATCTAACCACGGGAAGATCTGATCAAGGCTTTGGTAACTTTCTGGGATCATGTCCACAATGTCTTTTGTTTCTCAGATTTTGAGATCACCCCTACTTTGGAGGAGATAGCCGGGTACATTGAATTCGGACGGGATTTGAGGAAGCAACAACTTATATTTCCAATGGCTCCATCGGTGCACAAGTTCTTTGACCTCCTAAATATCAGTAAACAGACGAATAAAGAACGTGTGAGCAATGGGTGTTGTGCTTTTCATTTCTTATACTTCAGGTTCGGGCACTCTGCTGGTTTTAAAATGCATGAAAAGGGTCTGAGCAACAAACAAGACAAGGGTCTTTGGCAAATTCATCGCCAGTTCGCATTTATTATGGCATTCTTGGGGATTATGGTTTTTCCAAATGAAAAGGGGACAGTGGATATTCGTATTGCTAGAATTGCACAAATCCTCACTACCAAGGAAGATCATACACTTGCCCCGTCGGTGCTGGCGGATATTTATCCAACATTGACTTTATGCAAAGCAGGGGCTCAATTTTTTGAAGGTTGCAGCATCCTTCTGCAAATGTGGTTGATCGAGCACCTTCGCCATCATCCCAGATTCATGAGTTATGGTTCGAGTCCGAATAACTTCATCACTAGTTACAAGGAGAGGGTAAAAGATTACAACGCACCAGAAGGGTTTGAAGCATGGGTCTCTCACTTGAAAGTTCTTAACGCAGGTCAGGTTGAGTGGACTATAGGATGGCTCCCGAGGACAGAAGCTGTCACGACCCAAACCGATGGGCTGGGACGGGTACCCGGTACCTTACTCAACTGAGTACCAACGTAACGTATCTTTCTTAATACATCATCATATACACATGCATAAGGGCCCAATAGGCCAACATGATCCTTTATAAACTCACAACATAGGCCGACAAGGCCGTACAATCTTTTATGTACACGACATATGTCTACAAGCCTCTAAGAATACATAAATATCATAAGGGTCAGGATAAAGTCCTGCCATACCAAACAATACACGTCTAAATCATACTAACCAAATGAGCAACTCCGAAGCAAATGGAGCGCACCAACATCTTTCACTGAGCTGATAGCCTACTTGGAGGGCTCTCGACCTATCTATCGGGACCTGCAGGCACGAAACACAGCGCCCCCAGGCAAAAGGGACGTCAGTACGAATAATGTACTGAGTATGTAAGGCACATAAATAAATACATGAGAGATATGGAAGACATATGGAGTACATGACTCAACCTGTAAGTCTGAATAACTTTGTAAATCATAAATTACTTTTAACGTCATGCATATGCGTATGAATGTCATGTCGTGCATAGGTACACATTTCATAATATCATCAGCCTCTGAGGGCCTCCCATCATATCATATCGGCCACTGTGGGCAAAATCATCATCGTATACCAGCTGATCAGGTGGTGGTGCGTATATAACGCCATAACCTTTCTCAAATCCCATATATATATATATATATATATATATAACGCCGTCTGGTCATGGGTCAATGCATATGAATGCAATGCATAAAAAGTACTTTAATAAAATCTTTCAGAATTTCATAAGACCATTTTATCTTTGAGCAATATCATAAAGTAAACTTTTTTCAACTTTTATATTTTTCTGAGACCTATGAACAGATGATAAAATATTTTGACACATGCAAACTCAAGAATATAGATATCTCTAATACTTATATGAATAGAGTCATTTATGAAATTTGTGCATTTGCACGTTTCGTTCGTATCGTATGGATCATGCCAAAAGAAAGAAGGGATAGCCTTAACATACCTGCTTCTGCCAAATTCTTGAACGAAACCTATGCTTGAAGCTTAGAAAATTTGGGCTGAAATTTCTATCGGAATTTTTGAAGTGTTTGAACGAAATAGTTCCTTTCATGTTCACATTCTTTGTTTCAAACCAAGAACAGATTGACGTATACGGAATGAAGTGAATTTAAAGTCACCAAAATGAAGCTTGGTTTTTTTGAAAATGGAATTGGCTTCTGTTTCAACGTCCTTAGCAGATTATGGTCTTAAGCTTGTTTCCAATGCATTTCTACTAATGTCATTTCACAAGTCTTACTAAGACTTTAAGATTAGGATCCTTTTGGCACATAAAAGGGAGGGGCTGCCACGTTTTCTTGGGGTGTAATTTTGTAAATTTTTTATCCACTTATTAGTTAACCGGGTAATGTTTCGTTACCCGGTAATTAATCTATTACCCGCATAATTTAAGAATTATCACAATTTACATAAAATTCTGTTTATTTTTAAAATACTTCATATATACTTTATATATTACACTACCGTGGTCATATGGTACCTTGCATGGTACTAGTTTATAATTATCGTGTATTATCGCTCGACCCGTATTTTATCCCAAGTTGGCCATTTTTAACGAAATTCATTTTCTTCGACTTGCTTCCCCTCTCACCTTCACGAATTTACTGATCACTTGTGAAATAGCATAATCCTTATAACCTCCAAATAATTTTTTACTTGGACTGATGTTAATTACCTTACGGCAAATTTCACGTACAATACTTCAGGGTGCAACATCGTCGTAACTTTACTAGAAGTGTGAGATCACCATAATGTAATACTATGGAACGTGATATCGACGTAATATTGCGGGCGTAACATTATTCCCCCTTTTTGGAACATTCGTCCTCGAATGTTGAGTGATGCACTTATCATTTTCGTAACTTATACCTTCAGAATACTTTAAAACTTCCCTTGCCATCTAGGCGACTGTTCTGTGAATGAATCCAAAATTCCAGGGCGTTCCCCCCTTAGGCCTCCTTCTCACATCACAACTTGTAGTCGGAATCCTTCCAATCTTGTAACTGTTACTACCTTTCATCATGCAGCATGTATAATTTTGACCTTGTAAGTGTGCCCAATCTCTATGATTCATATGTAGAGCTTGATAAGATGTTCCATTGGGCATATATGAGTATATTGAAGTTTTTCGCTCGGTACTTTGTTGAATTCACGAATATTGCTGTATCTCATCGCATAGGTCCGTTTAGCCATCCGTATGAATTTACTGTCATAACTCTTACTTTAATTTATCGTTGTTGAGGTCTGCTACCAAATCCCAACTTACTCTCATTGCTTATTAATGTATAAATTTAAGTCCTTTAATGCTTCCTCATTACTGCTCATCTTTAGAATCACGATCCAATCTCATCTCATACTTTGTGACTTTTTTCCATCTATTGTTAATTCTCCTCAATATTGATCTACAATATACCATTGATAACTTAAAACTTCTTACGTAATATTTTGCCCCTAGGGGTTAATCCTAATGACTTATCCATTCTCGTCACCTTTTCATTTGTCTTTCCTCATCCTTACTCATGCTTCCTTAAAAATTTATCACTCTATCATACTTTAGCTTGCGACCTATACATATCCATTTATAAACTTTCCTTCAACTTTCTTGCACCATAGATTTTCTTATGTTATTCTGGAACGTCAAGCGACACATCACATCGTCTCTAACTTTTTTCTATTTTGTTAACTAGATCTCCCAGTACTTAGAAATCAAAGGCTGGAAGACATGCCGCCGACGATGCCGCTATCATTCCCGGTTATTAGATCCACATGCTTATAACCTTCTATCCGAAATAAGGACTATCCACAGCTTTCTGCGTTTGAGTATCTCGTACGTTGTTCACCTTTACCTTACTTACTTAAAATCTCGCATCATATCTTCTACCTCTTTCATAACCTCCCTTCTACATAGGTATGATTCACACCACAAATTGAAGCTCTATTATAATACTACAATCCAGTGGGAGCTTCATGTTGACTCCTTTCGGAGGTTGTTACTCTTTTTTTTTAACTAGCTTCATCATAGAGTCGTTTAGACTATGGTTGTTGTACTATATCTCTCATACCTCTGATTCTAAGGGATATCCTGCAATGTTCTCGATCACAATGTTTCTATTTTTCTGGATCCAATAATTAAACTCCTGATTTACTTGGGTGATGTAACTCTTTAGTTTCCTCTTTCTGATCGGCTTTTACGTTGGCTTAAGCTATCTTTCGATCTGTGGTTCCTGGTATCAGTTATTACCTTAACCTTTCATGGATGTTATGTAATATCCAAGACATAATCTTCTAACAATTCAATCTGTTGTCTATGCCCTGGGCTCAATTCTTTCTTTTAACTTATACCAGAGTCTTTTATGGCTGTATGGTTGTCAACAAATATGCTGCCTGGATAATGTTCCAAAATCTTGAGTGTATCCATAATGTACTAACTCTGGATCATTGATCGAATGATTCTTTCGTTCCCTCTTAGCTTTCTTTCAACGTAAGCTATTACTTTTCCTGGTCTTTCTGCCCCCTTATTGTGTCCATACTTAGCTTATCTTAGTGCCCACACTTGCTAGAGTTTTCATACAACTCATATGATCTTGAATATTACTTTTAATTCTTACTTTCCGTTCATTAGCCACGGTAGGTGCCATTTTCCTTTGAAATGCTTACAATGTGGTTGCGAGATTGTTGTTACACAACTATTTCCTTTTTAGATCGTTGTGCCTAGGTTAAGGCCTTCTTTCTTATCTCCTCAGCTAGTCTTTCATCTAGGGAGAACCCTTGACTCTCGTAAAGCTGTGAGCTTATTACGGACCTTTTTGATGTCCTTATTGCCTATAATCATCCGTAGTTGCTTACTTCCATGCCCTTGTGCTTGTATGGTTGCTTCTGAAATGATATTTTGATTGCCTTCCCAGTGGACTTTCTTTTATCCCCGTAACACTCATACAATACCTTTAACTACCCGGACTCTTGTTTGAATATATCTCAAGTATTATAATGATATTCTTTGAAGCTATGTTTATCTTACACGATCTGATGACTCGTCTATAACCTCCTATTTTGCCATAACTGGGATCTTCCTGACCAATTACTAACTACTCGTTGGCCCATTCTCATATCAATATTCCTCGTAATCTTTCTTGGGTTATTTTCTTTTTCTTAACTTACGTCTCGCACTGGCTCCTTATTTATTAATAACAACTTGGGAAGGAACCTTTACTTCCTCTCCTTGACGTCGTGTTTGCATAATGTTCTGGAATCGTAGCATATCTGTTGCATTTGGACAAGTGCAATCTCATCCCTTTCTTATTTTTATTGCATTCTTCCTTTACCATTTTGTAGTTACTAGAACTACTTAATTCTGACTTAACACCACATCACTCCATATTTCCCCTTTAGGGAAGTACTAAGAGTTGAAGCCACTAGGATCTACCTATAGATGTGTTACCTCTTCTTCATTGGTGTCTTTTCACATCATCGATGACCCTGACTCGCCTTGCGGCAATCCTTCTATACCAAGGATAACAAAGTTCCTCACTTGCGATGGAGAAATTTAGTATAGCTGGCACATAAGTCCCTTAAGCTGAACTCTGCTCACATTGCTTATTATAGGGAAGCGTCTTCCTGAATAACCATTCTCTGAGTTTCTCATGAATCGTCCTCTGTGGTCCATTCTATTATCGCCAGAAAGCAATATGAAGTTCTCATGATGCCGACCTCTATCAAATTACTCATTCCCTAATTCATGTTTAGTTCATCTTTTTCCACCAGTCCATGCTGACTTCAATTACTCTGGGGTCTAACTTTTTCTTCTGAATCACGTTAGCGTCGCGAACTTGTTTCTCGAAGTGAGGATATGACTTTATGGACTATACTCTTTTGTTGTCCTAAGGCATGTCACTTCTCGTTTCTTCCTTCACTTGACTATAGATTTTGTAACATTGTCATCTTTTGATATACCGTTGTCATACATGTATCACATCTTACTCATAATTCTTTATTAACTTTTTTCTTATTTCCCGCTAACATTTATGCTTATCACTTTATTATAAAAACTTGAACAAGAGATTCTTTTGCTCTTAGCTTCCCTTTGCTCTATCCAATGGCTCTTCAAGTTGCTTAACGTTTTCTCTTTACTAGAGACACGAGCCACACTAAGGTAATATTTATTCCGTTAAGGCTTATAGTGCATGTCTTTGTAGTACTCATAACTGGCTGCACTATTTCAGAGGGCATCATCCGGTGTCTCATAAAGAGATATATTAGCATATTTGCAATATCCTTCGGAAATGTCAACAGACGCAAACAATTCATCCATCATATCTTCTTATACTACTTCTGTTAATCCCCATAGGGCATATTTGGAATGGGTGCAACCAATTGTATATACCTCTATTACTATTGAATATAACTCAAAAAGCTTATGTTCCTCTGCCTCAATTATTAATGTTGTTAACGTTTATTAACTGAGCGCCTCGTACCCTTCTTCATCTTGCTTCTTTTGCTTGTTGCAACTTGTATTTATCTTCTTAATCTTTCATTGTCTTTCACCATAAAGATGGATAGGCATTCTTACCTTAAGGCTTCTTATCAGTAAGCTTACACCTTTCAGTACACCCATGATTTGCTAAAGACCTCATATTTACTTATCGTAGGCATCATAAAAAAATCCAATTCCTCTGACTTAGCTTTTCCACAACAATCTCTCTTTCCAACCTTCTTTTCGGATATAGGCATCGTCTTATTACGAATAAAATAGAATTTCAGAACTTGGATACTTATAAGTGAGCTCTACCACACGATATAGAGTAAGAAGAAAGAGTGACAATCCTAAATGCCCTATAGCCTCCTGCTTATAAGTGTGGTGCACGACACACCCATAAACAAGACTCTACTAGACACGGCTTGTAGACTCCCTAGGACAGAACTGCTTTGATACCACTTTTGTCACGACCCAAATCGATGGGCCGGGACGGGTACCCGGTACCTTACTCAACTGAGTACCAACGTAACATATCTTTCTTAATACATCATCATATACACATGCATACGGGACCAATAAGGCAACATGATCCTTTATAAACTCAAAACATAGGCCGACAAGGCCGTACAATCTTTTATGTACACGACATATGTCTACAAGCCTCTAAGAATACATAAATGTCATAAGGGTCAGGATAGAGTCCCGCCATACCAAACAATACATGTCTAAATCATACTAACCAAACGAGCAACTCCGAAGCAAATGGAGCGCACCAACATCTTTCCCTGAGCTGATAGCCTACTTGGAGGGCTCTCGACCTGTCTATCGGGACCTACAAGCACGAAACGCAGCGTCCCCAGACAAAAGGGATGTCAGTACGAATAATGTACTGAGTATGTAAGACACATAAATAAATACATGAGAGATATGGAAGACATATAGAGTACATGACTCAACCTGTAAGTTTGAATAACTTTGTAAATCAGAAATTACTTTTAACGTCATGCATATGCGTATGAATGTCATGTCGTGCATAGGTACATATTTCATAATACCATCAGCCTCTGAGGGCCTCCCATCATATCATATCGGTCACTGTGGGCAAAATCATCATCGTATACCAGCTGATCAGGTGGTGGTGCGTATATAACGCCATAACCTTTCTCAAATCCCATATATATATATATACGCGTATATAACGCCGTCTGGTCATGATTCAATGCATATGAATGCAATGCATGAAAAGTACGTTAATAAAATCTTTCAGAATTTCATAAGACCATTTTGTCTTTGAGCAATATCATAAATTAAACTTTTTTCAACTTTTATATTTTTCTCAGACCTATGAACAGATGATAAAATATTTTGACACATGCAAACTCAAGAATATAGATATCTCTAATACTTATATGAATAGAGTCATTTATGAAATTTGTGCATTTGCACGTTTCGTTCGTATCGTATGGATCATGCCAAAAGAAAGAAGGGATAGCCTTAACATACCTGTTTCTGCCAAATTCTTGAACGAAACCTATGCTTGAAGCTTGGAAAATTTGGACTGAAATTTCTATCGGAATTTTTGAAGTGTTTGAACGAAATAGTTCCTTTCACGTTCACGTTCTTTGTTTCAAACCAAGAACAGATTGACGTATACGGAATGAAGTGAATTTAAAGTCACCAAAATGAAGCTTGGTTTTTTTTGAAAATGGAATTGGCTTCTGTTTCAACGTTCTTAGCAGATTATGGTCTTAAGCTTGTTTCCAATGCATTTCTACTAATGTCATTTCACAAGTCTTACTAAGACTTTAAGATTAGGATCCTTTTGACACATAAAGGTGACTAGTTAGTCACCTTAACTAAAAGGGAGGGGCTGCCACATTTTCTTGGGGTGTAATTTTGTAAATTTTTTATCCACTTATTAGTTAACCGGGTAATATTTCGTTACTCGGTAATTAATCTATTACCTGCATAATTTAAGAATTATCACAATTTACATAAAATTCTATTTATTTTCAAAATACTTCATATATACTTTATATATTACACTACCGTGGTCATATGGTACCTTGCATGGTACTAGTTTATAATTATTGGGTATTATCGCTTGACCCGTATTTTATCCCAAGTTGGCCATTTTTAACAAAATTCATTTTCTTCGACTTGCTTCCCCTCTCACCTTCACGAATTTACTGATCACTTGTGAAATAGCATAATCCTTATAACCTCCAAATAATCTTTTACTTGGACTGATGTCAATTACCTTACGACAAATTTCACGTACAAATACTTCAGGGTGCAACATCGTCGTAACTTTACTGGAAGTGTGACATCACCATAATGTAATACTACGGAACGTGATATCAACGTAATATTGCGGGGCGTAACAGAAGCCATCTATATGACTGCTACCAAAGGCTACTTGAGGTTAATGGGCGTAAGGAGTGTTCAGCCATATGCACCGCAGAGGATCTTGAGGAAATTGGGAAGGTATCAGATTGTGCCCGAAGATGAAGATCTAAGCACCCAGGTCATAGAGTTACATCCAGAAGCTGTATTACCGGAGGCTGTAGTTTAGCAGGATTGGAATAGCTGCCAGTATCTAAAAAATGGCACCCAGGTACCAGACATTGCCAAGGGGGAAGTAGATCCAAATTATGCTGCTTGGTTTGAGAAAATGTCTTATATAAATAACAAGCCAAAGCCCGAGAGGCCTGCCAAAAGGCCTCATGTTCAAGCCTTTGATGATCAAATTCAGGAGAGGTTAGTTTGGGGGGAGAAGGAAAAGGAATATAATGCCACCATCCATGATCTACGAGAACAGTTGAGAAATGTCACCTTCAACAATGATTTACAGGCACAAGAGGTCGAAGGTGAGGGGAGAAGATTGGTGCGAGAAAATGAAGCTCTCAAAGCTCAGATTTGACAGTTAAAAATTGAAGCCGAGAACCCAGGCCGAAGCAGGAAAGATGAAAGGCTCATTTATAACCTTACTCAAAAGGTACGTGACTATGAAGATGACCTGCAGAAAGCTGAGTCTGAACTAGCAAAAGCACAGGCAAGGTTGTCTAAAAGCGCCGAAAGGCATGCAGCTTTCGTTCAATAGATGAAAGAAAGATATGAAAGAGGGGTCATAGGTTGGCAAAAGGCAATTGGCAACCTCGAGGGTGAAATGGCTAAACAAGCCAAAAATTTTAAGGCTGAAAGAGAACATTGTTACGCCTTAATGGCACGATTGGAAGAGGACTTGCGGCACTTGCAAGAACAAAACCATGCTGCCACTCAGGTCTTAGAAGCTAGATCCCGTCAGATTGGCCGTCTATTGCAAGAGAAGGGCATTATTAGAGAGAGAGTTCGAAGGATTGCTGACTATATTACCATGAAGTGCAGTGCATGTGAGGACATGACTAGGTCCACGTTTTTCGCCACTGTAATGATCTTCGTCCGTCAGATAATGGAGGAACTCTATCGGCTCCAAGATGACATGGCAAGTAGGCCCGCTGCAAGACCGGTTAGTGTTCCTAGGGCAGGGTTGGAGGCATTAATGTATTCATGATTTTTCATTTGAGTCTATATTTCCTTTTCCGTTAGAGTTTGTCAGTTGTTTGGAGTCTGTATTTTCCTTTTGCTGGAGTCTGTTAGTTGTTTTCGAGTCTGTAATTTTCTTTTGTTGAAGTATGATAGCTTATTTTAGAGTTTGTATCTCGATCTTTCATCAGAGTCTGTTAGTTTCTTTCGAGTCTGTTAGTTTCGAGTCTTTGTAATAGCTTTTTTTTATATATGAAAATTGAAAATCCCAAAATATTTTGTTACTTATTTTTATATCTCCCAGAACTACGCTCGGTCTGATTCATGCGGGGTCATGATACGTAGGCAATCTCCATAGGATTCGACCATAACCAAAAGAAAAAAAGAGGAAAAACAAGTGAGAAAAAGAAAAGAGAAGAGAGAAAAATAAGAAAACTAAGAGAAAGAAACAATGGCAAAACAAGAGGGAAACGAGAGGATGAAAACAAAGAAAAAGCAAAGGCCAGAATAAAAAAGAAAAGAAGAAAAGAAAGAAAAGTTGCAAATGACAAAACCAGGATGACGCAAGCAGCCGATCAAATGCATGATAGAAACGGTTAACTGCTTAGGTGCATTCATTCCCCAAATGTGTGATTACCAATTTGTTAAAGCCCTAACCACTAACAAGGTTGTTGTTGATGTATCGAGTTCAGGCAGGTGGTTAGTTGATTGGCATTCTGGCAACTCACTCATACAACACCTGATCAAAAGACAGGCTGAATATGGCCAACCAAGAACCGGAGACAAGTATTGTTGACCCGTCAAAAGAGGTGGAAGAACTAGATGTTAATGCAATGAAGGAAGAGATGTATAAGTTAAAGCAGCAGATGGCTGAAATGTACCAAGCCTGGACCAAGGGGCATCCACCACCAGTTTATCCCCCCAACCCTGCTTATATCCCACCATCAGCCCAACCTCAGGAGCCTCCCACTGTGAACTCATCTCCAGCCTTTCCCCTCTACCAACAATGCTATGGCACTACTTCCCATACTTCTCAATCTCCACCACCCAAACAAGTCTCATACCCTCCCCCACCAATTACACCCGTTTTTGTGGCACCTCCACCTGCTACATTACACTGATCTTCTAGTGAACCTCTGTTCCAAACTCACGACCACAGTACTATCCCCCTGAACCCACCTTCAAATTTCTAGAACCATATTCTTACACCCCTCATCTTGATCTCCCGGCAGAGACCGAGAAGCCACCCAAATATCCCGAGCATGAAGAGATTATCAGAAAGGTCAAAAGCTTAGAACAATCATTCGGAGATATAAGAGGGTTGGGAGGTCAAATAAGTATGGCCTATAAGGATTTATGTCTGTTCTCAGATGTTCAGTTACCAGCAGGGTTCAAAATGCCCAAGTTTGATCTGTACGACGGGCATGGTGACCTAGTAGCACACTTAAGAGGATTTTGTAGCAAGATGAGAGGAGCAGGTGGAAGAGATGAATTGTTGATGGCATATTTCAGACAAAGTTTGAGTGGATCGGCATTAGAATGGTATACCAGACAAGATCACAGCAGGTGGTACATATGGGATGATTTGGCCCAAGACTTTGCCTGCCATTTTCAGTACAACCTTGAAATTATCCCAGACCATCTGTCATTGACGAAGATTGAGAAGAAACCCAGTGAGAGCTTCAAGGAATATGGATTCCGTTGGAGAGAGCAAGCAGCGAGGGTTGACCCTCCGATGAAAGAAAGTGAGATGGTTGATTATTTCTTGCAGGCTTTGGAACCCACTTATTTTGGTCACTTGGTGTCAGCAGTGGGCAAGTCCTTTAATGAAGTTGTAAAAATGGGAGGCATGGTTGAGGAGGGAATCAAGTCCAACAAGATCATGAGTTATTCAGCAATCAAAGCAACCACCCTGGCCATTCAAAATGGTATGGGAGGTGTACTCGGGAAGAAGAAGAAAGAGGATGTTGCTACAATTGAGTCGGGAGCTTGGGTTGGATCCAGGAACCTTCCACATTACTACAACCCGCCTCGACCCTACCACCAAACTTACTCCCACACGCCATATAATCCATCACAACACTACTACCTACCGCCCGATCCCCATTTTTCCGTCCATCACGCCCAAACCTATACCCAACCTCCCGCTCACGCACAATGGCGTGCGTCGTCTCCACAAAGTCCATACTTAGCTCCACAAAATGCCCATCCACCCCCAAGAGCCTACAGAAATCCCCCTGGAACATGCTTTCGGCCAAATCAAGCCTTTAAGAATGAGAGGTTGCAGAAATAGAGGACTTTCACTCTGTTGGGAGAATCATATACTAGCCTATTCCACAGATTGAGACAGTTGGGTATGTTGAATCCGATCGAGGCTAAACTGCCAAATCCCCCTCCCAGAAATCTTGATCACTCAGTGAGTTGTGAGTATTGTTCAAGGATCCCAGGTTATGACACAGAGAAATGCTGGAAATTGAAAACAGCTATTCAAGAGCTTATTGATACTAATCAGATTGAGGTCCAAGCCCTAGAGGCACCCAACATTAACCAGAACCCGTTGTCGGCCCATCATGAGACAAATATGATTGATATAGTGCATAAGAGAGAGAAGCCTAAGAAGCCTTCGCAAACCATCATGATGATTTGGGCTAGTGAAGCCAAGCCGTTTGAAAAGTCAACAAGTGGGAAGTCTATGACCAAGTTGAACGGGGCAAATAATGAACTATCTGTGGAGGTCAAAAGGGGGTCCTTAAGTGACGTTGCAGGAAAACATGAAAGAGCAAAAGTGGTTGTGCCAGGAGTAACGAACAAGCCTGTGGTAATTGTGAAGGGCACCCGCACAGATCCTGTCATTATCAAACCGGTAACTCAATTACCCATAACCAACAGCAAGGCAGTCCCATGGAATTATGAACGAGTGATAGTGATTTACAATGGGAAAAGGTTAAAGAAGAAGTGTGTGATACCCATGGTTTGACTCGATCGGGGAGATGATTTACCCCCGAAGAGTTGAGAAAAGCTAAGACCTCAAAAGATAACCCAGTGTTGGTGAAGAAAGCTATGACCGAGGAAGAAGCAGAAGAATTTCTGAGACAGATGAAAGTACAAGACTATTCCATTGTGGAGTAGTTAAGGAAGGCACCAGCTCAGATCTCGTTATTGTCATTATTGATCCATTCAGACGAGCACTGTCGGGCTTTGATGAAGATCTTGAATGAGGCCCACGTTCCTGACAAAATCTCAGTAAACCACTTGGAAAAGATAGCTAACAAGATATTTGAGGTAAACAGAGTCACTTTTTCTGATGATGAGTTGCCCGTGGAGGGTACTAAGCACAATAGAGCCCTCTATTTGACGGTGAAATGTGAAGATTCCGTGGTTACTCAGGTACTGGTTGACAACGGTTCCAGTGCAAATATTTGCCCTCTTTCCACTCTAAACAAGTTGAAGGTGGATGATGAAAGAATTTACAAGAACAATATCTGCGTTCGGGGATGCGACGGTGGAGGGAAAGATTCAGTCGGGGACATAGTGCTCGAGCTTACAATAAGGCCAATTGAATTTACTATGGAATTCCAGGTGCTCGATGTGGCTGTTTCTTATAATCTGTTGTTAGGTCGACCCTGGATTCATGCTGCCAAAGTGATCCCGTCCACTCTGCATCAAATGGTTAAGTTTGAATGGGATAGACAGGAAATTGTTGTGCATGGCGAAGATAATTTGTATGTTCCCAGTGATGCCATTGTTTCATTCATAGAGTTTGAAGATGACAAGGGGCCATGGGTTTATCAGGTTTTTGACATGGTATCGGTTGAGAAAATTCCTAAAGGGAATCGCATGCCGACTACAAGGGTAGCTGCTGCATCAGTCATGGTAGCCGTTGAAATGCTGAAAAATGGTTTTGTACCGGGCAAAGGTTTGGGTGCATCTCTACAAGGTATCGTACAACTGGTTTCTCTTTCTATAAACTTGGATACATTTGGTCTGGGGTTCAAGCCCACAGTCGCAGACGTGAGAAGAGCCAGTAAAATGAAATAGAGAGCATGGGCCCTTCCAAAGCCAGTCTCGCATCTTTCCAGATCATTTGTCAGGCCTGGTACCAGAAAGCACCCCAGTGACGATGGTTCCCAGTTCGGTGGTTGATATGGATGGAGATTTGATGGAAAGGTTTGAGAGGATATTCGCCGATGTGAACGTGTTAGAAGCTGGAGAGGGTTCTAGCAAGGCAGATGTGCAATTTGTTGGGCCTAGTGCAAAGATTAACAATTGGGAGGCTACTCCTCTCCCCACCAGGAAGGAGTTTTGGTAGTTTGCTTTGATTTTCTTTCAATTTATCTGGATTATTCCAGGGTTGTAATTCAGATTCTATGTTCCGTCCGTTTGGATGTATAAACCTCATTATCTTTAATTTCAATGAAATGCAATTTCTCTTTTCCTCTCTTCCTGATAGTTTTATTTTTGTTTTCCTTTCTTCCTTGTACAGTTCTTTTTATGTTGGCTTCAATGATATGACATGCATGCGGAATCTCCGGCCCAGTCTTAAAAGCCAATCTAATTCTGAAATAGTAATTCAAGAAATAGAGTGTGATGTTGAATCGGAATATGACGAGGATGAAGCCTTTGAAGAGATTAGTAAAGAATTAAGCCATTTTGAAGAAAACCCCAAGCCTAACCTGAGTGATACAGAAGCAATCAATTTAGGGGACCAAGATAATGTCCGAAAAACTAAAATAAGTGTCCATCTTGAACCACAACTCAGAGAGGAGATAATTAAAACATTGTTCGAGTATAAATATGTTTTTGCATGGTCCTATGATGACATGCCAGGTCTAAGCACTGGTTTGGTGGTTCACAAATTGCCTACTGATCCGGCATTCCCCCTTGTCAAGCAAAAGTTGAGGAAATTTAAAACTGATATGAGTGTGAAAATCAAGGAAGAGGTCACCAAACAGTTTGAGGCCAAGGTCATTCGGGTCACTCGGTATCCCACTTGGTTAGCCAATGTAGTGCCTGTGCCGAAGAAGGATGGCAAGACCAGGGTGTGTATTGATTATTGAGACCTCAACAAGGCGAGTCCCAATGATAACTTCTCATTGTCGAACATCCATATATTAATCGATAATTGTGCCAAACATGAGATTGGTTCTTTTTTAGATTGTTATGCGGGCTACCACCAGATCTTAATGGATGAGGTGGACGCAGAGAAGACAACATTCATCACGCCCTGGGGAACGTACTGCTATCGGGTCATGCCATTTGGTTTAGAAAATGCTGGGGCAACCTACATGAGGGCAATGACGACCATATTACACGACATGATACACAGGGAGATCGAGGTTTATGTGGATGATGTGATTGTAAAGTCTAGAAAGCAGTCTGACCATGTCAGAGATCTGAGAAAGTTCTTCCAAAGGCTTCGCAGGTACAATCTCAAGCTTAATCCTGCAAAATGCGCGTTCGGTGTTCTGTCTGGAAAGTTATTGGGATTCATAGTCAGCCGACGAGGTATTGAATTAGATCCATCAAAAATCAAAGCCATCCAAGAATTGCCACCTCCAAAGAACAAGACTGAGGTGATGAGTCTGTTGGGAAGATTGAATTACATCAGCCGGTTTATTGCTCAGCTCACGGCAACTTGTGAGCCTATCTTCAAATTGTTAAAGAAAGATGCTACAGTCAAGTGGACAAATGAATGTCAGGAAGCATTTGATAAGGTAAAGGGGTACTTGTTAAACCCATATGTGTTGGTCCCACCAGAACCAGGGAGACCTTTGATTCTGTATTTGACAGTCTTAGACAATTCATTCGGATGTGTGTTGGGACAACATAACATCACTGGCAGGAAGGAGCATGCCATATATTATCTCAACAAGAAGTTCACATCTTACGAGGTTAAGTACACTCAGCTTGAGAGGACGTGTTGCGCCCTAACTTGGGTAGCCCAGAAGCTGAAACATTATTTGTCCTCTTATACTACTTACCTCATCTCTCGCTTGGATCCGTTGAAGTATATCTTCCAGAAGCCTATGCCCACGGGAAGGCTCGGAAAGTGGCAGATATTGCTCACAGAATTTGACATTATCTATGTGACTAGGACTGCAATGAAAGCATAAGCATTGGCCGACCATTTGGCTGAGAATCCTGTGGATGAAGAATACGAACCTTTGAAGCCTTACTTCCCTGATGAAGAGGTAATGCACATTGATGAGTTGGAACAGATTGAAAGGCCATGATGGAAGCTTTTCTTTGATGGTGCTGCTAACATGAGAGGCATTGGAATAAGAGCGGTACTTGTTTCTGAAACAGGGCATCATTACCCAGTTACAACACAACTTCGATTCTACTGTACTAACAACATGGCGGAATACGAGGCATGCATTTTGGGTTTAAGGATGGCTGTGGACATGGATGTCCAGGAAGTCTTGGTCTTGGGTGACTCGGACCTTTTGGTACACCATATTCAGGGAGAATAGGAAACACGGGATTTAAAACTCATACCGTATCGGCAATGCTTGCATGATCTTTGTCAACGGTTTCAATCAATAGAGTTCAGGCATATTCCGAGGATCCACAATGAGGTCGCTGATGCTTTGGCTACTCTGGCGTCATTGTTACATCATCCAGATAAGGCTCATGTAGACCCGTTGCATATTCAGGTCCGTGATCAGCATGCTTATTGTAACGTGGTGTAGGAAGAGCTCTATGGGAACCTTGGTTTCACGACATCAAGGAATACATCCGAAGGGGAGTATATCTGATACAAGCCACAAGTGATCAAAAGAGAACAATTCATCGCTTGGCAAGCGGATTTTTCTTCAGTGGAGGAGTTTTGTACAAAAGAACTCCAGATCTCGGGCTATTAAGATGTGTAGATGCCAGACAGGCCACAACTATCATGACCGAAATACATTCTGGAGTCTGCGGACTGCACATGAATGGGTATGTGCTGGCAAAGAAGATCCTCCAGGTAGGTTACTATTGGCTTACCATGGGGCGAGATTGTATCAGTTTCGTGCGTAAATGTCATCAGTGCCAAGTGCATGGATATTTGATTCACTCTCCACTATCTGAATTACATACAGTGTCTGCACCATGTCCTTTTGTTGCTTGGGGAATGGATATCATTGGACCAATAGAGCCAGCAGCGTCCAACGGGCACAGGTTTATTCTGGTGGCCATCGATTATTTCACCAAGTGGGTAGAGGCTAAAACATTCAAGTCCGTAACCAAGAAGGCGGTGGTTGATTTTGTGCATTCAAATATCATTTGCTGGTTTGGGATACCGAATGTGATCATTACAGACAATGGGGCTAATCTCAATAGTCATTTGATGAAAGAGGTATGTCAGCAGTTCAAGATTACACATCGCAATTCTACCCCATACCTCCCTAAGGCAAACAGAGCAGTTGAGGTGGCCAACAAGAATATAAAGAAGATACTTCAAAAAATGGTGGAAGGTTCTAGGCAGTGGCATGAAAAGTTGTCGTTTGCATTGCTAGGTTATCACACTACTGTCTGTACTTCAGTAGGGGCGACTCCTTATTCGTTGGTGTATGGCACTGAAGCAGTGATACCCGCAGAAGTGGAAATTCCATCCCTTCAAATTGTCGCAGAGGCTGAGATCGATAATGAAGAGTGGGTCAAAACCCGCTTAGAACAATTGAGTTTGATCGATGAGAAGAGACTGGCAGCAGTGTGTCATGGCCAGTTGTATCAACAGAGAATGGCAAGAGCATACAACAAGAAGGTGCATCCACGAAAGTTTGAAGTGGGGCAATTAGTATTGAAATGTAGTCTTCCTCATCAAGTTGAAGCAAAAGGAAAATTCGCCCCAAATTGGAAGGAGTCGTTCGTTATGACTAGAGTGTTGTCCAATGGTGCATTGTACTTGATAGATATAGAAGGCAAATGTGTAGAAATAGCTATCAATTCTGATGCAGTCAAGAGATATTATGTATGATTTCTTTCTTTGATTGTACTTGTTTGTATTTGGCATGTCTCGAATATTGAAATGACGAAGGCATTTTGTTCTGCTATCTAAACACTTTATCCCTCTTACCCCTTTGAGCCTCATTTATTTTCTTTCATACCCCTCCTTCGGAATCAATAGCAAATATCGGAAACACAAGAGCAAAGACAAGTAAAGAAATGAGAGAAAAAGAGAAAGGGAAAAGAAAAGAGAAAGAAAGAATGAAAAGAGAAAGAAAAGAATGGAAGGAGAAAGAAAAGAATGAAAAGAAAAAAGAAAAAAAACACAACCAAAGGAAAAACAAAAGAGGAAAAGAAGAGAAAGAAAAAGAGAAGAAAAATCACAACAAACAAAGTAATTCCTATGTCATGAACTACGTTCGACCTGATTTCTTTTAAGGATATGTAGGCATCCTCATGGTTCGGTCCCAGCAAAGTAAAAATCCAAAAGTCCCCAAACAAGAAATTGGGGCAGAAGTTGTGGTCGTTATCAGAAATCTGATTCCAAAGATTGTAAATTTGAACCCAATCAAATTGTTTTGAGCTTTTATACCCTTCCTTTCTAAACTCATCCGAAAGCCACATTACGGTCCAAAGAAAGACCTTCTGATCAGTCTTCGGAAAATGCCAAGTCAAGCTGGTAGCGGTGATCTACATCAGGGGCAACTCTCTGGTCCAAAGAGGGAAAAGAAGTCAAAAAATGAGAGAGTCTTATTGGTGAAAACCCTCACGGGCACCGTAAGGCGACGGGAGCTGAGAGAAATCAAAATGAGAGAGTCTTATTGGTGAAAACCCTTATGGGCACCTTAAGGCGAAAGTGAGCTGACAGATAAAGGAATGAGAGAGGTCTGCCGGTGAAAACCTTTCAAGGCACCGCAGGATGAACAAGGTCGGGATTTGAGGTGAAGAAATCAGGTTATGGAAATTCTGGGGCAACAAAGTATGGCAATTGAAAGTTGATTGGTTGGACAGATTGGGCCGATTAATCCAAATTGCATGTCATGATCATTGGTGCCAGCTGTTCCACTCAGATAAGTCTCTTTTCTTTTTCTCTTCAGCTAGTCTTCCAGTTTTGGACTTCCTTATCCTTAACTCTGAAAGTCGTTGCATTTCATTTCTTTGGGTTTATCTCTCTAAGATATTCCCAATATCAGTTCTGTTTAATCAAATAAGAAAGAATTTCAAAGCTCACTACCAGCGTCAAGATTGCAAAGCACAGTGCGGCCAGAGCATACCAAAGATAGCATGATGTAAAAGGGGATAAAATGCCAGCAAGAATTCCACCGACAAAATGATTTGGTAATTTCATGGGAGATGCAGAGGTTCAGTTAAAGGGGTCAGAGATGTGAAACAACAGTTCGGGGATAGAACACTCGGGTCATTCAAGTTATGGGTTTTTGAAAGTCAGTCAGAAAGTCAAACGGTTCAGGGCCAGTTCGAGGAAGCCAGTCAAAAAAAAACAATGCAGCGGAGAGACCTTCAACAAGAATGCCATCAACTAACCACCACATTTTAAAACTGACAAAATTTTCTTTGATTAAAACATGGGCAAAAAATTTTGGTTGTTTCGGAGAAACCCTCCGTGGAGAAAGGCATTCAGCAAACAGGTTTGATTTTTGATTTTCAGGACCCTCCTGGAAAATGGGACCTAGTTTAAATGTTCAGAAATAGCATAATCTAGCATAAATGCATCCCAAAGGAATATAAGTTGGCTTAGAAGTTTGCATGTTTGAGATAGGATTCAATTAGGAGTTTTCAGGACCCTCCTGGATAATGGGACTTAGCTTTAAAATTTCGATTAGATAGCATTATTTAGCGTAAATTTTGTTGTAGGGTAGTATAATTCAGTCATAAAATTTGTCACTCTTAAGATAAAACTTGATTTTTGATTTTCAGGACCCTCATGTATAATGGGGAGTAGTTTAAAGACCTTCTTAGATAGCAAGATATAGTAGAAGTCATGTTTTTAAAAGATATAGCTTAGATTAAAAATTGCCGTTTAGTCAAAAATTGTCAGGACCCCCCTAAATAATGGGACCTAGCCCTTAAATTCTTAGTAATATTTGGTAATATGATTCAGTTTAACACTCACATATGTGCCCAGCTACCAAACTGGGGCAGAATATTTCCTCTGTTTTGTCATTTTGTTGAAGTCAGGAGCCCGCCTGGAGAACATAGGAAAATTTTTCTTTGTTTTGTCTATTTCGTTGAAGTCAGGAGCCCGCCTGAAGAACAAGGGAAATTTTTTCTTTGTTTTGTCTATTTCGTTGAAGTCAGGAACCCGCCTGGAGAGCAGGGAATACATTCAAGGTCAGCAATCAGGAGCACACCTGGAGAGCAGGGAATACATTTCAAGTTCAGCAATCAGGATCCCGCCTGGAGAGCAGGGAATATATTCAAGTTCAGCAGTTAGACAGCCACCTGGAGAAAAGGAAAAACATCTTAGATTACAATTCAAGGCGGCAACAAAGGGATTCCGCGGGGAGAATACAAGGCAACAAGAACCACATGAGTAAGTTTGAAGTTATAAATCGGATATCATAGTATAGTCTAGTTCTTTTCATTTTATCATAGTGTAATAAGGGGATGCAGTAAGCAGTAGCAGCAGCTGCAACAACTGTGAAATCACAACTTCATGGTAGTCCTAGCTACCAAAACTTTCTGAACTACACTAACCTGATTCCTTTTTAGCCAAGGATATGTAGGCAACCTTAGAAGCAGGGTGCGGTCAGATCTTTCAAAAATGCCTCATACGGAGTATTCAAACGGGCAAAATTCGCTCGTATCCGCTCACTTATCTTTGCACGAAAACTCTTCGTATTTTCGGGCAAAGAGGGGCAGCTGTGAGCACGTGATTTTTGCCATATATGAATTATTTCCATAAAATACAAGAAAAATAATTTCTTTTTTTTTCTTTGCAATTTTATAGGATTTTTGTAGAATTTTATTAATTATGTGCATTCTTGTGCATATTTAATTTCCATTAAAAATAAAAAATATACCAAAAATACCATGCATTGAATTTAGATTTGATTTTTACATTTTTTGGAATTAATTAGTAATTACTTGTTTTATAAAAAATAAAAATCACAAAAATAGCTCATTTTACATTTTTCTTCCTTTTAATTTTTAGATTATTGATTTCTCTCTTTTAATTTAGGATTGAGTAACTTTTATAATTTTTATAGTTAGACAATTAGCTTAATTTTACAATTTAGATTAATTTAGGAATTTAATTTAAGAATTTCTATTAATAAAAAAGGGGTCTATTCTTAAAAATTCGAAATTGGGCCAAGTTGAAATTCTGAAGCCCAATTCTTTCACTCCAAATCACCCTAGCCCAATACCTCTCCTTTCTACTTAAACCCATACACGACCCGACCCAACCAAACTCGACCCGCTCCAATTATAACACAAAAAAACGAGACCTAGAACCCTAATCTCTAACACCCCATCAGCGCACAGTGTTCTTCTTCTCCAAGAAGAAACTTGAACCAAGCCCCAAATCCAGTCCAAATTCGGGCGAGTGAATCCCGCATCCTTAACCCACGCGTTCCTCCTTCTCTCCTCATCACCATTTCTAACGGTTTCTGAAACTGAAGATTCTCCTTCCTTTCACTCGCTCGATTTTGAGATAAGGCACGCGATTGGAAGGTCCTAGAGATGATTCGTTGGATGAGTGTGAGGCGTTGGATTGATTTGGTTCAATCCAAGCCCCACATTCATCAGGGGTTCGTTTTATAAGGATCAGATCCGATTTTGAGAAGGAGGATTTTTTTGGAAAGGGACTGGAAAAAAAAGTTTTCTTCAGAGAAGATTTCAGAGAGGATTGAGAGAGATTTCGGAAGAAAATTAAAACTAGTGTTCAAAGTCTTCTTCTTCCTTTCCATTGTTCTTTTTCTTTTTCATATCAGAACAAAAAATATATTATGAAGGTTCCATAATTTCACTTGATGTCAGTTTTATTTAGTATTTCGAAATAATATAGTTTCTTCATTTCGATTCTGGATTTTTTGGTAAAAATAGAAGTTATTTGAGAAGTTCAAGTCTGTTGCTGCTCGAGGGTTGATTTTCAGCTGCTGTTTGTTTTTGGTCGATTTGAGTTATGGGGTCAGTTCAGTCTTCAATTTCAGGTTCCTCCTGATTTCTTTTGTTGTCTTCTTGACTCATTCTTTGATATTCAATTCAAAAATGTGATGAAAGCTTGGGTTTGATCGGTTTATAAGCTATTCGAATCTCTGTTTGCTTTAGATGAAAGTGTTGGTTTATTAGATTTACAAATGGAACTTCAAATTGACTTAGTAACTGTTGACAATGGTGTGAAGTTGCCATTTGATCACTTATAGTGTCATGAACATCTCACTTGCCTGGCCATGTTTAATATGGAGTGAATTCTGAAATTGTTCTTTTACAATTTGAGACAAGTCTGTCTGGTTTCATGTACTAATTTTCTTCTTTGCTGACTGATAATTGCACTTGAGAATTCTCTGTTCTCGACCTAAATTTGTTGGCATCCTTACTCGAGGTTCTGATTAGTTTGTTTCCAATTCTTTTGCTTTATTTTGATGTGATTAAAATATGATAAAGGTAAAATTAACATGGGTCTAGAGTTATGAATTCTGTTAATCCGTTTAGAGATAGATAATGGGAGTTAAGGCCAGTAGAAGCAGATTGTTACAAGTTTGAGCAGCAATGAGTTTATATGAATTTCCCTTCCTTAAATATGTTAGGTGTTGTTGGTCAACCACATTGTTTATGCTCGATTCCTTTCCTAAAGTTGCTTCTGCTCGTTTCATTCCTTTCTTGACAGCATGGACAAAGACTTCAATGCGAATGTTTTAAATGTTCGACATGCCAAAGGCTCACGTTTGTCATTTGTCTTAGTGTTATATCTGTATCATCACACTTCATTTTTTTGGAATGTGAAGGTTCTGTTTGACTGATTCTGATTCTTGAAAGTTAAAGTGCTAGAAGTTTTTGTCTGTGAAGACATTTGGAAGTGAATCATATAATTAGGAGTGGAGATTTGTTTGTGAAGGGAATGTCAATTCCAGCTTTTGCTCTATGAACGTTTTGTGAATTGATAGAAATCGTTCTCCTTGATCATCAGACTCCCAGAAAGTCCACCTATTTAGAAAGTTGCATATGCCTGACATGTACTGTTATTCAAAAGTTTTTTTTAATCCAAAAATGATCCTAAAACAGGTTGCAAGTAGTCTAGTAAGGTAGTTGAACTTTCTAGTAAGTCCATTAGTACTGGGAAAATCAATGACACTCGTTAGCAGCGGCAATTAACTAGTCTCTTTTCTTGTTTCCATGGTTTTTGGGGTTTAGAACTTTGATGAAGTTGGATCCTGTTTTGCTTTTCCTCTTTTATTTTCTAGATACGAGCGAATATGTTGATGTCTCCGCTACAAGAAACTCATCGCTGCTTAAATGTCCTTTTCTTGTGACCATGTTCTTTTCATTATACTTGTAAATTTGGACATTACAGTATCCTTTTAGCATTATTTAGCTAGACCTTTGGGTCGATGATACAGTCGTATGGTGTTGGCAGAGCTGCGTTACAAGTTTGACAATAGAGTGCTATGAAATGGAGTTCAACATCTTGTTTTGGGTTTAATAGGCCGTTAAATTAAATTAGGTCCATATAGTCCGAGGTGTGCCATTAAATTTAATCATACATGGCCCTCGTATTAATTTCATAACTTAAATATAAAAATGACAAATGCTCGTAGTCGCTTTAGGCCCGTTTAATATATCATTGTGATTACGGACACGTTCGCGTGACATAATTACGATTCTAAAAATAAAACCGGAGTATGCGTTCGCACAACTTCGGTCAAACCTTTCTTATATTAATAAAGCATTATTAATTGTGGACATGTTCGCATGACATGATTTTTGACGTGCCAAACAAATGGGTACGCGTGACCTATTTTAAGATAATTTCTTAATTAAAAGAGGCGAATGTACATAGGTTCTAAAAAGAGTAATTAGACAATTTAATCAAGCCAAGTAAGATCAAAGTGAACGTGATAGAACCACGGACCTCGGGAATGCCTAACTCCTTCTCCCGATTTAACAGAATTCCTTACTCGGATTTCTGGTTCGCAGACTGTTGAACAAAGTCAACCCTTTCCTCGATTTGGGATTCAACCGGTGACTTGGGACACCATAAATATCCCAAGTGGCGACTCTAAATCTTTTAATAATGATCCCGATTCGATTGTCCTTTAATTGGAAAAACTCCTTTACGCCCTTCCGGGTGTTGGAAAAGGAGGTGTGACAGCTTATGCTTCTCTATCATTTTCCTTAGTATCTTCTTGATATTCTTATTGGCGGCCTCTACGGCTCCGTTCATCTGAGGTTTGTAGGTTGTAGAATTCTTGTGTTTGATCCTGAAGGTTTCACACATGGCTTTCATCAAATCACTATTGAGATTATCAGTAATGATTGATTCTGGAATTCCGAACCGACAAACGATACGGTCGCGGACAAAGTCTGCCACAACTTTCTTAGTCACTGCCTTGTACGATGCTGCTTCAACCCATTTGGTGAAATAATCAATTGCCACTAGGATGAACCTGTGCCCATTTGATGCGGCAGGTTCGATTGGTCCGATAACATCCATTCCCCAAGCAGCGAATGGCCATGGTGAGCTTGTTGTATTAAGCTCGTTTGAAGGCACCTTTATCATATTTGCATGTATCTGACAGTGGTGGCACTTCCAAACATACTGGATACAGTCCGTTTCCATAGTTATCCAAAAATAACCAGCTCGGAGTATCTTCTTGACTAAGACAAAGTCATTCATATGTGGCCCACTGGTCCCAACATGGTTTCTTCTAGTAATTTAGATGCTTCCTTTGCGTTGACACACCTTAGTAATCTCAAATTAGGAGTCCTCTTGTACATGATTCCTTCACTGTGAAAGAAATTGTTGGATAACTTCCGAAGCATGCGCTTCTAAATAGCGTTTGCGAGCTCTGGGTATTCCCCTTTTGCCAAGTATTCCTTGATATCATGAAACCAAGGCTTTCCGTCTACTTCTTCTTCGACATGAGCACAGTAAGTTGGCTGATAATGGATCTTTACCGAAATGGGATCAATAAAGTTCTTATCTGGATGTTGTATTATGGATGATATGATAGCCAATGCATTGGCAAATTCATTCTGGACCCTGGGGACAAGCTGGAATTTTGTCTTTGTGAACCTCTTTCTCAACTCCTGCACATGACGTAGATAAAGAAGTATCTTAGAGTTCTTGGTCGCCCATTCTTCTCGAACCTGATGTATAAGCAAGTCTGAATCCTCGATCACTAGCAACTCTTGGACGTTCATGTAAATGGCCATCTTGAGTCCCAAGATGCAGGCCTCATACTCAACCATGTTGTTGGTGCAAGGGAATCTGAGTTTGGTAGACACCAGATAATGTTGACCGGTTTCTTACACTAGGACTGCTCTTATGCCAACTCCTTTGAAATTTGCTGCTCCATCGAAAAATATTCTCCAACCACCATAGGATTCTGCAATGTCTTCTCCCATGAATGATATCTCTTCATCAGGAAAATACGTCTTTAAGGGTTCGTATTCTCCGTCCATGGGATTCTCGGCAAGATTATCTGCCAAAGCCTGTCCCTTGATTGCTTTCTGAGTTACGTAGACAATGTCAAATTCACTCAGTAGGATTTGCCACTTGGCTAGCTTGCCAGTGGGCATGGGCTTCTGAAAGATGTACTCCAACGGATCCATCCCTGAAATGAGATACGTGGTATAGGAACAGAAATAGTGCCTCAATTTTTAGCTACCCAAGTCAGAGCACAACAGGTGCGTTCTAACAAAGAATACCGGGCCTCGTAAGGGGTGAACTTCTTGGTAAGATAGTAGATGGCCTGCTCCTTCCTCCCTGTTTCATCATGTTGCCCAAGAACACAACCGATCACTCCATCTAGCACTGCAAGGTAGAGTAATAAGGGTCTACCTGGTTCGGGCGGGACCAAAACTAGCGGTGTTGACGGGTACTCCTTGATTCTGTCGAAGGCCATTTGGTAGTCATCAGTCCATCTGGTAGCGGCGTCCTTCTTCAACATCTTAAAGATTGGCTCACAGATGACAGTAGATTGAGCTATGAACTGGCTGATGTAGTTGAGTCTTCCCAGGAAACTCATCACGTCCTTTTTTGTTCTTTGGCAGTGTCAATTATTGAATGGCTTTAACCTTTGATGGATCTAGTTCTATTCCTTGGCGATCAATGAACCCAAGTAGTTTTCCGGTAGGAACCCCAAATGCACATTTCACGGGATTCAGTTTCAGGTTGTACCTTCTTAGTCTGTTGAAGAACTTCCTCAAATCTTCCATGTGATCAGTGGCTTTCTTGGTTTTGATGATGACATCATCTACATACACCTCGATCTCCTTATGTATCATATCATGGAAAATGGTAGTCATGGCCCTCATGTAGGTGGCCCCTGCATTTTTCAAGCCGAACGACATCATCTTGTAACAGTACATTCCCCACGGTGTAATGAAAGTCGTTTTCTCAGCATCTTCTTCGTCTATCCAAATCTGATGATATCCAGCGAAGAAATCTAAAAATGATTGCAACTCATGCTTGGAGCAATTGTCGATCAGGATGTGTATGTTCAGCAAGGGGAAGTCGTCTTTCGGACTGGCCCGGTTGAGATCCCGGTAGTCGACACAGAATCTGACCTTCCCGTCCTTCTTTGGTACTGACACAATGTTGGCTAGCCATGTTGGGTATTCTACTACCCTGAGAACCTTGGCTTTAACTTGCTTAGTGGCTTCTTCCTTGATTTTCAGACTCATGTCAAGCTTAAACTTTCTGAGCTTTTGCTTTACCGGCGGACATGTTGGATCGGTTGGCAGTTTGTGAGCCACAATAGATGTACTCAGACCAGTCATGTCATCATACGACCAAGCGAATATATCTTCATATTCCCTTAGAAATTCTGTGTATTCCTTTTTTTCTGATGGTGATAAGTGGACACTGATTCTCGTCTCTTTGACGTTCTCTACATCTCTCAGGTTAACAATCTCGGTCTCATCTAGGTTGGACTTAGGTATGTTCTTAAAATTTTCAACCTCTTTAACAATCTCTTCCGGTATGTCATCTTCCTCTGAATCTATGTCCGTTTGTTGCGTTGTCTCATTGCATGTCACAGTCATTGGTTCATCAAGATAAGTAATAGTAATGTTGTATGAGTAAAGTAATGAGAGAAAAATAATAAGAGTAAGATTTATTGAGAAAATGCTTTGCTAAATTCCATAACTATTTTGAATATTAAAGATCTTATTGCGAAAATTCAAAAATGCGAAAGGAAAATCAACTAGTAAAAATGAAAGATAATGCATGATGCTTTGTTTATCCTTGCTACCCCGAGGCTTTCCGGGCTCTGGTGGTTCTGATGGTCCAATTGTTGAGGCATGCTCCTCGGCTTATAGCCTGTATGGAAGGGCCTTCCTCCCCTCCTCCGTGAAAATGACACAACAATCCATGTCATCATCTTCCACGAATAAATTCCTCATTGCTACCAGTGCTTCCTCTTCTTCCGACCCATATATAACATCGGCTGACTGGAAAGTCTGTTCCAAATGGGGTATCGGCTACTCCAGTGGGTAGTAAGGGCCCTGCCATGGTGGCGACCAGTTGTTGAACTCTTCCCAAGTGTACTCGTATCCCAGACCGAAAGTGGTGCCATGCTTCTTCAGCTTGATAGGTTTGGTGATTCCTTGGAGTTTCTTGCCAAGTCCCTTGCCAGGTTCATATCCGCTCCAGTTCAATATGTTTTCGATTCTGTTGTCCCACTATTTGTCCTTATCAACGGCGTTAACTCGCTCGATGTGGTGATAGGTCTCTCTGCCTATCCTTCTTCTACCTCCGATTGCTGGGATGGTTTGGCAACTGTATATGGGATTGCTACCGTCGTTGTGAATGATTACCTCTTGGTGATTCCACTCAAACTTCACTGCCTGATGTAGGGTTGATGCTACAGCCCCAGCGACATGAATCCAAGGCCATCCCAAAAGCAAGTTGTAAGATGTCGGCACGTCTATTACTTGAAATTCAACATCAAACCAAGTAGGCTCCATCTACAAACACAAGCTAATTTCCCCAATAGTGGACCTTTGGGAACCATCGAAAGCTTTGACATTGATGGCCCCGTCCTTGATCTCATGCAGCCCCTTTCCCAATGTCCTGAGTATTACCAACGGACAAATGTTGAGGTTGGACCCTCCGTTAATCAGGATTCTGGGGATGAAATAATCATCGCATTGCACAATGATGTGCAGCGCCTTGTTATGACTCAACCCTTCTGGTGGCAACTCATCTTCATGAAAAGTGATCTCGTGACTCTCCAATACCTGCCCTACCATGTTTGCCATTTCTCCTTCAGTGACGTTGCTTGGTACATATGTCTCACTCAGCATCTTCAACAAGGTGTTCTTATGTGCATCGGAGCTTTGCAGCAAGGCTAGGATAGAGATCTGTGTCGGTGTTTTGTTCAATTGATCAATGACTGAGTACTCCTTTGCTTGTATTTTTCTCTAGAGATCATCAGGCTCAACTTCAGTGATAGTCGGCCATCTAGAGTCCTGCTTGCTTGATTCAACCAAATGTTCCGGGGTGTATACTCTGTCGGTTCTTGTCATACCATGTGTCGCGACTGCTTCTACGGATTTGGCTTTCCCTTTCCTTCTTGCCTCGGCTATGTAGTCCCAAGGGATGGCCTTTGTATGGAATGGTGTTATAGCCGACATTGCTACTGGAATGGGAGCCTTTACCCCAAACGGAGCATGTATTTTGGACGGTAAAACCGTAGCTTCAAACGGCGCGGGTGTGTTTGCTGGAGACCCAAACTCGACCTCAATTGGTGTTGGTATCTTTGTGGGGGAAGGCGCTTCAAACTCAAGTGGCATGGACATATTCACATCGGTGTCCTCAGAAGGCTAGATCTGGACTACAATCGAATTAAGAGTGACTGTCGGTTTCTTTGGATCGTCACCTTCCGCGATCAAACCGATCGATCCCTTGGGTTCCCAATCATCTTCTATCTCAATCATGTGAACACCTCCACCCTTGTGGTCGGGCAGAGGGTTGTTGCAGACATTCAGAGTAGGCTCCTTTGCCACAATAATCTTGTTATCAATCAGTTCCTGGATCTTATCTTTCAGAGAACGACATTCATCAATGGCATGCCCTTTCATGCCGGAATGGTATGCACAAGATTTATTTGCATTGACCCATTGGGAAGGGTTTTCAGGGGTTATAGTAGAGATGGGGGTGACATAACCAGCAGCTTTGAGCCTTTCATACAGCTGGTCAATTGGTTCAGCAATGGCGGTATATTGTTTGGAAGGTCTACTGTCAAAATTCGGTCGGGGTCTAGGAAAGTTTTGGTGAGTGGGAGGTGATTGATAGTAAGAGGGTTAAGCATTGTAGGCTTGGTAGACTTGTGCGGGTTGGGAATATCTGGGTAAAGTAGGCTGATATATGGGAGGTGGAGGTGATTGGTTAGTAGGTGGTGGAGTTTGGTAAGAGGGCGAGGGTGCTTGGTAATTTGGAGTTGGTTGATATGTGAGTGGAGGCATCGGGTAGGTTTGGTATTTGATAGGGGATTTGGTTCTCTGTGCAACTATTATGGCACTCACGTCCCTTTTCTTGGACGTGCCACCAGACTGTAGAGCCTTGTTGGTAGCCTGCAAGCCTTCAAAGTTTGTGACCATACCACTTTTGATGCCTTCCTCGATCCTCTCACCTAGCTTGATGATGTCGGAAAATTTCTGGCTTTCAATCAGCATCAACCTTTCATAGTACTGTGGGTCTTAGCTCGGATGAAAAAACCTGTTCATTTGTTCTTCTTCTAAAGCCGGTCTGACCTTAGCAGCTTCTGATCTCCAGCGAGTAGCATGCTCGCGGAATGTCTCTGAGGGTTTCTTCTTTAGGTTCTGGATGTATAACACATCTGGCGCATTTTCTGTGTTGAACCTAAACTTGTCTATGAAATCGGACGCCATGCTTACCCAGTTCGACAACTTCTTCGGATCTTGGTTAATGTACCAAGACAGAGCATCTCCCTTCAGACTCCTCATGAAAAGTTTCATTCGTATCCTTTTGTCCTTTCCTACTCCGACCAGCTTGTAGCAGTATGTTCTTAAATGAACTCTCGGATCTCCTGTACCATTGAACATCTCGAACTTCGGAGGTTTGTACCCCTCAGGCAGTTCAACATCGGGTTGTATGCAGAGATCTTCATAGTTTAGCCCTTTAATTCCTTTGCTTCCTTCGACACCTTGAATTCGGCTAGTCAATTTCTTAAGCTCTTTAGCCAGACTCCTGATGAGTGAGTCTTTATCATCAGACTCGGGTGTGCTTGAAATGGGTTGGGTGGAGTGTGACATGGTTTCTACGTAGATGAGGGTGTTATGAGTGTGGAAATAGTCATTTGTGAAGTTCACCAGTTCTGGGATGAGCAGTGGAGTATTGTTGGAAGTATGACAGGTATTGCAGTGGTGGTGAGGAGCGGGATGGTTTTGTGGTTTTGGGATGTTTTGTGGAGGTGTTGTTCTGAGCATTAGGAAAATTGACATCTGGGGTGGTGAGGGAAAATTATAAGCTCGCCAAGTTCCGGACCTGATCAAGTTCCTCCTGAAATTTCAACAGTTTCTACTCGAGTTGGGACGCACTTTCTTTGGAGACCTGAATACCATGAGTGACCTCTACCCGTTCAGTTGAGTTGTTCAGATCCTCCATCTTTTCTTTGTTCTTGTTTTTGACAGGACTTGGAGGAGGAGTGGGTGGAGGGCCCTTTGATCTTATGGAATATGATGACGATGCCAGAGTGCACGAACTAACCTTGGGGGAGGGGAATAAATAAACAAAAAATAAAAACAAAAAGGTAACAAGTCAGTGAGGATTATAAGAAAAAATATTGCGATATTTAAACACATACTGCAAGAATGTAAATCGTGTCCTAATTTGGGGAACCTCTTTGTGCTTGAGGTAGGCCTAGCGACAAGTCAATTTGGAGATCTTATAATGCTAAATGCCTTATTTTATTGATAAAAAGTAGACGAATCCCAAAACGACGCTAAATAATGGGAAATAAAATGTCACTAGTGGCCATGGGCCTTATTACATTCATAAAACAAAAAGTAAAGACTCCTATCTACTTGGTCCCAGAAAAACCTTCCCCAGACTCAGCATTTTTGGCTCCATCGAACAGCTTCACCAGCTGTAAAGTCCCAGCAGCAAGTAGGCTCTAGCCAGGTGTTCACCTTCGTTTCCCTCAGCATTCTGACAGTCCTCGATCCTCTTGATGAATTTCTTTTCCAGCTCCACTATACCCCATTCCAAGTATCCTAGTCATTTGTTGGCGCTGACATCCATGTCTTTCCATTCTTCAATCATCTTTTGGTGGGCTTCTTGAATCTCGCGGTGTTCACTTTCACATTCCCGAATCCTCTTGCGCAGTTGGTTGTATTTGACCTGTGCTTCAGCCCTTTCATCGATGATTCTATGACTTGGAACAAACCCAGGTTGGCCTAGACCATTGTGATTGTCCTCCAGCCATCCTGAATAGTATGGGGTGCAGCCAGCATGGTATCTGTCTGGCTCGATAGTATCTCTCCCCATGATGATCTTACAATGCCACATATGCTGAGCTTGGCACTTATAAGGACTGTCATCAGCTTGGAAGTCGGCCCAGAAGTGACTTATCTTGTCGACCCTTGGTATAACCTGTTTCCTACCAGCCAGTCTCATAACCTGGAGAGGGACATAAGGGTAGGTTCCTCTCAAACCGATCAGTATCAGAAATGGTGCGTCCCTGGATCGGGCGATGAACTCTTTATTAGGGAACCACTCGAACATCTATTGTATTTGATCCTCAGTCAGATTTTCAAACAGCTCCACCCATCCTTGACATCTTCTGGCTGAGCAAACATGTTGGGCATGTAGTTCATTCGCCTTGGTTGATGGAAGGCTATATGATCGTCCCAGTCTCTATGCTGAATCTCTTGCCGATATTCACCTTTTTGGAGATGCTCCATGAGCCAGAGTTGGAGTAGCAAGTTGCAGCCCTCGAAGTGTGGGGCTCCTTGTTGACACTTTTCCAGGGCTCGGTATATCTCTGCGATGATCATGGGAACTATGCTAAATGGTTGTCCCCCAATTCCCTTCATCAAAGTTTTGGTGACCATGGCTAGCCTGGTGTGGATCCTTACTTTCTTCATTGGAAACACCATCATCCCCAAGAAACAGAGCATGAAGACAAAGACCCTTCGGTGAATAAGCCCCAACGATGTAAGGGCAAACTCATCCGGATAAGTACGGTAGGATTTGCTGTGATCGTACCTTTCATACAAATAATCAAAGGGAATGTAAGACTCCTTCAAACATGTCAAGTCTGGATTTTTCTTTAGGCCCATCATTTTGAGGAAACCTCTACCCTTGCAATTTTCCGGCATTAACAAACCCTGAGTCTCCCATGGTATACCAGTCAATCCTCCTATTTCCTCTAGCAGGGGTGTCATCTCAATCTCCCCGAAGCGAAACACAGACCTATCACAGTCCCAGAACAGAGTAGCAGCTTCTATGATTTTGTTGTTGGGTTGGACCTCCAAGAGAGAAGGTAGATTTCCTAGGTATTTTTGGACAAGAATCTGATCACTGGAATGAAGATCCTCCTACCAGCTTAGCAACCTTGGGTGGATGTTTGTGACCATACCGAATCTGGGGACTTCGTGTCTCATGTTTCTGCAAGACAAAAGGGTCAGGCCCTTACCCCCACCAGACTCGACTATTAAATACCAATAATTGGCATAAGAGCATTTAATTCTCCAAATAAATGTACAGAATGTGGTAGTGTCCGTTTGGGTTTTTTGGAAAACCCAGTGGACTTTGGACGAGGCTGTCTTAAAGAGTCATTATGCGGATAACATAACTGACTCGGCTAAGTTTGACCATGATGCATGCACAAGTAAACAGAGTAAGGTTTCTATGGGGTATTAGACTGGTACCTTTGAGCGGACAACTCAAGAGGGAAAGGCACGGAACCGTCGACTACACCGTTGATCGACTGATTTTACCGCAAATATGCCTTTGCCAAATTTAAAGGGTGAAGATATCGGAAGAGTGCAACCACTCATTATAAGAGTTGTTATGGTATTTGTTTGGCACAAGTGTAATATGATGTTGAAAACATGTTTATGCAATGATTAAACAAGTTGTCACGTATTTGCACGCTCATAAAGTAATAATTACAATAATTTAAAACAGTCATAAAGGAGTGCAGTAGAGGAAAGCAATAAAGGAGACAAGGGAAAGAAACAAGAGACGAGTCAGTTTCACAATTGAAAAGAAAATTGAATGCTTAAAAGAAATAAACAAATAATTGCGCATTAAGAAGCATAAATCACAATAATAGTCTGAAATGGTAAAAGCCTAAATGTCCCCAACAGAGTCGTCATGCTGTCGCGCCCCCTTTTTTCTCACGAAATAGGGTTTATGACATTGACAACTCTTTTAACGGGTATTAAAAGAGAAGAGTCGTCACCTAATGATTAAAGTGCATTAGGACACTAAGAAGAGTTTGATTTAGGAAAATCAGAGATCGAGTAAGGGCTTGAAATTATCTCGAAAGGAAGGTTTAAGGCACCCCTCAGGATCCACTAGTGTGGTTCCCGGTCATACTATAATTGTGACTTTAAGTAAGCAAATAAGAGTTTCAAATAGGAGGGATTTTTCACATAAGGGTTGAAAATAGATAAAATTAAAATAAGTGAAAGGCAAGATGAAATTTGAGAAAAATGGTTTAAAATTTTGTAAGGTAAACAACGAAATAAACAAGTAAAGGAAAGGGGGGTCCTAAGTTTATAAATAATATGGATCACCCCACACAATGTCCGGTAATCGCTCCTCGATGAGGGGTTATACGTGACATTATCGCGTGGTCATCACATCCATATCTACCATTTCTCATCCCGTTAAGGTGTTAAAGCGCGGAATAGTCTCGTTTACTTATTGCATCCTATTACCCGCCCCAATTCTATCAGCCCCGGAGGTTCTTGGGACTACTAATCCTATAATGGTGGAAAAGTTGGCTTATTTGTGGTTTCAAAAGGTATAAATACTAAGGCAACAAACAAAACATATATAGCAAGTATTTGAAAAACACATAAACAGGTATGGCTCAAATAAACCTCCTCAAATCAAAGAAAAGCATCTAGTTTAGCATGTCTTGCATGTACTGATTAGGGTCTGATTAAAACTTAAAAGGGGAAAGCAGGCTGATTTATCACATATTTTCAGATAAGAAGTCCGAATTAGACCTGCCCGCTGGTCGTAATTAACAAAAAACTGGTGCAGTCATAATTTTTATCCTAAGGCTTGCCTAAGTGTTAGACGAAACTTATAGGCATGATATCTACTAGTTTCAGAAAAGATGAAGTGTACTGATTTTAGAAGAGGTCGTCAGTTATTCAGGGAAGACGAGTTTTGACAAAAGATTCTGCAGATGTTGGACAGTGATATTGCCGATTTTAGACTTATAGGTGAACGAAAACGTTTCATACTAGGTTGTTAATTCCTATAGGCATTCTTTCTAGGCGTTGTTGACTTTAAAAACATTGTTATTGACATGCAAAAATCCTATAGGCAAGTCATCTATATGCAGCTAGCTATTTAACTCCTATAAACAGGTTTGCCTAATGACAGATGCACATGTGAATTGCAGGAAGTCCTATAGGCATGTTATCTATATGATATGCATAATTTCAGAAATGACTTATAGACATGGTCTCTATATAATAGAGAAGTGCAGAAACCTATAGACATGGTCTCTATATAATGCAGAAGTGCAGAAACCTATAGACATAGTATCTATATGAAATACAGAAGTGCAGAAGTATAATGATTCCCTATGAACATGATATCTATATGAAATGCATAAGTGCAGAAGTATAATGATTCCCTATGAACATGATATCTATATGAAATGCAGAAGTGCAGAAGTATAATGATTCCCTATGAACATGATATCTATATGAAATACAGAAGTGCAGAAGTATAATGATTCCCTATGTACATGATATCTACCCTTTTGCAGGCATGATTCCCTCCCTTTTTCACTAGTCATTCCCAATATTTATTACAAGTTATTACAGCCCGGAATGAAATAAGAAAAGCAAAATTAAAAGTATAACCAAGGGGAGCCTAATTCAGACTCCATGTCTAAAATATGAGATGAACCAACTCTAAAGATCATGATCCAAAGCCTTTCTCTCATCTTTGGATGTGTCAGAGTTCCCTAAGAGCCTCATATAGACTCCGGGCAGTGCTCACACCCAAATGTTACCAGATTAAGAACATAGTGCAGTGTGGAAGGGCCAACCCTCAAGTGTCCAAGTTTAGAGGGAACTCAAGGTCCCAAGGCAAGGCTCACAAGAGGGGGAAAAACCTAGAAGCTAGGAGAGAGTGCAAGTGCAGAAGTGAAATTCTGAAAGGGGAAAGGGGGGAAAAGGGAACAACTTAAAAATCAGTGCATATAGGAGTATAGAGGAGTAGAGAATTTGCAAGAACACAAGAGAAGCAGGTTGATGGGCATACTCAGCAATGGGATATGCTGGCACACCCTCCAGCCTGTTAGAGGTTAGGACCTCACTAGTTCAGAACTCAAGTCATGGGCAACTCATGTTGCCATACCCTAAGTCACCACTTACAAACACATATGGGTAATGGGGTAGGGAGCAAAGATTCATAGTAGAAACAAGCAGTAGAACATAGGCATATTAAGTTAAATATTGAACTCTACATAAGCAGTAAGGTAGCCATGGATATAAAAACTTTATGTAAACACATTGGGGTGATGCTGAAACTAAAATTAGGACATACCGATATCAGAGAAAATAAACAAAGAGAAAGCAGTAGTCTTGTAAAGCCAAAGTACAAACGAGCAATCAGAATGCTATGAGTTTAGAAGAGAATTGTGAAGTGTGAAGTGTAGAAGTATTGAATTGAAGGTGTCCTAAAGTGCAGAAGGGTCGTGCCCTTTTATAGTTCAGAAAGCAAGCAGAAATAGGTAAGAAAAATAGTTTGGAAATCAATTACACAAGGTCTCCCTTTAATTAAGGGATTCTGATTTCAAACGGGCAAAATAATTAAGGAAAGAGGTCAATCAAACACTTTTCCAGAGCAGTACAAGAAGGGTAAATACATAGAGGTTTATTTAAGGACAAAGTCTTGATAGTACACGATTTGTGCAAATAAGAAAAGGAAATCAGTTAACAGCTAGTAAATCAGAAATTGAGGATTTCGTATGAATGAACCAGGTCAGAAAGATGGGAATGATTTCGACTTAAGGAAAATCAGTACCAATCAATTAAACTTATTAAAAGGAATTCTGAATCAATCACAAGTTGGAAAACCATTTTGAAGAAATATTCTTCATATATAAAAGCACACAGACACGTTAAACATGAAGAAATTTGTCATGGTATTCAATAGAAGAGTCTAGTGTAGGAGAATCAAAATTGTGTGCAAACAAAAGAAGTTCACACTTAGTTCATAGACCCAAAAATAAGTCTGAAAGAGTCAAGGGTCCTCAAACAAAACCCTAGTTTGATCATATGACCAAACTCGAAGGAAACCTCCAAATTCTAAGGTTTTCGACTCGAGTCAAATACAGAGATAAGGAGGAAACAGGCTCAGAGATTTTGAAAGAAGACCAGCAAATACAAATAATATTCAAAGCAGACAGCGCGAAAGAGCATAATGAGAGAATAGTCACGACAATAAAAGAAACGTGTTTAAGTAAACCTTTTAGAAGGGACTTAAATAGAGTTCGGTAGAAGGCAAACAAAACTTAAGAACTCAGTAGGAAATACATACAATAGAAGAACACAAAAATACCAGAAAAGCATAGCAAAAGATCATATAGGAAAATACAGCTAGATAAACATACGAGCATGGCACAAAACACAGTAGAAAACAAAGCACGGAAGAACATGCATGATAAAGAAAAACATAAGAACACCGTAGAAGAACATGTGTGGTAGAAAAGTAAACATAAGAACATAGTATAGACAAATGCACACAAAGAAAAGAAGAAGAAAAGTCAGAGAAACATTTTAAGCTTTTCAGAAAAACCCTAAATCGGAAAGAAGTAATTTTTGAAAGAAAAATTAGGGAAAACGTTTAAAAACTCAAGTAGAGCACAACTATAGAACAGATTTAAGAAAACAATCAGAGAAAACCTCAAATAGCTAAAACCTCGAATAGCTAGGGTTTCAGAGGAACCCTAAAGCGAGAAAGGCTTAGAAAAGGTCCGATCTGAGTTAGATAAGTCAGAAATAGGCTCATAATGCTTGGATATGCCGGAGCAAGGCCGGAGAGGCCATAGAACCTTGAATCGGAGAGGATCTGAACGGACACCATTGAGGTCAGACCTCGAAACTTCGAACACCAAGTGTTTAAGAGCAGAGGGAGATGAGTTTAAGCCATCCATGGCCTGAGAGGCCATGGATTCCGGTGAGCTGAAGGTAGAAGACAGTGGGAGATGATTAGGGTTTCAAGAACCTTCGAGAGATTTTGAGAGAGGGGGGGTATTCAGAGGCGGCTGATAGAATGAAATGAGTTAGGGTTAGGGGTGTGGATGGATTAAAAAGGAAAGGGAAATCGTGGTTGTTGATCAAATTGATCAACGACCTGGATTAAAAGGGTTTGGGTCGGGTAGTTTTAAATGGGTTAAGGGTTGGGTTAAATGGAATTGGGCTCGTCCAAAATTGGGTTTGAAATTGGGTCAATTAGGGGAACCAATTTTGACTATAATTGAAACAAAATGGGCCAGATTTTAAATAGCCACTGTTTTTATAAAAATAGTAAAATGACTTCTGAAAATAAATTAAAGGTACTGAGTCAATTAATGATATATAAATATTAATTAAAAAATATTGGAACCAATTTCATAATTATAAAATGCTATTAATCTTAAAATAGGCTAAAATTGTAATTATATGCAATTTAGCTTATAAAATACCAAATAAATTTGTAAAAATGTATAAAATTTACCCTAGCTATATTTTGGTATAAATATGAGAATAAAGTAAGTTATTCACTAAAATGATAATTTTGGGAATAATTATTGGTTTTTGTACTGCTAAAATGGACAATAAATCAGTTTAAAAATCTTTTAGAAATTAGGTAAATATTGAAACACTTGGACATACTTATATATGCATATATATGCTATTTTGAAAGTATTTGCATGTAAAAATACATAGGAAAAAATTGGGTATCGACAGTCCTACAACGATGTGACTGGTTTAAGCACATCCATAGTAGCTCACAAGCTACCCACCAATCCCATGTGCCCATGGGTAAAGCAGAAGCTCAAAAAATTCAAACTGGATATGAGTTTGAAGATAAAAGACGAGGTCACCAAGAAAATCAAAGCCAAGGTTCTCCGAGTGGTCGAATACTCGACTTGGTTGGCCAACATTGCGCTAGTTTTGAAGAAAGATGGGAAAGTTAGAGTATGTGTGATTACCGAGATTTGAACCGATCAAGTCCCAAAGATGATTTTCCGTTGCCCAACATACACATACTGATTGACAACTGTGTCGAGCATGAGCTCCAACTTTATGGATTGCTTTGCAGGATACCATCAGATCTGGATGGATGAAGAGGATGCCGAAAAGACATCCTTCATCAAACCATGGGGGATATACTATTACAAAATGATGTCGTTTGGTTTGGAGAATGCTGGAGCCACCTACATGAGAGCCATGATAGCCATCTTCCATGACATGATACACAAAGAAATAGAGGTGTACGTGGATAACGTTATCATTAAATCTAAAAGGAGTTCGGATCATATAGCAGTCCTGAAGAAATTCTTCGACTGGCTTCGAAAATACAATTTAAAGCTGAATCCTGCAAAATGCGCCTTTGGAGTCCCTGTTGGAAAACTGTTAGGATTCATCATCAATCACCCAGGGATTGAGTTAGACCCATCAAAAGTCAAAGCTATCCAGGACTTTCCATCTCCAAAGAATAAGAAAGATGTGATGAGTTTTTAGGGAGCCTCAATTACATCATCCGCTTTATAGCATAATCAACTGTGATATGTGAGCCAATCTTCAGAAATGCCGAGGAAAGATGTTGCAACAAGCTGGACTGAAGAATTCCAGAAAGCCTTCGATAAAATCAAGGAGTATTTATATAAACTACCCGTATTGGTCCCACCAGAACTTGGAAGACCTCTACTGCTTTATTTTTCCGTGTTAGATGGAGCTTTTGGTTGCGTTCTTGGACAACACGACGAAACTAGAAGAAAGAAGCAGGCAATATATTACCTAAGCAAGAAGTTCACACCTTATGAAGCCCGGTACCCCTTGTTGGAATGCACCTGTTGTGCTTTGACATAGATATCTCAGAAGTTGAGGCATCATTTCTGTGTATACACTACATATCTCATATCAAGGATGGATCCGCTAAAGTACATCTTTCAGAAACCCATGCCTATGGGTAAGTTAGCAAAATGGAAAATATTGTTGAGTGAATTCGACATCGTCTATATAACTCAGAAGGCAGTTAAAGGGCAAGCATTGTCAGATCATTTGGAAAAAATCCTGTAAATGGGGAATACGAACCATTGAAAACATATTTTCCCGAAGATGAGGTGTCATTCGCAGAAAAAGATATCACCGAGGCGTATAATGGTTGGAGGATGTTCTTTGACGGAGCAAAAAACTTCAAAGGAGTAGGCATTAGAGTTGTCTTAGTATCAAAAACTGGTCAACACTATCCGGTATCCGCAAAACTCAGGTTTCCATGCACCAACAATATGGCGGAGTATGAGGCCTGCATCTTGAGACTCAAGTTGGCCATTGACATGAACGTTCAGGAGCTTCTGGTGATTGGAAATTCATATCTTTTGGTGCACCAGGTTCTAGGGGAATGGGCTACAAAGAAAACCAAAATATTTCCATATTTGCACTATGTACAAGAGCTGATCAAGAGGTTCACAAAGATAGAATTCAAACATATTCCGAGGATTCAGAATGAGTTTGCAGATGCGAAGATAGAATTCAAACATGTTCCGAGGATTCAGAATGAGTTTGCAGATGTGTTAGACATTGTCTTCCATAATACAATACCTAGATAAGAATTTCATCGATCCTATCCCAATTGGAATTCATAAGCAGCTAAAGAAGAGATTGACGGAAATCCGTGGTTCCATGACATCAAGGATTACTTGGAGAAGGGAGAATATCTAGAGCACACTACCCATACTCAGAAGTGCACACTTCGAAGATTAGCCAACCATTTCTTTCAAAGTGGAGGAATTCTATATAGAGGGACTCCTGACCTGGTATTACTATGGTGTGTCGATGCTAATAAGGCATCTAGGTTGCTCAAGGAAATACATGTCGGAACCTGCGGATCCCACATGAATGGCTTTGCTTTGGCCAATAAGATATTAAGAGCAGGGTATTTCTGGATGACTATGGAAACAGACTGCATCAAGTATGTTCAGAAGTAATGCCAGATACATGCTGATATGATACGAGTACCACTCTATGAACTCAATGAAACAAGTTCACCTTGGCCTTTCTCCTCTTGGGGTATGGACTTCATCGGACCAATCAAACCCGCTGCTTTAAATAGGCATAGGTTCATTCTAGTGGCCATAGACTAGTTCACAAAATGGGTTGAAGCTGGATCTTATAAAGTTGTAACTAAGAAGGTTGTAGCGGATTTTGTTCGGGACCGCATTGTTTGTCGATTTGGAGTACCAAAGTCAATCATTACTAACAATGCCGCCAATATCAACAGCGATTTAATGAAAGCCATGTGTTTTACATTCAAGATCAAGAATAGGAACTCCACATCATACAAGCCGCAAATTAACGGAGCCGTAGAAGCCGCTAACAAGAACATCAAGAAGATATTGAGGAAAATGGTGGACAATTACAAACAATGGCACAAAAAGCTGCCATTTGCTTTACTTGGTATCGTACCACAGTTCGCACATCAACTGGAGCAACTCCCTACCTATTGGTTTATGGTACTGAAGCCATTATTCCCGCCAAAGTGAAAATTCCTTCTTTAATAATCATACAAGAAGCTGAGCTTAGCGATGCGGAATGGGTACGAAGCCGGTATGAAAAACTAGCTCGCATTGATGGAAAAAGAATGAATGCGATATGTCACGGTCAACTTTACTAGAACAGAATGGTAAGAGCTTTCAACAAAAAGGTAAAGTCAAGGCAATTCGCACCGGGGCAATTGGTGCTAAAGGGAATCTTCCCGCATCAGGATGAAGCAAAGGGAAAATTCGCACCCAACTGACAGGGCCCTTACATGGTTCACAGAGTATTGACAGGAGGAGCACTTATATTTGCATAAATGGACGGAGAGATTTGGCCGAAACCTATCAATTCAGATGCAGTCAAGAGATATTATGTTTAAGGTTGTTTGCATTTTCTATTTGATGTAACTGAATGATGCTTGACCTGATTTCCATTTAAGATGGGATACGTAAGAAGCCCTGTGGATTTGGTCACATCATAATAAAATTTTCATTTGTCCTATGGTTAGAAATTGGGGCAAGGTCTCGAGTTTTCCCGATCTCATCACGTTGGAACTGGCAAGGAATATGTTGCTAGAAGTACGCATTTAAACTGGGGCAGAATTTTGAGGAGGATCCTCAAAATTCTGAAGCAAGGAGGTTGCAACGTCTCAAAATACATCACAGCCACCAGTTCATCAAAATCATTTGATCTCGTATATTATCACATATTTCAAACAACTATATTTCTGAAAATAATTTTTCAAATAACATGCATGTTTTTCAAAAGTCGTTTCTACGGCAACCAGACGTTACTCAGGGTAACTCAAGCAGGGCCTCAAGGTAAAAGACAAAGCAAGGAAATCGAGAGCACGAACCAACCATCCCCTGCAAAACTCACGATTTTTCTTTGAATGCAGGCACAATGAACATAACAGGAACATCCGCAAATATATATACACAACAGGATCACTATCTTCAGAACAACAAGAATTGTCAAATGCAAACACATCAAGCTAAGAAATGTTTACCCTCTCGCACTTAGTCATTGCTTTTTCTCGCATAGGGCTAAGCGTTTCCCTTATTATTGCATAATGCTAAGCACTGTCTTTCTTTGCATAAGACTAAGCGTTGTCTCCATACCTCGCATGCCACTAAGCATTGCATCCATTATTGCATAAGGTTAAACACTGTCTTTCTTTGCATTAGACTAAGCATTGTCTCTATCTCTTGCATGAGGCTAAGTATTGCCTCCATTGTTGCATAAGGCTAAGCATTGATTTTTCTGCACGAGATTAAGCATCGTCTCTACTCCCTGCATAGGTGTCTAGGCACCGCCCTCACCTTGCATAAGGCTAAATATTGCCTTTCTTTGCATGAGACTAAGCACTGTCTCTATTCCTTGCATGAGGCTAAGCATTGCCTCCTTTGCTGCATGAAACTAAACACTGTCTCCGCTACTTTTCATGAGACTAAACACTGTCTCCGCTACACTGCATAAAACTAAGCACTGCCTCCTTCTTCACATAGGGCTAAACACTGCCCTCATCCCATACAAGACTGAGCCTTATCTTGTCTCGTCCTTACATATGACTAAACATCACCTGTTTTCTCTATCAAACGATAGATATCACCACATATTTGCATTTTTCATGGGCTGGAACATCGCCACATTGTCCCAAGGCATCATAGTCCGAAGGCACCATCTTCATAGTCTGAAGACACCTTTCCATGGCCGGAGGATCCCTCGAAACTGCACATCATTATTCAAAGGTGTCATAGTACAGAGGCACCATCCTCATGGCCCAAGGACACCATCCCATGGCTTGCGAATCCCTTACCATACTCTTCAGGGCGAAGGACGTCATGGTCTAAGGACATCATCCTTATCATCCGAAGACAACTTTCATGGTCTAAAGGGAATTTGCATCATGTTTAAATTTTCACAATAACCCATATATATTCGCATGCATCGTGTTTTAAGTTTTTCGGGTAACTCGGGAGGTAACCGTTCTAAAAATAGGAGCAATTATCGCTCCGGTTTTCATTTACAACGTTCATATCTTTTGACTATCTCAAATGCAACCAATTATCAGCAATTGATTGCCTCTTGCTTTACAACCATTCAAATATATGCCTCGTATATCTATAACATTCAATTCGCATTCATAGCTCCACCTAAAATTATTGTTACTTATGACACTATCCTACCCAAAAGAACCTTTTTGAAACATACGACCACTCTTATAACAACTCCATCAATTTCATTCGCCGTTGGATCCAAAACTACACATGGCCTCATTCCCGTAACACCAGGGATATGTAGGCAACTCAAGAACTAGGGTTTGGCCCCTATTATTCAAAATACATCACTCCTCACTGAATTCAAACAAAATTGATCATCATTTTCTTTATCCAACAACTCTTTCATCATTCCCGGGTAATGAGGGACAACTGTTGATACTCAATTTTGCTCTCAAATTTTTTCAAATTTTATATATACTTTCAAAATGTCATTTTGCATCATTACCTAATTTACAAGAATTATACAAGTATTTTCTATAATTTTTCACAATTTATTAGAGCTTTAAAATTAATTTTTTTCATTTAAATTACTTGATTATTTATTAATTACCCTTTCAAATTATTTTATGATGACTTAATCATCTAAATTTGTTATTTACACTCACATTCATGTTTTAAAATATTTTTACTTCATTTCACATAATTATATTTGTTTCTGAGCTATTTACATAATTTTGCAATAATAGCCTATATTCTACAAATAATTACGTTTATTATATTATTTATGTCAAAGGACAACAACAACAACAACCAGTAAAATTCCATTAGTGGGGTCTGAGAATATTTATGTCAAAGTAGCATTGTATATTTTTATAATGTTGAGTTATTATTTTCAAATAGTTTTACAGCATAACTATTATTTTTACTATTTATTAGACATTTTAAATAATTTTTTAATTAATTTTAAAGGGTTTCAAGAGCTAGCCCAAAACAAGCCAATTTTCGGACCAAATTTGGCCCAAACCATCAGCCCAATACCCTAATTGACTCTCTTGCCCAAACCAGACGAGCCCTCTAATTCTAACCCGGTCGGGACCCATCTCCATGACCCGCCCCATTCTTATTTTAATCTTGGCCGTTGATCTCAAAGATCAACGGCCCGTAAACCATCCGCCCTTTTTAATTATATCCGCCCAAACCCTAGCCCCATTTTTCAGAGATAGCCGCCCCTAAATCCTCTCTACTCTCTTCTTCTCCTCTCAAACTCTAACAACCGTCTCCTCAATCTTCTCCAATTCCAGTTCTAATATGGAATCTCCCCATAATTTTCCTTCCATATATGCTCGATTTCTCTGTTATTTGCATGGTATTGGTATCACATAATACTTGCCTATCTTTGGCAAGTATACGATCCTAAATCAAGCATAATTATCTCCAAGCCTTCGAGATTTAGATGATATTTCGTCTATATACACTCACTACCAGGCTATATGGGTCTGATTTATCAAGATCTTCAACCGATTTTTGGTTCCGATCAAATTAGGGTTTGTCTGATTCTTTTTTCTAATTTTGTTTCTTAAACGATTCTGCATGCTCTCCCTTCCTTATTTATGTTTGATTTACTGTGTTTCCTTGTTTAGATGTGTGATTTCGACTACTATATAAACCTTTCCACAATTTTCCTTTGGACAGACTGAATCGCTAAAAACTACTATTGTTCTCTTATTCATTCTTGTCTTATATTTTCTAAGGCTCAATCTTTTTGGCTGGCTGAAATCCAAGGCCATCGGAATGCAATTCTTGAACCTTTCTCAGTGTGAGCACTGCCCCAGGTTTATTTGAAACCCTTGGGAACTATGACCCACTGAGATTCCTGGGTTCCACTATTCGTTTTACTATTAACATTAAAGTACTGCTGAAGTTACTCTTCTTGTCTACTTGTTCTTCTGTAACTGGTAATGTATCTATGACTCTTGCAAATTTTATTTCTTTCCATTTGTATTCCTGCTCTGCATATCTATGTCTATGAGAATTTTTATGAATCAACTTGCCATTGTATGTTTTGAAGCTCTTCTTGAGGCTCTATGCCTTCTAGTAGTTCAACTTTCCTATTTCTTATTTTGATTTTGCCTGCTAATGTATGTGCTTGAATGCTTATTATTGTTGCTTATTCAGAGTATGGTTTCTGGCCATGTCCTGTACTATTACGAATAACCAACTCATACCTAGAATGTGTCCTAATCCCTGTTGAAAAATTTATTCCCAACTTGTTATCTTTCTAGAGTCCTACTGTTAAGCTATGACCCGTTCACATGCTATTCGTAACTTTATTGTGTCTTTGACTTGCCCAATCCTATGTTTCTCAGTATTAATGGAGACCTTTCGAGTAAATATCATAGCCAACATTTTCTCCTATGTATGGCCAACTAGTATAAGGTTTGATGCATGTCTGTCCTATTGATGTAAAGTTGACATGTTTTTTGTTTACTATAAGCTTTCTGATATTGCAACTGATACTCAACATGTTAAAGATTCGTCATTCTCAACTAAGTGATGGCTCGACCATAAACCTATTCTATTATGTTGTCTTCACTAGGCTTTCATGTTAAAACTTTCATGTGAAGGCTATGCTCTACTTGTTCTTGTCTATGACTCTATTAGATTTTCGTGTTTAAATCTTGTGTCTAAAGTTATTTTAGGCTAATTCTGTATCAGTTTACTTTTGAAAATCTTTTGGAATAGTTCACTATCCTATGATGGTCAATCCTGTTAATTTAGCTTTGTTTTTGAAATACAAGCACAAATCTGCCTTGTGAACTTGTGTGCATTTTATGTATTCTTGTTTATGTGTTTTGGCTAGAACTGTTGTTAGCTTTAGGAGTTAAGTGTGAAAAGTTGTTGATCAATTCCATGAGTGGTTTGTCACCTATATGGTTAAGTTTGGCATCCATTTGACCAAGTAAGTTATTCGTTGGGCCTGATGTTGGGCTATATGTGTTGTTGGACCTGGGAAGATTCTACTTCTTTAGGAGCCTGAGGTTTGGGTCTGTTGGTTAATGAGGTTGTTGAAGGCCCAAAAATTCACTAGGTTATATTGTTGTGGGCCTATACTGTTTGATAGGCCTGTATTTGTTTCAGTCTGTATTTTTGTTACCTTGAGTTCGTTGTTCCATTTTGGTCCCTTAATTTGTAATAATGAATAATTGGGGTGCTAGTGAAATCGAGGGAAATGGGTTTATTCTAATGCTTGCATAAAAGGGTAGAAAACATGCTTATACGATCAATATGCTCTATTCGTCGTTTCGTTTAGCATGCCTTATTTGTTTAGTATGTCCCTATTCTGCCCTTCATAGAAATCATGCTTATAGAAAATCACACACACTTCAATCAACCTGTCTAAAGTATGTTTAAGTATTTGCTACACTTGTTTCTAGGTTTACTATTGTGCACACTTAGACAACATGCCTATAGGATAAATAACACATGTTTCATTACTGTCCATCTAGATACCATGTCTATAAGGTTTCAATTAATCAATCAACCAATTATTTCTATTGCTCTTAATGCACCACTCCTTTAGATATCATGACTATAGGATTTTAATCGATTAATCAATTACTTTGTTACTTCGCCGCATTGCCATATATATATAAAATCAATTTCAACTGTTAGAAATCATGAAGGACATTGTCATCTGCCTGAGAAGCATGCCTATAAAACCAACACTAGTAATTCGGAATTTTGAGATCATTTCACTACCTTATTGCACAAATAATTAAAAATCATACCTATAGGATTTGAAATGCTTTAATCTGCCTATATGTTGCCATACTGCTGTATAATACTTAGAAATTAGAATCACCTATAAACTATGCCTATAGGACTTAATGACTCTAATGCATCCGAAAATGTCTACTGCCTAACTGCCTGTGTGCATTGTCGCTTATGTGAGGAGGTTAACTTGAGCCTTTAATTGTACTTATGTGTGGTCCTACATATTTTTGAATGTGTGGTAGTTTTATCATTTTGAGCATCCTATGTGAAGTCTAGAACCACCCAAATAAAGGTCCAAAGCCTCCTGGACCATAGGTATAGGACAGGTAGTGCACGCATAGGGTACGACCAAGAATTGAATTAGAACGCTTTTAGGTAAACAACTTCAATATATTAATCGAGTAGCAGGAGATGATAGTCTGTGCTCGCTGAATAATATGAGCAACTCCTACCTAAGAAAATTTGTGAAGTATTATTTATGTTGCACGGTGTGATCCTTTAGGCTAAAAAACTTCGGACCTCCCTTCCTTTACATACTTGACGTCCACACTTAGTCGTTTAATATAGACCAATGTAGTTGTATCCCTATAGTCATACTAAGATTGTACTGATCCTCATATGTTTTAATAAGACTTTTCAAATTCTAATCTCTCTTTATTTATTTGATCACCTAGCCTAATTACATAATCCATGTAGTTTAAAGTTCCGCCAGGACCCACAGTTGTGGACTTCGAAGAGTGCCTAACACATTCTCTCTAAGGTAATTTAAGCCCTTAGCCGATCTTTGGTGGTGTTGACTAGTCAAACAAAGTTATTCAAAAATAGGTGCCCTAACACACCTTAAAAATCGTTAGGTGGTGACTCTTCTCTTTTAATACTCATTTAAAAGAGTTGTCACACGTTGAAACCTGCTTTTGCAAGAAAAAGGGGCGCGACAACAGCTAATGGCATGTTTGGCAACTCTGCTCCAACTGGTTCATCGTTTCCCTCTCTCGATCATAATCACCCACTGTACCTGCAACCAACTGACACACCAGGTAGTTCTCTAGTCTTTATTCAATTGACTGGGTCTAATAACTATGCCTTGTGGAGTCGTGCTATGAGATTGTTAGGCAAAAGTAAGTTAGGTTTTGTCAATGGAAGGTTTCCAAAATCAAATTTCAAACCAGAGATTCATGATTTGTGGGAAAAGGTTAACGTTGTTGTTTTGTCATGGATAATGAATGCTATTAGGCCTGGTTTGCTGAGTAGTGTACTATATGCATCTAGTGCTCACAAGATATGGGAAGATTTGAAAGAAAGATTTGACAAAGTGAGTGGCTCCAGAGTATTGTTTCTTCATAGAGAAATACACAATTTGACTCAAGGAACCATGACTATAGCAGATTACTTCTCAAAGCTGAGAGATTTGTGGGAATGAGTTTGATGCTCTAATGCCTTGCCCAGGTTGTCCATGTCCTGATTCTAAACAATATGCTCAGCACTTTGAGGCTCAGAGGCTGCTGCAGTTTCTCACTGGTTTGAATGACTCCTATGCATAGTCAAGAAGTCAAATTATGATGATGACTCTAGTGCCTACCATTTACAAGGCCTATTCACTACTTGTTGATCAAAAGAGTCAAAGAAATCTGGTAAACATGGCTCGGGTTACACAACTTGCAGAAAGTCTAGAGAGCATTGCTCTGTATGGCAATAAAGGTCCAAATGTCACAAGTTGAGGTTATAGACAAAGAAAGAACAATGTTCAATGTGAATATTGTCATTACAAAGGACATACTAAAGAAAATTGCTTCAAGTTGATAGGCTATCCACCATATTTCAAGTCTAAGAACAAAGGAAGTGCACCTGAACTCTATGCTAATTTTGCAGGTAATCCAAACTTTGCAGCAGAGGAAGAACACATCAGCTGTGCAAATCAGTTGAACCTAGGTGTCATCATCAAAAGGGATTCATCTCAGCCAATCTTGTGACACCACAAATGACGCAGACACAACCATTTTTCACTCAGGAGCAATACCAACAAATTATGCAAATGCTCTCCAAAGGAAATGCAGAAGGTTCCAGGTCATCTAGCAAAATAGCTGCTGTAGGTATTCTAAATCATGTGAAGCATTTGTGTCTCAGTGTGTCAATAGTGACTGGATAATTGACACCAGAGCCTCAAATCACATGACAAATAGACTTGAGTTACTACAAACACATAAATCACTTCCTACAATAGAGAAAAACATAGTTCATTTGGTAATGCAGTGTCTATTTCACACACAGTGAGTGCATCTATGTTAGATAATCAGAAGATTTCTAATGTACTTTACATTCCAGATTTTAAGTTCAATTTACTCTTAGTCTCACAACTCACCAAGGAAGTAAAGTGTATGGTATGCTTCTTTCTTAACTTTTGTATTTTTTAAGATCTTTATAGTGGTAAGGTGAAGGGGATTGGTATAGAGGAACATGGACTTTATGTTCTTAAAAGAGGTATCTCAAAATAGTTTTTAACTCAAATTTCAAATAAAAATGCATCTACAACTATTGCTCCTCCTCTTGCATGCTCAAGCTGTTTGTGACACAGGAGATTGGGACATGCTCCCTTAGATGTAATAAGAAGAGTAGACAAGTTGAATAAGTTCACTGCTAGTGATAGTCACCACTATACTATATGCCCACAATCCAAGCAAACCAAACTTCCTTTTCAGCTTAGTAATACTGTAACTAAGTCCATTTCTGAATTAGTTCACTGTGACATTTGGGGCCATACAGATTTCCTACTTATGATGGAAGAAGGTTCTTTGTCACTATAGTAGATATACTTGGATCTTTCTGTTAAACTCTAAGTCTGAAGCTTATGTTATGCTAAAGAATTTCCTTGTTCAAGTTCAAAATGTATTTCCACAACTGTAAAAACTTTCAGAACTAATAATGGAAGTGAGTTTCAAAAGTTTGCTATCTAGTCTTAGTATTATGCATGAAAGTTCATGTGTATATACACCCCAATAGAATGGAGTTGTAAAAAGAAAACATGGAACCATTTTAAATATGGCAAGGGCGCTCAACTTTCAAGTTTCTGGTCCCTTAAGGATTTGAAGTGAGTATGTTACTACTGTTATATATATACTGAACAGACTTCCTTCTAAAGTGGTTGACTACAAATCACCCTTTGAGATGCTTTATTTGTATTCTCCTTCTCTGTCTCACTTCAGAGTCATTAGTTGTCTGTGTTATGCTGCCACTCCCAAAGTACTAGACAAGTTCTCACCTAAGACTATTCCTAACTGCTTATGGGATACTCTTCAATACAAAAGGTCTATCTTCTGTATGAATTGCACTCAAAAACATTTCTAGTGAGTAGAAATGTAATATTCAAGGAAGATGTTTTTCCTTTCAAACATGTCAAGTCATATGGCAATCCTGTGTTTCATGTTTTAGATTTACTCTCCCCAGTGGTTCTGATTCTATATCATAGGTTGTTCCAACATCATCAACCTTAAATTCAGAGATTGACAACTTCTCAGACAATGAGTTACAACAGACATCTGATGCAATTCCTTCAACAGAAGAGCATATGCAGACACTTGACAATTTTGAGCCTACTACTGCACTTGATAATTCTAAACTTCTTGTTGAAGTTGCTACCTCTGATGCAATCAGTGATGAACCTCCCACAGGTTGTTGGAGATCTTCCAGACCAAGCAAGCCTTCTATTTGGCTGCAGGACTATGTCATAAAGACTAAAGATACCAAGTGCAACTTCCCTATCTCTGCACATGTGGACTATAGTCATCTCTCCCCTGCTTACATACAAGCAATCCTAGCCTACTCAACAGCTTTAGAACCATCTTCTTTCAAGGAAGTTGCATCTGATCCTAGGTGGATAGAAGCTATGCAACTTGAATTACATGCCTTGGAGGATAACAATACATGGTCTGTTGTAGACCTACCTCCTAGCAAGATAGCTATTGGTTGTGGGTGGGTGTTCAGGATTAAACACAAGGATACAAGTGAATTTGAGAGGTTCAAGGCTCGACTAGTGACTAAGGGTTATAGGCAAAGAGAAGGTTTGGACTATGGAGAAACTTTTTCACCAGTGTTCAAGATGGTCACAGTGAGATCTGTTGTTGCTGGTGCTGCCTCAAAGCATTGATACATCTATCAAGTGGATGTACATAATGCTTTTCTCAATGGTGACCTAGATGAAGAAGTATACATGGTTTTGCCTGAGGGGTTTGCTAGATAGGGGGGGTCTCAGAAGTTCTGCAAACTCTACAAATCCTTATATGTCCTTGAGCAAGCACCTATGCGGTGGAATCTAAAGCTTGCAGAAGCACTGGTACATAAGGGGTTTCAACAGAGTCAGTATGATTATTCTCTATTTGTCAGAAGAGTTGGGGATGATATTGTGATTATTCTTGTGTATGTAGATGATCTTCTAATTACGAGCAACAATCATAAGTTATGTGATACAAGGTTAGATCTTCAAGGCATGTTCAAAATGAAAGACCTGGTAGGACTAAAGTTCTTACTAGGAATTGAATTTGCAAGGTCAAATAAGGGGATCCTAATGAATCAGAGGAAATATGCTTTAGAGTTGATCTCTGAAGCAAGCCTCAGTGGAGCAAAGCTGGCTAGCACACCTATGGGGCTCAACCAAAAACTGATCACTGTAGAATATGATCTGTCCTTCAGGAAAGGAAATGCCACTACTGATAAAGTGCTAAGAGATCCTAGTATCTATCAAAGACTGGTTGGGAAATTGTTGTATCTAACTATGATCAGACCTGATATCTCCTTTGTAGTACAGGTCTTGAGTTAGTTTATGCATTGTCCTAGAATCTCTAATATGGAGGCAGCATCAAGAGCAGTAAGATATATAAAGCAGGAATCTGATTTGGGATTGCTTATGCCTGCAGGAGACTCCAAGAATCTGATTGCCTACTGTGATTCTGATTGGGGAGCTTGTGTGCAAACAAGATGATCAGTAACTAGTTATCTGGTGAAGTTTGGAAGTGCCCTGGAAATCCAAGAAGCAAAGCATTGTCTCCAGAAGGTCAACTGAAGCAGAATTCAGAAGCATGACTCCTGTGCAACAGAGATCACTTGGTTGATAGGGCTATATGCAGAACTAGGAATCAAAGTTAGTCTGCCTGTGAAGTTAGTGTGTGACAGTAAGGCAGCAATTCAAATTCTTTCACAAGAGAATAAAACATACTGACATTGATTGTCACTTTGTAATGAAGGAATGCTGAAAACTGAATATGTACATACTGGAGATCAACTGGCAGGCCTACTAACTAAGTGCCTTAGAAGAGCACAACATGAGTATGTGTTGAATCAATTTGGATTGAAGAATGTGTACTAGTCATCAGCTTGAGGGGAGTGTTGAAGGAAACTAGAAAGATTTTTTTAAACATTAGTGCACTGACGAAGCTCAACAGGAATTTGGTATCAGTCTTTTCTCTACAATGGGAACGTTACAACCATGTGAAATCTACATATAAAAAACAAATCTCTAACCTGTAGGAAATTTTACAAGATAATTAAGCTAACTATGCCACAAAGCTTACAGAATATACACCTATTTGGTGTTTTGATAAATTATCAAAAAAGAAAAAATTGTAACGGGGAAAACCTCTAGGAATTCCCCACAGAAATTGTCAGCAATGACCAAAAGCGAGAACTGAGCTGAAAACATGATCACCAAAATGAATATACTTATTTGCAACCTATAAACTAGACAACCCCTTTTTAACCACATGAAAACACTCAAAAGATATTGACATAAAACAAAACCTCAAACCCAAAAAGCTGCCACCTTCCCTCTCCAAGGCTGAAACGTACAATCTGCACTTCCATCAGTGCGATTAATGATCACTTGGTTCAGTCGGTGATCCTGGAACAAAAGGTACAAAACCTCGTCCACCGAAAACGGGACGCATGAACGCATTGTCAAATTTTCTCCAGTAACGATGCACAGTGTGAGATGGGGTTGATAGGAGCATCCGCAAACTGTTGGGACGGGGTATATGTTGGCCCAGATCAGCTTCTGAGTCTTGTGCACTGTCAAGAAGTGGCACAATGAAGGATTTTGGGGTCGTCGGTTCAGAAGAGATCATTCTGGTCAAGTGTTTTGGTGAGGGTAGCATAAATCTAATTAAAGGTTTTGTCATCAACCCAAACACCTGGAAAGGCCAAAAACAGTACGTTAAAAATCCTTCTAAATGTTTCGGTTTTGGGACCATGAATGCGCACCTTTTGGTGTATGTTTCACTACTTCATGCATGTCAAATGTATACAGAAAGTTAAGATATCTTACCCCTGTGCTGAAAAGGACAACAGTGATGGTACTCGTGATCATTATTGCATTACCACGTAACTGAGTATGACCTCCTCTGGTAAACTGCAAGCATAAAATTAAGTAATCAGTCGGAAAATTGTCTTAATACTATATATGCAACGTGAAAAGAGAACCACCAAATTTGATACCAGAGTAATATCAGATGCTAGTATTTTACCTGATTATAAGCCAGAGCCACTGAAACAGCACCTCGCATAAGTCCAGCCCACCATATTACAATCTGCAAAATCAGCAAAGGGATAAAATGAGAGGCCATATGACTTGAGGGGCTTAGCGTAACAACAGTTATTAACACATACTTGCTTGTTAAAGCCAATCTTCTCCTCTGGAGACTTCTTGGTCAAGTTGGACAAAAATGACAAGGGGAAAACAAAGGCTGCCCTTCCAACCATAACAAGACCCAACAGTATTGAGCTAACCTGAACTGATATACCAGGGCTGGAAATAAATTGGAAAAAGAAAACCATCAATCATGTTTAAAGCTTTTGCCACTTACATATAATCAATAGTATATGATGAACTTCAATGACATAGAAACTTCACCTGTCGCTTACAAATTTCCACTTCTCGATGTCCAAAGCATCCATACCAACATAAAGGAATATGAATATCTCAGCAATAAATGACAATGTAGCAAAAGCGTGCCTGGGAAACAGTTGAAGAGAATGTTAGAAGTGAACCATCTTATGCAAAAAGAGGAGCAATTGAATACACTCCACAAATATGGTTCTAAAAACTGTATGACATACTTGGTGGTCACTCTTGAGCTCTCAGTCACATTATGCCAGGTGTAGTGAGACATCACGATCCCACAGAAAAACACAGTGAGGATTGCACTTAAATAGAATAACTGCAATCATCGTAGCTTCAGACTTTCAGTATGCTATATAACTATATCTAAAAATAAACATCTCCAAGAAAGGAAGTGATTCAATTTTCTTATAGAAAGAGAGAAAGGTTAGCAACCCACTTAGTCAAGAAACTTACTTCAGCAAGCAGGTATGACAGATAAGCCATGAGTATCATTATAGCAACCTCACGATCAGTGGAGTGCCTGGAGTTCATCAAGAAGTCATCAAAGCCCATTATTAGAAGACAATATCTTTCCCATCTCTCATGTAAGCTTAAAATTGTGCAATATAACAGAACACAAATTTCTAAGAAGGCACCGGTAGCCAATTCTCTTGACTAGTCTTTCCCACAAGCCCCGGTTACCAACTTCAGGACAAATATGCATATCCAAATATTTGCCAATTGCAACTACCTAGCAAGAGCATACAAAGGAAATATTTATTTGTAAAAATAAATACACACGAACCTTCCAAAGTAGAGTTTTTTAATTATATAGGCGCTCAGTAGACCAGCCTGCACCAGGGAAATAATCAAATGTCAGTCTTGTGTCAATAGTGCAATGCATGTGCACATGCAGAGAGAGAGAGAGAGAGAGAGAGAGAGAGACTCACAACAACCCCTAAGATGGTGCTTGAAGCAAACAAGTACAGAAAGTTTCCAACTAATTGCAGAGCTTTGCTTGTGTTGATATGAGATAAGTCAAAGTTCTGGACAGCATTGAACAGAACCACAGATGTGGCATCATTCACAACACCTTCCCCAAACACTAGACTGTACAATAAGGGTGTGTCATCCTGACTAAGCACCTACACATTTCCAAATAGAAAATGCCTGATTAGTTAGAGTGCCAGCAACTTTGACCAGCCTAAAATGCTACGACTTAATAGTTTTTTTATTGGGTAAGTACGACTTATACTTACTTGTAAGGTGCAAACAGAATCCGTTGCAGAGAAGATTGCTCCAATTGCTGGAAAGGAAAAGAGATAGATGAGAGACAAGCAGAGAAGTTATCAATCACAATTTCGAAAATAAATAACATAGAGGAGAAGGCAAGAAGTACCAAGGTAATCTCCAATATCAAGGTCTCCAATGTTCATTTTCTTGAAAATGCCAATGGCACCTGATCATGAAAATAGACATTATTACTAATGGCTGAATCATGAGTGTAAAAAGTTCCATGAAGCTTCCTACATTGGGAAATGAAAAACAGAAGATGGAAAGGATAGAAATACACACCAAATGATATGATAATGAATGATATCAAGGTGCCAACTGCTCCAAAAAGCATGATGGTGCTGAAATTGCGGAAGAATGATTTCTTTTTCACCTGGAACCTGAGGAATAGAGTAATATGGAGAAAATTAACTCATCGCGATACTTTTGAACAATTTAAAACCTAGTCAAATTAAACAAATATCACATGCTAGTATGCTACTGAGTAGCTTGCCTTTTAAAAGTCAATGAGTTCACAAGACCACAAGAACTTCAACATCGTAATGAAAGAAGCATTAGGTTTTCGGCATGACCGAAGCCATTTTTCATGGAAAATGTTTTCCTAAAAACTGTTATCCAATAAGTATATTTTCTGGAAAGTGTTCTTTGGTGTTTAGTTGGTGGTGGAAAATAGCTTTCGTCAAAAATATATATTCAATATTAATAGAAATATTAGCAAATTCGAGAATGTTTTAATGAAACTTTTGAGTACTACACATCAGTAACAATGTCTAAGTGTTACTTTAAGCAAGTAGCATGAAGTTAAAAATCGAGATGGTTCGATGGAAAATGATTTCCGCCTATCATTTCTAGCAACCAAACACTAGAAAATAACTTCCTCATGGAAAGCATTTTCCTCGAAAATGATTTCCGTCGTACTAGACAAAAGCTTAAAATCAGTTGATTAGAGCTCAGAAATTTGCTAGGTAAAATTTCTTGAACTGATAGAAAACCTGACAAGCTCTAAGAACCAACCCTAATATAGGAAAGAAAACCTTCGATTAAGAAGTTAGTAAGCTCCACATGAGAACCTATGAATGGCTTAAGAAGTTTATCAAACATATGGAACCCAAGAAAGTCAGCATTTTAGCAACTAGTTATTGATTCAACCAGCGATTTCTTTCTATCAGAAACAAACAGCTGACTTTATCCCAGAAACAGAAGAATTTCTAGTTCATTTATCTGATAGAGATGGAAAAGTAACCCAATAAGACATAACTGAAAATGTACATCAAGCAATGCTAAAAGGTACAGCATTTTGGACCCTAAGCTTTTAATGAAAAATGTATTAGTTATATCCATCTATTTACTCGTTCTTGTGATGTTGTTATTATTTCTATCATTTTTTGTTGATGGTACTAATATATTATCTCTTTTCGTCTTCTTGAGCCAAGGGTCTATCGGAAACAGCCTCTCTACCCCTCGGGTAGGGTAAGGTCTGCATACACACTACCCTCCCCAGACCCCACTTGTGGGATTTTACTAGGTCGTTGTTGTTGTTGCATTAGTTATATCCAAGCAGTCCTTAAGTAGTTATTGTCGTTCATTGTAATCGCTGTAGAAACATTATAATAGACTGCACAAGTAACATCTTGTTCTCAGGAAAGGTCAAATACTTTTAAATGCAAAACCTACCCAGCATTAAAAATGATCGGTGGAAGAAGGTAAATGAAGAAAAGATCTTCGCTGAACACTAAAATACGAGAGTTCTTCCCACCACTTATTAGTAGAATGACAACTCCAGTGCAAAGACCCTGTCATCCAAAGGTGAAGCCATAGACAAATATACTAAGATCAGTTTATTTTCAATCACAGAAAAGCTTTCCAGCACAAAAAAATTGATATTAACAAAAATGAACTCACAATCACGAGGGCAGTTATGGACTCATTCATCCATCTATTTTCCTCCAACAAATGACCGACCACGATACATGCGCAGATAAGTGCAACAAATAAGTTTATTGACACCACCGATTGATGATCAGAAGTTGATAACCTGTTCATAATATTTCCCAGCAGCATCCCAATGTCGAAAGCCATTTTCGAAGGAATTCAATTCACCAGAATACTTGTGAAAATTTTCACAATCTATAAGTTTTCCTCTTTTTAATCAACTGAACTTCCAGGCTACAATCTTTGACAACCTTACATCAAAATAGACCACTCCCTGCTACAAACCAAAAACACAACCATTCTCAGATCACAAAATTAACAAATTCTCAACAAAAAAAAAAAAAAAATCATATACACATATAATATAGAAGCGTAAAAATCCAGCTAAGAGAATTACGTGCTTACATAGGCGCGTGGGGATAGAAAAAAATAGAAAAGTGAGAAAGTCACAAGCCAAGATCAACACTGGCCACATGAATTAAACTCTACAAACTCCTATATATATTCTTTATTTTTTTCATTTTAATGACCATTTGGATATAAGCAACGCACAATCATAAACTAAAAACAACAAAAAGAAAAACAAAAAAATTAAATAAAAATGAATGAAGATATCAAAACTTTACCGATCAAAATTGCAGTCAAAACGGCGTCGAATTGAGCTTAGAGAAGCACTGAAAATTCAAATTCAATCAGATCTCAGATTATGATTTAGCAAAAACTCAAACTGCTGCAGATTCTTCAGCAACAGCGTTTTTGCTAAAAAGAAAACCACAATATTTTCTCCCACTTTTGTTTCGCTAAAACTCGAATTACGGAAAAGGAAATGAAGCGCACACAAATGAAAATCACAGTTCCAAAAGATTTTAAAACACGGCGCAATTCAGCACCAAATTCTCGCGCTCAAATAATTAAACAATTGAACGCTTCTGAAAATGAAGCACAAAATCAGAGTCTAATTTACAACTAATTCGAAAACTGACAAAGGAAAGTTCGAGAAAGGAATTTGATAAAGGGATCAGAGAGGAGAGGATCGATTCGAGCGATAAAAGGACAGATGAAATGAAATTATAAGGTGAATTTATAGTTTGGGTGTAATCACAGATAGAGACTGGTCTTTAAAAACACGTTAGACTCATAATCACCGTTGATTGATTTAATTGTGATGACCTGGCTAGATTTGTGTCTATTTTGTCAGTTAATCAGAGCTTGATTTTTCCAAGTAAACCAACCCCCAAAAAAAATGTAGGCAATTACTCAAGGAAGAGATCCATATTAAAACATATGATATTTTATTATATTTGAAAAAAATTATTTTTTATTTTACTTGTAATGATTTATAACCACAAAAGACTCATAAATAAATTTACAAAAATAAATTTTTAATATATTAAAAATTATGTTTTTCTTCTCTAACTTTTATTAATATAAAATATCTTCCAATTCAACATATGTAGTATTACTATATTTCGTCATTTAGGATAATTTAAAAACAAGTTATGTATATCTGTACAGGTCAGTCTGATTGATTTTCCTCTTTTTTTTGTGCTTTATATTGGTCATAAATTTAAATTCAATGTTCTTTTAAATCCTGGTGGCATAATTGTAATATTTTTCTCTTAATTTTGTGAGGGGAAAAGGTTAAAAAGGAAAAGAACATAGAAGAGTTCGTGCAAATACAGTTCAGTAACTAATATATATACGTACTATTTTTTTTTCTTCAGAAAGTTGTACTTAATTAATTAATTAACCGTAAAAAATTGCACGGGGCGCCTTATTTGGTCGCCTCCATTTAATCTATACCCATTTTTTAAAAAATTTTTAACTTGTATTCACTTCTTAAATAATTTTAGCTCTCTTTCTCCCCCTCCTTCTCCTCCTTCGTTTTTTTAAGACATTTTCAGTACGATAACACAGGTCAACATCTTCACTTGCATCAATGTTTACAAATGTATATTACTAGAGATGTGTCTTTCGCGCGGTGACTTTCTCTACTGTACTTTGAATTTTAAATTAAGGTAATATCTTCACTTGCATCATTATAAAGATAATCATTATTATAATATATATAAAGTTTAAGAAATTGAAATTTCAAAATAGAAATATTTTTTGAAAGATAAAATCATACCAAATAAGAGTTAAGTCATACTATAAGAGTCACGTCGTAATCAAAGAATCGTTTATATCGTGTCAACTTTTGTGCTTTGCTATAAATATGAGTTATTATTTCACTTTGTGACTATTTTTCGATTCCAATGACACCTATGAGAATAGTGCAAAAATAAAATTATCACTACGAGATTTGAAAAAATGTTAGTCTTTTTTCATGTAGTGTTTCTTAATTAATATCTGACGATTATCTATAATTATTTTTGAAGGTTTAAATGTTAAGGTTATTTACATATAATTCAAATAACTCAGATATTTAACATGGTTAATGTCAAATATCAAAATGGAGTAAAAAAATTCACTAGCTAAAGAATTTTTTATATTTTTAGATAGCCAATTAAAATGAGTTTTGAATTAAGAATAATATTTTCAATTATATTATTATAAAAATAATTATTATTGAAAAATAATATTTTGGAAACTGAAATTTTAAGAAAGAAATATTTTTTAAAAGATATCAACATACCAAATAAGAGTTTAAGTAATAGTAAAAGAGTTAAGTCTTATCCAAAGAGTTATTCATTGTCTCAACATTTGATTATTTTTTCATAAATATGAGTTATTATTTTGCTTTCTGACTATTTTTAGGATCTAATGACACCGGCAAGAATGGTATCAAAAAAAGAAAAATAGAAGAAATGATTAATTTTTTTAATGTAGTTAATATCCAATGATTATTTATATTTACTGAGAAAGTATAAATTTTAAGATTATTTACAAACAATTCAAAAAATTTAAATATTTGACATGATTAGTATCCGCGTATCCGCACGGGTACTAATACTAGTTATTTAAACGGAGAAGAAGAGGGAGAAAGGGACCCACTATTGCGATGATTGTGTCCTTTCGAATCTTAGGCTGTATGTATTACTGGAAATTTTATAATTAATGCGCCTTTTCGCTTTTAGCCACGACTGATTCCGATTTTATTGTAAAAAATGCACGGCCTCCATTTAATTTATACCTATTTTTTAAAAAAAAATTTAACTTGTACCTATTTTTTAAACAATTTCAGCCCCCTTTCTCCTCTTCCTTCTCCTCCTTCGTTTTCTTAAGATTTCGGTACGATAACACATGTTAGCATCTAGTCTTCATTTTTACGACTTATCAATAACAATGAATCAATTAACATAAGTTGCACGATTTATTTCCACTGAAGACACCTTTTTTCTAATGTAATTACTGATTTGCTCCATAAAAACGTTTAGAAAGAAGAAAAAAAAACAAAGATCCAATATAGTGATTGTATGGGTCAAAAACTATATAAACTTTTTCAAAAACTTCAGCTTATATAGTGCTGAAGTTTTTACAAATGAACTAAATAACTTCAGCATCTTCTGCTGAAATTTTTGAAAAAGCTTATCGAGGACAAAACAAACTTCAGCTTATTTAGTGCTGAAGTTTTTACAAATGAACTAAATAACTTCAGCATCTTCTGGTGAAGTTTTTAAAAAAGCTTTATGACAAAACTAATGAATCCAGTTACTGAAGTTTTTACAAATGAACTAAATAACTTCAGCATCTTCTGCTGAAGTTTTTTTAAAAACTTATCCAGGACAAAAACTTCAGCATATTGCATTTTCTACTTCATGCCCATCTACTAGAATGATGAAGTTTTGCGTGATTGTCTTTGCTACTTCGGCCCCGTATGTTGAAGTTACGCGAAAAAGTGGGTACGCTTGCAATTTTTTTTTTGCAAAGCGGACACAAGTTAAAACGTGACCCAAAAAGCGGATATAGATGCAAATGCCCCAATTTTACTCCTTTTTTTCACGATTACTTTGTTTTACCATAAGTGAAAAGGATTAATCATAAGATGATTTGGAGCATTAAATATCTTTCTAGGCAGCTTCTTAAATTCAATTAATAAAGAAATTTTACTACATACATTGAGTTGATTGCTTCGATTGTCGCTTTATTTAGGGTAAGAATCACTTTACTTTAATCTTCATCGGAATTTATATTTTTTTTGTGAGATTTAATGATATGATAATTTAATATTAAATAATAATTATAAATCCTGATCAATTTAGAACTCAACGCAACCCTAAATCGACACAATACACGAACTGACCATCTTTTTTAAAGTGATAATACATAATTACTCTATTGGGATTGTATCAAAGTGCAAGTTGCGCCCTTTAAAAATACGAGAGTCCTTATATTTGTTAGAAGTGTAATAAGTAGCATCTATTGAATTGATATGGCGCTTGCTTTGATTTGCACCTGATAAACCGCGGATGGAAGCTCTAAAAAAATTAGTTTTGTTATAAATATATTATATTATCGATGTTCATTTAGTACTTCGTTGTAAATAAGCTTCCTGAAGAAGCTTATCCATATGGGACTCCACCGTAAATATGTTTATCTATTTAGTACTATATTGGAAATAAGCTTCCTGAAGAAGCTTATCACTTCGGTACCCGGTTATGGATAAACATTACCCCCAGTAGAAGTTTATCCATACCGGGTATAATAAGCTTATCTTTTCAGTACCCGGTTATGGATAAACATTACCCCCGGTAGAAGATTATCCATACCGGATATAATAAGCTTATCCATTCAGTACTCCGTTATGGATAAATATTGCTCTCAGTAGAAGATTATCCATATCTGGTACAGCAGCAGCTTACACAGCAGCTTGTAGCAGCTTACATAGCAGCTTGTGGTAGCAGCTTACACAGCAGCTTATAGTAGCTTACACTGCAGCTTGTAGTAGCAGCTTACACAGCAGCTTATAGAAGCAGCTTACAGAGCAACTTCATTTCTTCTATAAATAGAAGAGATTTCAGTTCATTATGTAGATCAGTTTGAATTCGGATAATATATCAGTTTCTCTCTATACTTGTCTTTACTTTATAGTCTTTGTTTTATAACACGTTATCAGCACGAAGTTCTATCATCTCGAGCAAATATTTTGAAAGTATCTGAGGTAAGAACTTTCTTTTCCTAAATAATGTCAAATCTTTCTAAACTTGAATTTATAGCCCTGGATATATCGGGCAAAAGCTACATGTCTTGGGTGTTTGATGCTGAAATTCATCTTGATGCGATGGGTTTGGCAGACACCATCAAAGACAAAAATCAGGCATCAAACCAAGACCGTGCCAAAGCAATGATATTCCTACACCATCACCTTGATGAGGGCCTGAAAATGGAATATCTTACTGTTAAAGATCCAGTCATACTGTGGAATAATTTGAAATATAGATATGACCACCTGAAGATGGTCATTCTTCCACAAGCACGATATGATTGGACTCATCTAAGACTACAAGATTTTAAATCTATCAGTGAGTATAATTCTGCTATGTTCAGAATTATTTCCCAATTGAAGTTATGTGGTGATAATATTGCTGATCATGATATGTTGGAGAAAACTTTCACCACTTTTCATGCCTCGAATATGCTCCTGCAGCAGCAATATCGAGAGATGGGATTTAAAAAGTATTCTGAACTTATCTCACATCTTCTTATAGCAGAGCAACATAATGGGCTATTAATGAAAAATCATGAAAGCCGACCTATTGGTTCTTGTCCATTCCCTGAAGTGAATGAGACGAACTTCCACCAAGCTAAACGTGGAAGAGGTCGTGGCCCCAGTCGTGGTCATGGCCGTGGTCGGGGAAGAAACCCCAATCATGGTAATAATAATGCACCAAAGAAGCCTCCTCACCACCAGCAGTGGAAAAGGAAGGAACAAAAGCATGAAGCGGTGCAAGCGCCAAATGCAGAAAATGCATGCTATAGATGTGGAGGAAAAGGGCACTGGTCACGTACTTGTCGTACGCCAAAGCACCTGGTTGAGCTTTATCAAGCCTCCCTGAAGAAGACAGAGAAAAATGCTGAAGCAAATTTTATTTCTGAAGATAATTTAGACTTCATGCATTTGGATGTAGCTGATTACTTTGCACTCCCAGAAGGAGAAACAAGTCATGTAATCGGTGGTGAATCTGTAGAAATGTAAATATTTTAATTTTTGTTATTTGTAATAGATAGTATGGTTATGTAATTGTTGTACATAAAGAAAAATTATGATTTGATAATGATGTTTACTATAATATATCTTATTTATGTCATTTTAAAGAATATGGATAATATTATTAGATCAACTTAAACTCTAGCAGAGTTTGCAAGAAATATACAACCACCAGAAGTAGTTATATTTCATATATCTCATTGTAATTATATTTTGTTAACCACCAGAAGTGGTATATGTCTATGATCACCAGAAGTGATAATTTAGGCTTTCTATAGTTACAATTGAAGATAAGCTACATAAATATTCTCTATATTAAATGCACGCCTCGATTTGCTCCTGAAGTAGTAAATATTTTAAAAGAGGTTGAGGCATCACAATTTGATGTGATTAATGCGCATTCAGATAATTATGTTCGATTTCCTGAAGGATGAGAACTTTTGATAATATTAATCCATTCCCTGAAGTGAATGTGACAATACTAATAAGTCGGGTAAATATGAACGCGCTCTTGATGTGAATACATTACAATTCACCTCCAGAAGAGTTAATATAATTGAGAGAATATATACTCAATATTTCGTATTTTAAATTTGCTCCTGAAGAAGTAACACAGTTGAAATTGCCTCATGAAGTGGAAAAATATTATGAAGAAGAGTTTTCGTGTGCTTAAACAATTGTTTTACATTGTTTATTTGATTGTGATTTTCTCTCATGACACCAGCAGTGTCTGAGCAATATTTGATAGTACAAAATGTATCAATAACTCCTGAAGAGCTAAATGTTTGCCTAAAGAATACATGACACCAGTAGTGCCAGATAAATATTAGATTGTGGATAATAAATTAAGGCTCTCGAAGAGCTTATATACAAATATGTCATTCATATTATATGATTATGGTCAAAACATATGTTGTAGTAAACCTGAAGTTTACTAATACAAATGACTATCATATTGAGACTACAAATGATTGGAAGATTGATAATCTTCATGTTTCCACAATCATAGGGGGTAAAATAATATGTATGTGAGAAGTTACATACCTTATTCTTTAATTTGTACTATATCATGTATCACAGTAAACCAGAAATTTACTAAAGCAAAAGTTTATGCCATAGTAAACCAGAAGTTTACTAAGAGATAGCACATGACATGATAAACTTGAAGTTTTCATTTGTCGTGAGAAGTTACATGCCTTATTCTTTAATTTGTACTATATCATGTATCACAGTAAACCAGAAGTTTACTAAAGCAAAAGTTTATGCCATAGTAAACCAAAAGTTTACTAAGAGATAGCACATGACATGATAAACTTGAAGTTTTCATTTGCCATTTTTAAATGAGCTATTTGAGAATTCAGATAAGCATATACTAAAGAACTAGAAGATTCTTCAGGAATTCTCATGTGTTGCTTGTTCTCATAATGAATTGATTATACCAGCTAAAGTTGGGACTAAGACCCCTGATTCTGAAATATATAAAAGGTGAATATGGGCCCGTTCACCTATCATGTGAACCACTTATAGGTGCATATATGAGATGGTTACATGTGTAATTATTGTCAACCTGCAGTTTGGCATTTGGAATTGCTTTTCTCGATTAAGAGCATAATTTTCAGATTATGAAATCAAGACAGTTCATCTTGATAATGCTGGTTTATATCCAAGCTGGTTTAGCATTGAATACCTCCTATTAATGTCTAAACCATTGCTTATGAGAACAAAGCTTCATGTGTTGGTCTAAGATTTTCTAAATTGCATATAGCAGCACTTGTATGCATCAGATCAACAATATATGATAAGTCCTCCCTTCACAATTGGTTTAGGATCAGAAACCAAATATTTTTACTATCTTTTGTTGCGTGGTATATGATTAATTTCTCTACCATAATACACAAAGATATGTTTCTCAAAGATGATTGGGGATATATGTTAGTTTTTCTAACATTTGGGGGATGGAATAAGCAGTTGAAAAATATGCTATATGAATCGAATTATCATGATCCTCACTTAGAAGATAATTCAAGTCGAATGTCAGAAGCATTTGCTGATCTAAAATTAAATATCATATTTCAGCTGCAAATGCTCCTATTAAAATTAAAGTCCCTGAAGGATAGAGTTTACTGTACGCATGAAGCGTGGTAGACCAATCGGTTCCAAAGGTAACAATCCTTGAAAAATAGTAGGAGCTAATGATCAAAATGATCATAATGAGGAGGAAATATGCTCTAGAAGAGCCCACGACATAACATTTCATGAAACTCCCGGAAAAGTTCAGGTACCTGAAAATAAAGAAAGTGATGAGATCTCCACAAGTTATGTCGCTTCGGAACTGACACAAAATGATCGTCGACGATACATTTAATACAATATAGTGCACAATATTGTAAACGATTGTGAGGATCGGACTAGCAGTCCAGACACTTGAAGATGTCGTACCATTTAGATACAAGTCTTAACCTATATGACTTATTTGGCTAAATCTATATGAAGATCCTTGAAGGATTGAAAATGCCCGAAGCATATAATTCAAAGTCTTGAGAAATGTACTCGATCAAATTATAAAGATCTTTGTACGGTTTAAAGCAATCTGGGCGCATGTGGTATAATCGCCTTAGTGAATATTTGCTGAAAGAAGGTTACATAAATGATGTTATTTGTCCATGTATTTTTATAAAGAAAATGGCATCAGAATTTGTTATACTTGCTGTTTATGTTGATGACATAAATCTTGTTGGAACTCCAGAAGAGCTTCAAAAGGCAATTGAATATCTTAAGAAAGAATTTGAGATGAAAGATCTTGGAAAGACAAAACTTTGTCTTGGTCTGCAAATTGAATATTTAGCAGATGGGATCTTTATCCATCAATCTGCCTATACAGAAAGGGTCTTAAAACGCTTTTACATGGACAAAGCGCACCCATTGAGTACACCAATGGTTGTTCGATCACTTGAAGTAAATAAGGATTTGTTCCGACCTCCAGAAGAGGACGAGGAACTCCTTGGTCCTGAAATACTCTATCTCGGTGTAGATGGTGCACTTATTTATCTTGCTAATGCTAACAAAAGTGGTGCAGATCATATTGGTAATGCAGGTTATTTATCTGATACCCATAAAGTTCGATTTCAAACCGGCAAGCAGGGAATGCATATGATTGAGATCCGTGATTCATTCGAGAAACATGTGGGTTGGAATGTGATAAAAGACCCACAATATTATACGGAGACAATGTTTCATGCATAGCACTATTAAAGGAAGGATTTATAAAAGGAGATAGAATGAAGCACATTTCACCAAAATTGTTCTACACACACGATCTTCAGAAAAGTGGTGACATTGATGTGCAACAAATCCGTTCAAGTAATAATCCAGCAGATTTATTCACTAAATCTTTGCCAACTTCAACTTTTGAGAAGATGGTATACAAGATTGGAATGCGGAGACTCAAATATTTGAAACAAGGTTTTCATCAGGGGAGTAAAATACGCGATACACTCTTTTTCCCTTACTAAGGTTTTTCCCATGGGGTTTTCCTTATAAGGTTTTAAATGAGGCACCTAGCAATGCGTCTTACTAAATATGTGTACTCTTTTTCCTTCACTGGAATTTTTTTTCCCACGCAGTTTTTCCTAGTAAGGTTTTAATGAGGCACATTATCTTTTAATGAACATCCAAGGGGGAGTGTTATAAATATATTATATTATGGATGTTCATTTAGTACTCCGTTGTAAATAAGCTTCCTGAAGAAGCCTATCCATATGGGACTCCACCATAAATATGTTTATCTATTTAGTACTATATTGGAAATAAGCTTCCTGAAGAAGCTTATCACTTCGGTACCCAGTTATGGATAAACATTATCCCAATAGAAGTTTATCCATATCGGGTATAATAAGCTTATCTTTTCAGTACCCAGTTATGTATAAACATTACCCCCGGTAGAAGATTATCCATACCGGGTATAATAAGCTTATCTTTTCAGTACCCAGTTATGGATAAACATTACCCCCGGTAGAAGATTATCTATACCGGGTATAATAAGCTTATCCATTCAGTACTCCGTTATGGATAAATATTGCTCTCAGTAGAAGATTATCCATATCTGGTACAGCAGCAGCTTGTAGCAGCTTACACAACAGCTTGTAGTAGCAGCTTACACAGCAGCTTATAGTAGCTTATACTGCAGCTTGTAGTAGCAACTTACACAACAACTTATAGTAGCAGCTTACAAAGCAGCTTACTTTCTTCTATAAATAGAAGAAATTTCAGTTCATTATGTAGATCAGTTTGAATTCGAATAATATATCAGTTTCTCTCTATACTTGTCTTTACTTTATAGTCTTTGTTTTATAACAATTTTTTTATTTTTTTTCCTTTCTTCTTTTTCTTTTCTTCTATTCTCTTTTTTGTTTACTTTTCCCTAATTACTCCATCCGCCATTTTTACACCCAGCTTGCTTCTGCCATTTTCTCACCGGAAAAAATGGTGATTCCGATGATGCCGTCTTTCTTCTAAATCATCTCCACCGTTTATAAGTGGGAGAAAATAGTGAAGAAAAAGAAGGAGAGATATAGAGAAACAACTGAGCTTCGGAAGCGACTTGAGGACTTTCTTTTTCAAACCTTTATCCGCCGGAGGTGATGAAAAGGCTAAATTTCCGGTGGCTCTAGCGGAGATCCGTCGGATCCAGGTGCAACGAGCAACGACAACGAAATCGAGGATGCAAATAAGGGCACAAAGGAGAGTGGCGAGGATGACAATGAAGTCGGAATCAGTGTTGCCAATACGTGAGAAGAAAGTCACCGGAGAAGGTGAAGTTGACGGTTTAACGCCGCGGGGAATAGGCAACTATTTAGCTAACAACCTTTTCTTTTTTAAATTAATACTAGTAATGATAATTTTCTTCGGATCAAATAGAAGGGTAAATTGAAAATAAATATATGTTACACGTGGCAAGCAAGGATTGGTGCGTGATTTACACTTTTTCTTTTGAAACTGGGATTAGCCCGGAAAGGTGGTACTTATTACACTTGTCATGTTATTAAATCTCGCCGAAGAATACAACAACAACAAACCCAGTATAATCACACATAGTGAAGTCTGGGGATGATAATGTGTATGCAGCCTTACCACTACCTTGTGGAGATAGAGATGTTGTTTCCAATAGACTATCCGCTCAGAGAATCATAAGCACGACATTAAAGAAGAGAAAAACAAGAAGCGCAACAGTGAGAAGCATTGTAAAAGCAACATAAATAACAACCAAAAAAATAGGTGATTGCAATGAAAGAAATGACCGGTAATCATAGAAATCTAATGCCAATAGAATATTAAAGTACGTGCTAATACTACCGATATGACAGGGAGAACACTAAACTAACTACCCTACTATCCTAATTTTCGACCTCCACACCTTCCTATCAAGGATCATGTCCTCGGTCAGCTGAAGTTGCGCCATGTCTTGCCTAATCACCTCACCCCAATTCTTTTTCGGCCTACGTGTGCCTCTCCTTAGGCCAATGTCAACCTCTCACACCTCCTGACCGGAGCGTCTGTGCTCCCACTCCTCACATGTCCAAAACATCTAAGTCTCGCTTCTCCCATCTTGTCCTCAATTGGAGCCACACCCACCTTGTCTCGAATAACTTCGTTCCTAATCCTATCTAACCTTGTATGCTCGTGTATCCATCTCAACATTTTTATCTCCGTTACTTTCATCTTTTGGACATGGGAGTTCTTGACTGGCCAACATTCAACTCCATTCAACATAGTCGGCCTGACTAGAACTTACATTTAAGTTTTGCTCGCACCTTCTTATCACAAAAGACATCGAAAATTAAACAAGTCTCCATTTGAGTGACAATCTAAGCAATTAACTCTACATTTGCTGTGCTTATACTTTCTAATAAAATGTTTGGCTTGTCGGAGAATAATTTTGTTATGACAAATTTATTATGTAGAAAAAGTCAAAATATTTACCCAATCATTAATGGTTTCAAGAGTATAGCACTTTTATGTTCGATTCTTTTCACATTAAATATCTACAAATTGATACCTACTGAACTTTGGAAGGTTATTTAGTTGTTGTTTCATCAAATATGAATCAATAATTATTTGTTGATCTTCGATTCAAATAAATATTTTTAAATCTTAATGAAACTATATATATATCTTATCTAAATCACGGCATAACATGTGGTTTTCGTAAAATGATCCCATGTTCATTCATATATTGAAATATAAGTAACCATAACCATATTCAATAATTGCATGTAATTGTTTAAATTAGGTAGTTTGATCTTGAATTTGTTAGTCAAATTATGAATTATCACATATGAACAACCACATGTTGGCTAATGGCTATCCAAAAGATGATCCTTCCGCTTGTGATAATGAGAAGACAATTTAGAATTGATTTTTAGAAAAATGATGTGACTAAAAGAAACAAACAAATGTGATTTTAACACATCTACATTATTAGTTAGGAATAAGTTCTTTTCTTTTTTCCTTAATAATTGAACTTTCAAATATATAAGCACAACTTCTTCTCTCATTTCACATGATAATCAGATCTACACAAGGTTGGATATTAGCAGGGTCACTACATCCCCTCTTGTCCATGTCTTTTTTTTTTGTATTTTTCTTATTTCCATATTAAAAGTTTTTTTTTCTATGGTTTTAAATTTTTTGGAAATTAACTGCAAAAGTACAAAATAGAATCCAAAATTGCCAGTTGTCCCGACAACACTAGATGTTTGACAGATCTTAAGGCACCTTCTAATTTTTGTTTGGAAGTAGGACAGCAATTTTCTGTGTCAGAAGAATAATAGTATATAAGTCTCCAACCGCTAAAACAGTAAAATTCTTTATTAAGACCAGTTATATTGCTTTTTTGGATTACGTTGTAAAAAGCTACTACTACTTTATAAGTGGGGTTGAATATTCTACTGTCCCTTTTGTTTATAGTCGAATAAAAGATAGGGTAAGTGCATAGTTAGTCACTAATAACATATGTATTTATTTTTAAGTCACTGTTTAAAATATTTTTAGTCTTTAGTCATTATTTTAATAAATTTTTACCCGTCGAGACGAAAATACCCTTCTGCTATAATAATTTCGCTGAAATCTACTCTCCTTATTTACGATCAGCAGCAACAACTTACGTGCATAAATGTCTGCAGAGAATTCAAAAGCTTTTCTCCTCAAACTTACGATTGGCAGCAGCTCAAACTTACGTCCAAAATTGTTGTGATCGTCCAAAATTACAGAAGCTTTTCTCCTCCGATTTCAAACTAGAGAATTCAACTTTCTCGTCCAAATTTTACCATAAAATTACAGTAAGTCTAAAATTTCAGATATCTCTATATGCTTGTGTGTGTTTGTGTGGATCGCTTCCTTAACTTTATGATTATTGTGTAAATATTGAGGACATAGCGTTCTTAACTTCATAAAGTTTAGGATATGATGTCCTTAACTTCATGATTGTTGTTCTATATATTAAGGACAAAGTGTCTTGTGTTTTGTAACTTGTGTTGATAAAGTTTAGGACACGATGTCCTTAACTTTATGATTATTGTGTATATATTAAGGACATAGTGTCCTGTATCTTGCAACTTGTATTGATAAAGTTAAGGACATTGTGTCCTTAACTTTACGATTGTTGTGTAAATATTGAGGACAAAGTGTCGTGTATTTGCAACTTGTATTGATAAAGTTTAGGACATCGTGTCCTTAAGGACATTGTGCCCTTAACTTCATGACTGCTGGGTAAATATTAAGGACAAAGTGTCCTGTATTTGCAACTTGTATTGATAAAGTTTAGGACATCGTGTCCTTAACTTCATAAAGTTTAGGACATCGTGTCCTTAACTTCATGACTGCTGTATAAATATTAAGGACAAAGTGTCCTGTATTTTTAACTTGTACTGATAAAGTAATAACTTCATAACTACTGTGTAAATATTAAGGACATATAGCCCATTTGGCCAAGCTGCAAAAATCAGCTTATTTAGAGAAGTATTTTTTTTCAAAAGTGTTTTTCTCAAAAGTACTTTTGGTGAGAAACAGTTTGTGTTTGGCTAATTAGTTTGAAAAGTACTTCTGAGCAGCAATTAGTGTTTGGCCAAGCTTTAAAAAACTGCTTCTAAGTGTATTTTTCTAAAAAATGCTTCTAAAAAAAGTGCTTTTGGAGAGAAGCTACTTTTTTCTGTTTCTCTAAAACTGCTTCTGCTTCTCCTCAAAAGCACTTTTTTTCCTTCCAAAAGCTTTACTTTTGGCCAAAAAGAAGCTTGGCCAAACAAGCTAATAGTACCCTGAATTTCCCATTTTCTTGATTTGCAGGATGGATACAAGATGTATTATAGTTGCTTTTAATGGTAGATGGACTGCAGACTATAACTATCTAGATCATCAAACAAAGCTTGTTCTAGTACCTGAGGCAATTTAATTTGAAAATTTTGTCAATCGGGTCTTTGAAGTTATTGAATTGGATAGAGACAAGTTTGAAGCAATGATATGGTTTGATATCAACCTTGGAACAAGTAAGGAAATGCTTATATCCAAAGATTTAGATCTTCACACATGTATAGAGTTACTAAAAAGTCATTCACTCTTCAAGGGCTGTCGTTTCATTGTTGATGTTTCAGAAAGAGTTTTTGGCTCTACAAGCACCTTTGAACATGTCAATACAGAAACTCAACAAGACAATCGAGACAAATGCCAACAGATAATGGAAATAGATGTGGTTGAACCTCAACCAATAATTGAGGAGGTGCTTCAAACATTTAATTCTATTCAAGTGGAAGGACAAAACATTATAGAGATTGACAACCAACAAGCTTTGGGAATTCAAGTCTTAGAGAGTGCACCAGTAATAGAAGAAGTTGCTGAAAATTCCTCTACCCAACTAACTAGATGTGATGACCCAAAAGGTTATCACTTATTCTAGAAACAAATTCTGTATTCCGAGGCCTTAAAACCTCCTTTTTACCTCACCTCGATTTGCGTACGTAGTCCGGACCTATATCCGAAAAGCCTTTTATGTGAAAATATGGGAAATAGAAATTTCTAGAGTTAAAAATTTGATTATGGTTGACTTTGGTCAATATTTCGAGCAAACGAACCTGGATCTGTGTTTCGATGATCCCGGAAGGTCCGCAGTAAAATATGGGATTTGGGCGTATGCTCGGAAATGAATTCCGAGGTCCAAGCCTTAGAAATTAATTTTTAAAAGAAATTATTTTGTTGAATTATTTATGAAATAAAGAAAGGAATTAATGTTTGAAACCATTGGTATCGGGCCAGTATTTTGGTTCAGGAGCCCGGTACAAACTTGTTATAGTATTTAAATGATAACTGTAAATGATAACTGTGAAATTTGGTGAAAAATGGAGTTTATTTGACGTGATTTGGACCTCCGGTCGAAGAGTTATGAACTTTAAAGTGTTCTTGATGAAAATGATGAGTTTTGAGGTTTAATTCATAGTTTTACATGTTATTTTTATGATTTAGTTACACGAGCAAGTCCGTATGATGTTTTAGGTTGGTGTGTATGTTTTGTTTGTAGCCCCGAGGGCTCGGGTGAGTTTTGGATAGGCCTCATAGTAAAATTTGAACTTAGGGAGTTGCAGGTTTTTAGCTGGTATGTTGCAAGTCTACAGGCCTCGCAAATGCGAGCCCGCAAATGCAAACGTTTCTCGCAAATGTGAAGAAGACTTGGCCTGCCTTGGGGTCGCAAATGCGACGTAGTCATCGCAAAAGTGATGTCGCAAATGCGAATGGCCCATCGCATTTGCGAAGGGCCTGGAATCCTTCAGTGTCGCAAATGCAACAATCCGATCGCAATAGCGAGTTTGCAATTGCGAACATTAGTCGCAAATGCGACAATAGCATACTTCTGAAGGGTTTGCAATTGCGAACCCTGGTCGCAATTGCGACATCTGTGACCTGCAAATTCATAACTTAGCCGAAAATCTTTCATTTTTCAAACCCTTTCAAAACCAAAACACACTTGGGCGATTTTTCAAAGACAAGTACTCTTCCAAATCGATTGTAAGTCATTTCTAACTCGTTTTCTTCAATCTTTAACATCTTTTCTTATGATTTCAACTCAAATCAAAGGTTTTCATAGGGGAAAATTGGGTGTTTTGGATAGAATCTAGGTTTTTCAAATTTTGGGGATTTGGACCTCGATTTGAGGTCCCATTTCAAAATAAATTATATATTTGGGTTTATGGGGGAATGAGTAATCGAGTTTTGGTTTGAATCTCGGGTTTTGACCATGTGGGCCCGGGGGCGATTTTTGACTTTTTGAGAAAAACTTTAGAAAACCTATTTTCATGCATTGGAATTGATTCATTTAGCATTTATTGATATAGTTAAATAACTTGTGGCTAGATATGAGTGAATTGGTGGTGTAATCAAGAGGTAAAGTGATAGTTGAGACTTGAATTGTGTTCGTGGCATCGAGGTAAGTGTTTGGTCTAACCTTAGCTTGAGGGATTATGAGTTGTGTCCTATTTGCTATGTGTTATTTGTTGAGTACGACGTATAGGCATGGTGACGAGTATCTATATGTTGGTGTCAAGCATGCCCATGAGTCTTATATTATAATTTTTATGACTCCGTTTGTATTGTTCATGCTTTTTGTGATGATTTCTATTGTTGAGCAAAGTTTGTGGAAGTAATAGTGGTATTTGAGTATTGAAGAGCGTTGACTCAAGTTGTATAATGAATTATGGAAGTATAATTGGCAATTGAACCTTATATAGCATTGGCTCAAGTTGTGAAGTGAGTTGTGAAGTAAATGTGAAAAAGAGAAGAGGATTAGTATATTGTCTCCCTTGCCGGGATGTTGTTGCTTTCAATGTTATCTCCCTTGCCGGGATGTTGATGTTTTTTGATATTGTTCCCTTACCGGGATTTGATTGTTGTACTATTGTTCCCTTGCCGAGATTTTATTGTGATTTCTTTTATTTCCTTGCCCCTATTTCTTATGATTGTTGTTTGGGTGAGGAAGGGTGTTAAAGCACGAAGGGTGATGTCGTGCATTATTTTGGTGAGAGAATGTTAAAGCATGAAGGGTGATGCCGTGTATGATTTTGTGAGGAAGAGTGTAAAAGCACGAAGAGTGATGCCGTATCGCACTATGTACAATTCCGTCGATTATATTGATTTTATGGTGAGGACGAGAGTAAAATCACGAAGGGTGATGCCGTACAGTTTATATTGATTCTTATGGCGAGGACGAGAGTAAAAGAACGAAGGGTGATGCCTTAGGCTAGGCACTTACCAGCACATAGGGTTGGTTGTGCTGATACTACACTCTGCACTGTGTGCAGATCCCGACGCATAAGCTTTTGGACCTTAGCTTGGGTGGCTACCTTCAGTCCATACGGAGATCTAAGGTAGTCCTGTAAGCGTCCGCTGGACCTGGTGTCTTCCTCTATCCTTTCATCATGTTTCATTTATGTATTTCAGAAACAGTGTTGTATTATTTTTCAGACCTTGTCTGTAGTATTCCTAGACCGTCTGTGAAGTTGTGACACCAGTTCTAGGTAGTCTTTGTTTAAGAAATTGTATTGGAAATGTTTAAATAGTTTATTTATTTCTTCCGCTCGTTTAGATTCCGCTGTTTATAAACTATTGGTTCATAATTGTTAAAGGATTAAAATGAGAAAAAGGTAATTTGTTCAAACGGTTGGCTTGCCTAGCTTTCACTAGTAGGTGCCATCACGACTCCCGAGGGCGGGAAATCTGGGTCGTGACAAGTTGGTATCAGAGCTCGAGGTTACAAAGGTTTCACAATTCATGGACAAGCTTAGTAGAGTTTAATGGTTTGGTACGGAGACATCTGTATTTATCCCCCAGAGGCTACAGTGTTAGGAAAAACTTCACATCTACTCTTTCCGATCGTGCGGTTTGGTTTCTCAATGCTAATTGAATTTCTACTCTGTACTTTCACAGATCGCTAGAACACACGCTTCCTCATCCACCGATCGCCAGCCCGAGCCCCCAGCAGCAACTCCCATGAGGGGTAGAGGGCGAGGTCGAGGCCGTGATAGAGGCCGAGGTAGGGGCAGAGCTCAGCCTAGAGCAGCAGCACCAGCGGCGGAGCCTCAAGTTGAGTTTGATGATGAGGTTCCGACCCAAGCAGTTCTGGTGGGTCCAGATCAGGTCCCAGAGGGGTTCATTGCTACCCCAGTACTCCAGGATGCTCTGGTCCGTCTAGTGGGCCTTATAGAGAGTGTCACCCGGGCGAGCTTGCTTCTTGTAGCACCAGCCTTATAGAGGATGCTATCTTGGACTGTCATGCTAAGACTGTGACCTTAGCCTTACCGAGTGTACCTTATTTAGAGTGGAGAGGGACTCCTGGTCATTCTACCCATAGTGTTATCTCATATATGAAGGCTCGGCGTATGGTTGAGAAGGGGTGTTTGGCATACTTGGCATATGTTCGTGATTCTAGTGCCAAGGTTCCTTCTATTGATTCTATGCCTGTTGTTCATGAGTTTCCTAAGGAATTTCTTCAGACCTACCGAGTATGCCACCCAACAGGGATATTGACTTCTGCATTGATTTGGCTCCGTGCACTCAGCCTATTTCTATTCCGCCGTATCGTATGGCCCCGCCTGAGTTGAAAGAGTTGAAGGAGCAGTTGTAAGACTTGCTTGAAAAAGGTTTTATTAAACCTAGTGTTTCGCCTTAGGGTGCACCGGTATTGTTTGTCAAGAAGAAGGACGGGTCGATGAGAATGTGTATAGATTACCGGTAGTTGAACAAGGTTACAATCAAGAATAAGTATCCATTCTCGAGGATTGATGATTTGTTTGATCAGCTTCAGGGTGCCAAGGTATTTTTGAAGATTGACTTGAGATCTGGCTACCATCAGTTGAGGATTAGGGCATCTGATGTCCTTAGACAGCTTTCCGCACTCGGTACGGGCATTATGAGTTCTTGGTGATGTCATTTGGGTTGACAAATGTCCAAGCAACTTTTATGTATTTGATGACTCGAGTGTTCAGGCTTTACTTGGCTTCGTTCGTGATAGTCTTCATTGATGATATTTTGATCTATTCCCACAGCCGGGAGGAGCATGGGCAGCATCTGAGAGTGGTCCTCTAGACTTTGAGAGATAGTCAGTTATATGCTATGTTTTCGAAGTGTGAGTTCTGGTTGAGTTCAGTTGCATTCTTGGGTCATGTTGTATCTGCAAAGGGTATTCAAGTAGATCCAAAGAAGATAGAGGCAGTCAAGAACTGGCCTAGACCAGCATCAACTACAGAGATCCGGAGTTTCTTGGGTTTGGCAGGCTATTATCGCCGGTTTGTGGAGGGGTTTTCGTCTATTGCAACCTCGATGACCAGGTTGACCCAGAAGGGTGCCTAGCTCAGGTGGTCGGACGAGTGTGACGCGAGCTTTCAGAAGCTTAAGATAGCTTTGACTACGATGCCAATGTTGGTTTTGCCCACAGGTTCAGGGCCATATACAGTTTATTGTGATGCATCTCGTATTGGACTTGGTGCGGTGTTGATGTAGGATGGCAAGGTCATTACCTATGCTTCGCGGTAGCTGAAGATTCATGAGAAGAACTATCTAGTTCATGATTTGGAGTTAGCAGCCATTGTCCACGCGTTGAAGATTTGGAGGCATTATCTATCTGGCATGTCATGTGAGGTGTTCACGGATCACAAGAGTCTGCAATATTTGTTCAAGCAGAAGGAGCTAAATTTGAGGCAGAGAGGGTGGTTGGAGCTATTAAAGGACTATGATATCACCATCTTATATCATCTGGGAAAGGCCAATGTGGCGACCGATCCTTTGAGTAGGAAGTCAGCCAATATGGGCAGTCTTGCTTATATTCCGATCGGTGAGAGACCGCTTGCTTTGGATATTCAGGCTTTGGCCAACCAGTTTGTGAGGTTGGATATTTCTGAGCCCAGCCGTGTGTTGGCTTGCACAGTCTCTCGTTCTTTATTATTGGAGCGTATCCGAGATCGGCAGTATGATAATCCTCATTTGTGTGTCCTTAGGGACATAGTGCAACACAAAGGTGCCAAGCAGGTTACCTTAGGAGATGATGGAGTTTTGAGGCTGCAGGGTCGAGTTTGTATGCCTAATGTGGATGGGCTCCGAGATTTGATTTTAGAGGAGGCCTATAGTTCACGGTACTCTATTCATCCGGGCACCGCTAAGATGTATCAGGATTTGCGGCAACATTATTGGTGGAGAAGGATGAAGAAGGACATTGTTGCATATGTGGCTCGACGTTTGAATTGTCAGCAGGTTAAGTATGAGCATCAGAAATCTGGTGGTCTGTTCTAGAAGATTGAGATTCCTGAGTAGAAGTGGGAGCGTATCACTATAGACTTCGTTGTTAGACTCCCACGAACTTAGAGAAAGTTCGACGCAGTGTGGGTTATTGTTGAGGAAGTTCGACCCAGTGTGGGTTATTGTTGATAGGCTGACCAAGTCAGCACATTTTATTCTGGTGGCAGTCTCCTATTCTTCCGAGAGGTTAGCTAAGATCTATATCCGGGAAATTGTTCGTCTTCATAGTATGCCCGTGTCTATCATTTCGGACCGAGGTATGCAGTTTACCTCACATTTCTGGAGAGCAGTTCAACAAGAGTTAGGCACACGGGTTGAGTTGAGCACAATATTTCATCCTCAGACGGACGGGCAGTCCGAGCGCACTATTCAAATTTTGGAGGATATGCTTCGAGCTTGTGTCATTGATTTTGGAGTCTCGTGGGATTAGTTTTTGCCTCTAGCAGAGTTTGCCTACAACAACAGCTACCAGTAGAGTATCCAGATGGCTCCTTATGAGGCTTTATATGGTAGACGATGTCGGTCGGCGGTTGGATGGTTCGAGCTGGAAGAGGTTCGGTTGTTGGGCACGGATCTAGTACAGGATGCCTTGGACAAGGTCAGGATCATTCAGGATAGGCTTCGTATGGCCCAGTCCAGGAAAAAGAGTTATGCCAACCGTAAGGTTCAAGATTTGGCATTCATGGTCGGTGAACGGGTATTGCTTCGGGTGTCGCCTATAAAGGTCGTGATGAGATTTGGGAAGAAGGGCAAGCTTAGCCCTAGGTTCATTGGCCAATTTGAGATTCTTGATCGAGTGGGAGAGATGGCTTACAGACTTGCGTTGCCGCCGAGCTATCAGCTATGCATCCAGTGTTTCATGTGTTCATGCTTTGGAAGTATCACGGCGATCCATTCCACATGTTAGATTTCAGCACTGTCCTGTTGGACAAGGACTTGTCCTATGAGGAGGAGCCGGTAGCTATTCTAAACCGATAGGTTCATCAGTTGAGATTGAAGAGTTTCCTTTCCATTCGTGTTTGGTGGAGAGGTTATCCTGCTGAGGCATCGACCTGGGAGTCCGAGTTCGATATGCGGAGCCGTTATCCCCATCTTTTCCCCGACTCAGGTACTTCCTTCTTATGTTCGTTCGAGGACGAACGGTTGTTTTAGAGGTCGAGGATGTGATGACCCGAAAGGTCATCACTTGTTCTAGAAACAAATTCTATGTTCCGATTCCTTAAAACCTCCTTTTTACCTTAACTCGATTTGTGTGCATGGTCCGGACCTATATCCGGAAAGCTTTTTATGTGAAAATATGGAAAATAGAAATTTCTAGAGTTAAAATTTTGATTATGGTTGACTTTGGTCAATATTTCGAGCAAACGGACCCAGATCTAAGTTCCGATGATCCCGGAAGGTCCGCAGTAAAATATGGGACTTGGGAGTATGTCCTGAAATGAATTCCGAGGTCCCAAGCCTTAGAAATTAATTTTTGAAAGAAATTGTTTTGCTAAATTATTTATGAAATAAAGAAAAGAATTAATATTTGAAACCATTGGTATCGGGCCTGTATTTTGGTTCCGGAGCCCGGTACAAACTTGTTATAGTATTTAAATGATAACTGTGAAATTTGGTGAAAATGGAGTTTATTTGACGTGATTTGGACCTCCGGTCGAAGAGTTATGAACTTTAAAGTGCTCTTGATGAAAATGATGAGTTTTGAGATTTAATTCATAGTTTTACATGTTATTTTCATGATTTAGTTACACGAGCAAGTCCGTATGATGTTTTAGGTTGGTGTGCATGTTTAGTTTGGTGCCCCGAGGGCTCGGGTGAGTTTTGGATAGGCCTCGGAGTGAAATTTGGACTTTGGGAGTTGCAAGTTTTTAACTGGTATGTTGCAGGTCTGCAGGCTTCGCAAAATGCTAAGCCTGGCTTGCAAATGCGAGTTCGCAAATGTGAACGTTTCTCGCAAATGCGAAGAAGACTTGGTCTGCCTTGGGGTCTCAAATGCGATGTTGTCATCGCAAAAGCGATGTCGCAAATGCGAAGAGCCCATCACATTTGTGAAGTGTCTTGAAATCCTTCTGTGTCGCAAATGCGACAATCCGATTGCAAAAGTGAGTTTGCAATTGCGAACATTAGTCGCAAATGCGGCAATAGCAGGCTTCTAAAGGGTTCGCAATTGCGAACCCTGGTAGCAATTGCGACATCTGCGACCTGCAAATTCATAACTTAGTTGAAAATCTTTCATTTTTCAAACCCTTTCAAAACCAAAACATTCTTGGGTGATTTTTCAAAGACAAGTACTCTTCCAAATCGATTGTAAGTCATTTCTAACTCGTTTTCTTCAATCTTTAACATCTTTTTTTTATGATTTCAATTCAAATCAAAGGTTTTCATATGGGAAAATTGGGTGTTTTGGGTAGAACCTAGGTTTTTTAAATTTTGGGGATTTGGACCTCGATTTGAGGTCCGATCTCAAAATAAATTATATATTTGGGTTCATGGTGGAATGGGTAATCGGGTTTTGGTTCAAACCTCGGGTTTTGACCATGTGGGCCCGGGGGCGATTTTTGACTTTTTGAGAAAAACTTTAGAAAACCTATTTTCATGCATTGGAATTGATTCATTTAGCATTTATTGATATAGTTAAGTAACTTGTGGCTAGATATGAGCGAATTGGTGGTGGAATCAAGAGGTAAAACGATAGTTGAGACTTGAATTGTGTTTGTGGCATCGAGGTAAGTGTTTGGTCTAACCTTAGCTTGAGGGATTAGGAGTTGTGTCCTATTTGCTATGTGTTATTTGTTGAGTACGACGTATAGGCATGATGACGAGTATCTATATGTTGGTGTCAAGCATGCCCGTGAGTCTTATATTATGATTTTTATTACTCCGTTTGTATTGTTCATGCCTTTTGTGATGATTTCTATCGTTGAGCAAAGTTTGTGGAAGTAATAGTGGTATTTGAGTATTGAAGAGCATTGACTCAAGTTGTATGATGAATTGTGGAAGTATAATTGGCAATTGAACCTTATAGAGCATTGGCTGAAGTTGTGAAGTGAGTTGTGAAGTAAATGTGAAAAAGAGAAGTGTGACGACCCGGCCGGTCGTCTTAAGAATTTACGCATCGATACCTTATTAACGGTGTTCCCCAAGTTTATTTATGCTATTTTGATTTGCCGGGATGTTCGGTTTTGAGTTTCGAGGAGTTTTGGGACACTTAGTCCTTAAATGAGAGCTTAAGTGTTGGAAAGTTGATCGTAGTCGGAACAATGTGAAGACGACCTTGGAATGTGAATCTGATGGTTCTGTTAGCTCCGTTGGGTGATTTCGGGCTTAGGGGCGTGTTCAGATGGTGATTTGGAGGTCCGTAGCTAATTTAGGCTTGCAATGCCGAAATGTCGAATTTTGAAGTTTTCGGTTCAATAGTGAGATTTTTATCCGCGAGTCGGAATGGAATTCTGAGAGTTACAGTAGTTCCGTTGTGTCATTTGGGATGTGTGTGTAAAATTTCAGGTCATTCGGACGTGGTTTGGTTGGGTCTTTGATCAAAAGCGTAATTTAGAAGATTTTAGAAAACTTAGGCTTGAATCCGATGTGTTTTGGTTGTTTTGATGTTGTTTGAAGTGTTTTGAAGATTGGTACAAGTTTGAATAAGGTTTTAGGATATGTTTATACCTTTGGTTGAGGTCCTGGGGGCCTCGGGGTGATTTCAGATGGTTAACGAGAAGTTGAGGAAATGTTGCAGCTGCTGTATTTTTGTTGCTTCTGGTATTTTCGCATCTACGGTTTGGGGACCGCAAATGCGGTGCCGCAGAAGCGGCTAAGGAGACCGCATAAGCGGATTTAGGTCTTTTCTTTAGGTTCCGCATATGCGGAAGGAATACCACAAAAGCGGTGGCGCATCTGCGAAAGGGTAATCGCAGATGCGGTTTCTGGTCGTTTAAATGAAAGTCGCAGATGTGACGTAGTTTCCGCAGAAGCGGGACCGCAGATGCAGTCCCAGGGTCGCAAATGCGGAAATCGCTGGGCAGAACATATAAATAGTTACCTTCGCGAATTTGAGTTTTTCTTTTACCATTTTCATCCGGGTTTGAAGCTTTTGAGAGAGATTTTTGAGGAAAACAAAGGGGAATCACTTGGAGGTAACATCCTTGACTTCATAACTCGTATTTATGTGATTAAGGACCTAATTAGCGGTGAAAAATTTGGAAAAAATGGGTAATTAGGGCTTGAGTTTAAGAGACCTTTGAATAAGGATATAAGGGGTCATTTGGACTTCGATTTCAGTGTTCTTGTTATGTATAGACTCGTGAGAGTACGAGGTTTCTGAAAATATAAGTTTCACCCAATTCCGAGACGTGGGCCCGAGGGAAATTTTGGTCATCTTACATAATTTCGCTTATTAGCTTAGAATTTAATTGTAGAATCAGTTACTTGAAGTGTTATTTACCTTATGCAATTGAATTGAATAGATTTAGGACATTTGGAGTCGAGTACTCGTGGCAAAGATGTGGTGTTGGGTTGATTTTGAGCTGGTTCGAGGTAAGTGGCTTGTCTAACCTTGTGTGGGGTACCTTCCCTTTAGGATTGGTATGTTTGGTAATTGAAATGCCCTGTACGTGAGGTGACGAGTGCGTACTTATTCTAATTGTTGGAAATCCGGTTCTTTAAGTAATTACTAGTATGTTTCCTTTTTTGTTTCTATTACTTGCACTATTAATCTTGTTGTTAGCTTAGGAAACATGTCTAAGTGACTTAATTGTTTTATTTGATTCAACCCGCCTTACTTGAATTTTGTGCAGCATGCTAGGCTAGAATCACTTATTGCCTTAATATGAAATTTTGCCATTTCTGTATATCTTCCTGCTGCTGCCACATATTTATTTTAGGATTATGGATGTGGGATTCCGGTAGCTCCCCCTTGTTTGTTTACTTTGGGACTACGGGTTAGATTCCCGGTAGATCCCCCTGCACATTTACTTTGGGACTATGGGTTAGATTCCCGGTAGATCCCCCTGCACAGTTATATGGAACTATGGGAATGCACCCGGTAGATTCCCCCAGTACTGGGTATTTACATTTGGGACTACGGAATGGGATTCCGGTAGATCCCCGCGCACTATGAGTTGAACTACGGGACGGGATCCCGGGAGCTCCACTGGATATGTACATATGGGACTATAGGAAGGTATCCTAGGAGATCCCCGATTGTTATTATTGGTAATGAGCTATAATTCCTTTCCATGTTTACCTTGTTTTCTGTATAGTTGTTGTTGTCCTGTACATCTTGTGTTATTTTACTGCCGTACTTATTCATACTGTTCTGTTCTATACTGTTGATCTTTATATTTTACTTGACCTCAGTAGGGCCCTGACCTTCCTCGTCACTACCCAACTGTGGTTAGGCTTGGCACTTACTGAGTACCGCTGTGGTGTACTCATGCCCCTTCTGCGCATGTTTTTCATGTGCAGATCCAGGTACCGCTACTCAGGCCTACCATCCTTGAGAGAGGCGACTGCTTAGAGACTTCGAGGTACATCTACCACGTACGCAGAACGAGAAGTCCCTTTCTATTCATACTTTTAGTATTTATCCCTTCTGTACTTCTGTTCGTATTAGACAAAATTCCGGAGTTAGAGCTATGTAGTATTTCTTTTTCTTAGCTTGTGATTCGTGGATTTTCGGGTCTTGGATTTAGATATTGGTTTTGAGATCTACATAAATATGGTGTATGCCGAGCGACACATTTAACACTATTATTGCCTTATTTCTATTTTTAAATTGTTTTACTTCCGCAATTTTGGTTATCTTGCGCAAGTTTAGGCTTACCTAGTTGTAGAGACTAGGTTCCATCACGATGGTTCACGGAGGGCAAACCGGGGTCGTGACAAGAAGAGGATTAGTATATTGTCTCCCTTGCCGGGATGTTATTGCTTTCAATGCTATCTCCCTTGCCGGGATGTTGATGTTTTTGATATTGTTCCCTTGCCAGGATTTGATTGTTGTACTATTGTTCCCTTGCCGGGATTTTATTGTGATTTCTTTTATTTCCTTGCCCCTATTTCTTGTGATTGTTGTTTGGGTGAAGAAGAGTGTTAAAGCACGAAGGGTGATGCCGTGTACTATTTTGGTGAGAGAGTGTTAAAACACGAAAGGTGATGCCATGTATGATTTTGTGAGGAAGAGTGTAAAAGCACGAAGGGTGATGCCGTGCTGCACGATGTACAATTTCTGTGCCGATTATATTGATTTTATGGTGAGTACGAGAGTAAAAGTACGAAGGATAATGCCGTGCAGTTTATATTGATTCTTATAGTAAGGACGAGAGTAAAAGCACGAACGGCGATGTCGTGCACTTGCTTGATTTCTGATTCTTGTTGATAATTGAGACATGGTGTTCCTCATATTTACTTGCTGTCTTTCTATTTTTAATTGATGATTCCCAGCAACATGTTTCCCCCTCCCATTCCTAACTGTACATTCCTGCTTTTACTTTCCGCTGTATATGATTTAACTGCAAAGGTTTATTTGGTAGACTGGTCCTAGCCTCGTTACTATTTTGCTGAGGTTAGGCTAGGCACTTACCAGTACATAAGGTCGGTTGTACTGATACTACACTCTGCACTGTGTACAGATCCCGGCGCATAAGCTTTTGGACCTTAGCTTGGGTGGCTGCCTTCAGTCCATATGGAGATCCAAGGTAGTCCTGCAGGCGTCCGCAGGCCCTGGCGTCTCCCTCTATCCTTTCATCCTGTTTCATTTACGTATTTCAGAAATACTGTTGTATTATATTTTAGACCTTGTTTATAGTATTCCTAGACCATCTGTGAAGTTGTGACACCAGTTCTGGGTAGTCTTTGTTTATGAAATTGTATTGGAAATGTTTAAATAGTTTATTTATTTCTTCTGCTCGTTTAGATTCCGCTGTTTATAAACTGTTGGTTCATAATTGTTAAAGGATTAAAATGGGAATAAGGTAATTTGTTCAAACGGTTGGCTTGCCTAGCTTTCACTAGTAGGTGCCATCACGACTCTCGAGGGCGAGAAATCCGGGTCGTGACACTAGATGAAGCTCAAAGTCGAAACAAAATGAATCCCCAACTACAATATTAAGAGAAAATGCTTCATTGGATGAAATAAAAGTGGGATCAATATTTGACAAAAAGAAGAGTATAATTAACTATTTTTCGAATATAGCAATTAAAGGACATTTTGAATTCAAGGTTGTTAGATTAATCTCAACAAGATATTCATTGAAATGCAATGATGAAAAGTGTGGGTGGTGTGTGCGTGCTTTCGGAATTAAAGATTCAACACTATTCAAGATAGTCAAGATTGAGAAAAAACATGATTGCTCAGTTAACACTATGAAAGCTGATCAAATGCATGCAATTTCAAAGTTGATTAGCGATTACATTATTGACAATCTTTGAGACCCAAGGTTTTAAGTTACACCATCCTTTGTCATGGCAGAAATGCAAAAATTGCATGGACTAGACATTGATTATCATAAGGCGTGGTGTGCTATTCAACGTGCTTCAGCTTTAATAAGAGGAACTCCTGAAGAGAATTATGAATTGTTGTCTTCATAGTGTACATGATGAAAAGTAAAAACCCGGGAACATACACTAACATAAAGATAGACGACGACAACAGGTAAACAATCAAAAAGAGTTTATTAGTCTGTTTTAAACTTTAGGACATGGTGTCTTTAACTTTGATTTGTGCTATGTAAAAGTTAAGGACATGGTGTCCTTAACTTTGATTTGTGTTGGGTAAAAGTTAAGGACATGGTGTCCTTAACTTTGATTTGTGCTGTGTAAAAGTTAAGGACATGATGTCTTTAACTTTGATTTGTGCAGTGTAAATGTTAAGGACATGGCGTCCTTAACTTTTATTTGTGCTGGGTAAATGTTAAGGACATGGTGTCCTTAACTTTGATGTGTTGTGTTAATGTTAAGGACATGGTGTCCTTAACTTTGATTTCTGCCGTGTAAATATTAAAGACATGGTATCCTTAACTTTGATTTATGTTGTGTAAATATTAAGGACATGGTGTCCTTAACTTTGATTTGTGCATTGTAAATATTAGGGACATGGTGTCCTAACTTTGATGTGTGCAGTGTAGATGTTAAGGATATGGTGTCCTTAACTTTGATGTGTACAGTGTAATACATGGTATCCTGTATTTTTACCTTCTGTTGTTAAACTGTATTTTCAGGTTTCTTTATATGTTTTATGCATATGGATCATCAATAGCTAGTTGGAATCATTGTAGACCGGTGATTGCTATTGATGCAACTTTTTTGAAGTCAAAATATTGTGGTGTTTTAATGATTTCAGTTTCAAAGAATGCAAATAACCAAATATTCCCCATAGCCTTTGGGATTGTAGAATTTGAAAATAACAACTCCTATGAGATATGCATCAATTTAATTTTTTTAGTGAGCTTCACAATGCAATTGGTAGCTTTGACAATTTAATTTTTTTATCAGATAGACATCAATCTATTGCACATGGCTTCACAAAGGTATATCCTAAAAGCCACCATGGTATTTGTATCTATAATTTGGAGTAGAACCTAAAGCAAAGAAAAGTGAAAACTGAGGTCATAAAACTTTTTCAAAGTGTTGTAGGAGTATACAGGCGCAACGAAATTAATCTATACATGTTAGAGATAGCAAAAGTTGATGAGAAGACTTTTGACTACTTGATGGAAGAAGCACTAGAAAGGTAGGCACGTTCTTGTTGTCCACGACGAAGATATGACATGCTCACAACAAATATAGTCGAGTCAATGAATTCTTTGCTATTAGAAGCAAGGGGGCTACCTATATTGAGAATGATGGATTTCATACAAGTGAAGCTACAATGTTGGTTTTATGAAAGAAGAAATGAAGCAGAAGAAACTTTTTATGATGTTTCATGTTGGGTAGAAGAGGAATTGAAGAAAAGATAGATTTAGATTTTACTTTAAATGTAAGTATTATGTTCTTACTTTAGCTTATTATTTTAATGATAATTTAACATAATGTACTGACTTATAGTTTTTCAACCTTGAAGGTCTTCCCTGTTGATTCTTGGCGTTCTAGAGTTGAGGAAGAAGGAAATACTTTCTTGGTGGACTTAAACAAAAGAACATGTGATTGTTTTCAGTTTCAATTTTATGAATTACCATGTATACATGCAATTGCAGCTATTGAGAAGAGAAACATCAAGAAGTCCAATTTCTGCTCGGACTGGTACTTAAAGGAATCTTGGCTGAAAACATATGAAAGACGAATGCATCCTGCAGGACAAATGGATTCTTGGATTATTCTAGAGAGTTTTAAGTCACAAATTATTAAACCTCCAGATTTCAAGGTCCCGCTAGGTAGAAGGCAGAAGAAAAGGCATATTCTAGCTACCGAATCATCAAAACAACATTCAAATGTGGTCGTTGCAGAAGAATTGTTCATAATAGAACATCTTGTATATATATATATATATATATATATATATATATATATATATATATATATATATATTCTCCGACTGTCCACCCATTTTTAAGGAAGCATAGAGAATTATGGATATATCCACTTATGTTCATATAGTTTTTTAAGTTTTTTCTATAAATTGGATTCATTTAGATTATTTTTATTTGAGAAAGTAAACATTAGCAGACGGTTATGTAAAAAATGTCCTGAATTTTCAAAGTTTCTTTGTGCTTACATGCTCCTTGTTTCTTTTTATCTTTTTTTTTTGAATTAAAATTTTCTTTGTCGGACCAATTATTGTTTATTGGATTCTACTCTTGCCATAAGTAAACAAGAAAGTCGTTTGCTTTATAAAACTTGACGCTTGCAGCTTGCTACATCTTACTTTTAAAATGAGATTGGTACAAGTAAAATTTAGGATATAATTTTTTGAAAGGCCTTGAAAATTTGAAGTATGAATCTAATATTAAGGACATAAATTTCTAAAATGTCCGTAACTTCTGAAAATTCCATTTTTTATATTAAGACATCCTTCATCCCATTTTTCCAAGAAGCTTGATTCACATCATTATACTAGATAAAAAGAATGAATCTAAAATTTAAAATTAGCAAAAAAAGGAAAAAGACTTTAGAGAACTTGAAGAATCTTTCTCTAAGATAATTCCATTCAGAGCAAATGAAGATTTGGGTTTGACATCATGAACTCCTGTCATAGTTGCCGCCTCCAACTGAAAGTTATGCCCACAAGTTATAGAAGCGACATTGGAAGTCTCAGACAAACAACATGCACGAGCAACTGAAGGATTTGGCTTACATGGAATTCTATTGTTGGATTCAGAACTTTTGGCCTCAGATTGCAAATAAGGTTGCACAGAAGCAGAGTTATTTTCGTTCCCATCAGCAACCAAACTACTCAAAGGATCACTTTCCATCGCACAAGCATGGGATACATTCATGTCACATATTAACAAGCACCACATTGCATCATCAGTGCTAAAGAAAGGCCTAACTTCCCGCATAACACAGACCAGTTCAGCCAACACATACTTTTTCATCTGCTGCAAATCCTCAAAATAATGCTCCCTGCACAAGTCAATCTCTTGGCCACTATGAAAAAAACCCAATGTATTTTCCACTATGTTTGATACAATGTCCTTACAACCATTGCAAATACCAGACCTTAAAACAATCTTTGTGGTAATATCTTCATTGTAACCAAAGGCTATTATTCTCTTAATTGCACTCTTGAAAATTGTATCCAAGTTGCTCAAGACAAGCTCTTCTAGCTCGGATTCCGTAAGATCACTCCAATCTGCTTCTGAGACTTGTTGTGCAACTGCAAGTCCTGCAGGTCCTCCACCAACTAAAGCAAGATCCACAACAACCCCTTTTAAAGGGTTATTATATAGGAAACTCAAAATCAAGATTTTCCTTATTTGTATCAGGTACAAGCTCCAAAAGAGCATTTGCTACTAGCCTTAAAACAAACACTTCTTTCACAAAACTTCTTAGAAACAAACTTTTGAAGCTTCAAAGAGCTAAAGACAGTACCTTTAACAGCAAATCCACAACAGGAAGAAAACGAGTCGTGACATAAAATTAATAAGATGATGCATTCATATTACTGCTGAAACTGTTATTTGGCAAAGCTGCGACCAAAAACTTATGCTATGCCAACAAAATAAAGTGGCTTATGAACAATTTACAGGACATTTTAGAAATATACTACTAGCAATTCCACTACAACTGACTTTCTATACTACTACACTACAGCTCCTTCGGGCAAGAAGTTTCATTTTCACTATCATAGTCGTTGCCAACTTTTTTTGGTGGTGTTTCATAACCAGAATATCTTTTTCACTCTCCATGTACCCAAAAATTTGCTGCAAATTCTTTTCTAAAGTTTTATATGTCCTCAAACCCTGATACATCTTCGCGGCACCCGAATGAATGGAATACCGCGAGCTATGGGCCTCCTCCAGAATAAACTCTCTAAGCCCATCCACATTGGGCACACAAATCCTGCCCTGCATCTTCAATACATCATCATCACCGATGGTCACATCTCTGGCGTCATCATGCTGAACTCTGTCCTTAAGGACAAGAAAATGTGGATCATCATACTGGCGCTCTTTGATGTGATCATATAAGGAAGACCGAGAAACCACACAAGCCAACACCCGACTAGGCTCCGAAATATCTAGTCTCACAAACCGATTGGCCAAGGCCTGAACATTAACTGCAAGGGGTCTTTCCCCAACTGGAATATATGCCAAACTCCCCATACTCACTGCCTTTCGGCTCAAGGCATCGGCCACCACATTGGCCTTCCCCGGGTGATACAATATGGTAATATCATAATCTTTAAGCAACTCTAACCATCTTCGCTGCCTCAAATTAAGATCCTTTTGCTTGAACAAATGCTGAAGACTATGATGATCAGTGAACACCTCACAAGATACACCATACAAGTAATGCCTCCAAATCTTCAATGCATGAACTATGACAGCCAACTCCAAATCATGAACGGGGTAGTTCTTCTCATGGGGCTTCAACTAACAAGAAGCATAAGCAATAACTCTACCCTCCTGCATCAACATACAACCAATCCCAACTCTCGAAGCATCACAATACACAATATATGAACCTGAAGCTGATAGCAAAACCAACACTGGAGCTGTGGTCAAGGCTGTCTTGAGCTTCTAAAAGCTCTCCTCACACTCGTCCAACTATACAAATGGAGCACCCTTCTAAGTCAACTTGGTCAAGGGCGATGCAATGGATGAAAATCCCTGAACAAACCGGCGATAATAGCCTGCTAACCCAAGAATGCTACGAATCTCTGTGGCTGAGGACGATCTAGGCCAACTCTGAACCGCCTCTATCTTCTTTGGATCAACCTGAATACCTTCGCTGGACACCACGTGCCCCAAGAGAGCCACTGAATTGAGCCAAAACTCACACTTGGAGAATTTTGCATAAAGCTTCTCCTCTCTCAACCTCTGCAACACAACGCTCAAATGCTCCGCGTGCTCCTCCTGACTACGTGAATACACCAGAATATCGTTAATGAAGACTATGACGAATGAATCGAGATAAGGCCGGAACACACTGTTCATCAAATGCATGAATGCTGCTGGGGCATTGGTTAGCCCAAAAGACATAACAAGAAACTCATAATGACCATATCTGGTCTTGAAAGCAGTCTTAAGAATATCTGAATCCCTAATTTTCAACTGGTGATAGCCCGAACGGAGATCAATCTTGGAGAACACTCTCTCTCCCTGAAGCTGATCAAATAAATCATTAATACGGGGCAGGGGATACTTGTTCTTCACTGTTACTTTGTTCAATTGTCTATAGTCAATGCACATTCTCACTGTGCCATCCTTCTTTTTCACAAATAAAACCGGTGCACCCCACGGTGACACACTAGGCCAAATGAACCCCTTATCTAGGAGTTCCTGAAGCTGATCCTTTAGTTCTTTCAACTCTACCGGTGTCATACGATATAGAGGAATGGAAATGGGCTGAGTGCCCGACACCAGGTCAATACCAAAATCAATGTCCCTGTCCGGTGGCATGCCCGACAGGTCTGCAGGAAACACATCGGGAAACACCCTCACAACTGGAACCGAATCAATGCTAGGAGTCTCAACTCCAACATCCCTCACAAGAGCCAAATATGATAGACAACCTTTCCCAACCATACGCTGGGCCTTTAGAAAAGAAATCACCCTGCTAGGCACATAGTTAGTCATGCCACGCCACTCGATCCTCGGAACACCCGGTATAGCCAAAGTGATTGTCTTAGCATGATAGTCAAGAATAGCATGGCATGGAGATAGCCAATCCATGCCCAGAATAACATCAAAGTCCACCATGCTCAACAGCAATAAATCAGCTCGAGTCTCCAGACCCCCAATAGTCACCATACATGGCCAGTACACACGGTCTACAACAACAGTATCACCCACCGGGGTAGATACATGAATAGGTAAAGCAAAAAACTCATGGGGCATACCCAAATAATGAGCAAAGTATGATGACACATAAGAAAATGTGGAACCGGGATCAAATAATGCAAAGGCATCTCTATGGCAGACTGAAACAATACCTGTAATGACAATATCCGAAGCAATGGCGTCGGGTCTGCCTGGGAGTGCATAGAAATGGGCCTGACCTCCCCTTGATTGACCTCCCCCTCTAGGGTGACCCCTGGCTGCCTGACCTCCACCCATAGCTGGATGGGTGGGTGGTGAAGTAGCTGGAGCAGAAGTCGAGGGCTGACCCCTTTGCTGATACTAACCACCGCGAAGTCGAGGACACTACCTCCTCATATGCCCAAACTCTCCGCACTCATAACAACTACCCGTTGCTGGAGATGGGGGCTGAAGGGAACGCCTCGCACCGGAGTGACTAGCTGATGCACTTGGCACAGAAGAACCCTGAGCTGATGGGGCATGAGACGAACTCTGAGCTGGAAGGGCGCTGAGTGAAGGCTGGCCCTGCTGAGACCCATGATGACCACGACCGGATGATGCCCCACGATACTCTGGACGGGCCGAATGAGCAGGCCTGAAAGAACGACCTCTACCATGCTGGAACTGGCCTCTCGAAGGAGCACCACTGTAACTGCCCGATCCTCGAGGCCTCTTGGCCTTCCTCTCCTCTCGCTCCCGACGGCAAACCATCTCAATCTCACGAGTGATATCAACCACCTCCTCGAACGTAGCAACCAATACTCTCTCTCTAGTCATCATAATACGGAGATGGTAGTTAAGGCCATCCACAAATCTCCTGATCCTCTCACGATATGTCGGAATCATCCAAATGGCATGACAAGACAACTCAGAAAACCTCATCTCATACTGGGTCACGGTCATACCCCCTGTGTCAACCACTCAAACTGCCTACGCAGCTCCTCTCTGCGGGACTACGGTACATACTTCTCTAAGAAGAGAGCAGAGAACTACTGCCAAGAAAGGGGTGCTGCACCAACCGGCCTACGCCTCTCAAAATCCTCCCATCAAGTAAAGGTAGCCCCCGAGAACTGAAAGGTGGTAAATGCCACACCACTAGACTCAAGAATCCCTGTTGTACGGAGCATCTGCTGGCACTTGTCAAGAAAACCCTGGGCATCCTCGCCCTCAGCACCACTAAACGATGGAGACTGGAGCCTACCAAACCTCTCAAGATGACGCTGCTCATCGTCCGGCATAGCTGGTACTACGAACTCCTGAACTGGTATAACCGGCTGAGCTGGAGGTGCCCCCGGCGTCTGTAGTCCCTGCACTACCTACTCAGGTGTGCGAGCAGCGGGGGTCTAATTGCCTCCCCCGGCTTGTGAAGTAGCTGCTACTGTGGTGGCTGAAACTGCCTGAGCCAGGCCTGTGCAAACTGTCAAGATTTGTGCCAAGGCCTCCTGGAGACCCGGTATCCCAATGGGCACAACTGGTGCCTGCTCTGGTGCTGCTGGAGCCTGGACCTGAGCTGGGGCAACTAAAGGATCCACAGGTGCTACCCCTGCTGCTCTGCCTCTACCACAACCACGACCGCATCCACGTCCTCTAGTAGCCTCAGTAGGTGGTACTGGTGGTCGTCCAGCACGTTCGGTAGCTCGAGTCCTCACCATCTGTGAGATAATGGAATAAAGAGAAATTTAGTATTCGGAGCAACAAGTTCACACGACAAGAATTTCAATAATGTGGAATTTTCCTAACAGGTTCTGCAGCCTCCCGAGGATAAGTACAGACGTTTCCGTACCGATCCGCGAGACTCTGCTAAACCGGTTCCAGACTCGCGAGACCTAGTAACCTAGGCTCTGATACCAACTTGTCACGACCCCAACCCTGGTCGTGATGGCGCCCAACACACTGCTAGGCAAGCCTGACCAACTAACAACCCTTTCTGTTTCCTTATGAAAATCATTATCAGTTAACACAGTTAAATTGCTAAATTACTCTAATGAGAGTTTAAGACAACGAGTTAAATATGCGGAAAGTCAGATGATAATACCACTACATAGCCCATACAGATCTGGTGTCACAAGTCTCGAGCCTCTAGTACAAGTTCAACAACCTAATACATGTCCATCTAGGGAATACTAATTAATAACAAGGATAGAAGGGAGAGATCAAGGCTGCGGATGCCATGCAGCTACCTCGATGCTCCCGGATATGTGCTGCTCAACTGAAATAATCCTCACTCAGCCTCAGATGCACCTGGATCTGCACGCAAGGTGCAGGAAGTAATGTGAGTACTCCGACCCAGTGAGTAATAAGCATGAATAATGACTGAGAATAAGAAATCACGGAAAACACAGAGTAATCTACACTGCGGCAGTTTAAAAACAAGTAATATGAGAGTAATAAACCAATGGAAGCGAAATGTAGAAATACTACAACACATAAGCAGTTAAGTGACAGACATATAAAGAGAAATCAACACATAGAATGGTAACCTATAGTACCCGCTGCGGCGTGCAGCCCGCTCCATTTATTTATCATCGATGGCGCTCACTAGGGGTGTGCAAACTCCGGGAGGGGCCCCTTGCGGCCCAAGCGCAATATCAAGCTATCTCATGGCATCAAATCTAGGCCCTCAGCCTCATATCAATATCAGTATAACACTGTTGCAGCGCGCAGCCCGATCCCATAGTATCCTCACATCTGGCCCTTGGTCGTACTCAGTCCAGAAATCATATAAGCTCCTCGGGCAATAGTAAAATAGTAGTTCTCAGCCCAAAACATCATTTAATATATCTTTTAGTTTCAAAAATCGAGTAAAAGTGGCTGAGTTGTAAGACAGTAGAAAACGGTACGACTGAGTTCAAGTAGTAAGTCAAACAGTGAGGAAATAGTAAATAAACTCCCCGGAGGGTTCAAAGAATTGGCAAGAAGCCCAAATATGACAATCAGTCCAAATAATGATGATAACAAATAAGTTTTAATCAAATACGCAGTAGAAGCATCACTCGGGATGGACCAAGTCACAATCCCCAATAGTAAACGACCCGCGCTCATCATCAAGCGCGTGTCTTACCTCAATATAGCACTATGATGTGCAAATCCGGGGTTTCAAACCCTCAGGACATCATTTACATTCATTACTCACCTCAAGCAGGCCGAATTCTTAGCTCGCTACTCCCTTGCCTCACAAATCAACCTCCTTGAGCGTCGAATCTGATCAAAATCACAAGTAATACGTTACAATAGGCTAAGGGAATACAACCCAATCGAAAAGACTCGAAAAATATCGAAAATCACGAAGTTGGCAAAACCAAAGCCCCAGGCCCACTTCTCGAAAAATCAGAAAATTGACATCGCCGGATTCCTTATCTGGCCACGAGTCTATACATATCAAATTTACCGAAATCCGAGCTCATATGCTCCCTCAACCCCCAAATTTCTATTTCAAAAGTCAATCCCTAATCCTTCCCTTTTTAATCAAATTTCCATGAATTTAGATGTTGAATCTACAATTAAATGGCGTTTCTAGGCCATAGGACTCACCTCCAATCGATTCCCAATCAAAACCCTCTTTAATACTCGTCAAAAGCTCCCAAGGTTACTCAACAATGGAGGAAATGAGACCTGGTTCGCGGGTGAAATGTTTATTAAAACCCTTCTATCAGCCCAGATTTTACTCTATGCGATCGCATCCAAGCCTCTGCGATCGCATAGCTCAAATTTCCCAGGCCTCCAAAATGTCCTATGCGAATGCGACCCATTAACTGCGATCGCACTGCTTCATCAATCAAACCTACACGATCGCATACACTACTCCGCGATCGCATTGAACAAAGTACCCCTCAGAACCTCAGGTCCATTTAACACTACGCGATCGCATTACTCCTCATGCGATCGTAATGAACAACCTCCTCAACCTATGCGATCGCATACCCTATTCCACGATCGCATTGAGCAATCAGAAACGCCTTCCCCAAAACTTTTATGTGATCGCAATTGCACTCATGCGATCGCAGAGAACAAAAATGTTCTGCAACACTCAGCTGAAATCTGCAACTTCAAAAACCAAGATTGGTCCGATTGACCATCCGAAATCACCCCGAGGCCCCCGAGACCTCAAACAAAAGTGCCAACCCATCCTAAAACATCATTCAAAATTTTCCGAATCATCAAAACACCACAAACAACACCAAAGCCATCAAATTACATCGGATTCAAGCCTAAATTTCTTAAAAACTTCCGAAATACGCATTTGATCAAAAACCTGACCAAAACACCTCCGAATGATCTGAAATTTTGCGCACACATCCAAAATTACCTAACGAAGATACTGAAACTCTCGAAATTCCATTCCAACCCCCGTATCAAAATTTCACCTACCAACCAGAATTCGCCAAAATACTAACTTCGCCAATTCAAGCCTAATTCCACTCCGGACCTCCAAAATCAATTCCGATCACACTCCTAAGCCACATATCAACCCCCAAAGCTAACCGAATCACCGGAAATCACATCCGAGCCCTCTAACTCAATAGTCAAGATCTGGTAGACTTTTCCAAAACAAGCCTTCCTTAAAGAGACTAAGTGTCTCATTTCCTATCAAAACCAATCCGATTTAACTCTACACACCGAATACCGATAACGAAACATGAAGAAGCATAAAATGGGGCAAAACGGGGCAGTAACTCACGTGACGACGGGCCGGTTCGTCACATGTTCGGATTGTGTTTTGGAGGTCCGTAGCTTATTTAGGCTTGAAATGCCGAAAATTAAATTTTGAAGTTTCCGGATTGATGGTGAAATTTTGATATCAGGGTCGGAATCTGATTCCAAAAGTTGAAATAGCTCCGTCGTGTTGAATGTGTGCAAAATTTGGGGTCAATCGGACTCGGTTTGGTTGGTTTCGGCATCGGTTGTAGGATTCTTGAAATTTCAAGTTCTTTAGGTTTGGATTGGAGGGTGATTCGTGGTTGTAGCATTGTTTGATGTGATCCGAGGGTTGGAATAAGTTCGTATGATGTTTTAGAATTGGTTGGCATGTTTGGTTGAGGTCCCGGGGGCCTAGGGTGAGTTTCAGATGCTTAACGGATTGGAATTTGGACTTTTGGCAAAATCTGAGATTGCTGAACCTGTCATAACCGCAGGTACGGCTCCGTAGAAGCGGTTTGGGAACCGTAGGTGCGGTCCAAGGCCTAATTGGAGTTGGTCGTAGATGCGGCCCAAGGGCCACAGAAGCGGACCGCATCTGCGAGTACATGAGCGCAGGTGCGAAATCTGTACCTTTAATGAAATCTCACAGGTGCGAGTGCCCAGCCACATAAGCGGGACTGCAGGTATGGTTCCATGATCGCAGAAGCGGAAATCGCTGGGCAGAAGTATGAAAATCGAGGTTTTGAGTTCATAACTTGAAAAATCAAATTTGGAGCTCGTGGTAAGGCGATTTTGGGAGGATTTTGAAGAGGAAACTAGTGGGTAAAAATTCCTAATCCCTTTCTAGTTGCATTTCATTAATCTAATCTTAGTTTTGCCATTTAATTTCGAATTTGGAGTGAAACATTTAGAGAAAAGAGGAAAAGTTCCACCAACCTAAAATCTGAGTTTTGAGGGAGATTTTGGCATCGGATTTTGATGGTTTTTGTTCGAGTGTGCTCATGAGTGAATGGGTGTTCATAATCTATAACTTTTACTCGATTCCGAGACGTGGTCCCGGGGAGGATTTTTTGGCATTTTTCTATTTTCTCATCTTAGCTTCGATTTCATTAGCTAAATTAGTTGTTTGTAGTTGTATTTACATTATGGTATTTAATTTGAATATATTTGGTCCACCCGGAGTTGGATACTCGTGGCAAGAGCGTGATTTCAGATTGATTTTGAGCTGGTTCGAGGTAAGTGGCTCGCCTAACCTTGTGTGGGGGAACTCCCCTTAGGATTTTGGTACTGTTATTTTATAAGTGCCGTGTACGTGAGGTGACGAGTGTGTACACGTGATAATTGTTGCAAAACCCTATTTTCATTAAGTAAATATCTGTGGTTCCTTTTTATTGAACACTAATTGTATTTAAAGCCTATTGTTTAGCTTAGGAAAGCATGCTTATGTGACTTAACTCTACTATCTGCTTAAACTGTTTACTTGAATTTTGTGCAGCATGTTTAGAGTATAAATCTCATCTTTTCTTGGTATGAACTTGAATATAACTGTAGATTCTTTCTTGAGACTATTGTGTGTTTACTTTGGGACTACGGATCGGTATTCCGGTAGATCCCCCAGCACATTTATATTTGGGACTACGGGACGACACCCGGTAGATCCCCCTGTATATTTACTTTGGGACTACAAATCGGTATTCCGGTAGATCCTTCTGCACATTTATATTTGGGACTACGGGACGACACCTGGTAGATTTCCCTATACTGGATATTTACTTTGGGACTACGGATCGGTATTCCGGTAGATCCCCCTGCACATTTATGTTTTGGGCTACGGGACGATATCCCGGTAGATCCCCCATGTTGCTATCTCTATATACTGAGTTATATTCTTTCTATGTTTTTAATTCTTTATCGACTATTAGCACTTTAATCATACTACTTCATTTCATACTGCTTACCCTGTCATATATATATATATAGCCAGTAGGGCCCTGACCTTCCTCATCACTACTTGACCGAGGTTAGGCTTGGCACTTACTGGGTGCCGCTGTGGTGTACTCATGCCCTTTCCTGCACATGTTTTTTGTGTGCAGATCCAGGTTCTGCTGCTCAGTCGTTCTACCAGTGAGGCAGTCTATATATCAGAGATTTCGAGGTATATCTGCCACGTCTACAGATCCACGAGTCCCTCTCTATTCTTCCCTTTAGCTTTAGACTTCCTGTGTTTTACTTTTGGTTAGACATTCTAGAGTTAGAACACTATGTAGTTTTCCATAGCTTGTGATTTCATGAGATTCCGGGTTTTGGGAGTGCCTTGTATTCAGTTTGTGAGAGTGAAATTGTATATGTCGAGTGACATTTTTAAATTTCTCTATTATATTACTCGTATTTTTGCTAGTTTCGTATTATTTTCCTTTTTCGGTAAATTATTAGGCTTACCTAGTCATAGGGACTAGGTGCCGTCACGACAGTTCACGGGGGGAGATATTGGGTCGTGAAAAGTTGGTATTAGAGCTCTAGGTTCATAGGAGTCATGAATCACAAGTCGGTTTTTAGAGTCTCGCGGATCGGTACGGAGACGTCTATACTTATCTACGAGAGGCTATGTAACTGTTAGGAAAAATTTCACCTCAATTGATTCCTTGTCGTGCGAAATTATTGACTTTGAAATTCTAAATTTCTCTCTTCTATTCTATCAAGATGGTGAGTACACGTGCTACCAGAGATGACCAGGCACCCACAACCCCTGCTAGAGCTGCCAGAGGCCGAGGCCGCGGTAGAGGCCGAGGACGCACATGCGGTACAGCCAGAACACCCGAGTGAGCTGCCATAGAAGAGCCACCAGTAGCTCTAGTCGGAGTGCAGGCACTTGAGACGCCTACTACTACTACCCCAGCACTTCAGGAGACCTAGTACAGTTCCTGAGCATGTTTGGTACATTAGTTCAGACGGGGTTGATTCAGGTTGTACCTACTACTTCACAGATCCAGGGAGGGACCCAGACTCCCACCGCCCCCATTCCAGAGCAACGCGTTCACATTGGTCAGGTTCTAGGTGTCATGGCGACACAGCCTGTGGTCCCATTTCAATATGTGGTAAGGATCTCTCGCCGAGTAGAGGACAAGTGGGTTTAGGAGAGAGAGGACAGACGAGGTCAGGAGAGAGAGTACAAGGAAGCGAGGAGACCTCGTAGACCGGAGAGATCCACTAGTACTTATTTTGGAGGCAGGGTATGACATGGTAGAGGTTTTGTGGGTAAGCCAGTTTAGTTTACGTTTCAAGCTTCGCACAGTGTTTCAGGTCTTCAGGGGTCTCAAAGTACCCGTACCGCACAGTTCCCATAGCCACATCATTAGCGAGGTTGTTTTGAGTACGGCGACACACGCTATGTGGTGAGGGATTTCCTTAGACTAGGGAGGGGTGCACCTCCACAGACTTCTCAGCCAAAGCGTGCTCCGTAGAGTTCCCAGGCTCAACACCAGTTGCTATCCCACCTGCTCAGCCAGCTAGAGGTGGAGGTTGGAGAGGTAGAGGTCGCCCTAGAGGGGAAGGCTAGGCTAGATGTTATGCCCTTCCTGCCGGCACTAAGGCTATCGCCTTCGATTCTGTTATCACAAGTATTGTCCTGGTCTATCATAGAGATGCATCAGTTTTATTCGATCGCGGCTCCACTTATTCTTATATGTCTTCTTATTTTGCCCCATATTTGGGCGTATCTTGGGTTTCATTGAGTTACCTTATTTGTGTTTCTACTCCTGTGGGAGATTCTCTTATTGTGGACTGCATTTATCGGTCGTGTTTGATTGCTCTTAGTGGTTTTGAGACTAGAGTCAATTTATTATTGCTCAGCATGGTAGATTTCAGTGTTCTTGGTATGGACTGGTTGTCGCCCCATTATGCTATTCTTGATTGTCATGCCAAAACTGTGACACTGGCTATGCCAGGTATACCGCGAGTAGAGTGGAGGGGTACTTTAGATCCACTCCCAATAGAGTTATTTTTTTCCTTAAGTCTCAGCGAATAGTTGAGAAGGGGTGTGACACATATCTAGCTTATGTGAGAGATGTCAGTATTGAAATGTTTCAGTCCTAGTAGTACGGAACTTCCTTGATATGTTTCCAGCTCATCTTATGGGTACACCACCCAACAGAGATATTGATTTCGGTATTGATTTATTGTCGGGAACTCATCCCATTTCTATTCCTCCTTATCGTATGGCTCCTCCTGAGTTGAAGGAGCAGTTGTAGGAATTGCTTGACAAAGGTTTATTTCAGCCCAGTGTATCACCTTGAGGTGCTCCTGTCTTGTTTGTAAAGAAAAAGAATGGTTCTATGCGTATGTGCATTAATTATCGCCAGTTGAACAAAGTTACAGTGAATAACCGATATTGTTTACCTCGTATTGTTGATCAGTTTGACCAGTTACAGGGTGCATGTGTGTTTTCTAAGATTGACTTGCATTTAGGTTTCCATTAGTTGAAGATTCGGGAGCTAGATATCTCGAAAACTGCTTTTAGGACTCGGTATGGTCATTACGAGTTCCTTGTTATGTCATTTAGGCTGACCAATACCCTAGCAGCCTTCATGCATTTGATGCACAACATATTCCGGCCATATCTTGACTCATTCGTCATTGTCTTTATTGATGATATTCTGGTATACTCTTGGAGTCGAGAAGATCATGAGCAGCACCTGAGGACAGTGCTTCAGACCTTGAGAGAAAAGAAATTATATGCAAAGTTTTTGAAATGTGAGTTTTGGTTGGATTTAGTGGCATTCTTGAGGCGCATGGTATCGTGTGAAGGGATCAAGGAGGATCTGAAGAAGATGGAAGCAGTGCAGAGTTGGCCCACACCATCCTCAACTATAGAGATCCGTAGTTTTCTTGGTTTGGTAGGTTATTACCGTCGATTTGTTGAGGGATTTTCATCTATTGCAACACCTATGACCAGGCTGACCCAGAAGGGTTCTCCGTTCTAGTGGACGGAAGAGTGTAAGGAGAGCTTCCAGAAGCTCAAGACAGCTTTGACTACAGCCCCAATATTGATATTTCCTATAGGTTTGGGGTCTTATGCTATCTATTGTGATGCCTCGAGGATTGCCCTTGGAGCGGTATTGATGTAGGGCGGTAGGGTGATTGTCTACGCATCTAGATAGTTGAAGGTACATGAGAAGAATTATCCTGTCCATGATCTCGAGTTAGCTACTATTATTCACGCCTTGAAGATCTGGCGTCATTATTTGTACGGTGTTCCTTGTGAGATTTATACAGATCATCAGAGTTTTCAGCATCTGTTCAAGTAGAAGGATCTTAATTTGCTCCAGAGGAGGTGGTTAGAGTTGCTGAAGGACTATGATATCACTATCTTGTATCACTCGGGCATGGCCAATGTGGTGGCGATGCTTTGAGTCACCGAGCGGAGAGTTTGGGAGTTTGGTTTATTTAACAATAGCAGAGAGGCCCATGGCGATGGATGTTCGGGCCTTAGCCAGCTAGTTTGTGAGATTGGATCTTTCGAAGCCCAGTCGGGTTCTAGCTTGCGTGATTTCTCGATCTTCCTTATTTGATTGTATTAGAGAGAATTAGTATGATGACCCTCATTTGCTCGTCCTCAAGGACAAGGTTTTGCATGGTGATGCCAGAAATGTGACCATTGGTGATGACGGGGTATTGAGGATGCATGGTCGGATATGTGTACCCAATGTTAATGGGCTACGGGAGATGATTCTAGAGAAGGCCCATAGTTCGCGGTATTCCATCCATCCGGGTGCCGCGAAGATGTACCAGGATTTGAGACAGCACTATTGGTGGAGACGGATGAAGCATATAGTTGGGTTTGTAGCTCGGTGCCTCAATTTTCTGCAGGTGAAGTATGAGCACCATAGACCGAGTGGTTTGCTCCAGCAGATAGAGATTCTAGAGTGGAAGTGGGAGCGGATCACCATGAACTTCGTAGTTGGACTCCTACGGACTTTAAGGAAGTTCGATGCCATTAGGTGATTATGGATTGACTGACCAAGTCCGCGCATTTCATTCCTATGTGTACTACCTATTCTTCGGAGCAGTTGGCGGAGATTTATATCCGGGAGATTGTTCGTCTGCATGATATCCCCATTTCCATCATTTCAGATAAAGGTGCACAGTTAACGTCACGGGTTTGGAGGGCTGTAAAGCATGAGTTGGGTACTCGGGTGGGGTTGAACACATCATTTCACCCCCAGACGAACTGACAGTCCGAGTGCACTATTCAGATTCTTGAGGATATGCTCCGTGCGTGTATGATGGAGTTTGGAGGTTCTTGGAATCAGTTCTTGCCACTGGCGGAGTTTGCCTACAACATTAGCTATTAGTCCAACATTCAAATGGCGCCGTATGAGGCTTTGTATGGTAGGCAGTGTAGATCCCCAGTGGGTTGGTTTAAGCCGGGTGAGGCTAGATTATTGGGTACAGACTTGGTTCAGGATGCCGTGGAGAAGGTTAAGGTGATTCAGGATAGACTTCGCACAACCCAGTCCAGACAAAAGAGTTATGTGGATTGGAAGGTTCATGATGTTTCCTATATGGTTGGAGAGCGGGTCTTGCTTCGGGTCTCGCTATGAAAGGAGTTATGAGATTTGGGAAGAAGGGGAAATTGAGTCTGAGGTTTATTGGTCCTTTTGAGGTATTGCGACATGTTGTGAAGGTTGCTTATGAGCTTGCCTTACCTCCCAGCTTGGCAGGAGGTCATCCGGTATTTCATGTTTTGATGCTCTGGAAGTATCACGGTGATCCGTCACACGTGTTGGATTTCAGTTTAGTCCAGTTGGACAAGGATCTATCTTATGTTGAGGAGCCGGTGGCGATATTGGACATGCAAGATCGGAAGCTGATGTCAAAGAACATTGCATCAGTGAAGGTTTAGTGGCGGGGTTAGCCGGTCAAGGAGGTGACTTGGAGACCGAGCAGGAGATACGCAACCACTACCTTCATCTTTTCACCACTTCAGGTATGTCTCTATGCTCGTTCGAGGACGAACAAATGTTTTAAGAGGAGGAGGATGTAACGACCCGACCGGTCATTTTAAGAATTAATGCCCCGATCCCCTATTAACTGCTTTCCCCGTATTTGTTTCTGCTATTGTGAGTTGTCGGGAGGATTTGTTTTGAGTTTCAGAGTATTTTGGGACAGTTAGTCCCCAAATGAGAGATTAAGCTTTAGAATTTGGACCGTAGTCGGATCAGTGTTAAGACGGCCTCGTAATAGAATTCTGTCGATTCCTTAGCTCCGTTGGGTAATTTCGGGCTTAGGGGTGTGTTCAGATTGTGTTTTTGAGGTGCATAACTTATTTAGGCCTGAAATGCCGAAAATTAAATTTTTGAAGTTTCCAGATTGATAGTGAGATTTTGATATCGGGGTCGGAATCCGATTCCAAAAGTTGGAACAACTCCGTAGTGTTGAATGTGACTTGTGTGCAAAATTGGGGTAAATCAGACTCGATTTGGTTGGTTTCGGCATCAGTTGTTGGATTCTTGAAATTTCAAGTTCTTTAGGTTTGGATTGGAGGGTGATTCGTGGTTCTAGCATTGTTTGATTTGATTCGAGGGTTGGAATAAGTTCGTATGATGTTTTAGAATTGGTTGGCATGTTTGGTTAAGGTCCCGGGGGCCTCGGATGAGTTTCAGATGCTTCACGGATTGGAATTTGACTTAGGCAAAATCTGAGATTGCTAAACCTATCATAATCGCACCTGCGTGTGTGGACCACATGTGCAACACTGTAGAAGCAGTTTGGGAACTGCAGGTACGGTCCAAGGCCTAATTGGAGTTGGTCGCAGATGCGGCCCAAGGACCGCAGAAGCGGACCGCGTCTGCGAGTAAATGAGAGCAGGTGCGGAATCTATACCTTTAATGAAATCTCGCAGGTGTGAGTCCCAAGCCGCAGAAGCGGGACCGCAGGTGCAGTCCCATGATCGTAGAAGCAGAAATCGTTGGGCAGAAATATGAAAATCGAGGGTTGAGTTCATAACTTGGAAAATCAAATTTGGAGCTCGGGGTAAGGCGATTTTAGGAGGATTTTGAAGAGGAAATCAGTAGATAACAATTCCTAATCCCTTTCTAGTTGTATTCCATTAATCTAATCTTAGTTTTGCTATTTAATTTCGAATTTGGGGTGGAAAATTGGGAGAAACGAGGAAAAGTTCCCCCAACTTAAAATCTGAGTTTTGAGGGAGATTTTGGTGTCGGATTTTGATGATTTTTGTTTGAGTGTGCTCGTGAGTGAATGAGCGTTCATAATCCTTAACTTTTACCCGATTCCGAGACGTGGGCCCAGAGAAGAGTTTTGGGCGTTTTTCTATTTTCTCGTCTTAGCTTTGATTTCATTATCTAAATTAGTTGTTTGTAGTTGTATTTACGTTATGGTATTTAATTTGATTAGATTTGGGTTACCTAGTTCGAGGTAAGTGGCTCGTCTAACCTTGTGTGAGGGAACTCCTCTTAAGATTTTGGTACTATTGTTATTTGAGTGCCATGTACGTGAGGTGATGAGTGCGAACACGTGCTAATTATTGCAAAACCCCGATTTCATTAAGCAAATATCTGTGGTTCCTTTTTATTGAATACTACTTGTATTTAAAGCCTATTGTTTAGCTTAGGAAAGCATGCTTAAGTGACTTAACTGTACTATCTGCTTAAACTGTTTACTTAAATTCTGTGCAGCATGTTTAGAGTAGAAATCTCAGCTTTTCTTGGTATGAACTTGAATAGAATTGTAGACTCTTTCTTGAGACTGTTGTATGTTTACTTTGGGACCACAGATCGATATTCCGGTAGATCCCCCTGCGTGTTTACTTTGGGACTACAGATCGGTATCCGGTAGATCCCCCTACACATTTATATTTGGGACTACGAGACGGCACTCGTAGATCCCCTTGCATATTTACTTTGGAACTATGGATCGGTATTCCGGTAGATTTCCCTACACATTTATATTTGGGACTACGGGACGACACCCGGTAGATTTCCCTGTACTGGATATTTACTTTGGGACTACGGATCGGTATTCCGGTAGATCCCCCTGCACATTTACGCTTGGGACTATGGGGCGATATCTCGGTAGATCCCCCCTGTTGCTATCTCTATATACTGAGTTATATTCTTTTTATTTTTTTAATTCTTTATCGACTGTTAGTACTTTAATCATACTACTTCATTTCATACTGCTTACCATATATATATATATATAGGACCATGACCTTTCTCATCACTAATCGACCGAGGTTAGGCTGGGCACTTACTGGGTACCGCTGTGGTGTACTTATGCCCTTTCCTGCACATGTTTTTCGTGTGCAGATCCAGGTTTTGTTGCTCAGTCGTTCTACTAGTGAGGTAGTCTATATAAGAGACTTCGAGGTATATCTGTCGCGTCTGTAGATCCAGGAGTCCTTCTCTATTTTTCCATTTAGCTTTAGACTTCCTGTAGTTTACTTTCGGTTAGACATTCTGGAGTTAGAACACTATGTAGTTTTCCATAACTTGTGATTTCATGAGATTCTGAGTTTTGGGAGTGCCTTGTGTTCAGTTTGTGAGAGTGAAATTGTATATGCCGAGTGGCATTTTTAAACTTCTCTATTTTATTACTCATATTTTTGCTAGTTTCGTATTGTTTTCCTTTTTTCACAAATTGTTAGGCTTATCTAGTCATAGAGACTAGGTGCCGTCACGAGGAAGAACTTGGGTCATGACATATAATTTATATAGCAAATGACAACACTTACGATCCATTTTGTTTCGGTGATCTTTGCCCCTAAATATCAAATTTATTGAATGCATTCCAAAAAGACTTATGATTTTTCTCAAACTGTGAGAACTTTAGTAAGTGGGGGATCATGCGAGCATACATTTCAATGTGTTTCAATCCATCCTCATATGGTTCACTATATATGGAAATACATATCAATCTTTTTCTCATTCAAGTCCAATATCCCCAAAAGAAAATGCGTCACATCATCATCATTTTCTGAAGGTAGCCGACATGGAAAAAAGATTTTATCAACCTCTGTCCAAGCAATTCCACATTTAGATGGTCACCCCACACATATGGTGTGAGAACCAATTGATTATCACCACACCAAAACTCATCTGAAGCATCTTCATTGAAATATTTATACACAAGTAGCATATATTTATCAAAAACTATATCTGTAGTTGTGCAATGAAATGGATGGCACAAGGGTGGTAGCATTCCTTCTTTCTCAAATAATACAAGGCAATGTCAATGTTCTTCATAAAAAGGCAACAAAAAAAATCCATTAGTCATAAATAATTAAAAAATAATAAATTAAGAAGAAAAAAAAGAAATGTCTTGTAAATTATCAAACCTTATCATCAAGTACATAGCTACTATCTGAAAGCTCAAGGAAGAACATTTTGCTACTGATTTTTTGATTGTACAATTTATATGGATTCTTAATCATACCATTTGTGTGTGTGTGTGTGTATGTATATATATATATATATATATATATATATATATATATATATATATATATATATATATCAGTTTGTCCCCTGAAAATTTGAAAATATCAAAGTTAGTCCTCAATTCTTAATTAGAAATGCATAATTTCAAAAATTAAGGAAACTTGGTCCTGAAGTTAATGTTGGAAGTTCAAAAATTAAGGACAGGTAGTCCTTAACTTAGAGTTACAAGCACAAAAATTAAGGATATGTAATCATAAACTTAGAGTTACAAGTTCAAAAGTTAAGGACACTTGGTCCTTAACTTAGAGTTGGAAGTTCAAAAATTAAGGACACTTGGTCCTTAAATTAGAGTTGGAAGTTCAAAAATTAAGGACACTTGGTCCTTAACTTAGAGTTACAAGCACAGAAATTAAGGACAGATAGTCCTTAACTTAGAGTTACAAGCATAGAAATTAAGGACAAGTAGTCTTGAACTTCGAATTCCTAGTTCAAAAGTTAATGACATGTAGTCCTGAACTTAGAGTTACAAGCTCAAAAGTTAAGGACAGGTAGTCCTAAACTTAGACTTACAAGCTCATAAATTAAGGAAATTTGGTCCTGAACTTAAGAGTTGGAAGTTCAAAAATTAAGGACACTTGGTCCTTAAGTTAGAGTTACAAGCACAAAAATTAAGGACAAGTAGTCCTGAACTACGAGTTCCAAGTTCAAAAGTTAAGGACATGTAGTCCTGAACTTAGAGTTGAAAGTTCAAAAATTAAAGACTCACGATCCTGAAGTTAGAGTTGGAAGTTCAAAAATTAAGGACAGGTAGTCCTGACCTTAGAAGTTGAAGAAACAAATGTAAGCAATTAAGAAATAATGAATACATTTAGGGACTTACACTTTTTTTCCACCTTTCGTTTTCTCCTTGCCCAACCACCCAATGAATTTCTTCAATAACTTTTCATTATCTTTGGCATAATGAAAAATACATGTACGAGTATATTTTGATTTTATCCAGCCCGTACACTCGGGAGTATTTTCATTGTGCGCCATCAATATTCCTCTTTTGTTTTTCAGTTCAAAAGGAGATTTCAATTGACAACTAAGATTCTTATTCCTTTTCCCTCGACCAAGGTCTTCTTCAACATTTCCTTCAACATCCATAGACAAGCCCTTATCAATGCTCATTTGTGTAGTCGGAGGAGTTGGATTAAGAATAGCAAATGATGGACCATAAAACCAATACTTCTCTCTTCCTTTTCATAGTATATTGGTTAACAACTTCATTTTTGTTTTGCTGTGCAAGCAACACTACATATACATTAGTTTTCTGCAAGTCTTCAATTTTGGGACAAATTGTCAAATGAAGAGATAAAAACTCAGGACACAAGTTTTGAAATGTCCTGACAATTTGAAGTATGAATCTAATATTAAGGACACAATTCTTCAAAATGTCCTTAACTTCTAGAATTTCACCTGAATAAATGAATTTAATACCTGGGTTGGGCACCCTGTCTTCTTGTATTTCTTTAACAAATAATGGAGCTGAGATATTGCTTATGCTTGTTCTATCCATTGCATTTTCTTTATGTTGCTACTGTTCTCCATGTTATTTGCTTGCAAGTTCACAAGATTCTTCAAATATTTACAAGAGCTAACACAATTAGTACTTGTTACTAATCTTTGACTAAAACTAACATGTATAAGATGAAAAAAAATTTGTCTAGCCTTTTGCAACTGTCAAGATCATGCCAGTTAAATCATTATCTTGACTAGCATTGTCTTTAAGTGAGAGAGAGAGGTGTAGAGATATTATATGTTCCTTCTATACACTTGCAAAGAATCTCACTTATGCTTGTTCCTTGGGTATTTACTATGTCTTGAGATTGTCCTCCACTACTCTCTTTTGAAACTTCATCATCTTGATGTTCCACTTTCTTTTAGTTTGCTCTGCAAGAAAAACTACAACAATTAAGAAGGGAAAAATTAGCAAATCATGCAATAATGCGGCCTTGTTGAGAGTAAACTGGGTACAAATTTAATTTTTCAAAGAAAGAACTTAATACATATGTTGTCCACCCTATCTTCTGATATTTCTTTAAGAACTGACGGAATTGAGATATCGTATGTTCCTTCAACATATTTATCTTGAGATTGCACTCCATCTTCTTTCTTTTCAGCTTCACAAGATTCTGTAAGATTTACAATTAATACTTGTTTCTAATAATTTACTGAAACTAACATGCAACAGATCATGAAAATTCCATCTAACCTTGATTAGCATCATTAAAAATTTCCAAAATTCTCTTTAAGGGAGAGAGGTGTAGATAGTTCATATATTACAACAACAACAAACCCAGTTTGATCCCAATAGGAGGGGTCTGGGAAGGGTCATCTGTACGCAGACCTTACCCCTACCTAATGCAGGTAGAGAGGTTGTTTCCAATAGACCCTCGGCTTAGGAAGGGCAAGAAGAAGAAGAAGAGGAAAGCAAGGAAGGAAGAAAGATGTAAGAGAAAAGAAAAGGGAGAGATAAATGATAAGTAGTACCAAATAATAGCAACAGAGAATACAATACCTTAGGCGAACAAAACCACATAATGTCATAAAAAAACCTAAGCATATTAAGAGACATGCATGCTTCTAAGACTATCAGTGAACAATTACAAACTACATACTAACCTTCTACCTTAATCCTCGACCTCCACACCCTCCTATCAAGGGTCATGTCCTTGGTAAGCTGAAGAAGCGCCATGTCCTGCCTAATCACCTCTCCCCAATACTTCTTAGGCCTACGTCGACCTCTTCTCAAAGTCTCCATGGCCAACCTCTCACACCTCCTGACAGGAGCATCAATGCTTCTTCTCTTAACCTGTCCAAACCATCTCAGCCTTGACTCCTGCATCTTGTCCTCCACGGAGGCTACTCCCACTCTATCCCGGATAACTTCATTCTTAATCCTATCTCTCCTGGTACACCCACATATCCATCTCAACATCCTCATCTTTACTACTCTCATCTTCTGTACGTGAGAGTTCTTGACTGGCCAACACTCAGCCCCATACAACATAGTCGGTCGAACCACCACTCGATAAAACTTACCCTTAAGTCTTAGAAGCACATTTCTATCACACAAAACACTGGAAAGTGAGCCTCCACTTCATCCATCACGCCCCGATGCGATGTGCGACATCTTCGTCAATCTCCCCGTTACCCTGGATAATAGACCCGAGATACTTAAAACTCGCTCTCTTGGGGATAACTTGAGCATCAAGCTTAACCTCTACGTCTGCATCATGGGTCCCGTCACTGAATTTGCACTCCAAGTATTTTGTCTTGGTTCTACTCAGTTTGAAACCATTAGACTCCAAAGTCTGTCTCCAAACCTCCAACCTCGTGTTAACTCCTCTACGTGTCTCGTCAATCAACACTATATCATCGACAAATAGCATGCACCAAGGCACCTCTCCTTGGATGTGACGCGATAATACATCCATCGCCAAGACAAATAAAAATGGGCTAAGAGCCGATCCCTGGTGCAACCCCATCACCATGGGGAAATGCTCCGAATCACCACCCACAATCCTCACCCGAGTCTTAGCATAATCATACATATCCTTAATCACCCTAATGTACGCTACCGGAACACCCCTAACCTCCAAACACCTCCGCTACCGGAATTCCCCTAACCTCCAAACACCTCCACAGGGCCTCCCTCAAAACTTTATCGTATGCTTTCTCAAGGTCAATAAACATTTGCACACATTTGCACACAATCTCACTTATACTTGTTCCTAATGGGTTTTTTACATCCTGAGATTGCATTCCAGATTTACAAATTTGTAACGACCCGACCAATCATTTTGAGCATTTTCACTTCACTCACTAGTTCTTGGGCATGACTAGCCTCGTATGATGTATTTTGACTTATGTAAATCATTAGTTTTGGTTTTCAGGATAATTGGAGTAGATTTGGAAGAATAATTCTCAGCTTGAAGCTTTAAATTTGAAAGGTTTGACCAAGTTTTAACTTTTTAGTATTTAACCTCGGATTGGATTTCTGATGGTTCCGTCAGCTCCACAGGATGATTTTGGACTTAGGAGCGCGTTCAGATTGTGATTTGGAGGTCCGTGGTGGAATTAAGCTTGAATTAGCAAAAGTTGGAAATTTGGCAATTTTGGTCTGCAGTGGAAATTTTGATATCGAGGTCAAAACGGAATTTCCAAAAAGTGGAGTAAGTTTGTAGTGTTATTTGTGACGTGTGTGCAAAATTTGAGGTCATTCGGACAAGGTTTGATAGGTTTCGTCATCGGTTACGAAATTTGGAAATTCAGAAGTTCTTATGCTTGAATCTGAGTGTAATTTGGTGTTTTAATATTGTTTTGAGTGTTCCACAGGTTCGACTAAGTTCATATGTTGATATATGATGTGTTGGTATGTTTGGTTGAGGTCCCGAGGGACTCGGGATGATTTCAAATGGTTAACGGAGAGTTTGGATGTGGAATAATACAGCTGAAGCTGTTGCTTCTGATGTTTCCGCACCTGAAGTGGGAACCGCAGGTGCGAGGCCACAGGTGCACTCGAAGAACCGCAGATGCGGAAATGGCAGGCCAGGGTTGAATCGTAGATGCAAAGGATTGGTCGCATCTGCGAGGTCGCGGGTGTAATTTAGGGGCCGCAGATGCAGATATGATGCAGTAAGTGAGTTCCACACATGCGAGGGAAATTTCCGCATGTGCAGTGCCGCAGAAGCGGAAATGTGACCGCAGGTACGGTTTTGCTGGGCAAAAAAGCCCAACTCGAGGTTTCGTTCTCCATTTTTATATTTTGGGCTTGAGGAACTCGGGAGAGAGGAAATATTTCGAGGGATTTGAAGGAGCAACGTTAGGGTAAGTGATTCTAACCTATAATGGTATAAATTTCATGAATCTATGGCTTTATTCATCATCTAGTTGGGAAGTTGAGCTAGAAATTTGGGAATTTAGGGCTTGAAAATTGGAGAGTGGATTTTTAGGATTTGAGTGGCCAAATGAGGTCGGATTTTGATAAATTTTGTATGTATGGACTCTTGAGTGAATCGGCTTTCAAGTTCTGTAATTTTTGTCGGATTTCGAGACATGGGCCCGAGGGCCGGGTTTGAGCCCATTTCGGGTTTTGATTATGATTTGGTATTTTTCTTGTGGAATTGGTTCCTTTAGCTTATTTTGATCATATTCTGTTGCTTGTGTCTAGATTCGAGTCGATTGGAGGCCTATTCAAGGGGCAATGGCATTTCGGAGTAGGATTTTGCTCGAATTGAGATAAGTAATGATTGTAAATCTAGTCCCGAGGGTATGAAACACCGAATTTCACATTATTTTACTATTTTGAGGTGACGCACATGCTAGGTGATGGATGTATGGGCATGCACCGTTGGGGATTGTTACTTGGTTCGTCCTGTAGCAACGATAAAGTTGCGTATTTGATTGAAATTATATGATACTTATGTATTTTAGAAAGAATTGCTATAAATTGGGGTGAATGCCATATTTGGGCCTTGTGCCAGAGCTCTTTGGACCATTAGCAACATTTTCTTATTATCCTCTCACTGTTTTGATTGAAAATCTATACTCAGTCATCCTATGTTTACTGATTTCATAACCCAGTCTTTATTACCTATTTTGATGCATATAAAATGTTATTTTGAGTTGGCAACCCTATTTTTTTTACTAATAGCCCGAGTGGGTTGAGAGGTTTATGACTGAGTGAGGCCGAGGGCCTATTTTTGTGAGGATATTTATAGGATCGGGCTGCACACTGCAACATGTTGTTACTGATTCATTACTGAGTGAGGCCGAGTGCCTGATTGTGAGATATTAAGACTATGGCACGTGAGTTGTCCGTACAGCACGCCAGTTATCATTGCAGATTTTGATATTGATGTTATAGCACGTGAGTTGTCCGTGCATCACATGAGTTGTCTGTGCGGATTATAGCGCTTGTGCTACAGGAGACCATCCGGAGTCTTCACACCCCTAGTGAGCACGAGTACCTTGAGTGAGTGATATGCTGTTTTACCCGAGGGGCTATTCTTGCTTCATGTTGTGCCCGAGGGGCTGTTTACGAGTGATTGTGAGGTATGCCCAAGGATTGTATATGAGTGACAATGATGATTGCCCGAGGGGCTGTTTATGATTCATGTTTTCCTGAGGGGATGTTTAAGACTCATGTTTGCCCGATGGGCTATTTATCATTTATGTTGACCGAGGGGCTGTATACGAGTGAGTTTTTCCTGAGGGGATGTTATTGCTTTCATCATTTTTACTCACTTTTGCATCACCTTGTTATAAAACTGTTTAAAGTTGTTTTAAACGATTTTACTGAAACTAGACTTAAATGAGCTGAGTTGATTCAAAACCCTGGTTTTAAAAGCCTGTTGTATTCTACTGAGAGTTCACGATATGAACTGTATATGTTTTATTGCTCGTCACTACTGCTCAGTCTTTATTTACCTTTATTACTTATTGAGTTGGAGTACTCACATTAGTCCATGCACCTTGTGTGTAGATCCAGGAGTCGTTGGACGTGCTAGTGAGTGTTGATTTCATACGTCACAGATCTATTGGAGTTAGCAAGGTAGTTGATTTTATTGCTCGTCACTATTGCTCAGTCTTTATTTACCTTTATTACTTACTGAGTTGGCGTACTCACATTACTCCTTGCACCTTGTATGTAGATCCAGGAGTTGCTGGACGTGTTAGTGAGTGTTGATTTCATCCATCGTGGATCTATTAGAGTTAGCAAGGTAGCTGCATGGCGATCGTAGCCCTGTTTTCTCCCTCCTATATTCCTATAGATTGTTATTAGTTGTTTTCCAGACTGTATATGTTAGTATTATAAGACAGTCCTTGGTAGATGCTCATGACTAGTATATGTCTTAGTATTTATTTCTGCACTTTTTTTTGTTTACACTCCTTATGGAGGTTTTATAATAAATAGCTTTGGAAATTGTCTTGAAAATGAAAATCTCATTTGTTTTAGTAATGTGTCAGCTTGCTTAGTACCAAGATAGGTGCCATCACGATAGGGTTAGTTTTGGATCGTGATAAGTTTGTATCAGAGCCTAGGTTACATAGGTCTCACGGGTCATGAGCGGATTTAGTAGAGTCTTGCGGATCGATACAGAGACATCTGTACTTATCTTTGAGAGGCTGAAGAACCTTTAGGAAATTCTACACTCTTGAATTTTTATCGTGCGTCATTGATTCAGCTTGAAGCGTAACTCCTTGATTTCCTTCCACGCATTCGTGTGCGCACATAAGCGCTTGGTATCAGTTGTGTATCGATGACTTGTGATTCCCTGACCGAGGGACAAGATGTGATTTCTGTGTGTTGGTGTTGGGCCAGTCTAGAGGACTTGAGGCTGGGTTTTGCCTGTAGCTTGAGCACTGAGGCATTGATTGTATAAGCACGTGCTTTTTCGAATTATATGTTCGGTAGTGTCCCTATTAGTGGAAGTGATGGTTGGATATCTACGTGATGAGTATTATATGACCGTGAGATGTGTTCATATGATTTGAATGTGACGAGGAGGTCTTCTTGAGGGTAGAAAGAACCATTTGGTGCTTGATTTCCTTCTTGATTTGATGTATAGCCCCACGTTATGGGTATGTTGAAGGATCTTTTCATGTTGTTTAGTTGGGAAATGATGTAGATTTCATGTTGTGATATGAGTTCAGACTTAGGAAGATTAAGTGATTGCACGATGTTTATGATACTGGAAGGGTATAAAGAGAGGCGAAGCAGGTGGGTTATTTCCTGCAGGGTGTCTTGAGGGCGTGTGATCCCTATGTTGTTTTGTAGTGAGTCCTCATTTACCAGTGATTTATATGTGCTGCAGTTTGAGTTTGGATCGCATATGAGAGTTGTCTTGACTGTTACGAGGGTGAATGCGAGATTTGTAGATGATTTGAAGTGCTAGATGGTTTGTGTTGCACGATCTTATGAAGGATTTAGTTTAATCTCACTATGGTATTATGGCAGTAGTAGAGTATGGGCATTGTGAGTTCCTACATGTTTTGACCTATGACTTTGAGCCAAGTGGGGGAGTCTACTATTGATAAGTTAATTGCACGGCTAAGTGTCACATTAATTTCAGTTTGAGGTATACTGGTGAATCAGTTGTGGCTTATAGGGGTTGAGATCGAGGATGACTTGAGTAAAAAAAAAATTTAGATAAGGGTTGTATTATGCTTTATGTGTGTATGAGAATCACGAAATGACTTGAATGTTATTGGTGAAGGATGTAATGTGCATGGATCAGGAATTTATTTGGTTACATTAAGGTGCGATTACTTCCTAGGGTGTTGGAGTGCTAATGGATCATAGGTCATTCGGTCTGAGGATTTGAACAGAGTGGATGACTTCCGAGGATGGTTCTAATGGATTCAAGATTCATATGTAGCTGTTGGGGATCTTCAGGATGTGTGTTTGGCTAGAAACTAAGGTTTACATTGGATGGTGTCTAGACTTGTGGCATTTCTATATCAGTATGGATTCTACATATCGGTATCATGAAGGTGAAGTAATCGCCTTAGGTCGCAGAAAGTCTTTTCAGGGTAAGTATTTTGAATATGGTACTTTTGGGGATATTTACGAGAGTATTCAGTGGTTTATTAGACTTAGGGCAGTGTGGTTTTATGTTTGGGTCTCGTGTGGTGAGGCTGGGTTGAGAATTGTGGTGTTATGGCGAGGAGAAGTATCAATTTGAAGGTAATTCAGAAGGAACAAAATAGATAGGATAGCTTGGTAGTAGGTTGCATCGGCATGGTAATGGGTAAGATTAGTTCTTTTGGTGTTTATGAGGTAATGAGTTTCTACAGGTATTTTATGGCAATGCTCTTGGATTTTTGATGACTTGTGTAGCTTGGTTGAGTTAGAAGGATTCAGTCCTGACGTTTTAGTTTTATGCAAATGGGATTCAGAGAGTTCTTAATGGTTTCTACGACAGTTAAAGATGTATATTTTCTACTGGCGTGAGGAGCATGTGATGTATAGTGATTTACTCCTAGGTGGGATCAAATGGAAAGTTCCAAAAGGGTTTTCGGCGACATAGAAATGACACCGCTTCTAGAGGAAATAGGAGGGCTTGAGGGATTGACTTGGGACAGTCCCGGGCTATTGGTACCAGAAAACCATACGGGCAGGGGATTTTTGAAGATGATGGGGCTGAAGAAGAATGTCGACCTAGTATGCTTAAAGGACTCCTACATACCTTTCGAATACCTGTATAAGAGGTATGGCCATAGCAAGTCTTTCCACACTTACCATGATGAAATCTCTCTCACTTATCTGGGTCACCGCAGAGTATTCGTATTCATTGTGTGCTTTCTAGGCCTGATAGTATTCCCAATGAAAAGAAAGAATCCACACTAGGTTGGCCATGGTCGCTAAGACTCTGATGGAAAGGATTAATGGACAGTCAGTCCTGATGTTTTAGTTTTATGCAAATGGGATTCAGAGAGTTCTTAATCATTTCTACCATAGTTAAAGATGTATATTTTCTACTGGCGTAAGGAGCATGTGATGTATAGTGATTTACTCCTAGGTGGGATCAAATGGAAAGTTCTTGGCTAGTTGAGTACGTAGTTTCTTGTGACTCGGAGTGGATTATGAAGTTCTCACATTTATCATAGGATGGAATATGCGATATGTTGTGTAGGATTGAGATTTGCATGTGTAAGGTAACGGTTCAATTCCGAAAGGAAGGTCATAAACCCTTAGGTAGCATGGACAATTCAGATGACTAGGTAAATGATATTACTAATTGGTATGGTGGATGAGAGTATACATTCAGAAAGGGGCGACATGTTTGAGTTATCGATACTTCATTGGTATTGTAGCACTTTCTTGTTTGATCGATTGCTGGAAAATTTTGCCTTGTGGCACAGAAGAGTTTTAGAAGTATTCCTTGTGGGATGACCGTGTAATTGGCGGAGTGTGGACATTCAGGCGGCGGAGTCGAGATCAAAGAGGGTTATTCGTATGTTCTATAGATTAGGAGACTGAGATTTCTTGTGAGTAGATTGCTTCATGGTTGTGGACTGTAAAAATGTAGCCAACCATTAGCCAGAGGTTAGTATGTGTTGTGATCCAGTCATTGTAGACTTTTGGAGGGCATTTAACTATTGCGGGTGACCAGAGTTGATTTAGGGTTCATTGGTAGGCCCAGTATGGATGTGTGTTCTGCACCGGGTTGTATTTGTTGACTCCGAATTGCTATTGTCGAGGGATGTTCCACTTGATTGTCATTGAGCTTATTCGTGTTCTGGAGTGATCTATGAGTTATCCTTCTATGTTGCGAGGAGTTCTGATTGTTGGTTATATACACATATAGTGCGGTTCTATTTGGGCTTTATAGCGGAATTTGAGTGAGACGAGTATTTGGGTGTTGCATGATTGATTGTGCACTGGATATGTTCTTTCGAGCTGGTATGGCATTGCGTCATTTGCTTCTCCGTGGTTATGGTGATTCACTTTTTGTACTTGACATCAAATTGCGCGTGGTTGTTGATTTTGAGCATGGTGACTTGAGGTGTTTCTGGTGGGCTAGTGTTTGGATAGGGTCGCACATTGCAGCTCTCTCATTTGAGCTATTTTCCATGATTTGAGTACATTTGGATTGTTGCTTATTGGTTCACGGATTGCATGGGGTGTGGCAAAATAGATCGTATTGATGTTCCAGGTTACCAGAGTAGTCGTGTTGGAGGAGATGAGGTCATTGGACCTAGAATGAATACTATCAGATTCGATTTTAGCATATTAGAAAGATAATATCAAAATTCAGCTTAGAAATTTACTATAGCCCTTGCCGAAGGAGAGGGAACTCCATCACTGGTTGATCTGAGGAATGGTTATGATTTCTGCGTATTTCTTTCATTATTGGTAGTATACGAAATTGTTGGAATAAGGCTTTATTTTATAAGAGGTTTATTACCGGTATTGGGTTGTATGAGCAACTGCTATGAGTGAAGTTATCGGTATGAGTGTTTGAGTTATGTGGTATATCATGTGACTACATCTTAGGTTACAGATATGGTTTGATACAACTTGTTTAGATTTATATAGTGTATAATGTGAGATTCTGATCTTATAGATAATTTCGGAAGTGGAAATTAGGTTCTAACATTTATGGGCTTGGTTGGATTGCGAAATTTCAGTTATGTTGTGCTATCGGACCTATATAGGATAGAGTGACGTGGGATCACCCCCAGGTATGTGCATAGTGAGGATACATGGAGATTTGATGGATTTTTGGACCAACTTTGGACATGTTCAAGGACGAACGTATGTTTAAGTTGGGGAGGATGTAACGACCGGACCGATTATTTTGAGCATTTGCACTTCGCTTGCCAGTTCTTGGGCATGACTATTCTCGTATGATGTATTATGAAATCTTCGGTTTTGGTTTTCAGGATAATCGGAATAGATTTGGAAGAACAATTCTCAGCTTGAAGCTTTAAATTTAAAAGGTTTGACCAAGTTTTGACTTTTTAGTATTTGACCTTGGATTGGATTTCGAACGGTTCCGTTAGCTCCATTGGGCGATTTTGGACTTAGGAGCGCGTTCGGATTGTGATTTAGAGGTCTGTGGTGGAATTAGGCTTGAATTGATGAAAGTTGGAAATTTGGCAATTTTGGTCGGCAGTGGAAAATATTTGATATCGGGGTCGAAACAGAAATTTCGAAAGTTGGAGTAAGTTCTTAGTGTCATTTGTGACGTGTGTGTAAAATTTGAGGTCATTCAGAAGAGGTTTGATAGGTTTCGGCATCGTTTGCGGAATTTGAATATTTAGAAGTTCTTAGGCTTGAATCCGAGTGTAATTTGGTGTTTTGATGTTGTTTTGAGTGTTTCGAAGGTTCAACTAAGTTCGTATGTTGATATATGACGTGTTAGTATGTTTGGTTGAGGTTCCAAGGGCCTCGGGATGATTTCGGATGGTTAACGAAGAGTTTGGATGTGGAATTGCTAAATGGGTTTGTCCCGGGCCTAAGTGGCCCCAAGTGGGTCTAAGTGGTCCCAACGGATGGATATATATATATATATATATATATATATATATATATATATATATATATATATATATATATTACAGAAAGAGAAAAAAATATGGCAATAAAAAATATCTAAGGCAATTCCTTGTAAATTATATCTGACCTAAATTTTTTTAATTCAAATATAATGACAAAAATATTGTAAAGAGATATTCAAAGTAATGCGTTATAATTTTATTATAACATTAAGAAAATATGGCAATATATTTCTTAGTCTTCCTCCCCCATGGATTGAGTACATCAAGGTGCTAATACCACCATTGAGAAGAAAAAAAAACTAATCAAGATGTGCCAAAATACAAGTTACTAATACATACTAATTTTTGTTCATACAAGTTACTTAGTATATCTTATAAACTTCATAAATCCATTAAGGCCCGGAGGAATTTCCGTTGGTGGTGGCGAAAAAGAAGCTTGGTCATCACCGCTTCCGGACGAAGAAGAATCCTCCACAAGTTCAGCTAACATTTCTTCGTAAGCTTCATCTACCTCTGGTTGTGATTCAACAAGTCCAAAATTTCTTCTTTCTGAACGGATCCAATCTCTAAAAGGTACTATTTTTCCAAGCTCTCCCTCATAGACGCTCTATAATCACCGAATTGAAGTCTTGCTTGACTGAAAGCGCTCTCCGATGCCACTGTTGAAACTTGAATAGTTAAAATATCTCGGGTCATCCTTGAAAGAATCGGAAAGTATTTTTCTTTGTCCTTCCACCATTCCAAAATATTAAAGGAGCCGTCGGGATTCACCTCCTCAATTCCCTGTGACAAATAAACTTCAAGCTCATTTATTTGTGAAAAATTACTAGTAGTAGAACCTTGAGAACCCCTGAACCCCGCCCAAACACTAAGTGCTCATACTCCCATAGTTCTTTTAGATGATTGAGAATCAGAAGAAGAAGGAGTTGGAACATTTGGTCTAGCCTGATCTAATGCAACTTGATAAGCATTATAAATAGTTTGAACATTCATTTTAGTTGAGGCTATCCCTTCCAGAAGTTTAGATAACTCCTCTTCTTCAAGTGCTAAACCATTATAAATAGTTTCATACCAAAATTGAAGACCTTCTAATTTTATAGTAAGATTTAACAAGGCAGCAATACCATAAATAGGGGAAATAAGGAAAAAATATTGTAAAACGTTTTTCTCATAGAATCAATAGCAAGTTCATAAATTTTCCCACCCTCTAATAAATGAGCAAACAAATTTGCAAGTTTAACAATATAAACTAAACAGTTAGAAATAGTAGGATAATATTTCCCAAAAAATTCATTTGTAGAAATATAAAATTTTTCTAAAAATTCTACAAGCATTTTAATATTAGCCCAATCCGCATTTGTAAGGTGCTCATCATCATTACTTTCATGAGTATTAAACGTTGAGTTTATGAGGTTTCTATATTCATATGTAACAACTAAATTTTCATACATGTAATTGCATCTAGTTGGACAAGCTTTAGGAAACTTTCTTTCTCTTAGGCTTATTTTGTGTAATTCCATCTAGTTTTACACTTAGCCTTATTTTGTGGAATTAGTTGAGTAAAAAAAGGCTAAACAATAGATGTTTTTGTTCGTTTGGTACGTTGTCTAGAAAAGTAGGGGTAGTAACAGAAGGGTCAGACGGGGCATCATTTGGATTATCATTAGTTGGGTTAATTTCAGGAGCAGGACTAGTGGGTGTATCATCATCCGGTTGCGTTTCATCAAAATCTATTTCCTCCTCATTATCTTCATCAGTAGTTGGATTAGAATAAAGAGCATTCATTAATCATGGTTTAATTGTTCACCACCCCTAACATTATGGCAAAATTGACTCTTAGTAGATTGTAATAAACTATTATCGGTATCAAAAATTGCATGTGTAGGACGGATATGGGGTTTGGGTCGGGGAGCCGGGGGCAGTGGAGTGGAGGAGGAACAAATTGGCTACTAGATTCGCCACTCTTGGATTTTCCCTTATTTTTACCAAAAAGTTTTTTTAAGGAAGTCATCGTAATTAATCAAATAATAAAAAATAAATAAAACAAATAAAACTATAATATTAAAAATTATGAGTTGGAATGAGTTTATCGAATTGACGGTTAACTTGTTGAAAATTGATTATCGTTGAAGACTTTAATTCACCAACTTCACAATTTTTTTACAAATTGTAATAATAAAGTAAGCAATAGTAGCAACTATAGAAGAGAGGTTGATGATTTTGTGAGAAAAATAAAAGAATGAAGGGGTATTTATAGTCGAAAAAAGAGAAAAAGTATAATTATAAAAAGTTTGGAGTTAAAACAAAGTTGGGGGTGGGGTGGGGGTAAATGGCTATTTTATAAATAGCCAACGACTAGATTTTATAAATCCCAAACGGTCAATTTTCTTTTTAAATTATGACCGTTGGGACCGTAGGCCCCCAAGGATCGGTCCGGTCCCGGTCTCAAACGGTCCCGATCTCGCGGGCTCAATGTGAAGGACTGGCCCACCTCCACGATCACAGGCTTCTCCAGGCCAGGACCATTTAGGCCTAGAAGCCCACATGGGCCGCAGTCCCAGGCCTGAACCGACCCACTTGCCAGCCTTAATTCACCTGCAGAATTAGCAAAGATCCCTAGTTATCTAAAGTTTTATGGTCTAATGATAATGGCAAAAGTCTTCTACATAATATGTGAGGGGTCAATTTTTATACTTCGTCTATGTGGTGGTGTTCGGGTTACGAGAGTCTACCGAGTTTTTTTTTGGTCGTAATTTTTTGTTATGACTTTTAGATATTTTAAATTATTAATTATTGTCACTTATAGTACTTTTTACTTAATTTTTAAATAATAATTTTTGTATCGAAAAATTTAAAGATTCTATATTCGAATTCACAATCAAAATTAAGAAGTTTGACTCTCGAATTTCAAATTTCGAACTTTGAGTGATTTCGTTTCTCATCTCTTTTGCATAATCTTAAAATTAAATAAAAATCGACTGTTATATTCAATTCTATGATTGTTGAATGTGTACAATTAAAAAGGTTTGGGAAAGAGCGAATCACAATTAGAGGCAAATGCAGAATTTTAACACGACAGAGGCATCACTATTTTGCTCAACCGTTGTCCCTAAAGGCTTTTAGTATTTAGGGTGTCAAGTTAGTTATATACTTATATTCAAGGTATATACACATACATATACAAACTTTTATCGATGTTTACGGGATTCGATAACTCTTTAATGTTATTGTTTTCCCTAAAAACCGGATAAAAATTAAACTTATAAGTGGTTTTAAGGATATGTGATTTTACTTGGCACAAACTAATAAATTTAAGAATTAATGCTAGGAATTAGCAGTAAAACAAAGCGAACCAATGTGATGAACTATTATGGCCCTTGAGCTAATTGCCCTCGAACCAACTAAACAAGCTATTGAAAGTATGGACTGGACAACGGAGCTTGCAAGAGATAAAAGTGTGATATATTGCTTTGATATGCGTGAATGTAAGATGATTACAAATGGTTAAGACCCAGCAGAAGGCTACTATTTACGGTATAATTCTAATTACATAAGAAAATCCCATGATTAGCTAAACAATCGCCCTTGCTTTGATTTGTTCCGAGATTTTCTCCATGATCTCCTACCAGTTACGGATATCTCGCCTTTCCGTTATTATGCTATCTTCGGTCTTGCTCGATGTCTATCCCGTTTGACCTCGATCATTACTGGTCTCGGTCTCGACTACCTCGAATCCCAAACTCGGTGCTTTATCCTTATGTCTCGATCTAATATGCTATGGGGCTGATCCTCGATCCACCCCTGGTCTCGGTTAATCAGTAAAATCGGGTGCGCCCGGTTTTAACCGTATACAAATAGTCTCTTATTTTTTGGAATGTAATGACAAGAAACGAATTGAATTTTTGAACCAGACCTTGGTTCACCATTACGTAAACATTGTGACGTAAGTGGTAGAGGTGACCAAAACGTCCCATCGCTTTAATTTCCCATGCATTTAAGGCGCGTCAGTTGCCGGTCGGCCACTAGCAACTTTGAAGCGTCGCCGAGAAACCCATAAATAGGCCTCTTTTCCACTCTTTCAAACTTTACTTTAATCTCTTCTGCTATAATCTTCAAAGCTCTTTGCATTCTTCAAGTTCTTTTTCTGCAAACCTTCAAGTTTCATTGCTAGCCTCTTCTTAAAATGCCAGATATCCTAGCCCATGTTCTTCCTCATTTTTAAAAATGGCTAAGACCTCTAAAACTGTCTCTCACAAAGAAACCGCCTCTTCATCAAAGTCCGCCGGTGTTGCAGCGGCGGCGGAACATCCCCTTGCGGACTTCGTTCCGACGAAGTGTGCCACTGCCGTTGATTTCAAAGTGGAGAACACACCCTCGACATCGAGCTGATGTGAACCCATGTCGAGGTACATGTGTACAATCATCGAACGTATCCTCGAGAAGGTGAAAGAGGAGTGCAACTAGGTAGGCAAAGATGTAGAGTGCCTAGCCCCGACGAATCCATCACAACTTACAATAAGGGGTATCTGAGTGTCTATATCTACCCCTTCACGATAAGTCCCCTAGACCCTATCATCATTGCCTTTTGCAAGAGATCCAATGTCACTTTGGGCCAAATCCACCCGTCGTTTTAGAGGATCATGATCCTTCTCCGATTCTTTGTAAGCAAGATCGAGGGGCATTCTTTTACCCTCGATCACCTCATGCGTCTCTATGGCCCCCGGCTTTATCGTGGAGGCATGATCAAACTTTATTGCCAAGCCACCAAACCCCCATTCTCAAGCATAGATAAGACTCAAGACCGAGGTTAGATGGGTAGGTTTGTCCAAATAAAGACTTCGGATCTAATCCCTGCTGGAGATATGTCGTTCCTTGAAAAGTGGAACATGAAACGTAAGTACTGCTTAGCCTTTTGAATATCTATTTTTGCCATTTTGTTTTCCTGTCTTCCCCTCATCTAAATTTTTTTTTTGTGTTGCAGCTAAAGTCGTCGTTCCAGAAGTGATCCCCGACCTGAGGCAATAGGTCGAGGGATTGGTGTCACAAAAAACTTATTCCGAGCGTGCTTGGTTGGAGTTTTCAAGGGGCCAATAGGAGGCCCGTAACAATGGTAAATTTCTTTCCTTGGAAACGTTTTCAGTCGAGATTTGTTATTGTACTTACTCATTTTATTCATTTTGTAGGCCTTGGGAAGGACATGCCAATGAGGCCCCCCTCTGCTGAAGAAGAGGCACTCCTTTGCCCGTCTTCCCCGAAGCAGGGCAAAGAGAAGAAAATAAAGGAGGCTCCGAGTTCCCCAAGCTCGGAAAAGAAAAGGCCACTTGGAGTCCCCTTAAGCCTAAGGGGATGTTATCCACGTAACTCTGGAGTTCGCCCAACAGATAATGGACGAGATTAAAGACAAAGATGAAGAAGAAAGCTCTGGATTGGTGGCTCATGTGCGAGCTGGCACTAAGGTTTGAAGTACCGTTGGATAGGCAAAAATCGAAGCTACTTTGCCCCGGCCTACCAAGCTCGAGCCAGAAAGAGTTGAAGATGTATCACCTCGAGGTGGGGAGGCCACCAAGGAGGCAGCCGAGGCTGGTGTAGAAACTGAACTCGAGGCTCCCTAGAATGAAGATGATGCCTCTAAAGAGCCACTTGGGGTAATAGTGATCGGGGACTCCTCCTTATTCCCTCAAAATTCAGATTCAATGATACGTGACGCTCAGGCTGCAGAGACTTGTCACGGAGAGGGGGCCCACAGAGAGGAAGATTATTTTAGTGGCTATTTCACTGATGTGGAAGACGTCACTGGTTTGGGTGATTTGGACGTACCAAGGAAGAGCTCGAATGAGGCTTCCTCGAGCTATACCCTGACCAACCAATTCCCGGTCCCCAACATTGACCCCGATCGTAAGAGGCCTTTTATCATCTCGATCCTGGAAGATACTCATGTTTTCTCTACCCTTGTAGGGGTGGGGAGCTATCTTCGATACTTGGTCACCGAAGAGGATCAACCAAAAATGGACGCAGTGGATGTTTCCTGTTTGTTCAATGAGGCCCATCATGCTCTAAATCGGGTAAGTTCAATGGCCGCTATCTTTATATGACTTTGAATTTGTCACGACCCTAAACCTAGACCCGGTTGTGATGGCGCCTCTCGTGAAGACAAGGTCAGCCAACACAAACCCCAAATAAATTAACAGATATAATAATTCATAATTAAGTCATTGATAATAATAAATCCCAAAATAGAGTAAAATATATCAACTGCGGAAACAAACACAGCCCGACATCGGGGTGTCACCAGTCATGAGTATCTAAACATGAGTCTAAGTGTACGAAAGAGTTTATACAGTTTATTACAAAACTAGAAGCAAAAAGTAAGATAAGAGGGAGAAACAATGGGCTGCGAACGTCGAGTAGCTACCTAGTGGACTCCGAATAGCCTGCTAGGAGCAATCAACCCTCTCTGGCGGGACCCGAAGCTCCTGAATCTGCACACAGGGTGCAGGGAGTAAAGTGAGTACTCCAACTCAGTGAGTAATAAAAATAAATGAAGACTGAAGGATAAGAAATCATGTAAAACACAACAACATGCTAAAAAGAGGCAGTGTAAAACAAATATAATGAAATAAAATAGTGAAATCTTATAAAAAACACTTTAGTTCAGAATAAGTTTCTTTAAAACACCTTTTTAACAGTTAAACAAGTAAATGAAAAGCAGCGAGAAAAGATAAACACATAAAATCAGCCCCTCGGGCACTATACCAACAGAAATTAGGCCCTCGGGCAATAACATGGAACAACCTCAGCCACTCGGGCTATATCACATATCTCACTGAGTACCCGCGCTCACTTGGGGTGTACAGATTCCGGGAGGGGCCCTTACGGCCCAAGCGCAATATTAAGCCATCTTGTGGCATAATCAATAGGCTCTCGGCCTCATATCAAGACACCTTGTGGCGTACAACTCAGGCCCTCGGCCTCATAATCATAATCAGTACAACATTGCTACAGCGTGCAGCCCGATCCCATAATATTCCTCACAACACAGGCCTTCGGCCCTACTCAGTCAGAAATCTCTAAAAGCCTCTCGGGCACAGTAAAACATGATACTCAGCACAAAATATCATTTAAAGTGTTATAAACAGAGTAAACATGGCTGAGTTATGAAAACAGTATAATATAGCATGACTGAGTACAGATATAAAATTAAAACAGTGAGGAAATAGCCGTAAAAATCCCCTAAGGGTCCAAAACAGTTGGCACGAGGCCCAAATATGGCATTCAACCCAAAACATGATGATAGCAAATAGTTTTCCATCAAATATGCGGTAAAACAATCATTCGGGATGGACTAAGTCATAATCCCCAACGGTGCACGACCCCACGCTCGTCATCTAGGGTGTGTGTCACCTCAATATAGCACAACGATGTGTAATCTGGGGTTTCATACCCTCAGGACAACATTTACAATAATTACTCACCTCTATCCGGTCCAAACTCTAGTCCGCGATGCCTTTGGGGATGCTCCAAATCTAACCAAAATCAGTGCAAAACCATCAAAATATGCTAAGGGAACAAAGCCCACTCGAAAGAAATCAAATTACAACACAAATCCCAAAATTGGCCAAACCTGACCCCGGGCCCACATCTCGGAATCCGATAAAAGTTACATCAATAGACTCCTTATCACTTCCCGAGTTCATTCATATCAAAAGCACCAAAATCCAACCACAAATGACCCCTCAAATTCCAAATTCTAGGTCTCCAATTACAAGCCCTAGTTCTTCAATATTTAGGCTTAAATTCTACAAATTCCATGATTATTTAGGTAGAAATCACATTAGGATTGAGTATTAAGTCCATAAATCTTACCTCCAAGTGTTCCCTCTTGATTCCCTCTTCAATCCCCTTCAAAAAGCTTCAAAATCGACCAAAAAAGGAGGAACTTAGGCTAAAAAACGCGGAATAGGCCTTTTAAACATTCTGCCCAGTCATTTCAAATCCTTCTTCGCGAACGTGGTCAACCCCTCGCATTCGCGAAGCACAAACTTAGGTTGATCAGAATTTCCTCTTACACGAACGCGACCACCCCTCGCGAACGCGATGCCTCAGCAACTCAACCCTTCGCGGACACGACATAACCCTCGTGAACGCAATGACCAACAAGTTCAACCCTTCGCGATCGCGGGACCTCCTTTGCGAATGCGAAGGACAAATTCACAGCCTCCCATCCTAACCCTTCGCGAACGCGAAGAATAACTGGTCTGCAGCACACACAACAGTTTTCTGCAATTTTCCACAACTTGAAATGATCCGTTTAACCACCCGAAACTCACCCGAGGTCCTCGGAACCTCAATCAAACATGCCAACATATCCTATAACATCATTCAACCTTGTTCCAACCTTCAGAATACTCAAAACAACATCAAAACACCAAATTTGCATCGGATTCAAGCCTAAGAAATCTAAAAACTTCCAAATTCCGCTTTCGATCAACAAGTCTATCAAACCTCGTCCGAATGACCTAACATTTTATACACACATCCCAAATGACACAACGGGCCTACTACAACTTCCAGAATTCCATTCCGACCCCTATATCAAAATCTCACCTATCAACCTGAAAATGCCAAAATTCCAATTTTGCCAATTCAAGCCTAAATCTACTTCGTACCTCTAAAACACATTTTGATCACGCTCCTAAGTCCCAAATCACCTCCCGAAGCTATTTGAACCATCAAAACTCACATCCGAGCCCCTTTAACACATAAGTCAACATTCGGTTGACTTTTCCAACTTAAGCTTACTCAAAAGAGACTAAATATCTCAAACCTTACCAAAACCTCTCCAAGCCCGAGCTAACCAACCCGATAATACATAATACTACTGAACAAGACAATAAGAAGTAGAAATGGATAAAATGGAGTGGTAACTCATTAAACGACCGGCCGGGTCGTTATAGAATTGTAGATATCTCTAACACTTTCTTCCTTTCTCATAGGCTTCGGTGCTGCATCATGAGGCCTTTCTCCGAATTCGAGAGGAACGCCAGGTCGAAGTCTAGGGTCCCATTGATAAATGCAATACTTACAAGCTTCTCAATGAGAAGCTTCAGGTAGACCTAGTAGAGGCTCAAAATGCATGAAGAGTTGGCCGAGCAGGTATTCCAAGTTCTTCATGATAGTGAGGATGAGTCGGATATAACAACTAACAATCCCATTCTACAAGTTTGACAGAGGCTCGAACATATCAAGGGCCTCCAAGGGCAAATAGATAAAGTGCGAGCCGAAGCAGAACATTTCAAAGGATGTATGGATATTTTGGCTGCACAAAAGGAAACCATTCAAGTAGAGGTGGATTCAGCCAAGTGGCAAGGCCAAAGGGAGGCTCTCGAGGGGGTCATTGCCCAAAGTTTTGACATATCTGCCGAACTCTAGATCTCCAAGGCTGAGGAAGCAAAGGCTCAGAAGCTAGCATTTCCTTACGAGGATTCCGAGAATGTGAGCAGATCTGGTGGAGAAGACTCCGAGAGTGAAGAAGCTTCCTCTGATAATGATCGTCCTGCTTAGGCCTAGTAATTTTCGTTTTTGCTTTGAGGCCGATCGTCCTTTGTAAATAATTTTTGATCGGGCCATGTGGCCCTTGTAAGAAAAACTTTGATATGTAAAATCTTTTTCCTTTCCATGTTTCTCGCATCCGTTGTCCTTTAGTTATTTTATTCAAGTGTTAGATTACCTTAGTACAAAGTTATATGGTGGTATTCAACGGTCCCAGGTCAAACATTCGAACTTGTCTTGAGGTAGTTTCTGATAAATCAGAGCCGAGTGTGATCATTTATTTGGACTCGAAATAAGGTAATATTTGAGTTTGATGTTCGAGTGAGAATGTTATCTCGAACTCGAAATCAGGTGGCCCTTAGGCTCGAAGAGCAGTCCCCGAGTGAGAATTTATTCGAACTCGAGTTGCAGTAGCCCTTGAGCTTAGTAGTCGAGTAAGAGTGATATTTCGAACTCGAAGTCAGAATATCCCTTAAGCTTTTGTATTTGGCTAATCTGGCCTTTGTAGAACTATTGTTCTATCCCTTTTTGGCTTTCAAGAATTTTTTTCTTTGATTTGTCATTCATGTTCGCAAAGGTTATAATGCCTTAGCATGAAATAAGGGATTGTTTGAGAGTTCGAACAATTTTTTACTCATTAGAGTTTTTAAGGCTCGATATTATTGAAGCCCTTTATAATTTTTGCCGAGGGTAGCCTTTTAACCGGTTTATGAATATATTTGAAGGCCTTTTTATTACGGAATTCGGACGTCTCCGAACCGCGTTTATTTGGCCGTAGCTTTTTTATTTGGGACTTGTCTCTTAGGCTTATTTTACCATTTTACTTCGAGCTTGCCCGAAGTGTCAGTCCCCGAATGGGTGGCTGTGGCCTATAAAAAATCAAGGGTCGCCTTTAAGGTCTTATGATCTCAAAGTTTTAATAATTCGATCTTGTTTGTTATTCGGATGTCAGTCCCCGAGCGTGGGTTTCCGTTATGATCGGCCCTTAAGCCTGTTTACACAAAAGATCAAGAGTTTGAGATATCGGCAAGGGAAAATACTTATTTCAATATATGAATATACATGCGTACATGTTTGATGTTAGGGCTCGAGTAACCTATATGGGCACAGTTCATTCGACCGTTTGGCCCATACAAAATTTACCTATCGAGACCCCGTTGTTACAAAGTAATTTCATTGCAAAAAGTTGACATTCGAGGGTAATGACCCCCAGTATTCGAGGTTTATTGTAAGGAAGCCTTAGATACTGTCGAGTTGTTCTAAGTTAGAATGACCAATGGTTGCCTCGTTAAAAACCTCATCGGAAAAACCCATGTGGGACAAAAACTTGTCTCAGGAAAAAAGAGTGCAACACGTGCTTTCTGTGACAACCTGGCCGATCGTCTTAAAATTAATGACCTGATCCCCTATTAACTACTTTCCCCAAGTTTATTTCTGCTATTTTGATTTGTCGGGACGTTCAGTTTTGAGTTTCGGGGAGTTTTGGGACACTTAGTCCCTAAATGAGAGCTTAAGTGTTGGAAAGTTAACTGTAGTCGGAACAGTGTGAAGACGATCTTGGAATGGAAATCCGATGGTTCTATTAGCTCCGTTAGGTGATTTCGGGTTTAGGGGCGTGTTCGGATTGTGTTTTGGAGGTCCGTAGCTAATTTAGGCTTGAAATGCCAAAGTTAATTTTTGAAGTTTCCGGTCCTATAGTGAGATTTTGATCCCAGGGTCGGAATGGAATTTTGGAAGTTGGAGTAGCTCCATAGTGTTGAGTGTGACGTGTGTGCAAAATTTTAGGTCTTTCGGACGAGGTTTGAAGATTTTTTGATCGAAAGCGTATTTTTTGAGTTTTTAAAGTTCTTAGGCTTGAATCCGATGCCAAATTGGTGTTTTGATGTTGTTTTGAGCATTCTGAAGGTTGGAACAAGTTTGAATGATGTTATGGGATATGTTGGTAGGTTTGGTTGAGACCCCGGGGGCCTCGGGTGTATTTCGGATGCTCAAACGGGCACTTTTGGCCTTTGAGAGATTGCTAGTTTTCTGGTATTTTTACAGCGGTGATTTGTTCACTGCGATCGTGTGATACCATCTGCGATCGAGTAGGGTAAGTTGAGGTCAAGCATATTTTTGTGAATTGCGATCGCAGAGGAAGGTGTGCGACCGCATAGGGTGAGCCAGTTGGTCATTACGTTTGCATAAGGACCCTTGCGTTCGCGTAGAAGGACTTGGTGTGGCAGTGGGGTGCTAGAATTTGCTCTATGCAATTGCATAAAGCTGGTTGCGATCACGCAGCTTGAGGAATTTGTCTTATGCGATCGCGTAGGGTTAAATCTGGGCAGTGTTTAAATAGCCCATCCGCGACCCTTCTCCATTTTTCCACCATTTTTGAACGGGATTGAAGCTTTTGAGGGAGATTTTTGAGGAAACCAAAGGGGAATCACTTGGAGGTAACACTTTTGACTTCATAACTCGTTTATATGTGATTAAAGACCTATTTATTGGTGCAAAGTTTGGAAAAAATGGGTAATTAGGGCTTGAGATTAAGAGACCTTAACATGGGTATTTGAGGGGCCAATTGAACTTCGATTTTAGTGTTGTTGTTATGTATAGACTCGTGAGAATACGACGTGGGCCCGAGGGGCGTTTTGGTCATTTTACCTAATTTCGCGTATTAGCTTAGAATTTAATTGTAGAATCAGTTACTTGAAGTGTTATTTACATTATGAAATTTAATTGAATATATTTGGGCCATTTGGAGTCGAGTACTCATAGCAAGAACGTAGTCTCGGGTTGATTTTGAGCCGGTTCAAGGTACATGGCTTGTCTAACCTTGTGTGGTGGACCTTCCCCTTAGGATTTTTTATTATTGCTAATTGAAATGTCTTGTACATGAGGTGACGAGTGCGTACTTGTGCTAATTGTTGAAAATCCGGTTTTCATTAAATAATTACTAGTATGTTTCCTTCCCTGTTTATATTACTTGCACTTTAAGCCTGTTGTTAACGTAAGAAAGCATGTCTAAGTGATTTAATTGCTTTATTTGCTCAAATTGCTTTACCTGAGTTCTGTGCAACATGCTAGACTAGAATTACTTGTTTGCCTTAATATGAAATTGACATTTGCTGAATATTTTCCTATTGTTGTGCATTTACATTGGGACTACGGATGTGGGATTTCGGTAGATCCCTTTTTTCTGTTTATTTGGGACTATGGATGTGGGATTCCGGTAGATCCCCCTTGTTTGTTTAATTGGGACTACGGATGGGGGATTCCGGTAGATCCCCCTGCACAGTTATATGGAACTACAGGACTGCATCCGGTAGATTCCCCCAGTACTAGGTATTTATATTTGGGACTACGGATCGGGATTCTGGTAGATCCCGCGCACTGATAGTTGGACTACGGGACGGGATCCCGGGAGATCCTTCGGATATATATATGATGGACTACGGGACGGTATCTCGAGAGATCCACTGGACAGTTGTAATTAGGACTACAGGACAATATCCTGGAAGGTGCCCCGATTATCTCTGTGTTGAGCGGTATTTCTTTCCCGTGTTTGTCTCTGTTCTAGTTGTTGTTGTTCTTTCAATTCTATGTTATTTCTTACTGTTGCACTTATTTATACTGTTTTATTTCACACTGTTAACTCTTATATTTTATTTAACCTCAGTAGGGCCCTGACCTTCCTCGTCACTACCCGACCGAGGTTAAGCTTGGCACTTACTAAGTACCGCTGTGGTGTACTCATTCCCCTTCTGCACATGTTTTTCATGTGTAGATCCAGGTACCGCTACTCAGGCCTACCATCCTTAAGGGAGGTGACTGCTCTAGAGACTTCGAGGTACATCTGCCGCGTCCGCAGACCGAGAAGTCCCTTTCTATTCTAGCTGTTAAACATTGCCCTTATGTATTTTCTTTCTTGTTAGATATTCTGGAGTTAGACTGTTAGATATTCCAAAGGCTTGTGTTTCCGTGAGTTTCCGAGTTTTGGGATAGTGTACTTGGTTTTGAGAATGTTGTGTTGTATATGCCGAACGACATTATAACTATTGTTTCTATTCAGTTATTTTGGTTTTTGATTATTTTTTCTGCAAGACTTGTTATGTTCCACATTTGTTAGGCTTACCTAGTCGTAGAAACTAGGTTCCATCACGACAGTTCATGGAGTGCGAACTGGGGTCATGATACTTTCAGACCTAAAGACTTCGAATTGAACAATCCATCACCGTCCTTGGTCGAATCACCTGTAATTGGTTAGTTTAAAATATAAATGAAAATGGAGACGGTCGTACCTTAGCAGTAGTATCGCTTTAGAAGTGACACGTTCCAATTGTTTGGTAATTGTTCGCCGTTCATCGTAGGGCTGTTCAAAACCGAACCGAAACCGTTAACCAAACCGAACCGAGCAGATGGCTTATTGGCTTATTGGTATTGGATTATCAGGGTAATGGATGGTGAACAGATTGAGATTTTATAATTAACGCCTTAACGGTTTGGGGGAGGATTACTCAATTTTCTTATCGGATAAACCGTTAAGAACTTTTATAGTTATACTTTTACCCCTATGTATAAAAAGTACTATTGAAACCCTAAATAGCTAAATCCCTAATTTCTAATTCTCAATTGAAGTCTGCAGCCAGAGAGTGCGAACTGAGAAATTGACCAGTCATCACTATTCACTCATCTCTCAAAAGTCCTAAATCCCTAATCAAAATTTCTCTCAATCTAAATCTGCTCGTGCTCATCACTCGTTTCTCGTCAGTCTGGTCTCTCTCTTGAAGGCTGAAGCTTTTGAGCTTGGCTCTTCTCTCGACCAGAGCTTAGAAAAGCAAAATCCTTCAGCTTCAGGTAAGGTTTTTCTAATTCCCTTTGCCATGATAGCTATGCGGTCGCTTAAGATATCAGCTTCTTCCATTGAATGGATTGTCAAGATAATGGCACGCCCTTTTTGCATCATCTTATCGGATCCATACCAGTAGTCTATAAAGGTATCAGGAAAAGAAAATGTTGAACAAAAATTATTTTTACATAAAAGTAAGAATTCTAATTACCATTACCTACCGGTTCATCCAAAATAACCAACTTTGGATCTCCAATAAGGGCTATAGCAACACTAAGTCGTTGTTTCGTTCCTTCACTGTAACTACAAGATCTCATTTTAGCTGCCACCTTTGTGATTTTTGACTTGGCTAACATTTTCTCTACAACATGTTTTTGATATTCTATTTGGTTTAGCCGATAAACCGCCCGATAATTGTTAATCCGATACCAATTTGCCCGTTGACTTATTGGATGGCTAGCGGATTACTACATTTATAATTCGATAACCGATAAGCCAAATTGATAAGTATGATTATACGCCCGATAAGCACCCCTAGTTCATCGTGCCGAGCTTGTAGGATCGTTGTTCGATGATGTCAAGGACCTGATATGGCCTCTCCCAATTTGGACCCAGTTTTCCTTTCATTCGAATTTCTAGTGTTGAGGGTGACTTTTTTTAGCACCAAGTCCCTAATTTTAAAGTGTCAAAAATTAGTTCTTTGATTGTAGTACCTTTCGATTCGCTGTTTTTGCACGGTCAATCGAACGAGGCGGCCTCGCGTCTTTCATCCAACAATTCTAGGCTCGTGTTCATGGCCTCGTTATTCGATTCTTCTGTCGCATATCAAAACCTGAGGCTAGGTTCCTCGACCTCGACCGAGATAAGAGCTTAGACACCATAGACCAAAGAGAACGGAATTGCCCTTGTATTGGATTTCGACGTCGTACGGTACGCCCAAAGAACCTTGGGAAATATCTCTCTCCATTTTCCCTTAGTGTTGGTCAATATTTTCTTAAGATTTTGAATGATGGTTTTGTTGGTCGATTTGGCTTGTCCGTTCACACTGGGATAGTATGACATTGATAAAATCCTTTTAATCTTGTGATCCTCGAGAAATTTAGTTACTTTGTTGCCGAAGAACCGCTTTCCATTGTCGCATACAATCTCGGCAAGTATCCTGAATCGACATATAATGTGGTCCCAAATGAAGTCTATGACTTCTTTTTTTCTGACTTTCTCGAAAGCCTGTGCTTCAACCCACTTAAAAAAATAATCAGTCATAAATAAAATAAACTGAGATTTACCTGGGGCCGATGGTAGAGGGCCGACAATGTCCATTCTTATTTCATGAACGACCATGGGGATAAGATCGAGTGGAGCTGCTCCCCAGACTGGTGAATCATCGGGTGCATACCTTTGACATTTATCACACTTTCGAACAAACTCTTTTGCATCCTTTTCCATATCAGCCCAATAGTACCCTGCTCTGATGACTTTGTGAACCAGTGATTCAGCACCGCAGTGGTTCCTACAAGTGCCTTCGTGAATTTCCCGTAGGATGTAGTCAATGTCTCCTGGTCCCAAACATATCGAAAATGGCCCATCGAACATCCTCCTTAATAACGTTCCATCCTTGGCCAAAGTGAACCGTGCTGCCTTGGTGCGTAGAGTCATCGACTCCTTCGAATCTGTCAGGAATTTCCCGTTCTTCAGGTATTCAATGTACTTGTTCCTCTAATCCCAGGTCAAACTCATAGATTTTATTTCAGTGTGGCCTTCTTCGATTACTGATCTCGAGAGTTATACGATAGTCCCCGAGTTAAGTTTGTCATCCTCGAGTGATGACCCCAAGTTTGCAAGGGCATCGGCCTCGCTGTTCTGTTCCCAAGGTATGTGTTGTAAGGTCCATTCTTTAAATTGATGTAAAGTTACCTGTAGCTTGTCCAGTTACCTCTGCATTCGATCTTCTCGGACTGTGAAAGTTCTATTGACTTGGTTTACCACAAGTAGGGAATCATATTTGGCTTCGATGACCTCTGCTCCCAAACTTTTAGCCAGCTCGAGACCTACAATCATGGCCTCATACTCGGCCTCGTTGTTAGTTAACTTCGAAGTTTTTGATAGACTGTCTAATTATGTTACCCGTGGGTGGCTTCAAAATGATGCCCAGCCCGAACCTTTTCACATTCGAAGCACCATCCGTGAAGAGGGTCCACAACCCCGATAATGTACCCAATTTTAATAACAGTTTCTTTTCGACCTCGGGTACAAGGGTTGGAAGTCAGCCATGAATTCTACTAAGATTTGGGACTTGATGGCTTTTTGGGGGTTGATACTAAATATCGTACCCGCTGAGTTTCACGACCCATTTGGCCAATTACCCCAAAAGTTTGGGTTTATGCAAAATATTACGAAGGGGATAGGTAGTTACAACACTTATTGGGTGACATTGGAAATATGGTTTTAATTTCCTAGAGGCGCTTATTAAAGCAAGCGCTAATCTCTCTAAGTATGGGTATCGGGTCTCAGCCTCACCTAAGATCCGACTAACATAGTAAATAGGGAATTGCGTACCCGGCTCTTCTCGAATTAGGACCCCACTTACCGCTACTTCTGAGACTTCCAAGTATAAGTAGAGTTGCTCGTCCGAATCGGGGTGTGAAGCAGTGGAGGACTTGACATGTATTGTTTTAGTTCTTCTAAAGCTTGTTGGCGTTCCGGGGTCCATGTGAAATTGCTCTTCTTTTTAAGCAGTGAGAAGAACTGGTGACTTCTATCTGAGGACCTCAAGATGAATCGCCTTAGGGCGACTATGCGCCCGCTCAGCCTTTGTACGACCTTCATATTATCTACGACTTTGATATCCTTGATGGATTTGATTTTATCGGGGTTGATCTCGATCCTCGGATTGGACACCATGAAGAAGAGAAACTTGCCCGAGCCAACCCCAAATGCACACTTTTCTAGGTTGAATTTCATGTTGTACCTCCTTAGTATATCGAAAGTCATCTGCAGATATTTCAAATGGTCCTCTACTAGCAGGGACTTAACTAGCATGTCATCAATATAAACTTCCATAGATTTACCTATTCGTTCTTCGAACATTCGATTTACTAGGCGTTGATAAGTTGCACCAGCATTTTTTAGTCCAAATGGCATTACGTCATAACAATAGGTGTTGTATTTAGTGATAAATGAAGTTTTTTCCTGATCCTCCAGCTTCATCCGTATTTGATTGTACCTGGAGTAGGCATTGAGAAAACTGAGAATCTCGTGGCCGGCCATGGCATCGATCATGCGATCGATATTCGGCAAAGGAAAAGGATCCTTAGGGCAGGCTTTGTTCAAGATTCTAAGTTTATTTCCCTTCTTAGGGACTACCACTACGTTTGCTAACCATTCGGGGTATTTTACTTCCCGAATGGATCCTATTTTGAGAAGTTTGGTTACCTCATCCTTGATGAATGCGTGCTTAATCTCGGATTGGGGCCTTCTCTTTTGCTTTACTAGACGAAACTTCGGGTCCAAGCTTAATCGATGGGTAGTGATTCTGGTGGGATCCATGTCATATCGAGATAGGACCAAGCAAAACAATCTATGTTATCTAAAAGAAATTGAATAAGTATTTTCCCGAGATCGGGAGTTAACCCCGTGCCTAGGTATACCTTTCAATCGGGCAGATGCTCGATCAGTATGATTTGTTCCATCTCTTCGACCATCGACTTGTTGTGTCTAAATCATCGGGGATTATGAAGGTTCGAGGTATCATATAATCATCATCCTCGAAAATTTCCTGCTCCTCCGATCAGGCCGAGACTGGTGACTGTGGTTGCTATTTGACTTACTGTTTTCCCTTTGAATTCGATCCTTTTGCTGACAAAAGTGTTGGCCACTGTATCATTTCATCGATTGCGAACATCACCTTGGCGGCGGGCTGCTCTCCGAATATCATTTTGATTCCCTCAGATATCGGGAACTTTAGAACTTGGTGAGGGGTAGAGGGTACTGCCTTCATGTTATGGATCCAAGGCCTCCCGAGTAGGGCGTTGTACCTCATGTCACCCTCGATTACATGGAACTTCGTTTCCTATATGGTTTCGACCACGTTTACCGGCAAGATAATTTCCCCTTTGGTGGTTTCACTTGCCATGTTGAAGCCATTAAGCACTCAATCTGCAGGCACAATTTGATCTTGTAGGCCGAGTTACTCGACAACCCTTGATCGAATAAGGTTGGCGGAGCTATCTAGATCAATCAACACATGTTTAACTTGAATTTTATTCATAAGCATAGATATTACCAGTGCATCGTTGTGAGGTTGTTCGATCCCTTCTGCATTTTCGTCATTGAAAGACAAGGTCTCTTCCGGTAAGTAGTCCCGGTTCCATTTTTCTATTGTGATTGTCACCTTGGTGCATTTGAATATCGGTCCTTGAAGAATATCGACCCCTCCAACGATCATGTGAATCACGTGTTGTGGCTCTTCTTGCTCGTTCTGTTTGTTTGAATCTCTATTTTTGAAGTGGTTTTTGGCCTGATCACTTAAGAATTCTCGAAGGTTCCCCTCGTTGAACAACCGGGCTACTTCCTCCTTTAGTTGTCTGCAATCTTCTATTTTATGTCCATGGGTCCCATGATACTTGCATATTTGTTTTGGGTTTCTCTAGGCCGGATCGGTCTGCAGAGGTTGAGGCCACCTAGTATCTTTGATATGCCCAATGGTTTTTTTTTCGGAAGCATCTACGCTGAAGTTATATTCTTCCAGTCGAGGTGCTTATTTGGACCCAGCATCCCTATCGAAACCACTCCTGCTCATGAGCCCTCGGGAGCTTTGTCCCCGATCATTCCTTCTATCATTCCGAACAGGGTTGTGTCTAGACCCGCTATTTCTCTGATCTCTCCCATATGGTTGATATCCTTCTCCACTCGATTGTGGTTCCCAATCGACATCCCTTTTAACTCTGTCCAAGGTCCTGTTGGGATAAATCGAACCAATTGGAGCCCCCAAATGATCGTCTTCGACCCTAATCTTCGATTGATATCGATTATGCACATCGGACCAAGTGACAGCTAAATTTCAAACAAATTCTGCTTTAATTGTTGCGAAGCTATGGAACTCCGTTCGTTGAGGTCTTGAGTGAAGGATTGAACAGCCCAATCATCGGTGACCAGTGGAAAATCATCCGTTCTATTTGAAATCGAGATACGAATTCCCTGAGCATCTCGTTGTCCTTTTGCCTTACTTTGAATAGGTCTGACCTTCTAGTTGCAACCTTAATGGCTCCAGCGTGCGCCTTCACAAAAGAATCTGCAAGCATAGCAAATGAATCAACAGAATTAGGTGGTAAATTATGGTACCATATCATAGCATCTTTTGATGGAGTTTCTCCGAATTTCTTCAGCAACACGGATTTAATCTAGTAATCTTCCAAGTCATTTCCCTTAATGGCGCACGTATATGAGGTGACGTGTTTGTTTGGATTTGTCGTCTCGTTATACTTCGGTTCTTGGGCATATAGAACTTCTTTGGGATTGGATTTGGAGCCTCACTCGGGGGGAAAGGTTTTTGGAGAAACTTTTTGGAATCAAGTCCTTTCAATACCGGTGGAGCCCTCAAAATCTGGTCGACCCTAGAGTTATAAGTTTCCACCTTCTTATCATTTTTCTCGATCTTCTTTTCCCCTTTCTCGATTTGCTTTGTCAGTTCCTCGAGCATTTTTATGATAGCGGGATTAGTCTCTAATTCTCCTTAATTCGATCTCTTTGGCACCGATTCGACTCTATGAACAACTTCTTGTGATGGCTTGAGATCGATCCTGCTTGGTGCACGATTCTGATTTTGCAGTTGTGCTATTGAAGCTTGCTGAGTCTGCAACATCTCGAATATCATTCGAAGGCTAATTCCACTTTTTTCACCGCATTGTGCATTCTGATCGGTTGTTCGAGCATCTCTGTTGATGTTATTCTTCGGGTCGACGCCTAAATTCCCACTAATGGCAATATGGGAGCTGACGTCGATTGGGTCCACGGTTGGAGCTCCATCGGGGTTAACTAGAGGTACTCCGTTTCCTGGGGAGGCTATATTTTCGTTCTCGCCATGAAGACCAAAGTCGTTGTCTATGTGTGTGGGTGATACTTGGGAGTTTGACATGTTGATCCTAAAATCAAATATACTTCGAAGAACGAGCGTAAAATAATGCGTGTTACAAAAATTGTACTAGGCAATCACTATTATCCTTAGCCCCACGGTGGGCAGCAAACTATTTACCCTAAAAATCAGATAACAATTAAACTTATAAGTGGTTTTAAGGATATGTGATTTCACTTGGCACAAACTGATAAATATAAGAATTAATGCTAGGAATTAACAGTAAAACAAAGCAAACCAATATGATGAACATTTATGGTCCTTGAGCTAATTGCCCTCGAACCAACTGAACAGCTATTGAAAGTATGAAATGGACAATAGAGCTGCAAGAGATAAAAGTATGATATATTGCTTTGATATGTGTGAATATAAGATGATTACAAATGGTTAAGACCCTAGTTATATAGTAGAAATATCCTATTTACGGTATAATTCTAATTACATAAGGAAATTCCATGATCAGCTAAACAACTGTCCTTGATTTGATCTGTTCCAAGATTTCCGCTATGATCTCCGACCAGTCACGGATATCCCGCCTTTTCGTTATTATGCTATCTTCGGTCTTGCTCGATGTCTATCCCGTTTGACCTCGATCATTACTGGTCTCGACCTCGACAAGTATCTCGAATCCCGAACTCGGTATTTTATCCTCACGTCTCGGTCTGATATGCTATAGGGCTGATCCTCGATCCATCCCCCTAATCTCGACTAATCAATAAAATCGGGTAGGCCCGGTTTTAACCGTATACAATTATACATAGGTTCGCTTCTGATCGCAATAGTCGGAGGATAACCAAGATACTATCATACACGAAAGGCAAGATGACCATGTTAAAAGAAAAACAAACAAGTCTCGTATGAAGTAGATGTTGCTTGTGAAGATATATGACACATATCTTCTTCTACTTTAGATCATGTTGATTGTGTACATATTCCTAATATGTTTAATATTGTTGCTCATAACTCAGATAAATTTGTATTTCTTTGGCACATAAAGTGTTTTGGGAGTCAAAGTTTACAGCTTGTTTGGATGGTTGTTAAATATTGTTTTATAATGTATCGTATCGTATAATATTATATTGTACAGTATCGTTCTGATGTTTAAGATGTTTGGATAAAATGTATTGTTTACCGTCATTTCATGATGTAATGTACTAACAATATGAAAAATAAACTTGCAATATTATAAAGAAAAAGTAAGTTACGAGATAAAATTATTATATAAAAAGGTTGGGTAAGATTATTTAATAATAAGGAAGGACAAGATGAGAGAAAAAAATAAGATAACGACGTGACCACATCAAATCGGTTGTTCCATAAAATATCAATTTTCGTCATTACATGACAACGGATTTAACGATGCGACACAATAAAATTTAGTAACAATCAAACCAAACATAGTATTTAAAGTAACGATATGATATAATACAACCGGTAACAACCATCCAAACAATCTGTAAGGTGGATGGTAAATGATGCTACTCAATATCTTTTGAATATATGATGTCCCTAATGAAATAATTGATCTTTTTATTTTTTTTAAAAATACAGATCCATTTTTATTAGTGGTACTTGCCAGTTGTGCATATAATACGTACTATAACAATTAACTAGATGATTGATCTCTTACTGAATCATGTGGGGATCTAGTCTAGTATATATTACGACAACAGTACTCACCGTCTTCGATTTAGATGATTTACATGTGTATGTTTATATTAATTTAATAAAATTTGCAACCGTCCTAAATTACTTTCCTACAAAAAATGGAACGTCTTCTAGTAAGACTAAATGATTCAAGAATAAAAATTAAGAGCTAGCTCTTCTCTCCAACTTATGCATTACATGGATATAAATTCTGAATTTGTCATCAAATTTATAGCTCGTTTAAGTTATGAGTTTGCAATTAAATGTGTATCAATATTTAATAAATTTTTCAAATACAAGATCTAAGCAAAAGTTACTGAATTCCTTTAAAACTATAGTTATTATTGTAGCTCTTGCCCTAACTTTTGAGGCTTTACTATAATATATTTTGTTGAAGTTGAAAAATTGAGTATTTGAAGTTGAACTTTAAAAGGAGTATATGAAAATTAGAAATTGTGTTTGGATATAAATATCACTTCAAAAAGTATTAAAGTTTTATCAATCATTATTTCACTTATAATACTCTTTAAACTAATTTTTCGTTTTCAAATTTGGTATTTCAAAATTCAAGTTGAAGTTGACATAAAACAAAATTATAAGAAAAACATGGACTTCAATATTTGCAAATACGATCTATATGTCAACTTAAGGTCCTTTGCAAATACGATCTATATGTCAACTTAAGATCTATATATCTATTTGCAAAACTGTTTGAATACTTCTATAGTTATAATATTTATATTTGGCCACTCAAAATAATGTCTGAATTCGTCGCATTTGACATGTATATGAACGTCAAAATTGGAAAAGTAAACGTCGACCGTCGTGTAGACTTTCATGATAACATATAGAATTAGAAATCTAATTTTATAAAGTTCTGCAGATAAGATGGAATTATCTTAGATTTGATGTTTAGGCCATATTAAAAAAAAAAAAACGTTTAGGCCATATAATCAAATATCGTTTTGCCTTTTGACTACTTTAATTTATTAGTTTTAATTTGAGGTCGGTTTTAAAAAACTAATCAGTCAACAGGATCGTCACTCTTCCACGTCTTCATTTAAATTAGGGAAAAGGGCCAAAATTGTACCTCTACTATTGAAAATTATCCACGTTAATACCCCGTTCTACTTTTCGGCTAAAATAATACCTGCCATTATTAAAGTAGGAGTATTTGTACTTAAATCTAACGGATCTCCTACGTGGCAACTAGGTCCCCATAATAATGTGCCAACCAATCAATATATTGCCAACTAGACTTTTTTAACCTGCCCCATATAATAACCCGCCCCATTTTATAATAATTCCCCCTAAAATCAATACCAACCCGTCAAAACCTTTCACCTTCATTTTCAGAAAAATCTCTCACCTTCTCTCTTCACTGTAAAAATTGTCTTCATCGTCTTCATCGTGGATGCATACGAAGGTACCTATTTCCTTGTTAAATTTAGTAAATCGTCATTTCTTTGGTTTGTTTTTGGTATGGACGGAAGCATATCATTGCATTTAGTTTTGATTTTTTGTTTCTTTGACTAGAGTTTTGACTGATTCATGTAAATATGTATTTTTTTAGTTAGAAGGTGTGTCTGATTTTGGTTGTTTTTGTTTGCATGTGGTCTATTCATACTAAATTTATTTTCCTTTTTTGGTCTTTATTACTGGTGGTTTAGGGTTTGTATTTTGTATTGGAATCATCCCTATCTGGTATTTTCTTTTTGTTCCGATTTAGGGTTTCAATTTTTGTGGTCCTACATATATGGTATTTGACAGAAAAGGGGTCCCTCTTTGTGTTGGATCTGTTCCTTTGATGCTCTTATTTTGGGTGTTTGGTCCCCTATTTCTTATACAATTATGTTGAGTTAAGAGACAAGTGGGTCAGATTCTTATTTTTTTTTGTTTTTGTTTTTGTTTTGTTTATATACTTAGTCCCACATCATCTCTTTGTTTTGTCTTCATGTGTGGCAGCCCACTATTTTTTTGTTGTTTATGTATCTTTGTATTCACTTTATGCCTTTATTCTATCCTCCACTTTGTCAGCATATTATATAGGTTGTAATGTTACTTTTTTGTTAATTTTTTCCCTTTCTTATTCTGCAGCTTATATGCAATGGTCTTATTGGATCTAATCTTTCATTATGGTGGTGATTGGATATATAATCCACAAGTCTTATACTCAAGGAAGCTTGTGCACACTATTAAAGGTTTTAACTCTGACCAATTGCCTTATAACTATTTAGTAAATGAATTTACTTCTAAGTTGGGGTTTATTGGAGTTCAACAAGTAATTGTGAATGGGCCTAGTGGTAGATATTATGAAATAGAAAGTGATGAAGGTGTTAGGACTCTACTATCTTTGGTTAGTGATCAGTTTAATATTATTGACTTCTTTGCTGTAGATGAGTGTGAGTTAAGTATTAATGTTCATAATATAGCCCAGCACATTGAGTCAAACATAATAGAACTTGATGTTGCTACTGACTGTAGTTCAGATGACAGTGAAGAACATGGCTGTCAATCTTCTGATTCTTCAGAAAATTCTGACAATGAATCTGATTCATTAGAACTACTGCATACACAAAAAGAGAGGAAGATATCTGATAAATTGTCTGAGTATAAGGAGTTACACAAGTCCATGACATTCAAAGACATTCCAGAAGCTAGAAAATTCATCAACCTATATTCTCTTGCTAATGGTTATGGGTTAAAACAATTTAAGAGTTGCCCCCAAAAGCTTAGGTACAGATGTCTAGATGAAGATTGCCCCTTGTCTGTCATATTTCTAAAGACTCTAAAGGTCCTGGTGTTAAATTCAAGACATTAAAGGAAGAACATAAGTGTAATACTGCATATGATAACCATAGGGTGAATGCAAAAACTATAGCTGCTTACTTTAAGAGAGGGCTTCAAGATAATCCTTAGATTAAAATTAAGGAGATGATGGAAAGTGTAAAAGCTGCATTTAACATCAATGTTAGTCATTCAAAGTATAAGAGAGCCAAGAGAATGATATTGGAGAAAATGGAGGGTAGTTTTGCAGATGAGTACAACAAGCTTGAGGCTTATGCTAATGAATTAAGGTCTAGTAATCCAGGAACATATGTGGTGATTAATATTTCAAAGGATGCACTTAGTGAAGGTAAAAGAAGATTCCTAAGAATGTACATCTGTTGTCATGCATTGAAAATGGGGTTTAAGAGTGGGTTGAGACCATTCATTGGCTTGGATGGAACCTTTTTGAAAGGAAAATGCAAGGGTCAATTACTAGTAGTTGTTGCTCAAGACTCCATGAGGCACTTTTATCCCTTAGCTTGGTCTGTTGTTGATAAAGAGACCAAAGTGAAATGGAGTTGGTTCTTAAGGCTGCTACAACTTTCATTGGACCTCAAAATGGGAGAAGGGATCACATTTATTTCAGATATGCAAAAGGTATGAGCCTTTCAATTCCTAAGTTTACTGTTTACTGCTGCATTGTTGCATCTCACTGTTGCTCTTGACTGTTGCATTGTTGGTCTACTGTTGCATTGGTCTATTGCATTAGTATATTGTTTCATTTAGTTTATTGATTCATAACTCATAACTGTTTGCTTTTAGCTAACTTGAGATTGGTCTACTGTTGCATTTATTTTACTTTTTTCAGTTAGTGTTATGATTCATAACTCATAACTGTTGCATTTAGTTTACTTTTACATTTAGTTACTGATGAATTTCTTTACTATTTTTCCATTTTAAGGATTTGATTGATTCAGTCCACTTGGTTCTTCCTGAAGCACACCATCGATATTGTGTAAGACACATAGAGGTAAATTGGTGGAAAAAATGGGGACATGGGGAATATAAGAAGTACTTATGGTGGGCTGCATGGAGCACATTTGAGGAAGATTTTAAAGACCAATTAAGAAATATGGCACAAGTAGATAAAGATGGAAAAGAGGTTGTTGAACATTTGATGAAGTACCCACCTGAAAGTTGGAGTAGAGCATACTTTGACACTGTTTGCAAGAACTACTCAGTGGACAACAACCTAACTGTGTCATTCAATTCATGGATCAAGGAAGCAAGATTCAAGCCAATTATCAAGATGCTTGAGGATATTAGAGTAAAGGTTATGAACTTGCTAAGGGAACATGAATCTGATATGATGTCATGGAGTAATGAATTCAGTCCCCAAACAATGCAACTGTATAACCAATACTTGAAATTGCAAACAAGTGTCATGTTCATTCCAATGGTCAAGAAGGATATGAAGTGAGTGAAGATGGTGACAGAATTCTATTTACCTATTTGTTACCTATTTAATCTTACCTATTTGTTAAATAGAATTCTAAGGGAAAGCAAGCAAAGAGGCAAAGATGTTTAGCAACTCAAGACAGTAATTATGAATAACCCATGTCCCCACTTGCTGAAATATACCAGCTGAGGATGACATAGATCTTTCAGCACCACTATTCAGTCAAGCAAGTCAGTCAAGTCATCCAGTACAAGCCTCAAAGTTTCAGTTTATGCCAACTCCATCAGTCCAAAGGAAACCTCCCAACAACACTATGCCTCCAAATTTTGAGTTTCCTGATTTTGAATCAGATTCTGTCCCAAAAATTAGGCCAAGGAGTTTCTCTGAAAAAAGGACAAGACTACTTATGAGACAGCAAGGAACCATACCGGCTATAAGAAGGACAATCAATTTTGTTGGTGACTCATCTGGTGTGAGAAAGAAAGCTGTAACAAAAAAGGGTAATGGTAAGTCACAAAACTAATGTCACTTGAACTATAGGTGGACAACTTTTTTGTGTAGTAGAAGTTTTTGTGAATTGAAGTTTAGAAGACTTGTAATTATTGCTATGACAGTACTATTATTATCCTTTGCTGGTTGACGTAATTACTGCTATGACATTACATTTTTTTCCGGTTGCATCTCTTTTTTGGTGGTTGATGTAATTAAAATAGTTGGTGTTATTAGTTTACTGTCAATGTTAGTAACCTGCTGGTGTTTTGGTGGTTGATGTAATTAAAACAGTGTTTATTGTTTGTTGGTGTTATTATGGCAGTTGGTATCAATGTTGGTAACAGTTATATATCAATGTTACTAACCTGCTGCTGTGTTAAATTTTGAGTTTTAGTCATGAGAATTAAGTCATGGACATGTCTCAAATTTCTGAATTTCTTACCACCAGTTTTAGTCATGTTAAAATAATTGTAAATTTGGTCGAACACTTTGAGGTAATATGATCCCACAGAAAATAGAAAATTAAATTGACTAGTTCAGTCCAAAAACCACAAAATACATCAGCTAAACAGATATATGTCAATTGACTACACAATGATACATGTCAATTGAGTACACAAGCATTGTTAACAAGTTCCCTACCAAACTAAACAATACATGTCAATTGACTACACAATAATAATTAACTAAACAATCAACTAAACTAGGAAGAACCATAATGAATTCTACTTCACTATCCAGGCAGCAAAGAATTCAACAAATTTGCCCAAGACCCAATTATCACCATCATTAGTTGTACAACTCTTTCTTCCAATTTTTTGAATTTAGCATTTCAAGTTTGTTCATGGCTTCCATGTCAATTAATTTTTCTCTCACTTGTCTCTTTCAATCGTAACGACATTCAAAGACGACTTCAGGTCTCTTATTTCAAGCTGGGAACCATCCGTGGATATTTCATCTTCCCATTCAAAATAACCACATGAATTATTCTGCCAAAGAAACATTTAAAAGATTCAATTTTTTTTCAAATCAAACCAGCTAGAAAGATTATAGAGATTAGACAAATTCATATCGACACCTTACCTTAGGGCGTGCACATTTGTAAAATTTCCTACTGGGGTTAGAGGGAGTGGTTGATGTGAAATGGTTGGCAGTAATACCACATCGACACCTTCTCTGAGAAGAAGTACTGCTCTGCGACATTGATGAAGATGAGAGAGGATAAAGTCGAGCAAAGGATAAGAAACCCTATTTTTATTCGACTGGTATTGTTTTTAGGGGGAATTATTATAAAATGGGGCGGGTTATTACATGGGGCGGGTTAAAAAAGTCTAGTTGGCAATATATTGACTGGTTGGCACATTATTATGGGGGACCCAGTTGCCACATAGGAGATCCGTTAGATTTAGGTACAAATACTCCTACTTTAATAGCGGCAGGTATTATTTTAGCCGGAAAGTAGAACGGGGTATTAACGTGGATAATTTTCAATAGTAGGGGTACAATTTTGGCCATTTCCCCTTTAAATTAATTGCTATCCATGTAGTTTGTGTTGGTGAACTTGTGTGTCACGACCCAAAGTCCCTCCGAAGGAGTCATGGCACCTAGTCTTTAAGCTAGGTAAGCCTAACATTAACTGAAATAACATTTATATTCACTAACTTCAAATTTTATATAATTTTGAACAATTAAAATTCCCAAAATCGGGTACAAGTCATAAGCCTTTCTAAGAGTAGTTATACAAAATAAATACGTCACGGTTTTAGAAAAAAAGGAACAAATGGAAATAAGTACAAATGAAGGTGACTCCGAGGCCTGCGAATGCAGCAACAAGTTTACCTTGAATCCCCACCGCGACGATCCGTATAGCTACTACTGATCAAATATCTGGATCTGTACGAAAAAAATGTACAAAAGTGTAGTATGAGCATATCACGGCGGTGCCCAGTAAGTATTAAGACTAACCTAGATAGGGTAGTGACGAGGAACAGTCAAGACACCTACTGGTCAAATGAATTGAACAGGATGTGATAATAAAATATCAATATAAAGATAACAAAGTAATATCAACAGTAGGGAGAAATCAAACTACAAACAGTAGAAACAATAAAGGGAAACACGGATGAAAATGAAAGATAACCAAGTAGATTAACACCAACACAGCTGGGACACAGACAATTAAAAATGTGTCGAATAAAGAAGGCAATGGTAACTCAATCAATCACATCATTACTGATACACAATTCCAAATCCTCGATGTCTCATATCATAACCTCAATTTCCAAAACCTTTAGCACACATGGCACCTTGTGCCCACATATTTTAATCTCACTTTTCACAACAACATCCTCGTGCTACCCAATAGGTAATGCTCGTAACGAATGCAATCAAGATATCTAAGGAGCCTCATTTATACAACATAAGGTAGATTACAGTTTCTAAACTAATTAAGAAATCAGCAAGAAAAGATGAAGTTATTTTTAGAAATCATTTGAATAACGAAAATACCCCTTTCAAATAAAATACAACATCGAATGAATTGTTATATTTACTATAGGATTTAAATAAATTAAAACTTAGTAGAAATTCCTTTTAAAGTAAGATTTAATATCTTCGGGTTAAGAAAATTTAATTGAGAAACTATTTGGAGTAAAACATAAAATTTATAGAAATTTGAATTATTGAAATGTGTATATATACACGGCGAGTTCAAATTTAAAAGTCATATATAGCAGTGTAATACTAATTTTTTATTTTAAATCATGTTATTACTAATAACTTAACAGGACAGGAGGAAATGAGTCAACGTAGTAAATTTACATTAAAAATTAATTCACCTTTCAGGGAAAGAATTCAAGGAACAACGACAAGTCAACAACTCAATGCCAATAATCCGATCCTCAGTGAACCCGAAATACAAATTATCAAAGTTTTAAACAAATGAACTAGGGTCTTCACAGTATTCAGCTATAATTAAATCCTAAATGAAATATAAAACCACCAACTAACTTGTACATCCCGATCCCACCAATCTTCCCTTATTCCTCTGTATCAATTACAATAAAAGTAAATAGTATATATATTTATTGCGGCGTCCAATTCGATCCCACCGATCCTCCCTTATTCCTCCTTAATTATTACAATAAGAGTAAATAGTGTATATATATATATATATATATATATATATATATATATATATATATATATATATAACCATATTAGTAACAACATGATCATTCACCCTTATTAGTCCTTGTTGTGGCGTCCAACCCGATCCCACCAGTCCACCCTTATTACTCTTCAATATATATATATATATCACCCTTATTCCTCTTGTTGCGGCGTGCAACCCGATCCCATATGTCTACCCTTATTACTCCTTGTGGCGGCGTGCAACCCGATCCCACCAGACAACATCAATTCTCCCTTATTCCTCCTCAACATATCAACAACCAGATTAGTTTAAAATCAACACCAATATCAACTCAACAACCCAATCTCAAGGATTTCTACCACCAAGTGTACACGACAACAAGAGAATCACGGAAAAACCAAGAAGCACAACAATCTTAACAAAACCATAAGACATAATAAGCATGTGATAATTACACTGACAACCACAACAATTTGGACACATAGCATATATGTAAGGGGTCATAGAGAAATTCACAATTAAGAGATAACAAAACAATAAGGAGAACAATCACTTTAATTAAGGCAAATAAGGTTCAAGTAACCAGTAAGAGTTAGAGGAAAGCTAACAACATCGTATGGAGCATATAGAGGTAAAACAAGAAATTAGGAAACCCAATCATATCGGAAAACTTCTCACTTAATGAACATAAGGACCTAGGAACTCTAAAGGCAAATTTCCCACAAATAAGTCCGAGCACACACTCGTCACCTCGCGTGCACAGACTACAATTAGTATAGAAACTCAAATCCTAAGGGGAAGTCCCCCACATAAGGTTAGGCAAGATACTTACCTTAATCCGGCCAATTCAATACTCAATTTAGCTTTTCCTTTACCAATTCATCAACGCACGGGTCAATATAGCCAAAAACGACTGGAATACATCAAACAATGCAAGAGAAAATAATTTCAATTAACAAAACTATGATTCTTACACAATTTGCAAATAGTCAACAAAAGTCAACTCCCCGAGCTCGCACCTCGGAACCCGACAAAACTTACTAAACTGAATACCCATTCTGATACGAGATCAAACATATGAAAATTATCTAATTCCGACACCATTTGGTCCCTCAAATTATCATTTTATATTTTTGAAAGATTTCACAATTTTCCCCAAATTTTCCTTTAGATTCTCATGAATTTGATGTTAAATCTAAGATACAATCACAAAATATAGTTGGAAATTGATTAGAGATACTTACCCAATGATTTGGTATGAAAATCTTCTTTCAAAATCACCCACTCTCGGAGTTAGGGTTCAAAGAATATGAAAAATGAGCAAAAACTTGGAATACTCAGCTTTTAGCAGGATGCAGATGTCGCATTTGCGACATTGGATTCGCAAATGCGAACTCGCAAAAGCGAAGAAAGCTTCGCAAATGCGAAGTCTGGACTTACCCTGCTAAGGTCGCATTTGCGACAGAAACTTCGCAAATGCGAAGGTCGGCTTTCGCAAATGCGGCAGCCTCATCGCAAATATGAGAAATGTCCAGCCGCACAGGCATCGCAAATGCGATGGTTCTTCGCAAATGCAGTGGCCGCATTTGCGACCAAAATATCGCAAATGCGAAGAAACGAGAACCAGAAAATCAAAATTCATGAGAGCTCTTCCGAGATAACTCTGAAACCCACCCGAGCCCTCGGGACTCCAAACCAAGCGCCCGCACAAGTCTGAATAAATAACACAAACTCACATGCGCGATTGGAACACCAAAATAACCTCTAGACCCATGAATCGGATCCCAAAATGCATGAAAATTACTATGAACTTGAAGAACTTCTAGAATTGCAATCAAGCGTCCGAACTATATCAAATCAACTCCAAACGATAAAATTTTTTGTAGGCAAGTCCCTAATGACATAACAGAGCTGTTCCAATTTTTGGAATCTCATTCCAACCTCAATAACACAAAAGTCAACTATGAGTCAAACCTCTCCATTTTCAAAACTTTAACTTTTTCAACTTTCGCCGAAATGCCTCAAATTACTCTACGGGCCTCCAAAACCAAATCCAAACGCACGCCTAAGTCCAAAATCACCATACGAAGCTATTGAAATCATCCAAACTCATCCTGGAGCCGTTTACCCAAAAGCAAATTTCGGTCAAATTCTCACTGTTTAAGCTTCCAAAACTAAATTCTTTCTTCCATTTCGACTCCGATTCATCCGGAAATAGGACCCAACCATGCACACAAGTAGATACATATAATATGAAGCTACTTGTGACCTTAAATTGCCGAACCGGACGCAATTTCTCAAAATGACCAGTCCGGTCGTTACATCCTCCCCCACTCAAACATACGTCCGTACTCGAACATGCCTGAAGTCAATCTAAAACCATCGAACCACTGAATGAGCTCATCATACATACACCCGGGGAAGATTCCCCATCACCCAAACCTAGGTAGGATTGGCAATACAACTTAACGGAAGGTCTCATCTCCTCCTCAGTCCATAACCTTATAACAGAACCCAATCCTCAACGTCTGAAATTCATCATAGGACCCGAATCCCACATTATCACACTATATGAACCTGAATAAGCTGAATCGAGCCAAAAATTCCAATCCCGAATACAAGCACATGATGTCTGACCACTATAGCTGATCGAATAACATCCCGGATGTCGGCAATACACTTCACATTGAATATAACCTTGTTCCGGATATCCATAACACTACCCATGATAAAGAACATGCGGATATTCATAGCTGATCATGAAGTCAATAAGTCGAGAAGCTCTCTCACCCACCAAGGGCCATTACCCAAATCTTAGCAGAAACACTCTCATACTTCCAAACACTCCTCACCCCCTACCATAGTACTAATCTCAGGTCTAAGAACCTCATCTCAGCCAATACAAGCAGCCCAACTAACAACCCATCATGGAACCACACGGATTCTCACACTACACAGTTCGTACACCAAACCGGCAATTCAATTATGCAGTACAAATAAAGGAAAGCAAAATATAAGAATTATCTAACAAGTACAACATGTGTAACAACAAAAGTATAGTTTTCATCAAATCATCCCACAGAGGAAAAACACAACACCAAATAAACACAAGAAAAGGGTATCCCACATAACATCCGCTGCGACGTGCAGCCCACTCCCAAATGCTCATCGAGCCAAAATGTTCAGGTTTACTGATCACATGAATACCGTTATCGGGAACAACAGAGTGCATAAGTAAAACTGTGGGAACAATGAATAGAAGTAATAAAACATGAGAGAAGCAAGCACAACTAAGGTGCAATGAGAAAATCGACATCACAAGGGCTATCTCGCCCACATCGCCATAAGGCCTGAACGGAATTACAATATGCATGGGGAATAAATACAACCTCACCTCCTAACACAACATAAAAGAGTAGTATATAACATAGGCTAGGGGCACAAATAGTATCCATTCTGCCTGATAACATAACTATAATGACAATCTCACAAGAGCCCATATACTTGGCCTGATACAAAATACATATTCTCGCTGATCTTCCAAATAGCTCCCAACCAAATCCTGATCCTTTCCAATTAGGTAAATATTCTTCAAAAAGATCCACAGCAACATATCGATAATACATGCTATTAATTATCCCATTCTCAACATTTCTTCACAATCCACCAATAGGAAAATAATCTACATATGGGGACATTTAGTCCCAAAGCCTCAGGAACACTAAAATCTTCATGCCCGAACTCAACTACGCAAATCAAATGGATGATACATCACTCACATTCGATCATCCTGTCTAAGCACACATATAGAATTTCCGTTCGCGTAACAAGACATGAACCTCGAAAGCCTCAAAACCAAGTAATCACCATGCTATTAGTCATGCACCCGCAAACCAAAACTCAAGGTCCTTTCCAAAAATGCACACTCTTCACATATGATATCTGACAATGCCAACACTCTATTAATTTCTAATACCTATCCATGAGCAAACCACAACGTACAACATATTCCTTATCCCCATAGTAGACCGCTAGCTCAAGCCGTTGCCAAACCATTGAGAACCCTCCGAGATCTGCACGCACGCAACTAAGCCATCAGGACTGCACCTCTCCAACTTGACCGAGTCACACAAATCGTCCAATACAAAGGCATTGCCACAAATGCCAGTAGAGGATTCCTACTCAAAAGGACCAATTACTTCCATTGACATGCTGACCCATCACCACGGAGTTGGCCCATTTCTTCGGATAGTCAATATGCAATAATCCCAATCAAAGCCCCAAATACAAATGATCCTAACACGAACCACGTAGCCCAGAAGATCATAAACCACTGCATTTCCTCGGAAGCACCCCGTCCTACCGCAACCATGATACCTAAGTTGAATAGACATTCTGTGAATCTGAAGTTGTTTCTCCGATTCCCCTTGATACTGGAATGTAGATTAATTAATGAGCAGAAACACCATAAGCCTCAATGTCATCCCACACAAGATCTTAGACCTTAGTCACATATAAATTCTGGGAACCTACCAATACCACATATACACATACCTCAGGCTAAAACTGACGTAAATCTGACTCTACAATCTGAATGCCGCTAATAGACTCCTCCACTTGGCGCAAAGCTATAGAAAACATCATCTGATGATCCGCAAAACTAACCTTCACAACTCGTATAACACAAATCACAAGGTACTTCAATACCACCAAATATCCTCAATCAATATCCACCTCGTGACCCCGCCACAATCTCAGCGACTAACCAGGCAATTAAACATTCTCAAGCCCGCACTCATTAACCAGATGCTGAGAACCGTTGCGCCTCCATATGAACAACTGAATAGTCTCTCAATGCCTCTGTACCTTCAGTTTGGACAACATATTGAGACAATGTCTGAGCATCCCTGACTCCCTCGTAGCCCGTCTGTGGCATCATGAACCACTGGCGCATAGCAGACACTGAGAGTGTAATATCATACACGAGTGAATGTAAAAGAGCATAAGTTATATACTTCAAGCTGAATCAATATCGCACGATAAGGAATGAAAGAAGTGGAATTTCCTAATAGTTCTGTAGCCTCTCTAAGATAAGTACAGACATCTCCGTACTGATCCGCACAGCTACTACCGATCAAATACCTGGATTTGTACAAAAAAATATACAAAAGTGTAGCATGAGCACATCACGGCGGTGCCCAGTAAGTATCAAGACTAACCTTGGTGGGATAGTGACGAGGAACTGTCAAGACACCTACTGGTCAAATGAATTGAACAGGATGTGATAATAAATTATCAAGATAAAGATAACAAAGTAATATCAACAGTAGAGAGAAATCAAACTACAAACAATAGAGACAATAAAAGGGAAGCACAGATGAAAATGAAAGATAACCAAGTAGACTAATACCAACATAGTTGGGACACGGACAAGTAAAAATATGCTCGAATAAAGAAGGCAATGTTAACTCAATCAATCACATCATTTCTGATACACAATTCTGAATCCTCAATGTCTCATATCATAACCTTAATTTCCAAAACCTTTAGCACACATGGTACCTTGTGCCAACATATTTCTATCTCACTTTGCACAACAACATCATCATGCTACCCAGTATGTAATGTCCGTAACGAATGCAATCAAGATGTCCAAGGAGCCTCATTTATACAACATAAGGTAGATTTTTGTAAACCAATTAAGAAATCATCAAGACAAGATAAAGTTATTTTTAGAAATCATTTGAATAAAAAAATACCTTTTTCAAATAAAATACAACATCGAATGAATTATTACCTTTACTATATGAATTAAATAAATTAAAATTTAGTAGAAATTCCTTTTAAAGTAAGATTCAATATCATCGGGTTAAGGAAATTTAATTGAGAAAGTAATTGGACTAAAACATAACATTTATAGGAATTTGAATTATTGAAAGGTGTATATATACACCGCGAGTTCAAATTTAAAAGTCATATATAGCAGTGTAATACTAATTCCTTTATTATAAATTACAATATTATTAATAACTTAACAGGACAGGAGGAAATGAGTCAACATAGTAAATTTACATTAAAAACTGATTCACCAAAGTAATAGTTTTAGGGAAAGAATTCAAGGAACAAGGTAAGTCAACAACTCAATGCCAATAACCCGATCCTCACAACTCAGTGAAACCCGAAATATAAATTATCAAAGTCTTAAACAAATGAACTACGGTCTTCACAATATTCAGCTATAACCAAATCCTAAATGAAATGTAAAACCACCAAATAACTTGTACATTCAAAGATGAATATATATATTGATGCGACGCGCATCCCGATCCCACTAATCCTCCCTTATTTGTCCATATCAGTTACAATAAAAGCAAATAGTATATATATTTGTTGCAGCGTGCAACCCGATCCCATCGATCCTCCCTTATTCCTCCGTAACAATTACAATAAAAGTAAATGGTATATATATATATATATATATATATATATATATATATATATATATATATATATATATATATCACCATATCAGTAACAACATGAGCATTCACCCTTATTACTCCTTATTACGGTGTGCAACCTGATCCCACCAGTCCACCCTTATTACTCCTCAATATATATATCACCCTTATTCCTCCTGTTGCGGTGTGCAACCCGATCCCACATGTTCACCCTTATTACTCCTTGTTGCGGCGTGCAGCCCAATCCTACCAGACAACATCAATTCTCCCTTATTCCTCCTCAACATATCAACAACCAGACATAGTTTAAAATCAACAACAATAACAATTCAACAACCCAATCACAAGAATTTCTACCACCAAGAGTATGAGTACACGACAACAAGAGAATCACGGAAAAACCAAGAAGCACAACAACCTTAACAAAACCACAAGATGTTATAAGCACGTGATAACTACACCGACAACCACAATAATTTGGACACATAGCATATATGCACGGGGTTATAGAGGAATACACAATTAAGAGATAACAAAACAATAAGGAGAACAATCAATTCAATTTAGGCAAATCAGGGGCTAGTAACCAGTAAGAGTTAGAGGAAAGATAACAACATCGTATGGAGTATATAGAGGTAAGAAATTAAGAAACCCAATCATATCGGAAAACTTCTCATAATGAACATAAGGACCTAGGAACCCTAAAGGCAAATTTCCCACGAATAAGTCTGAGCACACACTCGTCAAATCACGTGCACGGACTACAATTAGCATTGAAGACTCAAATCCTAAGTGGGAGTCTCCCACACAAGGTTAGGCAACATACTTACCTAAATCCAGCCAATTCAATACTCAATTTAGTTTTTTCATTACCAATTCATCAACGCTCGGCTCAATCTAGCCAAAACCAACTTGGATACATCAAACAATACAAGAGAAAATAATTTCAATTAACAAAACTATGATTCTTACACAATTTGTAAAAAGTCAACAAAAGTCAACTCCCCAAGCCCGCACCTTGGAACCCGACAAAATTTATAAAAAATGAATACTCATTCCGATACGAGTTCACTCATATAAAACTTATCTAATTCCGACACCATTTGGTTCCTCGAATCATCATTTTACATTTTTGAAAGATTTCATAATTTTTCCCAAATTTTCCTTTGGATTCTCATGAATTTGATGTTAAATCTAAGATATAATCACAAAATATAGTTGGAAATTGATTAGAGACACTTATCCAATGATTTGGTATGAAAATCTTCTCTCAAAATCGCCCACTCTCGGAGTTAGGGTTCAACGAATATGAAAAATGAGCAAAAACTCGGAATACCTAGCTTTTAGTAGGTTGCAGATTTCACATTTGTGACACTGGGTTCGTAAATGCGAACTCGCAAAAGCGAAGAAAGCTTCGCAAATGAGAAGCCTGGACTTACCCTGCTAAGGTCGCATTTGTGACAGAAACTTCGCAAATGCGAAGGTCGGCTTTCGCAAATGCGGCAGCCTCATCGCATATGCGAGAAATGCCCAGCCGCCCAAGCATCACAAATGCGATGGTTCTTCGCAAATGCGGCGGCCGCATTTGCGAGCAGAACGTTGCAAATGCGAAGAAACCAGAACTAGAAAATCAAAATTCATGAGAGCTATTCTGAAATTACTCTGAAACCCACCCGAGCCCTCGGGGCTCCAAACCAAGCGCCCACACAAGTCTTAATACATAACACAAACTCGCCTGCGCAATCGGAACACCGAAATAACCTCTAGACCCACGAATCGGATGCCAAAACACATAAAAATCACTATGAACTTCAAGAACTTTTTGAATTGCAACCAAGCGTCCGAACTATATCAAATCAACTCCAAACGACACCAAATTTTGTAGACAAGTCCCAAATGACATAACAGAGCTGTTCCAACTTTCGGAATGACATTCCGACCTCAATAACACAAAAGTCAACTATGGGTCAAACTTATCCATTTTTCAAACTTTAACTTTTCCAATTTTTGCCGAAATGCCTCAAATTATCCTACGGGCCTCCAAATCCAAATCTGAACGCACGCCAAAGTCCAATATCACCATACGAAGCTATTGACATCATCCAAAACTCATCCTGAAGCCGTTTACCCAAAAGTCAAATTCCGGTCAAATTCTCACCGCTTAAGCTTCCAAAACTAAATTCCTTATTTTATTTCGACTGCGATTCATCTAGAAACAGGACCCAGCCATGCACACAAGTCGATATAGATAATATAAAGCTGCTCGTGACCTCAAACTACCGAACTGGACGCGATTGCTCAAAACGACCAGTCGGGTCGTTACATCATGTTATGATAAACTTGAAGTGCTTCTTTTTGCCGGCACATTATGTAAATTGGTTAGAAATGTGATCTTAAACTTAGAAATTTTTCATATCTAATTAAAGGTAAGCAATTTAAGATCATAAGCTTAATTATATTTTTTCTTAAATTTTGTAGCGAGTCAAACTATATCACATAAAGTTAAATTCAAAATTTGAACTTATGGGTTCAAATTCAAAATTCTACACGTCTCTTCTAATTTACTGGCGCAAAATTTATTATATTTGTACTTGTTTAGTATATTTTTTAAATATATACATAATTTAAGTTAAAGTTACTAAGTTTCAATTCACCCCTAACTCATTTACTAGATCCCCTGCATTATATAATTTTTTTTTTCTTTCTTAAATTTTATTTGAGTTAAACTACGTCATATAAATTTAATCGGGGAATTACTATTTAGTGGCTTATGGAGTATCTTTAGTAAATAGTAAGGTTAGTTGAAGGCCACGTTTACTTCATTGCAGCCAGAAAAGTAAAAAGTAGTTTCTAATATAAATACAAAAATATTACGCTATATAATACTCGACTAACAATAAAGAAAGGCACATCGGCTAGGGTGAAATTAAAAAAATAGTCAGATTTACAAGTAATTGAAAATAGCCACAGTTTTAAAAGTAATCAAAATTTAGCTATTTCTGTATGTAAAAATAAATCTGAATGAAAACAGTGTTTAAAATCTTAAAAATATTCCAGCATAATATACTGGAGTTCGAATTTTTTATATGTGATTTTCAGCATAATATATTGGAGTTCCAGCATAATATACTGGTCCAGCATAATATGCTGGAAGTTCATACACAGGTGCTCCAATCTTCTGTATATTATGCTGGAACTTTTCGTGTGCTGGAGTTCCAGCATAATATACTGGAAGTTCATACACAGGTGCATCAATCTTCAGTATATTATGTTAGAACTTTTCATGTTACAACAAAATAATGACTATTTTTCAATGACTTTGAAAACACTGACTATTTTTATTTACCAGTCCAAAAACAAGGTAGCCCGTGTTATTTTCATTTTTCACTAATTACTTGTAGTACTCACAAGATTTAACAAATGGCCTCTAGAAACCTTTTATTATAAAATTACATTTTGAAAAGTAAGTGTCAGCTTTTGGTATCATAGAAAGACATAGAAGACGAGGTCTATGTGACTGAAAGAACAAAAAGCTCATCAACCACGTCCATGCCGAAAGTAACATTTGATGTGGTTTGCCACTCTTGCTGCACGACTGGTCATCTTTGCTTTAAAACTATGCCAATTCATCATTACATTTTTTTTGTTCGTTATTCGAAATTTACTTATCTTATTAATTTGGATTCATGCAAAATAGAGCTCGCTAAGGAGGATATATAAAGGATAAAGTGCACCTTACCAAAATGAAATTTTATTCGTAGAGCTCGAATTCAAGATATGGGAGAAAATGCATATAGTTTCGACTGCGTGTTCGACTGAATCTAATAACTTTGACATAAACCTTGTGTGTATCTTACGAAATTAAATATGTACAAATTATAAATTTGGAGTCTGAACTTATAAATTTCGTACAAATCTTGATTTCGTTCTTTATTGAAATCTATTATTAAAGATGGAAGGATTAGGGATGGCAAACGGTGCGGGACGGTGCGGTTGCGGGGCACACCCGCGTAGACTCTAACCCGCCCCGCAAAACAAAATTTACTTTTTCTAACCGCCCCGCCCAGCGAATGCTGAAAACCGCCATGCTCGCCCCGCACCGCCTCATTTGCCATCCCTGGAAGGATCCTAACAATCCCTTTAATTTGCACCTACTAGTGGTGCGCAATTCATCATGATATCCACTGTGTAGCAAGTAGTTTTCTCAAACTTTATTTCTTTGAGTGGCATATTTTAGTGCATGTTTGTTACGGATGTTTGTAGGTTTGGAACATAAGAGTAGCACCCTTCTGGCCCTTTTGTAATCCTCTGCCCTTAAAGTTGGGCAAAGCAAGGGAAGCATAATTATGATTAGTTGTTTTTTTGGCTTAAACCTGCAAGAAAATGGCAAGTTTAGTTTGTTAATTACTTTAATTACCAGTCTAATCAATGGGACAAATGGCATGCCATGCGTTGTACGTCACTGGGCCCATGACTGACTCATGATGGTCTTACAAAAAAAACAAGCATTTACCTATTTTAAAATCTTAAGTTGATGGGTGAAGAATAATAAATAAAAAAAATCATTTGGTGACCAAATTACAGATAAACTAGGTTTCGCCGAATGTTTGCTCAAGTCATATGTAAGTCAACAGATTTTCAAAGAAGTTTCTTCTTTTATTTTTTTTTGAAGGAAAAAGTTTATATCATTACTTTGAAAAAACGTATTGACATTAGCATGAATTTTGCCCGTATCATGTTGGCTAATTGGCCTTAACTGATTTGTAAGTAAAGAGGATAAGCAATTTTTTAAGGTGATGATAATCAATTTTGCTATTAAGATGATTTAATCATTTAAATATCCTTAAAGTTATTTACAGAAAAAATAAATCTAAAACTATCTTTACATGAAAAAAGATAGATAAAGACAACAATAACATAACATATCTAGCGTATTATTCAATTGGGGTACGGGGACTGTGTTTACGCAGACCTTATCCCTACCTTATGCATGTAGAGAGGTTATTTCCAGTAGACCTCGGCTCAAGTTTAACATTAAAAAATGAATAAAAACTAATGACAAAAATGAAATGAGGAGATAGCTAGGAGTTTTTGCTTTTGGGAAGGTATTTCGGAGGTTACCAAAAAATTAGAGATTTTTAGAGACAGAATACTAAATTTTAGTTGAATCAAAAATGTTTATAAGCTGAAAATTATACTCCATATTTATGATTTTTGTTAATTTTGCCTTATAAATACTTGACTTATTATGAACACATTTGATGTTTACTTAGTATGTAGATAAACCAAACAACACTTATAGCCCCTCTCGATTAGCTGGTTAAAATATATAATAAGCATCAAGTGCAAATAATTTTTGAAAGTAATTTTGAATAAGTAGTTACTATGTATTAAAATAGAAGTGTTGAAATTGTTCAAGACACGTACAAACACAATTGCCTTTGAGGCCTGTGGAATAAGAGTGAATAATCAACTGTCTCGCCAATATTTTAAAAGAACAAACCAAATATAGCTAAGCCTGCACAAGTTGATTAGCTGTGGTGCTGAGCCTTTGTAGCGTTTTTGTGAAACAGTGGTGAGCCCCAGTTTTTGTTCAAATGGCGGACAATTAAAAGGAACTTGAAAAAACAAGAGCATGGAGATGCCACTTATTATTATTTGCCTTTCCCTAAGTTTGGAATCATTTGAATGGTACGAATATTGGCCACGTTTCAGAATGTATATGACGACCCTTTCATATCAACTGTCATCAAATTGATTTTGATTCACACTCAAATATTTATTTACCCGTAAAATGGTACAGTTGAATTTGTAGTATGATTTATAAACATATGAATTAAATTGATCCGAATAAATAAAATAGCAAAATGCAAACATAGTAAATAAGGATATATAATTGAAGAAAAGAATAGCCGGAGCTTCAGAATGCCCCACCTGTGAGCACGTAATTTTTGTCTAATATATACAATTACTCCTAAAAATTCAAAAAAATAGCTTTTAATTATTTTATAGAATTTTAGAAATTTTTCTATATTTTACTTGATTTGTTTTGTGTGTATTTGTGCTTGGTACATTTTTAGTAGCATTTTAAATCCTAAAAATAACAAAAATATTTTAATCTTTACATTTTTAGATTTTGAATTGCATTTTTAAAATATTAAAATACCAAAAAATACATTGGTCACTTTACATGCATTGTTAGTTAAATAAATTAGTTAATTGTTAATAAATAGTTAAATGAGTTAATTTCGCAAATTAGTTTTAAATTAGGTGTTATTAAGATAAGTGGTCAATTTTAAAATAAAATAAAGAAAGGAAAGAGGGGTCAGCCGAATTGGGCCAGTTTCAACAGCCCAATCTCCATGTCTGCCTAGTCCACATTCTTACGTGGCCTGCTCCTTTGTAGCATTACAAACAACATCGTTCTAAATTTCCCACTCACTAAAACAACCCCAATCCCCTCCAATCAGATAGAGATGAACCCCTCCCCCTCTACACAAAAAACCCTAGTCGTCCCCCTATTCCCCTATCCTCTAACGACGCACCCCTTCCCTCAGAAAAAAAAACCCTAGCCGACCCATCTCTCACCTCACTCTGCCTCTGTTCATTCTCCTCTCCTCACTCACACAGAGATCTCTTATAAAACCAAGCTAAAAAAAGATATTCTGGATTCAAAAAATCTGAATTCCAGATTTGAAAAAAAATAAAAAATTCTCATAAGCAAAAAACATAAAGATATAAAAAAGGGGAATTTGAAGCTGGTTTCCAGTTCTTACTTGATTTGCTGCATGTTTTTCTGGGTTTTAGGAAGCTTTTGAGCTGTTTTTTACTGCTGGATTTGTTTGTTTCAAATTGCTGAGTTTCATTTCTACAACCTCAGACCTTTATTTTGGTTGAGTTCATTCGTTTTCTACTATTAGGTATATGGATCTTCATCTGTTATCCTTTATTTCGAGTTTAGGAATAAAACTTGAGTTGTTCATGTCCAGTTTGTGATTGATCTCCTAGATCTGGTCTATTTAGTTTCTAAATCTGCCTAATTCTCCTTTTTTGATTAATATTTGATGCTATAAAACATGTTTCAATTAAATGTCCAAGTCGTTAAGTAATTGTTGATTAAGTTGATACGGTTTGTTGACAGAACTCGCCTCCTAAAAACAATAATTCGTGCTTAAGGTGAGCTTACAGGATCAAACTAATTCCAATTATTTTTTTAGCTGTTTAATTAATAATAGTTGTTTTCTTGTGAATTGAGAATCTGGTAGGGAAATGAAAGCATGCAGCCTAAGAAATCCCTTTTTATGAAATTTAGCGTAACTATGGCCTAGATCTGGATTTGTATTAGTACAATTTTGTAATTCACATGATGAACATCAATATGTATGATCGAAATTCCCTACTCTTATAATTAATTGAACCATTTATTAGAATTTATTTTTTTGGTAATATATTCAAGTTTCATGTTTGCTAGGCATATTTCAGTAGTCCAGATCCATCTTTCGAATTTAAAAAAAAGGGATTTAATTTGTTGCATGTGCCATTGGGCCTGTGTACGAAGCAAGAGTTAATTGGACTCTACAGCTATATGGCCCATGAGATTTCCAAGGTTTGTAAAGAATTTGTTCACTTATCAAAGGGCAAGCAGTTTGGAAAGGCACGTTTGGGCCTCAATATGTGGCCTCTTTGCATCTTACTAAGACCTATATACATGGTTGTCTAGTTACAATTTTTATCAGTTTGAAATCATTGATGAAGAAGAACAGATTATGCTTTCCCACAAATTAATTCCATAATATTTAGACCTTCACATGCAATCTCAAATTTAGAAACAAAAAAAAATAAATAAGCTATAAACATTCGTAGCTTGCTTTAGGCGCGATTAATCATAAATCATTGTGACTATGAGTACGGTTCTCGTGGTATAGTCATAATATATAATCCACAATCCGATTGCGCGTTTTACGCGACTCGACCATAACTTCAAATAATAATAATAAACATGTTGTAAATCGCGGGTGCATTTTACGTGGCGCGGTTAGCAATGTGTACCAAAACAACGAATGAACGACATAGTAACTTGTTCGAATAAATTTCACAAATACTAAAAGCGGTTTAAATAAAATAAAAACAGTAAAGAGTAAAATGCACAATAAGTCTAAAACATACAATAATTCAAATAATTAAGCTAGATATTAATTGTTAAGCAACCGTGCTAAAACTATGGGACTCGAGAGTGCCTCACACCTTCTCCCGAGTTAACAGAATTCCTTATCCGGTCTCCTGTATTCGAGAACCATAAATAGAGTCAATTTTTTCAATTTGGGATTTTAAAATAAACCGGTGACTTGGGACACCATATTAATTATCCCAAGTGGCGATTCTAATTAAATAAATAATCTCATTTCGAATAATGTCACTTTAATTGAAAATACTTTCTATTTTTTCGAAAAAAGGAGGTGTGACAGCTTTGGCGACTCTGCGGGGATCAAACCCAGAACCTCTAATTCAGGGTTCAGAATTCGAGCTTAGAATAAATATTATACTTGAATTTTTTTTATTATTTAATTTTTTATATATTTGAGCCTAATGTGCTAAATGCCACTTTTTACCGATTTGATATTGTTTGAACTATATATAAAACTATTATGATACCCTTCTTCTCTGAGTCTTCTAAATCTTCTGGGAAGCGTGTGCTTCGCGTGACTTCTTTTCTGTTAGAGTCATACCTTAATTTTAGAATAAGGATCGGACAAGTTGCAAAGCCAGTGAAGATTATGTATTCCTGGTACGTTGCCCCCTCCCCCCTCCCCCTGGCTCGAGTTGTCCGCTCGAGTAAGCCAGGTCTAGAACAACATACCCTAGGATTTTATACCTAAAATAACATAGCCTCATGCCAGATCCCTAGTAGGAAAATTTGTTTGCATCACGTACATTTGACTTTGGGGATTCAACGCTTGGGTTGGGTTCATCCAGGACAGGTGTACCCAATATAAAAGATCATCCTGATGCATTTTACGTGCTATTTGTGCATATGCTTGTTTCGGCTTACATGTTGACCGACTTCTAGAGTAGGGAAAGAAAATCAAGAAAAAACCAAGAGTGAGGTAGGAGAGAGAAAATTTCCCGGTTCTGAAATGTCACGACCCAACTTTCCCTCTATTTAGGTATCGTGATGACACCTAGTCTTAGGGACTAGGTAAGCCTAACATTTTCAGAATAACAACAATAATAGAAGAATATCTAACAATTTGAAAAGGAAATCTCCACAAAATTTAGAATTCTCAAAATCGGCGGTACAAGTTATACGCTCAAGAGAGTTCTCTACAACTTCTAAAATATAGCTGTCTCGAAATAAGAGTGAACAATGTAAATACAAATTAAGAAGGTGACTCTGAAGCCTGCGAACGTAGCAGCAGGTTTACCTTGAGTCTCCACAGCAACGGTCCGCACATCTACTAGCTATCTAATACTTGGATCTATACAAAAATATACAGAAGTGTAGAATGAGCACACCACAACGGTGCCCAGTAAGTATTAAGACTAACCTCGGTGGAGTAGTGATGAGGAATAGTCAAGACACCTATTAGTCTAATAAATTGAACAAGTATAAGTATAGGGACAACAGTTCATGATTTCTACATAAAGACTACGTGATATGGCTAACAATACAGTAATTGCAATAAGGAAAGAAACAGCAAGTAACAGCAGAACACCATAATAAGGACACAGAAGAGTGAACGGAAATACAACCCAAATCCGAAATCACAAATATAGTAAAGACAAGTGATAACTCAGCAACTACGATAGTTTTTACATCAGGTCTTAGCCAATAAACTCCAATCAATTAGTCAAATCCTTCAAGTATAAATCTGTCACGGCCCGGATTTCCCACTCTTGGGAGTCGTGATGGCGCCTACTAGTGAAAGCTAGGCAAGCCAATCATTCCAAATATTTTACCTTTTCCATTTTTAATCCTTTAACAGTTATGAATTAACATTATATAAACAGCGGAAATAATAAAGCAGAAGAATGAAATGTAACAATTTAATAATAATAACGATACCAATCCATAAACATAAGCTACCCAGAACTAGTGTCACAATCTCACAGGCTATCTAAGAATACTACAAACAGGGTCCGAACAAAATATACATGTCTGTCTCTGATATAATAAAGAACAGAAGAAAAACTAGATAGGAAGGGGACGCCAAGTCCTGTAGACGCCTGCAGGACTACCCTGGGTCGCCTGATGGACTGAAGGCAACAACCTCACTGTGGTCCAAAAGCTGCAGCACCGGGATCTGCACACAGTGTAGAGTGTAGTATCAACACAACCGACCCCATATGCTGGTAAGTGCCTAGCCTAACCTCGGAAAAGTAGTGACGAGGCTAGGACAAGACTACCAAATAAACCTATGCAGTTATATCATATATATCAAGTAATAATGGCAGAAACTAGCATTTAAAGATGGGAAGGGGAAACATGCTGCGGGGAACATCATGTACAAACAAATCTCAGTAAAGAAGTGAAAGGAATACAAAAATTCAACTGTAAGCAAGAACAAGGAAATCAAGGACAAGTTCACAGCATCACCCTTCGTGCTTTTACTCTCGTCCTCACCATAAGAATCAATATAATCGGCACGTCATCACCCTTCGTGCTTTTACCTCACATTATCATGGCACGGAATGATCCTTCGTGCATTATCACTCATATCATGGCACGACATTATACATCGTGCGGCACGGCATCACCCTTCGTGCTTTACCTCACAATATCGGCACGACATCACCCTTCATGCATTAACACTCTCAAAATCATCCACGACATCACCCTTCGTGCTTTACACTCTTCCTCACCCAAGCAACAATCACAAAGCAATTTGGGCAAGAGAATCAATAATATCACAATAAAATCCCGGCAAGGAACAATAGTATAACAATAATATCCAGGCAAGAGAAACGATATCATGAGTAATAACATCCCGGTAAGGGAAATAATATCAAAAACAATAACATCCCGGCAAGGGAGACAATATCAGAAATCTCTTCTCTTTTCCACAATTACTTCACAACTCAATTCTCAACTTGAGCCAACGCTCTACAATGTTCAATTACCAATAATACTTCCACAAGCCTTGTTTAACAATAGAAATCATCATATAAAGCATGAACAATACGAAACGGAGTCACATTAATCATAGTGTAATATTCACGAGCATGCTTGACACCGGCGTATAGATACTTGTCACCACACCTATACGTCGTATTAAACAATTAACACATAGCAAATAGGACTTAACTCCTAATCCCTCAAGCTAAAGTTAGACCAAACACTTACCTCAATGCCACGAACACAATTCAAGCCTCAACTATCACTTTACCTCTTGTTTCCACCACCAATTCGCTTGTATCTAGCCATAATTTACTTAACGATATCAATAAATGCTAAATGAATCAACTCTAATGTATGAAAATAGGTTTTCTAAAGATTTTTCCAAAATGTCAAAAATTGACCCCGGGCCTACATGGTCAAAACGCGAGGTTCGAACCAAAACCCGATTACCCATTCACTCACGAACTCAAATATATAATTTGTATTGAAATCGGACCTAAAATCGAGGTCCAAATTTCCAAAATTTGAAAATCCTAAGTTCTACCCAAAACACCCAATTTCTCCCATGAAAACCCTTGATTTTGAATTGAAATCATGTGAAAAGATGTTATGGATTAAAGAAAATGAGTTAGAAACGATTTACAATTGATTTGGAAAAGAACTTTTCTTTAGAAAATCGCCCAAGAGAGCTTAGAGTTTGAGAGAGTTTGAAAAATAAAGAAAAATGCGTCTTAGTCCAAATTAACTGGTCGCAGATGTCGCAATTGCGACCAATTGCGAACCCTTTCAGGACTTGTTGTCTTCGCAAATGCGAAGAATCTTTCGCATTTGCGACCATGGAAAAATCCTGTCACCTTCGCAATTGCGAAGGGAACATCGCATTTGCGATTGGGAGGCTTTGCAATTCCCACCCAGTGTCCGCATTTGCGAAAAGGGCCTGCCCAGGCTTGGTTCGCATTTCCGACACTAGGGTCACATTTACCAAGCCTGTCCACCTCACAATTGCGAATCCTGATCTCGCAATTGCGCGATCAGAGGCTTGGGCAGAAATACCAAATACCAGCACTTGCTCCTAAGTCCAATTTCACTCCGTGGCCTATCCAAAACTCACCCGAGCCCTCGGGGCTCCAAACCAAACATGCACGCAATTCCAAAAATATCATAGGTACTTTCTCGTACAATCAAATCATCAAAATAACATCAACAACTATGAATTAAACCTCAAATCCATGAAATCACTCAAGAACATCAAAATTACTATTCTCTCAACTATAGGTCCGTTTTATACCAAACCAATTCTGATATTTACCAAATTTTACAGATTTAACTTAATTATTATTTCAAACTTGTACCGTGCTCCGGAACCAATATACGGGCCCCGATACCATCAAAAAATGCATCAATTCACTTTTAAAAACCTTTATATTTTCCAGAAAATAATTTTTTTTAAAAATTTATTTCGCGGGCTTGGGACCTCGGAATTCGATTCCGGGCATACGTCCAAGTCCCATATTTTACTACGGACCTTACGAGACCGTTAGATCACGGGTCCGGGTCCATTTACCAAGAATGTTGTCCAAAGTCAACTTTATTCAATTTAAAAAGCTAATTTCCTTATTTCACATAAAAGCTTTCCGAAAACGCGCCCGGACTGCGCACGCAAATTGAGGTGAGACAAAAAGAGGTTTATAAGCCCTCGGAACGCAGAATTTACTTTCAAGACAAGTGATGAACTTTTGAGTCATCACATTCTCCACCTCTAAAACAACCGTTCATCCTCAAACGGAAATAAGAAAAGTACTTGAGTCAGAGAAAAGATGGGGATATCGGCTCCGCATATCGGACTCGGACTCCTAGGTCACTGCCTCACCAGGATGACCTCTCCACGGAACACGAACAGAAGGGAAACTCTTCGATCTCAACTAACGAACCTGCCGGTCTAGAATAGCTACCGGCTCTTCCTCATAGGACAAGTCCTTGTCCAACTGGACAGTGCTGAAGTCTAACACGTGGGATGGATCGCCGTGATACTTCCGAAGTATGGACACATGAAACACTAGATGCACGACCGATAAACTCGGTGGCAACGTAAGTCTGTAAGCCACCTCTCCCACTCGATCAAGAATCTCAAACGGGCCAATAAATCTAGGGCTAAGCTTGCCTCTCTTCCCAAATCTCATCACGCCCTTCATAGGCAACACCCGAAGCAACACCCGCTTGCCGACCATGAATGCCATATCATGAACCTTACGGTCAGCATAACTCTTTTGCCTGGACTGAGCTGTACGAAGCCTATCCTGAATGATCCTAACCTTGTCCAAGGATCCTGAACTAGATCCGTACCCAACAACCGAGCCTCTCCCGGCTCAAACCATCCAACCGACACCGCCTACCATATAAAGCCTTATAAGGAGCCATCTGGATGCTTAACTGGTAGCTGTTGTTATAGGAAAACTCCGCTAAAGGCAAGAACTGATCCCATGAGCCTCCAAAGTCAATGACACAAGCTCGGAGCATATCCTCCAAAATCTAATAATATGCTGGGACTGCCCGTTCGTCTGTGGATGAAATATTGTGCTCAACTCGGCCCGTGTGCCCAACTCACATTGAACTGCCCTCTTGAAATGTGAGGTAAACTGCGTACCTCGGCCCGAAATGATAGACACAGGCACACCATGAAGACGAACAATCTTCTGGATATAGATCTCGGTTAACCTCTCAGAAGAATAGGAAACTACCACAGGAATGAAATGTGTTGACTTGGTCAGCCTATCAACAATAACCCACACTGCATCAAACTTCCTCTCAGTCTGTGGGAGTCCAACAACAAAGTCCATAGTGATACGCTCCCACTTCCACTCAGGAATCTCAAACTTCTAGAACAACCACCAGGTCTCTGATGCTCGTACTTTACCTGCTGACAATTCAAACACTGAGCCACATATGCAACAATATCCTTCTTCATCCCCCTCCACCAATAATGTTGCCGCAAATCCTAATACATCTTAGCGGCGCTCAGATGAATAGAGTACCGGGAACTATGGGCCTCCTCTAAAATCAACTCTCGAAGTCCATCCATATTAGGCACACAAATACGACCCTGCATCCTCAAAACTCCACCATCTTCTACTGTAACCTGCTTGGCACCTCCGTGCCGCACTGTGTCTCTAAGGACAAACAAATGAGGATCATCATACTGCTGATCTCAGATACGCTTAAATAATGAAGAACGAGCGACTGTGCAAGCTAACACACGGCTGGGTTCAGAAACATCCAACCTCACGAATTGATTGGCCAAAGCCTGAACATCCAAGCAAGCGGTCTCTCACCGACCAGAATATATGCAAGACTACCTATACTGGCTGATTTTCTACTCAAAGCATCGGCCACTACATTGGCCTTTCCCGGATGATATAAAATGGTGATATCATAGTCTTTCAATAGCTCCAACCACCTTCTCTGCCTCAAAATTTAGCTCCTTCTACTTGAACAAATACTATAGACTCTTGTGATCCATGAACACCTCACATGACACGCCATACAATGACTCCAAATCTTCAACACATGAATAATGGCTGCTAACTCCAAATCATGAACTGGATAATTCTTCTCATGAATCTTCAATTGTCGTGAATCATAAGCAATGACCTTGCCATCCTGCATCAACACCACACCAAGTCCAATACAAGATGCATCACAATAAACTATATATGGCCCTGAACTTGTGGGCAGAACCAACACCGTGCCGTAGTCAAAGCTGTCTTGAGCTTCTGAAAGCTCGCCTTACACTCGTCCGACCACCTGAAATGGGCACCTTTTTGGGTCAACCTGGTCATCGGGGTTGCAATAGATGAAAACTCCTCCACAAATCGACGGTAATAGCTTGCCAAACCGAAGATACTCCAGATCTCTGTAGCTGATGCGGGTCTAGGCCAGTTCTTGACTGCCTCTATCTTCTTCGGATCCACCTGAATACCCTTTGCTAAAACAACGTGACCCAAGAATACAACTGAACTCAACCAGAACTCACACTTCGAAAACTTAGCATACAACTGACTATCTCTCAAAGTATGAAGAACAACTCTCAAATGCTGCTTATGCTCTTCCCGGCTGCGGGAATAGATCAAAATATCATCAATGAAAACTATCACGAACGAATCCAAGTAAGTCTTGAACACCCGGTTCATCAAATCCATGAAAGCTGCTGGGGCATTTGTCAATCCGAATGACATCACCAAGAACTCATAATGCCCGTACCGAGTGCGGAAAGCTGTCTTAGGGACATCGGATGCCCTAATCTTGAACTGATGGTAGCCAGATCTCAATTCAATCTTCGAAAATACCTTGTCACCCTAAAGCTAATCAAACAAATCATCAATCCTCGGTAATGGATACTTATTCTTGATTGTAACCTTGTTCAAATGCTGGTAATCTATACACATCCTCATCGATCCGTCCTTTTTCTTAACAAACAACACCGGCGCACCCTAAGGCGAGACACTAGGTCTAATAAAGCCTTTATCAAGAAAGTCTTGCAACTTCTCCTTCAATTCTTTCAACTCAGGTAGGGCCATACGATACGGAGGGATAGAAATGGGCTGAGTGCCCGGAGCAAAATCAATGCAGAAGTCAATATCCCTGTCGGGTGTCATACCCGGTAGGTCTGAAGGAAATACCTCAAAAAACTTGCGAACAATAGGCGTAGAATCCATAGAAGGAACCTCGACACTAGAATCACGAACATATGCCAAATAGGCCAAACACCCCTTCTCGACCATATGCCGAGCCTTTATATATGAGATAACCCTACGGTTAGAATGACCAGGTGTACCTCTCCACTCTAAATGAGGTAAACCTATCAAGGCTAAGGTCACAGTCTTGGCATGACAATCCAAGATAGCGTGGTAAGGTGATAACCAGTCCATCCCCAATATGACATCAAAATCAATCATGTCCAAAAGTAACAAATCTACTCGAGTCTCAAGACCCCCAATCATAACTATATATGAACGATGGACACGATATACCATAATAGAGTCACCCACCGGTGTAGACACATATACAAGAGCACTCAAAGAATCACTAGGCATGACCAGATACGGTGCAAAATAAGATGACACATAGGAGTATGTAGATCCTGGATCAAATAGAACTGAAGCATATCTACTACAAACCAGAACAGTGCCTATGATAACTACATTGGAAGCCTCAGCCTCAGGCCTGGCTGGAAGAACATAACATCGGGGCTGGGCCCCGCCACTCTAAACTACATCTTTGGGACAGCCTCAAGCTAGCTGGCCTCCACCTCTAGCGGCCTAACCTCTACCTCTAATACCTCTACCTCAACCTCTAGCACCTCTACCTCTACCTCTAACTAGCTGAGCGGGTGGTGGAACACTCGGTGCCTGAACCATGGCATGGGAACCCTGATGCTGAGAGCTGCTCGGTGCTTAAGGGCAAAATCTAGCGATATGCCTCGTATCGCCACAAGTATAACAAGCCCTTGGCTACTGAGACTGCTGACCCTGATGGCCTAAATAACTACTCTGAAAACTCTAGAGCGGAGGTGCACTGATAGGAGCTGGTAGTGCACTATAGGGCAACTGATCTGAATACTGCGTATGAGTACCACGACCACCTGGAGCACTATGAGAAGCCTGGAGTGCTGAATGAAACATCCTGGAGGGATAACCCTTACCAAAAGAATCCCTACCTCCAGATGAGGCACCACTGAACCTGCCCGAATGACGAGGACTCTTGTCAGACCCCTGACCACCCCCTGTGATAGAACCATCTCAACTCTCCTGGTTACATTGGCTGCATCCTGAAAAGAAATCTCACTCCCCATCTCCTTAGCCATCTGCAATCGAATAGGTTGAACGAGTCGCTCAATAAACCTCCCCACTCTCTTTCTCTCTCTCAGTGGGAAGTATAAGAAGAACATGACGGGCCAAGTCAATAAATGTGGTCTCGTACTAAGTAACAATCATAAAAACCTGCTAGAGACGCTCAAGCTGCCTCCGATAGTTCTCCCTCTGAGTGATAGGAAGAAACTTCTCCAGAAATAGCTGAGAGAACTGATCCCAAGTCAAAGATGGTGACCCAGCTGGTCTAGCCAAACAATAATCTCTCCACCAAGTCTTGGCGAATCCAGACAAACGTAAAGAAACAAAGTCGAACCCATTGGTCTCCACTATCCACATGTTCCGAAAAACCTCATGACAACTATCCAAATAATCCCGGGGATCCTCAGAAGATGTACCACCAAAAGTAGTAGTAAAAAGCTTGGTGAACCTATCCAATCTCCACAAGGCATCAGGAGACATAGCTGGGCCCTCATCGGTCTGTGCCACAACACCAGGCTGAACTACCCCAATTGGCTAAGCTGCTGGAGTCTGGAACTGGGGGGCCATATGCTCTGGAGTGCGAGTAGCAGGAGTTTGGGCTCTCCCTCCAGCCTGAGAGATGACTGGTGCTACAAGAAGCAAGCTTGCCTGGGCGACACTCTCCATAAGGCCCACTAGACGGACCAGAGCATCCTGAAGTACCGGGGTGGCGACGAACTCCTCTGGGACCTGAGCTAGTCCTGCTGGAACTGTCTGGCTGGAACCTCATCGTCAAACTCAGCCTGAGGCTCCGCCGTTGGTACTGCTGCTCGAGCTCTGGTCTGAGCCCTACCTCTACCTCGGGCCCTAGCACGGCCTCAACCTCTGCCCCTCGCAGGAGTTGCTACTGGGGGCTTGGGTTGCTGGTCAGCTTATGAAGCGGTACGTGTTCTCACTATCTGCAAAAGAATATAGTGGAAGTTCAATTAGCATTGGAAAATCAAGTCGCACGACAGGAAAGAATAGATGTGAAGTTTTTATTAACTCTGTAGCCTCTGGGGGAAAAATACAGACGTCTCTGTACCGATCCCTCAGACTCTACTAAGCTTGTCCGTGAATTGTTGTCACAAACCAAACCGATGGGCTGCGACGGGTGCCTGAGTCCTACCTGTCAAACACCCCTAAGCATGCGTCTAAGATATGAACCTGGATAACATCTGCTGAATTACGAAATTAGCATATATGTAGGAAACCTGCCAATAAGGCATATGTACGTATACATGCAGAATATAGTGAGGGAGCCAGCAAGGCTGCTATAGACAACTATACATCCAAAGCTGAAAGCCGACAAGGCCACATACAAGCCAACTAGACATATTGTCTATAGACCTCTAATAAAAATATAATTGTACAAAGACGGGACTGAGCCATGTCATACCCAGATATATATATATATATATATATATATATATATATATATATATATATATATAACACTACAAACGTATCGTACCAAAATCAAAAGCAGCTCCGGATCAAGTGGAGCACGCTAACTCTCGCTAATCAGGGATCCTAAGAAGGGGGACCGTCAGCTTGCCTACCTGCACCTGCGGGCATGAAACACAGGCCCCATGAAATATGACGTTAGTACAAAAATTTGCTGAGTATGTAAGGCATGGAAATTAGTACGTAAAAGACATAGATGAAACATAGAATAAAGAAACACATCTTTAAATCTGAATAAATTTGTAAAATCTGAAACGTTTATAATGTCATGCATGTGCGTATAAATGTCGTGTCATACATAGGTATGGGTGTACATCATATCATCAAGCCACTAAGGGCATCCCATCATATCGTCTCGGCCACTGTGGGCAACATCATCAACATATACAAGCTGATTAGGTGGTGGTGCATATATAATGCTGTAACCTTTTACCATATCCCATATACATATATTTACATATATACGTGTATATAACGCCATCTGGTCATGGATCAATGCACATGTATAAATGGGTGAAATGCATGAAAAATATGTAATAATCTCAATATTCCTTCCGGATAAACTTTTTCAACTGCGTATTATTTTGAGACCCATGAATAGAAGATAATAATAATTCTCATGGGGAATCAACAATATAGACACCCCTACTATTTTTATGAATAGAGTAATTTATGAAAACTGTGCGTTTGCTCGTTTCTTCTATATAATTTGGACCATGCCAAAAGAAAGAAGGGATGACCTAAACATACCTGGAGTAGGGAAAACTCCATATAATATTCCGTTGAAAAACCTTTGTTGATTGAACTTAGAACTAAAAAAAATCGGATTAAGCTTCTGGTTTTTGAATTCTTTTAACGAAATCTGCTTTTGCTTCTTTGAAATTACTTGAACGAATGGACATCAAACCAAGATGCTTCTGTTCACTTCTTTGAAGTTTTCTGGACATCAACTAAGAAGATAGGTTTGCCTTTTTAATTGATAACATTTTTTGGTTCTCTTTTGTCTAATATGCCAATGTAACAAGACTTTATTAGAAGTATTGGTTTTTTACTCATTAATTTCCATTTAATGCTTAGGTAGCCATCTAGGCATAATGACTACTTAGTCATTTCCAATTTTGTGGCTTCTTGCCACGTGTAATTTATTAATTTTTATCCACTTATTAGTTAACTGGATAATATCCCGTTACCCGGTAATTAACCGATTACCCGTATAATTTAAAAGTTATCTCAAATTACCTAAAAATACTACTCATTTTTAATATACCTTATATATTACACTACCGTGGTCATGTGGTACCTTGCATGGTACTAGTTCCTAATTATTGGGTATTATTGCTCGACCCGTATTTTATCCCAAATTGGCCACTTTCAACGAAACTTATTTTCTTTAATTCATGTACCCTTTATCCTTCACGACACTTACTTCTCGCTTGTTATAAATAAGGTAAATACATTAACCTCAAGATAATCTCCACCCCGAGTCTGCATCAATTAACTTAAGACGAAACTGTTAGCGTACGAAAACGCGAGATGTAACATCCTTCCCCCCTTAGAAACATTCGTACTCGAATGTTTAACTCTCCGGGATATATATAACCCTGGGCATAGTCGCCTTTGTAACAATACTACTACCAACTCGTCCTGTAGAAACTTAATAATTCAACGCCACATAGGATCACACTCATCAATAATGACAATGGCCTCATGTGACCAACGATAATAACTGACATCAGAATCCATACACGTACCTTATGGTTATGATGTCTCGGTGGGACCCTTCTCTCTGGAAGAGTAAATAAGTAGGGATATCTAGACTTCATGTCTTCCTCGGCCTCCCAAGTCATTTCTTCCACATTGTTGTTCCTCCAAAGTATTTTCACTGAGGCTACTTCCTTATTCCGTAGCTTGCGGATTTGTCGGTCTATGATGGCAACCGAAATTTCCTCGTATGACAAGTCCTCTATAATCTATACATCATCCATGGGCACCACTCGGGTAGGATCTCCAATGCACTTCGATAACATAGATACGTGAAAAACCGGATGGACAGACTTCAACTCCGAGGGCAATTCTAACTCATAAGCTACTTGGCCCACTCTCTGAATGATCTTATAAGGCCCAATATACCGTAGGCTAAGTTTCCCTTTCTTGCCAAATCTCATCACACCCTTCATAGGTGATACCTTTAAGAATACCCAGTCATCAACCCCGAACTCTAAATCTCGTCACCGCACGTCAGAATATGACTTCTGATGACTCTGAGCTATCAATAGTCGATCCCGGATCAACTTCACTTTTTCTATGGCTCGCTGAACCAAGTCTGGCCCATGTAATTTAAATTCTCCAACATCGAACCACCCTATGGACGACCTATACTTTCGTCCGTAAAGAACTTCGTATGGAGCCATATGAATGCTGGAATGGTAGCTATTATTATACACGAACTCAATAAGCGGCAGATAATCATCCCAGCTACCTTTGAAGTCCATTACACAAGCTCGTAACATATCCTCCAGTGTCTGAATAGTACGCTCAGCCTGTCCATTTGTCTGGGGATGAAATGTTGTACTAAGACTTACTTGAGCCCCCAATCTTTTTTGGAAGGACCTCCAAAAGTTAGCTGTAAATTAAGCTCCTCTATCCGAGATAATAGATACGGGGACACCAGGCAGTCATATTATCTCCTTAATATAAAGCCTTGCATAATCCTCTGGGGAATATGTAGTCCTAACGGGCAGAAAATGGGCTGACTTTGTAAGCTTATCAACAATCACCATATCGAGTGGAACTTACGCTGGGTACGAGGTAAACCTATGATGAATTACATATTGATTACTTCCTATTTCCAAGTCGGAATCTCCATAGCTTGCAATAACCTACTGGGTTTTTGATGATCAATCTTAACCTGCTGACAGTTAGGACACTGGGCAACAAATTCTGCTATATCCTTTTTCATTCCGTCCCACCAATATACTTCCCTGGTATCATGATACAACTTTGTTGCTCCTGGATGGATAAAATAACGAGAATTGTGAGTTTCTCCCATAACCTGCCAACGTAGCCCTGCAACATTAAGCACACATAATTGCCCTTGATATCCGAGAACTCTATCTTCTGTAATTTCAAACGGTGTCATCTCCTTCTGAAGAGTGGTATCCCTATAATGAACTGACACAGGATCCTCGTACTAGCGTTCCTTTACTTCAATTACTAAAAAGGATGTTGTCGTATCCTGAAGAGTAATTCCAATATCACGTGAGTCCAGTAACCGAACTCCAAGACTAGCTAGTTGATGAACCTCATGGGCTATTCCCCTCTTTTTTGACTATAAATACGACAGACTACCCATAGATCTACGACTGAGGGCGTCGGCTACTACGTTCGCCTTCCTAGGATGGTATAAATTATCAACGTCATAGTCTTTAAGTAGCTCCAACCATCTCCTTTGACGTAGATTCAATTCTTTTTGCTTGAAGATGTACTGGAATCTTTTATGATCCGTATAAATATCAAAATGAATACCATACAAGTAGTGCCTCCACATTTTTAGTGCATGAATTACCGCGGCTTACTCTAGATCGTGGGTCGGGTAGTTCTTCTTGTGCTCTCTTATTTGTCTAGAAGCATAAGCCACAACCTTACTATACTGCATCAGCAGACAACCCAATCCAACACCGGAAGTATTAGAATAGATCACATAACCATTGATCCCTTCTGGGAGTGTTAAAACCGGTGCTGAAGTTAATCTGTCCTTTAAGGCCTGGAAACTCCATTCGCAAGCGTCAGTCCATTTAAACTTTGCTCCATTCTGAGTCAACTTTGTTAAAGGTGCTAAAAGTGAAGAAAATCCTTCCACAAATCTCCTGTAATAACCTGCCAACCTAAGAAAGCTATGAACCTCCGTCGATGTTGTGGTTCTAGGACAAGTCTTTACTACCTCAATCTTTTGTGTATCCACCCGGATGCCTTCACCCAAAATAACATGCCCAAGGAAAGCTACAGAGTTCAACCAGAATTCACATTTAGAAAATTTTGCATACAACTTCCCTTCTTGTAGAACTCTAAGCACAGTACGCAGATGATCTGCATGCTCAGCCTCTGAACGAGAATACACCAATATATCATCGATAAATACAATTACGAACAGATCTAAAAAAGGCCTAAACACACGGTTTATCAAATCCATGAATACTGCTGGGCATTGGTTAGACCAAACGACATAACCCGAAACTCAAAATGCCCATATCTAGTCCTGAATGCTGTCTTCGGAATATCTTCATCCTTAACCTTTACCTGATGGTACTCAGACCTCAAGTCTATCTTTGAAAAACACTTGGCACCTTGCAACTGATCAAATAAATCATCAATTCTCAGGAGCGGGTACTTATTCTTGATCGTCACCTTATTCGGCTGCCTATAATCAATACACATTCATAAGGAACCATCTTTCTTTCTCACAAACAACACAGGTGCTCCCCGCGGCGACGTACTAGTCCTGATAAAGCCTTTTTCAAGTAAGTCCTTTAATTGATCTTTCAACTCTTTCAGCTCTACGGGGGCCATTCTATAGGGAGGAATAGATATTGGGTGAGTATCTGGCAGTAGGTCAATAGAAAACTTAATTTCTCGCTCTGGTGGGAGACCCTGAAGCTCATCAGGAAACTCATTCACCACAAGGATGGATTGAATGGTTGGTGACTCCTCTTCCCTATCCTGAACCCGAACTAAGTGATAAATACAACCCTTAAATTTGGTGTTTTGATTCTTCAAAATCAAACCAATTCTGTTTGATTTTTTAGTTACTTTGTTAAAATCTCTGTCTATGCATCTCCTTATTTGTTATTTTCTGCCGATCTTATATGTTTACCTAAATTAGGGTTTCAACTTTTTCCTTATTAACTATCACGCGCTTTCCTTTCAAGTACTTTACCATATTTGTGTGTTCTAATTTAGTGCTATATAAACCCCTCCCTATTCCCCTTTAGAACAGAGCTGAAACGTAATAATCACAAAAATCTGGGGCTTTGTTATGTGTTTCTTTCATTAACTTGTTCTATACTATGGTTCTTGGCCGGCTAAAAGCCAAGGCCAGAAATTCTGGGTTCTTGCTACTGTCCTTTCTTATTTTCGTTTAACTGGTGAGTTATTGAACCTTGGCAATTGTATTTTTATGTAGTTATGATTTGCATGTGTTCTCATCTCTGAAGTTAATGGCCTTATATGTTTTTGGTTTATTCTTATATGTGACTTTGTTAACTTTACACTCGTTTTAAGTCTCTTTAGTATTTTAAGTTTCACCTCATGTTGCTAGTTCTGAGATTGTTCACACCTACTTGAATAATCTATACCCTCTTATGTTTGTTTAGCTAATGCATTTCTAGATTGCTCTTGTACGCAACTTTCTTAGTTTCACTTGAATTGAATCTTTGAGTTCATATTAGTCTATTGGTCAATACTTGAATGTCTATATTCACTAATCAACCTGAGTCTGTTTTCCTATTCCACTTTGAGCTCCTACAAATGGTTGCTTCAAATTTTTAACAATTTGTGACTTGCTTCCCTGTTAACCTGTCTTTCAGCATGTCTTTGGCTTATTTAATTCCATATTCCTTCATTAATTATCTGACTCCAGGGTAGTTATTGAATTTGTGCTTTTCATAACATGTCTAAATGCTGTTTTGTTTCCTGAGTGCGTTAACATGACTTTCTTTTAATACTGGGGAGTATACTTAGCATAAATTAGACCTTTTAGGCTTCAACTTACTTGGTATTATGCACTTGTGTGACTGTGTAAATCCTACAAACTGGTTTCTTCCTAACTCTTTCAATATGATCCTACTTATGTATTGTTTGGCTAAGTGATGGACTTGTTTCTAAGTCTTGCTGACCCTATGATCAACTGTCCTATGTTTTTTTAAGCTTTTCTATGTCTGCTTTTCCTGAAACTAGGTACCTCTTTTCAAATTATGTCCCTTAACCATTGTCCACTCCCTTCATTTGTTACATATGCTATTCTAAATCCTCATTCTAGCCGGCTGAAAGCCACGACTATTTATGTTTGGTCCTTGATCTTTCTGGTGTGAGCACTGCTCGGGGTCCATCTGAGACCCTTGTGAACTCTGACACACAATGATTTGGGTCTCTAGTCTTTCTTGAACTATTTCTGATCAGTTTCTCTAGTGTGAGCACTACCCTGGGTTCTTGAAGCCCTTGGGAACTCTGACACACTAGAGATTTGGGTTATGTATGCTTATCTTTGAAATATGGGTGAATCACTCACCACTGGTCATGTTGTACCTATGAACATGGGCTTTAGAGATGCCGTGAGTTGAAGGTTTGGCTTGTCCGGGTGTATTTGGGCATGCTGCAGGCTTCTTATAGTTTATATACTTTGTAATTCATTCATTCGATTATGGTATGTAATAATTATTTGTAATAACAATTGGGGCAATAATGAATTGGGAAAAATGGGTTTATTTTTTACGTTTGCATGAGAATGGGTAGAAATCCTGCCTATAGGTGTTTACTTTGCTCATTTTGGTATTGTGTTAGATAACCTACCTATAGGTGTTTATTTATTAAAATACATTTTGCTTTGTATGTTAGATAACCTGACTATAGGGTTTACTTTGGATCAAATATGAATATCCTTCCTACTTTGCTTCACATGATTAAACACCATGCCTATAGGAAATAAAATAACTAAGGTTCAACTTTCATTACAGCATATTCAAATCTGCCTCTTTAGAAATCATGCATATAAGTTTAATCAATTATAACACTTGCTCAGTTATTATGCATAATTATAAGAACTAATAGCAGTTTCAATCATTAGAGGTAGAACTCATGTCCATAGGGTAATTGCCATATGCATTAAGTACTAAAACTGGAAGTTCATGTAGTGTCTTGCTGATTGTCACGAGAAAGCATGCTATAGGAATAATTGAGTAATTCTGAATACCCTTCGTTGTTATCACTGTCAACCGCTGAATAACTCACCTAGATAGCATGCCTATAGGTTTAACCGCTTATAATTATAATCAGTAGGCAACTATACTGTCATTAGGAATTACTTTGCATAACTGCCAGTATGATTAACAATACAGAATATAAAGATCATGTCTATGAGACATAACGACCTTAATTGTTGAGACTGTCAAAACACCTAGATTTGTTTGTGTGCATTTGCTGCCTAATGTGTGGAGGCTAATCTGAAACCCTTATTTGGTGTATTTTACATGAAAGTCCAATTTATTTTATATGTCGCCTAGTTTTATCATTTTTGAGCAGCCTAAGTTAAGTCTAGAACCATTCAAAATAGAGGTCCAAATGCCTCCTGGGCCATAGGCAAGGGACGAGTAGTGCACGCATAGGATACGACTTATAATTGAACTAGTACGCTTTAGGTGACAACTTAAATATAGTAATCGGGTAGCAGGAGATGATAGTCTATGCCCACTGAATAATATGAGTAACACCCCATCTTGAGGGAGTTTCAAATTATTATTTGTGTTGCACGGGGTGATCCTTTAGGCTAAAAATTTAGGACCCCCACCCAACTTGTCTTTCATCAATTATTTATGTTTAATAATGACCCCCTAGATCCCTTTGTCTTCTTATCTTTGATCACATAGACTAATTCATATAATAGAGTTTAGTTGGGACCCACAGTTATGGACCTCGAAGAGTGCCTAACACCTTCCCTTTGAGGTAATTTTGAGCCCTTACCCGATATTTGGTGACACAAACTGGTTAAACAGAGTTATCTGCAAATTATGTGCCCTAACGCACCTTCATCCGTTAGGTGGCGACTCTCTCTCTTTGAAAACCTTTACTTAAAAGAGTTGTCAATGTCGAAGCTCAATTTTGTAAGAAAAAAACGGTGTGACAGCACCCTACCTCCAAAATAAGGACCGACAAATCTCTCTGGTTTATGAGGCCTCCTTGCCTCCATGTACTGTCTCTCCTGATCTCGTCTGTCATCTCGCTCCCGGTTCTACACACCCTCAAATCGGCGAGAGATCCCTACCACCTGCTGAAATGAAACATCTGACTCCAACTCCTGAGCCATGCTAAATTGAACATCATGCCTGAGCCCTTCAATGAATCTACAGATTCGCTCTCTAACTGTAGCGACCAAGGCAGGTGCATGTTTGGCCAAATCACTAAATCTGACGGCATACTCTAATACTGACATAGTGCCCTGGCGCAACTGCTCAAACTCCACGTGCCATGCATCCCGAAGGGACTGAGGTACAAACTCTCTCAAAAACATCTCTGAAGACAGAACCCATGTAAGTGAAGCTACATCGGCCGGGTTGCCCAACTCATATGACCGCCACCACTGATAAGCCGCTCTCTTAAGCTGGAATTTAGTGAAAGTAACCCCACTCCAACAATATCCATAGTGCGAAGAATGTGATGACACTCCTCTATAAAACCTCGTGCATTCTCTGAAGCCAAACCACTGAATGTAGGAGGATCATATTTCTTAAACCTTACAAGTCTAAACTGCTTTTTCTCAGATGCTGCTGCCCTGACCATGGGCTGAACTAGAACCACAAGTTGTGTCGCCATGACACCTGGGACCTGACAAACGTGAACTCGCTACTTTGGAGTGTGGGCGGTGGGAGTCTGAGTCCCTTCCCCGATCTGTGAAGTAGTTGGTGCAACCGGAATCAACCTCGCCTGAGCTAATGTACCAAACATGCACAGGAACTGTGCTAAAGTCTCCTGAAGTCCGGGGGTAACAGCAGGCGCCTCCGATACCTGCTCCCCATCTGGAGCTACTGGCGGCTCCTCAACTGCTGCTTTGGTAGGTGCTCTAGCTGCGGAACGTACTCGTCATCGGTCTCTGCCTCTACCCCTAACGACACCTGCTCTGGGAGTAGCGCCATCGATAACTGCAGCTCGTGTCCTCACCGTCATTGAGAGAATGTAATGATAAAAGTTCAAACTCCGAGATCAATAAGCTCGCACGATAGGAATGAAAGAAGTGAGATTGTCCTAAAAGTTTCGTAGCCTCTCGAAGAAAAGTACAGACGTCTCCGTATCGATCCGCTAGACTCTACTAAAATCGCTTATGACTCGTAGCACCTATGAGCCTAGGGCTCTGATACCAACTTGTCACGACCCAACTTTCCCTCCATTTGGGTATCGTGATGGCACCTAGTCTTAGGGACTAGGTAAGACTAACATTTTCAGAATAACAACAATAATAGAAGAACATCTAACAATTTGAAAGGGAAATCACCACATAATTTACAATTCCCAAAACCAGCGGTACAAGTCATAAGCTCTACAGAGTTCGCTACAACTTCTAAAATACAGCTATCTTGAAATAAGAGTGAACAATGTAAATACAAAATAAGAAGGTGACTCCGAAGCCTGCAAACGCAACAACAGGTTTACCTTGAGTCTCCACAGCAACGGTCCACACAACTAATAGTGATCTAATACCTGGATCTGTATAAAAATGTACAGAAGTGTAGAATGAGCACACCACAGCGGTGCCCAGTAAGTTTCAAAACTAACCTCAGTGGAGTAGTGATGAGGAACAGTAAAGACACCTACTAGTCTAATAAATTGAACAAGTATAAGTATAGGGACAACAATGCATGATTTCTACATAAAGACTACATGATATGGCTAACAATACAATAATTGCAATAAGGAAGGAAACAACAAGTAACAGTGGAACACCATAATAAGGACATAGAAGAGTGAACGGAAACACAACCTAAATCCGAAATCACAAATACAGTAAAGACAAGTAATAACTCAGCAACTACGACAGTTTTCACATTAGGTCTTAGCCAACAAACTCTAATCAATTAGTCAAATCCTTCAAGTATAAATCTCTCCATAAGTTTTTGAATAGAAATCTTTAGAATATAATCCTTCCCAAATAAAGATATTTCGAAATATACTTCCTTCAAATAAATATCTTTCAAAAATAGTTCTTTCAAAATAAATACCTTTCGAATATAATCTTTTTAAATAAATATCCTTCGAATATAAGTCACCCTATGACACCTCATCTCATAATCATACAATACGGGTCTCAATACCTGAATCCTAACACTTGGCATCCTGTGCCCTAATCACACCTCATAACCGCACTGACGACTCACGTGTTAAATAGAGCCATTCTCACATGGAAGGCAAGTAAACAAGGGTGTGCGTCTATGCTCAGCAATATCAAGTGTCTTAATATAGTTCATGCCAGCTAGTAAGTATAAGGAAAAGAACGGACAACACGTAGAATGTTTCCACGAATGTAAGCATAGAAGATCAACAACTCAGAACACAAATATAACAACAGGGGATCTCCCAGGATACCATCTCATAGTCCCAAATGTAAATATGCAGGGGGATCTCCTAGAATACCGTTCTGTAGTCCCAAAGTATATATGCAGAACAGGGGGATCTCCCGAAATACCGTTCCGTAGTCCCAAAGTAAATATGCAGAACAAGGGGATCTCCCGAAATACCGTTCAGTAGTCACAAAGTAAATATGTAGTACAGCTAACAGAGATAACAGTTACAACACGACAGAAATCTCGGGCATCACCACAACAAGTACAACAATAATAATGACAATAATACAAAGTACAACAAGTAAATTAACTCAAGAACTTTAAATCACAAAGAAACGGTAGAACTCATTCACAAGGAATAACCACAGTAAAGAATGCTAGGCGTAAAGAGAACAGCTTAACAAAAGAAAACTAAAATGCAACAACGATCCCACAATATACAATTTAACAATGAGGAAACTAACACGAGCCAGATAATTACAAATAAGGACATGTCAACTAGAATATAGGATATCTAAACTTCTTTTAAAATTGGGCAATTACGAAGAATTTACAACCAATTTCAGTTTAAGGATAAGCAGCGGAAAAATAATCATAACTTCAATTAAGACAAAACAATTACATGAGAGATAATAATGAATTCCAATAAAGTTAAGCCGTTATGAAAAGATAGCATGACAATAGGAGATGTTATGATTCTCAACAAGCGAGGTAAACTCGGACTACAATCAACATAGAAGATTCAAATCCTAAGGGGAAGTCCACCCCACAAGGTTAGGTAAGAGACTTACCTCAAAGAAGACAAACCGATACTCTAAAATGAACTTCTCGGGTGAAAAGATCACCGGACAGCTCAAATCTAACCAAAATAACTTCAAAGTACTACTAAAACTTATTAGAAAATATTTCGGATCATAAAGTCTCAACCTTTAACAAAATCCAATAATCAGTCCAAAAGTGGACCCCTCGGCCCACACCTCAGAACCCGATAAATTTTACAAAAATCGAATACCCATTCCGATACGAGTTCCATCATACAAAAATTATCAAATTAGGATACCATTTTGTCCTTCAAATCATGATTTTTCATTTTTAAAATTTTCTTCAAAAACCAACATTTTTCTCAACCCAAAACACAAATTTAATGATAAAAATGAATAAAAAATTATGGAATATATTAAATACTAGGTGAAGAATACTTACCCAATCGAATTGCTTGAAAACCCCACAAAGAATCGCTCAAAATCGAGCTCTACATGTCAAAATATGATAAAAATGGCCTATCCCTCGATTTGAAGATCTTATATTCTGCCCAGGTCCTTATGCTTCGCGAACACGGAGAGGAACCGCATTCGCGAAGAAGAAAAATTGAAGCTGCCAGGAAAAGCTCATCGCGAACGTGAAGAAGAGAGAACGAGAACCTACGCGAATGCGTAAGGGATATGGGAATGCGAAGAAGAGAGTGATCACCAGCGCCCAGGGCCTGGTTCTATAGAAGTGATGGTGCAAACGCAATGAATGGGATGAGCAGGGCTACGCGATCGCGAGGCATACTACGCTAACACGAAGTAGGAAAATCAGGCGAGTCATTAGAACACTATGCGAACGCGAAAGGAACTTCGCGATCGCGAAGAAGGATATCTGACACCAGAAACCAGCAATCCAAAAATAGAGGAAATTGGCCCGTAGCCCATCTGAAATTGTACGACCCAGCCAGTCGTCTCATGAGTTACTGCTCCTTTCCCCCATTTCTGCATCTTTATGCTTTGGTATCCGTGTTTTATGTTATGGGTTGGTCAGATCGAATCCGGAATGATTTTGGTAAGGTTTGAGACATTTAGTCTCTTTTAAAGGAGTTTGAGTTGGAAAGTCAACCGGATGTTGACTTATGTGTTAGATGGCTCGGATGTGAGTTCAGATGGTTCGGTTAGCTTCGGGAGGTAATTTATGGCTTAGAGTGCGATCAGAATGGGTTTTGGAGGGTTGGAGTAGTTTTAGGCTTGAATTGGCAAAGTTGATATTTTGGCGATTTTCGGTTGATAGGTGAGATTTTGATATAGAGGTCGGAATAGGACTCCGAGAGTCGCAGTAGCTCCGTTGTGTCATTTGGATGTGTGTGTAAACTTTCAGGTCATTCAGACGTGGTTTGGTTGGGTTTTTGATCAAAAGTGTATTTCAGAAGATTTTAGAAACTTAGGCTTGAATCCGATGTGATTTGGTAGATTTGTTGTTGTTTGAGGTATTTTGATGATCAGAACAAGTTGAATAAGGTATTGGGTCATGTTTGTGCTTTTGGTTGAGGTCCCGGGGGCCTCAGGATGATTTTGGATGGTTAATGGAGAGGTTGAGATATTTTGTAGTTGCTGAAGTTTTTGCTGTTTCTGGTGTTTTCGCACCTGCGGTTTGGGGACCGTAGGTGCGGCATCGCAGGTGCGATGAGGGAGTCACAGAAGCGGAGAGGTTGAGGGAGTCAGGGACCGCAAAAGCGGTCAGTTGGACTGCATCTGCGAGGTCGCAGATGCAGAAGGTGATCACAGAAGCGGGTTTAGCTATTTAAGTGAGTACCACAAAAGCGGTTGGCGAGTCGCAGATGCGAAAATGGCTGGTAGATCATATAAATTATTTCATTTCGTGAGTTTGAGTTATTCCACCATTTTTGGACATCGGCTTGGGAACTTTTGAACGATTTGGAAGAGGGCTTTCAAGGAAACTTCGCTAAGGTAAGGATTTTGGACCTAAAACACATTTCTATGGTAGTATTTCATGGAGTAAGACTGAAATTTAAGGAATTATAGGGCTAAAAATGGAGGATTAGGACTTGAGTTTAATAGGCCTTAAAATGAGGATTTGAGGGGTCATTTGAACTCCGATTTTGGTATTCTTGATATGCATAGACTCGTGGGGAGATGAGGAATCTATCGATGTGAAAATTTCTGATTTTCGAGATGTGGGCCCGGGGGTCGGGTTTTGATAATTTCGGGATTTGTGCCTTTATTTATTGTTTTCGCTTGGGTTTCCTTCCCTTAGCATATTTTGACGTTCTCGTTCTGATTTTGGGTAGATTTGATGCGCGTGGAGGCCTATTCGAGGGGCAAAGGCGTCGTGAGCTAGATATTTAGCCGGTTCGAGGTGAGTAATGATTGTAAATGATGTTCTAAGGGTTTGAAACCCTGGATTTGTACATCGTAGTGTTATATTGAGGTGAGGCACACACTCGATGACGAGCATAGGATAGTGCACTATTGGGGATTGTGACTTGGTCCATCTCGATTGATGATTTTACCGCGTATTTGATTGAAAACTATTTGCTATCATCATTATTTGGGCTGAATGCCATATTTGGGCCTAATGCCAACTACTTGAACCATTTGAGGCTCTTTATTGATATTTCCTCACTGTTTTGACTTTACACTTGAACTCAGTCATGTTATTTTCCACTGTTTTACTACTCAGCCATGTTTACTTAGTTTTAATACTTGAATGATATTTTAAATGATGTTTGGGTTGAGAAACACTGTTTTACTATTGCTCGAGGGACTTGTGAGTATTTTTGACTGAGTAAGGCCGAGGGCCTAGTTGCGAGGAAACACTGATACTAATTTGAGGTCGAGAGCCTACGATATGTACGCTACGAGGTGGCTTGTTTGATATGAGGCTGAGGGCCTAGTCTGATGCCACGATATGTCTTGTTATTGCACTTGGGCTGTAATGAGCCCCTCCAGGAGTCTGCACACCCCCAGTGAGTGCGAGTACCCATTGTGATTTGAGATAGAGCTGAGGGGCTGATATTATTCTATGTGATTGAGCCCAAGGGGCTGGTATTGTTCTCTATGATTGCCCGAGGGGCTGGTACTGTTCTGAGATGTTGCCCGAGGGGCGGATTTGTCAACACTGTGCCCTAGGGGCGAGCCTTTATGTGTTTACTTTTCATAATTGACTATTAATTACCTACTTAATAATTGAAAAGGGCTTTTTCATGAAGTTAAATTTTGAGTTAAAGGATTTTACATATCTTTCACTATTTTACTGTTTTGAAATGGTTTTACTGCTTCATTATAGAATGTTTTGTTCCCTACATGATTTCCTGCTTTCAGTCTTTATTTACATTTGTTACTCACTAAGTTGGAGTACTCATTTTACTCCCTACACCCCTATGTGTAGATTCAGGCATTGCTGATCTTGCCAGTGCGAGTTGAGAGCTCCCGGCAGGCATTCCGAGTTTTACGAGGTAGCTGCTTGACATCCGCAGACCCGTGTTTCTCCCTCTTTATCATTTCTATCTCATATCAGACTTTTGTACTAGTTGTAGACCTTTCAGACTTGTATTAGGTTTTATAGATGCTCATGACTAGTGACACCTTGGTTAAGGCTGTGTTGGGTTGTACTTCCGCACTTTATTGGCATTATTCGCTACTTAGTATTGCTATATCATGTTTTAGACTGACTTTATGTTGTTAACTGCTTTAAAAAGTGAATTGGGTTTAATTGGTTGGCCTTGTCTTAACGAGAGGCGCCATCATGATCGGGTTCGGGTTTAGGGTCTTGACAAGTTGGTATCAGAGCTTAGGTTACATAAGTCTCACGAGTCATGAGCAGGTTTAGTAGAGTGTCGCAGATCGGTATGGAGGCGTTTATATTTACACTCAAGAGGCTGCAGAACCTTTACTAAAAAATTCATATTCTTTAAATTGTTGTCGTGCGAACTTGTTGATCCGAGTACTGAACTTCTGTTATTCTATTCTCTCATAGATGGCAAGGACACACACTACCAGACAGGATGGACGACCACTAGTGCCACCTGCTGTGGCCACCAGAGGTTGTGGACGCGGACGTGGTAGAGGCAGAGCAGCGAGGGCAGCACCTGTGGATCCATCAGCTGGCCCAGCTCAAGATCAGGCTCCAGTTATGGATGCTCCAGTGGAACCAACTCAGGCACCAGCTTTGCCCATCGTGATTCCGGGTCTTCAGGAGGCCTTGGCATAGATCTTATCAGTTTGCACTGGCATGGCTCAGGCGGTTTCAGCCACTACATCCGCAACAACTTCACAGGATGGGGGAGGCAATCAGACTCTCGCCGCTCGCACACCTGAGCAGGTCGTGCAGGGACTTCAGATGCCGGGGGCACATCCAGCCCAGCCGGTTGCAGCTGCTCAGGACTATGTAGTTCCTATCATGTCGGAGGATGAGCAGCGTAGGTTGGAGAGGTTTGGTAGATTGCAGCCTCCAACCTTCAGTGGCGTAGATGGTGAGGATGCCCATGGCTTTTTGGATAAGTGTCAGAGGATGCTTCGTACTACCGGTATTCTGGATACCAGCGAGGTCACTTTTACCACCTATCAGTTTTCAGGAGCCGCTTTCACTTGGTGGGAGGATTTTGAGAGGCGTAGGCCTATTGGTGTAGCACCCCTTACCTGGCAGCAGTTCTCTGTTCTCTTTCTGGAGAAGTATATGCCGCAGTCTCACAGAGAGGAGTTGCATAGGCAGTTTGAATGGTTGCGTCAGGGGGAGATGACTGTGTCACAGTATGAGTTGAGGTTTTTCGATTTAGCTCTTCATGCTATTTGGATGGTTCCGACAGATAGAGAGAGGATTAGGAGGTTTGTGGATGGCCTCACTTATCAGCTTTGTATTCTCATGACCAGGGAGAGGGTGATTGGTGCCACATTCGCGGAGGTTGTTCATATCGCCCATGAAATTGAGTTTGTTCGCCATCAGGAGCGAGAGGAGAGGGAGGCCAAGAGGCCTCAAAGATCTGGTAGCTATAGTGGTGCTCTTTCAAGGGGCCAGTTTCAGCACGACAGAGGCCGTTCATTCAGGTTTGCTCGGCCAGCTCGCCCAGGTTATCGTGGGACATCTTCGGGTCATGGTTATTATGGTTATCAGTAGGTCCAGTCATCACTTAGTGCCCTTCCAGCTCAGAGTTCATCCCATGCTCCATTAGTTCAGGGCTATTCTACGTCGAGTGCATATGCTAGTCACTCTGGTGTGAGGGGTTCCCTTCAGTCCCCTTCTCCAGCACCTGGGAGTTGTTTTGAGTGTGGTGAGATAGGCCACATGTTGAGGCAGTGTCCTCATCGTGTTGCTAGTTCGTCCTAGCAGAGGGGTCAGTCATCGGCTTCAGCGCCATTTGCTTCATCATCACCCGTTCCGCCAGCTAGGGGTGGAGGTCAGTCAGCCAGGGGTCGCCCAAGAGGTGAAGGTCGATCAGGGGGGCGGTAAGGCCCATTTCTATGCACTCCTAGGCAGACCGATGCTATCACTTTAGATGTTGTTATTACAGGTTTTGTTTCAGTCTACCACAGAGATGCCTCTGTATTATTTGATTCCGGTTCCACCTTTTCTTATGTGTCATCATACTTTGCTCATTATTTGGGTATGCCCCGTGAATTTCTTGATTTACCTGTTCATGTATCTACCCCAGTGGGCGATACTGTTGTTGTAGACCGTGTGTACCGGTCGTGTGTGGTGACTATTGAGCATGGTGGATTTTGATGTCATTTTGGGCATGGATTGGTTATCTCCATGTCGTGTTATTCTGGATTGTCATGCTAAGACAGGTACATTGGCTATACCGGGTGTGCCACGAATCGAGTGGCGAGGTGTGACTGATTATGTTCCTAGTAGAGTGATCTCTTTCTTAAAGGCCCAACGTATGGTTGGGAAGGGTTGTCTTTCATATCTAGCATTTGTGAGGGATGTCGGAGCTGAGGCTCCCAGTATTGATTCTATTCCAGTTGTGAGGGATTTTCCCGATGTGTTTCCTGCAGACCTGGCCGGCATGCCACCGGACATGGATATTGATTTTGGTATTGACCTGGTGCCGGGAACTCAACCCATTTCTATTCTGCCGTATCATATGGCACCAACGGAGTTGAAGGAGCTAAAGGAGCTGCTTCAGGAACTCCTAGATAAGGGGTTCATTCGGCCTAGTGTGTTACTTTGGGGTGCGCCGGTTCTGTTTGTAAAGAAGAAGGATGGCACAATGAGAATGCGCATTGATTATAGGCAATTGAACAAGGTAACAATTAAGAACAAGTATCCTTTGACTCACATTGATGATCTATTCGTCCAGCTTCAGGGAGCGAGGGTATTCTCCAAGATTGATCTCCGTTCGGGTTATCACCAATTGAAGATCAGGGATTTGGATATTCTTAAGACGACTTTCAGGACCCGATATGGTCATTATAAGTTCTTGGTGATGTCTTTTGGGCTGACCAATGCCCCAACAACGTTTATGCATTTGATGAACAACGTGTTCCGGCCTTATCCCAATTCGTTTGTCATAGTCTTCATTGATGATATTCTGGTGTATTTGCGTAGCGAGGAGGAGCACGCAAAGCATTTGAGAGTTGTGTTGCAGAGATTGAGAGAGGAGAAGCTTTATGCAAAGTTCTCCAAGTGTGCATTTTGGCTCCGTTCAGTGGCTTTCTTGGGGCACGTGGTGTCCAGCGAGGGTATTCAAGTTGATCCAAATAAGATAGAGGTAGTTCAGAGTTGGCCCAGACTATCCTCAGCCGCAAAGATTCGCAACTTTCTTGGTTTGGAAGGCTATTATCGCCGGTTTGTTCAGGGATTCTCATCTATCGCATCCCCCTTGACCAAGTTGACTCAGAAGGGTACTTCATTTCTATGGTCGAACGAGTGTGAGGAGAGCTTTCAGAAGCTCAAGACAGTGTTGACCACAACTCTAATGTTGGTTTTACCATCAGCTTCAGGTTCATATATCATGTATTGTGATACTTTGAGAGTTGGGATTGGTTGTGTATTGATGTAGGAGGGCAGAGTTATTGCTTATGCTTCTCGTCAGTTGAAGCCCCATGAGAAGAACTATCCCGTTCATGATTTGGAGTTGACTGCCATAGTTCACACTTTGAAGATTTGGAGGCATTACCTGTATGGCGTATCTTGTGAGGTGTTCACTAATCATCGCAGTCTTCATCATTTGTTCAAGCAAAAGGATCTTAATTTGAGGTAGCGGAGATGGTTGGAGTTTCTTAAGGATTATGATATCATTATATTGTACCATCCGAGAAAGGCCAATGTGGTGGCCGATGCTTTGAGCCGAAAGACAGTGAGTATGGGGAGTTTGTCATATATTCCAGTTGAGGAGAGACCTCTTGCGGTTGATGTTCAGGTCTTGGCCAATCGGTTCGTGAGGTTAGATATTTTGGAGCCCAGGCGGGTATTGGCTTGTGTGGTTTCTTGGTCTTCCTTATATGATTGCATCAGAGAGCACGAATATGATGATCCGCACTTGCTTGTCCTTAAGGACAGAGTTCAGCATGATGATCCTAGAGATGTGACCATTGGTGATGATGAGTTGTTGAGGATGCAGGGCCGGATTTGTGTGCCCAATGTGGATAGGCTTGGGGAGTTGATTCTGGAGGAGGCCCATAGCTCGCGGTATTCCATTCATCCTGGTGACGCGAAGATGTATCAGGATTTGAGGCAGCACTACTGGTGGAGAAGAATGAAGAAAGATATTGTGGGGTTTGTAGTTTGTGTCTCAATTGTCAGCAGGTGAAATTTGAGCATCATAGACTGGGTGGTTTACTTCAGCAGATGGATATTCCCAAGTGGAAGAGGGAGAGGATCACTATTGACTTTGTAGTTGGACTTCCACAGACTTTGAAGAAGTTCGATGCTATTTGGGTGATTGTGGATCGGCTGACCAAGTCCGTGCACTTCATTCCAGTATGTACTACCTATTCTTCAGAGTGGTTGGCAGGGATCTATATCCGAGAGATTGTTCGCTTGCATGGTGTCCTAGTTTCCATCATTTCAGATAGAGGTACTCAGTTTACTTTGCTATTTTGGAGGGCCGTGCAGAGAGAGTTGGGTACTCAGGAGGAGTTGAGCACAACTTTTCATCCTCAGATGGACGGGCAGTCTGAGCATACTATTCAGATATTGGAGGACATGTTGCGTGCTTGTGTCATTGATTTCGGAGGGTCATGGTATTAGTTTCTATCGCTTGCAGAGTTTTCTTATAACAACAGCTACCAGTCGAGTATTCAGATGACTCCATATGAGGCTTTGTATGAGAGGCAATGTAGATCTCCAGTTGGTTAGTTTGAGCCTGGTGAGGCTAGGCTATTGGGGACTGATTTGGTGCAGGATGCTTTGAAGAAGGTGAAGGTGATTCAGGAGAGGCTTCGTACAGCACAGTCGAGGCAAAATAGTTATGCTGATAAAAAGGTTCGAGAGGTGTCCTACATGGTTGGCGAGAAGGTTCTACTGAAGGTTTCACCCATGAAGGGTGTTATGAGATTTGGGAAGAAAGGGAAATTGAGTCCGCGGTTCATTTGTCCTTTTGAGGTGCTTCAAAGGATTGGGGAGGTGGCTTATGAGCTTGCTTTGCCACCCAGCTTGTCGAGTGTACATCCGGTATTTCATGTTTCTATGCTCTGGAAGTATATTGGGGATCCGTCTCATGTTCTGGATTTCAGCACGGTTTAGTTGGATGATGAATTGACTTATGATGTGGAGTCAGTAGCTATTTTGGGTCGGTAGGTTCAGAAGTTGAGGTCAAAGGATATATCTTCAGTGAAAGTACAGTGGAGAGGTAGACCCGTGGAGGAGGATACCTGGGATACCGAGCAGGAGATGCGGAGCAGATATCCTCACCTGTTTGAGGTTTCAGGTATGTTTCTGGATTCGTTCACGGATGAACGTTTATTTAAGTTGGGGAGGATGTGATGATCCGGCCAGTCGTCTCATGAGTTACCACTCCATTTCCCCCATTTCTACTTCTTTATGCTTTGTTATCCCTGTTTTATGATATCGGGTTGGTCGGATCGAATCCGGAATGATTTTGGTAAGGTTTGAGACACTTAATCTCTTTTAAGGGAGTTTGAGTTGGAAAGTCAAATGGATGTTGACTTATGTGTTAAAGGGCTCGGATGCGAGTTCCGATGGTTCGGTTAGCTTCGGTAGGTGATTTATGGCTTAGGAGTGTGATCGGAATGGGTTTTAGAGGGTTGGAGTAGTTTTAGGTTTGAATTGGCAAAGTTGATATTTTGGCGATTTCCGGTTGATAGGCGAGATTTTGATATAGGGGTCGGAATGGGACTCTGAGAGTTGCAGTAGCTCCGTCGTGTCATTTGGTATGTGTGTATAAAATTTTAGGTCATTCGGACGTGGTTTGTTTGGGTTTTGATCAAAGCATATTTCGGAAGATTTTAGAAACTTAGGCTTGAATCCGATGTGATTTGGTAGAATTGTTGTTGTTTGAGGTATTTTGACGATTGGAACAAGTTTGAACAAGGTATTAGGTCATGTTTATGCTTTTGGTTGATGTCCCGGGGGCCTCGGGATGATTTTGGATGGTTAACAGAGAGGTTGAGATATTTTGCAGCTGCTGAAGTTTTTGCTGCTTCTGCTGTTTTTGCACCTGCGGTTTGGGGACGGCAAGTGCGGCATCGCAGGTGCGATGAGGGAGTCGCAGAAGCAGAGAGGTTGAGGGAGTCAGGGATCGCAGAAGCGGTCAGTTGGACCACATCTGCAAGGTCGCAGATGAGGAAGGTGATCGCAGAAGCGGGTTTGGCTGTTTAAGTGAGTACCGCAGAAGTGGTTGGCGAGTCGCATATGCGAAAATGCCTGGCAGATCATATAAATTATTTTATTTCGCGCGTTTGAGTTATTCCACCATTTTTGGACTTCGGCTTGCGAACTTTTGAACGATTTGGAAGAGGGATTTCAAGGGACCTTCGCAAAGGTAAGGATTTCGGACCTAAAACACATTTCTATGGTAGTATTTCATGGATTAAGACTGAAATTTAAGGAATTAAAGGGCTAAAAATGGAGGATTAAGGCTTGAGTTTAAGAGAACTTAAAATAAGGATTTGAGGGTTCATTTGAACTCTGATTTTGGTATTCTTGATATGCATAGACTCATGGGGAGATGAGAAATCTATTAATGTAAATTTTTTTGATTTTCAATATGTGGGCCCAGGGGTCGGATTTTGGTTATTTCGGGATTTGTGCCCTTTTATTGATTGTTTTCACTTGGGCTTCGTTCCCTTAGCATATTTTGACGTCGTCGTTCTGATTTTGGGTAGATTTGATGCGCATGGAGGCCGATTTGAGGGGCAAAGGCGTCGCGAGCTAGATATTTAGCCGGTTCGAGGTGAGTAATGATTGTAAATGATGTTATGAGGTTTTGAAACCCCAGATTTGCACATCGTAGTGCTACATTGAGGTGAGGCACATGCTTGATGACGAGCATGGGGTCGTGCACTATTGGGGATTGTGACTTGGTCCGTCCCAATTGATGATTTTACCGCATATTTGATTGAAAACTATTTTCTATCATCATTATTTGGGCTGAATGCCATATTTGGGCCTAGTGCCAACTATTTGAACCCTTCGGGGCTTTTTATTGATATTTCCTCACTGTTTTGACTTTACACTTGAACTCAATCATGTTATTTTTCACTGTTTTACTACTTAGCCATGTTTACTCAGTTTTAATACTTGAATGATATTTTAAATGATGTTTGGGTTGAGAAACACTGTTTTACTATTGCCGAGGGGCTTGTGAGTAGTTTTGACTGAGTAAGGCCGAGGGCTTAGTTGTGAGGAAACACTGATACTGATTTGAGGCCGAGGGCTTGAGATATGTACGCCACGAGGTGGCTTGATTGAAATGAGGACGAGGGCCTAGTTTGATACCACGAAATGGCTTGTTATTGCGCTTGGGCCGTAAGGGGCCCCTCCAGGAGTCTGCACACCCCTAGTGAGCGTGGGTACCCATTGTGATGTGAGATAGAGCCTGAGGGACTGGTATTGTTCTATGTGATTGAGCCAGAGGGGCTGGTATTGTTCTATGTGATTGCCCGATGAGCTGGTACTGTTCTAAGATGTTGCCCGAGGGGCGGATTTATCGATACTGTGCCCGAGGGGCGAGCCTTTATGTGTTTACTTTTCATAATTGACTGTCAATTACCTTCTTAATCATTTAAAAGGGCTTTTTCATGAAGTTAAATTTTGAGTTAAAGGATTTTACCTATCTTTCACTGTTTTACTGTTTTGAAATGGTTTTACTGCTTCATTATAAAATGCTTGTGCCCTATGTGATTTCCTACTTTCAGTCTTTATTTACATTTGTTACTCACTGAGTTGGAATACTCACTTTACTCCTGCACCACTGTGTGCAGATTCAGGCGTTGCTGATCCTGCCAGTGCGAGTTGAGAGCTCTCGGCGGACATTCGGAGTTTTACGAGGTAGCTGCTTGACGTTCGCAGATCAGTGTTTCTCCCTCTTTATCATTTCTATATCATATCAGATTTTTGTACTAGTTGTAGACCTTTCAGACTTGTATTAGGTTTTATAGATGCTCATGACTAGTGACACCCCGATTAGGGCTGTATTGGGTTGTACTTCCGCACTTTATTGACATTATTCACTATTTAGTATTGCTATATCATGTTTTAGACTGCCTTTATGTTGTTAACTTCTTTAAAAATTGAATTGGGTTTAATTGGCTAGCCTTGTCTTCACGAGAGGTGCCATCACGACCGAGTTCGAGTTTAGGGTTGTGACAGAAACACACCTGAGACCCCCGGGACCCCGTCTAAATACACAAACAAGTTCTATAAGCTAATACAGACTCGCTCGGGGTCTCAAATCATATCAAACAACACCAAAAATGTAAATCGCGCCATGAATCGAACTATGAACTTTCAAATCTTCCAACTTCGAAAACGCATGCCGAAACCAATCAAACCAACTCGGAATGACGCCAAAGTTTGCAGAGAAGTCCCAAATGAAAAGACGGAGCTGTTCCAACTCTCGAAATTGCATTCCAATCCCGATATCACAAAAGTCAACTATGGGTCAAACTTCTCTATTCTCCAAACTTCAATCTTTCCAACTTTTTGCCGAAATGCCTCAAATTATCCTACGGACCTCCAAATTCAAATCCGGACACATGCCTAAGTCTAAAATCATCATATGAAGCTGCTGACATGATCCAAAACTCATTCCGAAGCCGTGTACACAAAAGTCAAATTTCGGTCAAATTCTCACCGCTTAAGCTTCCAAAACTAGATTTCTTCTTCCAATTCGGTTTTGAATCATCCGGTAACTGAATTCAACCATGCACGTAAGTCGATACACATAATATGAAGCTGCTCATGACCTTATACTACTGAACAAAACATAAATTTTCAAAACAACCGGCTGGGTCGTTACATGAAAAATCCAAGTATTTCAAAAAGTCATATTTTTCTAACGTGTCAAAACTTACCGAACTATGCGGGTCTGATTCTCACCGAATATGAGATACGCAGGTAAACCTCATCAGTTCGGCCCCAATTTTCAAAAGAAAAATATCCAAAAATATTTTCCTTTACTTCCTTCTTTATAAAAGTCTTTCTTGGAGACCCCAATTTTTAAAAATCCAAAAATATTTTCTTTTAATTTCTTCTCAAAATTCAAAAATATTTTCATTCTTCTTCAAAAGTTTTTCGTTCAAAAATTGAAAAAAAAAATAAAGATCCAAAAATATTTTCTTTTTTCTTTAGAAGTCTTTCTTTCATAAAATCAAAATAATAGTCCAAAAATCCTAAAATATTTTCTTTCTTCTTTAGAAGTCTTTCTTTCAAAAATCTCAACAAAAAAACACAATAACAAAAATATTTTCTTTCATTATAGAAGACTTTAATTCAAAAAAAAAATCAATCAAATCAAAATCAATTTTGTTTCGTTTTCCTATTTTAGAAGTTTTTCTCCCAAAAATCTAAAAAATAAATTCAAATCAAAATCCAAAAATATGTTCTCCCAAAAAAAAATCAAAATCGAAAATTCATAAAAAAAAGAAAAGAAAATTTCTTTCTCCTTAAAAAATCTTTCATTCGAAAATTCAAAAAAAGGAAACAAAGAAAAAAAATCAAAATCCACGAATGTTTTCTTTCTTTAAGAAGTCTTTTTTTGAAAAATTCCTAAAGAATAAATAAAAAAACAAAGCTAGCTTATGAACTTTGTTCCCGATATCCCCGAACTGTGTAATGATCTGATTCATGCAGGCATTACGATACGTAGGCAATCCCCATTGGATTCAATCACAGCCTTAAACAAATTGAGTGAAAAATAAACTAAAAAATAGAAAGAAAGAAAGAAAAATTGAATGAATAAGAAAGAAAAGAGTGACAAAAAATAACAGAGAAAAACAAAGAGCGAAAACAACAAAAAGAGAAAATCAAGATGTGAAAGATCCAAAAAAAAGTGTGCGGAATGAAAAGAAAAGAGGTATTGAGTGAAAAAGGGTTAGTTAAAGCCGGGATGAAACACACAACCATTCAAACACATGGTAGAAACGTCTAATTGTTTAAGTGCATTGCATCCCAGCGTGCGATTTTCTATCTATTAAATGTCTCAAAACTAGCAAGGTTTTTGTGTGTGCAAATTATCCAAGTTCTTTTCAAGGTGGTTGATTTTTGTTGGTAATCTAGCTTCCCATCCTTACTTCACAAGATCCAAAGTGTCACGACCTAATTTTTCCTCCGTCGGGTATCGTGATGGCACATAGTTTTAGGGACTAGGTAAGCCTAACATTAATTGAAATAATAATATTATTTAAATAATATCTAACACTTTGAAATAGAAATCTCTTAAAATTTACAGTTCTCAAAATCGGTAGTACAGGTCACAAGCTCTACAGAGTTCGCTACAACTTCTAAATACAACTGTTTGGAAATAAGTAAAAACAGTGTGAGTACAAAATAGGAAGGTGACTCCGAAGCCTGCGAATGTAGCAACAGGTTTACCTTGAGTCTCCTCAGCAAGAATCCGCATAGCTACTAACGATCAAATACCTGGATCTGCAAAAAAATAATATAGAAGCGTAGTATGAGCAAACCATAGGGGTGCCCAGCAAGTATCAAGATTAACCTCAGTGGAGTAGTGACGAGGAACAATCAAGACACCCACTGGTCTAATAAACTAAACAGGTATAAATATAGAAACAACAAAATACGATATTTGCATAAAGACTACACAATATGGCTAACAATACAGTAATTGCAATAAGAAAGGAAACAAAAGTATCAGCAAAATACCAATAAAATGACACAAAAGAGTGAATGGAACACAACCTAAATCCGAACTCACATATACAACAAGGACAAGTAATAACTCAACAACTATAACCGCTTTTATATCAGGTTTTAGTCAACAAACTCCACGAGGTGCCGAACCTCGGACAAATCACAGCTCACGATCTCAATACCTGAGCCCTAACACTTGGCATCCTGTGCCCTCGTAACACCTCATAACTGCACTAACGACTCACATGCCAATAGAGCCATTCTTACATAGAAGGCAAGTAACAAGAGTGTGGATCTATACTCAATAATATAAAGAAAACCTATTATCCGATATGATTGCTTAACTACGTGTATGCTTGTGCAAGTGTCCTAACATAGTCCATACCAGCAAATAAGCATAAGGAGAATATTTTCTCCCAACTTTCATAAGATAAAGCTCACACAGGTAAGTGTACCACTACACAAATATCAAAAACAAGAATGCCCCCAGGCCATCACAAATCATCACCAATCAATCCCTGACATAGCCCACCTTGTCTCACCACGTGTGCAATAGTAACATAAATGCCCGCCTTGTCTCGCCATACGCGCATAATAATATTACCACCTTGTCGCACCACATGTGCAACCCATATATATATATATATATATATATATATATATATATATATATACACATATATATATATATCCCGCCTTGTCACGCCGTATGTGCAAATATCAATATTAATAATAACACGACAGAAATCTCGTGCAACCCCATAACAAAATCCGCACGGCAGAAACCTAGTGCATTGCAATGTCAACATCCGCACGACAGAAACCTCGTGCATCACCATAGCAAGTACAACAAAAACAATGACAATAATACAAAGTTCGGCAAGTAAATCAGCGCAAGAACTTTAAATCACAAAGAAATGGTAGAACCAGTTCACAAGAAATAACCACAGTAAAGAATGCTAGGCGTAAAGAAAACAGCTTAACAAGGAAAAACTAATGTGTAGCATCGATCCCATAATATAAAATTCAACAACAAGGAAGCTGACACGAGTCAAATAGTTCCAAATAAAGACAAGTCAACTAAGATATAGGATATCTAAACTTCTTTTAAGGTTGAGAAATTATGAAGAATATTCAACAATTCAATTAAGGATAGGCAGCGAAAAGATAATCATAACCTCAATTAAGACTAAACAATTATAGGATGAGATAATTATAATTTCAAATCAAGATAAGCAGTTATGAAAAGATAGCATGACAATAGAAGAGGTAAAATCTTTAGTTAAGTCAAATAAGAGTCAAATAGGCAATAAGAGTGAATCCTAAAGCAATTAATTCTAATTAAAGCATATAGAGGTGAAACTAGTAATATGAACTCAATCATATCAAGAACAACTTCATACTCAGTGAATATAAGGACCTAATAACCTAAAAGGCTAACTTTCCATAAATAAATCCGAGCACGCACTCGTCACCTCGCGTACACGGACTACAATCAACATAGAACACTCAAATCCTAAGGGAAAATCCCCTACACAAAGTTAGGCAAGATACTTACCTCAAAGAAGAAAAACCGATACTCTAAAATGAACTTCTCGGGTAAAATGAACTCCGAACGACTCAAATCTTACCAAAAATAACTTCAAAGTACAAATAAAACTCATAAGAAACTTTTCCGGATCATAAAGTCTCAATTTTTATCAAAATCTAAAAGTCGAACCACGGGCCCGCACCTCGAAACCCGACAAATTTTACAAAATTTGAACACCCATTCTGATATGAGTTCAACCATATAAAAATTATCAAATTCTGATACCATTTTGCCCTTCAAATCATGATTTTTCATTTTGAAAAGTTTCTTCAAAAACCTCTATTTCCCTCAACTCAAAACACAAATTAAATGATAAAAATAAAGATAAAATCATGGAATATAATAAATTCTAGGTGAAGAACACTTACCCAATCGATTTACTAGAAAAAACCGCAAAGAATCGCTCAAAACCGAGCTCTACAAGTCAAAATATGATAAAAATGTTCTAACCCTCGATTTGAAGATCTAATATTATGCCCAGGTCCGTATGCATCGCGAACGTGGAGAAGAAAATTGAGGCTGCCAAGAAATACCCTTCACAAATGCGAGTGAAGGGACGCAAACACGATGAACAATGGACAAGAGCTTATGCGAAGGCAAAGAGGAAAATGATCACCAGCGCCCAGGGCCTGGTTTCTGCTACGCGAATGGGGAAGGGAGGATGCAAACGCGATGAAGGGGATGTGCAGGGCTATGCGATCGCGAGGCATACTATGCGAATGCGAAGAAGGAAAATCTGACGGGTCAGTAGAACACTATGCGAACGCAAAAGGCACTTTGTGATCGCAAAGAAGGACATTAGACACTAGAAACCAACGATGAAAAAATAGAGGAAATTAGCCCGTAGCCCATACGGACACACCCGAGACCCCCGGGACCTCACCTAAACACACAAACAAGTTCTATAACCTAACACGGACTCGCTCAGGGCCTCAAATCACATCAAACAACAACGAAAATACAAATCGCTCAATCAAATTTATGAACTTTCAAATCTTCCAACTTTTAGAACTCTTGCCGAAACCTATCAAATCAACCCGGAACGATGCCAAATTTTGCAGACAAGTCCCAAATGACATAACAGAGCTGTTCTAACTCTCGGAATCACATTACAACCTTGATATCATAAAAGTCAACTCTCGATCAAACTTCTCCATTTTCCAAACTTTAACTTTTCCAACTTTCGTCGAAACGCCTCAAATTACCATAGGGACCTCCAAATCCAAATCCGGACACGCGTCTAAGTCCAAAATCACCATACGAAGCTGTAGAAATCATCCAAATCTCATTTCGGAGCATTTTACAAAAAAGTCAAAATTCCGGTCAACTTACACCGCTTAAGCTTCTAAAACTGAAATCTTTCTTCCAATTTGACTCCGAATCATCTGATAAGTGAATTCGACCACGCACGCAAGTCAATACATAGGAGATGAAGTTGCTCAAGACCTTATGCTGCTGAATAGAACTTAAATTCTCAGAATGACTGGTCAGGTCGTTGCACAAATGCAGGATGTTATATCTCTGCTTGTTGTCTACAACCTGAATCAACAACTACTAAATAGAATAGGATGTTGTATCTCTACATATTGGAAATGTGGGACGCTTGGTATAATGGTAATGAACCACAAAGTGCAATTCCTGGGTTCCATAAGTTGATCCCAAGGTCAGATGGGGCTACCAACATCCCTATGCCTAACCCGCTCATCCCATGCGGGCACCCTCCAATGTCGTCTAACTGTACTGGTATGTGTTAGTTTCCAGGGCACCTCCAGTATTGTTCTCCACAGCGCCTGTCTTTACCACGGTGCAACCAACCGTGCCTAGGACATGTTTTAAACCTCCAACATTCACTTTCCAGGGACCACAATTTCAACAGGATATGTGCTATATAACTCCGGACTCATATACTCAACCTCCACAGTATGAGTTCCGGCTGAGCCAGAAAGAATAGTCAAAAATCCCGAGCAGGAAGAAATGGCTCGATAAATGAAAAGCCTAGATGAGAGTTTGAAGAACATGCGGGGCTTGAGTGGCCAAAAGAGCGTCTCTTACGCCAACTTGTGCATTTTTCCCCATGTCCACTTGCTAGCTGGCTTCAAGATGCTAAAATTTGAAAAGTACAACGGGCATAGAGACCCGATCGCTCACCTGAAACGATACTCTAACCAGCTGTGCGGCGCTGTTGGAAAAGATGAGCTGTTAATGGTCTATTTTGGTGAAAGCCTCATCAGAATTGCTTCCAAGTGGTACATGGATCAAGAAATTACCCATTGCCATCTATGGGATGATTTGGCTGAGATTTTGTTCGCCAGCTCCAGTATAATATGGACATCGCTCCCGACGAAAACTCTTTGTCCAATTTGAAAAAGAAAATAATAGAAAGATTCTATGAATATGATGTCAAATGGCACGAGCAAGACACCGGGGTAAAGCCTCTAATGGACGAAGCAAAAATAGTTACAGTTTTCCTACAGGCCCAAAAGGCGGACTACTCTCAGAACATGATGTCCATTATGGGTAAACCATTTGCTGAGGCTATAATAATTGGGGAGATGGTCGAAAATGGTTTAAAAACTGGCCAAATCTTGAGTCATTCTTCCTTTTAGGACACATCATAGGCCATTCAGAATGGTTAAGAGGATTTGATAAATAGAAACATGAGGCAAGAGGGAGCTATGATGGCATCGAGCTCAAGGGGGCCTGCAGGTCATTCAACTAATCATATATGCTTCCTAATGTTCCACAACACTATTATCCCCATTAAGATGCTGCTTATGCTGTGGCACCGCCTCCCTAGTGATGAATGTGCAACCTTACACGCGACCACAATGTTATACACAAAATCAAGCTCCACCTCCCAGAAATGCCCATCCCTTCCAAGCGCCGTATAATCCCCAACCAAATGTTCCCCAATACAATCCTCACCCAAGATAGCCGCTCAGAAGGAATCAGTTCACCGCTATTGGTGAATCGTATTCAAGTTTGTTTCAAAACCTAATCAGGCTAGGTCTTTTACAGCCAGTGGCGCCGAACCAGCCAAACCCCGAGTCCCCCTCACACCAAGTTGATGCTAGATATGAATACCACTATGGAGTAGTAGGACATGATATTGAAGACTGTTGGACTCTTAAAAGAGCAGTGGAAGACCTCATTGAGGTCAAGGTAATAATGTTTAGGGATGAAGAGGCCCTAATATGACGAACAATCCTTTGCCTACTCTCATCAATGGGCCAGTAGTTGGAATGATCTGTGATGATGGGAAATTTGATCCGGCACTGAAGGCCATAACAGCCATTGCCAAGACAGAATAAAAGCAAGAAAAAAACGGTCACCAAACTTGAATGTTCCCTGTCATATGGGAGTCTCGGTAGTCGGTCTTGCTATCATTTCTGCGTCCGGATTAATGCATGGTGTAATCCAGATATTTTACCTTTATTGTCTTAGTTTTGTGATGCAAACCCTTCTATCTTTAAAAATTTAAAAAATCAAATGAAATTAATACTTCATTGTCTATGAATATCTCTTTTCTTAATCTTTTCACTTTTCTTATTCTCTTTTCAGTTCTGTTAATGTAGATTTTAATGAAATGACATATTTGCGGACTTCATGCCAAGATCCTAAAATGCTATCAGACCCCGAAATAATGAATCAAGAAACATAATATTTTGAAGACAAGGATTGTAGGAAAATAAATAGAAAATTGAAACAAAGTTGAGATTCCCTCTCTTCGGATCATTGTTGAAGCCGAGATTGAGGACAAAGATTGGGTCAAGAACCAATTGGAAAAATTTACACTACTTGATGAAAAACGATTGGCCGCAGTTTGCCACTAGCAATTGTACCAACAAAGAATGGCCCGTATCTACAACAAGAAAGTGCGGACCAGGAAATTTCAAATAGGACAACTCATTCCAAGACGTATCCTCCTACCTCATGAACAAGCTAAAGGAAAATTGGCTCAAAATTGAAAAGGTCCATACATTGTAATGAGAGTACTGCTAAAAGAGGGCGTTGTACCTGAAAAGTACCTAGAAAGCACCGAAGGAAATGTCCCTGAAACAACTCTCAACACGGATGCAGTCAAAAGGTACTATGTTTGACCCTCCATGAAGTATTAATGTTCTCTGATTGGGATGGCGAAAACTTTCATTCTCGCTATCCAAACATCATTAACCCTTTTGTTAACCCTTTTGAGCCGGTTACCTTTCTTTAATTACCCTATTTGGAGCATGAAGATTTTATTTAAAAAAAGAGAAGAAAAACAAAACAAAGAAGAAAAAAAAAGAATAAAAAAAGAAAAAAGAAAAAAGAAAAGGAAAAAGAAAAAAAAGAGAAAAAAAGAAGAAAAAGAAAAAACAATCCAAACAAGTTCATGTTCATTGAACTACGTTCGACTTGATTCCAAAAGGATAAGTAGGTAGCCTCTCTCTGGGGTTCAGTCACACCAAAACAAAAATCTACATTCCCCCAAAAGATAAAACTGGGACAGAAGTTATAATGGTTCGACAATAGTTTTGCCCGAAAGGTTCCAAAGTTGTAATTTAATCCAAATTCTTTCTACCTAAATCATTTTCAAGACCTTTCGATCAATTGATGAGAATGTTCAAGAATTGGAGGATACAATTACTTTTGTCTGATAAGACCAAATAAGAGAAATAAAATGAGAGAGTCTTATTGATGAAAACCCTCACGGGCATAGTAAGGTGACAGTGAATAAAAAAACCAAAATGATAGTCTTGTTAGTGAAAATTCGCAAAGAGCACTATAAGGCGATAGTGAGAAGAGAAAAAAGAGAGGTAGGCTGGTGAAAACCCGCAAAGGGCGCCACTGATCGAAAAAGATTATCCTCACAGCCATTGGCATCGAAACAATCCTGGGCAAGGTTTCTCGGATTCGAAGCAAAAGTTGTGATGAATTTCTGAGAGTTGGACAGTTTGTATAAATCAGGCATCAAATCTAAAAGACATGTCATATTCATTGAAGTCCGCATGTATTCCAGATAGATCTTTCTTTCCTTTCCCTGAAAGGGATACCTTTCTCCATTCTATTGTTTGTTTTTCTTTGAATCCATTTCTGTCTAACTTTATTCCAAAAAACTAAGATGAAGAAGAGATGGCAAGACTGATTTACAGAACTTTTGTTTGCCACAAGCTGATATTCAAGAGGCACCCAGCCTCGGCAGGTGCATCAAGTCGACCCCGACTGGCATGATGGCTGATGTTTCGAAGTCAAAACTCTCAAAAAGGAAATCAAAGTGAAGTGCCTACAAGGGAAAAATGAAATTGAAAAGGATAAGTCCGAAGTGGCTAACCGTCTTGGCAAAGTTTGAAAAGCCAAAAGTCCCTAATGCTCTAAAATTAAAATTAGACTAAAGAAGTCAAATGCCCACAAAGGCCAAATAAAGTTGAAAAAGGTTAAGTCCCACGCGACTAACTGTCATGGTAAAATTTTGGAAAAGCCAAAGGTTCTCCGGAGCCAAAAATGTAATCGGTATTCAGGAAACAACTAGTTGCAGGTGAAATTATCATCAATGAAGCCAGCCAAGATCAAGTGACTAAAGCACTCAAGGCCGCAAAACCAACACCATTTTAAACTAACAATTGTTCTTTGTTTGAAAAACATAAAACTGATACAATCCAAAAGCAACCTTGCAAGAAGCAGGTGCAAGCAAAAGAAATTGCACGGTGGCTAGAAATAGCTCTGCAACAACAACAACTCCAAAAAGGGAAGTCTTCTCCAAATTCTTTCCAGCATTTTACTCATACTCTTAATTAAAAGAATAAAGAAAAGAAAGAAAGTTCAAAATCATGGTAATATAGGGTCTCCAATCTGTAGCTGCGTTTTCCAACATAGAGTCTCCACTCCCTAGTTGTGTTATTTTAGACATAAGGTCTCCACTCCCTAGTCCCTTTTCTAACATAGGCTCTCTACTCCCTAATTTTATTTTATTTTAGATATAGGGTCTTCACTCCCTAGTATCTTTTCCAACATTGAGTTTCCACTCCCTAGTTGGTGTTATTTTAGACATAAGGTCTCCACTCCCTAGTCTCCTTTTCCAGCATAGGGTCTCCACTTCCTAGTCTCTTTTTCCAACATAGGGTCTCCACTCCCTAGTTGATGTTATTTTATATATAGGGTCTCCACTCCCTATTCTTCTTTTTCAAAATAGGTGTTTACCGTGAAAATGGTAACAATAATTAAATTTGTAAATGAGATTCTAAAAATACGTGATCTATTCCCGAGCTAGTTGTTAGAGCAGTTGATGCTAATGATATGGATTTTAACAAAGAAAAGCAAGCTAAAATGAGATAGTAATAGAACCTTAGGGCCTGCTGCCCGGGTATAGGTCTGATTGATGAAGGACCTCGGGGTCGACTTCGGGGTCAAGCTTGAACTATCGGGGACAGTCGAGGATGGGATAACAGTTGAAGATATAATTAAACAAGGCTTTTTGTGGCCAATACTAAGGCATACAATGAAGAACAAGTAAGAACGCGATGAATATCGAGGTGGCCTCAGGCCAATGAGAACGAACAAGGTAGAAAGAAAAGAGAGAGAGAGAGAGAGATTATTGTATTTGTGGAGAAATGGGGCTACATCAGTCCAGTCTACAAAGTAATGGGGATCCCCTTTATATAAGAGGGAAATCCAATATGGTACAGGGAACGTTAGTCGTAAAGGTATAAAGACAAGATGGCAAGACATGGCATCTTGAAAAATAGGCCATGGATAGACCAACCATGTCAGGTTAAGCCGCGTGCCTTGGGGACTTCTCTCTCACTTGTCATAGCTTGATGTACCTGTTAGAACACGATATCCTTCGGACTGATATGTATGTCGAACCTCGAGGATGAGTCTCGACCTCATCTCCGAGTGTTGAGGGATGTGACCGCGAGATGGTTCTATGACGGGGGGAATCAGGCTCCCGGATTCTCCGTATACAGATAGTCTCCGCATTTCTTAGAGTGAAGGCGATGAGAAATGATAAGAAACAGTTCTGAATCTTGCTTCCTATGGTTCCCTTATGAATGGATACAAGGTATTAAGGCGTATTACATGTAGCGATCCTGCAGATTTCGGCATTGACTGCGGCGGTTGGCTTCCTTCAATACGCCTAGGATGCTTTTATAAATACTTATTTCTTCCTTTTTGGGTTACATCTTGTGCCCAAAACCCTTGGTGAGGTCTTTTTCCTCTCGTTCTCGTCCTTTCTCGGGGACGCGAACCCTCCTTTTTCTTCTTTCCTCAGATTACTCCAAGGATGACGAATATTACCACTTCTCCTTCACAGGAGGTTGCGGGCTCATCTTCATCGCTTTTCTCTCGAGGTGAAGTGGCCACTCCCCCCATGCTTATGAGTGCATTACGGGGTCTTTTGCGATGACCTCCAATTTTAGGGTTGAAAGACCCTCCTTGAAGTCAGGGAGCCATGAACCTGTAACTCGGTACATTAGTTCTATAATGGACATAAAAAGAGTGAAGGCAGACTGCTGCTGGGGAGATACCATGCTCATGAAGATCCCCACCCATGATGAAGATATTACGGCTTACGAAGCCGACTTCTTGAGTGTGTATACCTACCCATTCTCTTTGGGGCTGGTGGGATTGCCCTCGTTCTCAATTGACCCCGTGATTCTCGACTTCTGCCGGAGTTATCAGGTGACTCTAGGTCAAGTCCACCCTTTGTTCTGGCACGTAGTTTATATGATCAGGCATTATTCGAGCATGATAGAAGCAATGCCCTTTACCCTAAATCACTTGGTCTAGATGTATATCCCTCGTCTGCTTCGCAAAGGCTTAGTCAAGCTTCGAGATCCCTTTTTGATCCCACCGGGGAATTTGAGGACGGTGCATGGTTAAGCCATTTTGTTCTAGTGAGGACATCTGATCTGATTCCGGCGGAAAAGCTGCCGTTCCCTGAGATATGGAATGCTGGGTGTAAGTAGACGTGGTGCCCTTGCCCTTTCTTGGTAACTTTTCTTCATACATTTGACTCTATCTTTCTTGTCTTTTTAGCCATAGCGATCTATCCCTGTGCGGTGCCGGACCTTCAAGATTGGATTGGTCGTTTACACTCAATCTGCTCGTACACCGACCAGGCGTGTGGGATTTATCCCGAGCCCGGTGGGAGGCCGGGGGCCCCGGTAAGTCTTGAGTCTTGACGCACCTGTGCATTTTGATGTAGCTTGATATCAGTAGCTTTCTCTGTATCGTGCATTTTAACATCTGCATTTATGCAGGTTTGGGAGAAACCTCACTAGTAAGGGAGTTGTCGTCCGTTGGAGGGGACACTCAGATGCATGACGAGGAGAGGAAGAGGCATGGGAGCCTACCGGTTGAGCCGCCAGAGTCCAAGAGTATCAGAAAGGAGGATCCAAAGGTCGGCCCATTGGCCCCTGTATCCAGGGCGACGAGAAATCTTCGTGCTGAGGGGTGAAGGAGAAAGCAACTTCTTGACACCCTATGAGGAGCGTTTGGGGCTGATTAATCCTTGGGCCGTGGAAATAGATGCTTCTGGGAAGGTGTGTGGTGCTGGCGCTGCTCAAATTCGTGGTGGCGAGGCAATGGATGGGGTATCGAGAACTGGCCTTGAATTGACAGGTGGCCGGAGTTCTCCCCGAACTGGGACGCCCTTGACATGCAGTTTGTAGGGACCTCGAGTTGGGCCTCGAGATGAACAAAGGACGGAGATCCAGATTAACTATGTTAGTCCGTTGGATATTGTTGATTCTCCAAAGGGGGATATCCTTCCATCTTCCAAAATTCAAGAGGAGTCTTGCGAGGAGCTTCTCATGGTGGGAGCACTGGCCAAGGGTGGAGATGCACTCAGGAGGCCGGTGATTATCCTTGAGGGTAGTTCCAAGGTCGATGCCTCATCTATTTTTGGCAAGATGGGCATGCTTTGCGAGCAGGAAACTTCATCTAGCCTTGTTTGCTATCTCGGGATGCTCCATCTTTTATCTTAAAAATTTATTTTATGTGGTTTCAGGCCGAGGAACTTTATAACCAGGCTCTCGCCCAATGTCAGGATGAGGTGAGTCGCCGTGACCGTGAGAAAGCCTTTTTCACCGAGCAGGTTATCTATCCTTTGCTTTTGTTGTCTTTTGAGCCCTTGTAAAATTTCGTCGCTTTTAACTCTTTGTGCCTCTATCTTGGGGCCACGGATACTAAAATATCCAAACTTAGCCGGCGTGTGGGCGAGGTGTCTTCTAAAAGGGACCACCTGAGGGAGAGAGCTACCTTGATTGAGCGTCAGTTTTAGGGCACAAGGGAGGATATCGACAAGTATAGGAGCCTTCATTCTAAGCTGGTGGCTGCATTGCTTCGCATCAAAGTTTACACTGAGGCGTTTGTATCTCCGCATGGGGAAGGCGCGGTTGCCGCATATTCTTGCATCGAGAGGGCGTTTGAGGGGGCTGGCCCGGATTTGCCTCGAACCGTGAGTCATGCTTGGCTGTCTTCTCGGGGGTTGGCCGTTGAGGGTGTGTTGGAGGGCAACTCGAGCGGGGTTAAAAATGGGGGTGGGTCCCCAGAGAGAGGGGATGTTGTCGAGAAAAAGCCATCGGGGGATCTATAATCATCTGGATGTAACCTTTTGAGGCCGTTAATTTGGTAATAGATTAGGATATGCTATTTTTTCCCGTCGATCCCCCTGTTTGTTTGTATAGTACTTTTAATTTGGCATTTTATGTGGATAATTCAACGACTCTATTTCCCTTTCTGTTTTGAATTCACTAATGATTGGCTAAAAAAACCTTAGATATGTAATATAGCCCTATGGCTTTTTTGGGCTAGCTCGGGGGTTCATCGCGTGGCCGGTTGGTGCGTCCTTCGACATGAACCGCCGTGAGGGACCCCGCGCTTTCGCCCTTGGGTATTTTGCTGTTTCCACTATTTTGGGTTCAGTCTCTGAGTCGCGCTGTGACTCGAGGTTTAATTGACCCTTAAGTTCTTTCATGCCTGCATAGATAGACGGTGATGGCCTTTTTGTGTTTTGGGTCGAAGTGACCTTACAGGTGGGTGTCCTGGAGGATCACTGATAGTGGCATTTATGTTGTTCCCTTAAGAATATTGTATTTTAGCTATTGCGGGTCTAGTCTCGAGTCGCGTTATGACCCGAGTTTTAATTGACCCTTAGGCATTTTCAGGCTGGCAATAATGCCTCTTATGTTTCAGGTCGAAGTGACCTTACAGATGGGTAGCCCGGAGGCTCACTCGGTTGGTGATAGCGGCATTTATGCAGTGCCCTTAGGCACGCTGTAGTTTAGCCATTCCAGGTCCACTTTCCGAGTCGCGTTGCGATCCGAGATTTAATTGACTCTTTTCGGTCGTCGAGACCTTTCAATATGTTGCCTGGAGGCCTGCATAGTTAACTATTTTGGATCCGATCTTAGAATCGGGTTACGATTCGAGCTCATTTTAATCCTCAAGTTGTCAATTTTTTAGCTGGCGACGATGGCTCTTATGCCTATTTGGTCATTGAGACCTTTTCATATGTGGCCCGTAGGCTTGCTTAGCTGGAGACAATGTCTCTTACGTTGTGTTTGCCCGTGGGATTTTTTGTAGGCTTTGTTTTCCGCTCGTTAAGGTCTTTTGGAATATTTTCGCCTGACCCGTCGTTGGTTCCGGAGAACCTCGATTTCAAGTCGTTATTGGCGATGTTTCGAGCACCTCGGAAGGTTCATAGCTCGTAGGTCAAGTAGATCAACGCTATTGCGATTTGGAGCCGACATGGTCAGAGCTCATTTTTGACTATTGAGGGAAGCCTGTTTTAACCGGTTCTTTCTGAAGTATATTCGGAGTAGTAGCCTGCGATTTTAGCGACAGTCGGGCATCCCCAAGTCACGTTATTTTGGCTATATCAGCCGTTTTGACCATAGTCATGTGCATTTGGCCATACCATTTTTGATCTCGAGTGATAGTTTAGGTGTCTACGCCGAGGGTATGCCCTTTAGGGATTCTTACAAATGCGACATATAGCCTAAACATTGGGATTTTCATGCCTGTTGAGATCTTACAATTTATTATGCCTGTTGAGGTCTTACAGTTTGTATAATGTAGAATAGATCTGGTCACACCGAGGCTGCCCGTTAGGGGTCTTACAGTTTTGGGTTTTCCAGCGTATGGTGATTAATAGCAGTCCCCGAGTCATCGAGTTTGTTCAAGCTTGAAGACAGCTTCTCATGAGCTCAGAGTTGCCTTGTAGGGGCTTCTTGAGCCCGGAGTTCCGATGCTAGGGTCGTGCGGGTGTTGAATTGCTGATGCTAAGTCTCCGAGTATCTCGAAATTCAATCGGCAGAGAGGCCCTTACCGCGAGTATGTTGAAATCCCCTTTCCGAAGTACGGAATGCCGAAAAGATATTCTTTATTCCTTGGCGTGCATATATGTTGTAAATACATGCGGTCTTGAGCTTGATCTGATATGTTGTTCTCTATCGGAGCCCTATTCGTCTTTCTCCCGGGGCGGGGTCGACTGCGAAAGAAATCCTGCAGGTTCTTTGAATCCTTCTGGGGAAACGTATAGACATCGTCTCATTAAAAACCTTGCTGGCAAAAACCCGTTTTGGGGGTAAAAAACCCAGTCGAAGGAAAAAATTGAGACGTTTGCTCGAGGATATTCGTGGGGTTTCCCATTCGGCCGCCTTAGCAGTAGTACCGTTTAAGCATCGATATATTCCAGTTACTTGGAAGCTGCTCGCCCTCTATGGTACCAAGCTTGTAGGATCATTTGCCGACTATCCCAAGGACACGGTATGGTCCTTCCCAATTTTGGCCCAGCTTCCCCTCATTAGGGTTTCTGGTGTTGAGGGTAACCTTCTTTAGGACGAAGTCCCCGACTCTGAAGTATCAAAGATTCATTCTTCGGTTGTAGGACCTTTCAATTTTCTATTTCTGGGCGACCACCCGAACCAGCGAGGCTTCCTATCTTTCGTCGAGTAGTTCGAAGGTCGTTGACATGGCTTCATTGTTTGACCCCTCGCTAGTGTGTCGGAATCTGGCGCTTGATTCTATGGCCTCCACCGGTATCAGTGCCTCGGTGCCATACACTAGAGAGAAAGGCATCTCTCCGGTGCTTGATCTTTGAGTTGTCTGATACGCCCACAGCATCTCGGGCAGCGTTTCTTTCCATTTTCCCTTGGCACTTTCCAACTTCTTTTTTAAGTTCTGAATGATGGTTTTATTTGTAGATTCGGCTTGGCCATTTGCACATGGGTGGTACGGCGTTGATATGATTCTCTTGATTTTGTTGTCTTCAAGGAACTGTGTTACCTTGCTCCTGATGAATTGCCTCCCGTTGTCGCATGTTATTTCGGATGAGATTCCAAATCGGCATATGATGTGTTCCCATATAAAATTGATGACTTCCTTCTCTCTTATTTTTTCGAAAGCCTACGCTTCCACCTATTTTGAGAAATAATCAGTCATGAATAAAATGAATCTAGCCTTACTTGACGCCGTCGGCAAAGGACCGACAATGTCCAGCCCTCATTTCATGAACGGCCATGGTGATTAAATGGAATGCCGTTGTTCTCCGGGCTGGTGGATCATGGGGGCGAACCTCTAATGCTTGTCGCATTTTCGAACGAATTCCCTTGCATCCTTTTCCATGCTGTCCCAATAGTAGCCCGCTCTGATCACCTTTCAAACTAAGGAATCGACCCCATAGTGATTCCCGCAGGTGCCCTTATGGATCTCCCGGAGTACGTAGTCCGTATCGCCCGGCCCCAAGCATACCGCCAAAGGTCCATCAAAAGTTCTCCTGTAAAGAGCCCCATCTTCATCGAGCGAGAACCGGACCACTTTGGTTCGTAGGGCCCTAGATTCCTTCGGTTCCGTAGGTAGTTTTCCATCCTTCAGATAATCAATGTATTTGTTTCTCCAGTCCCACGTCAGGCTGGTGGAATTAATTTTTGCGTGACCTTCCTCGACCACAGATTTGAACAGTTGAACGACGGTTCCGGGGAGCAGGTCTTCTTCTTCAGTGGAATATCCTAGGTTCGCGAGGGCATCGGCCTCACAATTTTGCTCTCGAGGTACATGGACTAAGGTCCATTCTTTGAAGCGACGCAGTGCAATTTGGATTTTTTCCAGATACCTTTGCATTCTATCTTCTCGAGCTTCGTAGCTTCCGTTCACTTGGCTTACCACGAGGAGAGAGTCACATTTTGCCTCGACAGTCTTGGCTCCCAAATGTTTGGCCAATTCTAAACCTGCAATCATAGCCTCATACTCAGCCTCATTGTTAGTCAATTTTGTGATTTTTATGGATTGTCTGATTATGCCACCGATTGGCGGTTTTAGGACTATATCGAGTCCGGATCCCCTTACATTTGTGGAACCATCCATGTGCAGGGTCCATACCCCGGAAGACGTGCCTAATTTTAGTAAAATCTCCTTCTCTACCTCGGGTACGAGGGTCGGGGAGATGTCGGCCATGAATCTGCCAGGATTTGGGACTTGATGGCCATCCAAGGTTGATACTCGATGTCATACCCTCTGAGTTCGATGGCCCACTTGGCCAACCAACCCGATAACTCAGGTTTATGCAGTATACTCCAGAGAGGATAGGTTGACAGGATGCAAATACGGTGGCACTGAAAGTAAGGCTTTAGTTTACGCGAGGCGCTTATCAGTGTGAGAGCCAAATTTTTAGATGGGGATACCGGGTTTCGGCGTCCCCTAAGGTCCGACTCATATAATAAATAGGAAATTATGTACCTTGCTCTTCTCGGACTAGTATGCCGCTCACCTCTATCTTGGATACGACCAGGTATAGGTATAGCATTTCATCCTCCTTGGGCGTGTGCAACAAAGGCGGGCTAGATAGGTACCGCTTCAGTTCTTCCAGGGCGTGTTGGCATTCTGGAGTCCATTCGAAGTTGTTCTTTATTTGGAGCAGAGCGAAGAAATGATGGCTTTTGTCCAACGATCTCGATATGAATCTGCCCAGAGCCGCTATCCGCCTCGTCAGTCGTTGAACGACTTTTACGTTGTTTACCACCGTAATCTCTTCAATGGCTTTTATTTTGTCAGGGTTGATTTCGATCCCCCTGTTTGAGATCATGAAGCCCAGGAATTTGCCCGAACCTACTCCGAAGGCGCACTTCTCAGGATTGAGCTTCATGTTGTAGCTTCTGAGGACAACGAAGGTTTCCTACAAATGAATCATATGGTCCTCTGCGCACAGGGATTTGACTAGCATATCATCAATATATACTTCCATTGATTTTCCTCCTTGGTGTTCGAACATATTGTTAACCAGCTGTTGGTATGTTGCTCCCGCATATTTTTAGCCCGAAGGGCATTATGTTATAACAATATGTACCATATTTTGTGATAAATGAGGTATTTTCCCTATCCTCAGGGTTCATCTGGATTTGATTGTACCCCGAGTAGGCATCGAGGAAAGTGAGGGTCTCGTGGTCGGCCGTAGCATCGATCAGGCAATTGATATTAGGCAACAAGAAGGAGTCTTTTGGGCATGCTTTGTTCAAGTCTTTATAGTCTACACACATCCTTAGCTTATTCCCCTTTTTTGGTACTACCACTAAGTTAGCTAGCCATTCGGGATACTTTACCTCTTTGATGGATCCGATTTTAAGGAGCTTCGTCACTTCCTCCTTGATGAAGGCATACTTTACCTAGACTGTGGCCTTTTGTTTGCTTCACGGGTTTGAATTTGGGGTCAACGCTCAATCTGTGGGAGGTTATTCCCGGAGGAATACCTGTCATATCCAAGTGGGACCAAGCAAAATAGTCGATATTGTTACTAAGGAATTGAATAAACTCTGCCCTAAGTTCAGGGGTCAGCCCTGTTCCCATGTATACCTTGCGATCCAGGAGGTGTTTGATCAAAATAGTTTGCTCCAGCTCTTCGACTGTTGACTTGGTCGCGTCAGATTCTTCGGGGGCGACGAAGGTTCGGGGTGAAAAGAAGTCTTCCTCATCGTCTTCAAGGATCCGCATGCTTCCCTCCTTGTCCGGGGCCGGGCATGCGGGGGTTGGCATCTCGTGGTGGACCGCGATAATTTCCCTCATTGGCCGTTGTTCCCCATGTATGGTCGCGATGTCGTCCCTGGTGGGAAACCTTATCACCTGGTGCAAGGTCGAGGGCACTGCCCTCATGTTGTGTATCCAAGGTCTACCAAGTAGGGCATTATATCTCATGTCATCGTCGATGACTTGAAACTTGGTGTTCTAATTCGTGCCAGACGTGTTGTTTGGGAGAATGATTTCTCCCTTCGTTTCTTCTCTGATCATGTTAAAACCATGGAGGACCCAAGGGGTGGGAACAACTTGATTGAGCAGCCCTATCTGTTCTACTCCTTCTGACTTGATTATGTTGATCGAGCTACCTGGATCCACGAGCGCGCACTTTATTCTGGTGTTGTTTGAGAGAAACGAGATTACTAGCTCGTCGTTGTGTGGTTCCATCATTGTTTCGAGATCCTCTTTGCTGAATATGAGGGTTTCTCCAGGTAAGCACTCTCGGGCCGACCCCTCCTCTGTAGTGTTCGTTCTCGCTCGTTTGGTCACGGGTCCTTGGGGAATGTTGGTTCCCCCAATAATTATGTGGACATCGGCCTTTGGGTTGGTTGTTCCCTTTTCTCCATCGCCTTTGAGGTTCCAGCTTCCTATTTCACCGGTCAAACCAGGTGCCTCATCCTAAAAAAGAGATCTTGGACAAGAAAGATTGTGAAAGAGAATGTTCGTCTGTGCAATGAAACTAGCAAGAAAATAAACACTCTTATTTTTATCCCCACGGTGGGCGCCAAACTGTTTACCGTGAAAATGGTAACAATAATTAAATTTGTAAATGGGATTCTAAAAATACGTGATCTATTACCGAGCTAGTTATTAGAGCAGTTGGTGCTAATGATATAGATTTTAACGATGAGAAGCAAGCTAAAATGAGATAGTAATAGAACCGTAGGGCTTGCTGCCCGGGTATAGGTCTGATCAATGAAGGACCTCAGGGTCGACGTCGGGGTCGAGCTCGAACTTTCGAGGACAGTCAGGGAAGGGATAACAGTTAAAGATATAATTAAACAAGGCTTTTTGTGGCGAATACTAATGCATACAATGGAGAACGAGTAAGAATGCAATGAATATCGAGGTGGCCTTGGGCCAGTGAGAACGAACAAGTTAGAAAGAAAAGAGAGAGAGAAAGAGAGATATTATTGTATTTTATGGAGAAATGGGGCAACATCAATCCAGTCAACAAAGGAATGGGGATCCCCTTTATATAAGAGGGGAATCCAACATGGTACAGGGCGCGTTAGTTGTAAAGGTATGGAGACAAGATGGTAGGACATGACATCTTGAAAAATATGCCCCGGATAGACCAACCATGTCAGGTTAAGCCGCGTGCCTTGGGGACTTCCCTCTCGCTTGTCATAGCTTGCTCTACCTGTCAGAACACGATATCCTTCGGACCGATATATATGTTGAACCTCGAGGATGAGTCTCGACCTCGGCTCCAAGCATCGACGGATGTGACCGCGAGATGGTTCTATGACGGGGGGAATCAGGCTCCCGGATTCGCCGTATACAATAGGGTCTCCACTCCCTAATTGATTTTATTTTAGACATAGGGTCTCCACTCCCTAGTTTTATTTTCCAACATAGGGTCTCCACTCCTTAGTTGATGTTATTATAGACATAGGGTCTCCATTCCATAGTCTCCTTTTCCAACATAAAGTTTCCACTCCCTAGTTGATGTTATTTTAGACATAGGGTATCTACTCCCTAGTATCCTTTTCCACCATAGGGTCTCTGCTCCATAGTTGATGTTATTTTAGACATAAGGTCTCCACTGCCTAGTCTCCTTTACAATATATGATCTCCACTCCCTAGTTGATTTTATTTTAGACAATCAGGGTACACCATTCTCGAAGAATCATGTTTTCTCAAGGTACACCATTCCCGACCTTTTATTGCTTTCAATAATGAAGTAATATAGAGTTTTGTTACAAATAACTCACGAAATTTTCCTACTAAAACTGGGGCAGACAAATTTTGTCTATTTGTTTGTTTTAGTGTTTGAGCCAGTTTTACCTCGAGGCATGGCATTCAAGATGACCAAAAGAAGAAGTCTCAGTCCTAAGTAAATAAAAGGAAAGAAAAGAAATGAATCCAAGATGTAGAAGGGGATGAAAAGATGTGGACTGTTCGGACATGATTTGCACCATGAACATTGCATTTCCCCTTTTGATCAAAAGAAGTCGTAGAAGAATGAACTAGCATCTGCAGCTAGCAAGTATCAAGGTTCACATTAGATTCTGTAGAAGAACTAGTCAAGACTCAAGATTAAGTTTTAGAAGACTTATAGATAGGAATCTTGTAACTCGTGGCTGATAGGCTTGTTTATTTTCTTTTTTATTTTGACTTTGGTGCAATCAAGAGTTCAGCAAGAAGTAACAGTAGCAACAGCAGTGAAATCACAGTTTATTAGTAGTCCTAGCTACCAAAATTCTAGAACTACACTGACCTGATTCCTTTATAGCCAAGGATATGTCGACAACCTCGGAAGCAAGGGTTGATCAAACTTTTTCAAAACGCCTCCCATGGAGTGTCAAACAGGCAAAAATTGTTCATAATTGCTTACTTTACCTTTGCTCGAAAACTCTTCATGTTCTCGAGCAAAGAAGGGTATCTGTGAGCACGTAATATTTGCTTAATTATACAACTTTTAATTATTTTATATAATTTTAGGAATTTTTCTATATTTTACTTGATTTGTTTTGTGCATATTTGTGTTTGGTGCATTTTTAGTAGAATTTTAAATCCTAAAAATAACAAAAATATTTTAATCTTTACATTTTTAGATTTTGAATTGCATAATTAATTGCATTTGTAAAACATTAAAATACCAAAAAAATACTTTGGTCACTTTACATGCATTGTTAGTTAAACAAAATTAGTTAATTGTTAAAAAATATTTAAATGGGTTAATTTACAAATTAGTTTTAAATTAGGTTTTGTTAAGATAAGTGGTAAATTTTAAATTAAAACAAAGAAAGGAAAGAGGGGTCTTGTGATTTGGGCCAATTTCAACAGCTCAATCTCCATGTCTGCCCAGTCCACATTCTTAACCGGCCTGCTCCTTTGTAACACTGCAAACGACGTCGTTCCAATTTCCCCACTCACTAAAACAACCCCAATCCCCTCCAATCAGATAGAGATCACCCCCTTTACACAAAAAACCCTAGCCACCCCCATATTTCCCGATCCTCTAATGACATACCCCCTTTCTCGCCTCTGTTTATTCTCCTCTCCTCACTCACACAAAGATATGTGGCGACCCGGCCGGTCGTCTTAAGAATTAATGCCCCGATCCCCTATTAACTGATTTGCCTGAGTTTATTTCTGTTATTTTGATTTGCCAGGATGTTCGGTTTTGAGTTTTGGAGAGTTTTAGGACACTTAGTCCCTAAATGAGAGCTTAAGTGTTGGAAAGTTGACCGTAGTCGGAACAGTGTGAAAACGGCCTCGGAATGGAAATTCGATAGTTTTGTTAGCTTCGATATGTGATTTCAGGCTTAGGGGTATGATCGGATTATGTTTTGGAGGTCTGTAGCTAATTTATTCTTGAAATGCCGAAAGTTGAATTTTTGAAGTTTCCGGTCCGATAGTGAGATTTTGATCCGAGGGTCAGAATGGAATTCCGGAAGTTGGAGTATCTTTGTAGTGTTGAATGTGATGTGTGTGCAAAATTACCGGTCATTCGGACGAGGTTTGATAGACTTTTGATCGAAAGCGTATTTTGAGAATTTTGGAGTCCATAGGCTTAAATCCATGGTTAATTCGAGGTTTTGATATTGTTTTAGCTATTTGAAGGATTAGTACAAGTTTGGGTAGTGGTTTGTGACTTGTTGGTGCCTTTGGTTGAGGTCCCGGAGGCCTCGGGATGAATTCGGATGGTTGATAGAAGCATTTGGAGTTTGAAGTTTGCTGCAGCAGCTGGTTTTCTGTCATAACCGCACCTGCGGTTTAGGTCATGCAGGTGTGGAGCCGCAGAAGCGGCAGAGAGACCGTAGAAGAAGAATTGAGGGAGGTCAGCAGTTCCCACATATGCGAGATAATTTTCAGAGAAGCGGTACCGCATCTGCGAGTTAGAGATCGCAGGTGCAGAAGTTGGCCTTTAAGTGAAAGGTCGCAGGTGCGACCTTGGCTCTACATAAGCGAGACCACAGATGTGGGACCGCAGATGTGGAAATCGCTGGGCAGAACATATAAATTCTTGCCTTCAAGAAATTTAGCCATTTTTCATCTTTTTCTAAACGGGAAGAAGCTTGGGGAGCACTTTTCAAGAGTGATTTTCAGAGGAGTTCATTGGGGGTAATGTCTTTGGTCCCTAAACTTGTTATTGGAATGAGTTTTATCAATTTAAGCATGAAAAATTATGAAAAATCAGTGGTAATTGGGGGTTAGGGCTTGTCTAATTGGAGACCTTTGAGTGATGATTTGAGGGACAAATTGAGGTCCGATTTTGGTGTTTTTGATATGACTGAACTCGTGAGAGTGCGAGGTTTCTGATAATATAAATTTTATCCAATTCCAAGACGTCGGCCTAAGGGGCAGTTTGGTCATTTTATATAATTTCACGTATTAGCTTAGAATTTAACTGTAGAATCAGTTACTTGAAGTGTTATTTACATTATGCAATTGAATTGAATAGATCTGGGCCATTTGGAGTCGAGTACTCGTGGCAAGAATGTGGTCTCAGGTTGATTTTGAGCCGGTTCGAAGTAAGTGGCTTGTCTAACCTTGGGTGGGGGACCTTCCCATTAGGATTGTCACCCCTCCTTTTTGCGCGCCCGCCCCGAAGGGTTAGAAATGCGCGGGTGGAGTTTTTCCAATTTAAGTGACAATATTCGAAATGGGATTATTTAATTCAGAGTCGCCACTTGGGAAAGGTTTGGCTTTTGGTGTCCCAAGTCACCGGTTTATCTTGAATCCCAAATCGAGGAAATTTTCGACTTTTCCAAATGGAGTCTGCGAACCAGAAATTCTAAGTAAGGAATTCTGTTGACCCGAGGGAAGGTGTTAAGCACCCTCGAATCCCGTGGTTCTAGCACGGTCGCTTAAATTGTTATAATGGCTAAATATCTGATTTAAATACATGTTGTGACTTATGTGCTTTTATTAAGTTTTAACCGCTTTTATTATTATCATTTATTTTTATAGAATTGCAACGTCGTGAAAATGTATCTCGAACCACGTCACAATCAATGCACCCGTAATTGTTAACACATTTCGACTCCATTGAGATTTGAAATTGGGTCACATAAATGCGCACCCGAATTTAGGAATGTAATTTGATTAAGTCGCGCCTAAAGAATCTAACGCGTTATTGTCTTCGGGGAGGGGAGTGGAATTCACTAAACAGCCCGTCCCAAATTCTAAGTATTTATTATGACCAATTATTGAGGGCCCCGCAATTTGCCTTTTGATTCGGCGAGGCTCGTCTCATTATTTTAGAAGGGTACCCTACAAGGACTACATTTTTACTACATTTATCTTTAAAGGGAAGGATGATGCCGAATTTTGCTGGTTTAGACAAATACGGACTGAATCCTTATTATGTTTGCCGAACCTAAACTTGTTTGATTACCTGATTGATTGTTCATGAGGTGAAAGCTACGGCATTCTTTGTCTTCAACAAGTGAATATGCTTATTAATTCGCTAAGTGAGATTGCAAACAAACTAACAACATATATTGAGTTATGTTTTAACGACCTCCAAGTTCTATTCTTAACACTCTAACCTATTTGAAATTGATAAAGAAATCGGCTGTATTATTAGGAAAAATTACTACTAATTGAACTCAAAAATGATTATTAGTTTTTCTCAACAATCATTACATCATTTCGAAACGAAGAATCTGTACCGAAACCTGATATCAAACCGGCATTGGAACAAATAAACTGACAAGCGAAACTGGCATTCATAGCCAGACTTTTAATATGACTGCATGAGAGTTTGTTTGGGATACATCTATCCCAGACCTAATACCACAGATTTGTCGATTCAGTGGTCTGGGCAGAAATACATACAAGTGTTTGCCCTGACTCTATGTTATACAGTCGTAACTAAACCAAACAGTATTATACTGAACTGAACGTATCCCAAATCAAACATGTTGTCTATCATATTGTTATTGCTATTGAACAGCGCTATCTAACAGTCCATCTCAGCAGAATGTATGCTAGTTTTATACAAAGTGTTTGCAGTTTGCAGTAAAATACAATCCCACTAACATTCGACCTATTTTTAACACCAATGTTATAACATGAACAGCTGTTCTTTTCTTTATTTCAACTTCAAACTTTCAACAATACAAAGTTTCAGAGGTTGTGTACCTGGAAATATTTGACAATTGAAGGAAAGGGGGAGTCAGCAGAATATAATGACAACAAAATGCAGCAGCAATCACAGCACTATCAGTAGCAGCAGGGCAGAAATAGCAGCAGACAAAGCAATACAGCAAGAACCCAGCTCGAGTGCAGAGATGCAAATATAGCCAATAGAAAGCAATAGCCAAATAACAGCAACACCCAGTGGAGTAGAATCAGAAACTCCAGATAGTAGTAGACCAATGAAAGCACTCAACTAATAGACACAACTGAGATTTCAAAGGATCAGAATTGGCTTGAACAAATTGAAACAACTGAAAGCCCAATAACAATAGGAGGAAGAAGGTTTCTGATTGTTGGTTGTATAGCTTCTATCCCTTAACCTCTCTCTATCTCTGTTTGTGTTTTTCCTATTCAGCTCTTAAGGTTCAATGTCTATCCTTTTGTGTGTGTGTGTATGTATTTCTATCTCTCAATCCTGTCTCTAATTCTGTCTGTATCTCCAGAACTTCAACTCTCCTCTATCTATGCTCTCTCTGACCTCTATTATCCGATGGTATCCTCTCCTCCTTCTATCTCTGTATGTCCTCCCTTTTATAAGCTTTCACATTACCCCTTTTACAGCCTGTTTAGACCAACAGAAACCCCCTCATGTGCTGCCCTCTTTTCAGTTCCACTTAGTCATTTAAGTATTAACCAAAACCCCATCATATTCCCTTGGCAGGCTTACTTTTGTAATGTTTATTATTTCTGAAACTAAAGTAGGGTGTGGGCAGCAGGATGTATCTGACAGCATATGCTGTCAAAACATTTTTAAATCAAACAAAAGCCTTTATGCACATGTTGTGCACAAGTGCACAAATGCACATGTTGTGCACAAGTGCACATGCCCTCCAATTCTGACTGCAACTTAAACAAAATCAAACCCTTTACACTTCTGATTCAGATTAACAACTATAAGTAGCTAAATTCAATTCCCAACTGATTCATACAATGCTAAACAGGAGCAAATCAATTTGTATATTGTTCAAACATCTGAAACTAATTGACGACATATGTCGACTCGACTATACTAGTTATAACTCGTACAATCGAGACCAAAGTCAGACATTTAACAGTATCGAACACATGATTCGAATTGTACTGACTACGCAAAATTACATGGGAAGAATCAGTTGGTCAGTTCACATTTGAAACCCAATTAATTGCACAACAAATACATACATACAAATTATCAGAACAATTAGAAGAAAGACTCAATCAAACAACAAAGGTTCAGGCGAGATGGACAGGAACAGTTGATAAAACTCAAAACACAGATTAAAAACAAAACCAGAACAAATCTTTTAAACGAACATGGACTAACATAAATAAGCAAAGAGAATCAAAACTCACCTCAAATCTTGAAAAATCAAAAGCCTTAACTCGGATTCGGACAGACCTTTCTTAAGGCTGAACGGGCTTTAATCGAAGTGTTTCTCAGATGAGAAACACTTCGATTAAGGTCCATTAGACCTTAATCTTTTAGTTTGAACAAAACACGGACCATCGACGAAGACCTTCAAAGTTCCAAAAATTAGATCCGGGATTCGTGCTTCCCTGGTCAGATTCGGACCAAACCAAGCATGGTTTGGTCACGAGGGGGGTCTGGGGACTGTCTGGTGCGAAGTTGAGGTCGATTGGTGTAACTCGGGTTCCGACTCGAATCTTCAAATGAAGATTCGAGAAGGTGGGAAGGGATTCGAACTAAACGGCCAACAGATCGATGTTCAGGGCGGTGAGGGGGTTCTATGGTGTTCAGGCGGAGGTCATCGGCGTTCATGCCGCCGGGATTAATGGCGAGGGATAAGGGGGCGGCTAGGGTTTCGTGGGGAAGGAGGTGAAGACGGAAGCTGGGGTATTGGATAGGGGGCAGGGTGTGGTAGGAGGCTTATATATGGAATGGGGGGATTGATTTCAACCGTTGGATGAGACGAGATGGACGGCTTGGATCTGAAGGTTTAAACGAAACGTCGTCGTTTGGCTTAGTAGGGGTCAGAATTGGTTCGGGTAACGGGTCGGGTAGTGGGGTTACGGGTGAAAGATCCGGACCGTTGGATCGGCTTGGTTTAAACGGTTGTGATGGGTTGGCATCGAAACGACGTAGTTTTGGTGTTAAACTACGTCGTTTTATGGCCTGGGGGTGGGCTGTTTGGACTGGTGGCTTGGGCTGTCCGTTTGGGCATTATTTGTTTGGGCCAATTTTAATAAATTGGCCCAAATCCGGAAAGGCAAGACCCCCCCCCCCTTTTTTTTTTTATTATTATATAAAAAGAAATACAAAACTAAATAAAATCAAACACCCAATACAATTATTCACACACACGTTAAAATAATTCAAAAATGGGTAAAATTAAACAAAAAATAAAATCACGGACGAAGATGCCTATTTATGATTTTCTATTTAACGACCGGATTACGGTTTGAATTATGCAGGACACATATATTTTCGAATTTTATTTTTTTAATAAAGTAAATAAATAAAAATGGGCCGAAGTCACAAATAAATCAACAAGGTGCCGCACAGAAATTCAAAATCGTACAGCAGGGCCAATTATTATAATTTTTTTATTTCTTTTTGAAGCGATTGTCGTGCGAAACAAAAATCACATGCTCACAGCTGCCCCTCTTTGTTCGGAAACACGAAGGGTTTTCGTGCAAAGACAAAGTGAGCGTGTATGAGCGATTTTTTGCCTGTAGACCACTCCGCATGAAGCATTTTTGAAAGATCCGACCGAATCTTGCTTCAAAGATTTCCTACATTTCCTGGGCTAAACAGGAATCAGGTCAATGTAGTTCGGGAAGTTGTGGTAGCTGGGACTACCATGGGATTGCAATGCTTGCTGCTACTGCTGCTGCTGTTGTCACTGCTACGTTACTGACCGCCTTATTACAACCAAAGAAAAATTGAAACTGAACTAAATACTTATATGCATGTCAACTGCTAGTTACAAGATCCCTATTTATGATTCTTTGGCGACTTGATCTTGAGTCTTAGTTGATTGGGCTTGGAGACTTCGATCTGAATCTTGATGCTTGCGAGTTGTGGCGACTTGCTTAATCTCCGGGATACTCAGTGAGACGCGACTGGCAGAGTTCTGGACCTTAATCAAATCTTGGAGCGATCCGTCTTCCATTTTCTCCAGTATCTCGGGACATCTTCTTTTCTTCTTTGATTTTGAGTTGAGACTCATCTCGCGGGTCATTTCGATCCGTGTGGCTCGAGGTTAGACCTGCGGGAAAAAACAAACAAACGAACGAAATTTTCTGCCCCAGTTTCACTAGGAAAATTTCGTTAATTATTCACCAGGAAGTTCATAAAATTGATGAAAGAGGATATGAATGCCCAGTTCAGGGTTGGAGCCCCAACATCGGCTAGCTGGGGAGATGTTCGGTTTGGGGTTAAAGACCCTAACGCCAAACAAAGGAAAATTCAGTTTTAGGGTTTAAAACCCTAATGCTGATTGCATGGAAAAAACTCAGTTTAGAGTTTAAAACTCTAATGCTGGCTAAAAGGAAAAAGTTCAGTTTAGGGTTTAAAACCCTAATGCTGACTAAAGGAAAATTCAGTTTAGGGTTTAAAACCCTAATGCTGATTGCATGGAAAAGCTCAGTTTAGAGTTTAAAACTCTAATGCTGGCTGAAAGGAAAAAGTTCAGTTTAGGGTTTAAAACCCTAATGCTGACTAAAAGGAAAATTCAGTTTAGGGTTTAAAACCCTAATGCTGATTGCATGGAAAAGCTCAGTTTAGAGTTTAAAACTCTAATGCTGGCTGAAAGGAAAAAGTTCAGTTTAGGGTTTAAAACCCTAATGCTGACTAAAAGGAAAATTCAGTTTAGGGTTTAAAACCCTAATGCTGATTGCATGGAAAAGCTCAGTTTAGAGTTTAAAACTCTAATGCTGGCTGAAAGGAAAAAGTTCAGTTTAGGGTTTAAAACCCTAATGCTGACTAAAAGGAAAATTCAGTTTAGGGTTTAAAACCCTAATGCTGATTGCATGGAAAAGCTCAGTTTAGAGTTTAAAACTCTAATGCTGGCTGAAAGGAAAAAGTTCAGTTTAGGGTTTAAAACCCTAATGCTGACTAAAAGGAAAATTCAGTTTAGGGTTTAAAACCCTAATGCTGATTGCATGGAAAAGCTCTGTTTAGAGTTTAAAACTCTAATGCTGGCTAAAAGGAAAAAGTTCAGTTTAGGGTTTAAAACCCTAATGCTGACTAAAAGGAAAATTCAGTTTAGGGTTTAAAACCCTAATGCTGATTGCATGGAAAAGCTCAGTTTAGAGTTTAAAACTCTAATGCTGGCTGAAAGGAAAAAGTTCAGTTTAGGGTTTAAAACCCTGATGCTGACTAAAAGGAAAATTCAGTTTAGGGTTTAAAACCCTAATGTTGATTGCATGGAAAAGCTCAGTTTAGAGTTTAAAACTCTAATGCTGGCTGAAAGGAAAAAGTTCAGTTTAGGGTTTAAAACCCTAATGCTGACTAAAAGGAAAATTCAGTTTAGGGTTTAAAACCCTAATGCTGATTGCATGGAAAAGCTCAGTTTAGAGTTTAAAACTCTAATGCTGGCTGAAAGGAAAAAGTTCAGTTTAGGGTTTAAAACCCTAATGCTGACTAAAAGGAAAATTCAGTTTAGGGTTTAAAACCCTAATGCTGATTGCATGGAAAAGCTCAGTTTAGAGTTTAAAACTCTAATGCTGGCTGAAAGGAAAAAGTTCAGTTTAGGGTTTAAAACCCTAATGCTGACTAAAGGGAAAATTCAGTTTAGGGTTTAAAACCCTAATGCTGATTGGCTGGGGATAGAGCTCTAGAATGCTATACGATCATCTTTCTGAGTTTTCTTGTTTTAATAGAAAAATAAGAGGGAGTTTTGCGGGAACTTACCTTTTGAGTGAATTCCTTATTGCCAAAATGTTTCTTGTACCCGTGTACCTTCTTCTTTGGGCGACACCTGCTTCTTGCACGGTTGTCTTGGATTAATACCTGTTTCGACTTAAAGAACAATTGTTAGTTCGAAAATGACGGTCGGTTCGGTGACCTTGATCGTTCCCGGTTGCTTTGTTGCGTCTTCATTTCTGTTGTGAAGTCCCGCCATTGATTTGATTCATATGCCGAAACCCTTTAGACCGCTCAGGCTTGTATTTCCAGATTCTGTGATGATTTGCCTCGTAAGGCTCTTTTTTCTTTTCTTCTTTTTTTTTTGTGTCCCGTTTTGCTTGGAGGTTCTCAACGGGGATTTTATTGGAGGTATTTTGTGGGGATTTGTACAAAAGGGAAGCTCTGTGGGGAATATTTACAAAGTGGATTCTTTGTGTGGATTTTTGTACAATGGGCATGCTGGGGATTTATTTCAAAGTGGGATTTCTAGGATTTGTTGGGGTAAGCTTGTTGGGGAATGTTTACAAAAGGACTCTCTGGGATGTGCTGGGGAGATTCCATTTTTTTTATATTGAGGAGATTCTGTGGGAGATTGTACAAGACTCTGTTGGGATTTGTACAGGGGGAGACTCTGTGGGGATTTGTCCGAAGGTGGACTTGCTGGGGAAGATTTCAAGATTTCTCTCTTTTTCCTTTACTCCGGAACACCATCAAACGTCATGATTCATCATGCTTGGGTAATCATATCAACGAGATGAGGTGCTTTCCTTCATGAGACGGGATTCCGTGCAAACAAACCATGCCACCTACTCTTTCCGGTGTGTCCTGAACTCGGGGTAAAAATGCAAAAGGGATTCGAAAAGAAACAAAGCAAGGGAAAACAAATCAGAAAAGGAATACCCTTTTCGGGACGAGAAAGACTTATCTGAGGAAGATAACGCTGGCTTTAAATGACATGACATGCTCTTTGGACTGGACGTCCGACCTTCCATGAACTTGCGTTTTCCTGAACCAGAACAGATCTGTGATTCCAAAACCGGTGGAACTTTGCCGAGACCTTCTTGGGGTGGCGTCATTCCTTTTCGGCCAACAGCGCCCTTTGCGGGTTTTCACTGGCTGACCTCTCTCATTTCTCTTCCTGTCATCGCTTGATAGCACTCTTTGCGAGTTTTTACTAAACAAGCTCTCTCATTTTGGTTTCTCTACTCCCGTCGCCTCGTGGTGCCCGAAGGTTTTCACCGCCGAGACTCTCTCATTTTATTTCTCTCAACTCAGGGTGTGCCGGTTTCCATTTGTGATGCTTATTGGTTTCCCACTATCTTTGGTAATTGATTTGAAGGCTTGTACTTGGTAAAGAGAGGTAGCTGATACTAAACTTCTCAAGTGTCCGACATGCCCCGGTTTTCAATTTCAGGGTGGATGGGATTTTGTTGTTGGTGTGACTGAACCTCAGGGAGAGGCTGCCTACGTATCCTTTCGGAATCAAGTCAAACGTAGTTCAGGCCTCAATCAATGTTTTGTTTTGTTTTGTTTTTTTTTTTTTTTTTTTTTTGTAAGCGGCTCAAAAGTTGGTAGAGAGAATTGGGTAGTGTTTGGGGAGCAGTGGGGAATAAACACCTTCGCCATTTTCAACGTGTCAGGACCACTTGGAGTATGATCTAGACGTAGTACCTCTTGACTGCATCTGCATTCACCGCTGTGTCAGGGTCATTTCCTTCGATATCACCTAAATACAATGCTCCTCTTGGCAATATTTTCCTTACAATGTATGGGCCTTTCCAATTTGGGGCAAACTTTCCTTTTGCTTCTTCATGATGCGGCAGAATACGCCTCAGTACCAATTGTCCTACTTCGAAATTCCGAGGTCGGACTTTCTTGTTGTAAGCACGGGCCATCCTTCGTTGGTATAACTGTCCGTGACAAACTGCAGCCATCCGCTTTTCATCAATCAACGTCAATTGCTCCAGTCGAGTCTTAACCCACTCGCTGTCCTCGATTTCTGCTTCGACAATGATTCGAAGTGAAGGAATCTCTACCTCTGCCGGTATTACGGCCTCGGTCCCATAAACCAAAAGATAAGGAGTCGCTCCCACCGATGTGCGTACCGTAGTGCGGTACCCCAATAATGCAAAAGGTAACTGCTCATGCCACTGTCGGGAACTTTGTATTGTTTTCCTCAAAATCTTCTTGATGTTTTTATTTGCAGCTTCCACAGCACCATTGGCTTTTGGCCGATAAGGAGTGGAATTCCTGTGTGTTATCTTGAATTGCTCGCACACATCTCCCATCAAGTGACTGTTCAAGTTTGCTGCATTATCTGTAATGATAGTCGCAGGAATACCGAAGCGACAGATAAGATTTGAGTGTACAAAATCCACTACAGCTTTCTTGGTGACCGACTTGAGAGTGACAGCCTCTACCCATTTTGTGAAGTAATCGATGGCAACCAGTATAAACCTGTGTCCATTCGAAGCCTTTGGTTCAATTGGTCCAATGACGTCCATGCCCCAAGCGACAAATGGCCAAGGTGCGGACATGGGATGCAGTTCCGTGGGAGGTGCATGAATCAAATTACCGTGCACCTGACACTGATGACACTTCCGAACGAAACTAAAGCAATCCTTTTCCATGGTCATCCAGTAATAACCTGCTCGAAGGATTTTCTTTGCCAAGACATACCCGTTCATGTGAGGTCCACACACACCTGCGTGTACTTCGTGCATGATCTTTCTCGCTTCCTCGATATCGACACATCTTAAGAGATTGAGGTCCGGAGTCCTCTTATATAACAATTCACTGCTCAAAAAGAAACCACTTGCATGTCGCCTAATGGTCCTCTTTTGATCTCCAGTTGCATGCTCGGGGTATTCTTGTGTCTTCAGGAATTTCTTGATGTCATGGTACCAAGGCTGCGTATTTGATCCCGCCTCGATTACACTGCAGTAACCGTGTCTTTCCTTGATTTGGATTTCCAAAGGATCGACGTGGGCGTCGCCCGGGTAGGGTAGCATAGAAGCCAGAGTAGCAAGTGCATCTGCCAGTTCATTGTGACACCTCGGAATATACCTGAATTCTATTGAGGTAAAGCGCTTGCTGAGGTCCTCCACATGTTGTCGGTATGGGATAAGTTTGACATCCCGAGTTTCCCATTCGCCTTGAACTTGCCGGATGATCAGGTCAGAATCTCCCAAAATCAGTAAGTCTTTGACATCCTGATCGATTGCCATATGTATGCCCATAATGCAGGCTTCATATTCAGCTGTATTATTTGTGCAGAAGAAACGAAGTCTAGCTGTGGCGGGATAATGCTGACCGGCAGGTGAGATCAAAATTTGCCCCAATCCCTATACCCTTGGCGTTCACGGCTCCGTCAAAGAACATCTTCCAAACATGAGCTTCCTCTGAGATCACTTCTACGGTGTTTACCTCTTCATCTGGAAAGTAGGTATCCAATGGCTGGTATTCCTCATCGACCGGGTTTTCGGCCAAATGATCTGCTAACGCCTGGGCTTTCATTGCCGTGCGAGTGACATAAACTATGTCGAATTCCGTAAGCAAGATTTGCCATTTAGCCAGTCTCCCAGTAGGCATTGGTTTCTGAAATATATATTTCAAGGGATCCAACCTGCTTATGAGGAATGTAGTGTGGGCTTGGAGATAATGCCTCAGCTTTTGAGCAACCCATGTGAGAGCGCAGCATGTCTTTTCCAACAGAGTGTATTTGGCCTCGTAGCTGGTGAATTTCTTGCTCAGGTAGTAGATCGCCTGCTCCCTTTTCCCGGTCACATCGTGTTGCCCGAGGACGCAGCCAAAAGAGTTCTCCAAGACTGTCAGATACAAAAAAAGTGGCCTCCCTGGTTCGGGAGGGACCAAGACTGGGGGATTCGAAAGGTACTCTTTGACTTTATCAAAGGCTTCTTGACACTCCGTTGTCCACTTAATCGCCGCATCTTTTCTTAACAACTTGAATATGGGCTCACACGTGCTTGTCAGCTGGGCAATAAACCGACTGATGTAGTTCAGCCTGCCCAAAAGACTCATCACGTCTTTCTTCGTTCTTGGGGGAGGTAGATCTTTGATAGATTTTATCTTAGTCGGATCTAGCTCGATACCTCTCCTGCTTACGATGAAACCCAAAAGTTTACCTGACGGAACTCCGAAAGCGCATTTGGCTGGATTTAGCTTCAAGTCATACTTCCTTAGCCTCTCGAAGAATTTCCTCAAGTCTTGGATGTGATTATCCTGTGTCCTGGACTTGACTATTACATCGTCCACGTACACCTCTATTTCCTGATGCATCATGTCATGGAAAATGGCGGTCATGGCCCTCATGTAAGTAGCCCCAGCATTCTTTAGACCAAATGGCATGACCCGATAACAGTAGGTGCCCCAAGGCGTGGTGAAAGCGGTTTTCTCGGCGTCCTCTTCATCCATCAGCACCTGATGATATCCAGCGTAACAATCTACGAAGGATTGTATCTCGTGTTTGGCGCAATTATCAACGAGGATGTGGATGTTGGGCAGCGGGAAATTATCTTTGGGACTTGCTCTGTTCAGATCTCGGTAATCTACACATACCCGAGTTTTCCCGTCCTTTTTCGGTACTGGAACCACATTCGCCAACCATGTTGTATATTGGACTACCCGGATCACTCCTGTTTTCAGTTGCTTGGTGATCTCCTCTTTAATTTTGTCACTGACCTCGGTTTTGAACTTTCGTTGCTTTTGTTGAACCGGAGGACAATCAGGATGAATCGGCAATTTGTGAACCACTAGATCGACACCTAGTCCCGGCATGTCATCATATGACCAAGCAAACACGTCTTTAAATTCAAGAAGAAGTTGAATTATCGCCTCTCGCGTTTTCTTGTCCGTGTGAATGCTTATCTTGGTCTCCCGGATTTCTTCCGGGGTTCCTAAATTTACCGGTTCAGTGTCATTCAGATTTGGCTTAGGTTTATTCTCGAAATATTCCAACTCTCGGTTTATCTCCCTAAAAGCCTCTTCCGCATCATATTCTGGTTCTGGATTCATTAATTCGCAGTTAAATAGCTCATTGTGATCTGGGCGTGAAGTCCGCAAGCATGTCATATTTAAAGCCGCATTATTAGGACTGAAAAGGAAGATAAGAGGAAAAGTAATAAAATCAGAACAAAAGAAAGAATAGGAAAGCAATGATGATTTTTTTTATTTTCTTTGGAAAATTGGAAGACAACAACGTTTACAACTAGGAATTCGGAACAACAAATGAAAAGAAGAAAACGTTCAAGTTATGTCCCGGAGATAACTTGTGATACAGGAAAGGTGGCAGGACAGGTCTACCCGGACTTCCGTCTAGTTGGGAATGGCGTGATCTCCCAGTTTTGGAGCTTGGCGTTTGGCCCCATGTACATCATCTCAGCAGTGCTCGTGCCTTCGCCTGGTTGAACCATGTGGACCTCGTAGAGCATTTCCCTCATTGCCCCACATATTTCCTCGATTTCCTCAACTGTGAAGACCTCATCTTCTTCTTCTTCAGTGTACCTTGGCCTGACAAAAGTCGCATGTAAATCCGGCAGTGGTTGAGGCAACTTCCAGCCCTCATTTCTCCTTTTCTTTGCCCATTTTTCGTCTGCTGGAGTAGGTTTGAAACCTAGTCCAAAAGGTTTCTTGATGACTGGTAAAGTAATGGGTTCCGTCATTCCCTGAAGGGTTCGTCCAAGCCCCTTCCCTGGCCTAAATCCGTGTCGGATCATCTCTTTGGCCACCATAACCGAAGCGTTAGACAAGAAAGGCTGGGGGCAAGGTACTCCCTCTTCGTGCTGCTCTGCCAATACCACCTCGAAAGCTTGATAGACCGTATGCTCGCTCCCTTCTCTTGGTTCAAGATACGGGATAGATGGGTCCCGATAAATGGCATGTTCATCTTCTCCATGGACCACGATCTCTTGGTCTTCATACTCGAACTTCACCATCTGGTGAAGAGTAGAAGGCACGGCTCCTGCCGCATGGATCCAAGGCCTGCCAAGGAGGAAATTGTAAGATGTGTCCATGTCGATCACTTGGAAAGTGACTCGAAATTCGACTGGTCCTATGACCAGCAGCAGGTCTATTTCTCCCATGGTGTCTCTCTTGATACCATCGAAAGCTCTCACGCAGACGTTGTTGGGTCGGATTCTTCCGGTCTCAATTTCCATTCTTTGCAGCGTGGAGAGCGGGCAAATGTCAACACCTGATCCCCCATCCAGCATCACCCGCTTGACATAGTAGTCCTCACATTTGACTGTTAAATGCAATGCCTTGTTGTGTGCTGCTCCTTCCGGGGGTAGATCGTTCTTGCTGAAGGAGATTTGGTTGACGGCGAAGAATCTTTCTGTCATCCGCTCTAATTGCTCCACCGAGGTTTCAACCGGCACATATGCCTCATTCAGGGTCTTCAGTAAGATCTTTTGATGCTCGGCCGACCTTGTCAATAATGATAGCATGGACACCTGCTCAGGGTGCTTGCGCAACTGATCTATCACTTCGTAATCCGGCATCTTCATTTGTTGGAAGAACACTTCCGCTTCTTCAACACTCACGGGCTCCTTTGGAGGGAAGCGCCTTTGTGTGGCGTTGTTCAGTTCTTGGGTATTTGAGTACCCTCCAACGAAAGTATTTTCTGGAAGTTCTTCCATGACCTCCTTACCTTTGTATGTTACCAAAGTCTTTTGATAATTCCATGGCACTGTGGACGGGTTGGTCATTGGCTTTTGTGGCACGCGTCCGATAACCACTGGCTCATTCAGCCGAGGTGGTTGAATCGTCCCCCGGACCACATAGGCCCCTTTTGGCATGTACATAGGTTTTGTCTTTTTGATCCCGAAGTTCTGCGTCTTCTTGGCTTGACCCCGCGGTATGTAAAGAACTCCACCCTTTGCTGGTACCACTTTCTTCTCCACCTTCTTTTCAGGCTTGCTTTCTGCAGCCTTGACCTCCTCCCCCCTTTCTGATTTCTGGTCTATTTCAGGCCTCCTCCCCGTGTCGACAATGGCAATTATGGCTTTCAAGGCAGGGTCGAACTCTTTGTCTTCACAAATCATGCCGACCAGCGGCCCATTATTGTGAGCGGGCAATGGATTGTTAGTCACATTTGGGATCTCTTCGTCCCTTAGCACTATTTTTCCCTGCTCTATCAAATTTTCGACCACTCTTTTCAATGACCAGCAGTCGTTTGTATCATGTCCTTCGGCCCCTGAATGATAGGCGCATCTGACTCCGGCTTTATAAGAAGGAGATGTCGGGTTTTGCCTCGTTTGGGGAATTGGTTGCAAGAAACCCAACTGGACTAGCTTAGGGAACAATGTGGAGTATTGTTCACCGATGGGCGTGAAAGTCCGCCGTCGAGGTGGCTCCTGGGGGCGGTAGTTATTCTGCGGGGGTTGTGGGTTATAGTGGTTGCGGTAAGGAGGCTGATTTCTGGGAGGTGGAGCTGGGCCTCGGTTGGCTTGTTGTGGTGAATGGTTATAAGGTTGGGCATTCATGACCATATAAGGTTGATGAGCATATGCCACATTTGAGTGGGGGTAGTAGTGTTGTGGGGCCCTTTCCGGAAAATGGGGCCTGGGATGACGATACTCCCTTGCTTCAGAGGCTGCCATAGCCGTTTCTTCCTTCTTCTTCCCCCTTGTCGTCCCTCCAGACCCGCTTTGGACGGCCTGGGAGGTTGCCCTTAGGGCTGCTTGACTCAGAATCCGACCCGTTTTCAGCCCATTCTCTACCATCTCTCCTATCTTGATTGCTTCCGCGAATGGCTTACCCATGGCCGACATCATGTTTTGGAAATAGTCAGACTCTTGAGCCTGGAGAAAGGTAGTGACCATTTCCACTTCATCCATGGGAGGCTTCACTCTCGACGCCTGTTCACGCCACTTAATAGCATACTCTCTAAAGCTTTCCGAAGGCTTCTTCTTCAAATTCGACAGAGAGTTTCGGTCTGGCGCAATGTCGATGTTATACTGGAATTGCTTTACAAAATCTCTGGCGAGATCATCCCATATATGCCATCGGGACATTTCCTGATCCATATACCATTCCGAAGCTATCCCTACTAAGCTTTCCCCAAAATACGCCATTAGCAGTTCTTCTTTTCCGCCGGCTCCCCGCAATTGGTTGCAGTATTTCTTAAGATGTGCAATGGGGTCACCGTGCCCATCGTATTTCTCGAACTTGGGGGTCTTGAAACCCGTCGGCAGGTGCACGTGAGGGAACATGCACAGGTCGGCGTAAGAGACGCTCTTTTGTCCGCTCAACCCTTGCATATTCTTCAAACTTTGTTCAAGGCTTCTCATTCTCTTAGCAATCTCATTTTGTTCTGCAATCCTGGGGTTCTGATCCTGTCCCGGTGCGAGTTCGCACTGAGGCGGTAGAGGATTATTGTTGGTAGCGAACCTGGTTGGTTCCATTGAGAACGATGGTGCTTGGAATGTAAAAGAGGATGAGTCAAAGCTTGGCTTGTATGTGGCAGGCTGTGCCGTAGCTGGGCAAGGCGATGCAGTAAAGATGTTCATGCTTGCATCAGTGGCCGACATTCGGGGATGAGGCTCAGAAGGTGATCCTGCGGAGAAAGCGGAGTTGGCTGGGTACCCGAATGGGGTAGCAGGGTAATTTATGGGGACATTAGAAGTCCCACCTGACCTGGAGAATAATTCAGGGAATCCGGGGACGACACTTGGCGGCTCTTTCCCATTGTTCCAGTCATCCAGCATTTCCAACATGCGGAGCCGTAGGATTCTATTTTCTTCCGCAGTTGCGGATTCAGGCGTGAGGACGGCTGAGATTGAGCTCTCCTCAGAGACGGGGACTGTTTGCAATGGAATTTCCGAAGACATTTCCACACTTCCTTTTGACCTGGTGAAGTAAGTGTGAGTACTGCTTCTAGTCCTAACAACAGGTAGTTGAACACCTCTCCTTGATCTCGTGAAGTATGAATGCGAGGCCAGACTTTCACCAAACCAACCGTCTTTTCAAAAACCCTGGAAAATGCTCAATGACAAGTGCACGGTTAATTTGCAGCAAATAACGGATAGTTAATCTCACGTTGGGCATGATGCACCTATACAGTTAAGTGGATTGCTATATGTCTGCTACGAGAGCATGCGTCATTCCGGTATTTTTCCTCTTATTTCCCCCTTTTTTTTCTTTTCTTTTGTTTTCCTTTTATTTTATTTACATTTATTTTTTTTTTATATATTTTTTTTTGTAGCAAAAGAAAATGCGATCGGATCCGATGAGGATTGCCTACGTATCACGATACTCAGTGAATCAGATCATTACGTAGTTCGAAAACACAAATGAGCGTGAAAGAAGCAAACTCTTTATTATTGAAGCAGTCTATTACAAACTACATTTTGCAAAAGAAAAAGCAAACTTTGAAAATAAACCTAGACTCAAAAAATAGACTAAAAATCACCCTGATGAAAAAACAGGCAGAAGATGCTAAGATACAGATTTGACCTATGAATGCATTATGGTTTTAAAAATTGGTTTCCGCGGGGCGTCGTTCGGCCTCGCCGCGGTCCTAGGCGTGAGATCCCTCTCAAGTTGCTCTAGCTCGTGCATAGTCTGCTTGACATAAACCATTACTGCCGAGAGGAAGGTAACACTAGACATGTTCTCACATCGTAGACATCGTCTGGTGATGGCGTGGGCAACGGCTTTGATCCTATCTCTGGTTTGCTTCTTCTCTACAAGCAGGTGCTTTATCTGATCGCTGCATATCTTGAAGACTTGAACATCTTGCACGTGTTGATGCTTCAATCGCCGTACTTCCAATTTCATATGGGCTATTGTGTCATACCAGTATCTGCTTTCCATTTGGAAATCCTTGGCCTGACTAGCTGCTTTGATTTCAAGTGCTGCCATCTCTCTCTTTATTTTAGCAACAGTCTTCTCGTGGTCGCCTTCCAATTGATTCAGGTGTCTGCGATGCTTATCTGCTCTTGTATCCCACTGTGCCTTGAACTCTGCTATGATGTTTTCAGATTTCTCCAAACCATCTCGCCATTCCCTGATTTCACCTTTTAGCCCTTTTATCAGCTGCTCGTCCGATCGACGCCTTGGTTGTCTATCTGCGTCCAACCTTATTTGTTTGATCTGAGCTCTGAGCATCTCATTTTCTTGAGTTAACCTGTTCCGCTCTCCCAGATCGGTAGCAATTTGCACGCTGTGCTCGTATTTCATGCCTTCTACTTGTTGTTTTAATCTGCTGATTTCGGCACAATAACCTCTTTCCTTTGCTAACCAATCCCAATGCCTTTTCGATGACTCGGTGAAATCCCGGATGTGGGGTCTCTTAGCTGGCCTTTCATGCTCGAGTTCCCTTCTATACCATGCAAGGTAACCTGGCGCCGTTTCTCCCTTGGCTCGATCCCGCACGCAAGTATCTGATTTCAAATATTGACCCTCATTCCAGATTTGGCGAATCTTCGCTTCTGGGAATTGTCCGTTAGGACTTATCTCAACTGTTTGAGTGCTAAGATCTTCCTCATGAGGTACTGTCTGGCACCTTCCGAACTGTCTCAAAACTCGGCAGGGTGCGTAAGGTTGAATGCTCTTAAGCCCCATCAGTAAGAAATGAGTTTTAGCCGCCGACATATATAAGATCTCATCAACAGGTAACCATCCCAACGCCCATTGTATTTGGCTGGCAGTAAGAGCTTGCAAGAACGAGGTCCATGCCAGGACTCCTTTAGGCCAAGTGATCTCTCTGGTTCTCGTGTAAGATTCTTCTATGCGGGTTTTTTCCGGGGAACCATGGCTCAATACCCCGGAATGATGGCAGAGGTGCTCGGTCATCCATATCTGTAGGAGCAAGTTACAACCTTCGAAGAAATTTCCCCCAGCTTTACAAGTTGTGAGAGCTCGAAAGATGTCAGATACCACCATTGGCGCGAGAGTGCTGCCACTTTGCGTGAGTAAAGTGCTGGCGACCCCAGATATCTTCAAATCAATGTTTCCATCTTTTCTCGGAAATACCAGAAGACCCAGAAACGTTATCATGAACGCCACCCGTCTGTGCTCGTCCCACTTCTGACGAACTCCTTTGCTGCACAGTTTGTTGATTGGATTATTGAATCCCCCCTCGTGACCGTATCTATCATATATGAAGCATGGAGTACAGAATCCGGCTGCTAGATCCGGGTTGTGGACCGTTCTAGGTATTTTCAATGAATCCAGGAACCGATGTACCGTGACGACTCTTGGGGCGACCAAGTATTTTTCCCTCAACGGGAGTTCAGTATTCCCGATGTATCCGGCCATTTCTTCCAAAGTTGGGGTGAGCTCAAAATCAGAGAAATGGAAAACATTGTGCGCCGGGTCCCAATAGGTAACCAAAGCTCTTATGATATCTCCCCGAGGCTGGACTTCCAACAGACCCACAAGACCTTTCAAATATTTCTTAACCTCATTTTGTCCTTCAACACCTAGATCATTCCACCATAGCCGTAACTTGACAGGGATTTTGGTCATTATTGAAAAATGTTCATTTTGCATCGTGCTCATCCTGCACATTTATTAAGGTGATTTTAACAAAATTGACTGACTCAAAAAATATATATTTTTTTAGAGAGGATCAAGCTTTGCCCACGGCCTTTAAACACTTCAGAGACAAAGATTTTAAGGCTGTGCGGGTCTAAAAAAACGCTAAACAAGACCCAAAGGTGGCTGTTTATGCAAAGTCAGCCTTCCGGCGTCCCTTTCGGGAACATTTGGCTATTTATGATAAAACAATGTCACCTGACTTATTTACGACTCTATTAAAAATTTGACACATCTTTTATTTATTTATTTACTGATTTTTGGCTATTTAGAAAAATGGGGTTGAACCCGACGAGGGTTGCCTACGTATCTCACATCCGGTGAGAATCAAACCGGCGTAGTTCGGGCATATCATGAATAGAGAAAACCTAGAAATCAAGAATAAGTATTATTATTTTGAAAAAAGATAAAGGCTCAAGAAAAAATATTTTTTTTTATTTTTTTTTTATGCAATATTTGGATCATTAGTCTGAATTTATAAAAGGGGTACTACAAAAGAAACAACACACTTTTTGAATTATGGATTTTCCATTTTTTTTTACTTTTAAAATAAACACTTTTTCTTTTTTTTTTTTGATTTTGAAAGTGATAAAAGAAATTTTTTTATTAAGAATTTTTTTTTAATAACTCTCAATAAAAGACAGTTTTTTTTTAGAAAAAATTCCGGCGAGGTTTTGACACTACTTGGACATTGGTTTTATTCTCCAAAAATAAGTAATTATCTCCCCTACGCTGCTATTTTCCCCTTTTTAGGAACCGGTCGACATGCGGAACCGAAGCAAATAAATGCACAACACAAATAGGATGCACCAGGGGGTCTTTTTCGTTTCAGGCTGCCTGTCCTAGACGGACCCAACCCCTGTGTTGAGTCCCCTAAGTCAAATGCAACATGATGCAGATAAGCGTTCCTACTAGGGATCCGGCATGAAGTCAAGTTATTCTAGGTTCGTAACCTGGGTATTTGTTCTAGACTGTGCACCCGAGCGGACAACTCGAGTCGAGGAGGGGGCTACGTACCGGGGACCCGCGAGATCGTCCGGCTTTGTAACTTGTCCGTCCTCTTTCTTATTTTAGGTATTGACATTAACAGAATAGGGAGTCCCGACCAGCGAGCTTCTCCCCGGAAGTAAGAAGAGAAAGGTTTCGGCACAGTTTATATACAGTTCAGATAATATCAAAGCGGTAAAAGACAACATTTAGCACGTTACGCAAAAAACATGTAATAAAAATCAGATAATAAAGCCAAATATAACAATTATTCTAAGCTCGAATTCTTGAACCCTGAACCAGTGGTTCTGGGTGTACAATCTTCCCCAGCAGAGTCGCCAGAGCTGTCACACCTCCTTTTTGCGCGCCCGCCCCGAAGGGTTAGAAATGCGCGGGTGGAGTTTTTCCAATTTAAGTGACAATATTCGAAATGGGATTATTTAATTCAGAGTCGCCACTTGGGAAAGGTTTGGCTTTTGGTGTCCCAAGTCACCGGTTTATCTTGAATCCCAAATCGAGGAAATTTTCGACTTTTCCAAATGGAGTCTGCGAACCAGAAATTCTAAGTAAGGAATTCTGTTGACCCGAGGGAAGGTGTTAAGCACCCTCGAATCCCGTGGTTCTAGCACGGTCGCTTAAATTGTTATAATGGCTAAATATCTGATTTAAATACATGTTGTGACTTATGTGCTTTTATTAAGTTTTAACCGCTTTTATTATTATCATTTATTTTTATAGAATTGCAACGTCGTGAAAATGTATCTCGAACCACGTCACAATCAATGCACCCGTAATTGTTAACACATTTCGACTCCATTGAGATTTGAAATTGGGTCACATAAATGCGCACCCGAATTTAGGAATGTAATTTGATTAAGTCGCGCCTAAAGAATCTAACGCGTTATTGTCTTCGGGGAGGGGAGTGGAATTCACTAAACAGCCCGTCCCAAATTCTAAGTATTTATTATGACCAATTATTGAGGGCCCCGCAATTTGCCTTTTGATTCGGCGAGGCTCGTCTCATTATTTTAGAAGGGTACCCTACAAGGACTACATTTTTACTACATTTATCTTTAAAGGGAAGGATGATGCCGAATTTTGCTGGTTTAGACAAATACGGACTGAATCCTTATTATGTTTGCCGAACCTAAACTTGTTTGATTACCTGATTGATTGTTCATGAGGTGAAAGCTACGGCATTCTTTGTCTTCAACAAGTGAATATGCTTATTAATTCGCTAAGTGAGATTGCAAACAAACTAACAACATATATTGAGTTATGTTTTAACGACCTCCAAGTTCTATTCTTAACACTCTAACCTATTTGAAATTGATAAAGAAATCGGCTGTATTATTAGGAAAAATTACTACTAATTGAACTCAAAAATGATTATTAGTTTTTCTCAACAATCATTACATCATTTCGAAACGAAGAATCTGTACCGAAACCTGATATCAAACCGGCATTGGAACAAATAAACTGACAAGCGAAACTGGCATTCATAGCCAGACTTTTAATATGACTGCATGAGAGTTTGTTTGGGATACATCTATCCCAGACCTAATACCACAGATTTGTCGATTCAGTGGTCTGGGCAGAAATACATACAAGTGTTTGCCCTGACTCTATGTTATACAGTCGTAACTAAACCAAACAGTATTATACTGAACTGAACGTATCCCAAATCAAACATGTTGTCTATCATATTGTTATTGCTATTGAACAGCGCTATCTAACAGTCCATCTCAGCAGAATGTATGCTAGTTTTATACAAAGTGTTTGCAGTTTGCAGTAAAATACAATCCCACTAACATTCGACCTATTTTTAACACCAATGTTATAACATGAACAACTGTTCTTTTCTTTATTTCAACTTCAAACTTTCAACAATACAAAGTTTCAGAGGTTGTGTACCTGGAAATATTTGACAATTGAAGGAAAGGGGGAGTCAGCAGAATATAATGACAACAAAATGCAGCAAGCAATCACAGCACTATCAGTAGCAGCAGGGCAGAAATAGCAGCAGACAAAGCAATACAGCAAGAACCCAGCTCGAGTGCAGAGATGCAAATATAGCCAATAGAAAGCAATAGCCAAATAACAGCAACACCCAGTGGAGTAGAATCAGAAACTCCAGATAGTAGTAGACCAATGAAAGCACTCAACTAATAGACACAACTGAGATTTCAAAGGATCAGAATTGGCTTGAACAAATTGAAACAACTGAAAGCCCAATAACAATAGGAGGAAGAAGGTTTCTGATTGTTGGTTGTATAGCTTCTATCCCTTAACCTCTCTCTATCTCTGTTTGTGTTTTTCCTATTCAGCTCTTAAGGTTCAATGTCTATCCTTTTGTGTGTGTGTGTATGTATTTCTATCTCTCAATCCTGTCTCTAATTCTGTCTGTATCTCCAGAACTTCAACTCTCCTCTATCTATGCTCTCTCTGACCTCTATTATCCGATGGTATCCTCTCCTTCTTCTATCTCTGTATGTCCTCCCTTTTATAAGCTTTCACATTACCCCTTTTACAGCCTGTTTAGACCAACAGAAACCCCCTCATGTGCTGCCCTCTTTTCAGTTCCACTTAGTCATTTAAGTATTAACCAAAACCCCATCATATTCCCTTGGCAGGCTTACTTTTGTAATGTTTATTATTTCTGAAACTAAAGTAGGGTGTGGGCAGCAGGATGTATCTGACAGCATATGCTGTCAAAACATTTTTAAATCAAACAAAAGCCTTTATGCACATGTTGTGCACAAGTGCACAAATGCACATGTTGTGCACAAGTGCACATGCCCTCCAATTCTGACTGCAACTTAAACAAAATCAAACCCTTTACACTTCTGATTCAGATTAACAACTATAAGTAGCTAAATTCAATTCCCAACTGATTCATACAATGCTAAACAGGAGCAAATCAATTTGTATATTGTTCAAACATCTGAAACTAATTGACGACATATGTCGACTCGACTATACTAGTTATAACTCGTACAATCGAGACCAAAGTCAGACATTTAACAGTATCGAACACATGATTCGAATTGTACTGACTACGCAAAATTACATGGGAAGAATCAGTTGGTCAGTTCACATTTGAAACCCAATTAATTGCACAACAAATACATACATACAAATTATCAGAACAATTAGAAGAAAGACTCAATCAAACAACAAAGGTTCAGGCGAGATGGACAGGAACAGTTGATAAAACTCAAAACACAGATTAAAAACAAAACCAGAACAAATCTTTTAAACGAACATGGACTAACATAAATAAGCAAAGAGAATCAAAACTCACCTCAAATCTTGAAAAATCAAAAGCCTTAACTCGGATTCGGACAGACCTTTCTTAAGGCTGAACGGGCTTTAATCGAAGTGTTTCTCAGATGAGAAACACTTCGATTAAGGTCCATTAGACCTTAATCTTTTAGTTTGAACAAAACACGGACCATCGACGAAGACCTTCAAAGTTCCAAAAATTAGATCCGGGATTCGTGCTTCCCTGGTCAGATTCGGACCAAACCAAGCATGGTTTGGTCACGAGGGGGGTCTGGGGACTGTCTGGTGCGAAGTTGAGGTCGATTGGTGTAACTCGGGTTCCGACTCGAATCTTCAAATGAAGATTCGAGAAGGTGGGAAGGGATTCGAACTAAACGGCCAACAGATCGATGTTCAGGGCGGTGAGGGGGTTCTATGGTGTTCAGGCGGAGGTCATCGGCGTTCATGCCGCCGGGATTAATGGCGAGGGATAAGGGGGCGGCTAGGGTTTCGTGGGGAAGGAGGTGAAGACGGAAGCTGGGGTATTGGATAGGGGGGCAGGGTGTGGTAGGAGGCTTATATATGGAATGGGGGGATTGATTTCAACCGTTGGATGAGACGAGATGGACGGCTTGGATCTGAAGGTTTAAACGAAACGTCGTCGTTTGGCTTAGTAGGGGTCAGAATTGGTTCGGGTAACGGGTCGGGTAGTGGGGTTACGGGTGAAAGATCCGGACCGTTGGATCGGCTTGGTTTAAACGGTTGTGATGGGTTGGCATCGAAACGACGTAGTTTTGGTGTTAAACTACGTCGTTTTATGGCCTGGGGGTGGGCTGTTTGGACTGGTGGCTTGGGCTGTCCGTTTGGGCATTATTTGTTTGGGCCAATTTTAATAAATTGGCCCAAATCCGGAAAGGCAAGGCCCCCCCCTTTTTTTTTTTTTTATTATTATATAAAAAGAAATACAAAACTAAATAAAATCAAACACCCAATACAATTATTCACACACACGTTAAAATAATTCAAAAATGGGTAAAATTAAACAAAAATAAAATCACGGACGAAGATGCCTATTTATGATTTTCTATTTAACGACCGGATTACGGTTTGAATTATGCAGGACACATATATTTTCGAATTTTTTTTTTAATAAAGTAAATAAATAAAAATGGGCCGAAGTCACAAATAAATCAACAAGGTGCCGCACAGAAATTCAAAATCGTACAGCAGGGCCAATTATTATTATTTTTTTTATTTCTTTTTGAAGCGATTGTCGTGCGAAACAAAAATCACATGCTCACAAGGATTGGTATTTTTGATAATTGAAATGCCTTGTACGTGAGGTGACGAGTGCATACTTGTGCTAATTGTTGGAAATCCAGTTTTCATTAAGTAAATACTAGTATGTTTTGTTTCCTGTCTCTATTACTTGCACTATTAAACCTGTTGTTAGCTTAGGAAAGCATGTCTAAGTGACTTAATTGCTTTATTTGTTCAACCTGTTTTACCTGAATTCTGTGCAGCATGCTAGGCTAGAATTACTTGTTGCCTTAATATGAAATTTGCCATTTCTGAATATCCTTCCTGTTACAGCTGTGTATTTACATTGGGACTACGGATGTGGAATTCTGGTAGCTCCCCCTTGTCTGTTTATTTTGGGACTACGGATGTGGGATTCCGGTACATGCCCCTGCACAGTTATATGGAACTACGGGAATGCACCCGGTAGATTCTCCCAGTACTGGGTATTTACATTTGGGACTACAGAATGAGATTCTGGTAGATCTCCACACACTACGAGTTGGACTACGGGACGGGATCTTGGGAGATCCATTGGATATATACATATGGGACTATATGACGGTATCCTGGGAGATCCCCAATTGTTATTATTGGTGTTGAGCTGTAATTCTTTTTCGTGTTTACCTTGCTTCTGTATAGTTGTCGATGTCCTGTACATCCTGTGTTATTTTACTGCTACACTTAACTATACTGTTGATCTTTATATTTTATTTAACCTCAGTAGGGCCCTAACCTTCCTCGTCACTACCCGACTGAGGTTAGGCTTGTCACTTACTGAGTACCGCTGTGGTGTATTCATGCCTTTTCTGTGCATGTTTTTCATGTGCAGATCCAAGTACCGCTACTCAAGCCTACCATCCTTGAGGGAGGCGTCTCCTCGAGAGACTTCGAGGTACATCTGCGGCATCCGCAGACCAAGGAGTCCCTTTCTACTCTAGCTGGTAAACATTGCCCTTTTATATTTCTTTCTTGTTAGATATTCAAAGGCTTGTGTTTTTCGTGAGTTTCTGGATTTTGGGATAGTGTATTAGATTCTAAGAAGTTGTGTTGTCTATGTCGAGCAATATTCTGTATATTGTGTTTCATCTGGTTATTTTTGGCTTTTAATTACTAGTTCCACGAGTTTTTCATTTATTTTCTGCATTTGTTAGGCTTACCTAGTCGTAAAGACTAGGTGCCATCACGACAGTTCACGGAGGGCGAACTGGGGTCGTGACAAGTTGGTATTAGAGCTCTAGGTTCATAGGAGTCATGGATCACAATCCAGTATATTAGAGTCTCGTTGATCGGTACGGAGACATCTGTACTTATCTACGAGAGGCTATGTAACTGTTAGGAAAATTTCACTTTATTTGATTTCCTTGTCGTGCGATATTTTGACATCACAATTCTAAAATTCCATCTTCTATTCTTTCACAGATAGTGAGTACACACGCTAACCGAGATGATCAGGCACCTGCGCCCCCTACTGCCGTCGTCAAAGGCCGGGGCCAGGGTAGAGGCCGAGGACGCGCACGTGGTGCAGCCGGAGCACCTGCACAAGCTGCCACCGAGGTACCACCAGCAGTTCCAGCCGGAGTCTAGGCACCTGACATGCCTACTGCTACTACTACTCCAGCTCTTTAGGAGACTGTGGCACAGTTCATGAGCATGTACACCACTCTAGCTCAGGCAGGGTTGCTTCCCCTTGCTGCAGCTACGTCTCAGGCCAGGGGAGGAGCACAGACTCCCACTGCCCGCACTCTTGAGCAGCGAGTGCATGTTGAGCAGGCCCCTAAGATTATTCCTGTACCGCCTGCAGTGCCAGATCAGCCCGAGGACAGGGCAGCGACTTCCGAGGATGAGCAGCTGAGGCTTGAGAGGTTCAAGAAGTACAAGCCTCTTATATTCAGTGGTCTAGCATTGGAGGATTCTTTGGAATTTCTAGATGAGTGCTACCGTATTCTCCGTACCATGGGTATATCAGGATCGAGCGGGGTTTCTTTCACTACTTTCCAGCTTCGAGGAGCCGCCTATGAGTGGTGGCACACCTATGAGTTAGACAGTCTGGATGAGGCTGCTTTACTGACTTGGACTCAGTTTTCAGATCTGTTCCTGAGATAGTATGTTGCTCAGAGCCTTAGGGATGCATGGCGCGCAGAGTTTGAGAATTTGCGCCAGGGTGCTATGACTGTCTCAGAGTATGCTGTCTGTTACACTAGTTTATCTAGGTATGCACCAACCTTGGTTTCTACTGTTAGTGAGAGGGTTCGCCGGTTTATTGAGGGTCTTATTCCCAGCATCAGGTCTAGCATGATTTGTGAGTTGGAGATGGATATTTCTTATTAGCAGGTGGTAAGATTTTGCGAGGAGGATAGAATGTATGCATGCTAGGGAGAGAGAAGAGAGGGAGGCCAAGAGGTCTCGAGAGTCGGGCCATTATTCTAGTGCCCGTACCCCAGCTTTAGGTCGTCATGGAAGGGGTTATATGAGTCGCCCTGTTCATTCATCTCTTTCAGCAGCTAGTAGTGCTCCAGCACCTCCTAGGCCTCAGGAGCCTTATTATGCACCTTCGATTTCTAGCGCGCCTCCTGCGCAGGGTGCTTTCAGAGGTCAGTCCAAAAGACCTGGCTCGAGCCTGTCATAGCCACCACGTCCTCCCAGAGCTTGTTTTGAGTGTGGTGATACACGCCATATGGTGAGGGATTGCCCAGACTTGGGAGGGTGCACCTCCACAGACTTCTCAGCCATAGCGTGCCTCGCAGAGTTCTCAAGCTATGGTTACAGCTCCAGTTGCTACCCCACCTGCTCAGCCAGCTAGAGGTAGAGGTCGGGGAGGTAGAGGTCGCCCTAGAAGGGGAGACTAGGCCAGATACTATGCCTTTCCTGCCATAACGAGGTTGTTGCCTCCGATTTTGTCATCACATGTACTCCTATTTTTCTCTGCATTTGGGTGTATCTTGGGATTCTTTGAGTTCCCCTATTTATGTTTCTACTCCTGTGGGAGATTCTCTTGTTGTGGACCGCATCTATCAGTTGTGTTTGGTTGCTCTTAGTGGTTTTGAGACCAGAGCCGATTTATTGTTGCTCAGCATGGTAGATTTTGACATTATCTTGGGCTTGGAGTGGTTGTCACCCCATTATGCTATTATTGATTGTCACGCCAAAACCGTGATGCTAGCTATGCCAGGTGTACCACATGTTGAGTGGAGGGGTACTTTAGATCACACTCCTAGTAGAGTTATTTCTTTTCTGGGTTGAGAAGGGGTGTGACGCGTTTTTAGTTTATGTGAGAGATGTCAGTATTGATACCTGCATATGTGAAGAAAAAGGATAGTTCTATGCATATGTGTATTGATTATTGCCAGTTGAATAAGGTTACAGTGAAGAACCGTTATCCTTTGCCTCGTTTTGATGATCTGTTTGACCAGCTTCAGGGCGCACGGGTGTTTTCTAAGACTGATTTGCACTCAAGTTACCATCAGTTGAAGATTTGGGAGCCAGATATCCTGAAGACTACTTTCAGGACTCAGTATGCTCATTACGAGTTCCTTGTTATGTCATTTGGGCTGACCAATGCCCCAGTAGCCTTTATGCATTTGATGCACAGTGTGTTTCGGCCATATCTTGACTCGTTCGTCATTGTCTTTATTGATGATATTCTGGTGCATTCCCGGAGTTGGGAAGATCCTGAGCAGCACCTGAGGACTGTGCTTTAGACTCTGAGAGAGAAGAAGTTATATGCTAAGTTCTCAAAAGGTGAATTTTTGTTGGATTCAGTGGCATTCTTTGGCCACGTGGTATCGAGTGAGGGTATTCAGGTGGATCCGAAGAAGATAGAAGCCGTGTAGAGTTGACCCAAACCATTCTTAGCTATAGAGATCTGCAGTTTCCTTGGTTTGGTGGGCTACTACCATCACCTTTTGGAGGGTTTTTCGTCGATTGCAGCCCCCATGACTAGGTTGACCCTGAAGGGTGCTCTGTTCTAGTGGACAGAGGAGTGTGAGGCGAGCTTTCAAATGCTCAAGAAAACTTTGACACAACCCCAATTTTGATACTGCCTACATGTTCGGGGTCTTATACGGTCTATTTTGATGCCTCGAGTGTTGGCCTCAGAGCGATGTTGATGCAGGATGGTAGGGTGATTGCCTACGCGTCCAAACAGTTAAAGACACATAAGAAGAACTACCCTGTTCACGACCTTGAGTAAGCTGCCATTGTTCACGCCCTGAAGATTTGGCTCCATTATTTATACGGGGTTCCCTGTGAGATTTATACTTACCATCGGAGCTTGTAGCACCTGTTCAAGCAAAAGGATCTAAATTTGCGCCAGATGAGGTGGTTAAAGTTGCTGAAGGACTATGATATCACTATTTAGTATTACCCGGGCAAGGCCAATGTGGTGGACTATGCTTTGAGTCGTCGGGAGGAGAGTTTGGGAACTTTGGCTTATTTACCAGCATCGGAGAGGCCTATGGCGATGGATATTCAGGCCTTAGCCAGCCAGTTTGTGAGATTGAATCTTTCGAAGCCTAGTCGGGTTCTAGCTTGCGTGGTTTCTCGGTCTTCCTTATTTGATCGTATCAGGGAGCGACATTATGATGACCCTCATTTTCTTATCCTCAAGGACAAGGTTCAACACGGTAATGCAAGGGATGTGACTATTGGTGATGACGGGGTATTGAGGATGCAGGGTCGGATTTGTTTACCCAATGTTGATGGGCTTTGAGAGTTGATTCTAGGGGAGGCCCATAGTTCGCGATATTCCATCCATCCGGGTGTCGCGAATATGTATTAGGATTTGAGGCAGCACTACTGGTGGAGGCGGATGAAGAAGGATATAGTTGGATTTGCAGCTTGGTGCCTCAACTGTCAGCAGGTGAAGTATGAGCACTAGAGACTGGGTGGGTTGCTTCAGCAGATAGAGATTCCGGAGTGGAAGTGGGAACGGATCACCATAGACTTTATAGTTGGGCTCCCACGGACTTTGAGAAAGTTCGATGCTATTTGGGTGATTGTGAATCGGCTGACCAAGTCCGCTCACTTTATTCCTGTGTGTACTACGTATTCCTCAGAGCGGTTGGCGAAGATTTATATCCGGGAGATTATTCGTCTGCATGGTATTTCGGTTTCCATCATTTCAGATAGAGGTACACAGTTCACATCACGGTTCTGGAGAGCTATTCAGCATGAGTTGGGTACTCAGGTGGAGTTGAGTACAATATTTCACCCTCAGACGGACGAACACTCCGATTGCGCTATTCAGATTCTTGAGGATATGCTCCGTGCGTGTGTGATTGAGTTGGGAGGGTCTTGGGATCAGTTCTTGCCATTGGCGGAGTTTGCTTACAACAACAACTATTAGTCCAGCATTCAGATGGCACCGTATGAGCTTTATATGGTACACGGTGTAGATTCCCGATGGGTTGGTTTGAACCTAGTATGGCCAGATTATTGGGCACAGACTTAGTTCAGGATACTTTGGATAAGGTTAAGGTGATTCAGGATAGACTCCGCATAGCCCAGTCCAGATAGAAGAGTTACGCGGACCGGAAAGTTCGTGATGTTTCCTATATGGTTGGAGAGCAGGTTCTGCTTTGGGTTTCGCCTATGAAGGGCATTATGAGATTCGGGAAGAAAGGAAAGTTGAGTCTGAGATTTATTGGCCCTTTTGAGATATTGAGGCGTATTGGGGACATTGCTTATGAACTTGACTTACCTCCTAGCTTGGTTGTAGTTAATCCAGTATTTCATGTTTCGATGATCCGGAGGTATCACAGTGATTTGTGGAAATATTGGACAGGCAGGTTAGAAAGCTGAGGTGAAAGAACATTACATCAGTAAAGGTTCAGTGGCGGGGCCAGCCGGTCGAGAAGGCGACCTGGGAGACCGAGCAGGATATGCGTAGCCGTTACCCTGATCTTTTCACTACTTCATGTATTTCTCTATGCTCGTTCGAGGACGAACGAATGTTTAAGTGTAGGAGGATGTGATGACCCAACCAGTCGTCTTAAGAATTAATTCGCCAATCCCCTATTAGCTGTTTTCCTTGAGTTTATTTCTGCTATTTTGATTTTCCGGGACGTTCGGTTTTAAGTTTCAGAGAGTTTTGGGATACTTAGTCCCTAAATGAGAGCATATGTGTTGAAAAGTTAACCGTAGTCGGAATAGTGTGAAGACAGCCTCGGAATGGAAATTTGATGGTTTTGTTAGCTCCGTTAGGTGATTTCGGGCTTAGGGGTGTGATCGGATTGTGTTTTGGAGGTCCGTAGCTAATTTAGGCTTGAAATGCCGAAAGTTGTTTTTTTGATTTCCGGTCCGATAGTGAGATTTTGATCCGAGGGTTGGAATGGAATTTCGGAAGTTGGAGTAGCTCCGTAGTGTTGAATGTGACGTGTGTGCAAAATTTCAGGTCATTCGAACGAGGTTTGATAGACTTTTTATCGAAAGCGTATTTTGAGAATTTTGGAGTCCTTAGGCTTAAATCCATGGTTAATTCGAGGTTTCGATGTTGTTTTAGGTGTTTTAAGGATCAGTATAAGTTTGGGTAGCGGTTTGTGACTTGTTGGTGCCTTTGGTTGAGGTCTCGGAGGCCTCGGGATGAATTCAGATGGTTGATGGAAGGATTTGGAGTTTGAAGTTTGCTGCAGCAGCTGGTTTTCTGTCATAACCGCACCTGCGGTTTGGGTCCCACAGGTGCAGAGCTGCAGAAGCGGCGGAGAGACCGCAAAAGCGGAATTGAGGGAGGTCAACAGTTCCCGCAGATGCGGGATAATTTCCGCAGAAACGGTACCGCATCTGTGAGTTGGAGACCGCAGGTGCAGAAGTCAGCCTCTAAGTGAAACGTCATAGGTGTGACGCATATGCGGAAATCGCTAGGCAGAACTTATAAATTCTTGCCTTCGCCAAATTTAGCCATTTTTCATCTTTTTCAAAACGGGAAGAAGCTTGGGGAGCACTTTTCAAGAGTGATTTTCAGAGGAGTTCATTGGGGTAAGGTCTTTGGCCCCTAAACTCGTTATTAGAATGATTTTTATCAATTTAAGCATGAAAAATTATGAAAAATCAGTGGTAATTGGGGGGTTAGGGCTTGTCTAATTGGAGACCTTTGAGTGATGATTTGAGGGACAAATTGAGGTCCGATTTTGGTACTTTTGATATGATTGAACTCGTGAGAGTGCGGGGTTTCTGGAAATATAAATTTTATCCAATTCCAAGACGTCGGCCCAAGGGGCAATTTGGTCATTTTATATAATTTCACGTATTAGCTTAGAATTTAATTGTAGAATCAGTTACTTGAAGTGTTATTTACATTATGCAATTGAATTGAATAGATTTGGGCCATTTGGATCGAGTACTCATGGCAAGAACGTGGTCTCAGGTTGATTTTGAGCCGGTTCGAGGTAAGTGACTTGTCTAACCTTGGGTGGGGGACCTTCCCCTTAGGATGGGTATTTTTGATAATTAAAATAGTTTGTACGTGAGGTGACGAGTGCGTACTTGTGCTAATTGTTGGAAATCCAGTTTTCATTAAGTAAATACTAGTATGTTTTGTTTCTTGTCTCTATTACTTGCACTATTAAGCCTGTTGTTAGCTTAGGAAAGGATGTCTAAGTGACTTAATTGCTTTATTTGTTCAACCTATTTTACCTGAATTCTGTGCAGCATGCTAGGCTAGAATTACTTGTTGCCTTAATATGAAATTTGCCATTTCTGAATATCCTTCCTATTGCTGCTGTGAATTTATATTGGGACTACAGATGTGGGATTCCGGTAGCCCCCCTTGTCTGTTTATTTTGGGACTACGGATATGGGATTTCGGTAGATCCCCCTGCACAGTTATATGGAACTGCAGGAATGCACCTGGTAGATTCCCCCATTACTGGGTATTTACATTTGGGACTACGAAACGGGATTCCGGTAGATCCTCGCGCACAATGAGTTGACTACGGAACGGGATCCCGGGAGATCCATTGGATATGTATATATGGGACTACAAGATGGTATCCTGGGAGATCCCCGATTGTTATTATTGGTGCTGAGCTGTAATTGTTTTCCGTGTTTACCTTGCTTCTGTATAGTTGTTGCTCTCCTGTACATCCTGTGTTATTTTACTATTGTACTTAATTATACTGTTATCTTCTATTCTATTGATTTTTATATTTTATTTAACCTTAGTAGGGCCCTGACCTTCCTCGTCACTACCCGACCGAGGTTAGGCTTGGCACTTACTAAGTACCGTTGTGGTGTACTCATGCCCTTTCTGCGCATGTTTTTCATGTGTAGATCTAGGTACCGCTACTCAGGCCTACCATCCTTGAGGGAGGCATTTGCTCGAGTGACTTCGAGGTACATCTGCCGTGTCCGCAGACCGAGGAGTCCCTTTCTACTCTAGCTGTTAAACATTACCCTTCTGTATTTCTTTCTTGTTAGATATTCTGGAGTTAGACAATTAGATATTCAAAGGCTTGTGTTTTCCGTCAGTTTCCAGGTTTTGGGATAATGTATTAGATTCTGAGAAGTTGTATTATATATGCCAAGCGGCATTTTATATTTTGTGTTTCATACGGTTATTTTTGGCTTTTAATTACTAGTTCCGCAAGTTTTTCATTGATTTTCCGCATTTGTTAGGCTTACCTAGTCATAGAGACTAGGTGCCACCACGACAGTTCATGGAGGGCAAACTGGAGTCGTGACAAGATCTCTCACAAAACAAAGCTAAAAAAGAGGTTCTAGATTCAAAAAAAATTGAATTTCAGATCTGAAATAAATAAAAAATTCTCATAAACAAAACAAAAAAAGACAATCAGAAAGGGGTATTCGAAGCTGATTTCCAGTTCTTACTTGATTGCTGCATGTTTTTATGGGTTTTAGGAAGCTTTAGATCTTGAAGAGCGGTTGTTCACCACTGGATTTGTTTGTTTCAACTGAGTTTCCTTTCTACAACTTCAGAACTTTATGTAGGTCGAGTTTAGAAATAAAACTGGAGTTATTCATGTTCAGTTTGTGATTGATCTCCTAGATCTAGTTTGTTTAGTTTCCAAATCTGTATAATTCTCCTTATTTGATTAATATCTGATGCTATAAAACATGTTTCAATTAAATGTCTAAGTTGTTAAGTAATTGTTGATTAAGTTGATACGGTTTGTTGACAGAACTCACCTCCTAAAAACAATAATTCATGCTTAAGGTTAGCTTACAGGATTAAACTAATTCTTACTATTGTTTTAGCAATTTGATTAATGATAGTTGTTCCTTGTGAATTGAGAATCTGCTGGGAAAATGAAAGCATGTGATCGAAGGAAATCCATTTTTATGAAATTTAGTGTAACTAGGGCCTAGATCTGGATTTGTATTAGTACAATTTCGTAATTCACATGATGAGCATCAATATGTATGATCGAAATTCCCTACTCCTATAATTAATTGAACCATTTACTAGAATTATTTTTTGGTAATATATTCAAGATTCATGTTTGTTGGGCATATTTCAACATCCCATATCCATCTTTCGAATTACAAAAAAGGGAATTTAATTTGTTGCATGTGCCATTGGGCCTGTGTACAAAGCAAGAGTTAATTGGACTCTACAACTATATGGCCCATGAGACTTCTGAGGTTTGTAAAGAATTTGTTGACTTACCAAATGGCAAGCAGTTTAGAAAGGCACATTTGGGCCTCAACATGTGCCCCCTTTGTATCGTACTAAGACTTATATGCATGGCTGTCTAGTTACAATTTTTATCTGTTTTGAATCATTGATGAAGAAGAACAAATTATGCTTTCCCACAAATAAATTCCATAATATTTAGACCTTCACATACAATCTCAAATTTAGAAACAAAAATAAATAAATGAGCTATGAACATTCGTAGTTTCCTTTAGGTAAGATTAATCATAAATCATTATGACTATGGGTACAGTTCCCGTCGCATAATCATGATACATAATCCCCAATTCGAGTGCGCTATTCACGCTACTCAACCATAATTTCAAGTAATAATAATAAACATGTCGTAAATCACGGGTGCGTTTCATGTGGCACGGTTTTTAATGTGTATCAAAACGGCGAGTGTAGACATAGTAACTTATTCAAATAAATTTCAGAAATACTAAAAGCGGTTTAAATAAAATATAAGCGGTAAAGAGTAAAATGCACAATAGGTTTAAAATATGTAATAATTAAGATAATTAAGCAAAATATTAATTGTTAAGTGACCATGCTAAAACCACGGGACTCGGGAGTGCCTCACACCTTCTTCCGAGTTAACAGAATTTGTTACCCGGTTTTTTGTGTTCGCGGACCATAAATAGAGTAAATTTTCTTGATTTGGGATTTTAAAATAAAATCTGTGACTCTGATTAAATAAATAATCTCATTTCGAATAATGTCACTTTAATTGAAAAAACTCCATATTTCTTTGAAAAAGGGAGTTGTGACACCACCAGAATAAAGAATAATTAGAAAATCTCGTCAACACTAGTATAAAGCATAATAACAAGAGAAAGAATACTAGTCTTTTGCTATCAATATTTTTTCATGTCCTTACAGTAGATTGAAAGCCTCTATTTATACTAGAGCTATGATTACAAATCATGTCCCCTTAACTACCAATATTAATTCTATAATAAAAGATAATTAAAAGGTGATAAAGAATAATAAACGGTAATAAAGCATAATAAAGATCGGAGGAATCTTGGGGTCTTATGTAATGTTAATGTAATGGTCATATCTGAATTACTTCTTATCCGGCCACAGGTTTGTATCCGGTGTCACCATGGTTAAATTACTATTGACTGGTCATCTTGACACGTGTTGCTTCTTAATTCATCGAACTTGTGAGATGGGTTTTTACCGTATACAGATAATCTTCCCATTTTCCGATTACTCACTGTGATGTAACCAGAAAGTGGAAGAACTTTATCCTTTCCACCCTCATTACTGCCTCATTAAAAATACTGCTAGAAACATCCAATCAGAATAAAAATCGGGCGAAGGGAAAAAGAGTGCAGAACTTAGGAAATTCAGATGGCAAATCCGCCACTCATTATTCTTTTGTCGATGACCGATTACTGTTGAAGAGGTAACACCATCACAGAAAGCCTGATCTCGTATTTTTAGCGTTCACCCGGAACTTTTAGTCTCTAAGTTTGACTCTTGGATTTTTTGTTGTACCCGACACTCTTTTTTTGAGTTTTGACTCTTGGATTTTTAGTTGTACCAGAATCGTTTATAACCTTATAGCCTTAGAGACCGGAAATGTTAATGACAAAAATATTTGTACTTCTGGTTTTGATAAAGTTCGAAAATTTCATGAATCCGGTTAAATTTACGTTCAGGAAAGAAGGCATCGATCCTTCTGCCATTTGATTGGATGGCTTTATAAAAAAGTGCCATTATATTTACGGTGTGCTTACGAAGAGGGTGTCTCATGTTCATCCGAGCGCAACTATTTGGATTCATAATCCTTATTTGCTTTTGAGTGTAACGACCCGGCCGGTTGTTTTAAGAATTTATGCCCTGATCCCCTATTAACTGCTTTCCCCGTGTTTGTTTCTGCTGTTGTGAGTTGTCGGGGGGAAATATTTGGAGTTTCAGAGAGTTTTGGGACACTTAGTTCCTAAATGAGAGCTTAAGTTCTAGAAATTTTATCGTAGTCGGAACAGTGTGAAGACGGCCTTGGAATGGAATTTTGATGGTTCCGTTAGCTCCGTTGGGTGATTTCGGATTTAGGAGTGTGTTCGGATGGTGTTTTGGAGATCCGTAGCTAATTTAGGCTTGAAATGCCAAAAGTTGAATTTTCGAAGTTTGTGGTTCGGTGATGATATTTTGCTCCAACGGTCGGAATGGAATTCCAAAAGTTAGAGTAGCTCCGTAATGTTGAATGTGACGTTTGGGCAGAATTTCAGGTCATTCGGATGAGATTAGATAGACTTTTTGATCGAAAGCGTATTTTGAGAGTTTTTGAAGTTCTTAGGCTTGAATCCGATGTTAAATTGGTGTTTTGAGCATTCCGAAGATTGGAACAAGTTTGAAGGATGTTTTAGGATTGGTTGGCATGTTTAGTTGAGGTCCGGGCAACGTCGGGTGTGTTTCGGATGTTCAACGGGGCATTTTGGAACTTGTAGAAATTGCAGAAAAAAAAACTACAGCAGCCCAGTTCTAGTTTCCTTCTTCGCATCCGCGAGTAGGGTCTCGCGTTCGCGAAGAGGAGCTAGGGCTGGGGGAGTTTTTGTGCTTCGTGTTCGCGAAGAGTCTCCCGCGTTTGCGAAGCTGGGAGGTTTCATAACTACGCGTTCGCGATGATGTTCCCGCGTTCGCGTAGGAGGATGAGGCTTTGCATCGCGTTCATGTCATGTGTATCGCGTTCGCGATGAAGGAATCTGGACCTACGCGAATTTGTGCTTCGCGAACGCGAGGGGGCTTCCGCGTTCGCGAAGAAGGGATATCTGGGCAGTATTTAAATAGCCCATCTACGACCCTTCTTCATTTTTCAAACATTTTTGAACGGGATTGAAGCTTTGAAGGGTGATTTTTGAGGAAACCAAAGGGGAATCACTTGGAGGTAATATTTTTGACTTCATAACTCATTTATATGTGATTAAAGGTCTAATTATTAGTGAAAAATTTGGGGAAAATGGGTAATTAGGACTTGAGATTAAGAGACCTTAACATGGGTATTTGAGGGGCCAATTGAACTCCGATTTTAGTGTTCTTGTTATGTATAGACTCATGAGAGTATGAGAATTCTGAAATGTAAATTTCACCCGATTTCGAAACGTGGCCCTGAGGGCCATATTGGTCATTTTACCTAATTTCGCGTATTAGCTTAGAATTTATTTGTAGAATCAGTTACTTGAAGTGTTATTTACATTATGTAATTGAATTGAATAGATTTGGGCCATTTAGAGTCGAGTACTCATTGCAAGAATGCAATTTCAGGTTGACTTTCGAGCCGGTTCGAGGTAAGTGGCATGCCTAACCTTGTGTGGGGGACATTCCCCTTAGGATTTAGTATTATGGTGTGACGACCCGGCCGATCGTCTTAAGAATTAATGCCTCGATCCCCTATTAATTGCTTTCCTCGAGTTTATTTTTGCTATTTTGATTTGCCGGGACGGTTGGTTTTGAGTTTCGGGGAGTTTTGGGACACTTAGTCCCTAAATTAGAGCTTAATTGTTGGAAAGTTGACCATAGTCCGAACAGTGTGAAGATGTCCTCAGAATGGAAATACGATGGTTTCATTAGCTCCGTTAGGTGATTTAGGGCTTAGAGGCATGATCGGATTTTGTTTTGGAGGTCCTTAGCTAATTTAGGCTTGAGATGCCGAAAGTTGAATTTTTGAAGTTTCCGGTCCGATTGTGAGATTTTTATCCGAGGGTCATAATGGAATTCCGAAAGTTGGAGTAGCTCCGTAGGATTTAATGTGATGTGTGTGCAAAATTTCAGGTCATTCGAACGAGGTTTGATAGACTTTTTGATCGAAAATGTATTTTGAGAATTTTGGAGTTCTTAGGCTTGAATCCATGGTTAATTCGAGGTTTCGATATTGTTTTAGGTGTTTTAAGGATTGGTACAAGTTTGGATAGTGGTTTGTGACTTGTTGGTGCTTTTGGTTGAGGTCCCGAAGGCCTCGGAATTATTTCGCATGGTTGACTGAAAGGTTTTGGAATTAAAGTTGCAGCTTCAGCTACTTGTTCTATCATAACCGCACATGCGGTTTGGGTTCCACAGGTGCGGCGCCGCAGAAGCGGCTAAGTGGCCGCAGAAGCGGAATTTGGCCATCTCTTCAGGAACCGCAGATGCGGGTAGTTCACCGTAGAAGCGGTACCGTACCTGCGAAAGGGCAACTACAGATGCGGAAAATGGGACTTTAAGTGAAAGTCGCAGATGCGACCTAGGCTCCGTAGAAGCGGGATCGCAGATGCGGTCCCAGGGCCGTAAATGCGTAAATCGCTGGGCAGAACATATAAATTCTTGCCTATGTGAAATTTATCCATTTTACATCTTTTTCAAAATGGGAATAAGCTTGGGGAGCACTTTGGTCCCTAAATTCGTTATTGGAATGATTTTTATCAATTTAAGCATGAAAAAATTAAAGTAAATCAGTAGTAATTGGGGGGTTCGGTCATGTCTAATTGGAGACCTTTGAGTGATGATTTGAGGGACAAATTGAGGTCCAATTTTGGTACTTTTGATATGATTGAACTCGTGAGAGTACGAGGTTTCTAGAAATATAAATTTTACCCGATTCCGATACATGGGCCCAAGGGGCATTTTTGTAATTTTACCTAATTTTGCATATTAGCTTAGAATTTTATTGTAGAATTAATTATTTGAAGTGTTATTTATATTATGAAATTGAATTGAATAGATTTGGGCCATTTGGAGTCGAGTACTCGTGGCAAGAGCGTGATTTTAGATTGATTTTTGAGCCGGTTCGAGGTAAGTGACTTGTCTAACCTTGTGTGAAGGACCTTCCCCTTAGGATTGGTATATTTGGTAATTGAAATGCCTTGTACGTGAGGTGACGAGTGCGTACTTGTGCTAATTGTTGGAAACCCTGTTTTCTTTAAGTAATTACTAGAATGTCTCTTTTCCTGTTTCTATTACATGCACTATTAAGCCTGTTGTTAGCTTAGAAAGCATGTCTAAGTGACTTAATTGCTTTAATTGCTCAACCTGCCTTACCTGAATTCTGTGCAACATGCTAGGCTAGAATAACTTGTCGTCTTAATAAGAAGCTTTGCCATTTCTGTATATTTTCCTATTGCTGCTGTGTATTTATTTTGGGACTACGGATGTGGGATTCCGGTAGCTCCCCCTTGTCTATTTATTTTGGGACTATGGATGTTGGATTCCGATAGATCCCCCTGCACAGTTATATGGAACTACGGGAATGCACATAGTAGATTCCTCCATTACCTGGTATTTACATTTGGGACTACGGAACAGGATTCTGGTAGATCCCCGCGCACTATGAGTTGGACTACGGGATGGGATCTCGGGAGATCCATTGGATATGTACACATGGGACTACATGACGCTACCCTGGGAGATCCCCGATTGTTATTATTGGCGCTGAGCTGTATTTCCTTTTCCGTGTTTACCTTATTTCTGTATAGTTGTTGCTGTCCTGTACATCCTGTATTATTTTACTACTGTACTTATTTATACTGTTCTATTCTATATTGTTGATCTTTATATTTTATTTAACATCAGTATGGCCCTAACCTTCCTTGTCACTACCCAACCGAGGTTAGGCTTGGCACTTACTGAGTACCGTTGTGGTGTACTCATACCCCTTCTGCGCATGTTTTCCATGTGCAGATCCAGGTACCGCTACTCAGGCCTACCATCCTTGAGGGAGGTGACTGCTCTAGAGACTTCGAGGTACATCTGCTGCATCCGCAGACCGAGAAGTCCCTTTCTATTCTAGCTGTTAAACATTGCCCTTCTGTATTTTTCTTTCTTGTTAGATATTCTTGAGTTAAGACTGTTAGATATTTCCAAAGGCTTGTGTTTCCGTGAGTTTCCAGGTTTTGGGATAGTGTACTTGGTTTTGAGAATGTGTTGTTGTATATGCCGAGCGGCACTTTTAACACTGTTTTTATCACTCCTCATTCTGTTTTAATTTGTTTATATTCCGCATTTGGTTATCTTCCACAATTTAGACTTACCTAGTTGTAAAGGACTAGGTGCCGTCACGATGGTTCACGGGGCGAACCGGGGTCATGACATGTGGTAATTGAAATGCCTTGTACGTGAGGTGATGAGTGTGTACTTATGCTAATTGTTGAAAATCCTATTTTCACTTAAGTAGCTTTAATTATGTTTTTTTCCTTCCTGCTTACTCTACTTGAAATTTAAATCTGCTGTTAGCTTAGAAAAGCATGTTTAATTTCCTTAATTGCTTTATTGCTTAAACTGTCGTAATTGTATTATGTGAAGCATGTTAGGTTAGAATTACATGTTTTACTTGGTATGAAATTTAGCTTAATTGGGTATTCCTTGTGTTGTTGCTGTGTGTTTTACTTTGGAACTACGGGATGGCATCCCGGGAGATCCCTTCTACGTATTTATGATTTGAGTTGAGGTGCGGGATATCGAGAGATACCTAGCACGTATACTGAGGATACCAAGAGATCCTCGGGATACCAAGATCTACCTAGCATATATTGAGGATACCAAGAGATCCCTGACATGTATTGAGGGTACTAAGAGATCCTCGGGATACTGAGAGATTCCCGGTTATTATCTTTGAGAAGAGTGGTATTCCTGGTGATTATTTCTGTTTCTGTTTCAGTTATAGCTATCCTTATTATCATGTATTTATTCTTATTGTTATCTTGCAACTGTACTACTTTATCTTATACTACCGCACCTTATATTTCATTTAATCTCAGTACGACCCTGACCTTCCTCGTCACTACCCGACCGAGGTTAGGATTGACACTTACTGAGTACCGTTGTGGTGAACTCATGCCCTTTATGTGCATGTTTTCCATGTGCAGATCCAGGTACCTCTACTCAGACTCATCATGTTTGAGACGAGGCGCTTGTAGAGACTCTGAGGTATATCTTCCGCATCCGCAGATCGAAGAGTCCCTTTCTACTCCTCCTTTTTAGTATTAGACCTTCAATATTTTTTCTTTCCTTTGTTAGACATTCTGGAGTTAGATACTTGTAGACATTCAAAGGCTTGTGACCATGAGATTCCGGGTTTTGGAAAATGTATTCAGATTTCGATAGTTGTTATTGTGTATGCCAAGCGACACCTTTAAACATTATTTCACTTCACTATTTGGTTTTTATTATATTTTCCGTAAATTGGTTTATTTTTTAGCATTGTTAGGCTTACCTAGTCGTAGAGACTAGGTGCCATCACGATGGTTCACGGAGGGCGAACCGGGGTCGTGACATTGAGTGTGAGAAAATTTTAAGAATGATTTTGTTCATTCAGACATATACAAGAATATTCTAGAAGGTGCAAGTTTTATTTTATTCAAATCCTTGAACGTACACAAGTGTTTATAACTTTGCATATACGACACTTTACAAGAAATGGACAAGAGAATTGTGGCCGGGATGATACTTATTGGGTCTAATCTATTTTTATTCTGATTCCTTCTATTTATTTTCTCTCGGGGCTTATCTAGCAGTCCCTAGTCCTTTTTTTTATTTCGGAGCCAGTTCGGGCTATCTCCGGTATCCTTTACGAACTATTCTGGAGCCATCTTCAGATGCTTCCGATACTTATTATTGCGATTCCTACTGCTCGCATGCAACAGTCCCTGATGTTTGTAGACATTACTAGTTATTTTCGGGTGACTCACTACGAAAATGTTCCTGCCTCCCATCAGTCTGTGATCCTAATCAGTATAGTTCAAATCAGCGTTTGGAGTTCCTTTGATCAAGTTTGGTTGACCATGATTTCGGGCTATATAAGATGTCGATATAATTACCTGATCATCTTCTACATGAATCTTTGACTCGTACATATTATGAACATTTGCCAAGTTACAGCAACAACAAACCTAGTAAAATCTCACAAACTAGATCTGGGGAGGGTAGTGTGTACGCAAACTTTACCCCTACTTATACGAAGGCAGAGAGATTATTTTCGGTAAACCCTTGGTTCAAGAAAGATAAAAGAAAGAAGCAATAACAAGCAAACCTATCAAAAAACTGAAGCGATAATATAGGACTAACACTAATAAGTGCAATTAAAAATTGAAGTGAAAGAAACATCAAGCAATAACAGAAATCTAAAGAATAATAAGAAGCAAGACTAACACCCAGTAATCTACTAAAGCTACTGGAACGGGCAAGGACAATGCACAGCTACCTAAACATCTACCTTAATTTTTAACTTCCACACATTCCTATCTAGGGTTTTGTCCTTAGTAAGCTTTAGTATCGCCATGTCTTTCCTAATTACCTCTTCCCAATATTTCTTCGGCCTACCTCTAACTCTCATTGGACCCTCCAAGACCAGCCTCTCACACCTCCTCACTAGGGCATCTATGCCTCTTTTTTTCACATGTCAGAACCATGGAAGTCTCTCTTCCCGTATCTTGTTGGGCCACCCCACCTTGTCTTGAATAGCCTCATTTATAATTTATCTAACCTGGTATACTCGCACATCCATCTTAACATCCTCATTTCAGCCACCTTCATCTTCTGGACATGGGAGTTCTTAACTGGCCAACACTCAGCCTCACACAACATAGTCGGTCTAACCACCATCTATAGAACTTACCTTTATGTTTTGATGGTACATTCTTATCACACAATATACTGGAAGCGAGCCTCCATTTCATCCACCCCGCCCTAATACGATGCGTGATATCCTCGTCAATCTCTACATTCCCTTGTATAATTGACCCAAGGTACTTGAAATTCTCTCTCTTAGGGATGACTTGTGAATCAAGCCTCGCATCTTCGTCGACTACCTGAATCACACCACTGAACTTGCACTCCAAGTATTCTATTTTGGTCCTGCTCAACTTGAACCCTTTAGATTCTAGGGCGTGCCTTCAAACCTCTAACCTCTTATTAATATCGGCTCGTGTCTCATCAATTCGTATAATGTCAACTGCAAATAATATGCGCAACGTCACTTCCTCTTGAATATGGCACGTCAGTGCATCGACCACTAGGGCAAATTAAAAAGGGCTGCTACCTAACCCCTGGTGTAGCCCCACATTAACATCTACAGAAGTTGTTGCTTGAAATTCCAACAAACTTTCCTTCAATTTCCTGAAGGCATCGGAGCTTAAGGGATTAAGACCCTTGGTAAATGCTTCTGCTGCCCATTCATCATGTACTATTGGCAACAACATTCTCTCGTTTTGAAACCTGATCACAAACTCTCGCAATAAATCTAAGTCTCTTTGATCGATTTTCAAAATATCTACTTTCCTAGCTTGAACTTTCCTCGCTCCAGTGTGAGCTTTGATGAAAGAATCTACAAGCATTTCAAAAGAATCAATTGAGTACTCATGTAAAAGTGATTACCAAGTAAAAGCCTCTTTTGTTAGGGTTTCGCCAAATTTCTTTTAACAAGATTGACTCAATCTCATGCGGAGCCAAATCATTTTCCTTCACAACTGCGGTGTACTTTGTAATGTGCTCATGTGGATCTAATGTTCATTTATATTTTGAAATATCTGGCATCTTGAATCTTTTTGGAATCAACTCTGGAGTCGCACTCGATTTAAATGACAATTAAAAATACTTTTTCGAGTCCGGACCCTTTAGCATGCCCATCACTTGGCATGTGCGTCACCTCAATACCAATCACATATCACATAATGTGGGGTTTTGAACCCTCAGAACCAAGTTTGAAAGAGTTACTTACCTCGAACCGAGCAGAATCCTACTCTACAATGCCCTTGCCTCTCAAATCGGTCTCCAAACATCCCGAATCTAGTCACAAGTAATACAATACAATCAATATATGCTAAAAGGATCAATTCCACAAGAAAACTACCAAATTAGAGTCAAAATCTGAAATCGACTCAAACCAAGCCCCCGGGCCCACGTCTCGAAATCCGACAAAAGTCACAAAACCCGAAAGCCCATTCACTCACGAGTCTAACCATACCAAATTTATCAAAATCCGACCCCATTTGGTCACCCAAATCCCCAAAATCCACTCTCCAATTCTCAAGCCCTAAACCCCCAATTTCTAGTTCAAATCCATAAGTAGATGATGAAGAAAGCCATAGATTCACAAAATTTAGACCAATCCGGGTTAGAATTACTTACCCCAACATTCTCCTTGAAAATAGTTTAAAAATCGCCTCTCTGCCTAGCCTCTCAAGAACAAAATCAAAAATGAAAGTCCAAAAGTCGAGCTGGGGTTTCTCTGCCCATGAGTACCGCACATGCGGCCCCTTCAACGCTTCTGTGATGCTGCACCTGCGGAAAATCCATCGCAGGTGCGGATTTCACTTAAAATCTAAGACTCCCCTCCTGCAGCCCCACGACCGCATTTGCGCCTATCACAGGTGCGGAAATCCATCGCACCTGCGACTCCCTCTCGCACCTGCACCTAGCTGCCCGCATCTGCGACTCTCGCAGGTGCGGGGAAATCTTCGCACCTGCGGATCATGCCCAGCTCCCTTTTGGCCGCATCTGCGACATCTCCTTCATTTCTGCGGACATGCACCTACGGTTCCCACTCTGCAGGTGCGATTACACCAGCAACAGCAGCATTTCAGCTGCTCTTCCTCACCTCAATTCAAGCCGTCAACCACCCGAAATAACCCTGAGGCCGTCTGGACCACAACCAAACATACTAACAGGTCCTATAACATCATACGAACTTAGTCGAAACTTCAAATCACTCAAAACAACATCAAAACACCAAATTACACCCGGATTAAAGCCTAAATAACTTCTAAACTTCTGAAATCCACAAACGATGTCGAAACCTACCAAAACCACGTCCGAATGACCTCAACTTTTGCACATAAGTCAAAAAAAACACCACGAAACTACTCCAACTTCTGAAAAGCCAATCCGACCCCGATATCAAAATTTCCACTGGCGGCCAAAATCGCCAAAATTCTAACTTTCGCCAATTCAATCCTAATTCTACTACGGACCTCCAAATCACATTCCGGACACGCACCTAAGTCCAAAATCACTTAATGGAGCTAATGGAACGATCAAAATTCAAATTCGAGGTCATTTACATATACGTCGACATCCAGTCAACTTTTCCAACTTAAGCTTTCAATTAAGAGACTATGTGTCTCAATTCACTCTGAAACCACTTTAGACCCAAACCAATTAAACCGATATATCATAATATAGCTAAAGAACACAAAAGAAGCAGGAATAGGGGAACATAGCTATAGCTCTTGAAATGACCGGCCAGGTTGATAACTAGGGATTTTAATGCATTTTATACTCCTTCTTGCTTATGCTTTGATTAGAAATTCATACAAAATAGTCACAAAAGACTCACAAGTGTGCTTGATTGCGCGTTTGATCAACAAAGTTACAAAATATCAAAGATTAGCTCAAAAAGGAGTAAAACTTGCACAAGTCCCAAGACAAGACAAAGCTCAGGCAAAACAGGCCAGTGCGGCCACACACCATTCTGTGCGGTCCGCACTAGTGGATTCAGAGAGGTTGACATTCAGGCACAAAGGCAATGCGGCCGCACTACATTTTTGCGGTCCGCACTAAAGTTAATGCGGCCGTACTCGACTTAGTACGGTTCGTAGACCCAAGAATCAGAGAGATGCCAGTTTTGAAGTTTCAAGCCAATGCGGTCCGCAGTCCATTATGTGCGGACCGCACTAGAAGCCTCCACGACCGCATTCCGTTCTGTGCGGTCCGTATTGCCTGAGTTTAGAGAGTTGGATTTTGAAGTCAACAGCCCTAGTGCGACTGCACTCCATTTTGTGCGGTCCGCACTAACCCTGCAGGGGCATTTTTGTCCATAATTTTCAGCTTAGTATAAATAGCTTCTTTTCCCATTTTTAGGGTATTAGATAGTTTTGTAACGTAGCTGCACTCGTGGGTTTGACTTTCTTAGTCATTTTGGGCAATTTTATCTACTTTTTATCATTGAATCTTGTTATTTACCTTAGTGATCAATTAATATGAGTTGTTCTTTATCTACTTCTTGCTTTTCTTCTTTAATTATGAGTAGCTAGACACATAAGCTAGGGTTGTGGCTCAATCCTAGTATGGGTAATTGATGGGTCTTGTATTTTAGGGCTAAATTTACTATGAGTGTTTGATATTTGGGCCTATTTCATGGTTAATTTTTGAATTAGTGGTTACAAACACTTGTTTGTGTTTAGTTGACTTGGGTTCTTCTTGAGAAAGAGAGTCTAAGTCTCCGAAATTGGCCCAACAAGGAATTGGGCCGTACTCAAGGGATTGATAGCCCTAATTAAAGGGTTAAACCCCGAGAGAGTAATACCCGACTTGAACCCTAGTTGTTTGTGCAAATTTGCATACCCAATTGGTCTTGAGAAAGTCATTTTGGGCAAAATCACTCAAACCACCGAGAGGTGTAGAGTGGGTAAAATTGTGCAACGGTTATATCATACTCCCCAGTTATGTTAATCGTGTCTTAGATTCAATTACCTGTCAATTAACCACCTAGGTGAAAGTCATTACCCTAGTGCCTTTTAAACCATTTGAAAAACCCTTTTTAGTTTAACTCTTAGCTTAATCTGGTTGCATTTACCATTCGTAGTTGATAATAGTAGAAGTAAAACAAAAACTCCAAAAAGGATTAGAAGTGTAATTTGGAACACATATGCAATCCTAAACTAGATAGATACTCGATTCCAAATTCTAGCTCTCTGTGGAAATTGATCCTGACCCAATCGGGTAAAAGCTGCTCCAACCCTCTCTTGCAACTCAATAGTAGTGCAGAGTAGGTCGTGATCACCTTTTTGGCGCCGTTGTCGGGGAGTTAACGGTTTTGTCTATCTATTTAGTTAGTTTTGTGTATTGTTCTTCTGTCCTTCTTTGTTACTAACTTGTTTGTGTCACAACTCATGTACCAAATAGCAGCGAACAACACTAATGACCCTCTTGGAAACAAGATTGTGGGGGGGGAGGTAGATGATGTCGGAGATGATGAGGTGCCTCTTGTACCTCAAGGACAACATAGAGGCCGCAATGCCAATGCTAATCCCCATGACAATGTTCTAGACCCTCCTCCGCCACCTCCAAGAGTGGCTCCTAGAATACTTCCGAACTAGGGCTATGCGAGTGCTATTGTCCCACCTTGAATCCGAGCACGCAATTTTCAGATAACCAATATGATGTTGACATTACTTGAGCAGCGTGAGTATTTTACGGGTGTTGAAAATCAAAATGCCTACAAACATCTCAAGGTGTTCGTGGATACATGTTGGGGGAGCAAGCAGACAAATGTGTCCGATGATGCTCTTAGGTTGAGACTCTTCCCATTCTCACTTCGGGGGAAGGCATTAGATTGGCTCGAGAGACTTCCCAACCATTCCATCACAACTTAGGATGAGTTGGCGGATAAATTCATTACTAATTTTTTTCTCGCAGGGGCATATGGCGGCATTGCATGATGAGATATTGGATTTCAAGCAAGAGCCCACGGAACCTTTGCATGAGATTTGAGAGCGTTATAGAACAATGGTGAAAGAATGTCCCAACAATGATATGACCGAGGCTATGATACAACAAACCTTCTACTGGGGCATTAATACAACAAATCAATGCATATGAAGCTGTCGTATGATGAGGTATGTGATGTACTTGACGAGATGGCTGACACTTCTTCTGCATGGCAAGTAGAGCCAATGTGCCTTAAGGTGACCCCATGATTATTCATTTGCACAAGGAACTACATGATCACGGGCAAGTTATAGCTGATCTTACAACTAATATGAACAAATTAGCAAAGGCATAGTTGCAACAAGTTCAAAATCCTCGACAAGTGAATGCCATGGAGGGTGTTAATATTCTTGTCGACAAAAGAAGGCAACAAAACCAAGGGAATTCTGAGCAATTTGATGATGACTGTGAAGGATTTCAAAATGTTGGTTATGATGACCAAAGTGACAAGGTTCAATATGCAAATAACTATCAAGGCCAACGGGGCAACTCTTCCAACCAACAACAGTGGAGACCTCAAGGCAATTGGGGCAACCAACAACAAAACAGTGGTAATTGGGGGAACAGCAACTAAAACAACAATTGGGGCAATCAGAACAACAATCAAGGCAACCAAGGGAATTGGAACGGTAATAACAACAATTGGGGTGGCAATAACAGCCAAGGGGGATGGAACAATGGAAACCAAGGAAATCAGGGGTAAGGCTTTCAAAGGCCCCCAATATACCAACAACCAAACAACCCACCCCCATTTCCATCTCAAGGTCCTAGTTCTTCTGGCAATGATATGAGAAATATTGAAATGATGTTCAAACAGATGATGAAGAAGAATGCGTATTTTGATGCACAGTTAGCTTCCCACAATACCTCTATCAGAAACTTGGAAGTACAATTGGGCCAAATCTCTCAGTCTTTAAATACTCGCCCTAGGTGTGCTCTACCAAGTGATACCGTAGTGAACCCGAAGGGTGGGAACAATCATGTTATGGCAATTACAACGAGAAGTGGGAGAGGCAGTGATGTGAATGCCTCCAACCAAAAGCAAATCTTGGATGATGATGTTGAATTGCAAGAAAATGAAGTCCCTTTGGTAGTTGAAGATGTGGTTAATGAAAATGTGAACATTGAAGTGAGGATTGACATTCAAGATATCGAGGTGGAAACTCAAAATGATGTCAACCCATCTAGGGAACACATAATTGACATGCCAGAGCCAGTTGTGACTAAAGCCAAGGCACCTTTGCCAAGGCCACCTCCAGCTTATCCTCAAAGGCTCGCAAATCAAAAAAATGATAATCAATTTAAAAAGTTCATTGACATGATGAAGAGCTTATCTATTAATGTGCCTTTGGTGGAGGCACTTGAACAAATGTCGGGCTATGCAAAATTCATGAAAAACTTGTTCACAAAGAAGCATTCTATGGATTGTGAAACTATAAAGATGACTTACCAAGTTAGTGCTATAGTGCATTCAATGGCCTCGAAGCTTGAAGATCCCGATGCTTTCACCATTCCTTGCACCATTGGGAGTGCGGATTTGTTAAGGCTCTATGTGATTTGGGAGCTAGTATTAATTTGATGCCCTGCTCAGTTTTCAAAACTTTCGGTATTGGGCAACCTAGGCTGACTTCCATGAGGTTACAAATGGCGGATAGATCGATGAAGATACCCTTGGGTATTATTGATGATGTGCTTGTATGAGTGGACAAATTTATCTTGCCAGTTGATTTTACGATCTTGGACTGCGAGGTGGACTAGGAAGTTCCTATCATACTGGGCAGACCTTTCCTAGCTACGAGGAAGGCATTGGTAGATGTGGAAGCAGGGGAACTCACCTTACGGGTGGGTGATTAAAAGGTAGTCTTTCATGTGTGCAAATCTATGAAGTAGCCCAACAGTACCGAGGTGTGCTCTTTTGTTGACCTCGTCACAACAGTGATAATTGATGACACCAGTGCAATGATCAATGTAGAGGACCCATTGGAGGCCGTATTGTTGAATCTTGATGTCAATGAGGATGCAAGCCTAGTGGAGTAAGTGAATGCTTTACATGGAATGGGCTCTTATTCTTATGAGCGTAGGAAATTGTCTTTGGATCTCGAGAATAGAAAGACTCCACCAACTAAACCTTCAATTGAGGAGCCTCCGGTATTGAAGTTGAAGCCACTTCCTCCACACCTCAGGTATGAGTTCTTAGGCTCAAATTCTACTTTGCCAGTTATTCTTTCTTCTTGCCTTACTAACATGCAGGTTGAATGAAGCAATGCAAGAAGTTGTGAAAAACAAGGTGATCAAGTGGTTGGATGTCGGGGTTGTGTACCCCATCTCTGATAGCCCTTGGACTTCACCGGTGCAATGTGTACTGAAGAAGTGTGGCATGACCATGGTTACAAATTCTCAAAATGAGTTGATTCCTACAAGAATAGTCACTGGTTGGAGGGTATGCATGGACTACCGCAAGTTGAATAAAGTGACCCGCAAGGGTCACTTCCCTTTGCCTTTCCTTGACCAGATGTTAGACCGACTTGCTGGGCGTGCCTTCTATTGCTTCTTAGATGGGTATTCTGGGTACAACCAAATCTTTATTGCTCTAGAAGATCAGGAGAAGACCACATTCACTTGTCCATATGGCACTTTTGCCTTTCTAGAATACCTTTTGGGTTGTGTAATGCACCGGCTACATTTCAACGGTGTATGATGGCCATTTTCACCGTTATGGTGGAAGACATTTTGGAGGTATTTATGGACGATTTTAGTATTGTGGGGGACTCATTTGATGAATGCATGAAGAATCTTGATAGGGTGTTGGCCCGTTGTGAAAAAACCAATCTTGTTCTCAATTGGGAGAAATGTCACTTTATGGTGGAAGAAGGAATTCTTTTTAGGCATAAAATTTCGAAGCATGGTATTGTGGTAGATAAAGCAAAGATCGATGTGATTTCAAGGCTCCCTCCCCCTATATCCGTCAAGGGAGTTCAAATTTTTCTTGGGCATGCGGGGTTCTACTGGAGATTTATCAAAGACTTTTCGAAGTTAGTGAACCCTTTTGTGCAAGTTGTTGGAAAAAGATGCTAAGTTCGTGTTTGATGAGAAATGTATGCAAGCCTTTGAACTTCTCAAGCATAAGTTGACCACCACTCCTATCATTACGGCGCCTAATTGGAGATTGCCCTTTGAGCTCATGTGTGATGCGAGTGATGTTGCGGTTGGGGCGGTTTTGGGTCAAAGAGTGAACAAAACTTTTCATCCGGTGTACTATGCGAGCAAGACAATGAATGATGCGCAAGTGAACTACACGGTGACCGAGAAAGAACTTATGGCTATTGTGTTTGCTATGGAAAATTCTGGTCGTATCTTATGGTGGCCAAGGTTATTATTCATACCGACCATGCCGCTCTTCGGTACTTGATGACGAAGAAGGACTTCAAAGCTAGACTGATGCGACGAGTCTTGTTACTTCAAGAGTTTGATTTGGAGATTGTGGACCGGAAAGGTAGTGAGAACCAAGTGGCGGACCACTTGTCCCGCTTGGAGAAGGAGGGGAGGCCTCGTGATGGCCTAGAGATTAATGATTCATTTCCTGACAAACAACACCTTTCGGTGTCGATGAATATGAATGATATGCCATGGTTTGCCGATGTTGCTAATTTCCTTGTGACCGGTATAATCCTGTGTGAGCTCTCTTCTAACCAAAAGGAAGAAGCTCATGCGGGATAGTTTGGACTTCTATTGGGATGAGCCGTACTTGTTCAAGATTTGCACAGATGGTGTGATCCGAAGGTGTGTCCCGGAGGAGGAGCAATTGAGTATCTTGGAGGCTTGTCATTCCTCTCCCTATGGTGGACATCATGGCGGGGAGAGGACGACTTCTAAAGTTCTTAGTTGTGGGTTTTATAGGCCAACTTTGTTCAAAGATGTGGGTGATTTGGTGAAGAGATATGACGAATGCCAAAGAGCGGGTGGAATTTCGAAGAAAGATGAGATGCCTCTCAATACCATCCTTGAGGTTGATATTTTTGATGTATGAGGCATTGATTTCATGGGCCCATTTGTTAGCTCTTGTGAGAACACTTATATTCTTGTGGCGGTGGACTATGTTTAAAAGTGGGTTGAAGCTGTGGCTTTTCCCAACAATGAGGCCCGGAGTGTTGTTGCATTTCTCAAAATGAGCATTTTTACAAGGTCTGGTACTCCTCGTGTAATCATCAGTGATGGGGGGGGGTTCATTTTTGCATAGAGCTTTCGACAACTTGCTTTCAAAGTATGGTGTCAATCACAAAGTTTTTACTCCCTATCATCCTCAAGCAAGTGGTCAAGTTGAAGTCTCCAACAGGGAAATTAAAAGCATATTGTCAAAGACGGTCAATACAAATAGGACTGATTGGTCAAAGAAGTTGGATGACGCTCTATGAGTTTATAGGACTGCTTACAAGACTCTGATTGGTATGTCTCCGTATTGGTTGATGTTTGGGAAACCTTGCCATCTACCGGTTGAGTTAGAGCACAAGGCCATGTGGGCTTTGAGGAAGCTTAATCTTGAGTGGAATGATGCAACCAATCTTTGTGTGGAGCAACTTAATGAACTTGATGAATTCAGATTCCATGCCTACTCCAGTTCATCCTTGTATAAGGACAAAATGAAGTACCTTCATGATAAATATGCTCGTGGAAAGGAGTTCAAAGTAGGTGATTTGCTTCACTTGTTCAACTCCCGGTGACGTCTATTTCCGGGAAAGCTCAAATCAAAATGGAGTGGACCTTTTGAAGTGGCTTTTGTGACCCCGTTCGGTGCTCTTGATTTAAAGAAGAAAAATGGTGAAGTTTTCAGAGTTAATAGGCACCGGGTCACGCATTATCTTGGAAAAATTGATGACAGCCATGTGGTGGCACTTCTCCATTTCAAATGATGTGATGGTAACTTGCGTCGTGCCGCGGCGTTAAATCAAGCACTTCTTGGGAGGCAACCCATGTGTTTTTCTTCTTGTTTTTCTTTGATTTTAATTTAGGATAGGATTTATTTTTGGGCTAACTGGTTGTGAGATGTTACAGGATTGTGTTGGTGTAGTGCAGGACATAGTGAAAAAACGTGCCAGGTCTCTGAAGTTCTTAGAGAAGCAGCACTACATTTAGTGCGGACCGCACTAGTGAAGGGTGAAATGATGACCTCTCTGAAGTTTTCCACTGCGGACACACTACATTTTGTGTGGTCCATAGTGGACCACTGCGGCCACAGTCCATTTCGTGCGGACCGCAGTGGGTTACTTGGTCAAACATGGCAAAAGCTGTGTAGTGCGGACCGTGGTCGATTTTGTGCGGTCTGCACTGGTTGGTAAGACTGGGTTCCAGGTCATTTTCTATAAATAGGGCCTGAGGCCCTCCTTTTACCCTTTTCGAACCCTGACTCTTAAACTTATACAAGCACTTGTTCATCGCCGTCTTTGTTCGTAATTATCTCTTGGACTTGTTACTCTTCATTAACTCTCACATCTGGTACCATTGCTTTCCTTTTAATTATTCAATTTTGTTAATTTCTTTTGATTTTAGTTTTTCTTGTTTCCCTCTCTATGTTTCCCATAGTTTTTCTTCAATTGATTAGGTTAGGGTTGTAAATTTCTTGATTAGAGTAGGATCTTGTAGTTAAAAACAATGGGAAATCACATAGGGGCATTGTTTAGGTATTAATTATGCTTAAAATCAAAATCCATTAAACCCTAACTTAGTGCCACAACTGGGCACTCAGTGCGGACCGCAATCGTTTTTGTGCGGTCCGTAGTACCCCGGTGCGGTCCGCAATACCATTTTATGCGGACCGCATTGATGAAACTTCTGAAAGCTGAACTTTGGGCAGTGCGGCCGCACTATATTTTGTGCGGTCTGCACTGCCTAGATACAGAGGGTGGGTAGTCTGAATCCTACTCCTGTGCGGACTGCATGGCCATTTTGTGCGGTCTGCATTAGCTCTTGTGTGGCCGTACACCACTTTGTGCGGTCCGTACTGGGTACCTTCTACAATATGTTTGCAACTCTTTTCTTCTATCTGCAATTCTATTTCTTGCCTGCTGCTATTGATACTAATAAAGTCATTTGAATTGTGTTTGCAGAAAATGGTACAACAACGAGGCAAATGATCTAAACAACCTGGTAGAGGTAAATCTTCCTAGGGAGGTAGCAGAAAATGATAAGACTCAGTTCCCAAGCTAGGAAAACATCAAGAACATAAGGAAAGCGATAAAAGCGGCTGACAGAGCCATTGACATGTCGGGGAGTGAGTACAAGCCTTCCCGGGAGATCTGTTCGGACTATGTGCCAGAATACATCCCTGACTTGCCGGAGAGACATAGACTGAGAGATACACCTCCAACATCCCCCACTTCCCAAGCATTAGTGAACATCTCTTCTGGTTCATCTGAGGGCTCAGGTGATGGTAGTTGGGAATACTCCACCTCTCCCACTACTTCATTATCTGGAGAGGGTGCAGTAGGTGATGAGGAGGAAGTAGGGGAGACGAAGAAGTAGGAGAAGGAGGTGAACCACAAGTGTGGGGTATTGCCCGAACTAGGAAGCCGGAGGTGTTGCAGGACCAGTTTGTTAGTGAGGTAGCGTACCACAAGTTCAGGGAATGGTGGCCGATGAGGAAGTTAATCCCAGAGAGGAGTTTTATTGATAGAGACTTGCTACCTCACAACCCCAACATGAGGAGGCAGTTTAGGACAAGAGTGGGCTGGGAACATTTTCTAGATGAGTGTGTGGATGCCAATGAACACTTGGTCAAGGAATTTTACAGCAACTTAGCCCACATAAAAAAGGGCTCCAAAATGACCAAGGTTCGTAATCTGAAGGTGTTGTTTGACGGGAAGATAATCAATGACTATCTTGGGTTTAATAAGGAAGATGAGACCCTGTACATGGCAAAGATGGAAATAGGAGAGGAGGTTTGTCCCTGGCTAGCACAGTACCTGGCAATCCCAGGTACCACCCCGACTGGTTGACTGCTGGAGTCAAGATCTTGAAATGGGTTTGAACTTTGAGGCACGAGGGTGGGAGACCTTTGTATATAGCAGGTTGGACCCCATGACACATGACAACTCCCTCCCTATCCACCGGGCTGTGATAGTGGCTTCGATCATGGCGGGGTACCCAATCAATGTGGGGAATGTGATGTCGCGAATTATTACTATTGCGGGTGTCGAGCATGACAGAAACTACCCGTTCCCCAGTTTCCTCACTATGTACTTCCGGGACCTGAAAGTGGAGAAGAGGCCCTTAGACATCAAAGTCAAAGCGAAGGCCGCTTTCTCCTGGTACAACATGCAGGGGGATGACAACCCCAAGAGCAAGAACTTTAATAGTGCAGTTACTGCTCCAACTGGCCAGTCTGAAGAGCCAGTTGTGGCAGTGACTCCAGCTGAGCCTGCATCTACTTCCACTGTTGCCCCTCCTAGTCCATCCACCTCAGCAGACCCAGAGATTCCATCTTTCCGGGCCCATCCTATTACTGCCCACCGACTAAGCCAGGCACTTCTGAGTATCAACAACTAGATGCAGACTGCCTCATCCAAGTTGTCCATCCTGAATACCACGGTAGAGGCTCAGTTGGCACCTCCAGTCTCACAGGTTTCCCATTTGATAGAGGATGCTTTGAAAGAGATTTTAGACAACCATAAGAAAATCCTTGACACTCAGAAGGTACTGACTGAGGTAGTTGATTCACATAGCAAGGCTCTCAAGAAGCTTGCTCGGGAGCACAAGAAGCTGAAGAAGACACAAGCATCCAAGGAGTCCGTGAAGGTGTTGAGAGCTGATGTTGACAAATTGAAGGTGGATCAGCTGCCTTTAGACTTACTACTCTAGGACCCAGTACCTGTAGCTCAATCCTAGCCAGAGCAGTCACAGAGGCCTCCCAAGAGGAAGAGGATGATTCCTAGAGCAGATGATGCAGTCATCCAGTTGGCCGACCCACCAGAGGCTTCCTCCAGTCAGCCTCAAGATGCACTTCAGGAGCCTATCTAGGTCCAGGACCAGGTCCCAGCAGTAGCATAGCAGCAGGTCACTGGGAACTAGTCTGAGGCTCCCGAGCATAGTGAGGACCCTGGGACCACTCAGGAGCCTATGCAGACAGACAGGCCAAAGGGAGTCCCTATATCCTTTTTCCTATCTCTTTTTTATGCTTTATTTGGTTTAGTTGGCATTGGGACAATGCCAGCTCTCATTTGAGGGGGTAGGCCCTACTTTTTATTCATTCAAATGATTGTATATATATTTGATACTTTGGATGATTGTATATATATTTGATACTTTTTTATGCTTTCTTGATTTTTCACCTTTAGGTTGTATATAATTTTGACATTTCGTACATTTATCGCACTTTTATTTTACTTTGGGTATGTATATAAAGTTATGTTATATTGTACATATTCATCCCATCTATTGTATATTCAAATCCCCTCTTGTATATATTCATTCTACTTTCCGCAAATTTTTTATTCTTAGCTTCTTATTTGTGATTCTTAGCTTCTTGTTTCTCAAGTTTGCAATAAGCCTTTGGTTTTCTTAATGCCACGGTTCTTTCCAAAGGAGGAGTGTTGTGTGAACCGGGTAGCGCTTCCCAATGATGGATGGCATGACAACCTTCTTAAGGGTTTAAGTCCGTTTTTCTTTTCGTTTTTAGTAGTTAGTAGTTAAGGGTGCCTCAAGCAAAGCTTCACTTGGGCCTAGCACATTTGCCTTTGATCTTATGGTCAAAAACAATTTGTTGGGTTTAGGATGGTGAAAGTAGTGACCTTGAGACTCTTGTATTGACCGATAATCATTAAGTGGTTTTTCGAGACCATTGTGTGCTCAAATATTATCTAAGGTCATTGTGGGTCCCCGACTCTGCGTCTTTAGCAATCCCATAGCTTGTGTGGTGAGTAATCGCATTGCAAGTCCAAGTTCCGAGCCATTGGTCTAGAACTTGAGACATGATTATAGGCTCTCCTTGGTCCAAATGATAGTTGAACACACCCATAACCTACCAATGATAATATCCCTAGTCAACCCTTTTGAGCCTTAGACCTTTTTCCTTCAAGAACAATAATACAAGCCTATACCCGTTCTAAAAGATACCCCCTCTTGGCACCCGATCTTTCCTTTATCACATGGAAAAAGTATAAGTTTAGGGGGAGAGATGAGCAGTGCAACAAAGTGGTAAAAAAGCACAAAAATGAAGAAAAGGAAAGGTAATGAAAGAGAAAGAAAAGTAAAATAGCAAATAGAATGTTTAATATGAAAAAGAACAAAAAGGGAATCAAGAAAAGCAAAGAAAGAAAGGTGTGGAAAGTTGAAAAAGGAGAAAATGTTTGAAATGCATAAGAAAGAGTGACAGTGTGTCTCTCTAACTCCTTAGAAAGAAGTGAAATGACTCAAAGAGTCAAGTGAATGGATGTCAAATGAATCAAAAGAAGTGCTTAAGGGAAGATGAAACCTACTTAGACCAAAACATTTCCTACCCTGAACCAAAAGCCTTCACAATGTCCCCACAAAAGCCCTATATGATCTTGAGTTCTTACATTAGTGGATACTCACATAAGGGGCAAGCATATGGTACCTAGAGCCGGACTTGGGACTTTTTCTTGAGGGAGATGAGTGAACTTCCATTAACCTCGTTTTGGGTGCCACTATTCTAAAGGTGAGGTTTGCTTAGGGAGAGTTGAGGATGTGTAAGTTTGGATTCCATAATGACCGAAGTAATAGAAAAGAGTTCTTTGATGTGTTGAGTCAATTCTTGATGCTCTTGTGTCGTATTTAATACATGGTGTTTCAAGGAGTAAAAGTTGTTAATGATTCATTTGTATTGAGGGCAATTGTTAGTCCCAACTGATGCTAGATAAGGTTATTTTAGGTTAGCTGAAAATTTCTTGGATTTTCCCTTAAGGGGTGGGTCTTATTTTGTTTGCTTGAGGATAAGCAAAAGCTTAAGTTTGGGGAGTTGATAACCAGGGATTTTAACGCATTTTATACTCTTTCTTGCTTATGCTTTGAGTAGAAATCCATACAAAATAGTCCCAAAAGGCTCACAAGTGTGCTTGATTGCAGGTTTGATCAACAAAGTGACAAAATATCAAAGATCAGCTCAAAAAGGAGTAAAACTTGCACAAGTCCCAAGACAAGACAAAGCTCAGACAAAACAGGCCAGTGCAGCCGCACACCATTCTGTGCGGTCCACACTAGTGGATTCAGAGAGGTTGACATTCAGGCACAAAGGCAATGCGGCCATACTACGTTTTGTGCAGTCCGCACTGAAGTTAATGCGACCGCACTCGACTTAGTGCGGTCCGCAGACCCAAGAATCAGAGAGATGCTAGTTTTGAAGTTTCAAGCCAATGCGGTCCGCTGTCCATTCTGTGCGGACCGCTACTAGAAGCCTTCGCGGCCGCAGTCCGTTCTGTGTGGTCCGCATTGCCTGAGTTCAGAGAGTTGGATTTTGAAGTCAAGAGCCCTAATGCGTCCGCACTCCATTTTGTGTGGTCCGCACTAACCCCCCAGGGGCATTTTTGTCCAGAATTTTCAGCTTAGTATAAATAGCTTCTTTTCCCATTTTTAGGGTATCAGATAGTTTTGTAACGTAGCTGCACTCGTGGGTTCGACTTTCTTAGCAATTTTGGGCAATTTTATCTACTTTTTATCATTGAATCTTGTTATTTACCTTAGTGATCAATTAATATTATTTGTTCTTCATCTATTTCTTGCTTGTCTTCTTTAATTGTGAGTAGCTAGACCCTTAAGCTAGGGTTGTGGCTCAACCCTAGTGAGGGTAATTGATGGGTCTTGTATTTTAGGGCTAAATTGACTATGGGTATTTGATAGTTGGGCCTATTTCATGGTTAATTTCTGAATTAGTGGTTGGAAACACTAGTTTGTGTTTAGTTGACTTGGGTTCTTCTTGAGAAAGAGAGCCTAAGTCTCCGAAATTGGTCCAACAAGGAATTGGGGCATAATCAAGAGATTGATAGCCCCAATTAAAGGGTTAAACCCCGAGAGAGTAATACCCGACTTGAACACTAGTTGCTTGTGCAAATTCTCATACCCAATTGGTCTTGAGAAAGTCAATTTGGGCAAAATCACTTGAACCATCGAGAGGTGTAGAGTGGGTAAAATAGTGCAACGGTTATATCATACTCCCCAATTATGTCAATCGTGTCTTAGATTCAATTACCTATCAATTAACCACCTAGGTGAAAGTCATTATCCTAGTGCCTTTTAAACTATTTGAACAACCCTTTTTAGTTTAACTCTTAGCTTAATGTAGTTGCATTTACCATTTGTAGTTGATAATAGTAGAAGGAAAACGAAAATCCCAAAAATGATTAGAAGTGTAATTTGGAGCACATATGCAATCCTAAACTAGATAGATACTCGATTCCAAATTCTAGCTCTCTGTGGAAATCAATCCCGACCCAAAATCGGGTAAAAGCTGCTCCTACCCTCTCTCGCTACTCGATAGTAGTGCGGAGTAGGCCGTGATCACAGGTCACTACAACATATATGTACCTGCACAAAATGTGCAACAAGAGTAGTATGAGTACGCAAATCAACGCGTACCTAGTAAGTATCCAATATAACCTCGAAGAAGTAGTGATGAGGGGTCTATTCCGACACTTACTATGGGCTAAAAATAAAATGCCGATATTATATTTAAGAATGAAATACAAAACATAGTTGAAAATTCAATAACTTGAAATAATCAACATTCTTTTACTAATGGAAATCCCCAAATTTATTTTTCATCATTTAACAGTTTATATCTCAAGCCAATAAGCAATGTCAATTATTATTAGTTCCAAAGATTTATCATGCGCAAGTCATGCCGAGGTCGTATGGCCCGATCCAACATATAAATATAAACTTTACACTACCGAGGGTCGAACGGCACGAACCATAGATGCATCTATTTAACCTGACGAGGCGAACGACCCGCTCCTATGAGAGTAGTGGAAATTTACCCCGCTCGTGGAATATATTTGCGATGCGGTTGAACATAGATTTCTCAAATTATTATTATTGTAATATTCTTTAATTCTTTTCAAAAATACGAAATTCAAATAAAAACTTTCAAGTCCCGAATCCTTAATTTCAACTCTTTTCAAGGAATTTAACAAGCATACTCAATCTCAATTCCTTTCAAGGCAAATAATAAACAAAATCAAATAACAGTATCAACAAGGCATGGTGTAAACCTAGAACTACCCGATCATATGCATAATTAGTAGCTACGTACAGACTCTCGTCATCTCGTGCATACGTAGCCCCACAAATAGAAGCACATATTAATCTAATTTATCTATGGGGTTAATTCCCTCTTACAAGGTTAGAAAAAAGACTTAACTCGCTCCGAAGTTCCATAACCAGCTCCAAAGCCCCTCTAACACCTCAAAACGATGCACGTCGCTCCAAAACTAGTCAAACAATATGCAAATCAATAAAAATGAACTCTAATGCTCATAACAAATCGATTTAAACAATTTCCCAACTCTGCTCGAAAAGTTGATAGAGTTACCCTCGGGCCCACGTGCCCTGATTACGAATATTTTTGAAGACAAACTTTACTCATAACACCACGAACTCAAATATATAATTTATTCCAAATCCCATGTCCAATTTCGTGGTCAAACTGCAAAAATATAAGTTTCTAGGTTTTTCTTCAAAATGCCAAATGTCTAATAATTTTTATGCTTGAATCCATATAAAAACCATGTATTTAACTTACAATGTATGAGAATAACTTACCTTGGCATAGATGATGAAAACCTCCACTTGAAACTCTCCAAAAATCGCCCAACCAAGAGAAAATGGAGGAAAATGGGCCAAATCCCCGTTCTTAAAGAACACCAGACCCAGCGACTTTCTCGCACCTGCAGTCACTTGACTACTTCTGCGGTTCCGCAAGTGCAAATATTCCGCTTCTGCGGAGATGCCCCCAGCTACCCGCTTCCACTTCTGTGCCTTTCCTTCCGCAGGTGTGATCTCGTTTCTGCAGCGATATAACCGCATATGCGGTCTCAACACTTCCCAACAAAAATTGCATCTGCGCCCCTCTTGGCCGCTTATGCGGCTCCGCACCCGCGGCCAAAACCTTGCAGGTGCAGTTACACCAGAAGGCAGCTACTTCAGCACTTCTTCTAGGTCCAAACTCGATCCATTGACCATCCGAAAACCACCCGAGGCCTTCGGGACCTTAACCAATTGTACCAACGAGTCCTAAAACATATTACAAACTTAGTCGAGCCTTCAAATCACATCAAACAACGCTAAAACCATGAATTGCACCCCAATTCAAGCTTAATGAACTTTTGAACTACAACTTCTGTATTCGATGTCGAAATCTATCAAATCACATCCGATTGACCTCAAATTTTGCACACAAGTCGCATTCGACATTACGAACCTGCTCCAACTTCTAGAATCATAATCCGACCCCGATATCAAAAAGTTCACCCCTGGTCAAACTTCCCAAAACCTTCTAGTTTCTAACTTTCGCCAAAAGACCCTGAAATGACCTACGGACCTCTAAATCCACATCCAGATGCACTCCTGAGACCAAAATCACCATATATAGATATTCTAGAATCAAAATCCCAAGCGAACATCGATAACATTAAAATGGACTTCAACCCAAATTTATGAAATTCTTCCAAATTGCCAACTTCTGCAATAGGCGCCGAAACGCTCCTGGATCATCCAAACCCCAATTTGGACATACGCCCAAGTCCAAAATCATCATACGAACCTATTGGAACCTTCAAATCCCGATTTTGAGGTCGTTTACTCAAAATCAAACCTTAGTCAGATTCTTCCAACTTAAAGCTTTCGAAATGAGAATCGTCTTTCCAAATCAACTTCAAACTTCCTGAAATTCAATTTCAACCACGCGCATAAGTCATAATACCTGAAGTGAAGCTACTCATGGACTCAAATTGCTGAATGACATGCTGGGGTTCAAAATGACCGATCGGGTCGTTGCATTCTCTCCCACTTAAACATATGTTCATCCTCGAACGTGCTATGAATTGCTCTAGAGCTGTTCGAAATCACTGTTTAATACCTTTTGCACCTACCCATGCTACCACAATTCATTTAAGCACATTAGCTCGAGCAAATCTGAAGATTCCCCCTTTTATTTAGTCGAATTAGACTTAGAGCCCAATTCCAACATCTGGAATTGTCTGTCAGGCCTGTTTCCATCATCTGAACACCGTATCAATCACCACACAATGCACCAATACATGATTGTATACCTTTGGTGAATCCATGCCATGCACCGCATAATTCACATGACCATAATATCATCCTCTGATAACAATAGCCGGAATCTCACAAACCTGATTCCCACAACACACCTCATGATGTATATAAGTCATGTTCAACTCTTGTAATGTTGCCACGACAGTAAAGACATGTAGAAACTCATAACTACCTGCCAAATCACAATTCATGGAGTCTCTCCTTCTGAAAAGATACATTACCTCATGCTAAACTGAATATCGATATTTACTCCTTAATCTGCCTTATATAAATCTAATCGCACTGATCCGAGGTCCAATAATCTCATCTCACACAGTACAAGGTACTTTGGCAATAAGCCATCTCAGACACGACCAAGAGTCTCATATAATGGCACAATGTGCCAACAAGCTGCAAGATCTAATGTGATACATAAGGAAAGGAATTATGGGAATAACTTCCTAACCCACGTAACTAATTAAACAACCAAAAGGATGTTATGAACCTTCCTCAGAAAATGAGAAACAAAACACACAAGAATAGATATTGGGGGAACTGTACTCAACATCACACCGTTGTGGCGTGAAACCTGATCCACACATGATACCGTTGCAGCGTGCAACCCAATCCAACCATGATACCCGTGGTAGCGTGCCACCCGATCCAAACAATGTACCCGTGGCGGAGTGCCACCCGATCAACAAATAATAATATATAAGGAAATACTTACCGATATAAAATGATTATACCTACGAAATATCTGAATATCAACCACAAGCACGCGAAGTGCATAATACAAATCCTAGGAAGATGGATAGCGCCATACGCTACAAAACTCAAGCACATCTAAGGTGCAATAAATGACCTGCATCTTAAGAACCATCCTGCTCTCAAAACACCACAAGCTACACAGGATCTCAATACTAGTGCGAATTATCAAACTGCCTCACAACCCACATGGCACAATAGAGATTACACGGAATAGCTGATGATGGAAATAGCATTCCCAGTCCCGAAGACTCCTCCGTAAACAATGATATGCTAAAATGAACACATCCGGCCTGATATAAAGCCCACATTCACATTTAGACCCCTCTACGGACTTCAAGCTAATTTTGATTGTTCCGTACTGGACCAATAACCTTTCACGGATCCACAACACGCCTTTTTCTCATGACACACAATAGCAACCGTCAAATCCAAAAATCATTTCCACAGTGCACTACCAAATGAACCGAGCTCCCCTCAGGCATAAATTCTCACATTGGCGATAGTACCATAATCTCCATACTTGGTCTTAATCCTTTATCAATCAAGTGACTACATGTCACACTTATAAAAATGCTCCCGTGGGATACACTCTCATGACCTTCCGTACTAGGTAACAAATCTGCACATCCTTACCGCCATCCATACTAATGATGTAAAGTGAATCAAGAATCTGTAATCAATATTCAAAGCCTCTAACACAGGACACCGATCTCAGGTGACGCTAAAGGCAATACCACCTTACCCTTAGCATCTAAATCCTTTCCTACTCATCCGAGCTCGTGACGCTCTTGTCGACATAAAACTGCAACCTTGATCCTTGACTTTAAATTCCCATGCCTCACTGCATTTAACATACCAATACGTGAGAGTTTAAGGATTTCATCATAACTCCTGAACCACCAATAGGATACGCACTTCATCATATAGGAACCTTCCACTTAACTCATTTCAGGATAATCATTGCAACAAGCGACTGAATTCTTATAGTAGTAGAAAATACAAACCTCAAGTAGTGGTCTAAACCACCATAACTCTTCCGGGATCCATCTACACATAACAAGATATAATACTTGGATGCCTCCAAATATAATCAATTACGGCGGCCGCCAAGCCTCGTATGTACTACCATAAAGCACATGCATATCTTAACACGCTGAAGGAAGTGATCATTGCCACCATCATGCCAATTCAACTATTGTTAACCAATCCGACTTTTTCTAATTACTCTGGTCTGGACTTAGGAAATAATAACAGCTCCATTCAAAACATAACAAACCCAAATCCACACTCATCCTGAGTGACCTTATTTTAAGGGACCATGTTGTCTTAAAACCCACGAACAATCTCACACCCTCCTTATGCGCATATTCGCATCTTCAACTACTGCACCCATTCTGATAATTCCTCTATGAATCCAAAGTTATTTCCTCCCATTCCTCCAATGCTACACCGCGAATCGAAGGTAACATAGAACACTCTAAGCCCCTTTTACATTACACTACAAAAGCTCGATACTTAACCATGCCACGGACTCAAAATCCTTAGGCACCGCACTTTCTTTTTGAACCCTCTAGGACCATTATTGAGAGTCACCCACTCTGACTTGGTCCCAAATATAATCAACTCCAAGGCTTTGCTACACATGAACACCCACTCAAAGAAGCACCCAGCTGAATCACCTTCCTTGTAAATGTAACGATCCGACAGGTCGTTTTGAGCACTTGCACTTTGCTTGCCAATTCTTGGGTATGACTAGCCCCGTATTATCTATTATGACTCATGTAAATCACCGATTTTGGTTTTCAGGTTAATCAGAATAGATATTGAAGAATGGTTCTCAGCTTGAAGCTTTAAATTTGAAAGGTTTTACCGAGTTTTGACTTCTTAGTATTTGATATCAAATTTGGATTTTTATGATTTGGTTAGCTCTGTTGGGCGATTTTTGACCTAGGAGTGCGTCCGGAATGGAATTTGGAGGTCCGTGGTAGATTTAGGCTTGAATTGGCAAAATTAGAAATTTAACATTTCCAATCGGCAATGGAAATTTTGATATCAGGGTCGGAATGGAATTTCGGAAAATGGAGTAGGTCTGTTGTGTCATTCGTGATGTATGTGCAAACTTTCAGGTCATTCAAAGGTGATTTGATAGTTTTCGGCGTTGTTTGTGGAATTTGAAAGTTCCTAAGTTCTTAAGCTTGAATTCGAAGTTGATTTGGTATTTTGGTGTTGTTTTGAGTGATTTGAATGCTCAACTAAGTTTTAATGATGTTATGGGAGGTGTTGGTATGTTTGGGTTGAGGTCCCGAGGGCCTCGGGTGTGTTTTGGGTGAGTTTTGAGCGAGTTCGGGCATTACCGAAACTCATGCAATGGTCCTAGTGTTTAAATCTACCGCTGAGGCAGAGGTTTTACCGTTGAGGAGGAAGTTTTACCGCTGAGGCGGAAAAAGGAGTGCTGAGGTGGTCCAGGGGAGAATCTGCAGGTTCGTTGGTCCGACTTCGGAAGCCTATATCTTTTTATCTACAAGGAATGTTGAGATGATTCTAAAACGATAGTTGTATCCCTTCGTATCTAGTTTCCCGAACGGTAAAGAAATCATAATTTGCATATGTGTAGAGAACGTTATGGCCAAAATACTAAGGCATGTCTATGCAGCCACCAGAAGCGCGGTCAGAGGTGGTTTACCATGGTCAGCGATGATTTTCCACGGTCAGCGGTGATGGGGATCCAAGAGGTGCACTATAAATACGAGATTTGGGGTTTTATTTCATATTTTGACCTATAGATCTTGGGCTTTGGCGATTTTTCGAGGGATTTTCAAGAAAACCATCGGGGTAAGTGATTTTAACTCAATTTTGGCTAAAATATATGATTATAATGTTGGATTCATCATTTGAGTAGAGATTTGGGATGAAAATTTGGAAAAAATTGTGGAACTTCATAAAATAAATTTTTGGGATTTGAAAGTTGATTCAAAATCGAAATTGAGTGAAACTAGTATGGTTAGTCTCGTAATCAAGTGGATTTCGGATTTTGTGACTTTGGTTGGATTTCGAGATGCAGGCTCAGGGCCCGGCTTTTGAGTTGACTTTTCGACTTTTGGTGTTAAGCTTAGTATTTTCTTATGGGATTGATTCCTTTAGCTCATGTTGAATTTATCGAATTGTTGTGGCTAGATTCGGAGCATCCGGAGGTCAATTTGAGAGGCAAAGGCATTACGGAGTAGGATTTTGGCTTGGTTGAGGTAAGTAACGCTTCCAAACTTAGTTATGAGGGTTAGAAACCCCGAACTATTTGTTATATGATGATATTGATATGACGTACATGCCAAGTGACGGGCGTCTGGGCATGCACCGTGAGAATTTGTGACCTGGTTCATTCCATGGCACCGATTAGTGATTTTATCATGTTGATATCTATGTATTCCTCCATATGATGAAGTAAATGAACTGTAAATCATGTAAGTTATCATGCTAGGGCTTCATGCCAATACTGTTGAGACTCGAGTGGTCGTTTCGTGCTGTTATTTCACTGATTTTATTGATATTATGTACTTATTCATATTCATGCATATCATATCACATCTCAGTCTTAGTTGTTATTTATTTTGCATATCACATCATTATTCCGGTCTAGTTTCATGCATTGTGAGACCATGGGTGAGACTTGACAGTAATGCCTGAGTGAGGCCAACAGCCTGATTATGGGTGACAGTTATGGGATCTGGCTACATGTCGCAGCAGTTTATTGATATATGCCTTCGTTGGCTTGTGATAGCGCTTGGGCTGTAGGAGCCCCTCCGGAGTTTGTAACACACCCCCAGTGAGCGTAGTTGATTACATTCAGGGATGGATCTTCCCTTGGTATGGAGATGGATTTTCTCCATAAGGCTGTACTGGCATGTTCCTCGGTACTGGAGACCGATTGTCTGTGATGTGTATATATTTTGGGATGGATCTTTCCTGGGCCTTGTGAGCCATATACAGTACCGAGTAGTTGTGAGGTTGATATCATTATTATTATTATCTGGAGATGGATCTTCTCCATATGCTGGATTGGCCTTCCTCACTATTGAGTGACTGCTGCCAAAGACGTATATATTTCGGGATGAATCTTCCCTGACCATATGAGCCATATACAACACTGAGTGGATGAGCATTTGAGATTGTGGGCAGATTGAGGCCCTCAGCATGATGTATTTTCATACAACATGTGCATTGATATGTAGATATAGCAGAGTCACATTTCTTTACCATGTTCATATCTACTCTATTCACTGTTTTGAACTGCCTATTTAAATTGCAAGCATGCCTACGTTTCTATACATTATTTATGTTATCTCTTGAGAAGGTTGAGTTCGTCATTACCTCTCAGTCCATAGTTTGGGCTTGTTACTTACTAAGTTGGTGTACTCACGTTACCTCCTGCACCTTGTGTGTAGATCCAGGTATCTTAGGCCACGGTAGCGGTTGTTGATCATTATCAGTCGCGGGTTTTCATTGGAGATAGCGAGGTAGCTACCTGGCGATCGTAGTCCCGCCTTTCTCCTTCCTTATCTTCCTCTTAGTGTATTGTTGACTATTCTCAGACTATGTTAGTCTTGTTTATTTCGAACAGTTGTAGTATTTTTGCTCATAACTTAGTGACACTCGAGGTCGGGCTTGTATTTTCCGCATTTTGGTTTTTGAATTTAACTTCTTTTACGGGATTTCAGTATGAGAAGGTTAATATCTGGTTATTAAATGAAATATCGAAATTATTTGGGAATGTGCCGGCTGGCTTAGTTCCATGATAGGCGCCATCACGACCGGGGTGGTTTTTGGTCGAGACAAGTTGGTATCAGAGCCTAGGTTACATAGGTCTCACGTGTCATGAGCGGGTTTAGTAGAGTCTTGCGGATCGGTATGGAGTCGCTTGTACTTATCTTCGAGAGGCTATAGAACCGTTAGGAAACTTCACATTCTTGAATTCTCATCGTGCAACATTGATTTAACTTGAAATGTAACTCTTTGAATTCCTTCCATGCATTCGTGTACGCATGTGAGCGCTCGGTATCAGCTGTGCATCAACAGCTTGTGATTCCTTGGATGAGGTGCGAGATGTCTTTTTATGTGTTGATGTTGGGCCAGTCTGGAAGACTTGAGGCTGGGTTTTGTCCGTGGCTTAAGTACTGAGATTTTGATTGTGTGAGCACATGCATTAGGGACTTATATGTCTACTTGTGTTCTTATTGGTGGGATTTATGACTAGGTGACTATGGGGTGAGTATGATTTGACTGCGAGATGTGTTCAGATTGTTCGAATGCGACAAGAAGAGTTTGCTGGAGATGTAGCAAGGACTATTGGGTGCTTGACTTCTGCCTTACGTTGGCGTATGGCCTCGAGCTATGGGTATGTGGAAGGACCTCTCATGTAGTTTAGTTGTGGAGTGAGGTAGATCTTCATGTTGTGTTATGAGTTCATACTCATGCGGATTAAGTGATTATAATAGTTATGATTTTGGAAGAGTATAGAGATACCAATTTGAGGCTAAGTAGGTGGACTATCCCCTGTGGGGTGTTATGAGGTTTTTGTGATCCGTATGTTATTGGTTGATAGTCCTCTTTTACCAGAGAAATATACGTGTTGCAATTTAAATTTGGATCGCTTATGAGAGAGAGCTTAACTGTTACGAGGGTGAATGCGAGATTTCCAGATGATTTGAAATACTAGATGGTTTGTGTTACATGAGCTTATGAAGGATTTAGTTGACTCTCACTATGGTATTATGGCAGTGATGAAGTATGGCATTGTGAATTATTGTGTGTTTTGATCTGTGGCTTTGAGCTGAGGGGGGGAGTCTGCTATTAATTAGTTTATTGCACAGTTATGTGTTGTGTTGGTTCCAATTTGATGTATACTAGTGAATCAGTTATGGCTTATAGAGGTTGAGATCAAGGATGACTTAAGTAAAGGAAATTTTGGATAAGGTTTGTCTTATGCTTTATGGGTACATGGGAAACATGGAATGATTTGAGTTGTTATTGGTGAAAGATGTAATGTGCGTGGAGCAGGAATTTATCTGGTTGCATTAAGGTGGGGTTACCTCCTTGGGTGTTGGAGTGCTAATGGAGTACATGTCGATCGGTCCTTTAGTTAGTCTAATTGAGATTTGAGTAGAGTGGATGACTCTCGAGAATAGTTCCAATGAATTCAAGATTTATACGTAATAATTGGAGATCTTCATGATGTGTAGTTGGCTAGAAACTGAGGTTTACATTAGAGGATGTCTAGACTTGTGGCATTTTTGTAAGATTATGAATCTTACATACCAGTATCAGGAAAGCAAAGGTAATGGCTTTAGATTCGTATAAGGTCTCTTCAGAGAAGGTATCTCGGTTGTGGTACTTTTGGGGGTGTTTCAGAAGAATACAACGATTTATGAGCCTTAGGGTAGTGTGGTTTTATGTTAAAGTTCATGGGGCAAGTTTAGTTAAGGATAGTGGTGTACTAGTAAGGAAATGTATCAATTTAAAGGTAATTTGGAAGGAACTCGGAGAATTAGGATAGCTTGGTAGTAGGTTGGATCAGCATGGTAATGGATATGATCGGTTCTTGGCTGCTTATGATGCGGTCGGTTTCTACAGGTGTTTCGTGGCAATGCTCTTAGGTTTTAATGGATGGCATAGCTCAGTTGAGTTAAAAGAATTCAGTCCTGACAGTTTGGTTTTGTGCAAATGGAACCCAGGGAGTTCTTGATGATTTCTACCACGGTTGGAGGCGTACATTTCTGCTGGCACGAGGAGCATGTGATGTATAGCAATTTTCTTCTAGATTGGACCAATGGAAAGTTCTTGGATAGTTGAGTACATAGTTGCTTGTAGCTCGGAGTGGGTTATGAAGTTCTCATATTTATCATATGATGGTATGGTATATGCGGTATATTGTATAGGGTTGAGGTTTGCATGTGTAAGGTCACGGTTCAATTTTGAAAGGAAGGTCATAAATTCATAGGCGGCATGACATGTTTCAGGTGACTAGCTAAATAAGATCACTGATTGGTGTGACTTGATGAGGGTATACATTTCAGAAGAAAAACAAGGCGATGTGTTTGAGTTATGGATACTTAATTGGTATTGCGGCACTATCTTGTCTGATCAACTGTTGATATTCAAAGTTTGCTTGGTGGCACAGAAGAATTTTTAAAATTTCCCCTCGTGGGATGATAAATTATTAGGGATGTGTTATATATTCAGATGGTGGAATTGGGACCAGATATGGTGATTCGGGTGCTATATAGATTTGGAGACTGGGAGTTCTTATAACAGGTTGTGTTGTGGTTGTGGATTGCGTGTACCGGCCTTGCGTGGATCCTTTGTTTCTTAGTATGTTACATTTTCCTGTGGTATTAGGTATTAACGGGTTGTCTCTGCGTCGTGTTATTCTAGACTAGTGCGCTAAGACGGCGACATTGGCTATGCCGGGGATGCCACGGATTGAGTGGTGTGGTTCGACGAATTATGTTCCTAGTAGGGTGATTTTTCATTTTTGAAGACCCGGCGGGTGGTTGGAAAGGGTTGTCTTTCTTATTTGGTTTTCATGAGGGATGTCAGTGCAGAGACTCCTACTATTGATTCAGTTCTGGTGGTGAGGGATTTTTTGGATATGTTTCCTGCTGTCGGGCATGTCGCTGGATAGGATTGTTGATTTCGATATCGATTTGGTGCCGGGCACCATATTTTATGGCACCGCTGGAGTTAATGGAGATAAAGGAGTAGCTTCAGGAACTCCTTGATAAGGGGTTCGTTGGTAGGCCAATATGGATGTGTGTTCTGCATCAAATCAGCTTTGTTGACTCTGAGTTGCTATTGTTGAGGGATGTGTTGATTCGACTGTTATTGAGCTTATCAGTGTTCTAGGGTAGTCTAGGAGTTACCTTCCATATTGCGAGGCATTATGATTTGTTGGTTATAGGCACATATGGCGCGGTTCTATTGGGATCCCATAGTGGAATTCGAGCGGAAAGAGTATTGGGTATTGCTCGGTGGATGGCGTGTTGGTTATATCCTTTCGGTTTGTGTGGTGTTATGTCATTTGCCTCACTGTGGTTATGATAATTTACTTTTGGTACTAGATATCAAATTGCACATGGTTGTTGATTCTGAGCATAGTGGCTTGAGGTGTTTCATGTGGACCAGTGTTTGGATGGGGTCGCGCATTGGAGCGAAGTTATGTGGAGGTATGATCCTTTGGGGTTAGATTCGTGTGTTCTGGTTCTACAATGTGTGATGGGTTCTCGGCATTGTGTTGTGGTGGAACTGGTGAGCTTGCAGTACAGCTCTCTTATTTGAGTCATTTTTCATGATTTGAGTACATAGGGTTGTTGCTTCTCTATGCACGGATTGCACGGGTTGTGGCTTTGAATGGTATTGATGTGTCATGTCAATAGGGTAGTCGTGTTGGATGAGATTGAGGTCATTGGGAACTATATTGAATACTATCGGATTCGATTTCAGAATGTTGCAAGGATAATATCTGGTTTCGGCTTAGAAGTTACTACGGTCCTTGCCGAAGGAGAGGGAGCTCCATGACTGGTTGATCTAAGGGATGGTTATGACTTTCTGCCTGTTTCATTCATCATTGGCAGTATGAAAGTTGATAAGAGGTTTATTATCGGTATTCGGTTGTTTGAGCAGTTGCTGTCATTTGAAGTTTTTGCTGTGAGTGTTCGAGTGGTATGGTATACCCCGTGAATTCCATCTTGAATTGTGGTTAGGGCTTGCTACAACGTGTTCAGATTTATTCGATGTGTAGATGTGAGATTCTGATCTTATAGATAATTCTGAAAGTGGAATCTATTTCTAAGATTTATGGGCTGGGTTGGATTGTGAAATTTCAATTACATTGTATTATCAGACTTATATGAGATAGGGTGATGTGGGGTCACTCCCGGGTATGTGCATGGTAAGGACACAATGATTTGATGGTTTTCGGAACAAATCTGGGTACGTGCGAGGATGAACGTACGTTTAAGTTGGGGAGGATGTAACGACTCGACCGGTCATTTTGAGCACTTGCACTTCACTTGCCAGTTATCGGGCATGACTAGCCCCGTATGATGTATTATAACTCATGTAAATCGTCGGTTATAGTTTTCAAGTTAATCGGAATAGATATCGAAGAATGGTTCTCAGCTTGAAGCTTTAAATTTGAAAGGTTTGACCAAGTTTTGACTTCTTAGTATTTGATATTGGATTTGGATTTTTATGATTTAGTTAGCTACGTTGGGCGATTTTGGACCTAAGAGCACGTTCGGAATGGAATTTGGAGGTCCGTGGTAGATTTAGGCTTGAATTGGCGAAATTGGAAATTTGGCGTCTCCAGTCGGCAGTGGAAATTTTGATATCGGGGTCGGAATGGAATTCCAAAAATTGGATAGGTCTGTTGTGTCATTCATGACGTGTGTGAAAAATTTTAGGTCATTCGGAAGTGATTTGATAGATTTCGGTGTTGTTTGTGGAATTTGAAAGTTTCAAAGTTCTTAAGCTTGAATCCGAAGTTGATTTTGGTGTTTTGGTGTTGTTTTGGGTGATTCGAAGGCTCGACTAAGTTTTAATGATGTTATGGGCAGCTTTGGTATGTTTGGGTTGAGGTCTCGAGGGCCTCGATTGTGTTTCGGGTGAGTTTTGAGTGTGTCCGGCATTATCGGAACTCAGGCAATGGTCCTGGTGTTTAAATCTACCACTAAGTCAGAGGTTTTACCGCTGAGGCAGAAAAAGGAGCGCTGAGGCGGTCCAGGGGAGAATAAGCAGGTTTGTTGGTCCGACTTCGGAAGCCTATACCTTTTGATCTACAAGGAATTTCGAGACAATTTAAAAACGAAAGTTGTATCCCTTCGTGTCTAGTTTCCAGAAAGCTAAAGAAATTATAATTTGGACATGTGTAAAGAAAGTTATGGCCAAAATACTATGGCATGTCTGTGCAACCACTAGAAGCGCGGTCAGAGGTGATTTTCCGCGGTCAGCGGTGATGAGGATCTGAGAGGTGCACTATAAATACGAGATATAAGGTTTTATTTCATATTTTGACCTAGAGAACTCGGGCTTTGGCAATATTTTGAGGGATTTTCAAGAAAACTATCGGGTAAGTGATTCTAACTCAATTTTTGCTAAAATATATGATTATAATGTTGGATTCATCATTTGAGTAGAGATTTGGGATGAAAATTTGGAAAAAATTGTGGAACTTCATAAAATGAATTTTTGGGATTTGAAAGCCGATTCGATGTCGTAATTGAGTGAAACTAGTATGGTTAGTCTCGTAATCAAGTGGGTTGTCAGATTTTGTGACTTTGGTCGGATTTCGAGATATAGGCCCAGGGCCCGGCTTCTGAGTTGACTTTTGAATTTTGGTCTTAAGCTTAGCATTTTATTATGGGATTGATTCCTTTAGCTGGTGTTGATTGTATCGAATTGTGGTGGCTAGATTCGGAGCTTTCGGAGGCCAATTTGAGAGGCAAAGGCAGCATGGAGTAGGATTTTGGCTTGGTTGAGGTATGTAACGCTTCCAAACTTAGTTCTGAGGGTTCGAAACCCCGAACTATGTGCTATATGATGATATCGAGGTGACTCACATGCCAAGTGACGGGCGTGCAAGCGTGCACCGTGAGAATTTGTGACCTGGTTCATTCCATGACACTGTTTAGTGATTTTATCCCGTTGATATCTGTGTATTCCTCTATGTGATAAAGTAAATGAACTGTAAATCATGCTAGTTATCATGCTAGGGCTTCACGTTGTCATCTCATTGATTTCATTGATATTATGTACTCAGCCATATTCATGCATTTCATATCACATCTCAGTCGCAGATGTTCTTTATTTTGCACATCACATCATTGTTCCGGTCTAGTTTCATGCATTGTGAGCCCATGGGTGAGACTTGACAGTGATGACTGAGTGAGGCCAAGAGCCTGATTATGAGTGACAGTTATGGGATCGGGCTGCACATCGCAACGGTTTATTGATATATGCCTTCGTTGGCTTGTGATAGTGATTGGGCCATAGGAGCCCCTTCGGAGTCTGTAACACACCCCTAGTGAGCGCAACTGATTATATTCAGGGATGGATCTTCCCTTGGTATGGAGATGGATCTTCTCCATGAGGCTGGATTGGCCTGTTCCTCGGTACTGGAAACCGATGGTCTGTGATGTGTATATATTCCGGGATGGATCTTCTCTGTGCCTTGTGATCCATATATAGTACCGAGTGGTTGTGAGGTTAATATCATTATTATTATCTGGAGATGGATCTTCTCCATAGGCTGGATTGGCCTTCCTCAATACTGAGTGACTATTGTCAGAGACGTATATATTCCGGGATGGATCTTCCCTGGGCCGTATGAGCCATATACAGTACTGAGTAGATTAGCATTTGAGATTGTGGGCACATGCGGCACCCAGCATGATGCATTTCATATACCATGTGCATTGACATGCAGATATAGCAGAGTCACATTTCTTTATCATGTTCATATCTGCTCTATTTACTGTTTTGAACTGCCTATTTAAATTGGAAGCATGCCTATGTTTCTATAGGTTATCTTTGTTATCTCTTGAGGAGGTTGAGTTCGTCACTAACTCTCCGTCCATAGTTTGGGCTTGTTACTTACTGAGTTGGTGTACTCACGTTACCCCCTGCGCCTTATGTGCAGATCCTGGTATCTTGGGTTGCAGTAGCGATTGTTGATTATTATCAGTCGCGGGTTTTCATTAGAGATAGCGAGGTAGCTGCCTGGTGATCGCAGTCCCGCTTTTCTCCTTCCTTATCTTCCTCTTAGTGTATTGTTGGCTATTCTTAGACTATGTTAGTCTTGTTTATTTCGAACAATTGTAGTATTTTTTATCATGACTTAGTGACACCCGAGGTCGGGTTTGTATTTTTCCATATTTTGGTTTTTGAATTTAACTTCTTTTACGATATTTCAATATGAAAAGGTTAATATCTGGTTTTTAAATGAAATATCAAAATTATTTGGGAATGTGTCGGCTGGCCTAGTTCCATGATATGTTTCATCACGACCGGGGTGGTTTTGGGTCGTGATAGTAAATCACCTCTACACGAAACATATATCCTGAGTTTTTCCAAAGCCTGAACATGAATCGATAAGGCCAATTATAGCATACATTCCTCAAATCCCTTGCTCAAATTACCATTGATGTTCTCTTTTCTTGGTCGTAATAACCCGCCAATATGTTGATAACCAAAAATATCACAAGTAGATAACCATGCAATTTAGTCACAGGCGGTGGGGCTCTCCTGTTTTTCTTGAAGCTACCATTTGATAACTCTAGAACCCACCAAGATTCCTTATCCCCCAATGACATGATCTTGCACAATCAACCTGCCAAATTCCTCGAAATCCTTCTATTAACATTTCATGAACACTCTGAATCACTAGCCACATTTACATATTCGACCTCTTACCGGATAGCCAGTAGAATTCTTTGTAGAAGCTTCGTCAACACAACGCAACCGCTAACCTGCTCACAGGAGATGACCCACCTGTGGAAATTACATGTCGACATCTTCCAACGTCGCTGCACTAGGTACTATTACTACGAAATCAGTAACTTATCCTGAGCCCATGCTCATTCACCAGTTGTACAAGTCCGTTCACTCCCCATTGACCTCCCAAAAAGAGTGACAATACATTCCAACCCGAAGTCATGTTGCATTCCTCTTCATATCAAGAAAACTCCTTCCCGCCGTATCCAACCTTCATCCATATCGCAACCAATATCCCAAATTAAGCCCATATACCTAGTCACTGTCCACCATGAATCCCAAATCACTCTAAACTTTCCTCAATGCGTGCATCTATCCTACCACAAAACCCATGTGCTACTCTGCCACTCTCCCACTTTGATCAAACCCTCTACTTTAAGCAACTACTCGATTTCTGCTACTTACACCTGGCCTTCTAGAAATTTAACCACCACAAGACACTTTCCACATGTCCTTCCTCATCCTTCACTGCCCAGTTATTGACTTAAATCAAATCGAACTCTATAGTACTTGAACCAATAGATCACTACCAACTTTAAACCTTTCCGAAGATTATCTTTTTTGAGCCATCCACACTAGGAACGCCGATTAGATCCTGAACCACGGTATACCGCGATCTCTGACAACTACTTCCCTGGCACCATTTTGCAATACTCTACCCAAAGGCGAATTGAAGAAGATCATAACACCGACGAACATAACACATGCAACAAGGACGACGACACCACATCACAGATAAAAATTCCACAACGCTCGAAAATACCAAGTCTCGTCACCCCATCAACCCAAACCTGAGCATTCATAGTTCGATTGCCTTTCCTCTACCGGAAATAAAATACTGAATCTTTGAATCGTGTACTGAGTAAAACCTCCTTTCAAGTTATTCACTGGCTCGACACATAGACAAGCATCCTACCATTTCACAACCACTGTGCGATAGCAACGCATGAATCGTCATAACAATCTATGCCAAATCTCAAAAACTTAGGTAGTACGATACCGAGCTGAAATGACAGAACGACCTTCCGCAAGGCGACGATAATATCCCAATCAAATACGTAGGGAGAAACATCCCGCACCATATCTGTAGTCATTAAAATTCCTTGATTCCCAATTTATAACAAGCCCTTCACGTAGCATAAGATTGAATAGGAAGAAAATAAAGGCATAAGCCTCAAAGGAATCAAATAGCACGATGAGGAATCAAGAAGGGAAGTGCTTCTAACAACCCTATAGCATCTCGAAGATAAGTACAGACGTCTCTATGCAGATCTGCAAGACTCTACTAGACTTGCTCATGACTCGTGAGACCTATGTGAACCTAGTGCTCTAATACCATATTGTCATGACCCAAAATTCATTAAAAGTCGTGATGGTGCCTAACAACGCTATCATGCAAACCAATAATAATTGATTAACTTAATTACTTATTTTAGTATTTGAAATTACGTTTTCCTTCAATTTAAGAGTGAAAGGTGGAATTTACATAGTAAATAATAATATTTTTAATAATTTCAATACTGAACAACCCATAATCACCCCAAAACCCGGTGTCATGAGTGCATAAGCATCAACTAGGAAGTAAAATAAAATACTGCATCTGTCTGGAATACAAATTGGATAGGAAAAATATAAATACTCTGAAGGAGACTCTGCTGGCTATGGGCCGTAATATGAAATGCAGCTCACTTAAGTTATCACATTAAACACACCTCTACTCTCACAAGGCCACTAGACATATGTACCTACACAAAAATGTGTAGCAAGAATAGTATGAGTACGTAAATAATGCATACCCAGTAAGTATCCAGTCTAACCTCGAAGAAGTAGTGACGAGGGGTCAACTCCGACACTTACTATGGGCCACAATAAAATGCTGATATTATATTTAACCACGAAATACATAACATAACTAAAAATTCAATAACCGAAAATAATCAACAATTCTTTTACTAATGGAAAATTTGCTTGTCATCATTTAACAATTATATCTCAAGCCAATAAGCAATGTCAATTATTAATAGTTCCAAAGAGTTATAATGTGCAAGTCATGCCGAGATCGTACTGCCCGATCCAACATGTAAAATTAAATTGTGCACTGCCGAGGGTCGAACGACACGAACTACACATGCATCTATTTAACCTACTGAGGCGAACGCCCCGCTCCCATGAGAGTAGTGAAAATTTATTCCGCTCGGGGAATATTTTTGCGACGTGGTTGAATATAGATTTCTCAAATTATTATTAGTCTAATATTCTTTAATTCTTTTCAAAAATACGAAATTCAAATGAAAACTTTTAAGTCCTGAAATCCTCAATTTCAACTCTTTTCAAGGCATTTAATAAGCATACTCGATCTCAATTCCTTTCAAGACAAATAATAAATAAAATCAAATAACGGTATCATCAAGGCATGGTGTAAACCTAGAACTACCCGGACATAGACATAATTAGTAGCTACGTACGGACTCTCGTCACCTCGTGCGTATGTAGCCCCCACAAATAGAAGCACATATTAATCTAATTTATCTATGGGGTTAATTCCCTCTTACAAGGTTAGAAAAAAGACTTAACTCGCTCCGAAGTTCCATAACTAGTTCAAAATCCCCTCTAACACCTCACACTGATGCACGTCGCTCCAAAACTAGTCAATGTGCAAACCAATGAAAATGTACTCTAATGCTCATAACAAAGCGATTTAAACAATTTCCCAACTCCGCTCGAAAAGTCAATAAAGTCACCCTCAGGACTACCTGCCCGGATTATGAAACTTTTCGAAGATAAACTTTACCCATAACACTACGAACTCAAATATACAATTTATTCCAAATCCCATGTCCAATTTCGTGGTCAAACTCCAAAAATATAAATTTCTAGGTATTTCTTCAAAATCCCAAATTTTTACACATTTTCATGCTTGAATCCATATAAAAACCATGTATTTAACTTACAATGAATGAGAATAACTTACCTTGGTATAGATGATGAAAACCTCCACTTGAAGCTCTTCCAAAAATCGCCCAACCAAGAGAAAATAGAGGAAAATGGGCCAAATCCCCGTTCTTAAAGGACCCCTCTTCCCATCGACTTTCTCGCACCAGCGGTCACTTAACCGCTTCTGCGGTTCCATAGGTGCGGAAAATATTGCGCTTCTGCGGAGATGCCCCCAGCTGCCTACTTCCGCTTCTGCGCCTTTCCTTCCGCAGGTGCGGTCTCGCTTGTGCAGCGAGATAACCGCATATGTGGTCTCAGCACTGCCGAACAAAAATCGCATTTTCACCCCTCTTGACCGCTTCTGCGGCTGCGCACCCATGGCCAAAACCTTGCAGGTGCGGTTACACTAGAAGGCAGCTGCTTCAGCACTTCTTCCAAGTCCGAACTCGATCCGTTGATTATCCGAAATCCACCCGAGGCCCTCGGGACCTCAACCAATTATACCAACGCATCCCAAAACATATTAAAAACTTATTCGAGACTTCAAATCACATCAAACAACTCTAAAACATTGAATCGCATCCCAATTCAAGCTTAATAAACTGTTGAACTTCAAACTTCTATATTTGTGATGACCCAAAATGTCATCACTTGTGTTTTAAGTGCATTCAGTTTTTCGAGGCCTAAAAATATCCCTTTTACCCCACCTTGATTTGCGTGTGTGGTTCGGACCTATATCCGGAAAGCCTTTTATGTGAAAATAAGACAAATAGAAATTCTAGAGTTAAAATTTGATTATGGTTGACTTTGGTCAACATTTTGAGCAAACAGAATTGGATCCGTGTTCCGACGATCTCGGGAGGTCTGTAGTAAAATATTGGACTTGGGCATATGCCCAGAAATAAATTCCGAGGTCCCAAGCCTTAGAATCAATTTTTGAAAGAAATTATTTTACTGAATTATCTAAGAAATAAAGAAAAGAATTAATGTTTGAAACCATTGTTATCGGGCCCATATTTTGATTACGGAGCCTGGTACAAACTTTTTATAGTATTTGAAAGATAATTGTGAAGTTTGGTGAACAACGGAGTTTATTTGACGTGAGTTGGACTTCCGGTTGAAGAGTTATGAACTTTGAGAGTTCTTGATGAAAATGTTGAGTTTTGAGGTTTAATTCATGATTTTACATGTTATTTTGATGATGTGATCGCACGAGTAGGTCCATATAATGTTTTTGAGTTATTATGCACACTTGGTTTGGGGTTCCGAGTGCTCGGGTGAGTTTCGGGTAGGTTCCGGGATGTCTTAGGCTTAAAAACATAGTTGTTGCAGGTTTAGAGAAGTGGAAGGCCTCTGAACAGACCAGTACGGTCCACACAAACAGAAATGCTGCTACGGAGGGGCTTGTGTGGCCGCACTGGATTTTGTGCGAACCGCGGTGAGGGCGTTACGGCCGCACTAGATTCTGTGCGGTCCGCGGTGTTGAATATTTAACTGATCCAACTTCGGAAACCTATATCTTTTGAGCTATAAGGAATTTTGAGATGACTCAAAAAATGGAAGTTGTAGCCCTTTGTTTCTAGTTTCCATAAAAGTAAAGAAATCACAATTTGAACATCTGTAGAGAAAGTTATTACCAAAATACTAAAGCATGTCACTGCAGTCCATTTGGGAGCTGTGCGGCCGCAGTTGATTTTGTGCGGTCTGCACAGGGCAGCTGAAAGTAGTATATTAAGACAAGATTTTCAGTTATTTTTCATTTTTCAAAACCTCAAAAACATAAGAGGCAATTTTTCAAATACCCTTTTTTCTCCAAAACATTGATAAGAGATTTCTAACTCGTTTTCTTCAATCATTAACATCTTTTAACATGATTTCAACTCAAAATCAATGATTTTCATGGGGGAAATTGGGTGTTTTGGGTAGAACCTAGGTTTTTTAAAAATTGGGGATTTGGAACTCGATTTGAGGTCCGATTTTAAAACATATTATATATTTGGGTTCGTGGGGGAATGGGTAATCAGGTTTTGGTTCGAACCTAGGGTTTTGACCATGTGGGCCCGAGGCGACTTTTGACTTTTTGGTAAAACTTTAGAAAATTCATTTTCATGCATTGGGGTTGATTCATTTAGCATTTATTGACGTAATTAAGTAACTTGTGACTAGATTAGAGCAAATTGGTGGTGGAATCAAAGGGTAAAGCTATAGTTGAATCGTGAATTGTATTCGTGGCATCGAGGTAAGTGTTTGGTCTAACCTTAGCTTGAGGGATTATGAGTTGTGTCATATTTGCTACATGTTAATTGTGGAGTACGATGTATAGGCATGGTGACGAGTATCTATACGTTGGAGTCAAGCTTGCATGTGAGTCTTGTATTATAATTGTTATGACTTCGTTGTGGTTTATTGCCCTTCATATGTTATTATCACCATTGTTCCCTTGCTGGGATGTTTGTTTGATATTAATGATCCCTTGCTGGGATGTTTGTTTTGATAGTATTGTTCCCTTGCCGGGATGTTGTTGAAATATCATTGTTCCCTTGTCGGGAAGTCATTATATTACTCTCGTTCCCTTGCCGGGATTCCTTTGTGATTATTGTTGGCTTGTAAATGGGAGCGGGTGATATGCCTACCACAAGATATAATGAAATGGGAGCAGGTGGTACGCCTACCACAAGATATAATAAAATGGGGCAGAGCTCAGCCCCGAGCAGCAACACCAGCGGTGAAGCCTCAGGTTGATTTTGATGATGATGTTATGGCCCCAGCAGTTCCGGTGGGCCCAGATCAGGTCCCAGAGGGGTTTATTGCTACCCCAGTTCTTCAGGATGCTCTGGTCCGTTTAGTGGGCCTCATGGAGAGTGTCACCCGAGCAGGCTTGTTTCTTGTAGCACTAGCCATCTCTCAGGCTGGAGGAAGAGCCCAGACTCCTGCTACTCGCACTCCAGAGTAGGTAGCTACCCAAATTCAGACTCCAACGGTTCAGCCAGTTGTAACAGTTCAGCCGGGTATGGTAGCTCAGACCGGTGATGGAGCAGCTATGTCTGCCGATGCTTTGTGGAGGCTGGATAGGTTCACCAAGCTCTTCACTACCACTTTCAGTGGTGCATCTACCGAGGATTCCTAGAATTATCTAGACACCTGTCACGAGGTTCTCAGGAACATGGGGATAGTTGAGACCAATGGGGCCGATTTTGCTATTTTTCGCTTGTTTGGATCCGCCAAGACTTGGTGGAGGGATTTCTGTTTGGCTAGACCAGCCGAATCGCCAGCTTTGACTTGGGAGCAGTTTACTCAGCTATTTCTGGAGAAGTTTCTCCCCATCACCCAGAGAGAGGCCTATCGAAGGAAGATTGAGCATCTCCAGTAGGGTTCTATGACTGCTATCCAGTATGAGACCAGATTCATCGACTTGGCTCGTCATGCTCTTGTCATGATTCCCACCGAGAGAGAGAGGGTGAGGAGGTTTATTGATGGTCTTAGTCAGCCGATTTGTCTTCAGATGGCTAGGGAGACTGGGAGTGAGATGTCTTTCTAGGAGGCGGCCAATATGGCCCGAAGAGCTGAGATGGTTCTGTCACAGGGAGGTGGTCATGGGTCGGACAAGAGGCCTCGTCTTTCAGGTAGATTCAGTGGTACATCTTCTGGAGGTAGGGATTCATATGGTAGGGTCCATCCTCCCAGGCCTTTCCAGTCAGCACTTCAGGTTTCTTACGGTGCTTCAGGTGGTCGTGCTTCTCAGATACAGTGTTCTGATCAACAGTCCTATAGTGCACCACCAGCTCCTATCGGTGCACCATCGCTTCAGAGTTTCTAGGGTCGTCAGCCCCAGCAACTAAGGGCTTGTTTTACTTGTGGCGATATGAGGCACATTGCTAGGTATTGCCCTCGAGCTTCGAGTAGTTCTCTGTATCAGGGTTCTCCTGCTATGGTTCAGACACTAGGTGTTCCACAGCCCACCCAGCTAGCTAGAGGTGGGGTAGAGGAGCTAGAGATGGTGGTAGAGGTATTAGAGGTGGAGACCAGCCAGCAGCAGGCCGTCCCAATGATGTAGTTCATAGGCGGTGGGGCCCAGCTCCGATGATATGCTCTTCCAGCTAGGCCCGAGGCTGAGGCTTCCGATGTAGTTATTACAGGTACAATTCAAGTTTGTGATAGAGATGCTTCAGTTTTATTTGATCCAGAGTCTACATACTCGTATGAGTCCTCTTATTTTGCACCATATCTGGTCATGCCTTGTGATTCTTTGAGACATCCTATTTATGTGTCTATGCCGGTGAGTGATTCTATTGTGGTAGATCGAGTCCATCATTCATGTATAGTTGTGATTGGGGGTCTTGAGACTCAGGTATAGATTTGTTGCTTCTGGACATGGTTGATTTCGATGTTATATTAGAAATGGACTGGTTATCACCTTACCATGCTATCTTGGACTTTCATGCCAAGACTGTGACCTTAGCCTTACCGGGTTTACCTCGTTTAGAGTGGAGAGGGACTCCAGGTCATTCTACCCGTAGTGTTATCTCTTATGTGAAGGCTAGGTGTATGGTCGATAAGGGGTGTTTGGCCTATTTGGCATATGTTCGTGATTCTAGTGATGAGGTTCCTTCTATTGATTTTGTGCCCGTTGTTCGTGAATATCCTGAGGTATTCCCTTCAGACCTGCTGGGCATGCTGCCCGACAGGGATATTGATTTTTGCATTGATTTGGCTCCGGCACTCAGCCCATTTCTATGCCATCGTATCGTATGGCCCCGCCTGAGTTGAAAGAGTTGAAGGAGCAGTTGAAAGACTTGCTTGAGAAGGGTTTCATTAGGCCGAGTGTTTTTCCTTAGGGTGCGTCGATGTTATTTGTTAAGAAGAAGGACGGATCGATGAGAATGTGTATTGATTACCGGCAGTTGAACAAGGTTACAATCAAGAATAATTATCCATTGCCGAGTATTGATGATTTGTTTGATCAGCTTCAGGGTGCCAAGGTATTTTCGAAGATTGACTTGAGATCTGACTACCATCAGTTGAGGATTAGGGCATCCGATGTCCCTAAGATAGCTTTCCGCATACGGTACGGGCATTATGAGTTCTTGGTTATGTCATTCGGGTTGACAAATGCCACAGTAGCTTTTATTGATTTGATGAACCGAGTGTTCAGGCCTTATTTGGATTTGTTCGTGATAGTCTTCATTGATAATATTTTGATATATTCCCATAGTCTGGAGGAGCACGAGCAGCATCTTAGAGTGGTTCTTCAAACCTTGAGGGATAGTGAGTTATATGTTAAGTTCTCGAAGTGTGAGATCTGGTTGAGTTCAGTTGCATTCCTGGGTCATGTTGTATCAGCGGAGGGTATTTAGGTTGATCCAAAGAAGATTGAGGCAGTCAAGAACTATCCTAGACAAGCATCAACTACAGAGATTTGGAGTTTCTTGGGAATGGCAGGCTACTATTGTCGGTTCGTAGAGGGGTTTTCATCTATCACAGCCCCGATGACTAGGTTGACCCAGAAGGGTGCCTCATTCAGGTGGTCGGATGAGTATGAGGCGAGCTTTCTGAAGCTCAAGACAACTCTAACTACAACACCAGTGTTGGTTTTACCCACAGGTTCAGGGCCTTATACAGTTTATTCTAATGCATTTTGTATTGGACTTGGTTCAGTGTTGATGTAAGATGGTAAGGTCATTGCATATGCTTCGCGGCAGTTGAAGATTCATGATAAGAATTATCCGGTTCATGATTTGGAGTTGGCAGCCATTGTTCACACGTTGAAGATTTGGAGGCATTATCTGTATGGCGTGGCATGTGAGGTGTTCACGGATAACAAGAGTCTTTAGTATTTGTTCAAAAAAAAGGAGTTGAATTTGAGGTAGAGGAGGTGGTTAGAGTTGTTAAAAGATTATGATATCACCATCTTATATCATCCGGGAAAGGCCAATGTGGTGGTCGATGCTTTGAGTAGGAAGTTAGCCAGTATAGGCAGTCTTTCTTATATTCCGGTCGGTGAGAGACTGCTTGCTTTGGATGTTCAGGCTTTGGCCAATCAGTTCATGAGGTTGGATGTTTCTGAGCCCAGTCGTGTGTTAGCTTGCACAGTCGCTCGTTCTTCTTTATTGGAGCGTATTTGTGATCGGCAGTATGATGATCCCCATTTGTGTGTCCTTAGAGACACAGTGCAGCACGGAGGTGCCAAGCAGGTTACCTTAGGTGATGATGGAGTTTTGAGATTGCATGGTCGAGTTTGTGCGCCTAATGTGGATGGGCTCCGAGAGTTGATTCTAGAGGAGGCCCATAGTTCCCGATACTCTCTTCATCTGGGCGCTGCGAAGATATATCAGGATTTGCGGCATCATTATTGGTGGCAGAGAATAAAGCAGAATATCATTGCATATGTGGCTCGGTGTTTGAATTGTCAGCAGGTTAAGTACGAGCATCAAAGGCCTAGTGGTTTATTTCAGAGGATCGAGCTTCCCAAGTGGAAGTGGGAGCGGATCACTATGGATTTCGTTGTTGGACTCCCGCAAACTCGGAGGAAGTTCGACATAGTATGGGTCATTGTTTATAGGATGACCAAGTCAGCGCATTTCATTCCTGTGGAAGTCTCTTATTCTTTCTAGAAGTTAGCTGATATCTATATCCGGGAGATTGTTCGTCTTCATGGTGTGCCAGAGTGTATCATCTCGGATCAAGGTACGCAATTTACCTCCCATTTCTGGAGAGCAGTTCAGCGAGAGTTGGGCACGCGGGTTGAGTTGAGCATAGCATTTCATCCTCAGACGGACAGGCAGTCCGAGCGGACCATTTAAATTTTGGAGGATATGCTCCGAGCTTGTGTCATTAACTTTGGAGGCTTGTGGGATCAGTTTTTTCCTTTAGCAGAGTTTGCCTACAGCACAACTACCAGTCAAGTATTCAGATTGCTTTGTATGAGGCTTTATATGGTAGGCGGTGTCAGTCTACTTGGATGGTTTGAGCCGGGAGAGGCTCGGTTGTTGGGTACAGATCTGGTTCAGGATGCCTTGGAAAAGGTCAGGATTATTCAGGATAGGCTTTGTACAGCTTAGCCTAGGCAAAAGAGTTATGCTGACCGCAAGGTTCGCGATTTGGCATTCATGATCAGTGAGCGGGTATTGCTTCGCCCTAGGGCGTGATGAGATTTGGGAAGAAGGGCAAGCTTAGCCCTAGGTTCATTAGCCCGTTTGAGATTGTTGATTGAGTAGGAGAGGTGACTTATAGACTTGCATTGCCGCCAAGCTTATTAGCCGTGCATCCAATGTTTCATGTGTCCATGCTTCTAAAGTATCACGGCAATCCATCCCACATGTTGTCGTGCCCCCTTTTTCTAAAGGCAAAATCGGGTTCATGACATTTGGGAGGACAACTCGTTCCCTCTTGGGAATTGGGTTTTTTGGGTTGAAGAGTCACCACCTAATGATTAAAGTGCATTATGACACTAAAGAAGAGTTCGAGTTGGAAAACTAGAGTTCGGGTAAGGGCTAGAAATTATCTCAAGGGGAAGGTGTTAGGCACTCCCCAAGATCCACTAGTGTGGTTCCCGGCCATGTTACAACTGTGACTTTAACTAACAAGTAAGCAAATAAAGGTCTCAAATAAAAGGGGATTTACACATAATGTTGCAAGTGAATTAAAAGTTAGAAGAAAGATAAAGAAAATAGAAATCTTAAGCAAATAGTTTGGACAGTTAAAAAAAAGGGATAACAAGTAAAGGGGAAGGGGTCCTAGGTTTACAAACAATATGGATTACATCAATGCAATACCCGGCAATCACTTCTCAAAAGAGGGGTCACACGTGGTATTCGCGCACCGGTCATCATGTCCATATCTACCCCTTCCCACCACGTTAAGGTATTAAACGCGGAATAGTGTAGTTGCTTACTGCATGCTATTACCCGTCCAGATCCTATCAGTCCCGGAGGCATTTGGGACTACTAGTCCTAAAGGGAGGGAGGTTGGTTTTTTTTTCAGAGTTTTAAAAGGACAAAATTCTAATGCGACAAACAAAACACATAAACAAGTAGGGGGAAACAAATAGCAGTTTAAGGGCTCAAACAGGCCTCCTCACTTAAAGGAGCAAATTATTTTGCATGACTTCAAATACTGGTTATAGTCTGAATTAAATTTAAAAGCATTAGGACAGACTGATTTATCACATATTTCTCAGATAAGGAGTTCGAATTAGCCTTGTCTGGTTGTAGTTATCAAAAACTGACACAGTTAATTAACGACCTAATGGTTTGCCTAAGTGAGACCTATAGGCATGATATCTAACGGAGCGTACTGATTTTAAAGAGAGGGTTACTGGTTCTATAAACAAAAGATATGCAGATTTTAAACGACCTTATGACTGATTTTAGACTCATAGACGAAATAGACGAAGTTGATTCAATTGATTACTCCTATAGGCAAGTTATCTAAGCATTATTGGTTTTAAACGATTACATAGATGCAAGAGTCCTATATGAATGGTATTTAAGATAAGAATGCAGAAGTGAAGAAAAACTTATAGGCATGGTTTCTAAGATGAGAATGCAGAAGTGCAGAAAACTTATGTGCACGGTTTCTAAGATGAGAATGCAGAAATCAGAAAATCTTATAGGCATGAGTTCTAAGATGAGAATGCAGAAATCAAAAAAATTCTATAGGTAAGTTTTCTACCCTTTGCATACATTCACCCCTATCCCTTTTCACTAGCCAACCCCAATAGTTATTACAAATTATTACAGACCCGGATGAATCAGAAAAAGAGTAAAATTACATCAGAAATTCTAGCTACAACCAAACAACCTAATTTAGACTCAAAGTCCAACAATATGAGATAAACCAACTTCCAGGATCAGATTTCCAAAGGCCTTTCTCATGTTTGGGATGTGGCAAAGTTCCCAAGAGTCTCAAAGGGCCTCGGGCAGTGCTTACACCCCAAACACATTGAAGAATTGAGATCATAGTGCAGTGTGGAAGGGCCAACCCCCTGATGTCCACGTTCAAAGGGAACTCAAGGTCCCAAAGCAAGGCTCATAAGAAGGGGAAAGAACTTAAGAGTCTAAGAATAAGTGTAAGTGCATAGGGGAATTAGGGGAAAGCCATGGAAGGCTGGTGGTCATGCTCAACAATTGGGAATGCTGGCACACCCCCGACCAGCCTGTTAGCCAAATCTTAAGAGTTAGGATCCATTGTGGATCAGGTAATGACCTGAGCAGAAATTTAAATACTGCCAGGCCATGAGCCTTAACTCAAACACATGGAAGGGAATAGGGGGTAGGGATTCACAATAGAAACAGGTGCATGGAAAGAACATACTTAGCACAAATCATTGAACATGAGTAGTAAAGTAAACATGATTGCAGAAAATTGTAAATAAGCACATAGGGGTGAGGAAGAAACATTAAATCAGAACATACCAGTTTTAGGGGAAAACAAGTAAAAACAGTAGTCTGAGAAAAAGCCAAGTTGCAGCCAATCAATTCCAAAAGATCTCAAACAAAAGAAGAGTGTTGAAAGAGTATTGAATTCAAAACAATATTGCAAGTGTGCAAGTATTGAATTGGAGTTAAGGTTGGTAGTGCGTAGGTCGTGTGAGCTGAAGGTGTAAGGTTTCTTAAAAGTGCAGATGGGCAGTCCCTTTTATAGTGCAGAAAGCAAGTAAGAAAGGCAAGGAAATATCATTTAAATCAACCTCCCTTTGGTTAAGGGATTCTGATTTCAACAGTTAAAAATTAGTTAAGGAAAGAAGTTTTAATTAAAACCTTTTCAAAGTAGCACAAAAGGGGTAAGTACATAGAAGTTATTTAAGGAAATCAATCAACGACATACAGTTTGTGCCAAATATGGCAAGGGAATCAATCAAACAGCCATGAAACCAAAATTACAAGTTCAATTCGAATGAACCAAGTCAAGAAAGGTAAAAGAGGTTCAATTGAAGAAAAATCAGTGACAATTCATCAGCCTTGTTAAAGGGGTTTCGGAATAAATCACGTAATTGGTGAAAACTTTTGAAAGAGGAATTTCGCATATATAAAGCACACAGATCAAGCAAAAGGAATCGTCAGGTTTCTTTGAAAAAGAGTCTAACAATGAAAGACTTAGAGCCACAAGCAAAAGGGATTAGAGTTCAGTTACAGACTCATAGTGAGTCTAAAAGCCTAGAGTCCCAAAGTGGAACCCTAATACCACTTGCCAAAGAAACCCCCAATTCCTAGGGTTTCAAATTGAGTCAGACAATGGAGATGAGAAGGCAGGCCACTTGAGAGGGGCTCAGAAGTTTTTTCCAAAGACTTATGAGACACAAACACACACGATAGAAAGAACACTGATTCAAAGTCATGAGAACATGCTTGAGAAAACTTGGAATTTAAACAAGTTCAGAAGAAAGAGATGATACGAGCTTTAAACAAAAGTAGATGAAATATGCTTAGCATGAACACAAATAGAACTCAGTAAAGTGAACAAAATCAAAGAACTCAACCATAAACACATATAGCAAAGAATAAGGATTAACAACACGGATTAATATGAGAGCATAAGAGTGACAACAAAAATAGAAGAGTCTCGCATAATAGAAAAGAAACAAGAGAGCAAAGTCATGCGTAGTAGAAAAGAAAACATATGAGCCTAACATAGATAAACACACATAAAAAAAGAACGGAAAGAATTAGAAAGATATTTGAAGAAATTTTTCCAGAAACCCTAAAATCGAAATTGAACGATTTTGAAAAAGAAGATTGGGGAAAACCTTTAAAATGTCAAATAAAGCCCAGACATATCACAGATCTAAGAAAATAGACGAGTACAGAACCTCAGACGGCTTAGAGTTGTAGAGAAAACCCTAGCAATGAGAAAGGTCTTGAGGAAAGTCAGATCCTGAGTCAAAAAGACTCATATTGCTTGAACATGCCGGAATAATGGCCGGAGAAGCCATAGATCTACAGATCTGACAAGGATATAAAGAAGACCATTGAAGTCGGTCTTCAAACACTGAATAGCTTAGGTCTGATGGTGAGAAAGGATGAGTACAGACCGTCCATGGCCGGAGACGCTATGGATTCTGGTGGAAACATGGTGAGATAAGGTGGGAAACGATTAGGGTTTCGGAGAGGTTCGAGAGAGTTTGAGAGACGAAGAGGGTTCAAAGGCGGCGTCGCAAGGGAAATGAATTAGGTTAAGGGTGGTTTGGGAACTAAAAAGGGAAAGGGGAGATTATGGTCGTTGATCTAAATGATCAATGTTCTGGATCTAAGGGGAGCCGGGTGGGTTTTTAAATCGGTTCAGGGGTCAGGTAATTTGGGGATTGGGCTAGTTTAATTTGGGGGTGGAATTGAGTCAAATTGAGGGCCAAAATTGAAAGGTGAAAGGGCTGTAATTGTAATAGAAATGGGCCAAGTGTTAAATAGCCTATTTTTCCTTTTTATTTTATAAAATAGTAATAATAATTTTAAAAGTAAATTAAAAATATTGAGCCAACAAATACTATATAAATATTAATTTAAAAATACTGGAAAAATTTTTATAATTATAAAATGCTACTAATCATGAAATAGGCTATAATTGCAATTACATGCAATTTAGCTTAAAAATACCAAATAGATTTGTAAAATATATACAAAAATTACCTTAATTATATTTTGGTGTAAATATGAGAATAAAATAAGTTATTCACTAAGATGATAATCTTGGGAATAATTATTGGATTTTGTACTGCTAAAAATAGACAATAAATTGATTTTAAAATCTTAAAAATTAGGAAAAAATACCAAAACTCTTGGGCATGCTTATATATGTATGTACATGCTATTTTGAAAGTATTTTGTATACAAAAATACATAGGGAAAAACTTTGGTATCAAAAACTGCCCCTCTTTACCCGGGAAAGATGAAAGAGTTGTCGGGTAAAGATATGATGGCCAATTTTGACCGAATGAAATGATTTTGAAGAGTTTTGACCGATCTCTGGTTTATGAACTACTTACATATCCCTGGTATTACAGGAATCAGGCCATATGTAGTTCGGGATCCATCGGCAGAGTATGCCGATGGAGATTTTCGAAAAGCGGACGCGATGTTCAGGTTGAGAAAGGATGGTTAGAGTCTGATAGGCTGCGGGAACTGGAGCGTGATCGCTCCTGCTAAGATGGTCGTTGCTAGCTGGTGTACCTGCGAATGAACATTACCAGCATATATATATATATATATATATATATATATATATATATATATATATATATATATATATATATATATATGTGCATAAATTTAAACGTGATGCAAGTTCCCGTTGGACCGTGAATATTGTCTTTGGACGGTTAGGATGACGTCCTCCTACCATGATGTCCTGGGCCATGAAGCGTATGATAAAGGATTCGCATGCTATGAAATGATGTTCTTGGGCTATGAGGATGATGCCTCTGAACCATGATGCCTTTGAATAATGATATGCAAAATATAATATGGGGTCCTCAGGCCATGGCATGGCGTTCTCGGGCTATGAAAATTGTCCCTCCGAATAATGACGCCTTTGGACAATTTGGCGATCTTTCAGCCCATGAAAATGTAGAAGGTGGCGATTTTTCAACCGATGCAAGACGTAAATAAAGGGTGGCAGTATTTCAGTCATGCAAGAGAAATAGAATGGCAATATTTCAGCCATGCAAGAGAAATAAGGTGGCGGTATTTCAGTCATGCAAGAGAAATAAGGTGGCAGTATTTTAGCCATGCAGATGGAGGTAGAGCTTAACCTCGGAAGGTAGAAAGGTAGCCTTATGCAATGCAGAAGATGCAGATGGAGGTAGAGCTTAACCTTGAAAGGTAGAAAGGTAGCCTTATGCAATGTAGAAAATGCAGATGGAGATAGAGCTTAGTCTTGAAAGGCATAAAGGTAGCATTATGCAATACAGAAAATGCAGATAGAGATAGAGTTTAGTCTCGGAAGGCAGAAAGGTAGCTTTATGCAATGTAGAAGATGCAGGTGGATGTAGAGCTTAACCTCGGAAGGCAGAAAGGCAGCCTTATGCAATGTAGAGAAATGTAGATGGAGGTAGAGCTTAGTCTCAAAAGGCAGAAAGGTAGCCTTATGCAATGCAGAAGATGCAGATGGAGGTAGAGCTTAACCTCGAAAGGCAGAAAGGCAGCCTTATGCAATGCAGAGAAATGCAGATGGAGGTAGAGCTCAGTCTTGGAAGGCAGAAAGGTAGCCTTATGCAGAAAATAAAAGGCGAATAGTAATGAAATCTCTTAGCTAATGGATGATAGCCGATAACTGATTGCTATATTGTGGCTGCTGTGGATGTCGTGTACGGATAGCAACTGTAAATAGGTGATGATTCCGAGAGTTGTATTCTTGGTAAGTATGAGTGTATAGATATATCTGATGATTTTACGACTTGAGTGCCTGCATCCAAAGAAAAATCGTGAGTTTTGTAAAAAGGGGGAAAGGCTAGTTCGTTTCCCCATGAGCTTCGCTTGTCCTGCTTGGTGTTGTGTATCATCGAGGTAGCGTTGCTAAACAAAGCAATTTTGATACCAGACATGCATGATTTAAAAAAATGTAAATACATAATTTAAAATAGTTTTCTTTAGACGAACTAACGAATGCGATGCGGTTCAAGACATTGCAACCTCTCTCGCTCCACAATTTTGAGGGTCCTCCTTAAAATTCTGCCCCAGTTTACTGGGCTGGTGCTTATGACGGCTGCGTGCAATAAATGGCTGAAATCATCTTTGGAATTTTGAGGGTCCTCCTCAAAATTCTGCCCCTGTTTCCAATACCGGGGGAAATGAAAATTTTATTGGATTGTGACCGAACCCATAGGGCTGCCTACGTATCCCCTCTTAAACGGGAATCAGGTCAGGCGTAGTTCAAATACATTATACAGGAAATCGTAAGAGTTACACATAGTATCGCTTCACTGCATCTGAATTGATCGACTTCGGCCAAACATCACCGTCCATTTCTGCAAGTATGAGGGCTCCTCCGGTTAGAACCCGGTGAACCATGTATGGACCCTGCTAGTTGGGAGAGAACTTCCTTTTGGCTTTATCTTGATGCGGGAAAATCTTTTTTAACACCAGCTGCCGCGGTGTAAACTGTCTCGGCTTGACTCTTTTGTTGAAGGCTCTGGACATTCTGTTCTGATAAAGTTGACTATGGCAAACTGCATTCATTCTTTTCCCATCTATAAGAGCTAACTGCTTGTAGCGACTCCTTACTCATTCTGCATCGTCAAGTTCTACTTCCTGTATGATTCTAAAAGAGGGAATTTCTACCTCGGCGGGGATGATTGCTTCTGTACCATAATCTAACATATAGGGAGTTGCCTCGGTTGATGTGCGAACTGTGGTGCGGTATCCTAATAAAGCAAATGATAACTTCTCATGCCACTGCTTATGTTTCTCTATCATCTTCCTTAGTATCTTCTTGATATTCTTATTGGCGGCTTCTACAGCTCCGTTCATCTGAGGTCTGTAAGCCGTAGAATTCTTGTGTTTGATCTTGAAGGTTTCACATATGGCATTCATCAGGTTGCTGTTTGAGATTGGAACCATTATCAGTGATGATTGACTCCGAAATTCCGAACCGACAAACAATACGGTCGCGGACAAAATCTGCTACCACTTTCTTAGTCACTGCTTTGTACGATGCTTCTTCAACCCATTTGGTGAAATAATCAATTGCCACTAGAATGAACCTGTGCCTGTTTGATGCGGCAGGCTCGATAGGTCTGATAACATCCATGCCCCAAGCGACGAACGGCCATGGCGAGCTTGTTGCAGTAAGCTCGTTTGGAGGCACCTTTATCATGTCTACATGTATCTGGCAGCGATGGCATTTTCGGACATACTGGATGCAGTCCGTTTCCATAGTCATCCAAAAATAACCAGCTTGAAGTATTTTCTTGGCTAAGACAAAGCCGTTCATATGTGGTCCACAGATCCTCGCATGAATTTTCTCAAATAATCTGGATGTTTCCTTTGCGTCGACACACCTTAGTAATCCCAAATCAGGATTCGTCCTATACAAGATTCCTCTACTATGAAAGAAGTTGTTAGATAGTATCCTAAGTGTGCGCTTCTGAGTAGGATTTGCGAGTTCTGGATATTCACCCTTCGTCAAATATTCCTTGATATCATGAAACCAAGGTTTTCCGTCTGCTTCTTCTTCTACATGAGCAGAGTAAGCTGGCTGATTATAGATCTTTACCGGAATAGGATTAATGAAGTTCTTGTGTGGGTGCTGTATCATGGACGATAGGGTAGCCAATGCATCGACAAACTCATTCTAAACTCTAGGAACATGTTGGAACTCTGTCTTTGTAAACCTCTTCCTCAAATCTTGTACATGAAGCAGATAAGGGAGTATCTTGGAGTTCTTGGTTGCCCATTCTTCTTGGACCTGATGTATAAGCAGGTCTAAATCTCCGATCACTAGTAATTCCTGAATGTTATGGCCAGGGTATAATCAATTGACGCAAATCCAAATTCCAACGGCATCATAGAAGTACCGAAAAAAGTGTATGACAGTTATGGGGTCAAGAATTATTGGTTATCTTAGAAATGGAGAGTTTATTTCCTGGAAAAGGTAGACTTAATGGTGTGAAGGCGAGATTGAATCTTGAATCTGGAGCAAGACAGTTATGTCCATCATAGATGCTATGACTTTCGGGCATAACATTGTTATTTGTTAATCTCAGAGACATGAGACTGTTGTTGATTTTTTTTTGGTTAACTATTATTTAAAGAAGCTTAAATAGCAATATTACAAATTAAGGGAGCACTATTGTTCCCTGCGCAGACTGTACCATTGTTTGCTACTAATTACTATTACAAGTCGAACTTTCTCTGAGAAACTGTAATATACTATTGAATAGAACACAAAATTAGGGAAGGAATTTATTGATGATCAAATGAGTTTACAGTGGAACTTTATTAACTATCTATTACAAGAACAAGACTAAAACAATGGAATTAGACCCAATGTATAACTGGCCAAAATCCTAATAAATCCAATACGATCAAATAACTGCTTCTTGACCCCTTCTTTGGCTAAGAGGTCTGCGACCTTGTTCTGCTCTGCGAGAGTTTTGGATCTCCCAGTCGTTGCATCGATGGCTTGCATTCACAAATTATAGAGCTATAAGATTCATGGCCATTGTTGATAAAATTTAATACCTCAGCTGAGTCGGTGCATATTTCCAAAGGCATCAAATTGTTATCCTTTGCAATTTGAGTCCCTGCATAAGTAATACTCTCTCCGTTTCAATTTATGTGAACTTAATTCCGTTTTAGTCCGTGGAAAAAGAATGTCCCATTTTCATATTTGGATACAATTTACCTTCATGCGATGATTTATAGTCATATAAAACATATGTGCCACAAAGTCTTCTCTTTTTTCTTAAATTCTGTGTTGTGCACAGTTAAATGCATTCATATAAATTTAAGAGAAGGCAGTAATTCTATCAAAGTATTAATACTATTTGGGATTCCCTTTATAAAGCCAAGTGTCCAATCACCTCTACTACTACGTATAACTCCTCTAATTCCCCCTACACCTGGGTTGCTAAAGGAAGAACCATCAGTATTAAGTTTATAGTTCCTAATTAATGGAGGTTCCCATTTTACATTAATAATATTCTTAGTAGCATATCATGCTTAGCAAAGCGTATTTAGTAGCCTCAGCGATGGTATCCTAAGAATTGATGAGTGCCTTCTTCTAATAAAAAACAGATTGTCATTTATAGCTAACCAAATATGCCATAAACAGAAAGGGATTAGTTCTTTCCAAGATAAAAAGCTATTGAAAGAATTGTTCTTAATTAAATTCCAGGTGTTGCACCATTCATCGGGAGAAAAAATGACATTGTTGTTTACTGTAGGATTAGAGCAAGTTTGGATGATGGTATTCCCAAAGGCTTTAACATTGCTGCAGTCGAAAAAAACATAATGTATTGATTAGTAGGTAGTTTGTTGTGGTGGAGAAGCCAAATAAAGAACTTAATCTTGTTGGGGGCTTTAATTTTCCAAATCCAATTGAAGCTTTTGCTATTGTCGTGAATAGTGCTATCATTTTTGGAGTCTAAGAGATTGGAAGAAGATCGTATTGATGCTAAAAATGCAGAACAAAACCAAAATACAAGCATGCAGAATTTTACAAAAGAAAAAAAAAACATGCAGAATTGGATTTTCAATTTTACATGCAACTGAAAAAGTTAAAAAAGATTGAGGCTCTGAAACCCCCTCCAAACTTGCTATGTTGTGTCTTTGTCTGCTCTTAGGAAAGGACAATTCGTACAAGTAATTTTCTGTAAGCACGAGCATTGGCGAATCCAAGATTTTAAAACAAGTGCGGATCAGAGTAGCATTGCACTCATCATTTGTAACACACAACATATTCAAGAATTCCTAATGAGTTAAACCTAAAACATCGCTTATTCTTTTTTCAAGCTAGCTGAACGTTTAGCTTGAAGAATATTGTAATTTCACTGTAGGCAAAATAAAGCTGCAGAATGGAGTAGGAAAACACAGATAGTACAAGGATATCTATAATTATGACCACAACGTCTTATAGTAAATTAAGAAACAAGACATGAGAGTTCCTCTCAGATGAAAGAAATCCTTTTTACCTAGACATAGCTCATTGGAACAAACTGCAATAGACGCTCTCCATAAGGAGAGATGACGATTAAACGACTAAATAAGATATGCAAACTTTCAACCAAAATGAGACCTACCAAACCTAATTTGCTAGGCAAGCTCTATAGCTCAATATTTCTTAAGCTTTCTTGGATATGAGATCCTCAATTAAGTCAGCAGCATCTTGAACTGTTGCAATAGTCTGTGCATTCTCTTCTTCCACGGTGATTCCAAACGCTTCCTCAAGTCCCATGACAATCTCAACCTGAACATGAAACGATAATATCAATAACCAAGTCAATTGAGCCCCGCAGAGCAGAATTCACACAATTCATAAATGACAATCAGAGGCATTCCAAAATACGACACGATATTTTGAACAGGGCTTAGAGTTTTATACGAAGATCCTCCAACAGGAAATTGCAGGAAGAGAATGAACAAACTATTGGAGGTTCAAAAGCTAGACAAGAAAAGAAAACAAGCAGCTAAAGCTACCCTACTAGAAGCTTAGGATGTCTTAGTTACAGAAAATAAGAGTAAAGCTCAGTATCTCTTGTATAATATGGTGTTACAAACAGCATTTTATCATATTTTAAGTTGTTCAAGATGACAACTCTGTCTGAAAATTCAGGAAATGATTTAGAAATGAAAGTAGCTAGTCAAAGTTTCTAAATGAAAGCACACCACTTTACTTTTACATTCCAGCAATACAACATTATCATTAGGGTTCTAAATACGTTAGGAGAATCCCATATCGAGACGCTTATAAAGGTTTTGAAGGCCTTTTTGAACGCCACAACATTGCAGGGTTAAGCACAGCAAAAGTTTGTTCTGAAGTCAACATACCGTGTCAAGAGAATCAGCACCAAGTGCTGTAAATTTTGACTCTCCATTGACTACCTTATCGTCAGTAAGAGCCAGTTGTTTCTTCACAATTTCACACACTTTGTCGACTGTCTCGGGTTTAGCCTGCACAAATACACTTCTTAGTTTTAATAAGAGACACAGGGTTAAGTTAATTTCTAATAAGCACATATTTTCTTGCACCATGTGTCACTGTCAAGTGAGCCGGACAAGACAAAATTAGGAAAGAGGCAACAGCTGTGCTGTTGCTACTGATAATAATGTACTTGGCCTAACAGGTACGAAGTGACGAACACATGTTCACATAAATGCTTTCAAATTTTGGTCCACAAAAGTCACAAGATAGATGATGTTACTCCTTCCCTCTTCTTTCTATTATTAATTTTAAGCAGAAGAGTTAGGTATACAGAATAAATCTTATCATCTAAAAGATAGTACATTGAGTAAAAGGAAGCAAAGCCTTCATAACAACAGATTTGTCAATTGCCAAATACCACGCACTGTAGAGTCACTGACCTCTTTTATCAGCTAAACAAAATATAACACTAAGCCAACACTATTAAACATGCAATAATTGTGATACAAGTAAAAATGCCAATTTTCAAAAAAAAGAACATCCGAACAGCTTGGATTAGAATTTTAATAAAAAAGAAGCAAAGACAATACCGCACAGGTAATGCTGAAGCGACGAGTAGCTGGCTTCAACCTGAGAGAAGGGAAGCTCACTCCCTTAACAGAAAGAGAAGAACCCTTCAAATGCACCTGCACCATTTCAAGGGAACAAAGTCAATAGAGTTATAGAGCCATGACCGATTACAAATACAGAGGAAAGTTAAACACACAGATAAAGGGTTGTATAAGTTAGATAAATACTTTTAGTAAAATAGGTGAAAAACTTATGAGCAATCACAATTCCCATATGAGGCAACAAAAAATCCCCTTTGCTTAAGCAACATCATGAAAGCTTTGGTTTTAATAATAACTTTATCAATTATACATTAAATTAATCGCAAAAACAAACTTTCAAATACAAAAGAAGTTTAAAAGAACATACATTGTATTCTAATTCTAAAGATTTATAGTACAAAAAAAAATGGTGAAGCTGCAAATGAAGATTTTTCCTCCTCAAAAGAATCTTTCACAACTACCACATTCTATCATAAACAGATCTAATCTATTAGACAGACAAAAAGAAAAAGAATAAGAAAAACTGCAAGGTCCAAATAAATAGTTTAAAAGAGCTGCAAAATCCAATCTTTTAATCACCTAAAGAATCTCTGAAACAAAATTCCCATTATATAACAGTCTATTCCCAAATAAATCGTTAAAAAGGACACATGAAAATCACTAATAAAGCAGCAAAATCAAAACTTCTCATCACCAAAATATCCTTCAAACAAGTTACATAACAAGATCCAAACATTTTAAAACACATCACCAAGAAAATAGTAAAAATAGAATCTTTACCAAAAAAAATCAAGAAACTCACAAATATAAAATTACGCAGATAAGATTTCAGACAAAAAAACACAAGATAAACAACAAAAGGGTCTAATTATAAAACAAGAAAAACATAGAAAAAAAAGAATAGAATTGAGAGTGAAAATAAAGAAAATAGACCTGATTCTGCTTGAAGGAGCAGGAAAGGGAAGAGATGGCGAAAGAAGCCATTGTTGAATGAATGGATCTAAAAAGAAAATGGATCTGAAGAGAGAAAGTGGCGGAGAATACGAAGACTGTGAACAGCTAGATAGAGAGCAAATGGGGAAATAATAAAGGGTATAGAAGGTATGGTTCGCTTTTATAGACCCTTTTCTTATGTTGGGTTTTCAGTTGATCATTTCTGTGCTACTTTGATTGTATCGAAATTTTGGAGTATTTCAGTTCTATGTGGAATTTTTTTTAGATTTTCTTATTTCATTAGAATTATTTAAAGGGGTTTCGTTCAAATTTAGGAAGATATTTTTTGCAAAAGATAAAAACTTTTAATTTTATTGTAACATTTCACGGGTATTCCAAACATAAGCTTTTTTCTATTTCAATGTTTTAAAATAAATTTTACTGAATTTTAAATTGTAATCACTAATTGTATAAACAGTTTTGCACATAATTAGTGTAATTTGATTTGAATACACAAACTTATCTACTTCTGTTTTAAAGTTTTTCGTTCACATTTGCGGTATTAGTACATGTACTAATTTGATTATATTGTCTCCTGTCCACTTTAATTGATTTTTTGAGTTTTTATTTGTGGTTCACAGTATTTGATTTTTTCAGATATCAAAAAAAAATTAACTTGTTTTTTCCAAAGTTGCCCTTAAAGTAAAGATACTGGGAGTATTTGTTATATATTTTCAATGAACAAATTAAGGTTAATATGGTCGATTTTATTGTTAATTAATGCTAAAAGATGAATTCCTTAATATGTGTGAAAAACAACCAAAAAAATTAATTAAAAATGGATCGGAGGGAGTACAAAAATATTTTACACAACACTATACAAATATTAACAAATTACTGTCAACAAATAGTAAAATTGCAATTGTACACGGAGGATCAAGTGTTCGTCATCGATATACAATCAAACCTCTCTATAACAGTATATCTATAAAACAATCATTCACTATAAAAGCTAAGTTTTTTCGGAATCGATTTTTATATTATGTTATAATTTATGCCCTTTATAAGAGCACCTTATTATTGCTGCCAAAAAATATCGGAACATACGAGATTGTTATAGAAATATTTGACTATAGTGGAGAATAAATGATGAATCACTTTAATTGTAATGTGCAGTTTTTTTATCAAACAAATAAATAAGGTTCACTATCTTTCTTATTGGGAATATCGAAATATTTATATTCAGCTAAAAGGAGCCAATAATTTGGGAAATCTGTTTCCGCCTTAAGATTAACATCGTATTTTCTGCGAAATTTCTTATGCCTTCTTAATAGAAAGAATTACAAGAAAACATACATCACTTTACATCATAATCAAAAATGGCCCATATTTTCAAGTTTTACCTCACCTAGCCCATATTGTACATATTTTAAAAGCACTAGCAAATTTAAAATCTGTATTCTTACAACCATTGTTTCTAAAAGCTATGGAGTTAAATCTATGATTTCACAACCATTACTTTCACTCTCTCTTCTTCTCATATTTTCTACATATGCTTCAAGGGACCGTGTATTTTCTGCTTCTCCTCTTGTGTCACCTACTTGAAATGTAAGAAAATTGAAGAGTATAAGTCCACCATTGAAGACCATTCCAAGTTTTGCTTTTGAAAATGGTTTTTTTTTTAATTTGTTAGTTGTTTGGATTGGGTGTTATTCCAATTAATTGAAAATATCAAAAGGAGTTCAAAATTTAAATTTGAAGTGATTTGGAATAGATTTGAGCAAGATTTGAATTAAATTTCAGAAAAGACGCAAGGAAGAAGACGAAGTCAGTTTTTTGTATAATTATGTATAATCTTGTATAATAGTGTATATGAGTGTAGAAACACATCTTATACATTATTATACACTTTTATACACCTTTATACAAGCGTCTGTAGACGAACTTCTTCCATGATTTTCAGTTGCAATTCTTATTCAAAACCAGTCCAAATCTCCAATAAATGACTTCAAATTTTATATACACCCTCCTTATACTATTTCTAACAAGTCTAAATAACACTCACTCCAAATTTCTCACAAAATCAAATTCGGAATTTAAACTCACATATTTATGCTTGTTAAAAATCTAATTTTCACCACCCAAATGAAGTTGGTTTGTTGAATTAATAATTGAGTCATAGTTACTGATTCGAAAATTAATTTAAAAGCTTGAAGAATCTTTTTTTAAAATTAAATAGTAATTTTAAGAACCTATAGGAGTTGGATGTTGAATCTTAGCCTATTATTTTGGGCTAGTTGGTTATAAATTGAAACATGGGTTATAAAATTAAAAAGTAAGGAGTTCAGTTGTTCTAATGTGAAATTTTTCCTTCTTAATATACCTTAATATTTTGTTAAAAAATCTTTATTGTTACTAAATAAGATATGTTCAAGGCACCTTATTTTTATGTGCTCTAGTAAATGAATTCCACGTGAACACCAAATAGATAAGTTTATATCTTGCACCCAACTATTTTTATTAGAGAATAAGACTTAAACCAGTATTTTTTTTTTTATATTTGAAAGAATAAGCTAATGGGAATTTGACACATCAGAAAAATGAAGTGATGAATTAAATTGTTATTTACAATATTAAAATTGTTGACTTTTTGAATTTTGGAATGTGTATTGGGGTGTTAGTTGAAGTAAAATATTGACACTAACCAGGAGAAATCTATTGCTCTCGTGTATGTGTAACGATCCCGCCGTCGTTTTAAGAATTAACGTTCTGATCCCTTATTAACTGTTTTCCTCGTGTTTGTTTCTGCTATTTTGATTTGGCGGGATGATTTGTTTTAAGTTTCGGAGTGTTTTGGGACACTTAGTCCCTAAAAGAGAGCTTAAGCTTTAAAATTTGGACCGTAGTCGAAGTAGTGTGAAGACGACCTCAGAATGGAATTTCGTCAGTTCCGTTAGCTCTGCTGGGTGATTTCGGGCTTAGGGGCGTATTCGAATTGTGTTTTGAAGGTCCGTAGCTTAATTAGGCTTGAAATGCCGAAAGTTGAATTTTTTAAGTTTTCGGTTTGATAGTGAAATTTTGATATCGGGGTCGGAATGGAATTCCGAAAGTTGGAATAGCTCCGTAGTGTTGAATGTGACATGCTTGCAAAATTTCAGGTCATTCGGACGAGGTTTGATAGACTTTTTGATCGAAAGCAGAATTTGGGAGTTTTTGGAGTTTTTAGGCTTGAATCCGATGTCAATTTCGTGTTTTGATGTTGTTTTGAGCGTTCCAAAGGTTGGAACAAGTTTGAATAATGTTTTAGGATTGGTTGGCATGTTTGGTTGAGGTCCCGGGGGTCTCGGGTGTGTTTTGGATGCTCAACGGGTCATTTTTGGACTTAGAGAATTGCAGAAAAATGCAGCAGATCTATAGTTCTGGTTTCCTTCTTCGCGTTTGCGAAGTGGAGCTGGGGCTGGTGGAAGCTTAAAGCTTCGCGTTCGCGATGATGGTCCTGCGTTCGCGAAGAGGGTCCTGTGTTCGTGTAAGAGGGGGGAAAGTTGCTACCGCATTCGCGACAGGGACAACGCGTTTGCGATGAAGGAAATATAGTCCAAATGAAGTTGTGCATTGCGAACGCAAGGGTCCTTTCGCATTCGCCAAGAAGGAATTACCTGGGCAGATTATAAAATTTCAAAATCGAGGGTTTAGCCATTTTTATCAAAATTAGAGTTTGGGAGCTCGGATTTGAGCGAGATTTTGAGAGATTTTCTGAGATATCGATTAGGTAATGATTCCTAACTCTTTTTTGCTTATAACCCATTAATCTAAACGTGAATTTATCATCTAATTTTGGATTTGGGTGAGAAATTAGGAAAAAATTTGGAAAGGTTCTTAGGCCTAATTTTCGAGTTTTGATTGGGAATTTGACATCGGATTAGGATAATTTTGGTATGGTTAGACTCGTGAGTGAATGGAAGTTCATAATTCATAATTTTTACCTGATTCCGAGACGTGGGTCCGGGGAACTTTTTGGGCAATTTTCTTAATTTCGCATGTTAACTTCGAATTAATTAGTGGAATTAGTTACTTGAAGTTATATTTACATTATGCAATTGATTTGAATAGATTTGAGCCATTTGGAGTCGAGTACTCGTGGAAAGAGCGTGGTTTCGGGTTGATTTTTGAGCCGGTTCGAGGTAAGTGGCTTGTCTAACCTTGTGTGGGGGAACTCTCCTTAGGATTTGGTGTTGTTGATATATGAAATGCCTTGTGCGTAAGGTGACGAGCGCGTACATGTGCTAATTATTGAAAATCTTATTTTCATTAAGTAAATATAACTGTGTTTTTCTTCCTTGTTGTACATTACTTGCAATTTAAACCTACTGTGAGATTAGGGAAGCATGTCTAAGTGACTTAATTGTTTTATTTGTTCAAACTGCTTTATTTGAATTCTGGGCAGCATGCTAGGTTAGAAATACCTGTTTTACCTTGGTAGGGAATTGGATTGAATTGAATATTCTTCGTGTTGCTGCTGTGTGTTTACTTTGGGACTACGGGACGGTATCCCGGGAGATCCTCCTGTTTGTTTACTTTGGGACTACGAATCGGTATTTCAGTAGATCCCCCTGCACATTTATATTTGGGACTACGGGACAGCACCCGGTAGATCCCCTGTACTGGATATTTACTTTGGGACTACGGATTGGTATTCCAGGAGTTTCCCTTGCATCATTATGATTTGGACTACGGGACAGTATCCCGGGAGATCCTCTGAACATTTACGTTTGAGACTACGGGACGGTATCCTGGGAGATCCCCTATTGCTATCTCTGTGTACTAAGTTAGATTCCTTCTGTGTTTTTAATTGATATAAACTATTAGCACTTAGATTATATTGTCGTATTCTATACTGTGTACCTTGTTTATTTCATCTATAATCAGTAGGGCCCTGACTTCCTCCTCACTACCTGACCGAGGTTAGGCTTGACACTTACTGAGTACCGTTGTGGTGTACTCATGCCCTTTCTGCTCATGTTTTTCATGTGCATATACAGGTTCTTCAGCTCAACCCTACCATCCTTGAGGCGATGCGATCCTTCAGAGACTTCAAGGTATATCTACCGTGTCCGCAGACCGAGGAGTCCCTCTCCATTCTCTCTTGTAGTTACAGGCCTTTTGTATTTACTTTGTTTTAGACATTCTGGAGTTAGAGCACTATGTAGTATCCTTAGCTTGTGATTTCACGAGATTCGGGATTTTGGAAAGTTGTTCAGTTTTTGAGATCTTGTATTGGTATATTCCGAGCGGCATCTTAAACGCTTTTATATTTGTTTCCAGTTTTTATTAGTTTATTTTTCGCATTTTGTTTCTTTTCCGCAATTGTTAGGCTTACCTAGTCATAGAGACTAGGTGTCATCATGATAGTTTACGGAGGGCGAACTTGGGTCGTGGCAAGTTGGTATCAGAGCTCTAGGTTCATAGGAGTCATGAATCACAAGCCGGTTTATTAGAGTCTCGTGGATCGGTACGGAGACGTTTGTACTTATCTACGAGAGGCTATGTAACTGTTAGGAAAATTTCACTTCATTTGATTTCCTTGTCATGCAAGATTTTTGATATCATAATTCTTAACTTTTGTCTTCTATTCTCTCACACGTGGTAAGGACATGTGCTACCGGAGATGACCAGGCACCCGCGCCCCCTGCTAGAGCTGTTAGAGGTCGTGGCTGGTGTCGCGCCCCCCTTTTTCCCTCCCTTTCCTTCGGAGAGGAGTTTCCATGTTTCGACATTCATGGGGTGTGATGACTCATTTCCTTTTGGGAATTGGGTATTTTAAAAAGTCACCACCTAATGACTTAAGGTGCATTAGGACACCTAGAGGGTTCATTTATAACTATGTTTTGATAACCAGAGATAGGGTAAGGGCTTGAAATTATCCTAAGGGGAAGGTGTTAGGTACCCCTCAGGATCCACTAGTGTGGTTCCCGGCCAGACAATTTTTTGTTAATTTGTGCAATTAGCAAGTAATCAAATAAGGCTCAAGTAAGAGGGGATTTAAGTTAAACACACAAGTGCAAACAATTATTGAAAAGGCAGGTTCTGATCAAAACATGCTTGCAAATGTAAAAGGCGTCCTAGGTTTGTTTGTAATATAGATCATCTCAATACAATACCCGGTATGACACTCCTTAAAAGAGGGGATACACATGGTATTAGCGCACCGGTCATCATGTCCATATCTACCCTTCCCACCCCATTAAGGTATTAAAGCGCGGATTGGTCTCGACCTCTATTGCATGCTATTACCCGTCCCATTCCTATCAGTCCCAGAAGAATTTAGGACTACTATTCCTCTAAGAGGGGGTTTAGGCTGACTCTTAGGTTTAAAGGTAAAAAGGCTAAGGCGACATACAAAAACACGTAAGACTGCATTTAAAGGGGAAACATGTAAACAATTAGAAGGCTCATGTAAATCTCTGCAAATAATGCATATAAATAGCACGACTTAAATATAGTTAAGGTCTGAATTTTAAAATCCTAAAGCAGGGTTTGAGTCAAAATCAGATTCATTACATAACTCAGAAAAGAAGTCCGAATCAGGCCTGCCTGCTGGTTGTAGCCGTTGATAATTAAACAAAGGCATTTCAATTTTATTCTAATTATTACCTTAGGCTTGCCTGGCGTAATAATGATATCCTATGAGCATGATATCTATATTGATTAGGAGTGAAGTAGAGCAGTGATTAATTTTAAACGGACAACTTGAGATCCTATAGACATGATTTCTAACGATATTAATTTAAGGCAATATTTGAAAACTTATTAAAGAGGCGACAGATTAATTAACTAATCCAATTCAGAATAAACAACGTGAACTAAATGGTTTCCCCAACTAAATTGGTTTTAAGTTCTATAGGCATGATTTTTATTATAGCCATTTAGATCATATAGGCATGATATCTAAGTATTAAAGCTGACTTTGGACTTATATGCATGATTTCTAGGGAGACGAATCTGAATACATGCTGTAATGAAAGCTGAACTTCAATTACTTTACACCCTATAGGCATGATATCTAATTATAAAGCTGATTTTAATCCTATAGATATGATCTCTATTAAAGCCATTTAGATCCTATAGACATGGTTTCTAATTGGGTGAAAGTAAAACATGCAGAATTTATTTTAAACCAAAGCAGATCCTATAGGCATGTTATCTAACAAACCATATTTTGAATCAAAATAGACCCTATAGGCATGTTATCTACCCAATTTACCCACAATATACAACTACTCACCTTTTTCACTAATCACCTCGATAATTGTTTACAAATTATTATAGACCAAATGATTGAATTATAAAAGAAGTGCAAAAATAAGAAGTTGAAACCATAGGAAGCCTGATCCTGACTTCCTCTCTGAGTAATGTAATAAACCACTTCAAAAACCAATATTGTTCCAAAGCCTTTCCCTTATCTGGGTGTGTCAGAGTTCCTTAAGGACCTCAAGGGATCCCGGGCAGTGCTTACACCCAGATTTGTATAACCAGATAGAATGAGTGTAGTGTGGAAGGGTCAGTTCTTATGTGTCCAAGTTCAGAGGGAGCTCAAAGGGTCCCAAGGCAAGGCTCACACAAGAGGGGCAGAACCTAGATTCTAAGAATATAGTGGAAGTGTAGAACACATGTTGAAAGAGATTTATTTAGAAAGTTGAACTGATAGTCCATTTTGAAAGCAATTAGTGACAGAGGTGATTGAAATCAGTTGTAGTAGTAAAACTCAAAACTACACAAAATCAAGAGTCATTCAAAGGGGTCAAAGGGGTTTGGGACACACATACATTTGATTGTAAACACAAAACCCCATTAAGGGTCTTAGGAATAGTTGGACATGCATAGCAATGGCTGATACTAGCATGATCACAGGCTAGTCAGAAAGAACATGAGCACATTGAGGGGATAGGGACTTGGGATGGCAAGTACACAATAAATGACTGACAAAGCATGCTTTGAAACACATATAAGGGAGTGTATTAATCTAAAGGGGAAGGGGATACATTACAACATGTTGGTAGTGTAACTTGACCGCAGAACCACAAGTAGAAGCAGATAAGAATGAGAGAACTAAAATAGTTAAAGAAGCATGTTGTTGTTAAGGCTTTAAAAATTAACTAGGACATACAAGTATAGAAGCAAAGTGCAGAAAGTAAGAAGGATTCCACAGTCTAGCCTTGGCTTTCAGCCGGCTAGACAAAGTAGTAGCACAAGTAGTAGTAAAGAAAGAGAGATTTTTTGAGTGCATAAGTGTGTGTTTTTGAACTCAATTATTCGTGTGTTTAAAGAAAAGAGGGTACGGTATTTATAGCTTTGAAAACGAGTAGAGAATAAGGTAACAAGTAAGGTTTTATCACAGACATGGAAATAATCACAATTAGAATCAATTAAAACAAGTACTTCCCTTTAATCAAGGGATTACTGCTCAAACGGATACTAACAAGGTTAATTAAGGAAAGAAATCAGTTTGAGACAGATTGATTCTTGCCATATAAGGGGGAAGTAAAAGTATAAGGTAATATTTGAGTCTAAGTACAAAATATACCTTAATTTTGGGGAAGGATTCAAGGTAAAACATCACAGTAATTAAAGGAAGGAATCAATCAATTTAAACAAATGAGTAAAAATTAGGGTTTATAAGGGAACCCTTTGAAATCAGTCGTAATATTGAGGAAATCAAGATCAATCAAGAAAGAATCATGACTCTGCACTTCAACATATAAATAGCAAGGAATGAACAAGCATATTAAACATGCAGGGTTGAACATATATACAAAAAAGGAGCAAATTAAATAAATAGACAGAAGTGACATGAATAGGCTAGGGACTATTCAAAGCATAGTAATCAACAAGGTCAAGCAGTCAGGGCTCATACGTAGAGCCAAAGCGAAGAAACCAGTCCAACAGGTAAAGAGAGTCAAGAACTCGCAGTAGTAAGTGAGGAAAACCTTTTAAGAAATTAGGATTTCAATAATAGTCGAGTTTAAAAAATGATAAGAACTGAGAACCAGATAAGTCAAACAAGAAACAAGGATTCAAACACAAAGAACTTAATCGAACCAAACATGCATATGAAATAAGCAAAGAGAGTCTTCAGAAACCCAGATAGAACCAGCAGTTAGGTTTTTTTAACACGATGAACCAGGTAGAAGGAAAAATCATAAGCAAATCATTTAAACACAGTAACACCATAAGCTAACACTAAAAAAAAACCAGAGAAGAAATCTTTTAAGGGAGTTTAAGAAAACCCTAATCGTTGAAAATGAAGAGTCACTTTGAAAGAAAATCGAAGAACTTTTGAGAAAATGCTTAAAAAGTTCATAACATCCATAGATCTGAAAGAAAATTGAAAAGCTCTTAAAGCTAGGGTTTCAGAGAACCCAGAAAAGTGAGAAAGACCTTGAGAAGTTACCGTTCTAGCCAGAAAAGCCATGGATCTGACTCGAACGGTCATGAGTGGCCGGAAAAAGACCATAGATAGAGGTTGAGCAGGGACTGGACCAGATCTCTTTGAGATCTGTCCATGAAATCACGAAAATAGGTAACTAGTAGACATAAGAGACGAGTACATGTGTCAAACCGCCATGGGAGTCCATGGATTAGGCGGGGATTGAAAGGGATTAGGGTAGATTTGGGTGGCGGCGGCTAGGATTTAGGTGAAGTACAGAGAAAGTTTGATAGGAAGGGAATTAAGGGCGATGGTGGTGAGAAATGATTTAGGTTAGGGGTCGTTTAGGAGTTAAAAATGGTAAGGGGCGATGGTGGCCGTTGATCTAAATGATCAACGGCCTAGATTAAAAGGATAGGTGGGGGATCTGGGTTTGGGTTGGTTAAAATTGGGTCAGGGTCGAGTTTAATTAAAATTGGGTTGGGAGGAATTGGGGCCTGATTTGGGTTATAATTGAAATACAACAATGTGGCTACGAGTTAAATGGCCACTTTTCCCTTTTAATTTTATAAAAAATAGTAAATAACTTCTGAAAATAAATTGAAAGCACTAAAATGATTTATAATATATAATTAACAATTTAAAAATATAGTATCCTATTTTATAAAATATAAAACCTAATTAAACCTTAAAAAGACTAATATTGCAATTATATGCAATTTAGCTTTAAAAATACTAAATAAAATTATAAAAAATATGTAGAAACTCCATTAGCCATATTTTGACATAAATATAAAAATCCAATAGATGGATTATCAAAAATTAATAATTTTGAAAATAATTATTGAGATTTTATGGATAAAAAGGGAGAAGATAAATCAATTTAAACCTTTAAAAATTGTGGAAAAATAATAAAATATTTGAACTTGCTTATATATGCATATATACTATTTTGAAGTTATTTTACATATTGAAAAATATATAGGGAAAATTGGGTATCAACAACTGTCCCTCTTTACCCGGGAAGGATGAAAGAGTTGTCGGGTAAAGATATGATGGCCAATTTTGACCGAGCGAAATGGTTTGAAGAAGATTTTAGACTGCACTCTGGCTTCTGAGCTGCCTACATATCCCTGATTTTATAGGAATCATGTCGTATGCAATTCAGGATTCACCTGTGGAGTGTGCCGATGAAGATATTTCAAAAGCGGATGCAATATCTAGGGGGTGAGTGATAGGCTTATGGGAATGATTAAGGCTTGATATGGATGCATGAACTAGAGCAGGATGCTCCTGCCGGGATGACCGTTGCTCGCTGGATTAACTGCAATGAAACAATACAAGCGTATTTTGTGCATAAATTTAAACATTATGCAAGTTCATGTTGGTCTATGAATGTTGTCTTTGGATAGTTAGGATGACGCCTTTAGACCATGATGTCCCGGGCCGTGAAGCGTATGATAAAGGATTCACAGGCCATGAAATGATGCTCTCCTGCTATGAGGATGGTGCCTCCGAACCATGATGCCTTTGAATAATGATATGCAAAAGATTGAAAGGGATCCTCAGGCCATGACATGGTATTCTCAGGCTATGCAGATGGTGCCTCCGAATGATGACGCCTTCGGATGAGTTGGTGCTATTTCAGCCCATAAAGGATGTGTTGGTATGATGTGGACAAGATATAGCTTAGTCTTGCAATTTGAAGGACAGAGCTTAGCCCGTAAGAAAAGCGAAATAAATAGTGCTTGAGGTGGTGCTTAATTTGGAAGAAAACTGGAGGCAAAGCTTAGCCTCGGAAAGCAGAATGATAGCCTTATGCAAAAATGTAAATGCAGAGAGAGGTAGAGCTTAACCTCAGAAGGCAGAATGATAGCCTTATGCAAGAATGCAGATGGAGAAAGCGTTTAGTCTCGGAAGGCAGAATGGTAGCCTTATGCAAAGATGCAAGTGCAGATGGAGGTATAGCTTAACTTTAGAAGGCAGAATGATAGTCTTATGCAAGAATGCAGATGGAGACAGCGTTTAGTCTCGGAAGGTAGGATGGTAGCCTTATGCAATGCAAGAATGCATATGGAGACAATGTTTAGTCTCGGAAGGTAGAATGGTAGCCTTATGCAATGCAAATACAGATGGAGACAACATTTGGTCTCGGAAGGCAGAATGGTAGCCTTATGCAAGAATGTAGATGGAGACATCGTTTAGTCTCGAAAGGTAGAATGGTAGCCTTATGCAATGCAAATGCAGATGGAGACAACGTTTAGTCTTGGAAGGCAGAATGGTAGCCTTATGCAAGAAAATAAAATAACAAACGATAGTAGAGTTTTCTTAGCTGATGGCAGATTGCAGCGTTGTGATTACTGGGCATTGTGACTACGGAGCATTACTGGTATGTACTGATAGCAAATGTCGGTAAGTACAACGGTTCGGAGAGTCGTACTCATGGGCGTACAGTACGTTTAAAGATTTCGCAATTCTAGTGCCTGCATCCAAAGAAAAATCGTGAGTTTTGTAAGAGGGGGGAGTTTAGTTCGTATCCCTGCCAACTTGCTTGACTTGTGTGGCTTTGATCTGGTGATACCATTTATGTTATTGGGGTAGCGTTGCTGCACAAAGTAGTTTCAATAATAAACATGCATGGTTTTGTAAAAGTATGACATAAATGTATAATTTATAAATAGCTTTTAGATGAACCGACAACTGTGGCATAGTTCAGGACATTGCAACCTCTCTTACTACAGAATTTTGAGAGTCCTCCTCAAAATTCTGCCCTAGTTTGATGGGTTGACATTTTTGACTATTGTTCGTGTGGCGATCGGCTGAAATTACTTTGGAATTTTGAGGGTCCCCTTCAAAATTCTGCCTCAGTTTCCAATTACGGGGGGAAATGAAATTTTTATTGAATTGTGACCGAACCCATAGGGCTGCCTACATATCCCCTCTTAAACGGGAATCAAGTCAGGCGTAGTTCAATTTACATCATATAAGGAAAGTATAAGGATCATACATAGTAACGCTTGACTGCATCTGAATTGATTGGCTTTGGCTAGACTTCTCCATCCATTTCTGCAAGTATGAGGGCTCCTCCTGTCAAAACCCGGTGAACCATGTATGGACCTTGCCAGTTGGGAGAGAACTTCCCTTTGGCTTCATCTTGATGCGGAGAAATTTTCTTCAACACCAGCTACCCCGGTGTGAACTGTCTTGGCTTGACTCTTTTGTTATAAGCTCTAGACATTCTGTTCTGATAGAGTTGATCATGGCAGACCGCATTCATTCTCTTTCCGTCTATAAGGGCTAGTTGCTCATAATGACTTTTTACCCACTCTGCGTCGCCGAGCTCAGCTTCTTGTATGATCCTTAGGGAAGGAATTTCTACCTCAGCGGGAATGACAGCCTCTGTAATGTAAACCAGCATGTAGGGGGTTGCCCTAGTTGACGTGCGGACCATAGTACGATACCCCAAAAGAGCAAATGATAACTTCTCGTGCCACTATTTATGCTTCTCTATTATTTTCCTCAATATCTTCTTGATATTCTTGTTGGCGGCTTCTACAGCTCCATTCATTTGAGGCCTGTAGGCTATGGAATTATTGTGTTTGATCTTGAAAGTTTCGCACATAGCTTTCATCAAGTCACTATTGAGGTTGGAGCCATTATCAGTAATGATTGACTCTAGAATCCCGAGTCAACAAACAATGCGGTCGCGAACAAAATCTGCCACGACTTTCTTAGTCACTGCTTTGTAAGATGCTGCTTCGGCCCATTTGGTGAAATAGTCTATGACTACTAGGATAAACTTGTGTCCATTGGAGGCAGCAGGCTAAATTGGTCCAATAACGTCCATTCCCCAGGCGGCGAACGACCACGAGGAGCTTGTTGCGTTGAGCTCGTTTGGAGGTACCTTTATCATGTCTGCATGAATTTGACATTGATGGCATTACCGGACATACTGGATGCAGTCCGTTTCCATATTCATCCAAAAGTAACCAGCCCGGAGTATCTTCTTTGCTAAGACAAAACCGTTCATATGTGGACCGCAGGTCCCAACATGAATTTTCTCTAGTAGCTTGGAGGCTTCCTTTGTGTCGACACATCTTAGTAGTCCTAAATTGTGAGTCCTCCTATACAGGATTCCTCCGCTGTGAAAGAAATTGTTGGACAATCTCCGAAGTGTGCATTTTTGAGTAGGATTTGCAAGCTCTAGGTACTCTCCTTTTGCCAAATATTCCTTGATATCATGAAACCAAAGTTTTTCGTCTGCTTCTTCTTCAACATGGGCACAGTAAGCTAGCTGATCATGTATCTTTACCGGAATGGGATCAATGAATTCTTGTCTAGATGGTGTATCATAGATGACAGGGTAGCCAATGCATCGGCGAACTCATTCTGGACTTTGGGAACATGCTGGAATTCCGTCTTCGTGAACCTCTTTCTCAATTCCTGTACATGATGCAGATACGAGAGTATCTTGGAGTTCTTGGTTGTACATTCTTCTCGCACCTAATTTTTAAGTAGGTCTGAATCTCCAATCACTAACAACTCTTGAACGTTCATGTCAATGGCCATTTTGAGTCCTCAGATGCAGGCTTCATACTCTACCATATTGTTGGTGCATGGGAACCCGAGTTTGGCAGACACCGGATAATGCTAACCAGTTTCTGATACTAGGACTGCTCCTATGCTACCTCCTTTGAAGTTTGCTGCTCCATCGAAGAACATTCTCCAACCATCATAGGATTCTGCGATGTCTTCTCCTATGAATGATACCTCTTCATTAGGAAAATACGTTTTCAGGGGTTCGTATTCTCCATCCATGGGATTCTCAGCAAGGTGGTCCGCTAGTGCTTGTCCCTTTACCGCCTTTTGAGTTACGTAGACAATGTCGAACTCACTCAACAGGATTTGCCACTTGGCTAGCTTGCCAGTGGTCATGGACTTCTGAAAGATGTACTTCAAAGGATCCATCCTTGATATGAGATTTGTAGTATAGGCATAGAAGTAATGTCTCAGCTTCTGAGCTACCCAAGTTAAATCACAACAGGTGCTCTCCAATAGAGAATATCGAGCCTCGTACGAGGTAAACTTCTTGCTGAGGTATTAAATGTCTTGCTCCTTCCTCCCCGTTTCATCATGCTGCCCCAGAACGCAGCCGAAAGCTCTATCTAACACTGTAAGGTAGAGTAATAAGGGTCTACCTGACTCAGGAGGACTAAGACTGGTGGCGTTGACAAGTACTCCTTGATTCTGTCGAAGGCCTTTTGGCAGTCATCGGTCCATTTGGTAGCGGCATCCTTCTTCAACATCTTAAAGATTGGCTCACAGATAACTGTAGACTGTGCTATGAATCGGCTAATATAGTCGAGCCTTCCTAGGAAATTTATCACATCCTTCTTGTTCTTTGGCAGTGGTAGTTCTTGAATGGCTTTGACTTTTGATGGATCCAGTTCTATTCCTCGGCGACTCACGATAAACCCAAGTAATTTCCCAGCAGGAACCCCGAATGCACAGTTTGCAAGATTTAGTTTTAGGTTGTACCTCCGCAATCTATTGAAGAACTTCCTCAGATCTTCCGTTTGGTCAGTGGCCTTCTTGGATTTGATAATAACATCGTCCACATATACCTCTATCTCCTTATGTATCATATCATGGAATATGGTAGTCATGGCCCTCATGTAGGTGGCCCCTGCATTCTTCAGGCCGAATGGCATCATCTTGTAATAGTACATTCCCCATGGCGTAACTCAGCATCTTCCTCATCCATCCATATCTGATGATAACCAGCGAAGCAATCTACAAATGATTGCAGCTCATGCTTGGCGCAATTGTCAATCAGGATGTGTATATTCGGCAAGGGGAAGTCATCTTCGGACTGGCCCGGTTGAGATCTCGGTAGTCGACATAGACTCTGACCTTCCCATCCTTCTTTGGCACTAACACAATGTTGGCTAACTATATCGGGTATTCTACTACCCTGAGAACCTTAGCTTTGACCTGCTTGGTGACTTCTTCCTTGATTTTCAAACTCATATCAGGTTTGAACTTTCTGATCTTTTCCTTTACCGGTGGACATGTTGGATCGGTTGGCAGTTTGTGAGCCACAATAGACATACTTAAACCAGTCATGTCATCATACAACCAAGCGAATATGTCCTCATATTCCGTTAGAAATTCCGTGTATTTTTTCTTTTTTGATGACAATAGGTGAACGCTGATTCGTGTTTCCTTGACGTTTTCTACATCTCCCAGGTTTATAATTTCGGTCTCATCAGGTTGGACTTAGGTCTGTTCTCAAAGTTCTCAACTTCTTTGACAATCTCATTAGGTATGTCATCCTCTTCTAAATCAATGTCCATTTGTTGCGTTGTCTTATTGCATGTCACAGTCATTGGTTCATCAAGATAAGTAATAGTAATGTTGTATAAGTAAAGTAATGAGAGAAAACGATAATGAGTGTTGATTCATAAGAAAAGTCAAAATACTTTGATAAATTGCATAACTGTTTTGAACATCGAAGATCTTATTGTGGGAATTGAAAATGCGAACAGAAAATCATTTAGTAAATAAAAACGGTGAATGATGCTTATTTTAGCCTTGCTACCCCAAAGCTCGTCGGGCTCTGGTTGTCCTGATGGTCCAATTATTGAGATGTGCAGCTCTGCTTACAGCCTGCACGGAAGGGCCTTCCTCCCCCTCCTCCTCAAGAACAACACAACAGTCCATGTCATTGTCTTCTAGGAACAAGTTCTTCACCGCTGCAAGTGTTTCTTCTTCATCTGACCCATAAACAATATCAGCCTATTGGAAAATCTGCTCCAAATGCGGTATCGACTGCTCTAGTAGGTAGTAAGGACCATGCCATGGTGGCGACCAGTTATTGAATTCTTCCCATGTGATTTATATCCCAAACCGAAGGTAGGGCCATGTTTCTTGAGCTTATTGGGCTTGTAGATCCCTTGGAGGTTCTTGCCGAGCCCTTTGCCAGGTTCGTACCCACTCCAATTCAGTATACTCTCGATTTTGTTATTCTACCACTTGTCTTTATCAACAGCATTGACCCGTTCAATGTGGTGGTAAGTCTCTCCACCCAGCTTCCTTCTTCCGTCGATCGCCGGAATGGTTTGGGGACTGTATATAGGGTTGCTATCGTCACCATGAATAATCACTTCTTGTTGATTCCATTCGAATTTTACTACCTGATGTAGTGTTGATGCTACAACCCCAACAACATGAATCCATAGCCGTCCCAGCAGCAAGTTGTAAGATGCTGGCACGTCTATCACCTGGAAATCGACATCGAACCATGTTGGTCCCATCTGCAAGCATAGAATAATCTCACCAATGGTGGACCTTTGAGAACCATCGAAGGCTTTCACATTGATTGCTCCATCTTTTATCTCGTACAGTCCTTTACCCAGCTTCTTGAGTGTCACCAGTGGACAAATATTGAGACTGGAACCTCCATCGATCAAGATCCTAGTGATGAAGTAGTCTTCGCATTGCATAGTGATATGCAGTGCCTTGTTGTGCCCCAACCCTTCAGGTGGTAGCTCGTCCTCATGAAAGGTGATCTTATGGCTTTCCAGCACTTGTCCTACCATATTAGCCATTTCTCCGCCAGTGATGTTACTTGGTACGTATGCTTCACTCAGCACTTTTAATAGAGCATTCTTGTGTGCCTCAAAATTCTGCAGCAAAGAGAGAATGTATATTTGTGATGACCTCTTGTTTAATTGGTTGATGACCGAATACTCCTTGGCATGTATTTTCCTTTAGAGGTGATCTGGACCTGTCTCAATGATGGGTGGCCGATTGGAGGCCTACTTGCTTGACTCAGCTAGATGTTCAGGGGTATAGACTCTACCAGTTCTTGTCATACCCTGTGCTGCAACAGTCTCTTCGAACCTGACCTTGCCTTTCCCCCTCGCCTTGGCTGTATAGTCCCAGGGTACAGACTTTGTATGGAACGGTGTCATGGTTGACATTACTACTGGCATTAGTGTGGCTATCCTTACTCTAAACGGAGCATGTGCCTTAGGTGGCAAAACTGTAACCTCAAATGGTGCGAGTGCATTTCCTGGAAACACGATCTCAACCTCAATTGGTGCCGGTGTCTTTGCGGATCATGTTGCTTCAAACTCAAGTGGTACAGACATATCACCTTAGCATCCTCGGATGGTTAAATCTGGACTATGATCGGGTTGAGAGTAATTATGGGTTTCTTTGGATCATCACCTTCTGCAATTAACCCGATTGATCCTTCGGGATCCCAGTCATCTTCTATTTCAATCATGTGGGTACCTCCACCCTTATGGTCTCGTAGAGGGTTGTTGTAGATATTTGGAGGGTTCCTTTGCCACAATAATCTTGTTATCAATCAAGGACTGTATCTTGTCCTTCAAGGAGTGGCACTAATCGATGGTGTGCCTTTTCATGCCGGAGTGTTATGCACAGGATTTGTTTGGGTTAACCCACTGAGAAAGGTTCTCAAAGGTTGCAGCAGGGATGGGGGTTGACATAACCCGTAGCTTTGAGTCTCTCATACAGTTGGTCGATAGGTTCAGTGATGGTTGTATATTGTTTTGGAGGTCTGCAATCAAAATTAGGTCGAGGTCTAGGGAAGTTTTGGCATGTAGAAGGTGATTGATAGTGGAATGGTTGAGCGTTATAGGTTTGGTAAACATGAGCGGGTTTGGAGTATCTGGGTGAAGTAGGTTGATATGTAGGAGGTGGAGATGACTGATAAGTTGGTGGTGGAGCTTGGTATGAGGGTGAAGGTGTTTGGTAATTTGGGGTCGACTGGTATGTGAGTGGAGGTGTTGGGTAAGTTTGGTATTTGAGGAGAGATTTGGTCCTCTGCGCAACCATCACGACCCTATGTCCCTTTTCTTGGACATACCACCAGACTGTAAGGCTTTATTTGTTGCTTGAAAGGCCTCGAAGTTCGTAACAATACCGCTTTTGATACCTTCTTCAATCCTTTCACCCAATTTGATATTGTCGGAAAACTTGTGGTTCTCAATCATCATCAACCATTCATAGTACTGCGGGTCCTGAGCCTGGACAAAGAGTTTGTTCATTTGCTCCTCTTCTAAGGCAGGTCTAACCTCAGCAGCTTCGGACCTCCAGCGAGTAGCATACTCACGAAACGTCTCTATGGGCTTCTTCTTTAGATTCTGAATATAGAACACGTCTGGCACATTCTCTGTATTAAACTTGAATCTATCTATAAAATCAGATGCCATGCCTACCCAGCTTGACCACTTCTTTGGATCTTGGCTGATGTACCAAGATAATGCATCTCCTTTCAAACTCCTCATGAACAACTCCATGTGGATTCTCGTCTTTCCCTACTCCAACCAGCTTGTCGCGGTATGTCCTCAGATGGAACCTTGGATTACCCATACCATCAAACATTTCGAACTTAGGAGGTTTGTACCCCCTCGGGCAGTTTGACATCAGGCTGCCTCATAGTTTAGCCCTTCAATCCCTCTACTTCCCTCAACGCCCTGAATCTGGCTAGTCAATTTCTTAAGTTCTTCAGCTAGGTTCCTAATAAGCAGATCCTTTTCATCAGACTCAGGTGTGCTTGGGATAGGTTGGCTGGAGTGTGGCATGGTCTCCACGTAGATATGAGTGTTATGGGTGTGGAAATGGTCGTTTGTGGAGTTTTGGGGTTCTGGGATGAGTAGCAGGTGTTGCATTAGGTCTTTGGTAGAACAGTGTGGTGGTGAGGAGCGGGATGATTCTGTTGCTTTGGGATATTTTGAGGAGGTGTAGGGTTTTGAGTGTTGGGAAAGTTGATATCTGGGGTGCTGAGGAAAAATGACAGGCTTGCCAGATTCCGAACCTGATCGAGCTCTTCTTGAAATTTCAGCAGCTTCTGTTCAAGTTGCGACACATTCTCATTAGGAACCTGAGTATCATGGCCATTAGTGGCCTCTACCTATTTAGTTAGATTCTCCTTCCTGACGTTGTTCAAATCTTCCATCTTGCTTTTGTTCTTGTTTATAACAGGGCTAAGAGGAGGAATGGGTGGAGGGCCCCTGTATCTTATGGAATAAGATGATGATGCCAGAATGCATGAACTAACATTTGGGGAGGGGAATAATAAAAACAAAAAGTAAAAACAAAAAGGTAACCAAGTTAATGGGGATTATAAGAAGTATTGCAGTATTTAAACACATGGTGCGGAATGTAAAACTTGTCCTAATTTGGGAACATCTTTGTGCCCGAGATAGGCCTAGCGACAAATTGATTTGGAGAACTTAGAATGCTAAATGCCTCATTTTATTGATAAAAACTAAGACGAATCCCAAATCGACACTAAATAGACAGGAAATAAAAGTCACTAATGGTCATTGGCCTTATTACATTTATAAAACGAAAAGATAAACTCCTATCAACTTGGTCCCAAAAGGACCTTCCCCAGATTCGGCATCCTTGGCTCCGTCGAACAGCTTCCCCAACTCGCGAAGTCCCAGCAACAGGTATGCTCTGGCTAGATACCCTCCTTCGGTTCCTTCAGTATTTTGACAATCTTCGACCCTCTTAAGAAATTTTCTCTCCAGTTCTACTATGCCTCGCTCCAAGTATCCTAGCTGCTTGTTGGCACTAACAGTCATGTCCTTCCATTCCTCAATCAGCTTCTGGTTGGACTCTTGTATCTCTCGATATTCGCTCCCGTACTCACGGATCCGTTTGCGCAGCTGGTTGTACTTAACCTGTGCCTCGGCCTTTTCATCTATAATCCTGTGACCTCGAACAAACCCTGGCTGGCCTAGACCATCATGATTATCTTCCAACCAACCTGAGTAGAAAAGAGCACATCCAGTATGATACCTATCTGGCTCGATGGTATATCTCCCCATTATGATATTGCAGTGCCACATATGCTAGGCTTGGCACTTGTAGGGACTATTATCATTTTGGAAGTCAGCTCGAAAATGACGCATCTTGTCGACCCTGGGTATAACTTTCTTCCTACTAGATTGCCTCATAACTCGGAGAGGGACATAAGGGTAGGTTCCTCTTAGACCAATTAGTATCAGGAAAGGTGCATCTCTGGATTGGGCGATGAACTCCTTAGTTGGAAACCATTCGACCATCCACTGGACCTGTTCTTCAGTCAGATTGTCAAATAGCTCAGCCCACCCCTTGGCATTCTCAGGCTGAGCGAACATGTCGGGGATGTCATTCATTTGCTTTGGATGGTGGAAAGCAATGTGATCATCCCAGTCCCTTCACTGAATTTCTTGTCGGTGTTCGCCCTTTTTGGAAATGTTCCATGAGCCAGAGTTGAAGTAGTTAATTGCAGCCTTCGAAGTGTTTTGCTCCTTGTTGGCACTTCTCTAAGACTCGGTATATATTTGCAATGATTATGGGCACGATGCTGAATGACTGCTCACCGATCCCTTCCATTAAGGTCTTAGTTACCATAGCCAGCATGGTATGGATTCTCCCTTTCTTCATTGGAAACACGATCAGACCCAGGAAACAAAACATGAAGACGAAAACCCTGCGATGGATGTGTCCCAGGGACGTGATGGCAAACTCGTCCAGGTAGGTGCGGTAGGATTTGTTGTGACCGTACCTTTCATACAGGTAGTCAAAAGGGATATATGATTCCTTCAGGCATGTCAATTCTATATTCTTCTTCAAACCCATCATTTTAAGGAAACCCCTGCCTTTGCGGTTCTCAGGCATTAGCAAGCCCGGAGTCTCCCACACTAGATCGGCCAGTCCTCTTATCTCCTCTAGCAAGGGCATCGTTTCAATGTTCCCAAAGAGTAACACGACCCTTTCACAATCCCAAAATAGTGTAGCAGCTTCTATGATCATGTTGTTAGGTTGGATCTCCAAGAGGGATGGTAGATTTCCAAGATAATTTCTGACGAGAGTTTGATCACTAGAGTTAAAATCTCTCCACCAGCTTAGCAATCTTGGGTGGACGTTGGTGACCATGCCGAATCTGGGGACTTCATGCCTCATATTTCTGCAAGACAAATAAAGTTAGGCCCTTACCCCCACCAGACTCGACTATTTAATACCAACAATTAGCAGGAAGCATTTAGTTCTCTAAATAAATGCATAGAATGTGATGATGTCCGTTTGGGTTTTAGAGAAACCCAGGGGACTTTGGACAAGGCTATCTTAAAGGATCATTATGTGGACAACATAACTAACCCAGCTAGGTTTGACCATGATTCATGCACATTTTAACAGAGTAAGGTTTCTATAGGGTTTTAGACTGGTACCCTTGAGAGGACAACTCAAGGGGGAAGGCATGGAACTGTCGACTGCACTGCTAATCGACTAGTTTTACCGCAAATAAGCCTTTCTGAATTTAGGGGGTAATGATATAGGAAGAGCGCAACCACTCATTAAAAGTGTTGCTATAGTATTTGTTTGGCACGAGTGGAGTACGATGTTGAGCATGATTATGTAAGAAATAAAAGTATGTTGCCATGTATTTGCACGTTAGGAAAGCGATAAATACAACAGTTTTATAATTTAAAGTAGCAATAAAGGAAGGAAACAAGGAAGATATGTCAGTTTTTGCAGTTGAAAAAGAAATTAAATGCTTAAAGAATTTTAATCAAGTAATTGCACACAAGGGAGGTACAAATTCACAAGAACAATCTTAAATAGTAAAAGCCTAAATATTCCCAGTAGAGTCACCATGCTGTCGTGCACTCCCCCCACTTCCTTTTTCCATCCCTTTCCTCTGGAGAAGAGTTTCTGGGTTTCAACATTCATGGGGTGTGGTGACTCATTTCCTTTTAGGAATTAGGTATTTTGAAGAGTCGCCACCTAGTGACTTAAGGTGCATTACGACACCTATAGGGTTCATTTATAACAACATTTTGATAACCAGAGATAGGGTAAGGGCTTGAAATTATCCTAAGAGGAAAGTGTTAGGCACCCGTCAGGATCCACTAGCATGGTTCCCGGACAGACAGTTTTTTGTGAATTTGTGCAATTAGCAAGTAATCAAATAAGTCTCAAGTAAGAGGGGATTTAAGTTAAACACACAAGTGCAAACAATTATTGAAAAGGCAGGGTTTTGAAAAGAGTTATAATCTAAACATGCTTGCAAATGTAAAAGGTGTCTTAGGTTTGTTTGTAATAAGGATCACCTCAATGCAATACCCGGTATGACACTCCTCAGAAGAGGGGATACAGTGGTATTTAGCGCACCGGTCATCATGTCCATATCTACCCTTCCCAACCCATGAAGGTATTAAAGCGCGGATTGGTCTCGACCTCTATTGCATGCTATTACCCGTCCCATTCCTATCAGTCCCGGAGGAATTTAGGTCTACTATTCCTATAAGAGGGGGTTTCAGGCTGACTCTTAGGTTTAAAGGTAAAAAGGCTTAGTCGACATACAAAAACACGTAGGACTGCATATAAAGGGGAAACATGTAAGCAATTAGAAGGCTCATGTAAACCTCCGCAAATAATGCATATAAATAGCATGACTTAAACACAGTAAAGGTCTGAATTTTAAAATCCTAAAGCAGGGTTTGAGTCAGAACCAGATTCATTATATAACTCAGAAAAGAAGTCCGAATCAGGCTTTCCTGCTGGTTGTAGCAGTTGATAATTAAACAAAGGCATTTCAATTTTATTCTAATTATTACCTAAGGCTTGCCTAGGCGTAATAGTGATGTCCTATGAGCATGATATCTATATTGATTAGGAGTGCAGTAAAGCAATGATTAATTTTAAATGGATAACTTGAGATCCTATAGACATGCTTTCTAACGGTATTAATTTAAGGCAATGTTTGAAAACTTATTAAAGAGGCGACAAATTAATTAACTAATCTAATTCAGAATAAACAACGTGAACTAAACAACTTCCCAACTAAACTGGTTTTAAGTTCTATAGGCATGATTTCTATTATAGCCATTTAGATCCTATAGGCATGGTATCTAAGTATTAAAGCTGACTTTGGACTTATAGGCATGATTTCTAGGGAGACGAATCTGAATACATGTTGTAATGAAAACTGAACTTCAATTACTTACATCTATAGGCATGATATTTAATTATAAAGCTGATTTTAACCCTATAGACATGATCTCCATTAAAGCCATTTAGATCCTATAGACATGGTTTCTAATTGTGTGAAAGTAAAACATGCAGAATTTATTTTAAACCATAGCAGATCCTATAGGCATGTTATCTAATAGACTATATTTTGAATCAAAATAGACCCTATAGGCATGTTATTTACCTAATTTACCCACAATATACAACTACCCACCCTTTTCACTAATCACCCCGATAATTATTTACAAATTATTATAGACCAAATGATTGAATTACAAAAGAAGTGCAAAAATAAGAAGTTGCAACCATAGGAAGCCCGATCATGACTTCCTCTCTGAGTTATGTAATAAACCACTTCAAAAGCCAATATTGTTCCAAAGTCTTTCCCATATCTGGGTGTGTCAGAGTTCCCTAAGGACCTCAAGGGATCCCGGGCAGTGCTCACACCCAGATTTGCATAACCAGATAGAATAAGTGCAGTGTGGAAGGGCCAGCTCTTATGTGTCCAAGTTCAGAGGGAGCTCAAAGGGTCCCAAGGCAAGGCTCACATAAGAGGGGTAGAACCTAGATTCTAAGAATATAGTGGAAGTGCAGAACACATGTTGAAAGAGATTTATTTAAAAAGCTAGACTGATAGTCCATTTTGAAAGCAATTAGTGACAGAGGTGATTAAAATCAGTTGTAGTAGTAAACTCAAAACTACACAGAATCAGTAGTCATTCAAAGGGGTCAAAGGGGTTTGGGACACACATACATTTGATTGTAAACACATAGCCCCATTAAAGGTTTTAGGACTAGTTAGACATGCACAGCAATGGTTGATACTGGCATGATCACAGGCTAGTCAGAAAGAACATGAGCACATTGAGGGGATAAGGACTTGGGATGGCAAGTACACAATAACTTGACTGTAGATCCACAAGCAGAAGTAGACAAAAAGTAAGAAGGATTCCACAGACTAGCCTTGGCTTTCACCCGGCTTGACAAGGCAGTAGCACAAGTAGTAGTAAAGAAAGAGAGAGTTTTTGAGTGTATAAGTATGTGTTTTTGAACTCAACTGTTCGTGTGTTTAAAGAAAAGAGGGTACAATATTTATAGCTTTGAAAACAAGTAGAGAATAAGGTAACAAGTAAGTTTTTATCACAGACATGGAAATAATCACAATCAAAATCAATTAACTCAATTACTTCCCTTTAATTAAGGGATTACTGCTCAAACGGATACTAACAGGGTTAATTAAGGAAAGAAATCAGCTTGAGACAGATTAATTCTTCCATATAAGGGGGAAGTAAAAGTATAAGGTAAATATTTGAGTCTAAGTACAAAATATACTTTAATTTTGGGGAATGATTCAAGGTAAAACATCACAACAATTAAAGGAAGGGAATCAATCAATTTAAACAAATGAGTAAAAATTAGGGTTTATAAGGGAACCTTTTGCAATCAGTCGTAACATTGAGGAAATCAAGATCAATCAAGAAAGAATCATGACTCTGCACTTCAACATATAAATAGCAAGGAATGAACAAGCTATTAAACATGCAGGGTTGAACATATATACAAAAAAAGAGCAAATTAAATAAATAGACAGAAGTGACATGAATAGGCTAGGGACTATTCAAAGCATGGTAATCAACAAGGTCAAGTAGTCAGGGCTCACATGTAGAGCCAAAGCGAAGAAACCAGTCCAACAGGTAACGAATCTCAAGAACTCACAGTACTAAGTGAGGAAAACCTTTTAAGAAATTAGGGTTTCAACAATAGTCGAGTTTAAAAAATGGTAAGAACTCAGAACCAGATAAGTCAAACATGGAACAAGGATTCAAACACAAAGAACTTAATTGAACCAAACATGCATATGTAATAAGCAAAGAGAGTCTTTAGAAACCCAGATAGAACCAAATCACTTAGTTTTTTTTAACACGATGAACCAGGTAGAAGGAAAAATCATAAGCAAATCGTTTAAACACGGTAAAATCATAAGCTAACACTAAAAAAATCCGAGAAGAAATCTTTTAAGGGAGTTTAAGAAAAACCGTAATCGTTGAAAATGAAGAGTCACTTTGAAAGAAAATCGAAGAACCTTTGAGAAAATACTTAAAAGGTTCATAACATGCACAGATCTAAGACAAATCTGAAAGAAAATCGAAAAGCTCTTAAAGCTAGGGTTTCAGAGAACCTAGAAAAGTGAGAAAGACCTTGAAAAGTTACCGATCTAGCCAGAAAAGCTATGGATCTGACTCGAACAGTCATGGGTGGCCGGAAAAAGACAAGAGATAGAAGTTGAGCAAGGACTGGACAAGATCTCTTCGAGATCTATCTATAGAATCACGAAATAGGTAACCAGTAGACATAGGAGATAAGTACATGTCTCAAACTACCATGGGAGTCCATGGATTAGGCGGGGATTGAAAGAGATTAGGGTAGATTTGGGTGGCGGCGGCTAGGGTTTAGGTGAAGTTGTAGAGAGAGTTTGAGAGGAAGGGATTCAAGGGCGGCAGGTGGTGATAAATGATTTAAGTTAGGGGTCGTTTAGGAGTTAAAATGGTAAGGGCGATGGTGGCCGTTGATCTGAATGATCAACGGCCTAGATTAAAAGGGTAGGTGGGGGATACGGGTTTGGGTTGGTTAAAATTAGGTCAGGGTCGGGTTTAATTAAAATTGGGCAAGGGGGAATTGGGCTTGATTTGGGTTATAATTGAAATACAAAAAAATGGCTACGAGTTAAATGGCCATTTCTCTTTTAATTTTATAAAAAATAGTAAATAACTTTTGAAAACAAATTGAAAGCACTAAAATGATTTATAATATATAATTAATAATTTAAAAATATAGGATCCCATTTTATAAAATATAAAACCTAATTAAACCTTAAAAGGGCTAATATTGCAATTATATGCAATTTAGCTTTAAAAATACTAGATAAAATTATAAAAAATATGTAAAAATTACATTAGACATATTTTGATATAAATATAAAATTCAATAGATGTATTATCAAAAAATAATAATTTTGAAAATAATTATTGGGATTTTATGGATAAAAGGGGAGAAGATAAATCAATTAAACCTTTAAAAATGTTGGAAAAATAATAAAACATTTGGACTTGCTTATATATGCATATATATGCTATTTTGAAGTTATTTTGCATATTGAAAAATATATAGGGAAAATTGGGTATCAACAACCGGGGTAGAGGCTGAGGACACGCTCGTGGTGCAGTTAGAGCACCTGCGCGAGCTGCCATGGAGGAGCCACCAGCAGCTCCAGCCGGAGTCCAGTCACCTGATACGCCTACTGCTATAACTATTCCAGCTCTTCAAGAGCTTCTTGCACAGTTCGTGAGCATGTACACCACTCTAGCTCAGGCAGGGCTGATTCCCTTTGCTGCAGCCACATCCCAGGCCGGGGGAGGAGCACAGACTCCCGCTGCCTGCAATCCTGAGCAATGAGTCTAGGTTGATCAGATCCCAGAGGTTATACCGATACCGCCTGCAGTTCCAAATCAGCCCGAAGACAAGGCAACGACTTCAGAGGATGAGCAGCGGAGGCTTGAGAGGTTCAAGAAGTATAAGCCTCATGTATTCAGTGGTTTAGCATTAGATGATACCCTAGGATTTCTGGAGGAGTGTCACCATATCCTCCGCACTATGGGTATATCAGGATCTAGTGGGGTTTCTTTCATTGCCTTCCAGATTCGAGGAGTCGCCTACCAGTGGTGGCATACTTTTGAGTTGGACAGTCCAGCTGAGGCAGCAACCCTTACTTGGACTCAATTTTCAGATATGTTCCTGAGAGAGTTTATTCCTCAGAGCCTTAGGGACGCATAGCGCGAAGAGTTTGAGAATTTGCGCTAGGTCACTATGACTGTTACGGAGTATGCTGTGCGTTTCACTGACTTGGCTAGGCATGCACCAACTTTGGTGGCTACAGTTCGTGAGAGGGTTCAACGATTTATAGAGGGACTTATTCCCAGTATCAGGTCTAGCATGGCTCGTAAGTTGGAGTTCTTATCAATAGGTGGTGAGCATTGCTAGGAGAGTGGAGGGTATGCATACTCGGGATAGAGAGGAGAGCGAGGCCAAGAGGTCTCGAGAGTTGGGCCATTATTTTGGTGCCCGTGCTCCAGCTGCAGTTCGTCATGGTAAGGGTTATATGAGTCGGCCCGTTCAGTCAGCTCTTCCAGTATCCAGTGGTATTCTAGCTCCTCCTAGACCTTAGGAGCCTTAGTATGCACCTCCAGTATCTAGTGCACCTCCTATATGGGGTGCTTTTAGTGGTCAATCCAGTAGACCTGGCCCGAGCCAGTTATAGCCACCACGTCCTCCCAGAGCTTGTTTTGGGTGTGGTGATACATGCCACATGGTGAGGGATTGCCCCAGACATAGGAGGGGTGCACCTCCACAGACTTCTCAGCCACATCGTTCCTCACAGAGTTCCCAGGCTATGGTTCCAGCACCAGTTGCTACCCCACCTACTCAGCCAGCTAAAGGTGGTGGTCGGGGAGGTAGAGGTCGCCCTAGAAGGGGAGGCCAGGCCAGATATTATGCCCTTCCTGCCCCTACCGAGGTTGTCGCCTCCGATTCTATCATCACAGGTATTGTCCTGGTTTGTCATAGAGATGCATCAGTTCTATTCGATCCAGGCTCCACATATTCTTATGTGTCTTCTTATTTTTCCCCGCATTTGGGCTTATCTCGGGATTCTTTAAGTTTCCCTATTTATGTTTCTACTCATGTGAGGGATTCTCTTGTTGTAGATCCCGTTTATCGGTCGTGTTTGGTTGCTCTTAGTGGTTTTGAGACTAGAGCCGATTTATTATTGCTCAACATGGTAGATTTCGATGTTATCTTGGGCATGCACTGATTGTTGCCCCATTATGATATTCTTGATTGTCACGCCAAAGCCGTGACGCTGGCCATGCCAGGTGTACCGCGAGTAAGGTGGAGGGGTACTTTAGATCACACTCCCAGTAGAGTTATTTTTTTCCTTAAAGCTTAGTGAATGGTGGAGAAGGGGTGTGACGCGTATATGGCCTATGTGAGAGATGTTAGTGTTGATACCCCTACAATTAATTCAGTCCTAGTAGTACGAGACTTCCCTGATGTGTTTCCAGCTGATCTTCCGGGTATGCCACCCGATAGAGATATTGATTTTGGCATTGATCTGTTGCCGGGTACCCAACCCATTTCTATTCCTCCGTATCGTATGGCCCCTCCTGAGTTGAAGGAATTGAAGGATTAGTTACAGGAATTAATTTATAAGGGTTTTATTCTGCCTAGTGTATCACCTTGGGGTGCTCCTATCTTGTTTGTGAAGAAAAAGGATGGTTATATGTGTATGTGCATTGATTATTGCCAGTTGTACAAAGTTATAGCGAAGAACCTGTATCCTTTGCCTCGTATTGATTATCTATTTGACCAGTTAGAGGGTGCACGAGTGTTTTCTAAGATTGACTTACGTTCAGGTTACCACCAGTTGAAGATTCGGGAGCCAGATATCCTGAAGTCTGCTTTCAGGACTTGATATGGTCATTACGAGTTCCTTGTTATGTCATTCGGGCTGACCAATGCCTCAACAGCCTTCATGCATTTTATGCACAGTGTGTTCTGGCCATATCTTGACTCATTCATCATTGTCTTTATTAATGATATTCTGGTAAACTCCCGGAGTCGGGAGGATCATGAGCAACACCTGAGGACAGTGCTTCAGACTTTGAGGGAAAAAAAGTTATAGGCAAAGTTCTTGAAATGTGAGTTTTTGGTTGGATTCTGTGGCATTCTTAGGTCACGTGGTATCGAGTGAGGGTATACAGGTGGATCCAAAGAAAGTGGAAGCAGTGCAGAGTTGGCCCAGACCATCCTCAACTATAGATATCCGCAAACTAACTGACCTAGAAGGGTTTTCATCTATTGCCGCACCTATGACCAGACTGACCTAGAAGGGTGCTCCATTCGAATGGATGGAAGAGTGTCAGGCGAGCTTCCAGAAGCTCAAGACAGCTTTGATTACAACCCCAGTTTTGATATTGCCTACAGGTTCGGGGTCTTATACTGTCTATTGTGATGCCTCGAGGATTGGCCTTGGAGCAGTATTGATGCAGGATGGTAGGGTGATTGCCTATACGTCCAGACAGCTTAAGGTACATGAGAAGCAGAAGGATCTTAATTTACGCCAGAGAAGGTGGTTAGAGCTATTGAAGGACTATGATATCACTATCTTGTATCACCCAGGCAAGGCCAATGTGGTGGTCGATGCTTTGAGTCACCGGGTAGAGAGTTTGGGGAGTTTGGCTTATTTACCAGTAGTGGAGAGGCCCATGGCGATGGATGTTTAGGCCTTAGCTAGCTAGTATGTGAGATTGGATCTTTCGGAGCCCAGTCAGATTCTAGCTTGTGTGGTCTCTCGGTCTTTCTTATTTGATCGTATCAGGGAGCGTCAATATGATAACCCTCATTTGCTCGTCCTCAAGGACAAGGTTCTGCGCGGTGATGCCAGAGATGTGACTATTGGTAATGACGGGATATTGAGGATGTAGGGTCGGGTATGTGTACCCAATGTTGATGGGCTTTGGGAGTTGATTCTAGAGGAGGCCCATAGTTCGCGGTATTCCATCCATTCGGGTGACGCAAAGATGTACCAGAATTTGAGGCAGCACTATTGGTGGAGGCGTATGAAGAAAGATATAGTTGGGTTTGTGGCTAGGTGCCTCAATTGTCAGCAGGTGAAGTATGAGCACCAGAGACCGGGTGGGTTGCTTTAGCAGATAGAGATTCTAGAATGGAAGTGGGAGTAGATCACCATGGACTTCGTAGTTGGGCTTCCACGGACTTTGAGAAAGTTTGATGCCATTTGGGTGATTGTGGATCGGCTGACCAAGTCCGCGCACTTCATTCATATGTGTACTACCTATTCTTCAGAGTGATTGGCAGAGATTTATATCCCGGAGGTTGTTCGTCTACATGGTATTCCCGTTTCCATCATTTCAAATAGAGGTATTCAGTTCATATCACGGTTCTGGAGGGTCGTACAATATGAGTTAAGTACTCGGGTGGAGTTGAGCACATCATTTCACCCCCAGACGGACGGACAGTCCGAGCACACTATTCAGATTCTTGAGAATATGCTTCGTGCGTGTGTGATGAAGTTTGAAGGTTCTTGGGATCAGTTCTTGCCGCTTGCAGAGTTTGCCTACAACAACAGCTATCAGTCCAGCATTCAGATGACACCGTATGAGGCCTTGTATGATAGGCGGTGTAGATTCCTGGTGGGTTGGTTTAAGCCGGGTGAGGCGATATTATTGGGCATAGACTTGGTCTAGGATGCTTTGGAGAAGGTTAAGGTGATCCAAGATAGACATCGTACAGCCCAGTCCAGACAGAAGAGTTACGTGGACCAGAAGGTTCGTGATATTTCCTATATGGTTGGAGAGCGGGTTCTGCTTTGAGTTTCACCTATGAAGGGCGTTATGAGATTTGGGAAGAAAGGGAAGTTGAGTCCGAGGTTTATTGGTCCTTTTGAGATATTGAGACGTGTTGGGGAGGTTGCTTATGAGCTTGCTTTACCTCCCAGCTTGGCAGGAGTTCATCCGGTATTTCATGTTTCGATGCTCCGGAAGTATCACGGCGATCCGTTGCACGTATTGGATTTCTGTTCAATCCAGTTGGACAAGGATCTATCTTATGTTAAGGAACCAGTGGCAATATTGGATAGGCAGGTTCGGAAGCTGAAGTCAAAGAACATTGCATTAATGAAGGTTCAGTGGCGGGTTTAGCAGGTCGAGGAGGCTACCTGGGAGATCGAGCAGGATATGCGCAGCCGTTACCCTCATCTTTTTACCACTTCAGGTATGTCTCTATGCTAATTCAAGGATGAACGAATGTTTTAAGAGGGGGAGGATGTAACGACCCGGCCGGTCGTTTTAAGAATTAACGCCCCGATCCCCTATTAACTGCTTTCCCCGTATTTGTTTCTGCTATTTTGATTTGCCAGGATGATTTGTTTTGAGTTTCGGAATGTTTTGGGACACTTACTCCCTAAAAGAGAGCTTAAGCTTTGAAATTTGGACTGTAGTCGAAGCAATGTGAAGACGACCTCAAAATGGAATTCCATCGGTTCTATTAGCTCCGTTGGGTGATTTCAGGCTTAGGGGCATGTTCATATTGTATTTTGGAGGTCTGTAGCTTAATTAGGTTAGAAATGCCGAAAGTTGAATTTTTGAAGTTTCCGGTTCGATAGTGAGATTTTAATATCGGGGTCGGAATGGAAGTTCGGAAGTTGGAGTAGCTCCGTAGTTTTGAATGTGACGTGCTTGCAAAATTTCAGGTCATTCGGACGAGGTTTGATAGACTTTTTGATCGAAAGCGGAATTTGAGAGTTTTTGGAGTTCTTAGGCTTGAATCCGATGTTAATTTAGTATTTTGATGTTGTTTTGAGCGTTCTGAAGGTTGGAACAAGTTTGAATGATGTTTTAGGATTGGTTGGCATGTTTGGCTGAGGTCCTGGGGGCCTCGGTTGTATTTCGGATGCTCAACGGGTCATTTTTGGACTTAGAGAATTGCAGAAAAATGCAGCAGGTCTCCAGTTCTGGTTTCCTTCTTCGCGTTCGCGAGTGGGGTTTTGTGTTCGCGGAGGAGCTAGGGCTGGTGGAAGCTTAATGCTTCGTGTTCGTGATAATGGTCCCGCATTCGCGAAGCTGTGAGGTCATATACCTACGCGTTCGCGAAGAGGGTCCCACGTTCGCGTAGGAGAGGAGAAAGTTGCTACTATGTTCGCGACAAGGATAGCGCGTTCGCGATGAAGGAAATCTGAGCCAAACAAAGTTGTGCGTTGTGAACGCGAGGGTCTTTCCGCATTCGCAAAGAAGGAATTAGCTGGGCAAATTATAAAATTTCAAAATCGATGGTTTAGCCATTTTTATCAAAACTAGAGTTTGGGAGCTCAGATTTGAGCGAGATTTTGAGGGATTTTCAGAGATATCGATTGGGTAATGATTCATAACTCCTTTTTGCTTATAACCCATTAATCTAAATGTGAATTCATCATCTAATTTCAGATTTGGGGTGAGAAATTGGGAAAAATTTAGAAAAGTTCTTAGGCCTTATTTTCGAGTTTTGATTGGGAATTTGACATCGGATTTGGATAATTTTGGTATGGTTAGACTCGTGAGTAAATGGGGTTCATAATCCATAATTTTTGCCCGATTCCGAGACGTGGGCCTGGGGCCTGGGGGACATTTTGGGCATTTTTCTTAATTTCGCGTCTTAGCTTCGAATTAATTAGTGAAATTAGTTACTTGAAGTTATATTTACATGATGCAATTGATTTGAATAGATTGGGCTCATTTGAAGTTGAGTACTCGTGGCAAAAGCGTGATTTCGGGTTGATTTTTGAGTCAGTTCGAGCTAAGTGGCTTGTCTAACCTTGTGTGGGAAAACTCCCCTGAGGATTTGGTGCTGTTGATATATGAAATGCCTTGTGCGTGATGTGACGAGCGCGTACATGTGCTAATTGTTGAAAAACTTATTTTCATTAAGTAACTATAACTGTGTTTTTCTTCCTTGTTGTACATTACTTGCAATTTAAACCTATTGTTAGATTAAAGAAGCATGTCTAAGTGACTTAATTGCTTTATTTGTTCAAACTGCTTTATTTGAATTCTATGCATCATGCTAGGTTAGAAAATACATGTTTTACCTTGGTAGGGAATTGGATTGAACTGAATATTCTTCGTGTTGTTGATATGTGTTTACTTTGGGACTACGAGACAGTATACCGGGAGATCCCCCTGTTTGTTTACTTTGGGACTACGGATCGGTATTCCGGTAGATCCCCCTGCACATTTATATTTAGGACTACGGGACAGCACCCGGTAGATCCCCTGTAGTAGATATTGACTTTGGGACTACGATTGGTATTCCGGGAGTTTCCCCTGCATCATTATGAATCGGACTACGGGACGGTATTCCGAGAGATCCTCTGGACATTTACGTTTAGGACTACAGGACGGCATCCCGGGAGATCCCCTATTGCTATCTCTGTGTACTAAGTTAGATTCCTTCTGTGCTTTTAATTGATATAGATTGTTAGCACTTAGATTATATTATCGTATTTTATACTGTTTACCTTGTTTATTTCATCTATAATAAGTAGGGCCCTGACTTCCTCGTCACTACCCGACCGAGGTTAGGCTTGGCACTTACTGAGTACCGTTGTGGTGTACTCATACCCTTTATGCGTATATTTTTCATGTGCAGATCCAGGTTCTTCGGCTCAGCCCTACCATCCTTGAGGCGAGGCGATCCTTCAGAGACTTCCAGGTATTTCTGCTGTGTCCGCAGACCAAGGAGTCCCTCTCCATTCTCTCTTGTAGTTACAACCCTTCTGTATTTACTTTGTTTTAGACATTCTGGAGTTAGAGCACTATGTAGTATCCTTAGCTTGTGATTTCATGAGATTCCGGGTTTCGGGAAGTTTTTCAATTTTTGGTATTTTATTTAGAGCACTATGTAGTTAGAGCACTTTGTTTTAGACACCTACTTTTTTCCGCATTTTATTTCTTTTTCCGCAATTGTTAGGCTTACCTAGTCGTAGAGACTAGGTGCCATCACGACAGTTCACGCAGGGCGAACTTGGGCCGTGACAGTATGACACATCATTTTCTAACATTTTTATGTCATTTCTTTTCTGTTTTAAATTATTCGGTATTCACTTGTTTCATTAATTTAAAGTTACGTCGTAGAACCTATTAAGGAAAATTGCCTCATATTCTGAACTTTCTTCATTTTTAGGGATCAAATCTGAATTTAGTGATTAATGGTGAAAAGATTCTATACGTTTTATCAAACTAGATCTAAATGAGTATAAAACTTTTAAAAATTATATAAATATTATTTTTGAATTAAAATAAATTTATAAATTTATTTCAACAAAGAATATTGATTCTTTATAGCTAATTCAATAAGGAATATCAATTTATACCTTTCGCTCTCTATGTTTTCTTTTAGCTCTTTTAACTACTATCTTAAATTACTTATGAATAAATGCATCTAAGTTATTTCCAATATATAAATTTATTTTATTTATTTTTTACTTTTCGAGTATTGTAATTGGATTTGTAATTTAATATGTGTATAAATGTAACGACCCACCTGTTGTTTTGAGCTATTGCATTTCGCTTGCTAGTTCTCGGGCATCACTAGCCCCGTGTGTTGTATTATGACTTATGTAAATCATCAGTTTTGGTTTTCAAGATAATCAGAATAGAATTGGAAGAACAATTCTCAGTTTGAAGCTTTAAATTTGAAAGGTTTGACCAAGTTTTGACTTTTTAGTATTCGATCTCGGATTTTGATTTTTATGATTTGGTTAGCTCCGTTAGGTGATTTTGGTCTTGGGAGCGCGTCCGGAATGTATTTTGGAGGTCTGTGGTAGATTTAGGCTTGAATTGGCGAAATTGAAAATTTGGCATTTTCCGATCGACAGTGAAAATTTTGATATCGGGGTCCCGTTATGTCATTTGTGACGTGTGTGCAAAATTTCAGGTCATTCGAATGAGGTTTGATAGACTTTTTGATCGAATTCGAAATTCAGAAGTTTTGGAATTCTTAGGCTTGAATCTGAGGATGATTCGATGTTTTGATGTTGTTTTGAGCATTCCGAAGGTTGGAACAAGTTTGAATGATGTTGTGGGATGTGTTGGCATGTTTGGTTGAGGTCCCGAGGGCCTCGGGTGAGTTTCAGGGTGGTTTCGGACCATTTCTAGGCCATTTCTAGTTGTTGTTTTTTGGCTTCTAGGGTGTATTGTGCGTTAACATAGATCTGACCGCGTTAGCATAGAGAAAATTTGGAAAAATGGAGTTGTGCTATGTGATCGCATAAGTCTTCCCGCGATAGCATAGAGTAAAATCTATGCTGCATTGACCCGACTTTGGAATCTTATATCTCATGATCTATAAGGATTTTGAAGATGATCCAAAAATTAAAGTTGTTGTTCTTGATGTCTAGTTTTCAGAAAATTAAACAAATTATAATTTGGAGTTTTGTACAAAAAGTTATAATTATTATACTAGAGGCTGTCCGGAAGAGCTGGAGAAGGCTGTTGGAAAAATTTGTTCTACGCGATCGCGGGGGAATGGCCGCGATCGCATAGGGTATAAGAAGGGCTGGAAAATTTTGTGCTTTGCTATCGCATTAGTTTGTCCGCGATAGCATAGGGTAAATGCCTGGGCAGATTATAAAGTACTCTATTTCGAAGATTTCGACCATTTTTGCATTTTTGGAGCTATGGAGCTCGGATTCAGGCAATTTTTGAAGGAATTTTCAGAGGATTGATTGGGGGAAGTGTTCTTCACTCTGGATTGGTTAAATCTCATGATTATATCTTGATTCTTATCATTTAATTTGGGAATTTGGGGTGAAAATTGGGAAAAATGGAGGAAGGGTTGAAGAGTTGATTTTGGGGAGTTGGATGGTCATTTAATGTCGGATTTTGGTGAATTTGATATGGGCAGACTCGTGAGCGAATAGTTTTTCAGTTTTGTGATTTTTATCGGATTCCAAGACGTGGGCCCGGGGGGCGGGTTTGAGCCAATTTCGGAATTTTTGAGTTAATTTGATTATTTTCGCTTGGGCTTTGTTCCTTTAGCGTATATTGATGACAATGTACTGATTTTGGTTAGATTTGGAGCATTTAGTGGCCGATTCGAGAGGCAAAGGCATCGCGGGCTAGAGTTTGGACCGATTTGAGGTAAGTAATGATTGTAAATGCTGTCATGAGGGTATGAAACCCCGGATTTCACATCGTTATGCTACTTTGAAGTGACGCACACGCTAGGTGACGAGTGTGAGGACGTGCACCGCTAGGGATTATGACTTGGTCCGTCCCGTATGACTGTTAAGTCGCGTATTTGATTGAAAACTGTTTGATATCATTGTGTTTTGGAAATTATTACCATATTTTGGGCGGAATGCCATATTTGGGCCTCGTGCCAACTGTTTTGGACCCTTGGGGATTTTTACTACTATTCTTTACTGTTTTGACTTCATATTTGTACTCAATCATGTTGTATTCTACTATTTTTCATAACTCAGCTATATTTACTCATTTTTTATATTTTAAATGATATTTTGGCTGAGCATCATGTTTTACTGTTGCCCGAGTGGCTTGAGAGATTTCGGAACAAGTGAGGTCGAGGGCCTGTGTTGTGAGGATATTATAGGATCGGGCTGCGCGCCACAACAGCGTGGTTCTGATTTATGATTATGAGACCGAGAGCCTGATTTGTTATGCCACGAGGTGACTTGATATGAGGTCGAGAGCCTGTTTGATTATGCCACGAGATGGCTTGTTATTGCGCTTGGGCCGTAAAGGGCCCCTTCCGGAGTTTGTACACCACCAGTGAGCGCGGGTACCCAGTGTGAGTGATATGATGTAGCCCGATGGGCTGTTGTTGTTTCGTATTGTAGCCCGAGGGGCTGTTCTTGATCCATGTTTTGCCCGAGGGGCTGTTCTTGATTCATGTTATGCCCGAGGGGCTGATTACGAGTGATTGTGAGATAGCCCCTCCTGGTTTTGTTGATATTATGCCCGAGGGGCGGTTTATGGTATATGTTTGTCCGAGAGGCTGTTTACGTTTTCTATCATTTATACTCACTGTTTTATCACTCGTTTGAAACTATTGAAAGTTCTTTGAAAAGGTTTTTACCGAAACTGAGCATGATTTTTGAAGTAAATGATTTCTTTACTGTGTTGGAAATGTCCTACTTTTGTTGGAGCATTTTGATGTGATTGACGTGTTTTCTTACTGCTCAGTTTTCATTTACCTTTATTACTTACTGAGTTGGAGTACTCACATTACTCCCTGCACCTTATGTGCAGATTTAGGTATTTCTGAACCCGGTAGCGGGTGTTGATTGCTTAGTGACAGAGTCATTGGAGTTATCAAGGAAGTTGCCCGACGTTCGCAACCCTGCTCTTCTCCCTCTTGTATTCCTTAAATTGTTTTAGTATATTTTCAGACCCTAGTATATGCTCGCGACTTGTGACACCCCGATGTCGGGCTTGTGTATTTATTCCGCACTGTCCATTTAGACTTACATTATGAGATATCTGATTGAGTAAAGACTTAAAAATGATTGTTATTGATTAAATGGTTAATTCGGGAGTTGTGTCGGCTGGTCTAGTTTCACGATAGGCGCCATCACGACTAGGTCGGTTATAGGGTCGTGACAATAAATTTATAATATGTATTCAACTTATTCAAATAATTAACTTAAAGTACATTATAGTACTTATTACTTTAAATTAAAATACCATTATTATTTTCAAAACGTAAGCACGTCGTGTTAAACTTATTTGTATATTTTCATACTCGACCTGTTACTGATATTGTCACCTTTTGTCTTTTTGTCTTCTTGAGCCGAGAGTCTTTTGGAAATAGCCTCTCTACTCCTTCGAGGTAGGGGCAAGGTCTACGTACACATTACCCTCCCCAGACCCCACTAATGGGAATTCACTAGGTCGTTGTTGTTAAGATTAGATATAAAATTTTATTAGTAGATTTCTGACACGTTTATATACATTTTGTCTAATACACATAAGAAAAAGTCATAATTAATTTACACAATTTATTTAAAGAAAGGATTTATAAGTAAATTTTTATTTGGTTTTAAATTACTAAAATTTAGGAGTTTCTATATATGTAGTTCAAATAAGGGAAGATTTAATGATCAAAATTTAGTTGATTTTAAAGTCCTAAATATTAGTAGAATAATTAAATTACAATTATAACCAATATAAAATCTATTTTTAAATGATAAAAAAAGCGAATGACATTTCGCTAATTGGCTTCGTGCTAGGATATGCGCGATGCGCATGTACCTTCTATCCATGCATATAAAACTATAAAAAATATATAAGCCGTTAAAAATAAGATTTTAGAAATCTAAGCTCTTGAATATGACAAATATTGAGCCTACTTAGTCAAAAAAAAGAAGCGGATGACCTATCTAATGTTACGCGGCGCCTTCCTGAGATTCCTTGGAAGGGCGACGTAAGGCTAAGCAACTGATGTCAGTGCAGTTACTGTCCGCCAACTGAGGTCCCCTCTGTACGCTAGATTAGATTGTTAGTACCGTACGGGAAAATCAATGTCAAGATCAATTGAGAGAAAAGGAATGAGAATTGAGAATGAAAGAAAGCTTGATTGCATTAATGAAAGCTATTACAGAAAGGCAACGCGGTGTCGAGGGGGAGAGACACCAGTACAGAGAAATGTTTGCTTGCTAGAAAGTTTGATTGCTTGATCCCCCTAATAATGCTTAAAAAAATCCAAAGCTATAAGACTAGACTTGATTAAGCTAGAGAAACATAATGGAAGCACATGGAATAAAACTACTCTATATTTACAATGAAAAAGACTTAGTTTGCTATAAGGCAGAAAACAGGTCCGCTGTCAGCAGCATAGTCTTTGGCATCAGGGTCTGCACGCGCGGCGTTGTCTGCGCGCGCGGCGCTGTTGGCATCTGCCTGCGGTTGGGCGCTGGCGAGGGATATCGGTGGGGCGACAGAGGCACATGCGCGCTTGTCACTTGGCGCGGCCAAGACCACAGGGCTGTCCGTGGATCTAGGCATTGGAAGGATTGCTAGGACGCCACGGGGCGCGCCCAAGGGGTCATGGGGCATGGCTGGAAAGCCGCCCATGACATTCTCCCCCACCTGAGTTGGCGACGTCCTCAGTGCCTTACTTGCAAGATAATCTTCAATTAGGCTCTTGTAGGCTTTGAGGTTTGTTCCCCTCTCCCAAGTGTTCTCCTCTGCATCACAGCCCTGCCATTTCACCAAGAACTCTTGGTGATCTTTCCTTGAGGCATGAATCACTCTATCATCAAGGATAGCTTCAACACACCTTTTCCCGGTTGAATTGGGCCCTCTAATACTGGGTATTGTGAGTTGGCTCCTTGAAGGATCCTCCGTGTCTTCCCGAAAAGGTTACAGGAGGCTGACATGGAAGACAGGATGAATTTTCCACCAAGCTGGGGTATCCACCCGGTATGCAACTTTCCCCATGCGCCTTTCAATGGACAAGGGTCCAATGTATTTTTGCAATAAGCGAGGGTCATGGACCCCCGCAAATAAGTAACGCTTTGGAATTTTGACCATCACTTTGTCTCCTACCTGGTATTCAACAAAGCGACGATTCTGATCAGCATGCCTCTTCATCCGCTTTTGAGCCTTGACAAGATAGCTCCGCACTATCTCCAAATTTTGCTTCCACTCTTTAGAGAAGCTAGCAGCTCGAGGAGATTTAGACATATTTGGTGCATTGACGGTGTGTGGGAGTAGCGGTTGCTGTCCGGTAACAATTTCAAAAGCGCTTTTGTTTGTACTAGAGCTCTTTTGTGAATTGAAACACAGTTGAGCAGCATCCAGAAGCTTCACCCAATTCTTCTGCGATCCGGTTACAAAATGACGCAAATATTCCTCCAACATACCATTGAACCGCTCCGTCTGGCCATCAGATTGCGGATGAAAACTTGAGCTGTGATTCAGCTTCGACCCAAGACACTTAAAGAGTTGGGTCCAAAAGTTGCTAGTGAAGCGTGAGTCACGATCACTAACAATATCTTTGGGTAGGCCCCAATATTTGACGACATGAGAGAAGAAGAGTCGAGCTGTATCTTCTGCTGATATATATTGTGGGGCAGCAATAAAGGTAGCATATTTGGAAAACCGATCTACCACAACCAAGATAGTTGTTAGATCTCCGACCTTGGGCAATCCGGTGATGAAATCCAGGGAAACACTTTCCCAAGGTCTCTTTGGGACAGCTAGTGGTTCCAAGAGTCCCGCCTGTGTTAAGCGGTCTGACTTGTCCTTCTGGCATACTAGACAAGTCTTCACATACTGAGCAACGTCATCGGCCATTTGAGGCCAATAATATGCACGGCGAAGTAACGCCATGGTGCGTTCTTCACCGGGATGGCCGGCCCACAGAGTATCATGACATTCCGCTAGAAGAGTCCTTCGTAGATCTCCTCCTTTAGGAACATAAAGTCGGTTCCCTTTCACTTTCAGAAAACCATCTTCCATGTAGAACTGGCGAGTCTTGCCTTGTCCTACCAAATCAACCAAATACTGTGAAGCAGGATCTCTGATGAGTAGATCTTGTATCTGGTCCTTGATGGAGGTGGCTACCTCGCTCCCCCTTAGGGTGGCAAGTAGGCACACCGATGCTAGATCAGCTCTCCGACTGAGCGCATCAGCAACATGATTGGTCTTCCCACTTCGGTACTCCAGGTTGAAGTGGAATTCAGCTAGGAGTTCCTGCCACCTGGCCTGTCGACCATTCAACTTCGGCTGGGTCATGAAATGGCTAACAGCTGTGTTGTCTGTCTAACCACGAACGGGGTTCCCAGCAGATAACTCCTCCAGAGGCGCAAGTAGTGGACGATAGCCAATAATTCTTTCTCATGGGCGGCATAGCGCTGCTCTGCATCTTTTAGCTTCCGGCTCTCGTACGCCACAGGATGCCCTTCTTGTAGCAAGACGCCACCGAGGGCATAGTCAGATGCATCTGTTTGTACTTCGAATGGCTTGGCCAGATCAGGAAGGGCCAAGACGGGGCTACTAGACATAGCCGCTTTCAATGCGTTAAAGGCCTCCGCTCGCTTGGGTCCCCATTCCCAAGGCGTGATCTTCTTGAGGAGTTCTGTCAATGGTACTGCAATGAGGGAGTAGTTTTTCACGAATCGCCGATAGAAATTGCATAGACCAAGGAACGCCCTCAAGGCATGGATATCCTTAGGTGGCGGCCAATCTGTGATTGCCTGAATCTTATGCTGGTCCATCTTGATCCGCCCTTCCTCGATGACATGTCCGAGGAAGTCAATTTGCTTTTGAGCAAAGGAGCACTTAGATAGCTTCGCATATAGTTCATGCTCCCGCAATCGAGCTAGGACCTTCCGCAAGTGCATCAGGTGTTCCTCCAATGTTTGGCTATATACCACAATGTCATCCAAGTAGACCACCACGAATTCATCAATGTACTCTCGAAAGACTTGGTTCATCAAAGTGCAAAACGTAGCTGGGGCGTTAGTCAAGCCGAATGGCATAACCAGGAAATCGTATAACCCATATCTTGTCACACAGGTCGTCTTGTGCTCATCACCCTCTGCAATCCGAACTTGCCAATAACCTGTCTTCAGGTCTATTTTGGTGAACACCGTCGCACCACCCAGTCTATCGAACAAGTCTGCCATTAACGGAATAGGGTACTTGTTCTTCACAGTAATTTTGTTTAGAGCCCGATAGTCCACACAGAGTCGTAGACTACCATCATGTTTCTTTTGGAATAGCACAGGGGACCCGTATGGGGATTTGGAGGGCACGATAATCCCTGTGTCTAGCATTTCCGTCAATTGTCTCCGAAGCTCGGTGAGTTCGGGTTGTGACATTCTGTAAGGCGCCCGGGCAGGTGGCTTCGCGCCCGGCACCAGCTCAATTTCATGATCCACAGTGCGCCTAGGCGGTAGTCGCTTTGGCATGTCTTGTGGCATGACATCTTCAAACTCTAGTAGTAGCTCCTTCACGGGTTCAGGAATGGGACCCGAGGAGCATTCTACATCTTCGATGCAGAGGGTTGCCAGGAACGTAGGTTCGTTTCTTTTGACCCCCTTCTTCAACTGCAAGGCCGAGATGTTTTCAACGGCCATCTTCATGGGCATGCACGGGATAACGCAGGGCTTGGCCCCGTTTGCTCCCATCATCAGTAACATGTCAGCATACGGTACAGGCATGGTGTTGGTTTGCCTCAGGAATTCCAATCCAACTATCAACTCGAAGTCATCTATGATCACCACGCGCAAGTTGAATTTTCCTTCGTAAGGGCCAAGCTTCATCGGTACTTCTTTGGCTATTCCACCCACTGGCTGGGGAGGTGAGTTGATAGCCTTGACACGGCCTCTACCTTTCCCTACGACTAGACCAAGGCGCTCCACCTGAGTCGAGGCTAAGTAGTTGTGGGTAGCACCCGTGTCTACCATGGCCCGAATGGGCTTGCCATTCACCTTCATCTCAACGAACATTAAGGTCCTCTCGTGCTTAAGAGGAGTCTCATCATCCGCCTTCTTTTTCCCTTTCTTGGTGACGGGACATGGGTCCTTCTTCTTACGGATACCAGCACTAGTCTCTGCTAATGCCTCAGAAATGGAGCCAACAATTGCATTGAAGGCACCTACGGGTTCAGTCTGATCCGCATCGTCTGAATCGTCATCTGTCCCATCATCAAAAGTCTGATGGGCATTCATCTGTGCATGTGGGCACTCATTGTTCCAATGTGGTCCGCCACAATGACGGCACCCTGAAGGAGGCTTCCTCCCCCGATCATTGTTATTAGACACAACACTGTTGCTGCCTGTGGAGGTAGCCTTAGGGTTGAGCCCCGATCTCCCCCACTTCTGCTAGGGACACCATTGCTAGACTGGCCCCCTTTGAATCCCGCTCGGGCAGGCGGTTGAGGCCTATCCTTCCGAGCTTCCATTTAATAGTACCCAAGGTATTCAGCTGCTTGGATCGCCTTGGGCAGGGTATCTACCCGTTGTCTTTGTAGCTCCATACGGGCATAAGGTTTCAGCCCTTCTAGGAAAGTGAAGAGCTTGTCTTTGTGCCCCATGTCGCGTATGCTTAGCATGAGCGCGGAGAATTCCCGCACGTAGTCCCGCACAGATTTGGTCTGGCGGAGCTCCCATAGCTTTCTCCTTGAATTGTATTCAACATTTTCGGGGAAGAACTGTAGGCGTATGAATGCCTTCAGTTCTGCCCATGTTTCGAGAGCATCTTCACCGGCCTTGATGGCTTCGTATTTCACCCGCCACCAGAGTTTAGCATCACCCTAAAGATACATGGCAATGCGTTCCCTCGTCCGATGTCGAGCCTAGGCTCTGATACCAACTGTTACGCGGCGCCTTCCTGAGATTCCTTGGAAGGGCGACGTAAGGCTAAGCAACTGATGTCAGTGCAGTTGTTGTCCGCCAACTGAGGTCCCCTCCGTACGCTAGACTAGATTGTCAGTGCCGTAGGGGAAAACCAATGTCAAGAGAAAATGAGAGAAGAAGAATGAGAATTGAGAATGAAAGAAAGCTTGATTGCATTAATGAAAGCTATTACAGAAAGGCAACGCGGTGTCGAGGGGGAGAGACACCAGTACAGAGAATTGTTTGCTTGCTAGAAAGTTTGATTGCTTGATCCCCCCTAATAATGCTTAAAAAAAATAATCCAAAGCTACAAGACTAGACTTGATTAAGCTAGAGAAACATAATGGAAGTACATGGAATAAAACTACTCTATATTTACAATGAAAAAGACTTAGTTTACTATAAGGCAGAAAACAGGTCCGTTGTCAGCAACATAGTCTTTGGCATCAGGGTCTGCGCACGCAGCGTTGTCTGCGCGCGCGGCGCTGTTGGCATCTACCTGCGGTTGGGCGCTGGCGAGGGATATTGGTGGGGCGACAGAGGCACATGCGCGCTTGTCACTTGGCGCGGCCAAGACCACAGGGCCGTCCGTGGCGCTAGGCATTGGAAGGCTTGCTAGGACACCACGGGGCGCGCCCAAGGGGTCATGGGGCGCGGCTGAAAAGCCGCCCATGACACTAAGCATGACAATAACCAAGATAATCTTGAAAATTTAGTGTTATTATGTATCTCGTTCTTTTATATTAATTTTGTATCAAAATAGTCGTTTAGGTACCATATATTCTAAGACAAGTTAACTACAAACAGAAGAAAAGTTACCGATAGATAAATTGTGTAGTTAAATAATAAAATTCATCGCTAATCCTACTTGGTGATAGAATCAGTTATCTATTATAAAAAATCATATTAGCTACAAGATGAATTTTGTAACTAATTCTTGTTTTGTAAAGTTAAATTATGTAACAAACTTTCGTAGTAATAATATTAGTTTCTTTTTTACCAAAAAATAAAAGTCCTTTTCCATTTATTTATTTTAACATATGCATTGAGGTAATTTAGGTATTTCTATAAATTAAATTATGATAATTAATTTGTTATCACAAATTAGTGATTACTATTTTTCTCAACAATAATTACTATTCAAAACCTAATGCCATAATAAATTTTAACGAATTTAACAACCAAGCTTCTAAGAAAATACTTATGATTTAAATTTTAAAAACAACAAATAAATCATATGAAAAAAAAAAGATAAAGGCAAAATTGGTCTTTATGATTAAACAAGGACAAAGAAAAAAAAATATCACACAAACACGCAAAGTTTTCTTGTTGGAACTTTCCTCCTTATTTTGCATTCTCTTATGTCTTAATATATTGTATCCTTATTAGGGAAAGATATCAAACACTAAATTATATTCGTTTTTTTAGAACTCCTAAATATAAGGAAAGTTTTTTTACTTTACAATTTTATCCAATGTAAATATATTTTTAAAGAGTAAAAAAGGTGAAACATTTCACTAAATGTTTTCATGATTTTAATAGAGTATAAATTACTCCATAGTATAAAGCTAGTAGTATATTTGCCCAAAGTTTTCTTTTTCTTTCTCCTCCACACAAACTCTCCCCCCCCCCCCCAACACCACCACACCCTAGAGAGGGGAAAACATAAATAGTCGATGATCAGTATGCTTCATTATTTAACAACGTCGACAACTTTTGTTTTAATCGTATTGGTTGAAAAACAATTTTTACAATTTTTCTTTTGAAACCCCCAAAAACAAGTATTTAAAAAAAATTGAAGCAACAGCAACAGTAAGATGAGCAATGTAAAAAGTACTAACTAATAACAAGAAAGGTTTTCGCAATATTTAAAGAAAAATTTCCAATATTTTTTTTACTCTCGGAAGAAATTTTTTGGCCATATATACCACTACATTTCTTTCTTTTCTTATGTATAGACATTAGTCATTAGGTATTCAAACCTACTAGCATAATTAATTTGTCATTGATAATTTGTGGACCTTTATTCTTTTTTCATGTTGTAGGTAACCATAGACAGAGGCAGTATAGATGACGAGTTCAATTGAATTTATAATTTTCGATGCGGAATAAAAATTTATGTGTAAAATTTACTAAGAGCCCATTTCGATTGGCTTGTTTTAAGTGCTTTTAAGTCAAAATCGCTTTTAAGCCATTTTGAAGTGTTTGGATAAAGTAAAAAAAGTATTTTTAAACACTTGTTTTTAAGCTAAAATGACAAAAACAAGCCAAAAGCCAAAAGTTAGAATTCCTAACTTATGGCTTAAAAACTATTTTGGCTTAAAAGTCACTTAAAACAAGCCCATCCAAATGGGCTCTAAAATTACAACAAATAGTAAATTTAAATTCATGACTTAAAAAATATAATGAGTTCAATGCTAATAATCTTAAAGGCTGATTCCATAAGATTTAAATTCCAGATTCACCTCTAATCATAAGAATAGGAATGACACTAGTAGTTGGCGATATGGCATGGTAGGAGAACTAATTAATGTTAATGAGTAAGGTTTCATTTTCAACACTCAACCCATTACCCATCTTTCTTTTGCACATTTTCCCTTTGTGGATGGCCTAACGCCATATGCTATCATTTGTTCGTTTTCCAATAGATAGTTTTGAGAAATGGGAAATTCATTTTTTTTTTAATCTACTTAGCCTCCTATAAAACAAGAAAAGAAGAAAGTGACGCAACCACTATCCAACAACCAGAACTTGAATCTTTAAAGCTAGGTTTTGAGATTATGTTTATATTTATTTTATCAAGAGCAAAATTGTCATTTTACCTTGCCATTTTATTTTTTCCCTACTTCTAATTTTAACGATGCTCGCTATTTCGACACAAACGAGGGTCTAGAAACAGCTCTCCTCTGTTCCATCATAACTACGGCCTTTGAGTTCTTCTTCTTCTTCAGAATTTCTTCTTCAGAATTTGAAGAATACCATTTCAGGTATGATTATTTCTCAGTTTTTGCTCTCTTCTTCTTCTTCTATTTTTTGTTTGAGATCTCTTAACAATTTTCTATTTCTTGGGTGAATTTCCTTGGTTGTTATTCTATAGTGACATAACATTCTTTATTTTCGTAAGCAGTGATTGGCACTTTTCATTGTACTGCTTTATGATGTGAATTTCAAATGGAAGTTTATTTTTTGCTCAATTTTAATGTACCAATTTAATTAATACTTTGTTAATGAAAAAATAAAGTTATACTTTTGGAATTGATTTAATTAAATGTTCATCTAAGTTATGGAAATAATATAGTAATGCCACTTGTATTTTTTGAGAGATTTATTTCTTATATTGCTTTTTGTTCACTAGACATGACAATAATATAGTTGTGAACTTGTGATCCTTATATGTCAATAACTTATTGACCACACGAACGATAACAGAATGGTTGAAGAAGCAAAGAGGTAATACACCAAAATTTCAAGATAAAAAAACTAGGAGAGTCGAAATTCTTCCTTGAAATTGAATTTGCTGGGTTATAACAAGAAATCTGATGTATCAGCACATGTATGCTGTCATAAATCTCAAAGCTGAGATTAGAACAACGAGATTATAAATTAGATGTGATGACCCGAAAGGTCATCACTTGTTTTAGAAACAAATCCTATGTTCTGATGCCTTAAAATCTCATTTTTACTTCACCTCGATTTGCATGCGTTGTTCGGACCTATATCCGGAAAGCCTTTTATGTGAAAATATGAGAAATAGAAATTTCTAGAGTTAAAAATCTGATTATGGTTGACTTTGGTCAACATTTTGAGCAAACAGACCCGGATCTGTATTCTGACGATCTGGGGTGGTCCGCAGTAAAATATGGGATTTGGGCATATGCCCAGAAATGAATTCAGAGGTCCCAAGCTTTAGAAATCAATTTTTGAAAGAAATTATTTTGCTGAATTATTTATGAAATAAAGAAAAGAATTAATGTGTGAAACCATTGGTCTCTATGGCCTGTATTTTTGGTTCCGGAGCCCGGTACAAACTTGTTGTAGTATTTAAATGATAACTGTGAAATTTGGTGAAAAATGGAGTTTATTTGACGTGATTTGGACCTCCGGTCGAAGAGTTATGAACTTTAAAATGTTCTTGATAAAAATGATAAGTTTTGGGGTTTAATTCATAGTTTTGCATGTTAATTTCATAATTTGATTGCACGAGCAAGTCCGTATGATATTTTTGGGTTAGTGTGCATGTTTGGTTTGGAGTCCCGATGGCTCGGGTGAGTTTTGGATAGGCCACGGAGTGGAATTTAACTTAGGATGTTGCAGGTTTTTAGCTGGTATGTTGCAGGTCGTACGAAGCCTAGCTCGCAAATGCGAAAAGACCTGGTCTGTCTTGGGGTCGCAAATGCGACATAGTCATCGCAAAAGCGATGTCGCAAATGTGAAAGGCCAATCGCAAAAGCGAAGTGGCATGGAATCCTTCAGTGTCGCAAATGCGACAATTTCATCGCAAAAGCGAGTTCGCAATTGCGAACATTAGTCGCACATGCGAGAGTAGCAGTCTGAAGGGTTCGCAATTGCGGCACCTGCAACCTGCAAAATCATAACTTAGACGCATTTCAACCATTTTTCAAACCCTTTCAAAACCAAAACACTCTTGGGCAATTTTTTAAAGACAAGTACTCTTCCTAATCAATTGTAAGTCATTTCTAACTTGTTTTCATCAATCTTTAACATCTTTTCTCATGATTTCAACTCAAAATCAAAGGTTTTCATGGAGGAAAAAGAGTGTTTTTGGTAGAACCTAGGTTTTTCAAATTTTGGGGATTTGGACCTCGATTTGAGGCCCGATTTCAAAACAAATTATATATCTAGGTTTGTAGGGGAATGGGTAATCGAGTTTTGGTTCGAACCTCGCGTTTTGACCATGTAGGGTTAAGGGTGATTTTTGACTTTTTGGGAAAAACTTTAGAAAACCTATTTTCATGCATTCGAATTGATTCATTTAGCATTTATTGAAATAGTTTAGTAACTTGTGGCTAGATACGAGCGAATTGGTGGTGGAATCAAGAGGTAAAGCGATAGTTGAGACTTGAATTGTGTTCGTAGCATCGAGGTAAGTGTTTGGTCTAACTTTAGCTTGACAGATTAGGAGTTGTGACCTATTTGTTATGTGTTATTTGTTGAGTACGATGTATAGGCATGGTGACGAGTATCTATACGTTAGTGTCAAGCATGCCCGTGAGTCTTATTCTATGACCAATGTGATTCTGTTTGTATTGTTCATGCCTTATGTGATGATTAATGTTGTTGAGCAAAACTTGTGGAAGTAATAGTGATATTTGAACATTGAGGAGCGTTGGCTCAAGTTGTATAATGAATTGTGGAGGTATAATTGGCAATTGAACCTTATAGAGCATTGACTCAAGTTGTGAAGTGAGTTGTGAAGTAAAAAGAGAAGAGAATTATTATATTTTCTCCCTTGCCAGGATGTTGTTGCTTTTAATGCTATCTCCCTTGCCGGGATGTTGATACTTTTGATATTGTTCCCTTGCCGAGATTTGATTTTTGAACTATTATTTCCTTGCCGGAATTTTATTGTGATTTTATTTATTTCCTTGCCCTTATTATTTGTGATTGTTGTTTGGGTGAGAAAGAGTTTTAAAACACGAAGGGTGATGCCGTGCATTGTTTTGGTGAGAGAGTGTTAAAGCACGAAGTGTGATGCCGTGTATGATTTTGTGAGGAAGAGTGTAAAAGCACGAAGGGTGATGTCGTGCCGCATGATATACAATTCCGTGCCGATGATATTGACTTTATGATGAGGACGAGAGTAAAAGCACGAAGGGTGATGCCGTGTAGTTTATATTGATTCTTATGGTGAGGACGAGAGTAAAAGCACGAAGGGTGATGTCGTGCACTTGTTTGATTTCTAATTCTTGTTGATACTTGAGTTATGGCGTTCCTTGTATTTACCTGCTGTCTTTCTATTATCATTTAATGTTTCCCCGCAACATGTTTTCCCCCTCCCATTCTAAACTGTGCATTCCTGCTTTTATTTTCTGCTGTATATGATTTAACTGCACAGGTTTATTTGGTAGTATGGTCCTAGCCTCGTCACTATTTCGTCGAGGTTAGGCTAAGCACTTACCATCACATGGGGTCGGTTGTGCTGATACTACACTTTGCACTGTGTGCAGATCCCCGCGCAGCAGCTTTTGGACCTTAGCTTGGGGTGGCTGCCTTCAGTCCATTCGGAGATCCAAGGTAGTCCTACAGGCGTCCGCAGGCCCTGGCGTCTACCTCTATCCTTTCTTCCCGTTTTATTTACGTATTTCAGAAAGAGTGTTGTATTTACTTTTCAGACCTTGTTTGTAGTATTCCTAGACCGTCTGTGAAGTTGTGACACCAGTTCTGGGTAGTATTTGTTTAAGAAATTGTATTGGAAAGATTTAAATGGTTTTAATTGTTTCTTCCGCTCGTTTAAATTCCGCTGTTTATAAACTGTTGGTTCATAATTATTAAAATATTAAAATGGGAAAAAGGTAATTGTTCAAACGGTTAGTTTGCCTAGCTTTCACTAGTAGGCGCCATCATGACTCCCGAGGGCGAAAAATCCGGATCGCGATATTAAATTGTTGGTATCAAACAAAACCAATAGGTATACCTTTGGAGTTCAAGTTAAATTTCGCAAGTGCTAAGCTTGATGAGCACAGAGGAAACAATATAAGGTCCTCTAGAATGCTAGAATCACCAAAGATTAATTGGCATAACTGTTACAGACACATTGTACGATTGTGTTGTCGGGTATTAGATTGTTTTACAGTGTATATTAATTGACATAAGGTTGTTTCCTTTGTTTATTTAAGTTGATGGATGTAGCAGTGGGGACATATATTTATTTTCCCATCTTTTTGCTGCAGCTTTTTTCCAAGAGCTAAAATACCTGACCTGTCAGAAATAAGGAAGCTTTCGTTCTTGAGAAGTTGCAAAGAAATCTGGAATAAGACCACCAACTCTGAACATTTTCCCATCTCAGCACGTGCATGTTAAGGGTTGATGTTATCTTAAACTTGCTACTCTCGAAACAGGTTATGATTTCGCTAATAGTTGTATCATGGTTTCATTTGTTTTTGCTATGCTAATTATTATACTTTGTCCATCTGTGACGACCCGGTCCGTTGTCTCATGAGTTACCGCTTCGTTTTTCCCATTTCTACTTCTTTATGATTTGTTTATCCGTGTTATGTGGTATCGGGTTGGTCGGATCGAATCCAGAATGATTTTGATAAAGTTTGAAACACTTAGTCTCTTTAGAGTGAGTTTAAGTTGAAAAAGTCAACCGGATATTGACTTATATGTTAGAGGGCTTGGATGTGAGTTCTGATAGTTCGGTTAGCTTCGGGAGGTAATTTGTGACTTAGGAGCGTGATCAGAATAAATTTTGGAGGTTCGTAGTAGATTTAGGCTTGAATTGTTGGTGATTTCCAAATGGTAGGTGAGATTTTTGATGTAGGAGTCGGAATGGAATTTCGAGAGTTGCAGTAGTTCTGTTGTGTCATTTGGGATGTGTGTGCAAAATTTCAGGTCATTCAGACGTGGTTTGGTTGAGTTTTGATCAAAAGCGGAATTCGAAAGATTTTAGAAAGTTAGGCTTGAATTCGATGTGTTTTGGTTGATTTGATGTTGTTTGAGGTGTTTTGAAGATTGTGACAAGTTTGGATAAGGTATTGGGATATGTTTGTGCTTTTAGTTAAGGTCCTGGGGGCCTCGGGGTAATTTCGGATAGTTAATGAGAAGTTTGAGGAATATTGCAGCTCCTGAACTTTTGCTGCTTCTGGTATTTCCGCATTCGCAGATTGGGGACCGCGGGTGCGATGCCGCACGTGCGAGAGATAGGCCGCAGAAGCAAAAAAGGGCTAGAGGGGCAGGAACCGCAGAAGCGGCTAATGGGACCGCATCTGCGAAACCGCAGATGTGGATAAGGGACCGCAGAAGTGGGAATGCCTGGAAAGGTAGCGACTGCAGATGCAGTGGATGGACCGCACCTGCGAAGGCGCAGATGCGGAAAGTTGATCGCAGAAGCGGTTTGGTCCATTAAGTGATTTCCACAGAAGCGGAAGAAAAATCGCATATGCGGTACCGCAAAAGCGGGCATTGTGTCGCAGATGCGAAAATGACTGGGCAGAAAGTATAAATTTTAGCCTTCGCGAATTTTAGCTAATTTCACCACTTTTGACTTCGGCTTTGGAGCTTTTTGGACGATTTGAAAGAGGGGTTTCAAGGGAACTTCATTGAGGTAAGGAATTTGGACCTAAAACTCGTTCCTATGCTATTATTTCACGAATTAGAGCTAGAAATTATGGAAATTAAGGGTGAAAATTGGGGAAACTAGGGCTTGGAAACTTAGACCTAGACTTGAGGATTTGAAGGACCATTTGAGGTCGGATTTCAGAACTTTTGATATTTATGAACTCGTGGGGAGATAAGAAATCTATTGATGTAAAAATTATTGAATTCCGAGACGTAGGTCCGGGGGCAGGGTTTTGGTAATTTCGGGATTTGTGTCATATATTGATTGTTTTTGCTTGGGCTTCATTCCCTTAACATATTTTGACGTCCTCGTTTTGATTTTGGATAGATTCGATGGGAGTGGAGGCTGATTTGAGGGGAAAATGCATCGCGAGCTAGAGATTAGACCGGTTCGAGGTGAGTAATGATTGTAAATGATGTTCTGAGGGTTTGAAACCCCGGATTTGCACATCGTAGTGCTATATTGAGGTGAGGCACACGCTTGATGACGAGCGTGGGGTAGTGCACTATTTGGGATTGTGACTTGGTCCGTCCCGATTGATGATTTTTACTGCGTATTTGACTAAAATCTATTTGCTATCATCATTATTTGGGCTGAATGCCATATTTGGGCTTCGTGCCAACTATTTGAACCCTTCGAGGATTTTTACTGGTATTTCCTTACTGTTTTGACTTTTCACTAAACTCAGTCATATTATATTTCACTTTTTTCGTACTCAGCCATGTTTGCTCTGTTTTAAATACTTACATGATCTTTTAAATGGTAATTTGGGCTGAGAAACAAGTTTTACTACTGTCCGAGTGGCTTGTGGGGATTTTTTTGACTGAGTAAGGTCGAGGGCCTATGTTGTGAGGAAATATCTGATACCGATTATGAGGCCGAGGGCCTGAGATATGTATGCCACGAGGTGGCTTGATTGATATGAGGCCGAGGGCCTAGTGATGATTCCACGAGGTGGCTTGATATTGCGCTTGGGCCGTAAGGGGCCCCTCCAGGAGTCTGTACACCCCCAGTGAGCGCAGGTACCCATTGTGATGTGAGATTGAGCCCGATGTGCTGGTATTAAACTGAGATGTTGCCCAAGGAGCGGTTTTGTTAATACAGTGCCCGAGGGGCGAACTTCTATGTGTTTATTCTTCCTTAATTGCCTGTGAATTACCTATTTACTTGTTGAAAATGACTTTTCTTATCTTTTCACTGGTTTGCTATTTTCAAGTGATTTTTACTGCTTCATTATTGAATGCCTTGTGCCTTACGTGCTTTCTTAATTTCAGTCTTTATTTACATTTGTTACTCACTGAGTTGGAGTACTCACTTTACTCCCTGCACCCCTGTGTGCAGATTCAGGCATAGCTTGTTCCGCTCCCGAGTGTTGATCTTCCAGCTTCAGGCGGGCATTCGGAGTTCACGAGGTAGCTGCTTGGCATCCGTAGTCATGTGTTCCTCCTCCTTTATCATTTCTATCTCTCTTCAGACAATTGTACTAGCTTATAGACTTAGCAGACTTGTATTATGACTTATAGATGCTCATGACTAGTGACACCCCGCTATCGGGTTGTGTTGGGTTGTACTTCCGTATTTTTATGATATTATCTGCTACTTAGTATTATTAAATTATGTTTTAGACTGCTTTCTTGTTGTTTAACTGTTTAACATCGAATTGGGAATAATTGGCTGGCCTTGTCTTCACGAGAGTCGCCATCATGACTGGGTCCGGGTTTAGGGTTGTGACAAGTTGGTATCAGAGCCTAAGTTACATAAGTCTCACGAGTCATGAGCAGGTTTAGTAGAGTCTCGCGGATCAGTATGAAGACATCTGTATTTATCCTCGAGAGGTTGCAGAACCTTTAGGAAAAAACTTCATATTCTTGAAATTCTTGTCGTGCGAATTTGTTGATCCGAGTACTAAACTTCTATTGTTCTATTCTCTCACAGATGGTGAGGACACGCGCTACCGGTCAGGATGGACGACCACCAATACCACCAGCCATGGCCACCAGAGGCCGAGGATGCGGTCATGGTCGTGGTAGGGGTAGAGCAGCTAGGGCAACACCTGCAGATCCACCAGCTGCCCCAGTTCAGGATCATGTCCTAGTTATGGGCGCTTCAGCAACACCAGCTGTGCCCATTGTGATTTCAGGTCTTCAGGAGGCCTTGGCTTAGATCTTATCAGTTTGTACTGGCCTAGCTCAAGCGATTTCAGCCACTATAACTGCAGCTACTTCTTAGGCCAAGGGAGGCAATCAGACTCCCGCCGCTCGCACACTTGAGCAGGTCGTGCAGGGACTTCAGACGTCGGGGGCACATCCAGCCCAGCCAGTTGCAGCTGCTCAGGACTATGTAGTTCCTGCCATGCCAGAGGATGAGCAGCGTAGATTGGAGAGGTTTGGTAGGCTTCAGCCTCCGACCTTCAGTGGTGCAGAGGGAGAGGATGCCCAAGGTTTCTTAGATAAGTGCCAGAGGATGCTTCGTACAACGGGTATTCTGGAGACCAGCAGGGTCGCTTTCACTACTTATCAGTTTTCTGGAGTTGCATCACTTGGTGGGAGGCTTTTGAGAGGCGTAGGCCTGTTGGTGCAGCAACCCTTACCTGGCAGCAGTTCTCCATTCTCTTTCTGGAGAAGTATGTGTCGTAGTCCTGCAGAGAGGAGCTGCATAGGAAGTTTGAGTGGTTGCGTCAGGGAGAGATGACTGTGATGCAGTACGAGATGAGGTTCTCCGAGTTAGCTCGTCATGCTATTTGGATGGTTCCGATATATAGAAAGAGGATTAGGAGGTTTGTTGATGGACTCACTTATCAGCTTTGTATTCTCATGACCAGGGAGAGGGTTATTGGTGCTACTTTCGAGGAGGTTGTGGATATTGCCCGTGAGATTGAGTATGTTCGTTGTTAGGAGTGAGAGGAGAGGGAGGCAAAGAGGCCTCGAGGATCTGGTAGTTACAATGGTACTCCTTCGAGGGGTCAGTTTCAGCACGGCAAAGGCCGTCTATTCAGGCATGCTCAGCCAGCTTGCCTAGGTTATCGTGGGGCATCATTGGGTCATGGTTCTCACAGTTCTCATCAGGGTCAGTCATCACTTAGTGCCCTTCCAGCTCAGAGTTCATCTCGTGCTCCATCAGCTTAGGGCTCTTCTATGCTGAGTGCATCTGCTAGTCACTCCAGTGTGAGGGGTTCCCTTCAGTCCGTTTCTCCAGCACCTGGGAGTTGTTATGAGTGTGGTGAGATGGGCCATATGTAGAGGCAGTGCCCTCGTCGTCTTCTGAGTTCATCTCAGCAGAGGGGTCAGTCATCGGCTTCAGCACCAGTTACTTCACCACCACCCGCCCAACCAGCTAGGGGTAGAGGTCAGTCAACTAGGGGTTGCCCTAGAAGGGGAGGTCGATTAGGTGGCGGTCATGCCCATTTCTATGCACTTCCAGGAAAACCCGATGCTATTGCTTCAGATGCTATTTTATAGCTATTGTTTCAGTCTTCCACAGATATGCCTCTGTATTATTTGATCTCGGTTCCACCTTTTCTTATATGTCATCATACTTTGCTCGTTATTTGGGTACGCCCCGTGAGTTTCTTACTTCACCTGTTCATGTATCTATCCCGGTGGGCGATACTGTTGTTGTAGACCGTGTGTACCGGTCGTGTGTGGTGATTACTGGGGGTCTGGAGACCCGTGTGGATCTTTTATTATTGTGTATGGTGGATTTTGATGTTATTTTTGGTATGGATTGGCTATCGCTGTATCGTGCTATTCTGGACTGTCATGCTAAGACAATTACATTGGCTATACCTGGTGTGCCACGGATTGAGTGGCGAGGTGTAACTGATTATGTTCCCAGTAGAGTGATCTCATTCTTGAAGGCCCGACGTATGGTTGGGAAGGGTTGTCTTTCGTATCTAGCCTTCGTGAGGGATGTCCGAGTTGAGACTCCCAATATTGATTCTGTTCCAGTTGTGAGGGATTTTCCCGATGTATTTCCTGTAGACCTATCAGGCATGCCACCGGACAGGGATATTGATTTTGGTATTGATCTGGTGTCGGGCACTTAGCCCATTTCTATTCCGCTGTATTGTATGGCACCAACGAAGTTGAAGGAATTAAAGGAGCAGCTTCAAGAACTCCTTGATAAAGGGTTCATTCGGCCTAGTATGTCATCTTGGGGTGCGCCGGTTCTATTCGTGAAGAAGAAGGATGGCACTATAAGAATGTGCATTGATTATAGGCAATTGAACAAGGTAACAATCAAGAACAAGTATCCTTTGCCTCGCATTGATGATTTATTCGACCAGCTTCACGGAGCGAGAGTGTTCTCCAAGATTGATCTCTGTTAAGGTTATCACCAGTTGAAGATCAGGGACCCGATATGGTCATTATGAGTTCTTGGTGATGTCTTTGAGCAATGCCCCATCAGCGTTCATGCATTTGATGAACAGTATGTTCCGGCCTTATCTTGACTCGTTTGTCATAGTCTTCATTGATGATATTTTGGTATATTCGCATAGTCAGGAGGAGCATGCGGAGCATTTGAGAGTTGTGTTGCAGAGATTGCGAGAGGAGAAGCTTTATGCAAAATTCTCCAAATGTGAGTTTTGGCTCAGCTCAGTGGCTTTCTTGGGGCATGTGGTGTCCAACGAGGGTATTCAAGTTGATCTGAAGAAGATAGAGGCGGTTCATAGTTGGCCCAGACCGTCCTCAGCCATAGAGATTTGCAGCTTTCTTGGTTTGGCAGGTTATTATCGCCATTTCGTTCAAGGATTCTCATCTATCGCATCGCCCTTGACCAAGTTGACTCAGAAGGGTGCTTCCTTTGTATGGTCGGACGAGTGTGAGGAGAGCTTTCAGAAGCTCAAGATAGCTTTGACCACAACTCTAGTGTTGGTCTTGCCATCAGCTTCAGGTTCATATACCGTGTATTGTGATGCTTCGAGAGTTGGGATTGGTTGTGTGTTGATGCAGGAGGGTAGAGTTATTGCTTATACTTCTCGTCAGTTGAAATCCCATGAGAAGAACTACCCCATTCATGATTTGGAGTTGGCTGCCATAGTTCACGTGTTAAAGATATGGAGGCATTACTTGTATGGTATGTCTTGTGAGGTGTTTACTGATCATCGTAGCCTCCAGCACTTGTTCAAATAGAAGGATCTCAATTTGAGGCAGTAGAGCTGGTGGAGTTGCTTAAGGATTATGATGTCACTATATTGTACCATCTAGGAAAGGCTAATATGGTGGACGATGCTTTGAGCCGAAAGACGGTGAGTATGGGGAGTTTGGCATATATTCCAATTGGTGAAAGACCTCTTGAAGTTGATGTTTAGGTTTTGGCCAATCGATTCGTGAGGTTGAATATTTCGGAGCCCAGTCAGGTATTGGCTTGTGTGTGTTCTCGGTATTCCTTATATGATCGCATTAGAGAGCGCCAGTATGATGATCCGCATTTGCTTGTCCTTAAGGATAGAGTTAAGCATGATGATGCTAGAGATGTGACCATTGGTGACGATGGGGTGTTGAGGATGCAGGACCGGATTTGTGTGCCCAATGTGGATGGGCTTCGGGAGTTGATTCTAGAAGAGGCCCATAGCTCGCGGTATTCCATTCATCCGGGTGCCGCAAAGATGTACCGGGATTTGAGACAGCATTATTGGTGGAGGAGAATGAAGAAAGACATTGTGGGATTTGTAGCTCGGTGTCTCAATTGTCAGCAGGTAAAATATGAGCATCAGAGACCGCGAGGCTTGCTTCAGCGGATGGATATTCCAAAGTGGAAGTGGGAGCGGATCACTATGAACTTTGTAGTTGGACTCCCATGGAAATTGAAGAAGTTCGATACTATTTGGGTTATTGTGGATCAGCTGACCAAGTCCTCGCACTTCATTCCTGTATGTACTACCTATTCTTCAGAGCGGTTGGTAGAGATCTATATCTGGGAGATTGTTCGTTTGCATGGTATCCCTGTTTCCATCATTTCAGATAGGGGCACTCAGTTTAATCGCAGTTTTGGAGGTCTATGCAGAGAGAGTTAGATACTCAGGTTGAGTTGAGCACAGCTTTTTATCCACAGATGGACTGGCAGTCCGAGCATACTATTCAGATATTGGAGGACATGCTGCGTGCTTGTTTCATCGATTTCGGAGGGTCATGGGATCAGTTTCTACCGCTTGCAAAATTTGCTTATAACAACAGCTACCAGTCGAGTATTCAGATAGCTCCATATGAGGCTTTGTACGGGAGGCGGTGTAGATCTCCAGTTGGTTGGTTCGAGCCCGGCGAGGCTAGGCTATAGGGGACAAACTTGGTGCAGGATGTTTTAGAAAAGGTGAAGGTGATTCAGGAGAGGCTTCGTACAGCGTAGCCGAGACAAAAGAGTTATGTTGACAGGAAGGTTCGAGATGTGCCCTACATGGTTGGCGAGAAGGTCCTGTTGAAGGTTTCACCCATGAAGGGTGTTATGAGATTTGGGAAGAAAGGGAAATTGAGTCCTCGGTTCATTGGGCCTTTTGAGGTGCTTTAGAGGATTGGGGAGGTGGCTTATGAGCTTGCTTTTCCACCCAGCTTGTCAAGTGTGCATCCGATATTTCATGTTTCTATGCTCCGGAAGTATATTGGGGATTTCATGTCTCATGTTTTGGATTTCAGCACGGTTCAGTTGGAGGATGATTTGACTTATGATGTAGAGTCAGTAGCTATTTTAGGTCGTCAGGTTCGAAAGTTGAGGTCAAAGGGTATAGCTTCAGTGAAAGTGCAGTGGAGAGGTCGGCCCATAGAAGAAGCTACCTGGAGGACTGAGTGGGAGATGTGGAGCAGATATCCTCTCCTGTTTGAGGCTTCAGGTATGTTTCTTGATTCGTTCACGGATGAACGTTTGTTTAAGTTGGGGAGGATGTGACGACCCGACCCGTCGTCTCATGAGTTACTACTCCATTTTCCGCATTTCTGTTTCTTTATGCTTTATTTATCCGTGTTATATGGTATCGGGTTGGTCGGATCGAATTCAGAATAATTTTGGTAAGGTTTGAGACACTTAGTCTCTTTAGAGTGAGTTTAAGTTGGAAAAGTCAACCGGATGTTGACTTATGTGTTAGAGGGCTAGGATGTGAGTTTCGATGGTTCGGTTAGCTTCGAGAGGTTATTTGTGACTTAGGAGCGTGATCGGAATAAATTTTGGAGGTTCATAGTAGATTTAGGCTTGAATTGGCGAAGTTGATATTTTGGCGATTTCCGGTTGGTAGGCGAGATTTTTGATATAGTGGTCGGAATGGAATTCCGAGAGTTTTAGTAGTTCCGTTGTGTCATTTGGGATGTGTGTGCAAAATTTCAGGTCATTCGGATGTGGTTTGGTTGAGTTTTTGATCAAAAGCAGAATTTGGAAGATTTTAGAAAGTTAGGCTTGAATACGATGAGTTTTGGTTGATTTGATGTTGTTTGAGGTGTTTTGAAGATTGGACAAGTTTGGATAAGGTATTGGATATGTTTTTGCTTTTGGTTGAGGTCCCGAGGGCCTCGGGGTGATTTCGGATAGTTGACGGGAAGTTTGAGGAATGTTGCAGCTGCTGAATTTTTGCTGCTTCTAGTATTTTCGCACCTGCGGATTGGGGACCGCAGGTGTGACGCCGCACACGCAGGAGATAGGCCGCAGAAGCGAAAAGGGGCTAGAAGGGCAGGAACCGCAGAAGCGACTAATGGGACCGCATCTGCGAAGCCACAGATGCGGATAAGAGACCGTAGAAGCGGCAATGCCTGGAAAGGTAGCGACCGCAGATGCGGTGGATGGACCGCACCTGCGAAGGCGCAGATGCGGCAAGTTGATCGCAGAAGTGTTTTGGTCCATTAAGTGATTTCTACAGAATCGGAAGAAGAACCGTATATGCGGTACCGCAGAAGCGGGTATTGTGTCGTAGATGCGAAAATGAATGGGCAGAAAGTATAAATTGTATCCTTCGCAAATTTTAGCTAATTTCACTATTTTTTACTTCGGCTTTGGAGCTTTTTGGATGATTTGAAAGAGGGATTTCAAGGAAACTTCATTGAGGTAAGAAATTTGGACCTAAAACTCGTTCCTATGCTATTATTTCACGGATTAGATCTAGAAATTATGTAAATTAAGGGTGAAAATTAGGGAAACTAGGGCTTGGAAACTTAGACTTGAGGATTTGAAGGACCATTTGAGGCCGAATTTCAGAACTTTTGATATGTATAAACTTGTGGGGAGATAAGGAATCTATTGATGTAAAAATTATTGAATTCTGAGACGTGGACCAGAGGGTCGGGTTTTTGGTAATTTCGGGATTTATGTCATATATTGGTTGTTTTCGCCTGGGCTTCGTTCCCTTAACTTATTTTGACGTTCTCGTTCTGATTTTGGATAGATTTGACGTGAGTGGAGGCCGATTCGAGGGAAAAAGGCATCACGAGCTAGAGATTGGACCAGTTCGAGGTGAGTAATGATTGTAAATGATGTTCTGAGGGTTTGAAACCCCGGATTTGCACATCATAGTGCTATATTGAGGTGAGGCACACACTTGATAACGAGAGTGGGGTCGTGGACTATTGGGGATTATGATTTGGTCCGTCCCGATTGATGATTTTTACCGCGTATTTGACCGAAATCTATTTGCTATCATCATTATTTGGGCTGAATGCCATATTTGGGCTTCGTGCCAACTACTTACCCTTCAGAGATTTTTACTGGTATTTTCTCACTATTTTGACTTTTCACTGAACTCTCTCATATTATATTTTACTGTTTTAGTACTCAACCATGTTTATTCTGTTTTAAACACTTACATGATCTTTTAAATGGCATTTTGGGCTGAAAACATGTTTTACTACTGCCCGAGTGACTTGTGAGGATTTTTTTGACTGAGTAAGGCCAAGGGCCTATGTTGTGAGGAAACATCTAATACCGATTATGAGGCCGAGGGCCTGAGATATGTACGCCACGAGGTGGCTTGATTGATATGAGGCCCAGGGCCCAGTGATGATTCCACGAGGTGGCTTGATATTGCGCTTGGGCCGTAAAGGGTCCCTCTAGGAGTCTGTACACCCCCAGTGAGTGCGGGTACCCATTGTGATGTGAGATTGAGCCCGAGGGTCTGGTATTAAACTGAGATGTTGCCCAAGGAGTAGTTTTGTTGATACAGTGCCCGAGGGGCGAACTTCTATGTTCTTATTCTTCCATAATTGCCTGTGAATTACCTGTTTACTTGTTGAAAAAGGACTTTTCTTATCTTTTCACTGGTTTACTGTTGTGATTTTTACTGCTTCGTTATAGAATATCTTGTGCCTTACGTGCTTTCTTGCTTTCAGTCTTTATTTACATTTGTTACTCACTGAGTTGGAGTACTCACTTTACTCCCTACACCCCTGTGTGCAGATTCAAGCGTAGCTGGTTCCGCTCCCGAGTGCTGATCTTTCCAGCTTCAGGCGGACATTCGGAGTTCACAAGGTAGGTGCTTGGCGTTTGTAGTCATGTGTTCCTCCTACTTTATCATTTCTATCTCTCTTAAGACAATTATACTAGCTTATAAACTTAGCATACTTGTATTATGACTTATATATGCTCATGACTAGTGAAACCCTGATATCGGGCTGTGTTGGGTTGTACTTCCGCATTTTTATGATATTATCTGCTACTTAGTATTATTAAATAATGTTTTAGATTGCTTTCTTGTTGTTTAGCTGTTTAACATCGAATTGGGAATAGTTAGCTGGCCTTGTCTTCACGAGAGGCGTTATCACGACCGGGTCTAGGTTTAGGGTCGTAACACCATCACATTCGTCTCTTACGTTCTATTATATACATAGTTGATATTCGATACTAATTCGTCACTTAACTGGAAGTTAGCTTCTTTGTTGTTTGGTTATCTTTGACATGATATTTATGTGTTCGGCTGTCACGACCCTAAACCTGGACCCAGTCACGATGGCGACCCTATAAGAATTAAGTCATTTAAACATAATAGAACTCCAAAATACGGTGAATAATACAATTTGCGGAATACAAAACCAACACAGCCCGACATCGGGGTGTCACTAGTCAAGAGTATCTATCAATCCCAACACAAGTCTGAAAAGTCTATAAACTATTACAAAGTAACTAAAAAAGAGATAGAAATGAGATAAAGGGGGAGAAACACGAGACTGCGGACGCCAAAGCAGCAACCTCGTGAACTCCGAAGTTTGCTGGGTGCTCTCAACTCGCACTAGCAGGATCAGCAACGCCTGAATCTGCACACGGGGTGCATGGATTAAAGTGAGTACTCCAACTCAGTGAGTAATAATCACAAATAAACGACTGAGAGATATGGAAACACGTAAGGCACATTACAGGCTATAATGAAGCAGTAATGTCAGTAAAAACAGTGAATCAGTGAAGATATATAAAATCATTTAAGTTCAGTTTAAACATCATGAAATGACTTTTCCACAATTAAACAGGTAAATGACAGACAATAAGAAAGATAAACACATCAAGGTTTGCCCCTCGGGCACAATGTCAACAAATCCGCCCCTTGGGCAATATCTTAGAACAATACCAGCCCCTGGGGATATATCTCACATCACAATGAGTACCCACGCTCATTGGGGGTGTGGAGACTCCTGGAGGGGCCCCTTACGGCCCAAGCGCAATATCAATCCATCTCGTGGAATCATCACTAGGCTCTCGGCCTCATATCAACAAGCCACCTCGTGGAGTACAAATCTCAGGCCCTCGGCCTCATAATCATAATCAGTGTTTCCTCACAACATAGGCCCTCGGCCTTACTCAGTCAGAATCTCACAGCCACTCGGGCAACAGTAAAATATGACGCTCAGCCTAGAAAAACATTTAAGTGTTAAAGTAGAGCAAATATGGTTGAGTCATGAAAAACAGTAGAATATAGCATGACTGAGTTCAAGTATAAAGTCAAAACCGTGAGGAAATATCAATAACAAATCCCCTAAGGGTTCAAATAGTTGGCACAAAGCCCAAATGTGGCATTCAGCCCAAAACATGATGATAGCAAATAGTTTTCAGTCAAATACACAGTAAAACAGTCATTCGGGATGGACTAAGTCACAATCCCCAATAGTGCACGACCCCACGCTTGTCATCTAACATGTGCGTCACCTCAATATAGCACAACGATGTGCAATTCGGGGTTTCATACCCTTAGGACATCATTACTCACCTCAATCCGGTCAAATCTCTAGCCCGCGACACCTTTGCCCCTCGAATCGGCCTCCACTCGCGTCGAATCTATCCAAAATCATAATCACGACGTCAAAATATGCTAAGGGAACGAAGCCCAAGCGAAAATAATCAATTTAAAACTGAAATCCCGAAATTACCAAAACCCGACCCCCGGGCTCACTTCTCGGAATTCGATAAAATTCACATCAATAGATTCCTCATCTCCCCACGAGTTCATACATATCAAAAGTACCAAAATCCGACCATAAATGGTCTCTCAAATCCTCAAGTCTAGGTCTCCAATACCAAGCCCTAGTTTCCCCAATTTTTAACCCTTAATTCCATTAATTATAGCTCTAATCCGTGAAATAATACCATAGGAACGAGTTTTAGGTCCAAAATCCTTACCTCAATGAAGTTCCCTTGAAATCCTTCTTCAAAATCATCCAAAAAGCTCCCAAGCCGACTTAGAAATGGTGGAATAGCTCAAAAATCGCGAAGGAAACAATTTATATGTTCTGGCCCAGGGATTTTGCATCTGCGACCCAATTCCCGCTTTTGCGGTCAAGACCACCGCATCTGCGGTCCTCACTTAAGTCCTCATTTTCGCATATGCGATTCACTATCCGCACCTGCGCCATCGCAGGTGCGGTTCCTCCAACCGTTTCTGCGGTTTCTACCTCCCTCACCTTCTTCCGCTTCTGCGGCCATCTCCCTCGCATCTGCGGCATCGCACCTGCGGTACCCAATCCGCAGGTGCGGAAACAACAGAAGCAGAAAATCTGCAGCTTCACCAAAATTCCAAACTTCTCCATCAACCATCCGTAATCACCCCGAGGCCCTAGGTCCTCAACCAAAAACACAAACATATCCCATAACCTTATTCAAACTTATACCAATCTTCAAAACACCTCAAACAATATCGAATCAACCAAAACTTATTGGATTCAAGCCTAAGTTTCCAAAATCTTTCGAATTCCGCTTTTGATCAAAAACCCAACCAAGCCACGTCCGAATGACCTGAAATTTTGCACACACATCCCAAATGATACAACAGAACTACTGCAACTCTCGGAATCCATTCCGAACCCTATATCAAAATCTCACCTATCAACCCGGAAACGCCAAAAATCCAATTTCGCCAATTCAAGCCTAAATCTACTCCGGACCTCCAAAACACATTCCGATCATGCTTCTAAGTCCCACACCACCTCCCGAAGCTATCCGAACTATCGGAACTCATATCCGAGCCCTCTAACATATAAGTCAACATCCAGTTGACTTTTCCAACTTAAGCTTCCTCAAAAGAGACTAAGTGTCTCAAACCTTACCAAATCCTTTCAAAACCTGAGTCAACCAACCCGATCACATATAAGACTGATAGACAAAGCAATAAGAAGAAGAAATAGGGAAACAGAGCGGTAACTCACGAGACAACTGGGGCCGGGTCGTCACATCCTTCCCAACTTAAACAAACGTTCGTCCTCGAACGAGTCAAGAAACATACTTGAAGCCTCAAACAGGTGAGGATATATGCTCTGTATCTCCCGCTCGGTCTCCCAGGTATCCTCCTCCACGGGCCGAACTCTCCACTGCACTTTTATTGAAGTTATATCCTTTGACCTCAACTTTCGAACCTGACACTCCAAAATAGTTGCTGGCTCCACATCATAAGTCAAATCACCATCCAACTGAACTGTGCTGAAATCCAGAACATGAGACAGATCGCCAATATACTTCCGAAGAATAGAAACATGAAATACCGGATGCACACTCGACAAACTAGGTGGCAAAGCAAGCTCATAAGCGACCTCCCCAATCCTCTGAAGTACCTCAAAAGGTCCAATGAACCGAGGACTCATTTTACCTTTCTTCCCAAATCTCATAACACCCTTCATTGGTGAAACCTTCAACAAAATCTTCTCGCCAACCATGTAGGACACATCCCGAACCTTCCTGTCAGCATACCTGTTTTGTCTCGACTGCGCTGTACGGAGCCTCTTTTGAATTACCTTCACCTTTTCTAAAGCATCCTGCACCAAGTTTGTCCCCAATAGCCTAGCCTCACCGGGCTCGAACCAACCAATTGGAGACCTACACCGCCTCCCATACAAAACCTCATATGGAGCCATCTGAATACTCGACTGGTAGCTGTTGTTATAAGCAAACTCTACAAGCGGTAGAAACTGATCCCATGACCCTCCGAAATCAATGACACAAGCACACAACATGTCCTCCAATATCTGAATAATGCGCTCGGACTGCCCGTCCATCTTAGGGTGAAAAGCTATGCTCAACTCAACCTGGGTACCCAACTCTCGCTGCTCAGACCTGCAAAACTGCGAAGTAAACTAAGTGCCCCTATCTGAAATGATGGAAACTGGGACACCATGCAAACGAACAATCTCCTGGATATAGATCTTTGCCAACCGCTCTGAAGAATAGGTAGTACACACAGGAATAAAGTGCACGGACTTGGTCAGCTGATCCACAATAACCCAAATAGTATCGAACTTCTTCAAAGTCCATGGGAGTCCAACTACAAAGTTCATAGTGATCCGCTCCCACTTCCATTTTGGAATATCCATCTGCTGAAGCAATCCACGCGGTCTCTGATGCTCATATTTCACCTAGTGACAATTGAGACACCGAGCTACAAATCCCACAATGTCTTTCTTCATTCTCCTCCACCAATAATGCTGCCTCAAATCCTGGTACATCTTTGCGGCACCCGGATGAATGTAATACCGCGAGCTATGAGCCTCCTCCAGAATCAACTCCCAAAGCCCATCCATATTGGGCACACATATCCGGCCCTGCATCCTCAACACCCCATCATCACCAATAGTCACATCCCTGGCATCATCATGCTGAACTCTGTCCTTAAGGACAAGAAAGTGCGGATCATCATACTGTCGCTCTCTGATGCGATCATATAATGAAGACCAAGAAACCACACAAGCCAATACCCGACTGGGCTCCGAAATATCTAACCTCACGAACCGATTGGCCAAGGCCTGAACATCAACTGCAAGAGGTCTCTCCCAAACTAGAATATATGCCAAACTCCCCATACTCACCGCCTTTCAGCTCAAAGCATCGGCCACCACATTGACCTTTCCCGGATGGTACAATATAGTAATAGCATAATCCTTTAGAACTCAACCACCTCTGCTGTCTCAAATTAAGATCCTTCTGCTTGAATAAATGCTGGAGGCTACGATGATCAGTAAACACCTCATAAGACACACCATACAAGTAATGCGTCCATATCTTTAACGCGTGACCTATGGCAGCCAACTTTAAATCATGAACAGGGCAGTTCTTCTCATGGGTCTTCAACTGACGAGAAGCACAAGCAATAACTCTACCCTTTTGCATCAATACACACCCAATACCAACTCTCGAAACATCACAATACACGGTATATAAACCTGAAGCTGATGGCAAAACTAACACTAGATTCGTGGTCAAGGCTGTCTTGAGCTTCTGGAAGCTCTCCTCACACTCGTCCGACCATACAAATGAAGCACCCTTTTGAGTCAACTTGGTCAAAGGTGATGCGATAGATGAGAATCCCTGAACAAACCGGCGATAATAACCCACCAAACTAAGAAAGCTGCAAATCTTTATGGCTAAGGACGGTCTGGCCCAACTCTGAACCGCCTCTATCTTCTTCAGATCAACCTGAATACCCTCGCTGGACACCAAGTGCCCTAAGAAAGCCACTAAACTGAGCCAAAACTCACACTTGGAGAATTTTGCATAAAGTTTCTCCTCCCTCAATCTCTGCAACATAACTCTCAAATGCTCCACGTGCTCCTCCTGACTACGCGAATACACCAGAATATCATCAATGAAGACTATGACAAATGAGTCGAGATAAGGCCGGAACACATTGTTCATCAAATGCACTAACGCTGTTAGGGCATTGGTCAGCCCAAAAGACATCACCAAGAACTCATAATGACCATATCGGGTCCTGAAAGCTGTCTTAAGAATATCCAAGTCCCTGATCTTCAACTGGTGATAACCTGAATGGAGATCAATCTTGGAGAACACTCTCGCTCCCTGAAGCTGGTCGAATAAATCATCAGTGCGAGACAAAGGATACTTGTTCTTGATTGTTACTTTGTTCAATTGTCTATAATCAATGCATATTCTCATAGTGCCATCCTTCTTCTTCACGAATAGAACCGACGCACCCTAAGATGACACACTAGGACGAATGAACCCTTTATCAAGGAGTTCTTGAAGCTGCTCCTTTAATTCCTTCAACTTCGCTGGTGCCATACGATACGACGCAATATAAATGGGCTAATCCTCTCTTTATCTGTCGGAACCACCTAAATAGCATGATTAGCTAACTCGAAGAACCTCATCTCATACTGTATCACAGTCATCTCTCCCTGACGCAACCACTGAAACTGCCTACGCAGCTCCTCTCTGCGAGACTACGATACATACTTCTCCAGAAAGAGAACAGAGAACTGCTGTCAGGTAAGGGGTGCTGCACCAACAGGCCTACGCCTCTCAAAAGTCTCCCACCAAGTGAAGGCAACTCCCGAAAACTGATAAGTAGTAAAAGCGACCCCGTTGGTCTCCAGAATACCCACTGTACGAAGCATCCCCTGACACTTATCCAAGAAACCCTGGGTATCCTCGCCCTCTGCACCACTGAAAGTCGGAGGCTGAAGTCTACCAAACCTCTCCAACCTACGCTGCTCATCTTCTGGCATGGCAGGAACTACATAGTCTTGAGCAGCTGCAACCGGCTGGGCTGGATGTGTCCCCAGCGTCTGAAGTCTCTGCATGACCTGCTTAGGTGTGCGAGCGACAGAAGTCTGATTGCCTCCCCTAGCCTAAGAAGTAGTTGCGGCTATAGTGACTGAAACCGCCTGAGCTAGACCAGTGCAAACTGATAGAATCTGAGCCAAGGCCTCCTAAAGTCCCGGAATCACAATGGGCACAGCTGGTGCCTAAGCTGGTGCTGCTGGAGCGTCCATAACTAGGACTTGATCCTGAACTGGGGTGGCTGGTGGATCTGCAGGTACTGCCCTAGCTGTTGTGCGGGTCATACCTCTGCCCCTACCGCGACCACGACTGCGTCCTCGGCCTCTAGTAGCCACAGCTGGTGGTACTGGTGGTCGTCCATCCTAACTGGTAGCGCGTGTCCGCACCATATGTGATAGAATAGAATAACAGAAGTTTGGTACTCGGATCAACAAATTCGCACGACAAGAAATTCAAGAATATGAAGTTTTCCTAACGGTTTTACAGCCTCTCGAGGATAAATACAGACGTCTCCGTACTGATCTGTGAGACTCTACTAAACCTGCTCATGACTCGTGAGACCTATGTAACCTAGGCTCTGATACCAACTTGTCACGACCCTAAACCCAGACCCGGTTGTGATGGCGCCTCTCCTGAAGACAAGGCCAGCCGACTCATTCCCATTTCAGTTTTAAGCAATTAAACAATAAGAATTAAGCCATTTAAACATAATAGAACACCAAAATACGGTGAATAATACAATTTGCGGAATACAAAACCAACACAGCCCGACATCGGGGTGTCACTAGTCATGAGCATCTATCAATCCCAACACAAGTCTGAAAAGTCTATAAACTATTACAAAGTAACTGCAAAAGAGATAGAAATGAGATAAATGGGGGGGGGGGACACGTGACTGCGGATGCCAAAACAGCTACCTCGTGAACTCCGAAGTCTGCCGGGAGCTCTCAACTCGCACTAGCAGGATTAGCAACGCTTGAATCTGCACATGGGGTGCAGGGAGTAAAGTAAGTACTCCAACTCAGTGAGTAATAATCATAAATAAACAACTGAGAGATATGAAAACACGTAAGGCACATTACAGGCTATAATGAAGCAGTAAAGCCAATAAAAATAGTGGATCAGTGAAGATATGTAAAATAATTTTAAGTTCAGTTTAAACTTCATGAAATGCCTTTTCAACAATTAAATAGGTAAATGACAGATAATAAGAAAGATAAACACATAAAGGTTCGCCCCTCAGGCACAATGTCAACAAATCCGCTCCTCGGGCAATATCTCAGAACAATATTAGCCCCTTGGGCTATATCTCACATCACAATGGGTACCCGCGCTCACTGGGGGTGTGCAGACTCCTGGAGGGGCCCCTTACGGCACAAGCGCAATATCAAGTCATCTCGTGGCATCATCATTAGGCTCTCGGCCTCATATCAATAAGCACCTTGTGGCATACAAATCTCAGGCCCTCGACCTCATAATCATAATCAGTGTTTCCTCACAACATAGGCCCTCGGCCTTACTCAATCAGAATCTCACAGCCACTCGGGCAACAGTAAAATATGATGCTCAGCCCAAAATATCATTTTAAAATATCATTTAAGTGTTAAAGCAGAGTAAACATGGCTAAGTCATAAAAAATAGTAGAATATAGCATGACTGAGTTCAAGTATAAAGTCAAAACAGTGAGGAAATATCAATAAAAAATCCCCTAAGGGTTCAAATAGTTGACACGAAGCCCAAATGTGGCATTCAGCCCAAAACATGATGATAGCAAATAGTTTTCAGTCAAATATGCGGTAAAACAGTCATTCGGGATGGACTAAGTCACAATCCCCAATAGTGCACGACCCCACGCTCATCATCTAACGTGTGTGTCACCTCAATATAGCACAACGATGTGCAATCCGGGGTTTCATACCCTCAGGACATCATTTACAATCATTACTTACCTCAATCCGATCAAATCTCTATCCCACGATGCCTTTGCCCCTCGAATCGGCCTCCATTCGCGTCGAATCTATCCAAAATCAGAATCACGACGTCAAAATATGCTAAGGGAACGAAGCCCAAGCGAAAATAATCAATTTACAACTTAAATCCCGAAATTACCAAAACCCGACCCCCGGGCCCACGTCTCGAAATTGGATAAAATTCACATCAATAGATTCCTTATCTCCTCACGAGTTCATACATATCAAAAGTACCAAAATCCGACCATAAATGGTCCCTCAAATCCTCAAGTCTAGGTCTCCAATACCAAGCCCTAGTTTCCCTAATTATTAACCTTTAATTCCATTAATTACAGCTCTAATACGTGAAATAATACCATAGGAACGAGTTTTAGGTCCAAAATCCTTACCTCAATGAAGTTCCCTTGAAATCCTTCTTCAAAATCGTCCAAAAAGCTCCAAAGCCGACTTAGAAATGGTGGAATAGCTCAAAACTCGCGAAGGAAACAATTTATATGTTCTGGCCCAGGGACTTCGCATCTGCGGCCCAATTCCCGCTTCTGCGGTACCGTTTCTGGGTCAAGACCACCGCATCTGCGGTCCTCACTTAAGTCCTCATTTTTGCATATGCGATTCACTATCCGCACCTGCGCCATCGCAGGTGCGGTTCCTCCAACCGCTTCTGTGGTTTCTACCTCCCTCACCTTCTTCCGCTTCTGCGGCCATCTCCCTCGCATCTGCGGCATCGCACCTACGGTCCCCAATCCGCAAGTGCGGAAATAACAGAAGCAGAAAATCTGCAGCTTCACCAAAATTCCAAACTTCTCCGTCAACCATCCGTAATCACTCCGAGGCCCCCGGGACCTCAACCAAAAACACAAACATATCCCATAACCTTATTCAAACTTATACCAATCTTCAAAACACCTCAAACAACATCGAATCAATCAAAACTCATCGGATTCAAGCCTAAGTTTCCAAAATCTTTCGAATTCCGCTTTTGATCAAAAACCCAACAAAACCACGTCCGAATGACCTGAAATTATGCACACACATTCCAAATGACACAACGGAGCTACTGCAACTCTTGGTATTCCATTCCGACCCCTATATCAAAATCTCACCTATCAACCGGAAAACGCCAAAAATCCAATTTTGCCAATTCAAGCCTAAATCTACACCGGACCTCCAAAACACATTCCGATCACGCTCCTAAGTCCCAAACCACCTCCCGAAGTTATCCGAACCATCGGAACTCATATCCGAGCCCTCTAATACATAAGTCAATATCTGGTTGACTTTTCCAACTTAAGCTTCCTCAAAAGAGACTAAATATCTCAAACCTTACCAAACCCTTTCAAAACCCGAGTCAACCAACCCGATCACATATAGAACTGATAGACAAAGCAATAAGAAGCAGAAATGGGGAAAACGGAGCGATAACTCACGAGACAACTGGCCGGATCGTCACATCGGCAATATGATATAAGGAAGAAAATGGAACAATATGGCCACCATTACTGTGTTCAAGTAATGGAGATAGAAAGAGCAAGTAGTTCTCTGCAAAGTAGTGCTTCAGTTATATGTCCATTTGAAAGTAAATTTAAATGGGCAAACTTACGCAAAACAGAAACTTACATCTCTTCTGCAGCTCTTCAAAGACGATTTTCTTCTTTCAAGATACTAAAATACTTCCCTTTTTTAAGTTTTTTCTTAAAATTTCTTAGCTTTTAGCATGGTAGCAACGAGAGGGAAATAGTATTCAAAGCAAGATTCACCAAAAACACTAGATACAAAAAGTTTGGTTTTGTTAATTGAGAAAATTTATTTATCTTTCTGTTACTTATTATGTTGCTGAGTCATTCTATTATTATTACTTGACTGAGATTTTTCAAGATGATTGCATTTATTGCGTCATTTTAATCGTTCTCGAGAAGTTGCAAAGAGGTGTCTTCCACTAATGTAATTTGTGTACTTTCTATATATTTATTTGGTTATTAATCTTTTGCAATGGAATTCAATTTTTTTGATATATTTTGGAACATATCAGTAGAACCTCTAATTTGCATTTCTACTTTCTCTTTTGAAGTAACGTTTATTATGCTTCTTAAATGGATTTTTTTTTAATACTTGCACCAAATCTCTTCTTTGAAGGAATTATAAGTTATTTCCCAATGAAGTATTAAAGTATTTAGCTTCTACCATTCGAAAATTTTCAAGATTTTAATGTTACTATGCTTTTGATATGCAGGACTTTGAATAAGTATACAGGTGACGGTACAAAATACTAAAGGAGATTAGCTTTTTATGAAAACAAAAGATTTTCGACTTCGATACTAACCGATTCAAAGGACACAATTCCTCCTAAGCTTGGCAATTCTCCACCCATTGTGAAAATAAAGTGCATTTTAAGTGTTTCTTACTATTATTGTCATTGTACGTTGATGTCCCTTTATTGTCTCAGCTAAATATGATTTGTCATTATTCACTAATTCAGATTGATTCCCTAATTCAAGCGTATGTGGCATAGTTTGGTGGTTGACTTCTATGGTTGAGAAGTAAAATGATTCATTCTTTGTTTTCATAAGCATTAGACTTCTTCAAATTTTGCGTCGTTTCTATGATTGCGTAGCATAATGCTTCAATTTTTTTGTTGTTTCCCTAAGCATTACATTTCCTCAGTTTTTGCATCTTAAAGTTTGAGACGTTTGATTTACATGGTCTCCATTAGACTTTTTAAGTTTTTTATCTTTATGTTTGAAACTTTTTAATATACATTACCTTGTAAATACATGATGTTTGAGACGTTTGAAGTTATTTTACACTCCAAGTTCTAAGGTTCATGTTTAGTTGTCATCTCAGATTACGTTTACTTGACTTCCATGTTATGGGAGTATATTGGTTGAAAGCAATGGCCAATCATATCAAAACATGCATTTAAAAAATCATCAATTTTTTGAATAATATTTATTAGTACTTAAACCAAATCAAGGATTTTAAAAAAGAGTCTGCTACCTAAAAGTATGAAATGTTGGGCCCGGCTTTGCACGGGCAAAAGCATCTAGTCTTATCGTCATGAAAGAATAGTAGTGGTGAGCAAGAAGGGTCAATGCATTTATCCATTTTGTGAATTTGGACTTGAGTTTTAATTTATTTTTTTAAAATAAAATTTATATATTTAGAAACTCCATATAAATATTATGTATAACTTATAAATCATAGCTTGTAGGTAAAAAGGATTTTCAGATTGGTTTGAAACTTTGTATTTAGATGAAGAAGTTATTTGATTCCTAAATAATAATCATGTTATATAAAATGAGACCAAAATAATATATGGTACATATACAAACTTCTAAATTGGTATACAAGTTTCAGTAGTCAGAATATTGAAAAGCAGTCTTAGGTGTTAATTTTCCTTTATTCAAAAGCTTCACCTAGTTTTCAAGAAGTATTATATCTGTCAATATGGGTTTGGCTCGTTGGGTCAGCCCAATTCAATCCCTAATTTAATAAGATTGGGCTATGATTTTTGGAGTATATTTCAAAACAAAGCTTATAAGCCCGACCCAAATAAGTCCGTGACCTATGAGACTTGATCGAGGTTGGGCCGGCCTGTGGGCTTAGTAAACCTATTTAACTAAAAATATAAAAATATAGGAAACTAAAAATAACAAGATGATCAGTCCAATCTCAAGCTGGTAATATTTCTTTATGTGAATTTAAATACTTCTATTGTTAAAATTTTAGTTATTTCTTAATGTTTAACTAAGTAATATTGCATATAATTATAGATTTATATAAAAGTGAGGATGCTAAGACGTATTTGTTTCACAAGCGAATATAAATGTGCTTGATGAAGATACTTTGTTGGTGTTAGATATGCCATGAACACCTTGAAATTTTTTTTGAGTAGTTTGTTTTGAGTATTGACTTTCAACAAATGAAATATTGCCCTCCTTTTGTGTTTTATAGTAATCTATTAGAAAATAATAGATATTTTATAGTAATTATTAGAAAAATAATAGATGTGTGTGTGTATGTATATATATATGAAAAATAATTTTAAAAATGACGGGCCGGCCCGTGGTGTCTATGACCTACATAGGGATGAGCTAGGCTAACCATTTTAATGTCCATCAAAATAGTGGGTAGGCCTAACCCAACCCAAACCGTCACATGTCAAAGCTCGTGTGGGCTGGGCTATGCCGGGTTGGACCAGCCCGTTGTGACAGCTCTAGAAAGAATGAAAGCTTAAAAAGATTCAAGTGATCTGAAAAGGAAAATGCACGTGGATATAGCTATTAACGTGCTTTCAATTGGGAGAATGACACAGTTGCCTACAAAAACAAAATTATTTACCCTTATCTACCCATTTATTTTTTTACTCATAAACTAATTATATATCCTACCCATAGCAGTTTTTGTATGGAATTTTTTCTTTATTCTCCAATTCTTTTTTATTTCTATGCTTCTTTTCTTTTTTTGTTTTCTTTTCTCCTTTTCTTTTTTCTCGTTTTCTTCTTATTTTTTTCTTTTTCCCTTTTCTAATTTCATTTAACTTCTTCTTTTTATATTCTTTTTATCTTCATAATCTAATTTCATTTACTGTTTTCACTATTTTTCATTATTCCTTTTTTATATTATTACTAAAGAAAAATTAAAGTGTGTACCAATTAAATGTAACTAATACAACCAAAAAATATTAACTAACTTATGATATCAGTATAGTATATAGCTATACCAACAGTGTATACAATTTTGTACGCAAAGAGTTAAAAAAAATTAATTCAATTATTAAACTAAAATAATATCAATTATCAATAAAAATTTTAAAAAATTCTAAAAGGGTCTAATTGTAAGAGTATACCGTTACATTATATAGCATACTATAATACATATATATATATATATATTTGTATTTTCAATTTGCCCCTCACGTTGGGTAAAAGCTTAAAGCAAATTAAAAAGGAAATGCAAGTGAATTTACGGGTAATAAGTATACTATTATAGTATATTGTATACTATTACAATATACTATTAACGAATATTGCATATTATTACAGTATGCTATAACAATATATTGTATACTATAATAGTATATTGTTGCAGTATAACTATATACTCATATAGTATATTGTATGTTGTAGCAGTATACTGTTAGGTAACTGTGTTCTTCATCGATTATTACAATATACCGTTGCAGTATATTGTAAACTATAATAGTATATTGTTGCAGTATAGCTATATACTCCTACAACATATTGTACACTGTAGCGGTATACTATTGGGTAGCTGTGTTCTTCTTCGTTTTTCAGCTAAAAATTTCAATCTCAATCACCTCAAATCAGCTCCAAATGCTATCAAATTTCAGTATGAACTTTCAGAAGGTACTATAAGCAATATTTAACAACACTCACTTTGAATCAAATAAGAAATCTTCAAAAATAAAATTGAGCTCCATGCCCAACAATGGTGGATATTCAAGTACACATAAAAATTTAGAAGCTTACTCAAAAATACTATAAGCAATATTTTATAGGACCCACATCGAATCAAACAATAAATCTTCAAAATAATAATAATAATAATAATAATAATAATAATAATAATAATAATAATAATAATAATATCTTTTTGTGCTCTCCAGGTTCATACATTTTTATAATATTATATATTATTTAATAAATATTATATTATATTATTTTTAATTTGTATTATTATGATAAGATATAAAACATATTAGAAAAATGTGGTGCACTTAAAAGATACAACAGAGGTGCATATGAATCTGAGAATTGAACTTCATGCTAAGCAATGGCAAAGATAAGAATGGGTAGAGCGGGTAAAATAAATGTGCCGCATAGGTATAAAATGTAATAGAAATGAACATGGGTAGATATGTGTAAGTATTTTATCTTTTATGGGCATATAGCATAATTTGCTCTTCAATGTATTTATTTTTTATTCTCAAAAACAAGAAGAAGAAAAAAGAAGAATCACTAATAAGTTTTCTTTTTCAAGATGATTGGAGGAAATAAAGTTATGAGCGAAGATCCCTAGCTGTTTAGGTTAAAGTCTTAAAGAACTTGATTACTTTGGATAATCTTACCTTTTGCCTTTAACACGAAGTTATGAACAATATCTTTTTGCTACTTAATTCCAATAAAAGCAAAAAAAAAATGATAATTATTTTTGCTGTTATATAAACTACAGTACTAATATTTATTAACAGCAAAAGTGTACAAATTTTAATATATCTATTTTACATAATGTATAGAAATTACATATGTTACATTCTGAGACTTTGCGTGTATAATACCAATTGCGAATACTTGTCTAAATGTCTTAATTTTGTTTGACTGGACAAAGAGTGAACAAACAAAATTGATGTGAATCCACGAAAGTTTTGATATAACTTTATTGATTTGGTTGATATAAGGTTTTCTTTGGTAAACATATGATATAAGTTTCTTTTTGAAATAAAACAATAAAAAAGAAGAACAATATTGCAGAGAAAGATAGAGAGGAAATTCTTATTGAATTTTGGGATGATTTACAATCGGGTAAAACCCCTATATTTATAGGGAAAAATGACTTAGCCACAAAGTTAAACTCTTACAAAATATACATTCACTCTAATTATAATTCTATTCATAACGCTCCCCCTTGAATGTCTACTCAATAAATAATGTGTCTCGTTAAAACCTTAACTAAAATAAAATTCAGTGGGAAAAAATCTAGTAAAGGAAAAAGAGTACACATGTTTAATAATACGCCTTTTGGTTACCTCGTTAAAAATCTTGCAAAGAAAATCCAGTGGGACAAAACCTTGTAAGGGAAAAACAGTGCAACGTGTATTAACTTCCCCTGATGAGAGCATCAATTCACATCCTTGAGCCTTCGCATCCCAATATTGTGCACTATCTTCTTGAAGGTTGACGTCGGTGGAGATTTTGTGAATAAATCAACCATATTATCACTTGAACAAATATGTTGCACATTAATATCATCATTCTTTTGAAGATCATGAATAAAAAATAACTTTGATGAAATATGTTTTGTCTTATCTCCTTTTATAAATCCTCCTTTCAATTGGGTTATGCATGCTGCATTGTCTTCATACAAAATCGTGGGTAGTTTGTCACATTTCAAACCATATTTGTCTCGAATAAGATGTACTATAGACCTTAACCACACACACCCTCGACTTACTTCATGAATAGCAATTACCTCAGCATGATTAGATGAAATAGCTATAATTGATTGCTTAGTCGATCGCCAAGATATCGCAGTGCCTCTACAGGTAAACATATAACCTGTTTGAGATCGAGCCTTGTATGGATCGGATAAATACCCAGCATCGACATAACCAACAAGATTAGGATTGCAATTATTGCCATAAATAAGCCCATATCAGTAGTTCCTTTTAGATGCCGCAATATGTGTTTGATTCCATTCCAATGTCTTCTTGTCGAAGCAGAGCTATATCTTGCTAAGACATTAACTAAAAAGGTTATGTCAGGCCTTGTATTATTAGCAAGATACACAAGTGCACCAATTGCACTAAGATATGGTACTTCAGGACCAAGTAGCTATTCATTCTCTTCTTGAGGTCGGAATGGATCCTTATTCACATCAAGTGATCGAACAACAATCAGAGTACTTAATAGATGTGCTCCATCTATGTAAAACCGTTTCAATACCTTTTCTATGTAGGCAGATTGATGGACAAAAATTCCGTCTGCCAAATGTTCAATTTGCAAACCGAGATATAATTTTGTCTTTCCGAGATCTTTCATCTCGAGTTCTTTCTTTAAATAATCATTTGCCTTTTGGAGTTCTATAGGAGTTCCAATAAGGTTTATGTCATCGACATATATGGCACGTACTACAAATTCCGATGTTGTTTTCTTTATAAAAATACATGGCAAAGTGGCATCATTTATATAACCTTCCTTTAATAAATACTCACTAAGACGATTATACTACATTCGTCCTGATTGTTTTACACCATATAAAGATCTTTGCAATTTGATTGAAAACATTTCCCGGGACTTTGAATTATGTGTTAAGCATTTTAAATCCCTTGAGAGTTTTCATATATATCTCATTATCAAGTGAGCAAATAAAGGTAGGCGGTAACCATATCCATTAAATGCATGTTAAGCTTTTCGTAGACAGCAAAACTAATGAGATAACGGAACGTTATAGCATCCATAACGGGTGAATATGTCTCTTCATAATCGACACCAGTGAGTCTCAGGCTCAGTGATTTCCTCATGAATATTAGGATTGGTTAAATCGTGGATTTCTTCATGAGACTCTTTCGTAGTGCCATCTTGATCATTTGTTTTCCTTTTTCTAGGATTTCTATCGTTAGAACCCAATGGTCTGTCGCGTTTTAGGCGTGCTTTTGACTCATTAGCTATAACACAAGAAGATTGTCCAATAGAGACATCAATACGGATCAGAATATTCTCTGCATGGATATGTAATTTTGTTATTCTTTTAAGATCCGTAAATGCGTCTGGTATTTGATTTGCTATTCTTTGCAAATGGATAATCTTTTGCATCTCTTTTTTCACAAATAGAGGCACGTGGATCAAGATGAGATAATGATGGATTTTTTCACAAAATTTCCCGTTTGGTTTCACCATTCTCTCCCTAATTTTGGAAAAAGTGCCTCATCGAATCGACAGTCTGCAAATCGAGCAGTGAATAAATCCTCCATCAATGTTTCAAGATGACAAATAATGGAGGGCGATTTAAACCCAACATATATTCCTAACCTTCTTTGGGGACCCATTTTAGTGCGATATGGCGGGGCTACAGGCACATATATTCCGCATCCAAAAATTCTTAAATGGGATATATTATGTTCATGATCTAAAACTAATTGCAACAGAGAATATTTATGATAATTTGTCGGTTTGAGACGAACTAGCATTGCTGCATGCAAAATGGCGTGATCACAAACAGAAGTGGGCATTCTTGTTTTCATAAGTAACGGTATTGCTATCAATTGGAGACGTTTAATTAAAGACTCTAAAAGATCATTTTGAGTGTGAACATGACTGCATGATGTTCCACTTTTATCCCAATTGATAAGCAATAATCATTAAATGCTTGGTATGAAAACTCAGCAGCATTATTAAGTCTAATAGACTTAATTGGATTATTGGGATATTGCGCCCATAATCGAATTATTTGTGCCATTAATTTTGCAAATGCGAGGTTGCGAGATGACAATAGGCACACATGAGACCATCTAGAAGATGTGTCTATTAAGACCATAAAATATCTAAACGATCCACTAGGTGGGTGAATAGGTCCACAAATGTCCCTTTGTATACGTTACAAAAAATCATGGGACTCAATTCCAATATTTGTTGGTGATGGTCTAATAATTAACTTGCCTTAATAACAAGAAGTGCAAGGAAATTCATTATTTAAAAGAATCTTTAAATTTTTTAATGGATGCCCATTTGAGTTTTCTATAATTCGTCTCATCATAATTGATCCAGGGTGTCCCAATCGATCATGCCAAAGTACAAACGTAATGGAATCAGTAACCTTTTGGTTTACGGTAGAATGTGCCTCAATTGCACAAATTCTTGTCCAATACAGGCCACAAGGTAAATGTGGGAACTTCTCAATAACTCTCTTTTGACCAGAGACATTCTTGGTAATGATGAGATATTCAAGACTATTCTCATCTATATTCTCAATATGATATCCATTTCGGCGGATATCTTTAAAACTCAACAAGTTCCTCTTGGACCTGGAGGAGAACATTGCATTCTCTATTATAAGTATTATTCCCTTAGGCAGAGTTATAGTAGCTCTTCCAGAGTCTTCAATTAAATTACTACTATCAGAAATTGTAGTAACATGTGCCTTACACATACTTAAATGAGAGAAATATTTCTTCTCTTTCAATATTATATGTGTCGTACATGAATCAATTAAACAAATATTTTTACAATTGAACTTTTATCCAAGTTTACTTTGAGAGATATCCACATTTGTTTGATCCATTGAATAAAGACTGTTGAACGTTTTCTAATCTTGATTCACAGTTGAAAGGTCTTCTAGGTCTTGATGAATTGTTGTTTGCTAATTCTTCTCTAATAGGTAAGGGAAAACAACGAACACTACTGACTTACGTACACAACCTTTCAGCATAGGCGCAATTGGATATTGAAAACATAAAACATGTTTCTACACATATAAAGACAATTGTTAAACAATATAATATTGTAGTCAACTGGATATTGAAAACTTAAACATGTTATTTATTAACCAAAATTATACATAGAATGTTACAACTTCTATTGTTCAACTCCAGTAACCTTTTTTTTCACATCACAATTACTTTAATAAATAATAAATTAATCCTTGAAGACTAAATAAATTGAAACATCGTTTGCAACGAATACTAGAACTACATTTAAACAAAACGAACTAACACTATTCCATAAAACTAATGGCTACTACTCATGTAAAGAACTATGATTACATGATGTTTATTCACTAACTACTATGAATAGGCAAAAATAAAATTTAAACTACTCAATCATCTTTAACCTCGGATCCATCACTGATCAAGTGGTGTATTTTCCCATCAGGGTGCTCAAAGAAGTCTGTCACATCTAAGTGGGTGATGTCAAAATTATTGTCAGAGATAAAATTGGCTTCAGAACCTTTATTCTTTAGAGATGCTTGATAAAGCTCAACCAAATGTCTTGGTACACGACAAATATTTTTCCAATGCCCTTTTCCACCACAACGATAACATTCAGTTTCTGAACCATTCGCCTTTGGATTCTCATCTTTCCCTTTCTACTTTTGGTAGTTATTTTTCTTTTGGGGGTGATTAACACTAGGAAAATTTCTTCCTTGTCCACGGCCACGACCACGACCACGAATAGGTCCACGGCCTTTTCCACGCTTAGCATAATGGGAATACACCTCATCCACTTCAGGCAATGGTGTAGACTCACTGGGTCGATTTTCGTGATTTCTCATGAGCAATTCATTGTTTCGTTCAGCCACAAGGAGAAGAGAAATCAACTCAGAGTACTTCTTGAAACCTTTCTCTCTGTACTGCTATTGTATGACCATATTGGAGGCATGAAACGTTGTAAACATTTTCTCAAGCATATCATAGTCAGTGATAGTATCTCTATAGAGTTTCAATTTAGAAGTAATTCTGAACATCACAGAATTATATTCAGAAACAGACTTATTCTTGGAGCCTCAGATGAGCCCAATCATATCGTGCTTGTGGAAGAGTGACCAATTTTAAGTTGTCATATCTTTCCTTTAAGCCATTCCACAAAACAAGCGGATCTTTGACTGAGAGATATTCTATTTTCAACCCTTCATTAAGGTGATGACGCAAGAAAATCAACGCCTTAGCACAGTCTTAGGTGGATGCTTTATTTTTGTCTGTAATGACGTCTCCAAGACCCATTGCATCTAAATGGATTTCAGCATCCAACACCCATGTCATATAGTTCTTACCCGAAATTTCAAAGGCAACAAACTTTCTTTTTATAATGCCAGTCATAATTAAAAAGAGAAGAAAAGTTATACCTTAATTTTCCCAAAGAGCTTCTTGAGGCAGTAGAGTCTCGTGCTGATAACGTGAAATAAAACAATAAAAAAGAAGAAGAATATTGCAGAGAAAGAGAGAGAGGAAATTCTTATTGAATTTTGGGATGATTTACAATGGGTACGACCCCTCTATTTATAGGGGAAAATGACTTAGCCACAAATTAAAACTTTCTACAAGATAGACATTCATTCTAATTACAATTCTATTCATCACACTTTTCTCTTTTTTAATTTTAAATAATCATCCCTCCGCATACTCAATTTTCACACACATCTATAACTCTCTTCTGTCTCCCTCTCTCTCTCTCTCAGACACAAAAGCTCTCTAAATATGATTGATTAATTAAAACTTATCTTAACCTTTTAATCAAACATGATCCGTCAAAGGAAATTGATGGATTTAAATAAGGATTAGTTACTTCCGATAGCAAAAGTTGATATCTTATTTATTTTAAATATATACCCGTTTAAAAAATTATATTCTATAGCTACCTTTTGATTTTTTATAGCCAAATATCTATTTATGGTCACCTCATACCCTTAAGCCATAAAATAAGTTTTGTATTATTTTTCTCTCTCATATCCCCTCAAATTTCTTGTGATGACCCAAAAGGTCATCACTCGTTTTGAAAGTAAATTCTGTGTTCCGGGCCTTAAAATCTCTTTTTGTCTCACCTCGATTTGTGTGCGTAGTTCGAGCGCATTTTCGAAAAGCTTTTATGTGAAATCTAAGTAAAATAAGAAAATTGGCCTTTAAAATTAATTAAAGTTGACTTTGGACAACATTCTTGGTAAACGGACTCGGACCCATGATCCGACTGTCTCGTAGGGTCCGTAGTAAAATTTGGGACTTGGACGTATGCCCGGAATCGAATTTCGAGGTCTCAAGCCCGAGAAATTTTTTTTAAAGAAAATTATTTACTAGAAAATACAAAAGCTTTTAGAAGAGAATTGATGTAGTTTCTTGATGGTATCGGGCCTGTATCTTGGTTTCGGAGCCCAGTACAAATTTAAAATAATAATTTAGTTGAATTTGTAAAATTTGGTAAAGATCGGAATTGAATTGGTATAAAACGGACCTATAGTTGAGAAAATAATAATTTCAATGTTCTTAAGTGATTTCATGAATTTGAGGTTTAATTTATAGTTGTTGATGTTATCTTGATGAATTGATCATACGGGCAAGTCCGTATGATGTTCTTAGACTTGCGTGCATGATTGGTTTGGAGCCCGAGGGCTCGGATGAGTTTTGGATAGGTCACGGAGTGAATTTAGACTTAAAGGAATAACTGTTGCAGGTTCAGTGAAGTTACAAGTCTCTGAACTGAGCTTCGCGGTCCGCGGTGAATCTTCGCGACCACGCTGGGGTCTTCGCTGCCGCAGTGGGACTTTTGCAGTCAACGGTAGGCAAGGCCAAATTCCGCTGCCGCGCTCGTTATTTTGAGGTCTGCGATAGAGCTCCACGGCCGCAGTCCTTTTTCTACGGTCGGCTATGAGGATATGAGATGGGTGTATATAAACGAGACTTTTCAACCATTTTTTTATTTTTCAAAACCCTAAAACATAAGAGGCAATTTTTAAACATTCTTTCTTCCCCAAAACACAAGTAAGTGATTTTAAACTCATTTCTTTCACTCCTCAACTTCTTTTTACAAGATTTCATCACAGAATCTAGGGTTTTCATGGTAGAATCGGGAATTTTGGGTAGAACTTAGGAATATCGAAATTTGGGGATTTAGACCACAAATTGAGGTCTGATTCCAAAACCAATTGTATATCTAGGCTTGGGGTGAATGAGTAATCGGGTTTTGGTCCGAATTTCAGGTTTGGACCAAGCAGGCCCGAGGTTGATTTTTGATTTTTTGGAGAAATCATTTGAAAACCTATTTTCATGCATTAGAATTGATTTATTTAGCATTTATTAATGTTATTAAGTAAATTGTGGCTAGATACAAGCGATTTGGTGGTGGAATCAAGAGGTAAAGCGGTAGTTGAGGCTCGATTGTGTTTGTGGCATTGAGGTAAGTGTTTGGTCTAACTTAGCTTAAGGAAATATGAGTTGTGGTCTTATTTGCTATGTGTTAATTGTTGAGTACGACATATAGGTGTCGTGACGAGTATCTATACGTTGGTGTCAAGCATGCCCGTGAGTCTTATACTATAATTGTTGTGACCCCGTTAAGTATTGTCCATGCTTAATATGATGATTTCTAATGTTGAACAAGGCTCGTGGAAGTATTCTTGGTAATTGAACATTGTAGAGCATTGGCTCAAGTTGAGAATTGAGTTGTGAAGTAATTGTGGAAAAGAGAAGAGGTTTATGATATTGTTTCCCTTGCCGGGATGTTATTGCTTATGATATTATTTCCCTTGCCGGGATATTATTGTTATTCAATTGTTCCCTTGCCGGGATTCTATTGTGATTTTATTGATTTCCTTTCCCGAATTGCTTTGTGATTGTTGCTTGGGTAATGAAGAGTGTAACAACACAAAGGGTGATGTCGTGCGTGATATTTATGATTGAGTGTTAATGCACGAAGTGTGATGCCGTGTCGAAATCGTAAATGTAAAAGCACGAAGGGTAATGCCGTGCCATGATATGAGTGATAATGCACGAAGGATAATGTCGTGCCATGACTATGTGAGGTAAAAGCACGAAGGGTGAAGTTGTGCACTTGTTATTGTTCTCCTTATTCTTGCTTATGGTTGAAATTTGGTGTTCCGTATGCTTCTTTACTGAATTTCTGTTTGTACATGATATTTCCCCTGAGCATGTTTCCCCTTCCCATCTTTAACTGCTAGTTTCTGTCATTATTATTTGTTGTATAGGATATAACTGCACAGGTTTATTCGGTAGTCTTGTCCTAGCCTCGTCACCACTTCGCCGAGGTTAGGCTCGACACTTACATCACATGGGTTCGGTTGTGCTGACACTACACTCTGCACTGTGTGCAGATCCCGGTGCTGGAGCTTTTGGACCACAGTGAGGTTGCTGCCTTTAGTCTAGCAGCGGAGACCTGAGGTAGTCCTGTAGACGTCCGCAGGCCTTGGCGTCCCCTTCTATCTTTCCATTCTATTTTTATGTATTTCAGAGACAGATTTATATTTTCATTCAGACCACTGTTTTTAGCATTCGTAGATGGTTCGTGACACTGTGACACCAAATTCTGGGTAGAGTTGTATGTTGGATTCTGTACTAGTATTTGATTAAACTATTAGATTTCATCTTCTACATTTATCTTTATTATGATTACGCTACTGTTGATCACATGTTAATTCGTAACTGTTAAAAGGATAAGGAAAAAGAATAATAAATCTATAATACTTGGCTTACCTAGCTTTCATGAGTATGCACCATCATGACTCTCGAGGGTGGGAAATCTGGATCGTGACAAGTTGGTATCAGAGCTCTAGGTTGCTTAGGTCTCACAATTCATGGACAAGCTTAGTAGAGTCTGAGGGATCGGTATGGAGACGTCTGTATTTATCCCCCAGAGGCTACAGAGTGTGGAAAAACTTCACATCTATTCTTTCCTATTGTGCGACTTGATTTCTCAATGCTAATTGAACTTCCACTCTGTTCTTTCATAGATGGTGAGGACACGTACTGCTTCATCAGCTGACCAGCATCCCGAGCCCCCTGTAGCAGTTACTGCGATGGGTAGAGGCTGAGGCCGTGCTAGGGCCCAAGGCAGAGGCCGGGCTCAGCCTAGAGCTCGAGCAGCAGCACCAGCGGCGGAGTCAGCAGGTAAAGTACGGGCATCAGAGACTTGGTGGTTTGTTCCAGAAGATTGAGATTCCTGAGTGGAAGTGAGAGCGTATCACTATGGACTTCGTTGTTAGACTCCCACAGACTCAGAGGAAGTTCGATGCAGTATGGGCTATTGTTGATAGGCTGATCAAGTCAGCACATTTCATTCCTGTGGCAGTTTCCTATTCTTTTGAGAGGTTAGCCGAGATCTATATCCGGAAGATTTTTCGCCTTCATGGTGTGCCCGTGTCTATCATTTCTGACCGAGGTACGTAGTTTACCTCTCATTTCTGGAGGCAGTTCAGCTTGAGTTAAGCATATCATTTCATCCTCAGACAAACGGACAGTCCAAACGTACCATTCAGCTTTTGGAGGATATGCTCCGAGCTTGTGTTATTGACTTTGGAGGCTCGTGGGATCAGTTCTTGCCTTTAGCGGAGTTTGCCTACAACAACAGCTACCAGTCGAGCATCTAGATGGATCCTTATAAGGCTTTATATGGTAGGCAGTGTCGGTTGCCGGTTGGGTGGTTTGAGCAGGGAGATGCTCGGTTGTTGGGTACGGATCTAGTACAGAATGCCTTGGAGAAGGTTAAGATCATTCAGGATAGGCTTCATACAGCTCAGTCCAGGCAAAAGAGTTATACCGACCGTAAGGTTTGTAATGTGGCATTCATGGTCAGCGAGCGGGTGTTGCTTCAGGTGTCCCCTATGAAGGGCGTGATGAGATTTGGAAAGAAGGTCAAGCTAAACCCTAGATTCATTGGTCCTTTTGAGGTTCTTGATCGAGTGGGAGAGGTGGCTTACAAACTTGCGTTGTCGCCTAGTTTATCAGTCGTGCATCCAGTGTTTCATGTGTCCATGCTTCGAAAGTATCACGACGATCCATCCTACATGTTAGAATTCAGCACTATCCAGTTGGACAAGGACTTGTCCTATGAGGAGGAGCCGGTAGCTATTCTAGATTGGCTGGTTCGTCAGTTGAGATCGAAGAGTATTCTTTCGGTACGTGTTCAGTGGAGGGGTCAGCCTATTGAGGCAGTGACCTGGGAGTCCGAGTTCGATATGCGGAGCCGATATCCCCATCTTTTCTCCGACTCAGGTACTTTTCTTATGTCTGTTCGAGGACGAACAATTATTTTAGAGGTGAAGAATGTGATGATCCAGGGGTCATCACTCGTTTTGAAAGAAAATTCTGTGTTCTGAGGCCTTAAAAACCTCTTTTTGTCTCACCTCAATTTGCGTGCACAGTCCGGGCGCTTTTTCGAAAAGCTTTTATGTGAAATCTAAGTAAATAAGGAAATTGTCCTTTAAAATTAGTTAAAGTTGACTTTGGTCAACATTCATGGTAAACGAATACGAACCCGTTATCCGACGGTCTCGTAGGGTCCGTAGTAAAATTTGGAACTTGGGCGTATGCCCGGAATCAAATTTTGAGGTCCCAAGCCCGAGAAAAGAATTTTTAAAGAAAATTGTTTGCTAAAAAATATAAAGGCTTTTAGAAGAGAATTGATGTAATTTCTTTATGGTATCGGGCCCGTATCTTAGTTTCGAATCCCGGTACAAATTTAAAATAATAATTAAGTTGAATCTGTAAAATTTGGTAAAGATCAGAATTGATTTGGTATAAAACGGACCTATAGTTGAGAAAATAGTAATTTCAATGTTCTTGAGCGATTTTATGAATTTGAGGTTTAATTTATAGTTGTTGATGTTATCTTGATGAATTGATCGCACGAGCAAGTTCGTATGATGTTCTTAGACTTGCGTGCATGATTGGTTTGGAGCCCGAGGGCTCGGGTGAGTTTTGGATAGGTCACAGAGTGAATTTAGACTTAGAGAAATAGCTGTTGCAGGTTCAGTGAAGTTGCAGGTCTCTGAACTAAGCTTCGTGGTCCGCGATGAATCTTCGCGACCGCTCTGGGGTCTTCGCTGCCGCAGTGGGACTTTTGCGGTCAGCGGTAGGCAAGGCCAAACGTCCGCGGCCGCACTCGTTATTTTGCGGTCCGCAGTGGAGCTCCGCGTCAGCAATCCTTTTTTTGCGGTCGGCGGTGAGGATCTGAGAGGGGTGTATATAAACGAGACTTTTCAGCCATTTTTCATTTTTCAAAACCCTAAAACATAATAAGCGATTTTTCAAACACTCTTTTTTCCCCAAAACACAAGTAAGTGATTTTAAACTCATTTCTTTCACTCTTTTAACTTCTTTTTACAAGATTTCATCCTAGAATCTAGGGTTTTCATGGCGGAATTGGGAATTTTGGGTAGAGTTTAGGAATATCGAAATTTGGGGATTTAGACCTCAAATTGTGGTCAGATTCCAAAACCAATTATATATCCGGGCTTGGGGGTGAATGGGTAATCGGGTTTTGGTCCGAATTTTGGGTTTGAACCAAGCGGGCCCGGGGTTGATTTTTGACTTTTTGGGAAAATCATTTGAAAACCTATTTTCATGCATTAGAATTGGTTTATTTAGCATTTATTAATGTTATTAATTAAATTGTGGCTAGATATAAGTGGTTTGGTGGTAAAATCAAAAGGTAAAGCGTAGTTGCGGCTTGATTGTGTTCGTGGCATTGAGGTAAGTGTTTGGTCTAACCTTAGCTTGAGGGAATAGGAGTTGTGGTCTTGTTTGCTATGTGTTAATTGTTGAGTACGACGTATAGGTGTGGTGACGAGTATCTATATGTTGGTGTTAAGGATACCGTGAGTCTTATACTATGATTGTTGTGACCCCGTTATGTATTGTCCATGCTTATATGATGATTTCTAATGTTGAACAAGGCTCGTGGAAGAATTCTTGGTAATTGAACATTGTATAGCATTGGCTCATGTTGAGAATTGAGTTGTGAAGTAATTGTGGAAAATAAAAGAGGTTTATGATATTGTTTCCCTTGCCGGGATGTTACTGCTTATGATATTGTTTCCCTTGCCGGGATATTATTATTATACTATTGTTTCCTTGCCGGGATTCTATTGTGATTTTATTGATTCCCTTGCCTGAATTGCTTTGTGATTTTTGCTTAGTGATGTCGTGCGTGATATTTGTGAGTGAGTGTTAATGCACGAAGGGTGATGCCGTGCTAATATCGTAAATGTAAAATCATGAAGAGTGATGTCGTGCCATGATATGAGTGATAATGCATGAAGGATAATGCCGTGCCATGTTCATGTGAGTTTTACGTGTGATAATAGGAGACAATTCATCGGCAACAAGGTCAATAAGTTCTTTGAAGATAACAAAATCAAAAAGGTTTTATCGACCCCTTATAACTCGAGCGTGAACGGTCAAGCAAAGTCGAAAAACAAGCCCATACTATAGAACCTGAAGAAAAGATTAGACGATTCAAAACAAAGGTGGAAGGAAATTTTGCCTGAGGTCCTATGAGCATATCAAACAACCTCGAGGTCGAGCATCAGTGAGACACTATTTTCTGTAACGACCCGGCCGGTTGTTTTAAGAATTAATGCCCAAATACCTTATTAACTTCTTTTCCCATGTTTGTTTCAGCTATTTTGATTTGCCGGGATGTTTGGTTTTGAGTTTCAGAGTGTTTTGGGACACTTAGTCCCTTAAAGAGAGCTTAAGCTTTAGAATTTGGACCATAGTCGGAGCAGTGGGAAGACAACCTCGGAATGGAATTCCATCAATCATGTTAGCTCCGTTGGGTGATTTTGGGCTTAGGGGCGTGTTTGGATTGTATTTTGGAGGCCTGTAGTTTATTTAGGCTTGAAATGCCAAAAGTTGAATTTTTAAAGTTTTCGGTTCGATAGTGAGATTTTGATATCGGGGTTGGAATGGAATTCTGGAAGTTGGAGTAGCTCCGCAGTGTTGAATGTGACGTTCTTGCAAAATTTCAGGTCATTCGGACGAGGTTTGATACACATTTTGATCGAAAGGGCAATTTGAGAGTTGTTGGAGTTCGTGGGCTTGAATCCGATGTTAAATTGGTGTTTTGATGTTGTTTTGAGCATTCCCAAGGTTGGAACAAGTTAAAATGATGTTTAAGGATTGGTTGGCATGTTTGGTTGAGGTCCCGGGGGCCTCGAGTGTGTTTCGGATGCTCAACGGACCATTTTTTGACTTGGAGAAGGATCAGATTTTTGCTGGTTTTTATTGCAAACTTTTCTTCATCACGATCGTGTGAGGAGGCTCGCGATCGCAAAGGCTTGGATGAGTCAGGGGGGATGTTTTTCTATGCGATCTCGGGAAGGGGAGTGCGAACGCGTAGTAATAGCTGGGGTTGAATCGCGAACGCGTGGGCTACGTCGCGTTCGCGAAGAGGAAGAAGTGAGGCAGCTGAAGATTTGGAAGTTGCTCTTCACGATCGCATGAGGTCAACCCCGATTGCGTAGAATTAATTTGGGGGTCAGTGATGCTTCTCTTCGCGATCGCGTGGGAGTTTCCGCGATCGCGATTAAGGATTTACCTGGGCAGAATATAAAATTTCAAAGTCGAGGGTTTAGCCATTGTTATCAAAACTAGAGCTTGAGAGCTTGGATTTGAGCGAGATTTGAGGGGTTTTCAGGGATATCGATTGGGAAATGATTCCTAACTCTTTTTTGCTTATAACTTATTAATCTAAACATGAATTCATCATCTAATTTTGGATTTGGGGTGAGAAATTGGGGGAAAATTTGGAAAAGTTCTTAGACCTAATTTTCTAGTTTTGATTGGGGATTTGACATTGGATTTGGATAATTTTGGTATGGTTAGACTCATGAGCGAATGATGGATCATAATCCGTAACTTTTACCCGATTCCGAGATGTGGGCACGGGGACGTTTTGGTTATTTTTCCTAATTTTGCATATTAGCTTAAAATTGATTAGTGGAATCAGTTACTTGAAGTTATATTTACATTATGCAATTGATTTGAATAGATTTGAGTCATTTGGAGTCGAGTACTCGTGGCAAGAGCGTGGTTTCGGGTTGATTTTGAGTCGGTTCGAGGTAAGTTGCTTGCCTAACCTTGTGTGGGGGAACTCCCCTTAGGATTTGGTATTGTTGATATATGAACTGCCTTGTACGTGAGGTGACGAGTGCGTACATGTGCTAATTGTTGAAAATCCTATTTTTCCTTAAGTCACTATAACTGTGTTTCTTGCCTGCTTATACTACTTGCAATTTAAGCCTACTGTTAGCTTAGGAAAGCATGTCTAGTTGAATTAGTTGATGTACTTGCTCAAATTGCTTTATCTGAATTCTATGCAGCATGCTAGGTTAGAATTACCTGTTTACTTTGGCATGAAATTGGATTGAATTGGATATTATTCTTGTTGTTACTATGTGTTTTAGTTGGGACTATAGATTGATATTCCGATAGATCCCCCTTGTTTGTTTATTTGGGGCTATGGATTGATATTCCAGTAGATCCCCCTGCACAGTTATGTGGAACTACGGGACTGCACTTGGTAGATTCCACCAATACTAGGTATTTATATTTGGGGACTACGGGTCGGGATTCTGATAGATCCCCGGTGCACTATGAGTTGGACTAGGGGACGACACCCCGGAGATCCACTGGACATTTACATTTGGGGGCTACAGGACAATATCCTGGTAGATCCCCGATTTGCTGGATATTTATATTTGGGGGCTACAATATGGTTTCCTGATAGATCCCCGGTTGCTATTTCTGTGTTGAGCTGTATTCTTTTTGTGATGTTTTTCTCTGTTGTATTTGTTGTTATTCTTATTATCATGTGTTACTTCATACTATTAGCATTTAATTATACTGTCGTATTCTATACTGTTTTACCTCATTTTTTCAGCTATAATCAGTAGGGCCTTGACCTTCCTCGTCACTACTCGATCGAGGTTAGGCTTGGAACTTACTGAGTACCACTGTGGTGTACTCATGCCGTTTCTGCGCATGTTTTTCATGTGTAGATCCAAGTTCTTCGGCTCATCCCTACCATCCTTGAGGCAAGGCGATTCTTCAGAGACTTCGAGGTATATCTACCGCATCCGCAGACCGAGGAGTCCCTCTCCATTCTCTCTTGTTGTTACAACCCTTCTGTATTTACTTTGTTTTAGACATTCTAGAGTTAGAGCACTATGTAGTATCCTTAGCTTGTGATTTCATGAGATTTCGGGTTTTGGGAAGTTGTTCAGTTTTTTGAAATCTTGTATTAGTATATACCGAGCAACATCTTAAACGCTTCTATATTTGCTTATCTTCAGTTTTTATTAGTTTCTCCTCATTTTGTTTCTTTTTTCGCAATTGTTAGGCTTACCTAGTCGTAGGGACTAGGTGCTGTCACGACAGTTCACGGAGGGCGAACTTGGGTCGTGACAAGTTGGTATCAGAGCTCTAGGTTCATAGGAGTCATGAATCACAAGCCAGTTTATTAGAGTCTCGCGGATCGGTACAGAGACGTCTGTACTTATCTACGAAAGGCTATGCAACCGTTAGAAAAATTCCACTTCATTTGATTTCGTTGTCGTGCAAGATTTTTGACATCACAATCCTAAACATCTGTCTTCCATTCTCTTACAGATGGTGAGAACACGTGCTACCAAAGGTGACCAGACACCTGCGCCCCTTGCGAGAGGCGTCAGAGTTCGGGGTTAGGGTAGAGGCCGAGGACGCGCACGCGGTGCAGGCAAGGCACCCGCGCGAGCTGCTATAGAGGAGCCACCAACAGTTCCAACTGGAGCCCAGCCGCCTGATACGCCTACTGCTACTACTACTCCAGCACTTCAGGAGACCTTAACACAGTTCTTGAGCATTTTTGGTACATTGGTTCAGGCGGGATTGATTCAAGTTGTACCAACTACTTCACAGATCGGGGAAGGGACCCAGACTTCTTCCGCCCCTACTCCAGAGCAGTGAGTTCGCATTGGTTAGGTTCCAGGTGTCATGGCGACATAGCTTGTGATCCCAGTTCAGCGGGTGGTAAAGATCTCTTGCCGAGTAGAGGACAGGTGGGTCCAGGAGAGAGAGGATAGACGAGGTCAGGAGAGAGAGTATAGGGAAGCGTGGAGACCTCATAAATCGGAGAGACCCACTGGTCCTTATTTTGGAGGAAGAGTACGTCATGGTAGAGGTTTTGTGGGTCAGCCAGCTCAGTTTTCGTCTCAGGCTTCACACAGTGTTTCAGGTGTTTAGGGGTCTTAGAGTACCCTTACCGCACAGTTCCCACTGCCACATCAGCCGTGAGGTTGCTTTGAGTATGGTGACATACGCCATGTGGTGAGGTATTGCCCCAGACTTAGGAGGGGTGCACCTCCACAGACTTCTCATCCACAGCGTGCCCCACAGAGTTCTCAGGCTATGGTTACAGCTCCAATTGCTACCCCATCTGCTCAGCTAGCTAGAGGTGGAGGTTGAGGAGGTAGAGGTCGCCCTAGAAGGGGAGGCCAGGCCCGATATTATGCCTTTCCTGCCCGTACCGGGGTTGTCGCCTCCAATTCTGTCATCACAAGTATTTTCTTGGTTTGTCATAGAGATGCATCGGTTTTATTCGATCCAAGCTCTACCTACTCTTATGTGTCTTCTTATTTTGCCCCGCATTTGGGTGTATCTCAGGATTCTTTGAGTTCCCCTATTTATGTTTCTAGTCCTGTGGGAGATTCTTTTATTGTGGACTGCATTTATTGATCGTGTGTGGTTGCTCTTAGTGATTTTGAGACCAGAGCATATTTATTATTACTCATCATGGTAGATTCTGATATTATCTTGGACATGGACTAGTTGTCGCCCCATTATGCTATTATTGATTGTCACACCAAAACTGTGATGCTGGCTATGCCAGGTGTACCGCGAGTAGAGTGGAAGGGTACCTTAGATCATACTTCTAGTAGAGTTATTACATTCCTTAAGGCTCAGCGTATGGTTGAGAAAGGATGTGACGCGTATCTAACTTATGTGAGAGATGTCAGTGTTGATACCCCTACAGTTGATTTAGTCCCAGTAGTACGGGATTTTTATGATGTGTTTTCAGATGATCTTTTGGGCATGCCGCCCGATAGAGATATTGATTTTGGCATTGATCTGTTGCTGGGCACTCAGCCCATTTCTATTCCTCCGTATCGCATGGCCTCTCCTGAGTTGAAGGAGTTGAAGGATCAGTTACAGGAATTGCTTGATAATGGTTTTATTCGACCTAGTGTATCACCTTGGGGTGCTCCTATCTTGTTGGTGAAGAAAAAGGATGGTTTTATGCATATGTGCATTGATTATCGCTAGTTGAACAAAGTTACAGTGAAGAACCATTATCCTTTGCCCCGTATTAATGATTTGTTTGACCAGCTACAGGGTGCACGAGTGTTTTCTAAGATTGGATTGCGTTCAGGTTACCATCAGTTGAAGATTTGGGAGCCAAATATCCCGAAGACTGCTTTCAGAACTCAGTATGGTCATTACGAGTTCCTTGTTATGTCATTTGGGCTGACCAATGCCCCAACAACCTTCATGCATTTGATGCACAGTGTGTTCCAGTCATATCTTGACTCGTTCGTCATTGTTTTTATTGATGATATTCTGGTATACTCCCGGAGTAGGGAAGATCATGAGCAGCACCTAAGGACAGTGCTTCAGACTTTGAGGGAAAAGAAGTTATATGCAAAGTTCTCGAAATGTGAGTTTTGGTTGGATTCCGTGGCATTCTTAGGCCACGTGGTATCGAGTGAGGGTATTCAGGTGGATCCGAAGAAAGTGGAAGCCGTGTAGAGTTGGCCCAGATCATCCTCAGCTATAGAGATTCGCAGTTTTCTTGGCTTGGCGGGTTATCACTATCAAATTGTTGAGGGGTTTTCATCTATTGCAGCCCCTATGACCAGGCTAACCCAGAAGGGTGCTCCATTCCAGTGGACAGAAGAGTGTAAGGCGAGCTTTCAGAAGCTCAAGACAGCTTTGACTACAACCCCAGTTTTGATATTGCCTACAGGTTCGGGGTCTTATATTGTCTATTGTGATGCCCCGAGGATTAGCCTTGGAGCGGTATTGATGCAGGACGGTAGGGTGATTGCCTACGCGTCCCGATAGTTGAAGGTACATAAGAAGAATTATCCTGTCCATGATCTCGAGTTAGCTGCTATTTTCATGCCTTGAAGATCTGGCATCATTATTTGTACGGTATGCCTTGTGAGATTTAACTGATCACCGGAGTTTGCAGCATCTGTTCAAGTAGAAGGATCTTAATTTGTGTCAGAGGAGGTGGTTAGAGCTGCTGAAGGACTATGATATCACTATCTTGTATCACCTGGGCAAGTCCAATGTGGTGGCCAAAGATTTGAGTCATCAGCAGATAGTTTGGTGAGTTTGGCTTATTTACCAGTAGTAGAGAGGCCTATGGCGATGGATGTTCAGGCCTTAGCCAACCAGTTTGTGAGATTGGATCTTTCGGAGCCCAATCGGGTTCTAGCTTGCGTGGTTTCCCGGTCTTCCTTGTTTGATCATATCCGGGAGCGTCAATTTGATGACCCTCATTTGCTTGTCCTCAAGGACAAGGTTCTACATGGCGATGCCACATATGTGACTATTTGTGACGACGGGGTATTGAAGATGTAGGGTCAGGTATGTGTACCCAATGTTGATGGGCTTCGGGATTTGATTCTATAGGAGGCCCATAGTTCATGGTATTCCATTCATCCGGGTGCCACGAAGATGTACCAGGAGTTGAGGAAGCACTATTAGTAGAGGCGGATGAAGAAAGATATAGTTGGGTTTGTAGCTCGGTGTCTCATTTGTCAATATGTGAAGTATGAGCACTAGAGACTGGGTGGGTTACTTCAGTAGATAGAGATTCCGGAGTGGAAGTGGGAGAGGATCACCATGGACTTTGTAGTTGTACTACCATGGACTTTGAGAAAGTTCGATGCCATTTGGGTGATTGTGGATCGGCTTACCAAGTCCACACACTTCATTCTTGTATGTACTACCTATTCTTCGGAGCGACTGACAGAGATTTATATTCGGGAGATTGTTCATCTGCATGGTTTCCAGTTTCCATCATTTCAGATAGAGGTACTCAGTTCATATCACGGTTCTGGAGGACCGTACAATATGAGTTGGGTACTCGGGCAGAGTTGAGTACAACATTTCACCCTCAAACGGACAGATAGTCTGAGCGCATTATTCAGATTCTTGAGGATATGTTCCGTGCGTGTGTGATTGAGTTTGGAGGGTCTTGGGATCAGTTCTTTCCATTGGCATAGTTTTCCTACAACAACAGCTATCAGTCCAGTATTCAGATGGCACCGTACGAGGCTTTATATGGTAGGCGATGTAGATCCCCGGTGGGTTGGTTTGAGCCAGGCGAGGCTAGATTATTGGGAACAGACTTGGTTCAGGATGCTTTAGAGAAGGTTAAGGTGATTCAGGATAGACTCCGCACTACCTAGTCCAGACAGAAGAGTTACATGGACCGGAAGGTTTGTGATGTTTCCTATATGGTTAAGAGCGGGTTCTGCTTCGGGTTTCGCCTATGAAGGGCGTTATAATATTTGGGAAGAAAGGGAAGTTGAGTTCAAGGTTTATTGGTCCTTTTGAGATATTGCAACGTGTTGGGGAGGTTGCTTATGAGCTTGCCTTACCTCCCAGCTTGGTAGGAGTTCATCCGGTATTTCATGTTTCGATGCTCCGGAAGTATCACGGTGATCCATCGCATGTGTTGAATTTCAGTTCAGTCCAGTTGGATAAGGATCTATCTTATATTGATGAACTAGTGGCGATATTGGACAAGAAGGTTCGAAAGCTGAGGTCAAAGAACATTGCATCAGTGAAGGTTCATTGGGGGGGTTAGCCGGTCGAGAAAGCGACCTAGGATACCGAGTAGGATATGCGCAACCGTTACCCTCACCTTTTCACTACATCAGGTATGTCTCTATACTCGTTCGAGGACGAACGAATGTTTAAGTGTAGGAGGTTGTAACGACCCGGATGGTTGTTTTAAGAATTAACGCCCCAATCCCTTATTAATTTCTTTCCCCGTATTTGTTTCTACTATTTTGATTTGCCGGGATGTTTGGTTTCGAGTTTCGGAGTGTTTTAGGACACTTAGTCCCTAAAAGAGAGCTTAAGCTTTAGAATTTGGACCGTATTTGGAGCAATGTGAAGACGGCCTCGGAATGAAATTCTGTCAGTCCCATTAGCTCCGTTGGGTGATTTTGGGCTTAGAAGCGTGTTCAGATTGTATTTTGGAGGTCCGTAGCTTATTTAGCCTTGAAATGTCGAAAGTTAAATTTTTGAAGTTCCCGGTTCGATAGTGAGATTTTGATATCGGAGTTGGAATGGAATTTCGGAAGTTGGAGTAGCTCCATAGTGTTGAATGTGACGTGCTTGCAAAATTCAAGGTCATTCGGACGAGGTTTAGTAGACTTTTTGATAGAAAGCATGATTTTAGAGTTTTTAGAGTTCTTAGGCTTGAATCCGATGTTAAATTGGTGTTTTGATGTTGTTTTGAGTGTTTCGAATATTGGAACAAGTTTGAATGATGTTTTAAGATTGGTTGGAATATTTGGTTGAGGTCCTAGGGGCCTCGGATGTGTTTCGGATGCTCAACAGACCATTTTTGGACTTGGAGAAGGATCAGATTTTTGCTGGTTTTTGTTGCAGACTTTTCTTCATCGCAATCGCATAAGGAGGCTCGCGATCGTGAAGGCTTGTATGAGGCAAGGGGATTTTGTTCTACGCAATCGCAGGAAGGGGAGTGCGAACGCGTAGTAATAATAGGAGTTGAATCGCGAACGCGTGGGCTACGTCGCGTTCGTGATGAGGAAGAAGTGAGGCAGCTGAGGATTTGGAAGTTGCTCATGACGATCGCGTGAGATCAACCGCGATCGCGTAGAGTTAATTTGGGTGTCAATGATGTTTCTCTTCATGATCGCGTGGGAGTTTCCGCGACCGCGATTAGGAATTTGCCTGGGCAGAATATAAAATTTCAATGTCGAAGGTTTAGCCATTTTTATCAAAACTAGAGCTTGGGAGCTCGGATTTGAGTGAGATTTTGAGGGATTTTCAGATATATCGATTGGTAATGATGCCTAACTCCTTTTTGCGTATAACCCATTAATCTAAACGTGAATTCATCATCTAATTTCGGATTTGGGGTGAGAAATTGGGGGAAAATTTGGAAAAGTTCTTAGACCTAATTTTCTAGTTTTGATTGGGGATTTGACATTGGATTTAGATAATTTTGGTATGGTTAGACTCATGAGTGAATGAGGGTTCATAATCCGTAACTTTTACCCGATTTCGAGAGGTGAGCCAGGGGACATTTTGGTCATTTTTCCTAATTTCGCGTATTAGCTTAGAATTGATTAGTGTAATCAGTTACTTGAAGTTATATTTACATTATGCAATTGATTTGAATAGATTTGGGCCATTTGGAGCCGAGTACTCGTGGCAAGAGCGTGGTTTCAGGTTGATTTTGAGCCGGTTCGAGGTAAGTGGCTTGCCTAACCTTGTGTAGGGGAACTCCCCTTAGGATTTGGTATTGTTAATATATGAATTGCCTTGTACGTGAGGTGGCGAGTGCATACATGTGCTAATTGTTGAAAATTTTGTTTTTCCTTAAGTAACTATAACTGTGTTTTCTTACCTGCTTATACTACTTGCAATTTAAGCCTACTGTTAGCTTAGGAAAGCATGTCTAGTTGACTTAATTGATGTACTTGCTCAAACTGCTTTATCTGAATTCTGTGCAACATGCTAGGTTAGAATTACCGGTTTACTTTGGCATGAAATTGGATTGAATTGGATATTATTCGTGTTGTTGCTGTGTGTTTTATTTGGCACTACAGATTGATATTCCAGTAGATCCCCCTTATTTGTTTATTTGGGACTACGAATTGATATTCTGGTAGATCCCCTGCATAGTTATATGAAACTACGGGACTGCACCCGGTAGATTCCTCCAGTACTGTATATTTACATTTGGGGACTACATATCCCGGTAGATCCCCGATGCACTATGAGTTGGACTACGGGATGACACCCGGGAGATCAACTGGACATTTACATTTGGGGTCTACAGGACGGTATCCTGGTAGATCCCCGGTTTGGTAGATATTTATATTTGGGGGCTACAGGACGGTATCCTGATAGATCCTTGGTTGCTATCTCTATGTTGAGCTGTATTCTTTCTATGATATTTTTCTCTGTTGTATTTGTTATTATTTTTATTATCCTGTAATACTTCATAATGTTAGCATTTAATTATATTGTCGTATTCTATACAGTTTTACCTCATTTTTCAATTATAATCAGTAGGGCCCTGACCTTCCTCGTCACTACTCGACCGAGGTTAGGCTTGGCACTTACTGAGTACCGTTGTGGTGTACTCATGCCCTTTCTGTGCATGTTTTTCATGTGCAGATCCAGGTTCTTCGGCTCAGCCCTACCATCCTTGAAGCGAGATGATCCTTCAGAGACTTCGAGGTATATCTGCCGCGTCTGCAGACCAAGGAGTCCCTCTCCATTCTCTCTTGTAGTTACAACCCTTCTGTATTTGCTTTGTTTTAGACATTCTGGAGTTAGAGAACTATGTAGTATCCTTAGCTTGTGATTTCATGAGATTCCGGGTTTTGGGAAGTTCTTCAGTTTTTTGAGATCTTGTATTAGTATATGCCGAGTGGCATCTTAAACGCTTCTATATTTGCTTATCTTCAGTTTTTATTAGTTTCTCCGCATTTTGTTTCTTTTTCCACAATTGTTAGGGTTACCTAGTCGTAGGGACTAGGTGCTGTCACGACAGTTCACGGAGGGCGAACTTGGGTCGTGACATTTTCTCTAGTATACGGTGCATAGGCTTCAATTCCAGTAGAAGTGGGGGAACCGAGCTTGAGGTTCCAATATGCTACGAAAACATCAAATAACGAGGCCATGTCTACAACTCTGAATTAGTAGACGAACAACGAGAAGCCGCGCTGGTCTGATTAGTAGCTCAAAAGTAACGGATGGGGAGATATTACAACTGAAGGGCAAACCTTCGACACTTCCAAGTCGGGGACCTAGTATTGAGAAAAGTCACACTACATACCAAGAACCTGAATGACAGGGAATTAGGCCCGAATTGGGAAGGACCATACAGAGTCACCGGTATAACCGAAAAGGGCTTGTACCAGCTTGAATCCGAAAATAGCATACAATTGCAAGACAACTAGAATGTGGCACACTTAAAGCGGTACTACTGTTAAGGTATGAATACCTAATCTTCTTTGAGGTTTATTATCTTTCGAGCTAACCCGTACAGGTACTTAACCGAAGTCAAGTCCAAGAATTAGGTCTAAAATCACGTGTTGCACTCTTTTTCCCTTCGGCTGATTTTTTCCGAAGTGGGTTTTATGACGAGATTTTTAACGAGACAACAGTAAGCGTGCTACTCTAGTTTTGAGGACCGATCAAGTACCGGGCACTGCCCACATCAGATCATTAGTACTCGAGCCCTCAAAATTTGGCCTCAAGTACCAGGGGACTATCACACCCTGAATCAAGAACCAATGACTAAGTTCAGAAATTTCGAAGACGATTTTATCGATATCGCAAGCCAAAGCTTGAATAATAATATTTATTGTAAGGTTCAAACAATCAAATGAATTGTGCCTAGATAGTTCATTCCTTCCATGGCAGATAGTTTTTGTATCTTTGATTATTTACATTACATTTGAAGTAATAAAGTGAGAAATTCACCTTCTATGCTTCATCGGTTCATGCTTAAACGAGCATTATTATCATTATGCCACTTAGAATAAAATATTGGGTTCAAAACCCTCTAAGCACACGGGTCATCGTTAATCAGGGGGTATGAAACCCCAAAAGCAATAAGATCCCACGAGACTGTGCCCAATTATTTAAAGACCTCTAAGCCTGCGGGTCGCCCCAAACTGAGGACTACCGTCTGACAAAAAGACCGGGTAGATCGGATTACTAAACCCCGAGGGTTCAAGCCTACGAGGCAGGGCTTTAATATGAAAGGCTACGACCAACTTAAGGTTTGAAGCTATTAGAGCTTCGACCCTAATGCATAAACAAATCAGAGACGTCTGAGTTCATAAATATAAAAAGTAAGGTCCTTACACATTTTAAGTCTATAAAAATTATGCACGATCTTATCAAATCAATCAGTTTAGAATTATGGTCAAGGAAAGAGCCACCTTCGAAAAATATTAAGTGTGTCTAGATAAATTTTTTGACTTCGTTTCATTTTTTGTTAGATCCTTCAAAGTCAAAGCAACTCATAGTCGTTACTTGACCTGGGCCTTATTCGGCCTTTTGTAGTTGAACAATTTGAGCAATAACAAAATTTATGCTAAGGCATCGATAATGCATTAAGTCCGAGATACAAGTTATATATTCTAAGTCCTAAGCAGAAGGAAATGCAGAAAAATTAAAGGACACAATGTATAGCCAAAGGGTAATTTATTATATTTATCAAAAACTATTTACAGAGGCACAAGAAAACCACTCCAAAGTGAAAAACATACAAATATGATCCCTTAGGCTGGTACCTCGTTTTGGCCTCGACATAAAACCTCTTAGCCTTTTCGATCTTGGACGCTACGTCAACCCCCTACAAACTTGGATCTCTTCGAGAGCCTCCCTCTGAGATAGCCACTTCACATACTCAACCTTCGTTATGTTCCGGGCTTTGACTATCTCGACATTGGCCTTATATTAGGATAGCATATCTTGGACTTCCGAGATCTCGTTAGAAGCCACCTCTAATTTGGACTTCAATGTAATATACTCTTGGCCAAGAGCGTTATGCTCTGCGACGACTGAGGCAAGTTTGTGCCCTGAGTTCCGTTTAGTAGAGACCATTTGTCGACATTTTTTTTGTCACTCAGAGCTGCACTTTGGTCAACACCACGTCCTCTTCGGTGGCATCTCACTTCGATGCTAGGTGGTCCAATTTGCCCTCTACTCATCGGCTTAAACCTTGACCCTGTCCATTTAGTTTTAGAGATTACGAAAAATAATCCCTATCATAATATCTTGCCAAAATAATTCAACATTTGGTTGGAGAGATAAAGGGTAAAATATATCCTTGAATTATGGAAAATAATCTATATATGCTCTTCGTTAATAGTTAGTGTCAATCATGCTTTGCAAAAGTGAAAGTGAAACAGATTAGAATGGTTTGCTGCACTGCATCCAAAATTTAGAACAAAAATGTTCAAATATGCCATAAACTTGTGAAATGGTCTAGATAGGCCATCATCTAATAATTTGGGTAAATCTTGATTTTTTAGTAGATGTGAATTCTCAAAAGGAACGTAGCATTAGAGGTTGCTCTATTTGATGAAGTTGATAAAAACGGTATAAAGACTTCTTCATCATACCCTTTGTGCGAAACTGATGAACAAGAGAATAAGAGGGATACTAGCTGGGTCGTAAAATAGTGTTAATTGGCTGAAAAGATCGTCCGTCGACACTGCCCTTATGGTAGGCCTCACATGGTGTGTAACAAGAGCTGAGTTCCTATTACTTAACAACGGCAATAACAGATGTGTGTCTCTATTATTAGAAACTCAATGATATGTCCTGCAGAGAAAAAGTGGTCAATGACAGTTGCTTTAGCAATGGAGTTGTGAAGTGCTTGCTCAATTCTTTTGTTGTTTACTATCCGTCTTCATTATTTGTATTTACTGTTGGGTGTTTTAGATTTTTCAAAAGCTTTTATTATGATTTGGTATTATCCAAGGTGGTGTTAGGACACCAATTTTATCTTAAAAATAAAATTTGAAGAATTACTTCTGTCTGCAATGGTGGAAAGCTATGTGTTGGAGTTACTTGATTTGTAGTCAATTGGGCTTATTAATAGTTAGTTAGCTGTTTGGCCAATTGTATTTATTAGCCAATACAACCTAATCATTTTTTTCTCTTGTTTTGTATTTTCCAATTTTGTCCCAGTATAAATAGTTAGACTTAAATATTTTTATTCAATTTCTGAAAAAAGAATCTCGATTCTTCTCTCTGCAAACATGCCCGATTAATCAAACCTTAGTCTCAATTTTCTCCATTTCTGATCGGTTTCACCAATCTTAACACTATGTTGTACAAACATTGCAAGTCTGACTTTAACTAGGTAAACATATCTAGGTTACTCATTATAAATTCGTTCTTCTCTGTTATAACAAACTCGTAGATGCTAAATATTTTGTATAGTTGGCTGCATAGAAAGAGATAAAATGTTATTATGCCATTTTACCTCTGGATACCATTATGTAATGTCCCTATTTAAGTAAGTTTCAGTTGTAATTTCAGCCCAATAAATCTAGCATTTCCAGTTGTAAGTTTCAGTTGTAATTCCCATAATCAATGTTAGTCAAACACAATCAATCGAGCATTCAAGATTCAAGTTACTACAAGCTTTTTCAATAATTTTTAACTTCACCCAATCATTATACAGTAAAATTTTCCAGATTTGAGTGGAACTTTGTTCCCTGAAGCTCCTTCAATGGAGTTCGAGTCTCACCACAGCAAAACATCAACTTCAAATTTGAATATCCATCTAGAATTTAATTTTTTAACTTATTTTAATTGTAGGAATGTTGTTGGGATGTGTAGCATGATCCATTCAAATCAATTATAATCATGAGGCATCAATTAAAAAGATAGTGATAATTAAAAAGATTAAATGAATACAGTATTTTAGGGGAGGGGTAAACTGTGATAATTTTTAAGCTACAGAGGCATATGTAGACCATTTCTCATAGCTGAAGAAATTTGCCACACCCACAATTGTCCGCGAGGATTCAGTTAGCTAAACTTCATCAAACTCCTCAATCAATATCAACAAGATGTCGTGATCGCTTAGGCCCATCACTGATCTTGCTACCAACAAACCTTTGACACCTTTGACTTTGACTGTGAAAAGAGGCAAAGATCATAAATTTTTAGTCAGCAAACAGTACGAATCTCTTTCTGTATTCAAGCCTGCTCTTTAGAAAGGCGAAATAGAAGAGGAAGGGTTGTGATTAATTCCACACATGTTCGCATAATACCTGGGCAAGTATGACCTTCTTCCTTAGGAAAAATAAGTCTTGCATAATCAATAAGGTTGTTTCCACGGCTCGAACGTGTGACCTCCTGGTCACATGGAGGTAATTTTACCAGTTACGCCAAGGCTCCCCTTCGAAATAGAAGAGGATGAGTTCTGTGCAATTTTACCAGTTACGCCAAAGCTCCCATTCTGGAAGTGATTATTCACAAATACTGAAATCTTATTTTAGTGAAATAATGGTCTTAAGTAAAGAAAAATACAACTTTTTGGAGTAAATTTATACCCAAATACAATTTCAACTTTCAAGTACTCTTATTCAATTTGCACTTCAACTTTTTACATCGAAAGAGAAAATTTGATGGATAGAAACTTTTTCTAATTTTCGTAATACTTGAAACAAATTGAAAAAAACTTTTCCACTCAAACGGTAAATTCCTTATTTTCATTTTTTCCCAATAATAGAAAAACTAGAGTCACAGGCAAGAAAAATCCTACACTCCTTCAATGGCTATGAGCAAAGCTAAAACCCTACCCGAAGAAATCGTATTTGACATACTTTCCCTGCTGCCTGCGAAATTCATAGGCCATTACAGGTGCGTGTCAAAGCAATGGCGCAATCTTCTCTCAGACCCACAATTCATCAAAGCTCACCACATTATCCATGCCCACAAAAAAGAAGAAAAACTCATTTACATCTCTGTTTCTCATGCTCTTCACACTATCACTTTTAACCAAAATGGAACTGATGCCATTTCAAAAAAGCTTAATTTTCCGGAGCTGCCAGATAACTGGCTAAGAGTTATTGGCTCATGTAATGGCTTGGTCTTGGTGGTTAATAGGCAAAAGATTAAATATCTGTTTAACCCCACAACTTTAAAGTACCATAGAATTCCAAAGTTGCATTTGGCTCTTCCTGCAGCAGGTACCTGTGCAATGTCTGGTCTAGGGTATGATTTTGCTACTGATGATTATAAGGTTGTTACTCTTTCTCGATATATTGGATATGAATGGACTGTTGACAGTACTTTTATCGATGTCTACTCTGTGAGAATGGGTCTATGGAGGAGACTTGAGTGTATACCTCATGATCATATAGCTCATCATGATTTAACTCATGCTAACGGTTCTGGGGTTTTGGTAAATGGGGCTTTGCATTGGATGGCTAGGAAAGCTCCTATGCTGCAGTATTCATCTATAATCGTTGCTTTTGATTTAACTTCTGAGTCATTCTCGGAGGTGCCAACACCTACTGTTTTTGGTAAAGGTAATTTGGGGTGGTATAATCTTGTGGCTCTTAGAGGGTGTCTTTTATGTATATTACTCATGGGGGCAACGAAGTTGAGCTTTGGATAATGAGAGAGTACGGAGTTGAGGATTCTTGGACTGCGTTTAGATTTAAAGGACCAAATTCAGTGAATGGTTTCATACCGTTGTGCTTAATGAGTAATGATGATTTTGTACTATCGGAGGTGATTGGAGAAAAGTTGATTATCTGCAATATGAAAGAGGATCAATGGAGGGATATGATGGTTGATGGAATAACTTCTATGTTGAAAAGAACTGGATACTTCATGGAGAGTCTTGATACTTTATTGTTTGATGCAATACTCTAAGATGATGCTGTACTCAGGTATTACAAAGGCATTTTTACAATTTCTTTATATAGTATGTTTAATTTTGTCCCTGCATTTTATTCAATAAAATTAAACCCCATAAAGGATCGGCAAAGGGTAATTCTTTCTTCATAGTGTTTGTGATGGTAATTCTTCCATCCCGAAGATAGATTTAGTGATTGATTGTATCACTTGAAATGGGAAAAACTTGAAATTATAACTTGTTTCAATTCAACATCATCGAATGGCCGGTGGCCTTTAAGGAAAACTTATATAGTTCAATGTTGAGCACATGTAATCATAAGTTATGTGATTAATTTTAGAAGTTTTGGCTCTTCTTTGAATCATAAGTTAATCTCACAATGAACTCATGTAAAATTAGTGTTCGCCACTCCCATGGATACCCTTTTTAAGCAGTACTGACGGTAGAACTATGATCAGGCTGCTCTAGAAAAGGAAACAAATTTAAGCTTTCTACCTCATTGATTGTATAATTGCACGATCTATCACTATAAAGACTCTTAAGATAGATATCAGGTGGTATCGCTACTTAAGAAGCTAACCACATTGTTGAGAGTGGAGAGACTCTTAAGATTGATATCAACAGTAGCAATACATAGATAAGAGTAACTAACAATGAAAAAAGGCCCTTAAAATGAACAACCTCACATTTTTACTCAAGAATCAAGACATATCAATCTATATATTACTCCTTCTGTTTCAATTTAAGTTAACCTATTCTCGGCTTTCCCAACTTCATCCTTGAATCCGAACATTCATTGGCGATCAAGGCTGCATCTATGATGTTTCTATCACTAAGAAAAGCCATCTGAGAAGGACTGACAAGACTTGGCAGCACATTTTTAAGCCTATTCGCCAAAGTTTTGGAAAAGATCTTATAGAAACTACCGATCAAGTAGGTCTATAATCTTTTAGTTCCTTTGCATCAGTCTTCTTAGGGATAAGAGCTGTATAAGAAGAATTTAATCTTTCAAAATATTCACAATCATGAAAGTGATTAATAGCATTCAACAAATCAACTTTTAGAATCAGCCAACACCTTTTGTAGAAACACATTGAGAACCAATCTGGACCCAGCGATTTTCACTTTCGCAACTTTTGATGACCCAATGTATCTCCTCTTTCCGGCAAGGTCTGTGAAGCCACTCCTTTTCCTCGCTGTAAATGCATGGAGCATTGACACATTCCCAAAGTGTTCTCCAGTTTTCATTCTCTTTGTATAATGCCTCATAAAAACTAAGAATCTCATTTTTGATGACCTCTTCGTTTTCATAAAGTACTCCCCAATCTCCAGCTTGTCAATATGATTGAATCTCTTATGAGAGTGCCATCTTGTGGAAAAAGCAGTGTTGTTGTCCCCTTGCTTCAACCAAAGGCACCTAGACTTCTGTGTCCAGGTGATTTCTTCCATTTTGAAAATCTCCTCAAGCTCCATATGTAGGTTTGCTTTGGAGAGTAAGAGATCATCCGAGAGTGGTGTTTCTTCAGCTTCTTGATCATTTCCATGATTTCACTCAGTATAGAAGTTTTGCTATTCTCCAAAAGACCAAGGTGGACTTGTTCCATTCTTTAAGCTGAAGTTTCAATAACTCGAGCTTCTTTGCAAAAATATAATCCGGGCTGCCCAAAATATTGAAAAGCATCCACCAATTTCTAACCAATTCCTCAAAATTAGGGTGCTCTAACCACATATTTTCGAACTTAAAATAAGAGACATTTCTAGCCCAATGACCATACTCTAGGATAATTGGAGAGTGATCCAAGTCAGTACGTGGGAGCGCAGATTGTTTGACTGCACCAAAGAGCTCATCCCACTCCGAAGCCACTTGATGTTTTTCTTCATATTATTCTTATTTTTCAGAAGTTGCTATCATGCTACAAAATTTAGTCTATGGACAAATGGCCTAAAGAATCTTACCTCCCTGCCCATAAACGGGAAAAGGGTTTCATTAATTAAAGAGTAGGATTATTGAGGGTACATGGTGGTATTTCATGGATGTACATAATAGCAAATGGAAAAACCTCACGCACCCGATGTTTCCACCATATCAATGATTGTATGACATATCCCTTTTATACACATTTTATCACTTAACTGTGGTTAATTTGTGTTTATTTTAACTCAATTTACTGTCAACTATGCTAAACTCATGCAGTTTGGTTTAAACACCAGGTATGGATAAGTTTCTTTCATAGCAAACTTACACTTTGTCTATGCTTTGGACAGGAATTAATCTACTGCAGCAGAATAGAAGTTAAGCTGATGTATACAAAGCCTTATCAAAAGAGAGTTGTATACAAAGGCCTGGATCTCAATATATTTTAATCCTAATAGTGGTTTGTATAATGTGATGAAGTATACAAAGGTAGTACTTGAGACATGCATTTGTGTTTGGTATATTTTGAAGTCTGCAAAGGCAATACTAGCAATGTTAGGAGAAAATGTCGCTTTTGATTAAACCCTTATACTTGAGATTTGATCGTTGATCGTTCATATCTCAGTTGAGCTTTAATAGATGATCTGAGTAGCGATAAACGCGCATTTAACAGGTTGTTTTACATAAAATCTTCTCCTCTTGTGAAAGAAAGGATTATCGTTCGAATTTCAGTAAACAAATTTTTAGCTTTGCAATGTTTTATTAGCATATCAAATTATTGTGCTTCCCTGTCGTATTTCTGTTTTTGGTTGAAAAAATGGTACAGATTGCTTATTTTGATAAATATTGGACAATCAACTCTATTACAGCCACTTATTGCTATAACTGGCAGGAGAGTGCTTGTCTAACTGACAGTGTGAGTATGCTGATAGAGAATCTTCTGATCCAAGAATAAGTCAGAAATTGAGTTTCTTTTTACTATGAGTAAACAACAGCCTTTTATATTGTAACAAGCTACATGCAATTGCAACCTCCAATCTTAGAATGACCTGAATGCTGGAAAGTGAAAAATTTCATGTACTTTGCCAAGGTACTACATAAAAGAATAACATCCATGCATGTTACCTTTCATATCGCCTCTAGTTCATTGCAAATTCAAGATTTGAGGTTTTCTATATAGGTAACTATTGCAGAATAAAATCAGATCAAGAGAAGTGTCTGTCACCTATCACAGCATGCTGCTTCCTGCCATGGCTTTGGTGGTGAATGACCATGATTTTACCAAACCCCATCACATCAGAATTTGAGATTTTTATGCTATCCTGGTATTATATAACATAGAAAACGAATATGAAGCGAGTATTACACACACTTCAATTGATCTTACTCTTCAAAAATGGATTGTTAAAGTTGGCTTGAGCGTTCTCCATATTATCAAGTTGGTATCTGAAGTTCAGAAGCAATAGAACACAGCTCAGGGATAATGGATTAGGGACAAGCCCGAGAGAAAGTTATTCTTCACAGAGGATTTTAACTGACCAAATGAATTCCCAACTTCTAAGTTCGGCCAAAACAGGACACTTTAGTATTATTGATGACTATAGATCGATGGCTATAGCCTTTACTTATATCTATAGCACATAGCTGAAATGAGTACGTAATTGGAGGTATGGTACAACGCATCCTCCTTTCATCTTTTCTGATTTACACACGGGTAAGAGTCAAAGCTTTGACCTCTAACACACGGGTGGTTTTGATGAAAAAAATAATTGACCTCTAACGCACGGGTAGTTTTCATGAAAAAATAATTATCCACAAGAGGAGCTACCGTTCTAGTTACAGTTGAGCAAAAATCAGTAGCTTTGGCTTGAATTTTATATTTGTATTAAAAATTTCACTTAATATATACGTATAAATCATTAATCTAGAACTCAAAAAACTGCATTTCCTAAATATCTAGAATTCATATATTCAAAATCTTAGCTTCGACTCTGTATACAAGTTAAAGTTTGCCCATCATAGTATTTGCAAATATTGAACTTAATTATAAATACTGATCTTCAATATTGAAGTTATTATCAAATATTTAAAACATGTTTGAAGAGTATTTCAAGGATAAAGATTTTTACTCACAAAATTTCAAATATGTTAAAGTGTAAATTTATGAATAAACTAGTTAAATGGTTCGCGCTTCGCGCGATGGTAAAAGAATTTAGTGAACTTACAAAATGACTTTTTTAATTATAAATTTAGACATGATAAAAGAAAATACATGAGTAACACTCTAATACTTGTTGCCCTATTTTTTTTTTTTTTTTTTTTTTTTTGTTTTGATAGAATCCCATAGTCCAATCATCTCTCCTGCTATCCAACTCCAAAAGGAAAAAGATATTTATTCTTACAAAGAATAGAAACATGTTACTGCAAAAAAATTTATTTTGACAAATATAATTGCATACGTATATTCTCGTTCTAAAGTAATAAATACTTATAACCAAAGAAATAAAGTTAAATGTATTTTTGGTAATTGTCATTATATTATTTCTTCAAAATCTGGTTAAAATCATAGTTATTCCCGTCAAAATTCTAAAAAAAATATTTTTTTATCAGCATGAGCCATAGTTGATGCTTGACGTCATTATTTTCTTAAAATGAACATTCATTGTGTCTTAAAACAGAAGAATGGGAAGCATACTGCATACACACCACTTACAAAGTTGCATCGATCTTGCTTCGCTAAACAAAAGGAAGAATATAGCAGATAGTCATTTTCCGTTCACATTTTATGAACTTTTATAAATTACTTAAAGGATATTGATAATCTCACCAAGACAAATAAATTGATGAATTTGACCAAGCTCATTGAAAAACAATTTAACAGCATGAGAAAGGATATCAGAAACTGTAGTTGTGGTATTATAATTATCTCCCTGCTATAGATATGAAGACACTTAAGAATTGATTTCAATCTTTCTTTAACCCGCTCAAAGTAAGCAAAGCCATGATCCTCCATGCCTGCTCCAACATAGGTATACTTTATGAACTAAAATATCTGATGGAGCTAATAATCTATAAATTAAATAATGAATCATACCAGCGATTCCATCTTGCCAAATTGGGAATATTGTTTATATATCCACACAACAAAGTACAAAGTCTCATAATCATATCATTATGCAAATTTATTCAAACCGATCAACAACAGAATCTCTATAAGCAGATTTGTTGTCCATCTCTGTATCCTTGTATTGTCGCTGCCTTCTTTTTCTTTCTTTGTCAATACACTCCCGACGTTTTCTTTGTCAATATATCCCCTAAACCAGCCGGGAAGTTCGCTACAGATTTAGCACCGGCTTATGTATTGTCGGAAAACTTCAAGTTGATTAAAAATATAACAATAAAGTATAAAAGAAACTCAAACAAAATGGATACAATATGCAGTCAAAAAAGATCACATGAAGCTTCTTTAGGGAGGCGGGGAATATGAGAAAAAACTGAAGAATACTCCTCTCCATTGCCACCGCATTCAAGGGTACTTTATGGACATTGATTGGCTTCAGATGCATAAGAATCTATCTGTTTTGTTCAATTTATTCATTCTGAAATTAATCGTTGCCTCATTATGTTCAGCCGTTGTAACTCTCAATGGCTTAACTGGCGTGACTTTTGGGTCTCTTTAACATGGAAATAAAATATTTTAAACAAAAAAAATAAATCAAAAAAGGATAAAAAGAATAAATAATTTTGTTGAACAGAGAATGGTGCCACATCACCTCTCTTATGCCGATTATATTTATATATAGATATGACTTAACTTCCAAATACACGTAATCAACTGCAACTTCAAGTAGGAGTACCTTTTTTTCTCTTTCAAAGTTCAATCATATATTATCCAGATTCCAACTAAACTAATTGAAAGGAAATATTCTGTTAGGTGAAAACTTTTTCTAGTTTTAATAAAATCTTAAAAACTTCCAAGTTCCAATCAAATGCTACTAACAGGTCCTACTAATTTTGCCACCCCTATTTTACGCTGTACCGATTCCATACTCTTCCGTAATTTCTCGTCCAAATCCAAATTCAACCATGGCGATGAGCAAAGCTGAATATCTAGCCCAAGAAATCATCATTGACATACTCTCTCGGCTGCCTGCAAAGTCCATAGGCCAGTTTAGATGCGTGTCAAAACAGTGGCTCAATTTTCTCTCAGACCCACAATTCATCAAATTTCATCATATCATCCATTCCCATAAAGAAGAATCGAAACTCATTTTCGTCTCTAGTTCTGGGGCTCTTCACACTATCACATTTAACCAAAACCCCCAAAATGGAACAACTAATGCCATTTCAAGAAAGCTTAATTTTCCGCAGCTCTCACACAGCTGGGAAAAAGTGGTTGGCTCATGTAATGGCTTGGTCTTGGTGGAGAATACGGAAAATATTAAATATTTAATCAACCCCACAACCTTAGAGTACCATAGAATTCCAAACTTTCATTTGGCTCTTACTGTGCCGGGTAGCTTTAGCATGTGTGGTCTAGGGTACGATTTTGCTAGTAATGACTATAAGGTGGTTACTCTTTCTCGATATAAACGGGATTTAGACAATATTTTTGTTGATGTCTACTCTGTTAGAATGGATCTATGGAGGAGGCATGGGAAGCTACCTGTTGATCATGGAGTTCCTATTGGCGGTTCTGGGGTTTTAGTAAATGGGGCTTTGCATTGGTTGGCTAGGAAATCTCCTGATTATTCCTCTGTAATTGTTGCTTTTGATTTAAATGATGAGACATTCTTGGAGCTGCCAGTCCCTAATGCACTCGATGACAATAATTTTGTGCTTTGTGATCTTGTGGCTTTTAGAGGGTGTCTTTGTATGTTGTTGAATGATACAGAAGAAAACAAAATTGAGTTTTGGATGATGAAAAGATATGGGGTTGAGGAGTCTTGGACCAAATTTAGGATTGCTGGACTGGATTTAGTGCATGGTTTGGTGCCATTTTGTTCAATTAGTGATGATGATGTTGTATTGAATGTTGATAGAGAGAATTTGATTGTTTACAACATGAAAGAGGATCAATGGAGGGATATGAAGGTTGGTGGAATAACTGCTAAGTTTGAAAGAACTAGATCTTTCATGGAGAGTCTTGTGTCTCCTATGTTAGGCAAGGTTATTGAGGGTTACGATATTGCTTGATGCAATATTCTGAGATGATGCTGTACTCAGGTATATCATCATTATTTTCATGATTTTTAGTCATTTTTAGTGTATTTTGTATAATATTTTTTGATTTGGTCCTCATATTTGATTCAATAAAATGAACCCTTAGAGTTTTATGAATGGTAATTGTTTTGTCCTCTAATGTTTTGATGGTAATTCGTTGATACCAAAGAAAAGTTAACTGTATTAAATGAAGGAAAGAATTTGGATTTGTATATTGAATTAATTCAATATTATAGAATGGTGGCGTCTTAAAGAAACGAGTAGTTCAATTTTGAGCACACACGGTCTTGAAAAGGAATAGTTTTAGATGTTTTTGCCCTTCTCTGAATCATGACACTGATCTCACAATAAACTCAGGTAAAAATTAGTCTTGGTCACTTATGTGCTTACTTTTTTTTAAGCAATTTGACTTTAAAACTGTTATTTAGCTGCTTTAAAAACAGCATTCATTTTATGTTGTATGCCTCTTTGATTGTATAATTGTCAAGATCAATCACTACAAAGACCGTAAAGATAGATATCGGGTTAGTGGTTCATCATATTTCTATCTTAAATAAGATAGCAAAGGTTCTAAGAAACTATTTTATTTAGAAGCTTGTTATGTTCTGGTTACGATTTATTTGCTACAATAGGAGGGCTTGTAGCTAATTATCATCTTTTTCCTGTAAATTTTTCAATAGCTGCTGTATTTTCTTTACCTTGGAAAACTCTGCTTGCTATTTTGTTAAATAATTCAGCAGCATTATGAGAATTCACTTTTAGCCAACTCCACTGCCTTCTAAGGAATGGTTTTCGTATTTGTTTTCTTCTGTCCGGAAGGTACTATCATGTTACAAAATACAGTCTGCGTGAACGGCCTAAAGAATCTCCCCCCCAACCCCCTCCTCCCCCCCACCCCACCCGGCACATACAAGAGAAATGGTTTCATTAATTAAAGAGTTGGATTCTTGAGGGTACATGGTGGTATTTCATGAATTTAAATAATAGCAAGCAGAGAAAACTCGCACACCCGGTGTTTCCACCATATCAATGAATTTATGAGATATGTCTTTTATACACATTTCTCTCTTAGCTCTAGTTAATTTGTGTGTATTCTCATCTCAAGTTATTCTCAACTGCGGTAAATTCACGTGGTTTGGTTTAAACACCATGTGTGGATAAGTTTCTCTCATTGCAAACTGATACTTGTTCAATGCCTTGCACATGAATTAATCTACTCGTTAAAATGCAATCTCCCCAAAATTTTGTTGGTAACTTAGATTGGTACATCAAGGCTCTAGCTGTTTCAAATAAGTGCTTATGCTTTCTTTCAACAATTCCATTTTGTTGAGGTGTGTGAGAACAGGTAGTCTAATGGATAATTCCATTATCTGAGAAATATTGTAAGGCAGAATTGGAAAGTTCAATTTCCAAGGCATTATCACTTCGAATTTTTTTAACAGAGAGGTTAAATTGAGTTTTCACCATGGAAATAAAAGCCTTCAGCATAGTAAAAGCATTACATTTAGCATGCAACAAGTGAGTCCAAGTAGCTCTACTATGGTCATCCACAATGGTAAGAAAGTACTTTGCCCCAGAATAAGTCTAAGTATGATAGGGACCCCATGTGTCAACATGAATTGGCTCAAACAAGGAATCAGAAACAGTAGAACTAGCTGAAAAAGGTAATCTTGCCTGCCTAGCAAGAGGACAAACAGGACATATAAAGGACTGTTTGGCAGATAATTCAGCAGAAATAGAAGGGATGGTTTTCATTTTAGAAAATGGAATATGTCCTAATCTATGATGCCAAAGAACATCATTTTTATTTATGCTCTCCTTATCATTACAAGGAACAACAGGAATAGTATGCAAAGCAGCCTTATTATGTGCAGTCTTACTAGACTGGTCAGGAATGGAGACATTTTGCATATTATTTCGAAAAACAGAAACAGGAAAATTAGATGTTTCATTGAGTTGATGATCACGAAGAAGCTTTTAGAGTCCTTGGTCGACTTTACCAAGTTCCAGAAGCTTCCTCATGGAAAGGTCCTATATCAAAATACATGAAATAGAGGTAAACAAGACAAGACAATAAAATTGTTGAATAAGCTTGTGTACAGAAATCAGATTATATTGAAAAGAAGGAATATAGAGGACATGATGAAGAGTGAAAGATGGAAATAAAGTACAGGAACCAATACAAGTAACCTTTGCCTTATAACCATTAGGTAAAGTTACCAAGTAAGGAGTAGGAAGTGGAGTCAGATTTGAAAGAATTTCTCTATTGGAGGTCATATGATCAGTAGCTCCACTATCTATAATCCACACATCTCTACTTACACTAGACAACATGCAAGCATGAGAATCATCATCAGTATAAACAGGCAAGGAAAGAACACTACCAGCAAAGTTAGCAGATCCCATCAGATTGGGTTGAGGCTCAGGAGCATGATTGATTTGAGTTTGCTGCAGCAGAGAGACAAGTTGAGAGAATTGTTGCTGACTCAAACCAGGTATAGATGAGGCCCTATCATCAGACATAGCAGCAGGTCCAACAAGAGGAGTAGTGTGAGTAGGCTGAGCTGTATAGAGGCCTGGATCTCAATATATTCTAGTCACAAGGGTGTTGAACCTAATTATCATGTTATAAAATAGCTTCTATTTTAAATCTTATGAAAATGATAGGCGAGTTTTCGAAGGAGGCTTGGAATTGTGATTTGTGTATTAAGATGGAGTATACAAAGGCAGTGCTTCAGATTTTGACAGATGACTATCACATTTTAGTTGAGTTTCAACATCAGATGAATAGATGATCCGAGTAACTGTGTGCCCCTTTAGCGGGGTGTTTTACATCAAGTCTCCCATGCTGTGAAAGCAGGGAATGTTGTTCTCTCTGTTGCAGAGCACAAATGTTTAGCTTTGCAATGTTCTAGCATATCAGAGTAATTGTGCTTAGTTCTCTTATTTCTCTTTCAAGTTAAAGTGGGACAATGGTACGAGTCGAAAGCTGCCACACAATTGCTACCTTTAATCATAGGCTGTACCACACGGCTGATTGTTAGCACTTTAATTATGTGACGATGGAAGGTGAACATGAAATGAATGAAGTTACCTAGATTGAATGGAAAGATGTATCTACTTCACCAACTTATTACAAAAAAGATAACATCGTATAAGCCTGGCTCCAATAGAAAGACACCTATGCTTCCACTTTAGAAAAGACACCTCTGGTTATTAGCGGAGAATGAAATCGAAATTAACGCAAACCTGTCACAGCATGCTGGTTCCTGCAATGGCTTTGGGTTTGGTGGTCGAATGACCAAGATTTTACCAAACTCCACCACCTAATGGGTATTGAAACTCCATTGCTAGGAAAAGTTACGATTTTATGTGTGATAAGAAAAGTGCCTGGTCAAACTACGACAATCAAAATACTGACACAAGTTCTAGTTCATAGCATGTTTGACAAATGTGGAAGTTATCTTTATTAACCTTATTGTCCTCAAATAGGAAAAGCATTCAGTTCCATGTCGGTTCAAGTTCAAGATTTTAACTTCCGGAAAAAGGTTTCTGACTTCCCTATTTCTTGTGGGATTTGTGCTTAATTCCATACTACTATATAAGTGTCTTGATAAATCCTTTACTTTTTGCAGTGCCATATTGTTTGCTAGTGTTCATTCCGCAAGTGGTATCTTTTCCTCTTTGTCCAAGAAACTCGTAGAGCAGATTTAGCTCTTATATGTTAATAGTTGGAATTTATCCTTTCTTCTCTGATTTTTATACCCTCTACCAGAATTAACCATGGTGCCCAACATGCTGGACGCGAAAAGGCAGAGACTTGAATATCAGTACCAGCATCCAGCTGAAAGCTCGAGCTCAAGCATACCACATCATAACAAAACTGAAGTTCGAAGTCTGATAACTCCTGATCGAATGAGTGGGGTTTCAGGCAGTAAAAATTAAGAAAGAACTCAGTTATTTGGTAATAGTGACTTTCTACAAATCAATCAAGATCATAAGATGCACAAAGTTGAAATGGACAAGTTTGTATCTGGTTTGGCAGCACTAGCATCATCAATTCAAGTTGAGGCAATTCATATTTTTTGCAAACAAAGTTTCAATCTTTCCTTCTAATTACAAAACCATGGATAAGAAGTGCAATGGGAATGCTGTAAGAGGGTTGGTTGGCATGGAACTTTAAAGGAAAATTATTGACATAATTTCTAATGGTTTTGTTCAATCAAATTATTGCCACGGAGTTCAATTTTCTGCTCTTGATTGTCTCCAAACTGCTATTCAAGACAAGGATGGACTAAGACATCTATTGCTTTGCAAAGTGGTATTGGGAATATTGGAAATCGTACATCCTAGTTCGGGACAGTCTCAGCCAAGTCCTGAGGATCTTGTTTCTGGTTTTGACATGTTATTATCTTCAAGAAAGTACATAGTTTGGAGTAGTCACTTGAATACTCATATCGTAACTCATAGTCAGTTTCAGAGTTCCTCTTCATTCAAAAAGGGTTGATGACTATCCAACACCTTCAAAGAATGTAAATTTGTCCAAGGATTTCCTTTGATGCTGTGATTACTAGATTATTAAGAATCTTGTCTTCTCGTGTTATCAAATTGATAACAAAATATCAAAATGATCAAGAAACAATGGGCAATTGGACCAGTTCTGCCTACTAAACTTGATCATGTCTCAAGTAGGAAGAATATATGTTTGGAGTGGCTTAACAAACAACCTCCAAGATCTGTTCTTTATATATCTTTTGGAACAACAACTTCATTTTCTGATAGGGAAGTCAAGGAGCTTGCGATGGGATTAGAACAGAGCAAACAGAGACATATGGGTGCTGAGAGATGCCGATAGAGGAGATATCTTTACTGAGGAAGCTAGAAAAGTTGAGTTGTCAGAAGGGTTTGAGGAAAGGGTAAGAGAAGTAGCTTAGTGGTCAGAGAATGGGCACCACAACTAGAAATCTTGACTCATTCGTCGACTGGGGGGTTCATGAGTCATTGTGGTTGGAATTCTTGTGTAGAGAGTATTACTATGGGAGTGCCAATAGCTGTTTGGCCTATGCACTCTGACCAACCAAAAAATGGTTTTTTGGTGACGGAAATACTGAAAATAGGCCTACTTTTTTTAGGGAGTGGGAGAAACGCAAGGAGTTGGTGAGTGCATCCGCCATTTAGAATGTTGTTAGGAAGTTAATGGCATCAGAAGAAGGCGACGAACTTAGAAAAAAAAAGCTGAAGAATTAGGAGAAGCCGTAAGGCAGTCCACAGAGAAAGGGGGAGCTTCTCGAATTCAGTTGGATTCTTTCATCGTGCATATCACAAGATAGACTTGTTTTTTCCCGCTAATTCTCAAAGCCAAGGGGTCTAGCTCTATCTTGTTTGGTTACTTTACAATTCTCTTAAAACCTGTCATTTGTCTGTTTCTTGGCTCAGAATAGTTTATACTACCTTAAATTTCTGTGATTTTGGCATGTTGAATATCTTGGATAAGACTAGTTTATGATCATGTATTTCTCTTAGAAAGGGCATAGCTCAACAGCTAATCTGGCTCTAACTGTGCAGACTATAGGGTTGATGTGGAGAGTGATCTTGTATACATTTATCAGTTGTTCTACATATGCTAAATTGGCTGTCTACATATCCTATATTCGACTGTTCTATGACAAATGATTTCTGTTCATATGACATTCCTATGTGCATTATTTTAAAGGTTAAAATTGGTGTATTAGGTATTATAACGCTATCCCATTCGTCACGACTTCCTCCGTTTCAATTTAGATGACACCCAAAAAGAATGACACATTTCTATAATTGGAAAATAATTTAACTTTAAACATTCCATTTTATCTTAATGACAAACTTTTATGACCACACAAATATCATGGCCCCACATAACTTTTAAGATCACAAGTTTTAATAGTCTTTTTTTCTTGAACTCCATGTCAAGTCAAACTATATTATTTAAATTAAAACGGAGGGAATAATTTGTTATCACCAATTAGAAAATATGAATTAAATTTGAATATGCACCTCCTTTTAAAACTCATTTAAAGAACAAGACCCTATTTTTCAGTCGTTGCTGTTGAAATCTATTCTAAATTAGTTGGATATTATTTAAAAGGTAAAATAATTGGACTTGGGAATATATGAATAAACAAGTTGTACCCTTCAGTGTTACGACCCGGAATATCCACCCTTGGGATCGTGATGGCGCCTAACATTTCACTTGCTAGGTAAGCCAATATAAGGAGTAATTATTAACCATTTTAAACAATTCAAATCAAATGAAAACTGATAAGTTGAATAAACTGAAATAAAGTAGATAAAACTGATAAACGACTTTATCCAAGTACAAATTCCAGAACCGGCGTCACGAATACACGAGCATCTAGAGTATTACAAATAATAGTATAAATGAAAGCATAACTATCTGAATCCGAAATAAACAGCTAAAGGAAATGTATAAGGGGACTTCAGGGCTGCGAACCCTGTGCAGCTGTACCTCAAGTCTCCGTCAAGCACTGGATCCGAGCAATCTACTGACCGATGCTAGGACCAACTCCAAAATCTGCATAAGTGCAGAGTGTAGTATGAGTGCAACCGACCCCATATACTCTGTAAGTGCCGAGCCTAACCTCGACGAAGTAGTGACGAGGCTAAGGCAGGTCACTTACAATAACCTGTACACATAATAATAATAATAATAATAATAATAATAATAATAATAATAATAATAATAATAATAATAATAATAATAATAGAAAAGAAAAACATGAAATGAAATTAAGGCAGTTAATTTATGAAAAAGAATTCAATCCTTGTAATCAGAGAACCTCGAATAACTGATCTCTTAATTTCATGTAACAATGATGGAAACCAACACAATAACAACAAAGAATACAACACACACAATACGTTGCAGCGCATAACCCGATCCCACTGTATACACACAATCCTCCGTTATTTCACCGTAGAATCATTAATCAATATCAAGAATCACATATAAAATTTGTTGCGGCACGCAACCCGATCCCACCATATCATCAGAATCAATATCATAATTGTTACATCCCGTATTTTAATATTAGGATGAGTCGTAGTAATCTATATGAGTTCGAAGGGATTATGTCTATTGGGAGGTTATAGAGGGTTTAAGATATTATTATTATTATTATTATGAGACCCTGTAAGTTTACAACCTTAATATCGTTAGATATTATGTTAGTGTGGTATATCTTTAAGTAGAGTATTTTAGTAAAAGTTTTATAAGTATAATTTTGGATAGTTACCATTATTACTACTTTCAGATATGGTAAATATACACATAATATAAGACAGTTTATAAAAATACATATTATAAAAATTATATCCACTTGCTGTATTATAAGGTTCTTTCATTTGTCTTTCTCATATTTGTATTAGACAAATATGAAAAAGTGTAAGATTTTTTCCCCAGATTCTTCAAATACACTCTGAATTAATAAAAAAGGTGATGTTCTTATATTGGATACGTTTTGGATACATAACCATGAAATGATTCCATGTTTTAGTTCATTTTGGTTTTTATGTATCACCTGAAAATGGTGTTTCATAAATCTAGGAACATCCAAGTTGAGAGTGATACTTCTTAACTCGTTTAACATCTTTCTAATTTCTTTTAACTTATAATAACTCTTTTCATATAATGACTGCCTATTAGGAATTTCACATTGTCGACTTCCTCGACATATGTTGAAATAGACGATGTGTTTGTTCTGAACCGTCTGAAGATAGTAAAATTAGGAAAAAGATATATAAATTATTTTCTCACAAGAAAAGAGGGTTATCTTTTACCATTTTAAGAATTAAGCGTACGAAAATTTGTACTCTTTATATGAGATTAGAAAAATTAGAAGTTGAGAAAATATATATATTTTTACATGGATATTTTAAATAATAGTATATGTATTTATTTTATAGGATACCACATGAGCATGATAGTAAGTTATATAAAGTGTGTTAAAAATAAGTAGTATTTTAAGTAATTCGAGATAATTCTTAATTATGTGGGCAATTGATTAATTATTGAATAGTGGGAGATTAAATAGTTAATTAAGGATTAGTGGGTAATTAACTAAAATGTTGGGATAAGGCTTAACAAAGCCTAAAACGTGGCAGCAAGCAAGGATTTAATAATGACTAAGCTAAGTCTTGGAAGCTAGGTGGAAGTTGGAGAAACCGTCAACAATTAATAGGAGAGGCAGAGCTTGGATTCTATATAAACCTTCTCTACTTAGTTAACATGAGTTGCCAAGTTAAGATGATGCCTTATTTTGCTAAGTTAGGATTTTGATAACATCATAAATGTTAGCCACTGAACATGTTACCATTCTCAAAAAAATAAATGTTAGCAACTGAAATATTGTATTTCAAGAAGATTGGACAAGGATGAGTATTAGAGAATTATCTGTAAGAAAATATGAGGCATACATAAAACTGAAAAGGTCCTAATTACCATAACCAATCCCATATGATTCGACGTGAGTAAGAAAAATAGTTGATCATGTTTAATACCTCATCATTTGTCAACTTATCATCAAAGGAAACTGTTATGGGTACATGTTTTCAAAGACTAAAAGTTTCGTCTAAGGCATGAACCTACTTAATCCTTTTCTGCTGAAGAAGCGAAAATAGAAAGACCTATTTGGCTCTAGATAATGAGGCTTACTGGAGCTGCAGTATGGAGTGGTGCACTTAACATTCAATAAGCTTTCCTACTTTAGGTCTTGGAAGGATATTGGTAGAACGATTGATTGAATTAAACTAGTTCATTATGCAGTATCTTGAATGATCCTTCCTAGGTCCTCCATTTGGCATCTGATAATATGATACAAACGTAGATACATTGTTGTATATCGAGGGAGAACGTAAGATTAAGTTGAAAAGACTTATGTGTGGAGGTATATTGAACGAGTTGAGCTCTTGAGCAACTAGGATAAGAATAGGTATGTTAAGGCTATCCCTTCTTTCATTTTGGCATGATCCACATAATGCAACGAAACGAGCAAACAAGCAAGTTTAATAAATAATTCTATTCTTAGAAGTACTAAGGTTGCCTATGTTCTTGATCCCCCATATGTCCTACTAGCATATTATCTATCGGGTCTCATGACATTCCAAGAGATCATATTGGCTTACTTCATTATGCATTGCATTCATTTTATACATGTGCGTTTACCCATGACCCAGATGGCGTTATGTATGCATATATATATATATATATATATCCCATATATATGGGATATGGGAAAGGTTATGGCGTTATATACGCACCACCACCGGATCAGTTGGTATGTGTAGATGATTTTGCCCAAAGCGACCGAGATGATATGATGGGATGCCCTCAGAGGCCTGATGATCTTATGAAACATGTACCTATGCACGACATGACATTTATACGTATATGCATGTCAATATAATTATTTCATGAATTAGAGAGTTATCCAGACTTACATGTTGAGTCATTTACCCCATATTTCTTCCATGTCTTTTATATATTTATTTACATGTCCTTACATACTCGGTACATTATTCGTAATGACGTCCTTTTGTTGGGGACGCTGCATTCATGCCTGCAGGTATAGATAATTAGTTTGACGAGCCCTCATAGTAGACGAGATTGGAATTCAGTTAAGGATCGGTAAGACCCCACCTCATTCGGAGTGCAGCCAAGTCTATGAGTCATCGCATCAGAGTTTTGCCACATACTTATGGGTAGGCCGGTACCCTGTCCCATTTTATGTCAAATAATCTTAGAGGTTTTGTAGACACATGTTTACTATGTACAATATGTCAGAGGCCTTGACGGCCCATATGTATTCATGTTTTATGAACGATGGTTCATTAATATAACATTTGCCCACTTAAAATTTTAGATTACGAGTTGCGGCCGTGTTGGCCCATGATAGTTATAAAAAGAAATAAGTGAGTTATAGAGTAGTTCGCTCGGGCCACTACGACACCGGGTTCCAACCACACCTCCCCAGGTTCGGGGCGTGACAAAGTGGTATCAGAGCATGTCGTATATTAGGGAATCTACAAAGATGTCACGACCCAAGTTCGCCCTCAGTGAACTATCGTGACGGCACCTAGTCTCTACGACTAGGTAAGCCTAACAAATTACGGAAACAGAAATAATAGAATAAAACTAACCATAAACTACAGAAATAACATAACGAAGCGTTTAAGATGCCGCTCGACATATACAATACTGTCACGATCCCGGTTCACCCTCCGTGAACCATCGTAATGACACCTAGTCTTTACGACTAGGTAAGCCTAAAATGCGGAAAATAAACAAATTTGCGGAAGAATACAATTTAAAACAAAAATAATGTAATAAAATAGCATTTTAAAAGTGCCGCTCAGCATACAAAATATAACTGTCAAATCCAATATATATATATATATATATCTGTCCCAAAACTCGGACACCCATGAATCACAAGCTAAGGATATTACATAGTGCTCTAACTCCAGAATAGTCTAAAACAAGCAAATACAGAAGGGCTGTAACTACAAGAGAGAATAGAGAGAGACTCCTCGGTCTGTGGACGCGACAGATATACCTCGAAGTCTCCGAAGGGTCACCTTGCCTCAAGGATGGTAAGTCTGAGTCAAGGTACCTGGATCTGCACATGAAAACCATGCGTAGAAAGGGCATGAGTACTCCACAACGGTACTCAGTAAGTGCCAAGCCTAACCTCGGTCGGGTAGTGACGAGGAAGGTCTGGGCCCTACTAAGATAAAATAAAAATATAAGATATGACGGTATAAGATAAGCAGTATAGTCGAAAACTAACACTAAGAATTTAATACAGGAAAACAAGGAATTCAATAACTGAAATAGAGGTAAAAACAATCATAAGGAAATAACCGGGGATCTCTCAGTATCCCGGGGATCTCTTAGTACCCTCAATATATGCCAGAGATCTCTTGGTATCCCGAGGATCTTTCGGTATCCTTAATATATGCTAGGATCTCTTGGTATCCCGAGGATCTCTTGGTATCCTCAATATACGTGCCCGTGGATCTCTTGGTATCCCGCACCTCAGTTCAAATCATAAATATGTATAGGGTATCTCCCGAGATGCCGTCCCGTAGTCCCAAAGTAAAACACACAACAGCAACACAAGAATACTCAATTAAGCTCAATTTCGTATCAAGTAAACAGATTCTTCTAATCTAACATGCTTCACATAATTAAATTAAGGCAGTTTAAGCAAATAACTAGTTAAGTCAATTATACATGTTTTTTCTAAGTTAACAGCAGGTTTAAATTGCAAGTAAAATGAAACAGGAAAAAAGAACACAATTGAAATTACTTAAAAAAATCGGATTTTCAACAATTAGCTCAAGTACGCACTCGTCACCTCACGTACAAGGCATTTCAAGCATCAAATATACCAAATCCTAAGAGGAAGGTCCCCCACACAAGGTTGGACAGGCCACTTACCTCAAACCGGCTCAATAATCAACCCGAGACCATGTTCTTGCCACGAGTACTCGACTCCAAATGGCCCAAATCTATTCAATTCAATTGCATAATGTAAATAATACTTCAAGTAACTGATTCTACAAAGAAATTCTAAGCTAATACATGAAATTAGGTAAATTGACCAAAACGCCCCTCGGGCCAACGTCTCGGAATCGGGTAAAATTTATATTTTCAGAAATCTCATACTCTCACGAGTTTATGCATACCAAAATTATCCATATCTAAGGTCAAATTCTCAATCAAAAGTCGAATTCTAGGTCTAAGAACTTTCTTCCAACTTTTCCCCAATTTTCATCTCCAATCCGAAATTAAATGATGAAACTAACTATAAATTGTTGGAATATAACTAGAAAGAGTTAAAGAATTGTTACCCACTGATCTCCTTTTCAATTTCCTCTCAAAATCGCCCTCTCCCGAGCTCCAAATCGAATTTCCATCTTTTGAAACTAAACCGTCAAAATTTCACATTTCTGCCCAGCTATTACCGCATCTGCGGTCCCGCTTTTGCGGACCAATGGTCGCACCTGCGACCTTTCACTTAGGACCAGTTTCCGCTTCTGCGGTAGACCATCCGCAATCATCACGAGGCCCCCGAGACCTCAACCAAACCTACCAACATATCCCATAACTTCATTCAAACTTGTTCCAACCTTCGGAATGCTCAAAACAACATCAAAACATCTATTTTTCATCAGATTCAAGCCTAAGAATCCCAAAAACTCTAAAAATACGCTTTTGATCAAAAAGTCTATCAAATCCCGTCCGAATGACCTGAAATTTTGCACACACGTCACATTCAACACTACGAAGCTACTCCAACTTCCGGAATTTCATTCCGACCCCCGGATCAAAATCTCACTATCGAACCGGAAACTTCAAAATTTGACCTTTCGGCATTTCAAACCTAAATTAGCTGCGGACCTCCAAAATACAATCCGAACACGCCCCTAAGCCCGAAATCACACAACGGAGCTAACAGAACCATTAGATTTCCATTCCGAGGCCGTCTTCACACTGTTTCGACTATGGTCAACTTTCTAACACTTAAGCTCTCACTTGGGAAGTAAGTGTCCCAAAACTTTCTGAAATTCAAAACCAAACATCCCCAAAAAACAAAATAGCAGAAATAAACTCGGGGAAAGCAGTTAATAGGGGATCGGGGCGTAAATTCTTAAGACGATCGATCGGGTCGTCACAAATACAAACTCTGAAAAATGAAATAACATTTTCCAAAACCCGGAATCTCATGAAATCACAAGCTTTTGAATGTCTACAAGTATCTAACTCCAGAATGTCTAACAAAAAGAAAATACAGAAGGACTAATATTTAAAGAGAGAATAGAAAGGGACTCCTCGGTCTGCCGACGCGGCAGATATACCTCGAAGTCTTTGATAAAATTGCCTCACTTCAAAGGTGGTAGGACTGAGTCAAAGTACCTGGATCTGCACATGAGAAACATGCGCAGAAAGGGCATGAGTACACCACAACAGTACTCAGTAAGTGTCAAGCCTAACCTCGGTCGGGTAGTGAAGGGGAAAGTTAGGGCCCTACCGAGGTTAAATGAGATAACAAGGTATAACAGTATAGAATATGACAGTATAATTAAGTGCAACAGTAAGAAGTAACACACGATAGAAATAACAATAACAACTATAACAGAGAAAAAATAATCACGGAAAGGAATACAGCTCAACACAGAGATAACAAACGGGGATCTACCAGGATACCATCCTGTACTCCCAATATAAATATCTAATGGATCTCTCGGGTTCTGTCCGGTAGTCCAACTCATAGTACATGGGGATCTCCCGGAATACTGATCCGTAGTCCCAAATGTAAATACTCAGTACTGGGGAATCTACCGGTAGAGTCCCATAGTTCCAATATAAAAGTGCAGGGGGATCTCCCGGAATACTGATCCGTAGTCCCAAAGTAAACATGCAGGGGGGATCTTCCGTGATATCGTCTCATAGTCCCAAAGTAAACACACAACAACAATACGAAGAATACACAATTCAATACAAATTCCATACCAAGGTAAAACAAGTATTTCTAGCCTAGCATGCTACACATAATCCAAATAGGGCAGTTTGAGCAAGTAAAACAATTAAGTCAATTAGACATGCTTCCCTAAGCTAACAACAGGCTTAAATTGCAAATAGTATAAACAGGAAAGGAAACACAATTATAGTTACTTAATGAAAACTGTATTTTCAACAATTAACACAAGTACGCACTCGTCACCTCATGTACAAGGCATTTCAAATATCAATAATACCAAACCCTAAGGGGAGTTTCCCCCACACAAGGTTGGGCAAGCCACTTACCTCGAACCGACTCAAAATCAACTTGAAACCACACTTTTTTGCCACGAGTACTCGACTCCAAAGGGCCCAAATCTATTCAAATCAATTGCATTATGTAAATATAACTTCAAGTAATTGATTCCACTAATTAGTTCTAAGCTAATACATGAAATTAGATAAAATGACCAAAATGCCTCTCGGGCCCACGTCTCGGAATCGGGTAATATTTACAAATTCAGAATCCTCATACTCTCATGAGTTCATTTATACCAAAATTATTCCAATCCAACATCAAAATCTAGATCAAAACCTCGAAATTAGGCCTAAGAACTTTTCTCCACTTTTCTTCAATTTTCCATCCCAAATCCGAAATTAAATGACAAAACTAAGATTAGATTATAGGAATACAACTAGAAAGGGATTAAGAATCGTTACCCATTGATTTCCTCTTCAACATCCTCCCAAAATCACCCTCTCCCGAGCTCCAAAGCGATTTTCTAACTTTTGATTTCAAACCCTCGAAATGTCTTGTTTTCGGCCCAGCAAATCCGCTTCTGCGGCCAAGGGACCACACCTGCTGTCCCGCTTCTGCGAAAAGTCAACCGCACCTGCGATAATTCATTAATTTCCCATTTCTGTACCTGCGACCAATTTACCGCATCTGGGGTCACGCAGGTGCGTGGAAACTTCCGTACCTGCGGCTTCTATCCTTTCCTCATCTGGCCGCATCTGCGGTCTCCCAGCCGCTTCTACGGTCCCATTCACGTAGGTGCGGTTATGAAAGCAGACTCAGTAGTTTCAGCTGCAAATCCCGCTCTCCAAACTTCCCGTTAACCATCCGAAATCATCCCGAGGCCCCTGGGACCTCAACCAAAAGCACGAACAAGTCATATACCACTATCCAAACTTATACCAATCCTTAAAACACCTATAACAACATCGAAACATCGAATTAACCATGGATTCAAGCCTAAGAACTCCAAAACTCTCAATTTACACTTTCGATCAAAAAGTCTATCAAACCTCGTCCGAATGACCTGAAATTCTATACACACGTCACATTCAACACTACGGAGCTACTCCAACTTCCGAAAATCCCATTCTGAACCTTAGATCAAAATCTCACTATTGAACTGGAAACTTTCAAAAATTTAACCTTCGGCATTTCAAGCCTAAATAAGCTACGGACCTCCAAAACACAATCCGAACACGCCCCTAAGCCCGAAATCACTTAACGGAGCTAACGGAACCAACAGAATTCGAGGCCGTCTTCACACTACTCTGACTACGGTCCAAATTCTAAATCTTAAACTCTCATTTAGGGACTAAGTCTCCCAAACTCTCCGAAACTCCAAATAAATCCTCCCATCAACTCACAATAGCAGAAATAGACATGGGGAATGCAGTTAACAGGGGATCGAGGCTTTAATTCTTAAAATGACCGGCCGAAAACATCCTCCTACACTTAAACATTCGTTCATCCTCGAACGAGCATAGAGGCATACCTGAAGTAGTGAAAAGATGAGGGTAACGACTGCGCATATCCTGCTCGGTCTCCTAGGTCGCCTCCTCGACCGGCTGACCCCGCCACTGAACCTTCACTGATGCAATGTTTTTTGACCTCAGCTTTCGAACCTTCCTGTCCAATATCTCCACTGGCTCCTCAACATAAGATAGATCCTTATCCAACTGGACTAATTTGAAATCCAACACGTGTGACAGATCACCGTGATACCTCCGGAGCATCGAAACATGAAATACTGGGTGAACTCTTGCCAAGCTGGGAGGTAAGGCAAGCTCATAAGCAACCTCACCAACACGCCGCGATATCTCAAAGGGACCAATAAATCTCGGACTCAACTTCCCTTTCTTCCAAAATCTCATAACGCCCTTCATAGGCGAAACATGAAGCAGAACCCGCTCTCCAACTATATAGGAAACATCACGAACCTTCCGGTCCGCGTAACTCTTCTGTATGGACTGGGCTATACAGAGTCTATCCTGAATCATCTTAACCTTCTCCAAAGCAACCTGAACTAAGTCTGTGCCCAATAATCTAGCCTCGCTCGGCTCAAACCAACCCACTGGGGATCTATACCGCCTACCATATAAAGCCTTGTACGGTGCCATCTGAATGCTGGACTGATAGCTGTTGTTGTAGGCAAAATCCGCCAATGGCAAGAACTGATCCCAAGACCCTCCAAACTCAATCACACATGCAAGAAACATATCCTCAAGAATCTGAATAGTGCGCTCGGACTGCCCGTCTGTCTGAGGGTGAAATACTGTACTCAACTCCACCCAAGTACCCAACTCATGCTGTACGACCCTCTAGAACCATGATGTAAACTGAGTGCCTCTATCTGAAATGATGGAAACTGGAATACCATGCAGACGAACAATCTCCCGGATATAAATCTCTGCCAACCGCTTCGAAGAATAGGTGGTACACACAGGAATGAAGTGTGCGGACTTGGTCAGTCGATCCACAATCACCCAAATGGCATAGAACTTCCTCAATATCCGTGGAAGTCTAACTATGAAGTCCATGGTAATCTCTCCCACTTCCACTCCGGAATCTCTATCTGCTGAAGCAACCCACCCGGTCTTTGGTGCTCATACTTCACCTGCTGACAATTGAGGCACCGAGCTACAAACCCAACTATATCTTTCTTCATCCGCATCCACCAATAGTATTGCCTCAAATACTGGTACATCTTTGCGGCACCCGAATGAATGGAATACCGCAAACTATGGGCCTCATCTAGAATCAACTTCCAAAGCACATCAACATTGGGTACACATATCCGACCCTGCATCCTCAATTTCCCATCATCGCCAATAATCACATCTCTGGCATCACTGTGCTGAACCTTATCCTTGAGGACAAGCAAATGAGGGTCATCAAAGTGACACTCCCGGATACGATCAAACAAGAAAGACCGGGAAACTACGCAAGCTAGAACCCGACTGGGCTCCGAAAGACCCAATCTCACAAACTGGCTGGCTAAGGTCTGATCATCCATAGCCATGGGCCTCTCCCATGCTGGTAAATAAGCCAAACTCCCCAAACTTTCTGCCTGGTGACTCAAAGCATCGACCACCACATTGTCCTTGCCCGGGTGATTCAAAATAGTCATACCCTAGTCCTTTAGCAGCTCTAACCACATCCTCTAATGCAAATTAAGATCCTTATGCTTGAATAGATGCTGCAAACTCCGGTGATCAGTATAAATCTCATAAGGCTCACCGTACAAATAATGATACCAGATCTTCAAGGCGTGAAAAGTAGCAGCTAACTTGAGATCATGGACAAGATAATTCTTCTCATGTACCTTCAACTGTCTGGACGCGTAGGCAATCAACCTACCTTCCTACATCAATACCGCTCCATGGCCAATCCTCGAGGCATCCTAGTAGACAGTATAAGACCCCGAACCTGTAGGCAATATCAAAACTGGGGCCGTAGTCAAAGCTGTCTTGAGCTTCTGAAAGCTCACCTCACACTCTTCCGTCCACTGAAACGGAGCACCCTTCTGGGTCAGCCTGGTCATAGGGGCTACAATAGATGAAAACCCCTCAACAAATCGATGGTAATAACCTACCAAGTCAAGAAAACTATAGATCTCTGTAGCTGAGGATGGTCTGGGACAACTCTGCACTGCTTCCACTTTCTTCGAATCCACCTGAATATCCTCACTCGATACCACGTGGCCAAAGAATGCCACAGAATCTAACCAAAACTCACATTTCGGGAACTTTGCATATAACTTCTTTTGTCTCAAAGTTTGAAGCACTATCCTCAGGTGCTGCTCATGATCTTCCCGGCTCTGGGAGTATACCAGAATATAATCAATAAAAACAATGACGAACGAGTCAAGATATGGCTAGAACATACTGTGCATCAAATGTATAAAGGTTGCTGGGGCATTGGTCAGCTCAAATGACATAACAAGGAACTTGTAATGACCATACCGAGTCCTGAAAGCAGTCTTCGGGATATCTGGCTCCCGAATCTTCAACTAATGATAACCTGAATGCAAGTCAATCTTAGAAAACACTCGTGCATCCTGTATCTGGTCAAACAAATCCTCAATACGAGGCAAGGGATACTGGTTCTTCACTGTAGCTTTGTTCAACTGGCGATAATCAATGCACATACGCATAGAACCATCTTTTTTCTTCACAAACAAGACAGGAACACCCCATGGTGATACACTAGGCTAAATGAAACCCTTATTAAGCAATTCCTATAAGTGATCCTTCAACTCCTTTAACTCAGGAGGGGCCATACAATACCGAGGAATAGAAATGGGCTGAGTGCCTGGCAACAGATCAATGCCAAAATCAATATCTCTATAGGGCGGCATGCCCGGAAGATCAGCTGGAAACACATCAGAAAAATCCCGTACTACAGTGTCTGAATCAATTGTAGGGGTATCAATACTGACATCTCTCACATAAGCTAAATATGCGTCACAACCCTTCTCAACCATACACTGAGCCTGAAAGAATGAAATAACTCTACGGGAAGTATGATCTAAGGTACCCCTCCACTCTACTCGCGGTACACCTATCATAGCCAGCGTCACGCTTTTGGTGTGACAATCAAGAATAGCATAATGGGGAGACAACCAGTCCATGCCCAAGATAACATCAAAATCTACCATGTTGAGCAATAATAAATCAGCTCTAGTCTCAAAACCACTAAGAGCAACCACACACGACCGATAAACGAGATCTACAACAACAAAATCTCCCACATGAGTAGAAACATAAACACGGAAAGTCAAAGAATCCCGAGATACACCCAAATGCGGGGTGAAATAAGATGACACATAAGAATAGGTGGAGCCTGGATCGAATAAAACCGATGCATCTCTATGACAAACCAGGACAATACTTGTGATTACAGAATCAGAGGCGATAACCTCGGTATAGGCAGGAAGGGCATAGTATCTGGCCTAGCCTCCCCCTCTAGGGCGACCTCTACCTCCCGACCTCCAACTCTAGCTGGCTAAGTAGGTGGGTAGTAAATGGTGCTGTAACTATAGCCTGAAAACTCTGCGGGGCACGCTATGGCTGAGAGGTCTGTGGAGGTGAACCCCTCCTAAGTCTGGGGAAATCCCTCACCATATGGTGTGTGTCACCACACTCAAAACAAGCTCTGGGAGGACGTGGCAGCTGTGACTGGCTCGGGCTAGGTTTGCTGGACTAACCGCTAAAAACACCCCGCACAGGAGGCGCACTAGATACTAGAGGTGCATAATAAGGCTCCTGAGGCCTAGGAGGAGCTGGAATACCACTGGCTGCTGGGAGAACTGAATGAACAGGGCGACTCATATAACCCCTACCATGACGAACTGCTGCTAGAGCACGAGCACCAGAATAATGGCCCGACTCTCGAGACCTCTTGGCCTCCCTCTTCTCTTTATCCTTAACATGCATACCCTCTATCCTCCTAGCAATGCTCACCACCTACTGATAAGAAATATCCATCTCCAACTCACGATCCATGCTAGACCTGATGCTGGGAATAAGCTCCTCAATAAACCGGCAAACCCTCTCGCGAATAGTAGAAACCAAGGTTGGGGCATGTCTAGCCAAGCTAGTGTAACGGACAACATACTCCGAGACAGTCATAGTACCCTAGCACAAATGCTCAAACTCTGCGCGCCATGCGTCCCTGCGGCTCTGAGGAACATACTCCCTTAGGAACATATCTGAAAACTGAGTCGAAATCAGGGAAGCTTCCTCATTCGAACTATCTAACTCATAGGTATGTCACCACTCATAGGCAGCTCCTCAAAGCTGGAAGGTAGTGAAGGAAATCTCGCTCGATCCAGATATACCCATGGTACGGAGAATATAGTGGCACTCATCTAGAAATCCTAGAGCATCATCTGATGCTAAACCACTGAATACATGAGGCTTATAGTTCTTAAACCTCTCAAGCCTCATCTGCTCATCCTCGAAAGCCTCTACCTTGTCCTCGGGCTAAGTTGGGACTGCAGGCTGTACAACAATAATCTCTGGGACCTGATCAACATGCACTCGATGCTTAGGAGTGTGGGCGGCGGGAGTCTGTGCTCCTCCCCCGACCTGAGATGTGGCTGCAGCAAGGGGAAGCAACCCTGCTTGAGCTAGAGTGGTGTACATGCTCATGAACTACGCAAGAGTCTCCTGTAGCGCTGGAGTAGTAGTAGCAGTAGGCATATCAGGTGCCTGGACTCCGGCTAGAACTACTGGTGGCACCTCGGTGGCAGCTCGTGCGGGTGCTCTGGCTGCACCACGTGCATGTCCTAGGCCTTTACCTGGGCCCCGACCTCTAACGGCTCCAGTAGGGGGCGCGGGTGCCTGATCATATCTGGTAGCATGTGTCCTCACCATCTATGAGAGAATAGAAGATAGAAGTTTAGAATTATGATATCAAAATCTCGCACGGCAAGGAAATCAAATAAAGTAGAATTTTCCTAACAGTTACATAACGTCTCATAGATAAGTACAAACGTCTCTATACCGATCCAGACTCTAATAAACCAGCTTGTGATTCATGACTCCTATGAACCTAGAGCTCTGATACCAACTTGTCACGACCCCAGTTCGCCCTCCGTGAACTATCATGATGGCACCTAGTCTCTACGACTAGGTAAGCCTAACAAATTGTGGAAACCGTAATAACAAAATAAAACTAACCATAAACTACAGAAATAACATAACGAAGCGTTTAAGATGCCGCTCGGCATATGCAATACAAACTTTGAAAACTGAAACAACATTTCCCAAAACCTGGAATCTCATGAAATCATAAGTTTTTGAATGTCTACAAGTATCTAACTCTAGAATGTCTAACAAAAAGAAAATACAGAAGTGCTAATACTTAAAGAGAGAATAGAAAGGAACTCCTCGGTCTGCAGACGCGACAGATATACCTCGAAGTCTCTAGTAAAATCGCCTCGCCTCAAGGGTGGTAGGAGTGAGTCGAAGTACCTAGATCTGCACATGAAAAACATGGGCAGAAAAGGCATGAGTACACCCCACAACGGTACTCAGTAAATGCCAAGCCTAACCTCGGTCAGGTAGTGACGAGGAAAGTCAGGGCCTACTGAGGTTAAATGAGATAACAAGGTATAATAGTATAGAATAGGATAGTATAATTAAGTGCAAAAGTAAGAAGTAACATAGGATAGAAAGAACAACAACAACTATAACAGAGACAAAATAATCACGAAAAGGAATACAACTCAACACAGAGATAACAGACGGGGATCTCCCAAGATACTGTCCTGTAGTCCCAATATAAATATCTAGTGGATCTCCCGGGTGCCATCCCGTAGTCCAACTCATAGTGCATGGGGATCTCCCGGAATACCGATCCGTAGTCCCAAATGTAAATACTCAATACTTGGGGAATCTACCGGGTGCAGTCCCCATAGTCCAATATAAAAGTGCAGGGGGATCTCCCGGAATACCGATCCGTAGTCCTAAAGTAAACATGCAGGGGGGATCTCCCGGGATACCGTCCCGTAGTCCCAAAGTAAATACACAGCAACAACACGAAGAATACACAATTCAATTCAAATTCCATTATACCAAGGTAAAACTGGTATTTCTAGCCTAGCATGCTGCACATAATCCAAATAGGGCAGTTTGAGCAATTAAAGCAATTAAATCAATTAGACATGCTTCCCTAAGCTAACAACAAGCTTAAATTGCAAGTAGTATAAACAGGAAAGGAAACACAATTATAGTTACTTAATGAAAACTTGATTTTCAACAATTAGCACAAGTATGCACTCGTCACCTCACGTACAAAGCATTTCAAATATCAATAATACCAAATCGTAAGGTGAGTTTCCCCCACATAAGGTTAGCCAAGCCACTTACCTCGAACCGGCTCAAAATCAACTCGAAACCACGCTTTTGCCACAAGTACTCAACTCCAAATGGCCCAAATCTATTCAAATCAATTGCATAATGTAAATACAACTTCAAGTAATTGATTCCAATATTTAGTTCTAAGCTAATACGCGAAATTAGGTAAAATGACCAAAACGCCCCTCGGGCCTACATCTCAGAATCGGGTAAAATTTATAAATTTAGAATCCTCATACTCTCATGAGTCCATTTATACCAAAATTATTCCAATCCGACATCAAAATCTAGATCAAATCCCCAAAATTAGGCCTAGGAACTTTTCTTCAATTTTCCATCCCAAATCTGAAATTAAATGACAAAACTAAGATTAGATTATAGGAATACAACTAGAAAGGGATTAGGAATAGTTACCCACTGATTTCCTCTTCAAAATTCTCCCAAAATCGTCCTCTCCCGAGCTCCAAATCGATTTTCTAACTTTAGGTTTCAAACCCTCGAAATGTCTTATTTTCTGCCCAACAAATTTATACAAATCCTTAAAACACCTAAAACAACATCGAAACATCAAATTAACCATGGATTCAAGCCTAAGAACTCCAAAAACTCTCAATTTACGCTTTCGATCAAAAAGTCTATCAAACCTCTTCCGAATGACCTGAAATTTTGCACACACATCACATTCAATACTACGAAGCTACTCCAACTTCTGAAATCCCATTCCGACCCTTAGATCGAAATCTCACTATCGAACCTGAAACTTCAAAAAATTCATTTTTTGGCATTTCAAGCCTAAATAAGCTACGAACCTCCAAAACACAATCTGAACACGCCCCTAAGCCCGAAATCAATCAACGGAGCTAACAGAACCAACATAATTCTATTCCAAGGTTGTCTTCACAACACTGCTCTGACTACGGTCCAAATTCTAAAACTTAACTCTCATTTAGGGACTAAGTGTCCCAAAACTCTCCGAAATTCCAAATAAATCCTCCCGTCAACTCACAACAGCAAAAACAGACACGTGGAATGCAGTTAACCGGGAATCGAGGCATTAATTCTTAAAACGACTGGCCGGGCCGTTACAAAAGCCGTGCCTCGTAGAGTCTCACTTATGGGTGTATTGCGCGCCACATTTATAATTGAGAGGCTATAGGGCATTTAGAAAATGTTACCCTTCTTTTGTTTCCAGATTATGCCATAGAGCTGAGTCGTAAGAAGTCAGTATAAATTTTCCACCAAATTTTATATGCACTAGAGGTGTTATCACAATAGAGTTTTAAGGCGTAGATGTAATTTCTACTTATGTGGAAGGGAAATTATGGAAGAAACAGAAGATACGATGCAAGATTGAAAGGTAAGTAAGGTAAATGTGATGAAGAACGAGATACTCAAGTACAAGAGGTTGTGAATAGTCAGAGCTCAGATAGAGGTTGGGTTTTAGTTTAGTATACAGAGGAGACCCTAGTAAAATTTTTGTAAATCTCTAAGATTTAACATTCGAGGACGAACGTTCTAAAGGGGGGAAGGAAGTTACATCTCGTATTTTAATATTAGAATGAGTCGTAGTAAACAATATGAGTTCGAAGGGATTATATCTATTAGGAGGTTATAGAGGGTTTAAGACATTATTATTATGAGACCCTGTGAGTTTACAACCTTAATATCGTTAGATATTATGTTAGTGTGGTATATCTTTAAGTAGATATTTTAGTAAAAGTTTTATTATTATAATTTTGAATAGTTATCATTATTACTACTTTCGGACATGGTAAATTATACACATAATATAGGAAAGTTTATAAAAATACATATTATAAAAATTATATCCACTTGCTGTATCATAAGGTTCTTTCATTTGTTTTTCTCATATTTGTATTAGACAATTATGAAAAAGTGTATGATTTTTTCCCAATTTCTTCAAATACACTCTGAATTAAAAAAAAGGTGATGTTCTTATATTGGATACGTTTTGGATACGTTTTGGATACATAACCATGAAATGATTCCATGTTTTCGTTCATTTTGGTTTTTAGGTATCACCCGAAAATGGTGTTTCATAAATCTAGGAACATCCAAGTTGAGAGTGATACTTCTTAACTAATTTAACATCTTTCTAATTTCTTTTAATTTATAATAACTCTTTTCAAATAATGACTGCCTATTAGGAATTTCACATTGTCAACTTCCTCGACATATGTTGAAATGGACGATGTGTTTGTTCTGAACCGTCTGAAGATAGTAAAATTAGGAAAAAAATATATAAATTATTTTCTCACAAGAAAAGAGGGTTATCTTTTTACCATTTTAAGAATTAAGCGTATGAAAATTTGTACTTATATGAGATTAGGAAAATTAGAAGTTGAGAAAATATATATTTTTTACATGGATATTTTAAATAATAGTGAATGTATTTATTTTATATGGTACCACATGAGCATGATAGTAAGTTATATAAAGTGTGTTAAAAATAAGTAGTATTTTAAGTAATTTGAGATAATTCTTAATTATGCGGGTAATTAGTTAATTGTTGAATAGTGAGAGATTAAATAGTTAATTAAGAATTAGTGAGTAATTAACTAAAATATTTGGATAAGGCTTAACAAAGCCTAAAACGTGGCAGCAAGCAAGGATTTAATAATGACTAAGCTAAGTCTTGGAAGCTAGGTGGAAGTTGGAGAAACCGACAACAATTAATAGGAGAGGCGGAGCTTGGATTCTATACAAACCTTCTCTACTTAGTTAACATGAGTTGCCAAGTTAAGATGATGCCTTATTTTGCTAAGTTAGGATCTTGGTAACATCATAAATGTTAGCCATTGAACATGTTACCATTCTCAAAAAAATAAATGTTAGCAACTGAAATATTGTATTTCAAGAAGATTGGACAAGGATGAGTATTATAGAAGTGATCAGTAAAAAAATATGAGGCATACATAAAACTGAAAAGGTCCTAATTACCATAACCAATCCCATATTATTCGACGTGTGTAAGAAAAATAGTTGTTCATGTTTAATACCTCATCATTTGTCAACTTATCATCAAAGGAAACTGTTATGGGTACATGTTTTCAAAGACTAAAAGTTTCGTCTAAGGCATGGACCTACTTATCCTTTTCTGCTAAAGAAGCGAAAATAGAAAGACCTATTTGGCTCTAGATAATGAGGCTTGCTAGAGCTGTAGTATGGAGTGGTGCACTTAACATTCAATAAGCTTTCCTACTTTAGGTCTTGGAAGGATATTTGTAGAACGATTGATTGAATTAAACTAGTTCATTATGCAGTATATCTTGAATGATCCTTCCTAGATCCTCCATTGGCATCTGATAATATGATACAAACGTAGATACATTGTTGTATATCGAGGGAGAACGTAAGATTAAGTTGAAAAGACTTTTGTGTGGCGGTATATTAAACGAGTTGAGCTCTTGAGCAACTGGGATAAGAATAGGTATGTTAAGGCTATCCCTTCTTTCTTTTTGGCATGATCCACATGATACAATGAAACGAGCAAACAAAGAAGTTTAATAAATAATTCAATTTTTAGAAGTACTAACGTTGCCTATGTTCTTGATCCCCCATATGTCCTACTAGCATATTATCTATTCATGAGTCTCATGACATTCCAAGAGATCATATTGGCTTACTTCATTATGCATTGCATTCATTTATACATGTGCATTTACCCATGACCCAGATGGAGTTATATACTCATATATATGTATGTATATAGGATATGTGAAAGGTTATGGTGTTATATGCGCAACACCACCTGATCAGCTGATATGCGTTGATGATTTTGCCCACAGTGACCGAGATGATATGATGGGATGCCCTCAGAGGCCTAATGATGTTATGAAACATGTACCTATGTACGGCATGACATTCATACGCATATGCATGACACTATAATTATTTCATGATTTAGAGAGTTATCCAGACTTACAGGTTGAGTCATTTACCCCATATTTCTTCCATGTCCTTCATATACTTATTTATATGTCCTTACATACTCGGTACATTATTTGTATTGACGTCCTTTTGTTGGGGACGCTGCATTCATGCCTGCTGGTATAGATAATCAGTTTGACGAGCCCTCATAGTAGACGAGATTGGCATTCAGTGAAGGATCGGTAAAACTCTACCTCATTCGGAGTGCACCCGAGTCTATGAGTCATCGCGTCAGAGTTTTGCCACATACTTTTGGGTAGGTCGGTATCCTGTCCCATTTTATGTCAAATAATCTTAGAGGCGTAGACACAGGTTTACTATGTACAGTATATCAGAGGCCTTGACGACCCATATGTATTCATGTTTTATAAATGATGGTTCATTGGTATAACATTTGCCCACTTAAAATTTTAGATTACGAGTTGCGGCCGTGCTGGCCCATGATAATTATAAAAAGGAATGAATGAGTTACAGAGTGGTTTGCTCGGCCCACAATGGCACCGGGTGCCAGCCACGCCTCCCCAGGTTTTGGGCGTGAAAATAATCCTCCCTTCTTTCACCATGTCATGATTTATCAATAACAAGTATTACATACACAACGGTTGCGACGCGCAACCCATTCCCACCATATCATTATAATCAATATCTAAATTCTTCCTTATTCCACCATATCACAATCGTTGCTGCATACAACCGGATCCATGAATAATTTCAATAAATGTAATCAATCCAATATCCCAAATTACAAGAATAAGAAAGCAAAGCAATAAAGGTACCACATACTAATCAAAGGAATGCTACAAATAGTATAAAAGCAACAAGACAAGTCAAGTACATGATAATTAAGGTATGCAAATAAGACAATTAAGGCAAAGAACTATTAATCATGAAGTCATGGAAGGGATGAATAATTCAATACAAGAATAATTAATGAAAAGTAACAAAATACGGCATAGAAAGCAACTAAGGCATGTAACAGTTAATGCATGGAATAAGATAATTCATGAAATACGAGAAAGTCATGGAAACAATTAATTTGACGGCATATATACACCGTCACCTTGCATATACGCTGTTTCACACATAATTCACATAACATATAGTTCAAGGGTTCCTAAATTCCTCAAATCAAATTTAGACCCAACACTTACCTTGCTCCACAACCAAATCAAAGCTCAACCAGGGCTTTTCCTCTAAAATTCGCCTCCAAACCAATCGAATCTAACCAAAATTGACTTAATATCATCAAACAATACTAGGAAAACCAATTACAATAAATAAAGCAAAGATCTTTACACTTTTTCCAAAATACCAACAAAAGTTAACCCCGGGTCCGCTTGGTCAAACCCGAGATTTAGACCAAAATTCAATTATCCATTCACCCCCAAGCCTGCACACACAAATCGAAGAAGGCTAGATGGAGTTATTCGAGGTCTCGAGACATATAAATGAAGGCTAAAACTCAAAGTGACCTATCGGGTCATCACATTTAGTTTTGTTGAAATTTCCAATTCTTCTAAAGTAAGAGATGGTTTTTAACTTGATATAATGGCTAAATAATTGAGCAAAAGCATAATTCACAATTAATATTTATAGGTATTTAGTGAAGTTTTATACTATAAATACAATGTTTGAAAAAAAAACTATTGGTTTCAGGCAAACCTACATATTACAATAATAAGACCCAAAATGGTAGGGCTATTCAACACTAAACCGTAACCGATAATCGAACCGCAAAAGTAGCTTATTGGCTTATTGGTATCAGATTATCGGATTAATGGTTGGTGAACAACTTGAAATTTTATAATGAACAGTTTATCGGTTCAAGAGAGGATTACTCAATTTCCTTATCAGATAAATTGTTAATCCACTAAGAATTATTATATTTATATTTTTACCCCTATGTATATAAAGTATCTCTTCCATTATTTGAAACCCTAATTTCTTGTTTCCCTAAATATCAGCAGCACTCACCAACATTCTCTATTTCTCTCAACCATCTTAGGAAATAACGATACTAGTCAGCCTTACAACGAAGCAACTTTTTAGCAGCTTAAGCTTTAACATTATCATAACTCATTTTTTGGGATATGATTAGGCAGATCTGGATAGTTCTTGATACCTTTCTGCTCAAATGAATCATTTAACTTGGTAACTGAAGCAAAATTATATCTAGAATTTATGTTAACTAAACTTTTATTACTGGTCAAGGATCCCAGTTTGTCATAGCTTGCTTATTGTAAAGGAATTAAAGAAGAAGAAACTACCATTAATAATGAGAGCTTCATTAGCCTATTAGTGTGTGATTGTGATTGGATCGTCTATCTATTGTTTACTGTCTTGCTTACTTATGTAATTTTCATTTTCTATTTGATTTAGTCGATAAACTTCCTGATAATCACTAATCTTATACCAATCCGCCTGATATCTTATTGGATGGCTAGCAGGTTAGTACATTTACAAACTAATAAATGATAAGCCTAACTGTTAAGCGCAAATATCCCTCTAGTCCGCCCGATAAGCAGTCATATAAAATGTCAAAAAATTTGGGGAAGTGCACAAACAACCATTCTTATGGCTGCTATTTAGAGATTAATCATTACTTATTTTTGTCAAGCTTTTACCCTGAATTTCTAAACTATTAGGACTCTCTTCCTTAAAGGAAGGGAAAAAGACTCCTAAAAGAAATAAATCTCCTTCATATGTCTTATCATTTTCTTGGAGGAAAAGTCTTGAACATCTATATATTGATGATCTCTATTTCTCACAACAAGAACAACAATATCCATAATTTTTTTTTGTTTAGAGGAAGAATGTATTCTCTCTATAATTTGTTTAGTAGATTGATGTAGGTCACTTGACCAAATCACTTTTAAATAATAGTTTCTTTTGATATGTTTGTTTATGCATGATTATTGTCACGACCCGAAACCCATACCCGATCGTGATGGCGCCTCTCGTGAAGACAATGCCAGTCGACACAACACCTAATTCATTTTAAACAATTAAAATAGCACAATTTAAGTCGTTAACATGATTATATCCTAAAAGAAATAGTAAAATAGTACAACTTGCGGAACAAACATAGCCCGACCTCGGGGTGTCACCAATCATGAGCATCTAAACATGTGTCTAAGAGTCTAAAAGAGCTTATACAGTCTATTTGATAGGTTACAAGTACCTTGGGCACAAGTACTTTACTTTATGTTTTGATGATCTAACAAACTTACCATCCAGAACCAGATAAGGAACCTGTTACACATTTACAAGAGATTGAGATCACAAAGTCCCAGGTTGGGATCCAGCCCTTGGGAAAGCAAGGTGACTGCTATTTGTTGAATCAAAGAACTTGCAGGAGCTGACCATAGAAGAGCTGGTTGGAAATCTGAAGACCTACGAGACGAAGAGGAAGATAGACAGTGAAAGAAGAGAACCAAAGAAAGAAAAGAATCTGGTACTCAAAGCTGATAGCAATGACTCAAGTGAGGAAGAGTGGAAGGAACAACTGAGGGAACAGGTCCCTACGAGTTCCCGAGGAGACTGTATGAAGTCAACTATCTAGCAAGAAAGTTGCTGCCTGCACACGCTATTGTACATGAATAGTGAGCAGTCAACTTTCTGTGGAAGGCTTTTTACCTACCTTGCTTACATCATTGTAAGTGATGTCACACACGTATAAATACCATCAAGGAAGGTAAAACAACTTACTCATGAGAGAACCAGATAAATGACCTGAAGCATGCTTGGTACAATCATTCAAGTTGATTGACTCAAGATAATCTGGGCAGTGTGCTTTAGATTCACAAGAACCAGATTAGGGACCTGATACCTTGGTGTTCCCCTGACAGAAGTATAGGTCAACTATACAGCTGGAAATCAACTGTAGAAAGTGACTGCCTACAACAATATAGTAGACAGTGCAACAGTCACTTCCCATTGGGAAAAGGCATGTACTAACCAAGATTTGACATCACCATTGGGATATCTTTTTGCAATATAAACCTAGTGCAAGACACAAGGCATCTGCTCCCCAACACTTGCAAAATCAGAAAATAAAATATCCTCTCAAGTGCTTGCTACAACCTCTCTCAAGAATAAAGCAGCTGCAACCTCAAAGACCGGATCCAAGATTGAAGATATCTTAAGTCCTTAGGTTTGTTGAGACCTTGTTATTTGTTCTTCAATTGTAACTCCTATCTTGCTTTCTTAGAAGCTTATTTTAGGAAACCCAAAATCACAAACCCTCTAACTTGGTGTCTTGGCTAGAGTTAGTCGAGTTGTAAAGTCTTTGTAACTAGAGAGTTACAAAGTGGCTTGTAATAGTGTTATTACAAGTTAGAGTGATTAAAGTCTTTGTCACTAGAGAGTGACAAAACGGCTTGTGGTGAGAGTATCACAAGTTAGTCAAAGTCTTTGTAACTAGAGAGTCCCAAAGTGGCTTGTGGTGAGAGTACCATAAGTTAGTTGAGTTGAATCCTTTGTAATAGAGTTATTACAAAGTGGCTTGTAATAGGGGTTTACAAGTTAGTGAAGTTGAAAGCCTACAAGTGTAGGTGGTAGTTTTTATCCCCTTGAATTAGGAGTTTTTCACGTAAAAATCCTCTATGGTCTTTATTTACTGCCGAGTTACTATGGGAATAAATAGAGAACCTGATTCCCTATACTTGCTGATTTTACAGTCTATTGCTTACAGTGGGAACTTATATAGAATTTGGTTCTCTATACAATGGGAACTTATCCTGTGTCTCATTTACATACTTGTTCAGTAGTTAGCACTGTACCAAATTGATATAAGACCAGATTGCTATACAATTTGGTTCATTAGTATTTTCCGTGGAAACGCATAGAGAACCCGGTTCTCTATACAGTCTGGTGGATGCTTAATTTCTAACAATTGGTATTAGAGCGGGTTCTTTCTAAAAGTTTAACACCTAGAAAGGATCTACATGGATGCTCCACCAAACTTCGAGGAAAGTCAATCAACCAATAGACCACAAAGATTTCAGAAGATGGGTCACAAAAATGGTGGGATCCCAAAGAAAGGAGGTTCCGGCAGGAATTTCAAAGTAAATGATTGCTATCATAAATGTGGAAAGCCTGGACACTTTATTAAAGACTTCCCATTTCTAAAACAAGAGAATCACAAACACAACTCTGACAAAGTAGCAAAAAGGAACTTGGTTCCTGACAAACGATTCAGCCAAAAAAGTGCAGCTGACAATGTTGTGAAGCAAGCTCTTGCTGCATAGGGAGACTCCTTCAGTAAATCAGAAGAGGAACCAGATGCAAGAAGCAACTCCATGATGGCAGTGCAAAATGAAGCAAAGGAATTTGATTCATTATTTGCATTGACGACTCAGTCCGCTGAGGATAGATATGATGACAATGATGAGGTAACTTTTAGGGATGTTCAGAGAAATTTGAAGTCCTACTCTTCAAAAAAATTGATGTCATTAGAAAATGTTCTAATTGATACATATTATAGTTTGTTAATGATAAAGATGCCCTAATCATAGAGCTAGGATATGCTGGATAGTCTAGAGATGATTTGATGGTAGTGGTTGATGACTTGAAGGAAACCATAGAGAACCTTAGCAAAGAAAAGAATACTCTAGTAGAGAAAATTGCAGCTACTGACCAAAAAAGGGACGATATGGTAGTTTCCATTGAAGAATTAAGGGAACAAGTGGAAGAAGTAACTAGAGAACATAACTTGTTGAAAAAGCAAACAAAAAAATGGATGGACAACACTAAGAGAGAGGAAGTGGCTAGAGAGGCTCAAGTTGAGCTTGAGAGTGAGCTTAAGAAAGTTAAAACAAGTGTTGTTGCTGAGCTTGAAAAGAATATACAACTTCAGGAGGAGTTAAAAAGGGTTAAAAATGATCTTGATAAGTCACTTAAATGGACTCGGTCCTCTGATGTAATAACGTCTATGTACATGAGTAATGGTGGAAACATGCAAGACATCGGGTTCCAAAAGGCTAAAACCTCCTATAATCCCCATAGGAAGTATGTAACTGTGGTTGATAATAGGTTGTGCACTCACTGTGGTTAAACTGGTTATTACAAGGACTCTTGTAAAGTTAAAATTCAGTCTTTACAGAAAAACAGAGTTTTTGTTGAAAAAAGGTGTACTGATGAGGAACCTGGTTCACTGAAAAGAAAATATGTGCTTCCTGCATGGGAAAAACGAAGTTTGATCCGCCCGTTCTATCATTATAAGGGACCCAAGCTGGCCCGGGTTCCTAAGTTTAATCATTGATTTAGTGTGCAACGAACAGTGAAAGGGAGCAGTCAACAATGGTACATGGATAGCGACTGCTCAAAGCTCACTGGAAGAACAAATGATTTCCTTTCATTGAAGGCCCTGCAGAGAGGGAATGTATCCTCTGGAAATAAAAGAAAGGGTACATTCCCGGTGTCGGAAAGGTTGGAAAGTCTCTCAAATCCGTGATGAAGGGAACAAAGTAGACTTCTTGTCTAAAGTGTGCACAATTACTAATATAGTAACTGACGAAGTGGTCTTAGTAACCAAAAGATACAAGAATATTTATGTTGTTGATTTTGAGTCTCTAAAAGCTGGTGATATGAGCTGCTTGAAGAAGGACCTAGTTCGTGGTTTGCCAAATTCTAATTTCAAGGTGCACAGAGTGTGTGATGCATGTGCTAAGGGAAATATCTGATATTTCAAATGACAAGGCTGATATGATGAGTCAGACGAAGGACACAGGTGAAGACAATGCAACATCCTCTTCTACTTCTCAAGAGGAACCTGGTACCCCAATTACTACCACTGAATCTTAAGAAAGAGATGGAGATGCATCATTAGGAACTTTTGATGCAGAACATAATAGTGGAATTCATAATTCTGTTGATGTCAATGATGATTCATATATGGAAGAACCTGGTCCGTCAAATTCTGAAGTTCAAGTATCCAACTAGAAGCAAAAGAGCTCACATCCCTTCTAAATGTAATCACATCCTTAGACTCTGGTATTCAACCTGGTTCTATGCAGCTATGCAAGAAGAGCTCCGTTAACTTGAAAGGAATAGTGTATGGAACCTGGTTCCACGACCTGCTAACCGAACTGTTATAGGAGTCAGGCTCCCCGTGCTTGGTGTGAAAGGTTGTCAAAATTCCTTCTAAAAAATGGCTTTACAAGAGGGAAAATTGACAACACTCCTTTTCAGAAGAAATCAGGAAGGAACCTACTCATTGTTCAGATTTATGTGGATGACATCATATTTAGAGCTACAACTGACTCATTATATGAAGAATTTTCTAAACTCATCGGAAGTGAGTTTGAAATGAGTATGATGGAGGAACTGAATGTCTTTTTGGTCTTCAAGTGAAGTAGTCCATAAAGGGAACGTGTATCAGTTAGTAGAAATACATCAAAGAACTTTTAAAAATGTTTTATATGGAAGCATCAAAGGGGAATCATTAGATCTCTACTCTACCTTACTGCCATCAGGTCAGACATTGTATTTAGTGTGGGATTATGTGCAAGGTTCCAATCAAATTCTAAGGAATCTCATCTGCAGGCTGCTAAGAGAATTTTGAGATATTTTAAGGGCACATAGAACCTGGTTATGTACTATCCTTCAGGTGACAATTTCAACCTTATTGGTTATGCTGACGCTGATTATGCAGGCTGTCTGGTGAACAAGAAAAACACATCTAGAACGACACATTTTCCAGGGTAATACTTGATCTCATAGGGTACAAAGAAACAAATTGTGTGGCTCTTTCTACTGTTGAAGCTTAATACGTGGTTGCTGCTTCTTGTTGTACTCAAATAGTACAGATCAAGCAACATCTTGAAGACTTTGGTGTATTTACAGCTTGAACCCGGTACAACACAAGAGGATAAAACACATTGATGTCAGACACCAATTTCTCAGGAACAATGTTGAAAAGGTTCTGATTTGTATGAAGTTCTGGAAGACGAAGGATCAGGTAGCAGACATTGTCACCAAGTCACTAAGCAGGGAACATTTTGAAAGAAATCGTCTGGAGTTGGGGTTGATCAAGCAAAACTAAGGACCTGGTCCCTCAATGATTGGTTATGTTAAGAAGGAAAGGTACAATGCTAAAAAGTGTTTGTCGACGACATCTAACTCAAATCTATACTGTTACAGGTATACACATATGGCAGTTTTAGGACAAAAACAAGTAAGAATGACATTGCACTTCTAGGAGTCTTTGCTCAAAATTTTCAAAAACCGTCATGGAACCTGGTTCTTGTGACTCAGGTTAGTAATATCTTCAATACTTATATGCCTTTTTAAGCTACTGAAGTGTCATGTCATTAATTTGTTTCTGCCTTTCTCCTGCCTCTCCTCCTAACTTTTGAAGTCCAAAATGTTAAACCTTTTCTGAACTGACCCGTTGCCCCAAAAAAGAACTTCTCTATCTTACACCCAAATAAACCTGATTCTTTTCTTCAAAACCAAAATCAACCTTGTCTTAAAATAATCCTTCTTTCCAAATATGCTAGAAGTCAACCCAACTCCACTTTCCAAAAACCTAACTCTATCAGAATCAAAAAGAATTCTTTGATATATTTTGTGGAAGTTTAACTGAAAGGGAACAATGTAGATCTAATATTCTAGAGTGTGAGGCTGAAATTGTTACTGGATTTGTGGAAGTCTTAAAGGTTGGAGAAATTGGTAAATGCGAGGACTGAATGAGTGACATGATCCCTCAAGTCCTTTTCATGAAGTCAATTTTAATAATGATCTTTTTCTCCTCGAGATCTATGTATAAACGAATTTCCGACCCAGTAAAAAGGATTGAGAAAAGTAGGTTGATTGATGATGAAGTGGTGTAACCTATTGATGTGATGATTGTGGAAGAGAGGATAAAGTTAAAAAAAAATCTCCATTTGTGAAAAAAAATTGGAGAAAAGAAAGTTGGCTGGGAAATATGCAACAGATGATAAGGGTGAACAGATTGAGAAGAGAAAGAGGGAGACATGAAAGCTCAGGGATAGAAAGGGTAGTGTGAGTGAGGAACCTGGTTCCTCATAGAAGAAGAAGGTTGAGCCATTATGTTTGGAGGGAGAAGACGTTGAAGTCTCAAAAAGTGCTGTAAGGCAGAGAGTTGGCTCTGATATTGCTGAAAAATGGAGGAACTTCTTGACATTGTTGAGTTCCAAAAATAGAATCACCTCTTTGTTCCTCCAAGTCCCAATGTTTCTGAAGAGGAAGTAAAACTTCTATGTTTTACATGATACTATGATGCTATATGTGCATAGGATTGAGTCTGTTCTTGATGACACGAAGCTTGTGGAGCTTCTTGGTGATCTGATTGATGGTTTAACCTACTCAGACAGGTTGAGCACCAGGTCCTCGTAGACCCTCGGCAGAATAAAATGCTAAGTTGAAGGGTGAGAATGAAAGATTGAGGAAACAGGTGAAGGAACTGAGAAAGAAGATGATCATTGATCAAAGGAGAGTAAATGAACGAATGGACAAGCTCATTAGCCCCTTACTTTTCTTCCTGCTCAGTGATCCATGTCCTTCACTCCTTCCAAATTCCATTGAATTCTTACATTCTTTTGATCCCTATATTTGATGATATTGGTACTTTAGTTGTTTAAATTGTCATATTATGTATTATTGAAACTACTGTGCTTTTATTATAATTACTCCACTATGGGCAATCACTCTATTTTATGCCATGCCATTCACTTGTTGTTCTTGTTACTGTTTATGCTGTGTTGCCCAAGTGGCCTGAGTTAATGTTGCTGAACTTCTTTTTGGTTGTGCTTCTTCTGTTTTTCTTTTTGATGATGCCAAAAAGGGGAAGTTATATAGGTGTCAACATGGGTAAGGAATAGAATCGAATTGATATATTGTGTTGTGCATGAAAGATAGCTCTGCTTCACAGGGGGAATGTTGCTGATAATGCAGGGAAACATGTGAGGAATCTAGTTCTCAAGAGATAGTTCTGCTTCGCAGGGGGAACAGTGCTGATAATATGTTGATGATAAGTCTGATCCGCAGGAAACATTTGAGGAATTTGGTTCTCAAGGGGAATATCAATTTTGGGTTTGTCATCATCAAAAAAGGGGAAATTGATAAGTTATGGTACTTTGAGTTTTGATGATTTGCCAAACACTCTTGAGGAACCAGTTGTGATCAGCTCCTTAGGTTTGGTTCTCATGGGGAATATGGCTGATTCGTAGGGGAAACAATATGGAGATCTGGTTCTCAGGGGGAATATCAATTCTAAGTTTGTCGTCATCAAAAAGAGGGAAATTGATAGGTTACAAGTACCTTGGGCACAAGTACTTTACTTTATGTTTTAATGATCTAACAAAATTACCATCCAGAACCAGATAAGGAACCTGTTACACATTTACAAGACCCTGAGATCACAAAGTTCCAGGTTGGGATCCAGCCTTTAAGAAAGCAAGGTGACTGCTATTTGCTGAATCAAAGGACTTGCGAGAGCTGACCATTGAAGAGCTGGTTGGAAATCTAAAGACTTACAAGATGAAGATAAAGATAGACAGTGAAAGAAGAGAACAAAAGAAAGAAAAGAACCTGGTACTCAAAGCTGATAGCAATGACTCAAGTGAGGAAGAGTGGAAGGAACGACTGAAGTAAAAGGTCCCTACCAGTTCCTGAGGAGACTATATGAAGTCAACTCTCCAGCAGGAAAGTTGCTGCCTGCACACGCTATTGTACAGGAACAATGCAGCAGTCAACTTTCTGTGGAAGGCTTTTTACATACCTTGCTTACATTATTGTAAGTGATGTCACACACGTATAAATACCATCAAGGAAGGTAAAACAACTTACTTCATGAGAGAACCAGATAAAGGACCTGAAGCATGCCTGATACAATCATTCAAGTTAATCGACTCAAGATAATCTAGGCAGTGTGGTTTAGATTCACAGGAACCAGATTAGGGACCTGATACCTTGGTGTTCCCCTGACAGAAGTATAGGTCAATTGTACAGTTGGAAAGCAACTACAGAAAGTGACTGCCTGCAAGAGTGCAACAGTCACTTCCCATTGGGAAAATGCATGTACTAACCAAGATTTGACATCTCCATTGGGATGTATTTTTGCAATATAAACCTAGTGAAAGACACAAGGCATCTGCTCCCCAACACTTGCAAAATCAAAAAAGAAAATATCCTCTCAAGTGCTTGCTACAACCTCTCTCAAGAACAAAGCTGCTACAACCTCAAGGACCAGATCCAAGATTGAAGATAGCTTAAGTACTTAGGTTTGTTGAGTCTTTGTTATTTGTTCTTCAATTGTAACTCCTATCTTGCTTTCTTAGAAGCTGATTTTAGGAAACCCAAAATCACAAACCCTCTAAGTTTGTGTCTTGGCTAGAGTTAGTCGAGTTGTAAAGTCTTTGTAACTAGAGAGTTACAAAGTGGTTTGTGGTAAGAGTATCACAAGTTAGTCAAAGACTTTGTAACTAGAGAGTCACAAAGTGTCTTGTGGTGAGAGTAACACAAGTTAGTTGAGTTGAATCCTTTGTAATAAAGTTATTACAAAGTGGCTTGTAATAGAGGTTTACAAGTTAGTGAAGTTGAAAGCCTACAAGTGTAGGTCGTGGTTTTTATCCCCTTGAGTTGGGATTTTTCCACGTAAAATCCTCTATGTTCTTTATTTACTGCCGAGCTACTGTGGGAACAAATAGAGAACCTGATTCCCTATGCTGGCTGGTTTTACAATCTATTGCTTATTGTGGGAACTTATAGAGAATCTGGTTCTCTATACAATAGGAATTTATCCTGTGTCTCATTTGCATACTTGTTCAGTAGTTAGCCTGTACCAAACTGATATAGGACCAAATTGCTATATAGTTTGGTTCATTAGTATTTTTAGTGGAAACGCATAGAGAACCCGGTTCTCTATACATTCTAGTGGATTCTTAGTTTCTAACACTATTACAAAACTAGAAAGTAGAAAGTAAGATATGAGGGAGAAACACTGGGCTGCGAACGCCGAGCAGCTACCTAGTGGACTCTGAATGGCCTGCTGGGAGCAATCAACCCTCACTGGCAGGACCTGAAGCTCTTGAATATGCACAAAGGGTGCAGGGAGTAAAGTGAGTACTCTAACTCCGTGAGTAATAATAATAAATGAAGACTGAGCGATAAGGAATCACGTAAACACAACAGCATGCTATAAAGAGGCAGTGTAAAACAAATAAAATGCAATTAAATAGTGAAATCTTACAAAAACACCTTAGTTCAGTATAAGCTTCTTTAAAACACCTTTTTAACAGTTAAACAAGTAAATGAAAAGCAGCTAGAAAAGGTAAACACCTAAAATCCACCCCTCGGGCACAATGTCAATATATTCAGGCCCTCGAGCAATAACATGGAACAACACCAGCCCCTAGGGCTATATCACATATCACACTGGGTACCCGCGCTCACTAGAGGAGTACAGACTCCGATAGGGGCCCCTTATGCCCCAAGCGCAATATCATGCCATCTCGTGGCATAATAAAATAGGCTCTCGGCCTTATATCAAGCCACCTTGTGGTGTACAACTTAGGCCCTCGACCTCATAATCATAATCAGTACAACACTGCTGCGGCGTGCAGCCCGATCCCATAATAATCCTCACAAGACAGGCCTTCGGCCCTAGTTAGTCAGAAATCTCTAAAAGCCACTCAGGCATAGTAAAACATGATGCTCAACCCAAAATGTCATTTAAAGTGTTAAAATAGATTAAACATGGCTGAGTTACGAAAATAGTAGAATATAGCATGACTGAGTACAAATATAAAATCAAAACAGTGAGGAAATAGCAGTAAAAATCCCCTAAGGATCCAAATAGTTGGCACGAGGCCCAAATATGGCATTCAGCCCAAAACATGATGATAGCAAACAATTTTCAGTTAAATACGCGGTAAAATAGTCATTTGGGATGGACTAAGTCGCAATCCCCAATGGTGCACGACCCCACGCTCGTCAGCTAGCGTGTGCGTCACCTTAATATAGCACAATGATGTGAAATCCAAGGTTTCATACCCTCAGGACAACATTTACAATTATTACTCACCTCTATCCGGTCCAAGCTCTAGCCCGTGATGCCTTTGCCTCTCGAATCGGCCTCCGGATGCTCCAAATCTGACCAAAATCAGTGCAAAACCATCAAAATATGCTAAGGGAACAAAGCCCACTCAAAAGAAATCAAATTACAACACAAATCCCGAAATTGGCCAAACTCGACCTCCAGGCCCACATCTCGGATTCCAATAAAAATTACATCAATAGACTCCTTATCACTCCCCGAGTTCATTCATCTCAAAAGAACCAAAATCGAACCACAAATGATCCCTCAAATCCCTAATTTTAGATCTCCAATTACAAGCCCTAGTTCTTCAATATTTAGGCTTAAATTCAACAATTTACATGAATAATTAGGTAGAAATCACATTAGGATTGAGTATTAAGTCCATAAATCTTACCTCCAAGTGTTCCCCCTGATTCCCTCTTCAATCCCCTTCAAAATGCTTCAAAATCGCCCAAAAATGGAGGAATTTAAGTTCAAAATCGCGGAAATGGATTTTTTAAACATTCTGCCCAGACACTTTAATCCTTCTTCGCGAACGCGGTCAAAGCCTCGCGTTCGCGAAGTACAACCTAACGTTGACCACATTTTCCTTCTTCGCGAACATGTCTCAACTCTCGCGAACGCGAAGGTTCGGCTCCACAACCTATCGCGAACACGGCTCCCCTCTCGCGAATGCGTAGCTCAATGGCCCCAGCCCTTTGCGAACGCGGGACCTCCCTCGTGAACGCGAAGGCCAAATCTTCAGCCTCACATGCTAACCCTTCATGAACGCGAGGGCCCACTCGCGAACGCGAAGGCCAACTAGTCTGCAACATACACAACAGTTTTCTACAACTTGAAATGATCCGTTTAACCACCCAAAACTCACCCAAGGCCCTCGAGACCTCAACTAAACATTCCTACCTATGCCATAACATCATTCAAACTTGTTCCAACCTTCGGAACGCTCAAAACAACCTCAAAACACCAAATTTGCATTGGATTCAAGCCTAAGAATTCTAAAAACATCCAAATTCCGCTTTCGATCAAAAGGTCTATCAAACCACGTCCAAATTACCTGAAATTTTGCACACACATCCCAAATGACACAACGGACCTACTGCAACTCCCAGAATTCCATTCCAACCCCTATATCAAAATCTCACCTACCAACCGGAAAACGCCAAAATTCCAATTTCGCCAATTCAAGCCTAAATCTACTCTGTACCTGTAATACACATTCTGATCACGCTCCTAAGTCCCAAATCACCTCCGAAGCTATCCGAACCATCGAAACTCAATCCGAGCCCTTTAACACATAAGTCAATATCCGGTTGACTTTTCCAACTTAAGCTTACTCAAAAGAGACTAAGTGTCTCAAACCTTACCATAACCTCTCCGAATCCGAGCCAATCAACCTGATAAAATAAAATACATCAGAACAAGGCAATAAGAAGCATAAATGGGGGAAACGGAGTGGTAATGCATGAAACGACCAGCCGGGTCGTTACATCCTCCCCCTCTTAAACAAACGTTCGTCCTCGAACGAGTCAAGAAACATACCTGAAGCCTCAAACAAGTAAGGATATCTACCCCGTATCTCTCGCTCGATCTCCTAGGTAGCCTCCTCTACGGGCCGACCTCTCCACTGAATTTTCACTGAATCTATATCCTTTGACCTCAACTTTTGAACCTAATGCTCTAACATAGCTACTGGCTCCACATCATAAGTCAAATTGTCATCTAACTGAACCATGCTGAAATCTAGAACATGAGACGGGTCCCCAATATACTTCCGGAGTATAGAAACATGAAATACCGGATGCACACTCAACAAGATGGGTGGAAAAGGAATCTTATAAGCCACGTCCCTAATCCTCCGAAGCACCTCAAAAGGCCCAATGAACCGAGGACTCAATTTACCCTTCTTCCCAAATCTCATAACACTCTTCATGGGTGAAACCTTTAACAGAACCTTCTCACCAACCATGTAGGACACATCCCGAACCTTCCTGTCAACACAACTCTTTTATCTCAACTGCGCTGTGCGAAGCCTCTCCTGAATTACCTTCACCTTTTCTAAAGCATCCTGCACCAAGTCTGTCCCCAATAGTCTAGCGTCACCCAGCTCAAACCAACCAACTGGAGATCTACACCGCCTCCCATACAATGCCTCATATGGAGCCATCTGAATACTCGACTGGTAGCTGTTGTTATAAGCAAACTCTGCGAGCAGTAGAAACTGATCCCATGACCCTCTAAAATCAATGACACAAGCACGCAACATGTCCTCAAATATCTTAATAGTGTGCTCGGACTGCACGTCCATCTGAGGGTGAAAAGATGTGCTCAACTCAACCTGAGTACCCAACTCTCGCTGCACAAACCTCTAAAACTATAAAGTAAACTGAGTGCCCCTATCTGAAATGATGGAAACCAGGACACCATGCAAATGAACAATCTGCCGAATATAGATCTCTGCCAACCGCTCTGAAGAATAGGTAGTACACACACGAATGAAGTACGCGGACTTGGTTAGCCGATCCACAATTACCCAAATAACATCGAACTTCTTCAAAGTCTGTGGGAGCCCAACTACAAAGTCCATGGTGTTCTGCTCCCACTTCCACTCTGGATTATCCATCTACTGAAGCAAGCCACCCGGTCTCTGATGCTCATATTTCACCTACTGACAGTTGAGATACTGAGCTACAAATCCCACAATGTTCTTCTTCATTCTCCTCGACCAATAATGCTGTATCAGATCTTGATACATCTTTGTGGAACCCGGATGGATGGAATACCGCGAGCTGTGGGCCTCCTTCAGAATCAACTCCCGAAGCCCATCTACATTGGGCACACATATCCAGCCCTGCATCGTCAACATCCCATCATCACCAATAGTCACATCTCTGGCATCATCGTGCTGAACTCTGTACTTAAGAACAAGCAAATGGGGATCATCATACTGGCGCTCTCTGATACGATCATATAAGGAAGATCGAGAAATCACACAAGCCAAAACCCGACTGGGCTCCGAAATATCTAACCTCCCGAACCAATTGGCCAAGGCCTGACCATCAACTGCAAGAGGTCTCTCCCTAACTGGAATATATTCCAAACTCCCCATACTCACCGCCTTCCGGCTCAAAGCATCGGCCACTACATTGGCCTTCCCCGGATGGTACGAAATAGTAATATCATAATCCTTTAGCAACTCCAATCATCTCCACTGCCTTAAATTGAGATCCTTCTGCTTGAACAAGTGTTGTAGGCTACGATGATCAGTAAACACCTCACAAGACACACCATACAAGTAATGCCTCCAAATCTTCAACGCATAAACAAAGACAGCCAACTCCAAATCATGAACATGGTAGTTCTTCTTATGGGGCTTCAACTAACGAGAATCATAAGCAATGACTCTACCCTCCTGCATTAATACACACCCAATACCAACTCTCGAGGCATCACAATACACAATATATGAACCTGAAGCTGATGGTAAAACTATCACTTGAGTTGTGGTCAAGGCAGTCTTGAGCTTCTGAAAGCTCTCCTCCTCATCCGACCACCTAAATAAAGCACCCTTTTGAGTCAACTAGGTCAAGGGCGATGCAATAGATGAGAATCCTTGAACAAACTGGCAGTAATAACCCGCCAAACCAAGAAAGCTGCAAATCTCTGTGGCTGAGGACAGTTTGGGCCAACTCTGAACCGCCTCTATCTTCTTCGGATCAACCTGAATACCCTCGTTGGACACCACGTTCCCCAAGAAAGAAACTCAACTGAGCCAAAACTCACAATTAGAGAACTTTGCATAAAGCTTCTCCTCCATCATTCTCTACAACACAACTCTCAAATGCGCCTCGTGCTCTTCCTGACTACGTGAGTACACCAGAATATCATGAATGAAAACTATGACAAACGAGTTGAGATAAGGCTGGAACATGCTATTCACCAAATGCATGAACACTACTGGGGCATTGGTCAGCCCAAAAGACATTACCAAGAACTCATAATGACCATATCGAGTCCTGAAAGTTATCTTAAGAATATCCGAGTCCTTGATCTTCAACTAGTGATAATCTGAATGGAGATCAATCTTGGAGAACACTCTCACTCCCTGAAGCTTGTCAAACAAATCATTGATACGAGGTAAAGGATACTTGTTCTTGATTGTTACTTTGTTCAACTACCTGTAATCAATACACATCCTCATACTACCATCCTTCTTTTTCACAAATACAACCAGCGCACCCCAAGGCGATACACTAGGCTGAATGAATCCCTTATCAATGAGTTCCTGAAGCTTCTCCTCTAACTCCTTCAACTCCGCTGGTACCATACGATACGACGAAATAGAAATGGGCTGAGTGCCCGACACTAGATCAATACCAAAATCAATATCCCTGTCAGGTGGCATGCCCAATAGGTCTGCAGGAAACATATCAGGAAAATCCCTCACAATAAGAATAGAATCAATATTGGGAGTCTCTGCACCACCATCCCTCACAAAGCCTAAATACGAAAGGCATCCCTTCCCAACCATATGCTGGGCCTTCAAAAATGAAATTACCCTATTGGGAACATAATCAGTCGAACCTCGCCTCTCAATCCGTGGCACACCCGGCATAGCCAATGTCACTGTCTTAGCATGACAGTCCAAAATAGCACGACACAGAGATAGCCAATCCATGCCCAATATAACATCGAAATCTACCATACATAACAAAAAAGGATCCACTCGAGTCTCCAGACCCCCAATAGTCACCACACACGACTAGTACACACGGTCTACAATAACAGTATCGCCCACCGGAGTAGATACACGAATAGATGAAACAAGAGACTTACGGGGCGTATCTAAATAACGAGCAAAGTATGATGACACATAAGAATAAGTGGAACCAGGATCAAATAATACAGAGGCATCTTTGTGGTAGACTGAGACAATAATTGTGATTACAGTGTCTGAAGCAATTGCATCGGCTCTAGCTGGGAGTGTATTGAAATGGGCTTGACCGCCACCTAATCGACCTCCCCCTCTAGGGCGACCCCTAGCTGACTGACCTCCACCCCTAACTGGATGGGTGGGTGATGGTGAAATAATCGGCGTTGAAGCCGATGGCCGACTCCTCTACTGAGATAAACCCACAAGACAACGAGGACACTGCCTCCACATATGACCCATCTCTCCACACTCATAGCAACTCCCGGGTGCTGGAGACGGGGGATTGAAGGGAACCCTTAGCACTGGAATGACTAGCAGATGCACCTGGCATAGAAGAGCCCTGAACTAATGGAGCACTAGATGCACTCTGAGCTGGAAGGGCACTAAGTGATGACTGGCCCTGATGAGAACTGTGAGAACCATGACCTGATGACGCCCCATGATAGCCTGGGCAAGCTGGCTGAGCATGCCTGAATGGATGGCCTCTGCCGTGCTGAAACTGACCTCTCGAAGGAGAACCACCATAACTACCAGATCCTCGAGGCCTCTTGGCCTCCCTCTTATCTCGCTCCTGGCGACGAACTAACTCAATCTCACGAGAAATGTCTACAACCTCCTCAAAAGTAGCACCAGACATCCTCTCCTTAGTCATAAGAATACGAAGCTGATATGTGAGGCCATCAACGAACCTTCTAATCCTTTCTCTCTCTGTAGGAACCAACAAAATAACATGACGAGCTAACTCCGAGAACCTCATCGCATACTACATCACAATTATCTCTCCCTGACGCAACCACTCAAACTGCCTGCGTAGCTCCTCTATGCGAGACTGTGGCACATACTTCTCCAAAAAGATAATGGAAAACTGCTACCAGGTAAGGGGTGCTGCACCAACAAGCCTACGCCTTTCATAAGCCTCCCACCAAGTGAAGCCATCTCCAAAAAAATTGAAAAGTAGTAAAAGCGACCCCGCTGGTATCCAAAATACCCGTTGTACAAAGAATCCTCTTAACAATTGTCCAAGAAACCCTAGGCATCCTTGCCCTCTGCACCACTAAAAGTTGGAGGCTGAAGTCTACCAAACCTCTCCAACCTGCACTGCTCGTCCTCTAGCATGGTAGGAGCTACATAGTCCTGAGCAGCTGCAACCGGCTGGGTTGGATGTGCCCCCGGTGTCTGAAGTCCTTGCACGACCTGCTCAGGTGTACGAGCGGCGGGAGTCTGAGTGCCTCCCCCGACCTTAGAAGTAAGTGCGGCTATAGTAACTGAGACAGCCTGAGCTAGGCCAGTGCACACTAATAGAATCTGAGCCAAGGCCTCCTGAAGACCCGTAATCTCAATGGGCACAACTGGTGCCTGAGCTGGTGCTGCTGGAGCATCCGCAACTGGGACCAGATCCTGAACTGGGGCGGCTGATGGATCTACATGTGCTGCCCTAGCTTCTGTGCGGGCCACACCTCTACCCCTACCGTGACCACGACCGCGTCCTCAACCTCTAGTGGCCATATCTGGTGGTACTGGTGGTCGTCCATCCTGACCGGTAGCGCGTGTCCTCAACATCTATGAGAGAGTAGAATAACAGAAGTTTAGTACTCGGATCAACATATTCGCACGACAAGAATTTCAAGAATATGAAGTTTTTCCTAAAAGTTATGCAGCCTCTCGAGGATAAATACATACGTCTTCGTACCGATCCGCGAGACTCTACTAAGCCTGCTCATGACTCGTGAGACCTATGTATCCTAGGATCTGATACCAACTTATCACGACCTTAAACCTAGACCCGGTCTTGATGGCACCTCTCGTGAAGACAAGGCCAGCTGACACAACACCCAATTCATTTTAAACAATTAAAACAACACAATTTAAGTCGTTAACATGATTAAATCCCAAAAGAAACAGTGAAACAGTACAACTTACCGAACAAACACAGCCCGACATCGAGGTGTCACCAGTCATGAGCATCTATACATATGTCTAAGAGTCTGAAAGAGCTTATACAGTCTATTGCAGAACTAGAAAGTAGAAAGTAAGATAGGAGGGAAAAACACTGGGCTGCGAGCGCCGAGCAGCTACCTAGTGGACTCCGAATGGCCTACTAGGGGAAATCAACCCTCACTAGCAGGACTTGAAGCTCCTGAATTTGCACACAGGGTGCATGGAGTAATGTGAGTACTCCAACTCAGTGAGTAATAACAATAAATGAAGACTGAGCAATAAAAAATCACATAAACACAACAACATGCTATAAAGAGGTAGTGTAAAACCAATAAAATGCAATTAAACAATGAAATCTTATAAAAACACCTTAGTTCAGTATAAGCTTCTTTAAAACACCTTTTTAAAAGTTAAACAAGTAAATGAAAAGCAGCTAGAAAAGGTAAGCACCTAAAATCCACCCCTCGGGCATAATGTCAATAAAATCAGCCCTTCGGGCAATAATATGGAATAACACCAGCCCTCGGGATATATTACATATCACACTGGGTACATGCACTCACTGGGGGTGTACAGACTCCGGGAGGGGCCCCTTACGCCCCAAGCACAATATTAAGCCATCTCGTGGAATAATCAAATAGACTCTCGGCCTCATATCAAGCCACCTTGTAGCGTACAACTCAGGCCCTCGGCCTCATAATCATAATCGGTACAACACTACTACGGCATACAGCCCGATCCCTTAATAATCCTCACAACACAGGCCCTCGGCCCTACTCAGTCAAAAATCTCTAAAAGCCACTCGGACACAGTAAAACATGATGCTCAGCCCAAAATATCATTTAAAGTATTAAAACAGAGTAAACATGGTTGAGTTACAAAGACAGTAGAATATAGCATGACTGAGTACAGATATAAAATCAAAATAGTGAGGAAATAGCAGTAAAAATCCCTTAAGGGTCCAAACAGTTGGCACAAGGCCCAAATATGACATTCAGCCCAAAACATGATGATAGCAAATAGTTTTTAATCAAATACGCGGTAAAACAGTCATTTAGGATGGACTAAGTCGCAATCCCTAATGGTGCATGACCCCACGCTCATCATGTAGTGTGTGTATCACCTCAATATAGCACAACGATGTGAAATCCGGGGTTTCATACCCTTAGGACAACATTTACAATCATTACTCACCTCTATCCGGTCCAAACTCTAGCCCGCGATGCCTTTGCCTCTCGAAACGGCCTCCGGATGCTCCAAATCTAACCAAATCAGTGCAAAACCATCAAAGTATACTAAGGGAACAAAGCCGACTCGAAAGAAATCAAATTACAACAAAAATCCCAAAATTGGCCAAACCCGACCCCCGGGCCCACGTATCAGATTCCGATAAAAATTATATCAATAAACTCCTTATCACTCCCCGAGTTCATTCATCTCAAAAGCACCAAAATCTAACCACAAATGATCCCTCAAATCCCTAAATTTAGGTCTCCAATTACAAGCCCTAATTCTTTAATATTTAGGCTTAAATTCAACAATTTCCATGATTAATTAGGTAGAAATCACATTAAGAATTGAGTATTAAGTCCATAAATCTTACCTCCAAGTGTTCCCCCTTGATTCCCTCTTCAATCCCCTTCAAAAAGCTTCAAAATTGCCCAAAAATGGAGGAAACTAGGTTCAAAATCGCGGAAATGAGTCTTTTAAACATTCTGCCCAAACATTTCAATCCTTCTTCGCAATGCAGTCAAAGCCTCACGTTCGCGAAGCACAACCTGACGTTGACCCCATTTTCCTTCTTCGCAAACGAGTCTCCCCTCTCGCGAACGCGAAGGCTCGGCTCCACAACCCATCGCGAACGCGGCTCCCCTCTCGCGAACTCGTAACTCAATGACCCCAGCCCTTCGCGAAAGCAAAGGCCAAATCTTTAGCCTCATATGCTAACCCTTTGCGAACGTGAGGACCTACTAGCAAACGCAAAGGAGCCCGCCTGAAGAGAGGAATGGCGATTATTTTCAAAGTTGTTGTTGAAGTCAGGAGCCCGCCTGAAGAGAGGAAAGGCGTTTTTAAAAGTTGTTGAAATCTTGCCAACCTAAAGAAAGGAATGGCGATGTATTGGTTGAAGTCAGGAGCCCGCCTGAAGAGAGGAATGGCGATTATTTTCAAAGTTGTTGTTGAAGTCAGGAGCCCGCCTGAAGAGAGGAAAGGCGTTTTTAAAAGTTGTTGAAATCTTGCCAACCTAAAGAAAGGAATGGCGATGTATTGGTTGAAGTCAGGAGCCCGCCTGAAGAGAGGAATGACGATTATTTTCAAAGTTGTTGTTGAAGTCAGGAGCCCGCCTGAAGAGAGGAAAGGCGTTTTTAAAAGTTGTTGAAATCTTGCCAACCTAAAGAAAGGAATGACGATGTATTGGTTGAAGTCAGGAGCCCGCCTGAAGAGAGGAATGACGATTATTTTCAAAGTTGTTGTTGAAGTCAGGAGCCCGCCTGAAGAGAGGAAAGGCATTTTTAAAAGTTGTTGAAATCTTGCCAACCTAAAGAAAGGAATGGCGATGTATGGGTTGAAGTCAGGAGCCCGCCTGAAGAGAGGAATGACGATTATTTTCAAAGTTGTTGTTGAAGTCAGGAGCCTTCCTGAAGAGAGGAAAGGCGTTTTTAAAAGTTGTTGAAATCTTGCCAACCTAAAGAAAGGAATGGCAATGTATTGGTTGAAGTCAGGAGCCCGCCTGAAGAGAGGAATGGCGATTATTTTCAAAGTTGTTGTTGAAGTCAGGAGCCCGCCTGAAGAGAGGAAAGGCGTTTTTAAAAGTTGTTGAAATCTTGCCAACCTAAAGAAAGGAATGGCGATGTATGGGTTGAAGTCAGGAGCCCGCCTGAAGAGAGGAATGGCGATTATTTTCAAAGTTGTTGTTGTTGTCAGGAGCCCGCCTGAAGAGAGGAAAGGCATTTTTAAAAGTTGTTGAAATCTTGCCAACCTAAAGAAAGGAATGGCGATGTATTGGTTGAAGTCAGGAGCCCGCCTGAAGAGAGGAATGGCGATTATTTTCAAAATTGTTGTTGAAGTCAGGAGCCCGCCTGAAGAGAGGAAAGGCATTTTTAAAAGTTGTTGAAATCTTGCCAACCTAAAGAAAGGAATGGCGATGTATTGGTTGAAGTCAGGAGCCCGCCTGAAGAGAGGAATGACGATTATTTTCAAAGTTGTTGTTGAAGTCAGGAGCCCGCCTGAAGAGAGGAAAGGCGTTTTTAAAAGTTGTTGAAATCTTGCCAACCTAAAGAAAGGAATGGAGATGTATTGGTTGAAGTCAGGAACCCGCCTGAAGAGAGGAATGGCGATTTATTTTCAAAGTTGTGGTTGAAGTCAGGAGCCCGCCTGAAGAGAGAAAAGGCGTTTTTAAAAGTTGTTGAAATCTCGCCAACCTAAAGAAAGGAATGGCGATGTATTGGTTCAAGTCAGGAGCCCGCCTGGACAGAGGAATGACAGTTTATTTTCAAAGTTGTTGTTAAAGTCAGGAGCCCGCCTGAAGAGAGGAATGACATTTATTTTTAAAGTTGTTGTTGAAGTTGGGAGCCCGCCCATAGAACAGAGGCATACATTTCAGTCTTTACATTTCAGTTGTTGAAGTTGGGAGCCCGCCCAGATAACAGAGGCATACATTTCAGTCTTTATATTTCAATCGTCGAAGTTGGGAGCCCGCCCAGACAACAGAGGTATACATTTCAGTCTTTAAATTTCAAGCATTGAAGTTGGGAGGCCGCCCAGATAACAGAGTCATACATTTCAAGTCTTTAATTTTCAAGTATTGAAGTTGGGAGCCCGCCCAGATAACAGAGGCATACATTTCAAGATCAAGTCAGAGGACAATAAAACAGAGGGTTAAAATATGAATCCCCAGCAGGAAACAATAAAAATCCCCAAGCACTGGGAAGCAGAAGGTTGCAATAAGAGGTCCCAGCACAAACTCAAGTGCATGTGTCAAAAAGAAGAAAAACACCGGGAAAAAAAATGCAAGCAGACAAGAAACCAAGACAACAAGAAAAAATTGCAGTCTAGCCTAGCTTCTTGTTTTCTTTTAAATATGGTGTAACAAGGAGATCGGTAAGCAGTAGTAATAGCATGCAACAACAGTAACATTGCAGTCCAACGGTAGTCCCAGCTACCAAAATTTCCCGAACTACATTGACCTGATTCCTGTTTAGCCCAGGATATGTAGGAAACCTTTGAAGCAAAGGTTCGGTCAAATCTTTTTTAAAAAAAAATGCTTCACACGGAGTACTCAGATGGGCAAAAACCGCTCGCTTTATCTTTGCACGAAAACCCTTCGTGTCTTCGGGCAAAGAGGGGCAGCTGTAAGCACGTGATTTTTGCCCTATATGAGTATTACTCCCAAAAAATTCAAAAATAAAATAATTTTTCTTGGTGTGCAATTTTTGTGATATTTTGTGATATTTTGTGTAACTATTTGTATGTTTGTCTGTGCATGTTTATTTGTTAAATTATTAAAAATACAAAAATATGTCGCATTTCGCATGTAGGATTTAATTATACAATTATTAGTAACTAAGTTTGTTTTACAAAAAATAAAAATTACAAAAATAGGCATCGTTTGCATATTTAGCATTTAATGTCCAAATATACAATTTTATGCTTAATTATTACTTAATTGTGCGTTAATTGTTATTGGGAGTTAATTTGCGCTTTTATAACTTAATTTAGTTCTTAATAATAGTTTAAGTATTTTTATAATTTAGTTTTAGAGAAATAAAAGAAGAAAAGAGAGCGAAAATATAAAGAAAGTCGGAATTGGGCCTCTTCTTCGATTTCAAGCCATAGGCCCAAAAAATGGCCCAATCTTCCCTACGACCCAGTCCATTTCGAACTGGGTCGACCCAGTCCATAACCCAACACCCCCCTATCTTGTAAAACAAAACAAAAGAAAAAAAAAACCAAAACCCTAAAAACTTAAGTCATCCGCCCCCACCCCTCCTATCTTCTTCTTCTTCCTCAAGCTTCTCCACCTCCCATGGCTTCCCTTTGCCTTCAACCTCAAGAAGCCATGGCTACACACACACACACGCACGTCACCCTCACGACCCCGGCTCAACCAAACGACCTCCGAACGCGACCGAACCAACAACCTTCTCCAACCCCGTCGTTGCTTCGTCTTCGACAACCAACAACCAGTCCGTCGAGCTCCACCATGAAAGCCCACAGTTGAGATTTCCGCTGCTGTTTCTCCGTCGCAGCTGCTGCCCGCGTCCGCCATTGACGCAGCCATTTCTGCTCCTTCACCTGCTACTCGACGTGCGCTGCTGCCATGGTTGTCGTTGCTGCTGCTATGACTGCTTCTGCTTCCCCGTTGTCACGTCGTCGACCTCCAGCAGCCCCACACGTGCACAGTTTTTGCGTCACCTCTGAGCTACTGCTGTCTGCCATCGTCTTCTTCCCCAGCTGCCTTGTTCCTTCACTTCTGCCGCGACAACTGCTGCTGCTGCTTCGGCGCGGCTTCAGTTGGCTTCTTAAGTTCGTTCGTCGTCGTGTGGTCGAGCTTTGGTCGAGGGTCGTCGAAACAGTCCGTATGTATGTTGTACGATTCGGTTAGTAGATCTTTTTTTTGAGTTTTATTTTGTCCGTATTTTGTTTTGATATTTTTCGAATCTAAAATCGGCGAATGTTTGTTTTGTTCATGTCTATGGTTAGATATTTGATTTTTGGTTTTGTTCATGTTCATGTGCTTTGTTAAATTAATTTTCAGATTTCAAAATAGAAGTTTAATTAGTTGTTTTCATATTCATTTCATGTTTGTATTATTGTTTAAGTGAATATTTGTTAGTTTGATGTTTGTTAGATTCAAATTGAAATTTAATTAACTATTTCTTCAATTTGTTTCATGTGTTTATGTATTGTTAGAAATTGTTAATATTGTTAAGTTCAAGCTTAAGTTCATAATTGTTTATTCGTCGATCTTGTTATTTGTCTAAAAAGAATTTAGTTGTGTTAAAGGAAATATATTGATTTAATCGTTTTAATCCGTCATGTTTGTTGTGTTAAAATAGATTCATTCATGTTCATACTTTGTTTGGATGATCTTGAATCCGAATTTTGTATAGTTTGATTTCTTGTTTATCATTTATGATTATTTCTTGAATTTGTCTCATAATCTTGTTTAAGTTTAATATAGGAATTGTTTGTTGTAATGTTGTTAGAGTAGTTGATTTTAAGTTCAATATTATTGAATTTAGAAATCTAAATATACTTGTTTGTTGTTGTTGTTGAATCCGAAAATAGGATTGTTTGTTGCTAAAATATTGTTCAATCAAATTTTAGTTGTTCTTTGTTGTTCAATTTGTGTTCATGTGATTTGTTGTTGAAATGTTGTTGAAATCATGTTCATGTGATTTGTTGTTGAAATGTTGAAGAAATCATGTTCATGAAATTTGTTGTTTGAACATTGTTAGAAATTAATCATATTGTCTATATTTTGGTTAAGTTTGATTAATTGATGTGTTATAGCTGATGGGTAGTTTGGTAATTTATAGTACTTTCGGGGGTAAAATAGTAATTTGCAATAGGGTCGGAGGGGTAGTTTAGGAATTGTACATTTTGTAATTGTTTATATGAAGCATGGGGGACAAAATGAAATGGGGTGGGTTGTGATATAGTTGTTTAATATAAAGGGGGGACAAGACAAAATTTAGTGGGGGGAATCTTGTATTATTTTATGTTAGGCATGGGGGACAAAATATAATGGGGTGGTGTGATATGTTTATTTAATGTAATGGGGATGAGTGGGAAGATAATGGGTTGGGTAGAGAAAAAGTATTGATTTTAATTAATTGAAAGATTTATGGGATGGGTTATAAGAAGTCTTGAAATCAGAAGACAGATAGAGAAAAAATACACACACAGACAGAAAGAATAAGAATGAGAGAGAGAAAAACGAATCTGAAAACAAGAGAGAGAAAATGGCTGAACATTTAAGAGAGAGAAAATTCCGAAAAATATTTAATCTTTCAAATAAAAAAAAACTAAAAAAATATTCTGCTTTCTTTCATTGTTTGAAATCAGAATTAATTGTTGTTTCATCAAAGCTTGAAGCTTTTGTTTTTGGGATTACTGCTCTACTGGTTTGCAAACTCTTTTCCTGGGTTGGTACTGTTGCTGGGTTGTTGCTGCTGTGCTATACTGTTATTACTGTTGCTGATTCTCATCTTCATTTTTTTGCTTCCAATATCAGGTACACAACTGAAAAGCTGGTTATTGTAATCCGAAATATGAAGCATGAATACATATGAAGAATGAAATTTTGAAGTTTTAATTTCGTTTTTCTTTGTTCCTTTTGTTGATTATATTTAAGCTATTCCATGTATTGCTGAATAATAATTGGAATGAGAAAAAATAACATAAGTTAGCCTTTAATGAATCGGTTTGGCAAAATGGGTTAATTCACTAGTTATGGAAGCTTCAAGATTATCAACAGTAGGTTGATCATGAACAAGTAGCTAAATTTAGCTAAGGCATGAATTTAAATTAAAACATCGTAAATTAGGCATTAAGGCATGACTTGAGTTCAAGCAAGACTAGAAGAACGTTTAAGTCTAATAAACTTTCTAATAAGCTTTAGTAATTATGGTTAAATCAAGTTTCAAATGGTTGTGAATAATTAATCTCAATAATTTTTTTTATAACAATGCTGAGTTTTAATCTAGCTATATTTGATTCTTTTGGATATTAGTTGTTGAACTTTTATTTTATTTATAATTTCGAAATTAAGAATAAAATTCCTTTTTCATCAATATTTGTATTAATCAAGCAATTAGCATGTCATGTTTTCTTAATAATAATAATAAATAAATAAAAAACGTAATTAATTAGGATTTTCTTTATTCATTTTAGAGACTAATTTTAAATAGCAAAATGTAGTCTCTTTAAGATTTGTCCATTTAAAATAAATGAGACGAGCCTCGCCAAATAAAACACACAAATTGCGGGGCCCTCGATAAAAATTTAATTGATTACTTAAACTTCGGGATGGGCCGTTTAGCAAATTTCACGGCCTTCCCCAAAGTAATAAAGCGCTAATCGCTTTAGGCGCGATATAATAATAATACATTCTTAAACACGGGTACGCATTTATGCGACCCAAATCCAAATCCCAAAACATTGAATAAAAATATGTTCCGGATCGTGGATGCATTTTATGTAACGCAATCCAAAGACATGTTTTTAAACGATGTTCACATTCTTTAAAAATATAATAATAACAATAAAAGCGGTTAAAAGTTAAAATTGCACTATAGTTTTTGAACATGTATTAAAATCAGATATTTTAGCCATTACAACAGTTTAAGCGACCGTGCTAGAACCACGGGATTCGGGGGTGCCTAACACCTTCCCTCGGGTCAACAGAATTCCTTACTTAGAATTTCTGGTTCGCAGACTTCATTTGGAAAGTCGAATATTTTCCTCGATTCGGGATTAAATTGGTGACTTGGGACACCCTAAATCTCCCAAGTGGCGACTCTGAAATAAATAAACAAATCCCGTTTCGATTGTCCTTTAATTGGAAAAAAACTCCCTTGCACCCTCGCGGGGGTGGAAAGAGGAGGTGCGACAACCACCACTACCCTGCTCATATTGATCCGGACTACCTTGACCTTGTTGACCTCTTTGTCGCTTCTTGTTAACCAACATGTTGACACCTTCCATAAATTTACTTGTCTCGGCACTTGAACTTGTTGCAATTGAGCTTTTTCCAATTGGTTTATTGTTGTAGTTAACTCTGCTATTGCCTGGCCATGGTCGTGGAACTCTTTGTGCAGGTGAATGACAGTGGGATCACCCTGTGGCACATTAGCTCAACTTTGCTAAGTTGAGGAAGTATCTGCCATCTCATCCAAGATCTCACACGCCTCACCATAAGGTGTGTTCATAAAATTTCCCTCTGCTAGCTGGTTCATTACACACTGATTGGTCGTGTTAATGCCACGGTAGAATGTTTGTTAGATCATTGCTTCGTTCATGTCATTGTTCGGACATTTCACCATTGTTCGATATCTCTCCCAGATCTCATGAAGTGGTTCATTAGGTTCCTATTTGAAGGCCAAAATCTCATCTCTCAAAGTCGCCATATGCTCCAGTGAGAAAAATTTAGCTATAAACTTGTCTGCCAACTCATCCCACGTAGTGATGGAATGGTTGGGAAACCTTTCGAGCTAGGACAAAGCTTTCCCTCTAAGTGAAAAAGGGAACAATCTCAACCTCAATGCATCATCCGACACATTCATCTGTTTGCTTCCCCAGCAGGTATCCACAAAGCCTTTTTAGATGTTTATATGCATTCTGATGGGCTGTGAAATACCCTCGCTGCTTCAATAAAGTCAACATCACATTTGTAAATTTGAAATTTCCCGCCCGAATCCGAGGTGGGACAATTGCACTTCCGTATACTTCATTTGGAAGCACCCGAGGAGCAACTCTTGGAGGAGGCAGTGGAGGGTATGGAACATTGTCATTGGCCTGGCAGTCTCTTATTTGACCTTGAGGTACTAGACGCACCTCATCTTCACCATTATTATCTATCTCCTCCCTCGGGAGAACACTTCCAAGAGGATCATTGTTTGCCATTTTGTACCTAAACTGATGACACACACAAGTTAGTAACACAGAAGGAATGAAAAAAAAGACACAAAACTAGTCAGATAGATAGCCAAAACCGTTTAGCTCCCCGACAACGGCGCTAAAAAGTGATCGAGTCCAACCCTATACCACTATAGGGTGGCAAGAGCAGTCGATGCAGCTTTTACCCGAAAGGTCGGGATCAAATCCACAGAGAGCTAAGATATGTTTGGAATTGGGTTCCTATCTAATCTAGCAATGTACGATGTTCTTAATTGCACTTCCAATCATTCTTTGTTTGTTTACTATTCTACTTTAATACTAATGATGCAAGAAATAGGCTAAGTATGATATTTTTGTAAGGTTTTCTTAATTGGTTTAAAGGCACTAGGGAAGTGACGTACATCTAGGTGGGTATCTAATGGGGTCGAAAACTTAGAGAAAACTTGTTGTAATTGGGATCATAATATAGCCATTACATGTAGCTACTCACTCTATACCTCTCGGTAGTTTGAGTGAATTTGCCCTAATTGACTTTCTCAAGCCCAATTGGGTGTCAAACAATGCAAGCAAATATGACTCAAGTCGGGTATTACTATCTCTAGGTTTAACCCTTTAATTGGGGTATCAATCTCTTGAATGCACCCCAATTCCTTGTTGGCCTAAATTTCATAGACTTAGTCTCTCTTTCTCAAGAAGAGCCTAAGTTAAAAACGCATAAATCAGTATTTGCAACCACCAATTCAACATTTAAAGCAAAGATCAAGCCAAATATCATTCACCCATAAATATTTAAGCCCTAAAATTGAAGACCCATTAAATACCCACACTAGGGTTGAGCTACAACCCTAACTAAGGGGTTTAGCTACTCATAATCAAAGAAGAAATCAAAGACTTATATGAAATATAACCCATAAAAAGTAATTACAAGAGAAAAGTGTAAGATTAATGTTTAATCAAGCTCTAAAATTACTCAAAAAGGCTAAAAATGGCTGTTCACATGCTCTTCTAAACAACAGATGACCTAAAAATCTGAAAAAGAACTATTTATACACAACTAAATTTTCCGAACAAAGTTACCCTTATGGAGGTTCCGCTGACAGCGGAAAATGGACCGCTGCAGCGCTATGACTACCGCGGCCACGCAAAATCAAGCGCGAACCGCGATCTTCAATTTTTAGCTCCACTTCTGGCTCTCTGATTCTGACTTTCACTAAGGGCGATAATTTGACCGCTGCCGCGCAAAAGCCACCACTACCATGCAATTTCACCGCGTGCAGCGGTAACTTGTTAAGACCAAAATACAGCTCTCTGAACCTTGCCACTGCTGAGAGAGGAATCAAGACCGCCTCAGCGGTGGACCCTCCGCATCCGCATTTGTTTCTTCACTGTCAGCGCTTTTTTGACTCAACTTTGAGCTTGTGCAGGTTTTACTCCTTTTTGAGCTAGTTATGACTTCCTTATCTCTTTTTTACCAAACACTGCAAACAAGTACAATAAGTTAGCTTTCGAGAATATTTGTACACACTTTCATTCCAAAACCTAAGCAAAAAGGAGCATAAAATAGGCTAGAATCCCTAGTTATCATCTACCAGTAGTTACTTTTACAACAAAAGATTTGTTTTTCTGCTATGACTGAAATCTAGCCTTACAGTTTTCTTTAAGGTGCCCATTGTTACCGCAGTAAGTGCAAAGCCAATTGTCAAGTATAGTAACGTACTTGCTATGAGAGTTGCAGGACCAATGTCACACACCAGAATTTTCTTTGCACAAAAGTTCTTCTATGTGGCCTTTCTATCAGCAACATTGAATTCTTTCTTTGTCTTGGGAATGGCTACAGCTGGGTCGCCAAGATTCTTGGTAGGGACAAAGGGTCCGTCACATATGACATCCCATAGCTCAAAATTTTCAGCCATGATGAAGTCGTGCATCCAAGTTTTCCACCATCCATAATACTGTCCACTGAACCTAGGCGGTCTATAAGTAGATTGGCCTTCTTCGAAGTTTGGGGGAGTAGCCATTAGGATCCTATCTAGGTTTTAACTTGGTAGAAGAACCCGCTCTGATACCAATTGTTAGAATATAAGGGTCTACCAAACTCTATAGAGAACTGTCACGACCCAAAATCCACTAGTCGTGATGGCACCTAACCCAACCCGCTAGAAAGCCAACTAATAACTATCCAATTTTAATAATATTTAGTAAAACAGTTTAAACAAGAGAATTATCTAAATCTTATACATTTCCCAAGGATTGCTAGTATAAATTATGAGCTTCTAAGAATAGAGTTTATAAAGCTAATATAAACTAAAAGCACTTTCTGTTTAAAAGTACATAAATAGAGTTTCAAAACCTAATGCTACCATGAATAAGAAGCAGCCACAATAGTGACGCAGGTGCACCTTCCAATCAAGCTCTAATCGAACATAGCAACATCAACATCCGAAATCTGCATGCAATGTGCACAAAGTGTAGTATGAGTACAACCAACCCCATGTACTCAATAAGTAACAAACTTAACCTTAGGTTGAAAGTAGTGACGAGCTGGAACATGGTCGGGTCTAACACCAGTAGCCAACAACAATTTATAACAACATAAAGCATATAAATAAGGAAGTCTCTCAGAGATAAAATGCTCAGCTTTTTCACAGATTTTCGGTAAAATAGTTCTTCTTTTCAAGAATATCAGTGAAAAACCCAACCCCTTATCGAAATCTTCAAAAAGAATACGTGATAGTTTGAAAACTAAAATTTTTCCCAAAATCCTTTCCATAATAAATAAAATATTTCATTTACTTTCCAAATAGCAAGTGAGAAATACCTCTCTATGCCCACATATCAATGTGTGAAAAAGAAATCATGAATGACGTGATACCGTGCAGTAAGAGGAAAAATACATCTCTATGCATGTATGTCATGTATGCATGCCAATGCCCTGTATCCCAGAGATGTAACATGTGCTCACACTCTCCACTCATAAATGCTCAACCACTCAGTACTTTATATGGCTCATACGGCCCAGGGAAGATCCATCCCGGAATATACACATCACTGATCATCAGTCACTTAGTACCGAGGAAGGCCAATCCGTCCCCATGGAGAAGATCCATCTCCAGGTATATATATAAATGTTCAACCACTGTGTACAGTATATGACTCATACGGCCTAGGGAAGATCTATCCCAGAATACATACTGACCATCAGTCGTCAGTACCGAGGAAAAGGCCAATCCAGCCCCATGGAGAAGATCCATCTCCACGCTCAGGGAAGATCCATACCTGAATATAATCAACCGCGCTCACTGGGAGTGTGTACAGACTCCAGAGGGGATCCTTCAGCCCATGTGTTATCATAAATTACAATAACCGATGCGGCGTGCAGCCCGATCCCATAACTATCACTCATAATCAAGCTCTCGGCCTCACTTAGTCATCAATCTCTCTAGTCTCACCCACGAGCTCACAATGTCATAAAAACTGACCCGGAATAATAATATGATGTATCAATAAATAACGACTGAGACTGTGATATGATATGAATGCATAAATGTGACTGAGTACGAAAAATCAATGAAATCAATGAGATGACAGCAAAAAACGACCACTAAGGATCCCAATAGTATCAACATAAAGCCCAAACATGATATACAACTCAATTACTTTATCACATGTTGAAAGACCAAAATATCAACAAAGTAGGGCCACTAAATAGTGCCCGGAAGACAATGGAGTCGCAATTCACAGGGTGCATTCCCACACGCCCGTCACCAAGTATGTGTGTCACCTCAATATCAATTACATAGCACATAATTCGGGGTTTCACACCCTTAGCACTAAGTTTAGAAGAGTTACTTATCTTGAACAAGCCAATTCCAACACCGAGCAAGCCAAGCGATGCTCCAAAAATATCATCACGTGCGTAGCAACCTCCGAATGACTTAAAACTAGCCAAAAGCAACTCAAATACATCAAATAAAACCCAATGAAACAATTCCAAATGATAAAGATTGAATCTTTAATCAAAATCACAAAATCGGCTAAAAAGTCAAACCCGGGCCCGTGCCTTGGAACCTGACAAAACTAACAAAATCTGACAACCCATTCAATTACGAGTCCAACCATAGTAGTTTCACTCAAATCTGACTCTGAATCGATGTTCAAAACTTAGAATTTTACTTTATGAAACTTTAGGTAACCCCCCCCCCCCCAAAAAAAAATTTTTTTACTTTGAAATCATCAATCAAATGCCAAAAACGAAGATGGATTCAGGAAATATAACCAAACCAGAGTAGAGAACACTTACCCCAATCCATATGGTGAAAATTGCCTCTAAAATCGCCCAAATCCGAGCTCCCCAGCTCACAATATGTCCAAATGAACAAATCCTTTTTTTATATATTTTTCTGCCAGCTATTCTGCCTCGTTTCTCATGTCAAACGATCCTGAAACTTGAACCACTCTATTTGACCTTATAATGAAGGAGATATGTTGGTTTCAATATTTGTAAATAATGCAGATTTTTAAATACGAATTCAGCGGCAATTTCGTAATTAATCTGAAAAATCTAGCAACCGAATTCTTAGTAAAATGATCATAAATTTCTCATACGATGTCCAAATTTGAGGATTCTGTCACGCCTCGAGCCTGGGGGCGAGACCGGCACCCAGTGCCTCACTTATCCTTGCATACCACTTTCGACTAAGAGACTCTGAACATGTAATATCATACTTTGGCCATGGGACACATTGCAAGATAATGTGCGATGCAAAATATAAAGCTGAATAGGAAACTAACGCTGACTAAATGTCAACATAAAGCTGGGCCGGCAAGGCCATCATAATTACTACAACTGACAAACCAACAAAATATATGTACATGGACTACAAGCCCAATATACTGTACTAACTGACAGGATATATCTACAAACCTCTACTGATAGATGTACTATGATCGGAATAGGGCCCCGGCCTACCCATAACCTATCTACATATATACACAAGATACACACCACACTGCTAGACCCAGCAACTCCGAAAGAAGGGGAGCTTACCGATAAAGCTGAACTCGGGCAACACCTACTGAAGAGGTCTACCCATCTGTCTGTCTGAACCTGCATGCATGAAATGCAGCGCCCCCAAAAAGGGACGTCAGTACGAAATAATGTACCGAGTATATAAGGCAATATACTGAAACTGAAAATGAACTGATAATATAATAACTGAAAACAACTAGGAGTCAAGAACATCTGAAGATATGCTCATTTGCTGATACTGACTCAACTCTCTCAATATAGTGAGTAAAATAGTTGTCCAGCCCTATAAGGCTCGGTATACATATATATATCTGTTCTACCGCAGTAGGCTCACTCATAAGCGTTCGGCCACAGTAGGCTCTGTATCTCGCTTACCATCTGATCAGAGGTTGCCCAATAGAGGCATGACCATCGATTATAGCTCGATGGTAATGAAAATACTTTTAATACTGTATATATATATATATATATATATATATATATATATATATATATATATATATATATAAACTCTCTGCTCTTTTGACCGGGAGAAGGAAATACTCAACTGAATATGCAGTCCTGATAGGAAGAAAATGGTAACTTACAAAACTAGAAAAATATATGTAATTTATGCGACTAGCAAAATATACGTAAATTCCGAGATACGAATTTTTCTTTATGCCTCGTTATCAGATTTGTGTAACTACGATATCATGCTAAAATGAAGGAAAAGCTTAGCATTAACATACTTGTTCCCAAAATTATTTGAACGAACCTGCTTCTGCGAAATATGGACGAAATCCACACTTGGACAACTTGACATTCTGGACGAACTCAATCCGCTTTTAACGTTTTTTTAATGAAATGTTGCTAAGGATTGAATTGAACAATATGTTCCTACTCTCTCACATTTGTAGGTTGAAGTCATAATGTCAAAATTTTGTTCTCTTGGTTTTGTTCAAGACAGAACATTAAGTCTTGATCTTGAAATGAATTGTATTACTTTTTGATTTGATAAAGCTCACCAAAAGGATAAGACTTTGAAATTTAAGCCCTTGACACATGTGAAGCTTAATTAATGACTCACCTTATACTAGGGGGGGGGGAGGGGCTGCCACGTTTCTCCTTGGGGGTGATTTAATTTATCCACTTATTAGTTAACCGGGTAATGTTTCATTACCCGGTAATTAATCTATTACCCGCATAATTTAAACATTATCACAAATTACTTAAAATTCTATTTATTTTCAAAATACTTCATATATACTTTATATATTACACTACCATGGTCATATGGTACCTTGCATAATACTAGTTTATAATTACCGGGTACTATTACTTGATCCGTATTTTATCCAAACTTGGCCATTTTCAATGAAACTCGTTTTCTCTAATTCGTGCATACTTTATCCTTCATGATACTTATGTATCGCTTGTTATAAATAGCGTAAATACATTAATGTCAAGATGATCTCATCCCCGCGCCTACGTCGGTTAACTGAAATAAAATTATAACGTACGAAAACGCGAGATGTAACATCCTTCCGCCCTTAGAAACATTCGTTCTCAAATGTTCAACTCCCCTTGATCTATATAACTTTGGCAAGGTCGTCTCTGTAACAACACCACCACCAACTCTCCCTGTAGAAGCTTAATAATCCAATGACACACAGGACTATAATTATGAATAACGACAATGACCTCTCATGACCAATGATAATAACCTACACAAGAATTTATACACGTAACTTATGATTATGATGTCTCAGTCGGATCCTTTTCTGGAGGGGGAAATAAGTAGGGATATCTAACTTCATGATTTCCTTGGCATCCCTAAGTCATCTCTACTACATTGTTGTTTCTTCAAAGTACTTTCACGGAGGCTACCTCATTATTCCGCAGCTTGCGGATTTGTCGGTCTAGGATGGCAATCATAACTTCCTCGTATGATAAGTTCTCTGTAATCTGTACATCATTCGTGGGCACCATTCGGGTAGGATCGCCAATGCACTTTTGTAACATAGATACATGAAATACCGAATGGACAGACTCCAATTCCGAGGGCAATTCTAACTCATAAGCTACTTGGCCCACTCTCCGAATGATCATATAAGGTCCAATATACAGTGGGCTAAGTTTGCCTTTCTTGCCAAACCTCATCACATCTTTCATAGGTGACACCTTTAAGAATACCCAGTCATCAACCCTAAACTCTAAATCTCGTCGCCGCACGTCAGAATATGACTTCTGACGACTCTGAGCTATCAAAAGTCGCTCTCGGATAAGCTTTACTTTTTTTATGGCCTACTGAACCAGGTCTAGCCCATATAACCCAGATTCTCCAACATCAAACCACCTTATAGGAGATCTGCACCTGCACTCGTACAAAGCCTCATACGGAGCCAACTGGATACTAGAGCGGTAACGGTTATTATATGCAAACTCGATAAGAGGTAGATGTTCATCCCAACTTCTTTTAAAATCTAGCACACATGCTCGCAACATATCCTCAAGTGTCTGAATCGTGTGCTCGCTTGTCCATCGTTTGTGGATGAAAAGTCGTGCTGAGATTCACCTAAGTTCCTAGACCTTTCTGAAATGACCTCCAAAAATGTGCTATAAACTGGGCCCCACGGTTTGATATAATAAATATTGGCACTCCGTGTAGTCGCACTATTTCTTTAATATATAACTTTGTATAATCTTCTACTGTATATGTAGATTTGACCGGTAGGAAATGAGCTGATTTCGTGAGCCTATCGACTATCACTCATATGGAATCGAACTTATGTTGAGAACGAGGTAAACCCGTGATAAAGTCCATGTTTATCGCCCCCCATTTCCATGTCGGGATCTCTATAGTCTGCATTAGCCCTTCGGGCTTCTGGTGCTCTATCTTCACCTGTTGGCAACTAGGGCATTGAGCGACATGCTCAGCAATATTCCTCTTCATATCGTTCCACCAATACACATCCTTAATGTCATGATACATCTTTGTCGACCCAGGGTGAATGGAATACCATGAATAATGTGCCTCTGACATAATCCTGTTTCGTAGCCCTGCTATATCTGAAACACACAAACGACCCATATATCTGAGAACCCCATCTCCTTTGATTTCTATCAATGACTTCTTTTGTTGTGGAACCCGCTCTCCCAACTTGACTAACTCTGGATTCTCGTACTGCCTCTCCTTTACTTCAGCTATGAGGGATGATTTCGCAGTATTTTGGAGTATAATTCCTCCATTGCCAGAGTCTACTAACCGAACCCCCAAACAAGCCAATTGATGAATATGTCTTGTCAATTGTCTTTTCTCGGCCTTTACATGTGCTAAGCTACCCATAGATCCACGACTTAAGGCATCTGCTACAACATTAGCTTTCCCTAGATGGTAAAGAATGCTAACATCATAATCTTTCAATAACTCCAGCCATCGCCTTTGTCGCAAATTCAACTCTTTTTGCTTGAAGATATACTGCAGGCTTTTATGATCCATGAACACATCAACATAAATACCATATAAATAATGCCGCCATATCTTAGGTGCATGGACAACTGCAGCCAATTCGAGGTCATGGGTCGGATAACTCCGTTCATGCTTCTTTTAACTGCCGTGAAGCATACGCAATTACTTTCCTATGTTACATCAGGACATATCCTAACCTGACACCTGAGGCATCATAATACATGGCATAACCATCTGGACCTTCTGGAAGTGCTAGAACTAGCGCTAAGGTCAACCTGTTCTTAAGCTCTTGGAAACTCTGTTCACATGCCTCTGTCCACTGAAACTTAGTCGTTTTATGTGGCAGCTTTGTTAATGGTGCTGAAAGAGAAGAAAAACTCTCTATGAACCTCCAGTAATATCCTGCTAAGCATATAAAGCTATGAATCTCTGTCGGAGTGGTAGGTCTAGGCCAGGATTTCACAGCCTCAATCTTCTGAGTATCTACCTTTATACCTCCGTCGAATACAATATGCCCCATGAATGCTACGGATTTCAACCAGAACTCACATTAAAAAACTTAGCATATAATTTATTATCACGGAGGATTAGGAGTACTGCTCGCAGGTGATCCACATGCTCATCCTCTGAACATGAATAAACCAGAATATCATCAATAAAGACTATCACGAACATATCCAAATATGGCCGGAATAGGCTATTCATCAAGTCCATAAATATGGCAGATACATTCGTCAACCCGAAGGACATAACAAGGAACTCAAAGTGTCCATATCGGGTCCTAAAGGTTGTCTTAGGAATATCTTCCTCCCGAACTCTGACCTGGTGGTACCTCGACCTCAAATCTATTTTGAAAAGCATCTAGCTCCATGTAACTGATCAAACAAGTCATCTATCCTTGGAAGTGGATATTTATTCTTAATAGTTACCTTGTTCAGTTGCCTATAGTCGATACACATCCTTAGCGAGCCGTCTTTCTTCCATGCAAACAATATTGGTGCACCCCAAGGTGAGGTACTTGGTCTGATGAAACCTTTCTCCAGTAAATCTTTTAACTGCTCCCTGAACTCCTTTAATTTGACCGGTTCCATTCTATATGGAGGGATAGATATTGGTTGTGTTCTCGGAAGCAAATCGATGCCAAAATCAATCTCTCGCTCTAGAGGAATACCTGGAAGTTCATCTGGAAATACATCCGCGTACTCCTTTACTACTGGAATAGACTGAAGTGTAGGTATCTCAGTATCAGCATCTTTAATTCACACAATATGATCAATGCACCCTCTTGCGATTATTTTCCTCCCTGCCTCTGGGTGTCGCTGTATTACCTACCCATTCAAGGACTGGCTCACCCGAAAAATGAAATCTAGTTATTTTTGCTCGACAATCAACCGTGGCATAGCAAGCTGCCAACCATTCCATGCCCATGATAGCATCGAAATCCAACATCTCTCGTTCAACTAGGTTGGTTAAGGTATGACGACCACAAATTGATACCGTACAACCTCGGTAAACGCATCTAGCGATAATCGATTATTCGACTGGTGTAGATACCGCAAAAGGATCACTTAGTATTTCAAGCACTATACCAAATTTCCTCGCGACAAATGGGGTAACACATGATAAAGTAAATCCTGGGTCTATCAAGGCATAAATATCGTGAGAACAAATGGTCAACATACATGTCACAACGTCTGGTGAGGACTCTTGGTCCTGTCGACCTGCTAGCGCATAGATACAATTCTGGTTACCACCTGAACTGGACCCTCTACCTTTGCCTCGACCTCTACCAGCCAAAGACTAAGACTCATGCCCTGAAGGATGCACAAATATAGCTGATCCTGTTGCTGAATTCGCTAGTTGCGCCATACCCCCAAAATCTCTATTTGGGAAATCTCGCATCATATGCCCTGGACGTCCACATGTATAACAAGCATCGAAACCGTCTTGGCATTGGCCTAATTATCCTCGATCATAGATGGCACATCACGGCGAAAATGACCTTGTCTATCTCGAACCTCGTTGTTGTTGCAAACTTGATGCCTGAGAGCTCTTACTTGGTCCTGATTGAGTATAGCGGTCATACCTGTAACCCTGTAGCTGAGGTGGCGGAGGTCTAGGTGTCCATTTGAAGTACTAGGGCCTGTAGCTACCTTGGGACTACTCCTAAGACCTGGCAAATCTCATCCTCTTACACTGCCCTAACTCAGTCCTCTTTAAACTCTACTACCAATGCCTACCCCTCTCTATATTCTGGGCAAATGCCTGAATATACGAGATATCCATACTATCCTATAATTTAGTGGTGGCATACACCTCGGTCAACACTAGGGCCAACCCTGCTATAAACCTGTGGATTCTATCCCGCATAGTAGCAACTATGGATGGTGCATATCTGGCCAATACGTCAAAATGGAGACTATATTCTCGGAAACTCATATTGTCCTGCTTGAGGGCTATAAACTGATCGAGTCGGGCCTGTCGTATCTCTTGTGGTAAGTACTGGTCAAGGAAGGCATCTGAAAAATTCTCCCAAATACCAGGAGGTGCATCACGTCCTCTGGACCTTTCCCATCCCTTATACCAAAGGATGGCTATATCTTGGAGTCAAAAAGCTTCTAACTCAACTGCCTCTTTCTCCGTGGCATGCATTACCCGAAAGATTCTATGAAGCTAATCTATGAAATCTTGCGAGTCCTCTCTCTGATCTGTCCCCGTTAACTCTGGGGGATTCAAAGCAATAAACTCTCGAACCCTTGAACTCCCAGATCCCTCAGAAGGTCCTTCACCAGCGGCTGCCCTAGCCTGTTGTTGGGTGGCTACCAACTGTGCCAACAAATGCACCGCACTCCTCAAGTCCTGATATGATGGAAGCAGAGGGGGAACTAGATGTGTGGTCTCCCTAGGAAGCTCGTCAGGTGGCGGAGGAGCCTGTAATCGCTAGGTAGGGGTCTCTCCCTGCGACTCCAATTAGGCCCCATCTGTTGGGGGTACCCTGCTAGTCCCCACACCTAATGTTGTTTCTCTCGTCTGGCTAGTCGTAGTCTTCCTAGTTACTGTCATATGTGCATGCAAACGTCAACACGTAAGTTTAAATCAAATTTCCTATAACTCAGTGCTACAGCACGATTCAGATTTGAAAGAAGGGTAACCAACTCCTAAATGCCCTTTAGTCCCCTGCTTATATAATGTGGTGCACCACACATCTATAAACAAGACCCTACTAGACACGGCTTGTAGACTCCCTAGGACAGAACTGCTCTGATACCACTTTTGTCAAGCTTCGAGCCTGGGGGCGAGACCGGCACCCTGCCTCACTTATCCTTGCATACCACTTTCGACTAAGAGACTCTGAATATGTAGTATCATACTTTGTCATGGGCCACATTGAAAGATAATGTGCGATGCAAAATATAAAGCTGAATAGGAGACTAACGCTGACTAAAGGTCAATATAAAGCTGGGCCGGCAAGGCCATCATAACTACTACAATTGACAAACCAACAAAATATATGTACAGGGCCTACAAGCCCAACATACTGTACTAACTGACAGGATATATCTACAAGCCTCTACCAATAGATGTACTATGATCGGAACAGGGCCCCGACCTACCCATAACCTATCTACATATATACACAAGATACACATCACACTGCTAGACCCGACAACTCCGAAGGAAGGGGAGCTTACCGATAAAGCTGAACTCGAGCAACACCGACTAAGGAGGTCTACCCGTTTGTCTGTCTGAACCTGCATGCATGAAATGCAGTGCCCCCAGAAAGGGATATCAGTACGAAATAATGTACCGAGTATGTAAGGCAATATACTGAAGCTGAAACTGAACTGATAATATAATAACTGAAAACAACTAGGAGTCAAGAACATCTGAAGATATGCTCATCTACTGAGACTGACTCAACTCTCTCAATATAGTGAGTAAAATAGTTGTTCGACCCTATAAGGCTCGGTATACATGTATATCTGCTCTTCCGTAGTAGGCTCGCTCATAAGCGCTCGGCCATACTAGGCTATGTATCTCGACCAACTAGGCTTGCTCATAAGTGTTTGGCCACAGTAGGCTCGGTATATAACTTACCATTTGATTAGAGGTTGCCTAATAGAGGCATGCCCATCGATTATAGCTCGATGGTAATGAAAATACTTTTAATACTGTATATATGTAAACTCTCTGCTCTTTTGACCGGGAGAAGGAAATACTCAACTGAATATGCAGTCCCGATAGGATGAATATGGTAACTTACAAAACTAGGAAAATATATGTAATTTGCGAGACTAGCAAAATATACGTAAATTTCGGGATACGAATTTTTCTTTATGCCTCGTTGTCATATTTGTGTAACTACGATATCATGCTAAAATGAAGGAAAAATTTATCCTTAACATACCTATTCTCGAAATTATTTGAACGAACCTGCTTCTGCAAAATATGGATGAAATTCACACTTGGACAACTTGAAATTTCGAACGAACTCAATCTACTTTTAACGTTTTTTTGGAATGAAATGTTGCTAAGGATTGAATTGAATAATATGTTCCTACTCTCTCACGTTTGTAGGTTGAAGTCAGAATGTCAAAAGTTTGTTCTCTTGGTTTTGTTCAAGACAGAACATTAAGTCTTGATCTTGAAATGAATTGTATTACTTTTTGATTTGATAAAGCTCACCAAAAGGATAAGACTTTGAAATTTAAGCCCTTGACACATGTGAAGCTTAATTAATGACTCACCTTATACTAAAGGAGGGGGGACTGCCACATTTCTCCTTGGGGGGTGATTTAATTTATCCATTTATTAGTTAACCGGGTAATATTTTGTTATCCGGTAATTAATCTATTACCCGCATAATTTAAAAATTATCATAAATTACTTAAAATTATATTTTTTTCAAAATACTTCATATATACTTTATATATTACACTATCGTGGTCATATGGTATCTTGAATGGTACTAGTTTATAATTATCGGGTATTATTACTTGATCCGTATTTTATCCAAACTTGGCCATTTTCAACGAAAATCATTTTCTCTAATTCGTGCATCCTTTATCCTTCATGCCACTTATTTATCGCTTGTTATAAATAACGTAAATACATTAACGTCAAGATGATCCCATCCCCGCGTGTATGTCGGTTAACTGAAAAACGAAATTATAACGTACGAAAACGCGAGATGTAAAAGATTCTTTTTGCTATGGCTCCATAATTACGATACGTATCTAATGCTTCAATCAAAATAGGCATCAGAGGTCATTTGTGTAATGTGTTACCATTTATGCTTCAAGAAACGATGTCGAAACATAAGAAAAGCGAGCGCAACGCAACCCAAACCTGTCTGGAACTCACCCGAGCCCCTCAAGACCCCGTACGAACATACCAAAAAGTCCTATAACATAACACGGACCAACTCGAGGCCTCAAATCATGCATAACAATATTGAAACGACGAAATGCGCCTCAAATCAAACTTAATGAACTTCGAACTTTCGACTTCCAGACACTCGCACTGACACATATCAATCAACTCGGAATAAACTCAAATTTTGTACACAAGTCTTAATACATCATACGGAGCCACTCGTGCCCCCAAACTACTGAGTAAAGTAAAAATGCTCAAAATGACTGATCGGGTCGTTACAAGAACAGGTTCTCTATCAGGTTTAACAGAACACACACACACAACAGTAAGTAAATGACAAGAAGAATTTTACGTGGAAAATTCCAGCTCAACGGGATTAAAAATCACGACCTACCCTTGTAGGATTTCAACTTCACTATTGAGCAACTTTTAGATAACAACTTATGCAACCTAGGAATTAACCTCTTAATCCCTTACTAACTTGTAAAACACCTATTACAGGCCACTTTGTAATACCTCTATTACAAAGACTTCACAACTCGACTAACTCTAGCCAATACTCAAACACAATGGTTTAAGATTTACAAAGGGTTTTCTACACACTGCTTCTTAGTAAGCTAAGTAGGAATTACAAGTAAGAACCTTAATAAAGTTACAACTCAACTAAGGACATACAATAACTTGATATGGGAATTGGTCCATAGTTGTTTTATTCTTTGTTCTTGAAGCACTTTAGAGTTGCTTGCTAGATGATCATGTGAGAGAGATTGAGTGAAATATCTAAGTGTTCAAGTGAAGTGTTTTACCTTCTTTGATGTTAATAATACATGTGTGACATCACTTACAATAATGTAAGCAAGGTAGGTGAAAAGTCTTTCACAGAAAGTTGACTGTTGCACTGTTCCTATACTGTAGCGTGTTCATACAGCAACTTTCCAGTTGGAAAGTTGACTTTGTACAGTCACCTCGGGAACTGGTAGGGACCTGTTCTCTCAGCTGTTCCTCCTACTCTGAAGAGTTGAATCATATCCCAAGTTGGAACCATGTGATCTTAAGGTCTTGAGAATGTGTGACAGGTTCCTTATCTGGTTCTTGATTGTAAGTTTGTTAGATCATTAAAATATAAAACAAAGTACTTATGACCTATATAAAACAAAGTAGTTGTAACATATCAACCACCATACTCAATCACCATCACCACCATCCTCAATTATAGCCGCCACTATCACCGACTACCACCACCCACCATCCCCACCACTCCCACCACCATTATTCTCAACCACAACCAAAACTCATCAACCTCAACTACCACAACTAACCACCCCATCAACAAACATAGTCGGTATTGCCCATCATTATAAACCACCACCACCCACCACCACCTTTCTCAATCACAACCACCGCCCGCCATTATTAACTGTCACCACCTACCATCACTATCCTCAATCATCATTCACACTACTATGAATCACCACTATTTACTACCCTGAACCACTACCACCAATCAAAACTACCACCAACCACTGCTTCTACACAAGCACTACTATTAGCCATCACCAGCAACAACTACCATATTTTTAAAAACTATATATTCTATTGATAGAATATTAGATTAATTAGTATTTTATTTGAATTTTATGTTTTTTAATTTTCAAATAAAGATAAATTTTATACATTCAGATATTAAAATCAAACAGTCTTAATTATTTAGTATTCATATTCAAATGTCTTAATCTTAATACACATTTTAATATTCAAATGTGTATTCAGATTTAGACGTCTTAATCTTAAAAAACAACAGAGGCCTAAATCTCCTTCATATGCTTATCCTTTTCTTGGAGCAAAAGTCTTGAACATCTGTTGATTGATAATCTCTGTTTTTCACAACAAGAATAACAATATCCACAATATTTTTTTTAGAGGAAGAATGTATTCTCTCTATAATTTGTTTAGTAGATTGATGTAGGTCACTTGACCAAATCACTTTTAAATAATAGTTTCTTTTGATATGTTTTTTTATGCATGATTATCGTCATCAAAGTTATATTTGTTCGCTTCCACATGCACCATCTTATTTCGATCCCTTTGTATAAGAGCCAATGGTTAAATGAGGTTGAAGACAAGTTCAAGGCGGGTTCAAATCAAACAACGCCAAAGTTGATGATACTGAAGTTTTTTTTGTCGAAAAAATGTCCGAAGTACTGCATGTGAAGATAAAATTTTTAACCATATTTTCAACATTCTTGCCGCTGCATCTTTAAAAACAAATCACCAATTTTAAATCATGTTTATGGACTTCAATATTTTTAATTCTTGCTCACTTTTAATGGATATAACTCCAATTTAATCCATAATTATTTTCTACCATGGCAAGCAGTAGTGATGAAGATTATGTGATGAAGAAGGATAAGGTTTTATCAAGAAAATTTAGGCCAAGGGTAGAATTGTTAGGGTTTTGCCCTGAATTTCTAATCTATTAGGAATCTCTTTCTTGAAAGAAATGAAAAAGATTCCTAAACGAATAACTCTTCCTTCATATACCTTTATCCTTTTCTTGGAGGAAAAGTCTTGAACATCTAAAACTGATGATCTCTATTTCTCACAACAAAAACAACAATATTCATAATGTAGTTTTCTCAGATAGTTTTGTTTAGAGGAAGAATTTATTCTTTCTATAATTTTTTTAGTAAATTGATGTATGTAACTTGACCAAGCCACTTTAAAATGATAGTCTCTTTTGATATGTTTGTTTATGCTTGATTTATTGTCATCAAAGTTCTATTTGTTGGCTTCTGCATGCACCATGTTATTTCGATACCAATAATTTTGTGAAAATTTGAACCAAAATCTTAATTTCGGGGCAATTCGGGACATTGGTATCCCGAAAAATTGAACTGAAAAACTAAAGTTTAGGTTATATTAGCTAATTCCTAAATAGCAATTTGTAAATGACTATCTTGTGTCATTTTTACCCACAAATCTTTTTTTGTCAAAACGGCAATTACTAGAACTTTAGGTTGAGTGCCTAGTTTTCTTGCCGATATATATTTTGGGAGACGTAATAAAATTAACTATTATATTCCTTCCCTGTTATCCATTTAAATTTGTTTTTTTCTTTTGTGTATGTCTCTTTTCTTTTGTGCTGAAGCCAAAACTTTGGTCACGATACTTCTTAGGAGGTTGTTGTTTATATCACGGTGATATTTACATATAGATGTTTCAACAGATAATAGGTTCATCAACTTGTTTGATTATATATATATATATATATATATATGGCGAAATATGAGAAAATCTACCTTTGACTCTTGGAGATTGAATAAATTGAATATATATTTTAAATTAAAAAAAACAAATATTGAAACAGGACCGACTTTGGTTCGCTATTTAGTAAATCAACCTATCTGTTTGGTTTCTTTTTAGGTAAAAATCGATTAAACCAACTCGTGAAAACACTTTGTTCAGTTTTTTCCCATATAATTTATCTTATCTTTTTGTGACAAGGTGGAAGGAACATGATTTAAAATCAATAAAACTACAGTAGTTACTAATTTGGTCATCTCCTACATTGACCTTCAAATGCACCAGTTTTTAGGTGTAAAACCACAGCGAGTGAAGGTGTTAAGTAGGATGAGGTAGACCTAATGTCATGTAAAAAGAAGTTTTCGAAAGACATACAATTTCTTGGAATCCATCAAAGAAAACTCAATTAGCTAAAGATATGGCACAATGAAAAAAAAAATTCTAAATAGAGACAGATAAAGTCAGGGAACTTGGAGCTTCTCAGAGTCCATATATGGATATTAGATCAGGCGATATCCGTAATACGAGCAAACTAATCGAAGGTAAGTTTCTTGATTTGATGGTACAAGTAACAAGTACACAGAACAAGAAACAATGGGCAATTGGACCAATTCTGCCTGCTAAACTCGATTACATCTCAAATGAGAACAATGTATGTTTGGAGTGGCTGAACAAACAACCTCCAAGATCAGTTCTTTATGTATCATTTGGAACAACAACTTCATTTTCTGAAAGGGAAATCAAGGAGCTCGCGATGGGATTAGAGCAGAGCAAACAGAGGTTTATATGGGTGCTGAGAGATGCCGATAGAGGAGATATCTTTACTGGGAAAGCTAGACAAGTTGAGTTGCCAGAAAGGTTTGAGGAAACGGTAAAAGAAGTAGGCTTAGTGGTCAGAGAATGGGCACCACAACCAGAAATCTTGGCTCATTCGTCGACTGGGGGTTCATGAGTCATTGCGGTTGGAATTCTTGTATAGAGAGTATTACTATGGGAGTGCCAATAGCTGCTTGGCCTATGCACTCTGACCAACCAAAAAATGGTTTCTTGGTGACGAAAATACTGAAAATAGGCCTGCTTGTTAGGGAGTGGGAGAAACGCGAGGAGTTGGTGAGTGCATCCACCATTGAGAATGTTGTTAGGAAGCTAATGGCATCAGAAGAAAGCGATGAAATTAGAAAAAGAGCAGCAGAATTGGGAGAAGCCGTAAGGCAGTCCACAGAGAAAGGGGGTGCTTCTCGAATAGAGTTGGATTCTTTCATCTCGCATATCACAAGATAGACTTTCTTTTCACCAAAATTTTCAAGTATTTTGGTTACTTTTCTCATTTTTCTTTAAATTAAGCAGCCAACTGTCTGTTTCTTGGTTTATACTAGTTTATTATATTGCCTTCAGTTTCTTTATCAGACTAGTTTATGATCTTTTATGTCTGTTAGTAAGAGAAAAGTTCAACAGCTAATCTGGTTCTAACTTTGCAGACTACACGATTGATGTGGAGAATGATTTTGTATACATTTCTAAGTTGTTTGCATATATATATATATATATATATATATATATATATATATATGCTAAGTCGGCCGTCTTTGTTCATGTGACATTCCTATGTGCTGTACTGGTTTTTTCTTGCTAATCAATGCTGTTTGATTCTCAGGTACCCTGTACTCAGATTGGTTTAATATAAAACAGTTTGATACTTGTCCTATATGCTTTGAACATCTGATATTGCCTAAATCACTTTTACATATATACTTCTGATCATAATATATCTTTCTACACATATTCTGGAGAAATCTTATAATGTTACTAATAGTTGCTTAGATAAAAAAAAAAAAACTTAGAATTTTGTTGCTTATCTTTCTTTCGGATCATCAACTACAATATCTGATAAACAAATTGAAGATGGGCTATGATGCTAGAAAAGAACAAGCAAAAATTTTGTTGCTTTTGCGAAGGAAACTTTTTTTTAATTAAATAGGGAAATGAAAAGCTAGATTACTCGCTAGAAGGTTATATCAGTTGTAGAGCATTAATTAGGTGCATTATGTTGCTTTTAGATTATCTATGCGATCAAAGTTAATTCGCATATGATTTTTTGATTCTCTATGTGACCAAAATTCATTGTACATAAGTCATTAATATGGCACATGTAACTAATGTTTGACCAAAAAGTATTAGGCCTTTTTGTTAAACTAATTAAATAAGAAGATAAGGAGTAAATTTAATTAAGGATAATTAATTCTAGATCTGAGATAGATAATAAGAATAGAAAAATATAGTTGACTACAAATGTTGGCAGTAGTTATGGCCGGATCTAATAGTATGAAACAAGATGCATTAAATAACATTAAATGACAATAAAATATAAATAAAGAAAATGATTCACCCAATCTTGAGTGAGGCGGATCCTCTTTTATTTGATAAAGATGAATGATAGACAAATACAAGAATCTTAGGACCCTTTTCGGATCTGATGGAGGGTATGGGATAACTGATCCTCTAATCTCTTTAGATGTTTATATATTTTCTAGAGAGCGCCCCCCCCCCCCCCACAGAAGTCCCCATCTCTTCCTATTTACAAGAGATATCCCTAGAAAATGCTAAAAAAGAGTACAATTAGGGGGAATATTCAGTAGAATATTCCCTTTAAAGATTCCAAAGCAAAACTAGCTGTTACTTCTATCTGCACTGCTCGACCTCGGCCTTATTGATCACTGCTCTACCTCGTCCTTATAGATCGCTGCTCGGCCTCGGCCTTATAGATCCTTGCTTGGCCTCGGCCTTATTGATCACTGCTCGACCTTGGCCTTATAGATCACTACTCGGCCTCGACCTTATTGATCAATTCGATTCGCTGGTTACTCATGACAACTATCTCCGCATGTCAAATTTCTCTGATTTGATTTTGACCCATATAGTTAGTCCCTCCATTTATCGAGGTCGTCTTTTGGGTGAGGTCGGTGAGCGGACTTCATTAATCGTAGTTCAAAAAATTCGGATAGGGAGGTCGACTAGTGAGGATCATGGCTGAGGGTGCCGATCTTCAGGTCAAAGTGGTATCCCCGCGGGCTGAACTTTGAGCAGAGTTCGATCAGGGCCAATGGCTCGAGTGATGAGTAGATCGAGAAGATGGTAGAGTTGGAGAAGGCCGACGAGGCCAGGATGGCGACTTTGGCAAGGATGGCGGCATCGGAGGAGGTCATCCGCGTCCATAGGTCCGGACGGGCGATTCAGCCATTGTAAGAGGCCTTTTCTGATACTTCTTTTGATTTGGAATGCTACTTTTGCTGATATTCCTGATTCTATTTTTCTTTTTTTTGAACGTTTTCCTCGATTGATAGTTTCAAAGGAATCGTTGGTAGGCGTTAATTCGAACATGATCGAGTGTCTTTAATTAGTCTGAGCGAAGTCAAGCTTGCCATATTTAACTCGAACGAGGTCTAGCTGTGAATCAAGTTCTAGCTAGGTCGAATGAGAATTGAATTCGAGCGAGGTCGAATGTGATTCAAGCTAAGAGGCCGAATGTTAATTCGGTCGAGGAGGTAAAATGTTGATTCGGGCGAGGCCGAATGTTGATTCGGGCAAGGAGGCCGAATGTTGATTTGGGCGAGGCTGAATGTTGATTTGGGCGAGGAGGCCGAATATTAATTCGAGCGAGGTCGAATGTGATTCAAGCTAAGAGGCCGAATGTTAATGCGGCCGAGGAGACCGAATGTTAATTCGAGCGAGGTCGAATGTGATTCGAGCTAAGAGGCCGACTGTTAATTCGGGGAAGGCGGTGAGGCCGAATGTTGATTCGGGCGAGGAGGCCGAATATTAATTCGGGCGAGGATGCCGAATGTTGATTCGTGTGAGGAGGCCGAATGTTTATTCGGACGTGGAGGCTGAATGTTTATTCGGGCGAGGCCGAATGTTGATTCCGGCGAGGTCGAATGTTATTCGAGCTAAGAGGCCGAATGTTAATTCGGGCGAGGAGGCCGAATGTTAATTCATTTAATTGATGCATCGTCGCTTTGGCAAAATGCGGGTGAGCTTCATGCAGTCATGATTTGCCTACATATATCGGAGAGATTTATATTTTCTGGAATGGCAATCCAGTCCCAGTCTATATGGTCTCTTGGCATCTTGGGATTTACTTTGATGACAATCACTCCTTGTACGCGTATCGGGGAGAATGCTCGTGCTTTATTCCACTTAGAGAAATAGTCAGTTAAAAGCAAATGAAATCGTTCGTTACCTCGATTTGATCGGTCAATGAGTGGAGGGGAGTGACCACGTTCCCTTCTCCGGTTGTGCTTTTAGTGGCCGCTACCAATTTGGCTAGGTCGTCCGCTTTGATATTCTGTGCTCGAGGGATTTGATTGAGTTGTCATTCATCGAACTCGGGTGACAGCTTGCAGACCTCGGCATGGTATTTTTGTTGTCTTTGTTCCTTGATTTGGAAAGTCCCTGTGACTTGATTGACAACGAGATGAGAGCCGGTGTAGGACGATTCGTTCTGCTCCGTACTCGAGTGCTAGCTTTAGACCTGCAATCACGGCCTCGTGTTCGGCTTCGTTAGTCAATCATGGTACTTCATAGTTACAAAATAGCAAACAAAGAACAAGGAACATGCAAGGAATGGAGATATAAGAAGTCATACTGTATACATATTACTGTTCGACCCAACTTTTGTACATTGTATAATGTCCGGCATGTTGAATCAAATACTCCGCCATGAGGTATGTAAATTTTCTACATCCCACCTAAGCAAATATCTTATATAGGAGTCTTGTCATCCCGTATGAGTGGGTCTGCGGATTAGCCCGCCACTCTTTGTCTAAAGTTAAGGTAACTAGAAATTGGAATACAGGGCTCTTCTATCTGAATCTTAAAATTCTTCCATGCTCATTTATGAACACCTTAGTTTTCCCCAGTTTTTCTAAGGATAAAACCTATATGATGTCATCAAAGTTTTACTTTCCTCTCTTTTGATGATATATACGTTAAATAGATTTCCTGCTCATCTCTGGCAGATATGTTTATCATATCACATTAAATGTCGTAGGCATAGCTTCCCTGCAAACATCCTTCTCGTGCATCCTGGATTCTTGGCCATTAAAGGGAGACGGAATTCGCCGGAATTATGAGGTATTTACCGACGAGAATTGGACGGAATCTGATTTTTCTTGGCAGAATTCAGATGCCAAAATGCCAACTAACAAAAAGTGGAACTAGAATTGAATTTTAGATCTAGAAGAAACTAAAATTTTAACTAGAAAATCCCCACAGACGGCGCCAAATTGTTTGATCAAAAAGTATTAGGCTTTTTTGTTAAACTAGTTAAATAAGAAGATAGATGGTAAATCCTAGTTAAGGATAATTAATCTAGATCTGAGATGGATAATATGAATCGAAAATATAGTTGAGTTCAAATGTTGACAGTTGTTATGGCCGGATATGATAGTATGAAATAAGATGCATTAAGTAACATTAAATGACAATAAAATATAAATAAAAGGAAAAATTCACCCAATCTTGAGTGAGGCGGATCCTTTTTCATTTGATAAAGATGAATGATAGACAAATATAAGAATCTTAGGACCTTTTTCGGATCTGGTAGAGGGTATGGGATAATCGATCCTCTAATCTCTTTAAAGAGATGTGTTTATATATTTTCTAGAGAGACAACGCCACCCCCCAGAAGTCCCCCTCTCTTCCTATTTACAATAGATATCCCTATAAAACCCTAAAAAAATAAAATTAGGGGGAATATTCAATAGAATATTTAAAGATTCCAAAGTAAAACTAGTCGTTACTTCTATCTGCACTGATCGACCTCGGCCTTATCGATCATTGCTCGGCCTTATAGATCACTGCTCGACCTCGGCCTTATAGATCATTGCTTGGCCTCGGCCTTATTGATCAGTGCTCGATCTCGGCCTTATAGATCACTGCTCGACCTCGACCTTACTGATCAATTCGATTCGCTGGTCACTCATGACAACTGTCTCCGCATGTCGAATTTCTCTGATTTGACTTTGACCCATACAATTAGTCCCTCCATTTATCGAGGTCGTCTTTTGGGAAAGCTTAGTGAGTGGACTTCATTAATCGTAGTTCGAAAAATTTGGATGGGTAAGTCGACTAGTGAGGATCACGGCTGAGGGTGTCGATCTTCAGGTCAAAGTGGTATCCCCGCGGGCTGAACTTTGAGCAGAGCTTGATCAGGGCCAATGGCTCGAGTGATGAGTAGATCGAGAAGATGGTAGAGTTGGCGAAGGCTGACAAGGCCAAGATGGTGGCTTTGGCAAGGATGGCGGCATCAGAGGAGGCCATCCGCGTCCTCAGGTCCGGACTGGTGATTCAGCCCTTGTAAGATGCCTTTTCCGATACTTCTTTTGATGCTTATTCCTGATTCTATTTTTCTTTTTCTTGAGCGTTTTCCTCGATTGATGGTCTCAAAGGAATCGTTGGTAGGCGTTATTTCGAACGTGATCGAGTGTCTTTGATTAGTCCGAGTAAAGTCAAGCGTTGCCATATTTAACTCAAACGAGGTCTAGCTGTGAATCAAGTTTGAGCTAGGTCGAATGCGAGTTGAAATTGAGGGAGGCCGAATGTGATTCAAGCTAAAAGGCCGAATGTTAATTCGGGTGAGGAGGTCGAATGTTGATTCGGGCGAGGCCGAATGTTGATTTGGGTGAGGCTGAATGTTGATTCGGGCAAGTAGGCCGAATGTTAATTTGAGCGAGGTCAAATATGATTCGAGCTAAGAGGCCGAATATTAATTCGGGTGAGGAGGCCGCATGTTAATGTGGGCGAGGAGACCGAATGTTAATTCGAGCGAGGTCGAATGTGAGTTAATTCGAGTGAAATCGAATATGATTCGAGCTAAGAGGCCGAATGTTAATTCAGGCAAGGCTGAATGTTGATTCGGGCGAGGCCGAATGTTGATTCAGGCGAGGAGGCCGAATGTTAATTCGGGCGAGGATGCCGAATGTTGATTCAGGTGAGGAGGCCAAATAATGATTCGGGCGAAAGGCCAAATGTTAATTTAGGCAAGGTTGAATGTGATTCGAGCTAATAGGCCGAATGTTAATTCGGGCGAGGAGGCCGAATGTTGATCCGGGCGAGGCCGAATGTTAATTCATTTAATTGATGTAGCGTCGCTTTGGCAAAATGCGGGTGAGCTTCATGCGGTCATGCTTTGCCTACATATATTGGAGAGATTTACATGTTTTCTGGGATGGCAATCCATTCCCAATCTATATGGTCTCTTGGCATCTTGGGATTTGCATTGACGACAATCGCTCCCTGTTCACGTATCGGGGAGAATACTCGTGCTTCTATTCCACATAGAGAAATAGTCAATTAAAACCAAATAAAATCGTTCGTTACCTCGATTTGATCGGTCGACGAGTGGAGGGGAGTGACCACGTTCCCTTCTCATGTTGTGCTTTTAGTAGCTGCTACCAATTTGGCTAGGCCGTCCGCTTTGATATTTTGTGCACGAGGGATTTGGTCAAGCTGGCATTCATCGAACTCGGGTGACAGCTTGCAGACCTCGGCATGGTATTTTTGTAGTCTTTGTTCCTTGATTTGGAAGTCCCTGTGACTTGATTGACAACGAGCTGAGAGTCGCACCGTAGGATGATTCATTCTGCTCCGTACTTGAGTGCTAGCTTTAGACCTGCATTCACGACCTCGTGCTCGGCGTCGTTAGTCAATCATGGTACTTCATAGTTACAAAATAGCAAACAAAGAACAAGGAACACGCAGGGAATGGAGATATAAGAAGTCATACTATATACATATTACTGTTCGACCCAACTTTTGTACATTGTATAATGTCCGGCATGTTGAATCAAATACTCCGCCATGAGGTATGTAAATTTTCTACATCCCACCTAAGAAAATATCTTATATAGGAGTCTTGTCATCCCGTACGAGTGGGTCTGCGGATTAGCCCTCCACTCTTTGTCTAAAGTTAAGGTAACTAGAAATTAGAATACAGGGCTCTTCTATCTGAATCTTAAAATTCTTCCATGCTAATTTATGAACACCTTAGTTTTCCCCAGCTTTTCTAAAGATAAACCCTATGTGATGTCATCAAAGTTTTATTTTCCTCTCTTTTGATGATATACGTTAAATAGATTTCCTGCTCATCTCTAGCAGATATGTTTATCATATCACATTAAATGTTGTAGGCATAGCTTCCCTGCAAACATCCTTCTCGTGCAATCTAGATTCATAGCGATTAAAGGGAGATGGAATTCGCCGGAATTATGAGGGATTTACCGGGAGAACTGGACGGAATCTAATTTTTCGTGGCACAATTTAGATGCCAAAACGCCAATTAACAGAAAGTGGAACTAGAATTGAATTTTAGATTTAGAGGAAACTAAAATTTTTACTTAGAAAATCCCCACATACGGCGCCAAATTGTTTGACCAAAAAGTATTAGGCCTTTTTGTTAAAATAATTAAATAAGAAGATAGGGGGTAAATCCTAGTTAAGGATAATTAATCTAGATCTGAGATGGATAATAAGAATAGAAAAATATAGTTGAGTACAAATATTGGCAGTAGTTTTGGCCAGATCTGATAGTATGAAATAAGATGCATTAGGTAACACTAAATGACAATAAAATATAAATAAAGGAAAAGATTCACCCAATCTTGAGTGAGGCGAATCTTTTTTCATTTGATAAAGATGAATGATAGACAAATACAATAATCTTAGGACCCTTTTCGGATCTGGTGGACGGGTATGGGATAACCGATCCTTTAATATCTTTAGAGAGATGTGTTTATATATTTTCTAGAGAGAGCCCCCCCCCCCTCTCTTCCTATTTACAAGAGATATCTCTAGAAAACCCTAAAAAAAGTAAAATTAGGGGGAATATTCCCTTTAAAGATTCCAAAGCAAAGTAGTCGTTACATATATCTGCACTGCTCGACCTCGGCCTTATGGATCACTGCTCGACCTCGGCCTTATATATCACTGCTTGGCCTCGTCCTTATAGATTACTGCTTGACCTTGGCCTTATTGATCACTGCTCGACCTCGGCCTTATTGATCACTGCTCGGCCTCAGCCTTATCGATCAATTCGATTCACAGGTTACTCATGACAATTGTCTCTGCATGTCGAATTTCCCTGATTTGATTTTGACCCATACAACTAAGAGTTTAGTTGTTCCTACTTTGATTCCTCTTGTATTGGGGAAAATAAATATTACACGTGAAATTAATTATGCGGTTGACATAGCAAGATACGTGGATCATTAGAAAAGTGACAGCTGGAAAAGAGTACTTAAAGAGATGCAGGTCTTAATAGGTATGAGCGAAACGTATAAGAGACAAGAAGAAATGGTTGCTCGGGTCTCTTGATAAACATGAAGAGACACCGGCGGAATGAATCAAGACAACAAAAAGTACAGATTCGTTAATCTTCAATTAATGAGCATGAATGATTAGAAACGTTATAAAATCTTCACGAAACAGTTACAATTGCCAATTATAACGTTTTATTAATGTCAATAAATGCTCATAATGACTCGATTATGAGAAGGAAGAGATTTTGTACTTAGAAATAGCTATACAATGAAGAGAAATAACATTTGTATGGATACGTTCTGATTATTACTGGAATATGCTTATTTACTTTGATTTATATTGATTGCTTTGCTATTTATTATTCTAATTTTCCTTTCTCATTACAAAAATATTCCTTTGTTTGATTATCGGTACCCTGAGTACTTCTAAAAATAGGTTTTGACCGAAATTTCGATTTTCTAGTTAACTAAATTTGTTCCGTTACCGGGAATCTGATAATCGTTTTACTTTCCAAATCAATCCTTCTGCCAAAAAATCATGTCAAACATTAACGACAACAACCAACAAAACCTACAAAACCAAGAAAATCAGCAACATCAGTTGAATCAGGATTATTTATTTATTGTTCAGAGTCGCCACTTGGGATAATTTATGGTGTCCCAAGTCGCCGGTTTAAAATCCCGAATCGAGGAAGGTTGACTCTTATTTATGATCCGCGAACACAGAAATCCGGATAAGGAATTCTGTTAACCTGGGAGAAGGTGTTAGGCATTCCCGGGTTCCGTGGTTTTAGCACGGTCGCTCAATTGTTATTATTGACCTATTTATCTGATTTTAAAATATTTTTTGAAACCTATGTGCATTTTATCTCTTTTAAAATCGCTTTTAATAATCCACGCTTGCCAATTACCTACTTATTTGATACACATTGCGAATCATGTCACGAGAACCGTACCCACGATCTACAATATGTTTATATTATTAACAGGATTAAAATTATGGCCAGGTCACATAAATGTACCCCCGAATTTTAGAAATTGTATATCACAACTACGTCACGGGAACCGTACCCATACCTATGACACTTTATTCAATTAACGTGCCTAAAGCAAACTTCAAAAATTCAAGGCATTTTCTACACTAATTAAGATATCGATATGAGGGCCATAGACTAGGAGATTCGATGACACACCTCAATTTTATTAAAGGGAAAAATATTTAACTACGGACGTCCCTATTTAAAAACTAATTTGAAATTAAGTGTCACAACCATGCCATGGGAATCATACGCGTAGTTATGATGATTTAATTACGTACCTAAAGCAAACTACGAGCGTTCATATTTAAATCAAACAAAATGAGAGCATGAAGAGCTTTCTAAGGAAACTCAAATATCACCCGAAAAACTCAAACTCGGACACCTCAACCTCTGTCAAACTCCATCTATTTTTAACACAAAATTCGTTAACTGAATTGGAAGAGCAGAACAGTTTTTTTCGTATTTATCTGAAATTAAAATCAAACTCAAAATCTAAAAAACGAAAATCTGAAAATGCAAAGGGCTTGACTGATTTTTCCCGTTTGGATTTTTAGGTCGTTCAAATAGATAACAAAAGGAAGATCGATTATTCTCTCCCGTACTAATTTCTATCTTGTTTCTATCCGTTTATCCTCAGATTTGGTGGTGGTCGTTGGTTCTGTGAGGGTCTGTTTTTAGTTGGAGTCAGTTAAAAGGGGATGGGGTTTGATGGCTGGTGTATGAGAGTGAGGAGTCTGGCGGGGTCAAGGGAGGTATAGTTAGTCGATTTTGGTGTTCAGGGGTTGCGCTGGCATGGACGTTGGCTGTTGGTGTTGGAGAGGGTGTTGCTGGGCATTTGAAGAAAGGGGTGGAGATTAAAGGGGATGGTTGTTTGGTTCAGGCTGGCGTGAGAGTGATCGTTGGTAGACGTGAGGACGAAGAAGAAGACCGGCGTGGGTGGGGTCGCCTTTGGTATTTGCACTCAAGCTTAGGTCTTTTGCGTAGGTTCTCTTTTAGTGAAGAAGATGATCTTCTTTGTTTCATGGCCGATGGGTCTCTTTTCCAAAAAACGATTGATTCCAAAACTTAGGCGTTAGCTTCCTTTTTTAAGAGTGTCACCTCTAGGTTAAGGAAATTAGAATTTTTAGTGGGTTTAAAGGGTATTGGGCCTTAAATTAAGAAATTAGGTTGGGTCCATGTCTTGTTGGGTCTTAATTTTGGGCTAAGAAGATTAAAAAAAATATAAATATAAAAATATAAAATTTACTCTTAACTAATTAAAATACACAACCAAAAATAAAACTAGATATTAAAAGTGAAACTATTTTTGTATTTTCAAATTTTATAATAAAGTAAAAAGTAGGAAAAAAATAGGCTAAAGCCACTGTGAAATTAAAATACTATAAATATAAATATACTAATGGACTTTAAACTAAAGGTGAAAAAATATTTTTTTGTAATTTTTATTTTTTGTGATAGAATAAGTAAAAGAGTCAAAATTAGTTGAAATAACTATATTAGGCCTAAACTAAATATTTACATGCTAAAATATATAAAATCTTGGGGAGGTAAAAAATCACATGTCTACAGCTGCCCCTCTTTGACTGGAAACACGAAGAGTTCTCAGACAAAGAACGACGAGACAGGTTTTTTGACCCGACCCTTATTTAGAGAGACCAAAAACTAAAATAAAGGAGAATGTGACTGAGCCCTGGTATCTGAGCTGCCTACATATCCTTAGTTATAAAAGAATCAGGCCACGTGTAGTTCAAAATTAGGAAGAGTGATGGAGTATACTGAGGTGGAGAGCCGGTCGAGGTGCCGTTCCGTCGAGGTTCTGGTCTGCGGTCCTGTTATTACATCAAAATCAAAAATAAAAAAAAATTAACTAAGCCTGTCAACTATGAGTTAGAAGATTCCTATCTATAAGTCTTCTGAAGCTTGATCTTGAGTCATGAATGGTTCTTCATGCTAGGGCTGGGCATATATCGGGTATAACTGATAGCCCGAACTAATAAAATGCTATTGGGTTATCGATATCAGGTTATTGGGTAAATGGTTCGATAACGATTTAATGTTATTTGACTATTGGGTTATCGGTTCGGGTCTCAGTTTGCCCAATTTTATTAACGGTTTAACCGATAGCCCAATAAGTTATAACAAAATTATTATTTTACTCACTAAGTATATAAAGCCACCTTATAATTTTATTTTCTCAACTCTCTCGGCAGTTACTTTTCATCTTCAAATGTTAATCCTTAGAGTAAGTTTTAACCTTTTTTGAATTTCTCATCTTAATTCTTCGGTTAAGATTTTTAGTTTTATACTTTAAAGAATTAATTGTTTAGATTTTTAGTCTTTTCTATTTGTTTTTTTTTGTTGCACTAATTCTTTTGTATTTACAAGATTAGGATTTTATTATTTTTCTATTCATTATGTGCACCCACAGTGAGATAGTTAGTAAGATTATATTGTTGAATATTTTATTCCTTACTCCTACTAACTTACAACTTAAAAATTGAGATCATATTGGTATTTTCAAATATAAATAAAGAAAGTTTTCCTTTTTAAAGTTTAAATTTAATCCATCTTTTCTTATGAGGTAAAATTCAGTTCCTTTCTTTAGAAGTATGATCACGATTTCTATAATAAAAACATGAGTTTTTTTTGGATATTTTGTTTTATTCTTATCGGGTAAACCGATAACTGAACCAATAAGGATCGATAACCGACAAACCGATACCCGATAACCGATATCTTATCGGTTCGGTTTTCAGTTTAACATATTTAGAAACCGACAACCGATATGCTGAACCAATAACATTCACAACCGGACCGAACCGACCGATGCCCACCCCTACTTCATGCAGACCTTAGATTTGAACCTTGATGCTTGTTAGCTGCATGTGCTGATTCATTTTTCCACAGCTTCTTCGGATCAAACTCGGTCACGCCATGCTCTTGACTTCAACCACATCTTGAATAGTTCTCATCTGTCTATGCTTTTGCATTTGGGACTCGCTTCTCTTTTTTTTCTTTTTCCTTTTTTTTTATTCTGGATTGAGACTACTTCTGTTGGTCATCTCGGATTGTTGACCCGTATTCTTGCCGCGAGCTTCTGCTACTTCTAACTTGAATTGAATTCTTAAATGACTTTCCTTTTTCTCCAGGTGGGTGTCTGCTAGTGACTTGAAACTTGAAATAATTCCAAAATAAATTCCCTTGTTCTCCAGGTGGGTGCCTGCAATCAAAAAACAAAACAAACAAAATTTTCTGCCCCAGTTTGCACTCGGAAGATTGGTGAGTTGTTAGTAAAACTGTAAACCACTTATGCTATTGATACAATGATGAAAGTAAACTAGAGACACGACTAGGATGTGCATCTCCTTTGAGTAAAACCAAGAAACTTTGACCAGCAAATGTGTCTGCTAAAAATAAAACCTGAATGACCCAGATCAGGAAGTGTGTCTCCTACGGGTAAAACTTGAATGAACCAAACTAGGAAGTGCGTCTCCTATGAATGAACTCTCAATTTAGGAAGTGCGTCTCATATAAAAAAATATAACTTGAAAGACCCAGACTAGGAAGTGCGTCTCTTACAGGTAAAACTTCAATGAACCAGACTAGGAAATGCGTCTCTTAGGGCTGAACTTAAATGACTCAAACTAGGAAGTGCGTCTCCTACGGGTGAAATCTCAATTTAGGAAGTGCGTCTCCTAAAACAAAATATAACTTGAAAGACCCAGACTAAGAAGTGCGTCTCATAGGGGTGAAACATCAATGACTCAAACTAGGAAGTGCGTCACCTAGGAATGAACTTAAATGAACCAAATAATAAGTGCGTCTCCTAGTGGTAAAATCTCAATTTAGGAAGTGCGTCTCCTAAAACAAAATATAACTTGAAAGACCCTGACTAGACAATGCGTCTCCTAACGGGTAAAACTTAAATGACTCCAACTAGGAAGTGCGCCTCCTAGTGGTAAAATCTCAATATATGAAGTGCATCTCCTGAAAGTGTATCCTGAAAAACCCAGACTAGGAAGTGCGTCTCTTAGGGTTAAAACTCAATTTAAGAAGTGCGCCTCCTGAAAGTGTATCCTAAAAAACCCAGACTAGGAAGTACATCTCCTAGGGGTGAAACTCAATTTAGGAAGTGAGTCTCCTAAAACAAAATATAACTTGAAAGACCTAGACTAGGAAGTGCGTCTCCTAGGGGTGAAACTTCAATGACCTAAACTAGAAAGTGCGTCTCCTAGGAATGAATTTAAATGACCAAGACTAGGAAGTGCGTCTCCTAGGGGTGGAATCTCGATTTAGGAAGTGCGTCTCCTAAAACAAAATATAACTTGAAAGACTTAGACATAGGAAGTGCGTCTCCTAGGGGTAAAACCTCAGCGACTCTAACTCATATGATCCAAACTAGGAAGTGCGTCTCCAAGGGGTAAAACCTCAATTTAGGAAGTGCGTCTCCCAAAACAAAAATATAACCTTAAAGACCCAGGCTAGGCAGTGCGTCTCCTAAGGATGAAACCTCAATTTAGGAAGTGCATCTCCTACAACAAAATATAACTTGAAAACCCAGACTAGGAAGTGCTTCTCCTAGGGGTGATGTGTAATCTTCTCAATAACCTTTGCGTAAGCAGATTTGGGGCATTACACCTGAAAAATTCAAGCTTCCAAGATTGGATATGAACATAGCTTTCGTCCCTGTTTCAGACAAAGAAAACTTGTGAGTTTAAACACGGTGGTTGGTTTGTGGCCTTGACTTTGAGAGCGATTGCTCCTTCACTTGCCATGATAATTTTGATTTCACCTTGAAAGACATTGTTTGCTTATTGACTAACCAATTTCTCTGTCATCCTTATCATAGAAAATACCTCTGTTCCGTTCAGACCCAATACCCTCTATCTATTGCATTGCTCATGAACTGACATTTTCCGAACCTTTTGCATTTCACATGAATCCCAAAGTATGTTGATTGTTACCAACTCAGTGCACATACTGTTCTTTCCTGACTTATGTTGCTTTGATATGCTAGCTAGACTCCTCTTTGTGCAATTGGGTGGCAAATTTTGAAGTCATTTCTCACTTGTTCTGACCAAACAGACTTAGGAAGAGGAAGTAAACAAAACAAAAGGAATAGAGTAAGGGACAATGGAAAGAGATGATACCTAACGAGAAAATTATGAAGTAGAAACTTATGAGATGTGGATACCAACTCTAATGACCATGACATGTACCTTTGGATTAAGTGGCCTAATCTGTCAAGTAAATCTAATGTTCAACTCTTGTTGTACGTCTTTGCCATGAAACTGGGCTTTAATGCTCCAATTATCCTATTTGATTCACGATCCTTATTCGACTTTTAGTGCCCGAAAGGTTTTCACCATCAAGTATCTCTCATTTTGTTCTTTCTCTCAACCTACCGTCGCCTTATGGTGCCTGTGAAGGTTTTCACTGATAAGACTCTCTCATTTTGTTCTTTTTCTTTCATTTTCTCTAATTTTGTAGATGACAAGGCATTGACCATAGTAAAAACATCATATGCTCCTGGCACGACTAACTAAGCACTCTCAAAGGTTATCTGGGAGGTCTTTTTTGGACTGTAATGTGGCTTTTGGATAGGGTTAGAAATAAAGGATATCATAAAGGCTCAAAACAACTAAGATAACGGGGTTAATTTATTTACAACTTTTGGAATCCATTTCAAAACTTTTCCTCAATTTCTAAAACAAAAGAATTTGATTCTAAGAACAACCGCCCCACTCTTGACTTCGTGGGATTATGAAATATTTTATTTGGTATGACCGAACCGTAAGGCTGCCTACGTATCTTATGGTGACAAGAATCATGTCAAACATTGTTCACAAAGATACTTTTGTTACTATTTTCCTTTTTCTTTTTCCTTTTTTTTCTTTATCTCTATTTTTTCTCTTTTTTTTTGGAATTTTCCTTTTGGAATGGACTTTCTAAAATAAACCTATGGGAACATGAATTGTTTTTGCTGTATGACTCTAACTTGATTCCAAAGAGGGGAGGTCAAAAAATCAGATCAGGCTCAAAAGGGTATCGAATGATATAAGTGTTTGGGTAGCTGAAAGAGGGCCTCCCAATCCCTGAAAATGTCAAGTACAACACATGCAACTTGAAATGAAAAAGGAAGAGCTTATACAACATTTCTTTTACAGCTTTGACATTGATATCACTGATATACTTTCCACTTTTTTAGTGCCTTGTCAAGTACAGAACTCTCATTGGGTGATTTTTTCTTCACGATGGATACCCTCCTACTGTTTGGAGCAAACTCCCTTGACTTTATTTTGTAAATTGAGGTGTACTTGAACTCAAAACTACTTACTTCAAATAGTTGGGACGCACTCTCTTGTAACAAATTCATGTCGCCCTATTAACTTCCCAAACTATCTGCCCCAGTTTCACACAATTTGGGCTTTAAGCGACTTTAAAATCCCTTTACTTACTTCCCTCAAATGTCTCTATCATCTTCAAAATTGTTTCATGATTAGGCTAACTTTTAAGACCAGGCCTAGAATTATGCGTACATGCCATGTCACTTGTCATGACCCAAAAACCGATTCGGTCGTGATGGCGCCTATCGTGAAACTAGGCTAGCCGATACAACTCCCGAATCAACCATTTTCCAATAAAAGTTGTTTTTATACCATTTATAAACAATAATTTTCATAATGAAATTTTAAAGAAAAGTGCAGAATAATTACACAAGGCCGATATCGGGGTGTCCCTAGTCATGAGCATCTACCAAGGTCTGAATACAACAAGAGTCTAAAAATGTACTAAATACAGTAATGAAAATGAGGGGAAGGAAAGCAATGCTGCGAATGTCGTGCAGCCACCTTGCTAACTCCGATGACTCCTCCCTTGAGCAATCAACACCCGCTACTGGATTCCGAAATACCTGAATCTGCACAGAGGTGCAGGGAGTAATGTGAGTACTCCAACCAAGTAATAATAAGGTTAAATAAATACTGAGTAGTAGGAAATGATAAATCCACATTTATGATAAACTCAATAAGCACAACAAGCTTTCAAATCAGAATATGAGTCAATCGTCTCATTTAAAATCTAGCTTTTGGTAAAAATCATTTGAAAATGTTTTCCAACAGTTTTAGTAGGGGTTCAATACCATTAATAATAAAAGAAATGAAAACCATAATCGGCCCCTCGGGCAAAACATAGTTCGTATACAACCCTCGGGCAAAACAGGAATCATAAACACCTCATAACATAAAAATCTTAGTAGAAATAACAAAGCCAAATTAGTGATCAAATTCCGAACATCTCGTAAAAACTCCAGCTTAAATGAAAGTTGTTTAGAAGCATTTGTTCAACATTTTCAATAGAGGCTCAACATCACTCACATATTTATACAACCCCTCGGGAAAAACAACACTCACATATGTATACAGCCCATTGGGCAAGCCTCTTAGTCATTTGAGACTCAACTCTCATCAATCAGCGCTCACACTCAGCACTCACACTCACTAAGTACCATATAGTAACCGCTGCGGCGTGCAGCCCGATCCATATATATAGTCGACTGCGCTCACTAGGGGTGTGCAGACTCCGAAGGGGCTCCTACAACCCAAGCTCTATGTCGTTGCGGCGTGCAGCCCGATCCACATACATACATATATATATATATATATATATATATGGTTGTGGCGTGCAGCCTGATCCATAAATATATAATCCTCACAACCAGACCCTCGGTCTATCTTAGTCATTAACCTCACAATCAGACCCTCGGTCTATATCAGTCAATACCCTCATAATCAGACCCTCGGTCTATCTCAGTCATTAACCTCACAATCACTCGGATCATCAGTAAAATAGGGAACTCAACCCAATCAGCTTTCACATTTTAAGAATTAAAGTGATAAAACCAGGTTTAAATAATAAACAGGTAAATCATGATTGAGGATATGCTTTAAAAATAAATGGAGTGAGGAAAAATAGTAAAAATGCCCTTAAGGGTCTCAATAAGTCGGCACAAGGCCCCAAACATGGCATACAACCCAAAATATAACATCAATCTCTAAAATATGCAATATCATAAGATTTCAAATCAAATACGCAACTTAACAGTCATATGGGACAGACCAAGTCACAATCCCCAATGGTGCACGACTCCATGCTCGTCATCTAGCGTGTGCGTCACCTCAAGTAGCACAACGATGTGAAATCCGGGGTTTCAAACCCTCAGGACAGCATTTACAATCATTACTTACCTCGATCCGGTCCAAACTCTAGCCCGCGATGCCTTTGCCCTCTCGAATCAACCTCCGGATTCTCCAAATCTAGCCACAATCAGTACATAACTATTAAAATATGCTAAGGGAACAAAGCCCACTCGAAAATATCCAATTTACATAAAAAAATCCCGAAATTGCTCAAACCCGACCCCCGGGCCCATATCTCGAAATCCAATAAAAGTCCCATCAATAGAATCCTCATCCTCTCACGAGTCTATACATACCAAGAACATCAAAATCGGACCTCAAATGGCCCTTCAAATCCCAAATTCTAGGTCTCCAATTACAAGCCCTAGTTCTTCAATACTAGGCTTAAATTCCATGATTAATTAGGTAGAATTCACATAGGAAACGAGTATAAAGTCCATAAATCTTACCTCCAAGTGATTCCCCTTGAATCCCTCTTCAATCCTCTTGAAAAAGCTCCATAAACGACCAAAAATGGTGGAAATAAACCCCAACATCGCGGACAAGAGGATTATTTAAACATTCTGCCCAGGCCTGGAAATCCTTCTTCGCGAATGCGGTCAATGCATTGCGTTCGCGAAGCACAAAATAACTTTGACCAGAATTTCCTCTTCGCGATCGCGACCTACCCATCGCAAACGCGATGCTTCCTCAGACTAAACCTTCGCGATCGCGTTACACCACTCGCGAACGCGATGAATGAATATGCCTCAAGTCCAGCTGACCAAATTACTCTACGCGAACGCGGTCCACTCTATGAGAATGCAATGACCAAACATCCAGCTCTTTGCGAACGCGTAGCCTTCCTCGCGAATGCGAAGGCTTAACTCCTAGCCTTCATCAACTAACCTTCATGAACGCGAGGGCCTACTCGCGAATGCGAAGGCCATTTTTCGGCAGCACTGATCAACAATTTTCTGCAATTCTAAACAACATGCAATGGTCCGATTGACCACCCGAAACTCACCCGAGGCCCTCGAGACATCAACCAAACATGCCAAAATATACCATAACCTCATTAAAACTTGTTCCAACCTTCAGAACGCCCAAAAAATATCAAAACGCCAAAATCACATTGGATTCAAGCCTAAGAATTTCAAGAACTTCCAAATTACGCTTTTGATAAAAAACCCAATCAAACCACGTTCGAATGACCTGAAATTTTGCACACGCGTCACAAATGACACAACGGAGCTACTGCAACTTTCGGAATTCCATTCCGACCCCTATATTATAAATCTCACCTATCAATCGGAAAATGCCAAAATCTCAATTTCGCCAATTCAAGCCTAAACTTTCCACGGACTTCCAAAATGCATTCTGATCACGCTCCTAAGTCCCAAATCACCTAACGGAGCTAACCAAATCATAAAAATTCTGATACTAGATCATATACCAACAATTCAAATCTTGGTCAAACTTTTTTTTTTTCAAATTTCAAGCTTCAAACTGAGAATTGTTCTTCCAAATTCATTCCGATTACCCTGAAAACCAAAACCAACGATTTACATAAGTCATAATACATCACACGGAGCAAGTCATGCCCGAGAACTAACGAGCAAGGTGCAAAAGCTCAAAATAACTGGTCGGGTCATTACATCACTAGAGTCAGCAGGAAAAGAACTATAAAAGAAAAAGAGAACTAAACAAACAGTGACAAGAAATAACAGAAAATAGGAAATTGCATTAGACAGATGTCGAAAGCGTTTGAACAATAAAACAAGTAAAATAAACTGGGGTTACAACCCCAGAACAAAACTAGACAACACTAAACGAGCTACTACGACTAAACAAACTAGGAAAAATAAAAGGATAGAAGAGTTTGAGTCACAAGACAACATCCGGATTACAACCCTGAAAATAATCCGGACAACAGAAATGACTACACAATAAACCACCAAGACTCCTCCCCAGCTAGCCAAGAGATGGAGCATCTTTCCAATTACCAAGCACGACATCTTAGCCATTGAGTTCCGTATCAACATTACTAGAACCTTCACAAGTCACCATCACATTGACCTTAGCAAATTGCTTTTGGGTCCCTTTTGCCAACTCGTTCTTAATATCAACTTCTGGAAGCGAGACTGATAGCGCTGAAAACTTTACAAATTTTCAACACAAATCATGCCCACCTTATGCGTCTCATTATGAATAGGCAATGGACTTTGGCTAGTATCTACTGCATTTGAATTTTGCACGGTAATGTCACCAGCATCGACAAGCTCCTAAATTGCTCTTTTCAGATTCCAACACTTTTCTATGTTGTGCCTCGGGGATTAGAGCAATATACGCACCTTTGAGAATAATCAAAATTTTTTGGAAGAGGGTTCGGCATTTTTATCTGAATTGGCTTCAACATGTCCAATTGCCTCAACCTTTGGAACAGACTGGCATATGATTCACCAATAGGAGTGAAAGTCTTTTCTTTTCCCTATTGCCTTTTCATTTTGTACTCTGGCCTCGATTGGAACCTTTTGCGGGTAGGTGGTTGATATGCTTGAGGAGCGGGTAAGATATTTGCGAAAATGGTGCAGGCCATCGCGGGTCTTATGGGTGTGGAGCATATGGCGGTGCATTGTAGATAGAGTATTGAGAAGGTAAGGTATGGCCTTGGGGATTTTGTGGAGGAAAGTAGCATTGGTGAGGATTATCTGGAGTACAAGGATATTCATGGGGTCGGTATTGATGTTGAAAGTGTTTAGCAGGAATGCCCACTTGTTCCCGTCGTTGGCGGGGCTCAACAACATCTTTTCTATCAATTAGAGGACTGACCCAAGCAACTTGTTCGTTCCATCTGAGCCAAAACTCCCCAAAACTTCCTTCGGGTTTCTTTTCCATCTTAGGTAGAGAGGAGCGGTCTGGGATAATGTCTAGATTGTACTGAAAGTGTCGAACAAAATCTTGAGCCATGTCATCCCATGCATGCCACTTATTGACATCTTGACGAGTATACCATTCCAAAGATGCCCCAATCAAGCTCTTACTGAAATACGCCATCAACAAATCATCTTTCCCGCCAACACTTCTCATTTCACTGTAGTAACCTCTTAGATGGGCTACTGGATCTCCACGTCCATCATATAAATTAAGCTTTGGCGTTTTTGACCCTTTCAGCTTTCTGGATGTCTCATCTTTCTCCACTGTCTTAGCAGGATTTGCAGTCTCACCGGGAGGCTCAAAATGAGGAGTGTAAGAGTACGAACCCGAGGCCTTGAAAGTTGGTTCTTGAGCATAGTGTTGGACATCAAGGACTTTAAACACACTCTCGCTAGAGGATCGAGGAAGAGTAGCTAGAGGAGGAGCTACAAGAGCATGAGTGGCCAAAGGAGCGGGATATGAGGTGGTTTAGGCGGGTAGAGTGTGAAAAGGTTATGGGAAGATATCAACAGCAATGGGAATCTAGATTTGTGATAGTGGTGGGATAGTTGCAGGGTTTTCAGTGTAGTTAGTGGGGAATGAAGGTGGAGGATGCCCCCTGAGGATCCAGGCTTGGTATATTTCAGTCATCTGTCCTTTCAACCTTAAGACCTCTTCTTTCAACTGAGATTCTGATTCAACAATTCCCTTAGACGGATCAATAACCCCTGTATCCAAGTCTTTGATAGCCATGACTACCTTGTTCTTTGACCTTGTATTGTATGGAAGAGTTACCAGTTTAAGAACCACAAACCAACCACTCTTCTGCTATAATGAGGATAACAAAGAGGAACAAAATGAAGTCATCATGTTAGCCTTAGGGCATTTAACAGCTAAATATATCACATTACGTGCAATGCATCTAGCAACAACTAACGGTTCAAGAATGACTTCGAGGGTCACAAGGTCACTTGGCATCATCCTAATTTGTCCATTTGAATCTTCTCTTCTCTTTTCTCTTCTAACACTTCTTGGGTTGCTCATTTTCCTTCCTTTTTTTTTCTAATTACCACTCTTTTCTTTCCTCTCATTTCTCACATCCCATAATTTAATCTTTTTTTTTTCTTTAAATAAACAAAAATAAATTCGATCGAACCCTATGTAGGTTGCCTACGTATTATGACACCTCATGAATCAGATCTTTGCGTAGTTCGGGAAGATCGAGAATAGACTAAATAAACTAACATTCTCCTTTTCTTTTTCTTTTTTTTTTGCTTCTTTTTTTCCTTTTACCTTAATGACTACTCTGATGAGAAAAAGAAGAAAATCTTTTTTTTGATTTGATGTTCTATAATCTATTCTAAACTCGATCTTAAACGAGCATATATTTTTCTTTTCCCCTTTTTTTTAAACAGATACTCTATGAGAAACTATTAAGGAAAAACCCTACAAGAGAACAAATATTTTTTGATTCTTTTTTTAGGAAGGAAATATAAAGAATAAACCAAAGAAAATATTTTGAATTTTCATTTGATATCCTGAATAAAGATTTCGAAACGAGAAATGAAAAAGATAAAAAATATTTTTGGATTTCAGTTTTTGATTACCTAAGGGAGAAACTCTGAAGATAAATAAAAGATAAAGTATGTTTTTTTTCTTCTATATACAATGTCCTAAAGTTCTAGTGAAAATAAAAGGAATACATTTTTTTTTGTTTTTTATATATTTCCCAAAGAAGAACCTCAAAAAGAAAATCTTTTGGATTTTTGGAATTAATATCTTAAAGAAAACTTCTAAAGAGATATTAAAAGAAAATTCTCTTTTTTTGAATTTTTAGTCTTAATATACTAAAGGAAATATAAAAGAAATTTTTATTTTGAGTTCTAGATATTAATTTCCTAAGGAAAACCCTCAAAAGATTATTTTTTGAACTTCTTGAGTTAGTATTCTACAGAAAACCTCTAACAGAAATATAAAACGCAAAATCTCTTTTCTGTTTTTTTGATTTTTGATTTATGACACATCTTTTTTCAAATACAAAATAGGAAATACAATAACAAAAAACTCGACATTACTGTATAAAGCTAGAAGGTAAAAACGACATAAAAGAAAAACAGACTTAAAATATAAAAACAAATCTCCCTAAACAACTCCTGAATGAGCGATCCTGACTGGATGGTCCCAGACGTCTGTCATGCTCAAACTCCGGTAAGTAAACTCACACCTGTATGAGAAAATTAAAACCAAATAAGTTAAAGACCTAGAACGCTATGTGAGACAATAACCCTTCCTCCTGTTGGACACATGCAAGACATGATTGTGACTATTTTTCTAAAATTAACCTATGTGGCTAAAAATGCAAGATTTGGCTAAGACCCCGCGAAGCCAAGAACCTAAGATTCACTAGGAAGACCGGATCCTATGTGGGTTGCCTACGTATCCCGCCCCGAGAGACGAGAATCAGGTTCATATAGTTCGGGCAGATTGGATACGAGCGAGAATAAAAAATAACAACTAATTTAGAGAAAATATATTTTTTATCTTTTGTTTTGAAAAATGATGAAACATGTAAACTCTTTTTGGATTTTCTTTTTCCTCTTTTTTTGATATTTTTTATTTGAAAAAATGAGAAAGTGCAAAATCTTTTTCGATTTTTTCATTTTCATTTTTTAGTCTTTTCTTGAAAAAGCATGAAAGAAAATTATAACTGGGCCCTACTTGCTTTATTTTACACTTCACACTCTTTTCTTTCTCATTTTCCCTCAACCCGCACTGGTCCGCCAAATGACCCCTTTTGCCCTTGAAGAATGTAACATCTAGCACGTTAGATGCATCAGGATGATCTTTTATTTTGGGTATACATGTCCTAGACGGACCCAACCCCTGTGTTGAGTCCCCAAAGTCAAATGCACATGATGCAAACAAACGTTCCTACTAGAGATCCAACATGAGGCTGTGTTATTCTAGGTTTAAAACTTGGGTGTATTGTTCTAGACCTGACTTACTCGAGCGGAAAACCTGAGCCGAAGGGGGGGGGGCAGTGTACCGGTAACCAAAAGATCATCTCGCTTTGCAACTTGTCCGAACCTCGTTCTAATTAGGGTATGACACTAACAGAAAGAAGTCACACCAGCGTGCACTTCTTAGAAGATTAGAAGAGAGGGGTTGTAGTTTACCCTTCTCAAGATTTTACACAATTAGCGTAAATATTTAGTTTAGGTTTAGTATCGCTCCCTTTCACTTTATTTTATCACAAAAAATAAAAATTACGAAAATATTTTCCTTTTAGCTAATCTAGTTACTTTTAATTTATCTATCTGACATAAAATTCAAAAAAAATACAAAAATAGTTCCACTTTGTTTTTAGGAATATTATTTTAATTTTTGCAATGATTTTTCCATTTTTTATCTTTTAGTATGATATTTAAAAAATACCAAAATATATTTGTTTTAACGGATAGTTTTATTTTAATAATTATATTATTTAAGTAGGATTAATTAGTAAATGGTGTAGTATTTTTAGTCTTGTTTTAGAATAAAGAGTATGAAACTTGGGACTAATTTTGTTTGGTCTTAATTGAAAAGGCCCAATTTGGGATAGCTCAAAACATTGAGTCCATACTCATTCCTCATTTGACCTAACCTAATTCCTACCCCTATAAAATAACACCTAACTCCTAAAATAAAAAAGGACCTTAGATTCCTAGACTTAAAAAACAAAAAGAGGCGGATTTCAAAAAGCTAAGAACGCCGCCCACCCCCAATTTCCCCATTTTCAATACCTAAAAATCCATCATCTTCTGATATCTTTTCTTATTGTCCTCAAAATCAAAAAGGCTTTCCACACTCACAATAGAGGAGATTCTCACCCAACACAAAAGGAAATTGGATCTTCAGAAAAGATATTGAATCAGACTATTAATCAAAAGCAAACTGCAGTGGAAATATGATGAAATTCTTATGTTCCCAAAAACAAAATAGATTTTGAAATCAATGAAATCTCCTTGGCGGTCATGAAAATAGATTTTGAAGTCACCTGCCATTTCAGTTAGACCGGTTCTGAGGTCTGAAGCCATTTCCTTGAAACTCTATCATCCGTCTCCATCTCTTCAACCGCAACAAACAAAAACAGAGAAAGAGAGAACGACAAAAATAAGGTCGTTTCGAGTTGTTTGTTGGCTGTCGCTCGAGGTGTGATTCACGGTTCCTGTCGAAGTCCACAGTTGTCCTTTGCTTTTGGTTGTTGTTCTCTCTTTCGGATTTTTGAAGTCAATCTTGTAACTGTTGATTCTTTCAGTCGTTATTAAAGAAATTCTTGCTCAAACAGGTAATCTTCTTTACTTTAGTATTTATTCTAACTCCCATCCATTTCTGTAATTTCATTTTTGTGATTTGCTTTGAAGATTATTCTGTCTATGGTTGGTTTTTAAGCTTAGAAAATATTTTCTTGAATGAATGGCATGATCAACTGATATTTCGTCCAAGCTGTGGAGTTTATGACCACGTTTCCAAAGTCTCTTTATAAAAAGGAAATATATGATTGTGCTTTGAATTTGTTTTTAGCATTCATGATCTATGAGCTAGCAATTAAACCTCTTTGAAGAATTATTTTACTCATTGTTCAATTTAATCTCACTGTTACTTTAGAGCCATTAGTTTATAAAGGGTCCTTCATATGACTTTTAGTTTAGAGGAACTCTGTTGGTATTTGATTCACATTGGTTGATACAAATGAATCCTTCATAAAAATGTGTTTCTATAAATTTCTTAATCATGTCAAATGTGAATATATAAATCTATCTTGATTTTCATTTGCATTGTGGGTAAATAGATTTAATTGCCTTTAATACATGGTATTGGAATCTTTAAAATCAAGGAGTTATGGCCACGTATGACGGTTAACCAATTATGAACATCGTAGTTTGTTTAAGGCGCGTTTAAATAAATTATTATGGCTACGGGTACGGCTCCCGTGACGTAGTTGTGATTTGTAATTACTAAAATCCGGGTGTACATTTCATGTGACCCGATTCTAATTTCCAACAAGGTTAAATAAAGTGTGTCATGAACTGTCACGACCTCAGTTCGCCTTCCATAAACCATCGTGACGGCACCTAGTATCTACGACTAGGTAAGCCTAACAAATGCGAAAAAATAAACGAAATTTGCGGAAGAAATAATCAAAAGCCAAAAATAACCGAATGGAACAATATTTAAAATGCCGCTTGGCATATACAACACAACTTCTCAGAATCTAATACACTATCCCAAAACCCGAAAACTCACACAAACACAAGCCTTTGGAATATCTAACAGTCTAACTCCAGAATATCTAACAAGAAAGAAAAATACAGAAGGGCAATGTTTAACAGCTAGAATAGAAAGGGACTCCTCGGTCTGCGGACGCGGCAGCTGTACCTCGAAGTCTCTAGAGCAGTCGCCTCCCTCAAGTATGGTAGGCATGAGTAGCGGTACCTGGATCTGCACATGAAAAACATGCGCAGAAAGGGTATGGGTATACCACAGCGGTACTCAATAAGTGCCAAGCCTAACCTCGGTCGGGTAGTGATGAGGAAAGTCAGGGCCCTATTGAGATAAAATAAAGAATATAAGACATGACAATATAAGATAAGCAGTACAATTTAAAACAACGATAAGAATTTAATACAGGAAATCAAGGAATTTAATAACTGAAACATAGGCAAAAAAAATCATAAGGAAATAACCAGGGATCTCTCAGTATCCCGAGGGTCTCTTAGTATCCCACGGATCTCTCGGTATCCTCAATATATGCTAGGGATCTCTTGGTATCCTCAATATATGTGCCAGGAATCTCTTGGTATCCCGCACCTCAGTTCAAATTATAAATACGTACAAGGGATCTCCCGGGATGCCGTCCCGTAGTCCCAAAGTAAAACACACAGCTACAACACAAGAATACTCAATTAAGATCAATTTCGTGTCAAGTATGCAGGAAATTCTAATCTAACATGCTTCACCTAATTCAATTAGGGCAGTTTAAGCAAATAAATAGTTAAGTCAATTAGACATGCTTTTTCTAAGCTAACAACAGTTTTAAATTACAAGTAAAATGAAACAGGAAAAGGAACACAATGGGAATTACTTAAAGAAAACCGAATTTTCAACAATTAGCTCAAGTACGCACTTGTCACCTCACGTACAAGGCATTTCAAATATCAAATATACCGAATCCTAGGGGAAGGTCCCCTCCACAAGGTTAGACAAGCCACTTACCTCGAACCGGCTCAATAATCAATCAAAACCACGCTCTTGCCACAAGTACTCGACTGCAAGTGACCCAAATCTATTCAATTCAATTTCATAACGTAAATAACACTTCAAGTAACTAATTCTACAAATAAATTTTAAGATAATACGCGAAATTAGGTAAAATGACCAAAACGCCCCTCGGGCCCACGTCTCAGAATCAGGTAAAATTTATATTTTTAGAATCCTCATACTCTCAAGAGTTCATGCATACCAAAATTATCGAAATCTAAGGTCAAATTCCCAATCAAAAGCAGAATTTTAGGTCTAAGAACTTTCTTCCAACTTTTCCCAAATTTTCATCCCCAATTCGAAATTAAATGATGAAACCAACTATAGATTGATGGAATATAACTAGAAAGGGTTAAAGAATTGTTACCCAATGATTTCCTCTTCAATTTTCTCTCAAAATCGCCCTCTCCTGAGCTCCAAATCGATTTTCCAACTTTTGAAACTAAACCCTTGAAATTTCATATTTCTACCCAGCTATTCCCGCATCTATGGTCCCGCTTTTGCGGACCAAAAGTCCCACCTGCGACTTTTCTCTTAATGGCCAGGTTCCGCATCTACGACTCCCAATCCGCAGATGCAGTACCGCTTCTGCGGTTCCTGAAGAAATTCCCAAATTCCGCTTCTGCGGCCAGTGAGCCGCTTCTACGGTGTCGCACCTGCGGAACCCAAATCGCGAGTGCGGTTATGACAGAACCAACAGCTAAAGCTGCAACTCTAACTCCAAAATCTTTTCGTCAACCATCCGAATTCATCCCGAGGCCTCCGGGAACTCAACCAAAGACACCAACAAGTCACAAACCACTACCCAAACTTGTACCAATCCTTAAACCACCTAAAACAACATCGAAACCTCGAATTGACCATGGATTTAAGCCTAAGAATTCCAAAATTCTCAAAATATGCTTTCGATCAAAAAGTCTATCAAACCTCACTCGAATGATCTAAAATTTTGCAGACATGTCACATTCAACACTATGAAGCTACTCCAACTTCCGGAATTCCATTCCGACCCTCAGATCAAAATCTGTCTATCGGACCATAAACTTAAAAAAATCAACTTTCGGCATTTCAAGCCTAAATTAGCTACGGACCTCCAAAACACAATCTGAGCATGCCCCTAAGCCCGAAATCACCCAACGGAGCTAACGGAACCATCGCATTTCCATTCCGAGGCCGTCTTCATACTGTTCCAACTATGGTCAACTTTCCAGCACTTAAGCTCTCATTTAGGGACTAAGTGTCCCAAAACTCTTCGAACTCAATACCGAACATCCCGGCAAATCAAAATAGTAGAAATAAATTCGGGGAAATCAGTTAATAGGTGATCGGGGCATTAATTTTTAAGATGACTGGCCGGGTCGTCACATCCTCCTACACTTAAACATTTGTTCGTCCTCGAACGAGCATAGAGACATACCTGAAGTAGTGAAAAGATGAGGGTAACGACTGCGCATATCCTGCTCGGTCTCCCAGGTCACCTCCTCGACCGGCTAGCCCCGCCACTGAACCTTAACTGACGCAATGTTCTTTGACCTCAGCTTTCTAACCTGTCTGTCCAATATTTCCATTGGCTCCTCAACATAAGATAGATCCTTATCCAATTGGACTGAGCTGAAATCCAACACATGCGATGGATCACCATCATACCTTCGGAGCATCGAAACACGAAATACCGGATGAACTCCTGCCAAGCTGGGAGGTAAGGCAAGCTCATAAGCAACATCCTCAACACGCCTCAATATCTCAAAAGGGCCAACAAACCTCGGACTCAACTTCCCTTTCTTCCTAAATCTCATAACGCCCTTCATAGGCGAAACCCGAAGCAGAACCCACTCTCCAACCATATAGGAAACATCACGAACCTTCCAGTCCATGTAACTCTTCTGTCTGGACTGGGCTGTACGGAGTCTATCCTGAATCACCTTAACCTTCTCCAAGGCATCCTGAACTAAGTCTCTGCCCAATAATCTAGCCTCACCCGGCTCAAACCAACACACCGGGGATTTACACCGCCTACCATATAAAGCCTCATACAATGCCATCTGAATGCTAGATTAATAGCTGTTATTGTAAGCAAACTCCGCCAATGGAAAGAATTGATCCCAAGACCCTCTAAACTCAATTACACATGCACGGAGCATATCCTCAAGAATTTGAATAGTGCGCTCGAACTGTCCGTCCGTGTGAGGGTGAAATGCTGTGCTCAACTCCACCCGAGTACCCAACTCATACTGAACGGCTCTCCAGAACCGTGATGTGAACTGTGTACCTCTATCTGAAATGATAGAAACCGGAATACCATGCAGACGAACAATCTCCCGGATATAGATCTCCGCCAACCGCTCTAGGAATAAGTAGTACACATAGGAACAAAGTGAGCGGACTTGGTCAGCCGATCCATTATAACTCAAATAGCATCGAACTTTATCAAAGTCTATGGGAGCCCAACTACAAAGTCCATGGTGATCCGCTCCCACTTCCACTTCGGAATCTCTATCTGCTGAAGCAACCCACCCGGTCTCTGGTGCTCATACTTCACATGCTGACAGTTAAGGCACCGAGCTACAAATCCAACTATATCTTTCTTCATCCGCCTCCACCAATAGTGCTGCCTCAAATCCTGATACATCTTTGCAGCGCCCGGATGAATGGAATACCGCGAGCTATGGGCCTCCTCTAGAATCAACTCCCTAAGCCCATCAATATTGGGCACACAAATCTGACCCTGCATCCTCAATACACCGTCATCACTAATAGTCACATCACTGGCATCACCGTGCTGAACCTTGTCCTTGAGGACAAACAAATGAGGGTCATCATGTTGCCGCTCCCTGATACGATCAAATAAGGAAGACTGAGAAACGACGCAAGCTAGAACCCGACTGAACTCCGAAAGATCCAATCTCACAAACTGGCTGGCTAAGGCCTGAATATCCATCGCCATAGGCCTCTCCGATGTTGGTAAATAAGCCAAACTCCCCAAACTCTCCGCCCGATGACTCAAAGCATCAGCCACCACATTGGCCTTGCCCGTGTGATCCAGAATAGTGATATCATAGTCCTTTAGCAACTCTATCCACCTTCTCTGGCGCAAATTTAGATCCTTTTGCTTGAACAGGTGCTGCAAGATCCGATGGTAAGTATAAATCTCACAAGGAACCCCGTATAAATAATAGCACCAAATCTTCAGGGTGTGAACAATGGAAGCTAACTCAAGGTCGTGAATAGGGTAGTTCTTCTCATGTATCTTCAACTGTCTGGACGCATAGGCAATCACCCTATTGTCCTGCATCAACATCGCTCCGAGGCCAATCCTCGAGGCATCACAATAGACCATATAAGACCCTGAACCTATAGGCAATTTCAAAATTGGGGTTGTAGTCAAAGTTGTCTTGAGCTTCTGAAAGCTCGCCTCACACTCCTCCGTCTACTGAAATGGAGCACCCTTTTGGGTCAACCTGGTCATAGGGGCTGCAATCGATGAAAACCCCTCCACAAAATGATGGTAGTAACCCGCCAAGCCAAGGAAACTGCAGATCTCGGTAGCTGAGGATGGTCTGGGCCAACTCTTCATGGCCTCTATCTTCTTTGGATCCACCAGAATACACTCATTCGATACCACATGGCCTAAGAATGCCACTGAATCCAACCAAAACTCACATTTTGAGAACTTAGAATATAACTTCTTCTCTCTCAGAGTCTGAAGCACAGTCCTCAGGTGCTGCTCATGATCTTTTTGACTCCGGGAATACACCAGAATATCATCAATAAAGACAATGGCGAACGAGTCAAGATATGGCCGGAACACACTATGCATCAAATGCATAAAGGCTGCTGGGGCATTGGTCAGCCTAAATCATATAACAAGGAACTCGTAATGACCATACTGAATCCAACCAAAACTCACATTTTGAGAACTTAGCATATAACTTCTTCTCTCTCAGAGTCTGAAGCACAGTCCTCAGGTGCTGCTCATGATCTTCTCGACTCCGGGAATACATCAGAATATCATCAATAAAGACAATGACGAACGAGTCAAGATATGGCCGGAACACACTGTGCATCAAATGCATAAAGGCTGCTGGGGCATTGGTCAGCCTAAATCATATAACAAGGAACTCGTAATGACCATACGGAGTCCTGAAAGCAGTCTTCAGGATATCTGGCTCCCGAATCCTCAACTGATGGTAACTTGAGCGTAAATCGATCTTAGAAAACACTCGAGCGCCCTGAAGTTGGTCAAAAAAAATCATCAATACGAGGCAAAGGATAACGGTTTTTCACTGTAGCCTTGTTCAACTGGCGATAATCAATACACATACGTATAGAACCATCCTTTTCTTCACAAACAAGACCGGAGCACCCCAAGGTAATACACCGGGCCGAATAAAACCCTTATCAAGCAATTCCTGTAACTGATCTTTCAACTCCTTCAACTTAGGAGGAGCCACACGATACGGAGTAATAGAAATGAGCTGAGTGCCCGGAAATAGATCAATGCCAAAATCAATATCTCTATCAGGCGGCATGCCTGGAAGATCAGCTGGAAACACATCGGGAAAATTCCGTACTACTGGAACTGAATCAACAGAAGAGGTATCAATACTGACATCTCTCAAATAGGCTAAATACGCGTCACACCCCTTCTCAACCATACGCTGATCTTTAAGAAAAGAAATAACTCTACTGGGAGTGTGATCTAAAGTACCCCTCCACTCAACATGTGGTACACCTGGCATAGCCAGCGTCACATTTTGGCGTGATAATCAAGAATAGCATAATGGGGCGACAACCAGTCCATGCCCAAGATAATATAAAAATCTACCATGCTGAGCAACAATAAATAGGCTCTGGTCTCAAAAACACTAAGAGCAACCAAACACGACCGATAAATATGGTCCACAACAAGAGAATCTCCCACAGTAGTAGAAACATAAAAAGGGGAACTCAAAGAATCCCGAGATACACCCAAATGTGGAGCAAAATAAGAAGACACATAAGAATAAGTGGAGTCTAGATCGAATAGAACCGATGCATCTCTATGACAAACCAGTATAATACCTGTGATGATAGAATCAGAGGCAACAACCTCGGTACGGGCAGGAGAGGCATAGTATCGGGCCTGGCCTCCCCCTCTAGGGTGACCTCTTCCTCTCTGGCCTCCATCTCTAGCTGGCTGAGCAGGTGGGGTAGTAACTGGAACTATAACCATAGCCTGAGAACTCTACGGGGCATGCTATGGCTGAGAAGTCTGTGGAGGTGCACTCCACCCAACTATAGGGCAATCCCTCACCACATGGCGTGTGTCACCACACTCAAAACAAGCTCTGGGAGGAAGTGGTGGGTATGGCTGGATCGGGCCAGGTCTGCTGGACTGACCTCTAAAAGCACCTCGCGCAGGAGGCGTGATAGATACCGGAAGTGCATAATAAGGCTCTTGAGATCTAGGAGGAGCTGGAATACCACTGGCTGCTGGAAAAGCTGAATGAACATGACGACTCATATAACCCCTACCATGACAACCTGCTGTTGGGGCACGGGTACCAGAGAAATGGCTCGACTCTTGAGACCTCTTGGCCTCCCTCTACTCTCTCTCCCTAGCATGCATACCCTCAATCCTCCTGGCAATGCTCACCACCTGCTAATAAGAAATATCCATCTCCAACTCATGAGCCATGCTAGACTTAATGTTGGGAATAAGACCCTCAATAAGCCGACGAACCCTCTCGTGAACAGTAGAAACCAAGGCTGGTGCATGCCTAGCCAAACTGGTGTAACGAACAACATACTCTGAGACAGTCATAGTACCCTATAGCAAATGCTCAAACTCTGCGCGTCATGCGTCACTGAGGCTCTGAGGAACATACTCTCTCAGGAGCAGATCTCAAAACTAAGTCCAAGTCAGTGAAGCAGCCCCATCCGGACTGTCTAACTTAAAGGTACGCCACCACTCATAGGCGGCTCCTCGAAGCTGGAAGGTAGTGAGGGAAACCCCGCTCGATCCTGATATACTCATGGTACGGAGAATTCGGTAACTCTCATCTAGAAATCCTAGAGCATCCTCCAATTCTAGACCGCTAAATACAGGAGGCTTGTACCTCTTGAACCTCTTAAGCCTCAGCTACTCCTCCTCGGAAGTCGCTGCCCTGTCCTCGGGCTTAACTGGCACTGCACGCGGTACAGGAATAATCTCAAGACCTGCTCAACATGAACTCGCTGCTCAGGAGTGCGGGCGGTGGGAGTCTGTGCTCCTCCCCCGACCTGAGATGTAGCTGCAGCAAGGGGAAGCAACCTTGCCTGAGCCAGAGTAGTGTACATGCTCATGAACTGTGCAGAGTCTCCTGAAGAGCTGGAGTAGTAGTAGTTGTAGGCGTGTCAGGTGCCTAGACTTCGCTGGAATTGCTAGTGGTACCTCGGCGGCAGCTCGCACAGGTGCTCTGGCTGCACCACGTGCGCGTCCTCGGCCTCTACCCCGACCCCAGCCTCTGATGGTTGCAGTAGGGGGCACGAGTGCCAGATCATCTCGGGTAGCATATGTCCTCACCATCTGTGAGAGAATAGAAGACAGAAGTTTAGAATTATGATGTCAAAATATCACACGACAAGGAGATCAAATAAAGTGGAATTTTCCTAACAGTTACTTAGCCTCTCGTAGATAAGTACAGACGTCTCCGTACCGATCAGCGAGACTCTAATAAACCGGCTTGTGATCCATGACTTCTATGAACCTAAAGCTCTGATAACAACTTGTCACGACCCCAATTCGCCCTCTGTGAACCATCGTGACGGCACCTAGTCTCTACGACTAGGTAAGCCTAACAAATGCAGAAAAATAAATGAAACTTGCGGAAGAAATAATCAAAAGCCAAAAATAACCGAATGGAACAATATTTAAAATGCCGCTTGGCATATACAACACAACTTCTCAGAATCTAATATACTATCCCAAAACCCGGAAACTCACGAAAATACAAGCCTTTGGAATATCTAACAGTCTAACTCCAGAATATCTATCAAGAAAGAAAAATACATAAGGGCAATGTTTAACAGCTAGAATAGAAAGGGACTCCTCGGTCTGCGGACGTGGCAGATGTACCTCGAAGTCTCTAGAGCAGTCGCCTCGCTCAAGGATGGTAGGCCTGAGTAGCGGTACCTGGATCTGCACATGAAAAACATGCGCAAAAAGGGCATGAGTACACCACAGCGGTACTCAGTAAGTGCCAAGCCTAACCTCGGTGGGGTAGTGACGAGGAAGTTCAGGGCCCTACTGAGATAAAATAAAGAATATAACACATGACAATATAAGATAAGCAGTACAGTTGAAAACTAACGATAAGAATTTAATACAAGAAATCAAGGAATTTAATAACTGAAACAGAGGCAAAAACAATCACAAGGAAATAACCGGGGATCTCTCAGTATCCTGAGGATCTCTTAATACCCTCAATATATATCAGGGATCTCTTGGCATTCCGAGGATCTCCCGGTATCCTCAATATATGCTAGGGATCTACTGGTATTCCGAGGATCTCTTGGTATCCTCAATTAGACATGCTTTTTCTAAGCTAACAACAGGTTTAAATTACAAGTAAAATGAAACAGGAAAAGGAACACAATGGGAATTACTTAAAGAAAACCGGATTTTAAACAATTAGCTCAATTACGCACTCGTCACCTCACGTACAAAGTATTTCAAATATCAAATATACCGAATCCTAGGGGAAGGTCCCCCACACAAGGTTAGACAAGCCACTTACCTCGAACCGACTAAATAGTCAATCCGAAACCACGCTCTTGCCATGCGTACTCGACTCCAAATGGCCCAAATCTTTCAATTCAATTTCATAACATAAATAACACTTCAAGTAACTGATTCAATAAAGAAATTCTAAGCTAATACACGAAATTAGGTAAAATGACCAAAATGCCCCTCGGACCCACGTCTCGGAATCGGGTAAAATTTATATTTTTAGAATCATCATACTCTCACGAGTTCATGCATACCAAAATTATCCAAAACTAAGTCAAATTCCCGATCAAAAGTTGAATTTTAGGTCGAAGAACTTTCTTACAACTTTTCTCAAATTTTCATCCCAATTCCGAAATTAAATGATGAAACCAACTATCGATTGATGGAATATAACTAGAAAGGGTTAAAGAATTGTTACCCAATGACTTCCTCTTAAATTTCTTCTTAAAATAGCCCTCTCCCGAGCTCCAAATTGATTTTCCAACTTTTGAAACTAAACCCTCGAAATTTCATATTTCTGCCCAGCTATTTCCGCATCTGGGGTCAGGGGACCGCATCTGCGGTCCCGCTTTTGCAGACCAAAAGTCGCACCTGCGACTTTTCACTTAAAGGCCAGGTTCCGCATCTGCGACTCTCAATCTGCAGATGCAGTACCGCTTCTGCGAAACTACCACCGCTTCGGCGGTTCCTGAAGAAATTCCCAAATTCCGCTTCTGCGGCCACTAAGCCGTTTCTGTGACGCCGCACCCGCGGAACCCAAACCGTAGGTGCGGTTTTGACAGAACCAGTAGCTGAAGCTGCAACTCTAACTCTAAAATCTTTCCGTCAACCATCTGAATTCATCCCGAGGCCTCCAGGACCTCAAATTGACCATGGATTCAAGCCTAAAAATTCCAAAATTCTCAAAATACGCTTTCGATCAAAAATCTATCAAACCTCGCCCGAATGACCTGAAAATTTGCACACACGTCATATTCAACACTACGAAGCTACTCCAACTTCCGGAATTCCATTCCGACCCTCGGATCAAAATCTCACTATTGGACCGGAAACTTCAAAAATTCAACTTTTGGCATGTCAAGCCTAAATTAGCTACGGACCTCCAAAATACAATCCGTTTACGCCCCTAAGCCCGAAATCACCCAACGGAGCTAACGGAACCATCAGATTTCCATTTTGAGGCCGTCTTTACACTGTTCTGACTACATTAAACTTTTCAATACTTAAGCTCTCATTTAGGGACTAAGTGTCCCAAAACTCTCCGAAACTCAAAACCGAATAACCCGGCAAATCAAAAAAGCAGAAATAAACTCGGGGAAAGCAGTTAATAGGGGATCAGAGCATTAATTCTTAAGACGACCGGCCGGATCATCACATGAACCGCGGGTGCATTTCATGTAACGTGGCTTACAATGTGTTTTAAATAACTTTGAACTGTCCTAAAAGTATTAAAAAGTAGTTAAAGATTTAAAAATGCACACTAGTTTAAAACATGTAATTAATCAGATTAAATTGGATTGTCACTTAAATTGGAAAAAATTCCCTTATACCCCTTCCGGGGGTGTGAAAAAGGAGGTGTGATAGCTCTGGCGACTCTGCTGGGGAAAAGAACCCAGAATCTCTGGTTCAGGGTTCAAGAATTTGAGCTTGTTAATATGATATATGCTTGGCTTTATTGTTTGTTGATATTACTGTATTTGTGGGCCTAATATGCTAAATGTTGCTTTTTACCGCTTTGATATTATCTGAACTGTATATAAACTGTTACGAAACCCCTCTCTTCTAATCTTCTGAGAAGTGCACGCTGGCATGAATTCTTTCTGTTAGTGTCATACCCTAATTTAGAACGAGGTTCGGACAAGTTGCAAAGCCGGATGATCTTTTGGTTGCCGGTATGCTGCCCCCCCCGACTCGAGTTGTCTGCTCGGGCAAGCCAGGTCTAGAATAATACACCCAGGTTTAAACCTAGAATAACATAGCCTCATGCCGAATCCCCAGTAGGAACGCTTGATTGCATTACGTGCATTTGACTCCGGGGACTCAACACAAAGGTTGGGTCCGTCTAGGACAGGTGTACCCAAAATAAATAAAACCCCATCCTGATGCATTCTATGTGCTACATGTTGCAATCTTCAAGGGTAAAAGGGGTCATTTGGCAGACCACTGAGGGTTGAGGTTAAATGAGAAAGAAAAGAGGGTAAAGTGTAAAAAATAAAGCAAGTAGGGCCCAGTTATGTTTTTCTTTCACATTTTTTTAGAAAAAGACAAAAAATGAAAAATCCAAAAAGATTTTGCACTTTCCTATCATTTTGCAAAAATAAAAAATAAAAAAGGGAAAAGAAAATCCAAAAAGAGTTTACATGTTTCATCATCTTTCAAAAAAAAAGATAAAAAAAAAATATTTTCTCTAAATTAGTTATTTTTAAATTCTCGCCCGTATCCAATCTGCCCGAACTACGCATACCTGATTCTCGTCTTTCGTGGCGTGATACCTAGGTAATCCACACAGGGTCCGGTTTTCCTAGTAAATCTTAGGTTCTTGTCTATGCGGGGTCTTAGCAAAATTTTGCACTTCTAGCCACCTTTTGGCCAAATAAGCCATTTTGCAAAAATAGCCTCAATCATATCTTGCATGTGTCCAGTAGGGAGTGTTATTGTCTCACATAGGTTTAAAGTTTTCTCATACATGTGTGGATCTACTTATCGGAGTTTGAGCATGTCAGATACCCCGAGACCATCCAATCAAGATTGCTCAGTCTGGAGTTGCTTAAGGAGATTTTATTTTTATTTTTTGAGTTTGTTTTTCTTTTTATGTCATCTTTTACCTTCTAGTCCTGTACAGTAGTATTAGTCATTTAGTTGATGCTAGAGTCTGTCATAGTCTAGTTAAGTTTGTCGAGTCTTTTGTTATTATTTCCTATTTTGTATTTGAAAAATGTATTATAAATAAAAAATCCAAAAAAAAGATATTTTGCGTTTTTATATTTCCGTTAGAATTTTCTTTAGAAATACTACTCCTAGAAATTAAAAAAAAAAAGAAGAAATTTTGAGGTGGCTTTTCCTTTAGAAAATTAATATCTAGAACACAAAATAAAAATTGCTTTAATATTTCCTTTAAGACTAATTTCAAAAAAAAAAACAGAATTTTCTTTTAGTACCTCTTTCAAAGTTTTCTTTAAGATATTAATTCCAAAAATACAAAAAGATTTTCTTTTGAAGTTCTTCTTTGGGAAATTAATGAAAAATGAATAGAAATAAAAATTCTTTTTATTTTACTAGAAATTTAGGATATTGTACATAGAAGAAAAAAACCAACATACTTTATCTTTGGTTTATCTTCAGAGTTTGTCCCTTAGGTAATCAAAACTGAAATCCAAAAGCATTTTTTATCTTTTTCATTTCTTTGGTCGAAATATTTCTTTTAGGATATCAAACGAAAATTCAAAATATTTTTCTTTGGTTCATCCTTTATATTTCCTTCCTAAAAAAATCAAAAAAAAATTTCTCTTCTAGGGGTTTTTCCTTAATAATTTCTCATCTGAGTATTCATTAAGGTAAAAAAAAAGAAAAAAGAAGTTGAGAACGTTAGTTTATTTACTTTATTTCTGATCTTCCCGAACTACGCAAAGATCTAATTCATGTGGCGTCATGATACGTAGGAAACCTACATAGGGTTCGATCGAATCATTTTTTTATTAAAAGGGAAAAAAACAAAAAAAAAGATAAAAGGAAAAAAAGAGAGTAAAGTTGTGGGACGTGAGAAATGAGAGGAAAGAAAAGACCGATATTCAAAAGGAAAAAGGGAAGAAAAATGAGCAAGCCAAGAAGCGCTAGAAAGAAAGAAAAGAGAAGATTGAAATGAACAAAATTGGGATGATTCCAAGTGACCTTGTGACCCTAGAAGTCATTCTAGAACCGTTAATTCTTGCTAGGTGCAATGGACACAGTGTGATATTCAACTGTTAAATGCCCTAACGCTAACAGGATGACCCCATTTTGGTCCTTTTGTTATCTTCATTAAGCAGAAGGGTGGTTGATTTGTGGTTTTTAAGTAACTCATCCATATAACACAAGGTAAAATAGCAAGGTAGCCATAGCTAGCAAAGACTTGGACATAGGGGTTATTGATCCGGCTAAAGGAATTGTTGAATCAGAATCTGAGTTGAAAGAAGAGGTCTTACGGTTGAAAGGATAGATGGCCGAAGTATACCAAGCCTGGATTAGTGGACGTCCTCCGCCATCAGTTCCCTCTAACTACACTGAAAGCCTTGTCACCATTTCGCCACTATCACAAGTCCAGGATATCTCCCCACAACCTCTTCACACTCCACCCCTCAAAACCACCTCATATCCCGCTCCTTTGACCACTCATGTTTTTGTAACTCATCCACATGCTATTTTTCCTCGATTCTCTAGCGAGAATGTGTTCAAATCTCCGATGCCCAACACTATGCTACAGAACAAATTTTCAAGATCTTGGGTCCATACTCTTACGCTCCTCATTTTGAGCCTCCTGGTGAGACTGCAAAGCCTGCTAAGACAGTGGAGCAAGATGAGATATCTAGAAAGCTGAAAGCGTTTAAGATGCCAAAGTTTAATTTGTATAATGGGCGTGGAGAACCAGTAGCCCATCTGAGGGGTTATTATAGTGAAATGATAAGTGTTAGCGGGAAAGATGAGTTGCTGATGGCGTATTTCAGTGAGAGCCTGACTGGGGTAGTTTGGAATGACATACTCTTCAAGATGTCAGTAAGTGGCATACATGGGATGACATGGCTAAAGATTTTGTGCAACACTTTCAGTACAATATAGACATTGTCCTAGACCGCTCCTCCCTATCTCAGATGGAAAAGAAACCCAAGGAAAGTTTTACGGAATTTTGGCTTAGATGGAACGAACAAGATGCTCAGAACATTCCTCCCATTAATAGAAAAGATGTTGCTGAGCCCCGCCAACGATAGGATCCAGTGGGCATTCCTGCTAAACGCTTCCAGCCTCAATACTGACCTCATGAACATCTTCGAGCTCCACATAATTCACTCCGGTATTATCCTCCGAACAACGTTCGATCATTTGTCCAACCATTGGGTCAATCCTCATGACGATCGCTAGCACCGCATAATGCACTTCTGCCATCACAACATTTGCGAGCATCCAACAACCTTAGAAAACTAGGGCATGGAGGGAAACAAAGGCAAAGAAATGGTTTCACGCTAATCGAAGAATCCTATACAAGCCTATTTGAAAAGTTAAAACACTCTGGCCTGATTGTGATGACCCGGCCGGTCGTCTTAAGAATTAACGCCCTGATCCCCTATTAACTGCTTTCCCCAAGTATATTTCTGCTATTTTGATTTGCCGGGATGTTTGGTTTTGAGTTTCGGAGAGTTTTGGGACACTTAGTCCCTAAATGAGAGCTTAAGAGTTGGAAAGTTGGCCGTATTCAGAATAGTGTGAAGGCAGGCTCGGAATGGAAATCTGATGGTTCTGTTAGCTCTGTTGGGTGATTTTGGGCTTAGGGGCATGTTCGGATGATGTTTTGGAGGTCTGTAGCTAATTTAGGCTTGAAATGCCAAAAGTTGAATTTTTGAAGTTTCCGGTTTGATATTGAGATTTTGATTCGAGGGTCGGAATAGAATTTTGGAGGTTGGAGTAGCTCTGTAGTGTTTAATATGACGTGTGTGCAAAATTTCAGGTCATTCACACGAGGTTTGGTAGACGTTTTGATCGAAAGAGTATTTTTAGAGTTTATGAAATTCTAAGGCTTGAATCCGATGAAAAATAGGTGTTTTGATGTTGTTTTGACCGTTCCAAAGGTTGGAAGAGGTTTGAATGATGTTTTAGGATTTGTTGTCATGTTTGGTTGAGGTCCTGGGGGCCTCGGGGGTGTTTCGAATGCTCAACGGGTCATTTTTGCACTTAGAGAATTGTAGAAAAATGTTGCAGCAGTCAGTTCTTGTTTCTTTCTTCGCATTCGCGAGTGTGGTCTCACGTTCGCAAAGTGGTGCTGGGGCTAGGGAGGAATTAACTTTTCGTGTTCGCGAAGGAGCTTACACATTCATGAAGGAGCTTACGCGTTCGCGAGGCTGTGGGACTTTATGCCTACGCGTTCGCGAAGGTAGTCTCACGTTCGCGTAGGAGAAGAGAAATGGTCATCGCGTTCGCAGCTCAGGCATTGCATTCGCGAATAGGGAGACTGGCCAGTGGAACTTTAGTGCATCGCGTTCGCGACAGTAGCCTCGTGTTCGCGAAGAAGGAAATACCTGGGCAGAATATAAAATTTCAAAATCGAGGGTTTAGCCATTTTTATCAAAACTTAAGCTTAGGAGCTCGGATTTGAGTGAGATTTTGAGGGATTTTCAAAGGTATCGATTGGGTAATGATTCTTAACTCCTTTTTTCTTGTAACCCATTAATTCAAACATGAATTCATCATTTAATTTCAGAATTTGTATGAAAATTGGGGGAAAGTTCTTAGACCAAGAATTTGAGTTTTGATTGGGGATTTGAAATTGGATTGGGTTAATTTTGGTATGGTTAGACTCGTGAGAGTGTGAAGATTCTGGAAATGTAAATTTTACCCGATTCCGAGATGTGGGCCCGGTCAGCGTTTTGGTCATTTTACCTAATTTCGCGTATTAGCTTAGAATTTAATTGTAGAATTAGTTACTTGAAGTGTTATTTACGTTATGAAATTGAACAGAATAGATTTGGGCCACTTGGAGTCGAGTACTTGTGGCAAGAGCGTGGTTTTGGATTGATTATTGAGCCAGTTCGAGGTAAGTGGCTTGTCTAACCTTGTGTGGGGGACCTTCCCCTAGGATTCAGTATATTTGATATTTGAAATGCCTTTTACGTGAGGTGATGAGCGCGTACTTGAGCTAATTGTTGAAAATCCGATTTTTTTTAAGTAATTTCAATTGTGTTCCTTTTCCTATTTCATTCTACTTGTAATTTAAACCTGCTGTTAGCTTAGAAAAAGCATGTCTAATTGACTAAGCTGTTTAGTTGCTTAAACTGTCTTAATTGAATTATGTGAAGCATGTTCGGATAGAATTACCTGTTTACTTGGCACAAAATTGAGCTTAATTGAGTATTCTTGTGTTGCTGCTGTGTGTTTTACTTTGGGACTACGGGACTACATCATAGGAGATCCCCTATACCTATTTATGATTTGAAGTGAGGTGCGAGATACCAGGAGATCTCTGGCACGTATATTGAGGATACCAAGAGATCCTCGGGATACCCAAAGATCCCTAGCATATATTGAGGATACCGAGAGATCCTCGGGATACCAAAAGATCCCTAACATATATTGAGGGTACTAAGAGATCCTCGGGATACTGAGAGATCCCTACTTATTTCCTTGTGATTGTTTTTGCCTCTGTTTCCGTTATTGAATTCCTTGTTTTTTTCCTGTTTTAAATTCTTATCATTAGTTCTCAACTGTACTGCTTATCTTATACTGTCATGTCTTATACTCTTTATTTTATCTCAGTAGGGCCCTGACCTTCCTCGTCACTACCCGACCGAGGTTAGGCTTGGCACTTACTAAGTACCGTTGTGATGTACTCATGCCCCTTCTGCGCATGTTTTTTATGTGCAGATCTAGGTACTACGACTCAGTCCTATCACCCTTGAGGCGAGGCGACTGCTCCAACGACTTTGAGGTATATCTGCCGCGTCCGCAGACCGAGGAGTCCTTTTCTATTCTAGATTTTAAACATTTGCCCTTCTGTATTTCTTTTCCTTGTTAGATGTTCTGGAGTTAAAGTACCGTGTAGTAATCCTTAGCTTGTTATTCATGGGTTTCCAGGTCTTGAAAGTATGTATTGGTTTGAGAGTTAAATATTGTGTATGCCGAGTGGCACTTTTAAACACTGTTTTATCGTTCTTCATTCTGTTTTAATTTGTTTTATTCTGCACTTGGTTTATCTTCCGCAATTTAGGCTTACCTAGTCGTAGAGGACTAGGTGCCGTCAAGATGGTTCACGAAGGGCGAACCGGGGTCGTGACACTGAGTGAGCTGCTCCTCAGCTATACTCCGGACCTATATGCAAAAGGTTTTGATCCTACTGTACGGTGCATGTACCACTCTAATGTCCAAGGGCATAGCATTGAAGATTGTCATGCTTTGAAAAGGGATTAGAATGAATGATTCAAGAAAGGATAATTATAATCAAGGACAGTGACATGGAGTATGCAAATCCTCTTGGGAACTTGTCGACTGAGGTTAATGACATTGAAATTGGTAATGGTTTTGGTAATATTGATGTGGAACTCAGTGGCTAAGATGTCGATCTTGGTAATTGGAAATACGCTCCTTTATTGGCTAGCTGGGAATAAGTCTTGGTGGTTTATTTTGTTGTCATTTCCGTTGTCCGGGTTATTTTAGGGTTGTAATCCGGATATTGTCTTGTGACTCAAACCCTTCTATCCTTTTATTTTTCCTGGTTTGTTTAGTCGTAGTAACTCGTTTAGTGTTGTCTAGGTTTGTTCCAGGGTTGTAGCTCCAGTTTAGTTTGCTTGTTTTGTTGTTCGAACCGTTTCACCGTCTGTCTAATGGAATTTCCTGTCTCCTGTTATTTCTAGTCATTTTTGTTTAGTTCTCTTCTCCTCTTATAGTTCTTTTTATGATTGATCTAGTGACGTGACACGCACGCATAATTCTAGGCCTGGTTTCAAAGTTAGTCTAATCATGAAACAATGAAACAAGTTTTGAAGATGGTAGAGACATTTGAGGGCAATAAGTATAGATTTGGACATTTTGAGATCATTTGAGACCCGAACTGTGTGAAACTGGGGCAGATAATTTGGGACATTAATAGGATGACAAGAATTCTTAAAAGAGAGTGCATCCCAAACAATTTTAAGCGAGAAGTTTTGAGTTCAAGTGCACCTCAAGTAACAAGATAAATCTAAGGGAGTTTGCTCTGAACTGACGGAGGGCATCCATTGTGAAGAAGAAATTACCCAATGAGAATTCTGTACTTGACAAGGCATTAAAAAAAAGTGGAAAGCATATCAGTGATATCAATGTCAAAGCTGTAAAAGAAATGTTGTGTGTGCTCTTCCTTTTTCATTTCATGTTGCATGTGTTGTACTTGGCATTTTCAGGGATTGGGAGGCCCTTTTTCAGCTACCCAAACACTTATACCATTCGATACCCTTTTGAGCCTGTACTGATTTCTTTGACTTCCCCTCTTTTGGAATCAAGTTAGAGTCATACCAAAAAAGAAGAAATAAAAAGAAAAGTTCATGTCCCCATAGGTTTATTTTAGAAAGTTTATTCCAAAAGGAAGACTCAAAAAAGAAAGAGAAAAATAGATATAAAGAGAAAAAGGGAAAAAAAGAAAAAAAAAGAAAAAGAAAAAAAAATAAGGAAAAAGAAAAAGAAAAGAAAAGGAAAAAAGGAAAATAGTAACAAAAAGTAGTCATGTGAACTACGTTTGACCTGATTCTTGTCACCACAAGATACGTAGGCAGCCTTACGGTTCGGTCCCAAATCAAATATTTCATAATCCCATGAAGTCAAGAGTGGGGTAGTCTTTCTTAGAAATTCCATCTCAAAAAGAAAAAAAGAGAGTCAAATTCCCTTATTTTAGAAATTGGGGCAAAGTTTTGAAATGGATTCCAAAAGTTGTAAATAAATTAACTCCGTTGTCTTAGTTATTTTGAGCCTTTATGATATCCTTTCTTTCTAACCCCGTCCAAAAGCCACATTACAGTCCAAAAAAAAAACAGACCTCCCAGATAATCTTTGAGAGTGCTGAGTTTAGACATGCCAAGAACACGTGATGTTTTTACCACGGTTAATGCCTTGTCATCTGCAGAATCAGAGGAAATAAGAAGAAAAGAACAAAATGAGAGAGTCTTATTGGTGAAAACCTTCACAGGCACCATAATTGGTGAAAACCTTCACAGGCACCATAATTGGTGAAAACCTTCACAGGCACCATAAGGCGATGGTGAGTTGAGAGAAAGAACAAAATGAGAGAGGCTTGATGGTGAAAACCCTTCGGGCACTACAAGTCGAATAAGGATCGTGAATCAAATTGGATAATCGGAGCATTGAAGTCGAGTTTCACGGTTTAGGGTATAACAAGAGTTGAACATCAGACTTGCTTGACAGATTAGGCCACAGGTGCATGTCATGGTCATTAGAGTTGGTATCTACATCTGATAAGTTTCTACTTTGTAGTTTTCTTGTTATGAATCATCTCTTTCCATTGTCCTTTCACTACTAAAAAATCAGATTTTAGCGACGAACAAATTCTGTAGCTAAATAGAAAAATTCGTTGCTAATGTCATTTAGCGATGGATTAGCAAGAAATTTTGCTAGCTACGAGAGTTTTAGCGACGACGTTCGTAGCTAATTCCAATTTTTTTGTAGTGTTTACTCTGTTCCTTTTGTCTTGTCTACTTCCTCTTCCTGAGTCTGTTTGGTCAGAACAAGTAAGAAATGACTTCAAAATTTGCCACCAGCTTTCCAATTGCACAAAACGGGGTCTGGCTAGCACATCAAAGTGGCGTGCGCATTGAGTTGGTAACAATCAACGTGCTTTGGGATTCATGTGAAATATAAAGGTTTGGTATATGTCAATTCATTAACAATGCAACAGATCGAGGATGTTGGGTGAACGGATCAAAGGTATTTTCTATGATAAGGTTGACAGAGAAAGTGGTCAGTCAATAAACAGGCAAGGTCTTTCGAGATTTCTTTGTTTGAAACAGGGATGAAGACTATGTCCAAATCAAAGCTTGGAAGCTTGAATTTTTCAAATGTCGTGCCCAAATTATGTCAGCACAAAGGCGGTTTGAGAAGGGGAAAGAAATTTGTTCAATCTGCAGGAACCCTCCATGAGGAAAAGCATGGTTCAGGGGCAAGGAATTTCGTTCGTTCTGTAGAGATCCTCCAGGAAGAGAGCGTGGCTCAGGTAAGTTCGTTATCGGCTTTTTAGGACCCTCCTGGATAATGGCACTTAATTTGAAATTTTCAGGGCCCTCCTGGATAATGGGATTTATTTTTTCTTAAATAAAGGGAGCGGGTGGGGGTTTTCAGGACCCTCTTGGATAATGGCACCTAGTTAAATTTCAAGACTTTCATAGATAACAAGATTTAGCGTAAGTTTTACTTTGGGGAAGTATAATTTAGCATTTAAAGTTTTTCACTTTTGAGACAAGACTTGGTTTGAAATTTTCAGGATAAGGGAATGTAGCTTAGAATTTATTTTGATAACAAGAATCAGTTAACACTCACAGATGTTCCCAATATCAAACCGGGGCAGAAAAATTTCTTTTGTTTTGTCTATTTTGTTGTAACCAAGCACCCACCTGGAGAACAAGGGAAGACAGTTCAAGTTCCGAAGGAAGACGACACAAGTTCAAAGAAAAGCGGATCAAGCTTAGAATCAGGCGCCTACCTGGAGAACAAGGGAAACAATTCAAGTCTCAGAGGAAAGGAATACAATACAAATGTTGGTAATCAGGTACCCACCTAGATAACAAATGGAAAGCAGCAATGTTCAAAGGAAGACGGTTCAAGTTCAGCAATCAGGAGCCCACCTGGAGAATAAGGGAAAACAAGTCAAGTTTCGAGGGAAAAGTAGTGCAAGTGTTGGAAATCAGGCACCCACATGGAGAACACGGAGAAGCAGTTCAAGTCTCAAGGAAAAAACATGCACAAGTGTTGGGAATCGGGCATCCACCTGGAGAACATAGATAAACAATTCAAGTTTCGAGGAAAAATAATTCAAGTTTTGAGGAAAAGCAGTGCAAGTTTCGACGAATACAGTTAAGGTTTTGGCAATCAGACGCCCACCTGGAGAGCAAGGGAATATAGTTCAAGTTTTGGCAATCAGGCACCCACCTGGAGAGTAAGGGAATACAGTTGAAGTTTTGGCAATCAGGCACCCACATGGAAAGCAAGGGAATATAGTTCAAGTTTTGGCAATCAGCCACCCACCTGGAGAGCAAGGGAATACACTTGAAGTTTTGGCAATTAGGCGCCCACCTAGAGAGCAAGGGAATACAATTCAAGTTTTTGCAATCAGGCGTCCACCTACAGAGCAAGGGAATATAGTGAAGTTTTGGTAATCGGGCGCCCACCTGGAGAGAAAGGGAATACAGTTAAAGTTTTGGCAATCAGGCGCCCACATGGAGAGCAAAGGAATACAGTTGAAGTTTTGGCAATCAGGCGCTCACCTGGAAAGCAAGGGAATACAGTTCAAGTTTTGGCAATCAGGCGCCCACCTGTAGAGCATGGGAATACAATTAAAGTTTTGGCAATCAGGTTCCCACTTGGAGAGCAAGGGAATACAGTGAAGTTTTGGCAATCATACGCCCACCTGGAAAGCAAGGGAATACAGTTAAAGTTTTGGAAATCAAGCACCCACCTGGAGAACAAGGAAAAGAGCTCAAGTTTCAAAGAGAATATAGTTCAAGTTTTGGCAATCAGGCGCCCACCTGGAGAGCATGGGATTACAGTTCAAGTTTTGGCAATCAGGAGCCCACCTGGAGAGCATGGGATTACAGTTCAAGTTTTGGCAATCAAGCGCCCACCTGGAGAGCAAGGGAACACAGTTAAACTTTTGGCAATCAGGCGACCACCTGGAGAGCAAGGGAATACAGTTAAAGTTTTGTCAATCAGGTGCCCACCTGGAGAGCAATGGAATACAGTTCAAGTTTTGGCAATTAGGCGCCCACCTGGAGAGCAAGGGAATACAATTCAAGTTTTGGCAATCAGGCGCCCACCTGGAGAGCAAGGGAATACAGTTCAAATTTTGGTAACTTGGCGCCCACCTGGAGAACAAGGGAATACAGTTGAAAGTTTTGGTAATCAGGCGCCCACTTAGAAAACTAGGGAATACAATTCAAGTTTTTGAGAATCAGGCGCCCACCTAGAGAACAAGGGAATACAATTCAAGTTTTCGGCAATCAGGCACCTACTTGGAGAACAAGGGAATACAGTTCAAGTTTTGGCAATCAGGCACCCACCTAGAAAACAAGGGAATACAGTTCAAGTTTTGGCAATCAGGCCACCACTTGGAGAAAAAGGGAATACAGTTTAAGTTTTTGGCAATCAGGCGCCCACCTAGAGAATAAGGGAAGACAGTTCAAGTTTTTGGTAATCAGGCGCCCACCTAGAGAACAATGGAATATAGTTCATGTTTTGGCAATTAGGGGTACCTGGAGAACAAGGGAATACAGTTTATGTTTTGGGAATACAATTTATGTTTTGGCAATAAGGCAACCACCTGGAGAACAAGGGAAGTTATTTCAGAATTCAATTCAAGTTAGAAGTAACAGAAGCTCGTGGCAAGAATGCGAGTCAACAGTCTAAGATGATCAACAGAAGTTAGTCACAATTGAGAATAAAAAAAAGTGAATCCAAAATATAGAAGTAGGGAAAGATGTGAACTTCTCAAGACATGGCTGAAATCAAGAGCATTACATGTCCGGTCTTGATCCGAAGAAGAATGAACTAGCACCTGCAGCTAGCAAGCATCAAGGTTCAAATCTAAAGTCTGCATGAAGAACCATTCAAGATTTAAGATCAAGCTTCAGAAGACTTATAGATAGGAATCTTGTAACTCATAGTTGATAGACTTAGTTAGTCTTTTTTATTTTTGATTTTGATGTAATAACAAGACCGTGTACCGGAATCTCGACAGAATGGCACCTTGACCGGCTCTCCACCTCAGTATACTCCATCACCTCATTCACTTTTGAACTACATGTTGCCTGATTCCTTTATATCCAAGGATATGTAGGCAGCTTAGATACCAGGGCTCGGTCATATTCTCCTTCATCATAGTTTTTGGTCTCCCTAAATAAGGGTCGGGTCAAAAAACATGTCTAGTTGTTCTTTGTCTGAAAACTCTTCGCGTTTCCAGTCAAAAAGGGGCAGCTGTAGATATGTAATTTTTGACCCTCCCCAAGATTTTACACATTTTAGCATAAATATTTAGTATAGGTTTAGTATCGCTCCCTTTTACTTTATTTTATCACAAAAAATAAAAATTACGAAAATATTTTCCTTTTTAGCTAATCTAGTTACTTTTAATTTATCGACCTTACATAAAATTCAAAAAAATACAAAAATAGTTCCACTTTGTTTTTAAGAATATTATTTTAATTTTTCTATTTTTTATCTTTTAGTATGATATTTAAAAAGTACCAAAATATATTTGTTTTAATGGATAGTTTTATTTTAATAATTATATTACATAAGTAGGATTAATTAGTAAATGCTGTAGTTTTTTTTGGTCTTATTTTAGAAGACATAGTATGAAACTTGGGACTAATTTTGTTTGGTCTTAATTGAAAAGGCCCAATTTGGGATAGCCCAAAACATTGAGCCCATACCCATTCCCCATTTGACCTAACCTAATTCCTACTCCCTATAAAATATCACCTAACTCCTAAAATAAAAAAGGACCTTAGATCCCTAGACTTAAAAAACAAAAAGCGGCGGATTCCAAAAAGCTAAGAACGCCGCACACTCCAATTTCCCCATTTCCAATACCTAAAAATCCATCTTCTTCTGATATCTTTTCTTATTGTCCTCAAAATCAAAAAGGCTTTCCACACTCACAATAGAGGAGATTCTCACCCATCACAAAGGAAAAATGGATCTTCAGAACAGATATTGAATCAGACTCTTAATAAAAAACAAACTGTAGTGGAAATAGGATGAAATTCTTATGTTCCCGAGAACAAAATAGATTTTGAAATCAATAGAAATCTCCTTGGCGGTCATGAAAATAGATTCTGAAGTCACCTGCCATTTCAGTTAGACCGGTTCTGAGGTCTAAAGCCATTTCCTTGAAGCTCTATCATCCCTCTCCATCTCTTCAACCGCAACAAACAAAAACATAGAAAGAGAGAACGGCAAAAATAAGGCCGTTTCGAGTTGTTCGTTGGCTGTCACTCGAGGTGTGATTCACGGTTCCTGTCGAAGTCCGTCGTTGTCCTTCGCTTTTGGTTGTTGTTCTCTCTTTTAGATTTTTGAAGCCAATCTTGTAACTGTTGATTCTTTCAGTTGTTATTCAAGAAATTCTTGCTCGAACAGGTAATCTTCTTTACTCTAGTATTTATTCTAACTCCCGTCCATTTCTGTAATTTCATTTATGTGATTTTCTTTGAAGATCATTCTGTCTATGGTTGATTTTTAAGCTTAGAAAATGTTTTCTTGAATGAATGGCATGATCAACTGATATTTCGTCCAAGCTGTGGAGTTTATGACCATGTTTCCAAAGTCTCTTTATAAAAGGGAAATCTATGATTGTGCTTTGAAATTTTATTTAGCATTCATGATCTATGAGTTAGCAGTTAAACCCCTTTGAAGAATTATTTTACTCATTGTTCAATTTAATCTCACTGTTACTTTAGAGCCATTAGATTATAAAGGGTCCTTCATATGACTTTTAGTTTAGAGGAACTCTGTTGGTATTTGATTCACATTGGTTGATACAAATGAATCCTTCATAAAAATGTGTTTCTGTAAATCTCTTAATCATGTCAAATGTCAATATATAAATCTACCTAACACCTTCTCCCGGGTTAACAGAATTCCTTACCTGAATTTTTGTGTTCGCAAACCATAAATAAGAGTTAACTTTCTCGATTCGGGATTCTAAACCGGTGACTTGGGACACCATAAATTATCCCAAGTGGTGACTCTGAATAAATAAATAATCCTGTTTCGATTGTCACTTAAATTGAAAAAACTCCCTTATACCCCTTCTGGGGGTATGAAAAAGGAGGTGTGACCAAGGTTTCGTAGCAATTTATATACAGTTCAGATAATATCAAAGCGGTAAAAAGCAACATTTAGTACATTAGGCCCAAACATATAAATAAAATCAGACAATAAAAAAAGTCAAATATAACAATTATTCTAAGCTCGAATTCTTGAACCCTGGACCAGAGATTCTTGGTTCTTGTCCCCAGCAGGGTCGCCAGAGCTGTCATACCTCCTTTTTCCACCCCGAAGGGTGTATAAGGGAGTTTTTCCAATTAAAGTGACAATCGAAATAGGATTATTTATATTTAATTCAGGGTCTCCACTTGGGATAATTTATGGTGTCCCAAGTAACCAGTTTAAAATCTCGAATCGAGGAAGGTTTCGACTCTTATTTATGGTCCGCGAACACAGAAATCTGGATAAGGAATTCTATTAACCCGGGATAAGGTGTTAGGCATTCCCAGGTTCCGTAGTTTTAGCACGGTCACTCAATTGTTATTATTGACCTATTTATCTAATTTTAAAATATTTTTTTGAAACCTCTGTGCATTTTATTCCTTTTAAAACCACTTTTAATAATCCACGCTTGCCAATTACCTATTTATTTGATACACATTGCGAATCATGTCACGGGAATCGTACCCACGATCTACAAAGTGTTTATTTTATTAACAGGATTAAAATTGTGGCCGGGTCACATAAATGTACCCCCGAATTTTAGAAATTGTGTATCACAACTACGTCACGGGAACCGTACCCGTAGATATGACACTTTATTCAATTAACGCACCTAAAGCAAACTTCGAAAATGTTACGACCCAAAACCGACCCAGTCGTGATGGCGCCTATCGTGAAACTAGGCCAGCCAACGGAACTCCCGAATCAACCATTTTTCCAATAAAAGTTGTTTTTATACCATTTATAAACAATAGTTCTCATAATAAAATTTTAAAGAAAAGTGCAGAATAATTACACAAGCCCGACATCGGGGTGTCATTAGTCATGAGCATCTACCAAGGTCCGAATACAACCAGAGTCTAAAAATATACTACATACAGTAATGAAAATGAGAGGAAGAAAAGCAGTGCTATGAATGTCGTGCAGCCACCTTGCTAACTCCGACGACTCCGCCTCTGAGCAATCAACACCCGCTACCGGGTTCTGAAATACCTGAATCTGCACACAAGGTGCAGGGAGTAATGTGAGTACTCCAACCCAGTAAGTAATAAGAGTAAATAAAGACTGAGCAGTAAGAAATACGTCAACCATGTCATAGCACCACAGTGATTACAACAAGTTCCCAAATCAGGATACCATTCAAATCATTTCGTTAAACTCCCAACTTCAGTAAAATCCTTTAAAATTTTATATTTCTAACCTTTTCAATATAGGTTTAATGAAATATATATATTTATAGTAGAAGTGATAAAAATCATAATCGGCCCCTCGGGCAAAACATAGTTCGTATACAGCCGCTCGGCAAAACAAATATTTATACCCATTTCATAACTTAAAAACTTCAGTTTGAATGAAAGTTGTTTAAAGCGTTTGCTAAACATTTTCAATAGAGGCTCGGTCTAAAGATGAGTGAAAGCAGTAATTAAATCAACATATTCGATAAAACTCACTTTAAGGAGGATTGAAAAACAGTAAGTTCATTAACAGGCTCCTCAGGCAAAGCATCACTCATGTACATGTATATCTATAGCCCCTCGGGCAAGCCTCTCAGTCACTCATGACTCACTCTTACCGGTCAACGCTCATACTCAGTACTCACACAAAATAGGTACCATATAGTAACTGCTGCGGCGCACAGCTCGATGCATATATCGTTGCGGCGTGCAGCCCGATCCATATATCTTGTCGACGGCGCTCACCAGGGGTGTGCAGACTCCGGAAGGGCTCCTACAGCCCAAGCGCTATATCGCTACGGCGTGCAGCCCGATCCAACATATCGCTGCGGCGTGCAGCACAATCCAACATATCGCTACGGCGTGCAGCCTGATCCATATAACATATATATATATATATTGTTGCGGCGTGCAGCCTGATCCATAACTATATAATCCTCATAACCAGGCCCTCGGCCTCTCTCAGTCATTAACCTCACAATCAGACTCTTGGTCAATCTTAGCCATCAATCTCACAATCAGACCCTCGGTCTATCTCAGTCATCAACCTCACAATTGCTCGGGCAATCAGTAAATCAGGAAACTCAGCCCAAACAGTTTTCACATTTTAAGAAGTAAAGTGAAAAAACCAGGTTTAAACGATAATAGGTAAAACATGACTGGGGATATGCTCTCAAAACAAATAGAGTAAGGAAAAGTAGTGAAAATGCCCCTAAGGGTCTCAACAGGTCGGCACAAGGCCCCAAACATGGCATACAACCCAAAATATAATATCAATCTCTAAAATATGGAATATCATAAGATTTCAAATCAAATACGCGACTTGACAGTCGTACGGGACGGACCAAGTTACAATCCTCAACAGTGCACGACTCCACGCTTGTCATCTAGCGTGTGCATCACCTCAAAATAGCATAACGAGGTGAAATCCAGGGTTTCAAACCCTCAGGACAATATTTACAATCATTACTTACCTCAATCCGGTCCAAACTCTAGCCCGCGATGCCTTTACCCTCACGAATCGACCTCCGGATGCTCCAAATCTAGCCATAATCAGTACATAACCTTTAAAATATGCTAAAGGAACAAAGCTCACTCGAAAATATCTAATTTACATCAAAAATCTCAAAATTGCTCAAACCCGGCCCTCGGGCCCACATCTCGGATTCCGATAAATTTTACATCAATAGGTTCCTTATCCTCTCACGAGTCTATACATACCAAGAACCTCAAAATCGGACCTCAATTACCCCTTCAAATCCCCAACTTACACTCTCCAATTTCAAGCCTTAATTCCTCAATTTTAGGCTTAATTTCCATGATTAATTAGGTAGAATTTACACAAGAATCGAGTATTGAGTTCAAAAATCTTACCTCCAGGTGTTATCTCTTGAATCCCTCTTCAAATCCTCTCAAAAAGCTCCAAAATCGGCCAAGCCAAATGAAAGAAATGAAAGAAACGGGCCAAAACTCGTGTTTAAAACAATCTGCCCATGCTTCATCGAGTTGTACCTTGCGCTGTGCAGGTTGTACATCATATTACAATTTTCTACTGCTGTACACTTTTTGTTAAAACGCCCATAATACCTTTTGTAAATATCTAAATAATAAACGGTTTGAAGATTTAGAAACTAGACTCGAAGATCTTTCATTTGATAGGTTGCACACCACATAAATCTTTATATATTTCGAGATATGAGCTTCTAAAGTCTGCTCCATGCATCAGAAAATTCTGTCGAAACTGCTCCACCAGCCATCTTCAATCGATTATAACTTTTTGATAAAATGTCCAAATCATGAATGGTTAATCTTTCTAGAAACTAGAATGCAAGGACAACAACTTTTATGTTTTAAAAAATTTCTGATTCCTTATAAATTTTGAAATATAGGCTTCCAAATCTAGCTCCGCGATTGCACTAGTTGCTGTCAAAACAGCTTTCTGCAGAAAATTTCAGCAACTCTTTGGTCCGAAATTCAATCCGTTAACCTTCCGAAATCCACCCGAGGCCCTTGGAACCTTAACCAATTATACCAACATGTCCCAATACATGGTACAAAATCGCTCGAGGCCTCAAATCACATCAAACAATGTCAAAATCATGAATCATACTTCAATCCAAACTTTATGAACTTTGAAATTTCAAACTTTTACATTCGATGGTAAAATACGTCAAATCATGTCCGATTGACCTTAAATTTTGCACACAAGTCATATTCGGCATTACATACCTGCTCCAACTTTCGGAATTGGAATCCGAACCCAATATTGAAAAGTCAAACTCTCAGTCAAACTTCTCAAAAACCTTTAAATTTCTATCTTCTGCCAAATGACTTCAAAATGACCTACGGACCTCCAAATTCACTTCCGATCATACTTCCAACTCCAGAATCACCATACAAAGCTACGCCCAGACTCGGATCCCAAACGGACATCGATAACACTGAAATGCACTTCAATCCAAACTTATGAAATTTCTTCCAAAATGCTAACTTCCACAATAGGCGGCAAAACGCCCCGGGTCATCCAAAACCCAATCAGGGCATACGCCCAAGTCCAAAATCATCATACGAACCTACTGGAACCTTCAGATCCTGATTTCGAGGTCGTTTACTCTGAAATCCAATCTTAGTCAATTCTTTCAACTTAAAGCTTCCAAAATGAGAATTTCCTTTCCAAATCAACTACGAATTCCTCGAAATTCAATTCTGGCCATGCGTACACGTCATAATACCTGAAGTGAAGCTGCTCATGGCCCAAACTGCTGAATGACGTGCTAGAGCTCAAAACAACCGGCCGGGTCATTACATTCTCTCCCATTTAAATATACGTTTGTGCTCGAACGTGCTAAGAATTGTGTTGGGGTTGTCCAAAATCACTGTTTAACACCTCGAGCACCTACCCGTGCTACCACAACTCAGCTGGGCATCCTAGCTCGATCAATCTGAAGATATCCTTTTTCACTTAAGCAAATAAGCCTTAGAGCCCAATTCCTACATCCGAAATTCTCTGCTAGGCCTGTTCCAATATACGCTCACCATATCAATAACTACCCGCAGCACCAAAACATGACTGCATACCTTAGATGAATTCACACCTTGCACCACTTTACTCACAGGACCACAATAATATTCTCTGATCAAATTAGTCAAAATTCCACGAATCTGATGCTCCCATTGCACCTCGTGACCTACATAGGTCTTGCTCTAACTCTTACAATACCGCCAAGACGGAAGAGGTGTGTAGAAATTCATACCTAACTACCGAATCAACAAATCATTAGGTCTATACTACTGACAAGAACCATCACATCATTTTGAACCAAATAATGGTCTTAGCTCCTTAATATACTTCATATAATCATATTGCACTGATCCTAAATCCAATGATCTCGTCTCACCCATTATGAACCGCTCAGGCAATAAGCCACCCTGGACATGATCAAAAGTCTCATATGATGCCACAATGTGACAATAGGCTATGAACTCAAACGTGAAAAGGAAAACGAACTCTGGAAGGAACTACTCAACTCATGCACTAATATGGACTTTCCTTAGAAAATAGGAAACAAGGCATACAAAAATAGCATATAGAAAACTGTACTCAACATCACATTATTGCAGCGTGCAACTCGATCCAAATAACATACCCATGGTGGCGTGCCACCCGATCCACACATAGAATTCACATAAGGAGATATACATCGAGCTAAATTGCTCATTACAACAAAATACCGAATATCGGTCACAAGCACATCCCTGGGGAGACATATAGTGACATAGGCTACAAAACTCAAGCACAACTGAGGTGCGATATACGATCTGAATCTACAGAGTCATCCTGCTCATATAACATCATCTCTATGCGGAACCTCAACACATAAGAAATTCACCAAGCTGTCTCACAACTCATACGACACAATATATGATTTATATGAAATAGTTGACGACGAAATTGTACCCAGACTACTTGTCCAAAGGAACGCATTGCTAAAATGAACACATTTGGCCTGATATAGAGCCCATATTCACATTTAGATCCATCCACACACCGCAAGCTGATTCTGATCATACTGAACTAGGCTAATAACCTTTCGAAGGTCCATAATAACTCCCTTTTTCTCATAACACACGAGAACTACTATCATAATCGGGGCAATCCTCCACTGTCCACAACCCAATAAGTCGAGTGCCCTCTAAGCATAAATTCTCAAATTAGTGATATCACCACCGTCTTCATACTTGATTTAAATCTTCAATCAATCAAGTGACTACATGCCATACTTATACAGTCTTCTTGTGGGGCACGCTCCCATGACCTTCCGTAACAGACAACAAGTATGCATATCTATACCACCAGACGCACTAACACTGAGAAAGCGTTCAAGAATCCATAACCAGGATGCAAGGCCTTTTTCACAAAACACCGATCTCAAGTGACGCTGAAGACGATACCCACTTACTTTAAACATTGAAACTCCTTTACTACTCATCTGAGCTCGTGACATCCTTGTCAACACCGAACTTCTACCTTGATCCTCACTTCAAATTCCATACCACTCACTGCACCCAACATGCCAATATACGATAGAACACAATTTCATCATAACTCTATAACCACTAATAAATTAACACTTCATCATATAAAACTTTTCACTTAACTCACTTCAGGAGAACCATAGCAACACACATGTGAATTCTCAAAACCGTAGAATATGTAAATCTCTAAGTAGTGGTCTAAGCCACCATAGCCCTTCCGGGATCCGTCTACACATGACAGGCCATAATAGTGGAATACTTCTAGATAACATTAATTACGGCGGTCAACAAGCCTCACATGTGCTGTCACAAATCACTTGCATAACTTGATCACGTTGAAGGAACTGATCACTACCACCAATATGCCAATTCAACTATGGCTAACCAATTTATCTTGTTCCAAATTAATTCTTCATTTCCTTAGAAATAAATAACTCCATTCAACACATAACACACTCCATCCGCACTCATCCCGAGTGACCTTGAATCATGAGACCATGTTGTCTCAAATCCCACGAACAATTTCATACCTCCTAAATATTACACTTCAAGTCAAAACATCATAGAACATTCTGTGCCCCTTCTCATAAGCTGCTGCAAAGCTTGATTCTTAAATGTACGTACCTATAGGCTCACAATCATTAGGCACCACACTTTGCCCCTTTGAATCCACTAGGACTGTTGTTGAGAGCCACCCGCTCTGACTTGGCCCCAAATATAATCAACTCCATGAATCCTCTAGAACATGAATATCCTCTCGACAAAGCACCCGACAAAATCTCTTCCCTTGAAACCTGCATCTATACAAGGCATAAATCCTGAATCCTTCTCCAAGTCTGAACATGAGCCAATAAGGCCAACCATAACATACCTTTAACAATTCCTTTGCTCAAATTACCACTTAGATTGAAGCCACTATTACACAACTCTGAAATTTATCAGGATTCTTTATCTCTTATTGACATAACCTTGCGCAATCAACCGCTATAATTCTCGGAATCTTTTTGTAAAACCCCATTTTTATACTCTGAATCATCAACCACATTTGCACGACTGGTCTCTTTTCTATATATCCAATAGAATTCTCCGCAAAAGCTTCGCCAACCATGCGACCGCCGATTTGCTCACTAGAGATAACCCTCCCGTGGAATTTATGTGCCGACATCTTCCAACGCTACTGCACAGGGTACAATCACTACGACATCAATAATCCATCCTGAGTTCGAGTTCACTCTCTAGCTGCACAAGTCCATTAACCCCTCGTGGATATGAATTAAATGTGCGGTAACATCCTTCCAATTCAAAGTTAGGTTGTATCCTTCTTCATTTCAAGTAGCTCCTTTCTGTTATATCAAATCTCTTGCTGCATAATAGCCTATACTTCAAATTAGATCCGTAGACCCCAATCATCAATCACTAAAATTCCCAAGTCGTTCCAAACTCTCCTTAAGGTGTGTAGTCATCCTAACACAAAACTCATATGCAACTCTGCCACTCTCCCACTTTGGCGGAACTCACCCCTCTAATCGACCACTCGACCTTTGCTTCTTATACCTGGCCTTCTAGAAATTTTAACCACCTCCTAACACTCCCCACATGTACTTCCTCATCCTTTGCTGCTCAGTTGTTGCCTTAATAAAATCTATCTTCGTAGCCCTTGAACCCACAAATTGCTGCTAACTTTAAACCTTTCCGGAGATCATCTTTCTCGAGCCGTCGACATTAGAAATACCGATTCAATCCTGAACCACCGCACCCCGCGATATCCAACAGTCATTTCTCCAATATTATTTCACAATATCCTACCCCAAGGGCGAATTGCAGAAGACCATAACACCGGCGAACTTAACACATACAATCGAGGACGATGACACTACATCGCAGATAAAAATTCCACCACGCTCGAAATTACCAAGTCTCGTTACTCCATCACCCCAAATCTGGACATTCACAGGCTAATTGTTTTTCCTCCGCCGGAAGCGAAATATCATATCTCTGAATTGTGCACTGAGAAGATTTCCTTTCAACTCATTCACTGCCCCAACACATAGGCAAGTCTCCTACCATCAAGTCAATACTGTGCGATAACCAATCGCGAGCATCATAGAAACCTGTGCATAGCCTCCAAGCTCTTAGAAGCACAACTATAGAGCCAAAACGATAGAAAAAATTCTTCCGCAAGGCGACGACAATAGCTCACCTAACTATACCGGGAGAAACATCTTGCACCACATCTATAGTACCATTACAATTCTTCAATTCTCGGTTTATAACAAGCGGTTCGCGTCGCGTAAGATTGAGTAAGAAGGAAACAAGGGCATAAGCCTCAAGGAATCATGTCGAACGATAAGGAAATCAAGAAGGGAAGTACTCCTAATAGCTCTGTAGCCTCCCGAAGATAAGTACAGACGTCTCCGTACCGATCCGCAAGACTCTACTAGACTTGCTCATGACTCATGAGACCTAAGGGAACCTTGTGCTCTGATACCAACTTGTCACGACCCAAAACCGACCCGGTCGTGATGGCGCCTATCGTGAAACTAGGCCAGCCAATGGAACTCCCGAATCAAACATTTTTCCAATAAAGGTTGTTTTTATAACATTTATAAAAAAAATAGTTCTCATAATGAAATTTTAAAGAAAAGTGCGGAATAATTATACAAGCCTGACATCGGGGTGTCACTAGTCACGAGCATCTACGAAGGTCCGAATACAATCAGAGTCTTAAAATATACTAAATATAGTAATGAAAATGAGATGAAGGAAAGCAGTGCTACGAATGTCGTGCAACCACCTTGCTAACTCCGACGACTCTGCCTCTGAGCAATCAACACCCGCTACCGGGTTTCGAAATACCTGAATCTGCACACGAGGTGCAGAGAGTAATGTGAGTACTCCAACCCAGTAAGTAATAATAGTAAATAAAGATTGAGCAGCAAGAAACACGTCAACTACGTCATAGCACCACAGTAATTATAACATGTTCCCAAATCAGTATACCATTCAAATCATTTCGTTAAACTCCCAACTTTAGTAAAATCCTTTAAAATTTTATCTTTCTAACATTTTCAATATAGGTTTAATGAAATATATATATATATATATAGTGGAAGTGATGAAAATCATAATCAGCCCAAACAGACATCGATAACACTGAAATGCACTTCAACCCAAACTTATGAAATTTCTTCCAAAATGCTAACTTCTACAATAGGCGCCAAAATTCCCCCGGATCATCTAAAACCCAATCCGGGCATACGCCCAAGTCCGAAATCATTATACCAACCTACTGGAACCTTCAGATCCCGATTCCGAGGTCGTTTACTCTAAAATCCAATCTTAGTCAATTCTGAAACTTAAAGCTTCCGAAATGAGAATTCCCTTTCCAAATCAACTCCGAATTCCCCGGAATTCAATTCCGACCATGCGTACAAGTCATAATACCTGAAGTGAAGCTGCTCATGGCCCCAAACTACTAAACAACGCTCTAGAAAACAAAATGACCGGTCGGGTCGTTACAGAAAATTCAAGGCATTTTCTACACTAGTTAAGATATCGATGTGAGGGTCATAGACTAGACGATTGGATGGCACACCTCAATTTTATTAAAGGGAAAATCATTTAACTACGGATGCCCCTATTTAAAAGATAATCTAAAATTAAGTGTCACAACCACGCCATAGGAACCATATCCGTAGTTGTGATGATTTAATTACGTGCCTAAAGCAAACTACGAGCGTTCATGTTTAAATCGAACAAAATGAGAGCATGAAGAGCTTTCTAAGCTACAATAGCATAACAAACTGTTAAACATTCCAAGTAGACTTTTAAACCAAATCTCATAACCCATTAAATAGCACATATTTCAAATGTCCAAATCATGTTGCCTTAATTTATTATTCAAATTGCATACTGGTAACTTCGATTTTAAAATCAAGCACGAAGAAGCAATTCAATAGGACATATGCACGTTAATTTAAGGTAGATGAACATAGCAACTAACCAAATATTCACAAGAACTAATTAGACTGCGGATTGAAAAGGTAAGCGAAACAGAAAAACGGACCTTGGAAGAGGGATATTCATTCCTTGTTATGCAAAACAAAAGCAGAGTTCCAAAAAAATAATATTCCGACAAATAGCTGATGTTGGAGAGTAAGGAGTCTAGCAGGCTCAAGAGAGGTATGGGTGGTCGATTTTGGTGTTCAGGGGTTGCGCCAGCATGGACACTGGCTGTTGGTGTTGAAGAGGGTGTTGCTGGGTGTTTGAAGAAAGGGGTGGAAATTAAAGGGGATGGCTGATTGGTTCAGGCTGGCGTGAGAGTGGTCGTTGGTGGACGTGAGGACGAAGAAGAAGACCAGCAGGGGTTGGGTCGCCTTTGGTATCTGCGCTCAAGCTTAGGTCTTTTGTGTTAGGTTCTCTTTTAGTGAAGAAGATGATCTTCTTTGTTTCATGGCTGATGGGTCTCTTTTCCAAAAAATGGTTGATTCTAAAACTTAGGCGTTAGCTTCCTTTTTAAGAGTGTCACCTCTAAGTTAGGGAAATTAGGCTTTTTAGTGGGTTTAAAGGGTATTGGGCTTTAAATTAAGAAATTGGGTTGGGTCCACGCCTTTTTGGGTCTTAATTTTGGGCTAAGAAGATTAAAAAAGTATATAAATATAAAACTATTAAACTTACTCTTAACTAATTAAAATACACTACCAAAAATAAAACTAGATATTAAAAGTGAAACTATTTTTGTATTTTCAAAGTTTATATTAAAGTAAAAAGTAGGAAATAATAGGCTAAAGCCACGGTGAAACTAAAATACTATAAATATAAATATACTAATGGACTTTAAGCTAAAGGTGAAATTTTTTTTGTAATTTTTATTTTTTGTGATAGAATAAGTAAAAGAGTCAAAATTAGTTGAAATAACTATATTAGGCATAAACTAAATATTTACATGCTAAAATATATAGAATATTGGGGATGGTCAAAAATCACATGTCTACACAACGTGTAAACAAAGGAGTAGATATAGAAAAATATTCTCAACAACCTTGGAAGCCAAATGCAGCTCCTTTGCCAATTCCAAAAAAAAGTTCAAGATGCCTGATATCCCAAAGTACGATGGGACAATTGATCCACGAGATCACGTAACTTCATTTACAACCGGTGTGAAGGGAAACGACTTGAACAAGCAAGAGATTGAATCAGTATTGGTCAAAAAATTTGGTGAAAAACTCACGAAAGGAGCATTGACATGGTATTTTCTTTTACCTAAAATTTCCATTCATTCTTTTGCTGAGCTTGCAGATTCATTTATAAAAGCACACTCGGGAGCTCAAAAAGTCATAAAAAAGAAAGAAGACATTTTCAAAATAAAACAAGGAGATACAGAGCTACTTAGGGAATCCGTAGACAGGTTCCAACATGAAAGGATGATGTTGCCACGTGTACCTGACAATTGGGCGGCTATGGCATTTGCAAGTAATTTAAATGAAAAAAGCTCGGAAGCCACGAGGAGACTCAAGAAAAGCTTACGAGAATTTCCCTCAACATCTTGGAATGATGTTTACAACAGGTATAACACGAAGCTACGGATAGAAGAAGACACTATCACTGAACCCCGAAAAAATGAAAGGGTAAGTTCTAGGCGGCCAGAAACAGAAAAAGGTTTCGGTAAAAATAGGTATGAACCTTATATGGGACCAGCAGGAAGGGATTCATGTGTAAAACAAGAGAATCCAAGGTATGATTCCAGATCAAAAGACAAAGATTCAGGTTCGTCGTCTCGGTTCGGGAATGAACTAGATATGCGGGATACGCGAGACAATGACAGAAGCTCAAAGGAGAAAATTGGAGGGTACAGTTTTAATATTAGCACATCCGAGTTGGTGGCTGTTTTAAGAAGCATAGGAGACAAAGTGTGGTGTCCAAAATAAATGAGATCGAATCCAAATAGGAGAAACCTTGATTTTTGGTGCGAGTTCCACAACGATTACGGTCACAAAATAGCAGATTGCAGACTATTGCAAGGTGAAGTAGAGCACCTATTAAAGCAAGGATACTTAACCGAATTGTTTAGCGAAAAAGGTAAACGAGCATATATGAAGAATATGTAGGAACCTCCGAAACCTCCATCGTCAAAAAGAACAGTTAATTTCATAAGTGGAGGGGAGGAGAACAACGACGTAACATATACGATAGCAAAGAAGGTGTCAAAATTCACAGTCACCCACAGTAAGCGAGTTCGTCAAGTTTTAGAAGAAGATAGTATAACATTTGATGATGCAGTCGTGGATGGCATGGTGAACCCACATAGTGATGCACTGGTAATATCTTTACTTGTACATGATACTAACGTAAACGAGTTTTGATTGATCTAGGTAGTTCTGTAAATATCATTCTTTTAAGAGTGATAAATGAGATGCAAACCGATGATAAATTGGTGCCCAAAGCATGGACCTTGTCTGGTTTTGACAACTCAAGCGTTGTGACAAAAGGGGAAATAATACTTACTACATTCGTAGAAGGAGTAGTTAAAGATACTAAATTCTAAGTGATAGATATGGACATGGATTACAATATGATTCTCAGCAGACCGTGGTTTCATGAGATGGATGTTGTTCCATCTACTCTACATCAGGTTATCAAGTTCCCTTCACAATGGGGAATTAGACAAATCCGTGGAGATCAACAAGCTTCCCGAAGCATTAACTCAGTGGCAGATTCAAGTGCGAAAAATGACAAAAATTAGCAATTACAGAATTCAGTTGAGGATTTTGCAACACAAGCCTCAACATTGGATGGACAAACGGATGTAGACTCAAGGCCTGATACTATTCAAGAACCAGAAGAAAATGAAAATATCAAAACAACAATCGAGGAACTGGAAGTTGTAGTGTTATTCGTACGTTGGCCGGACATAAATGTTACACCTCGTACTTTAGTATTAGGCGAGGCAAAAATGAGCCGTTCGATTAGAATGAGTCGTTCAGATGCATATGTGCCTGCTGTGTAAATGTGCTGCATGCATTCTCCAGTGGCTCATGTCAAGTAGTTTTGCCTAATAAACTAATTATGTACCTCTATTGTCTTGCTTTTCATGATCGCTAAAGCAATCAATGGACTAAAGGATGATCTTTAGTTTGGTAAAAGTCTTGCAATAAATCCAGTAGTGGAAAATCTCTATCCTATCATGTATATAACTATGCAATTTTACAGTATCTAATCTGTAACTCTTTATTCTCTGGACCATTTTTCATGCATATTTATGAATTGGAGCTGCCGTTTATTTTTAGTGATGTTTATATGCTACACAATGATGTTGATTTAGAATTCTTCAAGTTTGAGGTGCATGAGGAATATTCCAGGTAAATCTCCATAGGTGTGAACTATACCAGTATTATGGAAACAAGTTTTACATCCCAGAAGCAAATTTCTTAGAGAGAAACAATAGAATCTTTGAAGGCAAACATAGAAACATACATAGCATGAAAGACAAGCGTGTTTCTGTGCTAGCTTTTTGTTGCAACATGGACTTTAATTTGTAAATGATGTAGGTTTTATGTTAGAAAAGATAGAGGCTTTGCACACTTTGTAAGTTTTGACCCATTGTCTTAGAGCTGTATATACATTTATAAAATATCATTAATTAACAAAAAAAACTACTGATAACTTGGAGGAAATTGTTTCACATTTGAGAGAAGCTGAAAATTCAAGTTCAAATATTTTATTAGATCTACCTAGTTTAGTGGTATAACTATAAGATGAAAACTTTCAAGTGAATCTATTGATAACTTATGTTAGTTTGATGATTAAGTTATTGACATTTCTTGTATGGTTAATTTATAGCTCATATGCATTTGTGATGGATTCTTTTTGGGTTATGACGCGTATGAATCGATATGTGGCGTATGAATCGATATGTTATGAATAAGTTCATGAGTAATTTTGGTTTTGCGTTTTGAGTATATGACTGTGTTATTATAAGACTCCGAAAGTTTAACAACCTTGATACCATTAGATATTATGTTAGTGTGGTATTTTCTTTTAAGTGAAGTATTTTCGTAAAATTTATAGAAGTATAATTTTGGATAGTTACCATTATTACTTGTCATGACCCCGGTTCGCCCTCCGTGAACCATCGTGACGGCATCTAGTCTCTACGACTAGGTAAGCCTAAAATGCGGAAGATAACCAAATTCGTGGAAGAAAACAATTTAAAACAGAATAGAGTAATAAAACAACGTTTAAAAGTACCGCCCGACATACACAATATTTAACTCTCAAAAAGAAAATACATATGCCCAAACCCGGAAACCTATGAATCGCAAGCTAAGGATACTATATAGTGCTCTAATTCCAGAATAGTCTACAACAAGGTAAATACAGAAGGGCTCTAACTACACGAGAGAATGGAGAGAGACTCCTCGGTCTGCGGATGCGGAAGATATACCTCGAAGTCTCCGAAGGGTCGCCTCGCCTCAAGGATGGTAAGTCTGAGTCGAAGTACCTGGATCTGCACATGAAAAACATGCGCAGAAAAGGCATGAGTACACCACAGCGGTACTCAGTAAGTGCCAAGCCTAACCTCGATCGGGTAGTAACGAGGAAGGTCAAGGCTCTACTGAGGTTAAATAAAATATAAAGTTCGATAGTGTAGAATAGAGCAGTATAAATAAGTACATCAGTAAAAGTAACACAGGTTATAAAGGGAAACAATAACTATTACAGAGACAAGGTAAACACAGAAAGAAATATGGTTCATCACCAAAATAACAATCGGGGATCTCCCAGGATACCGTCCTGTAGTCCTAAATATAGATATCCAATGGATCTCCCAGGATCCCGTCCCGTAGTCCAACTCATAGTGCGCGGGGATCTATCAGAATCCCGTTCCGTAGTCCCAAATGTAAATACCCAGTACTGGAGGAATCTACCGGGTGCATTCCCGTAGTTCCATATAACCATGCAGGGGGATCTACCAGAATCCCACATCCGTAGTCCCAAATGTAAACAGACAAGGAGGGAGCTACCGGAATCCCACATCCGTAGTCCCAATGTAAATACACAGCAGCAATAGGAAAAATATTCAGAAATGTCAAATTTCATATTAAGGCAAACAAGTAATTCTAGCCTACCATGCTACACAGAATTCAGGTAAGGCAGTTTGAGCAAATACAACAATTTAATCACTTAGACGTGCTTTCCTAAGCTAACAACAGGCTTAATAGTGCAAGTAATAAAAACAGGAAAGGAAACATACTAGTAATTACTTAATGAAAACCGGATTTCCAACAATTAGCACAAGTACGCACTCGTCACCTCACGTACAAGGCATTTCAATTACCAAATATACCAAATCCTAAGGGGAAGGTCTACCACATAAGGTTAGGCAAGCCACTTACCTCGAACTAGCTCAAATCAATCTGAAGCCACGCTCTTGCCACGAGTACTCGACTCCAAATGGCCCGAATCTAGTCAATTCAATTTCATAATGTAAATAACACTTCAAGTAACTGATTCTACAAAGAAATTCTAAGCTAATACGCGAAATTAGGTAAAATGACCAAAACGCCCCTCAGGCCCACATCTCAGAATCTGGTGAAATATACATTTCCAGAATCCTCATACTCTCACGAGTCTATACATAACAAGAACACTGAAATCGGAGCTCAATTGACCCCTCGAATACACATTTTAAAGTCTCTTAATCTCAAGCCCTAATTACCCATTTTTTCCCAAAATATTTCACCACTAATTAGGTCTTTAATTACATATACAAGAGTTATGAAGTCAAAGATATTAACTCCAAGTGATTCCCCTTTGGTTCCCTCAAATATCACCCTCAAAAGCATCAATCCCGTTCAAAATTGGTGGAAAAATGAAGAAGGGCCGCGATGGCTATTTAAATACTGCCCAGGTATTCCTTCTTCGCGAACACGGAAGGCCCCTCGCTTTCGCGAAGCACAATTTCACTTGGGCCCAGATTTATTCATCGCGAACGCGATGCCCAGGACGCGAACGCGATTCACAACTTCCTCCTCCTACACGAACGCGGGAAAGCCATCGCGAACGCATATGTATAGAACTCCCAGCTTTGTGTACGCGGGAGACACTTCGCGAACACGAAGTACAAATTACTCACCAGCCCCAACTCCTCTTCGCGAACGCGAGACCCCACTCACGAACGCGAAGAAGGAAACCAGAACTAATTGCTGCAATATTTTCTACAATTTCCTAAATTCACAGTCACCGTTGAGCATCTGAAACACACCCGAGGCCCTCGGGACCTCAACCAAACCTACCAAAATATCCCATAACATCATTCAAACTTGTTCCAACCTTTGGAATGCTCAAAACAGCATCAAAACACCAATTTAGCATCGGATTCAAGCCGAAGAACTTCAAAACTCTCAAAATACGCTTTTGATCAAAAAGTCTATCAAACCTCGTCCGAATGACCTGAAATTTTGCAAATGCGCCACATTCAACACTATAGAGCTACTCCAACATTCAGAATTCTATTCCGACCCTCGGATCAAAATCGCACTATCGAACCGGAAACTTCAAAAATTCAACTTTCATCATTTCAAGCCTAAATTGGCTACGGACCTCCAAAACACAATCAGAACACGCTCCTAAACCCGAAATCACCCAACGGAGCTAACAGAACCATCGGAATTCCATTCTGAGGCCATCTTCACACTATTATGACTATGGTCAAATTTCCAAAAATTAAGCTCTCATTTAGGGACTAAGTGTCCCAAAATTCTCCGAAACTCCAAATAAACCCTCCCGACAACTCACAATAGCAGAAACAAACACGGGGAAAGCAGTTAATAGGGGATTGGGGCATTAATTCTTAAGACGACTGGCCAGGTCGTCACATCCTCCTACACTTAAACATTTGTTCGTTCTCGAAAGAGCATAGAGACATACCTAAAATAGTGAAAAGATGAGGGTAACGACTGTGCATATCCTGCTTGGTCTCCCAGGTCACCTCCTCGACCGGCTGATCCCGTCACTGAACCTTCACTGATGCAATATTCTTTGACCTCAGCTTTCGAACCTGCCTATCCAATATTGCCATTGGCTCCTCAACATAAGATAGATCCTTGTCCAACTGGACTGAACTGAAATCCAACACGTGCGACGGATCACCGTTATACCTTCGGAGCATCGAAACATGAAATATTGGATGAACTCATGCCAAGCTGTGAGGTAAGGCAAGCTCATAAGCAACCTCCCCAACGCGCCTCAATATCTCAAAAGGGGTATTAAATCTCGGACTCAACTTTCCTTTCTTCCCGAATCTCATAATGCCCTTCATAGGCAAAACCCGAAGCAGAACCCGCTCTCCAACCATATAGGAAACATCACAAACCTTCCAGTCCGCATAACTTTTCTGTCAGGACTGGGCTGTACGGAGTCTATCCAGAATAACCTTAACCTTCTCCAAAGCATCTTGAACTAAGTCTGTGCCCAATAATCTGGCCTCACCCGGCTTAAACCAACCCATCGGGGATCTACACCGCCTACCATATAAAGTCTCATACGGTGCCATCTGAATGCTGGACTGATAGCTGTTGTTGTTAGCAAACTCTGTCAATGGCAAGAACTGATCCCAAGACCCACCAAACTTAATCACACACGCACGGAGCATATCCTCAAGAATCTGAATAGTGCTCTCGGACTGTCCGTTCGTCTAAGGGTGAAATGCTGTACTCAACTCCACCAGGTACCTAACTCATGCTGAACGACCCTCCAGAATCGTGATGTGAACTGAGTACCTCTATCTCAAATGATGGAAACTGGAATACCATGCAGACAAACAATCTCCCAGATATAGATCTCCGCCAACCGCTCCAAAGAATAAGTAGTACACATAGGAAAAAAGTGAGCGGACTTGGTCAACCGATTCACAATCACCCAAATAGCATCGAACTTTCTCAAAGTCCGTGGGAGCCCAACTATAAAGTCCATGGTGATCCGCTCCCACTTTCACTCAGGAATCTCTATCTGCTGAATCAACCTACCCAGTCTCTGGTGCTCATACTTCACCTGCTGACAGTTAAGGCACTGAGCAATAAATCCAACTATATCTTTCTTCATCCGCCTCCGCCAGTAGTGTTATCTCAAATCCTGATACATCTTCGCGGCACCCGGATGAATGGAATACCACGAATTATAGGCCTCCTCTAGAATCAACTACTGAAGCCCATCAACATTGGGTACACAAATCCGACCATGCATCCTCAATACACCGTCATCATCAATAGTCACATCTCTGGCGTCACCCTGCTGAACCTTGTCCTTGAGAACAAGCAAATGAGGGTCATCATACTGACGCTCCCTAATACGATCAAATAAGGAAGACCGAGAAACCACACAAGCTAGAACCTGACTGAGCTCCGAAAGATCCAATATCACAAACTGGCTGGCTAAGGCCTGAACATCCATCACCATAGGCCTCTCCGATGCTGGTAAATAAGCCAAACTCCCCAAATTCTCTGCCCGACAACTCAAGGCATCGGCTACCATACAAAATAGTGATATCATAGTCCTTCAGCAACTCTAACCACCTCATCTAGCACAAATTTAGATCCTTTTGCTTGAACAGGTGCTGCAAGCTCCGATGATTAGTATAAATCTCACAAGGGACACCATACAAATAATGACGCTAGATCTTTAGGCGTGAACAATGGCAGCTAACTCAAAATCGTGGATCAAATAATTCTTCTCATGTACCTTCAACTATCTGGATGCGTAGGCGATCACCCTACCGTCCTACATCAACACCGCTCCGAGGCCAATCCTCGAGGCATCACAATAGACCGTATAAGACCCCAAACCTGTAGGTAGTATCAAAATTGGGGCTGTAGTCAAAGCTGTCTTGAGCTTCTGAAAGCTTTCCTCACACTCTTTCGTCCACTGGAATGGAGCACCCTTTTGGGTCAGTCTGGTCATAGGGGCTGCAATCGATGAAAACCCATCAGCAAAACGATGGTAGTAACCCGCCAAGCCTAGGAAACTACGGATCTCTGTAGCTGAGGATGGTCTGGGACCAACTCTGCACGGCCTCTATTTTCTTCGGATCCACCTGAATATCCTCACTCGATACTACGTGGCCTAAGAATGCCACGGAATCCAACCAAAACTCACATTTCGAGAACTTAGCATTTGAATTCTTTTCTCTCAAGGTCTGGAGCACTATACTCAGGTGCTGCTCATGGTATTCCAACTTCGGGAATACACATGAATATCATCAATAAAGACAATGACGAACGAGTCAAGATATTGCCGGAACACACTGTGCATCAAATGCATAAATGTTGTTGGGGCATTGGTCAGCCCAAATGACATAACAAAGAACTCGTAATGACCATATCGAGTCCTGAAAGCAATCTTTAAGATATCTGGCTCCCGAATCTTCAACTGATGGTAACCTGAGCGCAAGTCAATCTTAGAAAACCCCGTGAACCCTGAAGTTAGTCAAACATATCATCAATACGAGGCAAAGGATAACGATTCTTAACTGTAACTTTGTTCAACTGGCGATAATCAATACACACACGCATAGAACCATCTTTTTTCTTCACAAACAAGACAGGAGCACCCCAAGGTGATACACTGGGCCAAATAAAACCCTTATCAAGCAATTCTTGTAACTGATCCTTCAAATCCTTCAAATCCTTCAACTCGGGAGGAAGCATACGATACGGAGGAATAGAAATGGGCTGAGTGCAGGCAACAAATCAATGCCAAAATCAATATCTCTATCAGGCGGCAAGCGTGGAAGATCAGCTAGAAACAGATCGGGAAAATCCTATACTATTGGAACTGAATCAACTGAAGGGGTATCAATACTATCATCTCTCATATAGGCTGAGTACGCATCACACCCCTTCTTAACCATACACCGATCTTTAAGAAAAGAAATGACTCTAATGGGAGTGTGATCTAAATTACCCCTCCACTCAACACGTGGTACACCTGGCATAGCCAGCGTCATGGTCATGGAATGACAATCAAGAATAGCATGATGGGGCGACAACCAGTCCATGCCCAGGATAATATCAAAATCTACTATGCTAAGCAACAATAAATCGACTCTGGTCTCAAAACCACTAAGAGCAACCAAACACGACCGATAAATGTGGTCCACGGCAAGAGAATCTCCCACAGGAGTAGAAACAAAAACAGGGGAACTCAAAGAATCCCGAGGTACACCAAAATGCAAAGCAAAATAAGAAGACACATAAGAATAAGTGGAGCCTGGATCGAATAGAACGATGCATCTCTGTGACAAACCAGTATAATACCTGTGATGATAGAATTGGAGGCAACAACCTCGGTATGGGCAGGAAGGGCAAAATATCTGGACTGTCCTCCCCTTCTAGGGTTACCTCTACCTCCCCGACCTCCACCTCTGACTGGCTGAGCAGGTGGGGTAGCAACTGGAGTTGTAACCATAACCTGAGAACTCTGCGGGGCACGCGGTGGCTGAGAAGCCTGTGGAGGTGCACTCATCCCAAGTCTGGGGAAATCCCTCACCATATGGCGTGTGTTGCCACACTCAAAAAAAGCTTTGGGAGGACATGGTGGTTGTGACTAGATCGGGCTAGGTCTGCTGGACTAACCTCTGAAAGCACCCCACGTAGGAGACGCGCTAGATACCAGAGGTGCAGAATAAGGTTCCTAAGGTCTAGGAGGAGCTGGGATACCACTGGCTGCTGGAAGAGCTGAATAAACATGGCGACTCATATAACCCCTACCATGACGGCCTGCAGCTGGGGCACGGGCACTAGAATAATGGCCCGAGTCTTGAGACCTCTTGGCCTCCCTCTCCTTTCTCTCCCTATCATGCATACCCTCAATCCTCCTAGAAATTCTCACCAGCTACTGATAAGAAATATCCATCTCTAACTCACGAGCCATGCTAGACCTGATATTAGGAATAAGGTCCTCAATAAACCAGCGAACCCTTTTGCGAACAGTAGAAACCAAGGCTAGTGCGTGCCTAGCCAAACTAGTGTAACAGACAACATACTCTGAGACAGTCATAGCACCCTGGTGCAAATGCTCAAACTCTGCATGCCATGCATCCTTGAGGCTCTAAGGAACATACTCTCTCAGAAACAGATCTGAAAACTGAGTCCAAGTTAGTGAAGTAGCATCATCCAGACTGTCTATCTCATAGGTGCGCCACCACTCATAGGCGGCTCCTCGAAGCTGGAAAGTAGTGAAGGAAACCCTGCTCGACCCTGATAAACACATGGTACGAATAATGCGGTAACACTCATCTAGAAATCCCAGTGCATCATCCGATGCTAGACCACTGAATACAGGAGGCTTGTACTTCTTGAACCTCTCAAGCCTCAGCTGCTCATCCTCGGAAGCTGCTGCCCTATCCTCGGGCTGATCTCGGACTGTAGACTGTATAGGAATAATCTCAAGGACCTGCTCAACATGCACTCGCTGCTCAAGAGTGCGGGCGGCGGGAGTTTGTGCCCCTCCCCCGGCCTGAGATGTAGCTGCAGAAAGGGGAAGCAACCCTGCCTGAGCCAAAGTGGTGTACATGCTCATGAACTGTGCCAGAGTCTCCTGAAGTGCTGGAGTAGTAGTAGCAGTAGGAGTATCAGGTGCCTGTACTCCGGCTGGAACTGCTGATGGTACCTCAGTGGCAGCTCGCGTAGGTGCTCTGGCAGCACCACGTGTGCGTCCTCGGCCTCTACCCGGACCCTGGCCTCAGACGACTGCACTAGGGGGCGCAGGTGCCAGATCATCTTGGGTAGCGCGTGACCATCTATAAGAGAATAGAAGACAGAAGTTTAGAATTGTGATATCAAAATATCGCACGACAAGGAAATCAAATGAAGTGGAACTTTCCTAACAGTTACATAGCCTCTCGTAGATAAGTACATACGTCTCCATACCGATCAGTGAGACTCTAATAAACCGACTTGTGATTCATCACTTCTATGAACCTAGAGCTCTAATATCAACTTGTCATGACCCCGTTTCGCCCTCTGTGAACCATCGTGATGGCACCTAGTCTCTACGACTAGGTAAGCCTTTAATGCGGAAGATATCCAAATTCGTGGAAGAAAACAATTTAAAACAGAAATAGAGTAATAAAACAACGTTTAAAAGTGCCGCCCGACATACATAATATTGAACTCTCAAAAAGCTAATACATATGCCCAAAACCCGAAAACCCATGAATCACAAGCTAAGGATACTACATAGTGCTCTAACTCCAGAATAGTCTAAAACAAGGTAAATACAGAAGGGTTGTAACTACAAGAGAGAATGGAAAGAGACTCCTCGGTCTGCGGACGCGGCAGATATACCTTGAAGTCTCCGAAGGGTTGCCTCGCCTCAAGGATGATGAGTCTGAGTCGAAGTACCTGGATCTGCACATGAAAAACATGCGCAGAAAGGGCATGAGTACACCACAACGGTACTCAGTAAGTGCCAAGACTAACCTCGGTCGGGTAGTGACGAGGAAGGTCAGGGCCCTACTGAGGTTAAATAAAATATAAAGTTCGATAGTGTAGAATAGAGCAGCATAAATAAGTACATCAATAAAAGTAACACGGGATATAAAGGGCAACAACAACTATTTCAGAGACAAGGTAAACACAGAAAGAAATACGGTTCAGCACCAAAATAACAATCGGGGATCTCCTAAGATACTGTCATGTAGTCCCAAATATACATATCCAATGGATCTCCCGGGATCCCATCCCGTAGTCCAACACAAAGTGCGCGGGGATCTATCGGAATCCCGTTCTGTAGTCCCAAATGTAAATACCCAGTACTGGGGGAATCAACCAGGTACATTCTTATAGTTCCATATAACCGTGCAGGGGGATCTACCAGAATCCCACATCCGTAATCCCAAACGTAAACAGATAAGGGGGAAGCTATCGGAATCCTACATCCGTAGTCCCAATGTAAATACACCGCAGCAACAGGAAAAATATTCAGAAATATCAAATTTCATATTAAGGCAAACAAGTAATTCTAGTCTAGCATGCTGCACAGAATTCAGGTAAGGTAGTTTGAGCAAATACAATAATTTAATCACTTAGACATGCTTTCCTAAGCTAACAGCAGGCTTAATAGTGCAAGTAATAAAAATAGGAAAGGAAACATACTAGTAATTACTTAATTAAAAACCGGATTTCCAATAATTAGCACAAGTACGCACTCATCACCTCACGCACACGACATCTCAATTTCTAAATATACCAAATCCTAAGGGAAAGGTCCCCCACACAAGGTTAGGCAAGCCACTTACCTCGAACTAGCTCAAATCAATCTGAAACCACGCTCTTGCCACGAGTACTCGACTCCAAATGGCCTGAATCTAGTCAATTCAATTTCATAATGTAAATAACACTTCAAGTAATTGATTCTACAAAGAAATTCTAACCTAACACGCAAAATTAGGTAAAATGACCAAAATGCCCCTCGGACCCACGTCTCGGAATCGGGTAAAATTTACATTTTCAGAATCCTCATACTCTCACGAGTCTATACATAACAAGAATACTAAAATCAAAACTCAATTGACCCCTCGAATACCCTTTTTAAAGTCTCATAATCTCAAGCCTTAATTACCCATTTTTTTCCAAATTTTTCGCCACTAATTAGGTCTTTAGTCACATATAAACGAGTTATGAAGTCAAAAATATTACCTCCAAGTGATTCCCCTTTGGTTCCCTCAAAAATCACTCTCAAAAGCTTCAATCCCGTTCAAAAATGGTGGAAAAATGAAGAAGGGTCGCGGATGGCTATTTAAATACGGCCCAGGCATTCCTTCTTCGCGAACGGGGAAGGCCCCTCGCATTTGCGAAGCACAATTTCACTTAGGCCCAGATTTCTTCATCGCGAACGCGATGCCCTGGACGCAAACGCGATTCACAACTTCCTCCTCTACACGAACACTGGAAAGCCATCGCGAACGCGAGACCCCACTCACGAATGCGAAGAAGGAAACCAGAACTGACTGCTGCAATATTTTCTGCAATTTCCTATGTTTCAAAAATGACCCGTTGAGCATCCGAAACACACCCGAGGCTCTCGGGACCTCAACCAAACCCACCAACATATCTCATAACATTATTCAAACTTGTTCCAACTTTGGAACAATCAAAACAGCATCAAAACACCAATTTAGCATCGGATTCAGGCCTAAGAACTTCAAAACTCTCAAAATACGCTTTCGATCAAAAAATCTATCAAACCTCGTCCGAATGACCTGAAATTTTGCACACACGTCACATTCAATACTACGGAGCTACTCCAACTTCCGAAATTCCATTCTGACCCTCGGATGAAAATCTCACTATCGAACCGGAAACTTCAAAAATTTAACTTTCGGCATTTCAAGCCTAAATTGGCTACGGACCTCCAAAACACAATTCGAACACGCTCCTAAATCCGAAATCACCCAACGGAGCTAATGGAACCATCGGAATTCCATTCCGAGGCCATCTTCACATTGTTCCGACTAAGGTCAAATTTCCAAAACTTAAGCTCTCATTTAGGGACTAAGTGTCCCAAAACTCTCCGAAACTTCAAATAAACACTCCCGACAGCTCACACTAGCAGAAAAAATACGGGGGAAAGCAGTTAATAGGTGATCGGGGTATTAATTCTTAATACGGCCGGCCGGGTCGTCACATCACTATTTTCAGATATGATAAATTATACACATAATATAAGAAAGTTTATGAGATTTTATTTATTGTAAAGATATGAATTAATTTTTTTACAATAAAAGAAGGTTATCTTTCTACTATTTCAAGAATTAAGTGTACGAAAATTTTACTCTCAATATAAGATTAGGAAAATTAAAAGTTGGAGAAAATATGTGCATTTTTTTACATGAATGTTTTAATGAAATAATAAGTGTATGTATTTATTTTGTATGGTACCACATGACCATGATAGTAAAGTATATTATAATATGATATATAAAGTGTATTAAAAGTGAGTAGTATTTTAAGTAATTTGGGATAATTTTTAATTATGTGAATGAAGATTTTGTTATGGATTGCCACATGGCATTAAGCTTGGCCAAGGTGGCACTAATGTGTGTCGCACCTCCTTTTTCCGCCCCCGTGAGGGGCGTAGGGAGTTTTCTCCAATTAAAGGACAGTCGAAACGGGATTTGTTTGTTTGTTTCAGAGTCGCCACTTGGGAATTTTAAGGCGTCCCAAGTCACCAATTTTTATCCCTGAATCGAGGAGAATATGACTCTGTTTATTATTCTGCGAACCAGAAATCCGGATAAGGAATTCTGTTAACCCGGGAGAAGGTGTTAGGCATTCCCGAGTTCCGTGGTTCTAGCACGGTCGCTCAACTGTTATATTTGGCTTGATTATTTTGATTTATTAAATACATTTTTATTGCATGATTTTATTGTTACCGCTTCTATTTAAATTGTTTATAATTAAAGACCCTTCTTCGAATCGAATCACGCGTACGTGTATTCGTTTTATATATTAATATTTTTTAACGTGAAAATCGTGTCACGCGTACGTATACACAATATAATAATTATTATTTATTTTTTTTCGAAATTTTTTATTATAAAAAAAAGACTTAAGTTCGAAATTGTGCTAAAAATAAAATTAAGAATGTCCGTCGCTCTTGTATCATTAAATATTGAACCGCACATCTCGAGTTATATGAAATTAATAATGATATTCTCCGAGAAATCCCTTTTATTAAATATTCGATCGAAGTTGCGCGAACGCATAATCCGAATTGCCTTTAGAAATATAATTAGGTTACGCGAACGTATCCCTAATCACAAAAATATTCTTGATGGTAGTATAAATTTGTTTACAAATTGTTTATTATATCCACTTATTTTTATATGAAAGCCATAGAGAAACATTGATTTAGACGTCTCTATATTTCTTGAAAAAGCATTCAAAAGTTATTATGTGTTCACCGCAAATCTTATTTTACGCATATGAATTATATTCCTCCAAGCCATTCAAATTTTAAAGAATTAATGATATGAAAAAGAAACAAACAACAGGTAACTAAAAAATACTATCATTTTTTATCGTGGATACAACATTAATATATCCAAAAATCGAATCGCATATAAAAATGGAAAAAGAATTAATTTGATAAACAAATTAATAGTTCCTGAAGAATTTTCATTGTTTCATTTAAGGCGAACTCTTCTTCTATATATCTTTTACATAAAATGCCACGATTCGTTTATAAATCCTATGTCCTTCTTATGTATTTGTTTTAGTCCAAAGTTGCAATGGTTTGGTTAATGTTTGCAATGGAAGATAAGAGTCAAGTTGATAAGAAAGAGAACTATTATACAAATTGATTCAATAAAATTACATCACATGCAATATAGTTATACGTTTGAACCATTCCTAATATTGTATCAACTCACCTTCCACATATGATTATATATATACTCATCATCATGCTATATATGAACATACAACTTATATCAATCTAAAAAATCAGATTTTTTACAAGATATACTAATAATGTAATTTATTGATACTTCCATTCTACTTTGCATTTAGCTAACAATATTACGGGATGTAATTAATGGCCCATTTTATGCCATGTTCGCTACCTTGATATTTTAATCATGACTTCACTTAATGAAAATTCCGAAATAGATGATATTATTACAACACTTAAACGAATTTTAAGAGGTAACAATTATCTTATATTCATTACGCCAAACGTACTACTATATTAATCAACTGAAACAAAACCAAATTTTTAACTAATGAACTTGAATGAATGGAAAACAGAATTATAATTCCCGAACTTCATTAATTTGTCATGTTGAAGCTTTTCGTGACATGAATTTACAGATATGTACCTGATATTGGAAGCAAAAGAAAATGATGATGAGAATCAGCAGCAATAATAACAGTACAATAGCAACAACTGCCCAGCAATAGTAACAACCCAGTAACAGACCGGTGGAGTAGTAATCCCAAAAACAAAAGCTTTAAGTTTTAAATGAAACAACAACCATTAATACTAATTTCAAACAAAGAAAGAAAGCAGTAGATTTTTTAGCTTTTATTTTTATTTTTGAAAGCTTAAATATTTTTTCGGAATTTTTCTCTCTTCTATTCTCTGTCCGTTTTTTCTCTCTATCTGTATTCTTGTTATCTCTTCTTTTGTCTTCAAGACTTCCCATATATATAATCCCATCCCATAAATCTTTTAATCAATTAAATCAATACTTTTTCTCTACCCAACCCATTATCTTTCCACTCATCCCCATTACATTAAATAAACATATCACACCACCCCATTATATTTTGTCCCCCATGCTTTAATTAAAATAATGCAAGATTCCCCTTTAATTTAAATCTTGTCCCCCCTTTATATTAAATAATCATATCACAACCCACCCCATTTCATTTTGTCCCCCATGCTTCAAATAAACAATTTCAAAATGTACAATTCCTAAACTACCCCTTCCGACCTTACTGAAATTACCAAACTACCCCTGAACGTATTACAAATTTACCAAACTACCCATCAGCTATAACACATCAATTAATCAAACTTAACCAAAATATAGACAATATGATCAATTTCTAACAATGTTCAAACAACAATATGAACATGGATGAACATCATAACAACAATATCACATGAACACGATTTTAACAACATTTCAACAACAAATCACATGAACACAAATTGAACAACAAAGAACAACTAAAATTTGATTGAACAATATTTTAGCAACAAACCTATTTTCGGATTTAAACAACAACAACAAACAAGTATATTTAGATTTCTAACTTCAATCATATTGAACTTAAAATCAACTACTAACAACATTACAACAAACAATTCTTATATTAAACTTTAAACAAGATTATGAGACCAATTCAAGAAATAATCATAAATGGTAAACAAGAAATCAAACTATACAAATTTCGGATTCAAGATCAACCAAACAAAGTATGAACATGAATGAAAATATACAATAACAATAACAAACAAACTTTGTTCAAACTTTGAATTAAACTTAAACAAAACAAATAAACATATTCAAATCACTAATCTTCAAATAATCAACTAATCTTTCTTAAATTAAATCCAACGAAACTTATAACAAAGATGCATGATCCAAAAATTAAAACCAAAACATAACTTCACATTAAATCACTAAATTAAAACCAACTTCAAAAAATGAATACGAATTAAATCTATATTAACAACAAACAACGGATTTAAACGATTTAAACTAACACCTTTCTACATTAAAACTAAATCCTCTTAAAATTAATAAAACAAACTGAAAATAATTAAATTAAATCTTCAACTTAAATCTAACAACAATATAACTAAACTAACAATTTTTATCTAAAACAAAATAAGAAAAATAAAGCAAACTTATGCTAATTCAAAATCTGAAAATATCAAACAAATTATGGACGTAATAGAACTTAGAATAACTAACCGTGAATGTCCAACGACGAACATCGAACGAACTCTAAACGAAACCAACGAACTTGGGCATAAACGGACTTGAAGACGACAAAGAAACAAGCATCATTTGAGGTGAAAGATGAAGAAAAACGCAGCAAGAAGCAGCTGGAACGGAGCAGCAGTAGCGCGATGGAGTTGGGCTTCGATGAAGAAGAAACAGCGGCGTCCATGGATGTCGAGCTCAAGCTTGAGCTCGACGAAGAGGACGAAGGCAGACCCGGCGAGAAGCAGCTGGAGCAGAAACGTGAGCAGCAGCAGCAATGGTGAAGCTGAAGACGCAGCGACGCAGCAACACGACGGAGCGACAATGGAGCTCGTTTTTGGGCTGGTTTCGAGCAGCTCTCATTGCTGCGTTTTGGAGAACGGAGCAGCTTGGTCGCTTGGACTTGAAGTTGAGAAGATGGAAGTAGAAGGCCCTCCATGGATGACGAAGGAACAGCAGTAGCAGCTGCAACGACTGGAAGAAAACGCAGCAACAATGGCGGACGTGAAGCTACTCCAATGGTCATTTGGTTTCGACAACGGGAAATGGGGGGAGAAAGCAGCCATGGCTACTCGTGTTGGGGTCGATGGGACGATGGAGAATGTCGTGTGTGTGTGTGTGTGTGTTGAGGTGGTGGAGGCGTGAGGAAGGGCAGCCATGGGAGATGGAGAATCTTGAGGAAGAAGAAGAAGATAGGAGGGGTGGGGGCAGATGACTTCTTAGTTTTTTAGGGTTTTTTCTTCTTTCTTTCTTTTGTTTTGTGTTGTTTGTAAGATAATAGGGGTGTTGGGTTATGGACTGGGTCGACCCAGTTCGAAATGGACTGGGTCGTAGGGAAGATTGGGCCATTTTTTGGGCCTATAGCTTGAAATTGAAGAAGAGGCCCAATTCCGACTTTCTTTATATTTTCGCTCTCTTTTCTTCTTTTGTTTTTCTAAAACTAAATTATAAAAATACTTAAACTATTATTAAGAACTAAATTAAGTTATAAAGGCGCAAATTAACTCCCAATAACAATTAACGCACAATTAAGTATTAATTAAGCATAAAATTGTATATTTGGACATTAAATGCTAAAAATGCAAACGATGCCTATTTTTGTAATTTTTAATTTTTGTAAAACAATTTTAATTACTAACAATTGTAGAATTAAATCATACATGCAAAATGCGACATATTTTTGTATTTTTTATTAATTTAGCGAATAAACACGCACAGACAAATACAAATAATTCTTTTCAAAATATCACAAAATTGCACACCAAAGAAAAATCATTTTATTTTTGAATTTTTTGGGAGTAATTCTCATATTGGGCAAAAATCACGTGCTTACAGCTGCCCCTCTTTGCCCGAAGACACGAAGGGTTTTCGTGCAAAGATAAAGCGAGCGATTTTTTGCCCATCCGAGTACTCCGTTGAAGCATTTTTTTGAAAAATATTTGACCGAACCTTTGCTTCAAAAGTTTTCCTACATATCCTGGGCTAAACAGGAATCAGGTCAATGTAGTTCGGGAAAATTTTGGTAGCTGGGACTACCGTTGGACTGCACTGTTACTGTTGTTGCATGCTATTACTACTGCTTACCGATTTCCTTGTTACAACGTGCTTAAAAGAAAACAAGAAGCTAGGCTAGAGTACAATTTGTTTTTGTTGCCTTGCTTCCTTGTCTGCTTGCATTTCTTCCGGTACTTTTCTTCTTTTGACACATGCACTTGAATTTGTGCTGTGACCTCTTGTTGCAACCTTCTGCTTCCCGGTGCCGGGGAATTTTATTGTTTCCTGCTGGGGATTCCTATTGTAACCCTCTGTTTTATTGTTCTCTGACTTGATCTTGAAATGTATGCCTCTGTTATCTGGGCGGGCTCCCAACTTCAATACTTGAAAATTAAAGACTTGAAATGTATGCCTCTGTTATCTGGGCGGGCTCCCAAGTTCAATGCTTGAAAATTAAAGACTGAAATGTATGCCTCTGTTCTATGGGCGGGCTCCCAACTTTAACAACAAAAATGAATGCCATTCCTCTCTTCAGGCGGGCTCCTGACTTCAACAACAACTTTGAAAATAATTCGCCATTCCTCTCTTCAGGCGGGCTCCTGACTTCCACCAATACATCGCCATTCCTTTCTTTAGGTCGGCAAGATTTCAACAACTTTTTTTTAAAATGCCTTTCCTCTCTTCAGGCGGGCCCCTGACAACAACTTTGAAAATAATCGTCATTCCTCTCTTCAGGCGGGCTCCTGACTTCAAACCATACATCGCCATTCCTTTCTTTAGGTTGGCAAGATTTCAACAACTTTTTTTAAAAATGCCTTTCCTCTCTTCAGGCGGGCTCCTGACAACAACTTTGAAAATAATCGCCATTCCTCTCTTCAGGCGGGCTCCTGACTTCAAACCATACATCGCCATTCCTTTCTTTAGGTTGGCAAGATTTCAACAACTTTTAAAAACGCCTTTCCTCTCTTCAGGCGGGCTCCTGACTTCAAATCATACATCGCCATTCCTTTCTTTAGGTTGGCAAGACTTCAACAACTTTTGACAATGCCTTTCCTCTCTTCAGGCGGGCTCCTGACAACAACTTTGAAAATAATCGCCATTCCTCTCTTCAGGCGGGCTCCTGACTTCAAACCATACATCGCCATTCCTTTCTTTAGGTTGGCAAGATTTCAACAACTTTTTTTTAAAACGCCTTTCCTCTCTTCAGGCGGGCTCCTGACAACAACTTTGAAAATAATCGCCATTCCTCTCTTCAGGCGGGCTCCTGACTTCAAACAATACATCGCCATTCCTTTCTTTAGGTTGGCAAGATTTCAACAACTTTTAAAAATGCCTTTCCTCTCTTCAGGCGGGCTCCTGACAACAACTTTGAAAATAATCGCCATTCCTCTCTTCAGGCGGGCTCCTGACTTCAAACCATACATCGCCATTCCTTTCTTTAGGTTGGCAAGATTTCAACAACTTTTAAAAATGCCTTTCCTCTCTTCAGGCGGGCTCCTGACAACAACTTTGAAAATAATCGCCATTCCTCTCTTCAGGCGGGCTCCTGACTTCAAACCATACATCGCCATTCCTTTCTTTAGGTTGACAAGATTTCAACAACTTTTAAAAACGCCTTTCCTCTCTTCAGGCGGGCTCCTGACAACAACTTTGAAAATAATCGCCATTCCTCTCTTCAGGCGGGCTCCTGACTTCAAACCATACATCGCCATTCCTTTCTTTGGGTTGGCCAGATTTCAACAACTTTTTTTAAAAATGCCTTTCCTCTCTTCAGGCGGGCTCCTGACAATAACTTTGAAAATAATCGCCAATCCTCTCTTCAGGCGGGCTCCTGACTTCAACCGATAAATCGTCATTCCATTCTTTAGGGGGGCTCCTGACTTCAACCATTTTTTTTCAAAAGTGTCATTCCTTTCTTTGGCTGGCACGATTTTAACAACCCTTTTTTTTTTTTTTAAATGTCTTCTTCTTTAATTCTTCATCCTCATTCTCCAGGTGGACGCCTGATTTCTTCTTAAATTTTTTTTTTTCATCCTCATTCTCCAGGTGGACGCCTGACTTTTTCTTTTCTTTTTCCTTCGCTCTGCTTTGTTCTTGCTTGCTGGGGATAATACCACTGTGGGAGTCTCTTTTCTTCCCCTCCTTCAAATTCAATTTTTTTTTTTTTTTCAGAATTTATTTTCGCTCAACATTGCTAAGGATAAAAGTGTTATCTTCTTGGGATAACGTTGTTGAGGATAATGCTGCTGGAGAATTTTATCCCTTCAAATCGATGCTTCATTCTTCTGGAAGCTGCTGAGGATGATAATGGTTTTTTGCTTTTCTGAGCACAAATGTCATCCCTTTGTTCTGTCTACTGGGAAACAACCTCTTTTATTAAAACTTGTTATGCTGGGGGTAAAACTGGTTCAAAGACCACTTCCCTCGAGACTGGTGCTATATTCATTTTACCCTGAATGGGTATCTGACTTCCAGAAAATTTTCCACATGAAAGGAAAATTTTCTGCCCCAGTTTGACAGTCTCCCTTATGGCCTGCATTTCTGTCATCAATGCCACTTCCTTTACCTGTTTCAATTTAAACAAAATTTGTTAGTTTAAAACGCGGTGGTTGGTTGTGATACTCCCACTGGGATGGTTTTCCCTTTTCCCTTCCTTGCTCTGCGTTCCACAACTTGTTGGGGATGATATTATTTGCTGGGGATAATCCTTTTCTGCTGGGGATATCCCTCTTCTTTCGTGGCATGGCTCGGAAACTTGCATTTTCCCGACCTTTTAGTCTCGCATGAATTTCCCAAATCATGCTTATTGTTTTTCTTGTTTTGTCCACGGGCTCTGGTCTTGAGGTTTAATAACCTTTGATTTCGGCAAGGATATCCCTCTTGACACTCGTCAATCCTTTTGCTGGGGATATCTTTCTTGACACTGGCCTCGCGCTTGTTCCTTCCTGACTATATCACTTGGATGTACTAGTCAGATCTTATCTTGGAAAGCTGATGGTCTACTTTGAAGTCATTTCCCACTGGTCTTGACCAAACAGACTCTACTGGGGAAATTTCTATGAAAGGAAAAGATAAAAGGGAACAGAATAAAAGACAAAGGAAAAAATGACTCTTTAACAAAAGAAACTATAAATAAAAACCTATCAAATGAAAACACTGACTCTAATGGTCATGACATGCATATGTGGCCTATCCTTCGTCATCAATCGTCTTTCAAGGTCTTCCCTTGACTATCCCCCATCTGATTCCCAATCTTATTCGACTTGTAGTGCCCGAAGGGTTTTCACTATCAAGCCTCTCTCATTTTGGGTTTTTCTCTCAGCTTTCATCGCCTTATGGTGTCCGTGAAGATTTTCACCGATAAGACTCTCTCATTTATATCACTTTCCAGCTGGGGATTTGGAGTGTTGCCGGTATGATTCTCTCTGCTGGAGATTAGAGTTCTTTCTGCTGTGGAACAGAATGTTATGTTCGTCGGTAAGATTCTCATTTGTCTGACTTGGCATCTTTTGCAGACTGATCAGAAGGTCTTTCTTTGGACCGTAATGTGGGTTTTGGATAGGCTAGAAATAAAGGGTATTAAAGGCTAAAAAAAAAAAAAAATTGGGGTTCAAAATTACAACCTTCGAAATCATATTTATTTACAACAAGCGCAACCCTTGCCCCAGTTTCTTGCTTGGGGATTATTTATTATTATATTTTTTTTAATTTTTTTTTGTTACACTATGCACACCATGCACACTATGCACCCTATGACCGAGCCGTGAAGCGCCTACGTATCCTCTTTGAGGAATCAGGTCAAACGTAGTTCCCAATTCCTTTCATTTGACTTTCTTTTGTTTGTTTTTTTCATTTTTCTTTTTCTTTTTTTCGTTTTTTTTTTGATTTTTTCTTTACCTTCCAGGCTCGTATTTCCTAGTCGTTGCTATTGATTCCGAACGAGGGGTATGAAAGAAAATAAATAAGGCTCAAAAGGGGTAACGAAGGATAAAGTGTTTAGGTAGCAGAATAAAATGCCTTCGTCATTCCAGTCTTCAAAACATGTCAAGTGCAAACAACACAATTGAACATAGATTTATAGTCTCTTCCGATGGTGCTGGACTTGACAATTATGTTAAACACTTGCTTTTTCATTTGTCATTTCTAAAGCACTGTTGGGCGACACTCTCACTCTCATGCACGACCCTCATGCCAATTTGGCGAATCTTGCATTTAACGGTTTTCTTTATGTTTTACTTGCCCCAGTTCCACATGACTCGGGCTTCAAATAATCTCAAACCGTTCTTATTTCCTTTAAATGCTTTGATCACCTTCCCAGGGTTTTATGATTAACTTTATAGACTAGGCCCAAACTGTGTGCGCATGTCATGTCCCTAGAATCGGCATTGAACGAAAATGACAAAAGGACTAAATAAAAAGATGACTGGAAATAATAAAAGACCGGCTTTTGTATTAGACTTCCGGCGAAATGGTTAGAAAAACAAACAAAACAACCAGAATAAAATCTTAACACAACATCAACGAGACTTAAACAAACTGATACGACAAAAATGGAAAGATAAGAAGGTTTGACACAAGACAATATTCGGATTACAACCCTAAGAATAATCCGGATAACAGAAATGACAACAAAATAAACCACCAACAGCTTCTCTCTTGCTAACCAAGGAACGGAGCGTCCTCCCATTTTATCAAAATTGGCATCTTAGCCACTAAGCTTTGCATTAGTATTGCCAAGACCATTATCAGCTTCCATATCATCAACCTCCGTCAACAAGTTCTCGATAGGGTTCGAGTGCTCCATGTTACTGTTATCGATCACAATCCGCCCTTCTTGGATCATTTTCTCTACTTCCCTTTTCAAATTACGACAACTCTCAATGTTGTGCCCTATGACATTGGAGTGGTACGCGCATTGCGCTGCCGGATCAAAGTTTCTTGCATGTGGATCTGGAGTATATGCGGGGAGAGGCTCAATCAAGCCAGCATGCTTTAGCCTTTCAAACAAACTTGCATAAGATACTCCGATAGGGGTGAGAGCCTTTCCTCGTTTCAACAACCTTTCGTTCCTAAATGCTTGATTGGGCCGGAAACCTGATCCAGGGGGCTTCCGGTAGGCTTGTGAGGGTGGATATGCCTTCTGTGGAGCTGGGTATTTGGAAAGTGAAGCCCATCTTTGGGAACCTCGTGGAGAGAAGTAGCATTGGGGAGGGGAGTAGCGTGGACGAGTGATGGAGCTACTCGGGTAGCTAGGAAAGCTGTCATAAGTGGGTTGGGATGGAGAGTATGGGGGATGGGTAATGCCAGAGTTTGAAAAGCTTGGCGGTGGTGGGGGTGGTGCTTTCCCAGTTATCCATGCCTGATACATGTCTGCCACATGTTGTCTAAGCATTTTCACTTCTTCTACCAACCCGTTGTTCTGTTCGACCAATTGTTGTCGGTCATCAGTACCGACCCATCCTGTTTTGATGTTCTGTGTCATTTGCTTTGCAGGGAGGAGTTACCACAACCAACCACTTTTCTATATATGAACACAACAAAAGGAAGCCAGCACATTAGTGTCAGGGCATTTGACAGATAATCATATATTAGAGATGCAATGCACCTAAGCAGTTAAACTGTTCTATCAGAAATGCGATGCACTTGCGCTTTCCTTTATTTTTCTTTCTTCCCTTTTTTTTCTTTTTCAGTGGTGGTCGAATCTTATAGAGATTGCCTACGTATCATGACCCCGCATGAATCAGACCTTGCGTAGTTCGGACCAATAAAAGATAAGCAATACTAATCATTTTTTTTTCAATTTTCATATTGGGTTTCAAAGGTTTAAAAATGACCTACAAACTTGAAAATCAAACGACCCACATATTATAATCAAAAGTTTTACAAAAAACAAACGGCCAGCTTCCTTTCTCCGTTTGACAAATGCAACCAAACGGTTATTTTTGCAAATGCGGCCCCTTCCAAATTTTGAGGCCGGAGAGGATTATTTTATGACACTTTACACACTTGTCCGTTATTTTACGAAAATAGCCTTTCGACAACTGAAAGATACTCTAAGGTTATTTTGGCAAGAACGGTTTAAGACGCGACCGAAGCTGGCTCGACTTATTTTGACTAAAAAAAACAAACGGTATTCACCTGAACGTTGACTCTTTTTTTTTCAAATTGCAATAAAAACCAGGTGTTGCAAACACGGCCCTTCAGCGCCTCGGGGACGAAGATTTTCAAGGCTGTGTGGGTCAACTAAACATGACCCAAAAGGTGGCTGTTTATGCAAAGTCAGCCTTCCGGCGTCCTTTTCGGGAACATTCGGCTATGTCTTGATAAAAGAGCGTCACCCGACTTCTTTATGACAAAATTAAAATTTGACATATATTTTTGTTGGCTATTTTTTAGTAAATGGGGAGGTTGGACACCGCCCGACGTATTTATGACAAAAATTAAAATTTTGACACGTTTTTTTATTTATTTATTGGTTTTTGGCTATTTTAGCAATAAAGGGGGGTTGGACCCGATGAGGGTTGCCTACGTATCTCACATCCGGTGAGAATCAAACCCGCGTAGTTCGGGCCTCGTGAATAAGTAAATGAACTAATATTTTTTTTTATTGGAACTGTGAAAGAACTGCTCAAAGGAAGTATATATAATATTTTTTTGATTGATTTCTTTTTGAAAGAAAAACTCGTAAAAATTCCTTTTCTTTTGATTTGAACTTTGAGAATTTCAAAAGTAAAAGGAAGTTTTTTTTTCGAATTTCCATTTGTCTTTTTTTTTATTCTAAAGAAAAAAAATATTTTTGGAATTTTACTTTTGATAAAAGAAATGCTTCTAAAAAATATTTTTTGAATTTTGAATTTTCTTTTCAATTTTGAAAGAGGAATCAAAATATTTTCGGATTTTTTTTTCTTAAAAGAAAACATTTTTATTATTTTTGTTTTATCAACAATGGAAAATAAAGATATTTATATTATTTTTTGCAAGACATATTTTTTTGGAATTTTATTTTGAATTTTCTTGGCAAGACAAATACTCTTTGCAACAAATAAAGATATATATATCTTTTGGAAATAAAAAAAAAACTTTTCGGATTTATATATATATATATATATATATATATATATATATATATATATATATATATATATTTGCGACAAATAATGAAAGACCTTTTTTTTATTTTTTATTTTTTGCATTTTCATAAGCAAATAAAATAAAAAAAACCATTTTAAAAATAAGACTCTTTTTTTATTTTCATTTTCTATTTTTCCTTTGTTTTTAATAAAACAAACTAATAAAACATTTTTTTTTCATTTTCTCAAAATTTCGGCAGAGTTTTGACAGCTATTTGGGCATTGGTTTTTTTTTTTCAAAAATAAACAGTCAATTCCCTAACCGCTATTTTTTTTTCAATTTTAAAATATTATTCATGATATTCAAAAGTCAGTCAACACACAAATCCGGATCAAATAAATGCGCAAGTAGCAGCAAGTAAGATGCATCAGGATGGTCATTTTTTTGGTACACCTGTCCTAGACAGACCCAACCCCTGTGTTGAGTCTCCAAAGTCAAATGCACGTGATGCAAACAATCGCTCCTACTAGGGATCCGGCATGAAGCTGAGTTATTCTAAGTGAAAAAACCTGAGGCATATTGATCTAGCCCTGGCTTACCCAAACGGACAGTTTGAGCCGAAGCGGGGGCAACGTACCGGGAGCACGAAAGTCTACCCGGCCTAGTTACTTGTCCCAACTTCGTCTTATTTGGTATGACTTTAACAGAAAGGTGGGCCACGCGCACGTGTGCACCATAAATTTAGAAGACTCAGAAAGAAGGGGGTTTCGTAGCAGTTGTATATATTCATAATTCAAATAATATTAAAGCGGTAAAAGTGTCATTTAGCACATTGGGCATATATCATGTAAAAAAATCAGATAATAAATAAAGCCAACTATAACAATTATTTTAAGCTCGAATTCTTGAACCCTGAACCATTAGTTCTGGGTTAAATATCCCCAGCAGAGTCGCCAGAGCTGTCGCACCTCCTTTTTCCGCCCCCGTGAGGGGCGTAGGGAGTTTTCTCCAATTAAAGGACAGTCGAAACGGGATTTGTTTGTTTGTTTCAGAGTCGCCACCTGGGAATTTTAAGGCGTCCCAAGTCACCAATTTTAATCCCTGAATCGAGGAGAATATGACTCTGTTTATTATTCTGCGAACCAGAAATCCGGATAAGGAATTCTGTTAACCCGGGAGAAGGTGTTAGGCATTCCCGAGTTCCGTGGTTCTAGCACGGTCGCTCAACTGTTATATTTGGCTTGATTATTTTGATTTATTAAATACATTTTTATTGCATGATTTTATTGTTACCGCTTCTATTTAAATTGTTTATAATTAAAGACCCTTCTTCGAATCGAATCACGCGTACGTGTATTCGTTTTATATATTAATATTTTTTAACGTGAAAATCGTGTCACGCGTACGTATACACAATATAATAATTATTATTTATTTTTTTCGAAATTTTTTATTATAAAAAAAGACTTAAGTTCGAAATTGTGCTAAAAATAAAATTAAGAATGTCCGTCGCTCTTGTATCATTAAATATTGAACCGCACATCTCGAGTTATATGAAATTAATAATGATATTCTCCGAGAAATCCCTTTTATTAAATATTCGATCGAAGTTGCGCGAACGCATAATCCGAATTGCCTTTAGAAATATAATTAGGTTACGCGAACGTATCCCTAATCACAAAAATATTCTTGATGGTAGTATAAATTTGTTTACAAATTGTTTATTATATCCACTTATTTTTATATGAAAGCCATAGAGAAACATTGATTTAGACGTCTCTATATTTCTTGAAAAAGCATTCAAAAGTTATTATGTGTTCACCGCAAATCTTATTTTACGCATATGAATTATATTCCTCCAAGCCATTCAAATTTTAAAGAATTAATGATATGAAAAAGAAACAAACAACAGGTAACTAAAAAATACTATCATTTTTTATCGTGGATACAACATTAATATATCCAAAAATCGAATCGCATATAAAAATGGAAAAAGAATTAATTTGATAAACAAATTAATAGTTCCTGAAGAATTTTCATTGTTTCATTTAAGGCGAACTCTTCTTCTATATATCTTTTACATAAAATGCCACGATTCGTTTATAAATCCTATGTCCTTCTTATGTATTTGTTTTAGTCCAAAGTTGCAATGGTTTGGTTAATGTTTGCAATGGAAGATAAGAGTCAAGTTGATAAGAAAGAGAACTATTATACAAATTGATTCAATAAAATTACATCACATGCAATATAGTTATACGTTTGAACCATTCCTAATATTGTATCAACTCACCTTCCACATATGATTATATATATACTCATCATCATGCTATATATGAACATACAACTTATATCAATCTAAAAAATCAGATTTTTTACAAGATATACTAATAATGTAATTTATTGATACTTCCATTCTACTTTGCATTTAGCTAACAATATTACGGGATGTAATTAATGGCCCATTTTATGCCATGTTCGCTACCTTGATATTTTAATCATGACTTCACTTAATGAAAATTCCGAAATAGATGATATTATTACAACACTTAAACGAATTTTAAGAGGTAACAATTATCTTATATTCATTACGCCAAACGTACTACTATATTAATCAACTGAAACAAAACCAAATTTTTAACTAATGAACTTGAATGAATGGAAAACAGAATTATAATTCCCGAACTTCATTAATTTGTCATGTTGAAGCTTTTCGTGACATGAATTTACAGATATGTACCTGATATTGGAAGCAAAAGAAAATGATGATGAGAATCAGCAGCAATAATAACAGTACAATAGCAACAACTGCCCAGCAATAGTAACAACCCAGTAACAGACCGGTGGAGTAGTAATCCCAAAAACAAAAGCTTTAAGCTTTAAATGAAACAACAACCATTAATACTAATTTCAAACAAAGAAAGAAAGCAGTAGATTTTTTAGCTTTTATTTTTATTTTTGAAAGCTTAAATATTTTTTCGGAATTTTTCTCTCTTCTATTCTCTGTCCGTTTTTTCTCTCTATCTGTATTCTTGTTATCTCTTCTTTTGTCTTCAAGACTTCCCATATATATAATCCCATCCCATAAATCTTTTAATCAATTAAATCAATACTTTTTCTCTACCCAACCCATTATCTTTCCACTCATCCCCATTACATTAAATAAACATATCACACCACCCCATTATATTTTGTCCCCCATGCTTTAATTAAAATAATGCAAGATTCCCCTTTAATTTAAATCTTGTCCCCCCTTTATATTAAATAATCATATCACAACCCACCCCATTTCATTTTGTCCCCCATGCTTCAAATAAACAATTTCAAAATGTACAATTCCTAAACTACCCCTTCCGACCTTACTGAAATTACCAAACTACCCCTGAACGTATTACAAATTTACCAAACTACCCATCAGCTATAACACATCAATTAATCAAACTTAACCAAAATATAGACAATATGATCAATTTCTAACAATGTTCAAACAACAATATGAACATGGATGAACATCATAACAACAATATCACATGAACACGATTTTAACAACATTTCAACAACAAATCACATGAACACAAATTGAACAACAAAGAACAACTAAAATTTGATTGAACAATATTTTAGCAACAAACCTATTTTCGGATTTAAACAACAACAACAAACAAGTATATTTAGATTTCTAACTTCAATCATATTGAACTTAAAATCAACTACTAACAACATTACAACAAACAATTCTTATATTAAACTTTAAACAAGATTATGAGACCAATTCAAGAAATAATCATAAATGGTAAACAAGAAATCAAACTATACAAATTTCGGATTCAAGATCAACCAAACAAAGTATGAACATGAATGAAAATATACAATAACAATAACAAACAAACTTTGTTCAAACTTTGAATTAAACTTAAACAAAACAAATAAACATATTCAAATCACTAATCTTCAAATAATCAACTAATCTTTCTTAAATTAAATCCAACGAAACTTATAACAAAGATGCATGATCCAAAAATTAAAACCAAAACATAACTTCACATTAAATCACTAAATTAAAACCAACTTCAAAAAATGAATACGAATTAAATCTATATTAACAACAAACAACGGATTTAAACGATTTAAACTAACACCTTTCTACATTAAAACTAAATCCTCTTAAAATTAATAAAACAAACTGAAAATAATTAAATTAAATCTTCAACTTAAATCTAACAACAATATAACTAAACTAACAATTTTTATCTAAAACAAAATAAGAAAAATAAAGCAAACTTATGCTAATTCAAAATCTGAAAATATCAAACAAATTATGGACGTAATAGAACTTAGAATAACTAACCGTGAATGTCCAACGACGAACATCGAACGAACTCTAAACGAAACCAACGAACTTGGGCATAAACGGACTTGAAGACGACAAAGAAACAAGCATCATTTGAGGTGAAAGATGAAGAAAAACGCAGCAAGAAGCAGCTGGAACGGAGCAGCAGTAGCGCGATGGAGTTGGGCTTCGATGAAGAAGAAACAGCGGCGTCCATGGATGTCGAGCTCAAGCTTGAGCTCGACGAAGAGGACGAAGGCAGACCCGGCGAGAAGCAGCTGGAGCAGAAACGTGAGCAGCAGCAGCAATGGTGAAGCTGAAGACGCAGCGACGCAGCAACACGACGGAGCGACAATGGAGCTCGTTTTTGGGCTGGTTTCGAGCAGCTCTCATTGCTGCGTTTTGGAGAACGGAGCAGCTTGGTCGCTTGGACTTGAAGTTGAGAAGATGGAAGTAGAAGGCCCTCCATGGATGACGAAGGAACAGCAGTAGCAGCTGCAACGACTGGAAGAAAATGCAGCAACAATGGCGGACGTGAAGCTACTCCAATGGTCATTTGGTTTCGACAACGGGAAATGGGGGGAGAAAGCAGCCATGGCTACTCGTGTTGGGGTCGATGGGACGATGGAGAATGTCGTGTGTGTGTGTGTGTGTGTTGAGGTGGTGGAGGCGTGAGGAAGGGCAGCCATGGGAGATGGAGAAGCTTGAGGAAGAAGAAGAAGATAGGAGGGGTGGGGGCGGATGACTTCTTAGTTTTTTAGGGTTTTTTCTTCTTTCTTTCTTTTGTTTTGTGTTGTTTGTAAGATAATAGGGGTGTTGGGTTATGGACTGGGTCGACCCAGTTCGAAATGGACTGGGTCGTAGGGAAGATTGGGCCATTTTTTGGGCCTATAGCTTGAAATTGAAGAAGAGGCCCAATTCCGACTTTCTTTATATTTTCGCTCTCTTTTCTTCTTTTATTTTTCTAAAACTAAATTATAAAAATACTTAAACTATTATTAAGAACTAAATTAAGTTATAAAGGCGCAAATTAACTCCCAATAACAATTAACGCACAATTAAGTATTAATTAAGCATAAAATTGTATATTTGGACATTAAATGCTAAAAATGCAAACGATGCCTATTTTTGTAATTTTTAATTTTTGTAAAACAATTTTAATTACTAACAATTGTAGAATTAAATCATACATGCAAAATGCGACATATTTTTGTATTTTTTATTAATTTAGCGAATAAAAACGCACAGACAAATACAAATAATTCTTCAAAATATCACAAAATTGCACACCAAAGAAAAATCATTTTATTTTTGAATTTTTTGGGAGTAATTCTCATATTGGGCAAAAATCACGTACTTACAATGTGCATGATGAGTCATAACACATTAGGTTCCTTGTTTACACGTGACATGTTCTTTGGATAAACCTAAAAAAACAGCTCTGCAAAGGAAAAAAAACTTCCGAAGCTGAAGGTAAGGCATCAGTTAAATAGCTTAGGACTAGCTGCAATATAGGCACTTACCATAGACGAATTACATTGTTGGATTTTCAATGCCTTGGTGAGTTGCTGATATCATCTACAAGATGGGTTTAGGGTTTAGGATGTTAGATCCATTAATTAATAAGATAAGACATAGCTACCAAAAAAAATTTAGTAATAAGGACAAGGATGAGGAATGGAATAGAGGTATTGGCTAACCGAGCATAATTCCTTGTTCATGGACCATTAACGCCAAATCCTTGAACATTTGATTCACTTTTCCAATCTGCTGTTGGATTTCCATTATTCCTTGCTCTCTTTCTTCAATAATGGCTTCATTTAGAAGAAGCTCATGTACGAACTCCTGTCTTTAATAAAGGGAAAAAGTCAGGTATGTTAAGGCTATTCATTCCTTTTTTTTGCATGACCCAAGTAACGATACGTAAATGTAATGTCATTTCATACGTGGTTCTACTCTTAGAAGTTAAGGATATCTACATTATTCATTCCTATAAAGTGATATTCAAGCATGTCTAAGTATGTTCCTGATTCCCCATATGTCCTACTACTATATTGTTTATTCATGGGTCTCATAACATTCCAAGAGACCATATTGTCTTACTTCATTATGCATTGCATTTATTTATACATATGCATTTACCCACGACTCAGACGGCGTTATATACGCGTATATATGTATATATATATATATATATATATGGGATATGAAAAAAGGTTACGGCATTATATATGCATCACCACCTGATCAGCTGGTATACAATGATGATTTTGCCCACAGTGGCTGAGATGATATAATGGGATGCCCTCAGAGGCTTGATGATATTATGTACGTACAGACCTATACATAGTATGACATTTATACGCATAAGCATGATATTATAAATATTTCGTGATTTATGGAGCTATCCAGACTTACAGGTTGAGTCATCTTCCCCATGTTTCTTCCATGTCCTAAATATACTTATTTACATGTCTTACATACTCGGTATATTATTCGTACTGACGTCCTTTTGTTTGGACGCTGCGTTCATGCCTGCAGGTATAGATAATCCGTGTGACGAGCCCTCATATTAGACAAGATTGGCATTCAGCAAATGATCGATAAGACTCCACCTCATTCGGAGTACAGCCGAGTCAATGAGTCATCGTGTCAGAGTTTTGCTAAAGACTTATGGGTAGGTCGGTACCCTGTCACATTTTATGTCAAATAATTTTAGAGGCTTTGTAGACACAAGTTTCTTATGTACAGTATGTCAGAGGTCTTGACGACCCATATGTAGTCATGTTTTATGAATGAAGGTTCATTGATATAACATTTTCCCACTTATAATTGTCATTACTAGTTGTGGCCATGTTGGCTCATGATAATCACAAAAGGAATGAATGAGTTACAGAGTGGTTCGCTCATACCAGTGCAGCATCGGGTGCCAATAGCGCCTCCCAAGGTTGGGGCATGACAAGAAAAGTCTACATTGAAACCAACCTCAGCCCGGAGATGAAAAGTAAGTTAATTGAATTTTTAAAAGCTAACAGAGATTGTTTTGCTTGAGTGCATTCAGATATAACAGGTATACCACCGGAGATGATGATCCATAAGCTGAATGAAGATCTAACATATTCACTTGTCAAATAGAAGAAAAGGAAGAAAGGGTCCTTCAAGAATCGGGTGATTTAGGATGAGGTACAAAAGTTTTTAAAAATCGGGTCTATCGTAAAATATCTTAATTGGCTAGCTAATACTATAGTGATGCCTAAAAAGAATGGTAAGTGACGAGTTTGTGTTGACTATACTGATTTGAATAAAACTTGCCCTAAAGATTCATTTCCATTACCACACATAGATCAACTAATTGATGTTACTGCAGGACATGAAATATTAAGTTTTTTAGATGCCTAATCAGGATATAATCAAATAAAAATGGATCCTTCAGAAAAAACTTCCTTTATTACAGACAAGGGGACTTACTATTATAAAGTCATGCCTTTTGGCTTATAGAATGCAAGAGCCACATACCAAAGGTTAGTAACTAAGATGTTTCAAGAACATCTGGGAAAAACCATGCAGGTTTATATCAATGACATGCTAGTCAAATCACAACAAGCAGCGGATCAGTTTCAACATCTGTCAGATATGTTTCAGATTCTCCGCAAATTTAATATGAAGTTAAACCCCGAGAAATGTGCATTTGGCATGTCGTCAGGTAAGTTCTTAGGTTTCCTAGTTTCTAACCGTGGAATTGAAGTAAATTCTGTGCAGATTAAAGCTATTGAAGAAATACCGGATATACTCATAAGCAAAAAAGAAGTGCAAAGACTAATAGGTAGGATAACAGCGTTGAGAAGATTTATTTCTAAATCTTCGGAGAAAAGCTTCAAGTTCTTTTCAGTTTTGAAAAAGCAAAGTCAATTTGAAAGGACTGAAGAATGTCGACAAGCGCTAAAAAATTTAAAAGCATATTTATCGAACCCACCTTTATTGGCTAAACCAAAGGATGGAGAAAAGTTGTTCATCTACCTCGCTGTTTCAGAAGTAGCGGTAAGTGCTTCGAGATGACAAAGGTAAACAATCTCCGATTTATTATGTTATCAAGACTTTACTGGATGTTGAAACTCAATATCCTCATTTAGAAAAACTTGTTTTAGAATTAGTTATGTCATCTCGAAAATTAAGGCCTTATTTTCAATGTCATGCTATCTCCGTAGTAACTGCTTACCTTTTACGTAATATATTACATAAGCAAGAGTTATCGGGTAGGTTAGCTAAATGGGTTATAGAACTAAATGAATATTACTGTCACGACCCAAACTGATGGGTCACAACGGGCACCCGGTACCTTACCCGACGGAGTACCAATATAACGTATCTTTTCATGTCATACTATCATGGATGGCTGAGCTGGAAGGCTTCTGTGAGATAAGTAGAATACAACATATGAAACCAACTTATACATAAGATATACGGGCCTATAAGACCAAAATAACCACTCGTATATTGAACAGAGGCCGACAAGGCCATACAATCTTTTACGTACATGAAATTTGTCTACAAGCCTCTAAGAAAACATAATTTTCAGAAAGGTCGGGACAAAGTCCTGCCATACCAAAAAATACACGTCTAAATCATACTAACCAAACAAGCAACTTCGAAGCAAATGGAGCATACCAACATCTTCTGTTGAGCTGATAGCCTACTTGGAGGGCTCTCGACCTGTTTATTGGGACCCGCGGGCATTAAACGCAGCGTCCCCAAGCAAAAAAGACGTCAGTACGAATAATGTACCGAGTATGTAAGGCACGTAAATAATTACATAACAAACATGGAAGAAATATAGAATAAATTACTCAACTTATAAGTGTTGATACCCAATTTTTTCCTATATATTTTTTATATGCATAAGTACCTTTGAAATAAGCACACACACACACACATACATACACACACACACACATATGTATATATATATATATATATATATATATATATATATATAAGTATGCACAAGGTTTTTATAATTTTTCCGTAAGTTTAAGGGTTTAAATTGATTTATTTTCTCCCTTTTTATTCATAAAATCCCCAATAATTATTTTCAAAATTATTGTTAGGATGATTTATTCATTTAATTTCTATACTTATGCCAAAATATGGTAATATATTTTTCACACATTTTTATAATTACATTTAGTATTTTTTAAGCTAAATTACATATAATTGCAATGTTAGCTCATTTATATGTATAATTATTTTTTATAGGCGTAAAATTGGTCCCTATATTTTTAAATTGATAATTATATATTTTAAATCATTTTGGTATAGAAAAAGTATTTTTAGAAAACTATTTATTATTTATTATAAAATAAAATAGGGAAACGTGGCTATTTAAATCATAGTCAGATTTGGCTTTCAATTCTAGCCTAATTTTAACCCTACCCCAGCCCAATTTCCTACCCAATTAACCCAACCCAGACCTTATGAATTCCTACCCAAACTCGGAACCCATATACTCGGTCAAATCCTGAACGTTGATCTCCTAGATCAACGGTCCAAACGAGCCATTTCCTTTTTTGATCCTAAAGACCACTAACCCTATCTCATTTCTGAGATTCTACGGCCCTCAAACTCTCTCATCTCCTCTCTTCTCTCAACCTAACCCTAATCCCCTTCAATCGCCGCCTCATTCTCCGGTCATCTCCGGCGACCACCTTTAAACCCCAAGCCTCTAATGTTTCTTCCATCCCATTGCTCATCATCTATAAGGCGTTCAAGGGCCCTAGGACATGCCGATTTGTATCTAGGGTTTCTAGTTTGGTTGTTCATGGCTTCTCCGGTGTGATTTTGGACAAAATCACACTATATATGTTACGATCTTTGAATTTTATAGCAGGTTCTTCCGTTTCTATTTGGGTTTCCTTTGAAACCCTAACTTTTGTTTGTATATATTATATATGTGCTCCTTTTAACGATTTAAGTCTGTTTCTTTCTATGTTTTACACTATTCTCAAACTTCTTTTGGAAAATTATCAACTTTAAGCTGTTTTTACTTTCTTTAAAGTTAGGGTTTCTCAGAGTTTCTTCTACCCTTGTTTAAACTGATTTGTCTTTATGTTTAAACCTATTTCCCTGCATATCTTGACTGATTCTATGTTCTTACTACTTTTTAACTCGCCTATGTTAAAAGTCCTAATTTTTAGATCTTCTTTATTTTGATTCTGTGTATTAGCATGACTACTCGACTCTTGTTAAGTTTCTGTTGGTTACCCTACTAAGTCCTTAGTCTACTTGTATCACCTCTGTGTGATTATATTCATCTTGATTTGTTCATCTCTTGACCCTTTCTGTCAATATTGCGCCTGTTTGCTACTTCTATTTGTCCTTCTCTATTTATATGTTGAGGTATAGAATCATGACTCCCTCTTAATTGATTCTGATTTCCTTAATTGATGGTTTGATTGAAAGATTTCTTTTAGAACCCTAAAACTCTGCCTCGTCTGTTTAAATTGACTGATTCCATTTCCTTATTTTGTTGTGGTATTTCATTCTTACTAAATCCTTTCCTTAATTGGTATATTCTATACTTAGACTCAATCATATGCTCTATACTTTTACTACCCCTTATATGGTAAAATCAGTCTTTCTCAACTAATTTTCTTTCCTTTATTATCCATGTTGGTATCCGTTTAAGCTGTGACTCCTTGATTAAAGAGAGTACTTGTATTAATTGGATTCCAATTGTGATTACTTCCATAATTATGCTAAACCTTTACTTGTTACCTTATTTTCTGCTTATTTTCAAAACTATAAATACTATAGTCTTTCATTAGCATAGACACAAACACTTGGGTCCAAAAACTATCTCTCATACTAAAAATATCTGCTCTCTATTGTGCTATTTGCTACTGTTAGTCGGCTGCAAGCCAAGGCTAACCATTTGTGCTCTCTTGTTCTTTTCATTCTGCTTACTCTCCTCTTCACTGGTATGTCCTAGTTTCAATTCCAAGCTCCAACAACAACATGATTCTCTTATTGTTTTAGTTTCTCTTGTTTCTAGTTTACTTCTATTTTTGGTTCTGTTGTGAAATTTGTAGTTAAGAGTACATTATCAGCATGATATTATGTCTTCCCCTTCCTTTGAGTCACTGTATTCCTCCTTTATGTGTGTTTCTGAGCATGTCTTATCTCCTACTTGTTGTGTACTTACTATCCTATATCTCATGAATTCCCAAATCCCTATCACCCCTCTATGTGGTTGTGTCTTTCAGGACTTATTTTTTTACTATGCCAGTATCAGCTATTTCTGAGCATGACTAAACCAGTCCTAGACCTTTGCTGGGTTATGTGTTTGCAGTCAAATGCTTTATGTGTCCCAAACCCCTTGACCCCTGTGTGTGATTACTGAATTTACTTGGTTCTGTGAACCAGCTATGTGTAAACCTGTCCTAAGGTGTTTTAACTTCTGTTCATCTCTTCAACAAGTCTCTGGGTGTTTTACTACATTATTTTCAAAGGAAAAGACTTTGGTTAAATGCAGTTTCTTCTAAAACCTTTTCAACTTGTGTCCATCACTTCTCACTCTACTCTTAGTCAATAAGTTCTGCCCCCTCTAGTATATGTATTGCCTTGGGATCCTTTTGAGAACCCTCTGAACTCTGGCATACTGAGGCTAGCCTTTCCTCACTGCACTTGTTCAATCTTTGTTTACTAAGTCTAGGTGTAAGCACTGCCCGGGATCCTTGAGATCCTTAGAGAACTTTGATGCACCGAGACTCTGATTTGTCTATGGAATTGAGGCTTGTGAGACCATTGGAGGTTTTGGAACTTGGGCCTAATCGAAGGCTCCCTATAGAATATCTTCTTGATTTTCTATTTTTACTTATATAATTTATTCATTGGCCTGTAATAATTTGTAAACAGATATTGGAGTATTTAGTAAAAGGGTGGGTAGATGCATACTTTCTGGGTTAATACAGGTAGAAATACTGCTCTTAGGACCTTACTTTTAAAGTTTGATTTTGCCTAAGTAGAAATAATGCTCATAGGAATTTACTCTTTAATATGTTTGATTTGCCTAATAGAAATCAAGTCCATAGGGCTTTACTTTTAAAGCTTGTTTACTCATCAAGTAGAAACCATGCCTATAAGGTTTTACATTCTGTCAGGTTTAGAAACCATGCACATAGGGTCCTAAACAATCATGTCTTAAATTAGTTCAATATTAGATACCATACCTATAGGAATTCAGTTATAACGAGTATTTCTATATGTTGCTATACCTGCACATCGATTAAAATCAGTAATCCTCCTAGATATCATGCCTATAGGAAGCCTTACTCTCAATTCTGTCTGTTAATTTAATTTAGTCTAATAAATCAACTTCATTACGCCTGGTCTTATTAAGCATTAAGCATTTTCTGAAACAAGTTCTTTCAAAACTGCCTCAATCTCATTAGATATCATGCCTGTAGGTATTAAAGGAGTCTATTTCAAAATCTATTTTTTTTTGCATTAATATAGATACGAGTATTCTGCATATAGGCAAGACTTTAAGGCATTTTCAAAATTGCATTTCTCTGAAACTATCCCTGTCGTTTAACGTTTCTGATCCTAATAGGCTTTTAAAAGAGTCCCTAGGCAACCACTAGGGCGCAACTTCTGAGTCTAAAAAAGGGGTTGTCTGTTTCTGCATATTCACTTAGATATCCTGCTTTAGGACATTGTTTAATAAAAGACCTTAACTATACTTGAGTCGTGATGCTTGTGTGTTTGTTTGAGGAAGAAACTTTGAGCCTCTTAATTGCTCTCATTATGTGTGAAAGTCCTAAATGATTTTGACTGTCGCCTTAGAATTTTGCCTTTAAAACCTTAAGGGTACGTCTAGAACCACCTATAGGTAGAGGTCATATCTCCCTCCAGGACCATTAAGAAAGTATTGGTAGCAGCACGCAATAGGAATCATTAACCAAACACTCGCTTTGCATGACCAATAAGGGGATGGGAATGGTAAACATGGGATATGATGACTACGCGTTAATGTCACGTGTAGCCCCTCATTGAGGAGTATTTACCGGACATTGCGTGGGGTGACCCTATAGGATAACCAACCTAGGACCCCTCTTTACTAAATACTTTCTTTATTGAAATCTTTGTTTTACAACTTGTTCAAACTTTTATCTTACTACTTGAATTATCCCACGTGTTTTACTTGCAACTTGTTTAACTCAACTGTTTAAATGGACTAATTTGTGAATATAAGTTCAGCCGGGATCCACAGTTGTGGACCAAGAGGGGTGCCTAACACCTTCCCCTCGAGGTTACTTCGAGCCCTTACCCTAATCTCTGGTAATGCAAACCAACTCAAGATTTAATCGCTCTAGGTGCCCTAACGCACCATAATCCGCTAGGTGGCGAATCTTCAAATACCCAATTCCCAAAAGAAAATGATTCATTACACCTCGTGAATGTCGAAACCCGAAATTCTTCTCGTCTCAAAAAGGGGAGGGAAAAAGGGGGCGCGACAGCATGGCGACTCTGCTGTGGATATTTTTAGGCTCTTAACATAACGATCTTGTCTTTTACAAATTAGTCCAAGCATGCTTATCCCGTACCCTGCCCCTTTATTTGGATTTAACTGTCTATTTCTCCAGCATTTATGATTTCTTTATTGCCCTGAAACTGACTTGTCTCTTTGTTTTCTTTTTTCCTGTAACTATCCTTCAATTATTTAAATACTGTATTTAATTTTCCCTACGTGAAAATACTTGAATACATGTTATTAATTGCTGCATAAATCATGCTCCGCGTCATATTCCACTCGTGCGTCTCAAATCCTATGGCAATGCTTTAATGAGTGGTTGTGCTCTTCCTTTTTACTACCCTTAAATTCGGAAAGGCTTATTTGCAGTAAAATCAGTCGATCAGCAGTGCAGTCGACTGTTCCGTGCCTTCCCCCTCAAGTTGTCCGCTTGATGGTACCAGTCTAAAACCCCATAGAAACCTTACTCTTTTTCAATTGTGCATGCATCATGGTCAAACCTAGTCGGATCAGTTATGTTGTCCACATAATGATCCTTTAAGATAAGCCTTATCCAAAGTCCATCGGGTTTTCCATAATCCCAACAGATGCAACCATGTTTTGTGCATTAATTTGGAGAACTAAATGCTGATATGTTGATCATAAATGTATAAATAATCGAGTCTGGTAGGGGTATGGTCTTAACCCTTTTGTTTTGCAGAAAATGAAGAACGAGGTCCCCAGCTTCGGTATGGTTAGCACACCCTGACTCTTGCTAGACTTGTGGAGGAATCTTCCGTCAAATGACCAAATCAATGAATGGAAAGAGAGGGCCGCCAAATCCAGCGAAAAGCTGGAATATAGCCTATTAGAATTGGAAGGAAAGGTGAGGAAGAGAGTCACCAATTGCCAAAACACTGAGGGAAATGAAGGAGAACATTTGGAAAGGCATTTTTACTGGTGAACCTACACGAACTGGAGGATTTGATCAACAAGAACATTCAACCTGAGGAAGGTCCTTCTAGGACCAAATAGGCTAGATTTATTTGCTTTCTTAAAATGTAATAAGCCAAGTGTCAGTAGTGACTTATTTTATTATTATATTAGTGTCGTTTTGGATTCGTCTACTTTTATATTATGAAATGAAGCATTTATTGGCATTTGAAGTTCTCCAAATTTATTTGTCGCTAGGCCTACCTCGGGCACAACGAGGCTCCCAAATTAGGACATGAATTTATATTTCGCAATATATGTTTAAATACTACAAACATCTCAAGATCCTCGCTAACTTGTTACCTTTTGTTTTTGTTTATTTTTATTATTATTTTCATCCCCTTAGGTTGGTTCATCCATACTGGCCTCATCAGCATATCATACCAGATCTAGAGGCCCTCCACCTCCTCCTACTCCAAGCAACACAAAAAGCATAGGGAAAGCAACGATGGATGACTTATGTGGAATCTGAAAGGAAAATGTTGAGAACGCAGAGACTTTTGACGGCCGCAGTACTCTGTTCCCGCTGTGGTACTAGAAATCTACCCCAATGGGTCAATCTGAACAAAACCTGTGCATACCACTCCGGTATGAAAGGGCATACCACTTCTGAGTGCCGAACATTGAAGGATAAGATCCATACACTCATCGGCAACAAGTTCATACAAGCGAAGGAAGCCGCACCTAATGTCCGCAAAAATCCCCTCCCTGATCATAGAGGTGAAGGTATACATGTTATAGAAACAAATGAAGAATGGGATCTTGAGGGGTCAATCGGGCTTATCCGAGAAGGCAATGACTTTAAGGATGCAGTTACACTTACTCATATCGTGGTTCAGACTCTGGCACCTATTGATGTTGAGGTAACTACATCAGTTCCATTAGAGGTGGAAGTAGCTCCACCCGCACCAACCTCCGCTCCATTTTTAGTAGAAATGGTCACACCTTTTACTGTGACGGTGTCAACCACACCCCCATTCAACTCAAAAGCAATACCCTGGGATTATGTTGTCGAGGCTCGACGAAAAGGGAAGACTAACATAGAGGAATCTGACGCCGCAGAGGGAATGACTAGAACTGGAAGAGTCTACACACCTGAACACCTGGGAGGTTCAAGTAAGGATGCCACTGCTAGGCAACCTGTAATTGAGATCGGACCGGATGACCTGTGGAGGAAAGTACAAGCGAAAGAGTATTCTGTTATTGATCACCTAAATAAATTCCCTGCTCAGATATCTATCCTATCACTATTACAGAATTCAGAAGCACACAAGAACGCCTTGATGAAAGTACTGAGCGAGGCTTGTGTACCCAATAATATCACTGGTTGAGAAATGACCAACATGGTTGGTCAGGTGCTAGAGAGCCATAAGATTATCTTCTACGAAGATGAGCTACCGCCCGCGGTTTAATCACAATCGAGCATTGCATATCACAGTACAATTTGAAGACTAGTTCATTGTCAGGGTCCTGGTCGATGGAGCTTCAAGTCTAAATATTTGTCCGCTGGACACCCTAAAAAGGTTGGACAAGGGTTTCCATGAAATATGGACTGGAAGCAAGAATGTGAAGGCTTTCGATGGGTCCTAGAGGGCCACGATCGGGGAAATCAACCTTTGCTTGGTTATGAGACCAACTTGGTTCGACATTGAATTCCAAGTGCTTGACATACCAGCCTCATATAACCTTTTGTTGGGTCACCCATGGATCCATGCTGCCAGAGTCGTGCCCTCCACAGTGCATCAAGCCGTAAAATTCAAATGGAACCGTCAGGAGGTAATCATTCATGGAGATGGAAGTAACCCCATCTACACTAGTCAAACCATCTCGTCCATTGGACATAGAAGAAGGTTGGGAGGAGAACCACATTAAACGGGTCAATGTTTTCGAGAAGGATAAGTGGTGGAGTAACAAAATAGAAAGCATACTAGCATGGTCTGGATATGAACCCGACAAAGGGTTGGGAAAGAACCTCCAGGGTATCACCAAGCCGATACGGTTGAAAAATTATGGTACCACCTTTGGGCTCAGATACTATTATACATGGCAAGAGTACAAGGAGTGGTCGCTTCCATGGCGTGAACCATATTACCCTCTTGAGCAACCATTACCACCTTTGGAAAAAGCTTTCCACCAAGCTGACACAATATGGAGAATTGCAGAAGAAGAAGCACTAGCTAGGCTAAAGGATATGTTCTTGGAAGATGAGGATATGGACTGCAGTACCATAATTGAAGAGGAGGAGGAGGAAGAAGGCCTCAACATTCAGACTGTGGCAAAGGGAGCTATTCTCAGAAACTGGACTGCCACACCATCCTGAGCCCGCTGAGTCCCTAGGTAGCTTGGCAGAATTCATAGCCGTTCTAGGCATTTTAAATTTCCAGCAATTTTGTTTTAAGATTTCTTGTTTCAAAATAAATGCTCGATCCACCGAGCCAAGCTTTGTTTGAACAATTTTCTCAGTTTTAATCAAATGCATTTATCCTTTATCATTATTCATTACTATTTTTATATTTTTTCCTTCTACAGTGTTATTATTACTTTTCCTGATGAACCAGTGAATGTGACATGTAATGAGGCAACGCAACATGAGAATAGTGACTTAGAGGAAGAAGATGAGATACCCGAGGAAATTGTCAGAGAAGTTGAGAATTTTGAGAACAAGACTAAATTCAACTTGGACGAAATAGAAGTAGTAAATTTGGGAGACGGCGAGACCGTCAAAGAGACCTGCAGCAACATTTACTTGTCGCCAACAGAGAAGAAAGAATACATCCATTTTCTAAAGGAATATAAGGATATCTTCGCATGGTCGTATGATGATATGACCGGTTTGAGCACATCTATAGTAGCTCACAAGTTGCCTACCAATCCCATGTGTCCGCCAGTCAAGCAGAAACTCAGAAATTTCAAACCAGACATGAGTTTGAAAATCAAGGAGGAAGTTACCAAGCAGATCAAAGCCAAGGTTCTCAGGGTGGTTGAATATCCATCATGGTTAGGTAACATTGTGCCAGTTCCGAAGAAAGATGGGAAGGTCAGGGTATGTGTTGATTATCAGGATATAAACAAAGCAAGTCCTAAGGACGATTTTCCACTTTCGAATATACACATCCTGATCGATAACTGTGCCAAGCATGAACTCCAATTCTTTGTAGATTGCTTCGCAGGTTATCACCAGTTCTAGATGGATGAAGAAGGATGCCAAGACAAATTGGATCGAGGATTGTCATCCCAGCCGATGGATACAGGAATGATGAAGAAGTATCATCACTCCCGTATCCATATCCGAATTCGTAGGAGAAGATATTACTAAAGCATATGATTGTTGGAGGATGTTCTTTGATGGAGCCGCAAATTTCAAAGGAGTAGGCATTGGAGCAGTTTTGGTGTCCGAAACGGGTCAGCATTATCCCGTATCTGCTAAACTCAGATTTCCCTGCACCAACAATATGGCAGAATATGAAGCCTGCATACTAGGGCTCAACATGGCAGTCGACATGAACATTCAGGAATTGCTGGTAATCGGTGACTCGGATTTGCTTGTGCAGCAGGTACAAGGAGAGTGGGCTACCAAGAATTCCAAGATATTGCCTTTTCTGCACCATGTGCAGAAATTGAAAAGGAGGTTCACAAGGATAGAATTCCGACATATGCCCAGAATTCAGAATGAGTTTGCGGACGCATTATCCACTTTGTCATCCATGATACAACATCTAGATAAGAACTATATTGATCCCATTCCGATGAGGATCTATAATCAGCCGACATATTGTGCTCATGTCGAGGAAGAAGCAGATGGAAAGCCTTGGTTCCATGACATCAAGGAGTACTATCAAAAGGAGAATACCCGGAGCATAAAAATCACACTTAGAAATGCACACTCCGAAGATTGTCAAATCACTTCTTCCACAGCGGAGGAAACTTGGGTTTATTGAGATGTGTCGACGCAAAAGAGGCTTCTAAATTACTTGAAGAGGTACATGCTAGTACCTGTGGTCCGCACATGAATGGTTTCGTCTTGGCTAAAAAGATACTCAGGGTTGGTTAGTTCTGGATGACCATGGAGACGGATTGCATTCAGTATGTCCACAAATGCTTTCAATGTCAAGTGCATGCCAATATGATAAAAGTGCCACCGAATGAACTCAATGCAACAAGCTCACCTTGGCCATTCGTCGCCTAGGGAATGGATGTTTTTGGTCCGATTGAGCCCACTGCTTCGAAAAGACATCAGTTTATTCTAGTAGTCATTGAATACTTCACAAAATAGGTGGAAGTCACATCTTACAAAGCTATAACCAATAAAGTTGTCACAGATTTTTTCAAGGATCGTAATGTCAGCCGATTTTGAGTTCCTAAGTCCATTATTATTGATAATGCCGCCAACCTCAATAGTTATTTGATGAAAGCTATATGTGAAACGTTCAAAATCAAGCACAAGAATTCCACCGCCTACAGACCTCAGATGAATGGAGCCGTAGAAGCCTCCAACAAAAATAGTAGGAAGATACTAAGGAAAATGGTAGAAAATCACAAGCACTGGTATGAGAAGTTACCCTTTGCTCTGTTAGGGTACCGCACCACAGTTTGTACGTCAACCGAGGCAACCCCCTACATGCTGGTCTATGGTACCGAGGTTATCATCCCAGCCGAGGTGGAAATCCCTTCTTTAAGAATCATACATGAAGCTAAACTCAGCGATGCAGAGTGGATAAAGAGTCGCTATGAACAATTAGCCCTTATCAATGGAAAGAGGATGAACGCAGTATGTCACGACCAACTTTATCAGAACAGAATGTCTAGAGCTTTCAACAAAAGAGTCAAACCAAGACAGTTCGCACCAGGGCAGTTGGTATTGAAGAAAATTTTCCCACATCAAGATGAAGCCAAAGGGAAATTCTCTCCCAACTAGCAAGGTCCGTACGTGGTTCACAGGGTCCTGACAGGAGGAGCACTCATACTTGCAGAAATGGATGGAGAAATTTGGCCAAAACCAATCAATTCAGATGCAGTCAAGAGATACTACGCTTAGATTATTTCACATTTCTTTTCTGATGTAATTGAACTAAGCTTGACCTGATTCCCATTTAAGAGGTGATACGTAGGTAGCCTTATGGGTTCGGTCATATCATAATAAAATCTTCATTTCCCCCAAGAGCAGAAACTGGGGCAGAATTTTGAGAAGGGTCCTCAAAATTCTGGAGCAAGTCCAAACAACACCAACATGTGCCCGGAGGTCAATAATCAGTCAAGAACTGGGGCATAATTTTGAGAAGGATTCTCAAAATTCCGAAGAAGATTCAGCAAGGTCCGTCGTCCGCAAACTGTTAAAAAAATCATCTACCAAACTAGGGCAGAATTTTGAGGAGGACCCTCAAAATTCCAACATAAGAGAGCTGCAATGCCTCTAAAATGTGTCATAGTCGCTAGTTCATCAAAAATTACTTTATATATCAATACGCTTCCAAAACGATTCTACTTTATCAATAAATGCATATTTTTCAAAATTTCTATTTATCATAACAGTCAGGTGCTACATAGGGGACTCGAAAGGGGCTTCCAGAGCGCAACAGAGTAAGGTCGGCAGATGAAGCAAGAACCAACCTCCCCTCGTAGCCTTACGATTTTTCTTTGAATACAGGCACATTTGATGTAGCAGTAGCATTCGCGAAACATGTACACACAAAGAAAATTTAGCATCCATTCGGCCATCAGACACTGAATATATCCTAGCTAAGACATACTCTACCCTTATCTGCTATTCTCTCTTTGCCTGAGTTTAATCTCCGACTCCATATTTGCATGAGTCTAATCTCCGACTCCAAATTTGCATGAGTCTAATCTCTGACTCCACATTTTCATTAGTCTAATCCTTGACCCCATATTTACATGAGTCTAATATCTGACTCCACATTTGCATGAGTCTAATCTCTGACTCCACATTTGTATAAGTCTAATCCTTGACTCCACATTTGCATGAGTCTAATCCTTGACTCCACATTTGCACGAGTCTAATCTCTGACTCCATGTTTGCATGAGACTAAGCTCTATCTCCAATCTTGCATGAGTCTAATCCCGGACTCCATATTTGCATAAGGCTAAGCAATGCCTTCTCTTTGCATGAGGTTAAGCTCTACCTCCCTATTTGCATAAGAATAAGCATTGTCTTCTCTCTGCATGGGACTAAGCTCTATCTCCAATCTTGCATGAGTCTAATCCCTGACTCCATATCTACATAAGGCTAAGCATTGCCTTCCATTTGCATAGGACTAAGCCATGTCCCGAATCTTGCATGAGGTTAAGCTCTACCTCCATATTTGCATACGGCTAAGCACTGCCTTCTTTTTGCATGAGACTAAGCTCTGTCCCCCTTTTGCATGAGTCTAATCCCTGACTCCACATTTTCATGAGTCTAATCCTTTACTCCATAGTTCCATGAGTCTAATCTTGAACTCCATATTTGCATAAGGCTAATCCTTGCCTCCCCATTTGTATAAGGCTAATCCTTGCTTCACCATTTGCACGGGACTAAACACTGTCCCTTCTTTGCGTAGATATCGCTTCATTTCTACTACTATCTACTTGCTTTTCAATCGGGCTAAGCTTTGACCTCCACTTCGCAAGACTAAGCCTTGTATTGTTACATCATATTATTGTATATCAGGGGCTGAAACATAGCCAATCTGTCCTCATAGCCGGAAGACACCATGTCATGGCCTGAGTATCTCTCAAATTTGCATATCATTATTCAAAGGCGTCATTGTTCGGAGGCACCATTTTCATGGCCTGCGAATCCCTCACTAAACAGTTCATGGCCCAGGACATCATGGTCCAAGGACGTCATCTTTAGTCGTCCGAAGACAGCCTTCATGGTCCAAAGGGAATCTGTATCATGTTTAAATTTTCGCAAATACATTTGTAGCTTCTTTATCTGCAGGTAACAAGTAAGCAACTGCTATCCTAGCAGGAGCAATCTCGCTCCCGTTCCCCCCAACCATCTCGAGCCTTAATCGCTCATCGTAGCCGCTTCCACATCTCGTGTCCATTCTCACAATAATTTCATCGGCCTACTCCGCGGATGAATCCAGAACTACACATGGCATGATTCTTGTAAACCAGGGATATGTAGGCAACTCAAAAACTGGAGTTCAGCCTCTGTCTTTCAAAACATCCCATCCGGTCAAAATTGGCCATTATTTCTTTATCCGAAAACTCTTTCATCCTTCCCGGGTAAAGAGGGGCAGTTGTTGATACCCAATTTTCCCTATATATTTTTTATATGCATAAATACCTTTGAAATAAGCATATATATGCATATATAAGCATGCACAAGGTTTTTATAATTTGTCCATAATTTTAAGGGTTTAAATTAATTTATTTTCTCCCTTTTTATTCATAAAATCCCAAATAATTATTTTCAAAATAATTGTTAGGATGATTTATTCATATATTTTCTATATTTATTCCAAAATATGGCTACTATATTTTTCATGCATTTTTATAATTGCATTAGTATTTTTTAAGCTAAATTGCATATAATTACAATGTTAGCCCATTTTAATATATAATTATATTTTATAGGGGTAAAATTGGTCCCAATATTTTTAAAATGATTATAGAAAAATTATTTTCAGAAAACTATTTATTATTTGTTATAAATTAAAATAGGGAAAAGTCACTATTTAAATCATAACCAGATTTGGCTTTCAATTCTAGCCTAATTTTAACCCAACCCTAGTCCGATATCCTACCCAATTAACCCGACCCAAACCTTATAAACTCCTACCCAAAACCGGAACCCATATACCCGGTCAAATCCTGATCGTTGATCTCCTAGATCAATGGTCCAAACGAGCCATTTCCTTTTTTAATCCTAAAGACCACTAACCCTATATCATTTCTGAGATTCTGCCACCCTCAAACTCTCTCATCTCTTTTCTTCTCTCAACCTAACCCTCATCCCTTTCAATCGTCACCTCCTTCTCCGATTATCTCCAGCGACCACCTTTCAACCCTAAGCCTCCAATGGTTCCTCCATCGCCTTGCTCATCATCTCTGATGCCTTCAAGGGCCCTAGGCCATGCCGATTTGTATCTAGGGTTTCTGGTGTGGTTGTTCATGGCTTCTCCGATGTGATTTTGGGCAAAATCACACCATATATGTTCGATTTTTGAAGTTTATAGCAGGTTCTTCCGTTTCTATTTGGATTTCCTTTGAAACCATAACTTTTGTTTGTATCTCTCAGATCTATGCTCCTTCTAATGATTTTAAGTCTGTTTCTTTCTATGTTTTACACTATTTTTAAACTTCTTTTGAAAAATCATCAACTTTAAGCCGTTTTTACTTTCTTTAAAGTTAGGGTTTCTCAGAGTTTCTTCTACACTTGTTTAAACTGATTTCTCTTTATGTTTAAACCTCTTTCCTCACATATCTTGACTGATTCTATGTTCTTACTGCTTTTTAACTCACCTATGTTAAAAGCCCTAATTTTTAGATCTTCTTTGTTTTGATTTAGTGTGTTAGCATGACTACTCGACTCTTATTAAGTTTATGTTGGTTACCATGCTTCGAATGGGTTCTACTGAGTCCTTATTCTACTTGTATCACCTCTGTGTGATTATATTCATCTTGATTTGTTCATCTCTTGCCTCTTTCTGTCAATATTGCTGACCCTGTCTGTTTGCTACGTCTGTTTGTCCTTCTCTATTTATATGTTGAGGTATAGAATCATGACTCCTCTTGATTGATTCTGATTTCCTTAACTGATGGTTTGATTGAAAGATTTCTTTTAAAACCCTAAAACTCTGCCTCATCTGTTTAAATTGGCTGATTCCATTTCCTTGTTTTGCTGTGTGTGACGACCCGACCGGTTGTCTTAAGAATTAATGCCTCGATCCCCTATTAACTGCTTTCCCCAAGTTTATTTATGCTAATGTGATTTGCCGGGATGTTCGGTTTTGAGTTTCAGGGAGTTTTGGGACACTTAGTCCCTAAATGAGAGCTTAAGTGTTGGAAAGTTGACTGTAGTCGGAACAGTGTGAAGACGGCCTCGGAATGGAAATCCAATGGTTCTGTTAGCTCCATTGGTTAATTTGGGGGTTAGGAGCGTGTTCAGATTGTGTTTTGGAGGTCCGTAGCTAATTTAGGCTTGAAATGCCAAAAGTTGAATTTTGGAAGTTTTCGGTTCAATAGTGAGATTTTGATCCGAGGGTTGGAATGGAATTTCGAGAGTTGCAGTAGTTTTGTTATGTCATTTGGGATGTGTGTGCAAAATTTCAGGACATTTGGACGTGTTTTGGTTGAGTGTTTGATCGAAAGCGGAATTCGAACGATTTTAGAAACTTAGGCTTGAATCCGATGTGTTTTGGTTGTTTTAATATTGTTTGAAGTGTTTTGAAGATTTGTACAAGTTTGAATAAGGTTTTAGGATATGTTGATGCCTTTGGTTGAGGTCCCGGGCGCCTCGGGATGAATTCGGATGGTTAACAGAGGAAATTTTGGAGTTGAAGTTGCTGCAGCAGCTGTTCTTCTGGTATTTTCGCATTTGCGGTCGGACTCGTAGAAGTGGAAAAGAGGACTGCAAGAGCGAAATTTGGGATTTCCCTTAGGAATCGCAGATGCGGTGAGATATCTGCAGAAGCGGAAACCGCTCCTGCGGTTCGAGTTCCGCAAATGCGAAAGGTGGGTCCTTAAGTGAAAGTTGCAGATGTGACACTTGTTCCGCAGAAGCGGGACCGCATCTCTGCAAATGCGGAAAATCGTTGGGCAGAACATATAAATAGTTGCCTTCGTGAATTTGAGGGATCCTTTCACCATTTTCATCCGGGTTTGAAGCTTTTAAGAGAGATTTTTGTATTATGTGCAGCATGCTAGGCTAGAATCACTTATTGCCTTAATATTAAATTTTGCCATTTCTGTATACCTTCCTACTGTTGATGTGTATTTATTTTGGGACTACGGATGTAGGATTCCAGTAGCCCCTTTGTCTGTTTACTTTGGGACTATGGGTTAGATTCCCGATAGATCCCCCTGCACATTTACTTTGGGACTACAGGTTAGATTCCCGGTAGATCCCCCTGCACAGTTATATGGAACTACAGAAATTCACCTGGTAGATTCCCCCAGTACTGGGTATTTACATTTGGGACTACGGAACGGTATTCTGGTAGATCCCCGAGAACTATGAGTTGGACTACGGGACAGGATCCTGGGATATCCTTCGGACATATATATATGATAGACTACGGGACGACATCCCAGGAGATTCACTGGATATGTAAAGATGGGACTACAGGACGGTATCCAGGGAGATCCCCGATTGTTACTATTGGTGCTAAGCTGTATTTCCTTTCCATGTTTACCTTGTTTTGTATAGTTGTTGTTGTTCTGTTCATCCTATGTTATTTTACTGTTGTACTTATTTATACTGTTTTGTTCTATATTATTGATCTTTATATTTTATTTAACCTCAGTAGGGGCCCTGACCTTCCTCGTTACTACCCAACTGAGGTTAGGCTTGGCACTTACTGAGTACCGCTGTGGTGTACTCATGCCTCTTCTGCGCATGTTTTTCATGTGCAGATCCAGGTATCGCTAATCAGGTGTACTATCCTTGAGGGAGGCAACCTCTCTAGAGACTTCGAGGTATATTTGTCGCATCCGCAGATCGAGAAGTCCCTTTCTATTCATGCTTTTAGTATTTAGCCCTTCTGTACCTTCCTATTCTTATTAGACACTCCGGAGTTAGAGCTATGTAGTATTGATCTTAGCTTGTGATTCATGGATTTTCGAGTCTTGAATTTATGTTTGGTATTGAGATTTAAACATGGTGTATGCCGAGCGGCACATTTAAACACTGTCACTGCTTTATTTCTGTTTTAAATTGTTTACTTCCGCAAATTTTGGTTTTTCTTCGCAAATTAGGCTTATCTAGTCGTAGAGACTAGGTAAAGTCACGATGGTTAACGGAGGGCAAACCGGGGTCGTGACAAGTTGGTATTAGAGATCTAGATTCATAGGAGTCATGGATCACAAGTCGGTTTATTAGATTCTTGCTGATCGGTACGGAGACGTCTGTACTTTTCTACGAGAGGCTATGTAACTGTTAGGAAAATTCCACTTCATTTGATTTCCTTGTCGTACGATATTTTGACGTCACTATTCTAAACTTCTGTCTTATATTCTCTCACAGATGGTGAGGACACGTGCTACCCGAGATGATCAGGCACCCGCGCCCCCTACTACAGCCATTAGAGGTCAGGGCCGGGGTAGAGTCCGATTACGCACATGTGGTGCAGCCAGAGCACCTGCACGAGCTGCCGCTGAGGTACCACCTACAGATCCATCCAGAGTCCAGGCACCTGACACGCTTGCTGCTACTACTACTCCAGCTCTTCAGGAGACTCTGTCATAATTCATGAGCATGTACACCACTCTGGCTCAGGCAGGGTTGTTCCCCTTGCTGCAGCTACATCTCAGGCCGGGGGAGGAGCACAAACTCCGGCCGCCCGCACTCCTGACCTGCGAGTGCATGTTGAGAAGGTCCTTGAGATTATTCCTGTATCGCCTGCAGTGCCAGTTCATCCCGAGGACAGGGCAGCGGCTTCCGAGGATGAGTAGTTGAGGCTTGATAGATTCAAGAAGTACAAGCCCCCTGTATTTAGTGGTCTAGCATCGGAGGATGCTCTGGGATTTCCTGATGAGTGTTACCACATTCTCCGTACCATGGGTATTTCAAGATCGAGCGGGGTTTCTTTCACTACCTTCTAGCTTCGAGGAGCCGCCTATGAGTGGTGGTGCACCTATGAGCTAGATAGTCCAGATGAGGCTGTTTCACTGACTTGGGCTCAGTTTTTAGATCTGTTCCTGAGGGAGTATGTTCCTCAGAGCCTCAGGGATGCATGGCGCGCAGAGTTTGAGCATTTGCGCCAAAGTGCTATGACTGTTTCAGAGTATGCTGTCCGTTACACCAGCTTGGCTAGACATACACCAGACTTGGTTTCTACTGTCCGCGAGAGGGTTCGCCAGTTTATTGAGGGCCTTATTCCCAACATCAGATCTAGCATGGTTCGTGAGTTAGAGATGGATATTTCATACCAGCGGGTGGTGAGCATTGCTAGGAGTATTGAGGGTATTCATGCTAGGGAGAAAGAAGAGAGGGAGTCCAAGAGGTCTCGAGAGTCGGGCTATTATTCTGGTGCCCGTACCCCAGCTGCAGGTCGTCATGGCAGGAGTTATATGAGTCGCCCTGTTCATTCGGCTCTTCCAGCAGTCAGTGGTATTCTAGCTCCTCCTAGCCCTTAGGAGCCTTATTATGCACCTTCAGTTTCTAGCACGCCTCCGGAGCGAGGTATTTTCAGAGGTTAGTCCAATAGACCTGGCCCTAGCTAGTCACAGCCACCATGTCCTCCCAGATCTTGTTTTGAGTGTGGTGACACACGTCATATGGTGAGGGATTGCCCCAGACTTGGGAGGGGTGTACCTCCATAGACTTCTCAGCCATAGCATGCCCCATAGAGTTCTTAGGCTATGGTTACAACTCCAGTTGCTACCCCACCTGCTCAGCCAGCTAGAGGTGGAGGTCGAGGAGGTAGAGGTCGCCCTAGAGGGGGAGGCCAGGCTAGATACTATGCCCGTCCTTCCCGTATCGAGGTTGTTGCCTCTGATTCTGTCATCACAGGTATTATATTGCTTTGCCACAGAGATGCATCGGTTCTATTCGATCCAGGCTCTACTTATTCTTATGTCTCTTCTTATTTTGCTCCACATTTGGGTGTATCTCAGGATTCTTTGAGTTCCCCTATTTATGTTTCTACTCCTGTGGGAGATTCTCTCATTGTGGACCGCATTTATCGGTCGTGTTTGGTTGCTCTTAGTGGTTTTGAGACCAGAGCCAATTTATTGTTACTTAGTATGGTTGACTTCGATATTATCTTGGGCATGGACTGGTTGTCTCCCCATTATGATATTCTTGATTGTCACGCCAAAACCGAAACGCTGGCTATGCCATGTGTACCACGTGTTGAGTGGAGAGGTACTTTAGATTATGCCCCCAGTAGAGTTATTTCTTTTCTTAAAGCTCAGCGTATAGTTGAGAAGGGGTGTGACGCATATTTATCTTATGTGAGAGATGTCAGTATTGATACCCCTTCAGTTGATTCAGTTCCAGTAGTACAGGATTTTTCCGATGTGTTTCCAGCTAATCTTCCAAACATGCCGCCTGATAGAGATATTGATTTTGGCATTGATCTGTTGCCAGGCACTCAGCCTTTTTCTATTTCTCAATAATATCAAAGAAATAACAATTATGAATTTATATAAAGTAAAATTTTATTATATATTAAAGTCCTAAATTTAAGAGTTCCTACATAATTCAAACAAGAAAAAAATTTAATAATCAAAATTTAGTCGATTAAAAGTCCTCACTAATAAGAATTAATTAAATAAAGTAATATTTTCTAATATTAAGTATATTTTGAAATGATAAAAAGTCTATCAATATTTTGCATTAATGTAACGACTCGGCCGGTCGTTTTAAGAATTAACGCCCCGGTCCCCTATTAACTGCTATTCCCATGTTTGTTTCTGCTATGGTGAGTTGCCGGGAGGATTTATTTAGAGTTTCGGAGAGTTTTGGGACACTTAGTCCCTAAATGAGAGTTTAAGCTTTAGAATTTGGACCGTAGTCAGAGCATTGTAAAGACGGCCTCGGAATGGAATTCATTCAATTCCGTTAGCTCCGTTGGGTGATTTCGGGCTTAGGGGCATGTTCGGATGGTGTTTTGGGGGTTCGTAGCTTATTTAGTCTTGAAATGCCGAAAGTTGAATTTTTGAAGTTTCTAGTTTGATAGTGAGAGTTTGATCTAAGGGTCGGAATGGAATTCCAGAAGTTAGAGTAGCTCTGCAGTGTCGAATGTGATGTGTGTGCAACATTTCAGGTCATTCAGACGATGGTTGATATACTTTTTGATTGAAAGCGTAATTTGAGAGTTTTTGGGGTTCTTAGGCTTGAATCCGATGTTAAATTGGTGTTTTGATGTTGTTTTGAGCATTCCGAAGGTTGGAACAAGTTCGTATGATGTTTTAGGATTGGTTGGCAGGTTTAGTTGAGGTCCGGGGGGGCCTCAGGTGAGTTTCGGGTGCTTAACAAAAATTGATTTTAGACTTAGGCAAAAATATGATTGTTGAACCTGTCATAACCGCACCTGCGTGTGGGGGACCGCAGGTGCGGCGCCGCAGAAGTGGCTAGGTGACCGCAAAAGCGGAATTTGGTCCAGGATTCAGAAGTCGTAGGTGCGAGACGTGGAACGCACCTGCGAGACTGCAGGTGTGGAAAGGCAGTCGTAGAAGCGAAAAGTTCCCGTTTAATGAAATGTCGCAGGTGCGACTTGGTCTTCGCAGAAGCGGGACCACAGGTGTGGTCCTAGAGTCGTAGATGTGGTTTCACTGGTCAGAAAAAGGGCAGAATCGAGGGTTTAGTTTCAAAACCTTAGAAATTGATTTGGGAGCTCGAGATTGGCGATTTTGAGAGATATTTTCACCTGGGTGTTTTGGGTAAGTAATTCTTACTTGGTTTTGACTAATTTTCACGAATCTATGCTAAAATTCATCCTTTAAATTCGAATTTGGGGTGAAAAAATTGGAGAAAAGTTGGAAAAGTTCTTAGACCTAATTTTTGAGTTTGGATCGAGATTTTGATGTCAGATTGGAGTAATTTCTATATATATGAACTCGTGAGAGTGTGAGGATTCCGAATTGTAAATTTTACCCGATTCCGAGATGTGGGCCAAGGGGGCATTTTGGTCATTTTTTCTAATTTCGCGTATTAGCTTAGAATTAATTAGTGGAATCAGTTACTTGAAGTTATATTTACATTATGCAATTGAATTGAATAAATTTGGGCCACTTCGAGTCGAGTACTCATGGCAAGAGCGTGGTTTCAGGTTGATTATTTGAGCTGGTTTGAGGTAAGTGGCTTGCCTAACCTTGTGTGGGGGAACTCCCATTAGGATTTGGTATTGTTAAAAATCCTGTTTTCATTTCTATACTACTTGCAATTTAAGCAAATTGTTAGATTAGGGAAGCATGTCTAATTGACTTAATTTCTTTATTTGCTCAAACTGCCTTATTTGGATTATGTGCAGCATGCTAGGTTAGAAATACCCGTTTTACCTTGGTATGAAATTTGAATTGAATTGAGTGTTCTTCGTGTTGCTGCTATGTGTTTACTTTGGGACTACAGGACAGTATCCCGGGAGATCCCCCTGCATGTTTACTTTGGGACTACGGATTTGTATTTCGGGAGATCCCCCTGCACTTTTATATTGGAACTACGGGAGTGCACTCGGTAGATTCTCCCAGTACTGGATATTTACATTTAGGACTACGGATCGGTATTCCAGGAGATCCCCGCGCATTATGAGCTGGACTACGGGACGGCACCAGGGAGATCCACTAGATATTTATATTTGGGACTACAGGACGGTATCCTGGGAGTTCCCCGGTTGTTATCTCTGTGTTGAGCTGTATTCCTTTTTGTGATTATTTTGTCTCTGTTGTAGTTGTTGTTGTTCTTTCTATTCTGTGTTGTCACACCTCATTTTTCCGCCCCCGCGAGGGGTGAAGGAGTTTTTCCAATTAAAGGACAATCGAAACAGGATTTTGTTTATTTATTTCAGAGTCGCCACTTGGGAGATTTAGGGTATCCCAAGTCACCAATTTAATCCCAAATCGAGGAAAAAAATGACTCTGTATTACAGTCCGCGAACCAGAAATCCGGATAAGAAATCCGGATAAGGAATTCTGTTAACCCGGGAGAAGGTGTTAGGCATTCCCGAGTTCCGTGGTTCTAGCACGGTCGCTCAACTGTCATATTCGGCTTGTTTATCTGATTTTATACAATTATGAGCTCATGTGCAAATTTTAACTCTTTACCGCTTTTATTATATTTTTAAAGGAATGTGAACATCGTTTAAAAACATGTCTTTGGACTGCGTCACATGAAATGCACCCGCAATCCGGAACATATTTTTATTCAATGTTTTGGGTTTGGATTTGGGTCGCATGAAATGCACACCCGAGTTTAAGAAGGTAAAATTAATTAAATCGTGCCTAAAGAGTCTAACGCGTTATTATCATTTCTGGGTATGGCCGTGGAATTTTGCTAAACGGCCTATCCCGAGTTCTAAGTAATTAACACATACATTTTGTGAGGGCCCCGCAATCTGTGCGTTTTATTTGGCGAGGCTCGTCTCATTTTTATTTAAAAGGATAAACCTACAGTGACTACATTTTTTCTATTAAGTTCGTCTCTAAAATAAAAGAAAATCTCTCAACTAATTACATGCTAAAAAGGCGTAACTTATTAGTTATTAGTTTACGGCTAATGCAAATGGAAAATTGCAATCGAGTTTGTACAAAGAGAGATTGCTTTCGTTCTATATTCTATTATTTAATAACACTAGAACATGAGATTGACACACAATAATATCAAAACAAATTAACTATTCTTTGATTAATTTAAACTAACATTATTAGATGAAGGAGTTATTATACATATGCAACCCCATTACTCATTAATCAATCAACTACATTTTTATACAAAGAAAGGAAAATTCTATTCAAGCACAAATCTAAACAAGAGGAATTCAACAGGAACAAAGCCTGGTCAATATTTCATTTCGCCTCAAGCCAAGAGTGTACAAATGTGTACCTGGAAATGGTAATACGATGAGAAAAGAAGGAGGAGTCAGCAGCAGTAATAACACAGCAACGCAACAGCAACTCAACAGCAGCAACTCGAACCAGATTCAAGGCCCAGAAAAATTTGAAGAAAACCAAACAAGCTCAATAGAACATACCCAAAAGTTTGTAAAAAGACTAAACAGCAACAACCCACACGTGTATTAAATCCGAAACTAAACTTGTGTCTCACTTTGTTTTTGTTTTCTCTTTTTCAACTCTCCAACACTCTTGAGATTTTCAGAATGTATTCCTCTTCCAAAAATCCTCTCTAAAAAAACCTCTTTAAAAAATGTACTCCTCAAAATGTTCTCTCCAAAAATCCTCCCTTTCTATGTCAAAAATGACTCTTATTTATAGCAAGACTCTTATCTTGAACCACTAACCCGAAATATTCTTTTAATTGCATGTCTTGCCTCCCACTACTTAATGTTTTTCTTATTTAATTCATTTGTTCCCCATGCCTACATGTTTTGTTCCCCACTATATTAAACTAAAGAATTATTCCCAACTCATTATATCTTGTCCCCCATGCTTAACTTAAATAATTACATTATTCCCCCCCACCCCACTACATTATGTCTTGTCCCCCACTATATTAAACAATTATATCATCTCCCCACTAATTTATGTCTTGTCCCCCCACAATGTATTATTTTAATATTGTTAATGCCTAGTGGACAGAGCACTCAGATTAAATATTTGTTCAAATGTTCAATTCCAAAAATACCCCTCCGACTTTACTGAAATTACCATTTTACCCCCTGAACGTACTGCAATTTACCAATCTATCCCCATCAACTATAACCAATTCACCTAATCAATTCCAACCAAAATACAGCAAATATAACCAATTTCTAAACAAATTCAAACAACAAATCCCATGAACACAGATTGAATCATACAATCAAATTAATGGGAATAAGTTAACCATATTAGGAACCAATCCTGGTTAACTTAGACAAAAATGAATGAGCAAGGAGATAACAATATTAACAACAAAAGTAACATGATTCAAACTAAATCAGAAAATTAAAAACCAAAACATAAACTCACATTAAATCACTAGATTAAAAACGAACTTCAAACAAAAAATGAACATGAATTAAATCTATATTAAACAACAAACATGACGGATTCAAACGATTTAAACTAACACTCTTCTATATTAAAACTAAATCCTTTTAAATTAATAAAACAAACTAAAGAAATAATTAATTGAACTTCAACTTAAATCTAAAAAACATTATAATTACTAACAATTCCTACCTAAAATAAACAAGAAAAATGAAACAAAATGAAGAAATATGAGAAAAATGATAAACACGAATTGGTTAAACCAACTGACCGGGTCGGAACGACGATGAACTTGAACGAAAACAAATCTGCCCGGAATTTGAAACCAACGTAACTTGAATCTGCCCGGAAAATAACTCGACGAGTAGGAACGCAGCAGTGGCGGTGCTGGTTCTTTTGACAAGAAGAAAATCAAAATAAAAGCAACAAACGCTGCTCAAACTGGACGGGCAGCAACGACAATGATGCTCATTTGGGACGTGATGATCGAGCTTTGTTCGTTCGTGGCTGGAGCTCAAAGCAGTGGCAGCCATGGTGATGACGAAGCAGAAGATGAAGCAGCAGGGAGCTAGCCATGGCGACGGGTTGACGACGAGGACGCAGCAGCAGTAACAGAAACGAGCTCAATGGAGGAGAAAAATGGCGGTGGCTGGAGCTGTTTGTGATTGACAAAGCAGAAGCAGTAGCAACGAATGACCGGTGAAGGGTGGTCGTTTTGTGGTCGCCGCTGGTCGTCGAGAAAGAAAGTCATCATCGGAGCTCGAGCTTGAGCTTGGCGACGAAGAAGACGAAGCAGTGGCAGCGGGGTCGTTAGGGCTATGAAGAACAACGTGTGTGTGTGTGTGTGTGTGTTGGGGGTGAGGCGTGAGGGGGAAAGCAGCCATGGTTGCTCGTGTTGGAGGGGTGTGGTCTTGGAGAAGAAGAAGAGAGGGTGGGGGGGGCGAATAGGTTTTAGGGTTTGGGGGGATACAAAAATGAAAATGAAGAAAAGGGGTTGGGCGGGTGGTTTTAGTTATGGGGCGGACCAGGTCGACCCGGGTTGAAATGGACCGGGTCATGGGGAAGGTTGGGTATTTTTTGGGCCTGTGGTTTGAATTTGAAGAAGAGGCCCAATTCCGGTTTTCTTTATATTTTTTGCTCTATTTTCTTTTACCTTCTAATTAATAAAACTAAAATTCTAAATTAAATTATAAGCTAAATTAACTTATAAAGAATACTAATTAATTCCTAGCGACAAATATCATACATAATTAAACACCTATTAAAACAAAATTGCACAATCTGACATTGAATGCTAAAAATGCAAACGATGCATATTTTTGTAATTTTCATTCTTGTAAAACAAACTTAATTATTCCTAATTATAGAATTAAATCCTAAATGCAAATGCGACATATTTTTTGTAATTTTTTATTAATTTAACAAATAAACATGCATGGACAAATACAAATAATTATCCAAAAATGTCACAAAAATTCTCAAAATTGCACACAAAGGAAAATCGTTTTAGTTTGAATTTTTTGGGAGTAATTCTTTCATAGGGCAAAAATCACGTGCTTACAGCTGCCCCTCTTTGCCCGAAGACATGAAGGGTTTTCGTGCAAAGATTAAGTGAACGATTTTTGCCCATCCGAGTACTCCGTGTGAAGCATTTTTTGAAAAAGATTTAACCGAACCTTTGCTTCAAAGGTTTCCTACATATCCCTGGCTAGAAGGGAATCAGGTTAATGTAGTTCGGGAAGTTTTGGTAGCTGGGACTACCATGGGACTGCAATGTTACTACTGTTGCATGATATTACCACTGCTTACCGATCTCCTTGTTACACCGTGCTAAAAAGAAAACAAGAAGCTAGGCCAGACTACGGATCATAAGATCTCATCTATCTTCAACTTGTTCTTGTTGCCTTGCTTTCTTGTCGGCTTGTGTTTCTTCCGGTGCTTTTCTTTCGAGAACTTGGGGATGACACTGGCCTTTTGCTTTTCTGAATACCAGTTTTCATCATTTTGTTCGGTACGCTGGGGATATGGCTTCCTTCATTAAACGTTTTGGCGATTCTACTGGGGATACGGCTTTCTTCATCAAAATTTGTTATGCTGGGGATTTTTTTGTTGTAACCTTCAACCTTCCAGTGGGTTACTGATTTCAAGACCTGAAGTATAAGACTGAAAAGTATTCCTCTCGTTATACAGGTGGGCACCTGAATGCAAAAATATGAAATGTATTCCCTCGTTATATTGGTGGGCGCCTAGGACATGAAATGAAAAAACAGAAATGTATTCCCTCGTTATACTGGTGGGCGCCTAGGACATGAAATGAAAATAGAAATGTATTCCCTCGTTATACTGGTGGGCACCTAGGACATGAAATGAATAAACAGAAATGTATTCCCTCGTTATACTGGTGGGCGCCTAGGACATGAAATGAAAACAGAAATGTATTCCCTCGTTATATTGGTGGGCGACCTAGGACATGAAATGTAAAGACTGAAAAGTATTCCTCTCGTTATATAGGTGGGCGCCTGGGACATGAAACGAAAAACAGAAATGTATTCCCTCGTTATACTGGTGGGCGACCTAGGACATGAAATGTAAAGACTGAAAAGTATTCCTCTCGTTATACAGGTGGGCGCCTGTCTTCAACAACAATTTTGAAAATAAAATGTCATTCCTTTCTTTAGGTTGGCGATATTCAATATCCCGTTTGAGGGTGGATGAACCCAAAATATCCTGTTTGAGGGCGGATAAACCCAACGTATCCTATTTGAGGGCGGATGAACCCAACATATCCTATTTGAGGGCGGATGAACCTAAAATATCCTATTTGAGGGCGGATGGACCCAACATATCCTATTTGAGGGTGGATGAAACCAACATATCCTATTTGAGGGCGGATGAACCCAACATATCCTATTTGAGGGCAGATGAACCTAACATATCCTATTTGAGGGCGGATGAACCCAACATATCCTATTTGAGGGTGGATGAACCCAACATATCCTATTTGAGGGCGGATGAACCCAAAATATCCTATTCGAGGGCGGATGAACACAAAATATCCTATTCGAGGACGGATGAACCCAAAATATCCTATTCGAGGGCGGATGAACCCAACCTATCCTATTCGAGGGCGGATGAACCCAACCTATTTGAAGGCGGATGAACCCAACATATCCTATTCGAGGGCGGATGAACCCAACATATCCTATTCGAGGGCGGATGAACCCAACATATCCTATTCGAGGGCGGATGAACCCAAAATATCCTATTCGAGGGCGGATGAACCCAAAATATCCTATTCGAGGGCGGATGAACCCAACATATCCTATTCGAGGGCGGATGAACCCAAAATATCCTATTCGAGGGCGGATGAACCCAAAATATCCTATTCGAGGGCGGATGAACCCAAAATATCCTATTCGAGGGCGGATGAACCCAAAATATCCTATTCGAGGGCGAATGAACCCAAAATATCCTATTCGAGGGCGGATGAACCCAAAATATCTTATTTGAGGGCGGATGAACCCAACATATCCTATTTGAGGGCGGATGAACCCAACATATCCTATTTGAGGGCGGATGAACCCAATATATCCTATTTGAGGGAGGATGAACCCAAAATATCCTATTCGAGGGCGGATGAACCTAAAATATCCTATTCGAGGGCGGATGAACCCAAAATATCCTATTCGAGGGCGGATGAACCCAAAATATCCTATTCGAGGGCGGATGAACCCAACATATCCTATTCGAGGGCGGATGAACCCAACATATCCTATTCGAGGGCGGATGAACCCAACTTATCCTATTTGTGGGCGGATGAACCTAACATATCCTATTTGAGGGCGGATGAACCCAAAATATCCTATTCGAGGGTGGATGAACCTAAAATATCCTATTCGAGGGTGGATGAACCCAAAATAACCTATTCGAGGGCGGATGAACCCAAAATATCCTATTCGAGGGCGGATGAACCCAACATATCCTATTCGAGGGCGGATGAACCCAACATATCCTATTTGAGAGCGGATGAACCCAACATATCCTATTCGAGGGAGGATGAACCCAACATATCCTATTCGAGGGCGGATGAACCCAACATATCCTATTCGAGGGCGGATGAACCCAAAATATCCTATTTGAGGGCGGATGAACCCAAAATATCCTATTCGAGGGCGGATGAACCCAAAATATCCTATTTGAGGGCGGATGAACCCAACATATCCTATTTGAGGGCGGATGAACCCAACATATCCTATTCGAGGGCGGATGAACCCAACATATCCTATTTGAGGGCGGATGAACCCAAAATATCCTATTCGAGGGCGGATGAACCCAAAATATCCTATTCGAGGGCGGATGAACACAAAATATCCTATTCGAGGGCAGATGAACCCAAAATATCCTCAAAATTTGAAAATGTCTTACCTTAACACTTACTGGGGATTATTTTGCTGGGGATGAATTTTCCTTTTCTTCCTTCCCCACTCTGGGTTGTCCGACCCTCTTGTAACTTGGTCGAAACTCTGTTGAGGATGCTTCTACATCTCGATGATCTGATGGGGATAACACTGCGAACCGCTGAGTAACACTGCTGGGGATAACACTGTTGAGGATAACTCTGCTGAGTAAAATATGTTATCTTACTCCTTCCAAAAACTACTTCATTTTAAGAAGGATGTTTCATTCCTCTGCAAGTTGTTTCCTTTTGCAAAACTAGGTTTTTTTTTATTTTTATTTTTATTTTTCTTTGTTTTGCTAGATTCTTCCTTCGAAGACTACCTCCCTTAAATCTCGTTTTGCCTTTCCCCGAAAAATCGCTGAGGATACCGATTTTCACCAAACTTGTGTTGGACTCCTCGAAAATTTTCGAAATGAACGAAAATTTTCTGCCCCAGTTTGACAATCTTTCTTGCGGCGCATCTTTCTGTCATCAGTAGCATTCCCTGTCCCTCCTTCAAATCAAAGAAAATTTGGTCAGTTTAAAACGTGGTGGTTGGTTGCGATACTCCTGTTGGGGATTCCATCAACTATTCTCCATCTATGCGTTGTCTGTCCATCTTGAAGCTTGGGCTGATACCTTCCGCCCTTCTTGATGATTCATTATTCCCAAACCTCTTAACCATTTTCCCGGTCTCCTTATCTGACCTCATGCATTTCGTGACAGCCGATGTAACTTGAAGATCGTGCATGTTCATAGATATGATCTGCTAGGGATAACACTCCAAATCTCTGTTTATTCGTGACACTGAAAGCAACCTTTTCTGTTGGAGATATCCCTCTTCTTTTGCGGCATAGCAAGTGAAACTTGGCATTTCCCCCGACCTTTTAGTCTCATATGAATTTCCCAAATCATACACATTGCTCTCCGCGTTGATCTTTCTTGATTTAGACCATTTGGATGTTCTAATCGGATCTGGTCTTGCATAATTGGAAAGCTGATGGCAGATTTTGAAGTCATTTCTCACTTGTTCTGACCAAACAAACTCTACTGGGGAATTTTTCTACGGAAGGAGAAAGATAAACAAAAAGGGAACCGAATAAAAGACAAAGGAAAAAGATGACTCTTTAACAAGAGAATCTATAAACAAAATCCTATCAAACGCAGATACCGACTCTAATAATCATGACATGCACATGTGGCCTATCCTCTACCGTCAGTCGTCTTTTAAGATTTTCCCTTGGCGATTCCCATCTGATTCTCAATCTTATTCGACTTGTAGTGCCCGAAGGGTTTTCACTATCAAGCCTCTCTCATTTTGGTTTTCTCTCAGCTTTCATCGCCTTATGGTGTCCGTAAAGATTTTCACCGATAAGACTCTCGCATTTGTATCACTTTCCAGCTGGGGATATGGGGTGTTGACGATATGACTCTTTCTGCTGGGGATTCTTTTCGGCTATCAATTCATGTCCAATCCATGATCATTTTCTCTGTTGGGGATCGGGGTGTTATCCCCGACTTCCATTTGTATGACTTGGCATCTTTCGAAGACTGGTCAAAAGGTCTTTCTTTGGACCATAATGTGGGGTTTTGGATAGGGCTAGAAAGAAAGGGTATTAAAGGCTCAAAAACAAAATAAATTTGGGGTTCAAAATTACAACATTCGGAACCATATTTGCTTACAACAAGCGCAACTCTTGCCCCAGTTTCTTGCTTGGGGATTTTTATTTTCGTTATACTATGCACACTATGCACATTATGCACATTATGCACCCTATGACCGAGCCGTGAAGCGCCTACGTATCCTCCTTGAGGAATCAGGTCAAACGTAGTTCCAAATTCCTTTGTTTTCTTCTAACTTTCTTTTGTTTTTGTTATCATTTTTTCTTTTCGTTTCATTTTTTTCTCTTTTTTTTTTTGCTTTCTTTTCCTTTTCTTTTTTCTTTTTTTTCTTCCACGTTTATGTTTGTAACCTGTTGTTACTGATTCCGAATGAGAGGTATGAAAAGAAAAATAAATAAGGCTCAAAGGGGTAACGAAGGATAAAGTGTTTAGGTAGCAGAACAAAATGGCTTCGTCATTCTAGTCTTCAAATCATGCCAAGTGCAAACAACACAATTAAACAAAGATTTGTAGCCTCTTCTGATGGTGCTGGACTTGACAATTATATTCACACATTTTCTTTTTCATTTGTCATCTCTAAAGCACCGTTGGGCAACACTCTCACTCTCATTATCATGAACGACCCTCATGTCAATTTGGCGAATCTTGTTTTTAACGGTTTTCTTTATGTTTTACTTGCCCTAGTTCCGCATGACTCGAGCTCCGAATAATCTCAACCGTCCTTATTTCTTTCAAATGTTCCGATCACCTCTCAATGGTTTTATGATTAACTTTTAAGATTAGGCCCAAACTGTGTGCGCATGTCATGTCACTAGAATCGGCGCTGAACAAAATGATAAAAGAACTAAACAAAAAGAGGACTGTAAATAATAAAAGACCAGATTTTGCATTAGACTAACGGTGAAATGGTTTGAATAACAAAACAAACAAAACAAACCAGAATAAAATCCCAAAACAAACCTGGACAAAACTAAGCAAACCGCTATGACAAAAATGGAAAGATAAGAAAGTTTGACACAAGACAATATCCGGATTACAACCCTAAGAATAATCCAGACAACAGAAATGACAACAAAATAAGCCACCAAAAGCTTCTCTCTTGCTAACCAAGGAACGGAGCGTCCTCCCACTTTATCAAACCTGGCATCTTAGCCACTGAGCTTCGCATCAATATTGCCCAGACCATTACCAACTTCAATATCATCAACCTCAGTCAACAAGTTCCCAATAGGATTCGAGTGCTTCTGTCATCAGGCCTCATCCCCACAAAGCGTGCATCATGATGTGCAGGTAAAGGATTCTGCGCGATATTCAGGGTGTCATTGTCTTGGGTTACAATTAGGTTTTCCTAGATCTTGTGTTTCCGGCTTACCACAAACCAACCACCTTAACTTTCTTTGTGATTCAAAACATAACAGTTAGAATGGACTCAGTCGGTCCTCATTATTAACAACATCTTTTTCCCTTTTTTTTCTTTTTTTTCATTTTTCTTTCTTTTTTCGATTTTTTTTTTCATTTTTTCATTTTTTTTGTTGTGGTCGAATCTTATGGAGATTGCCTACGTATCATGACCCCGCATGAATAAGACCTTGCGTAGTTCGGCCAAAATGAAAGGTAACAACAATGAAACATTTTTTTTTTGGGATTATCAATTTTCATAATAAAACAAACTAGGTTTCAAAGGTTTAAAGATGACCTACAAACTCGAAAATAAAACAACCCACATATTCTAATCAAAAGTTTTACAAACTCAAAAACAGACGGCCAGCTCCCTTTCTCCGTTTGACAAATGCAACCGAACGGTTATTTTTGCAAATGTGGCCCCTTCCAAATTTCACATGAATTTTGAGGTCGGGGAGGATTATTTTATGACACTTTACAAACTTGTCAGTTTTTTACGAAAATAGCCTTTCGATAACTGAAAGATACTCTAAGGCTATTTAGGCAAGAATGGTTTAAGACGTTGTCGAAGCTGGCTCGGCTTATTTTGACCAAAAATCCAAACGGTATTCACCTGACCGCTGAATCTTTGTTTTTTTTCCAATTAAAATAAAAGACCTGGTGTTGCAAACACAGCCTTTCAGCGTCTTGGGGACAAAGATTTTAAGGCTGCGTTAGCTAACCGGCCAAAATCCTAAAAAATGACCCAAGGTGGCTGTTTATACAAAGTCACCCTTCTGGCGTCCCTTTCGGGAACATTCGGCTATTTTTGACAAAAACAGCATCACTCGACTTATTTGTGACTCTTTTTATTGTTTTTCAAAATAGAAGACCCGATATTGCAAACACGACCTTTTAACGCCTCGGGGACGTAAATGTTTAAGGTTGTGTGGGTCAATCGGTCAAAATCTTAAAAAAAAAAATGACCCCAAAAGTGGCTGTTTATGCAAAGTCAGCCTTCCGGCGTCCCTTTCGGGAACATTCGGCTATGTTTTGACAAAACAGCGTCAACCGACATATTTATGACCTTTTCTTGTTTTTCAAAATAGAAAACTCAATATTGCAAACACGGCCTTTCAGCGCCTCGGGGACGAAGATTTTTAAGGCTGTGTGGGTTAATTGGACCAAATCTAAAAAAATGACCCAAAGGTGGATGTTTATGCAAAGTCAGTCTTCCGGCGTCCCTTTCGGGAACATTCGGCTATGTTTTGACAAAACAGCGTCACCCGACTTCTTTATGATGAAATTAAAATTTGACATATTTTTTTGGCTATTTTAGCAAAAGGGGAGGTTGGACCCGATTAAGGCTGCCTACAAATCTCACATCCGGTGAGAATCAAACCAGCGTAGTTCGCCCAATTAACTGAACTATTTTAAAACAGGACCCTTCTTTTTTTTTCATTTTTGGCAGCAAATAACAAAATCACTTTCAAAGCATGACTCTTTTCATTTTCATTTTTCAAGACTCTTTTCATTATACTGGGTTGTTGTATGGCAAGACAAACTATTTTCCTTTTCTATTTTTGAAAACAAGACAGAACAAGGACTCTTTTTTTTCAACAAACAACCTATTTTTCCCAAACTAAAATAAAGACTCTTTTCTTTTTCTTTTTCTGCGATCAATTTCTAAAAATAAAGACTCTTTTTCTATTTTTCCTTTGCTTTTAGTAAAACAAACTATTAAAAATAAAAAAAATAAAAAAAAATTCGGCAGAGTTTCGACACTATTTGGACATTGTTATTTTATCAGAGCAGAAGATTAACCCTATACACTGCTATTTTTCTTTCTTTCTTTCTTTCTTTTTTTTTCAAATTTTTCCAATATTCAAAATCGGTCAGCATGCAAGTCCAAAGCAAATAACATGCACAAGCAGTAAGTAGGATGCATTAGGATGGTCTTTTCTGTTTCAGGTTGCTATTCCTAGACGGACCCAACCCCGGTGTTGAGTCCCCTAAGTCAAAAATGCACATGATGCAGATAAACGTTCCTACTAGGGATCCGACATGAAGTTGAGTTATTCTAGGTTCAGAACCTGGGTGTTTGTTCTAGACCTGGCTTACCCGAGTGGACAGCTCGAGCCGAGGGGGAGGCAGCAATCTGGGAATACAGAAGCTTCAATGGCTTTGCAACTTATCCAAACCTCGTTCTAAATTGGGATTTGACACTATACAAAAAAGAAGTCGTACGAAGTACACCCTTCTTCATGATTTAGAAAACTCAGAAAGGAAATGGGTTTCGGCACAGTTTATATACAATTCACAAAATATCAAAGCGGTAAAAGCAGTTAGTTAGCACATTATGCACAGATCATGTAACAAAATCAGATAAAACCAAATATAACAATTTATCTAAGCTCGAATTTCTAACCCTGAACAAGTGGTTCTGGGTCTTTCTTCACCAGCAGAGTCGCCAAAGCTGTCACACCTCCTTTTTCCGCCCCCGCGAGGGGTGAAGGAGTTTTTCCAATTAAAGGACAATCGAAACGGGATTTTGTTTATTTATTTCAGAGCCTCCACTTGGGAGATTTAGGGTGTCCCAAGTCACCAATTTAATCCCGAATCGAGGAAAAGAATGACTCTGTATTACAGTCCGCGAACCAGAAATTCGGATAAGGAATTCTGTTAACCCGGGAGAAGGTGTTAGGCATTCCCGAGTTCCGTGGTTCTAGCACAGTCGCTTAACTGTCATATTAGGCTTGTTTATCTGATTTTATACAATTATGAGCTCATGTGCAAATTTTAACTCTTTACCGCTTTTATTATATTTTTAAAGGAATGTGAACATCGTTTAAAAATATGTCTTTGGACTGCGTCACATGAAATGCACCCGCAATCCGGAACATATTTTTATTCAATGTTTTGGGATTTGGATTTGGGTCGCATGAAATGCACACCCGAGTTTAAGACGGTAAGATTAATTAAATCGCGCATAAAGAGTCTAATGCGTTATTATCATTTCTGGGTAAGGCCGTGGAATTTTGCTAAACGGCCTATCCCGAGTTCTAAGTAATTAACACATACATTTTGTGAGGGCCCCGCAATCTGTGTGTTTTATTTGGCGAGGCTCGTCATTTTTATTTAAAAGGATAAACCTACAGTGACTACATTTTTTCTATTAAGTTCGTCTCTAAAATAAAAGAAAATCTCTCAATTAATTACATGCTAAAAAGGCGTAACTTATTAGTTATTAGTTTACGGCTAATGCAAATGGAAAATTGCAATCGAGTTTGTACAAAGAGAGATTGCTTTTGTTCTATATTCTATTATTTAATAACACTAGAACATGAGATTGACACACAATAATATCAAAACAAATTAACTATTCTTTGATTAATTTAAACTAACATTATTAGATGAAGGAGTTATTATACATATGCAACCCCATTACTCATTAATCAATCAACTACATTTTTATACAAAGAAAGGAAAATTCTATTCAAGCACAAATCTAAACAGGAGGAATTCAACAGGAACAAAGCCTGGTCAATATTTCATTTCGCCTCAAGCTAAGAGTGTACAAAGGTGTACCTGGAAATGGTAATACAATGAGAAAAAAACGAGGAGTCAGCAGCAGTAATAACACAGCAACGCAACAGCAACCCAACAGCAGCAACTCGAACCAGATTCAAGGCCCAGAAAAATTTGAAGAAAACCATACAAGCTCAATAGAACAGACCCAAAAGTTTATAAAAAGACTAAACAGCAACAACCCACACGTGTATTAAATCCGAAACTAAACTTGTGTCTCACTTTGTTTTTGTTTTCTCTTTTTCAACTCTCCAACGCTCTTGAGATTTTCAGAATGTATTCCTCTTCCAAAAATCCTCTCTAAAAAAACCTCTTTAAAAAATGTCCTCCTCAAAATGTTCTCTCCAAAAATCCTCCCTTTCTATGTCAAAAATGACTCTTATTTATAGCAAGACTCTTGTCTTGAACCACTAACCCGAAATATTCTTTTAATTGCATGTCTTGCCCCCACTACTTAATGTTTTTCTTATTTAATTCATTTGTTCCCCATGTCTACATGTTTTGTCCCCCACTATATTAAACTAAATAATTATTCACAACCCATTATGTCTTGTCCCCCATGCTTAACTTAAATAATTACATTCCCCCCCTCCACTACATTATGTCTTGTCCTCCACTATATTAAACAATTATATCATCTCCCCATTAATTTATGTCTTGTCCCCCACAATGTATTATTTTAATATTGTTAATGCCTAGTGGACAGAGCACTCAGATTAAATATTTGTTCAAATGTTCAATTCCAAAAATACCCCTCCGACTTTACTGAAATTACCATTATACCCCCTGAACGTACTGCAATTTACCAATCTACCCCCGTCAGCTATAACCAATTCATCTAATCAATTCCAACCAAAATACAGCAAATATAACCAATTTCTAAACAAATTCAAACAACAAATCCCATGAACACAGATTGAATCATACAACATCAAATTAATGGGAATAAGTTAACCATATTGGGAACCAATCCTAGTTAACTTAGACAAAAATGAATGAGCAAGGAGATAACAATATTAACAACAAAAGTAACATGATTCAAACTAAATCAGAAAATTAAAAACCAAAACATAAACTCATATTAAATCACTGGATTAAAAACGAACTTCAAACAAAAAATGAACATGAATTAAATCTATATTAAAAAACAAACATGACGGATTCAAAAGATTTAAACTAACACTCTTCTATATTAAAACTAAATCCTTTTAAATTAATAAAACAAACTAAAGAAATAATTAATTGAACTTCAACTTAAATCTAAAAAAACATTATAATTACTAACAATTCCTACCTAAAATAAACAAGAAAAATGAAACAAAATGAAGAAAAATGAGAAAAATGATAAACACGAATTGGTTAAACCAACTGACCGGGTCGGAACGACGATGAACTTGAACGAAAACAAATCTGCCCGGACTTTGAAACCAACGTAACTCGAATCTGCCCGGAAAATAACTCGACGAGTAGGAACGCAGCAGTGGCAGTGCTGGTTCGTTTGACAAGAAGAAGAACGAAATAAAAGCAACAAACTCTGCTCAAACTGGACGGGCAGCAACGGCAACGATGCTCATTTGGGACATGATGATCGAGCTTTGTTCGTTCGTGGCTGGAGCTCAAAGCAGTGGCAGCCATGGTGATGACGAAGCAGAAGATGAAGCAGCAGGGAGCTAGCCATGGCAGCCATGGCGACGGGTTGACGACGAGGACGCAGCAGCAGCAACAGAAACGAGCTCAATGGAGGAGAAAAATGGCGGTGGCTGGAGCTGTTCATGGTTGACGAAGCAGAAGCAGTAGCAACGAATGACCGGTGAAGGATGGTCGTTTGGTGGTCGCCGCTGGTCATTGAGAAAGAAAGTCGTCATGGGAGCTTGAGCTTGAGCTTTGCGACGAAGAAGACGAAGCAGTGGCAGCGGGGTCATTAGGGCGATGAAGAACGACGTGTGTGTGTGTGTATGTGTGTGTGTGTGTGTTGGGGGTGAGGCATGAGGGGGAAAGCAGCCATGGTTGCTTGTGTTGGAGAGGTGTGTTCTTGGAGAAGAAGAAGAGAGGGTGGGGGGCGGATAGGTTTTAGGGTTTGGGGGGATACAAAAATGAAAATGAAGAAAAGGGGTTGGGCGGGTGGTTTTAGTTATGGGGCGGACCAGGTCGACCCGGGTTGAAATGGACCGGGTCATGGGGAAGGTTGCGTATTTTTTGGGCCTGTGGTTTGAATTTGAAGAAGAGGCCCAATTCTGATTTTCTTTATATTTTTTGCTCTATTTTCTTTTACTTTCTAATTAATAAATTAAAATTCTAAATTAAATTATAAGCTAAATTAACTTATAAAAAATACTAATTAGTTCCTAGAGACAAATATCATACATAATTAAACACCTATTAAAACAAAATTGCACAATCTGACATTGAATGCTAAATATATAAACGATGCATATTTTTGTAATTTTCATTCTTGTAAAACAAACTTAATTATTCCTAATTGTAGAATTAAATCCTAAATGCAAATGCGACATATTTTTGTAATTTTTTATTAATTTAACAAATAAACATGCATGGACAAATACAAATAATTATCCAAAAATGTCACAAAAATTCTCATAATTGCACATAAAGGAAAATCGTTTTATTTTGAATTTTTTTGGGAGTAATTCTTTCATAGGGCAAAAATCACGTGCTTACATGTGTTACTTCTTACTGTTGCACTTAATTATATTGTCTTATTCTATATTGTTGTACATTGTTCTTCATTTAAAATCAGTAGGGCCCTGACCTTCCTCGTCACTACTCGACCGAGGTTAGGCTTGGCACTTATTGAGTACCGTTGTGGTGTACTCATGCCAATTTTGCGCATGTTTTTCATGTGCAGATCCAGGTACTTCGACTCAGCCCTACTACCCTTGAGGCGAGGCGATTCTCCAGAGACTTCGAGGTATATCTGCCGCGTCCACAGACCGAGGAGTCCCTTTCCATTCTCTCTCATAGTATTAGACCTTTTGTATTTACTTTTGTTTAGACATTCTGGAGTTAGACACTTGTAGTTATTCAATAGCTTGTGATTTCATGAGATTCCGATTTTTGGAAAATGTAGTTTCAGTTTGAGAGTTGTATTGTATATGCCGAGCGGCATCTTAAACGCTTCATTTTGATATTTTTCTACAGTTTTTGCTAGTTTTATTCTGTTGTTTTCTTTTTCCGCAATTTGTTAGGCTTACCTATTCGTAGAGACTAGGTGTCGTCACGACAGTTCACGGCGGGCGAACTTGGGTCGTGACAGTTAAAAAGTCTAACAAGTATTAAATAATATGTTTGAGTTTTAAGATAAAAATTTAATGAAAATGTAACTAATATAAGTTCTTAAAAATAATATACTCCCTCTTTTTTTATCTATGTGATACAGTTTGTTGAGCATAGAGATTATGAAAAAATATAAAAATACTTTTAAAATTTATGGTCTTAAACATGCCATATATTTGTACAACTATAAGACATTTGAAATTTGTGATTTTAAACATTCCAAAATACTTGTGTGGCTATAAAAACTTTTTATTAAAGGTAAAATAGATAAAATTTAAAGTTAAATATAAAAGTATATCATTCTTTTATTGAAGGGACTAAAATCACCTCATTCTAAAATCCTAATTTCCATTCCCTGCGGTCTAGGGCTGTGCATAATTTAGTAAATACCGATTAAATTACCGTATCGAAATCGAAAATTTCGGTATTTAGTATTCGGTATGGTTTTTGGTTTAATTTTAAAAAAAATTAGTATCAAGATACCGATACCATACCGAAATATATATTATATTGCATAATACACATATTATTAATTATAATATAAATATAAAAATTTAAAATTTTACTTTCTTTTATTGTCTAAGTTTATCAATTAACTTTAAGCGAGTAACAAGACATTTCTAATTATCAAATTTATTACTTTATGTACAGTTTTCTCTCTCTGGGTTGATATTTGCTTGTTTTGGACAAAACTTTTGTCAACAAACATTTTTAATTTTGTATTTTTGAGTACTTTAATTAAGAATATTACAGTCTATGACTCTTGACACTAGTTAGTATTCAAACCGAATAAACTGAAGTTACCGAAGTTACTGAAAGGAGAAAAATCGAACCATATCGAATTTAATTAGGTATGGTATTGGTATAGCATTTTAAGAAACCGAATACCAAAAATAATGAACCAAAATGTCTAAATACCCCACTGTACACCCCTACTACGGTCCCTCTCATAGAAAAATGACCAAAGGAATAAAGGCTTTGCAAAAACATTGAGGTTTTTTACTTGGAAAGGAATGGTGATAGGACTCTTAGCTAGCATTTAGTAACAGAACTGTTTGTGCGTGTGTTGACATCTGTTAACTGAAAAAATTCTGCCATAGCCATGAAGTTTATAAGAGTGCCATTGTCTCTTTTGAAAAACATCATAGTTAGGAGGGTTTATATGTATTTTAACATTTGGTGAGATATGACATACAACATCGTTTGTTATCAAAACTGTAGGGGTTATTGTGTAATTAGTGAAAGTTGGAGTTTGTAAGAAGAGAGTAAGAGTATATGTGGGTTAGTTATCATGTTAAATAGTGAACTTCCAGGAATTAGTTGAGACAAATTCATTTTGCCCTTTCATCTCTATCTGTAACAATGTAAAGAGCTAAGACTTCTCTCTCTTTCTCTTTCTAGAAGATTCCTTTGATCTCACATCTTCATTCATTGCATGTCGTTAATTCAAAGATTGTAAGCTCACAATTCAAGTTCTAACATGGTCTCGGAGCGTCGATCACTGGATTAAAGTTGTTTTTCGCAATTCTATTTCATCAATTTCATTCTTCGAAGCTTGACCTAAGTTCAGCAATGGCGGACGATGAGATTGCAAATTTGCCACATGATCATCCACTATTCCTAAAGGATTCTGATGCACCAGGAACAGCTTTAATCTCGCTCAAACTCACAGGGCCAGAAAACTATGCCCTTTGGAGTAGATCTATGCGAGTTGCACTGCTGGTAAAGAACAAATTATGGTTTGTGAATGACACTTGTGTCAAAAGCTCTTACAGAGGTGATTTGGTCACACAGTGGGAAAGATGCAATGTCGTTGTGGTGTCATGGCTAAGTAGCACTGTTTCGGCAAAATTAGTACCAAGTATTATGTACGCGTCTAGTGCAAGGAAGGTTTGGGATGTATTCAAGGAGAGATTTGATAAGGACAATTTGACTAGAATTTACTAGTTGTGGACAGAGATTACAACCCTAAGACAAGGTATGGACTCTGTCACAAGTTATTTCTCAAAATTGAAGGATCTATTGGATGAACTAGATATACTAGCACCTTTACCTTCATGTGACTGTGAGGAATCTTGAACTTATGTAGAACACCTAGTAAGACAAAGGCTGCTGCAATTTCTAATGGGATTGAATGAGATTTATAGCAATGTTAGGAGTGATATTCTGCTGAAAAGATCAGTTTTAAGTGTTAATCAAACATATGCAGTTGTAGTTCAGGAGGAAAGCCAAAGAAGATTGGGTATATTGGATTCCAATAAGGATCCTTTAACGATGTTAGCAGTAGGAAAAGGCTAAGTGTTTAAGAACAAAAGTCCAGGAATGATCTGTGAACATTGTGGTTATAAGGGACACCTAAAGGAGAATTGTTACAAAATCATCGGGTATCCACCTGACTTCAAGAGCAAAAAGAAAGGACAATACAATGTAGCCAAACCATTTGCCAACACTGCAAACACTAAGGAGAATGTAATTGGGAAGAATTAGATTCAAATTCAGTAGGGGAGTTATGTTATTGAGGAGCAGTAGAATCAGTTGGTGAACTTGTTGTCAAAGACCTCAACAGGTGAAAACTCTTCAATTCAGGGAGCATCCTCTAATTCGGTAGGTACTATATCACTATTGTCTAATGCTTAATGTTATGATTGGGTAGTAGACTCAGGAGCTTCACATAATATTACTTTCTGCAAAAATATTTTGGAAAGTATTCAGAGCATAAACAGACAGAGTAATGATGGAGTGCAGACTCCAACAGAATCTAGATCAGAAATTATGCACACAGGGGATGCAATAGTAATGGATACATAGAGAATTATAAATGTTCTACATGTCCCTGACTTTAAGTTCAACTTGCTTTTATTATCAAAACTGACAAAAGAACTATGTTGTTCAGCTTGCTTTTATCCTTACTTTGTCATCTTTCAAGGCCTTTACAATGGCAAGATTCTGGGTATTGGTAGAGAGGACGATGGACTGTACATACTCAGAAGGGCGAAGGATGTAGCAGTAGCATCTGTTCAAAGGGAGGAAATAAACACTACACTATGGCACAATAGGCTAGGACATGCTTCAACAACAGTTATGCAACACCTACCAGATTTGTAGAATAAAGTCAAGTTAGATGTACAAAAAAACTGTCGTATCTGTCCATTAGCAAAACAAAGACTAAAGTTTCCTATTAGCATTAGTAAGACTAGTAGTATCTTTCAGCTTGTGCACATTTGTCACGCCCCAACCTCGGGAGGCGCGATCGGCGCTCAATCGAGTGAACCCAACTAAGTAATCCTTTATAACACTTTCTACCCAACTCAATATAATTAAGGGAACCATGCTTTTGTTTATTTAGACATTAGGAGATATCATATATTCAACATTGTTAGTTCATTTTAAATCGTAAACCTTAAACCGTGGTTATATTCCCAAAACATCATATAGTTTACAGTTTAGAAGAAACAGGAGTTCAGAATTTCAACATGGTCTAGTGACCCACCAACCCAAACATAACCCACACAAACGTCTACGAAGCCTCTAAGGGTACAAAAGACAGTTATGATAATGACGACAACAAGGCCCCGGCTATACCTCAAAAGTGGAAATTTACAACAAAAGATGTACAACATAACCCCTTGAAGGAAAAGGGGCTCACCACGATTTTGAGAGGAAGATACTCCACTACGTGCGATCGGCACTATCCGCTATAGAGCCACCTACATTCATTCAAAAATATAGCGCCTCCGGCAAAAGGGACGTTAGTACCATGGAATAGTACTAGTATGTATAACTAAACACCATCTCATTAGAAAGAACTATCATACAAGAACAAGGAAATCACAAAAAATTAATCAAAGGCTTTAAATGAACACCACATCATCAAATAAAAGAATCATATAACTTTCACATAATTTCCGTAGCTTTAGGTTGGGGCCTTTAATACTATTCGTCACCATTCACAATACCACCGCTTTCTTGAGCGGAGTTTGATCACGGCCCGATTGGCTAAGGTGCCTCATTTGAGACATATACCTCAATCATCAGTTCATTCTCGCTTTCCGGTTTCAATTATCAACACAATACCACCATATATATAGCATGACGTCCGATCACGTCCAGATCGGCTAGGCCGTCTTACCAAGATGTTACCCTTTTCTATTAATCATTTCACTTCCATTTTTAGTTTCACATACATTAGTTCATCGGCACTTGGGGCTACAATTACCACATCATACTGGGCACTAGGCCACATTCCATAACTCACATTTCACATTATTCCCATTTTTCAACATTTAACTTGTCATTTAAGATCATAGGCACATACAAGAGCAATTCAAGTTATAAGCATAGAGAGGAATTCATCTAGTTCGGCATAATAATCACAATATAACCTTGACTTGAAATTTAGGCATTTTAGCACATAGTTCATGTTCTTCACATATCCTCAATTTTACAAAGAATAGCATACAAAACACATGGAGACGCATCTTCCACATACATTCTCACAACATCTATCCATTTAATATAACAAGTACTACATCAATCAAATTTTGGACTTACAATATTTGCACGAACACCATGGAAGCTCAATTTCCAAGAAGAGGGGTTTTTAGCCATACATACCTCAATAGAGCTTTCCTTAAATCCTTACAATAAATTCCGTAATTTCCTAGCAACTTCGATCTATTTTATGAGAATTACAAATTGAACCAAGAATTACAGACATGATTAAGGTTCTAGCTCATTTGAGCATATTATCAAGCACTAAGTGTGCATTATAATTTTAGGACCCTTTTGTGAGATTTTTATCATCTTACACCCCAATTGCTATCTTTTTAGCTCACACCCTCCCCATACCCTATTATCATTTAAGCATGCAAGAAAATCCATTCTCATACCTATGAACCCACTTGCTAATTATTCATTCTAGTGTGAATTTCGAAATTAAAGGTTAGGTCTCAAGTTCTTACCTCTTGAGGTGAAGGCCTTGCAACTTTACTTGATAATCTTCAAGGGTTTAAGCAAGGATTGAGTGGGAAACTTGATGATGATCATTCTCTCCCTCTAGAACCTCCTCTCTCACTCTATTTGTAGTAAAAATATCATAAAAGGGACCTAAGGAGGTGTTTTTAATGGGATGGGGTCGCGTTTTAAAAGTTAGAAAATAGGAGCCCTGACATACTCTACGATCGCATAATGGACATGCGGCCCACAGAATGTACCGCAAAAATGGTCCCAAAAACCTAAACAAACTATCCGGGTATGCGGCAAGAATGCGGTCCGCATACCTATTTTGCGGTCGCATAATGCACCGCAGAACTGCCCCTCGCAAAAATTCCAAGGGGATTATGCGATGACTATATGGCCCGCATATTGATTATGTAATCATATAATTGGCTGTATAGTTGACCTCGAAATTAACCATTAAACTGTCTGACTCTACGACGAATATGCGGTCCACATAGCCATTATGCGACCGCATAATGGACCGCGGAAATGCACTTTTCTGGAAAACATTAGTCCTTAACTTTTTAATGCACAGACCAGTCCAAAGGGTCCAAATCGTGCCTCGCAAGCTCGCTGTGAAGAATTTTACCAATTTCTAACACATATTCCTAACTTTGCACTACGAGCTTTCGAGTTTTAGGTAGAAATTTTCATGAGGCCTTACAACATTGATGTATGGGGTCCATATAGGACAACAACATATGACAGGAAATACTATTTTGTTACTTTGGTTGATGACTTTAGTGTATATACATGGGCTTGTTTGTTACATTCAAAATGTGAAGTGATAGTTGTATTGAGGGACTTCTTCTCATTAATAAAGACTCAGTTTGGTACTTGTGCAAAGACATTGAGATCTGACAATGGAATAGAATTCTTCAATAACAAATGTAATGAGCTATTATCTTCTCTGGGAATTGTACATCAAAGTAGTTGCCCTTATACACCCCAATAAAATAGGGTGGTTGAAAGGAAGCATAGGCATATTTTGGAAGTAACTAGAGCTCTAAAATTTCAAAGTGGTTTGCCTTCAAGGTTTTGGGGTTATTGTGTAAAAACTGCAGTCTATCTAATTAATAAGTTGCCTACAGAAGTGTTGAAGGGAAAGTCACATTATAAAGTGTTGTTTGGTAGGACACCTAAAATAGACCATTTAAGGGTATTTGGATGTCTATGCTATGCTTGTATACTACCTAGGAAAGACAAGTTCTTACCAAGGACAAGGAGGACTATCTTGGTTGGGTATTCAAAAACTCAAAAGGGCTACAAATTATATGACCTGGACACCAGGGATTTTCTAGTTGGCATGGATGTGAGTTTTAGGGAGGACATATTTCCTTTTAAGCATCTCACAGAAGACAATGAAGATATATTCACTCAATTTACAGGTGCACCAGTATACTCAGAAGCAAGACCAACACATGAAGGTGAACATCTTGCTACTAAAGGAGATGAAGATGTTGCTACAGCAGATGGAGATAATACTACAGGTGCTGGAGATATTATTTCAAAAGCTGAAGCACATTTAGATGAAGAAGAACTACCAGTACCAGTAGCATCAGATCAGACAGCAGTAGAAGCAGATGTAAATCCTACATAAGAAACAACATATGATCCATCTGATGCCTCAGCACCTGCAGCACCTTCAGTAGAGGAGCCTATGCAACCAGTCAACGACACTACTAAGATGAGGAGATCTGATAGAGGAGTGAAACCACCTATTTCGAATAAAGATTTTGTCACTGGGTGGACACCTACTCGGAACAATGCACACTCAATCACCAACTTTGTCAGGTATGCTTATTTGCTAGTCTAAATATCAGTCTTATCTAGTAGAATTCTCTACCACAATAGAACCTGCTTCCTTTAAGGAGTGCTCAAGGGACAACAGGTGGATAGAAGCCATGAAACAAGAAGTTCAGGCTCTTGAGGACAATAGGACCTGGGAAATAATAGATCTACCTCCAGGGAAACAAGAAATTGGTTCAAAATGGGTTTATAAAGTCAAGTATAAAGCTAATGGTGAAATTGACAATTTCAAAGCTCGATTAGTGGCAAAGGGTTACATTCAAAGGGAAGGCCTAGATTACCGTGAAATTTTCTCACCAGTAGCAAAAATGGTGACAGTGAGAATAATAATCAGCCTGGCAGCTGCTGAAGGATGGAATATCTTCCAAATAGATGTTAACAATGCTTTTTTGCAGGGTGATTTGATTGAAGAAGTTTACATGGATTTACCTCAGGGATTCCATAGGCAGGGGGAGTCTAAAGTGTGCAGATTACACAAGTCTCTATATGGTTTGAAGCAAGCTCCAAGGCAGTGGAACATCAAGTTGACCAATGCTTTAACTGATGTTGGATACTTGCAGAGTGCATATGATCATTCCATGTTCACTAAGAAGGTGAAGGCAGACATAGTCATCATACTTATCTATGTTGATGACATTCTAATTACTGGCAGCAACAACACATTTGTAGATGAAGCAAAGAACACACTACATAACAACTTCAAAATGAAGGACCTGGGAGAACTTAAATATTTTTTGGGAATAGAGATCATGAGATCTAAGATAGGGATCCTATTAAACCAAAGAAAATATGCCCTACAACTTATTTCAGGCACAGGATTAAGTTGTGCAAAACCTGCTAGTTCTCCACTGGAACAAAATCTGAACCTGACAACAATCGATTATGAAGAACACATGAACCAGACAGATGATGAGGAACTGAAGGATATCAATGGATATAAAAGGTTAATAGGGAAATTGATATACTTGACTATAACCATGCCAGACATCTGCTTTGCAGTACAGTTGTTGAGTCAATTCAGGCAACATCCAAAATAGTCTCACCTGGAAGCAGCTGTGAGAGTTGTCAAATACATCAAGAAGTCACTAGGCATGGGGATATATCTGAAAAAAGGAGCACTAACACAAGTAACTACCTATTGTGATTCAGATTGGGTGGCATTCCCAAACACAAGAAGGTTAGTGACTGGATATGTGATCAAGTTAGGTGACTCCTTAGTTTCATGGAAGTCTAAGAAACAACAAACAGTGAGAAGAAGTTCTGCAGAGATAGAATATAAAAGTATTGCAGCAGTTACTGCAGATATTGTATGGCTAGTAGGACTGTTGAAGGATCTTAATATGGGAGTACAAGAACCTATGGCAGTTTACACAGATAGTAAGGCAGCAATGCAGATAGCAGCTAATCCAATCTATCACGAAAGCACCAAACACATAGAATAGACTGTCATTTTGTGAGAGAGAAGATTAAAGAAGGGTTGATTGCACCTGACTATGTGCCCACCAAGGAGCAAATTGCAGACATTATTTCCAAAGGATTAGGTGTAGGCCAACACCATTTTTAAATGTCCAAGCTAGGAGTGTTAGATGTATTCCACCCTCCAACTTGAGTGTAACGACCCGACCAGTCGTTTCATGAGTTATCACTGCGTTTCCTCTATTTTTGCTTCTTTATGTCTTGTTCAGCTATATTATGTGGTATCGTATTGGTTAGTTTGTGTTCGGAGTGGTTTTGTAGAGAAATGAGACACTTAGTCTCTTGAGTTGGCCTTTTGGTTGGAAAAGTCAACCGGAAGTTGACTTTTGGGTAAACAATCTCGGAATTTGGTTTTTATGATTCGGATAGCTTTAGGAGGTTATTTGGGACTTAGGAGCGTGATCGGAATGTATTTTGGAGGTTCGTAGTAGATTTAGGCTTGAATTGGCGAAATTGGAATTTTAGCGTTTTCCGGTTGATAGGGAAGATTTTGATATAGGGGTTGGAATGAAATTCCGGATGTTGGAGTAGGTCCGTTGTGTCATTTGTGATGTGTGTGCAAAATTTCAGGTCATTCAGACGAGGTTTGGTAGACTGTTTGATCGAATTCGGAATTCGGAAGTTTTTTGGAATTTCTAGGCTTGAATCCAATGATGATTTGATGTTTTGAGTGTTCCGAAGGTTGGAACAAGTTTGAATGATGTTATTGGATAGGTTTGCATGTTTGGTTAAGGTACCGAGAGCCTCGGGTGAGTTTCGGGTGGTTAAACAGATCAAATCCTTATTTTGAAAGTTGCAGATTTCTCAGTTCTGTGTTGCAGAGTTTTTGCTCTTAACGTTCGCGAAGAGATGTTGGGTGCGGTTGGCTAGTTGCCCTTCGCGTTCGCAATATTGGTCCCTCATTTGCAAAGTTTGAGGTTGAGTATGAATCTCGAACGCGAAGAAAGTCCCGCGTTCGCATAGAGTGTTTGGGGTAGCTGGGATCCGAGGAGCTTTGTGCTTCGCGTTCGCATAGGTGAAGTCGCGTTCGCAAAGGCGTGGTCGGTTGAAGCATCGCATTCGCGAGGAGGCTTCCGCATTCGTGTAAGAGGATTTTTGGTCAACGAAATTTTTGTGCTTCACGAAAGCGAGGCTTTGAACGCGTTTGCGAAGAAGGAATTTAAATCGCTGGGCAGAATGTTTAAAAGGCCATTTTCGCGATTTTTGGCCGTAGTTCACCATTTTTGAGTCGGTTTTGGAGCTTTTTGAGGGAGATTGAAGAGGGAATTCAAGAGAACTTCTTGGAGGTAAGATTTATGGATTCAATACTCGATCCTTTTGTGATTTCTACCTAATTAAACATGAAATTTGGGGGATTTGAAGCCTAAAATTTGGGAGTTAGGGCTTGAAAATTGGAGACCTTAATCTAGGGATTTGAGGGGTCATTTGTGGTCGGATTTTGGTATTCTTGGTATGTATAAACTCGTGAGAGTACAAGGATTCTAGTTTTGATTTTTATTGGAATCCGAGACGTGGGCCTAGGGGTCGGTTTAGACCAATTTCAGGATTTTGATGTAATTTGATTATTTTTGAGTGGGCTTTGTACCTTAGCATATTTTGATGGTTATATACCGATTTTGGTTAGATTTGGGGCATTTGGAGGCCGAATCGAGATGCAAGAGTTTGGCTTGGCTTGAGGTAAGTAACGCTTCCAAACTTGGTCCTGAGGGTTCAAAACCCCGAACTATGTGTTCTATGATTACTATTAAGGTGACACAATGCCATATGACGGGCGTGTGGGCGTTCACCATGAGAAATGCGGCCTGGATCATTCCATGGAATCGCCTAGTGACTCTTTTATGTTGATGTCTATGTTGTAATTATGTGATTAAGTTAATAAGTTGCAAATCATGCTAATTATCATGTTACGGCTTCACGCCAACACTGTTAAGACCCAAGAGGTCGTTTCTTGCCGTCATGTCATTAGCTTCATTTATAACCTATACTCAGTCATGTTCATGCATATTATATCATGCCTCAGTCTCGATTATTGCTATTTGACGTATCCTATCATTGCTCAGGCTTGTACCATGACATTTTTAGCCCGTGTGTGCGAGACTGGAGAGTATTGACTGAGTGAGGCCAAGAGCCTGATATTGATTGACAGTATGAGATCGGGTTGCACGTCGCAGCGAGATATTTGATCATGCCTTCGCTGGCATTGATATGGCGCTTGGGCTCAGAGAAGCCCCTCCGGAGTCTTTACACCCCCAGTAAGCGCAGTTGATGATATTGAGGGATGGATCTTCCCCGGACATGGATCTTGTCCGAGGTATTGGTATGGAGATGGATCTTCTCCATGAGGCTAGATTGGCATATTTCCTCGGTACTGGGTGACTTATAGTCTATGATGTATATACATTCCGGGATGGATCTTCCTGGGCCGAGTGGGCCGTATACAGTATCGAGTGATTGAACACTGTGAGTGGAAGTATTATACGTAACATTGATCATGCTACATGTGCATTGGTACTTAGAGGTTCCTGAGCCTTATACTCTGTGCTTAATTACTGCTAAGAAACTACATGAACTGTAAACATGTCTACTTTTCCGTACAATTAACTGTTGCAACCTGTTGAGGTTTGGTTCGTCACTACAGTCAGTCCATAGTTTGGACTTGTTACTTACTGAGTTGGTGTACTCACGTTACCCCCTGCACCTCTGTGTGTAGATCCAGGTATCTCGGGGTACGGCAATGATTGTTGATCACACCAGTTGGAGATTTTCTGTGGAGATTGTGAGGTAGCTGCTTGGCGACCGCAGTTCCGCCTTCTCCTTTCCCTTATCTTCCTTTAGTGTAGTTATTTGGATATTCTCATATCGTGTTGGTCATGTTGTTTCAGACAGATGTAGTAGTTTTAGCTCATGACTTAGTGACATCTGAGGTCGGGATTGTGTTTCTTTCCGCTGGATTTTGATTTTTACTTTTATCTTATTGAATTTCTGTTAAAATTATGATTTTTCCTTAAGTTTTTATTTGAAAAATGGAGTATTTGAAAATAAGTGGCTGGCCTAATATCACAATAGGCGTCATCACGACATGGTTAGATTTTGGGTCGTGACATTGAGGGGGAGTATCAAAACTATAGGGGTCAATGTGTAATTAGTGAAAGTTAGAGTTTGTTAGAAGAGAGTAAGAGTGCACGTAGGTTAGTTATCTTGTTAAATAGTGAACTTCCAGGAATTAGGTGACACTAATTCATTTTTCCCTTACATTTCTCTCTGTAACAATGTAAAGAGTTAAGACTTCTCACTCTTTCTCTTTCTAGAAGTTTTCTTCGATCTCACATCTTCATTCATTGCATGTCGTTAATTCATAGAATGTAAGCTCACATTTCAAGTTCTAACATTTGTTATTTATGCCACTAACAGATGTCCAACGACATTATATTATAACTTATAGTTGTACTCAATATAGAAATTGCATTATCACAATGTATAAGAGAACCAAAAATAGAAAAAATACACTTGTTTGTTATCATATTTGTTAGTAGCTTGCCTAATTGTTTTCCACACTGCTGTACATACAACATTGTAGGTGACCTTATAGTATTATGTTTGTATTTATACTGGTAATGCATGAAACTAAACTCAAACTGAAAAGGTTTGTACTCTATATGGATAATGGAATCTTCCTTTCCAAGGCATAAGCGGATTCAATACATCGTTTTAGGAACACAAATATCTCATGACACAATCCGAAAAATAAACAACTTGAAGTATTCATGGATATTGTATAGTTCTTGAAACCAAGCTTTATATTAATGGTTCGAGGAAACTATGTGCTAAGTTGACTAACAACAACAACAACGATCCAGTAGAATCCCACTAGTAGGATCTGGGGATAGTATACGCAAATATTACTCCTACCCAAAGAAGTAAAGAGGTTGTTTGCAAAAGACCCTTATGTGCAAAGTTGACTAAGTCTACCACGTTTTCCATCAACACAAATCTTGATTTTATAAGTGAAGGATTGCGTATACGTGTTCGTAACACGCAGCGGAAGACAATAACAATCCTAGGCAGATCTTTTCATGTTTAAAATTTATTTACATATCAATAGATCGGATCTAAGACGTACCTGGTGAAGAAAGTCTTGTTTCAAATTCTTCGATAGTGCGAAGACTCTATGTGTATCCACACCGATACTGATCCTTGCTATCAACTCTTTGATCAACGAAACCCGCGAACAAATTGAATGGAAAACTTGTGCTGAAATTTTTCTCAAAAATATCAACTCAAAGATAGAAGAACAAGAAACACTTTTCTTGTAATTGTATTTTCTCTCTTGGCTTTGTATTGCACTCTCACTTTCACAAAGTGTTTTTCTTCTCAAGAATAATAATACGGCAAATATTCTCCATCACCCTTTATATAGTATTACCTATAAATCCTTTTCGTATTTGGTTGAGGTAATGATTTACTTAGGGTAAAAGTTTATTCCAAAAATAAACTTCAATCGAATTTTATGGAAAATTGATAAATCACGTCTTCATGAGAAAGTGACTACCGAATCCATTCCTCCAACTTAAAATTGGATTCTCGCCAATCCAACTTAATGTTGGATTCATTCTATACGTCCTTTGTGGACTTTATATTTCCAATTCCAAATTGGTAAATTAATTAATATTATATATATATATATATATATATATATATATATATATATATATATATATATATATATATATATATTTCAACCAAGAGATATAAATTAATTTTCTATTCCAAATAAAAAACTTTAATTTGTTCACAATATTAATTATATCCTCTGTGCTAGCAAAGAATATAATAATATTTCATTTGGGCTAACTAACTAAATTTATTTGACTAATTAAATTCTTTAATTTAATTATCAAATAATAAGTTAATTAATCCTTTAGCAAAGATCAGAACACTCGTTAGTGTGCGGCCCCATAGGTTCAATACTAAACCGGTAGTAAATTGACCACATCAATGTACTAATCAAGGGTGGCGTCTAGCAACACTCTTTAACGACCGGATAGCATGAAGTATACAATTTACTCTCAAGAACTAGTAGAAGAATAATGTAGTAATTCCTTCTGTCCTTATAGCTCTGGTATCACCCTAGGATATGGTTCAACTATCAAATCCTAATAGGCGACCAACTATGTGTTCATGTCAGATATAATCGACCATTGAATGACCTAAGAAACTCATTTCTTCTTTCATTCAATTGCCCTGGCCAAGGTCTTAGTTTGGTCATTTATAATTCATGACAACATGGAGCTTAAACTCATTACCAAGAGTTGACAGATTCCATCTTGATCAATCACGAATTCTACAAGTATTTAATCATACCCAATATCCTTTCAACTATCGCCCTGGGGCCATAGGTGTCTGGTATCAAAGCACAATAAATAACTTGTCAATTACTATGACGATCTCAGGTCAAAGGAAACTCTTACATCACATTCTTCAAGAGAATATCTTATTGACAGTTTATGGTAATTCTAACCATTAGGAATTATCCAATGAGTCGGTTCAATGATCATATCTCTATATGCATCATCTATCTATGTGATTTAGTTAATGAGATCAACTAATCTTTATCCAATAAAGACGATCACATAAATATTGATCTAACAGGATTACTAATGTCCAAATTAATAATCTTACGATCAAGAACAAATTTAGATTAAATTGTAAGAGACTTTGCTCTCATTATCATGATCTCTATCACGATGACAAATCTTAAAATTTAATCAGGGACCTTATCAAATTAATCAAATAATTAATAATAACTATGATATATAAAAGAATATCAAATGCCACATATTTTTATATCAAATAACATTCACAAAAATATGTTCAAATCATCAAATATGAGATTGGATCTAGGGCATATCTACTATATCCCTAACAATAAGAACTATACAATATCCATGAATATTACTTTAAGCTGTTTCTTTTCGAATCTAGTAATATAATATTTTGTGTTACTAAAACGATTAAATTTACGTATGCCTTGGCAAGGAGGGACCCACACAAAGAATAGAGCATTGGCAGTATAAAAAAAATTATACTATAAGATATATCATCCATAAAGTTGCAGGTAAAGCAATGTGAAAAATCTACTAACAAATACGGTAGCAAATGTTACAAGTGTTTTTTTCTTCATTTTTGGTTTTCTCATTGTTGGACATCAGTTATTAGTTGCATAACTAAAAATAAAAACAAAAGAAAAGAAAAGAAAACTGGTCACTTTTTTATACATGGAAGAATGATGGGCATATAGTAAAACCAACTTTGATGATCTTTATTTGATACTGTTTACTAATCGAGCAAGTGAAGAATGTCGACTTTAATCAAGTAAGAAATGTTCTTATATGCAAAACTAAAATCATACTAACATATACCCCTCCGTCTAATAGCATGAAAGAAATCTTGTCTAACCAAAAAAAGTTTAGTACCATTGTACGAACATAGGTCTACCTATGATGAACCAATATGATATACTAAAACAACACCATATAATAGTGAAAATTACCATGTATGGTCGTCGAAAAAAATTATTAGCCCGAAATTTTGCACGTAACCCGAAATGTTCAGTCGGATGAAATTAAGATCAAATTGTAGCCCATCGGATAAAAATAACAGACAAGACAAAAATAATTTTGGTACAGCTTTTTTATCTTCCCTAGATATTTTTCCTTCCCAACACCAAATTGTTTTCTCTTTCTTATGTATCACACTTGATTTTTACTCTTTCTATTATTTTCACTTTTTTCTTCGATTCTTTTAATTCTAACACCTTTTTTTTCTCTTACTTTTACTTTTTTTTAAATACTATTTAATATTGAATTTAATGATAGGCCAATAGTGCACTATATATATATATATATATATATATATTGCATCCTAAGTTCGACAGTCTATCTTTAGTGTATATTGAGTCTATCTCTAGTGTGCTTGTGTATCTAAAGTATATATTTAGTCTATCCCAAGTGTATTTTGTATCATGAATGTATAATCTGTCTAAACAATGTATCAAGATTGTATACACATGTATAGGGGTGTATAAAGAAAATCGATAAACCGCACCAACCCGATAATCTGAGTCAAACCAGGAAAAAAAAGGATTGTGGTTTGGTTTGATTTGGTTTGGTGTTGGAAAAAAACGACCATAATTGATTTGGTTTGATTTTAACTAAAAAAAGTCAAACCAAAAAACCAACCCGATATTACATTTATACAATTTTTAAAAATATTTTTATACATATAAATATTTATTGTAATATAATTTATGAATATTTATTAAACTTGTTCACAATTTTATCTTTAAATGTATTATTTAAAGTTTGGATTTAACGTTCTTGAATGGTCCAATAAATTTTATAGCTCATAAAGGTAGTAAGTCAAATAAAGTTCAAATCAATACTAATGCTAATAAAGGAAATTCAATTCAACACTAGGAATGACAATAGTGTTGGATATCTATTTTTTAGTTTTGCATTGATTTATAATGAAAATGTATAACTTAGTTTATCTTTTTCTTTAGTGCTTAGTTGTGTAATTAATACTAGTACTTATTAGTTGTACTTATTTTAGCATGACCTATATAGTATTTTTAGATTAAGTTAATTTTTATTATGGTGTATTAATTAGTAATATTTTTTGTGCGATTTTATTATCTACATTATTGAATATTCTAGTATAATGTTATGATTTATCTCATATTATTATTTTATTTTCTTGGAAAATGCATTATATAGTTGGATCCTACTAGGACTAAAATAAATATTTGGAGCACAAGTTACATATTTTGTGCTATTAAGACTTTACCAAGAAAAAAAAACCCAAAAATCCGAAAAAATTTAAAAAGCCCGAGAAAAACCGAGATTGAAAAACCCGACTTTATTGGTTTGATTTGGTTTATAAATTAAAAAATCCGACACCATTGGTTTGGTTTGGTAATTGAAAAATCCGAACAAATTCGACCTACGTACACTCCTACACATGTGTATTGTCTAATATGTAAACATAGTATATATAATTATAGACACATTTTGTATGTGTAATGTGTGCACACTGTGCATTTAGAGTGTATCATGTATTTTGAAATGTATTCCCAATGTATCATTAATGTATTCCGAGTGTTTTTATGTATTCAAAGTGTATAGTGACAATCTATTTTGTGTAGTTGTATCTATTTTGTATATATTTTGTATAGTGATACCTATATTGTATATTTTTGTATAGTGACAACCTTTTTTGTATATATTTTGTATAGTGACATCTATTTTGTATATTTTTTATATAGTGACAGCCTATTTAGTATATAAATTGTATAATGATAATCTATTTTGTGTATTTTTTATACAGTGACAGTCTATTTGTATATTTATTTTGTACTAGTTTTTATGTGCGTGCGTTGCACGTATATCTTTAGTCAACGTAATACCTAAATTTGAAATGATTAAATAATGTTTGAACTTGCAAAAATAATCAAATTAATTAAGTTAGTTAGATGCTTATGTTGTTGTAGTTACTGTGTCATGTTTAATACTCTATTCTCAATATTGATATACCTCTTGAAAATGCAACATAAAGTTATCCGGATAGAAAACATGTCGCCGTAATTATAGTACAACATTGAGAATCGTATGAGCATTTGTTGTTGAAAAAATAAATGTACTTATTTTCATATAAATATAAAAGGATATCCACTTTGTAGAGGAGAAAGTTGAATTCTTGGAATCACATGTTTGGAGCCATATTGGTTTAATATGCACATATCACATATGTTGTTAAAATATTTGCATACTATCTTTGTATGATTACTTAAACTGACTTTTCCTCATCTAACATGATATAAAGAACATAACTATCATGGCCTTTATATAAATTGTATAGATACTTTACTATATATATGTATACTCCTGGAGCAAGTTTCTACATTAAGGTTGCAATTGTATCTAGTTAGTAAAGAAAGATTATATGGCTCTAACTCATTTGGTTATTCATTATCATGCTAAGGAAAATTGTAATTTTCCTATCATTTCTTCTCCTATAAATAGTGTCCATCATTTTGTTACTACATACCGGAGGATGGTAATTCTTACATTGTTCATCCTTCATGTATGGATTTATTTCACAAACTAATCTCACTTCGATTTTGAGGTAACATAACAGTGACAAAGTAGCCCCCTAATGCTAAACTCCGTGAGTTAATTAATTAGTTTATGAAATTTGAATGACCTATCACTTTTTAATTTACAATTATTTCAAACCTTATTACAAATAATCTTCCATATTATGCATCACCATTCACAATATTTTGTCGTCTTTCTAATTAAATGAATCCCTTCCTTATCTTTAGCTAGATCTGTCACTAAATGCACATATATAGTTGCGAACTATAGACCGAGAAGAACATAAATTTTTTTTTAAAAAAAAGAGAGTAAAAACTTATTAAAACCATATATGTCTTGTAGATTTGGCTTCCATGAAATCCAAAAATCTCTAACAACAATCTAAAGTAAAGAGGAAAGCATATAGAATTGATAGTAACTTACATATCCATATAACAATTTGCTTTTGTTGATTCTTGTACCTAATGATTTTGATGAGTTCGTCCAAACAGCTCGTCGTAGCATAAATATCATAAAATAGGACTCTTGTGAATTCGATGGTTTTATGGCATCGATTGCTCCCTTAAAGGATTAGTCTTTAGATATTATCCATACGTTTACTTTATTGCGAAAATAGTCTTCTTGAGTTATATGTGCTGCAATTATTTTTCTTCACCAAAAACACACCTAGAACATCATAGTTTTTTTTAAAAGTTAGTGATTGATTATTGTTAAAATTATTTGAGTGTTGATAATTTGTGTTTAAGTTTTTAGTTTAAACATTGATTTAGTAATTTGCTTTTAAAATTTCAAAACTTCATTATTGATCCCATAAGAAATTCTTGTATAAGTAAAGTAAGTTACTAATTTTGTTTCAAAGTCCTAATATTAATATATGAGATAGTAATCAGTACGCCTTAGAGTTTGATTTATAGTCGAAGTTTCAACAAATTAAATTGTGAATCATTATTTTTATCCGATACGAATTACTTGTTTGAAAGAATCATTTAATTTTTTTAAAGACTCCAAAATTTAATGAATTTCAGGATTATGCCTTTCCATATCTTTCGACTAAAGAAAGCTATAATTTTCGAGGTATCATCTCCTAACTATCTCCTGAAATATTTTTTTTGTATAATATAATTAATATACAAGAGAATCCTTCTGGATAATATCCTAACATCTAAAGCAAACTTTTTGTAGGAAAGATATCGAGCTAATACAACTTGCAAACTTTTAACGTTAGAATATTTTTTAAAGATTTATTAGAACTCGATATTTTGTATCTAACAAATGAATACAAGAATTATGTGATTTATACATATATTTATTATTTAATACAATTAAGTAATATGTGCTCTCACTTCAATATACATCATCCATATATGATATACCTCACTTTTGTATAACTACTTCCATGCTCTATCGATTTGCACCTTTTCATGAATTCTTCCGGTATATATGAACATATAGCTTCGATTAATAGAACCTTTTTGAGGACTTTTAACAACAATTACCTTACCATATATGTATGGATTACAAACATACTCGAAAATAATATTTTAGGCCAAAGCTATTCACATTATCTCGCCATCACTCTATTTAGAGAGTTTCTAGATTATAGATTAATCAAAACTTTTGCTTTAAGAAATTCAGTTAACTAAGAAACTGATGAAACTAATGCAAAAAGTTGTAATTAGTGTCAAAAAATATGTAGACAATTTAATTGGGGTTGTAACTAATGTTTAATGCAACCAACTCCAAAACAAATAATAATATGTAGCCGCTCTTTATTTAACACCAAAATACAAAGGTAGAATCAATTTAGAACTCTAATTTTCTTCTGTTTACCGAAATAGTCTATATATTTCATAATTATTGTGATTATAAATACTAACATAAAATAATTTTGTCTCCTTTTGTGAACTAATAGAAAATCTAACATATTCCTAAAGGTATTAGGTTTACATTCTAACATGTAGTATTATATATCTAATGCTCGAAAATAATTATACTAATGGATTCCTAAAGGTAATCGTGTTGGATTCCTAACGTTTAGTATTATGTCCTAAAACTAATAAGATTACAAGTTTAATATCTAGAATTTCGATTATGTCCTTTTACTGTGAGTTAATATGCTTAATATTAAAAGGTTATTTCTGTAATCCAACAGTTTATTCATGCTTTTATAATAATATAGATAGTGAGAGTCTTTTTTTGTATATTGAATGACTACACGTTTGCAAAACCAGTCATTACATAATTGATCCGTAACCTACTTTAATCCGTCCTTCCCCTTGCTCTGCCACCAACTTAATCCATACCTCCGTAACCAGGTTTCTTTCAAAACATTTTTGAATTTATTAGTTGTACTTCTATGCATCACCATTTTATGTGGTACAAATATTGTCATGTTTGAAAAACTATTTAATTTTATTAACCTCATTTTATTATTAATGATATAATTTAAAAGTTCATCTTCTTATGAGGGGCGAGAAATAAGAAAAGACATGCAAAACTCTTAGCAATTACCCCAAGCCCTAACTCATTTAATTGTTGGAACTTGGTATTATAATTTGCTATTTTAGAATAACATATATATACAATATATAATATGCATGTATATTATTGATGTGTCAAAAACATTCCTCTATTTTTAATTCCGTGTCCGATTATACATCACTACATAAAATGAGTAGGGGGGACATAAAAATTTTACTATTTTATTGTATTTGTTTAGTCGTCTATAAAACAAAACCCCACCAACTTGGCTATCTTTTATGAATGTTTGCTGGACTTGATCAAGTATGAAGTAGACAGAAGAGAGGAAACTCCCTCAATTTTCATTGTTTTTGCAGTAAACCAAGTATACTTATTATTGTGAAGTAAACCAAACAATTTACTTCGAATTTCTCTAAGTAGGTGGCAGAGTGAGGGAAGATATGGATTAAAGTAGGTTACGGAGTTGAAAAGTTTGAAATTTGAAGGCGGAAGAGTGGCAGTGATTTTGGGTTAGCCCTTGTAATTAGTTTTGGGATATTAATTGTATAATTTATTTTGTGACTACCTATTATCATTAGTTTTTCCCGGATGGCCACAAATGAATGAATTGAAAATTTACCATATATTGCTCTCTCTAAGTATTCCGAATCCCAATCTTCAAGACATAGGGCACTGAGAAAAAGAGAAGAAGAAACTTTAGTTGTATATATCTTACGTACTTTATTTCCTAAAGATGTAAAAGATCATGATAAGTGTATAAAAGATAGTGTACTTCAACCGAGATCCAAAATTATAGAAAAATTAAGTTAAATATACTGAAGCAAAAAACACCATCTTTTCGGCCATCAAGAACTCAGGACATTCGGAAGCATGAAGATAAAAAGAAATTTGAGTCTATCGAAAACAACCCCTCTGCACAACATAGAAATAATGTCTGCGTACACACCAATATCTTGAAGAGTTTGTGAAAATGGTTTCTTCAATTACACTACATAATAAAGTTGAAAGTAAAATCTTAGTTGATTTTAAAGTTCCAAAAAATAGTTAAGGTCCCAAATATATAATTTTATACAATATGAAGTTATTTATATGAAAAAAATTATAAAACTCAGTCGATATTTCAAGATTATTTTAGTCGTACTACCCCTCTGGTAACATTAGATGCTCCCGGTAACAAATTAAAGGTCTCCTTCGGCTTATGTAAGAATTTCCCTATCGGTTAGTATGAGAAGGAACAATACAATTGACTCTCTTTCATTCTTCTATTCAAGTAAGAGGAAAAAGACCTTTCAAATCTCCTTAGACATGATTATCCTTAATAAGCAAGCCAAGATAAACACATCATTTTCACAAATATAATAAGCAAAAGCCAAGATAAAAGCATCCAAGTCGCCCCAAGACTGAAACAATTAATCATTTAACCAAGTCAAAGACCTTAATAGTATGTCTGACTAAACCTGACAAGAACCAAGCACTTAAAATTGCCAACCAAGTACTCAAACTACTACAGATACAAGACTAGTTATGGCTTTGGAGTTTCAGCAGAGAGAATGACAATAAGATATAATTAATTATATGTGTGTGTGTGTGTGTGTGTGTGTTGTGTATAGAAGAAAAAAGAAACATGTAATGTGGCAACTGTTTGACCAATAAATAAGAAATAAAAGAAGATGAAATCCTTGAATTATGAAACCTGAAAAATATTTATTGTGACAAGTACCTATGTTAACATTATAAAGATCTTGAAGCATGCTGCGATTTTGCAATTTCTCTCAATATAGCACCCACAATTGCTGCCTGCTCAAGACATTCTGCCTTGTGTAATGCATCTAAAAGAATAACACAAGTTTTTGTATATATATTACATCCTCTTAATCGTGTTTCTTCAAATAGCTCATATGCCTCCATCGCCCTGTTTGCGATGCTTAGCCCCTCTATCATAGTGTTGTAACAAGCAGAATCTGGTATACCTCCTTTGCCCTTGAATTTCTGGAAGAGTTTATCAGCCTCTGATACATTTCCCGCCTTTGCAAGCCCAGAGATCATGGTCGTATAGGTGATCATATTGGGCTTTAGTCCTTCTTTCTGCATCTCTTGCCAAAATACAAATGCTTTATTGAATTTTCTTACTCTACAGAGACCATTAATGATGATGCTATAAGTAAAAGTATTTGGAGTGCACTTTAACTCCTTCATCGACTTGAAGCATACGAGGGCTTCGTCTATTTCTTCAGCCTTCACCAACGCATCAAGCAAACAATTCCACGTGTATACATTTGGTGACAAGCCTCTTTGCATCAATTCTTCCATAATTAGATATGCTTCATCTATTCTACCCACTTTACCAAATCCGTCTACTAGACTACTATATATAACCACATTTAATGGAATACCTTTAGATTTTGCTTCTTCAAAAAGCATGTAAGCTTCGTCAAGTCTGTCAATCTTGGCAAGCCCATCAATGACAGAACCATATGTTACTACGGTCGGGTCAAGACCTTTTACTTTCATCTCTTCAAGCAGCTGATAAGCTTTATTCACTTTACCTGATTTGCAAAATCCATCTATGACAGTATTATAAGCAAAAGTATCCAGCACGTACCCCTGTTCCTTCATTGCATAGAAAAGCTCATATGTCTCACGAGCACAGCCGGCTTTTATGAGGCCATGGATTAGTATAGAATAGCTCCGGACATCTGGAGTGAATCCCCAAGTCTTGATTTCCTCGAAAATAGACCTACCTTTCTCTGTTTCACCTGCTTTGAAAACACAATCCACATAAGTGTTAAGGAGGGTAAGGTCAGGAGAAGTTCCTCGGCGGACCATCTCCTTGTAAATTTTGTGGCCATCTTCCTTTCTTCCACACTTGAAGAAGTTCCTGATAAGAGATGTATAGACAATGGCATTAGGAGTAAGATCAAAATCCAACATTTGTTCATAGAGTCTGTATGCACCATCGACTCTCCCTTGCCTACCCAGGCCATCTATCAGAGAACAAAATGTGAATTCATTTGGTGAACAAACTTTATGATCCATAGATTCGAAGATAGAACAAGCTTCATTAAGTTGTTGAGCCTTACATAGACGATCGATCATTATATTCACAGTCAATACATTAGGAAACAAGCCAACTGCCTTCATGGTGTCACGAATTTCTAACGCATCATCAAGCTTCCCTGCCCTGCAGAGCATGTCTATGAGAATATTATAGGTAGAAAGATTAGGTGCAGCATCTTTTCTCATCTCCTGAAATATCCTTAATGCCTCGTCAACTCTCTGTTTCTTCCCAAGGCAAGTAAGAAGACTATTGTATGCAATCACGCTTGGTATGGAACCTTTTTGTCTTTGTCTCTCAAGCAAATTATATGCTTCATCAAATTTTCCAGCGGATCCATAACCCATGATCATGGTGTTATAAGCATATGCACATGGAACGGTCCTGTTGAATTCCAACTGCTCAAACAAGTCTACAGCTTCATTCAATCTATTAGCTTTGCAAAGAACCCCAATCATACTGGTATATGTCACATCGTCAGGCAAAATACCATGCGCCTTCAACTCATGAAAGAATTTCCAGGCCATATCAACTTTGCCAGCCTTACCAAAACAGTCGATGCAAACATTATAGAGGACAATATCTGCATCAAAAGCATTGCTTTTCATCTCATCCAACAAGGAGAGAGCAGCATCAACTCGGCCCTCCCTAGCAAAAGCTCGAATTACTGTCGTGAATAAATGTACATTTACTTCATATCCTAATTCTTGCATCTGATGAAAGAGGGTGAGCATGAGATCAGGTTCTTGAACAGCAGAGAGCGCACCTATTAGAGTTGTATATGCAGAAAATGCAGGGCGAATCTTAAACTTTCTCATGGTTTGAATTATATCAAAAGCTTCTTTCAGTTTTCGCTTCTTTACACAGCCTGCAACCAACTCAATCGATACAGTGTTAGATGGGCCAAATCCAGCAAGACTAATTTCTTCCAGAATTTGTTCCAGATATTCAAAATTTCTACTCCTGGCCATTACCATGAGAAGTGAATTATATGCTTCTGGACAATGTGCTTGGAGAGTTTTCTTCTCAGCCCATCGGAAGTAGTTTAATGCAACATTGACATCGTCTAGCCGCCTTAATACTCCAGTGACCAACTCAGTGCTAGGATTTTCATCACATTTAGATAAAGCAATCTCCACGGAAGGTCCCCAAGGACCACTCTGCAAGATCTTGCAAACATTATCCACTGCTTGCCTTACACCCTCCAATTTGCTTGAAAAGGCCTCACTCCACCCATGCACGTTATCTACTCCATTTTGCACATACTCCGGCCTGTTTGGAAATTCAGGGTTCCTCTCTGGAATGACGGAACTGACAGGTCTATCCAAGTTGGAATATCCATTATTGGAAACGCAGAACCTCTTGCAATTAGCAAATACAGAGGTGCTTTTTAAATCGTACTGAGATCTCAATCCTAAAGCAGAATATAAAAAGAGTAAGCAACTATGATATAGTGCTGCAATCAAAGAAAAGAAGGCTACAAAGAAATAAATACTCCCGGCTGTCAGAAAGATAAGTACTCACTATTGGAAAAGCATCTAGACGAACACATTCACCCCTCCCCTCCCTTCCTTCACCATGTAATTTGTTTCTTTTTTTCCAAGTTATTTAAGTGAATAAAAAGTATCTTTAAATCGTGATCAATAACCATCGTGTAGGTAAGTTCTTTAAGTAAATTTGAACAAAAAAGTAATCTTTAAAGCTAATCAATAACATCATGCAGATACTTAAACAACAACAGCAATAATTTCGCTCAATCCTTATCTAGTTGAGGTTGGCTATATGAATCCTTATATGCATTCTGCTCAACTGGACCTGCTTCATTCTAATATTCGATAAGTTGTCTTTGGTAATTTTTACATGAATGGAGTCTATAAGAAGATCAGCAGAACTGCCAGCAATCAGTACTGCTCCGACTTATGTGCTAAAAATTGCTTACGATAGATTAATCCCAAGTCCCAACTAATGCATCAAGTAGGTACTTGAAGATCAAAACTTTATAGCTGAGATACACACATGAATATGAGGTTTTACAGCAACAGAAACAATGTTTTCGCAATTAATGGAAGGTTGATAAGCAACACTGGACAAGAACTGCTTCTAATCTTTCCAGTTTTCCTAGGAACGGCAGTCAAACAGCTAGGCTATATCTAACTTATAACAAATACCTCTGTTAATCAATTGTAACCTCATCCTAGCCCGTTGCAGCTGAGGCTATGTCATTCTCTCAACCTGCCAAATAGACAAATCGAGAAGTCTTGACCTAAAATTATCTCAACCTGAAAAAAAAACAAATAGAACATATAAGACTAGGTAATTAATCAAATTATCCTTCAACAGTCCTGCAGAAGTGTTTTAACATAGAGTACAACTAAAGCTTTGACACAAAAGACCAGTTTTTTATGTTCTGGGCTACAGTGTTGTCAAAAGTGAAAAGCTTCAAAAAGTGCTCCAGGTCGATTGGGGCTTTAAGCACAACACGCAATTGAAGTGCGGACTTTAGCAAAAAAGGCGCAACAACTCATTTAAGAAGAAGGAAACAAACTCATTCCTAATGTTTTCCTCAACAACTAATGCACTTATTTGTCAAAAATATTTGTTGTTTAGTACCACTAGAGTCAAGATAAAACTCATGCATGGCATAGTGCCTTGCCTACACTGAAGCACAGCTTAAGCGAGGCAAAGCGCCCTCCCTGAGCTTTTCTGAGCTTCAGGGCTGAAGCGCGCCTTAAATGAGCCTTTGACAACATTGTTGGGCTACCAAAGTTCCAAACTTTCCTGGCTCAGTATCTACTGCAAAACAAGAACTGAATTGCAACTAAATATTTGAAACAAAGAGATTAATCTATTATATGCCTGGCTTCCAAGTAAGAAGCTTTGAAAATCCTAGAGTACAAAGAAAAACAAGAATCGGGTTGCAACTAAATTTACAAAAGACCAATTTATTAGATGTATGGCTATAAAAAAGATGGGTTTTTCTGGGTCGAATAGAGAATCAGATAAAACAAAGGAAAAAAATAAAAAGCAAGAATTGGAGAAGAAAGACACAAATTTGTTACATAACATACCTCTGATTGATAGCTCAAATAGTTGCTGGTTAGGATTTTGGGGTGAAAACTTTAACACCCCAAGAACTAAAATGGAGCCTGAAGTTATTTAAGAAAAGGGTTTTAGCAAGTTAGGGTTTATGCTCTAAGGAGCTGAGTGAACAGAGTTACCAGGTGAGGAGTTTTTCACTTCAATAGTTGAGAGTGATTAGTGTGTGAAACGTAAACTGGAGTCCGATGTAAGATCTTGGTTTTTAGTACTAAACCAAGTGTATTGTCGTGTTCAATCTATTTTTAGGGGTGAAGTCCATAATGTATATTCCCATTGACCAGAAAAAATGACATGGTCAATACATCTAGTTTTTGTTGTTATGTCTATTCAATTTTCTTAAAGTTTTCCAATATTTACTTACTTACTTAAGAAATTTAGAGTACGATAAAACATTTAATAAATTTTTAAATCATGTTTTAAGGTATTAACATATTTTAAAGTGAAATAATTTTTCTTTTTTTGTACAAAAGATAAATATCATTAATTAAATATATGCGTACAGAGAGATCGATGCCCAAATTACACCATATTACAAATTAAGCTATTACTAGTAGTAGCTACATTGTTTGTGATATTACTAATGGAGCTATCATCACAACAACATAAGGAGGTTGATAGTAGCTGATGTACATTCGTGTTTCCATTTTGTGGTTCATTGCTGCTCCTCCCAACTGATACAGCATGGTGATCTTCTAAGGCACATGTTGTTGATGGTATTGAGCGCATAATTGTGAGCCCTTGCTTATCAACTTCCAAAATTGGTCTAACAAAAAGTGGTGGTGCATCAAAAACTCGCATTGTAAAGGTGCTATCGTACCTCGTTTTCTTGCGAAAGCGGGTTTCGACGTCGTGACAACTCCTTTTGGAATGGAAGGTAGAGTTCTAAAGAAGAAAAGTCGCCACCAAACGATTTTTAAGGTGCGTTAGGGCACCTATTTGCAAATAACTCTATTTGACTAGTCAACGCCACCAAAGATCGGGTAAAGGCTCAAATTACCTTAAAGAAAAGGTGTTAGGCATTCTTCGAGGACCACAACCGTGGGTCTCGGTCGAACTTAAAATTATGTGGATTACTATTAAACTAGGTGATCAAATAAACAAAGGGAATTCAGAAGTCAAAGGATTTTATTATAACACAATTAGTATAAGTCTTAACATGAATGCATGGATACAATTATTTATATCTAATAACCGCACATGAAAGAAAGAAAAGGAGGGGGGAGGTCCTAAGTTTTTTAGCCTAAAGGATCACCTAATGCAACATAAATAATACTTCGCAACTCCCTTAGGATAGGAGTTACTCATATTATTCAACGGGCACAGACTATTATCTCCTGCTACTCGATTACTATGTTAAAGTTGTACCTAAAGCGTTCTAATTTAATTCTAAGTCATACCATATGCGTGCACTACCCGTCCCATACCTATGGTCCAGGAGGTATTGGACCTCTATTTGGGTGGATCTAGACCTCACTTAGGCTGCTCAGAAATGTCAAAACTAGGCGACATACAAAACACATTGGACTTCACATATAGGGAGTTAAGACTCAAGTTTGCCTCCACACTTATGCAACAAATGCATGCAAGACAAATATTCAAGTTAAAGCAATCCAGAATTAAGAATCTTAAGCCCTATAGACATGATTTCTTGACAAGGCATCAAAGCATACAAGCAGTCACAAAAGACCAGGCGTTGTTTATCTCTAAATGATTATACGATTTGCATGTTGATTTGAGATTGCAGATTTCTAGTATTTTAACCTACAGACACTGTATTTAAGTGATTTACGCACTAAGTGATAGTGAAACCTATTGGGAGAGACCTAGAATTACTTACACATTGACAGTGGCCTAAGTGAACATAAACAATATTGAGAGGTGCAACATTAACCATTATTAAGACGAACAGTGGTACCTTATAGACAGGATTTCTAATGATTAGCACTTTGAGCCGATTTTATTATTATACTTAACCCTATAGACATGTTTTCTAGGTAAACAGTGTGATGCAGTAACAAATGAGATGATTAAAATCCTATAGGCATGATTTCTAGTGGACAGTACGAAATAATAGCAAATGAGCTGATCAAAATTCTATAGACATGATTTCTAATGCACGTGCTGAAGCAAATTGAAGGAAAGTTCAGTGACATTTGTTTCTATAGGCAGGTTTTCTAGTAACACGTAACAACAAGAATAATTGCAGCATATGAATTCATGTTTTCCAGCAGATAGTGTGTGTGTGTGTGTGTGTGTTTCCCTTAATGACATGATTTCTATAGTACACGTAGTGATTGAATAGCATATATAGCAAGTAAATCACTGAGTCCTATATGCATGTTGTCTACCCCTCTTCATGCGAATATTAAGAATCTACCCATTCTCCATTTTTTATTAACACCCCAATTGTTTATTACAAAAGTTATTACATGCCCAATAATGAATAAGATTATAAATGTGGTATAAATAATGACAGTAAGCCCATAACAGGCCCAAATAAATACCCAGCATTGTCTGGGCCTTCAGCAGCATACCCAGACTTTCAACAAAGTCCATGTTCATCAACACAACCCAGAATCCATAGAAGAACTCGAAGCCAAATCACACAATCATATTGCCACACATTGAATTACTTAAGCCAACCAGCTTACATGCTCATGGGACAGTAAGAAGATGGAACAGGGATAATTCAGGTTCCAGCATTAGGGGAAATGATTAAGGACCCAAACCCTAGTGTGTCAGAGTTCACAAGGGCCTCAAATGGACCCCGAGCAGTGCTCACACTAGGGAGGTCAGTAGTAAAAGTTTTGGTAGCCTTGACTTTCAGTCGGCTAAGAATAAGAGGTTTAGAGAGCATAGGTGACAAGTGAAAGGGAGTGGACAATGGTTGAAAGGCAGGAATTGAGAGGTACATACATAGTCTAGTTAAGCATATAGAGCAGATAATCGAACAAGTCATAGGATTTAAGAACAAATAGGTTCAACACTCAGTGCGTTGGCAATCACACATTAGCAGGGTTAAGGAAAGAACAAGTTTGCAGGATTGAAAAAGGTTATCATACCCAGATTCATAGTATCAAACAAGTTTGCAGGATTGTAAGAAGTTATCATACCCAGATTCATAATACCAAATGAGTTAAAAACCAAAAAGGTCCAAATTATGCTAAGTGTAGGTCCTAGTATCATAAAAATAGTCATGTTAATTCGATAGCAGAACAACATTTAGACAGGATAGGGGAGCAAATCATGACAACTACTGGTGAATCAAGGGAACCAAAAACATACTAAAGGGAATATTGATATAGAACTAGTCATGGTTGATAAAAAATTCTTGATACAGGATTAGAACGTGCTACATAGGCAATATACAACCATAGAAATTCAGAATAGGAAAGAAGATAGACTTGTACCCTAAGTGTAAACATTCATGTTTTGAACACAATTGACTAGTTAGCTAAAGAGAGTACAAATTTTGCAGGTAAAACATGTTCAAATAATAGAATTGACAGTCTGAAGCAAAAATAGACACCAAAGAGATGCTGACAAGTGCAAAGGTCCCAAATAGCAGTAGTTCATAACACATTGGCTAAATAGACTTAAAGAAGAATCTAATTTACTCGAATCACGCTTAGGCATATTTCAAATTATCAACATTATGAAGTCAAAGGTTAAAAAGACCTAAAATTGAAGTAAAGCAATCAGAATTGCACATAAAAACAACCCAGGAAACACATTAAGCTACGACCTCCAGAAGTGAAAGCATATGCAAATGGCAAGTAAATAGGAATGAAGTGGCAAAGGTCCAGTAACTCACAAGTTAAACGAATAATAGTAAAGAACGAAATTCCACAAGAACCCTGAATCCCAATGCTCTAGGAAATGCTCGCACCCAGAGATGGTTGAGTAACAAGGTCTTAGTGGCCTTGGCTTTCAGTCGGCCAAAACAAAATACAGAATAATAGAATAGCAAAAATCCCAATTTTAGTGAAGAATATGTAGATTCAAGTCTCGTAATAAAGGGGAATGGGGAAGGGTTTATATAGCAGTAAAAATTGAACGAACACACAAGGAAATGAAATAAATCAAACAACAAATAAGAAAAGAAAACATGCAAAATCAGTTCAAAATCAATTTAGGAGAAAAATCCAGTAAACCCTAGTATTTTATGGAAAGTGTAAATCAATAGAAATCTAAATGAGATCGGGCTCACATAATATAGTATTGAACGTATATAGACGAAATAATGCTCAAATCAAAGATTCGGACCACTTTGGTTCGATTTCAGAAGATATTGCTTGCCATGTTTAGGCAAGCACCTAGGTAACATCACAAACAGATAACCAGTACCAAAAGGTTTCAAATATGGCAAGAGAATAGTAGTCAAATCCCATTATTAGTGGGATTTGGAGAGGGATAAAGTGGAGGCGTCTAGGGTCCGTGAAAGAGAAGAGAAGAGAGGATACATGGGCAGTGTTTTAGACAAAATGGGGTTAGGGTTTCTAGGATTGAGGTTAAATTAAAAGGGGTTAGTTTATTAGGGGTCGTTGATCTCTTGAGATCAACGACCAAGATGAGAAAAGGGAGCTGGGTGGGTTGTGTAAAATGGGTTACCGGTCGGATTGTAAAATAAAAGGGTGGTTTGGTTTTGGACTTGGGGTAATTGGACTAATGTTGGTCCAAAAATTGTTTAAAATTGAACTGTTATTTAAATACCCAAAATTTATCAAAATAATTTATAAAAAATGCTTAATAAATAAATAAAAATATTTTTTATATACTACAATGCTTAAAATAATAGCTTTGTATTATAAAAAATATAAAAATGCTATTTTGACACAAATAATATAAATAAAGAGCATTTATATGTGAATATAGGCTATTATTGTAAATTAGATAAATAGCTTAAAAATGGTAATGTGATTGTATGAAATGAAGTAAAAATATTTGAAACATATATTATAAGCGCAAAATAATAATTTAGGTAATTAAATCATCACAAAATAATTTAAAGGGATAATTACTAAATATTTATATAATTTAAATGCTAGAAAAATTAATTTAAAAGCTCTAAAATTATGGAAAATTATAAAAAATGCTTGTACATATTTGTAAACTAAATAATGATGCATAAAATGCTATTTTGAAGGCATGTATATATATTGAAAAAATATGAGAGCAAAATTAGGTATCAACAGCTGCCCATCTTTACCTAGGGATGATGAAAGAGTTGTCGGGTAAAGAAAATGATGACCAATTTTGGCCGAATTTAGTGAGGTATGATGTGATTTGGAAAAAATGGGGGTCAAACCCTGGTTCCTAGTTGCCTACGTATCCCTGGTGTTATGGTAATCATGTCGTGTGTAGTTCTGGATCCAACGGTGAATGAAACCGATGAAGTTGTTACAAGAATGGTCGTATGATTTGGAAAGGTTTTTTGGGGGTAGGACAGTATCAGATAAATTTATGCAAAGTCATAAATGTGAGTTTGAAACGTTACGGATGTATCTCCGAGCGAGTATTTGAACGGTTGTAGAGTAAAAGGCTGGTGATTGATGGTGGTTGGTTATGTTGAAATGAGTGCAGGATGTGAATATTATGAACATAAACCGGAGCAAAGATTGCTCCTGTTTGAAGAACGGTTACTTCCTGGGTCACCTGCAAAACTTAAAACACGATGCATGCAGATATATATATACAGATTATTGCAAGAATTTAAACATGATACAAATTCCCTTTAGACCATGAAGGTTGCCTTCGGACGGTGGGGATGATGTCCTTAGACCATGACGTCCTGAGCCACGAATCATGTGATAAGGAAATCGCAAGCCATGAAATGATGTCCTCGGTCCATGAGGATGGTGCCTCTAGATGATGATACCTTTGAATAATGATGTGCAATATTGAGAAATCCTCAGGCCATAGAATGGTGTCTTCCGGCTATGAGGATGATGCCTTCGGACTATGATGCCTTTAGATAAAAATGGCGATGTTTCAGCCTATGAGATGCAAGGATATGATACTTGATCATATGCGAAATAAAACAAGACAAAGCTTAGTCTTGTGTAAGATTAGGGCAGTGCTTAGCCCCAGGCGAATAGAAGATATTTCTAGGCTTTAAATAGCGTAATGGAAATAGTATTTGGTCTTATGTGAGGACAAGGCAATGCTTAGCCTCAGGCAATTGAGGAGGCAATGCTTAGCCTCATGCAAGAAGAGGAGACAATGCTTAGTCTCGATGTAAGGAATGACAGTACTTAGCCTTGTGCAATTAGGGGAGACAATGCTTATCCTCATGCAGAGGAGGAGACGACGTTTAGTCTCATGCAAATAAGGAGGCAGTGCTTAGCCTCATACAAGAAGGAGAGACAATGCTTAGTCTCAATACAAGGAAAGACGATGCTTAGCCTTACGCCATTTGGGGAGGCAATGCTTAGCCTCATGCAAGGAGAGGAGACAAGGCTTAGTCTCAATGCAAGGAAAGGCAGTGCTTAGCTTTATGCAATGACGGAGGCAGTGCTTAGACTCATGCAAAAAGAGGAGACAAGGCTTAGTCTCAATGCAAGGAAAGGTAGTGCTTAGCCTTATGCAATTGTGGAGGCAATGCTTAGCCTCATGCAAAAAGGAGACAATGCTTAGTCTCATGCAGAGAAAGTCAATGCTTAGCCTTATACAATTGGGGAGGCAATACTTAGACTTATGCAAGGAGAGTAGACAGGGCTCTTTTTTTTTACAAGGCTTAGTCTCATGTAGAGAAAGGCAGTGCTTAGCCTTATGCAATTGGGGAAGCAATGCTTAGCCTCATGCAAAGAATAGGAGACAAATGGGAAAGTAAAGTATTTCTTAGCTGAAGATGTTTGTGCTAGATAATTTGTTGTCTTGAAGGCAGTGACTTGATGTATCTACGAATATCGTTGTCTTATTGTGCCTGCATTCAAAGAAAAATTGTGAGTTCTGTGGGGAAGGTTGGTTCGCACTTTCATTTTCTTGCTCTATCTTTGCTCCTGCTTTGAGATCCTATTGGATTTAACCTAGGTAACATCTGGTTGTCATAGAAATAAAATTTTTGAAAAATATGCATGCATTTGCAGAAATATAGTTATTTGAAATGTAATAGTATGCGATATCAAATAATCTAGATGAACCGGTGACTGTGACACATTTTAGAGACATTGTTACCTCCTTACTTCCCCCTCAAAATTCTACCCTGGTTTAAATGCAACCTTTTGACTGTTCCGCGTATGACAAAGTTGGCTAGACTTGCTTTAGAATTTTGAGGGTCCTCCTAAAAATTCTGCTCCAGTTTCTGATCATGGCAAAATGAAGATTTTATTATGATGTGACCGAACCCACATGGCTGCCTAAGTATCCCCCCTTAAATGGGAATCAAGTCAAGCATAGTTCAGTTACATCAAATAAAGATATGTAAGTAATCCTAAACATAATATCTCTTGATTACGTTTGAGTTGATAGGTTTTGGCCAAATCTCCCCATCCATTTCTGCAAGTATAAGTGCTCCCCCTGTTAGTACTCGATGAACCATGTAGGGACCCTACCAATTGGGTGAAAATTTCCCTTTAGCTTCATCTTGATGCGAGAAAATTCGCTTTAGCACCAACTGCCCCGGTGTGAATTGCCTTGGTCTGACCTTTTTGTTGAAAGCTCTTGCCATTCTGCTGTGGTAGAATTGATCGTGAACTACTGCATTCATTCTCTTTCCATCAATGAGGGCTAGTTGTTCATAGCGGCTTTGTACCCATTCTGCATCACTGAGCTCAGCTTCTTGTAAGATTCTTACAGAAGGGATTTCTACTTCGGCAGGGATAACCGCTTCAGTATCGTAAACCAATAAATAAGGAGTTGCTCCAATTGATGTGTGAACTGTGGTACGATATCCCAGCAAAGCAAATGGTAGATTATTGTGCCATTGTTTGTTATTATCTACTATTTTCCTCAATATCTTTTTGACGTTTTTGTTGGCAGCTTCTACAGGTCCATTCATTTGCACCCTATGTGCTATGGAATTCTTATGCTTGATCTTGAAAGTTCCATACATGGTCTTCATTAAATTACTATTAAGATTGGCGGTATTGTCGGTGATGATTGACTCTAGAACTTCGAACCGACAAACAATGCGGTCCCAAACAAAATCTAAAACGACCTTTTTAGTTACATCCTCGTAAGATGCGGCTTCAACCCATTTTGTGAAATAGTCTATGGCCACTAGAATGAAGCTATGCCCATTTGAAGTAGCGGGTTCGATTGGACCGATGATATCCATGCCCCAAGCGGAGAAAGGCCAGGGTGCATTTGTTGCATAGAGTTCATTAGGTGGCACTCATATCATGTCAGCATGTATCTGGCATTGGTGACACTTCTGGACATACTTGATGTAGTCTGTTTCCATGGTCATCTTGAAATACCCTACTTTTAGTATTTTCTTGGCTAAGACAAAACCATTCATGTGCAGACCGCAAGTTCCGGCATGTATTTCCTTGAGCAATCTGGATGCTTCCTTGGCATCGACACAACGTAATAACCCTAAGTCAGGAGTCCTTCCGTATAGAATTCCTCCACTTTGAAAGAAGTGGTTGGCTAACCTTCGGAGTATGCGTTTTTGAGTATGATTTGCGTGCTCAGGGTACTCTCCTTTTGCTATATATTCTTTAATGTCGTGGAACCATGGATTTCCATCACTTTCTTCTTCAACATGAGCACAATAAGTTGGTTGCTTATGGATTTCCATCACTTTCTTCTTCAACATGAGCACAATAAGCTGGCTGCTTATGAATCCCTATTGGGATAGAATTGATGGAATTCTTGTCTGGGTGTTGTATCATGGAATATAAAGTGGCCAATGCATCTGCGAACTCATTTTGAATCCTCGGGACATGTTTGAATTCTATCTTCGTGAACCTCTTGATCAACTCTTGTACACAGTATAGATATGGAAATATTTTGGTGTTCTCTGTAGCCCATTCTCCTAAAACTTGATATACCAAGAGATCGAAATCTTTGATCACTAGCAATTCCTAAATATTCATGTCAATGGCCAACCTGAGTCCCAAGATGCAGGCCTTATATTCTGTCATACTATTGGTGCATGGAAACCTGAGTTTTGCGGATACCGGATAGTGTTGGCCGGTTTTTGATACTAAGACAACTCCAATACCCATTCCTTTAAAGTTTGTGGCTCCGTCAAAAAACATCCTCCAACCATCATATGCTCAAGTGAAGTCTTCTCCCATAAATGATACCTTATCATCGGGAAAATATGTTTTCAATGGTTTGTATTCTCCGTCTATAGGATTTTCTGCCAATGCTTGCCCTTTAACCACCTTCTGAGTTACATAGACGATGTCGAACTCACTCAGCAATATCTGCCATTTTGCTAACTTTCCGGTAGGCATGGGTTTCTGGAAGATGTATTTTACGGGTCCATACTTGATATGAGATATGTGGTGTAGGCACAGAAATAATGCCTTAGCTTTTGGGCAATCCATGTCAAAGCACAACAAGTGCGCTCCAACAAAGAGTATCGAGCATCGTAAGGTGTGAATTTCTTACTCATATATTATATGGCATGCTCCTTTCTCCCAGTCTCATTATATTGTCCCAGAACGCAACCAAAAGCCCCATCTAGTACAAAAAAATAAAGCAGCAAAGGTCTCCCTGGTTCTAGTGGGACCAGAACAGGCGGTTGAGATAAATACTCCTTGATTTTGTCGAAGGCTTTCTAGCATTCTTCAGTCCAGCCTGTTGCAGCATCTTTCTTCAGTATTTAAAAAATCGGTTCACAAATCACGGTTGATTGTGCTATGAAACGGCTGATATAGTTGATACTCCCTAAGAAACTCATCACATCTTTCTTATTTTTCGGAAGTGGCAAGTCCTGAATAGCTTTGACCTTTGACGGGTCTAATTCAATCCCTCGACGGCTGACAATGAATCCTAGCAATTTTTCGACGGGGACTCCGAAGGCACACTTTGCAAGATTCAATTTCAGATTGTACCTTCGAAGCCGATCAAAGAATTTCCTCAAGTCTGCTATATGATCTGCGCTTTTCCTAGATTTGATGATGACGTCATCCACATACACCTCTATTTCCTTGTGTATCATGTCATGGAAAACGATTGTCATAGCTCTCATGTAAGTGACTCCAGCATTCTTCAGGCCAAATGAGCATCATTTTATAGCAATACATTCCCCATGGTATGATAAAGGCTGTCTTTTCGGCATCCTCTTCATCCATCCAGATCTTGTGATACCCCGCGAAGCAATCCACAAAAGACTGGAGTTCATGCTTGGCACAATTGTCGATCAATATTTGTATATTGGGCAATGAAAAATCATCTTTAGGGCTCGCTCTGTTTAAATCCCGATAATCGATACATACTCTGACCTTCCTATCTTTCTTCGGAACCGGCACAGTGTTGGCCAACCAAGTCGAATATTCAACCACTCTGAGAACCTTGGCTTTGATTTTCTTAGTGACTTCCTCTTTTATTTTCATACTCATATCTGGCTTGAACTTTCTGAGCTTCTATTTTACCGGTGGACACATGGGATGGGTAGGTAGCTTGTGAGCCACTATGGATGTGCTCAGACCAGTCATATCATTGTAAGACCATGTAAAGATGTCCTTATACTCCTTTAGGAACTGGATGTACTCTTCCTTCTCTGATGGTGATAGGTGAATGCTTATACGAGTTTCCTTGACTGTTTCAGAATCCACTAAGTTAACCGTCTCGGTCTCGTCCAAATTAGACTTAGGCTTGTTTTCAAAATTTTTGGCTTCTCTGACAATTTCGTCAGGTGTTATATCATCTTCCAGATCCTCTGAATCACTATCCTTATATTGCGTTGTCTCATTACATGTCACAGTCATAGGTTCATCGGGATAAGTAATAATAATGTTTTAGAGAGAAAATATAAGGGATAATAATAAATACTAAAATAGCAATGCATTAAATAAATCTTGAAAACATCAAACAATTACGGCTCGATGACTCGAGCAATTATTTCAAAACAAAATACGTTCAAAACAAAATACTGAAAATGTCTTAGATGCTCAAAACATTGCTTTAAAAATAAGTTATGCTAATTTCCAGACTACCTAGGAACTCGACGAGCCCGGGATGGTGCGGAAGTCCAGTTCTTGAGAATAACTCATTTCTCCACAATCTGAATGGTAAGATCTTCCTACTCCTCCTCCTCCTCAACTATTACACTGCAGTCCATGTCTTCATCATCCAGAAATAACTTTCTCATGCCAGCTAAAGCTTCATCCTTCTCAGATCCCCACATCACGTCAGCTTGATGAAATGTCTGGTGCAAATGCGGTACCAGTTGTTCCAGCGGATAATAAGGGCCTTGCCATGGCGGCAACCAATTCTGGTATTCATGCCAAGTATATTCATACCCAAGCCCGAAAGTTGTACCATGACACTTTGGCTGTAGTGGTTTGGTGATCCCCTGGAGATTCTTACCGAGACCTTTGCCAGGTTCATACCCTGTCCACATCAGTATGCTTTCTATCTTGTTACTCCACCATTTGTCTTTTTCAATTGCGTTGACGCTCTCAATGTGGTGGTATGTTTCTCCACACAACTTCTTCTTATTCTCGATGACTGGAACAGTCTGACTGGTATAAGTGGGATTACTCCCATCTCCATAGATGATCACCTCCTGATAGTTCCATTCAAATTTTACAACTTGATGTAGAGTAGGAGCCACTACCCCAGCGTCATATATCCAGGGATGTCCCAACAATAGGTTATAGGTAGCAGATATATCCCGCACTTGAAATTCAACATCGAACCAAGTTAGACCCATCTGTAAACTGAGGTTAAATTCTCCAATTGTGGCCCTTTGAGATCCATCAAATGCCTTCACATTCATGCTTCCTGGCCGTATCTCGTGTAGGCCTTTACCCAGCCTCTTCAGAGTAGTCAGTGGACATATGTTGAGACTCGAACCCCTATCTATAAGGACCCTGGTGATGAATTTATCCTCAAATTGCACTGTGATATTTAGTGATTTGTTGTGACTTAGTCCTTCCGGTGGCAGCTCGTCTTCATAAAAAGTGATTTTGTGGCTTTCCAATACCTTCCCGACTATGTTGGCCATTTACTCACTAGTGATGTGGGTGGTTACATAGGCTTCACTCAGCACCTTCATCAGGGCATGAATATGTGTCTCGGAGTTTCGTAGCAGTGATAAAATGGATATCTAAACGGAAGTAATATTCAACTAGTTAACCACAGAGTATTCTCTTGCTTGCACCTTCCTCCAAAGGTCATCAGGGCCAGTCTCAACAACAGGTGGCTTAGATGCGGCTTCTTTTCTCGTTCCTCCCAAATGCTCAGGTGTGTAAACCCTACCAGTTCTAGTCATGCCTTGTGTTGCGCCTATTTTTCCCACTTTTGCTATTCCTTTCCTCATTGCTTCCACAACATAATCCCATAGTATATATTTAGACTGGTAAGAGGGAGTAGGTGCTACCATCACAGTAAAGGGCGTGGACACCTCAACTTCGAATGGCATTAGTGCGGTTACTTCAACTTCAATTGGTGCCTGGGTTTGTACTACAATGTGTGTGTGGGTGACTGGAGATGTTTTAGGATCGTCCCACTCCTGAATGAGTCCAATTGACCCTTCCAGATTCCATTCTTCATCGGTCTCTATCACATTTACTCCTTCACCTCTGTGATCTGGGAGAGGATTGTTACACACATTGTGTGTAGTATCCTTTGCCTGTATGAATTTTGTGTCAATTAGTGTCTGGATCTTGTCCCTCAGTGTGCGACATTCATCAATGGTATGACCCTTCATGCTTGAGTGATAGGCACATGTCTTGTTTGGGTTAATCCATTGAGAAGAGTTTTCCATAGCAACAACGGGAATGGGAGTGACATAACTGGCAACCTTCAGTCTCTTATAGAGTTGGTCTATGGGTTTAGCAATTGGAGTGTACTGTCTGGGTGGTCGGCGGTTGAAATTCGGTCTTGGTTTTTGATAATTTTGGCGGGTTGGTGGTGGTGAGTGGTCATATGCGGGTTGGGTGTTATAATTGTGGTAGGTGGCAGTAGGTTGTTGGTATCTGGGGGGTGAAGGTTGGTATGTGGGTGAAGGTTTTTGGTATGTAAGAGGAGACTTCGGACCTTGGGCTACCATTATTGCACCTGCTTCTTTCTTCTTAGAGATACCTTTGGATTGCAAAGCTTTATTTGTGTCCTGGAGTGCTTCGAAATTCGTTACCATTCCGCTTTTGATCCATTCTTCTATTCTCTCTCCCAACTTGATGATGTCAGAAAACTTATGATTTTCAATGAACATCAACCTTTCATAGTATTGCGGGTCTTGAGCTCTGACGAAGAACTTATTCATCTATTCTTCTTCAAGTGCCGATCTTACCTTCGCAGGTTCAGACCTCCATCGAGTAGCATACTCAAGGAAGCTTTCTGTTGGTTTCTTCTTGATATTCTGAATGTATAAAATGTTTGGTGCATTTTCTGTGTTGAACCTGAATATCCATGAAATCTGATGCCATGCTCACCTAATTAACCCACTTTTTTGGGTTTTGACTAATGTACCAAGACAGAGCATCTCCAGTGAGGCTCCTCATGAATAACTTCATGCCGATTCATTCATATTTGCCAACTCCTACCATTTTGTCACAATATGTTCTTAAATGTACCTTCAGATCACTAGTTCTGTCGAACATTTTCAACTTGGGAGGTTTGTAATCCTCTGGCAGTTCTACATCCGATTGTATGCACAAGTCCTCATAATTCAAACCTTTAATGCCATTACCACCTTCGATATTCTGAACTTTGCTAGTGAGCTTCTTGAGTTCTTCTGCCATGTTCTTGATTAACAGGTCCTTCTCAGCGGATTACGGTATATATAGGGTTTGTTGGGGGGTGTGGGGTAAAGTTTCCAAATATATGGGATTTCTTTGGTGGACTCCGGGAATCCGGGCATAATGGTGGGCATTGGTTGAGTTTTGGGGATCAGGAGTAGGTTGCGGTGCATTTTGAGGAATGTGGTATGTGGTCGTTTGTGGGTATTGAGTCGAATGGTGATAGTGTTGTTGAGGTGTAGGTACCGATGGAGGGTTTTAGTTCTAAGGAGGTATGGCGTATTGATGTGGTATGAGAGGATTTGGTGGTGGGTTTTGATTTTGTATGTTTTGGGGAGGTGTCGGGTTTTGGGCGTTTGTGTTTTGCTGGTTGATATCGGGGACATTTAGAGTGAGGGAAAGGTTTGCCAAGTTCCAAACCTGCTCAAGTTCTCCTTGTAACTCCAGTATTTTCTGCTCTAGGCGTAGGACCAATTTATTCTATGCTGGAGTACTCCGACCATCCGAAGTTTCAATGTTTTCTGCATTGTCCTTTCTAATATCACTTAAATCTTCCATCTTTCCTTTCCTTTTGCTTTTGCCTTTAGGATCACTTGGTGGAGGAGGAGGTGGAGGACATCTGGATCTAGTATGATATACGGATGGTGCCAGTATGCCCGAACCAACCTTGGGGAACGGGAATAATCAAAGAAAGAAAAACAAAATGTAACCAAGTCAGTAAGGAACATTAAAAGAATGCTTGCAATACCGAACATGCTTTGCAAAATAAATTCACATCCTAATTTGGAGGGACCTCATTATGCCCGAGGTAGGCCTAAGCGACACATAGACTTGGAGAAATTTTATGCCAGTAATTGTGTCATTTAATTAATGTGAAAATGAATCAAATCTTTACTAAAATTACAATAATAAGAAAGTTAATAATGACATTTGCCTTATTACAATCGAAATCTAAACTAAACTAGAAAGCAGTAAAACAATATTCTCCTAAATTACTCGGTCTCAGAAGGACCCTCACTATGCGTGGCTCTCTTGACTCCATCGATCAGGTTCCCCAAGTCGCGCATATCTAGCATTAGATAAGCCTTTGTTGGGAGCCCTCCTTCATTGCCATCGATGTTTTGACAGCCTGCAACCCTCTTTCTCATTTTCCCTTCAAGTTCCATCAACCCTTGCTCCAGATATTCTAATCTCTCTGTTGATTTGGTGGCAATTTCCCTCCATTCATTGAATGTTTCCATATTCAATTTGTGTTGCTCTAGATGCCTAGCTTTATATTCAAAGACCCTCTTTCATAACCTCTTGTACTTGACATGTGCTTTAGCAGCGTCATCTATGGTCCTGTTTTTCAAATTAACTCCCTGCTTGACGTCTCCTGCTATATCATCCACTAGCCATGATGGGTAGAAGTACACATGACCGGCATAATATCTGTTTGGCTCAATAGTATCCTTTTCCACAATGACCTTCTGATTCCACATATGTTGTGCCTCGAACTTGAATGGTATAACGTCCCCTTTAAAATCTGCTTTGTACTGGACCATGCTAGAAACCTGAGGTATAACCTGCTTTCTTCCCGCTTGTCTCATTACCCTTATGGGAGCATAAGGATAAATTCCCCTCAACCCGATCAGTACTAGATGAGTAGTCTCTCTTGACCTGATGATGAACTCACTACTAGGAAACCATTCGAACATCCAATGTACCTGCTCGTCCGTCGGATTGCTGAAGAAGCATACCCAACTCACAACATTTCCAGGTTGTGCAAACATGTCTGGGATAAATGTCATTCTCTTTGGGTGATGGTAAGCTATGTGGTCATTCAATGGTCGACGCAGGAGCTCTTGGCGATACTCTCCTTTTTGAAAATGTTCTAAGAGCCAAACTTGCAGTAGTAGATTACAACCCTCGAGGTGCCCGAACCCTTGCTTGCACCGATCTAGAGCGTGGTACATTTCAGCCAAGATCATGGGGATGATAGTGTAGGTTTGTCCCTCAATGCCTTCCATTAGAGTCCCGACAACCATGGCTAGACGAGTGTGGATCCTTCCCCCTTTTAATCAGAAATATTAGCAACCCCAAGAAGTAGATACACTTGAAGGTGCGTCCAACCCAAGAAGTATTGGCGAGTTCATCATGATGAAGGCGGTATGACTTGTTGTGCCCATAACGATCATAAAGAAATTCAAATGGGATGTATGACTTCTTCAAACAAAGCATCTCATCATTTTTCTTGAAACCCAACATTTTTAGAAAATCGCGAGGGGTGCGATTTTTTGGCACTAACAACCCTGGACTATCCTATGGCAGCTTAGCGAAACCTCCTATTTCCTCTAAGAGTGGAGTCATTTCTAAGTCACTGAAGCGGAAGATAGCATTTTCTCATCCCAAAACATAGTAGCGGCCTCAATCAATGCTCTATTCGGTCGGATGTCTAACAAAGACGGCAAATTACCAAGGACCCTTCTCACATGATTCTTGTCGCTAGGCGCGAGATTTTTCCACCAATCCAGTAACAGAGGTGGGATGTTTTGGACCTGGGGACTTCGTGCTTTATTTTCTACAAACAAATAGAGTTAGCCCTTTCCCTTTCCAAATTCGACTATTTACATACTAATGATCAACATATTGACATATTTTCTCCAAGTAATGCATATAACGTGACGGTGTCCATTGGGATTGTGGAAATCCTGTCGGACTTGGGACAAGGCTTATCTTAGCGGGATATCATGTTGACAACATTATAACCTGTACTAAGTTTAATATGTTGCATGTACATTTGATATTGGAGTAAGGTTTCTAGAATGATCTAGACTGGTACTCTCAAGTGGACAACTTGAGAGGAAAAGGCACGAGACCGTCGACTGCACCGCTGATCTAGTCTATCGCAAATAAACCTTTCCAATTTAAAAAGGGTAATTTTACAAGAGCACGGACACTTATTAAGCGTTGTTATATTGATAATTTGCACGAATGGAGTATGATGTGGAGCATGCTTTATGCAGAGATAATAACACATTGTCAATTATTTGCATGATGAATATGTAAAAAGTGGTAAATAAGTATTAAAGTAAAACATGAAAAAGAAAGACAAAGGAAGAAGTTAGTTCGCGGAATATATACGGAAACATAATAAAGCAAACAAGGGAGTAGGGATGGGAGAGGCATGATATAGCGGTCTTTAAACAAATGAAGAGCAGTTATAACAAATAAGGGTGAATAGGAAAGGGATGTACATGCTATAACGGATTTAAACGAATAGGGTGAATAGGGAGAGGGGTGTGCATGTAATAGCAAATTTAAACAAAGATGGGAAAGGGATATGCATTTTATATCAAAGAAGATAATCCATATAAGCCAAGTTCATTATGGTAAGAGCATAAGTATAAATCCCTAGCAGAGTCACCATGCTGTCGCACCCTGTTTTCTCGTGAAAGTGGGATTCGATGTCGTGACAACTCCTTTTGGAATGGGAGGTAGAGTGCTAAATGAGAAGAGTCGTCATCTAACGATTTTTAAGGTACGTTAGGGCACCTATTTGCAAATAACTCTGATTGACTAGTCAACGCCACCAAAGATCGGGTAAGGGCTCAAATTACCTTAAAGAGAAGGTGTTTGGCACTCTTCGAGGCAATGTGGGTCCCGACCGAACTTAAGATTATGTGGATTACTATTAAACTAGGTGATCAAATAAACAAAAGGAATTCAGAAGTCAAAGGATTTTATTATAACACAATCAGTATAAGTCTTAACACGAATGCAGGGATACAATTATTTATATCTAATAACCGAATTATTTATATCTAATACCCCATACAACATAAATAATACTTCGCAACCCCCTTAGGATAGGGAGTTATTCATATTATTCAGGGGCACAGACTATCATCTCGTGCTACCCGATTACTATGTTAAAGTTGTTACTTAAAGAGTTCTAATTTTATTCTAAGTCGTACGCTATGCGTGCACTACCCGTCCATACCTATGGTTCAGGAGGTGTTGGACCTCTATTTGGGTGGATCTAGACCTCACTTAGGCTGCTCAGAAATGTCAAAACTCGGCGACATACAAAAACACATTGGACTTCACATATAGGTAGTTAAGGCTCAAGTTTTCCTCCACATTTAAGCAACAAATTTATGCAAGACAAATATTAAAGTTAAGCAATCCGGAATTAAGAATATTAAGCCCTATAGACATGATTTCTTGACAAGGCATCAAAGCATACAAGCAGTCTCAGAGGCCAGGCGCTGTTTATCTCCAAATGATTATACGATTTGCATGTTGATTTGAGATTGCAGATTTCTAGTATTTTAACCTACACACACTATGTTTAAGTGATGTACGTACTAAGTGATAGTGAAACCTATTGGGAGAGACCTAGAATTACTTACGCATTGACAGTGGCCTAAGTGAACAACAAACAATATTGAGAGGTGCAACATTAACCATTATTAAGATGAACAATGGTACCCTATAGACAGGATTTCTAATGATTAGCACTTGCAGCTGATTATTATAATTAACCCTATGGACATGTTTTCTAGGTGAATACTGTGATGCAGTAACAAATAAGATGATTAAAATCCTACATGCATGATTTTGAGTGGACAGTAAGAGATAATAGCAAATGAGGTGATCAAAATCCTATAGACATAATTTTTAATGCACGTGCTGAAGCGAATTGAAGTAAAGTTCAGTGACATTTGTTCCTATAGGCAGATTTTCTAGTAACATGTAACAACAAGAATAATTACAGCATTTGAATTCATGTTTTCCAGCAGACAGTGTGTGTGTGTGTGTGTGTGTGTTTCCCCTAATGACATGATTTCTATAGTGCATGTAGTGATTGGGCATGATTTAAAACACATGTAAACGCTTGTTATAACAGAAGTTGAACTGGTTTATATCCTATGGGCATGGTATCTACTTGTGAAATTAATTTTAAGACCTACAAATATGATTTCTATTATTGGAACCACTTGAGACCTATAGGCATGATTTCAAACATAATGAGGCAAACATAGCAAAACATGAAGTCCTATAGGCATAGTTTCTACCCGTATTACCCCACAAACATGTAACTGCCCGCCCTTTTTCACTAGTTACCCCAATATTCGTTTACAAATTATTATAGACCATATGAATGAATTACACAAGTAGACAAGAAAATAAGAAGTTATTCTATAGGGAGCCTACAGATAGGCCTAGATTTCCAAAGCCTCCAATAGCCTTAAATGCCCAAATTCCATAGACAATGTCATAGTCTAGGTGCATCAAAATTCCCTAAGGATCTCAAGGATCCGGGGCAGTGCTTACACCTAGACTTGGTAACCAAAATTGAATAAGTGCAGTGTGGAAGGGCCAACCTCAGTATGTCGGAGTTCAGAGTGATCTCAAGAGGATCTCAAGGCAGTACACATACCGTAGGGGGCAGAACCTATTGATTTAGGAGTAGAGTAAGAGTGCTTGACATAGTTTGAAAGGTTTCAGTGGAAAAATAGTATTTAAAGAGATTTGCTGGAAATAGTTTGTGGAGTAAAAGAGGGAGTCATGCAGTAAAGAAACTTTGAAAAGAGTGAGTTATATGATTAGACAACAGTAAATCAAACATGGAGTCCAAAAACACATCAGCAATACTCACAGGACCAAAACAGAAGGAACAAACCTACACACAAAGGTGATGGGGATTGGGGATACATAAAACACATGATTGTAAACACATAACAAGAAAAGGTCTTAGGAACTGGTACATGCATGCTCAGGTACAACTGATCAGACATAGTCACAGAACCAGCAAAGCTTAAGGGGGTTTAGTATAGGATCCACATGATTTCAAGTCAATCCCAAAACTATACAAGTTTAGGGGTGCAGACTACTTCACAAGGAGACTCATACCAGAAACCAGATAGAGCAAAATCACATGGAGATAGACTACATAGAGGGGAGGGTAACATGTTTATATTGATCCTAAGGAAGGGGAGTATATAACATGCTAATCATGCAATCATATTAACTGCAAGTTCATAGCAAAATCATAAGTAAAAGCAAACTAGAAACAGGATGAACTGAAGCAATAAAAGAACCATATTGTTTTTGGAACTTGAATTGAAATTAGAACATACCAATAAAGAAGATAGTAAACAAAAGTGAAGGAGCAGGAGAGCACAATAGTTAGCCTTGGCTTGTAGCCGGCTAACTCAGAATAATAGCAAGTAGCACAAAAGAAAGAGCAGAAAGTTTAAGTGAGAGAGAGAGAGAGAGAGCTTTTGAACCAAAGTGTTCCTGTATTTGTGTTAATGAGAGATTATGTATATATAGTAGTTCGAAAATTAGGTAAAATAAGGCAAGAATCATAGTAGCATAGTAATTATGGAACTCAGAACCAATTAGAGCAAAATTTAAGTTAAGGGAATCAATTCTAACGGTAAGAGCAAGTAACAGATAAGGAAAGAAATCAGTGTATGACTAATAAGGAAAGAATCAAATTCAGTAAGTATAGGGTAAAAAATTAGGGCTAAGTTCAGAAAACTCTAATTAAGGAAATAGTCAGTAAGAATAAAGTACCACAGCAGACAAGGTAGGCGAATCAGTTAATTTGAATAGAAGAGGTAGAAATTCAGGGTTTAAAGCAAGGACTTTCAATCAAACCATAAAATAAGGAATCCAGAATCAATCAAAGAGGAAGTCACGATTCAGTATTCAACATATAAATAGAGTAAGATAAGAATAACCAGACATAGCAAACATGCGGGTTAAACAATATCGATAGAAAGAGGCAAGTCTGAACAGTCAAGATGAATATAAGCCCATAGAGGTGATATAAGTTAGGCTAACAACTTAGCAAGAACATATTCGAAGCAAGATAGTCACAGAAACTCAAACAAGAAACGAGCAGTCATGCTAATACATAGAACCAAACGAAGAACTCTAGAAAATTAGGGCTTTCAACATAGGCGAGTTGAAAAGGTAGTAAGATCATAGAATAAGTCAAAATATGCAAGAGATAGAAGCTTAAACATAAAGAATCAGTTTAAACAAAGTTTTAGAAGAAGTTCCGAAAACCCTAATTTTTTAGAAGAAGACGAAAACACTTGAAATCACATGGTTCTTGTAAAGAGTTCCAAGGATAGTGTAAAACATCAAAGAAACCAACTCAAATCGTTTTAAAATCGTACAGATCTAAGAGATATAGGCAGAAATTAAGGTTTCAGAAGAAACCCAAATAGAGATGAAAGAACCTGTCTAGAATTCCAAGGATCGTAACAAGTATAGCATGATTTTGCCCAAAATCAAACTGAAGTAGCCAAGAACAGACAAATGACAAACCTTAGATGCAAGTCGGCGTGGACATGGGCCCTTGAAGGCCTTAGAGAAGGCAAACATAGCATTAGAGGAGCCATTAGAGGCTTAGGAGTTGATGGGAGATCACCGAAGAAGACCAAAGAAAGAGAGGTTGGTAGTTGAAGGGGCTAGGGTTAGGTCGAGTTACTGAGAGAGGAGATGAGATGAGAGAATATAGAGGCGGCAGATTTGGAAAATGAGATAGGGTTGGGGGGTCGTTTGGAATAAAAAAGGAAGGGGCTGATACGGGTTGTTGATCTCTCAGATCAACGACCATGATTCAATTGATTCTGGGTCGGGTAGGCGGGTTTAGGTTTTGGGTCGGGTAGTTTTAATATGAAATTGGGTCGGGGTTGGGTTTAAATTAAGGCTAAAATTGAAATGTAATCTGGCTATATTTTAAATAGCCAATTTTCCCTATATAATTTATAATAAATAATGAATAATTTTTGAAAAACAATTTTGTGTACTAAAATGAGTTAAAATAGATATTTATTATTTTAAAAATATAGAAGCTCAATTTTATGCATATAAATGTAATTATACATTAATAAGGTTAATATTGCAATTATATGCAATTTAGCTTTAAAAATGCACTAAAAGTATTTTAACAATATTTTGGCATAAATATAAAATTTAAATGACTGAATAACCCCATCAATAATTTGAGAGATAATTATTGGGGATTTTATGAGTAAAAGGAGAGGAAATAAATTAATTAAAAATATTTAAAATTATAGAAAAATTATAAAAAACTTATGCATGCTTATATATGCATATATATGCTATTTTGAAGGTATTTATACATATAAAAAATATAGGAAAAATTTGGGTATCAACACCTCTACCCCTACCACGGCCTCGACCGCGTCCTCGGCCTTTAGTGACCCCAGCTGGTGGTACTGGTGGTCGTCCATCCTGTCTGGTAGCATGTATCCTCACCATTTGTGAGAAAATAGAATAATAGAAGTTTAGTACTCAGATCAACAGATTCACACGACAAGAGTTTCAAGAATATGAAGTTTTCCTAAAGGTTCTGCAGCCTCCCGAGGATAAATACAGACGTCTCCGTACCGATCCGCGAGACTCTACTAAACTGGCTCATGAATCGCGAGACATATATAACCTAGGCTCTGATACCAACTTGTCACGACCCCAAAGGCCCGGTCGTGATGGCACCTATCACAATACTAGACAAGCCAACCAATCAAGTACCCACAGTCAATTTCTTTTAATAAAAATTTTTTCTAACATTTAATTAAGTCTCAATTTTTCATAAGAAATATCTAAATCACTAAAATGTGTGGAAAAATAGTAAGACATCAAACCAACACAACCCAACTATTTGGTGTCACGAGTCTAGAGCCTCTAAATACAACAGTTGCCCCTCTTTACTCGGGAAGGATGAAAGAGTTTTCGGGTAAAGAAATGATGGCCAATTTTGACCGGATGGGATGTTTTGAAATACAGAGGCCGGACTTCGGTCTTTGAGTTGCCTACATATCCCCGGTCTTACAGGAATCAGGCCATGTGTAGTTCTGGATTCATCTGCGGAGTATGCCGATGAAGTTACTACAAGAACGGGCATGCGATGCGGAAGCGGCTATGGTGAGTGGTTAAAGCTCGGGATGGTTGGAGGGAACTGGAGTGAGATCACTCCTGCTAGGATAGTAGTTGCTTACTGGTTATCTGCAGATAAAGATGCTACAAACGTGTATTTGCAAAAATTTAAACATGATGCAGATTCCCTTTGGACCATGAAGGTTGTCTTTGGACGGTTAAAGATGACGTCCTTGGACCATGACGTCCTGTGCCATGAATTGTTTAGTGCGGGATTCATAGGCCATGAAATGATGTTCTCGGGCCATGAAAAATGGTGCCTCCGAACCATGACGCCTTTGAATAATGATATGCAAATTTGAGAGATCCTCAGGCCATGGAATTTTGCCTTCCGGATATGAGAATGATGCTTTTATACTATGACGCCTTTGGATAGGTTGGCAATATTTCATCCTATTATATGTGATAGGCATGATGTTATCAAGACAATGATTAGTCTTGTGAAATGGAGGGCAGAGCTTAGCCCGATTGGAAAGCAAATAGATAGTAAAATAGAGCAATATCTGTGCAAAAAGGGACAGTGCTTAATCCCATGTGAACGTAGAGGCAAGGATTAGCCTCATTCAGGTATGGATGCAAGGATTAGCCTCATGCAAGTAGGGAGGCACAGATTAGCCTCATGCAAGTATGGAGGCAGGGATTAGCCTCATGCAAATGTGGAGTCAGAGATTAGACTCGTGCAAATAGGGAGGCAGGGAATAGCCTTATGTAGGTAGGGAGGCAAGGATTAGCCTCATGCAGATATGGAGGCAAGGATTAGCCTCATGCAGGTATGTGGGACAAGGATTAGTCCCATGCAAGTGTGGAGGCATGGATTAGCCTCATGCAAATGTGGAGGCAAGTATTAACCTCATGCAAATTTGGAGTCAAGGATTAGACTCATGCAGATATGGAGGCAAGGATTAGACTCATGCAGGTATGAGGGACAGGGATTAGTCCCATGCAAGTATGGAGCCAGGGATTAGCCTTATGCAAATGTGGAGGTAAGGATTAGCCTCATGCAAATATGGAGTCAAGGATTAGACTCATGCATATATGGAGGCAGGGATTAGCCTCATACAAGTAGGGAGGCAAGGATTAGCCTCATGCAGATATGGAGGCAAGGATTAGTCTCATACAGGTATGGAGGCAAGGATTAGGCCATGAAAATATGGAGGCAGGGATTAGCCTCGTGCAAATATAGAGGCAGGGATTAGCCTCATGCAAGCAGGGAGGCAAGGATTAGCCTCATGCAGATATGAAGGTAAGGATTAGCCTCCTGCAGGTATGGAGGCAAGGATTAGCCTCATACAAATACGGGGGACAGGGATTAGTCACATGCAAAGAGCGAGTATCAGATAAGAGTAGTGTATTTCTTAGCTAGAGATATATCAGTGTCTGATGGCCGTATGGATAGTGAGTTTGCTTTTGCAAGTGCTGAAGTTACGTCAAATGTGCCTGCGTTCAAAGAAAAACTGTAAGTTTTGCCGGGGGAGGTTGGTTCGTGCTTCTGTCCGCTGGCTTTGCTTTGCTCCATCCTGGCAGCCTTTGCGAATATCCCCTAGGTAACACCTGACTGCTATGGAAATAGAGTTTTCGAAAATATGCAATTTAAGAAAAATAGAGTTGTTTTAGAAACGTATTGATATATCGAGTAATTTTGATGAACTAGTGACTGTAACACGTCTCAAAGATGTTGCAACTCTCTTATGGAATTTTGAGGGTCCTCCTCAAAATTCTGCCCCAGTTTGGTAGATGATCTTTGATTGTTTGCAGATGACGAACCCTGCTGAACCTTCTCTGGAATTTTGAGAATCCTTCTCAAAATTCTGCCCCAGTTCTTAACTGATTATTAACTTTCCTGGCATGCGATGGAGTTGGCTGGACTTGCTCCAAAATTTTGAGGGTCCTCCTTAAAATTCTGCCCCAATTTCTGTTCTTGGGGGAAATGAAAATTTTATTATGATATGACCGAACCCATAAGGCTGCCTACGTATCCCCTCTTAAACGGGAATCAAGTCAAGCGTAGTTCAATTACGTCAAATGAGGAAATGTAAAGTATCTAAGCATAATATCTCTTAATTGCATCTGAATTGATCGGTTTTGGCCAAACTTTCTTCGTCCATTTCTGCAAGTATGAGCGCTCCTCCTATTAGTATTTTGTGAACCATGTATGGACCTTGCTAGTTGGGAGAGAATTTCCCTTTGGCTTCATCTTGATATGGGAAGATTTTCTTCAATACCAACTGCCCTGGTGTGAACTGCCTTGGTTTGACTCTTTTGTTGAAAGCTCTGGACATTCTGTTCTGATAAAGTTGGTCATGACACACTACGTTCATTCTCTTTCCATCGATAAGGGCCAATTGATCATAGTGACTCCTTATCCACTCTGCATCGCTAAGTTCAGCTTTTTGTATGATTCTTAAAGAAGGAATCTCCACCTCGGCTGGGATGACAACCTCGGTACCATAGACCAACATGTAGGGAGTTGCCCCGGTTGACGTGCGAACCGTGATGCGGTACCCTATCAGAGCAAAGGGTAACTTCTCATTCCACTGTTTGTGATTCTCTACCATCTTTCTTAGTATCTTCTTAATGTTTTTGTTGGCGGCTTCTACGGCTCCATTCATCTAAGGTCTGTAGGCTGTGGAATTCTTGTGCTTGATTTTGAAAGTTTCACACATAGCTTTCATCAGATCACTGTTGAGATTGGCGGCGTTGTCGGTAATAATGAATTCGGGAACTCCGAATCGGCAGACGATACGGTCCTTGACAAAATCTGTGACGATTTTTTTGGTTATAGCTTTGTACGATGCAACCTCTACCTATTTTGTGAAGTAATCAATGGCTACCAGAATAAACCTGTGTCCATTTGAGGTAGTGGGCTCGATTGGATCAATAACATCCATTCCCCAGGCGGCGAATGACCAAGGTGAGCTTGTTGCATTGAGCTCGTTTGGCGGCATTTTTATCATGTCGGCATGTATTTGACATTGAAAGCATTTGCGAACATACTGAATGCAATCCATCTCCATGGTCATCCAAAAATAACCGGCTCTGAGTATCTTTTTTTCCAAGACAAAACCATTCATGTGTGGGCCACAAGTCCCCGCATGCACATCCTCAAGTAGCTTAGAAGATTCCCTTGCGTCAACACATCTTAGTAAACCGAAATCAGGAGTTCTCCTGTACAAGTTTCCTCTGCTGTGAAAGAAGTGATTTGACAATCTCCAGAGCGTGTGTTTCTGAGTGTGACTTGCATGCTCCGGGTATTCTCGTTTTGATAAATATTCTTTGATATCATGGAACCAAGATTTTCTGTCCACTTCTTCCTCGACATGAGCACAATATGCCAACTGATTATGGATTCTCACCAGAATGGGATCAATGTAATTCTTATCTGGATGCTATATCATAGATGACAAGGTGGCTAATGCGTCGACAAACTCATTCTAAATTCTGGGCACATGCCGTAATTCTATCTTTGTAAACCTCTTTCTCAATTCCTGCACATGGTGCAGATATGGCAATATCTTGGAATTCTTGGTGGCCCACTCTCCCTGTACCTGGTGCACAAGCAAATCTGAATCACCGATTACCAACAACTCCTGAACGTTCATGTCAACTACTATGTTGAGCCCTAGTATGCAGGCTTCTTATTCCGCCATGTTGTTGGTGCAAGGAAATCTGAGTTTAGCAGATACCGAATAATGTTGGCCCGTTTCTGATACCAAAACTGCTCCAATGCCCACTCCTTTGAAATTTGCGGCTTCGTCAAAGAACATCCTCCAACCATCATATGCTTAGGTAATGTCTTCTCCTACAAATGATACTTCTTCATCAGGGAAATACGTTTTCAAGGGTTCATATTCTTCTCCCACCGGATTTTCAGCAAGGTGATCTGCCAATGCTTGTTTCTTGACCGCCTTCTGAGTTACATAGACGATATCGAACTCACTTAGCAGTATCTGCCATTTGGCCAACTTTCCAGTTGGCATGGGTTTCTGGAATATGTACTTTAGGGGGTCCATCCTGGATATGAGGTATGTAGTGTAGGCATAGAAGTAATGACTCAATTTTTGGGCTGTCCAGGTCAAAGCACAGCAAATGCGTTCAAGCAAAGAATATCGTGCTTCGTAAGGTGTGAACTTCTTACTCAAGTAATATATGGCTTGCTCCTTCCATCCTGTCTCGTCATGTTGTCCTAAAACACATCCGAAGACTCCATCTAACATAGATAGATAGAGTAGCAAAGGTCGTCCTGGTTCTGGTGGGACTAGAACTGGTGGTGTGGACAAGTACTCTTTGATTTTGTCGAAAGCTTTCTAACAATCCTCGGTCCAGCTTGTTTCAGCATCCTTTATTAGCATCTTGAAGATGGGTTCACATATGACTGTGGACTGTGCTATGAAGCGACTGATATAGTTGAGACGCCCTAAGAAGCTCATCACATCCTTTTTGCTATTAGGTGGTGGTAACTCCTGAATAGCTTTGACATTAGACGGACCCAGTTCGATCCCTCGACGACTGACGATGAATCTCAATAACTTTCTTGCGGGAACCCCGAATGCACACTTTGCGTGGTTCAATTTCAAATTATACCTCCTTAGCCTATCGAAGAACTTTCTCAAGTCTGCTATGTGATCTGTGGCCCTCTTGGCTTTGATAATGACATCGTCCACATATACTTTTATTTCTTTGTGTATCATGTCATGAAAAATGGTTGTCATGGCTCTCATGTAAGTGGCCCCAGCATTCTTCAGACCGAATGGCATCATCTTGTAATAATATACACCCCATGGTGTAATGAAAGCTATCTTCTCTGCATCTTCTTCATCCATCCAAATCTGGTGATAACCCGCGAAGTAATCTACAAAGGATTGGAGTTCATGCTTGGTGCAATTATCGGTCAGGTTGTGTATATTTGGCAGTGGAAAATCGTACTTGGGACTTGCTCTGTTTAATTCCTGATAATCAAAACATACCCTAACCTTCCCGTCTTTCTTCAGAACCGGCACAATGCTAGCTAACCAAGTTGGATATTCAACCACCCTGAGAACTTTGGCTTTGATCTTCTTGGTAACTTCCTCCTTAATTTTCAGGCTTATATCTGATTTGAACTTTTTGAGTTTTTGTTTTACTGGTAGACACATGGGATTAGTAGGCAACTTGTGAGCCACTATGGAAGTGCTCAAACCGGTCATGTTATCATATTACCATGCGAAAATTTCCTCATATTCTTTTAGGAAAAGAATGTATTCTTCCTTCTCTGTTGGTGATATGTGAATGCTGATGCGGGTCTCCTTGACGGTCTCGGCGTCTCCCAAATTTACTGTTTTCGTTTCATCCAGGTTGGACTTAGGCTTATTCTCAAAATTTTCAACCCCCTTGACAATTTCCTCGGGTATCTCATCTTCTTCCTCTGAGTCACTATTCTCATGTTGCGTTGTCAGACTACATGTCATAGTCACTGGTTCATCAGAAAAAGTAATAATAATGTTGTGGAAAGAAAAAGGGTAAAGATAGTAGTGAATAATAAATAGCAAAATGCATTTGATTAAAACTTTTAAAAAAATTGTTCAGACAAAGCATGGCTCGATGAATCGAGCATTTATTTTGAAATAAGTAAAGCTTAAAACGAAACTACAGGAAATCTTAAATGCCTATAATGGTTGTAAAAGTAAATTCTGCCAAGCTACCTAGGGACTCGGCGGACTCGGGATGGTGTGGCGGTCCAGTTTTTGAGAACATCTCCCTTCGCCACAGTCTGAATGGTGAGGCCTTCTTCCTCTTCCTCTTCAATTACGGCACCGCAGTCCATGTCCTCATCCTCTAAGAACAAATTCTTCGACCCCCTTCTTCCTCTGCAGTTCCCTATATTGTGTCAGCTTGATGAAAAGCCTGTTCCAAATGTGGCACCAGTTGCTCAAGAGGGTAATATGGTCCACGCTATGGAGGTGACCAATCATTGTACTCTTGCCATGTATATTGGTATTCGAGCCCAAAAGTGGTACCATGTTTTTTCAGCTGTATTGGTTTGGTAATAACTTGGAGGTTCTTTCCCAACCCTTTGCCGGGTTCATATCCGGACCATGCTAGTATGCTTTCTATTTTGTTACTCCACCACTTATCCTTCTCGACGGCATTGACCCGTTCGATGTGATGATATGTTTCCCCTCCTAGCCTTCTTCTATGTCCAATGGCCGGGATAGTTTGACTAGTGTAGATGGGGTTACTTCCATTTCCATGAATGATTACTTCCTGGCAGTTCCATTCAAAGTGTGGAAGGAACGACTCCAGCAGCATGGATCCAGGGTCGGCCCAACAGAATATTATATGAGGCTGGTATGTCAAGTACTTGGAATTCAATGTCGAACCAAGTCGGCCCCATCTGCAAGCAAAGGTTGATTTCCCCGATCGTGGCCCTCTGAGACCCATCGAAAGCCTTCACATTCATGCTTCCTACTCGTATCTCATGGAATCCTTTGTCCAACCTCTTCAGAATGTCTAATGGATAAATATTTAGGCTCGAACCCCCATCAACCAGGACCCTGACAATGATCTTATCTTTAAATTGCACTGTGCTATGTAATGCTCGATTGTGATTCAAACCCTCGGGCGGTAGCTCATCTTTGTGGAAGATAATCTTATGGCTCTCCAGCACTTGCCCAACCATGTTGGTCATTTATCCACCAGTGATGTTATTGGGTACATAAGCCTCGCTCCGTACTTTCATCAAAGCATTCTTGTGTGCCTCTGAATCCCACAATAGTGACATGATATATATCTGCGCAGGAACTTTGTTTAGACGGTCAACAATAGAGTATTGTTTTGCCTGCACTTTCCTCCACAGGTCGTCTGGCCCGGTCTCAATGATAGGCTGCCTAGTAGTGGCCTCCTTACTTGAACCTCCCAGGTGTTCAGGTGTATAGACTCTTCCAGTTCTAGTCATCCCCAATGCAACGTCAAATTCCTCTACCTTGGCTTTCCTTTTCCGCCGAGCCTCAGCAACATAATCCCAGGGTATTTCATTTAAGTTGAACGGGGTATGGTTGATACTGTCACAGTAAAAGGTGTGACCACTTCTACTTCAAATGGAGCGGTGGTGGCTGTGAGTGGAGCCACTTCCACTTCGAATAGAACTGACGCAGTTACCTCAACATCAATTGGTGCCTGAGTCTGAACTACAATAGGAGTAAGTGTGGCTGCAACCTTAAAGTCATCGCCTTTTTGAATAAGCCCGATCGACCCCTCGGGGTCCCATTCTTCATTTGTCTCTAGCACATGTACACTATCACCTCTGTGATCAGGGAAGGGATTGTTGCGGACATTAGGTGTGGCTTCCTTTGCTTGTATGACCTTGTTGTTAATCAGTGTCTGGATCTTATCTTTCAACGTTCGGAACTCAGCAGTGGTGTGCCCTTTCATACCGGAATGGTATGCACAAGTTTTGTTCGGATTGACCCATTGGGACGGATTTTCTAATGCCACAGCGGGAACAGGAGTGACGTAACTTGCGGCTTTTAACCTTTCATACAGTTGGTCGATGGGCTCAGCAATGGTGGTGTATTGTCTGGGTGGCTTGCAAACGAAGTTGGGTCTTGGCCTTGGATAGTTTTGGCGAGCTGGTGGTGATTAGAAGTGGGATGATTGGGAATTATAAGTGTGATGGACAGTGGCTGGTTGAGAATATCTGGGAGATGAAGGTGGATATGTAGGCGGTGATGCTTGGTATGTGGGTGGAGGTTCTTGATATGTGAGTGAAGGTGTTTGATATGTGGGTGGAGGTGTTTGATAGGTAAGTGGAGAGTTTGGGCCCTGGGACACCATTACTGCCCAACATCCCTCTTCTTCGATATGCCACCTAATTGTAAAGCCTTATTTGTGGCTTGCAGTGCCTCGAAGTTTGTTACCATCACGCTCTTGATTTCTTCTTCGATTCTTTCCCCGAGTTTGATGATGTTAGAGAATTTATGATTTTCGATAACCGTCAACCTCTCATAATATTGTGGATCCTATGCCATGACGAAGAATTTATTCATCTGTTCTTCGTCCAAAGAGGGCCTGACCTTGGCCGCTTCCGATCTCTAACGAGTAGCGTATTCACGAAAAGTCTTAGTAGGTTTCTTCTTAAGATTCTAAATGTAGAAGACATCCGATGCATTTTCTGTGTTAAACCTGAACTGGTCCATGAAATTCGATGCCATGCTTACCCAATTGGACCATTTTTTTGGATTCTGGCTGATATACCAAGACAAAGCGTCCCCAGTAAGGCTCCTCATAAAGAGCTTCATCCAGATCTTTTCATCTTTCCCGACCCCGACAAGCTTGTCATAATAGGCCCTTACATGAACCCTGGAATCACCTGTACCATCGAACATTTCGAACTTGGGAGGTTTGTACCCCTCCGGTAGTTCGACATCCGGCTGTATGCACAGATCTTCATAGTTTAAACCTTCTATCCCTCTATCGCCTTCAACACCTTGAACTCGACTTGTTAAATTCTTGAGTTCTTCGGCCATGCTTTTAATGAGAAGGTCATTCTCGGAGGATTCCAGTGTATAGGAGATTGGTTGGGGTAGAATGAGGTATAGTTTCCACATATATGGGGTTGCTTTGATGGGTGCCAGGAACTTGGGTGTAGTGATGGTTATTGGTGGAGTTTTGTGGATCGGGAATGGGTTGTGGTGTGTTTTGGGGAGTGTGATAAGTGGTGGTTTATGGGTACTGAATTGGTTGATGATGATGTTGTGGTGGAGTTGGTATTGGTAGCGGATTGATATTTTGGGGTGGAGTTGCGTATTGATTTGGTGCAATAGGATTTTGTGGCTATTGGTTTTGTGTGTTCTGAGGAGGTGTAGGGTTTTTCGTGTTTTGTTGGTGGATATCGGGGACATTGAGGGTGAGTGACAAGTTTCCCAAGTTTCGAACCTGCTTAAGTTCTCCCTGCAATTCCAGTATCTTTTGTTCAAGTCTCAAGACCAGATCATTTGGGGCCGGAGTACTATGGCCATCTGAAGTCTCTACGTTCTCAATATTTTCCTTTCGGATTCCACTTAAGTCATCCATTTTTGCCTTTCCTCTGCCTTTTGTGTTTCTTGGAGGAGGAGAAGGTGGAGGGCCTCTGGATCTGGTATGATACGCCGATGAGGCCAGTATGAGTGAACCAACCTAAGGGGATGGGAATAATAATAAAAATAAGCAAAAACAAAAAGGTAACAAGTCAGTGAGGATCCTGAAACGTTTGCAGTATTTAAACACATATTGCGGAAATGTAAATTCTTGTCCTATTTTGGAACCTCGTTGTTCCCGAGGTGGGCCTGGCGACAAATAAACTTGGAGAACTTTAATGCCAATAAATGCTTCATTTCATAATATAAAAATAGACGAATCCCAAAAACGACACTAAGATAATAATAAACTAAGTCACTTGGCCTTATTACATTTTTAGGGAAAGCAAGTAAATCTAGCCTATTTGGTCCCAGAAAGACCTTCCCCACATTCGATCTTCCAGACTCCATCATATAGATCCCCCAGCTCGCGCAGTCCTAGCAACAAGTAGGCTCTGGCCAAATGTCCTCCTTAAGTTCCTTCACCGTTCTGGCAATTTTCAATCCTCTTTATGACTTTGCCTTCCAGCTCCACTATTCCTCGCTCTAGATGTTCCAGTTTCCTGTTGGAAGTGATTGCCATCTCTTTCCACTCCTCGATTAACCTCACATTCCTCTCATGTATTTCTCGGTGCTCATTCTTAGAGTCGTGGACCCTCTTGCGCAGCCTGTTGTATTTGACTTAAGCTTCAGCTTCCTCATCTATGATTCTGTTCCCTCGACCGGTCCCTGGTGTCACCCTTCCTTTCAGATTGTCCTCTAACCATGCCGAGTAGAGAGGCTTGCACCCTACATGATACCTGTCTGGATCAACAGTGCTTTACTCCACAATGATTTTGCAGTGCCACATGTGCTGAGCCTAGCATTTGTAAGGGACGTCATCATCTTGGAAATCTGCCCTGAAATGACTCATCTTGACAACCCTTGGTACAACCTGTTTTCTGCCTGCTTGCCTCATAACTCGCATAGGGACATATGGGTATATCCCTCTCAACCCGATTAGCACCAAGTGCGTAGCATCCCTGGACCTGATAATAAACTCGTCTGTTGGGATCCATTCAAACATCCACAACACCTGTTCCTCGGTCAGATTGTCGAAGAACTCTACCCATTCTATAGCATTTTTCGGCTGAGCAAATCTGTCCGGAATATAAGTCATCTACTTGGGGTGATGGAAGGCAATATGGTTGTTCCAAGTCCTTCGTGGAAATTCTTGATGATAGCGACCTTTTTGGAAATGCTCAAGCAACCATAACTGCAGCAACAAATTACAACCCTCGAAATGCTTGACCCATCTTTGACAGTGCTCCAGAGCCCTGTAGATGTCAGCTATGATCATGGGGACTATGGTATATGTCTGTCCATTAATCCCTTCCATCAGAGTCTTGGCGACCATGGCCAACCTAGTGTGGATTCTTCCCTTTTTTTATTGGCAACACTATCAGGCCTAAAAAGCACACAATGAATATAAATACTCTGCGGTGGATGTGACCCAGAGAAGTGATAGAGATCTCATCATGGATGGTGCGGAAAGACTTGCTATGGCCATACCTCTCCTACAGGTATTTGAAAGGTATGTAGGATTCCTTCAAGCACACTAGGTCGACATTCTTCTTCAGCCCTATCATCTTAAAAAATCCCCTGCCTGTACAGTTTTTTGGTACCAATAGCCTGGAACTGTCCCAAGTCAATCCTACAAGCCCTCTAATTTCCTCTAGAAGTGGTGTCATTTCTATGTCACCGAAACAAAACACAACTCTTTCACTATCCCTAAATAAAGTGGCAGCTTCGATCAACTTGTTGTTTAGCTCAATATCTAGCAAGGAAGGCAGGTTACGTAGGTACTTTTTCACATGTTTCTTATCACTTGAGGAAAGGTCCTCCCACCAATCTAGAAGCAATGGTGGGATGCCATACCGAATCTGGGGCCCTCATGCCTCATTTCTGCAAAACAAAAGGGTTAGACCTTACCCCCACCAGACTCGACTATTTATACATTTATGATCAACATATCGACATTTAGTTCTCCAAATTAATGCACAGAACGTGGTTGTGTCCGTTGGGATTATGGAAAAACCGATGGACTTTGGATAAGGCTTATCTTAAAGGATCATTATATGGACAACATAACTGATCCGACTAGGTTTGACCATGATGCATGCACAATTTTAACCAGAGTAAGGCTTCTATGGGGTTTTAGACTGGTATCCTCAAGCGGACAACTCGAGGGGGAAGGCACGGAACCATCGATTGCACCGCTAATCAACTAGTTTTACCGCAAATAATCCTTTCCGAATTTAAGGTAGTAAATAGGAAGAGTGTAACCACTCATTAAAGCGTTGCTATAGGATTTGATACGCTCGAGTGGAATATGATACGGAGCATGATTCATGCAACAATTAATAACATGTAGTCAAGTATTTTCATGTAGGAAAAAGTAAATACAGTATTTAAATAATTGAAAGACGATTACAGGAAAAGAAAACAAAGAGACAAGTCAGTTTCAGGGATAAAGACCCATAAATGCTTAAAAATATAGATAGTTAAATTCAAATAAGGGAGAAGGGTATGGGATAGAGCATGCTTGGACTAATTTGTAAAAAGATAAGTTCATTGTGGTAAGAGCCTAAAGGTATCCCTAGCAGAGTTGCCACGCTGTCGCACCCCCTTTTTTCCCTCCGCGGAGAGAGAGAAGTCTGGGTTTCAATATTTATGGGGGGGGGGGGGTAATAACTCCTTTCCTTTTGAGAACTGGGTATTTGAAGAGTCGCCACCTAGCAGATTATGGTGCGTTAGGGCACCTAGAATGATTAACTCTTGGATTGGTTTGCATTACCAGAGATTAGGGTAAGGGCTCGAAATGACCTCGAGGGGAAGGTGTTAGGCACCCCTCTCGGTCCACAACTGTGGGTCCCGACCGAACTTGTATTTATGAATTAGTCCATTAACAAATAAACAGTTGAATCAAATAGGTTGCAAGTAAAGCACATTGTATAACTTCAAATGATAAGATAAAGATTTCGAACAAGTTGTATAAAACAAAGTTTTAAACAAAAGGAATTTTGGAAAAGGGGAGGAGTCCTAGGTTGGTTGGCCTATGGGATCACCCCACACAATGTCCGGTAAATACTCCTCAATGAAGGGCTACACGTGATATTAGCGCATAGTTATCATATCCCATATCTACCCTTCCCACCCCTTAGTGGTCATTAAAGCAAGTGTTGGTCAACAATCTCTATTGCATGCTGTTACCCTTCTCTTCTTAATGGTCCTGGAGGAATTTAGGACCTCTACCTATAGGTAGTTTTAGACAGACCCCTAAGGTTTTAAAGGTGAAAATACTAAGGCGTCAGGCAAGAACATTTAGGACTTTGGCACATAAGATAAAAGGGAGCAATTATAGGCTCAAATTTACCTCCTCAAACAATACACATAAGCAGCACGACTCAAGCACAAATAAGGGTCTTTTGTTAAACAGTATCCTAAGGCATGATGTCTAAGTGAATATCAAGACACAGAAGAGTAGTTTATTTTCATAAACTCAGAAGTAATGACCCTATCAATTGCCTACTAATTTTTTAAAGCCTATTAAAAAGATCATAATGACATTAAGTAACAAAAACAGTTTCAGAGTTGCAAGTTTTGGAAATGCCCTATAGGCTTGCCTACGCGGAATACTGATAACTATGTTTTATAGTAAAACAGGGCAGATTTTAAAATAGACTCTTGAATCTCTATAGGTATGTTTTCTAATGATAGATTCAGGCAGTCTTTGAAAGAACTTGTTTCAAGGAAATAAAAACCATTAATTAAACCGGTTCAGAAGTGAACTAATCGTTGACTGGATTTATTTAAACTAAACTAGTTTACATCGACAGGCAGGATTTCTGGTGGTGTTCCCTATAGGCATGATATCTAGTTGTTTAACAATGATTTTTTAGAAACTGGCAGGCATGATGAAAAACACATGTAAACGCTTGTTATAACAGAAGTTGAATTGGTTTATATCCTATACGCATGGTATCTACTTGTGAAATTGATTTTAAGACCTACAAACATGATTTCTATTATTGGAACCACTTGAGACCGATAGGCATGATTTCAAACATAATGAGGCAAACATAGCAAAACATAAAGTCCTATAGGCATGGTTTCTACCCGTATTACCCCACAAACATGTAACTACCCGTCCTTTTTCACTAGTTGCCGCAATATTCGTTTATAAATTATTACAGACCATATGAATGAACTACATAAGTAGATAAGAAAATAAGAAGTTATTCTATAGGAAGCCTACAGATAGGCCCAGATTTCCAAAGCCTCCAATATCCTCAAATGCCCAAATTCCATAGACAATGTCATAGTCTAGGTGCATCAATGTTCCCTAAGGATCTAAAGGATCCGAGGCAGTGCTTACCTAGACTTGGTAACCAAAATTCAATAAGTGCAGTGCGGAAGGGCCAACCTCAATATGCCGGAGTTCAGAGGGTTCTCAAGAGGATCCCAAGGCAGTACACATACTGGAGGGGGCCGAACCTATTGACTTAGGAGTAGAGTGAGAGTGCTTGACATAGTTTGAAATGTTTCAGTAGGAAAACAATATTTAAAGAGATTTACTGGAAATAGTTTGTGGAGTAAAAAAGGGAGTCATGCAGTAAAACAACTTTGAAAAGAGAGAGTTACATGATTAGACAACAGTAAATCAAATATGGAGTCCAAAACCACATCAGCAATACTCACAGGACCAAAACATAAGGAACAAACCTTCACACAGGGGTAATGGGGATTGGGGTTACATAAAACACATGATTGTAAACACATAACATGAAAAGGTCTTAGGAACTGGTACATGCATGCTCAGACACAACTGATCATACATAGTCACAGAACCAGCAATGCTTAAGGGGGTTTAGTATAGGATCCACATGATTTCAGGTCAATCCCAGAACCATACAAGGTTAGGAGTACAAACTACTTCACAGGGAGACTTATACCAGAAACCAGATAGAGCAAAATCACATGGAGACAGACTACATAGAGGAGAGGGTAACATGTTTATACTGATCCTAAGAAAGGGGAGTACATAACATGCTAATCATGCGATCATATCAACTGCAAGTTTCACAACAAAACCATAAGTAAAAGCAAACTAGAAACAGGATGAACTAAAGCAATAAAAGAACTATATTGTTTATGGAACATGAATTGAAATTAGAACATACCAGTAAAGAAGACAGTAAAAAAAGTGAAGGAGAAGGAGAGCACAATAGTTAGCCTTGGCTTGCAGCCGGCTAACTCAGAATAATAGCAAGTAGCACAAAAGAAAGTGCAGAAAGTTTGGGTGTGAAAGAGAGAGCTTTTGAACCAAAGTGTTCCTGTGTTTGTGTTAATGAGAAGTATGTATATATAGTAGTTCGAAAATTAGGTAAAATAAGGCAAGAATCATAGTAGCATAGTAATTATGGAACTCAGAACCAATTAGAGCAAAATCAGGACAAGTACTCCCTTAAGTTAAGGGAATCAATTCAAACGGCAAGAGCAAGTAACAGATAAGGAAAGAAATCAGTGTATGACTAATAAGGAAAGAATCAAATTCAGTAAGTATAGGGTAAACAATTAGGGCTAAGTTCAGGAAACTCTAATTAAGGAAATAGTCAGTAAGAATAAAGTACCACAGCAGACAAGGTAGGCAAATCAGTTAATTTGAATAGAAGAGGTAGAAATTGAGGGTTTAAAGGAAGGTCATTCAATCAAACCATAAAATAGGGAATCCAGAATCAATCAAAGAGGAAGTCACTATTCAGTATTCAGCATATAAATAGAGTAAGATAAGAATAACTAGACATAGCAAACATGTGGGTTAAATAGTATCGATAGAAATATGCAAGTCTGAACAGTCAAGATAAACATAAGCCCATAGAGGTGATATAAGTTAGGCTAACAACTTAGCAAGAACATATTCGAAGCAAGATAGTCACAGAAACTCAAACAAGAAACGAGCAGTCATGCTAATACATAGAACCAAAAAGAGAACTCTAGAAATTAGGACTTTCAACATAGGCGAGTTGAGAAGGTATTAAAATCATAGAATAAATCGAAATATGCAAGAGATAGAAGTTTAAACATAAAGAATCAGTTTAAAAAAAGTTTTAGAAGAAGTTCCAAAAACCCTAATTTTTTAGAATACGAAAACCCTTGAAATCACATGGTTCTTGTAAAGAGTTCCAAGGATAGTGTAAAACATCAAAGAAACCAATTTAAATCGTTTTAAAATCTTACAGATCTAGGAGATGTAGGCGGAAATTAAGGTTTCAGAAGAAACCCAAATAGAGATGAAAGAACATGTCTAGAATCCCAAGGATCGTAACAAGTATAACATGATTTTGCCCGAAATCAAACAGAAGTAGCCAAGAACAGACAAATGACAAACCCTAGATGCAAGTCGGCGTGGCCCAGGGTCCTTGAAGGCCTTAGAGAAGGCAAGCATAGCATTAGATGAGCCATTGGAGGCTTAGGAGTTGATGTGAGATCACCGGAGAAGACCGAAGAAAGAGAGGTCGGCGGTTGAAGGGCTAGGGTTAGGTCGAGTTACCGAGAGAGGAGAACAGATAGGAGAATATAGAGATGGCGGATTTGGAAAATGAGATAGGGTTAGGGGGTCGTTTGGAATAAAAAAGGAAGGGGTTAATACGGGTTGTTGATCTCTCAGATCAACGACCATGATTCAATTGATTCTGGGTCGGGTAGGCAGGTTTAGGGTTTGGGTCGGGTAGTTTTAATACGATATTGGGCTGGGGTTGGCTTTAAATTAAGGCTAAAATTGAAATGTAATCTGGCTATATTTTAAATAGCCAATTTTCCCTATATAATTTATAATAAATAATGGATAGTTTCTGGAAAACAATTTTTTGTACTAAAATGATTTAAAATAGATATTTATCATTTTAAAATATAGAAGATCAATTTATGCATATAAATGTAATTATACACTAATAAGGCTAATATTGTCATTATATGCAATTTAGCTTTAAAAATGCAAAATGCAATTATAAAAATGCACTAAAAATATTTTAACAATATTTTGGCATAAATATAGAATTTAAATAACTAAATCAGCCCATCAATAATTTGAGAGATAATTATTGGGGATTTTATGAGTAAAAAGGGAGGAAATAAATTAATTAAAAATCTTTAAAATTATAGGAAAATTATAAAAACCTTATGCATGCTTATATATGAATATATATGCTATTTTAAAGGTATTTATGCATATAAAAAATAAAGAATCTCAAGCCCTAGTTTCCTAATTTTTAACCCTTAATTTCCATTAATTTACAAGCCAAATCAGTGAAATAACACCTTAGAATCAAGTTTAGGGTCCATAAACCTTACCTCAATGAAATTCCCTAGAAATCCCTCTTCACATAGCTCCCTCAAGCTCAAACCCGTATGAAAATGGTGAAGGATAGCTCAAAAATCGTGAAGGATGGAATATATGCCTTCTGACCCAGGGATTCCGCACCTGCGGTCCTATTTCCGCTTCTGCGGCCAACCAACCGCATCTGCGGTTTTCACTTAAAGGTCCATTATCGCATCTGCGATCACGATCTCGCACCCACGCTACCGCAGGTGCGCTCCTTTAGCCGCTTCTGCGATTCCAGCTGGTCCATCTCTTGGCCGCATCTGCGGCTCCATCTCCACTTTTGCGAGCCCGCACCTGCGGTCCCCTAGCCACATGTGCGGTTATGACAACAGACGTAGCTTCAGCTACAACTTCCAAATTCCTAACTTTCCACCAACTATCCGAAATCACCCCGAGGTCCCCGTGGCCTCAACCAAAATCACGACCAAGTCATATACCACTATTCAAACTTATACCAATCTTCAAAACACCTCGAACAACACCAAATTAACCAAAACACCTCGGATTCAAGCCTAAGATTCCAAAAATCTTCCGAATTTCATTTTTGATCAAAAAGTCTATCAAACCACGTCCGAATGACCTGAAATTTTGGACACACATCGTAAATGATTTAGGCATTTGTAATGCTTATTAAGAATCACAAAAATCACAATTTAAGACTCACGGGCATACTTGACACCAACATATAGGTACTTGTCACCACACCTATACGTCGTACACTACACTAGCACATAGTAAATAAGGCACAATACCTATTCCCTCAAGCTAAGGTTAGACCAAATACTTACCTCGATTCCACGACCACAAATCAAGCCTCAACTATCGCTTTTCCTCTAGAATTCACCTCCAAATCACTTGTATCTAATCATAATTAGTTTAATAACATCAATAAGTGCTAAAGAACTCACACCCAATGCTTAATTATAGCTTTCCCAATATTTTTCCCAAAAACCCAAAAATCAACCCCGGGCCCGCTTGGTCAAAACTCGAGGTTCAGACCAAAATCCGATTACCCATTCACCCCCGAGCCCGGATATGCAATTGGTTTTGGAATTCGACCTCAATTGAGGTCTAAATTCCCAAATTTTGAAATTCCCAATTTTCACCCAAAAACACCCAAATTCCCATGAAAATCCCTAGATTTTGTGATAAAATCTTGTAAAAAGTTGAAGTAGATTGAAAGAAATGAGTTAAAAGTTGTTTACCTATGATTTAGGGAAGAACCTTTCTTTGGAAAATCACCCAAGAGAGCTTAGGGTTTGAAAGAGTTTGAAAAATAAAGAAAATCCCGTCTAAGTTCCAATTTACCCAGGTGCAGTTATCACATTTGCGATGCTAGGTTCGCAAATGCGGCCAAGGCTTCGCAATTGCGAAGGTTGGCCTGGCCTGATTACTTCGCAAATGCGAACCATCGTTCGCAATTGCGATTACTGCTAGAGTCACTTTTGTGACATAGAGCTTCGCAAATGCGAAGGTCTCCTCCCTGCCAAGTCATCGCAAATGCGATGGTTATTCGCAAATGCGAAGCCTGCAGACCTGCAACTCTTTTGAAATTTTTCCTAAGTTCAAAACACTCTGCGGCCCATTCAAAACTCACCCGAGCCCTCGGGGCTCCAAACCAAACATGCACACAAGATGAAAAACATCATACGGACTTGCTCGTGCAATTAAATCATCAAAATAACATCAACAACTATGAATCTAGCCTCAAAATTAATGAAATTCTCAAGAAATTACTATTTTCACAACTGAGGGTCAATTTATATCAAATCAAGTCCGTTTCCTACCAAATTTCACAGATTAGACTTAAATATTATTTTAGACCTGTACCGGGCTCCAGAACCAATATACGGGTCCGATACCATCACATTCAAGCATTATTCAATTTCCAAACTCCCTATATTTTTTAGTTAAACAATTTTCTTCAAAAATTCATTTCTCGGGCTAGGGACCTCGGAATTCAATTCCGGGCATACGCCCAAGTTCTATATTATTTTACGGACCCTCTGGGACCGTCAAATCACTGGTCCAGGTCCGTTTACCCAAAATATTGATCGAAGTCAACTTAATTCAATTTTAAAGGCAGAATTTAGCATTTTCTCAATTTTTCACATATAGGCTTTCCGGAAACACGCCCGGACTGTGCACACAAATTGAGAAGAAGGAAAATAAGGTCTTGAAGGCCTCGGAACCCCGGATTGGGTTCTAAAACACGAGATGACTTTTTGGATCATCTCACAAAATTGTCCTTAAAGTCCCTTAAAGTGAAAGAATATATAGGGTATTTTTGTAAACAACTAATGTATTTAAAAAATGTGCAATGCATTTTAATTTTATACACCATACCAAACATGTATAAAAATAATCTATGTATAATTAATGCTTGCATTACTAACCCATGCATTACTAATACACTTTATTCAGCATTATTCTTATACACCCTACCAAGTGACCCCTTAGTGATTTTCCATTTTTATTAAGCAATCCCAACATATAGCTTTACTTAAATACAAAGCACTTGATAAATAACAGATTTTTAAGGCAAACAAAATGGAAACAACTAGAAGAAATCATAACCATAGAAATACAACCCAAAAATCAAGGTCTACTAATATGTGCCAAGATCTAGCGTCACAAGTGTGTGGGCAACTAGCAGAATATACAAAAGATGACTATCCTACTATTTGAAACAGAATAGACAGATACAAGCAAAAGAGAAACTCCGGTATGTTGCTGAACGACTCGAAAGGGGGCAGCTCACCATGAAGTCTCAGTCCAAGATCAAGTATGCACGCCGAGCGGGTAACTAGATGCACCTGCCTCAGATCCTATACAATTAAGTACCGAAGCGTAGTATGAGTACATAAATAATATGTACCCAGTAAGTATCCAGTCTAAGCTTGAAGTAGTAGTGACGAGGGGTCGACTTAACACTTACTAGGGCTAACAATGATATAATTAAAGTGTTATGCTAACCATGGATATCATGAATAATATTGACAGTTTAATAACAGGAAGTGATAAGTTCTTCTTTTATAAATATAATACAAATTTCAGTCATATCATTTAACAACTTACATTTCAAGGCATTTAAGCAGTATAAATCACAAAGAGTTCCGAATAATGCGCAATTATGCCAAGGTCATCCGGTCCAGTCCAACAAAATATTAATTGTGCACTGTCGGAGGGTCGAACGGCGCAAACAATAGATGCATTTATTTACTACCGTGGCGCTCGGCCGATCCACAAATAACAATTTATTTTCAAGAAAGCGCACATTTTCCATTTACAGTCAAGTATTTCATACAAATCCTCAAGTAAGTGAGTATAACCTTCTATATTTAATTTATCAATTTTCAGCATGACTTAAGTAATGATAATAGCAAGTAAGGATGCAAGCATTTCAAATATAGCATGATACGGGTCCTAAACCACCCGGACAATAATCTAATAGTAGTTATGTACGGACTCTCGTCACCATGTACGTAAGGACTCTCGTCACCACGTACGTACGTAGCCCCCATAGATAGGTACAAACATTTATTTAATTCACCTATAGGGTTAATTCCCTCTTACAAGGTTAGAAAGGAGACTTACCTCGTCTCAAATCCTACTTCCAAATTCAAGAACGCGCTTAAACCTCCAAATTTGACGCCAAACGACTCGAAACTAGTCAAACATGAAATAAACTAATCAATCTATGCTCAAAAGTTCATAATTCCACCATTTAAGTGATTACCCAACCTAAATTGCAAGATTCCTAAAATTCACCTCCGGGCCCACATGCTCGGATTCCAGATATTTTTTAAAGGAAGTTGTTACCCATAACCTTAGGAACATAAATATATAATTTCTACTAAATTTCATAATAAATGTTGTGGTTAAATCTCATTTTTTATCAAAACCCTAGGTTTTTACCTAAACCCGTGATTTTCACTTATTTACATGTTATAATCTACCCATAAACTATATATTTAACTCATATTGTGTAGAAGTTACTTATCTCAAAGTGCTAAGTCGAAATCCCCTCTTTGAGAGCCTCCCAATTGCCCAAATGTATAAACAATGGGAGAAAATGCCTAACTCCCGTATTAAATAAAGTGCACTACCCCAGCGATTTTCGCACATGCGGATCTGCTTCTAAATAATTGGCTGGGCCGGCTGGAGCCGCACCTGCGGATGGGCTCCAGCTTCTGCGGTCTCGCTTCTGCGTAGGGGGAACTGCATCTGCGAACCTGGCTGGCCATCCTTGGATCGTATCTATGGGGCTTGGCTCGCACCTGAAATAGGCTCGCAGGTCCGGTTACACCAGAACTAGTGCACCAACAACCCTGTTGAGTTTCAAACTCAACTCGCGCATCGTTCGAATGGCACCCAGGGCCCCCGAGGCCCCGTCCAAACATACCAATAAGTTTGGGATCATAAAATGGACTTGCTCGAACTCACGGAATGCCCGGAACAACGTTAAAACTAAGAATCACACCTTAAAACCAATTGAATCAAACTTAAAGAACTTTAAGTTCTTCAATTTACTTCCAATGCACCGAAATGTACTTATACTACTCGGAATGACATCAAATTTTGCGTGCAAGTCTTAAATGACATTATGGGAACTATTCCTTGTTCGGAATTCCATTTGGACCTCGATATCACCCAAAACCTACTCCAAACCAAATTTAAAGAACTTCAAAAACCTTCAAGAACCAACCTTCACTATTAGGCACCTAAACGCTCCTGGATCACCCAAAACCCGATCCTAACATGAGCCCAAGTCCGAAATTATCATACAAACCTATTGGAACAGTTAAATCCCGATTTCGAGGTCGTTTACTCAAAATGTTGACCGAAGTCAAACTTGGCCTTTTAAGCCAACCTTAAGGAACCAAGTGTTCCAATTTCAATCCAAACTCTTCCAAATCCCGAATCAACCATCCCCGCAAGTCACAAATCAGTATAAACAAGTACGGGAAGTCTTATTTAGGGGAACAGGGCTCTAGAAAGCAGAACGACCAGTTGGGTCGTTACATTCTCTATCTCTTAAACAAACGTTCGTCCTCGAACGGGTTTAGATTCGTACCTGAAGTGTTGAATAAGTGTGGATATCTGATCCGCATGTCATTCTCGGACTCCAAGGTCACCTCCTCGATTGTTTGGCCTCTCCACTGGACCTTCACTGTGAAAATCCTCTTGGATCTCAACTAGCGATCTTGTCTAGCAATAATGGCAACTGGCTCCTCCTCAAAACCCAATCTCTCATCTAGCTGAATAGTGCTGAAATCTAACACATGTGACAAGTCGGTGTGATACCTCTAAAGCATAGACACGTGAAAAACCGGATGAACCCCTGATAGGCTGGGAGGTAAAGCAAGTTCATAAGCAACCTTCCCAACTCGCCTCAACACCTTAAATGGACCTATAAACCGTAGGCTCAACTTGCCCTTCTTTTCAAACCTCATAATCCGCTTCATTGGTGAAACTTTCAAGAGAACCTTCTCGCCTACCATAAATGATACATCACGCGCCTTCTGATCCGCGTAACTCTTCTGTCTGGAATGTGCTGTGTGAAGCCGCTCTTGAATCAACTTTACCTTTTCCAAGGCATACTTCACCAAATCAGTACCATATAACTTAGCCTCACCAGACTCAAACCACCCGATGGGAGAACGACATCGCCGACCATATAAAGCCTCAAATGGAGCCATCTAGATGCTGGACTGATAGTTGTTGTTGTAAGCAAACTCAGCCAAAGGCAAGAACTGGTCCCATTACCCTCCAAAGTCAATCATACATGCTCTAAGCATGTCTTCCAAGATCTGAACTGTCCATTCTGACGGTCGGTCGGTCTATAGATGAAATGTTGTGCTGAGCTTTACACGGGTCCCCAACTCACTCTGTGCGACTCTCTAGAAATGGGAAGTGAATGAGGGCCTCTATCTGATATGATGGAAATAGGCACAACGTGCAACCGAACTATCTCCCGAATATAAATCTGGGCCAACTTCTCTGAAGTATAGGTAGTCGCAATCGGAATGAAGTGTGCCGACTTGGTCAACCTGTCGACAATGACCCAAACTGCATCAAACTTCCGCAAGGTCTGCGACAATCTAACTACGAAGTCCATAGTGATGCACTCCCATTTCCGCTCAGGTATAATCATCTGTTGAAGTAGGTCACCTGGCCTCTGGTGCTCATACCTGTCCTGCTGGCAATTTAGGCACCTAGATACATACTCCACTATGTCTTTCTTCATCCGCCGCCACCAATAATGTTGTCTTAGGTCGCAATACATCTTCATAGCACCTGGATGAATAGAATACTGAGAATTATGTGCCTCCTCTAGAATCCTCTCCCTCAAGCCATCGACATTAGGAACATATAGACGACCCTGGAGTTGCAAAACACCATCATCGCCATAGAAACCTCCTTGGCACTACCCTGTAGTACCGTCTGTGTAAGAACTGCCAAATATGGATCATCAAACTGCTGAGCCTTAATCTGCCCCAATAATGAAGACTATGCAACAACACATGCAAAAACTCGGCTGGGCTATGAAATATCCAACCTCACAATTCTGTTAGTCAAGGACTGAATGTCCAAAGCTAGTGGCCTCTCCTCTGTTGAAATGAATGTCAAGCTACCCATACTCTCTGCCTTTCTACTTAAGGCATCCACGACCACATTTTCCTTGCCCGGATTATAAAGAATGGTGATGTCATAATCCTTCAGTAACTCAAGCCATCTACGCTGCCACAAATTGAGATCCCTTTGTTTGAACAAATGCTGTAAGCTTCAATGATCAGTATAAACCTCACATGACACCCCATACAGATAATGCCTCCATATCTTAAGAGCATGAACAATCGCGGCTAACTATAGGTCGTGCACGGGGTAATTCTTCTCATGAATCTTCAGCTGACGTGAAGCATATATAATAACTCGCCCCTCCTGCATCAATACACAACCCAAGCCAACGTGTGAAGTGTCGCAATACACTGTATACATCCCCGAACCAGAAGGCAATACTAGAACCAGTGCTGTAGTCAAAACTGTCTTGAGCTTCTAAAAGCTCGCCTCACAATCATCAGACCAATGGCACGAAGCACCCTTCTGGGTCAATCTTGTCAAAAGTGATACAATGGATGAAAGGTCCTGCACAAACAGGCAATAATAACCTGCTAACCCTAGGAAACCTGATCTTAGTCACCGAAGTGGGACGTGGCCAACTCTGAACTGCCTCAATCTTCTTGGGATCCCTCTCCTGATATATAACATGTCCCAAGAATGCCATAGACTCTAGCCAAAACTCCCACTTGGAGAACTTAGCATATAGCTTCTGTTCCCGCAATGTCTGAAGCACCACTCTCAAATGCTGCTCTTGCTCCCCCAAGCTTTGTGAGTAAATCAAGATGTCATCAATGAAGACAATAACAAAGGAATCAATATAAGGACTAAACACTCTACTCATCAAATCCATGAATGCCGCTGGGGCATTAGTCAAGCCGAAGGACATCACCAGAAACTCATAATGACCATATCTAGTACGGAAAGCAGTCTTCGGGACATCTGAGTCTTGAATCTTCAGCTGATGATACCCTGATCTCAATTCAATCTTAGGGAACACCCTAGCACCCTGCAACTGGTCAAACAAATCATCAATGTGCGGCAACGGTACTTGTTCTTGATGGTAACTTTGTTGAACTTGCGGTAATCAATGCACATCCGCATAGTCCCATCTTTCTTCTTCACAAATAACACTGGTGATACACTTGGTCTCACAAACCCCTTTGCTAAAACCTCCTAAAGTTGATCCTTCAAATCCTTCAACTTTTTCGGAGCCATACAGTATGGTGGGATAGATATAGGCTGGGTACCTAGAGCCAAATCAATACAGAAATCAATATCACGATCCAGTGGCATGCCTAGAAGGTTAGAAGGGAACACATCGGCAAATTCCGGACCACTAGCACTGAGTTAATCGTCAGAAACTCTGCGATGGTGTCCCGAACATAAGCTAGATAAGCCAAACAACCCTTCTTGATCATATGTCGAGCCTTCAGAAAAGAGATAAACCGACTAGATGTACTAACAGAGGAACCCTTTCACTCCAACCTCGGCAAATTTGGCATAAAGTAACAGTCTTGGCATGGCAATCAATGATGGCGTGATATGGGGATAACCAGTCCATGCCCAGGATGACCTCAAAGTCAGTCATATCAAGTAAAAAGAGGTCCGCTCTAGTCTCATAACCACATAATGTGACCACACAAGACCGATAGATCCGATCCAAGACCACAAAATCTCCCATAGGAGTGGACACATAAACAGGAGTACCCAAAGATTCACGAGGAATATCCAGGAGATGAGCAAACATATATGATATATATGAATAGGTAGACCCTGAATCAAATAATACTGAAGCATCCCTACTACAAACAGAAATAATACATGTGATTACAACATCTGAGGCCAATGCATCTGGTATGGCCGGAAAAGCATAGAATATAGCTGAAGCACCAGCTGACTGGCCTCTTCCTAACTGAACAGTAGCTGGCTGACCTCCTCTTGCCTGGCCTCCACCTCTAGGACGGCCCCTACCAGCCTACCCTCCGCCTCTGGGCAATCGGATAGTCGGTGTTGTAATCATGGGCTACTGACCCCACTGCACTGCCTTACCCCGAAGCCTGGGGCAGAATCTCCTCATGTGACCGATATCTCCGCACTTCAAACAGCCCCTCACTGTGGCGATTTGCTGCCCATGATGTCTGACCTGGATGGCCTGTAGACCCACTGGAAGAAGCCTGAATAGCTAGTGGGCGGTATAAACTCTCCGTCATAGCACTAAAATAGGAGCTGGAAGAACCCTGATGGCCTAAGTACCCACTGGAAGAACCCTGGACGACTGTGGACGGTAAGAACTCTAAGGTATGGCGCTGAAATAGGGGCGCACTAGAGCACCTCGAGAAGGTGGTAGTGCTGAGTATGGGGGCCTGCTAGGCCGACCCCTTCCAAATTCACCTTTTGCCCCGAGCCGGGACGCCTCTAAACTCTCCAGAGAAACGTTCCATCTTGTCCTACTGCATTTGCGCTCTACCTCTCTAACGGTAGCCCTCAATCCTCCGAGCAATCTTCACTACCAGCTGATAAGAAATCTCCATCTCAACCTCTCGGGCCATATTAGCCCTAATACCTGAGTGCATCCCCGTAACAAACCTCTGTACTCTCTCTACGTACATAGAAAGTATCATAAGTTCATGGCGAGACAACTCAGAAAACCTCGCCTCATAGTCGATCACTAGCATCTGACCCTGTTCAAACTGCTCAAACTGATACCGCAACTCTTCCCTCTCGAGGGTGGAATATACCTATCCAAGAAAAGATGTGTGAACTGGCCCCAAGACATAGGAGGATAACCCGCTGGTCTGCCAAGAAGATAAGACTGCTACCATCTACGGGCCCTACCCTCTAGCTGGAAAGTAGTGAAGTCAACCCCATAAGACTCTAATATCCTTATGTTGTGCAGTTTGTCCCTGCACCTATCAATGAAATCCTAGGCATCCTCATGACGCTCGCCTCCGAAGACAGGAGGGTGTAGCCTAGTCCATCTGTCCAATAACTTATGTAGATCGCCGTCCGTAGCTGGTTTAGGCTCAGGTGCCACTGCTGCAACTAGTTGGGGCCCATCCACAGGTATTGCACCCAGACTTTGATACACTGTAGTTGCATGCCCCAGAGCCTAATCAGTAGGGGTTTGTGCTCCCCCTCCTACTTGGGATGTGGCTGGGTCTGCTGGAAATAAACTAGCCTGGCTCATAGAATTAATAAATCGCAGGATACGGCACATGACCTCCTGAAAACCCGGTGCTATCATGAAATATGCCTGGGCAGGCTCAGCTATGGGCAACTCACCCTGCTCCTCAATAATGGGATCCTTTACTGGATCTGCTAACGGCGCAACTGGGCAACTCTGGGATGTCCTCGTCGCTTACCTTGGGCCGGTGCCCACCCCTGGCCTCTGCCTCGACCTCTAGCAATGAGGGGAGCAGCTCCTCCTGGGTCCGGAACGTTAGCTGTATGCGTTCTCACCATCTATGAGAGAATAGAAGAAAAACACTTAGTATACCATCAACTACACGATAGAAGATAAATAAAGAGTTGTTTCCTAACAAGCCTCTCGAAGATAAGTACGGACGTCTCCGCACCGATCCGCAAGACTCTATTAGGCCTGCCCATCACTTGTGAGACCTACGTGAACCTAGTGCTCTAATACCATATTGCCATTACCCAACTCCATGTCAGGCCGTGATAGCGTCTAGCACCGTTGCTAGACAAGACAACAGTGAACAACTTAATGATTTCCCATTTTTATTAAGCAATACCAACATCTTACTTTACTCAAATTCAAAGCGTCTGATAAATAACGGATTTTTAAAGCAAACAACTAGAAGAAACCATAACCATATAAATACAACCCAAAAATCAAGGTCTACCAATATGTGCGAAAATCTAGTGTCACAAGTGTGTGGGCAACTAGCAGAATATACAAAAGATTATCCTACTGTCTGAAATAGAATAGACAGATACAAGCAAAAGAGAAACTCTAGTATGCTGTTGAACGGCTCGAAAGGGAGCAACTCACTGTGAAGTTTCAGTCCAAGATCAAGTATGCGCGCCGGGCGGGTAACTAGATGCACTGCCTCAGATCCTGTACAATTAAGTATAGAAACATAGTATGAGTACATAAATAATATGTACCCAGTAAGTATCCAGTCTATCCTCGAAGTAGTGACGAGGGGTCGACTTGACACTTATTAGGGCTAACATCATGAATAATACTGACAGTTTAATAACAGGAAGTGATAAGTTCTTCTTTCATAAATATAATTTTAATTTCAATCATATAATCTAACAACTTACATTTCAAGACATTTAAGCAGTATAAATCACAGAGAGTTCCGAATAATTGACATGCGCAATTATGCTGAGGTCGCATGGCTCAGTCCAACAAAATATTAACTGTGTACTGTCAGAGGGTTGAACGGTGCGAACCATAGATGCATCTATTTACTACCGAGGCGCTCGGCCCGATCTACAAATAATAATTTATTTTCAAGAAAGCATACATTTTTCGTTTACAGTCAAGTATTTCATACAAATCCTCAAGTAAGTGAGTATAACCTTCTATAATTATTTTATCAATTTACAACTTAAGTGATTATAATAGCAAGTAAGGACGCAAGCATTTCAAATATAATATGATACGGGTCCTAAACTACCCGAACAATAATATAATAGTAGCTACGTACAGACTCTCGTCACCACGTACGTACGTAGCCCCCACAGATAGGTACAAACATTTATTTAATTTACCTATGGGGTTAATTCCCTCTTAGAAGGTTAGAAAGGAGACTTACCTCATCTCAAAGGCTATTTCCCAATCCAAGAACGCGCTCAAACCTCCAAATTTGATGTCGAACGACTTGAAACTAGTCAAACATTACGTAAACTAATCAATCTATGCTCAAAAGTTCATAATTCCATCATTTAAGTGATTACCCAACCTAAATTGTAAGATACCTAAAATTCACTTTCGGGCTCACATGCTTGGATTCCGAAATTCTTTTAAAGGAAGTTGTTACCCATAACCTTAGGAACATAAATATATGATTTTTACTAAATTCCATAACAATATTTGTGGTTTTTTATCAAAACCCTAGGTTTTCACCTAAACCCATGATTTTCACTAACTTACATGTTATAATCTACCCATAAACTATGTATTTAACTCACATTGTATAGAAGTTACTTACCTCAAAGTGCTAAGTCTAAATCCCCTCTTGGAGAGCTCCCCAATCGCCCAAATATGTAACGAATGGGAGAAAAATGCCTAACTCCCGTATTAAATAAAGTGCATTGCCCCAGCGATTTTCGCACCTGCGGTGCATAGCCCGCACTTGCGGACCAGGTGTCCGCTTCTACGAAATTAGCTGGACCGGCTGGATCCGCACCTGCAGACAGGCTCCCGTTTCTGTGATCCTGCTTCTGTGTAGGATGAACCTCATCTGCGAAACCTGGCTAGCCATCCTTGGATTGCATCTACGGGGCTTAGCTCGTACCTGCGAACTCGCACCTGCGGAAATAGGCTCGCAGGTGCGTTTACACCAGAACTGGTGCACCAGCAGCCCTGCTGAGTTTCAAACTCAACTCGCACATCGTCCGATTGCACCTGGGTCCCCGAGACCCGTCCAAACATACCAACAAGTTTGGAATCATAAAACGGACTCACTCAAACTCACAGAGCACCCGAAACAACATTAAAACTAAGAATCACACCTTAAAACCAATTGAATCAAACTTAAGAACTTCAAGTTCTTCAATTTACTTCCAATGCACTGAAACGCGCTTATATTACTGTCGAACCCCTTTTTCTAAAGGCGAAATCGGGTTCATGACATTTGGGAGGACAACTCGTTCCCGCTTGGGAATTGGGTTTTGTTTGGGTTGAAGAGTCGCCACCTAATGATTTAAGTGCATTAGGACATTAAAGAAGAGTTCGGGTAAGGGCTAAAAATTATCTCGAGGGGAAGGTGTTAGGCACCCCCAAGATCCACTAGTGTGGTTCCCGGCCATGTTACAATTGTGACTTTAACTAACAAGTAAGCAAATAAAGGTCTCAAATAGAAGGGGATTTACACATAATGTTGCTAGTGAATTGAAAGTTTGAAGAATGATAAAGAAAACAGAAATCTTAAGCAAATAGTCTGGACAGTTAAAAAAAAAGGGATAACAAGTAAAGGGGAAGGGGTCGTAGGTTTACAAATAATATGGATAAAATTAATGCAATACCCGGTAATCACTCATCAGAAGAGGGGTTACACGTGGTATTAGCGCACCGGTCATCATATCCATATCTACCCTTTTCCCACCCCGTTAAGGTATTAAGCGCGGAATAGTATTGTTACTTATTGCATGCTAGTACCCGCCCCAATCCTATCAGTCCCGGAGGCATTTTGGACTACTAGTCCTAAAAGGAAAGGAAGATTTGGCTTTTCAGTGTTTTAAAAGGATAAAATTCTAATGCGACAAACAAAACACATAAGCAAGTAGGGGAAACAAATAGCAGTTTATGGGCTCAAACAGGCCTCCTCACTAAAAGGAGCAAATTATTTAGCATGACTTCAAATACTGGTTATAGCCTGAATTAATTTTAAAAGTGTTAGGACAGGCTAATTTATCACATATTTCTCAGATGAGGAGTCCGAACTAGCCTTGTCTGGTTGCAGTTATCAAAACTGACACAGTTAATTAATGGCCTAATAGTTTTCCTAAGTGAGACCTATAGGCATGATATCTAACGGAGCGTACTGATTTTAAAGACAGGGTTACTAGTTCTATAAACAAAAGATCTGCAGATTTTAAACGACCCTATGACTGATTTTAGACTCATAGACGAAATAGACGAAGCTGATTCAATTGATTACTCATATAGGCAAGTTATCTAAGCATTATTGGTTTTAAATGATTACATAGATGCAAGAGTCCTATAGGCATGGTATATAAGATGAGAATGCAGAAGTGCAGGAAAACATATAGGCATGGTTTCTAAGATGAGAATGCAGAAGTGCAGAAAAACTTATAGGCGTGGTTTCTAAGATGAGAATGCAGAAATCAGAAAATCTTATAGGCATGAATTCTAATATGAGAATGCAGAAATCAAAAAAATCCTATAGGCAAGTTTTCTACCCTTTGCATACATTCACCCCCATCCCTTTTCACTATCCAACTCCAATAGTTATTACAAATTATTACAGACCCGAATGAATCAGAAAAAAAGTAAAATTACATCAGAAATTCCAGCTACAACCAAACAGCCTAATTCAGACTCAAAGTCCAACAATATGAGATAAACCAACTTCCAGGATTAGATTTCCAAAAGCTTTTCTCATGTTTGGGATGTGTCAAAGTTCCCAAGAGTCTCAAAGGGCCCCGGGCAGTGCTTACACCCCAAACACATTGCAGAATTGAGATCATAGTGCAGTGTGGAAGGGCCAACCCTCTAATGTCCAAAGTTCAGAGGGAACTCAAGGTCCCAAATCAAGGCTCACAAGAGGGGGTAGAACATATGAGTCTAAGAATAAGTGTAAGTGCATAGGGGAATGAGGGGGAAAACCATGGTAGGCTAGTGGTCATGCTCAGCAATTGGGAATGCTGGCACACCCCCGACCAGCCTGTTAGCCAAATCTTAAGAGTTAGGATCCATTGTGGATCAGGTTATGACCTGAGCAGCAATTTGAATACTACCAGGCCATGAGCCTTAACTCAAACACATAGAAGGGAATAGGGGGTAGGGATTCACAACAGAAACAGGTGTAGGGAAAGAACATACTTAGCAAAAATCATTGAACATGAGCAGTAAAGTAAACAGGATTGCAGAAAACTGTAAATAAGTACATAGGGGTGAGGCAGAAACGTTAAATCAGAACATACCAGTTTCAGGGGAAAACAAGTAAAAACAGTAGTATGAAAAAAAGCCAAGTTGCAAACCAAGCAATTCCAAAAGATCTCAAGCAAAAGCAGAGTGTTGAAAGAGTATTGAATTCAAAGCAATATTGCAAGTGTGCAAGTATTGAATTGGAGTTAAGGACTGGTAGTGCGTAGGTCGTGTGAGCTGAAGGTGTAAGGTGTCTTAAAAGTGCAGAAGGGCAGTCCCTTTTATAGTGCAGAAAGCAAGTAAGAAAGGCAAGGAAATATCATTAAAATCAACCTCCCTTTAGTTAAAGGATTCTGATTTCAACGGGTAAAAATTAGTTAAGGAAAGAAATTTAAATTAAAACCTTTTCAAAGTAGCACAAAAGGGGTAAGTACATAGAAGTTATTTAAAGAAAACAATCAACGACATACGGTTTGTGCGAAATATGGCAAGGGAATCAATCAAACAGCCATGAAACAAAAATTACAAGTTCAATTCGAATGAACCAAGTCAAGAAAGGTAAAAGAGGTTCAATCAAAGAAAAATCAGTGACAATTCATCAGCCTTATTAAAGGGATTTCAGAATCAGTCACTTAATTGGTGAAAACTTTTGAAAGAGGAATTTCTCTTATATAAAGCACACAGATCAAGCAAAAGGAATCGTCGGGTTTCTTGGAAAAAGAGTCTAACATTGAAAGTCTTAGAGCCACAAGCAAAAGGGATTCTAGTTCAGCTACAGACTCATAGTGAGTCTGAAAGCCTAGGGTCCCTAATACCACTTGCCAAAGAAACCCCCAAATCCTAGGGTTTCAAATTGAGTCAGACAATGGAGATGAGAAGGCAGGTCACTTGAGAGGGGCTCAGAAGTCTTTTCCAAAGACTTATGAGAGACAAACACACACGATAGAAGAACACTGATTTAAAGTCATGAGAACATGCTCGAGAAAACTTGGAATTTAAACAAGTTCAGAAGAAAGAGATGATACGAGTTTTAAACAAAAGTAGATGAAATATGCTTAGCAGGAACACAAACAGAACTCAGTACAGTGAACAAAATCAAAGAACTCAACCATAAACACATATAGCAAAAAATAAGGATTAACAACACGGATTAACATGAGAGCATAAGAGTGACAGCAAAATAGAAGAGTCTCGCATAATAGAAAAGAAACAAGAGAGCAAACTCATGCATAGTAGAAAAGAAAACATACGAGCCTAACATAGATAAACACACATAAAGAAAGAACGGAAAGAATTAGAAAAATATTTGAAGAAACTTTTTCAGAAACCTTAAAATCGAAATTGAACGATTTTAAAAAGGAAATTTGGGGAAAACCTTTAAAATGTCAAATAAAGCCAAGACATATCAAAGATCTAAGAAAATAGGCGGGTATAGAACCTCAGATGGCTTAGAGTTGCATAGAAAACCCTAGCAATGAGAAAGGTCTTGAAGAAAGTCAGATCCTGAGTCGGAAAGACTCATATTGCTTGAACATGCCGGAATAATGGCCGGAGAAGCCATAGATCTACAGATCTGAGAAGGATTTGAAGAAGGACATTAAAGTCGGGCTTCAAACCTTGAATAGCTTAGGTCTGATGGTTAGAAAGGATGAGTACAGACCGTCCATAGACGGAGACACCATGGATTCTGGTGGAAACATGGTGAGATAAGGTGGGAAACGATTAGGGTTTCGGAGAGGTTCAAGAGAGTTTGAGAGACGAAGAGGGTTCAAAGACGGCGTCTCGGTGAACTGAATTAGGTTAAGGGTGGTTTGGGAATAAAAAAAGGAAAGGGGAGTTTAGGGCCGTTAATCAAAATGATCAACGGCCTGGATCAAAAGGGAGCCGGGTGGGTTTTTAAATCGGGTCAGGGGTTGGGTAATTTGGGGGATTGGGCTGGTTTAATTTGGGGAGGAATTGGGTCAAATCGAAAGGTGAAAGGGCTGTAATTGAAATAGAAATGGGCTAAGTGTTAAATAGCCTATTTTCCCTTTTTATTTTATAAAAATAGTAATAATATTTTTAAAAGTAAATTAAAACATTGAGCCAACGAATACTATATAAATATTAATATAAAAATACTGGAAATAATTCTATAATTATAAAATGCTAATAATCATGAAATAGGCTATAATTGCAATTACATGCAATTTAGCTTAAAAATACCAAATAGATTTGTAAAAAATATACAAAAATCAACTTAATTATATTTTGGTGTAAATATGAGAATAAAATAAGTTATTCACCAAGATGATAATCTTGGGAATAATTATTGGATTTTGTACTGCTAAAAATAGATAATAAATATATTTTAAAATCTTAAAAATTAGGAAAAAATACCAAAACTCTTGGGCATGCTTATATATGTATGTACATGCTATTTTAAAAGTATTTTGTATATAAAAATACATAGGAAGAAATTGGGTATCAACAGCTGCCCCTCTTTACCCGGGAAGGATTAAAGAGTTGTCGGGTAAAGATATGATGGCAAATTTTGACCGAATGAAACGATTTTGAAGAGTTTTGACTGAGCTCTAATTTCTGAGCTGCTTACATATCCCTGGTATTACAGGAATCAGGCCATATGTAGTTCGGGATCCATCGGCGGAGTATGCCGATGGAGATTTTCAAAAAGCGGACGCGATGTTCAGGTTGAGAAAGGATGGTCAGAGTCTGATAAGCTGCGGGAACTGGAGCGGGATCACTCCTGCTGAGACGACCGTTGCTAGCCGGTGTACCTGCGAATGAACAATACCATCATATATATATATATATACATACACACACACACACACATACACACACACACATATACACACACACACACACACATATATATATATATATGTGTGTGCATAAATTTAAACGTGATGCAAGTTCCCGTTGGACCGTGAATGCTGTCTTTGGATGGTTAGGATAATGTCCTCGGACCCTGATGTTCTGGGCCATGAAGCGTATGATAAAGGATTCGTAGGCAATGAAATGATGTTCTCGGGCTATGAGGATGATGCCTCCGAACCATGATGCCTTTGAATAATGATATGCAAAAGATAAAATGGGGTCCTCAGGCCACGGCATGGCGTTCTCGGGCTATGAAAATGGTGCCTCCGAACAATGACACCTTTGGACAATTTGGCGATCTTTCAGCCCATGAAAATGCAGAAGGTGGCGATCTTTCAGCCGATGCAAGACCTAAATAAAGGGTGGCGGTATTTCAGCCATGCAAGAGAAATAAGATGGCGGTATTTCAGTCATGCAAGAGAAATAGAGTGGCGATATTTCAGCCATGCAAGAGAAATAAGGTGGCGGTATTTCAGCCATGCAGATAGAGGTAGAGCTTAACCCCGGAAGCCAGAAAGGTAGACTTATGCAATGCAGGAGATGCAGATGGAGGTAGAGCTTAACCTCAGAAGGCAGAAAGGTAGCCTTATGCAATGTAGAAAATGCAGATGGAGACAGAGCTTAGTCTCGGAAGGCAGAAAGGTAGCCTTATACAATGCAGAAGATGCAGATGGAGACAGAGCTTAGTCTCGGAAGGCAGAAAGGTAACCTTATGTAATTTAGAAAATGCAGATGGAGACAGAGCTTAGTCTCGAAAAGCAGAAAGGTAGCCTTATGCAATGTAGAAAATGCGGATGGAGATAGAGCTTAGTTTCGGAAGGCAGAAAGGTAGCCTTATGCAATGCGGAGAAATGCAGGTGGAGGTAGAGCTTAACCTCAGAAGGCAGAAAGGTAGCCTTATGCAATGCAGAGAAATGCAGATGGAGGTAGAGTTTAACCTCGGAAGGTAGAAGGGTAGCCTTATGCAATGCAGAAAATGCAGATGGAGACAGAGCTTAGTCTCGGAAGGCAGAAAGGTAGCCTTATGCAATGTAGAGAAATGCAGATGGAGACAGAGCTTAGTCTCGGAAGGCAGAAAGGTAGCCTTATGCAATGCAGAAAATGCAGATGGAGATAGAGCTTAGTCTCGGAAGGCAGAAAGGTAGCCTTATGCAATGCAAAGAAATGCAGATGGAGGCAGAGCTTAACCTCGAAAGGCAGAAGGGTAGCCTTATGCAATGCAGAAAATGCAGATGGAGACACAGCTTAGTCTCGGAAGACAAAAAGGTAGTCTTATGCAGAAAATAAAAGGCGAATAGTAATGAAATCTCTTAGCTGATGGATGATAACTGATTGCTATATTGTGGCTGCTGTGGATGTCATGTACGGATAGCAACTGTAAATAGGTGATGATTCCGAGAGTTGTATTCCCGGGAAGTATGAGTGTATAGATATATCTGATGATTTTACGACTTAAGTGCCTACATCCAAAGAAAAATTGTGAGTTTTGTAAAAAGGGGGAAGGTTAGTTCATTTCCCCATGAGCTTCGCTTGTCCTGCTTAGCGTTGTGTATCATTGAGGTACCGTTGTTAAACAAAGCAATTTTGATACCAGACATGCATGATTTAGAAAAAATGTAACATAAATACATAATTTAAAATAGTTTTCTTTAGATGAACCGACGAATGCCACGCGGTTTAAGACATTGCAACCTCTCTCACTCCGAAATTTTGAGGGTCCTCCTTAAAATTCTGCCCCAGTTTACTGGGCTGGTGCTTTTGATGGCTGCGTGCGATAAATGGCTGAAATCAACTTTGGAATTTTGAGGGTCATCCTCAAAATTTTGCCCCAGTTTCCAATAGCGGGGGAAAATAATTTTTTTTTTGAATTGTGACCAAACCCATAGGGCTGCCTACGTATCCCCTCTTAAACGGGAATCAGGTCAGGTGTAGTTCAAATACATTATACAGGAAATCGTAAGAGTTACACATAGTATCGCTTCACTGCATCTGAATTGACCGGCTTCGGCCAAACTTCACCGTCCATTTCTGCAAATATGAGGGCTACTCCGGTTAAAACCCGGTGAACCATGTATGGACCCTGCCAGTTGGGAGAGAACTTCCCTTTGGCTTCATCTTGATGCGGGAAAATCTTCTTTAACACCAGCTGCCCCGGTGTAAACTGTCTCGGCTTGACTCTTTTGTTGAAGGCTTTGGACATTCTGTTCTGATAAAATTGACCATGGCAAACTGCATTCATTCTTTTCCCATCTATAAGAGCTAACTGCTCGTAGCGACTCCTTACCCATTCTGCATCGTCAAGTTCTGCTTCCTGTATGATTCTCAAGGAGGGAATTTCTACCTCGACGGGAATGACTGCTTTTGTACTATAAACCAACATATAGGGAGTTGCCCCGGTTGATGTGCGAACTGTGGTGCGGTATCCCAGTAAAGCAAATGATAACTTCTCAATCAATTTTGTTATCCCACCATTTATCCTTGTCCACGGCGTTGACTCGCTCAATGTGATGGTAGGTTTCTCCGCCTATATTCCTTCTTCCTCCGATTGCTGGGATGGTCTGGCGACTATATATGGGATTGCTATCGTCGCCGTGAATAATTACCTCTTGGTGGTTCCACTCGAATTTCACTGCTTGATGTAGGGTTGATGCTACAGCCCCAGCAGCATGGATCCAGGGCCGTCCCAATAGAAAGTTGTAAGATGCTGGGACATCTATTACTTGAAAATCAACGTCGAACCAAGTCGGTCCCATTTGCAAACACAAACTGATTTCCCCAATAGTGGACCTCTAGGATCCATCGAAAGCTTTGACATTGATGGCTCCATCCTTGATCTCATGCAGGCTCTTTCCTAATGTTTTGAGAGTCAACAATGGACAATATTGAGGCTGGACCCTCCGTCAATCAGGATTCTGGTGATGAAATAATCTTCGCACTACACAGTGATGTGCAATGCCTTGTTGTGGCTTAGCCCTTTAGGTGGCAGCTCATCTTTGTGGAAAGTGATTTTGTGACTCTCCAATCCTTGCCCTACCATGTTTTCCATTTCTCCTATAGTTATGTTGCTGGGCACATATGCCTCGCTCAGCACCTTCAATAAGGCATTCTTATGTGCATCAGATCTTTGTAGCAGAGCCAAGATAGAGATCTAGGCTGGTGTTTTGTTCAACTGATCAATGAACGAATACTCTTTGGCTTGTATCTTCCTCTAGAGATTGTCAGGCCCAGCTTCAGTGACGGTTGGTCATCCAGAAGCCTGTTTACTAGACTCAGCTAGATGTTCTGGAGTATAAACCCTGCCGGTTCTTGTCATACCCTGTGCTGCAATTGCTTCTCCAGATTTGGTTTTCCCTTTCCTTCTCGCCTCGGCGATGTAATCCCACGGTATGGCCTTTGGGTGGAATGGTGTTATGGCTGTCATGGCCACCGGAATGGGCACCCTTGCTTTGGGAGGTAATACAATAACCTCAAATGGTACAGGTGCCTTTGGGGACCCAAACTCGACCTCAATATGCCCTGGCATCTTTGCAGAAGAATGTGCTTCGAACTCAAGTGGTATGGACATGTTCACTTTGGCGTCTCCAGAAAGTTACATCTGGACCATAATCGGGTTAAGGGTGACTGTTGGTTTTTTTGGCTCATCACCTTCAGCGATCAATCCAATCGACCTTTTGGGGTCCCAATCGTCTTTTATCTCAATCATGTGAACATCTCCACCCTTGTGGTCTGGTAGAGTGTTGTTACGGACATTCGGAGTAGGCTTCTTTGCCACAATGATCTTGTTGTCAATTAAAGCTTGGATCTTATCCTTCAGAGAGCAGCACTCATCAATGGTATGCCCCTTCATGCCGGAATGGTATGCACAGGTTTTGTTTGGGTTGACCCATTAGGAGGGGGTTTCGGGGTTTATGGTAGGGATAGGGGTGACGTAACCAGCAGTTTTGAGCCTTTCATACAGCTTGTCGATAGGTTCAGAAATGGTAGTAGACTGTTTGGGGGGTCTGCGGTCGAAGTTTGGTAAGGGTCAAAGGAAATTTTGGCGAGGGAGAGGTGATTGATAGTAGGCTTGTTGGGTGTTGTAGGCTTGGTAGACAAGTGCGGGTTGAGAGTATCTGGGTGAAGTGGGCTGATATGTGGGAGGTGGAGATGATTGGTAAGTAGGCGGTGGAGCTTGGTAAGAGGGCAAGGGTGTTTGGTAATTTGGGGTAGGCTGATATGTGAGTGGAGATAATGGGTAGGTTTGGTATTTGATTGGGGACTTTGTTCTCTGTGCAACCATCACGGCACTCACATCCCTTTTCTTGGACGTGCCACTAGACTGTAAAGCCTTGTTGGTGGCCTGCAATACTTCAAAGTTTGTGACCATACCACTTTTAATACCTTCCTCGATCCTTTCCCCTAGCTTAATGATGTCGGAAAATTTCTGGCCTTCAATCAACATCAACCTATCATAATATTGTGGGTCTTGAGCTCGGACGAAAAAGCTATTCATTTGATCTTCTTCTAAAGCCGACCTGACCTTAGCAGCTTCTGATCTCCAACGAGTAGCATACTCACGGAATGTCTCCGTAGGTTTCTTTTTTTAAGTTCTGGATGTAGAATACATCTGGTGTGTTCTCCGTGTTGAATCTGAATCTGTCCATGAAATCGGACACCATACTTACCCAATTCGACCACTTCTTCGAGTCTTGGCTAATGTACCAAGATAGAGCGTCCCCTTACAGGCTTCTCATAAAGAGCTTCATGCGAATCTTTTCATCCTTCCCTACTCCGACCAGCTTGTCGCAGTAGGTCCTCAAATGGACACTGGGTTCCCCTGTGCCATCAAACATCTCGAACTTGGGAGGTTTGTACCCCTCGGGCAGTTCGACATCTGGCTGAATGTAAAGGTTTTCGTAATTCAATCCCTCGATCCCCTTGCTTCCATCAACACCCTAAACTCTGCTAGTCAGCTTCTTGAGTTCCGCAGCCAGATTCTTGATAATAGAGTCTTTGTCATCAGACTCAGGTGTGCTTGAAATAGGTTGAGTATAGTGCGGTATAGTTTCCACATAGATGGGGGTGTTGTGGAGATGATTATATTTGGAGTTTAGTAGTTCAGGGATGTGTAGTGGGGTGTTGTTTAAAGTGTGGCATGTGTTGCAGTGGTGATGGGGAGCGGGTTGGTTTTGTGGTTTCAGGATGTTTTGTGGGGGTGTGGGGTTTTAAGTGTTGGGAAAGTTGACATCTGGGGTGGTGAGGGAAAACGACAAGCTTGCCAAGTTTCGAACTTGGTCCAGTTCTTCCTGAAATTTCAACAACTTTTTCTCGATCTGGGAGGCACTTTCCTTGGAAACCTGAATACCCTGAGGAACCTCTACCCTTTCAACTGAGTTCTCCTTTTTGATGTTGCTCGAATCTTCCATTTTTCCCTTGTTCTTGTTTCTTATAGGAGGAGGAAGAGGAGGATGCAGAGGGCCCTTAGATCTTGTGGAGTATGATGACGATGCCGGAGTACACGAACTAACCTTTGGGGAGGGGAATAAAACAAACAAAAAAAAATAAAAACAAAGGTAGCAAGTTAGTGCGGGTTGTAAGAAAAAGAATTTGCGATATTTAAATACATAGTGCGAGAATATAATTCGTGTCCTAATTTGGGAGCCTCGTTGTGCCTGAGGTAGGCCTAGCGACAAGTTGATTTGGAGAACTTATAATGCTAAATGCCTCGTTTTATTGATAAAAATAAGACGAATCCCAAAACGACACTAAAAATAGCAGAAAATAAAATGTCACTAATGGCCATTGGCCTTATTACATTTAAATGAAAAAATCCTAACTACTTGGTCCCAGAAGGACCTTCTTCAGGTTGAATGTTTTTGTTGATCAGATCCTCCAGCTCGCGCAGATTTTCTAGTAAGAAGGCCCTCGCCAGGCATTCTCCTTTGCCTTCCTCAGCGTTTTGACAGTCGGTGACTCCTTTCCTCACTTTCTCTTCCAACTCCAGCAGATTGTATTCCAGATATTCCAGCTTCTCACTAGCCCTGGTGACTCTCTCTTTCCATTCGCTCATTTGGTTACTTGATGGGAGGTTCCTCCACCAGGTCAGCAAGAGTGAGGGTATGTTGACCATACCAAAGTCGGGAACTTTGTCATTCATTTTTGCAAAACAAAAGGGTGAGGTCATACTTCTGCCAGATTCGGCTATCAATAATTAGCATGAGCAGTATTTAGTTCTCCAAATAAATGTACAGACGTGGTAGCATCCGTTTGGGTTTCAAGGGAACCCAGTGGACTTTGGACAAGGCTATCTTAAAGAGTCATTATGCGGACAACATAACTGACTCGACTCGGTTTGACAGTGATGCATGCACAATTGAACAGAGTAAGGTTTCTATGGGTATTAGACCGGTACCCTTGAGCGGACAACTCAAGAGGAAAAGGCACGGAACCGTCGACTGCACCGCTGATCGACTGGTTTTACCGTAAATACGCCTTTACCAAATTTAGGGGGTGATAATATTGGAAGGGCGCAACCACTCATTACCGTAAATACGCCTGTACTATTTTGTTTGGCACGAGTGGAATATGATGTTGAATATGCAATTACAAGAATGAAACAAGTTGTCATGTATTTGCATGTTCATAAAGTAATGATTACAATAATTACTCATAATTACAACAGTATTGAAGGAAAGCAGTAAAAGAAAGCATTAAAGAAAAGAAAAAAAGAGCAAAGTCAGTTTCATAGCAGAAAAGAGGTAAAGACATTAAATAAAGGTAATAAAGAAGCAATAAAGTCACAAGTAACATGAGATGGTAAAAGCCAAAAGAAGTCCCAAGCAGAGTCGTCATGCTATCGCACCCCCTTTTTCTAAAGGCGAAATCGGGTTCATGACATTTGGGAGGACAACTCGTTCCCTCTTGGGAATTGGGTTTTTTTTGGGTTGAAGAGTCGTCACCTAATGATTAAAGTGCATTATGACACTAAAGAAGAGTTCGAGTTGGAAAACCAGAGTTCGGGTAAGGGCTAAAAATTATCTCGAGGGGAAGGTGTTAGGCACCCCCCAAGATCCAATAGTGTGGTTCCCAGCCATGTTACAATTGTGACTTTAACTAACAAGTATGCAAATAAAGGTCTCAAATAGAAGGGGGTTTACACATAATGTTGCTAGTGAATTGAAAGTTTGAAGAAAGATAAAGAAAACAGAAATCTTAAGCAAATAGTTTGGACAGTTAAAAAAAAGGGATAACAAGTAAAGGGGAAGGGGTCATAGGTTTACAAATAATATGGATCACATCAATGCAATACCCGGTAATCACTCCTTAGAAGAGGGGTTACACGTGGTATTAGCACATCGGTCATCATATCCATATCTACCATTTTCCACCCCGTTAAGGTATTAAGCGCGAAATAGTATTGTTACTTATTGCATGCTAGTACCCGCCCCAATCCTATCAGTCCTGGAGGCATTTGGGACTATTAGTCCTAAAGGGAAGGGAGATTTGGCTTTTCAGAGTTTTAAAAGGATAAAATTCTAATGCGACAAACAAAACACATAAGCAAGTAGGGGAAACAAATAGCAGTTTAAGGGCTCAAACAGGCCTCCTCACTTAAAGGAGCAAATTATTTAGCATGACTTCAAATACTGGTTATAGCCTGAATTAATTTTAAAAGCGTTAGGACAGGCTGATTTATCACATATTTCTCAGATGAGGAGTACGAACTAGCCTTGTCTAGTAGCAGTTATCGAAAGTGACACAGTTAATTAAGGACCTAATGGTTTGCCTAAGTGAGACCTATAGGCATGATATCTAACGAAGCGTACTGATTTTAAAGAGAGGGTTACTGGTTCTATAAACAAAAGATCTGCAGATTTTAAACGACCTTATGACTGATTTTAGACTCATAGACAAAATAGACGATGTTGATTCAATTGATTACTCCTATAGGCAAGTTATCTAAGCGTTATTGGTTTTAAACGATTACATAGATGCAAGAGTCCTATAGGCATGGTATCTAAGATGAGAATGCAGAAATGCAGGAAAACTTATAGGCATGGTTTCTAAGATGAGAATGCAGAAGTACAGAAAAACTTATAGGTATGGTTTCTAAGATGAGAATGCAGAAATCAGAAAATCTTATAGGCATGAGTTCTAAGATGAGAATGCAGAAATAAAAAAAAAAATCCTATAGGCAAGTTTTCTACCCTTTGCATACATTCACCCCATCCCTTTTCACTAGACAACCCCAATAGTTGTTACAAATTATTGCAAACCCGAATGAATAAAAAAAAGTAAAATTACATCAGAAATTCCAGCTACAACCAAACAGTCTAATTCAGACTAAAAGTTCAACAATATGAGATAAACCAACTTCCAGGATCAGATTTCCAAAAGCCTTTCTCATGTTTGGGATGTGTCAAAGTTCCCAAGAGTCTCAAAGGGCCCCGGGCATTGCTTACACCCCAAACATATTGCAGAATTGAGATCATAGTGCAGTGTGGAAGGGCCAACCCTCTGATGTCCAAAGTTCAGAGGGAACTCAAGGTCCCAAATCAAGGCTCATAATAGAGGGTAGAACTTAAGAGTCTAAGAATTAGTGTAAGTGCATAGGGGAATAAGGGGGAAAGCCATAGTATGCTAGTGGTCATGCTCAGCAATTGGGAATGCTGGCACACCCCCGACCAACCTGTTAGCCAAATCTTAAGAGTTAGGATCCATTGTGGATCAGGTTATGACATGAGCAGCAATTTGAATACTGCCAGGCCATAAGCCTTAACTCAAACACATAGAAGGGAATAGGGGATAGGGATTCACAACAGAAACAGGTGCAGGGAAAGAACATACTTAGCAAAAATCATTGAAAATGAGTAGTAAAGTAAACAGGATTGCAGAAAACTGTAAATAAGCACATAGGGGTGAGGCAGAAACGTTAAATCAGAACATACCAGTTTCAGAGGAAAACAAGTAAAAACAGTAGTATGAAAAAAAGCCAAGTTGCAAACCAAGCAATTCCAAAAGATCTCAAGCAAAAGCAGAGTGTTGAAAGAGTATTGAATTCAAAGCAATATTGCAAGTCTGCAAGTATTGAATTGGAGTTAAGGACTGGTAGTGCGTAGGTCGTGTGAGCTGAAGGTGTAAGGTGTCTTAAAAGTGCAGAAGGGCAGTCCCTTTTATAGTGCAGAAAGCAAGTAAGAAAGGCAAGGAAATATCATTGAAATCAAACTCCCTTTGGTTAAGGGATTCTGATTTCAACGGGTAAAAATTAGTTAAGGAAAGAAGTTTTAATTAAAACCTTTTCAAAGTAGCACAAAAGGGGTAAGTACATAGAAGTTATTTAAGGAAAACAATCAACGACATACGGTTTGTGCGAAATATGGCAAGGGAATCAATCAAACAGCCATGAAACAAAAATTACAAGTTCAATTCGAATGAACCAAGTCAAGAAAGGTAAAAGAGGTTCAATCGAAGAAAAATCAGTGACAATTCATTAGCCTTATTAAAGGGATTTCAAAATCAATCACTTAATTGGTGAAAACTTTTGAAAGAGGAATTTCTCATATATAAAGCACACAGATCAAGCAAAAGGAATCATCAGGTTTCTTAGAAAAAGAGTCTAACATTGAAAGTCTTAGAGCCACAAGCAAAAGGGATTCGAGTTCAGTTACAGACTCATAGTGAGTCTGAAAGCCTAGGGTCCCTAATACCACTTGTCAAAGAAACCCCCAAATCCTAGGGTTTCAAATTGAGTCAGACAATGGAGATGAGAAGGCAGGTCACTTGAGAGGGGCTCAGAAGTCTTTTCCAAAGACTTATGAGAGACAAACACACACGATAGAAAGAACACTGATTCAAAGTCATGAGAACATGCTCGAGAAAACTTGGAGTTTAAACAAGTTCAGAAGAAAGAGATGATACAAGTTTTAAACAAAAGTAGATGAAATATGCTTAGCAGGAACACAAACAGAACTCAGTACAGTGAATAAAATCAAAGAACTCAACCATAAACACATATATCAAAGAATAAGGATTAACAACACGGATTAACATGAGAGCATAAGAGTGACAGCAAAATAGAAGAGTCTCGCATAATAGAAAAGAAACAAGAGAGCAAACTCATGCGTAGTAGAAAAGAATACATACGATCCTAACATAGATAAACACACATAAAGAAAGAACGAAAATAATCAGAAAGATATTTGAAGAAACTTTTTCAGAAACCTCAAAATCGAAATTGAACGATTTTAAAAAGGAAATTTGGGAAAAACCTTTAAAATGTCAAATAAAGCCAAGACATATCATAGATATGAGAAAATAGTCGGGTACAGAACCTCAGACGGCTTAGAGTTGCAGAGAAAACCCTAGCAATGAGAAAGGTCTTGAGGAAAGTCAGATCCTGAGTCGAAAAGACTCATATTGCTTGAACATGCCGGAATAATGGCCGGAGAAGCCATAGATCTACAGATCTGAGAAGGATCTGAAGAAGGCCATTGAAGTCGGGCTTCAAACCTTGAATAGCTTAGGTCTGATGGTGAGAAAGGATGAGTACAGACCGTCCATGGCCGGAGACACCATGGATTCCAGTGGAAACATGGTGAGATAAGGTGGGAAACGATTAGGGTTTCGAAGAGGTTCGAGAGAGTTTGAGAGATGAAGAGCGTTCAAAGGCGGCGTCTCGGTGAAATGAATTAGGTTAAGGGTGGTTTGGGAATTAAAAAAGGAAAGGGGAGTTTATGGCCGTTGATCATAACGATCAACGGCCTGGATCAAAAGGGAGCCGGGTGGGTTTTAAAATCGGGTCAGGGGTCAGGTAATTTGGGGGATTGTCTGGTTTAATATGGGGGCGGAAGTGGGTCAAATTGAGGGCCAAAATTGAAAGGTGAACGGGCTGTAATTGAAATAGAAATGGGCTAAGTGTTAAATAGCCTATTTTCCCTTTTAATTTATAAAAATAGTAATAATAATTTTAAAAGTAAATTAAAATATTGAGCCAACGAATACTATATAAATATTAATTTGAAAATACTGAAAATAATTTTATAATTATAAAATGCTATTAATCATAAAATAGGCTATAATTGTAATTACATGCAATTTAGCTTTAAAATACCAAATAGATTTGTAAAAAAATATACAAAAATCACCTTAAGTATATTTTGGTGTAAATATGAGAATAAAATAAGTTATTCACCAAGATGATAATCTTGGGAATAATTATTGGATTTTGTACTGCTAAAAATAGATAATAAATATATTTTAAAATCTTAAAAATTAGGAAAAAATACCAAAACTCTTGGGCATGCTTATATATGTATGTACATGCTATTTTGAAAGTATGTATACAAAAATACATAGGAAAAAATTGGGTATCAACAACTACTCGGAATGACACCAAATTTTGCGTGCAAGTCTTAAATGATATTACGGAACTTTTTCCGATCTCAGAAATTCATTTGGACCTCGATATCACCCAAAATCTACTCCAAACCAAATTAAAAGAACTTCAAAAACCTTCAAGAATCAACTTTCACTATTAGGCACCGAAACACTCTCAGATCACCCAAAACCCGATCCGAACATGCTCCCAAGTCCGAAATCATCATACAAACCTACTGGAACTGTCAAATCTTGATTCCGAGGTCGTTTACTCAAAATGTTGACCGAAGTCAAACTTGGTCTTTTAAGCCAACCTTAAGGAACCAAGTATTCCGATTTCAACCCAAACTCTTCCAAATCCCGAACCAACCATCCTTGCAAGTCATAAATTAGTAAAAGCAAGTACGGAAAGTCTTATTTAGGGGAATAGGGTTCTAGAAAGCAGAATGACCGATCGGTCGTTACATATGAAAACAGATTCCGCAATATAAGCTCCTTTTTTTATGGTCCAAAGTTACTATTTGGAAATTTCATTAATTAGATTTAATTTATCAATTCAATATCTTTATATAGATTCTCATTAAATTTTTCCCATTTTTTAATCCTAAACTTCCAAGTGGCTTTTTCTTAGTATGCCACTTGGCTTACTTCATAGTTATATATAGTCTTTTTAATTATTTATTCGAATTTAAATTTGTCAACTAAAAAATATAAATCTGGTTGTTCAAAACTAAAATAAGAGTTAAAATCTATTATAATATTGTCCAAAAAAATTATTAGGAGATATCGATTATAAAACATTATTAATAATTTTGTATCTCAAAATGTTAGGAAAATAGAATCCAAATACGTGTGTGTCACTACTAAAAAATTGGTCTACGGTAACGGTTGAAAAACCGTTCCCACAGACCATAAAACCGTTGCCATAGGGATATTGGAATGGTTTAAAGCCCGTCACATCAGCCGGCGTACCCATAGGTCTACTGGAACGGTTCTTGCAACGGTTTGCATCGCCGTGATAGTAGATACGTCTATCGCAACAGGTTTCCCTTTCTTTATTGGAACGGTTATGTTTTTCAATTGGAACGATTTTAAACCATTACTATATTGTTTATACAACGATTTTTAACCGTTACCATATTATTTAAAGCAACACCTATGTAAGCTATTGCTACGGTTATGTTGGATATAGCCATGATTTTTTTTAGCCTATCGTAACGATTATATTTGTATTTGGAACGGTTTGTATATCATTTTGGAACAGTTTATGGGACCTATTGCAACGGTTTATATTGTCTACTGGAACGTCATTTGTGTCCTATTGCAACGGTTATGGTAGGCTATTGTATTAGTTCAGTTAAAACCAAAATATAGCACCTGTTATAAATAAATATTTATACATAAAATAAATTATAATAACACTAAAATTTAAATACATCATAAAATAAAACTATTAATAATACAAAATTATCCATCAAACAAATAATATCCATAAAGCAAATGTCCTACCACATGAGTGCATAAGTTTAGTACATTTCAAGAGAGTAAATAAGTTCAAAAATGTTGGTAACAAAAGATTCCTAATCATCTATAACAATTCAAAATTCATTTCAAGTAAGGTCTAGTTCTTCATCGTCTTCATCATCCATTTCTTGATCTACTCCACCTACAAAAGAAGATAAATAAAGTTATTACCCTTCAAGAGAATCCGGTCTAAGAATACTCAAGCATTTAACTGTTTTCGTTCTTCTTTTATTAATCCAACTTATTCATCTCAACAAACTATACACAACATTATCATTCAGTTTCTCTGGCAAAGCCCTTCTCAACAAACTATACACAACTATTAATACATATTCATGTGTCACGCACTGCTAAGTGCTAAGAGCCTAAGCATTAAGCAAAAGGCAGCAGCACTAAATAATCAAATCTGCCAATTCCATGCCTAACAAACAAAGTCCTCTACAAAGGCATCCAATTCCCAACTGAAACTTAGCACTGAGGGTAAAGCTTTCAGGGCTTCAACATAAGGTTTACTGCTCTTTAGTAGATCTACAGGGATGAAACAAATGCAATCAGGCATATCCTCATCCGAATCCTCTGCCAAACAAAGTGAAGAGATACAACATACTGCTTCTTTTATTATAGCTATGACATAATCCCAGAAATTGTTGATGTCATCGTTGGACTCACGAATAGAGTTGTCTAGTATGAAGGAAACAAAACCTTAGAACCTAAGTCTTATTTTGCAGCAGTATTTGACAAAAGAAATGTAATAACTTGTCAAACAACCAAGAGAATTGCTTTTGCAGTTATCTGCCAAAATAAATTTGGTAAGGAAAACAAATGCTATACAATAAATTACTAAGTAACAAAGTATTTGCTAAAGGTTAGAAAGGAAGAAGATGCAATTAAAAGTGAAAAGAAGATAATTTAACTAAAACGGTAACGTACTTGGCCTGTGAAGATAAAGAGAAAAACTACAAAAGATAGAAAACTTAGAACGTACTTAAATTCCATTTTTAGTATCTTGCAAGATCAAACATATAAACATACAATTAAAGGCCAAATTCAAGAATATGACCGATACGATTAATTGGTCTATGCGCCTCTCTAATTACTTTTTTGTATCCCCCTGTTTTTCGGATACAATTCGATCCTTCTACGGCCAAATCTCAATTTGTGGAAAGCCTTCGATGGCTTCCTTATGAAAACATAAATTTTTATTTGGGTATAGACGGTATCTCTTTATTCTTCGTGATATTGACCACATTTCTGATCCCTATTTGCATTTTAGTGGGTTGGTCTGGTATGAGAAGTATTAAATATTTTCCTGCAACCCCAACTCTATTATGATCTACCTGTAGGATTGAGGAGTGGTTTTTCAACCTATTCTTTCTTTCCAAGTCCCTTCTCCATTGTTGTTTAGTCAAAGTAATCAACTAACCACGAAGACTAATAAAAGAGCATGAAGGTTTTGTATATAAAGAAAGGAAAATTGATCTATTAGTAATCTATTCCAATTTTAAATTCTCAAAGTTCAACTATCATAGAACTGCCAATATTACTCAGGTATTATTACTATACATAGGAGACCACTTGGCACTTAAGAAATCATATGCTCCTACTAAATAGAAAAAAGGATATTACCATATCCACTCTGCTATTGAACCAAAGAAAAATTCCAAGCAAGGAAGGAGGAGAAAAAGAAATAGAAGAAGATGTATAACATTTGGTACGTACTGACCTTGATTGTTACTACCAGGAGATGATCGATTGTTTAGTTCAATAGCAGATTGTTGTGCAGAGGAAGCATCTATAGGTGAACGTGCACTGAACCTTAACATGTCAGGATCAAGTCGCAAATCTGGGTTCAGACGCTGAAGTCGTGCAATGACGTTCATTGTAATATTTTGTTCCATAGTATCCTTTTGTTCGTTCAACTTTTCATGCATTCTTTGTTGCATCCTCTCTTCCATTTCCTCTATTTTCGGGTGCATCCTCTCATCAGCATCTAAAGAAGATCCAAGATTCCCTTTTTGCCCTTTTAATAAAGTCTTGGTAACCCCTCGTCCATACAATCTCACGCGACCTGGATGTTCAGGTCCCATGACTGAAGCAAAAACGTCAACTGAATGACTGCTATCTTCATTTTCCTGAGTTGATTGTATTCTCTCCATTTCAGCCTTGTCACGACCCCAACCCCGGTCGTGATGGCGCCCAACACATTGCTAGGCAAGCCTGACCAACAAACAACCCTTTCTGTTTTCTTATAAAAATCATTATCAGCTAACACAGTTAAATTGCTAAATTACTCCAATAAGAGTTTAAGAAAACGAGTTAAATATGCGGAAATTCAGATGATAATACCACTACATAGCCCATACAGATCTGGTGTCACAAGTCTCGAGCCTCTAGTACAAGTTTAACAACCTAATACATGTCTATCTAGGGAATACTAATTAATAACAAGGATAAAAGGGAGAGATCAGGGCTGCGGACGCCATGCAGCTACCTCGATGCTCCCGGATATACGCTGCTCAACTGAAATAATCCTCACTCAGCCTCAGATGCACCTGGATCTGCACGCAAGGTGCAGGGAGTAATGTGAGTACTCTGACCCAGTGAGTAATAAGCATAAATAATGACTGAGAATAAGAAATCACGGAAAACACAGAGTAATCTATACTGTGGCAGTTTAAAAATAAGTAATATGAGAGTAATAAACCAATGGAAGCGAAATGTAGAAATACTACAATAAATAAGCAGTTAAGTGATAGACATATAAAGAAAAATCAACACATAGAACGGTACCCTATAGTACCCACTGCGGCGTGCAGCCTGCTCCATTTATTTATCGTCGACGACGCTCACTGGGGGTGTGCAGGCTCCGGGAGGGGCCCCTTGCAGCCCAAGCACAATATCAAGCCATCTCGTGGCATCAAATCTAGGCCCTTAGCCTCATATCAATATCAGTATAACAATGCTGCGGCGCGCAGCCCGATCCCATAGTATCCTCACATCTGTCCCTTGGTCGTACCCAGTCCAGAAATCATATAAGCCCCTCGGGCAATAGTAAAATAGTAGTTCTCAGCCCCAAACATCATTTAATATATCTTTTCGTTTCAAAAATCGAGTAAAAGTGGCTGATTTGTAAGACAGTAGAAAACGGTACGACTGAGTTCAAGTAGTAAGTCAAACACTGAGGAAATAGTAAATAAACTCCCCGGAGGGTTCAAAGAAATGGCAAGAAGACCAAATATGACAATCAGTCCAAATAATGATGATAACAAATAAGCTTTAATCAAATACGCAGTAGAAGCATCACTCGGGACGGACCAAGTCACAATCCCCAATAGTAAACGACCCGCGCTCATCATCAAGTACGTGTCTCACCTCAATATAGAACTACGATGTGCAAATCCGGGGTTTCAAACCCTCAGGACATCATTTACATTCATTACTCACCTCAAACCGGCGAAATCTCTAGCTAGCGACGCCTTTGCCCCTCAAATCGGCTTCCACGTGCATCGAATCTATCCAAAATCAGAACGAATACGTCACAATATGCTAAGGAAACAAAGCTCAAGCGAAAACAATCAACAAAGGGCACTATTCCCGAAATTACCAAAACCCGAGCCCTGGGCCCACGTCTCGAAATTTGACCAAATTCACGAAACTAGAATCCTTATACTCTCACGAGTCTAACCATACCAAAATTATCCAATTCCGATATCATTTGGTCCCTCAAATCATCGTTTTACATTTTTGAAAGGTTTCACAATTTTCCTCTCAAATTCCATCTCAAATCACGAATTAAATGATGAATTCAGTGATAGATTCATGTACTCTAGCCAAATCTGAGTTAAAATCAATTACCCCGATGAATTTCTTGAAAAACCTTTGAAAAATCGCCAAAATCCGAGTTCTCTAGGTCAAAATATTAAATAAAACCCAAAACCTCGTATTTATAGGTACCCCCTCAGATTTCAGCTACCGCGGGCCGCGCAAGCAAGTGCGGTCCGCGCAAACACAACCGCGGCCGCACAGGCCTTCCTCTGCAGTGACAGGCTGTAGTATTTTGGCCATAACTTTTTCTATATATGTCCAAATTGCAATATCTTTACCTTTCTGGAAACTAGACACAAAGGGATATAACTTTCGTTTTTAAATCACCCCAAAATTTCTTGTAGATCAAATGATATGAGCTTCCGAAGTAGGACCAGCAAAATGTTTCTTCACCGCGGCCGCGCCCACTTTTGTGCGGTCCGCGCTACGCCTACCGCGGCCGTGCCCGCTTTTGTGCGGTCCACACTGCACTCATCGCGGGCGCACTTATTTTTGTGCGGACCGCGTGGGTGAGTTCCGGGGCCTGCAACCCTCCTGGACCTGCTGCAACTGTGATTTTTGGCCTAAAACATCCCGGAACCTACCCGAGACCCCCGAAACTTCAAACTAATTGTACCAACACATCCCATGACATCGTTCAAACTTGTTCAACATTTCAGAACGCTTCCAACAACATCAAATCACCAATTTAACATAGGATTCAAGCCTAAAAACTCCAAGAACTCTTAAAATATGCTTTCGATCAAAAGGTCTATCAAATCTTGTCCGAATGACCTGAAATTTTGCACACACATCCCAAATGACACAACGAATTTACTGCAACTCTCGGAATTCCATTCCGACCCCTATATCAAAATCTCGCCTATCAACCGGAATTTGCCAAAATATCAATTTCGCCAATTCAAGCCTAAATCTTCTCTACAACTCCAAAACCCATTCTGATCGCGCTCCTAAGTAACAAATCACCTCCCGAAGCTAACCGAACCATCAGAACTCACATCCGAGCCCTTTAACATATAAGTCAACATCCGGTTGACTTTTCCAACTTAAGCTTCTTAAAAGAGACTAAGTGTCTCATTTCTTACCAAAATCCTCTCTGAACTCAAACTGATCAACCCGATTACATAAAACACGGATACGAAGAGTAAAGAAGCTGAAATAGGGGAAAATGGAGCGGTAACTCATGAGATGACTGGCCGGGTCGTCACATCCTCCCCAACTTAAACAAATGTTCGTCATCGAACGAGTCAAGAAACATACCTGAAGCCTCAAATAGATGAGGATATCTGCTCCGTATCTCCCGCTCAGTCTCCCATGTAGCCTCCTCCACGGGCCGACCTCTCCACTGCACTTTCACTGAAGCTATATCTTTTGACCTCAACTTTCGAACCTGAGGACCCAAAATAGCCACTGGCTCCACATCATAGGTCAAATCATCGTCCAACTGAACCGTGCTGAAGTCCAAAACATGAGACAGATCCCCAATATACTTCCGGAGCATAGAAATATGAAATACCGAATGCACGCTAGACAAGCTGGGTGGCAAAGAAAGCTCATAAGCCACCTCACCAATCCTCCGAAGCACCTCAAATGGCCCAATAAATCGCGGACTCAACTTTCCTTTCTTCCCAAATCTCATAACACCCTTCATGGGCGAAACCTTCAGCAAGACCTTCTCACCAATCATGTAGGATACATCTCGAACCTTCCGGTCTGCATAGCTCTTCTGACGCGACTGTGCTGTATGAAGCCTCTCCTGAATCACCTTCACCTTCTCTAAGGCGTCCTGAACCAAATCTGTCCCCAATAGCCTAGCCTCGCCGGGCTCGAACCAACCAACGGGAGATCTACACCACCTCCCATACAAAGCCTCACACGGAGCCATCTGAATACTCGACTGGTAGTTGTTGTTGTAAGCAAACTTTGCAAGTGGCAAAAACTCATCCCATGAACCTCCAAAATCAATAACACAAGAACACAACATGTCCTCCAATATTTGAATAGTACGCTCGGACTGTCCGTCCGTCTGAGGATGAAATGTTTTTCTCAACTCCACCTGAGTACCCAACTCCCTCTGCACGGCTCTGCAAAACTGCGAAGTAAACTGAGTACCTCTATCTGAGATGATGGAAACCGGAATACCATGCAACCGAACAATCTCCCGGATATAAATCCCTGCCAACCGCTCTGAAGAATAGGTAGTACATATAGGAATGAAGTGCGCAGACTTGGTCAGCCGATCCACAATCACCCAAATAGCATCAAACCTCTTCAAACTCCGTGGAAGTCCAACAACAAAGTCCATAGTAATCTTCTCCCACTTCCACTCGGGAATAACCATCTGTTGAAGCAAGCCACCCGGTCTCTGATGCTCATATTTCACCTGCTGACAATTGAGACACCGAGATACAAATCCCACGATATCTTTCTTCGTTCTTCTCCACCAATAGTGCTGCCTCAAATCCTGATACATCTTCGCGGTACCTGGATGAATGGAATATCGCGATCTAGGGGCCTCCTCCAGAATCAACTCTCTAAGCCCATCCACATTGGGCACACAAATCCGGCCCTGCATCCTCAACACACCATCATCACTGATGGTCACATCTTTGGCATCATCATGCTGAACTCTGTCCTTAAGGACAAGCAAATGTGGATCATCATACTGACGCTCTCTGATGCGATCATATAAGGAAGACCGAGAAACCACACAAGCCAACACCCGACTAGGCTCCGAAATATCTAGTCTCACAAACCAATTGGCCAAGGCCTGAACATCAACTACAAGGGGTCTCTCCCCAACTGGAATATATGCCAAACTCCCCATACTCACTGCCTTTCGGCTCAAAGCATCGGCCACTACATTGGCCTTCTCCGGGTGATACAATATGGTAATATCATAATCCTTAAGCAACTCTAACCATATTCACTGCCTCAAATTAAGATCCTTTTGCTTGAACAAATGCTGAAGACTACGGTGATCAGTGAATACCTCACAAGATACTCCATACAAGTAATGCCTCCAAATCTTCAATGCATGAACTATGGCAGCCAACTCCAAATCATGAACGGGGTACTTCTTCTCATGGGGCTTCAACTGACGAGAAGCATAAGCAATAACTCTACCCTCCTGCATCAACACACAACCAATCCCAACTCTCGAAGCATCACAATACACAGTATATGAACCTGAAGCTGATGGAAAAACCAACACTAGAGCTGTGGTCTGTCTTGAGCTTCTCAAAGCTCTCCTCACACTCTTCTGACCATACAAATGGAGCACCCTTCTAAGTTAACTTGGTCAAGGGCGATGCAATGGATGAAAATCCTTGAACAAACTGGCGATAATAGCCTGCTAACCCAAGAAAGCTACGAATCTCTGTGGCTGAGGATGGTCTAGGCCAACTCTGAACTGCCTCTATCTTCTTTAGATCAACCTGAATACCCTCGCTGGACACCACGTTCCCCAAGAAAGCCACTAAATTGAGCCAAAACTTACACTTGGAGAATTTTGCATAAAGCTTCTCCTCTCTCAATCTCTGTAACACAACTCTCAAATGCTCCGCGTACTCCTCCTGACTACGTGAATACACCAGAATATCGTCAATGAAGACTATGACGAATGAATCGAGATAAGGCCGGAACACGCTGTTCATCAAATGCATGAATGTTGCTGGGGCATTGATTAGCTCGAAAGACATAACAAGATACTCATAATGACCATATCTGGTCCTAAAAGCAGTCTTAAGAATATCCGAATCCCTGATCTTCAACTGGTGATAGCCCGAACAGAGATCAATCTTGGAGAACACTCTCGCTCCCTGAAGCTGATCAAATAAATCATCAATGCGAGGCAAAGGATACTTGTTCTTAATTGTTACTTTGTTCAATTGCCTATAATCGGTGCACATTCTCATTGTGCCATCCTTCTTCTTCACAAATAAAACCGGTGCACCCCAAAGGGACACACTAGGCCGAATGAACCCCTTATCTAGGAGTTTCTGAAGTTGTTCTTTCAATTCCTTCAACTCTACTAGTGCCATACAATACGGCGGAATATAAATGGGCTGAGTGCCCGGCACCAGGTCAATACCAAAATCAATATCCCTGTCCGGTGGCATTCCCGGCAGGTCTGCAGGAAAAACATCGGGAAAATCCCTCACAACTGGAACAGAATCAATACTAGGAGTCTCAGCTCCAACATCCCTCACAAAAGCTAGATATGAAAGGCAACCCTTCCCAACCATACGTTGGGCTTTCAAGAAGGATATCACTCTACTAGGAACATAATCAGTCACACCACGCCACTCGATCTGCGGTACACCCGGCATAGCCAAAGTGACTGTCTTAGCATGACAGTCTAGAATAGCACGACACGGGGATAGCCAATCCATGCCAAAAATGACATCAAAATCCACCATGCTCAATAATAATAGATCTACTCGGGTCTCCAGACCCCCAATAGTCACCACACATGACCGGTACACACGGTCTACAACAACAGTATCGCCCACCGGGGTAGATACATGAATAGGTAAAGCAAAAAACTCATGGGGCGTACCCAAATAATGAGCAAAGTATGATGACACATAAGAAAAGGTGGAACTGGGATCAAATAATGCAAAGGCATCTCTGTGGTAGACTGAAACAATACCTGTAATGATAGCATCCAAAGCAATGGCGTCGGGTCTGCCTGGGAGTACATAGAAACGGGCCTGACCGCCCCCTGATCGGCCTCCCCCTCTAGGGCGACCCTTGGCTTCCTGACCTCCACCCCTAGCTGGCTGGGCGGGTGGTGAAATAACTGGAGCAGAAGTCGAGAGTTGACCCCTTTGCTGATACTGACCACCGCAAAGTCGAGGACAATGCCTCCTCATATGCCCAAACCCTCCGCACTCGTAACAACTACCCGGTGCTGGAGATGGGTATTGAAGGGAACCCTTGGCAACAGAATGGCCAGAAGAAGGACCTGCCACGGAAGAACCCTGGATTAATAGGGCACGAGATGAACTCTGAGCTGGAAGGGCGTTGAGTGATGACTGGCCCTGCTGCGACCCATGATAACCATGACTTGAGGATGCCCCACGATACTCTGGACGGGCCGAATGAGCAGGCCTGAAAGAATGACCTCTACCATGCTAGAACTGGCCTCTCGAAGGATCACCAGTATAACTTCCCGATCCTCGAGGCCTCTTGGCCTCCCTCTCCTCTCGCTCCCGACGGCAAACCGTCTCAATCTCACGAGCGATATCAACCACCTCCTCGAACGTAGCACCCAATACTCTCTCTCTCTAGTCATCAAAATACGGAGATGGTAGTTAAGGCCATCCATAAATCTCCTAATCCTCTCATGATCTGTCGGAATCATCCAAATGGCATGACGAGCCAACTCCGAAAACCTCATCTCATCCTGGGTCACGGTCATACCCCCCTGTGTCAACCACTCAAACTGCCTACGCAGCTCCTCTCTGGAGGACTACGGTACATACTTCTCTAAGAAGAGAGCGGAGAACTGCTGCCATGAAAGGGGTGCTGCACCAACCGGCCTACGCCTCTCAAAATCCTCCCACCAAGTAAAGATAGCCCCCGAGAACTGAAAGGTGGTAAATGCCACACCACTAGACTCAAGAATCCCTGCTATACGGAGCATCCGCTGGCATTTGTCAAGAAAACCCTAGGCATCCTCGCCCTCAGCACCACTAAATGATGGACGCTGGAGCCTACCAAACCTCTCAAGATGACGCTGCTCATCGTCCGGCATAGCTGGTACTACGAACTCCTGAACTGGTACAACCGGCTGAGCTGGAGGTGCCCCCGGCATCTGTAGTCCCTGTACTACCTGCTCAGGTATGCGAGTAACAGGGGTCTGATTGCCTCCCCCGTCCTGTGAAGTAGCTGCTGCTTAGTGGCTGAAACTGCTTGAGCCAGGCCAGTGCAAACTGATAAGATCTGTGCCAAGGCCTCCTGAAGACCTAGAACCACAATAGGCATAGCTGGTGCCTGAACTGGTGCTGCTGGAGCATCCATAGCTGGAGCCTGATCCGGAGTCGGGGCAGCTGGTGGGTCAACAGGTGCTGCCCTCGCTGCTCTGCCTCTACCATGTCCACAACCACGTCCACGGCCTCTGGTGGCCTCAGTGGGTGGCACTGGTGGTCGTCCACCTCGTTCGGTAGCGCGAGTCCTTGCCATCTACGAGAGAATCGAATAACAAAAGTTTAGCATTCGGATCAACAAGTTTGCACGACAGGAGTTTCAAGAATATGAAGTTTTTCCTAAAGGTTCTGCAGCCTCTCGAGGATAAATACAGACGTCTCTGTACCGATCCACGAGACTCTGCTAAACCGGCTCATGACTCGCGAGACCAAGTAACCTAGGCTCTAATACCAACTTGTCACGACCCCAACCCCGGTCGTGATGGCGCCCAACACACTGCTAGGCAAGCCTGACCAACTAGCAACCCTTCCTGTTTTCTTATAAAAATAATTATCAGCTAACAAAGTTAAATTGCTAAATTACTCTAATAAGAGTTTAAGACAACGAGTTAAATATGTGAAAATTCAGATGATAATACCACTACATAACCCATACAGATCTGGTGTCACAAGTCTCGAGCCTCTAGTACAAGTTTAACAACCTAATACATGTTCATCTAGGGAATACTAATTAATAACAAGGAAAAAAGGGAGAGATCAGGGATGCAGACGCCATGCAGCTACCTCGATGCTCCCGGATATGCGCTGCTCAACTGATATAATCCTCACTCAGCCTCAGATGTACCTGGATCTGCACGCAAGGTGCAGGGAGTAATGTGAGTACTCCAACCCAGTGAGTAATAAGCATAAATAATGACTGAGAATAAGAAATCACGGAAACATAGAGTAATCTATATTGCGGCAGTTTAAAAACAAGTAATATGAGAGTAATAAACCAAAGGAAGCGAAATGTAGAAATACTACAACAAATAAGCACTTAAGTGACAAACATATAAAGAGAAATCAACACATAGAACGGTACCCTATAGTACCCGCTGCGGCGTGCAGCCCGCTCCATTTATTTATCGTCAACGGCACTCACTGGGGGTGTGCAGACTCCGGGAGGGGCCCCTTGCGGCCCAAGCTCAATATCAAGCCATCTCGTGGCATCAAATCTAGGCCCTCAGCCTCATATCAATATTGGTATAATACTGCTGCGGCGCGCAGCCCGATCCCATAGTATCCTCACATCTGGCCCTTGGCCGTACTCAGTCCAGAAATCATATAAGCCCCTCGGGCAATAGTAAAATAGTAGTTCTCAGCCCCAAACATCATTTAATATATCTTTTAATTTCAAAAATCGAGTAAAAGTGGCTGAGTTGTAAGACAGTAGAAAACGGTACAACTGAGTTCAAGTAGTAAGTCAAACAGTGAGGAAATAGTAAATAAACTCCCCGGAGGGTTCAAAGAAATGGCAAGAAGCCCAAATATGAAAATCAGTCCAAATAATGATGATAACAAATAAGCTTTAATCAAATACGCAGTAGAAGCATCACTCGGGACGGACCAAGTCACAATCCCCAATTGTAAACAACCCGCGCTCATCATCAAGTGCGTGTCTCACCTCAATATAGCACTACGATGTGCAAATTCGGGGTTTCAAACCCCCAGGACATCATTTACAATCATTACTCACCTCGAACTGGCGAAATCTCTAGCTAGCGACGCCTTTGCCCCTCAAATCGGCCTCTACGTGCGTCGAATCTATTCAAAATTAGAACGAATACGTCACAATATGCTAAGGGAACAAGGCCCAAGCGAAAACAATCAACAAAGGGCACTATTCCCGAAATTACCATCTCGAAATTTGACCAAATTCACGAAACTAGAATCCTTATACTCTCACGGGTCTAACCATACCAAAATTATCCAATTCCGATATCATTTGGTCCCTCAAATCATTGTTTTACATTTTTGAAAGGTTTCACAATTTTCCTCCCAAATTCCATCCCATATCACGAATTAAATGATGAATTCAGTGATAGATTCATGTACTCTAGCCAAATCTGAGTTAAAATCACTTACCCCGATGAATTTTTTGAAAACCCTTCGAAAAATCGCCAAAATCCAAGCTCTCTAGGTCAAAATATTAAATAAAACCCAAAATCTCGTATTTATAAGTACCCCCTCAGATTTCAGCTACCGCGGGCCGCACCAAAATGACCGCGGTCCGTGCAAACACAACCGCGGCAGCACATGCCTTCCTTTGCAGTGACAGACTTTAGTATTTTGGCCATAACTTTTGCTACAGATGTCCAAATAGCAATATCTTTATCTTTCTGGAAACTGGACACAAAGGGCTACAATTTTTGTTTTTAAATCATCTCAAAATTCCTTGTATATCAAAAGATATGAGCTTCCGCAGTAGGACCAGTGGAACGTTTCTTCACCGCGGCCGCGCTCACCTTTGTGCGGTCCGCACTGCACTCACCACAGGCGCACTTATTTTTATGCGGACTGCGTGGGTGAGTTCTGGGGCCTGCAACCCTCCTGGACCTGCTGCAACTATGATTTTTGGCCTAAAACATCCCGGAACCTACCCGGGACCCCCGAAACTTTAAACTAATTGTACCAACACATCCCATGACATCGTTCAAACTTGTTCAACATTTCGGAACGCTTCCAACAACATCAAATCACCAATTTAACATAGGATTCAAGCCTAAAAACTCCAAGAACTCTTAAATTATGCTTTCGATCAAAAGGACTATCAAATCTTGTCCGAATGACCTGAAATTTTGCACACACATCCCAAATGACACAACGAAGCTACTGCAACTCTCGAAATTCCATTCCGACACCTATATCAAAATCTCGCCTATCAACCAGAATTTGCCAAAATATCAATTTCGCCAATTCAAGCCTAAATCTTCTCTACAACTCCAAAACCCATTCTGATCGCGCTCCTAAGTCACAAATCACCTCCTGAAGCTAACCGAACCATCGGAACTCACATCTGAGCCCTCTAACACATAAGTCAACATCCGGTTGACTTTTTCAACTTAAGCCTTCTTAAAAGAGACTAAGTGTCTCACTTCTTACCAAAATCCTCTCCGAACTCAAACTAATCAACCCGATCACATAAAATACGGATACGAAGCATAAAGAAGCTGAAATGGGGGAAAACGGAGCGGTAACTCATGAGACGACTTGCCGGGTCGTCACAAGCCTACAAACCAAATACGAGAGAAAAGAGTTTTAAGTAACTAAAATTGAATCAATAATTAAGAACAAATAAATAATCATGACAAACTTTAAATTAGAAATTTCGTACAATTTTACTAATCGCATTGTTATATGAGCTTTTGTATACTCAGCCAAGTTTTCTTTTTCTTTTAGCCACAAAGATGTCATTAATTGATAGAGTATCTGAAGTATCAGAGATTTCCTTTGTTTTTTTCTAGTTACTTAAAAACAGGTATAAGAATTTTTTCATATAAAGTTAGCAAGTTCATAATTTAAAAAAAAAGAAAGATAAAACATCAAACCTCGCGAATTAGAGCAAAAGGTGTTCTACCAGCAGTGTGCGGACACTTCAACTTATTTCGATTCTCTATATTGGTTTTGGATATTTTCTGCAAATAAATGAGTTAACCAATAGCAACCAACAGTTATGCCTATTACCCACATCAAGACCCAAGACTACACTCATACTATTAAAGCTTGCTTGATTAAGTACTATCACAACAACTATCAGATTTCAAACCAAAGAACTGGATAGTTTTCTTCAGGTTCTAAAAGAAACACCACCTTAAATCCCTTTAAGCAGATGCTACCTTTAGTCTATACTTAATTGACAATCTTTAAGGGAATTATATTTCTTAACGGGTGTGCTAAAATCTATAGTCCATAAGCAGCATAATTGACTCATCGTTTTTTCAAATGCGTTGGCCATTTCTGAAGAACTATTCCAGCTTTAGCACCCCCAACAACCCTTTCAAATAGAAAATGTTAATTGCATCTTTGAATGTACCAAAATTTAACTAGGAAAATGGAAACAAACTGTCATATTCATGCAGTTTTCTGTTTCTTTTTAAAACTGAAACGGAGGGTGGTGGAATGGAAAGTCCATAAAAAATAAGAATAAATAAGTTTGAGTGATGTCAAGCTCCATTTAGGAACAAGTCTTCTGTGATATGAGATCATGTCATGGATCATCTTTTATTCTTGACTTTGAGCTTGTATACAACTAGTTGGATTTTATATTTCAAAATACTTTAGGGTTTACACAAGCTGATTAGTAGTAGTACTAATTTACTATAGAAACATTTCAAACATAACATGGCAGGGCAGAAGATTGGGGAAAAGCAAATGGTCAGAATTGCTACAATAAAACAGAACCAATTTCATGTACTCCCTGTGATGCAGGAGTGATGGAATCCATATTTCCTTGTTGCACTTGTTCATGTACTCCTTGTGTTGCTGAAGAGGTACAATTCCGTGGCACTTGCTGTACTTGTTCTTGCAACTGAGATCCACCTTCGGATTATCGTCCTTCATTTGCATTTGACCTTAGAGCTTTCAAGGTTGTTTTTGTTGTCAACGACGAAACCTTTTGGTTTTGCAAATATGAAGGTAATCCACCTTCTGATTGTCATTCTTCATTTGCATTTGACCTTGTAGCTTGGAAGGTTCATTTTGTTGTCAACGACAAAACCCTTTGATTTCGCAAAGATGCAAGTGATCTAGCTGGAATGCGGTTGGATATTTTCTTATTTTTGCTTGAGCACCCTTCTTGATTCATGACTATTCAAATATTTTTTAGATTCTGAAAAGCAAACACAATATAGGTTAGCAAAAACAGCAAACATAGTATATCATTTCTAAAATATACTGGTCCATTAGAACATGTAACTTGGAGCACTTGAACTAAAAAAGAAAAACTTCTAATTTTGTAGGTTTCACTATCAATTCAAGAAACATTATTCTCAAGAATTTCAGGAGAGCAAAGTTGCAAGTACAGTTCTCATTGGATAGCTTGAATGAATAACTCCATATGAATTATCTTGAGATTTAAGCAAAATATTCTAATATAATGACAAGATTTAAAAACTTAAAAGGGGATCACACCTATACAAGTCTAGTTCTTGACCATGTTTACTGATTTTCTTGCTCAACTAAACTATTTCTCAAGACATTTATCAAGAGAGTTGTTGTTCCAAAAAGTTCTTCACAACCCCTTGCAAGCTGTCCCATCCAACTAAAATCTGCCCGAAGAATGTATATTTCAGGTGAATCAAACAGATAGATCTAATCATACGACCTTAACTTCAAGCACAAAGATTTAACAGTACTGTAAGCCTCAATTACAACTTTCCATTCAAGAATTGCCCAGAAATTTGAGCTGCCAAAAGATGAGGCTAAAATTTCGTATGTATTTCTAACAGTTAAACTTGCAAAGCAGAAGTTTACTGTCCAATCTTGGGGTTTGGCTGACACATCTTTGGAGGATGTCTTCATTAAGGCGACAACTGAGGCACAATAATTTTCTACTTATATTGCTTTGTACAAGAAAATTGTGATACTATAGGTCATAGTGTCCTACATTTTACTGATGTTACATGTAATTTTCAAGTATTCCTGTGAAGTCATCAAAATAGAAAAACCTCAGTTTAATGTATTAAGATTATCGGGCTTATTTTGTTTAGAAACCAAAGGTAGTGTGTTTTCTGATACCAATTACTCTATTTTATTTTCGAGTTTAGGCAACATATTATTTGATTTTGTAAAACATAACTAAATCCAGAATATGGGGCTTTTCTTTAGATAAATGGCAATGTTGCTCTCCCTTCATCCATTTTGTTTAAATCTGCCCTAATATTTATTCATCATCATTTTTTATAAACCAAATTTTCCAAAACTAAATCCGAGTACTTGGTTTTAAAAAAATAAAAGAACCAAAAACTAGTAGTTAATCATCTCAAAATTAGTCCTAAATCAACACTGAATTTCAATCCAAAGATAAAGGTTGTCAATAGTATTACATATAAGGTTTTCTTTGTTAAAGCAACCTAGTCATTGGTGTGCCTTCTGTATCTATAACAAGAAGATATAGACATTTAAATACTTCCTACAATCATTATCAGTAACCGCCATCACTAAGTGTCTGACTAATAAACCCTTCCATTTGTTGCCTAACAGATTCTTTAAATATCAATCTGTTGCCTAACAGATTTGCTATATAGAGCCAAAATGCAATTCTTTTTGTCATCCATTTTTCAGGTATTTTCCTACTCTAACCCTGATCCCCGCAAAACACCTCCAACAAGAGATAAGAAAAGTGCTTAATTCAACATATTGTATAGGCATCTGATGCTATATATCAAGTGAAAACGACAAAATAAATAATTCAACAAAAATTAAGTTTGAGCGTAAACAAACTTACCCAAACAAGGTAAAATTACATAGATTGCCTTGAACAAAATCCTAATTTAATCCAACTCTGTGGATCTCAAATCAGCATACCCATATGTGGCAAGTGGCAGGTAGCAAGGATAAACAAAAGGAAGGCATCAATAATCCTAATTCTAACCATTTAGTATTCCGGACTGCATTATATAAGTTGGAGCACTATAAGGTTGTCAATAGTATTACATATAAGGTTTTCTTTGTCTATGCATGTTAACTCCTCTCAGGTTTACAAACACAAGCAGATATACAAACAGTACATGGACAAGGAAAGCAAATTCCCATGTGAGTTACGTTGAAGAAGACAAAGTAAGGAACAACAGAAACAGAGTACAACTCAGATATCTCGGGCTGTTCTTCAGCTTCAACCTGAAATACAAAGACAATCAATCAGAGATGAGTTGACACTTCAGAAGAATAATGACCCTATTCCAGTAGTACTGGAACATAATCCATTAAGTAGTTAGGGTTCCAATGACATCAACTACTATAGACGAAAAGTCCAGCTCCAAGTTCACTATGCCAGAATAAAACAGCTATTTCAGTATATGCAGGGTCTCCAATTTCTATTTGAAAAGAATTTGAAGCACCAAATCAAGGAAAGACTGCAGCAAACCAAGAGAGCAATAACCCCCAAATGGATCATAAAATGGAATATCTAAGTATGAAGATTAAAACAAACCTTGTGGCCAGAGGATGTAAGCTCTAAGAAGACATACAACTTCTGAAGATCTGGAGAATTCCAACTTCTCACCAAATCAGTGACTTACTACAGATTGAAATCTAAATGATAGGGAGCAGATAAATGGATGCCAGTTGAATGAATAATGTGAATGAACTAAGCCATTCCGCGTGAGAGTGACGACCAAATATCATATTAGGCTATAATATTGCTATAATTTCATGGAGGATAGAAATTACCAACTAAACCAAAGAGGACGTGGGAGAAGGGACGGGCCTCAACAACCGAACAAAAGTATCCGAAATCTCTCTCAAATCCTGCAAAAATTGAAGCATGTCAGAATAATTTTTATAAAGGAAATAAACAAAAATAATCATAAAATTTCATATAATACCAATAGTGATTCATGCACTTTTTGCAAGGGCATAATATTTCATTTCCTTGGGCGGCTCGTTCAAATGCCTTATCAAGAAAATCATTCACTCCACGGATATACACATCCGTCTATCTCAGAAGATTCATCCAACTTTTATCACCATTATCCATAGATATCCTATACGATAAAAGTAAATCAACAATAAACCAAATAGCATGAATGGTTATCAATTGAAAATGAACAGTGAATAAACCATTTAAAGTTGTTAAATAAGATATGTGGAATCTCCTCTCCTACTAAGTTAAAGCTGGAAATATTAATGAACTTGACAAATGGAATTGTTTTAATATACTGGATTATTTTCCTTTGAACAGTGAAATTCTAAAAAAGAATTGGTGTGACTTCAACTATTTTGTTTTGGGAGAGATCAAGAGATATAGATATTTGAGTATTAGATTCCAAGGGGAGATATTTCCATATAATATTAACCATTTGCACTTTCTTATCAACATGTATGACATAGGTTTGGCACACTTTAATGGCTAAAATTTCCCCCATCTTTGACAGTATTGAATCTTATTTACTGTCAAATGGATGGTTTCTTACACGAGGACCACAAGAAACTTACTAACTCTGTTTTTTTTTTTTATATAATTAGTGATATCTCAAAAGGTATTGTTCATCTTGGTTTGAAAAATATTTTCTCTTTGAAATGTTATTTACATTTACTTATTAGTTAGTAAATTATTTTACATTATAGAGTCAAACTAGCCGTTATCTAGCTGTTGGAGCAACGCCTATATAAACGTGGTCTTTGGAGAGCTAAAGATACACTTTCTAATATGTATGTTGGGTTTCTTTTTTGAGTTTTCTGCTAGTTCTGTTCCGAGTTTAATAACTAAAAGAACTTGTCAAATCTATAAGAACAAGAGAGACACTAGTAGCTGATATCTTTATTGAATCAAAGCCCTTTAAATACAAGAGTGACAAACCAATTCCATAAACTAACTCCTCTGGAAGAGGAGGACTAAACTACTTGCTAAACAAACTCCTTGAATAAGGAGATTTATTTGAGAAGATAAAGGAATAACAAAATCCTAACTACTAGCTAAAGACTTGGTCAAAGCAGTAAAGTAGTTGATGGTTAACTTATGCTCTAATACGCCCCCCTCAAGTTAGGCAGTGTGTAACTACGCCTAGCTTGAATAAGTGTCTGTCAAAGGCTGGCTTTGGTAGCGCTTTGGTGAAGGTATCCACGAGCTGATCTACAGTATGAATATGAACAATGCGAACTTGATTCTGTTGGACTTGCTTGCGAACAAAGTGAAAGTCCACCGCAATATGTTTCATGCGGCTATGGAAGACTGGATTTTCGCATAAATAAGTTGCACCAGCATTGTCACAGTAAATGGTTGGTGCTTGTGGAACTGAAACATGTAGTTCATTTAGCAGATTCATCACCCAATTTATTTCAGCAAGTGCACTTGCAACTGCTCGATACTCTGCTTCGGTTGATGAGCGAGCAACTGTTCTTTGTTTCCTGGATGAGCAGCTCACAGGATTTTGGCCAAAAAACAGTATGTAACTAGTAGGAGGCTTGATTACTTGCATCTCCAACCCAATCCGCATCCGAATACATGCGTAGCTTGAAATCGTTGTCTCTTTGAATGCGAAGACCAAACAGAATTGTTACTTGAAGATACCTGAGTACTCGTTTGAGTGCTTTCTAGTGTAGTTCAGATGGGGAGTGCATAAATTGAGACAATTTGTTCACTGAGAAACTTATGCCCGGACGAGTGAAAGACAAGTACTATAGTTTTCCAAGAACTCACCTGTAGCGAGTGGCATCAGTTGGTTCCACTCCATCATTTTGTTGAAGCACTTCACTGGAACTCATTGGACTTTTTGCGGAATTGCAGTCTTTCATATTTTCTTCATAGAGGATTTCACTGATGTAATTGGATTGTGATAGAGTAATTCCATCTGCAACACAAAGCACCTCAACTCCGAGAAAAAAGTTAAGGTTTCCGAGATCTTTAATGGAAAAACTGTGACAACCCAAAGGGGCATCACCGTAGTTCTTCCTTGTTGTGCGCTTTCGAGGCCTTTAAAATCTTGCTTTTAGTTGCCTCGATTGGCGTGCACAGTTCGGGCGCGTAGCTGGAAAGTTTTTATGTTAGAATATGTGAATTATGTGAAATATTTGATGAATTTCGATATTAATATGCATAATATTGACTTCGGTCAATATTTTGGGTAAACGGACCCGGACCTGTGATTCGACGGTCTCGGAGGGTCCGTAGAAAAATATGGGACTTGGGCGTGTGCCCGGAATCAAATTCTGAGGTCCCAAGCCCGAGAAATGAATTTTTGAAAGAAATTGTTTTTCTGAAATTTGATATGAAAATTTGAAATGAAAAGGAGTTAGAAAATATAGGTATCGGGCTCGTATTTTGGTTCCGACGCCCGGTACAAGTCTTAAATATGTGTTAAGCACTATCTGTAAAGTTTGGCTAAAAACGGACGTCATATGACGTGTTTCGGACTAAAAATGGAGAATTTGAGTTATGAAAGTTGAAGAAAGAAAATCATGTGTTTGAGGCTTGATCCTATGTATATGATGTTATTTTGGCGATTTGATCGCACGAGTAAGTCCGTAAGATATTTTTAAGGTTGTGTGCATGTTTGATTTGGAGCCTCGAGGGCTCGGGTGAGTTTTGAATGGGACCCGGGAGGTCTTGGACTTAAGAAAATGCTGGTTCAGGTGTTGCAGACACCAGCGCGGCCACGGTCATTTCCGCGCGGTCTGCGCTGGAGCCGCGCGGCCGCGATGCCTTTCTGTGCGGTCCGTGTGGCTGAGTCTGAGGGCTAGGGTTTCAGGTTAACCAGCGCGGCCGCGCACCAAAACAGTGCGGTCCGCGCTGGAAGGGTTCAGAGAAACCCCAATTTTTCTCCCACTCGGCGCGGCCGCAACACATTTTTGTGCGGTCCGCGCCAGGTCCTCAGAAAGGTATACAAGTTCGGAAAATCTCAGTCATTTTTCACTTTTCAAAAACCCAAAACCTAAGAGGCGATTTTCCAAACAACTTTTCTTCTCCAAAACGATTGGTAAGTGATTTCTAACTTAATTTCTTTATTCCTTAACATCTTTTAACATAATTTCAACTTCAAATCAAAGATTTTCATGGGGAAAATTGGGTGTTTTGGGTAGAACCTAGGTTTTCTACAAATTGAGAAGTTGGACCTCAATTTGGGGTCCGATTTAAAAACAAATCATATATTTGGATTCATGGGGGAATGGGTAACTGGGTTTGGTCCGAACCTCGAGTTTCGACCACGTGGGTCCGGGGCGTTTTTGACCATTTTGGGAAAAACCTTGTAAAATTTATTTTTCATGCATGGGGAGTGATTCATTTAGTAATTATTAATGTGATTAAGTAACTTATGACTAGATTCGAGCGGATTGGTGGTGGAATCAAGAGGTAAAGCTATACTAGAAGCGTGAGTTGAGTTTGGAGCATTCGAGGTAAGTGTTTGTTCTAACTTTGGCTTGAGGGAATAGGATTAGGATGATATTTGCTACTTGCTAATGTGGAGTACGGTGTATAGGCATGGTGACGGTTATCTATGCACCGGAGTCTAGCATGACCGTGAGTCTTGATTGCTTTTAATTCGAATAATGTGACACAAGCTCCTTGTTTATTTGATAAGTTTCATATAATGTGAACGGTTGAGGAAGAATGATTTAAAAGGAGAATGTGTTGTGAATACTCCCTTGCCGGGATGTGTAGACTGATATATATATTCTCCCTTGTCGGGATATTTTGGGCTGTTAGTTGTACCCTTGCCGGGTTAAAGGTATTGAGTTGTTATTCTCCCCTGAAGGGGTCTACTATATGAAGTTAGATATTATGAACTATATTATGGGATCGTGTGGCATGCCGTCCACTTATATATGATATTATGGGATTGTGTGGAACGCCGTCCACTTATATATGATATGAATTGGGATCGTGTGGCACGCCGTCCACTTGGTTATTGGCCTCCGTTGCCGGTGACATATTGTGCACTGTGATAAAGATGAAATGGGAACGGGTGGTACGCCTACCACGTGGTATATGGAAATAGGGATCGTGTGGCACGCCGTCCACCTATATATTGTTAAAAGGGATCGTGTGGCACGCCGTCCACCTATATATTATTAAAAGGGATCGTGTGGCACGTCGTCTACTTATATACTATATTATGGGATCGTGTGGCACGCCGTCCACTTATAGTTATATACTATATTATGGGATTGTGTGGCACACCGTCCACTTATATACTATATTATGGGATCGTGTGGCACGCCGTCCACTTATATATGATATTATGGGATCGTGTGGCACGCCGTCCACTATATATATATATATATATATATCATGGAAACCAGAGTTCCTTCTGTTAATTTCCGATATTTCATTTTTATCTGTTACTCCCCGATAGCATGTCCCCTCCCAGTTTTATTTTGTATTATCTTATTATTATTTTCTTGCACTTGTTGTACATATATCTGTACAGGTTAATTGTGGTAGGTACTGTCTAGCCTCGTCACTACTTCGTCGGGGTTAGGCTAGAAACTTACCAGCACATGGGGTCGGTTGTGCTGATGCTACGCTCTGTGCATTTTTGTGCACATATCAGGGAGTAGCTTACGGACCGCAGCAGTAGGACTTCTGGGAGCTATCTTCAGTCCAGGTACTCTCGAGGTAGCCTAGATGGCGTTCGCAGGCCGAAGTCCCTTTCCATGTTTTTCGTTTGTTTATCTTGTATCAGACAAACATGATGTATTTTCCTTTTAGACATTGATTGTAGTATTCTGTAGTAGTCCGTGAGCTAATGACACCAGACTCTGGGTAGCATTTTGGTTCAAACTTCCGCACTTTTGGTTCTCAGTTGCTTTGGATTTAAAGTCTTCCATTTAAATTTTGTCTCATTTATTATATTGTTTGGAAGAAAGCAGGATAAAAATGTTTTATATATTTGGCTTGCCTAGCTCCGATAGTAGGCGCCATCACGACACCCGATGGTGGGAAATCCGGGTCGTGACAATTTGGTATCAGAGCATTAGGTTACTTAGGTCTCACAACTCACGGACAAGCTCAGTAGAGTCTGAGGGATCGGTACGGAGACGTCTGTATTTATCCCGCAGAGGCTGCTGAGTTAGGAAACTTCACCTTGTTCATTCTTGTCATGCGATTCTGTTTCTCAAGTACTGATTGTCTTTCCACTTTGTTCTTTCGCAGATGATGAGAACACGTGCTTCCTCTTCTACCGCGTAGTAGCCCGAGCCCCCAGCTCCTATCAGGGGCAGAGGGCGAGGCCGTGCCAGAGGCTGAGGCCGAGGCAGAGCTCAGCCCCCAGTAGCAGTCCCAGAGGTGGAGCCTCGTACTGACTATGACGAGGAGGTTCCAGCTCCAGTAGCTCTAGTGGGCCCAGCTCAGGTCCCAGAAGGTTTCATAGCCATTCCAGTGCTTCAGGACGCTTTGGTCCGACTGGTAGGCTTTATGGAGGGCATTTCTAGAGTGGGTTTGCTTCCCGTAGCTCCAGCCACATCTCAAGCTGGGGGAGGAGTTTAGACTCCCGATACTTGTACTCTAGAGCCGGTAGCTCCTCAGGCTCAGGTTCTCGCAATTCAGCCGATCCGTGTTCAGATGGCCATGGGTGCCGGTAGCGAGATTTCATTTCAGGAGGCGACAGATGGTGCCCGCCGGATAGAGATGGCACTTGCTTAGGGAGGTGGTCCTGGGTCTGATAAGAGGCCCCGTCATTCTGGTAGATTCAGTGGTACCTCGTCTGGAGGTAGGGATTCTTATGGTAGAGGCCATCCTTCGAGGCCCTTTCAGTCAGCTCTCCAGGCTTCTCATGGTACACCAGGTGGTCGTGGTTCTCAGCCGCAGTATTCTGACCAGCAGCTCTTCAGTTCACCATCAGCACCTATCAGTGCACCACCACTTCGTTATTCTCAGCAGCCGAGGGCTTGTTATACTTGCGGCGATGTGAGTCACATTGCCAGATATTGCCCTCGAGCTTCCAGCAGCTCGCAGCAGCAGGGTCTTCGCCCGATAATCTAGGCACCAGTTGCTCCACAGCCTGCCCAGCCAGCTAGAGGCGGGGGTAAAGGACATAGAGGTGGAGGTAAAGGTCTTAGAGGTGGATCTCAGACCGCTAAAGGTAGGGGTCAGCCAGCAGCAGATCATCCTAGGGATATGATTCAGGGAGGTGGGGCCCAGCCCCGTTGTTATGCCTTGCCAGCCAGGCCAGAGGCTGAGTCATCAGATGATGTGATTACAGGTACTATTCTGGTCTGTGATAGGGATGCTTCTGTGCTATTTGATCTCGGATCTACGTATTCATATGTGTCATCCTATTTTGCACCCTATTTGGTTATGCCTAGTGACTCGTTGAGTATTCCTGTTTATGTGTCAACACCGGTGGGTGATTCTATTGTGGTCGACCAAGTTCATCGTTCTTGTATCATAGTGTTTGGGGGTCTTGAGACCCGTGTTGATTTGTTGCTTTTGGACATGGTCGACTTCGATATTATATTGGGGATGGATTGGTTATCCCCGTACCATGCTATCTTGGATTGCTATGCCAAAACCGTGACCTTAGCCTTACCGGAATTACCCCGTTTAGAGTGGAGAGGGACTTCTGGTCATTGTACCCGCAGTGTTATCTCGTATGTGAAAGCTCGGCATATGGTCGAGAAGGGATATTTGGACTACTTGGCGTATGTTCGCGATTCTAGAGTGGAGGCCCCTTCTATTGATTCTGTGCCCGTTGTTCGGGAGTTTCCTGAGGTTTTCCCTTCAGACTTGCCGGGTATGCCGCCCGACAGGGATATCGACTTTTGTATTGATTTGGCTCCGGGAACTCAACCCATTTCTATCCCGCCATATCGTATGGCCCTGCTGGAGTTGAAAGAGTTAAAGGAACAGCTGCAGGATTTGCTTGAGAAAGGTTTCATTAGACCCAGTGTTTCGCCTTGGGGTGCGCCGGTGTTGTTTGTTAAGAAAAAGGATGGTTCGATGAGAATGTGCATCGATTACCGGCAATTGAACAAGGTTACAATTAAGAATAAGTATCCACTACCGAGGATTGATGATTTATTCGACCAGCTTCAGGGTACGAGGGTGTTCTCGAAGATAGATTTGAGATCTGGTTATCATCAGCTGAAGATTAGGGCGTCTGATGTCCCTAAGACAGCATTTCGTACTCGGTATGGGCATTATGAGTTTTTGGTCATGTCATTTGGGTTGACCAATGCCCCAGTAGCATTTATGGAATTGATGAACCGAGTGTTCAGGCCCTATCTGGATTGGTTCGTGATTGTTTTCATTGACGATATTCTGATATACTCCCGCAGTCAGGAAGAGCATGAATAGCACCTCAGAGTGGTTTTTCAGACCTTGAAGGGTAGTCAATTGTATGCTAAGTTCTCAAAGTGCGAGTTTTGGTTGAGCTCGGTCGCATTCCTGGGTCATGTCGTATCAGCAGCAGGTATTCAGGTAGACCTGAAGAAGATAGAGGCAGTCAAGAACTGGCCTCGACCAGCTTCAGCTGCGGAGATTCGGAGTTTCCTAGGGTTAGCAGGCTACTATCGTCGGTTCGTGGAGGAGTTTTCATCCATTGTAGCCCCTATGACCAGATTGACCCAGAAGGGTGCCCAGTTCAGGTGGTCGGACGAGTGTGAGGTGAGCTTTCAGAAGCTCAAGACGGCTCTGACTACGGCACTGGTATTGGTTTTGCCCACAGGTTCAGGGCTATATACGGTCTATTGTGATGCGTCTCGTATTGGGCTTGGTGCAGTGTTGATGCAGGAAGGCAAAGTCATTGCTTATGCTTCGAGGCAATTGAAGATCCACGAGAAGAATTATCCGGTTCATGATCTTGAGTTGGCAGCCATTGTTCATGCCCTGAAGATCTGGAGGCATTACTTATATGGCGTGACGTGTGAGGTTTACACTGATCACAAGAGTCTTCAGTATCTGTTCAAGCAGAAAGAGTTGAATTTGAGGCAGAGGAGGTGGTTAGAGTTGCTAAAGGATTATGATGTTACTATCTTATACCACCCAGGGAAAGCCAATGTGGTGGCCGATGCATTGAGCAGGAAGTCCGCCAGCATGGGTAGTCTTGCTTATATTCCAGTCAGCCAGAGATCGCTTGCCTTGGATGTTCAGGCCTTGGCCAATCGTCTTGTGAGGTTGGATATTTCTGAGCCTAGCAGAGTGTTAGCTTGCACGGTTGCTCGTTTCTCACTATTAGAGCATATCCGCGAGCGGCAGTTTGAGGATCCCCATTTGTGTGTCTTGAGAGACACGGTGCAGCGTGGAGGTGCCAAGAAAGTAACCTTAGATGATGATGGTGTATTGAGATTGCATGGGCGAGTTTGTGTGCCCAATGTTGGTGGGATTCGAGAGTTGATCTTAGTGGAGGCCCACAGTTCTCGGTATTGTATTCACCCGGGCGCCGCGAAGATGTATCAGGATCTGAGGAAGCACTATTGGTAGCGTAAGATGAAGAAAGACATCGTTGTGCATGTGGTTCGGTGTTTGAATTGTTAGCAGGTTAAGTACGAGCATCAAAGACCTGGTGGTCTATTTCAGAGGATTGCACTTCCCGAGTGGAAGTGGGAGAGGATTACGATGGATTTCATTACTAGACTTCCGATGACTCGGAAAAAGTTTGATGCAGTTTGGGTCATTGTTGATAGGCTGACCAAGTCAGCGCATTTTGTTCTTGTTGCAGCCACCTATTCGTCCGAAAGGTTAGCCGAGATTTATATCAGGGAGATTGTTCGCCTTCATGGGGTGCCGCTATCTATCATTTCGGATCAGGGTACGCAGTTTACCTCGCATTTCTGGAGAGCGGTTCAGCAAGAGTTGGACACCCAGGTTGAGTTGAGTACAACATTTCATCCCCAGACGGATGGTCAGTCCGAGAGGACTATTCAGATTCTTGAGGACATGCTCTGAGCCTGTGTCATTGATTTTGGAGGCTCGTAGGACCAGTTTTTGCCGTTAGCAGAGTTTGCCTACAACAACAGCTACCAGTCCAGCATTCAGATGGTTCCGTATGAGGCATTGTATGGTAGGCAATATCGGTCTCCAGTTGGATGGTTTGAGCCGGGAGAGGCTCGATTATTGGGTACGGATCTGGTTCAGGAGGCCTTGGACAAGGTCAGGATTATTCAGGATAGACTTCGTACAGCTCAGTCCAGACAAAAGAGTTATGCAGACCGCAAGGTCAGAGATGTTGCTTTCATGGTTGGGGAGCGGGTATTGCTCCATGTATCGCCTATGAAGGGCGTGATGAGATTTGGGAAAAAGGGAAAGCTCAGCCCTAGGTTCATCGGTCCATTTGAGATTCTTGATCGTGTGGGAGAGGTGACTTATAGACTTGCCTTGCCACCTAGCTTGTCAGCTATGCATCCCGTGTTTCATGTATCTATGCTCCGGAAGTATCGCGGAGATCCATCGCACGTGTTAGATTTCAGCACTGTCCAATTGGACAAGGATCTGTCATATGAGGAGGAGCCGGTGGCTATTCTAGACCGGCAGGTTCGACAGTTGAGGTCGAAGAGTTTTCCTTCGGTGCGTGTTCAGTGGAGAGGTCAGCCTCCTGAGGCATCGACCTGGGAGTCCGAGTCCGATATGCGGAGCCGTTATCCTCATTTATTTCCCGACTCAGGTACTTCTTTCTTTTGTCCGTTCGAGGACGAACGGTTGTTTTAGAGGTGGAGAATGTGACAACCCAAAGGGGCATCACCGTAGTTCTTCCTTGTTCCGCGCTTTAGAGGCCTTGAAAACCTCGCTTTTAGTTGCCTCGATTGGCGTGCATAGTTCGGGCGCGTAGCCGGAAAGTTTTTATGTTAGAATATGTGAATTATGTTAAAAATTTGATGAATTTTGATATTAATATGCATAATATTGACTTCGGTCAACATTTTGGGTAAACGGACCTGGACCTGTGATTCGACGGTCACGGAGGGTCCGTAGAAAAATATGGGACTTGGGCGTGTGCCCGGAATCAAATTCTGAGGTCCCAAGCCCGAGAAATGAATTTTTGAAAGAAATTGTTTTTCTGAAATTTGATATGAAAATTTGAAATGAAAAGGAGTTAGAAAATATAGGTATCGGGCTCGTATTTTGGTTCCGACGCCCGGTACAAGTCTTAAATATGTGTTAAGCACTATCTGTAAAGTTTGGCTAAAAACGGACGTCATATGACGTGTTTCGGACTAAAAATGGAGAATTTGAGTTATGAAAGTTGAAGAAAGAAAATCATGTGTTTGAGGCTTGATCCTATGTATATGATGTTATTTTGGCGATTTGATCGCACGAGTAAGTCCGTAAGATGTTTTTAAGGTTGTGTGCATGTTTGGTTTGGAGCCCCGAGGGCTCGGGTGAGTTTTGAATGGGGCCCGGGAGGTCTTGGACTTAAGAAAATGCAGGTTCAGGTGTTGCAAACACCAACGCGGCCGCGGTCATTTCCGCGCGGTCCGCGCTGGAGCAGCGCGGCCGCGGTCATTTCCGCGCGATCCGCGCTGGAGCAGCGCGGCCGCGGTCATTTCCGCGCGGTCCGCACTGGAGCCGTGCGGCCGCGATGCCTTTCTGTGCGGTCCGCGTGGCTGAGTCTGAGGGCTAGGGTTTCAGGTTAACCAGCGCGGCCGCGCACCAAAACAGTGTGGTCCGCGCTGGAAGGGTTCAGAGAAGCCCCAATTTTTCTCCCACTCGGTGCGGCCGCAACACATTTTTGTGCAGTCCGCGCCAGGTCCTCAGAAAGGTATACAAGTTCGGAAAATCTCAGTCATTTTTTACTTTTCAAAAACCCAAAACCTAAGAGGCGATTTTCCAAACAACTTTTCTTCTCCAAAACGATTGGTAAGTGATTTCTAACTTAATTTCTTTATTTCTTAACATCTTTTAACATGATTTCAACTTCAAAACAAAGATTTTCATGGGGGAAATTGGGTGTTTTGGGTAGAACCTAGGTTTTCTACAAATTGAGGAGTTGGACCTCAATTTAGGGTCGGATTTAAAAACAAATCATATATTTGGATTTATGAGGGAATGGGTAACCGGGTTTGGTCCGAACCTCGAGTTTCGACCACATGGGTCCGGGGGTGTTTTTGACCATTTTGGGAAAAACCTTGTAAAATTTATTTTTCATGCATGGGGAGTAATTCATTTAGTAATTATTAATGTGATTAAGTAACTTATGACTAGATTCGAGCGGATTGGTGGTGGAATCAAGAGGTAAAGCTATACTAGAAGCGTGAGTTGAGTTTGGAGCATTCGAGGTAAGTGTTTGTTCTAACTTTGGCTTGAGGGAATAGGATTAGGATGATATTTGCTACTTGCTAATGTGGAGTACGGTGTATAGGCATGGTGACGGTTATCTATGCACCGGAGTCTAGCATGACCGTGAGTCTTGATTGCTTTTAATTCGAATAATGTGACACAAGCTCCTTGTTTATTTGATAAGTTTCATATAATGTGAACGGTTGAGGAAGAATGATTTAAAAGGAGAATGTGTTGTGAATACTCCCTTGCCGGGATGTGTAGACTGATATATATATTCTCCCTTGTCGGGATATTTTGGGCTGTTAGCTGTACCCTTGCCGGGTTAAAGGTATTGAGTTGTTATTCTCCCCTGAAGGGGTCTACTATATGAAGTCAGATATTATGAACTATATTATGGGATCGTGTGGCACGCCGTCCACTTATATATGATATTATGGGATCGTGTGGCACGTCGTCCACTTATATATGATATTATGGGATCGTGTGGCACGCCGTCCACTTGGTTATTGGCCTCCGTTGCTGGTGACATTTTGTGCACTGTGATAAAGATGAAATGGGAACGGGTGGTACGCCTACCACGTGGTATATGGAAATAGGGATTGTGTGGCACGCCGTCCACCTATATATTGTTAAAAGGGATCATGTGGCACTCCGTCCACCTATATATTGTTAAAAGGGATCGTGTGGTACGCCGTCCACTTATATACTATATTATGGGATCATGTGACACGCCGTCCACTTATATACTATATTATGGGATCGTGTGACACGCCGTCCACTTATATATGATATTATGGGATCGTGTGGCACGCCGTCCACTATATATATATATATATATATATATATATATATATATATATCATGGAAACCGGAGTTCCTTCTGTTTATTTCCGATGTTTCATTTTTATCTGTTACTCCCCGATAGCATGTCCCCTCCCAGTTTTATTTTGTATTATCTTGTTATTGTTTTCTTGCACTTGTTGTACATATATCTGTACAGGTTAATTGTGGTAGGTACTGTCTAGCCTCGTCACTACTTCGCCGGGGTTAGGCCAGGCACTTACCAGCACATGGGGTCAGTTGTGCTGATGCTACACTCTGTGCATTTTTGTGCACAGATCGGGGAGCTGCTTACGGACCGCAGCAGTAGGACTTCTAGGAGCTATCTTCAGTCCAGAGACTCTCGAGGTAGCCTAGCTGGCGTTCGCAGGCCGAAGTCCGTTTCCATGTTTTTCGTTTGTTTATCTTGTACCAGACAAACATGATGTATTTTCCTTTCAGACATTGATTGTAGTATTCTATAGTAGTCCGTGAGCTAGTGACACCAGACTCTGGCTAGCATTTTGGTTCAAACTTCCGCACTTTTGGTTCTCAGTTGCTTTGGATTTAAAGTCTTCCGTTTAAATTTTGTCTCATTTATTATATTGTTTGGAAGAAAGCAAGAAAAAATGTTTTATATATTTGGCTTGTCTAGCTTCGATAGTAGGCGCCATCACGACACCCGATGGTGGAAAATCCGGGTCGTGACAAAAACGGCCAGCAATGCAATAGATAGCCTGATTTACATATGAGCTATGGCTCCCTGTGATGCTGATATCATCGACGTAGACCAGCACATACAACACGTTGTTCGACACTTTGCGAATGAAAAGTGATGCATCAGATTTGGACTTGACAAATCCCAAATAAAGAAGGAACGTCTTAAGTTCATTGTACCAGGCCCGATGAGCTTGTTTGAGTCCGTATATAGCTTTCTTTAGGTAACATATATGTGAGGGAAATTGCTCGTCTTCAAAACCCGGAGGTTGGACCATGTAGACTTCTTCTTCTAGGTGACCCTGTAAGAATGCGTTGTTAACATCAAGCTGACGTATGAGCCAATTCTGCTGGTCAGCAATTGAAAGCACCAATCGCATAGTAGTCGGTTTGACAACCGGACTAAATGTAGCGTGAAAGTCAATTCTAGTGCATTGTGTAAACCCCTTTGCAATAAGACGAGCCTTGTAGCGATCGATTGTCCCATCAGCTTTTCTCTTTAACCTGTATAGCCACTTGCAAGAAATAATATTTTTTGTGGGGTCATGTGGGACCAATTCCCATGTCTAACTATTCAATAATGCATCAAATTCACTTTTCATTGCTCTCTGCCACTTTGGGTGTTTGTTAGATTGTTTAAAACTGCTAGGGATGATGGTAGGGGATAAATGAGCCATGAAGTTAAGGATTGTTTTCGGTTTATGAATGTTGTTTTGTGAACTAGTCACAACACGATTTGGAGGAAGGAGAGAAGGCTGTTGTGGTTCTGTGACTGGAAGTGGTTCGAGGGAAGGTTGTGAGGGTTGCAGAATTGAGGCAGTGGTACGAGCAATAGTGGTTTGGCAGTAGATATCATTTTGGTCATTCTGCAACTGTATACAATTGTTAAAGATGGTGATTGAGGCTACGGGACTGAGGTGAATGGTTGTTGAGAATATATATATGTTGAGTAAGGGGGTAGTGATAATGTACGTAGTGATTGTGGAGGAGAGGAGACATTTTAATTTCTTGGGATAACTGTTGGGGATGGCAATGGGGGATAAGATTGGTATCATTAAGATCAGGAAGAACAACAGAATTTGTAGGAGGAGAAGTACAAGACGTACCTGTAGTTGCAGACTCTGTTGGAGCACAGGCAGAGGATACTGTGTTCTTTTAAGCGCTGGTTTCTGTATTTGGGATAAGTATAGGATTGGGTAATTCACTTATTATGGGAGGAGAAAAAATAGGAGATTTTGTTGGGTTAGTTTCAGTTAGGTTTTCTCACGCAAGAGTTTTAAAATTTAAAAAAATATTTGAAAAGATATTCTGTAAAGGAAAATTATGTTAAAAAATTTTTACATCTCTAGATAAAAATATTTTGGAAGATTTTGGATCAAAACATTGGTGACAATGATAATAAAAATAACCTAAATAAACACAAGGTGTTGACCGTGGCTCTAATTTATTTTTTGAATAGGGTTTGAGTCAGGGATAACAGAGACACCCGAAAATTTTTAAAGAATTATAATCTGGATCGTTACCAAACAATATTTGAAAAGGTGATTTATTTTGTAAAAGTGATATTGGCAAGCGATTTATGAGATAAACCGTATGTTGACAAGCAAATGACCAAAGATTTGGTGGAAGCGAAGCTTCATGAAGTAAAGTTCTTGTCATTTCAATAATATGTTTGTGACGTCGTTCGGCAAGAGCGACTCTTTGGGGGGTGTATGGAGAAGATAAAAGATGTTCAATACCCTGAGAATTTAGGTATGGATCAAGACTTTTATATTCTCCACCACCATCAGCATAGATAGAAAGAATTTTTGTATTGAAACGACGTTCCATTAATGCTTGATAATTTTTGAAAAGGTCTTTAACTTTACTTTTATTTTTTAATGTATATAGCCAAGTATATTTGGTGTATTGATCAACAAAAATGCAATAATATAATTTTTTGTCAATCGATAAAACCGGAGAAGGACCCCATAAATCAGTAAATATTGTTTGAAACAGTTTGGTACTTGATAAAGTAAGATTCTGAAAAGAATGGCGATGAGCCCTATTCGATGAACAAGAATTACAAACTAAAAATTTGTCTGGAGAGCAAGGTAGCGAGAATTTATTCAAAACAAAATTTAAAACTTTTGCATACGGATGAGCCAATCAACGATGCCAGGTGAAGATGGATGTGTTGGTGGAGGCTAAATGCGCTTTAGGGGAAGATATGGAATGTGAGGTTGGTCACTCATAGAGACCGTCTCTACTCCGAACGTGCACCAACAGATTCCGCGTTTCCAGGTCCTTCACAGAAAAATCAAACGGAAAGAATTCAATAGAGGTTAGGTTATCTTGACAAAATTTAGAGACGGAGAGTAAGTTGCATTTAATGCTAGGAGCACAGAGAGTATTAGAGAGTTTAAAAGTATTCATTGATGCATGTAATTGAGTTAAACCAGTGTGAGTTATTGGTACTTTGTTACCATCACCCATAGAGACCTGCTCCATGCCATTGTATTCCTGTAAGTTGTGAGGATTATCAGTTATGTGGTGAGATGCTCCAGAGTCGAGAATCCAGGGATTTGCTGATGCGTGCATTCCCGAAACATAGTTGTCCTTAGCCTCAAAATGATTGTGAGATATGGATCTGCATACACTTGCAACATGAACTGATTTGTTGCACAACTGGCAGCGAACACCATCATAAGAGTTGTTGGTGTTCGAAGATCGCCCCTGATTTTGTGAATTAAAACGATTGTTGTATCGCCATTGTTGGTTGTTGCCATTGTTATTGTTGGAGCGACGATTGTTGCGATTGTTGGAGTTTCCAGATTTGTTAAATGGAGCAGCAGCAGCAGCAGTAATTTGGCTAGGAGCTTTCTTTGACTCTTCATGTCTAAGGAAAAGCTCATGATCAAGAAGTTTCTCATAGAGTTCTTTATACGTAATAGTGGAGTCACAAGCACGAATTGCAGCAGAAATCTCACGAAAATCTGATAGAATATTTTGCAAATATTCAGTAACTGGTTGGGAGTCTTTTGTGAGTCGCACAAGTCGATTGGAAAGGCTGAAATTTCTGGTTTGGGACTTGTTAGCATATGCAGTGTGCAATGCATCCCAGGCTTTTTTTGCTGAGTCAGCAGCTGCAATAGTAGTGGCAATTGTTGGATCAACAGATTCCATAAATGCATTTTGAATGAGTTGGTCTTGACGAAACCAAAGAGAAAATGCAGGATTGGCACTAAGGACTGTGCCATTTGTGATAGTGCGAGATGGGGCAGGAGTAGACCCATCTAGATGACCATAAAGATCATGACCATGCATAAAGTGGAAAATTGCGCCTTCTAAGTTGCAAAGTTGTGGCTGCCTTGTAATTTTATTAGCAATTGTGACGCAGGATTATATTAGACGACTATCACACCACTATTGTTATCAGCATTAACAACTCCAGTAGTGTTGGCCATTTGTGGAGGGTGGGTGGGAGAGAAAAAAGATAAGATCTTACTCGTTAGAGTTTGTTGAGGCTCTTGATACCGTATAAGAACAAGAGAGACACTAGAAGCTGATATCTTTATTGAATCAAACCAATCTTTAAATACAAGAGTGACAAACCAATTCCCTAAACTAACTCCTTTGGAAGAGGAGGACTAAACTACTTGCTAAACAAACTCCTTGAATAAGGAGATTTATTTGAGAAGATAAAGGAATAACAAAATCCTAACTACTAGCTAAAGACTTGGTCAAAGCAGTAAACTAGCTCATGGTTAACTTATGCTCTAATAGAATCTTGGGGGTACGCCTAATTTTACTTATCACTGTGTGAGCGAAATATCCTTAAGGACAGTATATTTGATACACCTCAAGCTAATTCTTATTCTCCATAACTAATTTTTTACAACAATTTTCTCAGTATGTAACAATTTAACTGGTCCGCTTCTTGATCCTGCGGCTGTGTTCCCACCATTGATAGAACTGTATCTTAATGAATAATGGCAATCAATTAAATTGGAAAATAACCAAAAACATTAGGTGCTTTCCAAAGCATTATATTTTCCATCTTAGCTTGAAGCTAATGCAGAGGAAAAATAAATCAAAATCAGCTCATCTCAACTACAAACAGTTACTTCTTTTGTTTCAATTTATGTGAACCTGTTTGACTGAGCATGGAGTTTAAGAAAAAATGAAGATTTTTAGAATTTATGGTCCTAAACAAGTCAAAAAGGGGTCCAAAGTATTTGTGTGGTTATAAAAGCTTCTCATTAAGGATAGAATTGTAAGTTTAAGCTAAATTGTTGCCAAATTTAGAAAGGGGTCATTCTTTTTGGAACAGACCAAAAAGGAAATAGGTTCTCATAAATTGAAACAGAGGAAGTACCAATTTAGCTCCAAAGCATATTAGTAGTAAATGATTGGTTAGCATGTGATGTTAGTTACTACTTTTTTAAAAGCCAAAAACATCAAGATTCCCAGTTGCATGACCCTGATGGAAATATCATAGGATGCAGCAAAATACAAGGAGAAGGACATATTAGTATTTCACATAAAACTATGGGTGTCCAACGGAACCGGGAGGCCCGGCCTAGTCCCTGCCCGGTCCGTCAGAAATAAGTGGGATGGTTTTTGGGGAAGGAACGTGGGATGAAACGGGATTGCCGTTTCCTCCCGGTTAAAGCCCGGTCCCTGCCCGCCAGCTTGCCATTATTTTCTTTTTTTGTAAAAAAAGTTAGTCGTTGACTGGTTTTAAAAACTAGTTGTTACAAACTTTAAAAAAATAGACGTTGCTAACTTTAAAAAATAGCCGTTGTCAACTTAAATTAATAAAAGGGGAAAAACATAATTATGTAATATTTAAAGAAAATTTGCAAAACTATAGCAACATTAGTTAATTATCATCCACGACACCTAAATATTAACATATCATGATAGCTTTCAAATAAATTTTCCTAAAATTCAGCCAGACAAGAATCATTCCAATGGGTCAATTGGTTTTTGGCTCTTTACAAACTTATTTTTAATTTTATGACCCTATCTTTTTTTTACACATGAGAGATTTACTTTTACACATGAGAAATCTTTTTTACGCATAAGAGATATGAAAAGCTCATTTTCTTAATTTTAAAATTGTAAAGGGACATGATGTACAAATAGCACAATTTTTCCAATAGGAAACTGTTCCTACTATTTTGCTCAGATTTATCTAACATAACTTATACAATCCTTCTATTCTTTTTGTCTTCCCTTTTCTATGCCTTTCTTCTATTTTCTTTTTGTATATGCAAAATTCTTCTTTTCGTTTCCTTCTTTGGAGTTAAAATTTGGAAAATAAAATATTATTTTAACATGTTACAACTTCGACCGACGATTCATCTATATTTTCTATTTCAATGGTATATGTGATAAATTATATAATAGTGGTATATATAAAGTATAATGCACAACTAAAGAATATGTGGTATATTTTGTTTATTTACATGTATTATGATGTATATCTGTAATTTATATAAACTTGTATCCTATATCGAATAGTAAATAATTTAAAATATCACACAAATATTAGTATAAAAATAAATATTTGAGTTACAAAATAAGAATTTAAAAAAATATAAAGGAAGAAACCTTCCTCCACAAAAGTGCATATGTTTTATTGCTTGAACTTTCATTAAGGATAAATTTAGATTATTGATGATATGCTATAATTACGTATTTTAGTCGCTTATTACACTCTAAATTATTGCACTTTAATTGAGTTTGACCTTTAATCGCTAGTGATTTGCACTAATTGTGTATTTTATGCCTTGTAGGAGTGATTCTGAGCTATGTAGATATTATGGAATGAATTCAAGTGATTTGGAGCTTTGAAGTATGAGTAAAAGCCCAAAGAGTTAAGCCGGGATCGTGTTCGGAGATCAACGGATGATAGTTAAGAACGAATCGAAGAATCGAGCGGGCATACGGTGCATTATCTACTAAAATTTACATAACTTTTCGGTCAGAACTCCGTTTGAGCTCCACAATATATAGTTTGAAAGCTATTTAAAAGAGCTATAACTTTCATGTTTTACGTTTTCCGGAATTCCCAATACCGCAGCGCATGGAGCGGCACGGAGGCGTCGCGCCTGTGGAAATTTCCTACAGCCTGTTAGATTCAGCTCTCTGAAGTTCCCCCCAAGCACACAGCGTGGCACGTCGCCCCATGCGGCGCACCTGTGCAAATTTTACAGAGCCAGAGTCCTATTTCGGGCAGGAAAAGGTGTTTCATCTAGGCCCGATCCTATTTGATATAAATACATGTAAAAATGTTATTTTGAGGACTGGGACAGACTTTTGACACACTTTGGCCCTAGGGAGAGCACGGAGCCGCCATGGATACTGGAGATTGGACCTAAGGAAGCAAGAACAAATTAGGAGCAAGGCGGAGAATTCTTCTACGAGTTTTTTACTTCCTTCTTCCTATTTCCATTATTGATTATGAATTCTAGTATTGTAGTTATGCATACTATCATGAATAGCTAATTTGTTATCTAGGGTTTTGATGGAACCTATTAGAGGATGATTTTCCTATTACGTTAATATAGATTTGGCGTAGTATTTTCTCTATTTGTTCAACTACGTTATTATTGTGGTTTGTTGAAGAGCTCTCAATCGACTGTGCCTATTTAGTGTGTATTACTCGGGAGAGAGTGCATATTTAGGTAGTTGTTGAATAACATCACTCCTACTGTATATGAGGGATCAATACAGAGGGTTTAAAGGTGGGATTATGGATAACGAAACTTTGGTGCGATTCGAGTGAGCCGCACTTAATGCCAACTAGCGTAATTCGGGAGAATATATCTAGTAAATTGTGGTAGTTACTCAGGAGAGAATTACGACACTCAGAGCACTCATGATCGATAGAGAAGACTTAGGCAAATTTATAGAAAACATAGCAAAAAGGATTTTGACAATAAGGGAAATCATAACGCTAGACCTTCTTAATCTTGACTCCAATCCTTATCCTTGTTAATTGATAGTTTTACTGCTTTTTAGTATTTATTAGTTAATTAGATAAAAATAAATATTATAATCTTTATAAGTAGGAAATTGTTAGGACTTGTGTTTCTTAGCGATATTGAACAACTGTAGATAAGCCTTAGTTCTCTGTAGGATTCGACTCCGGACTTGTAAATTAGATTATATTTGCAATGACCGCTTAGTCCTTTTTATAAGGCATAGTTGGGCGGGATCAAATTTTGGCGCCGTTGCCAGGGAACTAACGATGTAGCTTTAGTTGTACATATTGCTAGGTTTCAAGTTTGAACTTTTATTTTATTTTTTTAAGTATTTGATTATTTTTTTAATTTTTTTTATTTTTGACTTGAGAGACGTGGCATCTTGGAATTATGAGAGTTTTGATGTTGCTAATTCTACTTTTGATCCTCCTTATGCATATAGTGGAGGAAATCACCCATGGCAAAATTATCAAAATATTTTCGAGACCGAGTTATGTGCACCAACTCAATCTTATTTGTGAAATGTGTGTGATATGTGTGGTGGTCAAGATGGTCACTTTCATGGTTGTGCTTATATTTCTTATCTTCCCCCAACCCCTTACTATGATGGTTTTACTATTTTTGGTGAAGTTAATAGGAACAAAGAACCCAGGGAAGCTGACCTAAAGGAGATCAAAGCTATGTTAAAGCTGACCAAGGATATGTTAAAGTGCCTTGTGGAACAAAATAGTAAAAGACAGTTGCAGATAGAAAGGCAATAGGAAACTATTCACAACTTGAAAGTTCAAGCAAGTCAACTGGTTGAAGATTTTAATGCTCAACAAGCCAATATTATGAATAGTATCCAAGAAGAGCGTGAATTAGATGCAGAAATTGAGGTACCAATAGAGGGGTCCATAGTAGAACACCAACAATCAATCAAACTAAAATTTGAGGATACCGATGTTGTAGAAGAGATACTAGGGTCAACCAAGGATATCGAGGATATATATTTAGTTGGCTCTAGTATCATTAGTGTTGAGGATGTTGACAGTCCCAATATTCATGCAGTTGAGCGCATTGGTCCACACTCCAACCATTTTTCCCCATTGTGTTTGGATGATGATATAGAAATAGAGTCATCCGAGACACTTGAGGAGTCAAGGAATGAGGAACAAGGTGCCTACATTCTGAAATTCTTCTTGCCAGAAAGTCAGGATTACACACCTCATCCAAAGGCCAAGAAGTGCAGAATACTACATTATTTTATTGGGGTCAGTCAAATTCGTTCCACCACCCCAGGAGTATAATCATAAGCTTGAATTACAACTTGGGGTTCAATTCATAAGTTCGAATTGGAGGTAGAAAGTGATTCACGTCGTACCGCGACGTTAAATCAAATGTTTGTTGGGAGGCAACCCAGCTTTACTACTTTTTTTATTTTTTTATTTTTTTAACTATATTTTGTTTGTAGTGTCCATTTTTGATTTTCTAGGAGCATGGAAAGCAAAGATATTGGAAGGATGCAACAGCAAACCAGATGGTTGGAACTAAGTGTGAGGTATCCGTAAGAAGGATCAGGCCTGGGAAAAGTCTGAGTAGCCCATGAGCTGCTAGTGCTTCAGCCTTTGGCCTACCATAGAGTTTCTTTTACCCTCTTATTAGTTATGATGTACATTGGGGACAATGTACAATTTTAAGTGTAGGGTGAGGAGATTGTCTGGGTGACTTTCTATGCTACTTTAGCTATGTTAGTTTAATTGAATAATATTTTTTTTTAAAAGAATGGACTCTTCCTGACGATGGATCTATTAGACAATTTTCTTGAGGGATTTAAGTCTAAAGAAAAATGACAAAAAGATTTTCTTTATCGGTAGTGTAGCAACCCCCGTTGGTTTTTCTTTATGTCGCGGTTCTTTTCCAAGGGTTTTGTTTGAATCAGGTGTAGCTAGTTTTAATTTTTTAGGAATAGGAGCCATTGTGCTGTGTTTTGAATTGAAGCAATATCTCTTGACTTTATTATGCCTTGAGAATAGTGAGTACTTTGGCTGTGACGCTTAGGCTCAGTTTTTGACTCTTGTAGAAGTACCTTAAATTGTATGATCTTAACTTTGCTTAACTGTTTTGACTAGAGTGTCTTGATGAATCCAATCTTGAGTGAGTTATGTGCCATGTGTGTGTAAATTTTGTGTTATTCTGTGTGTTGCATTTGATGTCTAGAACTTGTCTCTTATGTTTGCAAAACGAAATAGTTGTTTTGTTCAGTCTTGAAGGTGATATAGGTGTTTCTTTGTTGAGCCATATATATATTTTACCCGCCTAATTGTTATGTATCGTAGTTAACTCCTTTGATCTTGTAATCCTGTTTCTTTGCAACCACATTACAAGCCTTACTCATTTGTTTGAAATTTGAACCTTTTCACCTCTCATGAGCACTTGAATTGTTATAAACTTTGTAAAAGTTAAAGTGTGGGGTAGTTGGTTCGGCTTTTGAGTGGAACTAATGAAATAAAGAGAAAGGTGCACTAATTTGAAAGAGCAAGCCACTTGAATTAAAAAAGAAAAGAAAAGAAAAAATAGTTGTATTGTGTGCAGATATTCATTGACAAGTGGTAACTCTTGATGTAATTGTGCTTAAATAATTTGGGAGTTGATGTATATTGATGTGAAGGTGGAGTCATGGTTTGACATAAGTGTGGGGTTTTAAATGTTACAATGTATGTATTAAAGTGCTTAGGGAGGTGTAGTCACTCTTATATCTAAATGTATCCTACCCATCCCGCAGCCTACATTACAACCAAATAAAGTCGTACTTGATCTTAGACTGAATGAGCTCGATTAGTAGAGCAGTACACTACGGGCAAGCCTATGGTGTATCTTTTGTGGCATATGAATGTTATTTATGAGAGTGAGGGAATTCTTTCTATCTTGAGTTCCTAATTGTTCTTAACTTTTATGGTGTGTGGAACTAGTCTCTTGTTGTGTGAGGGTACTTGATTCATGAAGGAAAGACAATATTGTGGACCTCTATGCTAGAGTAAGTGAGTAAGTTGTGAATAATGCGTGGTACTTGTGAGTCAATTCTTGAGGTAAAGATGTTACACTTTTGTAATGACCCGACTGGTTGTTTTGCTTTTTAGAACCACGTCCCCCTAAATAAAACTTCCCGTGCTTGCTTTAACTAATTTACGATCTACGGGGATGGTTGGTTCGGGATTTGGAAAGGTTTGGGTTGAAATAGGCTCAATTGATTCCTTAAGATTTTCTTAAAAGTCTAAGTTTGACTTTGGTCAATATTTTTAGCAAACGGGCCCGGATTTATATTTTGACGGTCCCGAAGGGTCCGTAACAAAATATGGGACCTGGGCGTATGCTCGGAATCGAATTCCAAGGTCCCTAGCCCGGGTAATGAATTTTTATTAAAAATTATTAAACTGAAATTCTAAGGATTTAAAGAAAATAACTAATGATTGATCATGTTGGTATCGGACCCATATGTTGGTTTTGGAGCCCGTTAGAGGTCCAATATAACATTTAAGACTTGCCCGCAAAATTTGGTGTCAATCTGAGTAGTTTAAGTACGTTTCGACACGTTAGAAGTGAATTGAAGAACTTAAAGTTCATAAGTTTGATCCAATTGGTTTTAGGGGGTGATTCTTAGATTTAGCATTGTTTCGGGCGTCAAGGTTCGATGGGTCCGTTTCATAATTTCATACTTGTCGATATGTTTGGGCGGGGCTCGGGGGCCCCGAGCGTCAATCGGGCGAGGCTCGAGTGAAGTTGGAAATTTTGGGAAGGAGCTGAAGCTCCAGCTATCTGTCATAACCGCACCAGCGGTTGGTCAGCCGCAGATGCGAGATCGCAGAAGCGGTCAACCTCACGCAGATGCGGCCCAGTAGCCCAGTTGAGATTCCGCAAAAGCGGGCTCCTTTCCGCAGATGCGATGGGCGCAGGTGCGGCCCAGGACCGCAGATGCGGAAATCACTGAAGCAGTGAGCTTCATTTAATACGGGCTCCGACCATTTTTGCACACGTGTATTGGGCGATTTTAGAGCTCTTGAGAGAAGATTTCCTCCTAGCATCTTGAGGTAAGTTCATCCCTCTTATTTCTAAGTTTAATACTTGAGTTTTGAGTGGATTAACACATAAAGATTAGGAAAAATCAAGGGATTAGAGCAAAACCTAGGGTTTTGATAAGAGTTGAATTTAACCACGAAATTTGTTATGAAATGAATAACAAATCATATATTATTGACCCTTAGGTTACAAAGAACAACTTTCTTCGAAAAATTTCGGAATCCGGGCATGTAGGCCGAGGGTCGGATTTTAGGAAACTTGTGTTTAAGGTTGGAAAATTGCTTTAATAGTTAGAATGCGATCTTGTAAGCTTGTATTGACTAGTTCCTACCCCATTTAACTAGTTTTGGATCGTTCGACTCCAAATTGAGAGTTCGGGCTCATTCTTGGTATTGGAAGTACACTTTGGAGCGAGGTAAGTCTCCTTTCTAACCTTGTAAGAGGGAATTGTCCCCATAAGTGTAATAATTGAATAAATTGCCACTAAATGTGGGGGATACATATGCACTAGATGATGAGAGTCCATGCGTAGCTACTATTATATTAATTGTCCGGGTTGTTTAGGACCCGTATCATGCTATATTTGCGAATGTTTATATATTTTCTTGCTAATGTGATCACTTAGGATATGCTAGAGAATTGGCTATGAACATAAGTGAACGTATGTAGTTGTTGAACAATTGTATGAATTTTATTTGAATATAAATGCACATTCATGTGGTTTCCTGATGACAATTGATATTTGTGGATCGGGCCGATCGCCTTGGTAGAAATAGATGCATCTATGGTTCGTGCCATTCGACCCTCTGGCAGTGCACAGTTTCTTTTCTGTTGGATCGGGCTGTCGACCTCAGCATAATGTGCGCATGGTATCTATGTGAAATCTTATTCATGACTTGCTTTGTTCAGTGTTTTGAAATGTAAATGGCTACCTTGATATTGTTAAGGACATGACTTATTACTTCTTGCTACAAATTGTAAATTAATTGTGACTTCCATGCTTAATATCACACTTTATTGTATTATTTGACCCTAGTAAGTATCAAGTCGACCTCTCGTCTCTACTTCTTCGAGATTAGATGGTATACTTACTGGTTACATATTGTTTATGTACTCATACTACGCTTTTGTACTTAATTGTACAGGATCTGAGGCAGGTACATCTAGATATCAGTCTAGTGCGCATCCCTGATCAAAGTCCGAGACTTCCACGGTGAGCTGCTCCCTTCCTATGCCGTTCAACAGCTTGATAGAGTCTCTCTTTATTTTTGTTGTCTATTATATTTCAGACAGTAGGATAGATTTATTCTTTTGTATATTCTACTAGTTGCCCACAACTTGTGATACCAGGTCTTGGCACACACATTAGTAGACAATTTTTCTGGGAATTGTATACCTATTTTGGGATGCATTACAGATTATCACTGGTTTTAACTTTTTTATTAGAAATCTTAGTAATTGTTTGGTATAGTAAAGTGAAAACTTAATTATACTTCCGCGTTGGCTTGCCTGATAATGGTGTTAAACGTCATCATGACATGTAATGGAAATGGGTTGTTACAACATGGTATCAGAGCACTAGGTTCACGTAGGTCTCACAAGTCATGGGCAAACCTAATAGAGTCTTGCGGATCGGTACAGAGACGTTTCTATTTATCTTCGAGAGGCTATAGGGTGTTAAGAAAACTACTCTTTATTCATTTCCTATCGTGCAGTGGTTGGTATACTAAGTTTCCATCTTCTATTCTCTCACAGATGGTGAGGACACGCACAGCTGATGTTCCAGACCCAGGAGGAGCTGCTCCCCCCATTGTTAGAGGCCGAGGCAGAGGCCGGGGGAGGGCACTGGCCCGAGGTAGGGGACGAGGGCATCCCAGAGCTATCCCAGTAGCGCCACCAGCAGATCCTTCGGGAGATCCTATCATTGAGGAGCAGGGCGAGGTGCCCGCAGCTGAGCCTACCCCAACGGACTTTATGATAGCATCGGGTTTCCAGGAGGTCATGGGTCGTGTACTACAGTTCATGGACACCATGACTCAAGCTTGTTTATTTCCAGCAGATCCAGCTACCTCACAGGTAGGAGGGGGAGCACATACCCCTACTGCTCAGGCTCCTAGTCATGCAGCTGTAGTGTATCAGACTCCGAGTGCACTACCCGCGGATGGGGCTCATCCAGTTGCTGCAGTGGTGCCCGCGCCCAGACCAGCTGCGGATGGTAACCCACAAAAATTACTGGATAGATAGACTAGACTTCACCCTCCTGTCTTCGCGGGTGAACGTCATGAGGATGCCCAGGAATTCATCGGTAGGTGCAGGGACAGACTGCACAACATGAGGATATTGGAGTCGCATGGAGTTGACTTCACTACTTTTCAGCTAGAGGGCAGGGCCTGTAGATGGTGGTATTCCTATGTTCTTGATAGGCCAGCAGGTTCTCCTCCCATCACTTGGGGTCAGTTCACACAGTTATTCTTGGACAGGTATATCCCATCCTCTGAGAGGGAAGAGCTGCGATATCAGTTTGAGCAGTTTCAGCAAGGTCAGATGTCTGTGACCGACTTTTAGGCGAGGTTTTATGCGTTATCTCGCCATGCATTGATGATACTTCCTACTGACGCAGAGAGGGTGCGGAGGTTCAATGTAGGGTTGAATTCTGGCATCAGGGCCAACATGGCCCGAGAGGTGGAGATGGGGACTCCTTATCAGCTAGTAGTGGAGATTGCTCGAAGGATTGAGGGCTACCGTCTGAGGGGTAGAGAGCAGATGCAGCAGGATAAGAGGGCTAGATTCTTCGGAGAGTTCAGAGGTGCCCTGGCTAGGGGTAGAGGTCAGTTTGAGAGGGGTCAGCCCAGCAAACCCCCATATTCAGCACCACCACCTACTCGGGGTGCTCCAGCGTGCCCCTATTTCAGTGCCATGCCAGAGAGTTCTTATCGCCCGCTAGCTATTAAGGGTTCCTCCAGTGGGTATTCCGGGTCCCCATGGTTCTTTTGGTTCCTATTTCAGTGCTATGCCGGAAAGTTCATACCGTCCACCGGCTATCCAGGCTTCTTCCAGTGGGTCTACGGGCCATCAGGGCAACAGGTCACTGCATCCCGGGGTTGTTTTGAGTGCGGAGACCTTGGTCATATGAGGGATACTGCCCCAGGCTTCGGGGCAAGGCATTACAGTAGGGTCAGCAGCCTATGATTTCAGCACCGGTTGCCCAGCCATCTAGAGGTGGGGGGCAGACTGGTAGAGGCCGTCCTAGAGGTGGACGCTAGACAGGGAGAGGTCAGCCAGCTACTGCTCAGTCAGGTAGGGGCCAGCCAGCTAGTGCTCCAGCTAGATTCTATGCCCTTCCGGCTAGGCTAGATGCATTGGCCTCAGATGCCGTCATCACATGTATTATTTTCGTCTGCAGTAGAGGTGCTTCGATATTATTTGATCTAGGGTCTACCTATTCATATGTATCATCTCTGTTTTCTCGTTTCCTGGTTACTTCTCCTAAGCCTTTGGGCACTCTTGTTCATGTGTCCACTCTTGTGGGTGATTCTGTGGTTGTGGATCGGATCTACCATTCCTGTATGGTCACATTCTGTGGTTTTGAGACTAGAACGGATCTCCTGTTGCTTGATATGATCAACTTTGAGATCATCCTGGGCATGGATTGGTTATCTCCATATCACGCCGTCCTAGATTGCCATGCCAAGATTATTACATTAGCGATGCCAGGGTTGCCAAGGTTGGAGTGGAAGGGTTCCACAATTGATACATCTAGTCGGGTTATCTCTTTCCTGAAGGCTCGGTATATGTTCAAGAAGGGGTGTTTGGATTATCTACCTTATGTTCGGGACACCACCACATAGTCTCCGATGATTGATTCAGTTCCAGTAGTCCGGGAGTTCGCCGATGTGTTTCCTTCTGATCTTCATGGCATGCCACCGTATTGTGATATTGATTTCTGTATTGATTTGGCTCTAGGCACCCAGCCTATATCTATCCCACCATACCGTATGGCTCCGAAAGAGTTGAAAGAGTTGAAGGAGCAGCTTGAGGAGTTGTTAGCAAAGGGGTTTGTTAGACCCAGTATATCACCTTGGGGTGCGCCAGTGTTATTCATGAAGAAAAAGGATGGGCCTGTGCGTATGTGCATTGATTACCGCCAATTGAACAAAGTCATCATCAAGAACAAGTATATGTTGCCTCATATCGATGATTTGTTTGACTAGTTGCAGGGTGTTCTCTAAGATCGACTTGAGGTCAGGGTATCATCAGCTAAAGATTCGGGACTCGGATGTACCGAAGACTGCATTCCGGACTAGGTATGGCCATTTTGAGTTTTTGGTAATGTCCTTTGGCTTGACTAATACCCCAGCAGCATTCATGGACTTGATGAATAGGGTGTTCAGGCCTTATATCGATTCCTTTGTCATCGTCTTCATTGATGACATCTTGATATACTCACGTAGCCTGGGGGAGAACGATCAGCATTTGAGAGTAGTGCTTCTGACCTTGAGAGAGCAAAAGCTATATGCTAAGTTCTCCAAGTGTGAGTTTTGGCTAGAGTCAGTGGCATTCTTGGGGCATGTTGTGTCAGTAGAGGGTATTAAGGTGGGTCCCAAGAAGATTGAGGCAGTTCAGAGTTGGCCACGTCCTACTTCAGTGACTGAGATCAAGAGTTTCCTGGGGTTAGCAGGCTATTACAGGCGATTTGTGCAAGGTTTTTCATCTGTTGCATCACCCCTGACTAGATTGACCCAGAAGGGTGCTCCTTTCCGTTGGTCCAATGATTGTGAGGCGAGCTTTCAGAAGCTCAAGACAGCCTTGACTACAGCAGTAGTTCTTGTGTTGCCTTCTGGTTTAGGGATATATATGGTATATTGCGACGCTTCGCGCATTGGATTGGGATGTGTATTGATGCATGATGGGTGAGTTATTGCATATGCGTCGTGTCAGTTGAAGATTCATGAGAAGAATTATCGTGTGCACGATTTGGAGTTGGCCGCGATTGTTCATGCTCTTAAGATATGGAGGCATTATCTGTATGGGGTGTCATGTGAGGTTTATACTGATCATCGTAGCTTACAACATTTGTTCAAGCAGAGGGATCTCAATTTGAGGCAGTGTAGATGGCTTGAGTTACTGAAGGATTATGACATCACCATTCTTTATCATCCGGGAAAGGCAAATGTGGTCGTGGATACCTTAAGCAAGAAAGCAGAGAGTGTGGGTAGCTTAGCATTCATTACAACAGAGGAGAGACCACTAGCTTTGGACATTCAGTCCTTGGCTAACATACTTATGAGGTTGGATATTTTAGAGCCCAGCCGAGTTCTTATGTGTGTTGTTGTTCAGTTTTCATTAGTGAGGCAGATCAAGGCCCGACAGTTCGATGATCTACATTTGGCAGTTCTTAAAGAGACAGTGCTTCAGGGTAGTGCCAAGGAGGTTTCCATTGGCGAGGATGGTGTTTTACGACTCCAAGGTTGCCTATGTGTTCCTAATGTTGATGGACTAAGGGAGAGGATACTAGAGGAGGCACACAGTTCGTGGTATTCCATTTATCCGGGTGCGACGAAGATGTATCGTGACTTGAGACAGCATTATTGGTGGCGGAGGATGAAGAAGGACATAGTGGAGTATCTGGCTAGGTGTTTGAATTTCCAGCAGGTTAAGTATGAGCACCAGAGGCCGGGTGGCCTACTTCAGCAGATGCCTATTCCAGAGTGGAAGTGGGAGCAGATTACTATGGACTTCGTAGTTGGGTTGCCCCGGACTTTGCAGAAGTTTGATGCAGTATGGGTCATAGTTGACAGGTTGACCAAGTCGGCACACTTTATTCCGGTTGTGACTACTTACACTTCAGAGAGATTGGCTCTGATTTACATTCAGGAGATAGTCCAGTTGCACGGTGTGCCTGTGTCCATCATATCAGATAGAGGCCCTCAGTTCACTTACCATTTCTGGAGAGTCGTTTAGAGTGAGTTGGGGACCCGGGTAGAGCTTAGCACAACATTCCATTCGCAGACCGACGGGCAGTTAGAGCGGACAGTTCAGATTTCGGAGGACATGCTTAGAGCGTGTGTGCTTGACTTTGGAGAATAGTGGGATCATTTCTTGCCCTTGGCAGAGTTTGCTTACAACAACAGCTATCAGTCCAGCATAGAGATGGCTCCATTCGAGGCTTTGTATGGTCGGCAGTGTCGTTCTCCTATCGGGTAGTTTGAGCCTGGTGAGGCTAAGTTATACGGTACAGACTTGGTGCAAGATGCCTTGGACAAGGTAAAGTTGATTCAGGAGAGGCTTCGCACAGCTCAGTCCAGACAGAAGAGTTACGTGGATCAAAAGGAGCGTGATGTATCATTCATAATTGGCGAGAAGGTCCTCTTGAAAGTATCGCCAATGAAGGGTGTTATGAGGTTCGGGAAGAAGGGCAAGCTGAGCCCAAGGTTTATTGGCCCATTTGAGGTGTTGAGGCGAGTTGGGGAGGTTGCTTACGAGCTTGCCTTACCCCCCAGTTTATCGGGAGTTCATCCAGTTTTTCATGTGTCTATGCTTCGGAGGTATCATGCCGACTTGTCCAATGTGTTGGACTTCAGTACTATTTAGCTGGATGAGAGTTTAGGTTATGAAGAGGATCCAGTTGCCATTGTTGATAGATAGGATTGCCAGTTAAGATCCAAGAGGATTTCAGTGATGAAGGTCTAGTTGAGGGGCCAACCAGTCGATGAGGCGACCTGGGAGTCTAGTTGAGGGGCCAACGAACGTTTGTTTAAGAGGTGGAGAATGTAACGACCCAACTGGTCGTTTTACTTTTTAGAACCCTGTCCCCCTAAATAAGACTTCCCATGCTTGCTTTAACTAATTTACGACCTGCGGGGATGGTTGGTTCGGGATTTGGAAGGGTTTGGGTTGAAATAGGCTCATTTGATTCCTTAAGATTTTCTTAAAAGTCTAAGTTTGACTTTGGTCAAAGTTTTTAGAAAACGGACCCGGAGGGTCCGTAGGAAAATATGGGACCTAGGCGTATGTCCGGAATCGAATTCCGAGGTCCCTAGCCCGAGTAATAAATTTTTATTAGAAATTGTTAAACTGAAATTTTAAGGATTTAAAGAAAATAACTAATGATTTATCATGTTGGTATCGGGCCCGTATATTGGTTCCGAAGCCCGATACAGGTCCAATATAACATTTTAGACTTGCCCACAAAATTTGGCGTCAATCCGAGTAGTTTAAGTACGTTTCGACAAGTTAGAAGTGAATTGAAGAACTTGAAGTTCATAAGTTTGATCCAATTGGTTTTAAGGGGTGATTCTTAGATTTAGCGTTGTTTCGGGCGTTCCGAAGGGTCGAGCGGGGGTCCGTTTCATGATTTTAGACTTGTTGGTATGTTCGGACGGGGCCCGGGGGCCCCGAGCATCAATCGGGCGAGGCTCGAGTGAATTTGGAAATTTTGGGAAGGAGCTGAAGCTCTAGCTATCTGTCATTACCACACCTGCGGTTGGTCAGCCGCAGGTGCGAGACCGCAGAAGCGGTCAACCTCTCACAGATGCGGCCTAGCAGCCCAGTTGAGATTCCGCAAATGAGGACTCCTTTCTGCAGATGCGGTGGGCGCAGGTGCAGCCCAGGACCGCAGATGCGGAAATCACTGAAGCAGTGAGCTTCATTTAATACGGGCTCCAGCCATTTTTGCCCATTTTGCACTCGTGTATTGGGCGATTTTGGAGCTCTTGAGAGAAGATTTCCTCCTAGCATCTTGAGGTAAGTTCATCCCCCTTATTTTTAAGTTTAATACTTGAATTTTGAGTGGATTAATACATAAAGATTAGGAAAAATCAATAGATAAGAGCAAAACCTAGGGTTTTGATAAGAGTTAGATTTAACCACGAAATTTGTTATGAAATGAATAACAAATCATATATTATTGACCCTTAGGTTACAAAGAACAACTTTCTTCGAAAAATTTCGGAATCCGGGCACGTGGGCCCAGGGTCGGATTTTAGGAAACTTGTGTTTAAGGTTGGAAAATTGCTTTAATAGTTAGAATGCGATCTTGTGAGCTTGTATTGACTAGTTCCTACCCCATTTAACTAGTTTTGGATCGTTTGGCTCCAAAATGAGAGTTCGGGCTCATTCTTGGTATTGGAAGTACACTTTGGAGTGAGGTAAGTCTCCTTTCTAACCTTGTAAGAGGGAATTGTCCTCATAGGTGTAATAATTGAATAAATTACCACTAAATGCAGGGGCTACGTACGCACTAGGTGACGAGACTTCGTACGTAGCTACTATTATGTTAATTGTCCGAATAGTTTAGTACCCGTATTATGATATATTTGCGAATGTTTATATATTTTCTTGCTAATGTGATCACTTAGGATATGCTAGAGAATTGGCTATGAACAAAAGTGAACATATGTACTTGTTTAACACTTGTATGAATTTTATTTGAATATAAATGCGCCTTCATGTGCTTTCTTGATGACAATTGATATTTGTGGATTGGGCCGATCGCCTCGGTAGAAATAGATGCATCTATGGTTCGTGCCATTCGACCCTCTGGTAGTGCACAATTTCTTTTTTTGTTGGATCGGGCCGTGGACCTCGGCATAATGTGCGCATGATATCTATGTGAAATCTTATTCATGACTTGCTTTGTTCAGTGTTTTGAAATGTAAATGGCTACCTGTGATATTGTTAAGGACATGACTTATTACTTCTTGCTACAAACTATAAATTAATTGTGACTTCCATGCTTAATATCACACTTTATTATATTATTTGACCTAGTAAGTATCAAGTTGACCTCTCGTTTCTACTTCTTCGAGATTTGATGGGATACTTACTGGGTACATATTGTTTATGTACTCATACTACACTTCTGTACTTAATTGTATAGGATCTGAGGCAGATACATCTGGATATCAGTTTGGTGCACATCCCTGATCAGAGTCCGAGACTTCCACGGTGAGCTGCTCCCTTCCTGTGCCGTTCAGCAGCTTGATGGAGTCTCTCTTTATTTTTGCTGTCTATTCTATTTTAGACAGTAGGATAGATTTATTCTTTTGTATATTCTTCTAGTTGCCCACAACTTGTGACATCAGGTCTTGGCACACACATTAGTAGACTATTTCTTTTGGGAATTGTATAACTATTTTGGGATACATTTCTGATTATCACTAGTTTTAACTTCTTTATTAGAAATCATAGTACTTGTTTGGTATAGTAAAGTGAACACTTAATTATACTTCCGCGTTGTCTTGCCTGACAATGGTGTTGGGGGCCATCATGACCTGTAATGGAAATGGGTCGTGACAACTTTTGTGCTTAGTCTATTTTAAATATTCTTGGTATAATGAGTTAGGAGAGTTGTTTAAAAAGGTCGTGTCTTTATGAAGTGTAATTTGATTGCTCAAGGACGAGCAATGGTTTAAGTGTGGGTGTTGATAATAGCCTATAATGGCGTATTTTAGTCGCTTATTACACTCTAAATTACTGCACTTTAATTGAGTTTGAGCTTTAATCGTTAGTGTTTTGCACTAATTGTTTATTTTATGCCTTGTAGGAGTGATTCCGAGCTATGTAAATATTTTAGAATAAATTCAAGTAATTTGGAGCTTTTAAGTCTGAGTAAAAGCCCAAAGAATTAAGCCGAGATCGTGTTCGAGGATCAATAGATGATAGTTAAGAACGAATCAAAGAATCGAGCGGGCATACAGCGTATTGTCTAGTAAAATGCACATAATATTTCGCTCAGAACTCCGTTTAGGCTCCAAAATATATCGTTAGAGAGCTATTTAAAAGAGCTACAACTTTAATGTTTTACATTTTCCCGAATTCCCACTACCGGGCGCATAGAGCAGCGCGGAGTGCACTGCGCCTGTGGAAATTTTCTATAGCCTGTCAAAATCAGCTCTCTAAAGTTCCCCACAAGTGCACCGCATGGCGCGTCTCCCCATGCGGCGCGCTTGTGCAAATTTTATAAAGCTAGAGTCCTATTTTGCGCAGGAAAAGATATTTCGTTTGGGCCCGACCCTATTTGGTATAAATATATGTAAAAACGCTATTTTGATGACTGGGACAGACTTTGACACACTTTAGGCCTAGGGAGAGCACGGAGCCGCCGTGGAGACCAGAGATTGGACCTAAGGAGGCAAGAACACACTAGGAGCAAGGCGGAGAATTCTTCTACGAGTTTTTCACTTTCTTCTTCCTATTTTCATTATTGGTTATGAATTCTAGTATTGTTGTTATGCATACTATTATGAATAGCTAATTTGTTATCTAGGGTTTTGATGGAACCTATTGGAGGATGATTTTCATGTTACGTTAATATAGATTTGCCATAGTATTTTCTCTATTTGTTCAACTGCGTTATTATTATGGTTGGTTGAAGAGCTCTCAATCGAGTGTACCTATTTAGTGCGTATTACTTGGGAGAGAATGCATATTTAGGTAGTTGTTGAACAACATCACTCTAACGTATATGAGGGATCAATACGAAGGGTTTAAAGGTGAGATTAGGGATAACGAAACCTTGGTACGATCCGAGTGAGCCATACTTAATACCAACTAACATAATTCGGGAGAATATATCTAGTAAATTGTGGTAGTTACTCGAGAGAAAATTACGACACTCAGAGCGCTCATGATCGGTAGAGAAGACTTAGGTAAATTTATAGAAAACGTAGCGGAAAGGATTCCCACAATGGGGTAAACATAACTCTAAACCTTCTTAATCTTGACTCCAATCCTTATCCTTGTTAATTGATAGTTTTATTGCTTTCTAGTATTTGTTAGCTAATTAGATAAAAGTAAATATTATAATCTTTATAATTAGAAAATTGTTTGGACTTGTGTTTCTTAGCGATATTGAACAATTGTAGTTAAGCCTTAATTGTCTATGGAATTCGATTCCGGACTTTTAAACTGGATTATATTTTCAACGACCGCTTAGTCCTTTTTATAAGGCATAGTTGGGCGTGATCAATTATTATGCTGACGTTTCATTTAGCTATTTTAGACAGATCTAACCAACCTCGTTTTTGCATGCAGAAAAATTAAAGCAGACTTTCATTTATTATATATGAGGCGAAACTACTACTTGAATTGTGCAATTAGTAAAAACAAAAGGAAACAATAATAATATAAATTTATTATAGTCATGGCAAAATGACTAAAAATAAACCATAGCTACTCGGCGTCCTGATCATGTGCAAAGTAAAGTTATTTTATATCAGAAGAAAAATCTATATCTTAACTGAGTTAGCTAATCTTTAGGTGCAAGATTTCACCTTTAAATGATGTTAGAACTTAGGTCTCAGAATCCATATGTAAATCTCTTGAAATTATAGGTAGAATCATAATCTCATGTATAAGTTGGACATATTCTTCTAAGATAAGAAAACAATTTTGTCATTTAAAAAGGAAAAAAATCTACTATGAGATCAAACCAATAGTCATCTCAAGATGACTAAAAAGTAGCAAATATAGAGTGAGTTCAAACCTCTAAAAAAAAAAAAGACTCCAAAGCAGCTAAAACAAACTGCATATAGAAGACCTAAAAGAAAAAAAGAATATCTTAATTACATATTTACATATATAATCACATTCTCAATCAAAGTGAATACATGTCGATCCAATAACCATCATATTAGCAATACTTTTAGTAGTATATCCGCATACCTCATTATTAAGTGAAAATAGGTCTAAAATCTTAATGACCATTACGGTTGCTTGTGGCCAAGACAAGTGATTTTTGTACGAGAAGATAGCAGTTTGTTCCTTTAGCATATGACATGGCAAAAGCTGGCGAACAAAAGAAAATAAAACTTGCTATATTTTTTCTTCCAAGCTTGACAATTAATTCAATTAGTAGTAACTAAAACTTTAAAACTGATGCAAGTGCGGGGTAGACAATAAAAGAATGAGAGAAGAGACACGTCAAAATGGTTAAAACAAATTTTGAAGTCGGTGAAATGTTTCGACTCATGCAATCTATACCAAAGTTTTAATAGAATTTAAGTATCACCAAATTTGAGTTGGTCCTAATACGATGTATCTACTTTATTGTTTTCAAAAGGGTAATTTTCTATTTTGTATTCTATTTTAATTGAAATTATTCACTTGTATAGGAACTCTTAGGAAATAGATTGAGTTTAAAGAATAAAATGGTCGCTTATTTTTTATGGGTATTTTGGTAATTCAATTCTCAACGTTAGACTTCACACTTTCATAGTATTATGATATGATGATATGATACATAAAACAAAGACCTAGACAAGGTGATGTAGCACTCTCTATGGGCATCAAATGTATTTTTCCTTTTTCTCAATTTTTTTTGGCCTTTCTCCCATTTTCCTTTCTGTGTCTATCTCAAAAAATTCAATGGTCACTTCTTAAAATTGTAACGGTTAGCACATTAATTAAAACTGAAATGTCACACCTTTAATTCTATTAACTACACAATTCCTCTCTTCCCTAACCGTTTCTACAAGAAATGCTTGCACATTTCATTATCTATCTACTTTATTATTTTTAAAGGGGTAATTTACTATTTTGTATTGTTTTAGTTGAAACTATTCACTTGTATAGGAATTCTTGCAACCTCATTAAAGAAGGAATTATTTTTGAGATATTCTTCTTTCAGAATCTTTAAAATATTTGGGTAAGTATTATTTATGAAAGAGAAAAAATATTATGGAAGAGAGAGGGAAAAGGAAATGTATTAAAAGTGTATTGATGTTGAGGGATCCCTTAGTTAATGGACTTTACAACATGAAAGTGCTAAAAATATAAAAAAAAATGTCATTTTTGGAATAAACAAAGATTACTATCATTTATGAGAATAATTTTAAAAAAAGGAGCAACCATGTAAAAATCTCTTAATATAAAATTTAAAAAAAAAAACCCACTTAGGCCCACGCCCCGTTCCGTTAGTTAGTGGGACGGGATGGGCCAATGGATTGTCCCGTTATCCCAACCCGGATAAGGCTCGATCCCTTTTAGAGAAAATTATCCTCTATAGTCCCTCAAAATTTTAATAGCCTATGTTTTTTTTACTTACACAAAATGGCCATTCGGCCCAAACATATTACATCTAATAGCCCGCATTGGCTATTTTGTATATTTTTTGTATAGTGACAATCTATTTTATATATTTTTTATATAATGACAGTCTATTTTGTATATTTGTTGTATAGTGACAGTCTATTTTGTATAGTGACAGTCTATTTTGTCTAATGACAGTCTATTTTGTATAGTAACATTTATTTAGTATATATTTTATATAGTGACAGTCTATTTTGTATATATTTTGTATAGCGATAGTCTATTGTATATAAATTGTATAGAGATAGTCTATTTAGTATATTTTTGTATAGTGACAGTCTATTTTGTATATATTTTATATAGTGACATTATATTTTGTATATTTTTTTGTATAGTAACAGTCTATTTTTATATATATTTTGTATAATAACAGTCTATTATATGTAAATTGTATAATGATAGTCTATTTCGTATAATTCCCTTACACTTCCATGTTTTCCCATTAGGGACCCATTAAATCTCATAAACACAAACTCCAGACAAACACGGCAGAATTCTAAACTCATGCGGCCCACAATCCAAAAAGGAATTTAAGTTCTATAAATTAATATAATTACATATAAATTTTAGAGACTTTTTCCTTCCTATACCATATATGAAACCTTATTACTAAAAATATGCATAGTTTCATATTTACCCGCCATGTTCACAGTTTTTCAACAATTATTATTATACCATTCATTAAATACTAATTGTTAGGAGTTGATTCCTTCCTAATTAGGCGTGCTACAAATCAGGAATAGAATATTCTAATTGATTTAGCGACCTTCAGATCAAATTTGAAACGCAAATCCTATATCTTCAATTTAAAATCAAATTGCATAGACTCTTTTCTGCAACAACTCCGTTCTTCGATATTTTTCCTTAAGTCACAAATCAAAAAAAGACAAAATCGTCAACAAATTCGAATCAAATTGTAGAAATCAGTTCTGCAAAAGCTCAGTTGTCTCTCTGCATCGCTCTCTATTTCTCAATTTCAAATTTCAGTAATACAAAGCAAATGAAAAGAGAGGAGCAATTCCACCATTGACAGCCATTAAAAAGCTTGAAAACTTTGAATTCAAATTTGGGTTTTCAAAAATCATTATTTGTTTGGATTGGGTGTTGTTGAAAATAATCGGGAATATGGTTTGGAGTTTATATCTCAATTTTGAGGGGTTTTGGTGAAGATTAGACTTGGTTTTGACTGAATTTCAGATTGAAACTCGAAGAAGAAGAAGAAGAAGAAGAAGACATATTGCAGAAATTGTAGATAAATTGTAGATTATTTGTATTCTGATTGTAGATGCTTTATTTTCTGTTTTCACAAATAAAAAAATGCTAAAACTTCTACAAATCTTCTGAAAAATGCAATTATGTCAAAAATCCCAATTATGCTACAATTGAATGGGAATTAGGATATAAAAATTCAATATACCCATTTTGTAGATATTTTGTAGATAAATTGTAGATTATTTGTATTCTAATTGTAGATGCTTTATTTTCTGTTTTCACAAATCAAAAACGACTAAAACTTCTACAAATCTTCTGCAAAAAATACAATTATGTCGAAAATCCCAATTAAACTACAATCGAATGGGAATTGGGATATAAAAATTTAATGTACCCAGTTTGTAGATATTTTGTAGATGAATTGTAGATTATTTGTATCTGATTGTAGATGCATTGTTTTCTGTTTTCACAAATCAAAAACAACTAAAACTTCTACAAATCTTCTGCAAAAAACGCAATTATGTTGAAAATTCCAATTAAGCTACAATCGAATGGGAATTGGGATATTAAAATTCAATATACCCAGTTTGTAGATATTTTGTAGATGAATTGTAAATTATTTGTATTCTCAATGTAGAGTAACAGAAAATTCAAATCAGGTGCTGATTGAAGTTAAAACACGAGCTTCTTTGTCTTTATTTTTTTGGGAAATAAAGTATTGGTAATTGACTGCAGTTCACAAGATTTTCACCAGGAACTTGAATCTCATAATCAATCAATTAGACCAGCTCAAGTTCTTTGGTAGGACTATACGAAGAAATTAACTTATTGATATCCAGTGTTTGACGCAATTCAGTGATTTAACCTTAAAAACGCATTTCCTTTCCTTCAAGTGATTTTTAAAGATCTGAAATACTCATTAAAATTAGTCAATTAATAATATTTTTGAATCTCATTACTCAATCAATTAGACCAGCTCAAGTTCTTTGGTAGGACTATACGAATAAATTAACTTATTGATATCCAGTGTTTGACGCAATTCAGTGATTTAACCTTAAAAACGTACTTCCTTTCCTGCAAGTGATTTGTAAAGGTAATTGACTGCAGTAACCAAGAACTTGAATGATTGCTGCTCCTAATTGCAATGTAAGATTTAAGTGTTTCTACATCAATATGCTGTAAATCTATGTTTCCATAATCATAAGTTTATATGTTTAATAACAGTACATAAACGTGGGTGAGGGTGAGGGTGAGGGTGAGGGTGAGGGAGAGAGAGAGAGAAACGTGGGAGGGGTGGGATATACGGTACCTTGAATTAAGGAGGGATATACGCTGCATTAATTGTACCCTTAAAATACACTATGGTATAGAATTGGTAATTTGATATACTAAGTGTAATTAAGTCAAACCTTAAACATTAAGAGTAATAAGTTTTCTATGTGGCATACGAATGTAAAAATTCCTAAATTTTAACCATTGCTGTTAGTGTAAAGATTGGTGGTTCAACATTGGAAAATTAATACACAGTTGTTGATAAGTTCAGATGATGCAAGTTAGTAGTAAGCATGAGTTTTTCACTTACTCTCAAAATTAAAGAATACAAACGGTCTCTAACCAAAGAGCAATATGCTCTTATTTTGGGAAAAAAACAATTGCTAAAGGATACAGAGGAAAATTAAATACCCAAATTAAAGACAATTCTCAAAAGAAAAAATTATAAAACCGCCCTAAGACTTACACAACTTCACCAACGTACTTAAAACAATTGGATACATTTTAAATAAAAGTTGAAACTCAACATAAAGCAAACTTCAAAATCTTAAAATAATAATCTCTCAAAGTATTGGATTTGAAATAAGAGATTATGTAAGCTACTGCATAAAAATAGGGTCGAGGGCCCTAGAAGCCGCTGGAAAGCGGATGGCTAGCGAATTTTAGTTGCCGGATTTTATGGCTACCGGATGATATTACTTTCTAGCGGATGGCTAGAAATGAATTTTGCTCTCCCTTTTATCCCTTTATGTTTTGCCCGTTTCGTTCCGGTAAATCGTCCCGTCCGCTATACATGAAATCAGCAATACCTGCTCTTCGTTCAACTTTTTCTTTTGGTTATATATAGCAAAATGAAAGGTATCAGCTAATGTTAAATATAATATACGTACTTTTTAAGACCTGCAAAAGCAGTAGAAATTTTGGGTAATGAAAACTGAATCTTTAATCCTCCTGATTGAAGCTAAAAGGAGCAAGACGTGAACTGTACTCACCAACAAATACTTTACGAATTACTAACCAATTAAATTCAATATAGTTTGCATTGATGAAGTTGGAAAACTAATTCAAAGTTGTAGTAGGAAACATTAGTTATTTAGGATTTGGTTTATTTTAATTCATATCTAAATAGGATTTGCAGTTAGAATAAATATAGTAATAGGCTTTCCCACTACTAGAAAATGGCATATTTCCGATGGCCAAAACGGTCGGAATTTGATCGGAAATCACGTATTTCCGACAACTTTCGGACCGAAATTGGTCGGTCGGAAAAATGTTGGTCGGAAAATAATTTCCGATCGAATCTGTCGGTGATTTCTGACCAAAGTGGTCACAAATTTCAAAAAGGTCAGACAACCAAATAATTCACATTTTCGACTAAAGTAATCAGAATTTACCGACTGAATCGGTCGTAATAATACAAGTAAAATTAATAATTAAAAATTAAATTTTATTTAATTTCCGACGGAATCCGTCGAAAACTATTGAATATTAATATTTTTTGAATTTCCGACCGAATCAGTCTGAAATTAATAATTTAAAATTAAATTTTATTTAATTTCCGATGGAATCCGTCGAAAATTTCTGAATATTAATTTATTATTTTACATTTCCGACCGAATCAGTCAAAAATCTGAGAATTTATGGTTAAATCTGGGGAGCTGTTCGACCGTTTCCGTCGGAATTCAGTCGGAATTTTGTATAAAACTGGACAGAATCTGCCCAATTTCGAGCTACACCACCTGTCAAACTATCACAAACAAAAAACCAACCAACAATACATTAAGAATAATCTAAACAAATGATACATTAATACATTAACACAATCTAAATTAACAATACATTAACAAATTCTAAACCAACAATGCCAACCATTAACACAACTTAAACCAACAATACCAACCTAAAACCTAACAATTTTAGGCATAAAAACATCCAAATAGTAGCCCATATTCAAGTTTAAAAGTAGTACATAAAGTTGTCTCTCACAATTAAGTTTACCAATCAACCAAAACATCACAACTAAACTACTACACATCAGATACAGTGTGTTCATCCTCATCATCAGATAAATCATGCCCATGTTTACACATGAATTTTTGCATCTTAACAAATGTTCCGTATTGGGAGTCCAATTGTTGCTTCAATTCATGAATTTCATTTCTCATATCTTCCATTTGTTCTTGATTTTGAGGAGAAAAAGAATTGGCTAAGAGTGGGTTTGGATGACCTGTAGGTCGATGTACTCCTAGTCCGTAGACTCTGCCTTTGTTTTCTCTACCCGCTACCTCTGTCAACAATGAAACCATATCATCTGGTGTTGGTTGAGTTGAAGGAGGCTGAGTTTGTTGCTATGCTTCCAACCTTTTATGATAATCTTCCTGAAATGAAAAACATAACTATTATGTAAACAAACTAATATTAATAAACCATAAATAATTATGACGTTAGAATTTTATCTATGCGTTTGACGCACGCATCTCCACCCAGTGTTCTCTTGTACCATCCTTCTTCTTTTTCTTATGCAACTCCTCGAAGACCTCAGCGTGACTCATATCTCACCCTTTTCCTTTTCCTTCATAAGAAAAAGTATGAGTTAGACTTTACAAACGTAAAATTCTATATGTAAAACTAAGAAATTTTTTATAAATAATTACCATTCTTAGTTTATGGGCCTCAAAAGTAATCGAACCTCCTGTGTGCAACGAGCTACCTTTTTTAGAGGCACGGTTTGCCTTTGCTTGTTCACTCTTTACCTTCCATTATGGGGTATTCCATTTCTCAAGAAGTTTATCCCAAACATCTTCTCTTAACCAGTCCGACATTTTACTGGAATTCCGAGCAACGCACATAGTATCTTTAATCCTTATAGCAACTTTCTTCTCGAAAATACTATTTATTGCATTTTGATGCTGAGGATGCCATGTACACCTTGTCTACAATATAAAAAAATAATATTAAATGAAGACAATAATTATTAAATAAATATAATTAATTTTTACCCTAAATTGATTCCACATTTGCTCTCTGATGTTGTACGGTATCTTTCTCCAAGAAATCCACGGCTCATGATAATTTGGCTTCATAGAATCTGTAACCAAATGTGTAGTTTGAAAGGATGGCAAAAACCTGAATTAAAGTTAACATATATATAATTAATAAACATCTTTTAATTGCAAATAAATATTCCTTAATGTTAACATATCTAAAAGTACATTCAAAACATAAAAATTTGTATAAGAACCTTCTTACCCATCCTTGTGGGGGACGATTATCAATCGATTATAATGTTTCTTGGTTCACTAGCAAACTCGGGGAACACCCTATTAAAATGCTTCCATGCTTCTCCATCTGACGGATGGCAGAGTATACCAGGTGGCCTTCTATGTTCGTAGTGCCATCTCATATGAGGAGCAGAGCTTATTGATGCATACAACCTCTTTAACCTAGGTATAAGAGGTAAGTAATGCATCACTTTAACTGGAACTTTCTTTTTTGTATTGGCATTTGTGACTGATCGGTGCCAACCCTACACCACTACAAAGTGGCGAGAGCGGTCGAAACAGCTTTTACCCGAGATGGTTGGGATCGAATCCACAGGGAGCTAAAAGTGGGAATTGGATTCCTATCTAAACTAGAAATGCGTAGTGCTCTTAATTACTCTTCCAATCATCTTTTGGTTGGTTATTACTTCTAATATTTATGCTAATGATAAGCTAAATTAAACTAAGAATGATTGCTTGTAAGGTTTTCTAAATAGTTAAAGAGGCACTAGGGAAGTGACTTTCTCCTAGGTGAATACTTGACGAGATCTAACGCCTAAGACAAAGACGTTATGTTGGGGATTGTGATATAGCCAATGCACGAAATTACTCACTCTATACATTTAGGTAGCTTGAGTGACTTTGCCCTAATTGACTTTCTCAAGACCAATTGAGTGTCAAAATTGTGCAAGCAATATAGGCTCAAGTCGGGTATTACTATCTCTAAGTTTAACCCTTTAATTGGGGCTATCAATCTCTTGATTACACTCCAATTCCTTGTTGGACTGATTTTCCTAGACTCAAACTCTCTTTCTCAAGAAGAGCCCAAGTCAAATAGGCACAAATTAGTGTTTGCAACCACTAATTCAACATGAAAAACACAAATCAGTCCAAATATCATCTACCCATAAACATCTAAACCTTAAATCAAAAGACCCATCAAATACCCACATTAGGGTTGAGCCACAACCCTAGCTAATGGGTCTAGCTACTCATGATAATGGAAGAAAACAGAGAAATAGATGAAGAATAACCCATATGATTTAATTACAAACTAAGATAAAGAAAATTCAGTGTTAATCTAGCTACAAATTACTCAAAATGGACACAAAATGCCGTTCACGTGCTCTGGTCTCTAATAGATTACAAAAAATACCCTAAAATGTGAAAAGAAAGTATTTATACTAGGTCGAATTTTATGGACAAAAATACCCATGACGAGGTATTGCGGTCCGCATAAAATGCACCGCGGACCGCAATGAGGCTTCTTGGCTTGATTAATCATTCTCTAAATCTGGCCACCCCGGGCCGCATAAAATACATCGCGGCCGTGGTGGCTTCAACTGCAGTCCGCACAAAAAAGACCGCGGACCGCATTGGCTTCCAACAGTTGAAATCCCAACTCTCTGAATCTCTGCTCCGCGGACCGCATAAACTCGATTGCGGCCACGGTGAGGCTATTGTGGTCCACACAAAATGGTTTGCAGCCGCAATGCTTGAGCTTCCAAAATTGCACTTCTCTGAATCTCCTCACCGCGGACCGCACTAAAGGATTGCGGCCGTGATGGGTCTGTTGAAATTATGCTTTGACTTGTTCTTGGTACTTGTGCATGTTTCACTCTTTTTTGAGCTGGTTTTGACTAATTGTCACCTTTTTTACCAAACCCTTTAAACAAGTACAACATGTAACTTTTGGGACTATTTTGTATACGATTTTAATCAAAGTTCAAGTAAAAAGGAGTGTAAAATGAACTATAATCCCTAGTTATCAACTCTCCCAAACTTAAGCTTTTGCTTGTCCTCAAACAAACAAAATAAGACTCACCTCCTCAAGAGTAAATCCAAGAAAATATAGCTGACCTAAAGTGACCTCATCTAGCATCAATTGGGACTAACAATTGCCCTCAATTCAAATGAATCATTAACAATATTTGACCTTCTAAGCACCATGGTTTTAGTGCGACACAAGAGCATCAAGAGTTGACTAAACCCATCAAAGAAACTCTTTCTACTACTTTGGTCATTATGGAACCCAAACTCATACTCCTCAACTCTCCTTAATCAAACCTCACTTTTAGGTTGTAGCACTCAGAACAAGGATTGTGGAAAACATACTCATCTCTCTCAAAGACAGGGCCACAAGTCCGGTTCTAAGTACCATAAGCTTGCCCCTTATGTGAGTCACCACTAATGTAAGCTTCATTCAACTCAAGATAATATAGGGTGTTTGTGGAGATATAGTGAAGACTTTTGGTTCAGCGTAGGAAATAGTTGGTCTAGGTAGGTTCCATCTTCCCTTAAGTACTTCATTTGCTTCATTTTGGCACACATTCTCTTGACTTTTTGAGTCATTAACTTCTATCTTAAGGGTTAGAGAGACACACTGTCACTCTTTCTTGTTCATTTCAAACCTTTTTCTCCTTTCTCAACTTTCCACACCTTTCATCTCTTTATTTTTATTGAATCCCTTCATTTCATTTTTTTACATTGATCATTCTTTTTGACTTTTTGATTTTCTTTCTTTTTCATTGCCTTTCCTTTTCTTTATTTTGTATCTTTTACCACTTTGTTGCATTCCTCGTCTCTCCCCCCAAACTTATGCTTTTGCCTTGTGCTAAGAAAAGATCGAGTGCCAAGAGAGGGTATTTTTAGAATGGGTAAATGCTTGTATCGTGGGGTTTTTAAAGAAAAAGGTCTATGGCTCAAAAGGGGTGACTAGGGATATTATCATTGGTAGGTTATGGAAGTTTTCAAGATATCATTCGGATCAAGGAGAGCCTATAATCACATCTCAAGTCAAACTACACTTAGAATTTCGCCTAAACAACCATTCAGGGCAAGTTCTAGACTAATGGCTCGAGACTTGGACTTGCAGTTCAAATTCTCACCACATAAGCTATATGATCGCTAAAGAGACAGAGTCGGGGGCCCACAACAATCTTAGCTAAGATTTGAGCAACACAATGGTCCCAAAATACCACGTGATGATTATCGGCCAACACAAGATTCTCAAGGTCACAACTTTCACCATCCTATACACAACAATTTATCTTTGACCATAGGATCAAAGGTCACAACTTTCACTTGTTAGGCCCAAGTGAAGCTTTGCTTGAGGCACCATTACTCACTAGCTACTATTTACACAAAAAGAAAAAGAAAACAGACTCAAACCCTTAAAAAAGTTGTCATGCCATCCATCATCGGGAAGAGCCACCGGGTTCACACAAATTCCACATTTGGAAAGAACCGTGACATTAAGAAAACCAAAGGCTTATTGAACACAAAACTCAAAATAAGAAGCTATGAAAGAAAAAATGTGGAAAGTAGAATGAATATGTACAAGAGGGGATTTAGATGAATATATATAAGGGGGAATGAATATATACATCAGAAAGTAACTTTATATACAGACCAAAGTTGCAAAGTATGAAAAGTGAACTAAAATGGTAAAATTATGTACATACCAAAAGTAAAAAGAAAGCATAATAAAAAATAATAGTGTCATATATACAACCCAATATCATCAAAATAGGGCTATCCCCTTAAATGAGATCTAGCATTGTCCTTAATGCTATCTAACCAAAATAAGATCAATAAAAGATAGAGCGTAAAGAGAAACTCCCTATTGGCCCTCTGTCTGCATATGATCATGAGCCTGGGTCCCTGGGTCCTCGGACTGCTCGGGAACCTATGACTGGATCCCTATAACCTGTGTCTGCACTAGGTCCTGGGCCTTCACAGGGGCCTGAGGCTGGCTAGAGGAACCTCCATACGGGTCCTCCAACTCAATCACAATATCATCAGCACGGGAAATCACCCTCTTCCTCTTTGCTGGCCTCTCCACCTCTTGCTCCGGCTCAGGCTAGGCTGCTAGAGCCGGGTCATGCAATAAATCCTCCAAGGGCAAGTGATCAGCTTTCAATTTCTCTACCTCCACCCTCAACTCTTTCACCGACTCCTTTGATGCCCGAGTCTTTCTCAACTTCTTTGTTTCTTTGGTGAGCTCCTTCAATGTTTTTCCATGTGTACCGACAGCCTCCAATATCAACTGTTGGTTCTCTAGGAGCTTCTTCTGTTTGTCCAGAAGCTCTTTGAGAGTATCCTCCACTGACTGTAAGACCTGTGGCTGAGGGGTACCGACTGGGCTGCCACCAAGGTAGAAAGTACAAACTGCTTAGAAGTGGTTGCCTGTATCTAGTTGTTGATACTGGCAAGGGTCTGGTTTAGTCGGTGGGCAGTCAATGGGTAGGCTGAAGAGGAGGGGATATCTGGGGCAGTGGTAGTAGAGGGACCTGAGGCCATATCTGGGGTAGTTGAAGAAGGCTGGGTAGGAGCTACTACTACTACTGGCTCTTCAGACTAGCCAGTAGAAGCAGTGGATTTGCTTTTAAGATCTTTGCCTTTGGGGTTGTCATCACCCTGTAGGCTGTGCCAGGAAAAGGGTGCCTTCGGTTTCACCTCACATCAAATCTCCTTTTTTCTACATCCTGATCCTCAAAGTACATAGTCAGGAAATTTTGGAAGGGGTATGATCTGTCACCTTCGTTGACCACCCGTGTAATTACCCTGGACATAACATTTCTGATGTTAATCAGGTACCCCGCCATGATAGAAGCTACCAAAAATGCCCGGGAGATAGGAAGAGAGTTCTCATAAGTGGTGGGGTCTAGCCTGCTGCAATCAAATGTCTCCCACCCTTTTGCCTCGAAGTTCAGGGTTCTCCTCAATATTTTGACTCCCGTTGTCAACCATGCTGGGGTAGTACCTGGGATTGCCAAGTACTCTGCTAACCACGGACGGGCATCCTCCCCCAAAACTACCTTTTCTAAGTATAATGCTTCATCCTCCTCTGGAAAGCCCAGGTAGTCACTGATTGTTTTCCCATCAAACTTTACTTTCAAATTTTGCACCTTGGTCACTGTAATGCCCTTTTTGATGTGGGCAACATTAGTATAAAACTCCTTCACCAAGTGCTCATTTGCATCCTCAACATTTCTTGTGAAATAATCCCAACCCGACCTCACTCTAAATTGCCTCTGCACATTTGGGTTGTGCGGCAAAAGATTCTTGTCAATGAATCTCCGTTCAAGTATCAACTTCCTCTCGGGCCACCATTCTATGAATTTGTGGTATGCCAATTCACTAACAAACCTATCTTGCCAAAGGTTTTCTGGTTCTAACTGCCCTTCCTACTTGGGGCTCAACCCCTCCTTCTTCTTCTTCTTCTATGGGATCCTCACCGGCTGTTGAAATTGTAGGTGAGGTGGAAGAAACATCATCACCGCTCTTAGTTGAGCCCTCATATGACTTAGAAGAAATTGCCACTGAAGCTTGAGCAGTAGGAGTGCCCGGAGGTGTATCTCTCAATTTTCGCCTTTCTGACCAGTCAGGAACATACTCCGGCACTGACTCGGAGTCGGACGCCTCCAGGGAGGGCACATACTCACTTCCCAAATGGGAAGCAGCTTTATCGCAGTCCTTATTGACTTTGTGGTATCTTTGATTGCTTGCCGGACTTGTGGGGTCAATTTGATCTTGCCTAGTCCCCTACCCGGGAGGACTCTTCTTTTCCCTTTTGTTTTCCACCACCGCCTCATAATTTAACCATTTTCTGCAAGTGGAATTCAATTGAAGCTTGTTAGTATTAGAAGAATAAGTGAATGACATAATTGCAGGAAATAGAAGAAAATAGTTGTAGATAGTAGATTGCGGTCCGCACAAAATACAGTGCTGCCGCAAAGGGACCACCGCGGACCGCACAAAATAGCATCGCAGACCGCATTGAGGTGGGGGTCAGACTACCCACTCTCTGATAAAGGTCACCGCGGACCGCACAAAATGGTACCGCGGTCCGCATTAAGGCACAGCAGACTGCAGAAAATCCACCGCGGCCGCAATCCTCAATTTTTAACTTGCTGAAGTTTCACCATTGCAGTCCGCACAAAATGGCATTGCGGACCGCGGAGAAGCACCGTGGACCGCGGTAAGCCACAAGCAGTAATACCAACCTAGGGTTTTAATTTTTCGTCTCATTTTTAGCCTAAAATCACATATTATTGATCCCCTAGGTATTTAATCCACATTCTTCACTAACTAACCCTAACCTAAACATTATTAAGCAAATATACGCTACAAATTTAAAGAAAAAGGGAAGAAGAAGAACTACAACTAACTAATCAAAAGAAAACAACACAAAGTTAAAAACTAAGAAAAAAATTAAAATTATTAGTAGTGAGATGCAACACAGATGATTGAGAAACAGATTTGAATTTATGCAATTAGGGCTTGGATGAACAGTACTTTTTTTTTTACTATTGAGAGTAAATGATTGAAAAGTTTTAAATGAGGGCATGAGGTCCTATTTATAGAAAAAGAACATGGGACCCACTGTACCTACCCACCATGGACCGCACAAAATGGCACCGCGGTCCGCGGTACTCAGAAACATGAAGCACTAGGGAGACATCCACTGCGGACCGCAAGAAATGCTGTGCGGCCGCAGTGGTCCACCGCGGACCGTATAAATTACATTGCGGCCGCGGTGGTAACTTCAGAGAACCCCCATTCTTTACCAAACAACTTTGCGAACCACATTGAAATGTTTCCCCCGCACTAAGGCCTTTGTGGGCGTAAGAAATGCAATGCGGCCGCTGTGCAAACTTCAGAGAGTGCACATTTTTCCCAACTTGATCCTGCACTATATCAAAACAATCCTACACACATCTCATAACCAGTTAGTCCAAAAGCAAATCCTATACTACAAAGAAAATCAAAGAAAAACAAAAAGAAAGACACATGGGTTGCCTCCCAAGAAGCGCCTGATTTAACGTCGCAACACGAGGCAGGTTACCATCAAATCACTTTAGATGGAGCAGTGCCACCACGTGGCTGTCATCAATTTTGCCCGGTAGTGCTTGACCCTGTGCCCATTAACTCTGAAAACCTCCCCATTTTTGTTCTTCAAGTCAAGTGCACCAAATGGAGTCACAAACACCACTTCAAAAGGTCTACTCCATTTCAACTTAAGCTTTCCCGGAAATAGACGTAACCGAGAATTGAACAAGAGAACCAAATCACCCACTTTGAACTCTTTACCACGAGTATACTTATCATGAAGGTACTTCATCTTGTCCTTATACAAGGACGAACTGTAGTAGGCATGGAATCAGAATTCATCAAGTTCATTAAGCTGCTCCACACGAAGATTTGCTGCCACATCCCATTCAAGATTCAGCTTCCTCAAAGCCTAGATGGCCTTGTGCTCTAACTCAACCGGTAGATGGCAAGCTTTCCCAAACACCAACCGATACGGAGACATACCAATCAGAGTCTTGTAAGCAGTCCTATAAGCCCATAGAGCATCATCCAACTTCTTTGACCAATCGGTCCTATTTGCATTGACCATCTTTGACAATATACTTTTGATTTCCCTGTTTGAGACTTCAACTTGACCACTCTCCTGAGGATGATAAGGAGTAGAAACTTTGTGATTGACACCATACTTTTCAAGAAAAGTGTCAATAGCTCGATAACAAAAATGAGACCCCCATCACTTATGATTGCTCGAGGAGTGCCAAACCTAGTAAAAATGCTCTTTTTGAGAAATGCAATAACACTCCGGGCCTCATTGTTGGGAAAAGCTACGGCTTCAACCCATTTTGAAACATAGTCGACTTCCACTAGAATGTATGTGTTCCCACACGAGCTAATAAATGGGCCCATGAAATAAATGCCCCATACATAAAAAATATCAACTTCAAGAATGGTATTTAGAGGCATCTCATGTTTCTTCAAAATTCCACCCGCTCTTTGACATTCGTCGCATCTCTTTACAAGTTTACTTACATCTTTGTACAAAGTTAGCCAATAAAACCCACAATTAAGAACTTTTGAAGCCATCTTCGCCCTGCCATGATGGCCACCATAGGGAGAGGAATGACAAGCCTCTAAGATACTCAATTGCTCCTCCTCTGGGACACACCTTCAGATCACACCATCCGTGCAGATCATTAACAAGTAGAGCTCATCCCAATAGAAGTTCAAACTATCCCATTTGAATTTCTTCCTTTGGTTAGAAAAGAGCGCACATGGGATTATACCAGTCACTAGGAAATTAGCAACGTCCGCAAACCATGGCATACCATTCACCGACACATAAAGGAGTTTCTCATCGGGAAATGAATCATTGATCTCTAGGCCATCACGAGGCCTCCCCTCCCCCTCCAAGAGGGACAAGTGGTCCGCCACTTGGTTTTCACTACCCTTTCGGTCCACAATTTCCAAATCAAACTCTTGAAGTAACAAGACCCATCGCATCAGTCTAGCTTTGGAATCCTTCTTCGTCATCAAGTACCAGAGTGCGGCATGATCGGTATGAAATATGACCCTGGAACCCATGAGATACGGCCGAAATTTCTCCATTGCGAACACAATAGCCAAAAGCTCTTTCTCAGTCACCGTGTAGTTCACTTGAGCATCATTCATTGTCTTGCTCACATAGTACACCGAATGAAACATTTTGTTCACTCTTTATCCCAAGACCACCCCAACCGTAACATCACTCGCGTCACACATGAGCTCAAAAGGCAAGCTCCAATTGGGTGCGGTAATAATAGGAGTGGTAGTCAACTTGTGCTTGAGAAGTTCAAAGGCTTGCATACATCTCTCATCGAACACGAACTTGGTATCTTTTTCCAATAACTTGCATAAGGGATTCACTACCTTCGAAAAGTCTTTGATAAATCTCCGGTAGAACCCCGCATGCCCAAGAAAACTTCTAACTCCCTTGACAGAAGTAGGGGAAGGGAGCCTTGAAATCACATCAATTTTTGCTTTGTCCACCTCTATACCATGCTTTGAAATTTTATGCCCAAGAACAATGCCCTCCTCAACCATGAAGTGGCATTTTTTCCAATTAAGAACAAGATTGGTTTCTTCATAATGGGCTAACACTCTATCAAGATTTTTCAAACATTCATCAAACGAGTCACCCACAATACTAAAGTCGTCCATGAACACCTCTAAAATTTCTTCCACCACATCGGTAAAAATGGCCATCATACACAGCTGGAATGTAGTCGGTGCATTACACAACCCAAAAGGCATCATAGAAAAAGCAAAGGTGCCATATGAATGGTCTTCTCCTGATCTTTCAAAGCAATTAAAATTTAATTGTACCCAGAATACCCATCCAAGAAATAGTAGAAGACATGCCCAGCAAGTCTGTTTAACATCTGATCAAGAAACGACAATGGAAAGTGATCCTTGCGGGTCACTTTATTCAACTTGCGGTAGTCCATGCACACCTTCCACCCGATGACGGTCCTGGTTGGAATCAACTCATTTTGTGCATTGGTATCATGCCACCCTTCTTCGGCACACATTGCATCGGTGAAGTCCAAGAGCTATCAGAGATGGGGTACACAACCCCGCCATCCAACTACTTGATTACCTCCTTTTTCACAACTTCTTGCATTGCCTCGTTCAACCTCCTTTGATGTTCCAAGGAGGGCTTTGCATCATCTTCCAGAATAATCTTGTGCATACAGAATACGGGGCTTATCCCCCGAATATCAGCTAAGGTCCGTCCAATTGCCTTCTTCCACTTTTGGAGCACCGTCAATGTAGCATCAACCTGCATGTTAGTAAGACAAGAGGAAAGAATAATTGGCAAAGTTGAACTAGGGCCTAAGAACTCATACCTGAGGTGTGGAGGCAATGGCTTCAACTCCAACACCGGAGGTTCCTCGATTGAAGGTTTTGTTGGTGGAGTCTTCGTATTCTCAAGATCCAAAGAGAGTTTCCTAGGCTCATAAGAGTAAGAACCCATTCCATGCAAAGTATTCACACACTCCACTCGGCCTCCATCCTCATTTACATCAAGATTCAACAATACTTCCTCTAGAGGGTCCTCCACATTGATCATTGCACTAGTATCATCAACTATCACTGCCGTGATAAGGTCCACAAAAGAGCACACTTCAAAACTGTTTGGTTGCTTCATTGACTTGCACACATGAAAAACCATTTTCTCATCACCCACCCAAAAGATGAGTTCCCCTGCTTCCACATCAAATAAGGCCTTCCCAGTAGCAAGGAAAGGTCTTCCCAATATGATTGGAACCTCATAATCTACCTCACAATCCAAGATCACAAAATTAGCTAGCAAGATAAATTTGTCCACCCGGACAAGAACATCATCCATAATACCCAATGGTCTCTTCATAGTTCTATCCGCCATTTGCAATCTCATGGAAGTCGGCCTCGATTGCCCAATACCCAAAGTCTTGAAAACTGAGTAGGGCATCAAGTTGATACTTGCCCCCAAATCACATAGAGCCTTAGCAAAGTCTACACTCCCAATGGTACAAGGAATGATGACACCACCGGAATCTTCTAGCTTTGGGGCCATCGAGTGCACTATTGCACTAACTTGGCGGGTCATCTTGATAGTTTCACAATCCATGGATATTTTCTTTGTCACCAAGTCCTTCATGAATTTAGCATAACCCGGCATTTGCTCTAGAGCCTCCACCAAAGGCATATAAATGTATAAGCTCTTCATCATGTCAATAAACATCTTAAACTAATTCTCATTTTTTCTACTTTGCGAGCCTTTGAGGATAAGGTGGAGGTGGCCTTGGCAAATGAGCCTTGGCTTTAGGCACAACCGTTTTCAGCATGTCTATTATGTGTTCCCTAGACGGGTTCACGTCATTCTGAGTTTCCACCTAGGCATCTTGGATATCAATCCTCACTTCCTTATTCACGTTTCATCAATCACATTTTCAACCACCCAAGGGATCTCATCCTCTTGCAACTCAACGTCTTCCCTCAAAATTTCTTTTTTTTTGGAGGCATGCACATCACCGCATCATCCAATGCCCTCTTGGGAAATAGAACTATCCGATTTAATACTTAGCAATCTAACCGTAACATACAACTTGGAATGCACCGAGCCTTCATACAATGGATGACTAGCTTCTAGTAACTATTCATAGAAATGCTTAGCCTCATCATTTGATTCGGATTGAACCCCAGGAAACGTCCCAAAAGCATCTCTCATCATTTCATTGTATCGAGAATTTTCAACATTATGCTCCGCAATGGAGCTACCCTCACCACCAAAAGAATTATGAAATTTAGCATCATCTAAACTAGCATGATTCTCCCCGTGAGCAGTCCATATATAATAATTTTCTACAAACTCTTTCTTGTAGAGATGGACTTTAACTTCGTCTGATTTCAATAACTTAACACATTTAAATTTCACACAAGTACACCTAATCCTTCATCAAATAAGAAAATCATCAAGTGTTTGAGCCTTAGCAATAAATTCAGCAACCCCTTCAATAAATTTATCCCTCAACCCCGCACGATTAGGATGATTCCTATTATACATCCATCTACGATGCACAAATTCCATCTACACAAATAGAAATCTATAAATGAGATATTTAAAGTAATTTGATTTATTTAAACTAGTTATTTAACACTCAAAATCTCACATTAATCCCTATTCTAAATAATATAAGTCTTCAAATATACTAATTAAATTTGAATAGCTTCTTAAATGTTCATATAATCCAAATTAATTAATGATTTCTCAACAAAAGAAATAGTTGTAGCTAACAATTATTTAAACTATTTCAACATATAAAAAAATTAAAGAATTCAAAAAGAATAAAACTATGGAGTAGTCATGCACATATGGTAATTTTTCTCTTCTTGTGGCTAAATAATAATTTAGAAACAAGGAAAATATAGTCCACTCTAAAGTCTAAAAGGATAAACTGACTTCAATTATTTATTATAAGAAGCTATTTGTTTAAATACCTGAAATGTAACGACTCGACTGGTCGTTTTACTTTTTAGCACCCCGTCCTCCTAAATAAGACTTCCCGCGCTCGCTTTATCTAATTTACGACCTGTGGGGATGGTTGGTTCGGGATTTAGAAGAGTTTGGGTTGAAATAAGCACACTTGATTCCCTAAGATTTTCTTAAAAGGCTAAGTTTTACTTTGGTCAACATTTCTAGTAAACGGACCCGGACATTTGTTTTGATGGTCCCAGATGGTCCGTAGGAAAATATGGGACCTGGGCATATGCCCAAAATCGAATTCTGAGGTCCCTAGCCCGAGTAATGAATTTTTGTTAGAAATTGTTAAACTAAAATTTTAAGGATTTAATGAAATTGAATAATGCTTGATCATGTTGGTATCAGGATCGTATGTTGGTTGCGGAGCCCGGTACAGGTCCAATATAATGTTTAAGACTTGCATGCAAAATTTGGAGTCAATCCGAGTAGTATAAGTACGTTTCGGCGCGTTAGAAGTGAATTGAAGAACTTGAAGTTCATAAGTTTGATTCAATTGGTTTTACGGGGTGATTCTTAGATGTAGCATTGTTTCGGGAATTCAGAGGGTTCGAACAAGTCAGTTTTATGATTTCAAACTTGTCGGTATTTTCGGACGGGGCCCAGTGGCCCCGAGCGTCAATCGGACGAGGCTCGAGTGAAGTTGGAAAAATTGGCAAGGAGCTGAAGCTCCAACTATTTGTCATAACTGCACTTGTGGTTGGTCAGCCGCAGGTGCGAGACCGCAGAAGCGGTCGTGCTCTCGCAAAAGCGGCCCAGGCAGGCCAAGCCAGAAGCCGCAGAAGCTGCTAAGCTTCCGCAGAAGCGGAACTGTAGAAGCAGTTGCTTCCTGCAGAAGTAGCCCAACTGAATTTCCGCAGAAGCGGATACTTTTCCGCAGAAGCGGTGGGCGCAGGTGCGGTCCAGTACCGCACATGCGGAAATCATTTAAGCAGTAACCTTCATTTATTATGGGCTCTAGGCCATTTTTGCTCATTTCCACTCATTTATTGGGCGATTTAGGAGTTCTTGAGAGAAGACTTTCACCTAGCATCTTGAGGTAACTTCATCCTATTTATTTCTAGTTTAATACTTGAATCTCGGGTAGATTAACACACAAAGATTAAGGAAAAATCATGGGATTAGAGCAAAACCTAGGGTTTTGATAAAAGTTTGATTTAACCATGAAATTTGTTATGGAATGAAGTAGAAATCATATATTGTTGATCCTTAGGTTATAAAGAATAACTTTCTTCGAAAAATTTCGGAATCCGAGCATGTGGGCCTGGGGTCAGATTTTAGGAAACTTGTGATTTGGGTTGGGAAACTACTTTAAAAGTTAGAATACGATCTTGTGAGCTTGTATTGACTAGTTCCTACCCCGTTTAATTAGTTTTGGATCGTTTGGCTCTAAATTAAGGGTTTAAGCACGTTCTTGGTATTGGAAATACGCTTTGGAGCGAGATAAGTCTCCTTTCTAACCTTGTAAGAGGAAATTGTCCCCATAGGTGTAGTAATTGAATAAATTGCTACTAAATGTGGGGGCTACGTACACACTAGGTGATGAGAGTCCGTACGTAGCTACTACTATGTTAATTGTCCGGGTAGTTTAGGACCCATATCATGCTAAATTTGTAAATGTTTATATCCTTTCATGCTAATGAGATCACTTAAGATATGCTAGAAATTTGGAAATGAACCTATGTGAACGTATGCACTTGTTTGAACACATGTATGAATTATTTGAATATAAATGTGCCTTTATGCTCATTCTTGATGATAATTGATATTTGTGGATCGGGCCGATCGCCTCGGTAGAAATAGATGCATCTATGGTTCGCGCCATTCGACCCTTTGGCACTGCACAGTTTCTTTTCTGTTAGACCGGTCCGTCGACCTCGGCATAACGTGCACATGATATTTATGTGAAAAATTATTCATGGCTTACTTTGTTATATGCTCTGAAATGTAAATGGCTAACTGTGATACTATCTAGGCATGACGTACCGCTTCCTGCTATAAATTGATATTATCTGTGACATCCATGCTCAGCATAAAACTTTATTATATTATTGACCCTAGTAAGTATCAAGTAGACCTCTCATCTCTACTTTTTCGAGATTAGAAGGGATACTTACTGGGTACATATTGTTTATGTACTCATACTATGCTTCTGTACTTAATTGTACAGGATCTGAGGCAGGTGCATCTGGCTACCAGTCTGGTGCGCGTCCCTGATTATAGTTCGAGACTTCCACGGTGAGCTGCCCCCTTCCTATGCCGTTCAGCAGCTTGATGGAGTCTCTCTTTAATTTTGGCTGTCTATTCTATTTCAGACAGTAGGATAGATTTACTCTTTTGTATATTCTACTAGATGCCGACATACTTGTGACACCAGGCCTTGGCACACACAATAGTAGACTTTTCTTGTAAGGATTGTATAATTATTTTTGGTATGATTACTAATTATCAACTGTTTTAATTTCAACTTAAGAAATTGTTGTACTTGTTTTGGTAAATTAAAATGAGAACTTATTAATATTTCTGCGTTGGCTTACATGACAATGGTGTTGGGTGCCATCACGACCTGTAATAAAATTGGGTCGTGACAACAAGGTACCAGAGTAATAGGTTCATGTAGGTCTCATAAGTCGCGGGCAAACCTAATAGAGTCTTGCGGATTGGTACGAAGACGTCTGTATTTATCTTCAAGAGGCTATAGGGTGTTAGGAAACTACTCCTTATTCATTTCCAATCGTGCAGTGATTGGTATGCTAAATTTCCCTCTTCTATTCTCTCACAGATGGTGAGGACACGCACGACTGATGTTCCATACCCGGGAGGAGTTGCTCCCCCCGTTGCTAGAGGCCGAGGTAGAGGCCGGGGGAGGGCACCAGCCCGAGGTAGGGGACGAGGGTGTCCTAGAGCTATACTAGTAACACCACCAACGAATCCTATAGGAGATCCTATCATTGAGGAGCAGGGCGAAGTGCCCGCAGCTGAGCCTACCCCGGCAGACTTTATGACAACACCGGGTTTCCAAGAGGTCATGGGTCATATGCTGCGGTTCATGGACACCATGACTCAGGCTTGTTTATTTCCAACGGATCCAGCTACATTACAGGTAGGAGGGGGAGCACAGACCCCTACTGCTCAGGCTCCTGGTCATGCAGCTACAGTGTATCAGATTCCGGGTGCACTACCCGCAGATGGGGCTCAACCAGTTGCTATAGTGGTGCCCGAGCCTGGACCACCTGCGGATGGTGACCCACAAAAGTTGTTAGATAGATGGACTAGACTTCACCCTCCTGTCTTTGGGGGTGAGCGTTATGAGGATGCCCAGGATTTCATTGATAGGTGTAGGGACAGACTACACAACATGAGGATAATGGAGTTGCTTTGGGTTGACTTCACTACTTTTCAGCTAGAGGGCAGAGCCAGTAAATGGTGGCAGTCCTATATTCTTGGCATGCCAGCAGGTTCTCCTCCAATCACTTGGGGCCAGTTCACACAGTTATTTTTGGACATGTATATTCCACCCTCTGAGAAGGAAGAGCTACGATATTAGTTTGAGCATCTTGAGCAGGGTCAGATGTCCGTGACCGACTATGAAGGGAGGTTTTTTGAGTTATCCCGCCATGCATTGATGATACTTCCTACTGACGTAGAGAGGGTGCAGAGGTTCGTTGCAGGGTTGCATACTGGCGTTAGGGCCAACATGGCCCGAGAGGTGGAGATGAGGACTTCTTATCAGCTCATGGTGGATATTGCTCGGAGGATTGAGGGCTACCATCTGAGAGGTAGGGAGCAGATGTAGCAGGATAAGAGGGCTAGATTCTCCAGAGAGTTCAGAGGTGCCCCGACTATGGGTAGAGTTTAGTTTGGGTGGGGTCAGCCCAGCAGGCCCCCATATTCAGCACCACCACCTACTCGGGGTGCTCCAGCGCGACCCTATTTCAGCGCCATGCCAGAGAGTTCTTATCACCCGCCAGCTATTCAGGGTTCTTACAATGGGTATTCAGGTCCCTAGGATTCTTTAGGTTCCTATTTTAATGCTATGCCAGAGAATTCACCGTCCGCCGGCTATCCAGGCTTCTTCTAGTGGGTCTACAGGCCATCAGGGTCAGCCATCAGTGCAGCAGGTCACCACGCTGTGGGGTTATTTTGAGTGCGGAGACCTTGGTCATATGAGGAGATACTACCCCATGCTTCGGGGCAAGGCAGTACAGCAGGGTCAGCAGCCTATGATTTCAGCATCGGTTGCCTAGCCGTCTAGAGGGGGCATACTGGTAGAGGCCGTCCTATAGGTAGAGGCTAGATAGGGAAATGTCAGCTAGCTACTGCTCAATTGGGTGGAGGCCAGCCAGCCGACACTCCAGCCAGATTCTATGTCCTTCCGGCCAAGCTAGATGCATTGGCCTTAGATACCATTATCAAAGGTATTATTTTCGTTTGCGGTAGAGATGCTTCGGTATTATTTGATCCAGGGTCTACCTATTCATATGTATCATCTCTGTTTGCTCATTCCCTGGTTATTTCTCCTGAGCTTTGGCACTTTTGTCCATGTGTCCACTCCTATGGGCGATTCTGTGGTTGTGAATCGAATCTACCGGTCCTGTGTGGTTACATTCTATGGTTTTGATACTAGAACAGATCTTCTGTTGCTTTATATGATCGACTTTGAGGTCATCTTGGGCATGGATTGGTTATCCCTATACCACGTTGTCGTTGATTGCCATGCCAAAACTGTTACATTAGCAATGCCAGGGTTGTTAGGGTTGGAGTGGAAGGGTTCCATAGTTGATACATCTAGTCGGGTTATCTCTTTCCTAAAGGCTCGGCATATGATCGAGAAGGGGTGTTTGGCTTATCTGGCTTATGTTCGGGACACCACTGCAGAGTCTCCGACGATTGATTCAGTGCCAGTAGTTCGAGAGTTCACTGATGTGTTTCTATCTGATCTTCCTGGCATGCCACCATATCGCAATATTGATTTCTGTATTGATTTGGCTCTAGGTACCCAACCTATATCTATTGCACCGTACCGTATGGCTCCGAAAGAGTTGAAAGAGTTGAAGGAGCAGCTTGAGGAGTTGTTAGCAAAGAGGTTTGTTAGACCAAGTGTGTCACCTTGGGGTGCACCAATGTTGTTTGTAAAGAAGAAGGATGGGACCATGCGGATGTGCATTGATTACCGCCAGTTGAACAAGGCTACCATCAAAACAAGTACCCGTTACCACGCATTAATGATTTGTTTGACCAGTTTCAGTGTGCTAGGGTGTTCTCTAAGATCGACTTGATATCGGGGTACCACTAGTTGAGGATTCGGGACTCAGATGTTCCGAAGACTACTTTTCGTACCAAATATGGCCAATATTAGTTTCTAGTAATGTCCTTTGGCTTGACTAATGCCCCAGTAGCATTTATGGATTTGATAAACAGGGTGTTCAGACCTTATATTGATTCCTTCGTCATCGTCTTCATTGATGACATCTTAATCTACTCCCGTAGCCTGGGGGAGCACGAGCAGCATTTGAGAGTAGTGCTTCAGACCTTGCGAGAGCAGAAGCTGTATGCTAAGTTCTCCAAGTGTGAGTTTTGGCTAGAGTTAGGGGCATTCTTGGGGTATATTGTGCCAGGAGAGGGTATTAAGGTAGATCCCAAGAAGATTGAGGCAGTTTAGAGTTGGCCACGTCCTACTTTAGTGACCGAGATCAGGAGTTTCCTGGGGTTGGCAGGTTATTACAGACGATTTGTGCAGGGCTTTTCATTTATTGCATCCTATGACTAGATTGACCCAGAAGGGTGCTCCTTTCCGCTGGTCCGATGATTGTGAGGTGAGCTTTCAGAAGCTCAAGACAATTTTGACTATAACACCAGTTCTTGTGTTGCCTTCCGGTTCAGGGATGTATATGGTATATTGAGAGGCTTCACGTGTTGGCTTGGGTTGTGTATTGATGTAGGAGGGGTGAGTTATTGCATATGCTTTACGCCAACTGAAGATTCATGAGAAGAATTATCCTGTGCACAATCTAGATTTGGGAGTGATTGTTCATGCTCTTAAGATATTGAGGCATTATCTGTATGGGGTGTCATGTGAGGTTTACACTGATCATCGCAGCTTACAACATTTGTTCAAGCAGAGAGATCTCAATTTGAGGCAGCGTAGGTGGCATGAGTTACTGAAGGATTATGACATCACCATTCTTTATCATCCGGGCAAGGCAAATGTGGTCGCGGATGCCTTAAGCAGGAAAGCAAAGAGTATGGGTAGCTTGGCATTCATTTTAGTAGAGGAGAGGCCACTAGCTTTGGACATTCAGTCCTTGGCTAACAGACTTGTGAGGTTAGATATTTCAGAGCCCAGCCGAGTCTTTGCGTGTGTTGTTGCTCAGTCTTCATTATTGGAGTACGAGGAAGGTCAGGGCCCTACTAATTATATCTGAAAAATGAGGTAAAACAGTATAGAATACGACAATATAATTAAATACTAATAGTATGAAGTAACACAAGATAATAAGAATAAAACCAAATACAACAGAGAGAGAATTACAGATAAGAACGTAACTCCACTCAGAGATAGCAACCGGGGATCTCCCAGGATACCGTCCCGTAGTCCCCAAATGTAAATATCTAGTGGATCTCCCGGGTGTCGTCCTGTAGTCCAACTCATAATGCACGGGGATCTATCAGAATCCCGATCCGTAGTCCCAAATGTACATACCTATACTGGGAGAATCTACCTGGTGCAGTCCTGTAGTTCCAATATAAATGTGCAGGGGGTCTACCGGAATACAAATCCGTAGTCCCAAAAAAATAGGCAAGGGGGATCTACCGGGATATCGTTCGTAGTCCCAAAGTAAACACACAACAACAACACGAAGAATATTCAATTCAATCCAATTTCATACCAAGGCAAAACAGATATTTCTAACCTAGCATGCTGCACATAATTCAAATAAAGCAGTGTGAACAAATAAAACAATTAAGTCACTTAGACATGCATCCCTAAACTAATAGTGTGCTTAAATTGCAAGTAGTGTACAACTAGGAAGAAAAAAACACAATTATACTTACTTAATGAAAACAGAATTTTCAACAATTAACACATGTACGCACTCGTCACCTCACGTACAAGGCATTTCATATATCAACAATACCACAAATCCTAAGGGGAGTTCCCCCACACAAGGTTAGGCAAGCCACTTACCTCGAACCAGCTCAATCAACTCGAAATCACGTTCTTGCCACAAGTACTCAACTCCAAATGACCCAAATCTATTCAAATTAATTGCATAATGTAAATATAACTTCAAGTAACTAATTCCATTAATTAATTCGAAGCTAACAAGCGAAATTAAGAAAATTGCCCAAAAAGTCCCCCAGGCCCACGTATCGGAACTGGGTAAAAGTTAAGGATTATGAACCCTCATTCACTCACGAGCCTAACATACCAAAATTATCCAAATCCGATGTCAAAACCCCAAACAAAAGTCGAAATCTTAGTTGAAGAACTCTATTCCATTTTCCCTAATTTTTACCCCAAATTCGAAATTAGATGATGAATTCACATTTAGATTAATGAGTTATAAGCAAAAAGGAGTTAGGAATCACTGCCCAATTAATATCTCTAAAAATCCCTCAAAATCTCGTTCAAATCCGAGCTCCCAAACTCTAGTTTTGATAAAAATGGCTAAACCCTCGTTTTGAAACTTTATAATCTGCCCAGGTAATTTCTTCTTCGTGAATGCGAGACCATTGTCGCCAACGCGATGCACAAAAATCACTGACCAGCATTTCCTCTTTCGCGAACGCGAGGGTCCACTCGCGAACGCGTAGCTGACACTGTCGTACCCAACGCGAACACGAAGACCATGTCGCAAACTCGAAGACCAAATGGCCCATACCTTCGCGAACACGAAACATCATCGCGAACGTGAAGCACGATTCAGTTACTTCGCCCAGATTCTCTACGCGAACGCGATAACCCTCTCGTGAATGCGATGAAGGTTTTCTCTGCAACACAACAACAGAAAATCTGCAATTCTCTAAGTCCAATTATGACCCCTTGAGCATCCGAAACACACCCGAGGCCCCCGGGACCTCAACCAAGCATGCCAACCAATCCTGAAACATCATTCAAACTTGTTCCAACCTTCGGAATACTCAAAACAACATCAAAACACTAAATTAACATCGGATTCAAGCCTAAGAACTCCAAGAACTCTCAAATTCCGCTTTCGATCAAAAGGTCTATCAAACCTCGTCCGAATGACCTGAAATTTTGCAAGCACATCACATTCAACACTACAGAGCTATTCCAACTTCCGAAATTTCATTCTGACCCTGATATCGAAATCTCACTATCGAACCGGAAACTTCAAAAATTCAACTTTCGGCATTTCAAGCCTAAATAAGCTACGGACCTCCAAAACACAATCCGAACACGCCCCTAAGCCCAAAATCACCCAATGGAGCTAATGGAACAGGAGAAATTCCATTCCGAAGTCGTCTTCACACTACTCTGACTATGATTCAAATTCTAAAGCTTAAGCTCTCTTTTAGGGATTAAGTATCCCAAAACACTCCGAAACTCAAAACAAATCATCCCGGCAAATCAAAATAGCAGAAACAGACATAGGGAAAATAGTTAATAGGGGATCGGGGCATTAATTCTTAAAATGACCGGCCAGGTCGTTACATAAAACTAACCCTGTCGTGATGGCACCTAATGTGGTACTAGGCAAGCCAACACACTACTAAAACCAATCAATATTTTCTTTTTTAAGACAAAACCAAATCTATTTAACAATAAACCTGCATAAGGAGTTTAAATCAAAATAACGGTGCGGAAAGAAAGCCCCACATCGGGGTGTCACTAGTCATGAGCATCTACTACAACCGTCTGACAACATCAAGATTAACATAGACTGGAAATAACTGAATACAACTAAGGGAGGATAAGGAGGGAGAAAAGCAGGGTTGCAATTGCCAGGCAACTACCTTACTAACTCCAATGGACCCGCCACTGAGTAATCAACACCCGCTACCAGGTTCATAAATACCTGGATCTGCACACAAGGTGCAGGGAGTAATGTGAGTACGCCAACTCAGTAAGTAATAAAAGTAAATAGAGACTGAGCAATAGTGACGAGAAATAAAACATATACAGTTCATATCATGAAATCTCAGTAAAATACAACAGGCTTTTAAAATCAGGGTTTTGAATCAACTCAGCTCAATTAAATCCAGTTTCAGTAAAACCATTTAAAACATCTTTCAACAGTTTTCAACGACGTGATGAAACAGTGAGTAAAAATGATGAAAACATAAACATTCCCTCAGGCAAAACTCACTCGTATATAGCCCCTTGGGCAACATAAATCAAGAACAACCCCTCGACGAGCATCACTCGTGAACAACCCCTCAGGCAAACATGAATCATAAATAGCCCCTCGGGCAAACCTCACAGTCACTCATATGTAGTTCCTCGGGCATTACCTCACAATCGCTCGTAAACAGCCCCTTGAGCACAACATTAATCAAGAATAGCCCCTCGGGCAAACCATCATATCACTCACTCAGGGTACCCGCGCTCACTGGGGGTGTACAGACTCCGGAGGGGCTCCTACAACCCAAACACTATAACAAGCCACCTCGTGGCATCAATCAATCAGGCCCTCGGCCTCATAACAACCACCTCGTGGCATTAATCAATCAGGCCCATGGCCTCACAAAATCATGAATCAATAACAACATGTTGCGGCATGCAGACCGATCCCATAATATCCTCACAACACAGATCCTCGACCTCACTTAGTCATAAACCTCTCAAGCCACTCGGGCTATAAGTAAAATAGGATGCTCAGTCCAAAATATCATTTTATGCATCAAAACGGAGTAATAAAGACTGAGTTATGAAATCAGTAAACACAACATGACTGAGTATAGATCTTAAATCAAAAACAGTGAGAGGATAATAAGAAAAATCCCCTAAGGGTCCAAACAGCTCTGGCACAAGGCCCAAATATGGCATTCATCCCAATTTATAGGAAATTCTTTCTAAAACACATAAGTATCATATAATTTAAGTCAAATAAGCAACTTTATAGTTGCTACGGGACGGACTAAGTCATAATCCCCAACAGTGCAAGCTCACCCGCCCGTCACCTAGCATGTGTGTCACCTCAAAATAGTAAAGCAATGTGAAATTCGGGATTTCATACCCTCAGGACAAGATTTACAATCATTACTTACCTCAAACAAGCCAATTCCAATACCAAGCAAGCCAAGCAATGCTCCAAAAATGTCATCTCGCGCGTTCTGATATCCGAATGGCTCAAAACAAACCAAAAATAACTCAAATACATCAAACAATGCTAAAGCAACCAATCCCAATTGAAAAAAGTCGAATCTTTAATCAAAAGCCCAAAATCGGCCAAAAAGCCCAACCCGGGCCAACATCTCGGAACCCGAAAAACTCACAAAATCCGATAACCCATTCAATTAAGAGTCCAACCATACTAGTTTCATCCAATTCTGACTCCGAATCGATGTTCAAAACTTAAAAATTCACTTCATAAAACTTTAGGCAAAACCCCCAAATTTTACTTTGAAATCATCAACCAAATGCCAAAAACGAAGATGGATTCATCAAATATAACTAAAACTGAGTAGAGAACACTTACACTAATACATATGGTAAAAATCACCTCCAAAATCGCCCAAATCCGAGCTCCCTAACTCAAAATATGACCAAATGAACAAATCCTTATTTTATATATTTTTCTACCAGCTATTCTGCCTCGATTCTCGTGCCAAACGATCCTGAAACTCACTTTTGATGCTCCAATGGATTCCTTGTGAAATTTTAGTTAATTTAGGCTTTTGAATCACTCCATTTGACCTTATATTGAAGGAGGTATGCTGGTTTCTATATTTGAAAATAGTGCAGATTTTTAAATACGAATTCAGTGGCAATTTCGTTTTTAATCTGAAAAATCTGGCAACCCAATTTTTAGTAAAATGACCATAAAATCCTCATACGATTTTCAAATTTGACGATTCTTTTTTATATGGTTCCGTAAATACGATACAGATCTAATGCTTAAATAAAAACAGAAATCAGAGCTCATTTGCTTAATGTAGTACCATTTAATGCTTAAAAAAACGACGTCGAAACTCACTCGAGCCCCTCGGTACCCTGTTCCAACATAAAAACAAGTCTCATATCATAACACGAACCTACTTGAGGCCTCAAAACACACATAACAATATCGAAATGATGAATTATACCTCAATTCGAAATCAATGAAGTTGAAAGTTCAAACTTCCACAACCGATGCCGAAACCTATTCAAATCATGTCCGATTGACCTCAAATTTTGCACACAAGTCACATTTGACATTATGGACCTACTCCAACTTCCGGAATTTAAATCCGACCCCGATATCAAAAAGTCCACTCCCGGTCAATCTTTCCAAAATACCAACTTTTGTTATTTCAAGCCAAATTTTACTACGGACCTCCAAATCACAATTCAGACGCGCTCCTAAGTACAAAATTACCCAATGGAGCTAACAGAACCATCAAAAATTCAATCCTATGTCAAATTCTAAAAAAATCAAAACTTGGTCAAACCTTTTAAATTTAAAGCTTCTAGTTGAGAATCATTTTTTCCAAATCAATTCCGAATAACCTGAAAACCAAAACAGACGATTCACATAAGTCATAATACTTCCTATGAAGCTACTCATGCCCTCAAACAACCGAGCGAAGTGCAATTTCTCAAAACTACCGGTCGGATCGTTACACAAATACATCTACTCCACCATACGACTCACCAACAGTTGGAAAAAGACATTCTTCTTTACTAGTCTCATGCTCAATTTCATCACCGCATTTTCTTGAACACTAAGACCTTGATTCTCCACCCTCCAAATATTGTGAGCAAAATTCCCTACACTCATTTGCTATGTATGCTTCTACTACCGAACCTTCTGGACATGAACGATTATGAACATATGATTTTAAAGTACCCAAATACCTATGGAATAAAATAATGGTATTAGTTTGATATAATATTTAACAACTAAAGATATATAATAAAGATTCAGTGATATTCTTCATCCCTCTTAATTGGGTACATCCAATGATAATGTACTGGCCCCGCAAGTTTAGTCTCAGTTGCCAAGTGAATTACCAAATGTATCATAATAGTAAAGAATCCTGGGAGGAAAAGTTTCTCCATAGTAGACAATGTTTCTGAAATTTTTCTTCAAGTAACTTTAACTCTTCTAGTTTTAGTTTGTTGCTACACAAAACATGAAAGAACAAGCATAGTTCAATTAAAATAGAACTAACTCTTTTATCTACTGATCTGCGCAAGGCAAGAGGAAGAATTTCTTGCATTATAACAAGACAATCATGAGCCTTTAGCCCATATATATTCCGTTTGCGAATGCAACGTGAGATATTAGAGGCATAGCCATCTGGAAACTTGGCATTTTGTAGTACTTCATAAAACAACTCCTTTTCATTCTGAGACATTGTGAAAAAAATAGGAGGAAGATATGCTTTCCCACTTGCTCGATATTAAGGCCATAAACTTGATCTTATTTTCATCTCCTTCAAGTCCAATCGAGCTTCTAAGTTGTCTTTAGACTTTTTACCAAGACCCAATAATATATAAATTAAGTTATCACACACATTTTTTTCTATGTGCATCACATCAAGATTGTGGCACACCAAGTTAGACTTCCAATAAGGAAGATCGAAAAAATACTACCCTTTTTCTATGTGTTTTTCATCACTCCACTTTCCCCTTCACTTGACTAGCCGAGTGTAAATTTTATATCTTTAACTTGATTCAACACTAGTGACCCAGATACTGGACAAGGTGCAGGTCTTATTTCTTTAGTCCCATCAAACGATTTTGCATCATTCTGATATTTGAGTCCCGACTTCAAGAAGCGTCGATGCCCCATGTAACAAAACTTTCTACCATGTGTGAGCCTTCTAGATTGAGTGTTTATGTTACAAGAAGGGCAAGCAAACCAACCATAAGTGCACCATCCAGAGAGAGTACCATATGCTAAAAAATTATTTATAGTCCGCATAAGAGCTGCTCGCATTTGAAATATCTCCTTAGTAGAGGCATCGTGTGTTTCTACCCCAACATCCCATAGTTCATTTAACTCTTCTATTAAAGGTTGCAAAAAGACATCAATATTATTGCCAGGCGCTTTTGGTCCAGGAATAAGTAAGGACAAAATGAAGAACTTTTGTTTCATGCACATCCATGGTGGAAGATTATATGGCATTAAATTCACTGGCCATGTACTGTGAACAGTTCGCATTGTGCCAAATGGATTAAACCCACCAGAAGCTAATCCTAGGCGCATATTGCGAGGATCTTCAGCAAATTTGGGCTATTTACTATCAAAAATTTTCCAAGCTTCAGAATATGCAGGATGACGTAAATCTCCATCTTTGTTGCGCTCTTCATGATGACATCACATTGCTTTAGAAGTTTCTGAAGATATAAACAATCTTTGTAGCCTTGGTTTTAAAGGAAAATACCTTAGGACCTTGGCTGGAATTTTTCTAGCATCATTTTTCCATCTAGAAGCCCCACAAACTTTGCATTCATTAACATTCTTATTAGAAAACTCTTTTCTAAAAAGCATGCAATCGTTGGGACAAGCATGCATTTTTTCATACTATAAGCCCAAGCCTTCAACTATCTTTTTGGTCTCATAAAAAGAAGAAGACAATTTTTCTCCTTCAGGTAGCGCATCTTTCAATAGTCCAAGCAAAGAATTAAAAGATTCATTTGACCATTTAAACATGCATTTTGTACGATACATATGCAGCAAAAAGGATAGTTTGCTAAACTTCTTACATCCAGGATATAATTCTTCATTTGCCTCCTTCATGAGCCGTTCAAACTGATCCACCTCTGGATGAGGCTGATTTCCAAATGGATGAGCAGTATTCTCTTGTACATTTTGCTCCATGCCACCACTTTCACTAATGTCAGTATCCATGAGTTTTGTAACTCCTCCAAATGCATCATGTATCATTCCTCGCATATCATCGCCCCTTAGAGTTGACTAGATGCGATTAGTTTCTCGAGCATTGTTTGATCTTTTTAGAGACTCCCCATGACAAAACCAAGTATCATATGACGGTATAATACCATTAATTACAAGATAATCATATCATGTAGCCCGATTTATTTGATGGATAAGAACACACTCCATACAAGGACATGCAATTTTTTCTCCACTTTATTTTTCAGAAAAGGCATGATTTAAAAAATCCTCTACTCCGTCCAAATATTCTTTGCAAACTCTATCACAATACATCTATCTTTTATTTTTAGGATTGTCCATGACGTTCAAGATATTCCTTTCTTTTCTATAATTACTGCAAGAGCTAAAAATTCGTTAGTAAAAAGGAGGTATTAATAAAAAAGGTAGTTCAAAATAAAATAACTATCCTATTAGTAGGTAATTTCATAGCTCCAAGATATTATTTTAACAATTAAAACTATCAAACATAAATCTATTAACCAATTTGTTTCTATATTCCATTTTTACCAATTTGTTTCTATACTCCATTTTTACCAATTTGTTTATAACTCTTTCGTTCACTGAGCGTCAGCTTAGTTATTCTAAAGCTAAATGGAATATAAGTTAGTTTATCTATTAAAATTACACAATTATAAATATAAGAAAAATCAATATAATTTTAATGAAATCATCCATCTAAAGTTTCAGTTAAAGATTACTTAAACCAAACATGACAAGAAAGAGACAGAGTAAATAAACTTGAAAAATTCATCATATTATGCAAAGACTAAAAGGGTGTGAACTTTTTAACTATACGACATTGATTGCAGTGACATACATGGGGCTGAATCGATATGTAATATTTTTCTATTTATAAATAAATCATAGTCATCATAGAACAAACATGTAAATATGGAAAAGACATCTAGCCAAACACAAGTTGCGGATTTTCACCATATTGGTTCATAAACTTTTTAAGAATAAAAATATTAAACTTATAAATTATACAACTTTTTATGACTGGACATTCTAATTGTTACTACTAAAAAACTAGTGGGTACTGACTGTCGAAGGATTCTGACTATTGCTAACAGCCCAAGCTGTTTCTTAACAAACGACTGAATTACTGTGGTTGAGATGTCCTATTGGCGATTGAGCTTTTATATGGTGAAAAGTAGCCTTAGAAAATATACAGAGGAACCAATTGATAAAACAATACCAGAACAGAGGAGAAATCAATTCAATTAATCAATTATCAATCTAACAGCAAACAAATATCACTAACGACTTAGCAAACACAAAAAAAAAAGCAATACTTTCACAAATTCACAGCCTATTTAATAATCTACATCAAAACTTGACCTCTTAAAATCAAATTTTCCGAAGAAAATATAAGTTTCTAAGATGCAATGTCTATCATATCATTGTATGAATTAGAATAATCCATCATTCTTTAACATGATGATAGAAAAGAAACAAAAATACCATAGCCTGTGTACCTTAACTTAGTTACTAGCTTAATGAAATTCTCTCCTAAGGATGGAATTCTGTACTACTACTCTAACTAAAACCTTAAATGTTCTGGTAAGTATAGGTTCATAATCATTTACAAATTACTACATGCATGCCTTTTCTTTTAATTCAATAGTACACTAATTTATAGATTATTCATAACTGTTGCTCTAGCAAACCTCACACCCATGATATGGACATTTAATATGGAAAAGAATAAGTCTTGGCAATGGATAGATTTTGCAATAAGAAAGATATCTCAGCGGTACTCTATATATTTATATTCTTTATCTAAGCACTTAACAAAGTTCAATCTAATATATGAATAGTCGAGGACCTGTTTTACACCATTTGAAGGTCATTCTTAAAGTAACAAAGGGCGTCCATGCTTATTAAAGAATCTGAATCTTTGTCTATGCTACATACATTGTTTCAAACAGAACACGAATCCCATATACAAGAACATTAACCTCGACAACTATATGAGTTTCTTTCCCAAAAATTGGTTTATAACATAGGAGAAATTTAGATATAAGAGATAAGCGGCCGAAACAAACTTCCTAAATCAGGATTTTCTACATCCAAATAAGAACAGCCATATGACATGACTTTTACCAGATTAATGTACACAGAATCTATTGTAAATCAATCGACAAACATCAATCTAAAATCTACTCTAAATCGATTGCAAACGACTGATTTAATAGGGGAAGAAGAGAAGTTAATAGGGAAGAAGAGAAGTCACACGGGAAGAAGATAGACGGGCACTACGGCAGGTTGTTGACGCAACAACAAGTTAGGAACTGATTTACTGTAAATCATTCGACTAGCATCAATCCAAAATGTACTGTAAATCGATTTCAAGGAACTGATTTACTGTAAGTCTACTGTAAATCTATTGGAAGAAGAGAAGTTAACAGGGGAAGAAGAGAATTTACCTAGGAAGAAGATAGGCACTGCCGTTGACGCACTCTAAATCGCGGTAAATCGCAATGCCGTTGATGCAGAAGCGAGTTAGGTTTTGGTGGCAGCAACAGTCGATTCAACTGTTCAATCGTTTTCTAATTGTTTTCTATTTTTTTCTAATTGGGAAGGGAAACGATAAAAGGTATCCAAAAAAATTGGAGGGAAAGATGTTTCTCTTTTTTGTGCGGAGGAAAAGTTAAAATAATAAAAGATTAATTTTAATTAGTAATTTTTAGTGGTTATTATTTTTTATTGCCGGTAAAAGGATATCTTTTACTGGCTAATGGTCATATGCCGCTAATATTTAAGCTTAAAGAATTTATTAGCGACCATTTCCTTATTGCCGCTAAATAATTGCCGCCAAAGGCCTTTTTTTGTAGTAGTGTTTCAACAGACTTATAAGGATGTTTTACAAATTTAGATTTAACACATATTTGATATTTTAATTTATTACACTCGAATTTAAGCAATACTTCTAAATTAATTAACTTCCACAAGGTTTTGTAATTGACGTGTCCTAAATGAATATGCTATAAATCATTTGACTCTAATAAATAAGAAGAAGATGAAATTTTATTCATATTGTCAACAACCATTACATCTAGTTTGAAAAGGCCCTTTGTGAGGTATTCCAACATACATTTCGTTCTTGCTTACAACAACTTTGTCAGAAACAAATATACATTTGAATCTATTCTTAATAAGTAACGAAGTAGAAACTAAATTCTTCTTAATAGTAGGAACATGAAGAACGTTGTTGAGCGTTAACACCTTGCCGGAAGTCATCTTCAGGAATATCTTCCCATAACCTTCAATCTTGGCTGTTTCAGTATTTTCCATGGAAAGCTCTTCTTCGGGATCAGCAGTAGAGTAAGTCGCAAATGCTTCTTTGACATCACAAACATGTCGAGTGGCTCCAATATCAATCCACCACTCCTTCGGATTTCCAACTAGGTTGCATTCCGAAAGCATTGCACACAGATCATCAATGTCATTATTTTTCTCCACTATGTTGGCCGGTCCCTTCTTCTTATCCTTTTTCGGGAGACAACAATCAAGGGCTTTGTGACCAGTTTTTCCACAATTATAGCAGTTTCTCTTGAATTTCTTTTTGTTCTGCTCCTTAGTTTGTCCAAAAGACCTCTTCCTCTTCTTACTTTTTGGAGCAGTCTCCTCAACGATACTAGCACCCATGATCGTTGAATTTTCACGAGACTTCTTCTCGGCTATTTTGTTGTCTTCCTCAATCTTGAGACAAATCACAAGATCTTACAACTTCATTTCTTTGCGCTTATGCTTAAGATAGTTCTTGAAATCTCTCCACGAAGGAGGCAATTTTTCGATCATTGCAGCCACTTGAAATGCTTCATTAACGACCATACCTTCAGCAATAAGGTCGTGAAAAATAAGTTGAAACTCCTGAACTTGGGTTCCAACAGTTTTGTTGTCTATCATTTTATAGTCTAGAAACTTGGCAACCACAAACTTCTTCAAGCATGCATTTTCAGTCTTGTACTTCTTCTCAAGTGCATCCCATAATTCTTTCAAAGTATTCGTAACACTATAGACATTATACAAGTCATCCTCCAAAGCACTTAGGATATAGCCTTTGCAAAGAAAATCTGCCTGTTTCCATGCCTCAACAATTAATCATAAACTTCTCATTGTCCGGCATGTCGGCAGCAGGCACTGGAGGGTCTTCACTAGGATGTCTTCAAAAGATTTAAACAAGAAATAAAATTGAAAAAATTGGAAGAAAACTAATAAGAATTGGTAATCCATCGAAAGGTATGTAGATGATAAAAAAGATGAAATGTTGAGAAGAGCAACAATAGCAAGCCGATATGCTAAAAAAATGCAAATAACAGAGAAGGATGAGCATTTTTTTTTTAAATTATGATTTCAGATTCGCTTTTATGCTGAAATAATGCACTTCAAAGGTATCAATATTTATTATCGCTTAATTAATTTTTGACAATGTTGATTACATGAAAGTATTACCCTCACTTTAGTCTATTCTAACCCTAGAAGAGATCTAGGGTAGTCTATTCAATCCAAGAAGCGATCTAAGATTCAATACTATTATTTTTGGGGTAACTATACTATGTAATATTTCCATTTTGGTTGTCTAATATACTACCACCAAAAAAAAATTTAATATGTGAGGATTGACCTAGATAAAACAAGTGGTGCCATTTTAATCAATATATAACAAAACTTTTATTTTTGCATGTTATGGTATATATATTTTAAAAAATTATGACGAAGAATTAAGCTAAAAAAGGGAAGATAAGTTATGTAAGCCCGTTAGAAATAGGTTTCCTAGATAAGCGGTTTACTATTTACATTTCCACCTTGGCTTCTACAAAAACGGCACTACATAAATTTCTCTGCGCAGTAGGGTTGAAATATAGCAACTTTCAAGCCACAACAATGGTAGAGAGCAACAACAGACATATTGCCTCAATGCCTAATTCAAGAAATACTCTCTTATCTTAGTTTTAAAGAGGCAACAAGTTGAGCATTTCTCCAAAACATGACTACAAGCCTGCTTGACTCTTCCCAATGTTGAACTCAGTGTTGATAAACGGGAAGACATAAAAATAGTGGGTAAAATCCTGGAGAGATACAGGTATTGGAAAATCCCTATTGAGAAGTTTGAAATTTTTCCTCTGTATGATAAGTGGCTTGACATCGCACTTCAGAATGATGTAAAAGATCTAGTTTGTGGAGCTCCTGGCGCCAATATACGCCCCTTTCTTCTTCCTATTTTCAAAATCTTGGCAGCAAAATCCTTAAAAGAATTAGTTCTGAATGGTTGTATTCTAACTGGCGTTTCATTATCTAGTAGTGGGGCGAACTGTTGTTCTTTGAGAAAACTTTCTTTATTTCGAGCCTGTTTAAGTGACGACATGCTTCAAACTATACTTAATAGTTGCCCCTTGATTGTCAGTTTCATCCTTGAGGAATGGAATGTGTTGAAAAGGATTGAGCTGCGAAATCTTCAAAAGATCATGTCAGTTTCCATTTCAGCATTTAATGACCAGCTTGTTAAAATTCAAGCACCAACTCTTGAACACTTGTCTTGTTTTGGTGGTTTGGGGGATTTGTTGTTGCTGGAAACTGTTAAATATCATAATCCGAAATCTTTAGAGCTATCGCGTGTGAGGATATCTGATGGATTGCTCGATGGCGTTATTGCAACATCCCAATTCCTTGAGACTTTGACATTAAATCACATTTCTAAAGGGTTGGAAACGTTTAATATTTACAAGAGTCTATCCTTGAAGGTCTTCATGATTGAGGATTGCGGGCACATAGGGGAGATTGATGCTCCAAATTTGGAATCACTTGAGTATAAAGAAGATCAAGTTCTTGAGCTCAAAATGTTGAAATTCGAATACACATACAGAGCCAACGTAACATAAATTATACAAGGAACGTACCTTCAGCCATAGTTGTTCAAGTGTTGTAGAATCGCCTTATAGAACTTTGACAGAAAATCTAAGAGCCTTCTAGCCTGTGCCAATCGTAGGATGCCAGACTGATAGAGTCACATGCGTATTTATAGATAGGCTAGGTACTCTTAGGCAAAATACTTTAGCCCTAGGGACTTATCCATAAATTATAATTACCCTAGGGACTCCTAATATATGGTAATTACAAAATATTATTTGATATATTATTTTCTTTAGAAGATAAGGTAAATAATTTATTACCTTATATGTGGGCCACACTAGAAATCTCTAGAAAGAGACGGTGAATTTCTTACATTCTCCCACTTGGCCCACATATTTAAAATTAGATAATCCTTTATGATAGATAAACACATAGTATGGTCACAGACTTTATCACTCAACTAAAAGTTGTGCAACAATCACTTTAGCTAGAACATATCATTACATGAATCATGGCGGTCATGCTCTTAAACAAACACTTCCTTCCATGTATTACAATGCACAATACATTCTAACAAAGTGTCAACAACTTTATGAATGAACTTAATATAAGTCAATCAAAGTCCAACTTTATTGATCCAATGATTACAAAACAATTAATACATGAAAAATCAAAGTGTGCACTATCATGTATATCAAAATAAATATAATATCTAGACAAACTGTTAGAGAATAAAGCAAGGCTAATTTGAGCTACTAAGACTCATATGGGTTACATGATTCTTGAAAATATTAGCCGGCAAACCTTTAGTCATAGGATCAGCAATCATTAAGGTAGTACTAACATGCTCAAAATTCACATCTTGCTTCTTCACATAGTCTCTAACCATCAAGTACTTTATGTCGATGTGCATGCTTCGGCTGCCACTTTTATTATTCTTAGAAAACAAAACTACAGCTGAATTGTCACAAAAAATTCTCAATGGCCTTGAAATGGAATCGACAATCCTAAGGCCGGAAATAAAGTTTTTCAACCATAACTCTTGTGATGTAGCTTCATAGCATGCTATAAATTTAGATTCCATTGTGGATGTTGCAACAATGGTCTGCTTGACACTTTTCCAAGACGCAGCACCTCCAGCAAGAAGGAAAATGTGTCCTGAAGTAGATTTACCAGTGTCTTTGCATCCACCCAGATCAGAGTCTGAATATCCAATCACCTCCAATGAGTCAAAGTATTTATATGTGAGATTAAAATCCTTGGTTCCTTGCAAATATCTCAAGACCCTTTTACCAGCTTTCCAATGGTCAAGACCAGTGTTACTTTGATATCTGCCAAGCATTCCTACCGCAAAAGCAATATCAAGTCTAGTATAGACATGTGCATACATAAGACTCCCGACAAGGGAAGCATAGGGAATGTCTTTCATTTTCTCCTTTTCCAATGCATTTTGTGGACATTGATTCAATGAGAATTTGTCACCTTTAATTATGGGTGCTTCTATAGGTGAACAATTCTTCATCCCGAATCTTTCTAGAATTCTTTCAATGTAGGCCTTTTGAGGCAGTCCAAGTAATCTTTGAGATCTGTCTCTGTGAATCTCTATGCCAATGACATAAGAGGTTTCACCCATATCCTTCATCTCAAAATTCTGGATAAGGAACTGTTTAGTCTCGTGCAACTATCCCAAATCACTACTTGCAAGTAAAATATCATCCACATATAGGACTAAAAAAATATATTTGCTCCCACCTATCTTAAGGTATATACATTGATCAATGATGTTCTCTGTAAATCCAAATGAAGAAATAACATTATGAAATTTAATATACCATTGGCGGGAACCCTGCTTTAGCCCATAAATGGATTTATTCAACTTGCAAACAAGGTGACTTTTGTCCTTATCACAAAATCCTTCAGGCTGACTCATGTATACTTTCTCTTCAAGATCTCTATTCAGGAAAGTTGTTTTCACATCCATTTGATGTAACTCTAAATCAAAATGAGCTACTAATTCCATGATTATTCTCAATGAATCCTTCTTTGAAACTGGAGAGAAGGTTTCATGGTAATCAAAATGGCTTTATATCGTTCGATATTACCCGATGAGTCTCTTTTAGTTTTAAAGACCCACTTGGAACCTATGGTAGAGGATCCCTTTGGTAATTCGACGAGATCCCAGACTTTATTTTTAGCCATAGATTCTAACTCTTCTTTGATGTCATCATACCAAAGTATGGAGTTTTCTCCACTCATAGCTTGTGAAAACAAGCATGGATCATCTTTTAGTCCAGTATCATAATCAGACTCGTGGAGATATACAACATAGTCGCTAGAAATTGCTGATTTTCTAATTCCTGAGGATTTTCTCACTCCCACTGGTTCAGACACTTCTTCAGTGGGTTCAGGTAAAACGGGTTGATCTTTATGTGGCTCCTCAAGTGGTGGTGGCTCTTGAACTTGTTGTTGTTCCTATAATTCATGAGAATTTTTCTGAGCAACATTCAAGTTTCCAATATATAAAGGTACCACAGGTGGTTCCCTTATTTCTTCCAATTCTACCCTTTGAGTCAAACCACTCCCACTCTCTTCATGCTCCTCAAGAAATTTAGCGTTTCTAGCTTCAACAATTTTAGGAGAATGAGAAGGACAATAAAACCTAAATCCCTTAGAGTTATCTGCATAGCCTATAAAATAACCGCTTATTGTTCTTTCATCCAACTTCTTTAGTTGTGGGTTATAAACCCTCACTTCAGTTGGACATCCCCAAATGTGTAAATGATTTAAACTAGGTTTCCATCCTTTCCATAACTCAAAAGGTGTCTTGGGGACAGCCTTGGATGGAACCCTATTTAAAATATACACATCGATTTTTAAGGCTTCACTCCATAAGGATAAAGGTAAACTTGATCTGCTAATCATGCTTCTTACCATGTCCATTAATGTTCGGTTCCTTCTTTCTGCCACACCATTTTGTTGTGGTGTTCCTGGCATGGTATATTGAGCAATTATACCTTCACTTTCAAGGAACTCAGCAAATGGACCCTTAACTTGTCCCTTATCTGTGTACCTACCATAATATTTTCCACTCCTATCAGATCTTATAATTTTGATCTGTGCACCAGTTTGTTTCTCTACTTCTGTTTTGTAAACTTTAAAAGCATCAAGTGCTTCTGATTTGTTAAATAGAAAATAAAGATACATATATCTTGAATAGTCATCAATAAACGAGATAAAATATCTCTCACCATTCAAGCAAGGGGTAGGAAAAGGTCCACATATGTCTGTATGTATGATCTCAAGTAATTGCGAACTCCTTTTGGCACCTTTAATTGATTTGTTTGTATGTTTACCCTTTATGTAGTCCACACAAGTCCCAAAGTCAGAAAACTCAAGAGCTTTTAGAACTCCATCATTAACCAATATTTTGACTCTATCAATAGATATGTGTCTCAATCTCTTGTGCCAAAGACTAGATGAGTTCTCATTGATAATACATCGCTTAGTGTCAATTTCTTTATCATGCAAAGTTAAAACATTGCATTCAAATGTGGGGTCTAGCTCAAGTTTATATAAATTTCCATTCAAATTTCTAAAACCAATAACTTTATTATCTTTCAAAATTTTTACAGAAGGATAATAACAATTCAAATCATATCCACTAATCGATAGTCTTGAAAGAGAAAATAAATTTCTAGAATGGAACATAAAAAGTATTTTCTAAATCTAAGTGAAAACCATCCTTCAAAATGAGCCTATAAATCCCCACGCCTTCCACACGTGAGCGCGTCCTATTGCCAGAATAGACGTATTGTTCACGTCCTATTGGCTTCCTCTGAGTTAGAATGCCCTGCATGATTTTGGCAATGTGAATTGTAGCACCAGAATCAATCCACCATGTATTATCAGAAACTTCAGATACAAAGGTAAAATTACTTTTCTTTTCAAGCCATTTTTTGTATTTCAGGCAATCCTTCTTCCAGTGTCCCTTCTTAATACAGAAATGACAAGCATCTTTGTCAAATGTGCTTTTCTTCTTCATTGGAACACTTTTGCCCTTCTTTGCATTTCTCTTACCATGAGACACCATATTAACACTTTCAGGTATCTCATGCTTCAACCTCTCTTCTTCTTGAACACACATGGTCAAAAGTTTATTGATTGATCATTTATCCTTATGTGTGTTGTAAGAAATCTTGAACGGACCATATTCCGCAGGAAGGGAGATGAGAATGAAATGCACAAGAAATGGTTCAGACATATCCACCTCAAGGGACTTGAGTTTAGCAGCAATGTCTCTCATCTCCATAATGTGCTTACGCATTGTACGACTTCTGTCGAAAGTCATACTTGAGAGCTTCTTCATAAGAGTGCTGGCCAATGCCTTGTCAGAGCTTACGAATTGTTAATCAATTGCCTTCATGTAAGCTTTGACCTTATCGCTATTAGGGATAGAACCCCTAATGCTTTAGCTTATGTGAGCTTTTATGAGCATTAAACTTAAGCGATTAGATCGCTCCCACCGCTCATAATTAGCCTTAGCAACTGGCGTACCTGATTCCGTGGGGATAGGTAGTTCATCCACACGGAGTGCCAAGTCCAAATCCGAGCACCCTAAGATGAGAAGGACTTTCTCCTTCCATTCAGCATAATTGTCACCAGAAAGCATTGGAATTCGAGCATTCTCATTAAAAATAGCGGTAGGAAAAGCGGTAAAGACCGCAAAACAAGGATAAACATACATAAGCTATGAAGTACAATCCATCAAAGGTGAATCGCGTAAAATACCGATTCATAGTAAATTCTAGACCTTCCTCTGGGCAGAGGTTGCAACCCATGCATGAAATTTACTAACTTTATTAGACTAGTAAACCAAAATACATAAAAATTTATCCGTACCTGTGGACATAAGATAATTTTAACTTAAAGATTTACTATCTCATTTCAGTTAATCTCACCAAAATGGTTACCTCCCTGTGGAGCCGGGTTACCATTTTAATAAGAATGGACTAAATAGATGTCATTATAACCTTTAATCACTAAACGTTATGTGATTAATAAACTCAATTTCTTTTATATTAAATACTCAAGATGCCGTGGCTATACTCCTAAGTGCATCACATAAAAGAAAACTCAAATATGACATCTCAAAATAATCAACTTGAACAAATATTGATTAGATTCTTAACAATGGGCAATGCAAAGTATAAGCAGATGCCTATATAAACCCAATTAGGAAAACAATTTTAATAATTAAACTAATTTCTTTAAATTAGTAGCAACGTTATAAACTCCAATAAATTATAGATATGTTCATGTCACATCATATATCAAACCGAATAGTATATGCAATGCCAACAAATTTTGCCGCACAATGATCAAATAAGCGTAATGCTTATAAACTCCAAAACTGATTCTTATAACCATAAGAATGATTTTAAACAATAGTAAAGCAAATAGATTTTAAACTCGATAATTACAAAGATAGTTTCAATTTACAGGCACATGTCTCAACATCTTTATCTTATAAACTTGAAACAATTAAAATCCATAAAATTAAGTGTCCAATACACCTTTAGACGACAAAAATAAATAAAAGCTTTAAACCAATCAATTGATACACAACTTCGAGGATCCCGACAATAGCTAGATCTAACTCTTTAAAGGAATCACAAGAGAGTTACTTAAGAAAACAAGTATTACAATTTAAAAGTTAGTGATTTTGAACCAATTCCATTTAACAGAATACAACCCATTGCCCACAAATCAAGGTCGATGAGTATTCTATATAAAACTGAATAGACAGATTTGTTCAAAACGAGATATGCATCGTCATGAACACAATCTCGACACAGAACAACACGATTAAAGGTAAGCTCGGATACCACATGTTGAAATTCGAATACATATACAGAACCAATGCAGCGAAAATCATACAAGGAACGTACCTTCAGCCATAGTTGTTCAAATGTTGTAGAATCACCTCGTAGAACTTTGACAGAAAACCTAGGAGCCTTCTAGCCTGTGCCTATCGTAGGATGTCAGACTGATAGAGTCACAGACGTATTTATAGGTAGGCTAGACACTCTTAGGCAAAATACTGTAGCTCTAAGGACTTCTCCATAAATTATAATTACTCTAGGGACTCCTAATATATGATAATTTATTTCCATAAAAGAAACTACCATATATGCATAACTACAGAATATTATCTGATATATTATTTCCTTTGGAAGACAAGATAAATAATTTATTACCTTATATGTGGGCCACACTAAAAATCTCTAGAAAGAGACAGTGAATTTCTTACACAAAATCGCAAAATTTAAATGCTGCATGGTTTTGTAAGTTGAGGAAGTTTCTATCAAATTCAACCTCTTGGTCTCAGGGTTCACTTTGTTTTTTCGAATGCAATGGGATCAACAGGAAAGGTTTGCAATTACACCATACAGTAGCTACCCCGAGTGGATGTTTTAGATGTATTTATAAAGTCGTCTAGATCGTACCTAACTTTTGTGGATGCTTTGCTTTGGAGTTGTCATCCTAGGAGACTCAACATAACATCAAGGAGTAAAATACTTAGATGTTTCATCGGTCGTTTAATTTCCACGAAAGAATTCGAGTCATTCTACTCCTCATAGAAGCAAGACTTGGCATAGTCAATTAAAAGAAGTAAAAGCCTACAATTGGCAGAACCAAAGCTGGCATCCTGTGGAACTCAAAAGTGGAAAGCTGGCAATGAGGACCCTTAGTAACAGGGGGACATTTTCTTTTTTGTTAGATTGGTGACAGTTTGCTCTCATGCAAATTGAATGCACTTATTCATTTATACAGTTCATTAATTTATAATTTTGAGGTTAGATACTAGATATTTAAGAACTTCAACTTTCTTATATTCTCTTGTCGTTAATTTTTTTCTAAAATAATTAAAGTTTGGTCAAATAATAAGTTGGAAGTATCAAGGCAGAGAGACATTGTTATTTATGTTCCTTTTAGTTTATGTGAATTTGCTGTAATATTTTCTTTTGTCTTATGGATACTGTTCAACAGATGAAATGGTATGAAACGCGTTGTGATTGGTACAGAATCAGATGAGATATATTCAAAACGAGAGACCTCACAGATCCATGCATTGTTTTGACTCAACAAGGAAGTAATCAATCTCCAGTTCCAGCAGACAAACATAGTGCTGTATTCAGTAATTTCATATCTCGTTGGATTGGTCGGCAGGGCCGAACTAGGGGTGCAAGGGGTTCATCAGAAAAGTTACACCATATATATAAGGTCCAATTAATATATTTTTTATGTATGTGTTGATTCCCCTTAGCTTCTTCACGTGTTTATTTCTTTTATTTTGGAACCCTTAGTGAAAATTCTGACTTCGCCACTATTGGTCGGATTAAGTCTTTCACGAACTCAACTTGTTGGTTCAATCTCTCAATCTTATATATCTACTGGTATCTGCTTTGTTGTTGGATGTTTTGGATAGTTTGTTGCATTGGTTTCCAACAGGTCATGGGGGGCAAAATTACATGTAAACTAAGTACAAAAACCAATATAAAAGTTTCTGCATGAAAAAAGAAAGACAGTTTTAAGCTTCTTATTTATTTTAAGTTAGTAGGTTATTTTTTTATCTCTATATATTTTTTCGATAAGTAATAAATGCATACAAATTAAAATTTCTCAAAACATAAAACCAAAAGATAAAATAACATTTGAAGTCCATAATTTTTTTATTAAGATACTTAACTAGATGACCGAAAAAAGATAATGCGCAGGCCTTGAAGTTACCCTCTGTTCTTGTTTTCTATTGCTTACTCTTTACTTAGACACTGATGTATTAGGAATTGGTTTAGTTATTCGTGTAGAAATTATGAGGTCTTACCAGATTTTGGGAGTTATTGTCAGTTGTATTGTGGAATCCTTTTATGATAGCTGATTGGTTTAAATTTGAACATTTATTATTGTTTCCGTTATTTCTTTATGTATGTTAGGCTTACCTGTGCCATCACGACATCCTACGGAGGGAGATTGGGGTCGTGACACCAAACTTCTAAAATTAGCTTATTTTGGAAAGTGAACTTTTGGTGAAAAATAGTTTGTGTTTTGGCTTCTACTCAAAAATACTTTTTTCCTTCTAAAAGCTTAGCCAAACACTTCACCTTTGAAAATAAAAAAGCAGTATACTGTTTTTGAAACAATAAAAATACTTTTGAATGTTCCTACAATGACCTGCTTTTCAGAGTAGCATCTTTTTCAATGTCTTTGCAAGCCAATGTTATAAAATAATAAACTACTATATCAAGTTAGATTGTATTGATAATACAAAATTTTCTTATATTGTTATTGCATATAACTCAATTCCGATGCCATAATCGTGATACTAGATTTTTTTTTGACTTTTTTGCAACTATTGAAGTGATTACATGCTTCATGGATCGTTTAATGTGTATGAAAAATTTAAGTCATTCTACTTCTCGTAGAAACAAGCTTTGGCATAGTCAATTAAAAGAAGTAAAAGGCCACATAATTGATCAAAAAGATGAGCTTGTGGAACTCAGAAGTGGAGAGCTGACAATGAGGAATCTTAGTCAGTGGAATTTTTTTTGTTTTCTATTAGAATGGTCTTGAGCAATTAATTCTATTGCAAATTGAATTTCTTATTCATTTAGAAAGTTAATCAATTTATATTTTCCATGTTAGATCCAAGATATATATATTTAAGAACTTCCCCCGTCAGTTTTTTTCTTGGAAGGAGTCTTTTGTCAAATATTATTAAGTTTGAAATATCGAGGCACATATATAGACTCATCATGTCTATTTTCTCTAAGTTCATGTGAATTCGATGACCTTCTTTTTCTTTTTTGACCGATATATGTTGTTCAACATATGACTTGGTAAGTGATATACTGTGATTTGTAGTTCTCTTTGTCTAACTTTTTGGATGTTTGTATCATATATTGTAGTTGTTCGAACATATTAGAGGTTCCACTGCTTTTAGAGATAAACAGAAGCTTTTGTATAAGCGCATTCAGAATTAAGTGTAAATTTGCTTCATTGAGTATCATTTTTCACTCCCCACCATAGCAGTTTTATCCTTTAGTACTCACCTTGCTGGAATATGATCAGTCCTTTATAAGCAAGCTCTGCAATAACACAGACATTAACATTGATCAATGAGAAGAGTCAAATAGAATCTAGTAATATGTAATCATACAGCATAAACTATGTGTCACGACCCTAAAACCGACCCGGTCGTGATGACGCCTATCGTGAAACTAGGCCAGCCGATACAACTCCCGAGTTAACCATTTAATCAATAATAATTCGTTTTTTAAGCTTTTAATTAATCAAATATCTCAAAATGTAAGTCTAAATGAACAGTGCAGAAATAATATACAAGCCCGACATCGGGGTGTCACAAGTCACGAGCATCTACTAAGGTCTAAGTACAACAAGAGTCTAAGAATGTACTAAATACAATCTAAGTTTCTCTAGAGGGAGAAAAACAGTGTTGCGAACGTCGGGCAGCTACCTTGCTAACTCCAATGACTCTGCCACTGAGCAATCAACACCCGCTACCGGGTCCAGAACTACCTGAGTCTGCACACAAGGTGCAGGGAGTAATGTGAGTATGCCAACTCAGTGAGTAATAAAAGTAAAAGCAACTGAGAGATAAGAAAACACGTAAAACACAGCAAAATGCTACAAAGAGGCAGTGTAAACCAATACAATACAATAAAACAGTGAGAACTTGTAAAACACCTTAGTTCAGTATAAGTTTTTTTAAAACATCTTTTAATAGTTAAACGAGTGAATGAAAACAATGAGAGAAGGTAAACACATAAAATCAGCCCCCTCGGGCAAAATACCAACTGAACCAGCCCCTCGGCCTATCTCACAATCACTCGTATCAGCCCCTCGGGCAATAACATGGAACAACCTCAGCCCCTCGGGCTAATCACTTCACACACTAGGTACCCGCGCTCACTGGGGGTGTACAGACTCCGGGAGGGGCCCCTTACGGCCCAAGCGCTATCTCGTGGCATAATCAATAGGCTCTCAGCCTCATATCAAGCCACTTCATGACATAACAACTCAGGCCCTTGGCCTTATAATCATAAATCAGTACAACACTGTTGCGGCGTGCAGCCCGATCCCATAATAACCTCACAACACAGGCCCTCGGCCCTACTCAGTCAGATATCTCTAAAAGCTACTCGGGCACAGTAAAATATGATGCTCAGCTCAAAATATCATTTAAGATGTCAAAACAGAGATAAACATGGTTGAGTTATGAAAACAGTAGAATATAGCATGACTGAGTACAAGTATAAAGTCAAAACAGTGAGGAATAGTAGTAAAAATCCCTTAAGGGTCCAAAACAGTTGTCATGAGGCCCAAATATGACATTCAGCCCAAAACATGATGATAGCAAACAGTTTTCAATCAAATACGCAGTAAAAACAGTCATTCATGATGGACTAAATCACAATCCCCAATGGTGCACGACCCCACGCTCGTCATCTAGCCTGTGCATCAGCTCAAAATAGCACAACAATGTAAAATCAAGGATTTCATACCCTTAGGACAACATTTACAATCATTACTCACCTCAATCCGGTCCAAACTCTAGCTCGCGATTCCTTTGCCTCCCGGCTCGGCCTCCGAATGCTCCAAATCTAGCCAAAAACAGATTCATACCATCAAAAATATGCTAAGGGAACAAAGCCCATTCGAAAATATCCAATTTATACCAAAAATCCCGAAATTGGCCAAACCGGCCCCCGTGCCCACATCTTGAAATCCATTAAAATTACATCAATAAAATCCTTATCCTCTCACGAGTCCATACATACCAAGAACATCAAAATCGGACATCAAGTGGCCCCTCAAATCCCCAATTTACACTCTCCAATTTCAAGCCCTAATTCTCCAATTTTAGGCTTTAGATTCCACAAATTTCATGTTTAAACAAGTAAGAATCAACATAGGATCAAGTATAGAGTTCAAAAATCTTACCTCCAAGTGTTTCTCTTCGATTCCTTCTTCAATACTTCTCAAAAAGCTCCAAAGTCGCTCAACAATGGAGGAAATAGACCAAAAATCGCGAAACCCACTTTTAAACATTCTGCTCCAGATATTATTTCCTTCTTCGTGAATGCGGCCTCACTCTCGTGTTCGCGTAACACATATTACACTATCTCTCCACTATACCATTTGCGAACGCGGACGCAGCCACGCGAACGCGATGCTTCGCCAGTCAAGCCCTTTCGCGAACGCGATACTAACCTCGCGAACGCATAGCACAAGGGCCTGGGGTGCCCAACGATCTCACTCCTCTTCGCGAACGCGACCATAATCACGCGTCTGCGATGCACATGTTGCCTTCACCTTCGCGTTCACATCCTCTCCATCGCGGATGCGTACAACAAAATCATCACACCAAACACCCTTCGCGAACGTGATGAACAAAAATCTCTGCAACAAAAACCAGCAAAACTGCCAAGTCCAAAGTCCAAAAATTGATCTGTTAACCACCCGAAACACACCCGAGACCCTCGGAACCTCAACCAAACATGCCAACATATCCCATAACATCATTCAAACTTGTTCCAACCTTCAGAACGCTCAAAACAACATTAAAACACCAAATCATCAACTAATTCAAGCCTAAGAATTCCAAAAACTTTTAAATTTCGCTTTCGATCAAAAAGTCTATCAAACCTCGTCCGAATGGCTTGAAAGTTTGTACACACGTCACAAATGACACAGTAAACCTACTCCAATTTCCAGAATTCCATTTCGACCCCTATATCAAAATCTCACCTATCAACTGGAAAACGCCAAAATTCCAATTTCGTCAATCCAAGCCTAAACCTTCCACGGACCTCCAAAATACATTCCGATCACGCTCCTAAGTCCCAAATCACCTAACGGAGCTAGCCAAATCATAAAAATTCCAATCCGAAGTCATATACTAACAAGTCAAAACTTGGTCAACCCTTTCAAATTTTAAACTTCAAACTCAGAACTGTTCTTCCAAATTCATTCTGATTATCTGAAAACCAAATCCGACGATTTACATAAGTCATAATACACCACACGGGACTAGTCATGCCCGAGAACTGACGAGCGAAGTACAAAAGCTCAAAACGACCGATCGGATCGTTACACTATGCTAAACACAAAATGATACCACCTCGTTAAGCCATTACAAGCGTACATATATACTTACCAATGAATGCGTGTACTTTGCAAGATCGGCTGTTCCTTAGCTGGATAGCCTAAAATATCTTATCTTAGATGTGACAGACTACTCAAAACTTGAATTTCTTCTTCCACTTGCCCTCTTTTTCCTGCATCTTGCGCTTCTTCTTTTTCTTCCTCTCATTATCTGCTACCATGTCACTGAAATCCTCTCTCTGACTAGGTAACTTGTTCTCTTCTCTAGCCTCTTTGTATTTGTCCGGTAGGACATTTTCCATCAGTCCCAACTCTTCAGGTCCCAAAGTAACCTCAACTCTGTCTGATTTCTGCCCTTTAAGCGGATAGACCCTTTTGGCAGCAGTCTTATCTCGAGTTCCAGTGTTATTAATCACATAAATATGAGTTGTTCCAAGAAGAATTCCTGGAGCTAACTTTTCTTCATTCTCTTCAAGCACCTGGTAGAGAGGCTTCTCAGGTTCCTTCCTCTGCTGCTTCCGAAGGTCAATAAAATCGGGAGTCTCAGCTTCAGTTGGAGTACTAGAAAGGCTGTCCACAGACTGAATACCGTCGTCCAGCTCCTCTTCCACTTCCTCTTCCTCCAAGTCACCCCAATGCTTAGTCTTGTCAACAGGTTCATCCTCATAATTAGGCTGGTCTTGTTGCAGCACACCAAAAATATCTCCATATAAAAGGCGTCCATATTCATCAACAGGCTGATAACCAAACTTGGCTCCTGGTGGAATAGGAGCGTTGAGTCCAGGGATCGAATAAGAGGGTGGAGGACCATATATCTGCATATTGATCAGCCAAGGAGGAGGAGCGCTTCCTAGTCCAAGAGCGTCTTTTAGTTTTTGAGACAAAGTCCCAGGTTTCATCTCCCTCAACTTCAACTTATCGAATTCCTTCCCTTCATAATATAAATCCCCATGGCTAGTCAATTTTGGTTTGGTCTGATACTTCAAAAATGCATCATAGAGAACCTGATAATCGAAATCCATCTTTCCTGTTTTTGGCTGCTTTTGTTTAAGCTTCTTACTGATCTCCTTTCCAATGTAAGCTTGTTTAATGTTCTCATCAATTTCTGTCGCAGCTATAAAGTCAGGCAGTTGAAACGGCTGTTTATCGATGACACTACGTTTACCCTGCAAATATTTTCGTTTTGGACTCCAGTGTCGTGGAACAGGAACAGTATTCCGGTAAGATTTCAGATATACTAACAGTTTAGGGTCTGCTGCACTAGCATCCATACCTCAACAACATCAGGCCGCTCGCGGCTTTGTTTCAGTTCTGCAATCTTCATCCTATATTGAAGCTTTTTCTTTTTATTAGAAATAACCTTCTCCTTTGGCTTTTCCTCTTCCTCTGAATCAGCAGCAGTCTCGTCCTTCTTATCGTTGTCCTCAGAACCATCTCGGCCTTCTTATCGTTCTCCTCAGAACCACTAGACTTGACGAAAAAGAATTTCTCGAAGACCTTCCTGAATTCGTCATCCAACTCGCCATCTAACTCTACCTTCTCTGGGATATATTCCACTTCAACTTGCTCCAAAGACTTTGAAAATAGGACTTCTACTTATAATTAGCACCGCCATTAGCAGCGTTACTATCTTCTCCATGAGACAATACCTTATTGTTTCTCTTCTGCTTCCGCCGTCTATGCCTGCTCTCGGGTTCCTTTGATTTCCTAAAGCCGGCGTTAGTGTTAGAGTTAGAGATTTGGGGTTTCACATCGTCCATGGAATGGCCGACGGTGTTCATGACCCTGTTCGCAACCTCAACCGCCATACTCCAGCTATTTTGGACGACAGCTGAAATAGTGGAGGGACTAAAACGGTGCATGCATTATATATAAACCAAGAAACTCTATTCTCCTTAGGGAAGTGGGATTGATTATTTCCTTGTTTTAGTAGGATTTTCATATACCGGTGCAGTTGGACTAGAATAATCCGAGCCAGGCCTGGCTATAAAAAATTATGTAACAAAAGCAGCTCTTTGTTGGCCCTAGAGTATTAACGCCACAGTTTTTATATCAGAATGAGGTACTTCTGCTAATTACAACGGTTACCTTTCAATGATTTTTTTATTTGACATTCCAGACGTTGGGATTGTATTGGGAAAAAACTGAATTTATATTAAAGATGATGTGGCATAACACGTGGATTAGTTAAATGGTCAAAGCACAGCAATTGACTAAGAGGCACGGATGGAGACAGCCACGGGAAGAAGAATTTAAATAGGCACGAGACGACGTATAGATACGAGTCTCATACCAATTTAAATTATTTACAGCCAACGGATTAGAAGGCATTGAAAGCAAGGATCTGATGACAGAAAGGAGTCCAAATTCATTATTAAATACTTGATACATTACAAAATTGGTATTTAATAGGAATGATTGTATAACGGCTTATTTAATGTCATTTATTATTCATGATTATATCATTAAAGCTGAGGCTTCATTCCTTTACCTAGAATTATCTATAAAAGGAAGGAGTATCATCATTTGTAAGGACACGAAATACTATTGAGAATTTATTGAAATACACATCTATTTGTTTTTTACCATCGTTCTCAAAAGTATTTTATTTTTGTCTCCTGATTATCAGTAACCCGAATTTCTTTTTAGCTTTGATCAAAGACTCAGATTTTTGGTTAAACAAATTGGTTCCGTTACCGGGAATCTGATAATCTTTCCTTTTAAGCTATATCTTATCTATTGTCGTCACCATGTCAAACAACAACGCCGACAACAATAGTAATAACACATTGGGAAACCATGAGAATCAAATACATCAAAATCAAGATAACGTGGTTCCCTCTCCTCTAAATTCACCACGTCAATCTCGTGAAGGCACTCCTGTTACTGAATCCCGTGCTGATCAACAAGAGCAATCTGAACATTTTGAAGGAGTTACAACTGAAGCTTTGCAAAAGCTAATTGATGCACAGGTCGGCAAAGCTCTTCAGGCACTTGTTAGTCGATTGCCTGCTGCGCCACCTACACCAACTCCTAATAATAATACATTGGAGAACCCCCGTTCTGGTCTTGATAATTCTGGAAACGGAGCAACCCCCAGTGAACCACAAGAAGGGGGACCAGGTAATTTAAATAATTCATATTTGCAAAATTTAGTACTAACCTTGCAGAAACAGCTGAAGGAACAAAATGAGCGTATTGAACAAATCCCTGGAGTTCCGCCTGTAATAAAAGGAGTAGACATGGACAAATACTCACAACAACCATGGAAGCCTAGTGTTGCTCCCCTTCCAATTCCGAAAAAAAGTTCAAAATGCCTGACATCCCAAAATATGATGGTACTACAGACCCACGTGACCACGTGACTGCATTTACAACCGGCGTAAAAGGCAACGACTTGACCAAACAAGAAATTGAATCAGTATTGGTCAAGAAATTTGGAGAAACACTCACCAAGGGTGCATTAACCTGGTATTCTCTTTTATCTGAAAATTCTATTAATTCTTTTGCTGAGCTTGCAGATTCTTTTATTAAAGCACATTCGGGAGCACAAAAGGTTGAGAAAAGGATGGAAGATATTTTCAAAATCAAACAAGGGGATTCGGAGTTGCTTAGAAACTTCGTTGATAGATTCCAGCGTGAAAGAATGACTCTACCTCGTGTGCCTGACAATTGGGCTGCTATAGCTTTTGCAAGTAATTTAAATGACAAAAGTTCTGAAGCCACGAGACGACTCAAAGAAAGTCTTCGAGAATTTCCTGCAACCACATGGAATGATGTTTACAACAGGTATAGCACGAAGCTGCGAATCGAAGAAGATACCGTACCTAAGCTCCATCATGAAGAAAGGGGCGGTACCCGAAGGTCAGAAACCGAAAAAAGATCAGGTAAAAACAGGTACGATCCATATATGGGACCCGCAGGAGAGGACCCATGGTCGAAACAAGATAGCCAGCAATATGATCAAAAATCGAGAAACCGTGATTCTGGCTCTTCTTCAAAGTTCAGGAATGATCGGAACAGACAAGAATCACGAGATGATAACAGAAGTTTAAAGGCACGATTCGGTGGGTATAATTGTAATGTCTCTACCTCCGAGCTCGTAGCTGTTTTAAGAAGCATGGGAGACAAGGTACGGTGGCCAAAAGAGATGCGGTCAAATCCAAGTAGACGCAATCCGGATCATTGGTGCGAATTTCACAACGATCACGGGCACAAAACTTCAGAATGTAGGTTCCTGCAAAGTGAAGTGGATCATTTATTGAATCAAGGATACCTCACTGAGTTATTTAGTGAGAAAGGAAAACAAGCTTATATGAAAAACAGACAAGAGCCACCACAACCTCCTTCACCCAAGAGGACAGTGAATGTCATAAGCGGGGGAGAAGATATTCACGGCGTAACCTACACAGCCTCCAACAAGGTTTCTAAGGTAACAATTACACACGGGAAACGGGTGCGGCAGGTCCTTGAAAATGAAAGTATTTCGTTCGATGACGCAGATACCGAAGGAGTGACAACTCCACATAATGACGCACTGGTAATATCTTTACTTGTACATGATACTAATGTAAAACGAGTTTTGATTGATCCAGGGAGTTCTGTAAATATTATATTACTAAGGGTACTACGGGAAATGCAAGCTGAAGACAAAATGTTACCCAAGGCGCACACCTTGTCAGGCTTCGACAATTCAAGTGTAGTAACAAAAGGTGAGGTAATACTAACAACTTTTGCTATGGGTGTTGTGAAGGAAACTAAATTTCAGGTAGTTGATATGGAAATGGCCTACAATATGATCATGGGAAGACCATGGATACACGATATGGATGTTGTCCCATCAACCCTACATCAGGTTATTAAATTCCCATCACCATGGGGAATTTGCCAAATTCGTGGGGATCAGCAGATGGCTAGAAGTGTCAACGCTGTAATAAGTACGAGCGCCGTAAATAAAGCAAAAGTAGCAATTACAGGAAACAGTTGAAGGTAAAAAAGATCAAACTTCAACTGAACAGGAAAAGACGGATTTGGACTCAAGACCTGACACAATTCAAGAACCTGAAGAAAATGAAAGCATCAAAACGACAATTGAAGAGCTTGAGGCAGTGATGTTATTTGATCAATGGCCTGAACGGAAGGTTTATGTCGGGGCCAATTTAAGCACGAACATGCGAGGTATGATAATCGAATTTTTAAAAGCTAACTTAGACTGCTTTGCTTGGTCCCACGCTGATATGACAGGGATACCACCAAATGTGATGACTCACAAACTCAATGAGGACCCTTCTTTCACACCAATAAAGCAAAAGAAACGGAAACAAGGTGCTTTCAAGAACCAGGTGATTCAGGATGAAGTCCAAAAATTATTAAAAATCGGATCAATCCGTGAGGTAAAATATCCTACTTGGTTAGCTAACACGGTGGTTGTACCCAAGAAAAATGGTAAGTGGCGTGTTTGTGTAGATTATACTGATTTAAATAAAGCCTGTCCAAAAGATTCTTTTCCCTTACCGCATATAGACCAACTAATTGATGCAACCGCAGGTCATGAACTTTTAAGTTTTTTAGATGCTTACTCAGGATATAATCAAATTAAAATGGATCCTAGTGATGAAGAAAAAACTTCTTTCATCACAGACAGGGGGACTTATTGTTATAAAGTAATGCCATTTGGTCTCAAAAATGCTGGGGCAACCTATCAAAGGTTGGTCACCAAAATGTTCCAAGAACATTTAGGGAAAATAATGGAGGTATATATAGACGATATGCTTGTCAAAACCCAGCAATCTCATGATCATATTTCTCATCTATCTATTACTTTTGAAATTTTGCGAAAATTTAATATGAAACTCAACCCAGAGAAATGTGCATTTGGAGCTGCATCAGGTAAGTTTTTGGGTTTTCTTGTTTCTAATCGTGGTATTGAAGTGAATCCTTCTCAGATCAAAGCAATAGAAGAAATCCCGGATATCCTTACTAATAAAAAGGAAGTACAACGATTAACGGGAAGAATTGCAGCTTTGGGGAGATTTATTTCCAAATCCTCAGAAAGGTGTTTTAAGTTTTTCTCTGCACTTAAAAAGCAAGATCATTTTGAATGGAATGAAGATTGTCAACAAGCCCTTAGAAATTTGAAAGCTTATTTGTCAAAACCACCGTTGTTGGCAAAACCGAAGGTGGGGGAAAAACTTCTCATTTATCTGGCCGTATCTGAAGTCGCAGTAAGTGCTGTTTTAGTCCGCGAGGACAAAGGTAAACAATCTCCTATTTATTATGTAAGTAAGTCTTTATTGGAAGCTGAGACACGATACCCACAGCTAGAAAAATTAGCATTAGCTTTGATCATGGCATCTAGAAAGTTAAGACTTTATTTTCAATGTCATCCCATTGTTGTAGTTACTGCTTTTCCGCTTCGAAATATTTTGCATAAACACGAACTTTCAGGAAGATTAGCAAAATGGGCTATAGAACTAAGTGAGTATGAAGTTATTTATCAACCCAGGACCGCTATAAAGTCTCAAGTACTAGCTGATTTCGTGGCTGATTTTAGCCAGGGGATGCATTTAGAAGCAGAAAAAGAATTACTAGTTTTTAATGGTGCGAACCCGGGGACTTGGGTTTTATACACTGACGGTTCATCTAATGTAAAAGGGGCAGGCCTAGGAATAGTCCTCGTACCACCTGCGGGTGAGACCATTAGACAGGCTATAAAATGTCATTCTATAACTAACAATGAAGCAGAGTATGAGGCTGTAATTGCAGGTTTAGAATTGGCACGAGAACTCGGCATAACACAGATTATAATCAAGAGTGATTCTCAACTCGTGGTTAATCAGATGCTGGGGACTTATACAGCCAGAGAGTCACGAATGCAAGAATACCTCGCAAAGGTACGGGAGTTAATAAAGCAATTCCAAACTTGGAAAGTAGTGCAGATCCCAAGAGATGAGAATGTAGAGGCTGATGCTTTAGCAAACCTTGCATCCGCAGCAGACGTGGCAAACAATACAGATGCTTCAGTCATACATCTATTTCATTCCGTTCTTGAATCTGATAAAAACAAGGTAAATTTTAATCATCTAACATGGGATTGGAGAAATGAAATTGTTGCCTTTTTACAGCACGGAACCGTGCCTAATGACAAAGGAAAGGCTTACGCACTTCGCAAAAAAGCTGCACGATATTGTTTATATAAAGGGAATCTTTATCGAAAGATGTTTGGCGGACCACTAGCAAGGTGTCTCGGACCCTCTCAAACCGAATATGTCATGAGAGAAGTACATGAAGGACATTGTGGGAATCACACAGGAGGACGGTCACTGGTAAGAACGTTAATTCGCACAGGATATTATTGGCCTAAGATGGAAGAAGAGGCAACCCGTTTCGTTTCCAAATGTGATAAATGTCAAAGGTACGACAATAATATGCACAGACCAGCTGAGTTACTACATCCTGTTTTAGCCCCATGGCTCTTTATGAAATGGGGAATGGATATCGTAAGTCCACTTCCACAAGCAAAAGGTCAGGTAAAATTTCTACTTGTACTTACAGATTATTTCACTAAATGGGTAGAAGCAGGGGCATTTAAACAGGTACGAGAAAAAAAAGTTAAAGACTTCATATGGCGAAATATAATATGCCACTTTGGAGTACCAAAAGAGATCGTGTGTGACAATGGACCACAATTCATTGGAGCTCAAGTTACAGAATTTCTTCGAAGTTGGCAGATCAAAAGAATAACGTCTACGCCATATCATCCAGTGGGGAATGGACAAGCAGAATCAACTAACAAAGTTATTATCAATAACTTGAAAAAGAGGTTACAAGATTCAAAAGGTAATTGGCCTGAGGTGTTACCTGGAGTACTATGGGCTTATCGTACAACGACCAAAACAGGCACTGGAGAAACACCATTTTCGATGGTTTATGGTACGGAAGCCTTAATTCCAGTTGAAATAGGTGAGCCAAGCACACGATACGATCAGGCAACGGAAGGAATCTAATAATGAAGAGATGCGGGTTAGCCTAGATTTACTTGAAGGAAGAAGAGAAGCTGCTTTGATAAGGATGGCAGCACAAAAGCAAGTAATAGAACGATATTACAATAGGAAAGCACGCCTCAGATTTTTCAAAATTGGGGACTTCGTGCTTAAAAAGGTGTTCCAATCTGCAAAAGCTGCTAACTCAGGAAAGCTAAGTCCAACATGGGAAGGACCATACAAAGTCCGTGGCATTGCGGGAAAAGGAGCATACCAGTTGGAGACAATGGATGGTAAAGTTTTACCCTCACATTGGAATGCTGTCCACTTAAAAAGATATTACTTTTGAGAAAGTACCTACGGTCAGGTATCATCATGTTAAAATTTCTCTCTTGGTTTATTAATATTTTACTAACGATTTTAGATGCTAGGCAAAATATCCTAACTCGTGCCAAATGATGAGTCACAACCTGCAAGGCAAAATGGAGTATTCTTAAATTCCTAGCCCAGGGTTACAATTAATCTGATGGAAATACACACGAGTTAGGCAGTCTTCATCTATAATCGCACCGTCGAGTCCCGTATATCTTTCTGTTTCAGGAAAAGGGCCAAAGTAAAAGAAATAAACAAGTGCTCGAGGCTTCATACTTCACCGCTCAAACACTTGAGGGACTACAATACTGTACACAGATACGTGTAGAAATGCAGATACGCAGATATGACTATCGAACGATAGAAGTCAAGTGTTGAGAAAAAATTATGAAATCTTCAGCATTCATGAGAACAACAGAATCATCTCTCAAACTCATAAACAAAGTCACCTCTCAAACCCTTCTTAATATGTAAAGATAGGGTCATGACTATGTACTGAAACAGGTTATGAAGAAAAACCTTGTTTATTTTATGTTATTCACAAATCTGTTACAAGAAAAATAGTTACGAGAAAGTTGTATATGTATTGTAATACATGTAACAGTCAAACACTTGTTAAAGTTTATGAATAAAAACTTGCCAAAGTTGTTTCATACAAAACGTGTGTATTCCTATTTCTTTCATCGTATTATAACACCATTATGAAGTTGAGACGTCTTCTTCATTAAGTGTCGATAAAATAAAAGGGCCCTCTTTTATAAGCCTCATGTTAATAAGTCATGAGAAGAATCATAAAGCATTTTCAAAGGATAAAAATGCTAAACTATTCTATAAGTCCTAAATAAGTAAGGAAAAGGCAAGAATAGAACACATTGAAGTACTAACAAAACTTCTTAATATAATTAAAAAGACTAAGTAGAAACTTAGTCAATAAAGGTTTATACAAGTGCCCCATTATGATAACTGGGGACTTTCACCAAAAAATCCCTTAAAAACTAAGGGATAAAACCATCATCCAATTGAAGGGGTTAGCACATCCGAAGTTGCAATATTAATTTCACTTTCAGCCACAGGCACGGTGGCAACTTCTGAAGAAGCGGCAACATGAACGGTTTCAGCTGAAGCAGGAATTGTAATCCCAATTGCTGCAGTATTCACTTCTTCATTTAAAAGTTCTTCTGTTCCAGGAACTTCTAGTGCAGGAGAAGGAGTATCAGTAGACTGTTGGCTTTTCTCGATGGTATCTATGACTTTGGCCAGTTCAGACTGCAAGTCAAAACCTTCTTGAGCAGCTTCCGTCAAAGCATCACGACGAGATTTCAGGAAAGCCCAACTCACTTCTATGTTAAAATTTTCCTCTAGAAGTCCATATTCCTTTTCCCACATAGCAAGATCGTTTTTTAAGATTTGATATTCAGCTAAATGGGAATCAAGGGAAGCTTCAAGAGAAGCATGAGAACTCTTCAAGGCATGAATCTCGTCAGAAGAAGTCTGTAAGTCAGCCTGAGCTTGAGTCAAGCTTTGCACTAACTCTCCTGCATATTCTTCCTTCCTAGCCAAAAGTGCCTTCAGCTCCCTAACTTCTTCACTAGCCCTGGATAATTGTTCTGACAAAGAGCATTCCAAAAGCTCTTTGTCTCTTTTCAATTGGCTTGAAGAGGCTTTGACAGTTGCCAGTTCAGAAGTTAAACCACGGTTTTGCTGCTCCAGGAGATTTTTATCTTCTTGCAACTCCTCTATGGTCCCTTGAGCATTCTCGAACTGCTCCTTCCAATTGGTTGCTTCAAGCTGGGCTCCCCTAGCTATTTCTTCGGCCTCGTGGACAGTCTTTTCAGACTCACGAGCTTTTCTTTCCAGTAGGGAAATTCTTCATAGAAATGAGGGATTGAAGATAAAAAAACCTATTGGTAAGAAGAGGAAAGATACCTTCAAAGTAGAATGAACTATGTCATTCATCAGAGTCAAGCAGCTATGGCTCTCCATCTTTTTCTTCTCAATATCTCCAATTAGGGGCTCGAGCCAAACATCGGCTCTACCGGTCTTCCTCAAGAGGCTATGATTGGCAGGAACCTCCAAAGTAACACTTCTCATAGTCATACTTCCACTGCTAGAACCTGTCTCTGTATGATGAACAGAGGGAAGAGGAGCAATGGAAGGAATGGAAGGAAAAGATGTAGAAACCAACGCAGGAGCGGAAGCAGGTGCGGTAGAAATAGCCAAGGGAACGGATATAGGAGCGGTAGAAACTGGCAAAAGAACGGAAGTCGTCAAAACTGGTAAAGAAATACTTATGGTTGGCAGAGGAATGGAGGAAATGGGAACAAATGAGGAAAGAGGAGCTTCATCAAAAACAGGGCCGAGCTCGCCACTCCCGAAACCACTGTCAAAAAGATGCTGAATTGACTCATTATTATCTCTTGGTCCGGCGTCCTCGTCAGAATGAATCAAAACAGGCTCGGTGGTGGAGGTTCGAGCAGGAGTGTTTTCAATTTCATCATCAATGATTATTCGTCTCCTGACCCTTGGCCTGGTAATTAGGGAGGTACCCTCCTCTTCTTCTTCAGAACTTTCCTTTGTAGCTTTCCTTTTAGGCAGCAAGGCTCGAGCCTTATCCAAATCAAGAGCAGCATTCGCAGACATGCGAATGGCCATAGCTACTTCAGCCGTCATTCCTCTAATGCCAAATCCTGATTAAAGGATGGATATACATGATTAAAGTTGAGGAAAAAGTGCTTAACATGTAAAAAAAATCATAAAAAGAGGGATACCATGTGTTTTGACCTTCCAGCCATGTAAGGAAGAAATTGATTTCCAAGTTCTCTGCTCCCTAGAAGCAATCTTCAAAAGTGAGTCTACCCAACCACGGAAGTTGGGAATAGGTTCCACATCTCCCATGGTTGCTACAAAAAACCAAGAAGGGATGAGGTTAAAAACAACTTTCTTTTGAAATTCTCAAAAGTAGGTACGGTAAATAAAAGGATACCTACGTTCAAAATTCCACTTCTCAGGGAAGGGAATATTTGTTTCGCCAATCAAGTCCACTGTACGGACAGCAACGTAACGGATATACCATCCACGATCTTTGTCATCCTCAGGATTTACCAAAACTTTTTTGCTCCTTGCAGTTAAGGTAAAAACCCCATGGCGTATTAAGTTAGGATGGTATAGATGAATGAGGTGAGAAAAGGTGAAATTGACATTGGCCTTGGAGGATAAATATCTCAAACAAGCCACTGTTCTCCACACCAATGGACCGATTTGGGCCAAACAAATTGTAAAGAAACGACAAAAATTGAGAATAACTGGGTCAATCGGAGGATTAAAACCTAAAGTGAAGGGGTAAGTGTAAACAGAAGAATACCCACTTCTAAAAGAGGAAATTCTTTGATTTGGGGAAGGAATTGACATTCGGAGACTATCCTTCCAGTTACAATCTCTTCTTATGGTGGGGATTGTAAGCTCGGTTACTATTGTTGGGTAAGTATCGGCTCTTTCTAAATTTTTAATTTATTTTTGAAGAGACGTTTTGTCACTTTCAAAAGACAAATCGTTGGGAAATATATCATCAACTGAGGGTTCTTGAGAAGAATCAAGAATTTCCCTATTTTTAGAAGAAGGGGCTTTTGGGATAGAACTCCTTGAAGAAGAACCAGAGGAGCCGCCTCGCGTAGATTCTAACTCTGTTGGAAGCCTACCTCATCCGCCTCTTCTGTGTCTAACAGGAGCGTTGGGGAATTGGTCTAGAATTGGAACTTTTTTACGGTTAGGGTTTGAAGAAGACATTGTTAAGAAGGAAGTATGTGCTGAAGATTTGTGAAGAAGACAAAGGAAGAAGAAGTTATGTGTAAAATGGGAACCGTCAACTGTAAGAAGTGTAATGATGAAAAGCCTATAATAAAGGCAGCTATCACTTCGTAAATAGTGAGAATGAAGAAGGGTATGAATAGCGGAATCAATTAGAAAATGACACATAGGCAGAACATTAAATGGAAAAGACTGTTGAGGCGTTAATACTGTCATGAGCATTAATTATGGCAAAAATTCCTTTTACATGAAGATCCACTTCCCAATTATTTAATTGATAAAAAAATGGAAAGTGGGGGGACTATCTGTATTGGGAAAAAACTGAATTTATATTAAAGATGATGTGGCATGACACGTGGATTAGTTAAATGGTCAAAGCGCAGCAATTGACTAAGAGGCACGGATGGAGACAGCCACGGGAAGAAGAATTTAAATAGGCACGAGACGACGTATAGATACGAGTCTCGTACCAATTTAAATTATTTACAGCCAACGGATTAGAAGGCATTGAAAGCAAGGATCTGATGACAGAAAGGAGTCCAAATTCATTATTAAATATTTGATACGTTACAAAATTGGTATTTAATAGGAATGATTGTATAACGGCTTATTTAATGTCATTTATTACTCATGATTATATTATTAAAGATGAGGCTTCATTCCTTTACCTAGAATTATCTATAAAAGGAAGGAGTATCATCATTTGTAAGGACACGAAATACTATTGAGAATTTATTGAAATACACATCTATTTGTTTTTTACCATCGTTCTCAAAAGTATTTTATTTTTGTCTCATGATTATCAGTAACCCGAATTTCTTTTTAGCTTTGATCAAAGACTCAGAATTTTGGTTAAACAGGGATATCAGGAAAAATAAACCCCTCTCCCTACACCTTGTCAAATATGGTAATTGCAAGTTTTTTGCTTCATACTACTAGAAGATGAAGGAAAATATTTTATTATAAATCTTTGAAAGCTCTCTACAATTCTCACAAATTTTTACACATAAAATAAGTTATCAATACCCCTATTTATAATAATATGAAATATATTTCAACTAGAAACAAGAAAACCTATTACTATATTTATTCTAACTGCAAATCCTATTTAGACATGATTTAAATAAACCAAATCCTAAATAACCAAGGTTTCCTACTACAATTTTAAATTAGTTTTTCAACATTCTCCCGTAATTCAAAGTTGTATACGTCTGACTTGTTTGTTTTGCAGTTATGTTGGATCACTTCTCTCCAACTTTCACTTTTGATGAAGCACATGTCTCCATCCCTCAATTTTGTTGAAGCGGTGTCTCCAACTCACATTGATGCACTTTGTCACCAACACTAAATTTTGTTGAAGCCCCTGTCTCCAACTCACGTTGATGTACTTTGTCACCAACCGTTGATGCACTTTGTCACCAACACCCAATTTCGTTGAAGCACCTGTTTCCAACTTCCGTTGATGCACTTTGTCACCAACATCCAATTTTGTTGAAGCACCTGTCTTCAATACCCGTTGATGCTCGTTGTCACCAACACTCAATTTTATTGAAACACATAATCAACTTCCAACTTTTTTTTAAACCTCTCCAACTTTTAGAAAAGAGTTTCTTCATCTTGTGCCATATTTGTTGCACTTCTTTAAACTTGTTTTCTTCTTGAATCTGTCATGAAACTTTTCATCGAATAACCTAATTTTGTCAACAACTATCTATGATTTTACCAACATATTTTTTGGCCAGACGGGCGTCACACATTCTAGCGCCGCCCGCCGGCAGCGGAAGCTACTTGATTCTCTCCCACGATCGTAGAAGCTCTCATACCAATATGAAGGAAAATATTTTATTATAAATTTCTGATTGATCTCTACACTTCTTTATCTCCTCCACACAAAATAATGTATCAATACCCCTATTTATAATAGTATGAAATCTATTTCAACTAGAAACATGACACTACTAAAAAACAGCCAATTTCCGACTGAAATTTCTGACTGAAAAAAGTAGTTGGAAATTTCCGACGGAATCGGTTGGAAAATACATAAAAATTTATTTTTCAATTTTTAATAATAGTTATGACTAATATTCCGTCTATATCCATCGTAAATTTTGGCGAAAAATTCTGCGCCACTGTTAGAGACCAATTCGGTTGGAAATAATTTTTAAAAATAAAAAATAAAAAAATAGCGACCGATTCGGTCAGAAATTTTTAGTAAAACGAGGTTGATTGCTTTGACCAAATTACCAACCGAATCAGTCGGAAAGGTTTTTAAAAAACCCTACCAGCAAACATATTTCTTTTCCTTTCCCTCTTTTCTTCCTTCTCTCTTCTCTCTCTCACTCAAACTTCCCCCACCCAAACCCACCGTTGCCACCAACCAGCGGCACTCTCCGGCACCACTAAGCTCCGTCGAGACTCCGTCTCCACTGCCACCAACCCGCTGAAGCTCCGTCTCCACTGCCAGGTAAGTTTTCTTTGGCCGTTTAAAAATTTATTGAATCATATCACATTTGTGTGTCTCTAATTTTTTTTCCCGTCTAATTAATAGTAATAAGAAAATTAAGAGCTTTTCTTGCATTTTGCATAGAAAATTTCCTCACCCCTCCAATCTGCGAAAAATAAAAAAATTAAGACCAAACTATCAATTTATGGGTTTAAAAAAATTAGAACTTTGAAAAAGTTGCTATTACAGATCATTACACTGAAATGTTTCAAGAAACGTTTCAGTATTACACTTGTGCCGGACATTGAAGAAAATGAAACCCTAGGAAAGAACTTCAAATTGAGATTTAAAACCTTTGTTTAGTTATTAAAAGGTTTGTGTATAATGACGAAATGAGTGAAATTCTTTTAGATTAGACGTGAGAAAATAATATTCTCTCATAGGCGTAGGTTTTTTTAAAACATTTGATTATTAAAAAATATCTCAAAATTTGAACATTAAATAATTAAGGTTTTATTTTCTTAACATCTCAGTGTGTGTGTGTGTTTATTCTTTTTTGGCTTTTTTTAGTAGTTGCTTGTATGGTAATGAATTAAATGAAAAAAATAATACCATAAAATAAATCCAATAAAGATAATAGGGTAGTTAATCGTATTCATTTGAAGGTTGTATTTAGATTGCGTTTAGTAAGGATAGATGCTTTTGGTGGTATTTTTCATGTGTTGATTGAAAAAGCTTTCATGTCACCACCCAATTTCATTACAGGTCGTGATGGCGCCCAACACCATTGTCAGGCAAGTCAACGCGGAAATATTAATAAGTTCTCATTTTACTTTACCAAAACAAGTACAACAATTTCTTAAGTTGAAGTTAAAACAAGTGATAATTATACAATCCCCAAAAGAAAATTCTACTAATGTGTATGCCAAGACGTGGTGTCACAAGTATGTGGGCATCTAGTAGAATATACAAAAGAGTAAATCTATCCTACTGTCTGAAATAGAATAGACAACCAAAAGTAAAGAGAGACTCCATCAAGCTGCTGAACGGCATAGGAAGGGGGCAGCTCACTGTGGAAGTCTCGGACTATGATCAGGGATGCGCACCAGACTGGTAGCTAGATGTACCTGCCTCAGATCCTGTACAATTAAGTACAGAAGTGTAGTATGAGTACATAAAAAATATATACTCAGTAAGTATCCCGTCTAATCTCGAAGAAGTAGAGACGAGAGGTCGACTTGATACTTACTAGGGTCAATAATATAATAAAGTTTTATGCTGAGCATGGATGTCACAGATAATATCAATTTATAGCAGGAAGCGATACGTCATGCTTAGATAGTATCACAGTTAGCCATTTACATTTCAGAGCATATAACAAAGTAAGCCATGAATAAGTTTTCACATAAATATCATGCGCACGTTATGCCGAGGTCGACGGCTCGGTCCAACAGAAAAGAAACGGTGCACTGCCAGAGGGTCGAATGGCGCGAACCATAGATTCATCTATTTCTACCGAGGCGATTGGCCTGATCCACAAATATCAATTATCATCAAAAAGGAGCATAAAGGCATATTTATATTCAAATAATTCATACAAGTGTTCAAACAAGTGCATACGCTCACATAGGTTCATTTTCAAATTTCTAGCATATCTTAAGTGATCTCATTGGCATGAAAGGATATAAACATTTACAAATTTAGCATGATACGGGTCCTAACTACCCGGACAATTAACATAATAGTAGCTGCGTACGGACTATCGTAACCTAGTGCGTACGTAGCCCCCATATTTAGTGGCAATTTATTCAATTATTATACCTATGGGGACAATTCCCTCTTACAAGGTTAGAAAGGAAACTTGCCTCGCTCCAAAGCATACTTCCAATACCATGAACGTGCTTAAACCATCAATTTGGAGCCGAACGATCCAAAACTAATTAAACGAGGTAGGAACTAGTCAATACAAGCTCACAAGATCGCATTCTAACTAGTAAAGTAGTTTCCCAACCCAAATCACAAGTTTCCTAAAATTCGACCCCAGGCCCACGTGCCCGGATTCTGAAATTTTTCGAAGAAAGTTGTTCTTTATAACCTAAGGATAAATAATATATGATTTCCACTTCATTGCATAATAAATTTCGTAGTTAAATATAACTTTTATCAAAACCCTAGGTTTTGCTCTAATCCCATGATTTTTTCTTAATCTTTGTGTGTTAATCTACCCGAAATTCAAGTATTAAACTAGAAATAAATAGGATGAACTTAACTCAAAATGCTAGGTGAAGTCTTCTCTCAAGAGCTCCAAAATCGCCCAAAAAATGAGTGGAAATGAGCAAAAATGGCCTAGAGCCCGTAAAAAATGAAGGTCACTGCTTCAATGATTTTCGCATCTGCAGTCCTGGGCCGCACCTACGCCCACTGCTTCTTCGGAAAAGTATCTGCTTCTACAGAAATTCAGTTGGGCTGCTAGGCCGCTTCTGCGGAAGCTTAGCTGCTTCTGCGAGAGCACGACCGCTTCTGCGGAAGCTTAGCCGCTTCTGCGAGAGCATGAACGCTTCTGCGGTCTCGCACCTACGGCTGACCAACCGCAGATGCGGTTATGACAGATAGTTGGAGCTTCAACTCCTTGCCAATTTTTCCAACTTTACTTGAGCATAGTCCGATTGATGCTCGGGTCCCTCGGACACTGTCCGAACATACCAACGGACTCGCTCGAACCCTCGGAACGCCCGAAACAATGCTAAATCTAAGAATCACCCCCTAAAACCAATTGAATCAAACTTATGAACTTCAAGTTCTTCAATTCACCTCTAATGCGCCAAAACGTACTTATACTGCTCGGATTGACACCAACTTTTGTGTGCAAGTCTTAAACATTATATTGGACCTGTATCGGGCTCGGGAACCAACATACGATCCTGATACCAACATGATCAAGCATTATTCAATTTCATTAATTCCTTAAAATTTCAGTTTTACAATTTCTAACAAAAATTTATTACTCGGGCTAGGGACCTCGGAATTCGATCCGGGCATATGCCCAAGTCCCATATTTTCCTACAGACCCTCCGGGGCCGTCAAAACACAATTTTGGGTCCGTTTACAAAAAATATTGACCAAAGTCAAACTTAGCATTATAAGAAAATCTTAGGGAATCAAGTGTGACTATTTCAACCCAAACTCTTCCAAATCCCGAACCAACCATCCCCGCCGGTCATAAATTAGATAAAGAGAGCGCGGGAAGTCTTATTTAGGGGGATGGGGTTCTATAAAGCAAAATGACCAGTCGGGTCGTTACATTCTCTACCTTTTAAACAAACGTTCGTCCTCGAACGGACATAGAAAAGTACCAGGGTTAGGAAAAAGATGTGGATATCTGCTCTGCATGTCCTCCTCGGACTCCCAGGTCGCCTCCTCAACTGGTTGGCCTCTCCACTGGACCTTTTCCGCAAAAATCCTCTTAGATCTCAACTGGCGATTATGTCTATCAATAATGGCAACTGGCTCCTCCTCATAACCCAGACTCTCATCCAGCTGAATAGTACTGAAGTCTAACATATATGACAAGTCAGCAAAATACTTCCGCAGCATCGATATATGGAAAATTGAATGAACTCCCGACAAGCTGGGGTGTAAAGCAAGCTCGTAAGCAACCTCCCCAACTCGCCTCAACACCTTAAATGGGCCAATAAACCTTGGGCTCAACTTGCCCTACTTCTCGAATCTCATAACACACTTCATTGGCGAGACTTTAAGAGGACCTTCTCGCCAACCATGAATGATACATTGCGCACCTTCTGATCTGCATAACTCTTCAGTCTGGATTGAGTTGTGCGAAGCTTCTCCTGGATCAACTTTACCTTCTCCAAGGCATCTTTCACCAAGTCTGTACCGTACAACTTAGCCTTACCAGGCTCAAACCACCCGATAGGATAACGATATCATCGACCATATAAAGCCTCAAATGGAGCCATCTCTATGCTGGACTGATAGCTGTTGTTGTAAGCGAACTCTGCCAAGGGCAAGAACTGATCCCACTGTCCTCCAAAGTCAATCACACATTCTCTGAGCATGTCCTCCACAATCTGAATTGTCCACTCTGACTGTCCGTTGGTCTGAGGATAGAATGCAGTGCTAAGCTCCACACGGGTCCCCAACTCACTTTGAACGACTCTCCAGAAATGGGAAGTGAATTGAGGGCTCTATCTGATATGATGGAAATAGGCACACCGTGCAACCGGACTATCTCCCAAATGTAAATCTAAGCCAATCTCTCTGAGGTATAAGTAGTCACAACCGGAATAAAGTGTTCCAACTTGTTCAACCTATCAACAATGACCCACACTACATCAAACTTCCGTAAGGTCCGGGGCAACCCAGCTACGAAGTCCATAGTAATGCGCTCCCACTTCCACTCAGATATAGGCATCTGCTAAAGTAGGCCACCTGGCCTCTGGTGTTCATACTTAACCTACTGGCAATTCAAGCACCTAGCCACATACTCCACTACGTCTTTCTTCATCCTCCACCACCAATAATGCTGCTTCAAGTCATGATACATTTTTGTAGCAACCAGATGAATGGAATACCGCGAATTGTGTGCCTCCTCTAGAATCCTCTCCCTCAGACCATCAACATTAGGAACACATAGGCGACCCTGGAGTTGCAGAACACCGTCCTCGCCAATAGAAACCTCCTTGGCACTACCCTGTAGTACTATCACTCTGAGAACCGCCAAGTGTGGATTATCGAATTGCCGGGCCTTGATCTGACTACTCGACCGAGGTTAGGCTTGGCACTTACTTAGTACCACTGTGATGTACTCATGCCCTTTCTGCGCATGTGTTTCATGTGCAGATCTAGGTTCTTCGACTTAGCCCTACCAACCTTGAGGCGAGGTGATCCTTCAGAGACTTCGAGGTATATCTTTCACGTTTGCAGACCGAGGAGTCCCTCTCCATTCTCTCTTGTAGTTACAGCCCTTCTATAGTTACTTTGTTTTAGACATTCTAGATTTAGCGCACTATGTAGTATCCTTAGCTTGTGATTTCATGAGATTTCGGGTTTTGGGAAGTTGTTCAATTTTTTGATATCTTGTATTAGTATATGTCGAGCGGCATCTTAAATGCTTCTATATTTGTTTATCTTCAGTTTTTGTTAGTTTTTCCGCATTTTGTTTCTTTTTCCGCAATTGTTAGGCTTACCTAGTCGTAGAGACTAGGTGCCATCATAACAGTTCACGGAGGGCGAACTTGGGTCATGACATTTTGGGTCGTGACAAGTTGGTATTAGAGCCTAGGTTACATAGGTCTTACGAGTCATGAGCAGGTTTAGTAGAGTTTCGCGGATTGGTACGGAGACATCTGTACTTACTTCGATAGGCTGCAGAACCTTTAGGAAATCCCACATTCTTGAATTCTTATCGTGCGACATTGATTCAGCTTGAAATGTAACTCCTGAAATTCCTTCCATGCATTCGTATGCACACATGAGCGTTCGGTATCAGCTGTGCATCGACAGCTTGTGATTTTCTAAATGAGAGGCGAGATGTGATTTCTATGTGTTGATGTTGGGCCATTCTGGAGGACTTTGGTCCGGGCTTTGCCTGTAGCTTTAGCAGTGAGGTTTTGATTGTGTGAGCGTGTACTTTTGGATTTATATGTTCGCTAGTGTCCCTATTAGTGGAAGTGATGGCTGGATGACTACGTGATGAGTATGATGTGACTTCAAGATGTGTTCATATGATTTGGATGTGATGAGGAGGGTCTGGTTGAGGGTAGAAATAACTATTTGGTGCTTGATTTCCATCTTGATTTGATGTATAGCCCCGGATTATGGGTGTGTTAAAGGATCTTTTTATGTTTTTTAGTTGGGGAATGAAGTAGATTTCATGTTGTGATATGAGTTCAGACTCAGGAAGATTAAGTGATTGCATGATGTTTATGACGGTGGAAGGGTATAAAGAGATGTTAGTTTGAGATGAAGCAGCTGGCTTATCTCCTGCGAGGGTGTCCTGAGGGTGTGTGATCCCTATGTTATTTTGTAGCGAGTCTCCTTTACCAGTGAATTATATATGCTGTAGATTGAGTTTGGATCGCGTATGAGAGTTGTCTTCACTGTTACAAGGGTGAATGCGAGATTTGCAGATGATTTGAAGTACTAGATAGTTTGTGTTGCACGAGCTTATGAAATATTTAGTTCAATCTCACTTTGGTACCATGGTAGTAATAGAGTATGGGCATTGTGAGTTTTTATGTGTTTTGATCTATGGCTTTGATACAAGTGGAGGAGTCTGCTATTGATAAGTTGATTGCATCGCTAAGTGTCATATTAGTTTCAATTTAAGGTATACTAGTGAACCAATTATGACTTGCAGAGGTTGAGATCAAGGATGACTCGAGTAAAGGAAATTTTTGGATACGAGTTGTATTAGGTTTTATGAGTATATGAGAACCATGGAATGATTTGAGTTGTTATTGGTGAAGGATGTAATGTTCGTGGAGCAGAAATTTATCTGGTTACATTAAGGTAGGGTTACATCCTTGGGTGTTAGAGTGCTAATGGGGCTCTGGTCAATTGGCCCATTTGATCTGTCTAATTGAGATTTGTGTAGAGTGGATAACTCTCGAGAACGGTTCTAATGAATATAAGATTTATGTGGCAATGGAGAATTTTTTCGGATTCGTATGTGGCTAGAAGTTGAGAGATATATTGGATGGTGTCGAGGCTCACAGTATTTCTACATCGTTATGGATTCTACATTTCAGTATCAGTAAAGTAAGATGAACAACTTGAAATTCATAAAAGGTCTCTTCGGAATGGGTATCTCGATTGTGGTACTTTTGGGTGCTTAAGAGAGCATTCAACGACTTATGAGCCTTAGGGCAGTGTGGTTTATGTTAAGGTCTTGTATGGTGAGTCTGGGTTGAGGATTGAGGTATTATGGAGAGGAGAAGTATCAATGTGAATGCAATTCAAAAGGAACTCGGATAGATAGGACATCATGGTAGTAGGTTGGATCAGCATGGTAATGGGTATGATTAGTTCTTTGGGTGTTTATGAGGTACTGAGTTTCTACAGGTGTTTTGTGACAATGCTCTTGAGTTTTGGTGACCTGCATAGCTTGGTTGGGTTAGAAAGATTCAGTCCTGACGGTTGGGTTTTGAGCAAATGAGATTCAGAGAGTTCTTGATGGTTTCTACCACAGTTAGAGAGGTATATCTTCTACTAGTGTGAAGAGCATGTGATGTATAGTGATCTTCTCCTAGATGTGGTCAAATGAAAAGTTCTTGGCTAGTTGAGTACGTAGTTTCTTGTGATTCGGAGTGGATTATGAAGTTCTCATATTTATCATGGGATGACATGGTATATGTGGTATGTTGTGTAGGGTTGGGATTTGCATGTGTAAGGTCACGATTCAGTTCTGAAAGGGAGGTCATAAATTCTTAGGCAGCATGGATAGTTTCTGATGACTAGGTAAATGATATTACTAACTGGTATGGCTTGATGAGAGTATACATTTTAGAAAGGGCGATGTGTGGGAGTTATGGATACTTCATTGGTATTGTGGCACTCTCTTGTTTGATCGACTGCTGGAGTTCAAATTTTGCTATGTGGCACAGAAGAATTTTAGAAGTATTCCTCGTGGGGTGACTGTGTAATTGGAGAAGTGTGCACATTCAAGCAGTGGAGTTGAGATCAGAGATGGTGATTCATATGTTCTATGGATTTAGAGACTGGGAGTTCTCGTGAGTAGATTATTTCATGGTTATGGACCGTAAAATGTAGTCAAGGTTAGTATGTGTTGTGATTCAGTCATTGTATACTTTCGGAGGATTATTTATCTATCGTGGAGGACCGGAGCTAATTTGGGGTCCATTGGTAGGCCCAATATGGAGGTGTGTTCTGTACAGGGCCGGATTTGTTGACTCCGAACTGCTATAATTGAGGGATGTGCTATTCGATTATTGTTGAGCTTATTCATGTTCTGGAATGATCTATGAGCTACTCTTTATGTTATGAGGGTTATGATTTGTTGGTTATATGCACATATGGTGCGGTTCTATTGGGGTCTTATAGCGGAATTTGAGCGAGAAGAGTATCGGGTATTGCTTGGTAGATGGCGTATTGGTTATGCTCTTTCAGGTCTCACGTGGTGTTATGTCATTTTCTTCTCCGTGGTTATGGTAATGCACTTTGAGTACTTGATGTCGTTGCGCGTGGTTATTGATTTGAGCAAGGTGACTTGAGGTATATGCCATGGATTAGTTTTTGGATGGGGCACACATTGCCGCGAAATTATGTTGAGGTATGAACCTTTGTGTTAGATTCTTGTGATGGTCCTACGGGGTATGATGGATTTTAAGTATTTCTTTGTGGCAGTACTTGTTAAGCTTACAGGACAATCCTCTCGTTTGAGTCATTTTATTAATGATTTGAGTACATTTGGGATGTTGCTATTGGGTGCATGAGTTGCAAAGGTTATGGCATTGGATTGTGTTGATGTGTCATGTCATCAAAGTAGTCATGTTGGATGAGATGAGGTCATTGGACCTAGAATGAATACTATCAGAATTTGTTACAGCATGGTTGGAAGGATTATATCGGAAGTCGACTTAGAAATCTGCTATAGTTCCTGTCGGAGAAGGGGGAGCTCCATGACTTGTTGATATGATAAATGGTTATGAGTTTCTGCGTGTTTCTTTCACCATTAGCAGTATATGAAAGTGTTAGAACGAGTCTTTGTTTGGTAAGAGGTGTATTACCGGTATTGGGTTGTTTTGAGCAGCTACTGCGATTAGGAGTTATCGCCATGAGTGTTTGAGTTATGTGGTATATCATGTGATTACATCTTGGGTTACGGATATGGTTTGATACAGCTTGTTCAAACTTATATAGTGTGTAGATGCGAGGTTCTGATCTTATAGAAAATTTCAGATGTTGGAAATTGGGCCCTAAGACTTATGGACTAGGTTAGATTAAGAAATTTTAGTCATGTTGTGTTATCAAACCTATATGGGATAGGGTGATGTGGGATCACCCCCGGTATGTGCATAGTGAGATTATACAACGACTTGATGGCTTTTGGAAAAACTCTAGGCACGTTCGAGGACGAACGTATGTTTAAGTGGGGGAGGATGCAACGACTCGACCGGTCGTTTTGAGCGATTGCACTTCGCTCGTTTATTTGAGGGCATGAGTAGCTCCATAAGAAGTATTATGACTTTTGTGAATCGTCGATTTTGGTTTTCAGGTTATTCGGAATTGATTCAGAAAAATGATTCTCAGCTAGAAGCTTTAAATTTGAAAAGTTTGACCAAGATTTGATTTTTTAAGAATTTGACATAGGATTGGATTTCTGATGGTTCTGTTAGCTCCGTTGGGTGATTTTGAACTTAGGAGCGCATCTGGATTGTGATTTGGAGGTTCGTAGTAGAATTTGGCTTGAAATAGCAAAAGTTGGAATTTTGGAAAGTTTGACCGGGAGTGAACTTTTTGATATCAGGGTCGAATTCCAATTTCAGAAGTTGGAACATGTCCATAATGTCAAATGTGACTTGTGTGCAAAATTTGAGGTCAATCGGACATGATTTGAATAGGTTTCGGCATTGGTTGTGGAAGTTTGAAGTTTTAACTTCAATGATTTCGAATTGAGGTGTGATTCGTCATTTCGATGTTGTTATATGTGTTTTGAGGCCTCAAGTAGGTCCGTGTTATGATATGAGACTTGTTGGTATGTTCGAACAGGTTACCGAGGGGCCCGGGTGAGTTTCGGATAGGTTTGGGTTGTGTTGCGCTCGTTTTTTATGTTTCAACGTCGTTTTTCAAGCATTAAATGGTACTACATTAAGCAAATGAGCTCCGATTTCTGATTTTATTTAAGTATTAAATCTGTATCATAATCAAGGAAACATATAAAAAAGAATCGTCGAATTTGGACATTGTACGATGATTTTATGATTATTTTACTAAGAATTGGGTTGCCAGATTTTTCAGATTAACTACGAAATTGCCACTAAATTCGTATTTAAAAATCTGCACTATTTTCAAATATTAAAACCAACATATCTCCTTCAATATAAGGTCAAATGGAGTGACTCAAGAGCCTAAATTGACTAACATTTCACAAGGAATCCATTAGAGGTATCAAAAGTGAGTTTCGGGATCATTTGGCATGAGAATCGAGGCAAAATATCTGGAAGAAAAATATATAAAATAAGGGTTTGTTCATTTGGTCATATTTTGAGTTGGGGAGCTCGAATTTGGGCGATTTTCACCATATGTTTGGGGTAAGTGTTCTCTACTCTGTTTTAGTTATATTTGATGAATCCATCTTCGTTTTTGGCATTTGATTGATGATTTCAAAGTAAAATTTGGGCGGTTTTGCCTAAAGTTTCATAAAGTGAATTTTTAAGTCTTGAAAATTGATTCGGAGTCAAAATTGGATGAAACTAGTATGGTTGGACTCATAATTGAATGGGTTGTCGAATTTTGAAGTTTTTTCAGGTTCCGAGATGCGGGCCCGAGTTGGGCTTTTTGGCTGATTTTGGGTTTTTGATTAAAGATTCGACCTTTTTTAATTGGGATTGGTTTCTTTAAAATTGTTTGATGTATTTGAGTTATTTTTGGTTAGTTTCGAGCCATTCAGAGGTCGGAACGAGCGAGATGGTATTTTTGGAGCATCGTTTGGCTTGCTCGGTATTGGAATTGGCTTGTTTGAGGTATGTAATGATTGTAAATCTTGTCTTGACGGTATGAAACCCCAGATTTCACATTGCTTTACTATTTTGAGGTGACACACATGCTAGGTGACGGGCGTGTGGGCTTGCACCATTGGGGATTGTGACTTGGTCCGTCCCGTTGCAACTATAAAGTTGCATATTTGACTTAAATTATATGATACTTATGTGTTTTAGAAAGAATTTCCTATAAATTGGGTTGAATGCCATATTTGGGCCTTGTGCCAGAGCTGTTTGGACCCTTAGGGGCTTTTTCTTATTATTCTCTCACTGTTTTTTATTTAAGATCTATACTCAGTCATGTTGTGTTTACTAATTTCATAACTCAGTCTTTATTACTCCGTTTTGATGCATAAAATGATATTTTGGGTTGAGCACCCTATTTACTTATAGCTCGAGTGGCTTGAGAGGTTTCTGACTAAGTGAGGTCGAGGACCTGTGTTGTGAGGATATTATGGGATTGAGCTGCATGCCGCAGCATGTTGTTATTGATTCATGATTTTGTGAGGCCGCGACCCTGATTGATTATGTCACGACCTGGATTTCCCACCCTCGAGAGTCATGATGGTGCCTACTAATGAAAGCTAGGCAAGCCAACCATTTGCATTATTTACCTTTGTCCCATTTTTAATCCTTTAACAATTAAGAACCAGCAATATGTAAATAGCGGAATTTAATAAGCGAAAGAACAAAATATAACCATTTAAATATTACCAATACAAATCCTTAAACATATACTACCCATAACTGGTGTCACAATTTCACAGACGGTCTAGGAATACTACAAATAAGGATCCAAAAAAATAAATACAACGCTGTCTCTGAAATATATGAATGAAACAGGATGAAAGAATGGAAGGAGACACCAAGGCCTGCAGACGCCTGTAGGACTACCACGGATCTCCGAATCGACTGAACGCAACAACCCAAAGCTAAGGTCCATATGCTCCAGTACCGGGATCTTCACATAGTGCAGAGTGTAGTATCAGCACAACCGACCCCATGTGCAGGACCAGACTACCAAGTAAATCTGTGCAGTTAAATCATATACAGCGTAAAATAAAAGCAAAACTTTACAATTAAAGATAGGAAGAGGGAATCATGTTGCAGGGAAACAACAAGTGGCAACCAAAACCAATAGTTAAATGTAAAGAACACCATAACTCAATTATCAATAGAAATCAGGAAAATCAAAGACAAGTGCACGGCATCACCCTTCGTGCTTTTACTCTCGTCCTCACCAGGAAATCAATATAATTGGCACAGCGTAAAATCATGGCACGGAATGATCCTTCGTGTATTATCACTCATATAAAGTCATGGAATTGTACATCGTGCGGCATGGCATCACCCTTCGTGCATTAACACTCTCTCATAAATATCATATACGACATCACCCTTCGTTCTTTAACACTTTCTCACAAAATCGTGCACGACATCACCTTTCGTGCTTTAACACTCTTCCGTACCCAAACAACAATCACAAAGCAATAAGGGCAAGGGAATCAATAAAATCATATTAAAATCACGGCGAGGGAACAATAGTACACCAATCATATCCCGGCAAGGGAAACAATATCAAAACAATTAATAACATCTCGGCAAGGGAGAAAACATTAAAACAAAAATATTCCGGCAAGGGGGACAATATCATAATCCTTTTTCTTTTTCACATCCGCTTCACAACTCAATTCACAATTTGAGCCAATGCTCTATAATGTTCAATTGCCAATTATACTTCCACAAATCATTTTACAACTTTAGCCAACACTCTTCAATGTTCAAATATCAATATTACTTCCACGAGCCTTGCTCAACAATAGAAATGATCACATAAGGCATGGACAATACAAACAGAGTCACATTAATCATAGTATAAGACTCACGGGCATGCTTGATACCAACGTATAGATACTCGTTACCGTACCTATACATCGTACTCAACAACTAACACATAGAAAATAGGACACAACTCCTAATCCCGCAAGCTAAGGTTAGACCAAACACTTACCTCGATGCCACAAACACAATTCAAGACTCAACTACCGCTTTACCTCTTGATCCCACCACCAATTCGCTCGTATCTAGCTACAAGTTACTTAACTATATCAATAAATGCTAAATGAATCAGTTCTAATGCATGAAAATAGGTTTTCTAAAGTTTTTCCCCAAAAAGCCAAAAATCGACCCCGGGCCCACATGGTCAAAACCCAAGGTTCGAACCAAAATTCGATTACCCATTCACCCACGAACCCAAATATATAATTTGTTTTGAAATCAGACCTCAAATCGAGGTCTAAATCCCAAAATTTTAAAAACCTAAGTTCTACCCAAAACACCCAATTTCTTCCATGAAAACCCTTGATTTTGAGTTGAAATCATGTGAAAAGATGTTAAAGATTAATGAAAACGAGTTAGAAATGACTTACAATCGATTTGGAAGGGTACTTGTCTTTGAAAAATCGCCCAAAGGTGTTTAGGTTTTGAAAAGGTTTGAAAAATGGCTGAAAATGCGTCTAAGTTATAATTTAGCAGGTTGCAGATATCGCAATTGCGACCAGGGTTCACAATTGTGAACCCCTCAGAAACTTTTGACTTCGCAAATGCGAAGGTTTTGTCGCATTTGCGACACTGAAGGAATCCGGTCCCCTTCACATTTGCAAGGGAACCTTCGCAAATGCGATATCTCATTTGCGATATATACGTCGCATTTGCGACCAAGGCAGCCTAGGTCATTTTTTGGATTTGTGATACTATTTCGCATTTGCGATCTAGGCTTGCGAAGCCTGCACACCTGCAACATACCAGCAATTTCCTAAGTCTAAATTTCACTTTGTGGCCTATCCAAAACACACCTAAGCCCTCAGGGCTCCAAACCAAACATGCACGCAAGTCCAAAAACATCATATGGACTTGCTCATGCGATCAAATTATCAAAATAACATCAATAACTATGAATTTAGCATCAAAATCAAAGAAAAATCTCATGAACTCTTAAGTTCAAATTTTAACAACCGAAGGTCCGATTCACGTCATTTCAAGTCCGTTTCCTACCAAATTTTACAGGCTCGACTTAAATCACATATAAGACCTGTATCGGGTTCAAGAACCAAATACGAGCCCGATACCATCAAATTCAATTACATTCAAATTTTTCAGAAACTCTACAATTTGAGTGAAATAATTTTCTTCAAAAATTCATTTCTCGGGCTTGGGACCTCGGAATTTGATTCTGGGCATATGCCCAAGTCCCAAATTTTACTACGGACCATACAGACTATCGGATCACGGGTCTGAGTCTGTTTACCAAGAATGTTGACCAAAGTCAACTTAAATTTATTTTTAAAGCAAAATTCATCATTTTTCACAAATTTTCACATAATGGCTTTCCGGATACACGTCCGAACTGTGCACGCAAATAGAGGTGAGACAAGGAGGAGGTTTTAAGGCCTCGGAACAAAGAATTTATTTCTAAAACAAGTGATGACCTTTTGGGTCATCACATTCTCCACCTCTAAAACAACCGTTCGTCCTCGAACAGACATAAGAAGGAAGTACCTGAGTTGGAGAAAAGATGGGGATAACGGCTCCGCATATCGGACTCGGACTCCCAGGTCGATGCCTCAACAGGATGACCTCTTCACTAAACACGAACAGAAGGGAAACTCTTCGATCTCAACTGACGAGCCTGCCGGTCTAGAATAGCTACCGGCTCCTCCTCATAGGAAAAGTCCTTGTCCAACTGGACAGTGCTGAAATCTAACACGTGGGATGGATCGTCGTGATACTTCCGGAGCATGGACACATGAAACACTGGATGCACGACTGGTAAGCTCGGTGAAAACACAAGTCTGTAAGCCACTTCTCCCATTCGATCAAGAATCTCAAACGGGTCAATGAACCTAGGGCTAAGCTTGCCCTTCTTTCCAAATCTCATTACGCCCTTCATAGGCGACACCCAAAGCAACACCCGCTCGCCGACCATGAATTCCATATCACGAACCGTACGGTCGGCATAACTGTTTTTCCTGGACTGAGCTGTACGAAGCCTATCCTGAATGATCCTAACCTTGTCCAAGGCCTCATGTACTAGATCCGTACCCAACAACTGATCCTCTCCCGGCTCAAACCACCCAACCAGCGACCGACACCGCCTACCATATAAATCCTCATGAGGAGCCATCTGGATATTCGAGTGGTAGCTGTTGTTGTAGGAAAATTCCGCTAAAGGCAAGAACTAATACCACGAGCCTCCAAAGTCAATGATACAAGCTCGGAGCATATCCTCCAAAATCTAAATAATGCGCTCGGACTGCTCGTCCGTCTGAGGATGAAATATTTTACTCAACTCAACCCATGTGCCCAACTCACGCTGAACTGCTCTCCAGAAATGTGAGGTAAACGACGTACCTCGGTCCGAAATGATAGACATTGGCACCCCATGAAGACGAACAATCTCCCGGATATAGATTTCATCTAACCTCTCGGAAGAATAGGAGACTGCAACAAAAATGAAATGTGCTGACTTGGTCAGCCTATCAACAATAATCCACACTGCATCGAACTTCCTCTAAGTCCGTGGGAGTCCAACAACGAAGTCCATAGTGATACGCTCCCACTTCCACTCAGGAATCTTAATCTTCTGGAACAAACCACCGGGTCTCTGATACTCGTACTTTACCTGCTGACAATTCAAATACTGAGTCACATATGCAACAGTATCCTTCTTCATCCTCCTCCACCAATAATGCTGCCACAAATCCTGATACAACATAGCGGCGCCCGGATGAATAGAGTACCGGGAACTATGGGCCTCCTCTAAAATCAACTCTCGTAGTCAATCCATATTAGGCACACAAACTCGACCCTGCAACCTCAAAACTCCATCGTTTCCTAATGTAACCTGCTTGGCACCACCGTGCTACACCGTATCCTTAAGGACACACAAATGAGGATGATCATACTGCCAATCTCGGATACGCTCCAATAAAGAAGAAAGAGCGATTGTGCAAGCTAACACTCGGCTGGGCTCAGAAACATTCAACCTCACAAACTGATTGGCCAAAGCCTAAACATCCAAAGCAAGCGATCTCTCACCGACCGGAATATACGCAAGACTGCCCATACTGGCTGACTTCCTACTCAAAGCATCAGCCACCACATTGGTATTTCCCGGATGGTATAAGATGGTGATATCATAGTCTTTCAATTGCTCCAATCACCTTTTCTGCCTTAAATTTAGCTCCTTCTGCTTGAACAAATACTGTAGACTCTTGTGAACTGTGAACACCTCATATGACACGCTATACAGATAATGTCTCCAAATCTTCAACGCGTGAACAATGGCTGCCAACTCCAAATCATGAACTTGATAATTCTTCTCATAAATTTTCAACTGACGTGAAGCATAAGCAATGACCTTTCCATCCTGCATCAACACCGCACCAAGTCCAATACGAGATGCATCACAATAAACTGTATATAGCCCTGAACCTGTGGGCAAAACCAACACCGGCGCCGTAGTCAAAGCTGTCTTGAGCTTCTAAAAGCTCGCCTCACACTCGTCCGACCACCTGAACTGGGCACCCTTTTGGGTCAACCTGGTCATCGGGGCTATAATAGATGAAAATCCTTCCACAAACCGACGATAATAGCCTGCCAAAACTAAGAAACTCCGGATCTCTGTAGCTGATGCGGGTCTAGGCCAGTTCTTGACTGCCTCTATCTTCTTCGGATCTACCTTAATACCCTCTATTGATACAACATGACCCAAGAATGCAATCGATCTCAACCAGAACTCACTTCGAAAACTTAGAATATAACTGACTATCTCTCAAAGCCTGAAGAACCACTTTCAGATGTTGCTCATGCTCCTCTCGACTGTGGGAATAGATCAAAATATCATCAATGAAGACTATCACGAATGAATCCAAGTAAGGGTTGAACACTCGGTTCATCAAATCTATAAAAGTTGCTGAGGTATTGATAACTGTGATTTCTACATGCTTTATACCCATTCTTACCTAAGTTTTGTGCATTAACTGCCATAAATTAGTCCCAAAATGCTTACAAGTTGCGTTTGATTGCAGGTTTGAGCGACAAGATAACAAATACTAAAGATCGGCTCAAAAAGGAGTGAAATCTGCCAAGTGTCAAAAGACAACAAAAGGGGGGAACAAAATAACCTGTGCGGTCCGCATTGTTTTGTCACGCAGCCGCACAGGAGAGTTCAGAGGCTGGGCATTTTCAAGGTCAACCTGCGCGGTCCGCACTGTTTTGCCACGCGGCCGCGCAGGAAAGTTCAGAGGCCATGCCATTTTTAAGTCAAACTGCGCGATCCGCGCTCCTGTTCATGCGGTCCGCGCCCCTTTCCGTGCGGTCCGCGCCAGACCCTCAGGGGTATTTTTGTCCGATTTTTCCTGTGTAGTATAAATAGAACATTTTACTTTTTAGGAGGAGTTTTTTAGTTCTGTTTTTGGGCGGATAGCAGCTGAGCTCGTGAGACTTATATTTTGGCCTATCTTGGGCATTTTTAGCTTAGTTTTCATCATAGATTATTGTAGTTTAACATTAGCAATTAATTAATATGGTTGTTTCATCTTCTATTTCTTCAATTTCTGTTTCTATTATGGCTAGCTAAACCCATTAGCTAGGGTTGTGGCTCAACCCTAGTGTGGGTAATTAATGGGTGTGATTGTTTAGTGCATGAATGATGTTGGGTATTTGTTATTTGGATTAATCTTATGTTTTCATTAAGATTTGGTGGTTGCAAACACTAAGTCTAGCTTAGTGAGTCTTGACTCCTCTTGAGAAAGAGAGTCTATGACCCCAAGATTAATTCCAACAAGGAATTGGGATGGACCCATGAGAATGGTAGTCCCAATTAACGGGTTAAACCTCGAGAGAGTAATTACCCAATTTGAACCATAAGTTGCTTGGGCAAATTGGCCTACCCAATTGGTCTCGAGAGAGTCAATTGGGCAAAATCACTCTCTCTACCGAGAGGTGTGAGAGTGGGTGCAAAAGTGCAACGGTTATAGCATAAGTCCCATATTCATCATTCTTGCATTAGGAATCTCTACCCGTTAGTTGACCACCTAGGTACATGCCACGACCCTAGTGCCTTTCTCTATATTGCATACAACTTAGAATCAATATCTTAGCATAACTTAGTTTTAAATTTGTAGTTGATATATTGAGTTGATAATCAAAAGAAAACCAAAAAAATGTTAGAAGATCAATTAGGAGCTAAAACATAATCCTAGACCACACAAACACTCAACTCCAAATTGAAGCTCCCTATGGAAAATTGACCCCGATACCACTATTGGGTAAAAGTATTAGCGCCCACTCTTCCTTAGGATGAGTCCGCTGTGATCACTTTTTGGCGCCGTTGCCGGGGAGCTTTACGGTGTTGACTATTTGTGTAGCTAGTATTGTGTTTTGCTTCTCTTTCCTTCTTATTTACTGACTTTGTTATGTCGATCAATCAGGTACAATGGCTCTTAATGCAAATGACCCTCTCGGCAATGTGATAGCGGGGGAGGTGGTTGAGGATCTAGAACAAGATGAGGTCTTACCTCAACTCCCACGGAGAGGTCGGCATGTCAATATAAATTCTAATGAGAACAACAACATTCCAGACCCTCCTCCGGCACCGCCGAGAGTGGTTCCCAGAGTTCTACCAAATCAAGGATACGCCAGTGCTATTGTTCCTCCCCGAATCCGGGCGGGGAACTTTCAAATCACAAATGTTATGCTGACCTTGCTCGAGCAAAGAGGTTATTTCACGGGTGCCTCCGATCAAAATGCCTACAAGCACTTGAAGGGGTTCGTGAATACATGTTGGATAGCAAGCAGACAAACGTGTCCGAGGATGCATTGAGATTGAGGCTTTTCCCGTTTTCTCTTCGGGGTAAAGCATTGGATTGGTTAGAAAGGCTCCCCAATCATTCTATTACAACATGGGATGAATTGGCGGACAAATTTATTGCCAAGTTCTTCTCTCCAAGTCATATGGCAGCTCTTCGGGATGAAATTCTAGCTTTCAAACAAGAGCCAACGGAACCTTTGCATGAGATATGGGAAAGATATAGAACAATGGTGAAAGAGTGCCCTAATAGTGACATGACTGAGGCTATGATTCAACAAACCTTTTATCGGGGCATCAACACCACAAATCAATGCATTGTGAACCAATTGGCCGGAGGGAATTTTATGAAACTTTCTTACCAAGAGGCATGTGATGTACTTGATGAAATGGCCGACACCTCTTCGGCATGGCAAAGCCGAGCAAACGTGCCACAAGGTGACCCCATGGTCATCCATTTGCACAAGGAATTGCACGATCATGGCCAAGCTATAGCCGAGCTTACAACAACTATGAATCAATTGGCAAAGGCGCAATTGCAACAAGTCCAAAACCCGCGCCAAGTCAACGCAATGGAAGGTGTTTCTATGTTGAAAAGGAGGCAAAGAGGACAACAACCTCAAGGTAATTGTGAACAATATGACAACAACAATGATGGTAACAGATATTCGAATGAAGGTTTTGATGACCAAAGTGAGGAAGTCCAATATTTCAACAACTATCAAGGGAATAGAGGTAATCAAGGGAATCAACAATGGAGACCCCAAGGTAATTGGGGCAATCAACAAGGTGGCAATTGTAATTACAACAACAATCAAGGTGGCAATTGGGGGAACAATAATTCGGGGAATCAAGGTAATTGGAATGGGAACGACAATTGGAACAACAACAATGGTGGTCAAGGTGGTTGGAACAACAATGGTGGACAAGGTAATAGGGGGCAAGGCTTTGAAAGGCCCCTAATGTATCAACAACCCAATAACCCGCCTCCGTTTCAATCTCAAGGGTCGAGTTCGTCGGGCAATGACATACGTCGAATAGAGAGCATGTTCGAGAAAATGATGAAAAAGAGTCAAGATTCCGAGGCTCAATTAGCTTCGCATAACACATCTATTCGGAACTTGGAAGTGCAATTAGGTCAAATCTCTCAGTCATTAAATACTCGCCCAAAGGGTGCTCTAACAAGTGACACGGTAGTAAACCCCAAGGGTGGGCACAATAATCATGTGATGGCAATGACAACGCGAAGTGGAAAAGGCGGTGGTGTGCATGCCTCAAGAGGAAACCAAGTTGCGGTAGATGAAGATGAGTTGCAAAATGATGAGATCTCATTGGTAGTTGAGGATGTTGTTGAACCAAGTGGAAATAATGATGTGAGAATTGAAATTGATGAGGGTGAGGAGGAAACTCAAGAGGCTGTGAACCCGTCTAGGGAACACGTCATTGATATGCCCGAACCGGTGGTGCCAAAAGACAAGGCACCCTTGCCTAGACCTCCTCCGCCCTATCCTCAATGATTGGCCAAGCAAAAGGGTGACAACCAATTTAAGAAATTCATTGAAATGATGAAGAGTTTGACTATCAACGTGCCTTTGGTGGAGGCACTCGAGCAAATGCCAGGATACGCAAAGTTCATGAAAGATTTAGTTACAAAAAAGAGATCAATGGAGTGTGAGACAATCAAGATGACCCATCAAGTGAGCACAATTGTGCATTCTATGGCTCTGAAACTTGAGGATCCCGGTGCATTCACTATCCCATGTACCATTGGAAGTGCCGACTTTGCAAAAGCCCTTTGTGACTTGGGAGCACGTATCAATTTAATGCCATATTCGGTCTTCAAGACCTTGGGAATCGGACAACCTCGTCCAACTTCTATGAGGCTTCAAATGGCGGACCGGTCAATGAAGCGGCCTTTGGGAATTATTGATGATGTCCTTGTTCGTGTTGATAAGTTCATATTGCCGGCCGATTTCGTGATCTTGGATTGCGAAGTGGATTTCGAGGTGCCTATCATTCTTGGAAGGCCCTTCCTAGCTACGGGGAAGGCCTTGGTTGATGTGGAAGCGGGAGAATTGACCTTCCGTGTTGGTGATGAAAAGGTGGTGTTCCACGTATGCAAATCAATGAGGCAACCAAATAGCACCGAGGTGTGCTCATTTGTTGACATTGTCACGGCGGTGATAGTGAATGACACAAGCGCAATGGAAAATGTTGAGGACCCACTTGAGGCCGTGATATTGAACATGGATGTTGATGATGATGCTAGAAGGGTGGAGTGTGTGAACGCATTACATGGCATGGGCTCGTATTCTTATGAACCGAGGAAGTTATCTCTTGATCTTGAAAATCGCAAAACTCCACCCACCAAGCCATCTATTGAGGAGCCACCGGTGTTGGAGTTGAAACCACTTCCTCCTCACCTCAGGTATGAATTTCTTGGTCCTAATTTCACTTTGCCGGTTATTCTTTCTTCTTGCTTGACTAACGTGCAGGTTGACGCCACTTTGGCGGTTCTTCAAAAGCGCAAGCGGGCGATTGGATGGACCTTGGCGGATATTCGGGGTATTAGCCCCGCGTTTTGCATGCACAAGATAATATTGGAGGAGGATGCTAGGTCGTCTCTTGAACATCAAAGGATACTCAATGAGGCCATGCAAGAGGTGGTCAAAAAGGAAGTCATCAAGTGGCTTGACGCCGGTGTGGTGTATCCAATTTCTGATAGTTCGTGGACTTCTCCGGTACAATGTGTTCCAAAGAAGAGAGGAATGACGGTGGTGACCAATGACAACAATGAACTTATTCTGACTCGTACTGTGACGGGTTGGAGGGTATGCATGGACTACCGGAAGTTGACCAAGGTGACTAGAAAGGATCATTTCCCATTGCCGTTCTTGGACCAAATGCTCGATCGTCTTGCGGGCCGGGCTTTCTATTGTTTTCTGGATAAGTATTCAGGCTATAACCAAATTCTCATTGCCCCGGAAGACCAAGAAAAGACAACCTTCACATGTCCTTATGGCACATTCGTCTTCTCTCGAATGCCATTTGGATTATGTAATGCACCGGCGACCTTCCAATGATGTATGATGGCAATCTTCACCGACATGGTGGAGGACATATTGGAGGTCTTCATGGATGATTTTGGTGTGGTTGGGGACTTATTTGGTGATTGCTTGCAAAACTTGGATCGTGTGTTGGCCCGATGCGAAAACACAAACTTGGTTCTCAATTGGGAGAAATGCCATTTTATGGTAGAAGAAGGAATTGTGTTGGGTCACAAAATTTCAAAAAGAGGGATTGAGGTTGATAAGGCAAAAATTGAGGTTATCTCAAGGCTCCCTCCCCCCACTTCTGTCAAAGGGGTGAGGAGTTTTCTTGGACATGCGTGTTTCTACCGAAGATTCATCAAAGACTTCTCTAAGGTAATTAACCTGTTGTGTAAATTGCTAGAGAAAGATGCAAAATATGTGTTCGATGAGAAATATATGGAGGCTTTCGAGCTTCTAAAGCAAAAGTTGATGACTACCCCTATCATTACCGCACCAAATTGGAGCTTGCCCTTTGATCTCATGTGCGATGCTAGTGATGTTGCGGTGGGGGCAGTCTTGGGCCAAAGAATCAACAAAATGTTCCATCCGGTGTACTACGCAAGTAAGACAATGAATGAAGCTCAAAGGAACTACACGGTCACCGAGAAGGAATTGCTTGCCATTGTTTTTGCCATGGAGAAGTTTCGCCCATACCTTATGGGGGCCAAAGTGATTATTCGTACCGATCACGCCGCCCTTAGGTACTTGATGACGAAGAAAGACTCGAAAGCGAGGTTAATGAGATGGGTGCTTCTTCTTCAGGAATTTGATTTGGAGATTGTTGATAGAAAGGGTAGTGAAAATCAAGTGGCGGACCACTTGTCTCGATTGGAGGAGGAAGGGAGGCCTTTGGACGGCCTTGAGATAAATGATGCTTTTCCGGATGAACAACTCCTCTCGGTTTCAATGCTAGACATGCCATGGTTTGCCGACATTGCTAATTATCTTGTTACTGGTGTGGTGCCGTATGAACTCTCTTCTAACCAAAGGAAGAAGCTCAAGCGGGATTATTTGGACTACTATTGGGATGAGCCGTATCTTTTCAAAATTTGCACCAATGGTGTAATTCATCGGCGTGTTCTCGAAGAAGAGCAATTGAGTATTGTGGAAGCTTATCACTCTTCGCCCTATGGTGGCCATCATGGTGGGGCGAGGACGGCGTCTAAAGTGTTGAGTTGTGGTTTCTATTGGCCTTCTTTGTTCAAGGATGCCGGTGACTTTGTGAAAAGATGTGATGAATGCCAACGTACCGGAGGGATTTCGAAGAAAGATGAGATGCCCCTCAACACGATTCTAGAGGTTGACATTTTTGATGTTTGGGGGATAGACTTTATGGGACCATTCGTAAGTTCTTGTGGCAGCACCTACATCTTGGTAGCGGTTGATTATGTGTCGAAATGGGTTGAGGCCATAGCTTTGCCAAATAATGAAGCTCAATGTGTGGTGGCGTTCTTGAAAAAGAGTATCTTCACGAGGTTTGGCACTCTACGTACTATCATCAGTGACGGGGGTTCTCATTTTTGCAATCGGGCTTTTGACTCTTTGCTAGCCAAGTATGGGGTAAATCACAAGGTGACCACTCCTTATCATCCTCAAGTGAGTGGTCAAGTTGAGGTGTCCAACCGTGAGATCAAGAGTATTTTGTCCAAGACTGTCAATGCAAATAGGACCGACTGGTCGAAGAAATTGGATGATGCTCTTTGGGCTTATCGTACAGCTTTCAAGACTTCGATTGGTATGTCGCCGTATCGGTTGGTGTTTGGGAAGGCTTTTCATCTTCCAGTAGAATTGGAACATAAGGCTATGTGGGCCCTGAAAAAATTGAACTTAGAATGGGGTGTCGCGGCAAATCTCTGGGTTGAGCAATTGAATGAACTTGATGAATTTAGATTTCATGCTTACTCCAGCTCGTTCTTGTATAAGGACAAGATGAAGTACCTTCACGACAAGTATGCCCGAGGGAAGGAATTCAAATTTGGTGACATGGTTCTTCTTTTCAACTCCCGATTGAGGTTATTTCCGGGCAAGCTGAAGTCTAAGTGGAGCGGACCATTTGAAGTGGTTGGTGTAACTCCCTTTGGTGCCATTTATCTCAAAAATAAGAATGGTGAAGTTTTCCGAGTCAATGGGCATCATGTCAAGCACTATTTGGGAAAGATTGATGACAGCCACGTCGTGGCACTCATTTATTTGAAATGACTGTGATGGTAACGCGCGTCGTGCCGCGATGTTAAATCAGGCGCTTCTTGGGAGGCAACCCATGTCTTTTTCTTTTTCTTTGTTTTTCTGTTAAAGAGTAGGATTTTTGAGCTGATAATTTGTGAAGTGCTGCAGGGATAATGTTGAACCAGTGCAGGGCAAATGTAAAAAAAAATAAAAAAAATGGTCAGTCTCTGAATATGGCCTACGCGGCCGCGCAGCAAAACAGTGCGGTCCGCGTAGGTGTGAGCAGCTGAAAGGCTGAGACCCAGAAGACCCAGCGTGGCCGCGTGACATTTCTGTGCGGTCCGCGCTGGAGGACCAAGAAGTACCAAGTCTCTGACAAAGTCCCACGCGGCCGCACACTAAAACAGTGCGGTCCGCGTGGATTGAACAGCTAAAGTGAAAAATGCAAAATCCAGCGCGGTCCGCGTCTATTTCTGTATGGCCGCGCTGGTAGGTGGGTACTGGGTCCCAGGGCTTTTCTATAAATAGAGGCCTTGGGCCTCATTTTAACCTTTTCACCAATTTTACACCTGAGATATAATTTTCACTGTTCATCAACATTAAGTGTGCACATCGTTGAAATCTCATTAATCCCTGGTAACAACTCTCATTCATTTTAATCATAGTCTAATTTTTGTCTTGTTTAATTGCTCTCCACTAGTGTAACTTCTTACTTTCGTCTTTTTCTTCTTAGTTTAACTGTTAGATTCGATTTTTGTGTGTTTTTGTTTAATCATGGTCATGAAATCTTGTTAAATAACTGAGTAGGGACACTTAGGACCCAAGAAGGTGAACAAAAATTTGATTTATTTGAACAAACACCCGGCTCAGTTAAATTAGCCCTACGCGGCCGAATAGCAATTCTGCGCGGTCCGCGTGACTCTGGTAAAGAGATGATGAACCTCTCTGCGCGGACCGCGTACCATCTTTGTGCGGTCCGCGTGAGCCAGCGCGGTCGCGGTCCAAAACAGTGCGGACCGCGTGTGAAGAGTTCATAGAGGTCAACATTTTGGTATTTCACCTGCGCGGACCGCGTACCATTTCTGTATGGTTCGCGCTGAACCAACGCGACCGCGTACCATTACTGTGCGGACCGCGTCGGTTTATTCAGAGAGGTATGTGTTGGTGTCAGTATACTGTGCGGACCGCGCGCCTTTTGGTGCGGTCCGCGCCCCTCTGCCTCTGTAACTGTGTCTGCACTCTTTTCATTTAACTGAACTGACTACTTCACCTTATGTGCTTCTACTAATAATGTTAGACATGTATTCCTTGCAAACAATGGTTCAAAAATGAGTGGCTAAAAAACAAGTGGGCAAAGAAATACCACCTGGGAGGGGTGGTTCCTCCCGAGGAGGGAAAAGCAGGCGGATTGTGCAACTCACTCCTCAAACCAGGGAACTGATAAAGAAAACCCGGAAGATAATCCGGGAAGCTGATAGAGCTGCATCTCATTCCACAGGGAGTGAGTATGCACCTTCACGGAGCATTACCTCGGAGTCTGCCCCCACCCACATGTCCACTTCATTTCAGCTCTGTGATTCTCCTTCCCCGGATCATGATAATGTAGCCTCCTCCAAGAAGCCGGTTAATGTCATCTCGGACTCATCTGATGAGTCCGTAGCAAGAGAAGAAGAGCAATACTCCACATCTCCCACAGTTTCAATATCAGGGGAGAGTGGAGGATATGCTGAGGGAGGTGAGCCATAGGTCGGGGGGATTGAGCATACTAGAAAACCGGAGGCATGGGCAGACAGGTTTGTTAGTGAGGTTGTTTTCCACAGATTCCGGGAGTGGTGGCCAAAAAGGAAACTGATTCCGGAGAGGAAGTTCATAGATGCTGATCTTGTCCCTCTCAACCCTCATGTGCAAGCACAATTCCGCACTAGAGAGGGTTGGGGCTTCTTCAAAGAACGTGTTAAAATGGCGAATGAGCATATGGTGAAAGAGTTTTACAGCAATGTTCACCATATAGTTCGGGACTCAAAAGTAACTAAAGTGAGGGACAAGATAGTGATGTTTGATGGCAAATCGTTGAATGAATTCCTGGGGTTTGGAGAAGAGGATGAATCGCAATATTTAGAAAAGCTAGCAATGAAAGAGGAGGTTCGTCCTTGGTTGGCCGAGCACTTGGCAGCCCCGGGTACAGTCCCAGTCTGGTTAAAAGCACAAGAAAAGATCTTTCGGAACACCCTGAACTTTGAAGCCAAAGGGTGGTTGACTTTCGTGTGTAGTCGACTTGACCCGTCTACACATGATCACTCCATTCCCCTCCCTCATGTTGTCTTGGTAGCATCTATCATGGCGGGCTTCCCTCTGAATGTGGGTAATATTACATCGAGAGTGATTTCTACAGTGGGTAATGAGACCCAAACAAACTACCCCTTCCCGAATACACTCTCTTTGTACTTCAGAGAATTGAAGGTGAAGAAAAAGAAATATGATGTCACGGTACCTCCGGTGGCCCCGTACTCATGGTATAGCCAGTTGGGTCCGGACAACCCGAAGAGGGGCAAGAAAAATGTGGCATCCACTTCCACTGCACCTGGCCAGTCTGAGGAGCCAACGGTCATTGAGCAGCCCAGTGAGCCTTCCACCATTCCTGCTACGGATGAGGCATTGCCTCCAGGTCCGTTGTCAGTAGTTGGTCATTCTATTGCAGCTGACTCGGTAGTTCCTTCATCAAAGACTCACCGGTTCATCGCAAACCAGCTCACCCATTCCCTTGCCAGTTTGAACAACTGGATGTCAGTTGCGACATCCAAGTTGTCTACATTGACCACTGTTGTATAGGCACAGGGAGCGCCAGCTATTATTGAGATTCCTTCCTCCATTGAGGATGCATTGAAGAAGATCCTGGCCAACCAGGAAGAGATGATGGCGACACAGGATGCCTTGACTAAGGCAGTTGGGGCACATGGCAAAGCATTAGAGAAATTGGTTCGGGAGCACAAGAAGCTGAGGAAGCAGAAGGCTTCCAAGGAGTCAGTGACACAGTTGAGAGTGGATGTGGACAAGCTCATGGAGGATCAGTTGCCACTTGATTTACTATTTGGGGACCCGGCTGTAGAGCTAGCAGATGCACAGGTACAGGAGGAGGAGCAGAGGCCGAGGAAGAAGAGGAAACTCCCTAGCACTAAGGGAGTTGTGATTGAGGTAGCACCAGTTCAGGAGAATCCCTCCACTGCCCCACTAGTTGATGAGTCAGTTCTTGAGCAGGCATCTGTCCCAGCAGCAAGCCAGAGACCAATCTGAGGTCCCCGCCAGTACAGAGGACTTAGGAGCCACTGACCAGCACAGGGTGATGGATGAGGCTTGAGGGGCCTTTCTATATCCTTTCTTTCATTTTTGTGCTTATCTTGATATTTAGCATTGGGGATAATGCTAGCTTTTATTCGTGGGGGTGTGGCCCTACTATTTGGATTGACTGTTGGATTACTATATATATTCTTTTACTTTCTGCACATTCGTAGTTGTAGTTGGCTTGTATATAACTGTTCATTCCAGATGCTCTCAAACTCTATGTATATATTCATTCCCCCTGGTTGTATATTCTACTCCCCTTTTGTACATATTCATTCGGTTTTCATTTTGGTTTTTATTTTTCGTTAAAATATTTTGTTTTAGTTGCAAAGTTAGGCTCATAGCCTTTTTGTTTTGTTTTGGTGTTTGCAATAAGCCCTTGGTTTTCTTAATGCCACGGTTCTTTCCAAGGGTAGAGTGTTGTGCGAACCGGGTGGCTCTTCCCAATGATAGATGGCGTGACAACCTTCTTAAGGGTTTGAGTCCGTTTTTGATTTTTCTTTTTGATTTTCAAGTTTTTGTAGTTAAGGGTACCTCAGGCAAAGCTTCACTTGGGCCTAGCACATTTGCCTTTGATCCTATGGTCAAAGACATTATGTTGTGTGTAGGATGGTGAAAGTTGTGGCCTTGAGACTCTTGTGTTGACCAAACAATCATCATGTGGTCATTTTGGGCCATTGTGCGCTTGAATCATATCTAAGGTCGTTGTGGGCCCTCGACTCCGTCTTAGGCAATCCTTGAGTATGTGTAGTGAGAATTCGAATCGTGAGCCCAAGTACCGAGCCGATGGTCTAGAACTTGCCCTGAATGTTTGTTGAGGCGAAATCATAGGTGGAACTTGACTTGAGACGTGATTATAGGCTCTCCTTGATCCAAAATGCAAAATTTGAACAATTTCCATGACCTACCAATGAAATAATCCCTAGTTCAACCCTTTTGAGCCTTAAACCTTTTTCGTTCATGAACCAAGCTACAAGCCTATACCCGTTCTTAACGAAACCCTCTCTTGGCACCCAAATCTTCTCTTGAGTAAATGGAAAATGTCTAAGTTTGGGAGGGAGAGACAAGAAAGGTATCAATGTGGTAAAAAGGCGCAAAAGTAAAAAGAAAAGGAAGGAAATGAATAAGAAAGACAAAAAGAAAGACAAAAATGAATAAGAACCAAAAAGGGAATCCAAGGACAACAAAAAAGTGAAAAAGTGATAAAAAGGAGAAAGGGTTTGAATTGCAAAAGAAAGAGTGACAATGTGTCTCTCTAACCCCTTGAAGGAAGTGAATTACTCAATTGAGTCAAGAAAGTGTGCCAAAATAAATCAAAAGAAGTGTTTGAGGGAAGATTGAACCCATTTGAACAAAAACACGTCCTACCTTTAGCCAAAGCCTTCACAATAACTCCTCAAAAGCCCTATATGATCTTGAGTTGAGGGAAGCCTACATTAGTGGATACTTACATAAGGGGCAAGCATATGGTACTTAGAGCCGGACTTAGGGCCTTTTCTTTGTGAGAGATGAGAGAGAAGTCCATTCACCTCGATTTGTGTGCAAATACTCTAAAAGGTGAGGTTCACTCAGGGAAAGTCGAGGATGTGTGAGTTTGGGTTCCACAATGACCAAAGAAATTGAGAAAGGTTCCTTGATGAAATGTGTCAACTCTTGATGCTCTTGTGTCGCACTTGATCCACAAGTTTTCAAAGTTTAAATATGTTAATGATGCATTCGCATTGAGGGCAATTGTTAGTCCCAATTGATGCTTGTCAAGGTTACTTTAGGATAAACAGGAATTGCTTGGGTGTTTTCCATTAAGGGGTAGGTCTCATTTTATTTGCTTGAGGACAAGCAAAGGTTTAAGTTTGGGGAGTTGATAACTGTGATTTCTACATGTTTTATACCCATTCTTACCTAAGCTTTGTGCATTAACTGCCATAAATTAGTCCCAAAATACTTACAAGTTGCGCTTGATTGCAGGTTTGAGAGACAAGATGACAAATACTAAAGATCGGCTCAAAAAGGAGTAAAATCTGCCAAGTGTCAAAAGACAACAAAAGGGGGGAACAAAATGACCTGTGTGGTTCGCACTGTTTTGTCACGCGGCCGCATAGGAGAGTTCAGAGGCCATGCCATTTTTAAGTCAAACTGCGCGGTCCGCGCTCCTGTTCACGCGGTCCGCGCCCCTTTCCATGCGGTCCGCGCCCCTTTTCATGCGGTCCGTGCCTAAGAGTGTCAGAGACTCAATCATTTAAGGCAAAAGCCCACGCGGCCGCACACCTAATCAGTGCGGTCCGCGTGGATGAAGTTCACGTGGCCGCGCATCACTTTTGTGCGGTCCGCGTTCCCAGTGCCAGAAGCAAGATATGAAGACCCAAAACCCTCCGCGATCGCGCGTCATTTGTGCGCGGTCCGCGCCAGACCCTCAGGGGTATTTTTGTTCGATTTTTCCTATGTAGTATAAATAGAACATTTTACTTTTTAGGAGGAGTTTTTTAGTTCTATTTTTGGGCGGATAGCAGCTGAGCTCGTGAGACTTATATTTTGGCCTATCTAGGGCATTTTTAGCTTAGTTTTCATCATAGATTATTGTAGTTTAACATTAGCAATTAATTAATATGGTTGTTTCATCTTCTATTTCTTCAATTTCTGTTTCTATTATGGCTAGCTAAACTCATTAGCTAGGGTTGTGGCTCAACCCTAGTGTGGGTAATTAATGGGTGTGATTGTTTAGTGCATAAATAATGTTGGGTATTTGTTATTTGGATTAATCTTATGTTTTCATTAAGATTTGGTGGTTGCAAACACTAGGTCTAGCTTAGTGAGTCTTGACTCCTCTTGAGAAAGAGAGTCTATGACCCCAAGATTAATTCTAACAAGGAATTGGGATGGACCCATGAGAATGGTAGTCCCAATTAACGGGTTAAACCTCGAGAGAGTAATTACCCAATTTGAACCATAAGTTGTTTGGGCAAATTGGCCTACCCAATTGGTCTCGAGAGAGTCAATTGGGCAAAATCACTCTCTCTACCGAGAGGTGTGAGAGTGGGTGCAAAAGTGCAACGGTTATAGCATAAGTCCCATATTCATCATTCTTGCATTAGGAATCTCTACCCGTTAGTTGACCACCTAGGTACATGCCACGACCCTAGTGCCTTTCTCTATATTGCAGACAACTTAGAATCAATATCTTAGCATAACTTAATTTTAAATTTGTAGTTGATATATTGAGTTGATAATCAAAAGAAAACCAAAAAAATGTTAGAAGATCAATTAGGAGCTAAAACATAATCCTAGACCACACAAACACTCAACTCCAAATTGAAGCTCCCTGTGGAAAATTGACCCTGATACCACTATTGGGTAAAAGTATTAGCGCCCACTCTTCCTTAGGTTGAGTCCTCTACGATCAGGTATTTGTCAACCTGAATGACATTACCAAGAACTCATAATGCTCGTACCGAGTGCGGAAAGCTATCTTAGTGACATCGGATACCCTAATCCTCAACTGATGGTAGCCAGCTCTCAACTCAATCTTCAAAAATACTTTGGCACTCTGAAGCTGATCAAATAAATCATCAATATTTGGCAATGGATACTTATTATTTGATTGTAACCTCATTCAACTGCCGATAATCTATACACATCCTCATCGATCCATCCTTCTTCTTAACAAACAACACCGACGCACCCCAAGGCGAGACACTAGGCCTAATGAAGCCCTTATCAAGCAAACCCTGCAACTGCTCCTTCAATTCTTTCAACTCAGGCAGGGCCATACGATATGGGGAAATAGAAATGGCCTGGGTGCCTGGAGCCAAATCAATGCAGAAGTCAATATCCTTGTCGGGTGGCATACCCGGCAGGTTTAAAGGAAAACCTCAGGAAACTCACGAACAACAGGCACAGAATCCATAGAAGGAACCTCAGACTAGAATCACGAACATACGCCAAATAAGCCAAACACCCCTTCCCGACCATACGTTGAGCCTTCATATATGAGATAACACTACGGGTAGAATGACCAGGAGTCCCTCTCCACTCTAAACGAGGTAAACCCGGCAAGGCTAAGGTTACAGTCTTGGCATGACAGTCCAGGATGGCGTGGCAAGGTGATAACCAATCCATCCCCAATATGATATCAAAATTAACCATGTCCAACAATAACAAATCTACTCGAGTCTCAAGACCCCTAATCACAACTATACATGAACGATGGAAACGATCTACCACAATAGAATCACCCACCAGTGTAGACACATATACAAGAGCATTCAAAGAATCACTAGGCATGACCAGATACGATGCAAAATAATATGACACATAGGAGTATGTAGATCCTGGATCAAATAGAACTGAAGCATCTCTACTACAAACCAGAACAGTACTTGTGATAACTGCATCGGAAGCCTCAGCCTCAGGCCAGTCGTTTGAAGAATTAACACCCAGATCCACTATTAACTACTTTCCTCATGTTTATTTCTGCTATTTTGATTTGCTAGGATGTTTGGTTTTGAGTTTCGGAGAGTTTTGGAACACTTAATCCCTAAATGAGAGTCTAAGTTTTAGAAACTGGACCTTAATCGGAGCAGTGTGAAGACGACCTCGAAATGGAATTCTATTGGTTCTGTTAACTCCGTTGAGTGATTTTGGGCTTAGGGGCGTGTTTAGATTGTGTTTTGGAGGTCCGTAGCTAATTTAGGTTTAAAATGCCAAAAGTCGAATTTTTTGAAGTTTCCGGTTCGATAGTGAGATTTTAATATCGGGGTTGGAATGAGATTCCAAAAGTTGGAGTAGCTCCGTAGTGTTGAATGTGATGTGCTTGCAAAATTTCAGGTCATTCGGATGAGGTTTGATAGACTTTTTGATCGAAAGCATAAATTGAGAGTTTTGGAGTTCTTAGGCTTGAATCCATGGTCAATTCGATGTTTCGATGTTGTGTTAGGTGTTTTAAGGATTGGTATAAGTTTGGATAGTGGTATATGACTTGTTTGTGCTTTTGGTTGAGGTCTCGGGGGCCTCAGGATGATGTCGGGTGGTTAACGGGAAGTTGGAAAGTTGAAGTTGCAGCTGAAGTCTTTGGGCTGCTGTCATAACCGCATCTGCGACCTCTCTACAGAGTCAAGCCGCAGAAGCGGCCAAGAAGAAACATGGCTGAAAATGTAGATGCGGAAGTTTAGCCGCACCTGCGAGCCCGCAGATGTGGTGACTGGGGAGCAGGTGCGGAAAGGGAGAACTTATGGGAAACCACAGAAGCGGTAGATTTTGTGCAAGAGCGGTCCGCAAGTGCATAAATTTGGACTGCAGATGCGGTATCATGGGGCAGAACATATAAATAGTTGTTTTCGCAAATTTGAGTTATTCTTTCACCATTTTCATCCGGGAATTGAGCTTTTGGGGAGGTTTTTGAGAGGGAATTCAATGAAGCTTCGAGGAGGTAAGATTCGTGGAACCTAAACTCGTTATGTGATTTTTATCATTCTAAGCATAAAAAGTTAAGGAAAATCAGTGGTAAATTGAGGGTTATGGCTTGATTAATTGAGGGATTTGAGTGACGATTTGAGGGGTCATTTGAGGTCCAATTTTGGTACTTTTGGTATGACTGAGCTCGTGAGAGTGTGAGGATTCTGAAAATGTAAATTTTACCCGATTCCGAGATGTGGGCTTGAGGGGCATTTTGGTTATTTTACCTAATTTGCGTATTAGCTTAGAATTTATTTGTAGAATCAGTTACTTGAAGTGTTATTTACATTATCCAATTGAATTGAATAGATTTGGGTCATTTGGAGTCGAGTACTCATAGCAAAGACGTGGTTTCGGGTTGACTTTGAGCCAGTTCGAGGTAAGTGGCTTGCCTAACCTTGTGTGGGGGACATTCCCCTTAGGATTTGGTATTATTAATAATTGAAATACCTTGTATGTGAGGTGACGAGTGCGTACTTGTGCTAATTGTTGAAAATCCTATTTTCATTAAGTAATTACTAGTATGTTTCTTTTCCTGTTATACTACTTGCAATTTAAGCCTGTTTTTAGCTTAGGAAAGTATGTCTAATTGACTTAATTGTTTTACTTGCTCAAACTGCCTTATTTGGATTACATGAAGCATGCTAGGTTAGAAATACCTATTTTACCTTGGTATGGAACTTGAATTGAATTGTGTATTCTTCTTGTTGTTGCTGTGTGTTTACTTGGGAAAACAGGATGGTATCCCGGGAAATCCCCCTGTATGTTTACTTTGGGAATACGGAACGGTATTCCGGTAGATCCCCCTGCACATTTATATTGGAACTACGGGACTGCACCCGGTAGATTCCCCCTGTACTGAGTATTTACATTTGGGACTACGGATCGATATTCCGGGAGATTCTCTTGCATTATGAGTTGGACTACGGGACGATATCCCGGGAGATCCACTGGATATTTATATTTGGGACTAAAGGACGGTACCTTGGGAGATCCCCGGTTGTTATCTTTGTGCTGAGCGGTATTTTTTTCTGTGTTTACTTTGCCTCTGTAGTAGTTGTTGTTGTCTTTTATATCCTGTGTTACTTTTACTGTTGTACTTATTCATATTGTTCTATTCTACACTGTTGAACCTTATATTTTATTTAACATCAGTAGGGCCTTAACTTTCCTCGTCACTACCCGACCGAGGTTAGGCTTGGCACTTACTGAGTACCATTGTGGTGTACTCATGCCCTTTCTGCGCATGTTTTTCATGTGCAGATCTAGGTACTTCCACTCAAACATATCACGCTTGAGACGAGGCGCTTGTAGAGACTCCGAGGTATATCTACCACGTACGCAGACCGAAGAATCCCTTTCTACTCTCTGTCACACCTCCTTTTTCCTACCCCCGGAAAGGCATAAAGGAGTTTTTCCAATTAAAGGACAATCAAAACGGGATTATTATTAAAAGATTCAGAGTCTCCACTTGGGAGATTTATGGTGTCCCAAGTCACCAGTTGAATCCCGAATCGAGGAAAGGGTTGACTCTATTCAACAGTCCGTGAACCAGAAATCCGAGTAAGGAATTCTGTTAACCCAGGAGAAGGTGTTAGGCATTCCCGAGTTTCGTGGTTCTAGCATGGTCGCTCAACGGTTATATTCGGCTTAATTATCTGATTTTAAGACATTTTTAAACCTATGTGCATTTTAACTTTAAAATCGCTTTTAATTATTTTAAAGAAGATTTCAACGTCATCTAAAACACGTCTTTGGACCACGCCACATGAAATGCACCCGCAGTCCGAGACACATTTTATTTAACGTTGTTAAGATTTGGAGTTGGGTCACATGAAATGCACACCCGAGTTTAAGAAAATAATTTATTAAAATAGTGCGCCTAAAACAATGACGCATTTTTAACTTTGCGAGGGCCATGGAACATTTGCTAAATGGCGCGCCTCAAATTCTAAAGATCAAAATACTAGTTAAGCGAGGGCCATGCATTTTAAGACTTTTGTTTGGCACGGCATGCCTCGAACTATTCTAGTCAAAAGGTTTCTAGATTAACTCACGAGGGCCATAAATTTTGTAAGTAATGCAATGTTACGCTATTGATTTCCTCAATTTGATTGCACGAATAACCACAGTAGTTAAGTTGCGTTCAATTAGATTAATAAAATGCCAGATGCTTCAAACATTAAAATCCAAGTAGGACCCAATCAAATATTCATCACAATCTTACAAAGATATTACATTCTTCCTACCAAACAATGCATACAGTGAATCCAACCAACTCCGCACAAATTCATATTTCCAATGTGCAATATATATATACCTCAAATGTTTTTCCAGACAAGTCTTGCAAATACACATGCTCGTAAAATTAGTGCTATAGTAAAGGCTAAATGTTGTAACTCAATAATTTATTACTCCGTCATTAAATATTGGACGCTTTCAATTTTCAACTGATAAATTCACTTTACTCCAAATCTGATATTAAGAAACTAACCAAGACAGATGAAATAAAGTTTCAATGAGTCGAAGGCAGCTCTGTCGAACCCAGAATGAAGCTATTCGCCTAAACGTTTCATATTTTTCAATTACTCACATTCAAACACATCAAACAGCAAGAGAGAACATCGGATAACAAGAATAGATCGACAAATATCTCTTTTGAGCGCAACTAGCAGCTAACTCCAAACCCAAACTCTATTAAAATTAGATCAAATTCCGATCACTATAGATGGGAATCCCCTATAATTCTTATCATATTTCAACCACACCATTAGAGAAATATAAGAAGAAGGAAGAATTGCACCTGAAGGATGAATTTTCAATATCTTAGAGTGTCCAGTGATTACACAAACAAAAATCGACACTGCAACCTCAACAGAAACTCAAAACAGACAGAATCTCGGACAGCGTATCAACGAACACCTCAACGGACCGGACACGGCGACTTGAACAGATTCACTCGACATGGATTTGGGTAGCAATTTCGAGCTGACTTTCGCACTGATTTGGGTTAGTTTCAGAGAGTTTTGGAGCTAGGTTTACCATTGGTTCGAACCCGGTTCGCCGGATTCTATGGCAAGTCGTCGGAATCACACATATCCGGTCAGATTTGGCTTTGTCTATATGTGCGTCCTACTGTTTCTCGGCAGTAAAACGGGGAAGGGTTGTGGGTTTGGTTGGCGATGAAGCAGGAGGGTGGGGTCTCTTTGATTTTTCTGGTTTTTCAATCGGGGAAGAGGAAGCAGCAATGATGGGTTCGTTGGCGTAGGGCTTTGTATGTTTTTTTGTTTTTTAACTCTTAGGTCCTCTTGATGAAGAAGATCACTAAAGCCATTTTTCTTCTCTCCAGTCATAAAAAACGGCGCTATTGTCTTGTATCCAGGCTTTTTTTTTGTTATTTAGGAGTCTAGGTTAATTTAAGAAGAAGGAGTCCGGGTTTTGGGTTTGGGTCGACCCGGTTGGACTAGGTTGGGGGAAAATTTGGGCTTTTAAAAATGGTTTGGCCCAATTCAATTTAAAACCAGCTTTTTTCCAATTTCCTTTTCTTTTTGTTGTTCTTTTTTCTTTAATTAATTAAAATTCTAAATTAATCTATTTTTTGTAGAAATTAAACTCTTTATTTATTTTTAACATTAAAACAACTAATTAACTTAAAACTAAATAAAACACTAATTTCTAAGGACTAAAGTTAAATATGTAAAAATGACCATTTTTTAGGATTTTTCTATGATTTAAAAATGTTAAAAATGCATGAAATGCAAATAAACAAAGAATAATTCCTGAAATTAATAAAAATTATTTTTGGTCTATTTTTTAGGAGTTATTTTCATGTAGGGCAAAAATCACGTACTCACAGCTGCCTCTCTTTGCTCGGAAACCCGAAAGGTTTTCGTGCAAAGATAAAGTGAGCGGATACGAGCGATTTTTGCCCGTTTGAATACTCCGTGTGAAGCATTTTTGAAAGATTTGACCGCACCCTACTTCTGAGGTTGCCTACATATCCTTGGCTAAAAAGGAATCAGGTCAGTGTAGTTTAGGAGTGAGAACAGTGATGGAGTACCGAGGTGGAGAGCCGATCGAGGTGTCGTTCCGTCGAAGTTCCGGTCTGCGGTCCTGTTATTACATCAAAATCAAAAGAAATGAAAAAGACTAGCTAAGCCTGTCAATTACGAGTTACAAGATTCCTATCTACAAGTCTTCTGAAGCTTGATCTTGAGTCTTGAGTGGTTCTTCATGCAGACTTTAGATTTGAACCTTGACGCTTGCTAGTTGTAAGTGCTAGTTCACCCTTCTTCAGCTTTTCGGATCAAGATCGAACACACCATGCTTGTGACCTCGGTAATGTCTTGAGCAGCTCACATCTTTCATCAACTTCTGCATTTGGATTAACTTCTTGCCTTTCTCTCTTTCTTCTTTATTGTGATTAATTTATGTTGATCACCTCAGACTATTGACTCGCATTCTTGCCGCGAGCTTCTCTTGTTGCTGACTTGAATTGTATTCTGAACTGCTTTCCCTTTTCTTCAAGAAGATGCCTGACTGCCAACTACACTTTGAGATGTTTTTCCTTTCTCCAGGTGGATGCCTGACTGCCGAACTGTATTTTGAGATGTTGCCCCTTTCTCCAGGTGGACACTTGACTGCTGAACTTAAATGTATTCCTTGCTCTCCAGGCGGGCTCCTGATTGCTGAACTTGAAATGTATTCCCATGCTCTCCAGGCGGGTTCCTGATTCCTGAACTTGAAATGTATTCCCATGCTCACCAGGCGGGCTCCTGATTGCTGAACTTGAAATGTATTCTCATGCTCTTCAGGCGGGCTCCTGATTGCTAAACTTGAATGTATTCCTGTGCTCTCTAGGCGGGCTCCTGACTTCAACAAAATAGACAAAAACGAAGAAAATTTTCTGCCCCAGTTTGGGTATCTGGGCAAATATATAAGTGTAAAACGAACCACATTACCAAATATCAATAAAAACTTGAAAGCTAAAACTTGAATTGTACTCCCTTGTTCTCCAGGCGGGCTCCTGACTGCTGCACTTGAATGTATTCCCATACTCTCCAAGCGGGCTCCTGATTGCTGAACTTGAAATGTATTCCTATGCTCTCCAGACGGGCTCCTGATTGCTGAACTTGAAATGTATTCCCATGCTCTCCAGGCGGGCTCCTGATTGCTGACTTGAAATGTATTCCCATGCTCTCCAGGCGGTCTCCTGACTGCTGGCTTGAAATGTATTCCCACGCTCTCCAGGCGGTCTCCTAACTGCTGGCTTGAAATGTATTCCCTACTCTCCAGGCGGGCTCCTGACTGCTGAACTTGAATGTATTTCCATGCTCTCTAGGCGGGCTCCTGACTTTAACAAAATAGACAAAAAAGAAGAAAATTTTCTGCCCCGGTTTGGGTATCTGGGCACATATGTAAGTGTAAAACGAACCACATTACCAAATATCAATAAAAACTTTGAAAGCTAAAACTTGAATTGTACTCCCTTGTTCTCCAGGCGGGATCCTGACTGCTGAACTTGAATGTATTCTCATGCTCTCCAAGCAGGCTCCTGATTGATGAACTTGAAATGTATTCCCATGCTCTCCAGGCGGGCTCCTGATTGCTGACTTGAAATGTATTCCCATGCTCTCCGGGCGGGCTCCTGACTGCTGGCTTGAAATGTATTCCCTGCTCTCCAGGCGGGCTCCTGACTGCTGAACTTGAATGTATTCCCATGCTCTCCAGGCGGGCTCCTGACTTCAACAAAATAGACAATAACGAAGAAAATTTTCTGCCCCAGTTTGGGTATCTGGGCACATATGTAAGTGTAAAACGAACCACATTACCAAATATCAATAAAAACATTGAAAGCTAAAACTTGAATTGTACTCCCTTGTTCTCTAGGCGGGCTCCTGACTGCTGAACTTGAATGTATTCCCACGCTCTCCAGGCAGGCTCCTGATTGCTGAACTTGAAATATATTCCCATGCTCTCCAGGAGGGCTCCTGATTGCTGAACTTGAAATGTATTCCCATGCTCTCCAGGCGGGCTCCTGATTTCTGACTTGAAATGTATTCCCATGCTCTCCAGGCGGGCTCCTGATTGCGGAACTTGAAATGTATTCCCATGCTCTCCAGGAGGGCTCCTGATTGCTAAACTTGAATGTATTCCCATACTTTCCAGGCGGGCTCCTGACTTCAACAAAATAGGCAAAAACAAAGAAAGTTTTCTACCCCAGTTTGGTAGCTGGGAACATATGTGAGTGTTAAACTGAATCATATTACCAAATATTACTAAGAAGTTGAACGCTATGTCCCATTATCCAGGGAGGTCCTGACAACTCTTAATTAAAGGACAATTATAAATCTAAGTTATATCTTTTAAAGGTGTGACTTCCGCTAAATCTTGTTATCTAAGAGGGTCTTAAACTACTCCCCATTATCCAGGAGGGTCCTGGCAACTTCTAGTTAAAAGACAGGTTTAACCTAAGTTATATCTACTGAAGGTACGACTTCCATTATATCTTGTTATCTAAGTAGACCCTAAAACTACGTCCCATTATCTAGGAGGGTCCTGAAAACTCCTAATTGAATCCTATCTTAAACATGGAAACTTTGAAGCCAACTTATATTCCTTTTGGGTATATTTATGCAAAATTATGCTACTCATGATTGTTTTGAAATTTAAACTAGGTCCTATTTTCCAGGAGGGTCCTGAGAATTTACAGTCAAACCTGTTTGGTGCTTGCCTTTCCTTGCGGAGGGTTTCTCTGAAACAAACGAGATTTTCTGCCCCTGTTTCAAATCAAAGAAAAATTTTGTCAGTTTTAACAATATGGTGGTTGGTTTGTGGCCTTGACTTTGAGGGTGATTTCTCCTTCACTTCCCATGATCAACTAACTTCCACTCGAAGACCTTGTTTGTTTATTGACTAACCACTTTTCTCTGTCACCCTTATCCTGGAAAATACCTCTTCTTCTTTCAAACCCAATACCCTCTATCTGTTGCATTGCTTATAAACCGACATTTACCCAACCTTTGTGTTTCACATGACCCCCGAAGCATATTGATATTTACCAACTTCAATGCGCACGTTGTTCTTTCCTTACTTAAATCACTGGCTCTTATTGCTCCATCGCTTGCCATGATAGCTTTGACTTCTGCCAGGAAGACCTTGCTTGTCACTAGTTTACCACCCTTTTTTGTCAATCTTATTGCAGAAAATACCTTCGATCTGTTCACCCTAAACCTCCATCTGTTGCATTGTTCATGAATTGATATATATCAAACCCTTGTATTTCACGCAAATCCCAAAGCACGCCAATTGCCACCCACTCAATGTGTATGTTGTTCTTCCTTGACTTAAATCATTGGCCCTGGCCTTGAGGTCTACTGCTCCCTCACTTGCCATGATAATTTTGATTTCTACTTGGAAGACCTCGCTTATCACGGGCCAACACCTTTTGTCGATCATACCCTAGAAAATACCTCTGATCCGTTCACCCAACACCCTCCATCTTGTTGCATTATTCATGAATTGATATGTACCAAACCTTCGTGTTTCACTGAAAATACCTTTGACCCGTTCACCAAACACCCTCCATCTTGTTGCATTGTTCATGAATTGATATATACCAAACCTTTGTATTTCACATGGATCCCAACTCATGTTGATTGTTACCAACTCAGCAGGCTTGTTGTTCTTTCCTGACTTATGACATTGTGACGTGCTAGCCAGATCTTGTTTTGTGCGATTGGAGAGCTGGTGGCATATTTGAAGTCATTTCTCACTTGTTTTGACCAAACAGACTCAAAGAGGGGGAGTAACCTAGACAAAAGGCATAGAGTATAGGACAAAGGGAAGAGATTATTCCTAACAAGAAAACTACAAAGTAGAAACCTATTAGACGTGGATACCAACTCTAATGGCCATGACATGCACCTGTGGCCTATTCTGTCAAGCAAATCTGATGTTCAACTCTTGTTATACCCTTAAACCATGAAACTGGACTTCAATGCTCCGATTATTCCAATCTGATTCTCAATCCTTATTCGACTTGTAGTGCTCGAAGGGTTTTCACCATCGAGCCTCTCTCATTTTATTCTTTCTCTCAACTTACAGTCGCCTCAAGGTGCCCGTGAAGGTTTTCACCTATAAGACTCTCTCATTTTTTGATTTCTCTCAGCTTTCATCGCCTTACGGTGCCCGTAAGGATTTTCACCAATAAGACTCTCATTTTCATTTTCCTTGTTTGGACTGGAGTGTTGCCCCTTGATATTATTCGCCTCTACGTGCTCGCCTTGGCATCTCTCGAAGACTGGTTGGAAGGTCTTTCTCTGGACCGTAATGTAGGCTTTTGGATGGGGTTAGAAAGAAAGGCTATCAAAAGGCTCAAAACAAACTCAACTGGGTTCAAAATTACAACTTTCGGAATCAGATTTCTTACCACAACCATAACTTCTACCCCAGTTTCTTTGCTTGGGGTCTTTTGGATTTTTATTTTGATGAGACCAAACCGTGAGGCTGCCTACATATCCTTAAAAGGAATCAGGTCGAACGTAGTTCATGTCATAAGAATTACTTTGTTGTTGTGATTTTTCTTTTCTTTTTCTTCCTTTTTCTCTTCTTTTCTTTTCTTTCTTCCTTTTCTCTTTTTGTTATTTTGTTGTTTTGTTGTTTTTTCTTTTTCTTTTTTCTTATCTTTTTCGTCTTTTTTTTCTTTTCTTATTCTTTTTTTCCTCTCTCTTTTCATTCTTTTTCATTTCTCTTTTTCCTTTACTTATCTTTCACGCTTGTGTTTCTGATCTTTGCTATTGATTCCGAAAGAGGGGTATGGAAAAAAAATAGATAAGGCTCAAAGGGGTAACGAAGGATAAAGTGTTTAGATAGTAGAACAAAATGCCTTCGTCATTCCAATCTCCAATATATGCCAAGTACAAACAACACAATTAAACAAACCAAGGAAAATATTTGTAACATCTTTTGATCGTACAGAACTTGATAACCATATCCACACATTCACCCTCTACATCTGTTGAATACAAAGCACCACTTGACAACAATCTCACTCTCCTTACCACGAATGGCCTCTGTCAATTTGGCAAACTTGCCTTTAGGGTTTCTTTATGTTCTATTTGCCCCAGTTTCACATGGTTCGGGTTTCAAATGATCTCAAAATGTCCAAATCTGTTCTTATTTCCCTCAAATGCCCCTATCATCTTCAAAATTGTTTCAATGCTTCATGACTAAAGTAACTTTTTGAGCTCAGGCTGAGAATTACGCATGCATGTCATGTCACTAAAGCCAACATGAAAAGAATTGTAGAAAGAAAAGAGAACTAAACAAAAGAAAATGGCTAGAAATAACAGAAAACAGGAAATTGCATTAGACAAGCGGTGAAACAGTTCGAACAACAAGACAAGCAAACTAGACTAGGGTTACAACCCTGGAACAAACCTAGACAGCACTAAACGAGTTACTACGACTAAACAAACCAGGCAAAATGAAAGGATAGAAGGGTTTGAGTCACAAGACAATATCTGGATTACAACCCTGAAATAATCCGGAAAACAGAAATGACAACAAAATAAACCACCAAAACTCCACTCCGGCTGACCAAGAAATGGAGCGGCTTCCCAATTACCAAGCACGGCATCTTAGCCACTGAGTTTCGCATCAATATTGCCAAGGCCATTACCAACTTCAACATTATCAACCTTAATCAACAAGTTCCCAAGAGGATTCGCATGCTCCCTGTCACTGTCATTGACCACAACTACCCCTTCTTGAATCATTCTTTCTATTTCCCTTTTCAAAACACGACAATCTTCAACATTGTGCCCCTGGGCATTGTAATGGTATTCACACCTTTTAGCAGGGTTAAAATTACTCGCATGTGGGTCTATATAATTTAGAGGAATATGTGCAATCATGTCGTAATGCTTTAATCTCTCAAACAAACTTGCATAGGACCCTCCTATTGGTGTAAAATTATCTTTCAGCCTTTGTTCCCTTCTACACCCTTGGCTTGAATGTGGGTTATAGGGTACTTGGAAATTTTGTGGAGGATGGTGGGGATTCTGCGGTGCTCGTACTCGTGCTTGCCTTTTGGAGTGACCCAGTGGTTGGACAGATGGTCGGACATTGTTTGGAGGATAACACTGGGGTGGATTATGTGGAGTTAGGGGATATCTATGGGGTTGGTATTGAGGCTGAAAGTGCTAGCAGGAATGCTCACTGGATCCTGCCGTTGGCGGGGCTCGGCAACATTTTTTCTATCAGTGGGAGGACTATCCCGAGCAACTTGTTCATTCCATGTTAACCAAAATTCCCTAAAACTTTCCTTGGGTTTATTTTCTATCTGAGATATGGAGGAGCTGGCTGGGACAATGTCTATACTGTACTGAAAGTACCGCACAAAATATTGAGCCATGTCATCCCAGGTATGCCACTTACTGACATCTTGACAAGTATGCCATTCCAAAGTTGGCCCAGTCAGGCTCTCACTGAAATACGCATCAACAGCTCATCTTTCTCGCCAACATTTCTCATTTCACTGCAATAACCCCTCAGGTGAGCTACTGGATCTCCCCGCCTATCATATAAATTAAACTTCGGCATCTTAAGCCCTTTCAGCTTTTTGTATATCTCATCTTGCTCTACTGTCTTAGCAAGCTTTGTAGTCTCACCGGGAGGCTCAAAATGAGGAGCATGAGAGTATGGACCCGAGACCTTGAAAATTGGTTCTGGAGTATAGTGTTGGGTATCGGGGACTGATGATGGAGGACACCCACTAATCCAGGCTTGGTATATTTCGGCCAACTGTCTTTTCAACCTTAAGACCTATTCTTTCAACCCAGATTCTGATTCAATAATTCCCTTAAACGGATCAACAACCCCTGTGTCCAAGTCTTTGCTAGCCATGGCTACCTTGCACTTTGACCTTGTGTTGTATGGATGAGTTACTTAAAAACCACAAACCAACCACCCTTCTGCTCAATGAAGATAACAAGAGGAACAAAATGGGGTCATCCCGTTAGCGTTAGGGTATTTAACAGCAAAAAATATCACATTGCGTGCAATGCACCTAGAAACAATTAATGGTTCTAGAATGACTTCGAGGGTCATAAAGTCACTTGGCATCATCCCAATTTGTTCATTTCAATCTTCTTTTTCTTTTCTTTTCCAGCACTTCTTGGCTTGCCCATTTTCATTCCTTGCTCTTTTTTAATCATCACTCTTTTTTTTCTCTCATTTCTCGCATCCCATAGCTTCATCCTCTTTTCTTTCTTTTTCTTTTTTTCTTTCTATTTTTTTTTCTTTTTTTCTTTTTTTAATAATAAAAAAAACAAATGATTCGATCGAACCCTATATAGGTTGCTTACATATCATGACCCCGCATGAATCAGATCTTTGCGTAGTTCTGGAAGATCATGAATAAAGGAAACAAACTGACGTTCTCCCTTTTCTTTCTACCTTAAGGACTATTCTGGAGAGAAAAGAGAAATAAAAGCAGCAAATCCTAAACTTAACGTTCTATGACCTATTCTAAACTCAAGGCTAACGGGCATATTTTTATTTATCCTTTTGAAACAAATACTCTATTAGGGAAATATCCAAGAAGAGAAAAATATTTTTTGATTCTTTTTTTAGGAAGAAAATTTAAAGAATAAATCACAGAAAAATGTTTTGAATTTTCATTTGATATCTTGACGCAAGATTTCGAAACAAGTAATAAAATATTTTTGGATTTTGATTGCCTAAAAGAGAAACTCTGAAAATAAACCAAAGATAAAGTATGTTGTCTTTTTTTTCTTCTACGTACAATATCTTAAAGTTTTAATGAAGATCAAAAGATTTTTTTTTCATTTTTCACTAATTTCCAAAGAAACACCTCAAAAGAAAATCTTTTTTGGATTTTGGAATTAACACTTTAAAGAAAGCTTTTAAAGAAGTACTAAAAGAAAATTCTCTTCTTTTTTTGAATTTTGGTCCTAATATACTTAAAAGAAACATAAAAATAATTCATTTTAAGTCCTAGATATTAATTGCCTAAAGGAAAACAACCTCAAATTTTTTTTTGTCGTTTCTAGAATTAGTATTCTAAAGAAAACTTATAACGGAAATATAAAATGCAACATCTCTTTTTTTTGGATTTTTGAGTTACAACATATTTTTCAAATATAAAGCGGAAAATACAATAACAAAAGACTTGACATTACTGTACAAAATTAGAAAGTAAAAGACGACATAAAATGAAGAACAGACTCAAAACACAAAAATAAAACAAATCTTCTTAAGCAACTCCTGACTGAGCGATCCTGACTGGATGGTCATGGGGTGTCTGTCATGCTCAAACTCCGGTAAATAAATCCATACCTGTATGAGAAAAATTAAACCAACACTATGTGAGACAATAACATTCCCTACTAGACACATGCAAGACATCATTGAGGCTATTTTTGCAAAATGGCTTATTTGGCCAAAATGTGGCTAGAAGTGCAAAATTTGGCTAAGACCCCGCAAAGCCAAGAACCTAAGATTTACTAGGAAGACCGGACCCTATGTGGGTTGCCTACGTATCCCGCCCCGAGCGACGAGAATCAGGTTCGCGTAGTTCGGGCATATTGGATACGAGCGAGAATTAAAAAAAAAAACTAATTTAGAGAAAATATATTTTTTTGCTTTTTCTTGAAAAATGATGAAGCATGCAAAATATTTTTGGATTTTCTTTTTCTCTTTTTTTTTTATTTTCTGATTTTCGGAAAATGATGAAAAAGTGCAAAATCGTTTTTTTAACAACATAATTGGGCCCAACCCGCTTTAACTTCACACTTCACTCTCTCTTTTCTTTTTCTTTTTTTTTCTTTTTCATTTTTTATTTGCCCTCAACTATCATTGGTCCACCAAATGACCTTTTAACCCTTGAATAAATGCAACATGTAGCACATAGGATGCATCAAGATGGTTTGTTATTTTGGGTGCACCTGTCCTAGACGAACCCAACCCTTGTGTTGAGTCCCCAAAGTCAAAATGCACATGATGCAAGCAAACGCTCCTACTAGGGATCCGGCATGAGGTCTTGTTATACTAGATTTAAAACCCGGGTTTATTGTTCTAGACCTGGCTTACCCAAGCAGACAGCTCGAGCCGGGGGGGGGGGGACAGCATACCGGGAATACAAAAGTTTCACCGGATTTGCAACTTGTCCGAGCCTCGTTCTAAAATTTGGGATATGACTCTAACAGAAAAGAAGTCACACGAAATGCACACTTCTTCATGATTTAGAAGACTCAGAGAGAAGAGGGGTTTCGTAGCAATTTATATATAATACACAGAATATCAAAGCGGTAAAAGCAATCAATTAGCACATTAGGCCCAAATCATGTAACAAAATCAGATAATAGGTAAAGCCAACTATAACAATTCATCTAAGCTCGAATTCTTGAACCCTGAACTAGAGATTCTGGGTTCTTGTCCCCAGCAGAGTTGCCAGAGCTGTCACACCTCCTTTTTCCTACCCCCGAAAGGGCGTAAAGGAGTTTTTTTCAATTAAAGGACAATCGAAACGGGATTATTATTAAAAGATTCAGAGTCGCCACTTGGGAGATTTATGGTGTCTCAAGTCACCGGTTGAATCCCGAATCGAGGAAAGGGTTGACTCTGTTCAACAGTCCGCGAACCAGAAATCCGAGTAAGGAATTCTGTTAACCCGTGAGAAGGTGTTAGGCATTTCTGAGTTCCATGGTTCTAGCACGGTCGCTCAACTGTTATATTCTGCTTAATTATCTGATTTTAAGACATTTTTAAACCTATGTGCAGTTTAACTTTAAACCCCTTTTAATTATTTTAAAGAAGATTTCAACGTCATCTAAAACACGTCTTTGGACCACACCACATGAAATGCACCCGCAGTCCGAGACACATTTTATTTAACATTGTTAAGATATGGAGTTGGGTCACATGAAATGCACACCCGAGTTTAAGGAAATAATTTATTAAAATAACGCGCTTAAAACAATTACGTATTTTTAACTTTGCGAGGGCCATGGAACATTTGCTAAATGGCGCGCCTCGAATTCTGAGGATCAAAATACTAGTTAAGTGAGGACCATGCATTTTAAAACTTTTGTTTGGCACGGCACGCCTCGAACTATTCTAATCAAAAGGTTTCTAGATTAACTCACGAGGGCCATAAATTTTGTAAGTAATGCAATGTTACGCTATTGATTTCCTCAATTTGATTGCACGAATAACCAAAGTAGTCAAGTTGCGTTCAATTCGATTAATAGAATGACAGATGCTTACAAACATTAAAATCCAAGTAGGACCCATCAAATATTCATCACAATCTTACAAAGATATAACATTCTTCCTACCAAACAATGCATACAGTGAATCCAACCAACTCCGTACAAATTCATATTTCCAATGTGCAATATATATATACCTCAAATGCTTTTCCAGACAAGTCTTGGAAATACACATGCTCGTAAAATTAGTGCTATAGTAAAGGCTAAATGTTGTAACTCAATAATTTATTACTCTGTCATTAAATATTGGACGCTTTCAATTTTCAACTGATAAATTCACTTTACTCCAAATCTGATATTAAGAAACTAACCAAGATAGATGAAATAAAGTTTCAATGAGTCGAAGGCAACTCTATCGAACCCAGATGAAGTTATTCGCCTAAACGTTTCATATTTTTCAATTACTCAGATTCAAACACATCAAACAGCTAGAGAGAACATCGGATAACAAGAACAGATCGACAAATATCTCTTTTGAGCGCAACTAGCAGCTAACTCCAAACCCAAACTCTATTAAAATTAGATCAAATTCCGATCACTATAGATGGGAATCCCCTATAATTCTTATCATATTTCAACCACACCATTAGAGAAATATAAGAAGAAGGAATAATTGCACCTGAAGGATGAATTTTCAATATCTCAGAGAGTCCAGTGATTACACAAACAAAAATCGACACCGTAACCTCAACAGAAACTCAAAACAGACAGAATCTCGGACAGCGAATCAATGAACACCTCGACGGACTGGACGCGGCGACCTAAATAGATTCACTCGACATGGATTTGGGTAGCGATTTCGAGCTTACTTTCGCACTAATTTGGGTTAGTTTCAGGGAGTTTTGGAGCTAGGTTTACCGCTGGGTTCGAACCCGGTTCGCCGGATTCTATGGCAAGTCGTCGGAATCACACATTTCCAGTCAGATTTGGTTCCGTCTGTATGTGAGTCCTACTGTTTCTCGACAGCAAAACGGGGAAGGGTCGTGGGTTTGGTTGGCGATGAAGCAGGAGGGTGGGGTCTCTTTGATTTTTCTGGTTTTTCAATCGGGGAAGAGGAAGCAGCAACGATGGGTTCTTCGGCGTAGGGCTTTGTATCTTTTTTTGTTTTTTAACTCTTAGGTCCTCTTGATGAAGAAGATCACTGAAGCCATTTTTCTTTTCTCCAGTCATAAAAAACGGCGCTACTGTCTTGTATCCAGGATTTTTTTTGTTATTTAGGATTCTAGGTTAATTTAAGAAGAAGGGGTCCGGGTTTTGGGTTTGGGTCGACTCGGTTTGGACTAGGTTGGGGGAAAATTTGGGTTTTTAAAAATGGTTTGGCCCAATTTAATTTAAAACCAGCTGTTTTCCAATTTCCTTTTCTTTTTGTTGTTCTTTTTTCTTTAATTAATTAAAATTCTAAATTAATCTATTTTTTATAGAAATTAAAACTCTTTATTTATTTTTAACATTAAAACAACTAATTAACTTAAAACTAAATAAAACACTAATTTCTAAAGACTAAAGTTAAATATGTAAAAATGACCATTTTTAAGGATTTTTCTATGATTTAAAAATGTTAAAAATGCATGAAATGCAAATAAACAAAGAAAAATTTCTAAAATTAATAAAAATTATTTTTGGTCTATTTTTTAGGAGTTATTTTCATGTAGGGCAAAAATCACGTACTCACACTCTCCCTTTTGTATTAGCCCTTCTATACTTTCATTTCTTTGTTAGATATTCTGGAGTTAAATGCTTGTAGACGTTCAAAGGCTTGTGATCATGAGATTTCGGGTTTTGGGAAATGTTATTAGCTTCGAGAGTTGTTATTGTGTATGCCGAGCAGCATTTTAAACACTGTTTTATTTCACTATTTCGGTTTTTAAATTATTTCTTCCGCAATTATTGTTTATATTCCGCATTGTTAGGCTTACCTAGTCGTAAAGACTAGGTGTCGTCGCGATGGTTCATGGAGGGCGAACCGGGGTCGTAACACTGGGCCCCACCACTCTGAACTACATCTCTGGGATGGCCTCCTGCTGGCTGGCCTCCACCTCTAGCGGCCTGACCTCCACCTCTAATACCTCTACCTCCACCTCTAATATCTCTACCTCCACCTCTAGCATCTCTACCTCCACCTCTAGTTGGCTGAGTGGGCTATGGAACACTCGGTGCCTGAACCATGGCATGGGAACCCTGACGCTGAGAGCTGCTCGATGCTTGAGGGAAAAATCTAGCAATATGCCCCATATCGCCACAAGTATAACAAGCCCTCGGCTGCTGAAACTGCTGACCCTGACGACCTGAATGACCATCATAAAAAACTCTGGAGCGGCAGTGCACTGATAGGAGCTGGTGGTGCACTGTAGGACTGCTGATCGGAATACTGCATATGAGAACCACGACCACCTGAAGCACCGTGAGAAACCTAAAGTGCTAACTGAAAAGGCCTAGGAGGATGGCCTCTACCATACGAATCCCTGCCTCCAGACGAGGCACAACTGAATCTGCCTGAATGACGAGGCCTCTTGTCAGACCCCTGACCACCTCCTTATGATAGAACCATCTCAACCCTCATAGCCATATTGGCCACATCCTGAAAGGAAATCCCGCTCCCCGTCTCCTTATCCATATGAAGTCGAATAGGCTGAATGAGTCCCTCAATGAACCTCCTTACTCTGTCTCTCTCGGTGGGAAGTATGAAGAGCATGATGGTCCAAATCAATAAACCTGGTCTCGTACTGAGTAACAATCATAGAACCCTGCTGGAGACGCTCAAACTGCCTCTGATAGCTCTCCCTCTGAGTGATAGGAAGGAACTTCTCCAGAAATAGCTGAGAAAACTGATCCCAAGTCAAAGCTGGTGACCCAACTAGTCTAGCCAAACAATAATCTCTCCACCAAGTCTTGGCGGATCCAGATAAGCGGAAAGCAGCAAAGTCAACCCCACTGGTCTCCACTAGATGGACCAAAGCATCTTGGAGTACTGGGGTAGCAATGAACCCCTCTGGGACCTGAGCTGGGCCTACCGGAACTGCCTAGACCGGAACCTCATCATCAAACTCAACCTGAGGCTCCACCGCTGGTGTTGCTGCTTTGGGCCGAGATCTGCTCTTGCCTTGGCCTTTAGCACGGCCTCGGCCTCGCCCTCTGTCCCTCGTGAGAGCTGCTGCTGGGGGCTCGGGCTGCTGATCAGTGGATGAGGAAGCGCGTATTCTTGTCATCTGCGAAAGAACAGAGTAGAAATTCAATTAGTATTGAGAAACCAAACTGCACGACAGGAAAGAATGGATGTGAAGTTTTTCCTTACTCTGTAGCCTCTGGGGGGTAAATATAGACGTCTTCGTACCGATCCCTCAGACTCTACTAATCTTGTCCATGAATTGTGAGACCTAAGTAACCTAGAGCTCTAATACCAACTTGTCACGACCCGAATTTTCCACCATCGGGAGTCGTAATGGCGCCTACTAGTGAAAGCTAGGCAAGCCAACCATTTGCATTATTTACCTTTTTCCACATTTTAATCCTTTAACAATTAACAACCAGCATTATGCAAATAGCAGAATTTAATAAGCGAAAGAACAGAATATAACCATTTAAATATTACCAATACAAATCCTTAAACATAAACTACCTAGAATTGGTATCACAATTTCACAGACGGTCTAGGAATACTACAAATAAGGGTCCAAAAAAAATAAATACAATGTTGTCTCTGAAATACATGAATGAAACAGGATAGAAGGAGACGCCAACGCCTGCGGACGGACTGAAGGCAGCAACCCAAAACTAAGGTCTGTATGCTCCAGTACTGGGATTTGCACATAGTACAGAGTGTAGTATCAACACAACCGACCCCATGTGTTGGTAAGTGCCTAGCCTAACCTTGGCGAAGTAGTGACGAGGCTAGGACCATACTACCAAGTAAACCTATGCAGTTAAATCATATACAGCGGAAAATAAAAGCAAAACTTTACAATTAAAGATAGGAAGGGGAATCATGCTCCGGGGAAACAACAAGTAGCAACCGAAACCAACAGTTAAATGTAAATAACACCATAACTCAATTATCAATAGAAATCAGGAAAATCAAAGACAAGTGCACGGCATCACCCTTTGTGTTTTTACTTTCGTCCTCACCATGAAATAAATATAATTCACACGGCATCATCCTTCGTGCTTTTACCTCACATAATCATGGCATAGAATGATCCTTCATGCATTATCACTCATATAAAGGTATGGAATTGTACATCGTGCGGCACGACATCACCCTTCGTGCATTAACACTCTCTCACAAATATCATATACAGCATCACCCTTCAAAACTCTCTTACAAAATCATGCACGACATCACCCTTCATTTTTTAACACTCTTCCTTACCCAAACAACAATCATAAAGCAATAAGGGCAAGGGAATCAATAAAATCACATTAAAATCCCGGCAAGGGAATAATAGTACAACAATCATATCCCGGCAAGGGAAACAATATCAAAACAATAACATCCTGGCAAGGGAGATAACTTTAAAACAACAACATCCCGACAAGGGAAACAATATCATAATCCTCTTTTCTTTTTCACATTCACTTCACAACTCAATTCACAATTTGAGCCAATGCTCTATAATGTTCAATTGCCATTATACTTCCACAAATTATTTTACAACTTGAGCCAACACTCTTCAATGTTCAAATACCAATATTACTTCCACAAGCCTTGCTCAACAATAGAAATCATCACATAAGGCATGAACAATACAAACGGAGTCACATTAATCATAGTATAAGACTCACGGGTATGCTTGACACCAACGTATAGATACTGGTCACCATGCCTATATGTCGTACTCAACAACTAACACATAGCAAATAGGACACAACTCCTAATCCCTAAAGCTAAGGTTAGACTAAACACTTAGCTCGATGCCACAGTCACAATTCAAGCCTCAACTACCGCTTTATCTATTGATCCCACCACCAATTCGCTCGTATCTAGTCACAAGTTACTTAACTATATCAATAAATGCTAAATGAATCAATTCTAATGCACGAAAATAGGTTTTCTAAAGTTTTTCCCCAAAAAGCCAAAAATCGACCCGGGCCCACATGGTCAAAACCCAATGTTCGAACCAAAATCTGATTACTCATTCACCCACGAACCCAAATATATAATTTGTTTTGAAATCGGACCTCAAATCGAGGTCCAAATCCCCAAAATTTAAAAAACCTAAGTTCTACCCAAAACACCCAATTTCTCCCATGAAAACCCTTGATTTTGAGTTGAAATCATGTTAAAAGATGTTAAAGATTAATGAAAGTGAGTTACAAATGACTTACAATCGATTTGGAAGGGTACTTGTCTTTGAAAAATCACCCAAAGGTGTTTAGGTTTTGAAAAGGTTTGAAAAATGGCTAAAAATGCGTCTAAGTTATGATTTAGCAGGTTGCAGATGTCGCAATTGCGACCAGGGTTCGCAATTGCGAACCCTTCAAAAATTGTTGACTTCGCAAATGTGAAGGTTTTGTCGCATTTGCAACACTGAAGGAATTCGGTCCCCTTCGCATTTGCGAGGGAACCTTCGCATATACGATATCGCATTTGCGATATATACGTCGCATTTGCGACCAAGGTAGCCCAGGTCATTTTTCACATTTGCGATACCATTTTGCATTTGCGAGCTTGCATTTACGAGCCAGGCTTCGCAATTCCGAAGCCTGCAGACCGGCAACATACCAGCAATTTCCTAAGTCAAAATTACACTATGTGGCCTATCCAAAACTCACTTGAGCCCTCGGGGCTCCAAACCAAACATGCATGCAAGTCCAAAAATATCATACGGACTTGCTCGTGCGATCAAATCATCAAAATAACATCAATAACTATGAATTTAGCATCAAAATCAATAAAAAATCTCATGAACTCTTAAGTTCAAATTTTAACAACCGAAGGTCCGATTCACGTCATTTCAATTCCGTTTCCTACCAAATTTTACAGGCTCGACTTAAATCACATATAATACCTGTACTGGGCTCTGAAACCAAAATACAGGCCCGATACCATCAAATTCATTTACATTCAAATTTTCAAAAAACTCTATAATTTCAGTTAAACAATTTTCTTTAAAAATTCATTTCTCGGGCTTGGGACCTCGAAATTCGATTTCGGGCATATGCCCAAGTCCCAAATTTTACTACAGACCCTACGTGACCGTCGGATCACGGGTTCGGATCCGTTTACCAAGAATGTTGACCAAAGTCAACTTAAATTCATTTTAAAAGCAAAAGACATTCGTTTTCACATATTTTCACATAATGGCTTTCCAGATACACGCCTGGACTGTACACGCAAATCGAGGTGAGACAAGGAGGAGGTTTTAAGGCCTCAAAACATAAAAAAATTTTCTAAAACAAGTGATGACCTTTTGGGTCATCACAGATTAATGCCACGAGGTGGCTTGTTATGAGGTCGAGGGCCTAATTGATTGATGCCACGAGGTGGCTTGTTATAGCGCTTGGGCTATAGGAGCCCCTCCAGAGTCTGTACACCCCCAGTGAGCGTGGGTACCCTGAGTGAGTGATATGATATTGTGCCCGAGGGGCTGTTCTTGATTCATGTTGTGCCCGAGGGGCTGTTTACGAGTGATTGTGAGGTAATACCAGAGGGGCTGTATATGAGTGACTGTGAGGTTTGCCCAAGGGGCTGTTTATGATTCATGTTTGCCCGAGGGGCTTTTCACGAGTGATGTTCTCCGAGGGGCTATTCTGGATTTATGTTACCCGAGGGGCTGTATACGAGTGAGTTTTGCCTGAGGGGCTGTTTATATTTTCATCATTTTTACTCACTGTTTCATCACTTTGTTGAAAATTGTTGAAAGATGTTTTAAATGGTTTTACTGAAACTGGATTTAAATGAGCTAAGTTGATTCAAAACCCTGATTTTAAAAGCCTGTTGTATTTTACTGAGATTTCATGATATGAACTGTATATGTTTTATTGCTCGTCACTACTGCTCAGTCTCTATTTACTTTTATTACTTACTGAGTTGGTATACTCACATTACTCCCTGCACCTTGTGTGCAGATCCAGGTATTTCTGAACCTGGTAGCAGGTGTTGATTACACAGTGGCACGTCCACCGGAGTTAGTAAGGTAGTTGTCTGGCAATCGCAGCCCTGCTTTTCTCCCTCCTTATCCTCCCTTAGTTGTATTCAGTTATTTCCAGTCTATGTTAGTCTTGATGTTGTTAGATAGTTGTAGTAGATGCTCATGACTAGTGACACCCCGATGTCGGGCTTTCTTTCCGCACTGTTATTTTGATTTAAACTCCTTATGCAGGTTTATTGTTAAATAGCTTTGGTTTTGTCTTAAAAATGAAAATATTGATTGGTTTTAGTAATGTGTCGGCTTGCCTAGTACCACATTAGTGTCATGACCCTAAACCCAAACCCGATCGTGATGGCGCCTATCGTGAAGACAAGGTCAGCCGACACAAACCCCCAATAAAATTAACTAATAAAAATTCATAATTTAAAACATTAATAATGACAAAACTTATAATAGAGTAAAATATATCAACTGCGGAAAACCAAACACAGCCCGATATCGGGGTGTCACCAGTCATGAGCAACTAACATAGTCTAAGTGTATGAAAGAGTTTATACAATCTATTAGATAACTAGGACAAGGGAAATAAAATAGGAGAGAGAAACACTAGGTTGCGAACGCCGAGCAGCTACCTAGTGGACTCTGAATAGCCTGCTGAGAAATCAACCCTCGTTGGCGGGACTTGAAGCTCCAGAATCTGCACACAGGGTGTAGGAAGTAAAGTGAGTACTCCAACTCAATGAGTAATAACAATAAATGAATACTGAGCGATAAGAAATCACGTAAAAACACAACAACATGCTATAAAGAAGCAGAGTAAAACCAAATAAATGCAATAAAATAGTTAAAACACCTTGGTTCAGAATAAACTTCTTTAAAACACCTTTTTAACAGTTAAACAAGTAAATGAAAAGCAGTTAGAAAAGATAAACACATAAAATCCGCCTCTTGGGCACAATGTCAACAGAATCAGCCCCTCGGGCAATAACATGGAACAACACCAGCCCCTCGGGTAATATCACATTTCACACTAGGTACACGCGTTCACTGGGGGTGTACAAACTCCGGGAGGGGCCCCTTACGGCCCAAGCGCAATATCAAGCCATCTCATGGCATAATCAGATAGGCTCTCGGCCTCATATTAAGTCACCTTGTGGCATACAACTTAGGCTCTCGGCCTCATAATCATAATCAGTACAACACTGTTGTGGTGTGCAGCCCGATCCCATAATAGTCCTCACAACACAGGCCCCCGGACTTAAGGGTCCAAACAGTTGGCACAAGGCCCAAATATGACATTCAGCCCAAAACATGATGATAGCAAATAGTTTTCAATCAAATACGCGGTAAAACAGTCATTCGGGATGGACTAAGTCACAATCCTCAACAGTGCACGACCCCACGCTCGTATCTAGCATGTGTGTCACCTCAATATAGCACAACGATATGAAATCCGGGTTTTCATACCCTCAGGACAATATTTACAATCATTACTCACCTTTATCAGGTCCGAACTCTAGCCCGCGATGCCTTTGCCCCTCAAATCAGCCTCCGGATGCTCCAAATCTAACCAAAGTCAATGCAAAACCATCAAAATATACTAAGGGAACAAAGTCCACTCGAAAGAAATCAAATTACAATACAAATCCCGAAATTGGCCAAACCCGACCCCCGGGCCTCCGTCTCGGAATCCAATAAAAATTATATCAATAGACTCATTATCACTCCCCGAGTTCATTCATATCAAAATCACCAAAATCCAACCACAAATGATCCCTCAAATCCCTAATTTTAGGTCTCCAATTACAAGCCATAGTTCTTCAATATTAGGCTTAAATTCCATGATTAATTAGGTAGAAAACACACTAGGATTGAGTATAAAGTCCATAAATCTTACCTCCAAGTGTTCCCCCTTGATTCCCTCTCCAATACCCTTCAAAAAGCTTCAAAATAGCCCACAAATGGAGGAACTTATGCTCAAAATCGCGGAAATGAGCTTTTAAAACATTCAGCCCAGATTTTGATCCTTATTTGGAACGCGGTCAACCCCTCGCGTTTGCAAAGCACAAACTTAGGTTGACCAGAATTTCCTCTTACGTGAACGCGACGACACCCTCGCGAACGCGATGCCTCAGCACTCAACCCTTCGCGGACGTGACATTACCCTCGTGAACGCGATGACCAATGAGCTCAACCCTTGGTGATCGCGGGACCTCCTTCGCGAACGCGAAGGCCAACTTCACAGCCTCCCAGCCTAACCCTTCGTGAATGCGAGAGCCTACTCACGAACGTGAAGGCCAATTGTCTGCAACACCCAACAGCAGATTTCTACAATTTTCCACAAAATTCCACTTTCGATTCAAAAGTCTATCAAACCACGTCCGAATGACCTGAAATTTTGTACACACATCCCAAATGACACAACAAACCTACTACAACTTCTAGAATTCCATTCCAACCCCTATATCAAAATCTCACCTATCAACCAGAAAAACGTCAAAATTTCAATTTCGCCAATTCAAGCCTAAATCTACTCTGGACCTCCAAAACACATTTCGATCACACTCCTAAGTCCCAAATCACCTTCCGAAACTATCCAAATCATCAGAAGTCACATCCGAGCCCTTTAACACATAAGTCAATATCCGGTTGACTTTTCCAACTTAAGCTTACTCAAAAGAGACTAAGTGTCTCAAACCTTACCAAAACCTCTCCGAACTTGATCCAACCAACCCGATAACACAAAATACAGCTGAACAAGGCAATAAGAAGCAGAAATGAGGGAAACAGAGCAGTAACTCATGAAACGACCAGCCAGGTCATTATAGTTAGGCGCCATCACGACAGGGTTAGTTTTAGGTTGTGACAATTTGAGTGAGAAAACATGGTTGCAAGCACATCGACATGTACTTTTCAATTGCGAGTCAGAAGTGGTTGAGAATTATAAAAAGTAAGTGTTATATCTATTATTTGTTATATGTATATTACTTATTTGATAATAAATTAAATATATGCGAGTTACATGAATAGGGAACATATTGCTGAAATCAAAATATCACATTGTAAACGTCGTTTGACACAACATCAACTTGATCGTGTGCATTTCGATACATTTCATGAGTGGTTCAAGGAGAAAGTAAGCAATAGGACTAAGTCATTAGTTATGTTAAATTATTGTCCTTGTACATATATCCACATTTATAGTTGTATCTTTTATTTGGTTAGGTAAAGGAGTTAGAAGCCACATCTAACATCTTAAAGGATGTTAAAGTCCTTGCACAAGGGCTGAGTTATATTGCGAAAAGATTTAATGCGTTCGATGTAAAAAGTGGGTGTCGGTTTCAAACGAAGCAAAGTGAACAATTTAAGGTGACACAAAATAGTGGTGTTATGGTCATTTCAAAGACTGAAAGTTATGCAAGTACAAGTGACAATGCTCCAAAGTCTGCAAATATCACATATTATGGCAGATTGAATGATATTGTGGAATTAAACTACTATGAAAAATATAAGGTTGCCTTATTCAAGTGTGATTAGGTTGATGTAACCAAAGGTAAAGGAGTTAAGGAAGATGACTTGGGTTTCACACTTATGAATTTCTCACGCCTAACAGACTCTGACAATCGAGAACGTCATGAGCCCTTTATTTTTGCAGAACAAGCTCAACAAGTAATATTTGTACAAGATCCTCGAGATCATGAATGGTTTGTCCTTAGGTTAATTAAAACTCAAGATATTTTTAAGATGGGAGAGGAAAATAGTTTGCAGTTTAAGTCGTCAATGCAGAGTGATGCCACTGACTTGGCTCTCTTAGAAAATGCTTATGTTCCAAAGGATGAGTAAAATGATTGGGTTAGAAGTGGTGTCGATGGGATAGTAATTGATACAAGCGTACATTCTCAAGCTTCTCTAAATGATGGTGAAGCTAATGTTGAGAGAGAAAATGACATTGAAAATGAATGTGATTCTGAATAAGATAGGTAGAACTTATAGAGTATTTTTCTTGCAAGTGTTATTTAAGAACTTCTAGGGATATTTTTAATGCAGAAATTTGAATAAATATACATTTTGCTTTCAATTTGAGCCATTTTATAAAAGATGCATGTTAGTCAGCTATGGATTTTCCATGTTTGTATTGGTTTATTTTTGGTTGAATTGAGTGAATTCTTTGTGCTTTCTTTTAGTTATATTTTGCTGATTGTAGCCCTTGTACTGCAATATGCTAAGGTGCTATTATAATTGGACAATACTTTTTGTTGGTGCATCAATTCCTTTTATCTCTTGAACTATCTTTGTCGCAAGGCTTGTTTGTATGCACGAATTGCTATTCATTTATTTTTCACAGCTTGAGATGAGGACAATGATTCCTCCTATTTTGTGTGTGACCTGTTGATTGGTTGGAGTTAATCTGGTACTAGTATAACTTAATGCAGCTAGATAGTTTCTTTATTTTGAAAAAAGAAGTATGCAAACTAGAGGTCGCAACTGACTGGTAGTTGAACAAGATAAAGATGAAGATGAAGATGTGAGACCTTATATTGAGCACTTGATGGATGATCAAAACTACTCTAGGGCCAAGACATCTATTGAGCAGTTGATGGATAGTCAGAACTACTCTGACGCCCAAGCACGTGATGGTCAATCTAATGAGTTGATTAATTCTGATGGTGGCACTGAGATTCAACATGATGAAAATTCAGGTAATGCTTATATAGTATTGCAATCTGATTATGTATAACATTAGATGATAGCTTTCATTTGTTAGTATGAGTGAATTTGGCTGAGTTTGTTCTTAACTAAAATAGTTGCTAATGCTTCAGTGGACTACTTTGGCCTTGGTGAACCTTCTGTTAGTAAGAGCTCTGTTAGTTAAAAGCTTTGTTAGTTGTGGACTACTTTGTTGGGTAAAATGGTCAACTCTCATACGAAGGATAGGCTCACACACTACATGTAAAGGAGTAAGGTTCTGTTAGTTGTGTCTGCATTTTTTGGTTGTGTTGCAAATTGTGAAACTAACACAACTTCATTATTAAGATCAGGTTCTTGCTTCCTTTCATTTGATGATTCTTGATTTCCTACGACCTTAACTTCAGCTCCAATATGAGCACTTTATTGTAATTCCTTGGCATTGTTGTGATATTTATAGTAATACTCATGCTTTGGTAGTCTCTTTCAACAGAGTAATGTTAAAGTATCTGGCGTTAGAATTCTTGAAGTCACCACATTATTCGGATTGTTTTCATTCTAGGTAATTTAGAAGTAAAAAAGGTTCATGGGCCTACTTTACTAAAAGATATTTGGAAACTCCCGTCATGAAAGACAGTTGATGTGTCGTTTAATAATAGTAACCAAGTTATTGAGAAAGAGGGTCGAAAGCTTGCTAGCCTTCTAGGAATTATTGCCAGAACTCCAGAGCTAACACCTCTACATGTAGATGATTGGAGAAATTTTGACAAAGAGAAAAAGAAGAAATTAGTAGATTTTGTGAGGGTATGCAAAGTTGTTGTTGTTATTATTATTATTATTATTATTATTATTATTATATTATTATTATATTATTATTATTATATTATTATTATATTATTATTTTTATTGTTGTTGTTGTTGTTATTATTATTATTATTTTGTGAACATGCTATTTATACATGATGTTATCTTCTAAATGTTGGCTTTTACTTTTTCAGAAGAAGTTCTGTATCCCAAAACGTAGAGAAGCGTGGGTCTTAAAGTCACTAGGAAAGAAATGGAAAGATTACAAGTGTGAGTTAAAGGGTGAGTATACGCCAAAATATAAGACTAAAGACGCATTACTAAAAAATAGACCAAGTCGCATACCGAGGGATCAGTGGAGTGGTCTTGTCTCTTATTGGCTTTCTGATAAAGCTAAGGTATGAACCTTGAAAATTCTCCTAGTCTGCTCATTTTCATAGCGCTTTTATTTTAGTTATGCTCAATTTTTATTTATGATTTATAAGATATAGTTTAAATATTTCAATGACAGAGACGTACCCAAGCAAATAGAAACAATAGGGCCAAGCAAACTATGCCTCACACAGGAGGATCCAAAAGTATTGCTACCTTGATGAATGAGCAGGTAAACTTGTGAAAATTACAAACTATAATATTTTAAACCCTTTTTTGTCATGCATATCTAATATCATTTTTATTGTATTAGGCTGTAAATGGGATTGAGCCTACACGAGCCGAAATTTTCTTATTAACTCATAAAAAATGTAAGGATGGTAGGCCACTGGATGATGATTCTGTCAAGACAATTGTAAGATTTATTCTTTCTTTTATTTTGTTGGTTTGATGACTCCATCAAACAATGTGCATTTTTTCCTGCTCATGAATTCAAAATTGATTTATGGTATATTCTATGGTCAGGAAATGATAAATGAAAGGATGAGCAACAGTGAGAGATCTACTGAGCAACCTCCCTGTAGTGTTGCTTGGGAAGGTGATGTGTATGAAAAAAGTGGGTATGTTCGTGGTTTAAGACTTAGTCCAACTCCTTCTGTTCTATGGGGTAGTAGGTCTTTCTTAGGAAATATTATTGTAGATGATTCTTCTAATGAGGTTATACAAAGGTTAGAATAGAAGATAATCGAGTTAAAGGAGAAACACAATGAAGAAATGAATATGATGAAACAAAATCAAGAGATGATACAATTAGAATTACTCCAAATGAGACAACTCATGCACAAATTGTCACTTGTGTTGCAAGTGAATTCAGTGTTCCGAGGCCTAAAAACCTCCTTTTTACCCTACCTTGATTTACGTGCGTGGTCCGGCCTATATCAGGAAAGCCTTCTATGTGAAAACATGAGAAATAGAAATTTTTAGAGTTAAAAATTTGATTATGGTTGACTTTGGTCAATATTTTGAGCAAACGGATCCGGATCCGTGTTCCGACGATCTCGGGAGGTCCGCAGTAAAATATGGGACTTGGGCGTATGCCCGAAATTGAATTCCGAGGTCCCAAACTTTAGAAATCAATTTTTGAAAGAAATTATTTTACTGAAGTATCTAAGAAATGAAGAAAAAAATTAATGTTTGAGACCATTGTTATCAGGCCCGTATTTTGGTTCTGAAGCCCGGTACAAACCTGTTATAGTATTTGAAAGATAACTGTAAAATTTGGTGAAAAAACGGAGTTTATTTGACGTGAGTTGGATTTCCGATTGAAGAGTTATGAACTTTGAGAGTTCTTGATGAAAATGTTGAGTTTTGAGGATTAATTCATGATTTTACATGTTATTTTGATGATGTGATCGCACGAGTAGGTCCATATAATGTTTTTGAGTTAGTATGCACATTTGTTTGGAGTCACGAGGGCTCGGGTAAGTTTCGGGTATGTTCTAAGGTGTCTTAGGCTTAAAACATGGCTATTGGAAGTTCAGAGAAGTGCAAATCTCTGAACCTGCTAGTGCGGTCCGCACTGGTTTTTGTATTGTCCGCACTAGTGACTGTGCGGTCGTAGTTGATTTTGTGTGGTTCGCACAGGTTTACTAGTCCGACTTCGGAAATCTATATCTTTTGATCTACAAGGAATTTTACGATGATTCAAAAACGAAAGTTGTAGAACTTTGTGGCTAGTTTCCAGAAAGGTAAAGAAATCACAATTTGGACATATGTAGAGAAAGTTATGGCTAAAATACTAAAACGTGTTACTGCAGTACACGGGAAGGGTTGTGCGGCCGCAGTTGATTTTGTGCGGTCCGCATAGGGCATCTGAGAGTAGTATATTTAGACGGGATTTTTATTTAATTTTCATTTTTCAAAACCCCAAAAACATAAGAGGTGATTTTTCAAACAACCTTTCTTCTCCAAAACGTTGGTAAGTGATTTCTAACTCATTTTTTTCACTCCTTAACATCTTTTAACATGATTTCAACTCAAAATCAATGATTTTCATGGGGAAAATTGGGTGTTTTGGGTAGAACCTAGATTTTTCAAAAATTGGTGATTTGGACCTCGATTTGAGGTCCGATTTCAAAATAAATTATATATTTGGGTTCGTGGGGAATGGGTAATCGGGTTTTGACCATGTGGGCCCGGGGGCGATTTTTGACTTTTGGGCAAAACTTTGGAAAACTCATTTTTACACATTCAAATTGATTCATTTGGTGTTTATTGATGTAATTAAGTAACTTGTGATTAGATACGAGCGAATTGGTGATGGAATCAAGGGGTAAAGCTATAATTGAATCGTGAATTGTGTTCGTAGTATCGAGGTAAGTATTTGGTCTAACCTTAGCTTGAGGGATTAGGAGTTGAGTCTTATTTTCTATGTGGTAATTGTTGAGTATGACGTATAGGCATGGTGATGAGTATCTATACGTTGGTGTCTAGCATGCCCGTGAGTCTTTATATTGTGATTATCATAACTTTGTTGTATTTTTCATGGATTGGTGATGGTTTCTAATTGTTGTATAAAGTCTGTGGAAAGAATTGTGACCTATGAGCATTGAGGAGCGTTGGCTCAAGTTGTATAACGAATTGTGAAAGTATAAGTGACAATTGAACATATAGATCATTGGCTCGAATTGTGAAAGGAATTGTGAAGATATAAGTGATAATTGAACCTCTAGAGCATTGGCTCGAGGTGTGAAGTGAATTGTGAAGTAAAAGTGAGAAAGAGAAGAGATAATTATATTGTCACCCTTGCCGGGCTATTGTTGATTTATTTGTTATCTCCCTTGTCGAGATGTGGATGTTATTGATGTTGTTCCCTTACCGGGATTTAATTGTTGACTTGTTGCTCCTTTGCCGGGATTCTTATTGCAAATTTCCTTTATTTACTTGCCCTATTGTTTGTGATTGTTGTTTGGGTAAGGAAGAGAGTTAAAGCATGAAAGGTGATGCCGTGCATGTTTTGTGAGGAAAGAGTGTAAAGCACGAAGGGTGATGTCGTGTCGCACGATGTACCATTCCGTGTCGTGCCTATTATATTGATTTCATTGTGAGGAAAGAGTGTAAAGCACGAAGGGTGATGTCGTGCCGCACGATGTACCATTCCGTGCCTATTGTATTGATTCTTATGGTGAGGATGAGAGTAAAAGCACGAAGGGTGGTGTCGTGCACTTGTCCTTGATTTCCCTGATTCTTGCTGATAATTGAGTTATGTTGCCCTTTACGTTTATTTACTAATTTTCTGTTGTTATTTGATTTTATTTCAAGGTTATAGATTCCCTTACCATATTTGCCTTGTGATTGTTGTTTGGGTGAAGAAGAGCGTAAAGCACGAAGGGTGATGTCGTCTATTGTTTTGGTGTGAGAGAGTAAAAGCACGAAGGGTGATGTCATGCACTTGTCTTTGATTTCCTCATTTTTATTGATAACTGTGTTACGGTTTCTCTACACTAAATTGCTGGTTTCCTGTTGATACATGTTGTACCTCGCAGCATGATTTCCCCTTCCTATTTTCAATTGAACTGTGGTGATCCTCATATTTATTTGTTGCTCTTCTGTTACTATTCGATGTTTCCCTGCCGCATGTTTTCCCCCTCCCGTACTTGACTGTATATGACTATTTCTTTCTGTACTTCGTTTCTGCTGTATATAGTTAAATTGCATAGGTTTATTTGGTAGTCTAGTCCTAGCCTCGTCACTACTTCGCCGAGGTTAGGCTACGCACTTACCAGCACATGGGGTCGGTTGTGCTGATACTACACTCTGCACTCTTTTTTGCAGACCCTAGTGTTGTAGACTTCGAACCGCAGTGGGATTGCTGAATCTTGCTCATCAGGCGACCCGAGGTAGTCCTGCAGGCGTCCGCAGACCTTGGCGTCTCCTCCTATCTACTATTCCTTTTTCTTTCATACATTCCAGAGATAGTGTTGTATTTATTTCTTTCAGACCTTTAATTGTAGTATTCTTAGACCGTTTGTGAAACTGTGACACTAGTTCTGGGTAGTCGAGACTCAAACAGTTGTATTGGATTCATTCAGCTAGCTTATTGTTTTTTTTTCTTCTGCTTATGTTAAATTCCGTTGTATAAATGTTATTACTTCGCAATTATTAATGAATATAGAATGGGTAAAAAGGTAAATTGTTCATATAATTGGCTTGATGGCTCACATTAGTAAGCGCCATCACGACTCCCGAGGTTGGGAAATCTGGATCGTGACAAGTTGGTATTAGAGCTCTAGGTTACATGGGTCTCACAGTTCATAGACAAGCTTAGTAGAGTCTGAAGGATCGGTATTGAGATGTCTGTATTTATCCCCCAGAGGCTACAGAGTTAGGAAAAGTTTCACTTTTATTCTTCCTTATCGTGCGATTTTGTTCTCTCAATGCTAAATTGAAACCTCTACTCTTGTCCTTTTGCGAATGGCGAGGTCATGTACCGCTTCTTCGGAGGCTTTGTGGAGGTTGGATAAGTTTCTCCAAGCTCTTCACTACTACATTCAGCGGTGCATCTACTAAGGATCCCCAGGATTATCTAGATAGCTGTCATGAGGTTCTCAGGAACATGGGAATCGTGGAGACCAATGGGATCGATTTTGCTACCTTTCACTTATCTGAATCCGCCAAGACCTGTTGGAGAGATTATTGATTGGCTATACCAGTTAGGTCATCAGCTTCGACTTGAGAATAGTTCATGCAGCTATTTTTGGAGAAGTTTCTCCCCATCACTCAAAGAGAGGCCTATCGGAGGCAGTTTGAGCGTCTCCAGCAGGGTTCTATTACTGTTACTCAGTACAAGATCAGATTCATCGACTTGGCTTGTCATGCTCTTATCATGCTTCCCACTGAGAGAGAGAGCGAGGAGGTTCATTGAGGGACTCGTCCAGCCGGCTCAATTAGCTAGAGGTGGAGGTAGCGATATTAGAGGTAGAGGTAGAGATGATAGAGATGGAGGTAGAGGTATTAAAGGTGGAGGTGGAGGTACTGTTCTGGTTTGTAGCAGAGAAGCTTCAGTTTATTTTGCGCTGCATCTGGTCATGCCTAGTGGTTCTTTGAGTGCCCCTGTTTATGTGTCTATGCCGGTGGGTGATTCTATTGTGATGGATCGTGTTCATTGATCATGTATAGTTGTGATTGGAGGTCTTGAGACTCGTGTAGATTTGCTTCTTCTGGACATGGTTGATTTCGATGTCATATTGGGGATGGACTGGTTATCACCTTATCATGCTATTTTGGACTGTCATGCCAAGACTATGACCTTAGCTTTGCCGGGTTTGCCTCATTTGGAGTGGAGAGGGACTCCTAATCATTCTACTTGTAGTGTTATCTCTTATGTGAAGGCTCGGCGTATGGTCGAGAATGGGTGTTTAGCCTATTTGGCATATATACGTGATTCTAGTGCTGAGGTTCCTTCTACTGATTTTGTGCCCGTTGTTCGTGAATTTCCTGAGGTTTTTCCTTCAGACTTGCCGGGTATGCCACCCGATAGGGATATTGACTTTTGCATTGATTTGGCTCCGGGCACGCAGCCTATTTCTATCCCGCCATATCGTATGGCCCCGCCTGAGTTGAAAGAGTTGAAGGAGCAGTTGCAAGACTTGCTTGAGAAGGGTTTCATTAGGCCGAGTGTTTCGCCTTGGGGTGTGCCGGTGTTGTTTGTTAAGATGAAGGACAGATTGATGAGAATGTGTATTGATTACCGGCAGTTGAACAAGATTACAATCAAGAATAAGTATCCATTGCCGAGGATTGATGATTTGTTTGATCAGCTCCAGGGTGCCAAGGTAATTTCGAAGATTGACTTGAGATCTGGCTACCATCAGGTGAGGATTAGGGCATCCGATGTCCCTAAGACAGCTTTCCGCACTCGGTACGGGCATTATGAGTTCTTGGTGATGTCATTCGGGTTGACAAATGCCCCGGCAGTTTTTATGGATTTGATGAACCGAGTGTTCAGGCCTTACTTGGATTCGTTCGTATCATCTTCATTGATGATATTTTAATACATTCCCATAGCCGGGAGGAGCACGAGCAGCATCTTAGAATGGTTCTTCAGACCTTGAGGGATAATCAGTTATATGCTAAATTCTTGAAGTGTGAGTTCTTGTTGAGTTCAGTTGCATTTCTGGGTCATATTGTATCAGCAGAGGGTATTCAGGTTGATCCGAAGAAGATTGAGGCAGTCAAGAACTGGCCTAGACCAGCATCAGCTACAAAGATTCGGAGTTTTTTGGGATTGGCAGGCTACTATCGTCGATTCATGGAGGGGTTCTCATCTATCGCGGCCCCGATGACCAGGTTGACCCAGAAGGGTGCCCAGTTCAGATGGTCGGATTAGTGTGAGGCCAGCTTCTAGAAGCTCAAGACGGCTCTGACTACGGTGTCACACCTCCTTTTTCCGCACCCGAGGGGCGCGAGGGGAGTTTTTTCCAATTAAAGGACAATCGAAAGGGGATTTATTTATTAATTTCAGAGTCGCCACTTGGGAGATTTAGGGTGTCCCAAGTCACCAATTTTAATCCTGAATCGAGGAAAAGAATGACTCCATATTACAGTCTGCGTACCAGAAATCCGGATAAGGAATTCTGTTAACCCGGGAGAAGGTGTTAGGCATTCCCGAGTTCCGTGGTTCTAGCACGGTCGCTCAACTGTTATATTCGGCTTGATTGTCTGATTTTATACAAATATGAACTTATGTGCAAATTTTATCTTTTAACCGCTTTATTATTATTGTTTTTAAAAGAAATATGAACATCGCTTAAAACACGTCTTTGGACTGCGTTACATGAAATGCACCCACAATCCGGAACACGTTTTATTTGATGTTTTGGGATTTGGATTCGGGTCGCATGAAATGCACACCCAGGCTTAAGAAAGTAAAATATTAAACACGCGCCTAAAGAGACTATCGCGTTATTATTATTTTGGGGAAGGCCGTAAAATTCGCTAAACGGCCTGTCCCGAATTCTAAGTGTTTTAATATATATACATTTAGAGGGCCCCGCAGCTTCTATATTTTTTGTTTGTCGAGGCTCATCTCATTTTATTATTAAAAGGAATTTACAACGTCATGGAAATGCATCTCAGACCACGTCACAGTCAATGTACCCGTGATTAGAGACACATTTCGATTTCGTTGAGATTTGGATTTGGGTCACATAAATGTGCACCCGAGTTTAGGGAGATAACATTATTAAAGGCGCGCCTAAAGCAACTAGCGCATTATTATTTTTGGGTAGGGCCGTGAAATTTGCTAAACGACCCATCCCGGAATCTAAGTATTTAATGCATATATTTTTGTGAGGGCTCCGCAATCTGTGCATTTTTATTTTTTGGCGAAGCTTGCCTCATTTTTCTTTTTATTTTATTTTTTTTACTTTGCGATGGACATAGAATTTGCTAAAATGACACACTTAGGATTCTGATTTCAAAGGATTACTCCTACCAACGGTTTAAGCCCATATTTACGCAACTCCTAAGAGCATGGCACTAGACTATGTCCATTGAGCAAAATCGCGTAAAAATAAATCTATAACCTAACTTCAATGTTCCCTAATAATAAAAGTAACAGAAACAAAACTTAAACAAAACAACAACAAAAAGAAAACTAGGCATAATTATGCACCTTTTGCCAGAATCTCAACCATAGGCTCATATCAAACGAAGCAAGTGAATAACCATATACATATGAGCAGGGAACAACTAAAAGTCTACTGAAGCAACGAGGGAAAATGCCAACAATGCCTCAAAAAAATCTGGAAAAAAAAACAACTAACCGCGAGGCAGCGTTATCCTTGAAACGCGACGAACCGTAGGCGGACCTTGACGCCTCGGACAGCGACCTCGACGTACCGGACCTCGACGAGCAAAACAACCTCACCGGACTGAAGCAACAGCTGAGCTGCTCAGCAACGCAGCGACGTAGCAACAGCTGCTGTATTTTTTCGACGCAGCAACTATTGCGTGAAGCTGCAACATAAGGGGTCGTTGGAGGTGAGGAAAGGAGCAGCTATGGAGGGTCGTTCGTGTAGTGACGACGCAGCAGCAACAGCTATGGTCGTCGGATTTAATGGAGGGAGTCCGGACAGCTTTGATGGAGCTAGGAGGAGTGGATGTGGGCTGATGGTTTTTGACAGTAGGGTCGAGGGTTATGGAGGGTTGTTGATGGTGGTCGTGAGACGGAGAGGGAGCTGGGGCGACGACCGGGAAAGCAACAGTCGTTGCTGCTTGACAGAGGCTGGACGCAGTGGAGGAAACTGGTAGCGGCAACAATGGTGGGTTTCGCGGAGGTGGTGTTTGGTGTTTGGACGTGAGGAGATGGTGGTTCTTGGCGACGGGGGGTGCGACGGGCTGTTTGGGCAGTGGTCGACGGAGTTGGGAGGAGACGGGGTGGTGTTTGGACGGTGTCGAAGGGCAGTGACGAACGGGAGGGAGCTGGGGTTTAGGCGTTGGGGGGGGGGGGTCTCGATCGTTAGGGTTTCTTCTTCTTCCGAAGATGAACAGTCTATAATTTTTCCCCTCCCAAAAATTTTAAAAAAAAAGTCCTCTTTTCAAAATGTTTCCGTCCGTGTATTTGTGCCCATTTGCCCAGAAAAATGAGCCCCACGCGTGGTGGGGTTCGAGGCTTGTGTTCCCCACGCGTGGTGGGGTTCCCCGTGTATGGGATTCCATCCGTGTTCCCCACGTGTGGCGTACTCGGATTATTATGGGCTAGGTCCGAAAATTAGGCCTAAAAGCGGGTAAGTTTGAACCCGAATATTTATTCTTTTTCTCGGACCTGATTAAGGACACGACGTTGCTTAACTAGTCCTATGCAAGCAAAATACTACCAAAAATAAGACTAATATTTAAACAAAACTATATCTTTTTTAAATATTTTTCAAGATTTAAAATAGCTACAAAAATATTAATAAAACTATTTTTTTGTGATTTTCGTTTTTTAATAAAGACAAAATATAAAGTAATATTTTTTGTATTTTTCCAAAACTAAAATGACTACAAAACATTAATAGAATTATATTTTTTTTGTAATTTTCGAATTTATATAAAGTACCAAAATAAAGTACAATTTTTGTATTTTTTCAAGTTTATGAGAAATACATAAACTAAAATTTATATATATATTTTTTGTAATTTTTCTTTTTGCAACGAAATAAAGTAAAAATAGTTAAAATGGCTATATTAGACCCAATTTCATATTTATGCTAAAAAAATGTGAAAATCCTCGGGGAGGGTCAAAAATCACGTGCTTACAGCTGCCCCTCTTTGACTGGAAACACGAAGAGTTTTCCGACAAAGAACGACTAGACATGTTTTTGACCCGACCATTATTTGGAGGGACCACACTAGGGAAAAAAGGGAATGTGACCGAGCCCTGGTATCTGAGCTGCCTACATATCCTTGGTTATACAGGAATCAGGCCACGTGTAGTTCGAAAATGCGAGAGATGGTAAAGTGTACCGAGGTGAAGAGCCGATCGAGGTACCGTTCCGTTGAGGTTCCGGTCCGCGGTCCTGTCATTACAACAAAAAAATGATAACTGAAAAAGACTAACTAAACCTATCAGCTACTAGTTACAAGGATTCCTATCTCTAAGTCTTCTGAAACTTGATCTTGAGTCTTGAATGGTGCTTCATACAGACTTTGGATTTGAACCTTGATACTTGCTAGTTGTAGGCGCTAGTTCTTGAGCAGATCACATCCGTTCTCCACTTCCGTGCTTCGGTTCATTCATTTTTTTTCTTTTCTTTTTTTTCTTTTTGTTGTGTCCAGCTTTTGTCAACCATCTCAGATGTTGACTCGCATTCTTGAGGCGAGCTTCTGCTATTTATAACTTGGTTGAATGCTGGGGATTTTTGTTGTAGCCTTCTGCTTCCCGGAGCTGGGGATTCCTGTTGTAACCTTCTACCTTCCGGTGGGGTTACTGATTTCCAAAATCTGCAGTATAGGACTAAAAAGTATTCCTCTTGTTATACAGGTGGGCGCCTGAAAAGAAATTTAAAGACTGAAAAGTATTCCACTCGTTATGTAGGTGGGCGCCTGACAAGAAATTTAAAGACTGAAAAGTATTCCACTCGTTATGTAGGTGGGCGCCTGACAAGAAATTTAAAGACTGGAATGTATGCCTCTGTTCTATGGGCGGGCTCCCAATTTCAACACTTGAAAGTAAAGACTGAATGTATTCCTCTGTTATTATGGGCGGGCTCCCAATTTCAACACTTGAAAAGTAAAGACTGAAATGTATGCCTCTGTTATCTGGGCGGGCTCCCAACTTCAACACTTGAAAGTAAAAACTGAATGTATGCCTCTGTTATTATGGGCGGGCTCCCAATTTCAACACTTGAAAGTAAAGACTGAAATGTATTCCTCTCGTTATACAGGTGGGCGCCTGGATTTAGGAAAATGACTCTTTTATTTTTCAAACGTTTTTTTTTTTTTTTTAATTTTTATTTTTATTGTTTTTTTTTAGCATCTTAGGAGAAATATTCATCAGACTAAGATTTGGATCCTAGGAGAAGGTTCGTCAGACTAGGTCTCTATCTTAGGAGAAAAATTCATCGGACTAAGGTTTTGATCCTAGGAGAAGGTTCATCGGACTAGGTCTCTATCTTAGGAGAAAAATTCATCGGACTAAGATTTTGATCCTAGGAGAAGGTTCGTCAGACTAGGTCATTTTTTGTTTTTGGTATCTTAGGAGAAAGATTCATCAGACTAAGATTTGGATCCTAGGAGAAGGTTCGTCAGACTAGGTCTCTATTTTTGGTATCTTAGGAGAAAGATTCATCAGACTAAGATTTGGATCCTAGGAGAAGGTTCGTCAGACTAGGTCTCTATCTTAGGAGAAAAATTCATCGGACTAAGATTTTGATCCTAGGAGAAGGTTCATCAGACTAGGTCATTTTTGTTTTTTGGTTATCTTAGGAAGAAAGATTCATCAGACTAAGATTTTGATCCTAGGAGAAGGTTCGTCAGACTAGGTCTCTATCTTAGGAGAAAAATTCATCGGACTAAGATTTTGATCCTAGGAGAAGGTTCGTCAGACTAGGTCTCTATCTTAGGAGAAAAATTCGTCAGACTAAGATTTTGATCCTAGGAGAAGGTTCATCAGACTAGGTCTTGTTTTTTGGTATCTTAGGAGAAAGATTCATCAGACTAAGATTTTGATCCTAGGAGAAGGTTCATCAGACTAGGTCTCTATCTTAGGAGAAAAATTCGTCAGACTAAGATTTTGATCCTAGGAGAAGGTTCATCAGACTAGGTCTTGTTTTTTTGGTATCTTAGGAGAAAGATTCATCAGACTAAGATTTGGATCCTAGGAGAAGGTTCGTCAGACTAGGTCTCTATCTTAGGAGAAAAATTCATCGGACTAAGATTTTGATCCTAGGAGAAGGTTCATCAGACTAGGTCTTGTTTTTTGGTATCTTAGGAGAAAGATTCATCAGACTAAGATTTTGATCCTAGGAGAAGGTTCGTCAGACTAGGTCTCTATCTTAGGAGAAAAATTCATCGGACTAAGATTTTGATCCTAGGAGAAGGTTCATCGGACTAGGTCTCTATCTTAGGAGAAAAATTCATCGGACTAAGATTTTGATCCTAGGAGAAGGTTCGTCAGACTAGGTCATTTTTTGTTTTTGGTATCTTAGGAGAAAGATTCATCAGACTAAGATTTGGATCCTAGGAGAAGGTTCGTCAGACTAGGTCTCTATCTTAGGAGAAAAATTCGTCAGACTAAGATTTTGATCCTAGGAGAAGGTTCATCAGACTAGGTCATTTTTTGTTGTTTTTTTTTTTATATCTTTAACAACCACTTAGGAGGAAATGCATCTCCTATGGGTAAAACATAAACTTAGGAAGAAATGCGTCTCCTATGGGTAAAAACAAACTTAGGAGGAAATGCATCTCCTATGGATGAAACGTAAACTTAGGAGGAAATGCGTCTCCTATGGGTAAAACTTAAACTTAGGAGGAAATGCATCTCCTATGGGTGAAACTAAAACAAAACGAGGAGGAAATGCGTCTCCTATGGGTAAAACTAAAACAACCTTAGGAGGAAATGCATCTCCTATGGGGTGAAACTAAAACAATCTTAGGAGGAAATGCATCTCCTATGGGTAAAAACTTTAATGATTTCAAATTAGAAAGTGCGTCTCCTATTGGAAAAGACGTGAAATGTATTCCCTTGTTATACAGGTGGGCGCCTAAAATATGAAATGAACAGACAAAACGTATTCCTCTCGTTATTCAGGTGGGCGCCTGTCTTCAAACAAACAATTTAGAAAAAATAAAATCCTATTCGAGGGCGGATGAACCCAAAATATCCTACTCTAGGGCGGATGAACCCAAAAGATCCTATTCGAGGGCAAATGAACCCAAAAGATCTTATTCGAGGGCGGATGAACCCAAAAGATCCTATTCGAGGGCGGATAAACCCAAAAGATCCTATTCGAGGGCGGATGAACCCAAAATATCCTATTCGAGGGCGGATGAACCCAAAATATCCTATTCGAGGGCGGATGAACCCAAAAGATCCTATTCGAGGGCGGATGAACCCAAAAGATCCTATTCGAGGGCGGATGAACCCAAAAGATCCTATTCGAGGGCGGATGAACCCAAAAGATCCTATTCGAGGGCGGATGAACCCAAAATATCCTGTTCGAGGGCGGATGAACCCAAAATATCCTGTTCGAGGGCGGATGAACCCAAAATATCCTGTTCGAGGGCGGATGAACCCAAAATATCCTATTCGAGGGCGGATGAACCCAAAATATCCTATTCGAGGGCGGATGAACCCAAAATATCCTATTCGAGGGCGGATGAACCCAAAAGATCCTATTCGAGGGCGGATGAACCCAAAAGATCCTATTCGAGGGCGGATGAACCCAAAAGATCCTATTCGAGGGCGGATGAACCCAAAAGATCCTATTCGAGGGCGGATGAACCCAAAATATCCTTAAGACTTGAAAATGTCTTACCTCGAATACTTGCTGGGGATTGGGATGAATTTTCTCTTTCTACCTTCCCCATTTTTTATTTTTTTTTTTATTATTATTCTTTTTTTTTATTATTATCATTATTATTATTATTAGCTTCTTCCTTCAAAGACTAACCGCTAAGGATACCGATTTTCACCAAACTTATGTTGGACTCCTCGAAACTGCTAGGGATAACACTGTTGGGGAATTATTTACTTACCTGCTAGGGATAACACTGTTGGGTAAAATGTTATCAGCTGGGGGTACCTGACTTCCAGAAAATTTTCTAAATGGAAGGAAAATTTTCTGGCCCAGTTTGATAATATCCCTTGTGGCATGCAATTCTGGCATCAATGCCATTTCCTTTACCTGCTTCAAATCAAACAAAATTTGTTAGTTTAAAACATGGTGGTTGGTTGTGATACTCCTACTGGGATGGCTTTTCCTTTTCTCCTTCCTTGCTCTGCATTCAGCGACTTGTTGGGGATGATATTATGTGCTGGGGATAATCCCTTCCTGCTGGGGATATCCCTCTTCTTTTGTGGCATAGCTTGGAAACTGGCATTTCCCCGACCTTTTAGTCTAGTATGGATTTCGCCAAATCATGCTCACTGCTCTCCTTGCTTTGTTCACGGGCCTTGTCTTTGAGGTTTATAACCTTGGTTTTGGCAAGGATATCCCTCTTGATGCTCGTCAATCCTTTTGTCAATTCCCTTTTGTTGGGGATATCTTTATTGACACTGGTCTCGCGCTTGTTCTTTGCTGACTATACCATTTGGAGGTACTAGTCAGATCTCATCTGGCATAATTGGAAAGCTGATGGCATATTTTGAAGTCAATTCACTTGTTCTGACCAGACAGACTCTATTGGGGATTTTTCTATGAAAGGAAAAAGATAAAAGGGAACAGAATAAAAAGACAAAGGAAAAAAATGACTCTTTAACAAAAGAAACTATAAATAAAAACCTATCAAATGCAGATACCGACTCTAATGGCCATGACATGCGTATGTGGCCTATCCTCTACCGTCAATCATCTTTCAAGATCTTCAATTGGCGATTCCCCATCTGATTCTCAATCTTATTCGACTTGTAGTGCCCGAAGGGTTTTCACTATCAAGTCTCTCTCATTTCTGGTTTTTCTCTCAGCTTTCATCGCCTTATGGTGCCTGTGAAGGTTTTCACCGATAAGACTCTCTCATTTGTATCACTTTCCAGCTGGGGGTTTGGAGTGTCGCCGGTATGACTCTTTCCGCTGGGGATCAGAGTCCTTTCTGCTGTGGAACAGAATGTTATGCTCACCGGTGAGACTCTCATTTGTCTGACTTGGCATCTTTTGAAGACTGATCAGAAGGTCTTTCTTTGGACCGTAATGTGGGTTTTGTATAGGCTAGAAAGAAAAGGTATAAAAGGCTAAAAAATGCATTAATTTTGGGTTATTAGTTACAACCTTCGGAATTAGATTTATTTACAACAAACGCAACCTTTGCCCCAGTTTCTTGCTTGGGGATATTTTAATTGATTTTTTTTTCATTTTTCAAAACTATGACCGAGCCGTGAAGCGCCTACGTATCCTTTTTGAGGAATCAGGTCAAACGTAGTTCCCAATTCCTCTTTTTCATTTGACTTTCTTTTGTTTTTTTTTGTTTTTGTTATCATTTTCTTTTCTTTTCTCTTTTTTTTCATTTTGTTGTTTTCTTTTTTTTTCCTTTTTTTTTTCTTTGTTACTGATTCCGAACGAGAGGTATGAAAGAAGATAAATAAGGCTCAAAAGGGGTTAACGAAGGATAAAGTGTTTAGGTAGCAGAACAAAATGCCTTCGTCATTCCAATCTTCAAAACATGCCAAGTGCAAACAACACAATTTAAATTTGTAGTCTCTTCTGATGGTGCTGGACTTGACAATTATGTTAAACATTTTATTTTTCCTTTGTCATTTCTAAGCACCGTTGGGCGACACTCTCATTATCATGACCGACCCTCATGCCAATTTGGCGAATCTTGCTTTTAACGGTTTTCTTTGTGCTTAACTTGCCCCAGTTCCACATGACTCGAGCTCTGAATAATCTCAAACCGTCCTTATTTTCTTTAAATGGTCTGATCGCCTTTCCAGGGTTTTATGATTAACTTTAAAGACTAGGCCCAAAGTGTGTGCGCATGTCATGTCACTAGAATCGGCGTTGAATCAAAAATGATAAAAGGACTAAACAAAAAGATGACTGGAAATAATAAAAGACCGGATTTTGTATTAGACTACCGGTGAAATGGTTTAAATAACAAAACAAACAAAACAATCCAGAACAAAATCCTAAAACAAACTGGACAAGACAACATCCGACTTATAACCCTAATAATCCGAACAACAGAAATGACAACAAAATGAGCCACCACAAGCTTCTCTCTTGCTGACCAAGGAACGAAACGTCCTCCCACTTTATCAAAATTGGCATTTTAGCCACTGAGCTTTGCATCAATACTGCCGAGACCATTACCAGCTTCAATCTCATCAACCTCCGTCGGCAAGTTCTCGAGGGGGTTCGAGTGCTCCATGTCACTGTTATTAATCACAACCCGCCCTTCTCGGATCATTTTCTCTACTTCCCTTCTCCAACTATGACAGCTCTCAATGTTGTGCCCTATGACATTGGAGTGGTAGGCGCATCGCGCTGCCGGATCAAAGCTCCTTGCAAGTGGATTTGGAGTACATGCGGGGAGTGGCTCAATCGAGCCAGCATGCCTTAGCCTTTCAAACAGACTGGCATAAGATACCCCGATAGGGGTGAGAGCCTTTTCTCGTTTCAGCAACCTCTTCATTCTTGCATGTTGACAGGGCCGGAAACCTGATCCAGATGGCTTTTGGTAGGCTTGTATGGGTGGGTAAGCATTTCGTGGAGTCGGGTACCTGGGAAGTGAGGTATGGCTTTTGAGGTCACGGGGAAAGAAGTGGTGTTGGGGAGCGGAGAAGCATTGAGGAGTGATGGAGCTACTCGGATAGCAGGGAAAGCTGCCATAAGTGGGTTGGGATGGAGAGTATGGGGGATCTTCCATTATGGTGTTGGGTGCTTGGGAAATGACCGAGTTCAAGAGACTTGGCGGTGGAGGGGGTGGTGCTTTTCCTGTTATCCATGCCTGATACATGTCTGCCACATGCTGTCTCAGCATTTTCACTTCTTCTACCAACCCGTTGTTCCGTTCGACCAATTGTTGTCGGTCATCAGTACCGACCCACTCGGTTCTGCGGTTCTGAGCCATTGTCCTTTGATTTTGCTTTGCAGGGAGGAGTTACCACAACCAACCACTCTCTATATATGGACACATCAAAGGGAAGTCATCACGTTAGTGTTAGGGCATTGGACAGACAATCATATATCAAAAATGTACCCAAGCAGTTAGGCAATTGTGCCCCCTGAAAATCTTCCACACTCTCTTTTATTTATTTATTATTATATTTTTTTTATTATTTTTTCATTTTATTTTTTTTTCATTTTAGTGGTGGTCGAATCTTATGGAGATTGCCTACGTATCATGTCCCCGCATGAATCAGACCTTGCGTAGTTCGGACCAATAAAAGATAAACAATAATGAACATTTTTTCTTTTCACTTTCATATTAAAACAAACTGGGTTTCAAAGGTTTAAAGATGACCTACAAACTTGAAAATCAAACAACCCGCCTATTTTAATCAAAAGGTTTACAAACTTCAAAAACAAATGGCCAACTTCCTTCTTCCATTTGCTAATTTTAACCAAATGGTTGTTTTTGCAAACGTGGCCCTTTCCAACTCTCACATGAATTTTGAGGCCGAGGAGGATTATTTTATGACGCTTTACAAACTTGTCCATTCTTTTACGAAAATAACCTTTCGACAACTGAAAGATACTCTAAGGCTATTTCGGCAAGAACGGTTTAAGACGCGGCCGAAGTTGGCTTGGCTTATTATGACAAAATTTGAATGGTATTCACCTGACCGCCGACTCTTTGTTTTTTTTTTCAAATCACAATAAAACTTGGTGTTGCAAAACGCGGTCATTCAGCGTCTCAGGGACGAAGGTTTAAAAGGCTGTGTGGGTCAACTGGACAAAAATCCTAAACATGACCCAAAAGGTGGCTGTTTATGCAAAGTCAGCCTTCCGGCGTCCCTTTCGGGAACATTCGGCTATTTATGACAAAACAGCATCACCTGACTTTTAGGCTGTGGGGGTCAACTGGACCAAATCTTAAAAAATGACCCAAAGGTAGCTGTTTATGCAAAGTCAGCCTTCCAACGTCCCTTTCGGGAACATTCAGCTATGTCTTGATAAAACAGCGGCACCCGACTTCTTTATGACAATTAAAATTTGACAGATTTGTTTTTGCTATTTTTTTTTTGTAAAAGGGGGAAGTTACATCAGTAGACTTATTTACGACAAAATTAAAAATCTTTGACATTTTTTTTTTGTTTTTCATTATTATTTGTTTTTGGCTTTTTAGCAAAAGGGGGTTGGACCCGATGAGGGTTGCCTACGTATCTCACATCCGGTGAGATTCAAACCCGCGTAGTTCGGGCAACTTATAAGGGAGTAAATAAACTATATATATATTTTATTATTTTTTTGAAAGAACGACTTCTAAGAATTCCTTTTCTTTTGACTCAAACTTTGAGAATTTCAAAAGGAAGATAATAATTTTTTTCGTTTTTTCATTTGTTTTTCTTATTCTGAAGAAAAAAGAAAATGTTTTTTTTTGGAATTTTACCTTTAATAAAAGAAATGCTTAAAAAAAAATTTTGAACTTTGAATTTTCTTTTGAAATTTTTTTTTGATTATGTATATATTTATTTTGGAACAAATAATAAAATTACGTTCAACGCCCGACTCTTTTTATATTTTATTTTTTATTTTTTATTTTTATTTTTGGCATTTTCATAGACAAGTCAACTAAAATAAAAAACATTTTAAAAACCAGACTCTTTTTCATTTTCATTTAATGGCAAAACAAACTATTTTCTTTTCAATATTTTTTGGAAAAAACAAGACAGAACAATGATGATTTTTTCTTCTATTTTTCCTTTGCTACTAATAAGACATTTTTTCTCATTTTCTCAAAATTTCGGCAGAGTTTCTATACTACTCGGGCATTGGTTTCTTAGCCACATCTCTACACTGTTATTTTCTCCTCTTTTCCATTATTTTCTAATTTGTGGATGATGAAAACATACACAATCTTTCTTTTTTTTTGAATTTCCAATGTTTCTTTCTATATATATACATATATATTTTATTTTTTTATATTTATTATATTTTCAAAAATGTGGCATGGGGGACATAGGGAATTTCAAGACTTCTTGGATTCCGCCAATGTTCCCCATGTGCTTTTCAAAAATGAAGCGTGGGGGACATAGGGGAATTCCAAGGCTTCTTGGATTCCACAAATGTTCCCCATGTGCTTTCCCAAAAAGCAAGCGTGGGGGACATAGGGAATTCCAAGGCTTCTTAGATTCCACAAATGTTCCTCATGCTTTGATTAAAATAACATCATGCTGGAAATGACCAAATGACTCATACGCCCTTGACTAAATACAACATGTAGCACATAGGATGCCGAAAGATTGTCTATTATTTTCAGGTTGCTTGTCCTAGACGGACCCAACCCCTATGTTGAGTCCCCTAAGTCAAATGCACATGATGCAAATAAACGTTCCTACTAGGGATCCGGCATGTGGCTTTGTTATACTAGGTTCAAAAACCTGGGTCGGTGTTCTAGACAGTGTACCCGAGCGGACAACTCGAGCTGAGGAAGGAGCTCCTTTCCGGGAACCAAAAGGCCAGCCGGCTTAGAAACTTTCCGAGCCTCTTTTATTTAGGGTATGACACTAACAGAATAGGGAGTCTCAACCAGTAAGCACATCCCCGGAGGTAAGAAGAGAAAGGTTTCGGCACAATTTATATACAGTTCAAATAATATTAAAGCGGTAAAAGCATCACTTAGCACATTGAGCCCAAACATATAATAAAATCAGATAATAAATAAAGCCAAATAATAACAATTATTCTAAGCTCGAATTCTTAACCCTGAACCAGTGGTTCTGGGTTATTCTAATCCCTAGTGGAGTCGCCAGAGCTGTCACACCTCCTTTTTCCGCACCCGAGGGGCGCGAGGGGAGTTTTTTCCAATTAAAGGACAATCGAAAGGGGATTTATTTATTAATTTCAGAGTCGCCACTTGGGAGATTTAGGGTGTACCAAGTCACCAATTTTAATCCCGAATCGAGGAAAAGAATGACTCCATATTACAGTCTGCGTACCAGAAATCCGGATAAGGAATTCTGTTAACCCGGGAGAAGGTGTTAGGCATTCCCGAGTTCCGTGGTTCTAGCACGGTCGCTCAACTGTTATATTCGGCTTGATTATCTGATTTTATACGAATGCGAACTTATGTGCAAATTTTAACTTTTTACCACTTTATCAATTATTGTTATTATTTTACGAGAATTGCAACGTCGTGGAAACATACCTCGAACCACGTTACATCAATGCACCCATGGTTGTTTGACATATCTCGACTTGGTTGAGATTTGGATTTGGGTCACATAAATGTGCACCCGAATTACGGAAGATAAATTATTAAAGACGTGCCTAACGCAACTAGCGTATTGTTATTTTGGGGAAGGCCGTAAAATTCGCTAAACGGCCTGTCCCGAATTCTAAGTGTTTTAATATATATACATTTAGAGGGCCCCGCAGCTTCTACATTTTTTGTTTGTCGAGGCTCATCTCATTTTATTATTAAAAGGAATTTACAACGTCATGGAAATGCATCTCAGACCACGTCACAGTCAATGTACCCGTGATTAGAGACACATTTCGATTTCGTTGAGATTTGGATTTGGGTCACATAAATGTGCACCCGAGTTTAGGGAGATAACATTATTAAAGGCGCGCCTAAAGCAACTAGCGCATTATTATTTTTGGGTAGGGCCGTGAAATTTGCTAAACGACCCATCCCGGAATCTAAGTATTTAATGCATATATTTTTGTGAGGGCTCCGCAATCTGTGCATTTTTATTTTTTGGCGAAGCTTGCCTCATTTTTCTTTTTATTTTATTTTTTTTTTACTTTGCGATGGACATAGAATTTGCTAAAATGACACACTTAGGATTCTGATTTCAAAGGATTACTCCTACCAACGGTTTAAGCCCATATTTACGCAACTCCTAAGAGCATGGCACTAGACTATGTCCATTGAGCAAAATCGCGTAAAAATAAATCTATAACCTAACTTCAATGTTCCCTAATAATAAAAGTAACAGAAACAAAACTTAAACAAAACAACAACAAAAAGAAAACTAGGCATAATTATGCACCTTTTGCCAGAATCTCAACCATAGGCTCATATCAAACGAAGCAAGTGAATAACCATATACATATGAGCAGGGAACAACTAAAAGTCTACTGAAGCAACGAGGGAAAATGCCAACAATGCCTCAAACAAATCTGGAAAAAAAACAACTAACCGCGAGGCAGCGTTATCCTTGAAACGCGATGAACCGTAGGCGGACCTTGACACCTCGGACAGCGACCTCGACGTACCGGACCTCGACGAGCAAAACAACCTCACCGGACTGAAGCAACGGCTGAGCTGCTCAGCAACGCAGCGACGTAGCAACAGCTACTGTATTTTTTCGACGCAGCAACTGTTGCGTGAAGCTGCAACATAAGGGGTCGTTGGAGGTGAGGAAAGGAACAGCTATGAAGGGTCGTTTGTGTAGTGACGACGCAGCAGCAACAACTGTGGTCGTCGGATTTAATGGAGGGAGTCCGGACAGCTTTGATGGAGCTAGGAGGAATGGACGTGGGCTGATGGTTTTTGACAGTAGGGTCGAGGGTTATGGAGGGTTGTTGATGGTGGTCGTGAGACGGAGAGGGAGCTGGGGCGACGATCGGGAAAGCAACAGTCGTTGCTGCTTGACAGAGGCTGGACGCAGTGGAGGAAACTGGTAGCGGCAACAATGGTGGGTTTCGCGGAGGTGGTGTTTGGTGTTTGGACGTGAGGAGATGGTGGTTCTTGGCGACGGGGGGTGCGACGGGCTGTTTGGGCAGTGGTCGACGGAGTTGGGAGGAGACGGGGTGGTGTTTGAACGGTGTCGAAGGGTAGTGACGAATGGGAGGGAGCTGGGGTTTAGGCGTTGGGGGGGTTCTCAATCGTTAGGGTTTCTTCTTCTTCCTTTGAAGAAGAAGAAGATGAACAGTCTATAATTTTTCCCCTCCCAAAAATTTTAAAAAAAAAGTCCTCTTTTCAAAATGTTTCCGTCCGTGTATTTGTGCCCATTTGCCCAGAAAAATGAGCCCCACGCGTGGTGGGGTTCGAGGCTTGTGTTCCCCACGCGTGGTGGGGTTCCCCGTGTATGGGATTCCGTCCGTGTTCCCCACGTGTGGCGTACTCGGATTATTATGGGCTAGGTCCGAAAATTAGGCCTAAAAGCGGGTAAGTTTGAACCCGAATATTTATTCTTTTTCTCGGACCTGATTAAGGACACGACGTTGCTTAACTAGTCCTATGCAAGCAAAATAACTACCAAAAATAAGACTAATATTTAAACAAAACTATATCTTTTTTAAATATTTTTCAAGATTTAAAATAGCTACAAAAATATTAATAAAACTGTTTTTTTGTGATTTTCGTTTTTTAATAAAGACAAAATATAAAGTAATATTTTTTGTATTTTTCCAAAATTAAAATGACTACAAAACATTAATAGAATTATATTTTTTTTGTAATTTTCGAATTTATATAAAGTACCAAAATAAAGTACAATTTTTGTATTTTTTCAAGTTTATGAGAAATACATAAACTAAAATTTATATATATATTTTTTGTAATTTTTCTTTTTGCAACGAAATAAAGTAAAAATAGTTAAAATGGCTATATTTGACCCAATTACATATTTATGCTAAAAAAAATGTGAAAATCCTCGGGGAGGGTCAAAAATCACGTGCTTACATACGGCACCAATGTAGGTTTTGCCCACAGGTTCAGGGCCTTATACAGTCTATTATGATGCATCTCCTATTGGACTTGGTGCATTATTGATGCAGGATGGCAAGGTCATTGCCTATGCTTCGCGGCAGTTGAAGATTCATGAGAAGAACTATCCGGTTCATGACTTGGAGTTGGCAGCCATTGTTCACGCGTTGAAAATTTGGAGGCATTATCTGTATGGCGTGGCATGTGAGGTGTTCATGGATCACAAGAGTCTTCAGTATTTGTTCAAGCAAAAGGAGTTAAATTTGAGGCAGATTAGGTGGTTGGAGTTGTTAAAGGACTATGATATCACCGTCTTATATCATCTGGGAAAGGCCAATGTGGTAGCCGATGCTTTGAGTAGGAAGTCAGCCAGTATGGGCATTCTTGCTTATATTTCAGTCGGTGAGAGACCGCTTGCTTTAGATGTTCAGGCTTTGGCCAATCAATTCGTGAGGTTGGATATTTCTGAGCCCAGTCGTATGTTAGCTTGCACGGTCGCTCGTTCTTTTTTATTGGAGCGTATCCGTGATCGGCAGTATGATGATCCCCATTTATGTGTCCTTAGAGACACGGTGCAGCACGGAGGTGCCAAGCAGGTTATCTTAGGTGATGATGGAGTTTTGAGATTGTAGGGTCGAGTTTGTGTGCCTAATATGGATAGGCTTCGAAAGTTTATTTTAGAGGAGGCCCATAGTTCTCGGTACTCTATTCATCCAGGCGCCGCGAAGATGTATCAGGATTTGTGGCAGCATTATTGGTGGCGGAGAATGAAGAAGGATATCGTCGCATATGTGTCTCGGTGTTTGAATTGTCAGCAGGTTAAGTACGAGCATCAGAGGCCCAGTGGTTCATTTCAAAAGATTGAGATTCCAGAGTGGAAATGGGAGCGTATCACTATGGACTTGTTGTTGGTCTCCCACGGACTCGGAGGAAGTTCGATTCAGTGTGGGTTATTGTTGATAGGCTGACCAAGTCAGCGCATTTTATTCCTGTGGCAGTCTCATATTCTTCTAAGAGGTTATCTGAGATCTATATCCGGGAGATTGTTCGCCTTCATGGTGTGCCCGTGTCTATCATTTCGGACCAAGGTGCGCAGTTTACCTCACGCTTTTGGAGAGCAGTTCAGCGAGAGTTGGGCACGCGAGTTGAGTTGAGTACAGTGTTTCATCCTCAGACGGACGGGCAGTCCGAGCGGACTATTCATATTTTGGAGGATATGCTCCGAGCTTGTGTCATTGACTTTGGAGGCTTGGGGGATCAATTTTTGACTTTAGCAGATTTTGCCTACAACAACAGCTACCAGTCGAGTATTCAGATGGCTCTGTATGAGGCTTTGTATGATAGGCGATGTCGGTCTCCGGTTGGATGGTTTGAGCCGGGAGAGGCTCGGTTATTGGGTACGAATCTGGTTCAGGATGCCTTGGACTAGGTCAGGATCATTCAGGATAGGCTTCGTACAGCTCAGTCCAGGCAAAAGAGTTATGTCGACCGCAAGGTTCGTGATTTCACATTCATGGTGGGTGAGCGAGTATTGCTTCGAGTGTCGCCTATGAAGGGCGTGATGAGATTTGGGAAGAATGGCAAACTTAGCCCTATGTTCATTGGCCGTTTGAGATTCTTAATCGAGTGGGAGAGGTGGCTTATAGACTTGCATTGACGCCGAGCTTGTCAGCCGTGCATCCAGTGTTTAATGTGTCCATGCTTCGGAAGTATCGCGGCGATCCATCCCACGTGTTAGATTTCAACACTGTCCAGTTGGACACAGACTTATCTTATGAGGAGGAGCCGGTAGCTATTCTAGACCGGCAGGTTCGTCAGTTGAGATCGAAGAGTTTTCCTTCTGTCCGTGTTCAGTGGAGAGGTCATCCCGCTGAGGCATCGACCTGGGAGTCCGAGTCCGATATGTGGAGCCGTTATCCCCATCTTTTTCCCGACTCGGTTACTTCCTTCTTATGTCCATTCGAGGATGAACGGTTATTTTAGAGGTGGAGAATGTGATGACCCAAAAGGTCATCACTTGTGTTGCAAGTGAATTCAGTGTTCCGAAGCCTAAAAACTTCCTTTTTACCCCACCTTGATTTACGTGCGTGGTCCGGACCTATATCAGGAAAGCCTTCTATGTGAAAATATGCGAAATAGAAATTTTTAGAGTTAAAAATTTGATTATGGTTGACTTTGGTCAATATTTTGAGCAAACGGACCCGGATCCGTGTTTCGATGATCCCGGGAGGTCCGCAGTAAAATATGGGACTTGGGCGTATGCCCGAAATTAAATTTCGAGGTCCCAAGCTTTAGAAATCAATTTTTGAAAGAAACTATTTTACTGAAGTATCTAAGAAATGAAGAAAAAAATTAATGTTTGAGACCATTGTTATCGGGCCCGTATTTTGGTTTCGAAGCCCGGTACAAACTTGTTATAGTATTTGAAAGATAACTGTGAAATTTGGTGAAAACGGAGTTTATTTGACATGAGTTGGACTTCCGATTGAAGAGTTATGAACTTTGAGAGTTCTTGATGAAAATGTTGAGTTTTGATGTTTAATTCATGATTTTACATGTTATTTTGATGATGTGATCGTACGAGTAGGTCCATATGATATTTTTGAGTTAGTATGCACAATTGGTTTGGAGTCCCGAGAGCTCGGGTGAGTTTCGGGTATATTCTGGGGTGTCTTAGGCTTAAAACATGGCTATTGGAGGTTCTGAGAAGTGCAAATCTCTGAACCTGCTAGTGCGGTCCGCACTGCTTTTTGTAGTCCCCACTAGTGACTGTGCAGCCGCAGTTGATTTTGTGCGGTCCGCATAGGTTCACTGGTCCGATTTCGGAAGCCTATATCTTTTGATCTACAAGGAATTTTGAAATGATTCAAAAATGAAAGTTGTAGCCCTTCGTGTCTAGTTTCTAGAAAGGTAAAGAAATCACAATTTGGCATTTGTAGAGAAAGTTATGGCCAAAATACTAAAACATGTCACTGCAGTACAAAGGAAGGGCTGTGCGGCCGTAGTTGATTTTGTGCGGTCCGCACAGGGCATCTGAGAGTAGTATATTTAGAAGGGATTTTTAGTTATTTTTCATTTTTCAAAACCCCAAAAACATAAGAAGCAATTTTTCAACCAACTTTTCTTCTCCAAAATGTTGGTAAGTGATTTCTAATTCATTTTCTTCACTCCTTAACACCTTTTAACATGATTTCAACTCAAAATCAATGATTTTCATGGGGAAAATTGGGTGTTTTGGGTAGAACCTAGGTTTTTCAAAAATTGGTGATTTTGACCTCTATTTGATGTCCGATTTCAAAACAAATTATATATTTGGGTTCGTGGGGGAATGGGTAATCGGGTTTTGGTTCGAACCTCGGGTTTTGACCATGTGGGCCCGGGGCGATTTTTGACTTTTGGGCAAAACTTTGGAAAACTCATTTTTACGCATTCAAATTGATTCATTTGGCGTTTATTGATGTAATTAAGTAACTTGTGACTAGATACGAGCGAATTGGTGGTGGAATCAAGGGGTAAAGCTATGATTGAATCGTAAATTGTGTTCGTGGCATCGAGGTAAGTGTTTGGTCTAACCTTAGCTTGAGGGATTAGGAGTTGAGTCTTATTTGCTATGTGGTAATTGTTGAGTACGACGTATAGGCATGGTGACGAGTATTTATACGTTGGTGTCTAGCATGCCCGTGAGTGTTTATATTGTGATTATCATGACTTTGTTGTATCTTTCATGCCTTGGTGATGGTTTCTAATTGTAGTATAAAGTTTATGGAAAGAATATTGACCTATGAACATTGAGGAGCATTGGCTCAAGTTGTATAACGAATTGTGAAAGTATAAGTGACAATTGAACTTTTAGAGCATTGGCTCGAGTTGTGAAATGAATTGTGAAGGTATAAGTGATAACTGAACCTCTAGAGCATTGGCTCGAGGTTTGAAGTGAATTGTGAAGTAAAAGTGAGAAAGAGAAGAGATCATTATGTTGTCACCCTTGCCGGGCTATTGTTGATTTATTTGTTATCTCCCTTGCCGGGATGTGGATGTTATTGATATTGTTCCCTTGCCGGGATTTAATTGTTGACTTGTTGCTCCCTTGTTTGGATTCTTATTGCAAATTTCCTTTATTTCCTTGCCCTATTGTTTGTGATTGTTGTTTGGGTGAGAAAGAGAGTTAAAGCACGAAAGGTGATATCGTGCATTGTTTGTTTTGTGGGGAAAGAGTGTAAAGCACGAAGGGTGATGCCGTGTCGCACGATGTACCATTCCGTACCTATTATATTGATTTCATGGTGAGGAAAGAGTGTAAATCACGAAGGGTGATGTCGTGCCGCACGATGTACCATTTTGTGCCTATTGTATTGATTCTTATGGTGAGGATGAGAGTAAGCACGAAGGGTGGTGCCGTGCACTTGTCCTTGGTTTCCCTGATTCTTGCTGATAATTGAGTTATGTTGCCCTTTGCGTTTATTTACTGATTTTCTGTTGTTATTTGATTTTATTTCGAGGTTATAGATTCTCTTACCCTATTTGCCTTGTGATTGTTGTTTGGGTGAGGAAGAGCGTAAAGCACGAAGGGTGATGCCGTATATTATTTTGGTGAGAGAGTGTTAAAGCACAAAGGGTGATATCATGTATTGTTTTGGTGAGAGAGAGTAAAAGCCCCGAAGGGTGATGCCGTGCACTTGTCTTTGATTTTCTAATTTTTATTGATAACTGTGTTACGGTTTCTCTACATTAAATTGTTGGTTTCCTGTTAATACTTGTTGTACCCCGCAACATGATTTCCCCTTTCTATTTTTAATTGAACTGTGGTGATCCTCATATTTATTTGTTTCTCTTCTGTTACTATTCGACGTTTCCCCGCAGCATGTTTTCCCCCTCCCATACTTGACTGTATATGAATGTTTCTTTCTGTACTTCTTTTCTGTTGTATATAGTTAAATTGCATAGGTTTATTTGGTAGTCTGGTCCTAGCCTCGTCACTACTTCGCCAAGGTTAGGCTAGGCACTTACCAGCACATGGGGTCTGTTGTGCTGATACTACACTCTGCACTCTTTTGTGCAGACCCCAGTGTTGTTGACTTCGGACCACAGTGGGATTGCTGATTCTTGCTCATTAGGCGACCCGAGGTAGTCCTGCAGGCGTCCGCAGGTTTTGGCGTCTCCTTCTATCTACTATTCTTGTTTCTTTCATGCATTTCCAGAGATAGTATTGTATTTATTTCTTTCAGGCCTTTAATTGTAGTATTCTTAGACCGTCTGTGAAACTGTGACACCAATTCTGGGTAGTCGAGACTCAAACAGTTATATTGGATTCATGTTCAACTAGCTTATTATTTTTTTTTCTCCGCTTATGTTAAATTTCGCTGTATAAATGTTATTACTTCGCAATTGTTAATAAATATAAAATGGGTAAAAAAGGTAAATTGTTCACATAATTGGCTTGCTTAGCTCACATTAGTAGGCGCCATTACGACTCCCGAGGGTGGAAAATTCGGGTCGTGACACAAAATATTCTTCTGATGCATTTATGCCTCAAAGGAGCAATGGCACCTCAGGTGAACAGGTAACTCCATTTCATAAGCTTTAGACATTTTTAATGAAATTTTAATCATATAAAAGTATTGTTATCTAACATGTTAATATTTATTAGATCCCCGATGCCAATAGTGGACATAAACGAGTACCAAAAACATCAAGGATGCCTAGTGTTGCTGAAAATGCTCACCCTTCTCATGGTACTACTCATCTTTGTCTTTCGTCGCTATTGTTTGAGTTTTCCTCTTTCGATTTTTATTAATTTATTGTTGTATTTAGGATTACCTTGGATGCTTCTTGCTTTCATATTTCCCTCACTGTTGTTGATGTCGCAAAGGTTGTGAGAATTTTTAGAAGTACAAGACATACTAGCATGTGTTGAATATTTCGATTATAGCCTGCCTAGGAGTTTCCTTCTTGTAAACAAGGAAAGAAAGTAGCAGACACATTTAAATATATCAGCTATTTGCCATTTAAGTTTTTCTTTTTTGATAGGTTTTTAGTTCTATGTTTTGGCTCCAAAGTCCAGTACCCATCTTTTGGCTCCAAAGTCCAGTACCTCGTGAGATTTCCACGCTCAAAATTCTGGGTTATCTTGCGTTTAAAATCTTTTGATGCACCTGTTGTGGCTGAAATGCATGTTGTTTGTACCATGATATCCAATACATTAGAGTATTGGATCTTCAGCATTTCATTCCTATGTGTGAGGGCCAAGGCAAGGTTGTCCAGTTCCAGTTTCTCCCTTTCAAACCTTGATTCCAAGCTTGATTTGTTCATATCTTCCTTCCAGTTGTGCTGCATCATTAAGTCATTCTGAATATTCTGAGAATGGATTCGATAAATTGCCATGTCACTGCATTTTAACTTTATTGCTGCATGACTCTTGATGATCCCACACCATTGTAGCATTGTTTCCAGCAGTGATAACCCATAACTGCAAGAGTTACGGTTTTGTTAGGCCTTTTGGACAAACATCCTAAGAAAGTTAAGATTCACATTGTCAACAAAGTTTCTGGGAAGTATATGGAGTTTCATCAACAGGTGGTGTACGATAACCTCCCAAAGTATTGTACATACTGTAAGCATCAAGGACATGATGAAAATTCGTGTCGCTCGATGAAGGGAAGAAACAGGGAAGCCAATGAAAAGAATACAGTGCAAGTTGATATGACTGGATTGGAACAGAGTAATGTCGGGCAGTTTAAAGGTGATTCTAGGGAGTTGTTGAATGCCAAACGAGCTACAGATAATATTCAAGAAATTGCAAATATTAAAGTGCAGCCAGCTATGAAACCAACATGTGATATCATTAGAGAAGATCGTGGAGGTGATATTGATTCAAATCGTGAGGCTACTGTAGTTACTATTGATCGAGCATTAGCCAGGATTAACACAACTTTGGAGCCACATGTGGTGAAGGTTAATAACGTTGACAAGGTCACTGGTGAGAAGGAGGAGAAAATACCTGGGCAGGTAGTTAATAATTCAAGTAAAGCTGGTACTGTTTCAGCAAAAATAGGTGCACGATCTGTCGCACCTGATTACTCTTGAAGCAGCTGTGCAAACAGCTAGATTAGATGCTGCTGTTAGTATAGGATCAGGTGTTAAAGGGGATGGGAAATATTTTAATGGCCAAAGGCATGATAAGGATCAACAGGTTACACAAACAACAATTATACCTACTGCTGCTAATAGGGGAGGACAGGCAACTAATCGAGGAGCTTCCAATAGTACTAAGGTTGTTGGTGCATTGAAGGCAACTGGTTAATCTGATGAGCAGGGAATTGTCACTACTTCTGCTCTGAATATAGATGCTGCAAGGGTTAATGCAATGGAAAAACATGGGAATCTTCAGCAGATGAAGGATGATAGTGCATCAGCTGCAGCTGCTCAAGCAATAAAAAATAATGCAACAGTAACAGGTGCACAATTTGATACATCTGCCAATGTTGAATCAGTTGTGCAAGAAGCTCGTTTAGATGCTGGTGTTGTTATTGCATCATGTGTTGAAGGTGTTGGGCAAATTCCTAACAACCAAGGAAAAGCCAAGGATCAACAGGTTACTAAAATAACTTCTAAACCTACTGCTGCTAACAGGAAAGGACATGAACTTAGCAAGGGAGATGGTGTTACTGGAACTCTTGTTTAGGCCATCTGTCTACAACTCAGAAAGTTCCTCATAACTTCTTCTCCAGGATTGGCTATCCATATTTGGATACGAGGCTTTCCTCTTCCATGGCTGTCTTCCTGCTCCCTTAATTCATCTTTGAGTGCTGGTGAACTCGATGTATTCATTGAATTAAATCAGTGAGTTGAGTCGAGCTTCTTGATTGAATTCTAGTTTGAATTGAGTGTTGGTTCGACTATCTGCTGCTAAGAAGATTGTTGAATTGAAGAATCAAACTGTTTTTACTAAGCTTCAGTAGGTAGTTGTTGAAGTTTGGGTTCAGAACACAAGTGTGGACTGTTCAGAACAAAAGTGTGGGTTCAGTCGAACAGTTTATTTCTTAATTTGCACCACTGCAGTATCTTATTAAAGTGTGGACTGTTTTGAGTTGGAAAATGAAATCTCCAAGTGTTTGAGCTAAGTTTGGCTACCAGCTGTGCACCAGTCTTATACCAGGCCTTTGATTGAATGACCTTATAGCAGCAGAACTCCCTGGTGCCCCCAATCAGTACCTTGTTTCCATGCTTGTTTCCCACAGCACCTTAGTATGCTTTAGTGTAGGTGTATATTGTTCCATCATGTTAAATAAATCTGCCCACCTATGAGGGATGTTTTGAATACCTGGCTTCCTTAATTTGATGAGACACTGCATAGTGGAGGAAATCTAATTAAATGACCATACAAACAGTCGCTTTGAGTTTACTTTATTTTTCCTTTTTCCCCGTCTGTTCTAATCAATTTGATTGAAATGTCCATATTTTAGCTTAGTTGTTTTTGCTTATAGATGTTAGGAGAGGGAGTTGGCTACTCTAACAGTGATGGAATCTTCAAAATGTTTTTTCACATTATACTTTATCTTTTGACACAATTATTTTATAATTTCAGGTCATGCCGTCTGATGTTGGATAATTTAGCGGGTGAAAGATTTCAAAATGATGAAAAGTTGCGGAAATCATTTGAAGACCATCATTCATCTGGTTTAGTTATATAATGACATTAACTATTTAGTCTAAATAATAATAAGTGCCATTAAAGATGCGAACTTTTAGTGGCAATTATTTTCAGTTTAGCGGCTATAAGAAATAGATGCTAAAGAAGTGTAATTGGCCCTTTGGATTGGATTTAGTAGCCATTATAATTGCAACAAACAATTACCCTTAAAGATGTAAATTTTTAGTGGCAATTATTTTGAATGTAGCAGCTATAATAATGGACGCTAAAGAAGTATAATTAGCCGTTTTGGATTGGATTTAATAGCTATTATAATTGCCGCAAATAATTGCCATTAAAGATAATAATTTTTAGTGGCAATAAAACATATTGTTTACCAACTTTTGCAAGAAAAGCCGCTAAAGGCTTTGCCGACCCCGTTTTCAGCGGCAAAAGACTAATGCCCGGTAAAAGATATAGCAACTATTATTATTGCCGCTAAAGCTATTTTGTATTGCAGCTAAAGGTCTTATTTGTAGTAGTGAAAGGAATTCAAATCCTTTAGACTTAATTCATACTGACATTTGTGATATGAAGTCGACACCATCTCGAGGTGGAAAAAGTATTTTATAACTTTTATTGACGATTGCACTCGATATTGTTATGTTTATTTTCTTAATAGTAAGGATGAAGCAATTGAAGCATTTAAGCAATACAAATAAAGTGGAGAATCAATTAAATAAAAAGATCAAAATGATTAGAAGTGATAGGGGTGGAGAATATGAATCTCCGTTTGCAGAAATATGTTCGGAATATGGAATTATCCATCAAACTACTGCACCTTACACACCTCAATCTAATGAAATTGCGGAAAGGAAAAACCAGATATTAAAGGAAATGATGAATTCTTTATTAATAAGTTCTAGATTACCGTAGAGCTTGTGGGAGAAGCTATCCTTACAGCTAACCGAATACTCAATAGAGTACACTACAGCAAAACGCAATCTATTCCATATGAAAAATGGAAAGGAAAAAAACCCAACTTGAAATATTTCAAAGTGTGGGGTTGTTTAGCAAAGGTACAAATACCTTTACCCAAAAGGGTAAAAATCGGACCAAAAATTATGGATTGTGTTTTTATTGGATATGCTACAATCAGTAAAGCATGTCGGTTTTTGGTTCATAAATCTGATAATCCCGAAATTCATGTTAATATGATAATGGAATCAGATAATGTTGAATTCTTTGAAAGCGTCTATCCATATAAAGTAATAAAACTGAATGCAAGTCGTTAAGTGAAAGGCCTAAATGACCACCGGAAGAACCAAAGGAAAATACTCCAAGTGTAGAAGATCCAAGGCGTAGCAAACGTCAAAGAACATCTACTTCCTTTGGACCAGATTTTGTGACATTCTTGCTTGAAAATGAGCCTCAAACTTTTAAAGCAGTTATGTCATCTTTTGATTCAGCATTTTGGAAAGAGGCAGTCAATAGTGAGATTCAATTAATTTTAGATAACCATACATGGGAATTGGTTGATCTTCCTCCGGGAAATAAGTCTTAAGGTTTGAAATGGATCTTTAAACGGAAAATGAAAGTTAATGACACTATTGACAAATATAAAGCAAGACTTGTTATCAAAGATTATAGACAAAAAGAATGCCTTGATTATTTTGACACGTACTCGCCAGTAATGAGGATAACATCTATTAGGGTATTAGTGGCATTGGCGGCCGTGTATGGTCTTGAAATTCATCAAATGGATATTAAAACAGCTTTCTTATATAGAGAATTGGAGGAAGAGATTTACATGGAACAACCTGAGGGTTTTGTGGTTCCGGGTAAAGAAAAGAAAGTGTGCAAACTAGTTAAGTCACTTTATGGACTTAAACAAGCACCCAAACAGTGGCATGCCAAATTTAATCAAACAATATTGGCAAGTGGGTTTAAAATCAACGAGTGTAACAAATGTGTTTACATTAAAAATACTCCAGGTCATGAAGTCATTGTTTGTTTCTATGTTGATGACATGTTGATAATGAGCACAAATATAGCAGATATAAATTCTACTAAGCACATGTTGGCTAGCAAATTCGACATGAAAGACTTAAGAGTTGCTGACATGATCTTAGGAATCAGAATTCACAAGACTCCACAAGGTCATTATCACAGTCTCACTACATTGAAAAAATACTTGACAAATTCAAGTATTTGGATTTCAAGATTGCCAAGACTCCAATTGACGTGAGTTATGCACTTCAAAAAAATGAAGGTGACTGAGTCGGTTTACAAGTAATTCCAATTAAATACATTGGATGGCAATGAAACGAGTTTTGGGGTATCTAAAACATACCTAAAATTATGATTTGCACTATAACAAATATCCCTCCATGGTCGAGGGACATAGCGATGCAAATTGGATTACCGGATCATCTGAAGTTAAATCCACGAGTGGATATGTTTTCACAATTGGGGGTGGATCAATGTCTTGGAAATCAACCAAACAAATGTGCATCGCCCGTTCTACAATAGAATCTGAATTCATAGCTTTAGATAAGGCCGATAAAGAAGTTGAATGGATCCAGAATTTCTTGGAAGATATTCCATTTTGGCCTAAACATTTGGCACATATTTGTATACATTGTGATAGTCAAGCAGCAATAGGCAGGGCAGGGAGCGTTATGTATAACGAAAAATCTCGTCATATACAATGAAGACACAATACCGTTAGATAACTACTCTCTAGTGGTATTATCATGATTGACTACGTAAAGTCAAGAGATAACGTGCCGGATCCACTTACAAAAGGCCTATCTAGAGAGGCAATTGAAAGATCATCAAAGGGAATAGGGTTAAGGCCTAGGACAAGTCATCATGGCGGTAACTCTACCTAGCAGACTAGAGATCCCAAGAGCTAGGTTCAAAGAGATCAAACAAAGTTATGAATGACGGTTAAACATTATCAAATAACTCAACACATTCTCGTGATGAAGATAATGTGTATAAATCGAGGTAAAGCATTAAGGCTTTTTGATACAATAAAGCTTAAAACTTTTTAATGATTTGCTAAGTCTGGTAGGATATGACCAGATAGTGTGTCTATAGGATTACACGTTTAGAAATTACTTATGTGAGTATGAAGTGTAAGCCGCTTCAAGGGGAATGAAAGTAAAGGCCCATTCTCTAAGCACTCATGAAACCAGGCAGTGTTCATGGCTGAAATGAATACAACCGTGAGAACCATAGATGGTTACGGGTTGATTGTGTGTGTCACGACCCAAAATTCATCAAAGGCCGTGATGGCGCCGGACACCTCGGTCAGGCAAGCCAACATTGAGTAATTAATTAAACTCTCATTTTAATATTTTAGGAACCATAATTTCCTTTAATTTAACTAGTAAAAGGTAATCATCACTGAATAAATAAAATATTTACAACTTTTAATATTAAATATCCCATAATCATCCCAAAACCTGGTGTCACAACTGCATGAGCAATCACTAGGAAATCAAATGAAGTACAATAACTGTTCGGGATACAGATTTGGACAAGAAATAAATACAATACACTGAAAGAGACTATACTGGCTGCAGGTCGCCTCGAGAGATGCAGCTCGCCTAAGTCTCCATATCATCCAAGCTGCTATGCCCATTAGGCTGTTAGAGATACATGTGCTTGTGCAACAAAAATGCACAGCAAGGGTAGCATGAGTACAAAAACAACGTGTACTCAGTAAGTATCCCGTCTAATCTCGAAGAAGTATAGACGAGAGGTCGACTTCGACACTTACTAGTGGTCCAATGATAATATACCAATAATTTAATAAATTGAGGATTTTCATAAAAATGACGGTAACTCAAATAGCATGAGGCAAGTAAACAATTCTTTCGTTTATAGGAAATTCCCAAATTCATTTTCATCATTTATACATATATATCAGGCCAAGGAGAAACAAATATCAACATCTATGAATTTCAAGGCAAGCAATACAAGCATGCGCAAATCATGTCGAGGTCGTACGGCCCGATCCAATAAATATTTAAATTGTGCATTGCTAGAGGGTCGAATGGTGGGAACTATAGATGCATCTATTACTCCGCTCGCGAATCATACATGCGACGCAGGTACACATAGAAACACGCATTCAAACAGTCAATCAAGACTTCATCAGGAAAAACAATTACCCAAAGAAATAGCAATTCTCTTTAACGGTCAAGAAAATGATATTTAATTCCTTTAGAAATTTATTTACCAATTCAATATGATTTAAGCATTTTAAATCGATAACAAGATTCCAAATATTATAAGTAGAGCATGCTTTTGGGTCCTAGACTACCCGGATTTATGCATAATAGTAGCTACGCACGGACTCTCGTCACCTTGTGTGTACGTAGACCCCACAAATAGGAGCACATATCCAATTAATTCATCTATGGGGACAATTCCATCTTATAAGGTTAGAAAGGAGACTCACCTCACTCCGAAGCCCACTTTTTGGTCCAAGATTATGCTCAAACCCTCAATTCGGTGCCGAACAATACAAAACAAATGAAATAGTGTATAAACTAATAAATACATGTTCAAAATTCATATTTCAACTATTAAGGTGATTACCCAATCCTAATATAAGATTCCTAAAATTCACCCCCGAGCCCACGTGCCCGGGTTCCGGAAATTTTCAAATAAAGTTGTTACCCATATCCTTATAAAGTCAAATATATGATTTTTACCAAATTCCATAACTATTTTTGTGGTCAAATCTTATTTTTATACAAAACCTAGGTTTTCATCTAAACCCTTGATTTCACAAATTTTTACATGTTAATCTATCCATAATCTATGTATTAAACTCATGTTGTGTAGAAATTACTTACCTCAAAGTGCTAGGTGAAAACCCTCTTCCAAAAGTTCAAAAAATCGCCCAAATCCGAGACTCAAAACTCAAAAATGAGTAAAAAATGGCTGACTCCCGTTTTTAGGCATTCTGCCTAGGCAAGTCGCATGTATGAAATGCGACTTTGCCTGATTTTCGGGAAAAAATTGAACTACTATCAGCCTTCAGTCAACGGATCATAACTTTCTGTACAAATATCCAAATGATAAATGGTTTAACTTTCGGAAAACTAGAATCAAATATCTACAACTTTCATGTTTTGCAAATTTTCATAATTGTGACGAGCCGGCCAATCGTCTCATGAGTTACCTCTTCATTTACCCCATTTCAGCTTCTTTATGCTTCGTTATCCGTGTTTTATGTGATCGAGATGATTAGTTCGAGTTCGGAGAGGATTTGGTAAGAAATGAGACACTTAGTCTCTTTTAAGAAGGCTTAAGTTGGAAAAGTCAACCGGATATTGACTTATGTGTTAGGATGCTCGAAAGTGAGTTCCGAGGGTTCGGTTAACTTCGGGAGGTGATTTGTGACTTAGGAGCGCGATCGGAATGGGTTTTGGAGTGGTAGAGAAGATTTAGGCTTGAATTGGCGAAATTAATATTTTGGCAAATTCCGGTTGATAGGCGAGATTTTGATATAGGGGTCGAAATGGAATTCCGAGAGTTGCAGTAGCTTTATTGTGTCATTTGGGATGTGTGTGCAAAATTTCAGGTCATTCGGACGAGATTTGATAGACCTTTTGATCGAAAGCATAATTTAAGAGTTCTTGGAGTTCTTAGGCTTGAATCCTATGTTAAATTGGTGATTTGATGTTGGTGTGAGCGTTCCGAAGTTTTGAGAAAGTTTGAACGATGTCATGAGATGTGTTGGTACAATTGGTTTGAAGTTCCGGGAGTTTCGGGTAGGTTCCGGGAGGTTTTAGTGCAAAAATCATAGCTGTAGCAGGCCTACACGGGTTGCAGGCCCCAGAACTCAACCATGCGGTCCGCACAAAAATGAGTGCGCCCGCGGTGAGTTCCGTGCAGACCGCAAAAAGACGGATGCGGCCGCGGTAGGTGTCATGCGGACCGCACAAAGTGGTGTGCGGCCGCGGTGGGGAACGATCCGCTGGTACTACTTCGGAAGCTCATATCTTTTGATCCACAAGGACATTTGAGGTGATTCAAAAACGAAAGTTGTAGCCCTTCGTGTCTTGTTTCCAGAAAGGTAAAGATATCGCAATTTGGACGTCTGTAGAAAACGTTATGGCCAACATACTAAAGCCTGTCACTGCAGAGGGAGGCCTGTGCGGCCGCGTGTTGCCTTTGCACGAACCGCACTGGCTTGCGCAGACTGCGTGCGTTTTGGTGCGGCCCGCACTAGCTGATACCTGAGGGGTACTTATAAATACGAGGTTTTGGGTTTTATTTAATATTTTGACCTAGGGAGCTCGGATTTTGGCGATTTTTCGAAGGTTTTTCAAGAAATTCATCGGGGTAAGTGATTTTAACTCAGATTTGGCTAGAATACATGAATCTATCACTGAAATCATCATTTAATTCGTGATTTGAGATGGAATTTGGGAAGAAAATTGTGAAACCTTTCAAAAATGTAAAATGATGATTTGTAGGACCAAATGGTATCGGAATTGGATAATTTTGGTATGGTTAGACTCGTGAGGGTATGAGGATTCTAAAAATGTAACTTTTACTCGATTCCGATACGTGGGCCCAGGGCTCGGGTTTCTCTAATTTCGAGATTTTTGATATTTTTCGAATGTTTTCGCTTGGGCTTTGTTCCCTTAGCATATTGTGACGTATTCGTTCTGATTTTGGATAGATTCGACGTGCGTGGAGGCCAATTCGAGGGGCAAAGGCGTCGCGAGCTAGAGAATTAGCCAGTTCGAGGTGAGTAATGGTTGTAAATGATGTCCTGAGGGTTTGAAACCCCGGATTGCACATCGTAGTGCTATATTGAGGCAAGATACGCGCTGGATGATGAGCGTGGGGTCTTTCACTACTGGGGATTGTGACTTGGTCCATCCCGATTGATGATTTTACCGAATATTTGATTGAAATTCATTTGTTATCATCATGATTTGGGCTGATTGCCATATTTGGGCTTCGTGCCAACTATTTGAACCCTTCGGGGATTTTTATCACTGTTTCCTCACTACTTGACTTATTATTTGAACTCAGTCCTATTGATATCTGTTGTTTTACAAACTCAACCACTCTTACTCAGATTTAAAACTTAAATGATATTTCTACATCATGTTTTGGGCTGAGAACTACTGTTTTACTAATGCCCAAGGGGCTTATGATGATTTCTGGACTGAGTGAGGCCGAGGGCCATATGTGAGGATATGCTGAGTGATATGAGGCCGAGGGCCTGAGATACTATTTATGCCATGCGGTGGCTTGAGTGATGTGAGGATATGCTGAGTGATGATGCCACGAGGTGGCTTGATATAGCGCTTGGGCCGTAAGGGGCCCCTCCGGAGTCTGCACACCCACAGTGAGCGCGGGTACCCATGTGATTTGAAACAGTGGTAACAATGACACTGTATGATGCAATTTGGTCAGGTAACAATGGCTGACCATTATGTTGAGTGATTGTGAGGTAGCCCGAGGGGCTGATACTGTACTGAGAGTGAGCCGAGGGGCTGATACTATGCTGAGCGATTGATACTGTGCCCGAGGGGCGGATTTCTACTTGTTAATTACCTGTGAAATTACCTGTTTTACTTATTTTAAAAAGGAATATCATTGATTTCTTCACTGATTTACTACTTTAAGTGATTTTACTGCTTGATATGGAATTGCTTTGTGCCGTTACGTGTTTTCATACTTTCAACCATTATTTGTAATTATTACTCACTGAATCGGAGTACTCACATTACTCCATGCACCGTGTGTGCAGATTTAGGTATAGCAGAGTCCACACCTGAGCGCTGATTCCTTCCAGGCTCGACAGTGATTTGGAGTTACGAGGTAGCTGTTGATGTCCGCAGCCCCCTTGTCTCTCTTATCCTCTATCATTTATGTTTTCTTTAGACTATTGTATCGGATCCGTACCTTGTAGACCTATAGCAGATTTTGTAGTAGCTCATGACTTGTGACACCCCGGTTTGGGCTGTGTCGGGATGGTTCCTGTTGTTATTATTGTTAAATTCCGCAATTTATGAATATTATATTATATGTTACTACTGTTTATGATGAATAACTGTTTAAAAGAGGTGTTCCGTTTTGGTCTGGCTGGCCTTGTCTTCACGAGAGGCGCCATCACGACTGGGTTCGGGGATTGGGTCGTGACAATAATCCTCATAGATTTCGAGATATAAGCTTCTAAAATAGGCTCCTCGCATCAGAAATTTCTGGGGAATTGCAAGACAGCTTTATCAGCCTTTATTCAATCGATCATAACTTTGTCTAAAGATATCCAAATAATTAATACTTTATCTTTCTGGAAACTAGAATGCAAGGGCTACAACTTCTATGTTTTGTACATTTTTAGATTTCTTATAGCTTGCAAGATATGAGCTTCCAAAATCGACTCCTCGCATCAAAAATTTCTGGCGAAACAGCTTTTGCAACACAATTTCAGCAGCTTTCTTTGTCCGAAATCCATTCCGTTAACCTTCCGAAATCCATCTGAGGCCAATTATACCAACATGTCCCAAAACATGATACGAACTCGCTCGAGGCCTCAAATCACATCAAACAACGTCGAAATCATGAATTGCACTCCAATTCAAACTTAATGAACTTTAAAATTTCAAACATCTACTTTCATTGCTTAAACCTATCAAATCACGTCCGATTGACCTCAAATTTTGCACAAGTCATATTTGACATTACGGACCTACTCCAACTTCCGGAATCAGAATCCAACCCCAATATCAAAAAGTCCACTTTCGGTCAAACTTTTCAAAAACCTTCAAATTTCTATCTTTAGCCAAATCACTGCAAAATGACCTACGGACCCCCGAATTCACTTCCGATCACGCTCCCAATACCAGAATCTCCATACGGAGCTATCCCCAGACTGGTATCCCGAATGGACATTGATAACACTGAAAGTCACTTTAACCCAAACTTATGAAATCCTTCCAAAAATGCTAACTTCCACAATAGGTGTCGAAACGTTCCCAGGTCTTCCAAAACCCGATCCGGATATACGCCCAAGTCCGAAATTATCATACGAACCTGCTGGAACCTTCGAATCCCGATTCCGAGATTGTTTACTAAAAAATCCAATCTTAGTCAATTCTTTCAACTTAAAGCTTTCGAAATGAGAATTCTCTCTCCAAATCAACTCCGAACTTCCCGGAATTCAATTCCGACCATGCTTCCAAGTCATAATACCTGAAGTGAAGCTGCTCATGGCCTCAAACCGCTGAACAACGTGCTAGATCTCAAAACGACCGACCGGGTCGTTACATTCTCTCCCACTTAAACATATTTCGCCCTCGAACGTGGTAAGAACTGCGCTGGAGTTGTTTGAAATCACTGTTTAACACCTCGTGCACCTACCCGTGCTTCTATCACCAGTTGAGCACATTAGCTCGATCAATTCTGAAGATATTCCCTTTTATTCAAGCAAATAAGCTTAGAGCCCAATTCCAACATCTGGAATTCTCCGTCATGCCTGCTTCCAATATATGAACACCGTATCAATCACTACATGATGTACCAGAACATGACTGCATACCTTTGTGAATTCTCAGCATGCACCACATCATTCGCAGGACCATAATAACATTTTCTGATCATAATAACCAATATTCCCTGAATCTGATGCTCACAACGCACCTCATGATATATATGTGTCTTGTTCCAACTCTCGCAATACCATTACAACAGAAGAGATGTGTAGAAATTTATAACCAACTGCCAAGTCAACAAATCATTGAGTCTATACTTCTGACAAGAACCATTACCTCATTCTGAACCAAATAATGATCTTTGCTCTTTAATATACTCCATATAATCTGACTGCACTGATCCTAGATCCAATAATCTCGTCTCACCCAGTATGAACTGCTCAGGCAATAAGCAACCTCGGTCATGATCAAAAGTCCCATATGATGCCATAATGTGCCAATAGGCTACTAGCTCGAACGTGATACATAAGGAAAACGAACTCAGGAAGGGACTACTCAACTCATGCGACTAATATGAACTTTCCTCAGAAAATGGGAAACAAAACACACAAAAACGCATATAGGGAACTGTACTCAACATCACACTGTTGCGGCGTGCAACCCGATCCAAACAACATACCCATGGTGGCGTGCCACCCGATCTACACATAAAATTCACATAAGGAGATACACATCGAGCTAAATTGCTCATTACAACAAAATACTAAATATCGATCACAAGCACGCTAAGTGCATAATACCATCCCTAGGGAGACATATAGCGCCATAAGCTAACAAACTCAAGCACAACTGAGGTGCGATATATGTTCTGAAACTAAAGATCCATCCTGCTCATATAACACCATCACTACGCGGAACCTCAACATAATAAAAAAATTATCGAGTCGTTACAACTCACACGGCACAATATAGCATTACATGAAATAGCCGACGGTGAAATAACATCCAACATCCGAATATTCCTCCATAAGGAGCGCTATGCTGAAATGAACACATCTGGCCTGATATAGAGCCCATATTCATACATAAATCCATTCACAGACCTCAAGCCGATTTTGATCGTACGGAACTAGGTCCATAATCTTTCCTGGGTCCATAATAACCCCCTTTTCCCATATAACACAAGAACAACCATCATAACCGGAGTAATCCTCTATAGTCCACAACCCAATAAATCGAGTACCTTTCAGGCATCAATTCTCAAATTAACGATATCACCACAATCTTCATACTTGGTTTAATTGTTCAATCAATCAAGTGACTACATGCCACACTTATACAACCTTCCCATGGGGCACGCTCCCACGACCTTCCGTAACAGATAACAGATTTGTACATTTATACCATTGGCCGCACTAACGCTGAAAAGCAATCAAGAATCCTTAACCAGGATGCAAAGCCTTTTTCACAAAACACCGATCTTAGGTGACGTTGAAGACAATGCCAACTTACTCTAAACATTCAAATCCCTTTCCTGCTCATCCGAGCTCGTGACAACCTTGTCAACACCGAACCGCAATCTTGATCCTCACTTTCAAATTCCATACCACTCATTGCACCCAGCATGCCAATATGCGATAGCACAAGATCTTCATCATAACTCCTGAACCACTAATATGGTAAACACTTCCTCACCTGGAAACTTTTTACTTAACTCATTCCAAGAGGACCATAGCAACACGCGAGTAACTTCTCATAACCGTAGAACATTCAAATCCTCAAGTAGTGGTCTAAACCACCATAACCCTTCTGGTATCCGCCTACACATAACAGGCCATAATACTTGAATACTTCCAAATATAATCAATTACGGCGACCATCGAGCCTCGGGTGCACCGCCACTATTATGCAAATTCAACCATGGCTAACCAATCTAACTTCCTCTAATTCATCCTTAACTTGCCTTAGAGATAATATTAGCTCCATTCCTTACATCACCAACCTAAATCTGCACCCATCTTGAGTGACCTCATTCCATGAGACCACTTGTCTCCAAACCCATGAACCGCTTCATACCCTCCTTGCACGCACATTCGCATCTTCAACTAATACACCCATTCTGATAATCCCTCTATGAATCCGAAGTCTTTTTCCCTTTTTCCTCCCGATGCTACACTCTAAGCCGAAAATATCATAGATCATTCCGAGCCTCTTATTATAATCTGCTACAAAAGCTCAATTCTTAACCATACTGCGGGCTTGAATCCTTAGGCACCGCATTTTTTAATCATTTGAATTCACTAGGGCCATTGTTGAGAGCCACCCACTTTGACTTGGTCCCGAATATAATCAAATCCATGAATATTCTAGCATATGAACACCCTCTCGACGAAGCACCCGGCCGAATCACTTTCCTTGAAACCTGCATCTACACAAGGCATAAATCATGTACCCTTCCCTAAGTATGAACATGAGTCAATAAGGCCAACTATAGCATACCTTTAACAATTCCTTTGCTCAAATTACCTCTTATGTTCCTTTGCCTCAGCTGAAATAACCCATCCATATGTTAATAACCTGAAATCTCACAAATAGACGATCATGCAATCCAACCGTAGGCGGTGGGACTCTCCCACTTAGCTTGAAGCCACTATTACACAACTCCAGAACCCATCAAGATTCTTTATCTCTCATTGACATAACCTTGCGCAATCCACCGCCAAATTCCTCGAAATCCTTCCGTTAGCATTTCATGAACATTCTGAATCTCTAGCAACATTCACATATTCGACTTCTTACTGGATAGCTAGTAGGATTCTTCACATAAGCTTCGTCAACCACGCGACCGTTGATCTGCTCACAGGAGATAACTCATTGTAGGAATTACATGTCGTCATCTCCCAACAACGCTGCAATGCACCATTACTATGAAATCAGTAACCCATCGTGAGCCCATGCTCATTCGCTAGCTAAATGAATTCGTTCATTCCTCGTGGAAATCCACTAAAATACACGACAATATCTCCCCATTTCAAAGTTATGTTGTATCCTTCTTCATATCAAGTAGCTCCTTTCCATCATATCAAATCTCCCGCCGTATGCTAGCCAATATTTCAAATTACGCTCGTAGACCCAATCACCGTCCACTAAATTTCCCAGACCACTCTAACTTTTCCTCAAGGTGTGTAGTTATCCTGCCACTGAACCCATATGCTATTCTGCCACTCTCCCACTTTGGGCAAACTCACTTCTTTAAGAAACTACTCGACTTCCGCTTCTTACACCTGGCCTTCTAGAAGTTTAACCACCGTATGACACTTCTCACATGTCCTTCCTCATCCTTTGGTGCCTAGTTTTTGCCTTAGATCAATATATATCTTTGTAGCACTTGAACCAATGGACCGCTACTAACTTAATACTTTTCCAAAGATCATGTTTTTCTCGAGCCGTTGACATTAGAAACATCGACTCAATCCTGAACAATTATAGTTCGGTTGCCTTTCATCTGCCGGAAATGAAATACCAAGTCTCTGAATCATGCACTGGGTAGGCCTCCTTTTAGGTCATTCACTGCCCCGACATATTGGTAAGTATCCTACAATCACATCAATACTGAGCGATAGCAATGCACGAATCGTCATAACATCGATGCCAGATCTCGAAACCTTAGGTAATACTGATACTGAGCTGAAATGACAGAACGACCTTCTGCAAGGTGACGACAATAGCCCAAACAACTACGCAGGGAGAAACATCCCGCACCACATCTGTAGTACTATTACAATTCCTCAATTCCCGATTTATAATAAGCGTTTCGCGTCGCATAAGATTGAGTAGGAAGGAAACAGGGGCATAAGCCTCAAAGGAATCAAACCGCATGATGAGGAATCAAGAAGGGAAGTGCTCCTAATAGCCCTGTATCCACTCGAAGATAAGTATAGACATCTCCGTACCGATCCGCAAGACTCTATTAGACTCGCTCATGACTCGTGAAACCTAAAGGAACCTAGTGCTCTGATACCATGTTGTCACGACCCAAAATTCATCAAAGGCAGTGATGGCGCCGGACACCTCGGTCAGGCAAGCCAACATTGAGTAATTAATTAAACTCTCACTTTAATATTTTAGGAACCATAATTTCCTTTAATTTAACTAGTAAAGGTAATCATCACTGAATAAATAAAATGTTTACAACTTTTAATATTAAATATCCCATAATCATCCCAGAACCCGGTGTCACAACTACATGAGCAATCACTAGGAAATCAAATGAAGTACAATAATTGTTTGGGATACAAATTTGGACAAGAAATAAATACAATACACTGAAAGAGACTATGCTGGCTGCAGGTCGCCTCGAGAGATGCAGCTCGCCTAAGTCTCCGTATCATCCAAGCTGCTACGCCCATTAGGCCATTAGAAGTACATATGCTTGTGCAACAAAAATGCACAGCAAGTTTAGCACGAGTACAAAAACAACATGTACTCAGTAAGTATCTCGTCTAATCTCGAAGAAGTAGCGATAAGAGGTCGACTTCGACACTTACTAGTGATCCAATGATAATATACCAATAATTTAATAAATCGAGGATTTTCATAAAAATGACGGTAACTCAAATAGCATGAGGCAAGTAAACAATTCTTTCGTTTATAGGAAATTCCCAAATTCATTTTCATCATTTATACATTTATCTCAGGCCAGGGAGAAACAAATATCAACATCTATGAATTTCAAGGCAAGCAATACAAGCATGCGCAAATCATGTCGAGGTCGTACGGCCCGATCCAACAAATATTTAAACCGTGCACTGCCAGAGGGTCGAATGGCAGGAACCATAGATGCATCTATTACCCAGCTCGCGAATCATACATGCGACGCAAGTACACATAGAAACATGCATTCAAACAGTCAATCAAGACTTCATCAGGGAAAAAAAATTACCCAAAAAAATAGCAATTCTCTTTAATGGTCAAGAAAATAATATTTAATTCCTTTAGTAATTCATTTACCAATTCAATATGATTTAAGCATTTTAAATCGATAACAAGATTCCAAATATTACAAGTAGAGCATGCTTTTGGGTCCTAGACTACCCGGACTTATGCATAATAGTAGCTACGCCCGGACTATCGTCACCATGTGCGTACGTAGCCCCCACAAATAGGAGCAAATATCCAATTAATTCACCTATGGGGACAATTCCCTCTTATAAGGTTAGAAAAGAGACTCACCTCGCTCTGAAGCCCACTTTTCGGTCTAAGATTATGCTCAAACCCTCAATTCGGTGCCGAACAATCCAAAAAAAATGAAATAGTGTATAAACTAATCAATACATATTCAAAAATTCATATTTCAACTATTAAGGTGATTACCCAACCCTAAATGTAAAATTCCTAAAATTTACCCCCCGGGCCCACGTGCCCGGGTTCCGAAATTTTTCGAAGAAAGTTGTTACCCATAACCTTATAAAGTCAAATATATGATTTTTACCAAATTCCATAACCATTTTCGTGGTCAAATCTCATTTTTATACAAAATCTAGGTTTTCATCTAAACCCTTGATTTCACAAATTTTTACATGTTAATCTATCCATAATCTATGTGTTAAACTCATGTTGTGTAGAAATTACTTACCTCAAAGTCCTAGGTGAAAACCCTCTTCCAAAAGTTCCAAAAATTGCCCAAATCCGAAACTCAAAACTCAAAAATGAGTAAATAACGGTTGACTCCCGTTTTTAGGCATTTTACCTAGGCAAGTCGCATGTATGAAATGCGACTTTGCCTGATTTTCGGGCAAAAATTGAACTACTATCAGCCTTCAGTCAACGGAGCATAACTTTCTGTAAAAATGTCCAAATGATGAATGGTTTAACTTTCTGGAAACTATCAAATATCTATAACTTTCATGTTTTGTAAATTTTTTGATTCCTTATAGATTTCGAGATATAAATTTCCAAAATAGGCTCCTCGCATCGGAAATTTCTGGGGAAATTGCAAGACAGCTTTACCATACTTAATTCAATCGATCATAACTTTATCTACAGATATCCAAATGATTAATGGTTTATTTTTCTGGAAATTAGAATGCAAGGGCTACAACTTTCATGTTTTATACATTTTTAGATTCCTTATAGATTGCAAGATATGAGCTTCCAAAATGGACTCCTTGCATCAGAAATTTTCTGGCAAAACAGCTTCTGCAACAGAATTTCAGCAGCTTTCTTTGTCCGAAATCCATTCCGTTAACCTTCCGAAATCCACCCGAGGCCCTCGGGCCTTAACCAATTATACCAACATGTCCCAAAACATGATACGAACTCGCTCGAGGCCTCAAATCACATCAAACAACGTCGAAATCATGAATCGCACTCCAATTCAAACTTAATGAACTTTAAAATTTGAAACTTCTACTTTCGTTGCTTAAACCTATCAAATCACGTCCAATTGCCCTCAAATTTTGCGCACAAGTCATATTTGACATTATGGACCTACTCCAACTTCGAGAATAGGAATCCGACCCCGATATCAAAAAGTCCACTTTCGGTCAAACTTCTCAAAAACCTTCAAATTTCTATCTTTAGCCAAATGACTCCAAAATGACCTACGGACCCCCAAATTCACTTCCGATCGCGTTCCCAATACCATAATCTCCATACGGAGCTATCCCCAAACTTGGAATCCCAAACGGACATTGATAACACTGAAAGGCACTTTAACCCAAACTTATGAAATCCTTCCAAAAATGCTAACTTCCACAATAGGTGCTGAAATGTTCCCGGGTCTTCCAAAACCCGATTCGGACATACACCCAAGTTCGAAATTATCATACGAACTGCTGGAACCTTCGAATCCCGATTCCGAGGTCGTTTACTCAAAAATCCAATCTTAGTCAATTCTTTCAACTTAAAGTTTCCGAAATGAGAATTCTCTCTCCAAATTAATTTCGAACTTCCCGGAATTCAATTCCGACCATGCGTACAATTCATAATACCTGAAGTGAAACTACTCATGGCCTCAAACCGTTGAACGACGCTCTAGAGCTCAAAACGACCGGTCGGGTCATTACAGTGTGATTTATATTGTCTAGGTATACAACAAAGCTCTATGGTTCAAAGATATCAAATCTACCGATTGACCGAGTATATCCGATATAAGTTCACTACGTATACTTATCCAGATGCAATTAATTCTTGCATGTAGAACACACACGCGTCTGTGCATTCCTTTGTTTTATAGTCATTCCCCATTCATGTGGGGGATTGTTACGCTTTTTAAGCTTAAGTTAGCTTAAAGAGGGTGAATGGCAAATGGAGGGAAAATAAAATATTTGAGTTTCCCTCCTTGGCAAATGGGCATTGTCCCATATTGGAGGAAGAAAAGACTTTTGATGGGTATATATACAATTGCTCTTCTTCTAGCTCTTAAAGAGTTAAGAAGAAGGCAAGCCTCACGCCGTCGTCATTGTCGCTCGCTCGGCTTCGGCTTCGGATTTAGTCAAAGATTGATTGATTAATATTTTTGGACAGAATTCCTTTTAAAAATTTAATTAATTAGCGAGAATTCAATCCGAAATCACTTATGACTCGTGACGCGACCAGGTTCGGTCCGTTTTCTTTTCCGGATTATTTTAAATCCTATACTTTGATGGGTATATATATAATTGATCTTCTTCTAGATCTTAAAGAGTTAAGAAGAAGGCAAGTCTCGCACCGTAGTCGTCGCCGCTTGCTCGGCTCAGCTTTGACTTCGACTTCGGATTCGTCTTCGGATTCGGATTCAGATTCGGATTTGGATTTGGATTTGGTCAAAGATTGGTTGTTAATCTTTTTGGACAAAATTCCTTTCAATTATTTAATTGATTAATTTAATTAATTAACAAAATTTCAATCCGGAATAATTCATGACCCGTGACGCAACCCGTGACGCAACCCGGTCCGGTCCGTTTTCTTTCTCGGATTATTTTAAATCCAATTTCCCGTAATATTTCAAATAGAAATATTCCCAATAGCCATAGTTGTTTCTGAAAGGTTGCAAACCTTTTTAGAAACAGTACCAGAAAGTCTATAAATATGCTTTGAGTCCCAAAATCTTTCCTTACGAAATTTTTCTATCTTCTTCTTCTTCTCCTCAAAATATTCAGTGTGTTCTACAGCCTTCGAGTGGTTCGCTATTCATCGGCATTTTTGGTACCAATACTCCGGTGAGTTAAATCATCCTATCCTGGGAGGATATATTCCGGCACATCGGGTACTTGATGGGAATAATTTCCTTAAGGACACATTGTTGGCTCGATTTATTCCAACATTATTTTCAGATATTATTTTGACATACTGTTTCCACTAACTTTCTATTTCTGTTTCTATTTCAGAAAGTTTACTGTTTTTAGTGTGAACAACTAATTTTTGACCACACCCAAATTCTATACTATTTTGGTGTAGATATTTCTTTTAGGTCTAATCTTAATATTTTAAATTTTTATCTTACTCTTAATACGTTTTATTTAAGAAAATTAAAAACTACAAAAAATATTCACATTCTTAGAATGTAAGATTTGTTCCTAAGTTATAGTAGTATTTTTCTTAGTATAATTTAAATTTTAGTGTAAATAGTGAGTTTTCTTATTTATATAGTTTCTTTAAGTCTAAAAGTAGATGGGTTGATATATATATATATATATATGTGTGTGTGTGTGTGTGTGTGTGTGTGTTATCTTCTTTTAGTTAATTTTAAAAAAGGGTTAGGAAAAGTTAATTAAAAAAGAAAACTAACGAAAAAAGAATTAAAAAAAAAAGAGATAACAAAGTACACAAACAAAAAGCTAACCGATCTCCAACCTCCCAACCCCCCCCCTCCTCACGTCCCTTCTCCATTTCCCCCACTTACCTTAAAATTAACCTACACATCTGCTACACTATAGAGCACACCCACACATCTATATAACACACATTCACTTAAAGGGAAGGTAGAGGATTTTCTGAAAAGGGAAAACAGAAAGACAAAAAGGAAAAAGAGCTTCTAAAGTGGAAAAAACTTTGTTGTTTGTTGAGCAAAAACTTTTAAAGAAAGAAGCACATAAACTCTTTGAAGTTTCTCTTCTACTTGGGGATCTTTAAAACATATCATCGATTTCTGATGTGTCATGACCCAATTTTACATCAGTCACGCCCAATACCGTTGTCAGGCAAGCCAACGCGGAAATATTAATAAGTTCTAGTTTTACTTTTGCCAAAACAGTTACCACAATCTCTAAGTTTGAATTTAAAACAAGCGATAACTAACATCGTACCATAATAGTTACACAATCCCAACAAAAAAATAGTCTACTAATGTGTGTGCCAAGACCTGGTGTCACAAGTGTGTGGGTATCTAGTAGAATATACAAAAGAGTAATTCTATCCTACTGTCTGAAATAGAATAGACAGCCAAAAGTAAAGAAAGACTCCATTGGGCTGCTGAACGGCATAGGAAGGGAGCAGCTCACCATGGAATTTCGGGCCGGATCAAGGGTATGCACCAGCCTGGTAACCAGATGACCTGCCTCAGATCCTGTACAATTAAGTACAGAAGTGTAGTATGAGTATATAAACAATATGTACCCAGTAAGTATCTTGTCTAATCTCGAAGAAGTAGAGACGAGAGGTCGACTTGACACTTACTAGGGTCAAATAATATGAGAAAGTGCTATACAAAGCATGGATAGCACAAATGATTAACAATTTATAGCAAGGAGTAACAGGTCCTTTCCTAGATAATATCACTGTTATCCATTTACATTTCAGGTCAAATAACAAAGTTCAGTCCACAACAATATACCGAGCAAGAAGCATACGCAAGTAGTGCCGAGGTCGTACGGCCCGATCCAACATAAAAATAAAATGTGCACTGCCGGAGGGTCGAACGGCGCGAACCATAGATGCATCTATTACCCGCTCACGAATCATACATGCGATGTGGTCAAATGTAATTAAACACAACAACAGGCATGCAAGAATATATATCAGGAGAGCAATTACTCACAGAAATATCAACTTCTCTTTAAAAGATCAAGAAAGTGATGTTTTCTCATAATAATTTCATTTACCACATTCAACATAATTTAAGAAAACCAAATTAACCATAAAGTCACAAGAATATCACATAAAGCATGCTTTTGGGTCCTAGACTACCCGGACTTAAGCATAATAGTTGTTACGCACGGACTCTCGCCACCTATTGCGTACGTATCCCCCGCATTTAGTGGCAATTTATTCAATTATTACACCTATGGGGATAATTTCCTCTTACAAGGTTAGATAGGAGACTCACCTCGCTCCAAAGCGTACTTCCAATACCAAGAACGTGCTCAAACTCTCAAATTTGGAGCCGAACGATCCAAAGCTAATTCAATGAGGTAGGAACTAGTTAATACAAGCTCACAAGATCGCATTCTAACTATTAAAGTAATTTCTCAACCCAAATCACATGTTTCCTAAAATCCGACCTCGGGCCCACGCGCCCGGATTCCGAAATTTTCCGAAGAAAGTTGTTCTTTATAACCTAAGGATCAATAATATATGATTTCTACTTCATTTCATAATAAATTTCGTGGTTAAATCTAACTTTTATCAAAACCCTAGGTTTTGCTCTAACCCCATAATTTTCACTAATTTTAGTGTGTTAATCTACCCAAAACCCAAGTATTAAACTCACATTAAGTAGAAATAACTTACCTCAAAATGCTATGTTGAAATTCCCTCCTTGAAAGCTCCCAAATCGCCCAAGTGTAGAGATAAAATGAAATAAATAGCCTAAGTCCCGTTTTTAAAAGCTGTGTCCAGGATGCGACATCAGGTTCGCAAATGCGAACTCGCAATTGCGAACTGGCCCTCCTCCTGCTTTGATCGCAAATGCGATCCTGGGGTCGCAAATGCGGACCCTGCAAAGTTCGCAATTGCGAAGAAATTGTCGCAAATGCGACGACTGTCCACTGCCTACCCTCATCGCAAATGCGATGGTTTCCTCGCAAATGCGAGGTCCGCAATTGCATACAATTCCTCGCATTTGTGAGACCTGCAACTTTTCATAGAAACACTAGAAAACTGGGGTGTTTTTCACCCCCAACTCATGCCCGAAACTCACCCGAGCCCTCAGGGCTCCACTCCGAACACCCACACAAGTCCAATAACCTTGTACAAACTTGCTTGAGCAATCAAATTGCCGAAAAAACATCTAAATCTACGAATTCAACTCCAAAACGCATGAAATCCTTAAGAACACTCAAATTCCTATTTTTACAACCGGTCGTCCGAATCACGTCAAATTTGTCCCGTTTCTCACCAAATTTCACAGACAAGACTTAAATATTATATTGGACCTGCACCGGCCTCCGGAACAAATATACTGGCCCGATACCATCATGCTCAAACATTATTAAATTCTTTAAATCCTTGGAAAGTTCAGTTTAACAATTTTTAACAAAAATTCATTACTCGGGCTAGGGACCTCGGAATTTGATTTCGAGTATATACCCAGGTCCCATATTTTCCTACGGACCCTCCGAAACCGTCAAAACACAAGTCCGGGTCCGTTTGCTAAAAATGTTGACCAAAGTCAAACTTAGACTTTTAAGAAATCTTAGGGAATCAAGTGTGCCTATTGCAACCGAAACTCTTACAAATCCCGAACCAACCATCCCCGTAGGTCGTAATTTAGTTAAAGCAAGCACGAGAAGTTTTATTTAGGAGAACGGGGTTCTAAAAAGGCAAAACAACCAATCGGGTCGTTACATTCTCCACCTCTTAAACAAACGTTCGTCCTCGAACGGACATAGAAAAGTACCAGAGCTAGGGAAAAGGTGGGGATATCTGCTCCGCATGTCCTCCTCGGACTCCCTGGTCGCCTCCTCAACTGGTGGCCCCTCCACTGGACCTTTACCGCAGAAATCCTCTTGGATCTCAACTGGCGATCCTATCTATCAATAATGGCAACTGGCTCCTCCTCATAACCCAAACTCTCATCCAACTGAATAGTACTTAAGTCTAACACATGGGACAAGTCGGCGTGATACTTCCGCAACATCGATACATGGAAAACTGGATGAACTCCCAACAAGCTGGGGGGTAAATCAAGCTTGTAAGCGACCTTCCCAACTCGCCTCAACACCTCAAATGGACCAATAAACCTTGGGCTCAACTTGCCTTTCTTCTTGAATCTCATAACACCCTTCATTGGCGAGACTTTCAAGAGGACCTTCTCGCCAACCATGAATGATACATCATGTGCCTTCTAATCTGCGTAACTCTTCTGCCTGGACTGAGCTGGGTGAAGCCTCTCCTGAATCAACTTTACCTTCTCCAAGGCATCTTTCACCAATTCTGTACCGTACAACTTAGCCTCACCATGCTCAAACCACCCGATAGGAGAATGACATCGCCGACCATATAAAGCCTCAAATGGAGTCATCTCTATACTGGACTGATAGTTGTTGTTGTAAGCAAACTCTGCCAAGGGCAAGAACTGATCCCACTATCCTCCAAAGTCAATTACACATGCTCTGAGCATGTCCTCCAAAATCTGAACTGTCTGCTCTAACTATCCATCAGTCTGAGGGTGAAATGCAGTGCTAAGCTCCACACGGGTCCCCAACTCACTCTAAACGGCTCTCCAGAAATGGAAAGTGAACTGAGGGACTCTATCTAATATGATGGAAACAGGCACACCGTGCAACCGGACTATCTCCCGAATGTAAATCTGAACCAATCTCTCTGAAGTGTAAGTAGTCACAATCGGGATAAAGTGTTCCGACTTGGTCAACCTATCAATAATGACCCACACTGCATCAAACTTCTGCAAGGTCCGAGGCAACCCAACTACGAAGTCCATAGTAATGCGCTCCCACTTCCACTCTGGTATATGCATCTGCTGAAGTAAACCACCTAGCCTCTAGTGTTCATACTTAACCTGTTGGCAATTCAAACACCTAGCCATGTACTCTACTATGTCTTTCTTCATCCTCCACCACTAATAATGCTGCCTCAAGTCACGATACAACTTCGTAGCACCCGGATGAATGGAATATCGTGAACTGTGAGCCTCCTCTAGAATCCTCTCCCTCAGACCATCAACATTAGGAACACATAGGTGACCTTGGAGTCACAAAACACCATCCTCGCCAATAGAGACCCCCTTGGCACTACCCTGCAGCATTGTCTCTCTGAGAATGTCACGACCCTAAATTCATACCCAATCGTGATGGAGCCTCTCGTGAAGACAAGGCCAGCCGACACAACACCCAATTCATTTTAAACAATTACAATAACACAATTTAAGTCACTAACATGATTAAATCCCAAAAGAAACAGTGAAATGGTACAATTTGTGGAATAAACACAGCCCGACATCAGGGTGTCACCAGTCATGAGCATCTAAACATCTGTCTAAGAGTCTGAAAGAGTTTATACAGTCTATTACAGAACTAGAAATAGAAAGTAAGATAGGAGGGAGAAACATTAGGCTGCGAATGCCGAGCAGCTACCTAGTGGACTCCAAATGGCCTGCTAGGAGCAATCAACCCTCACTGGCGGGACCTGAAGCTCCTGAATCTGAACACAGGGTGCAGGGAGTAAAGTGAGTACTCCAACTCAGTGAGTAATAACAATAAATGAAGACTGAGCGATAAGAAATCACGTAAAACACAACAACATGCTATAAGAGGCAATGTAAAACCAACAAAATGCAATAGAATAGTGAAATCTTGTAAAACCCCTTAGTTCAGTATAAGCTTCTTTAAAACACCTTTTTAACAGTTAAACAAGTAAATGAAAAGCATCTAGAAAAGATAAACACATAAAATCTGCCCCTCGGGCTCAATGTCAACAGAATCAGCCCCTCCGGCAATAACACGGAACAACCTCAGCCCCTCGGGCTATATCACATATCTCACTGGGCACCCGCGCTCACTAGGGGTGTACAGACTCCGGGAGGGGTCCCTTACGGCCCAAGCACAATATCAAGCCATCTCGTGGCATAATCAATAGGCTCCTGGCCTCATATCAAGCCACCTTGTGGCGTAAAACTCAAGCCCTCGGCCTCATAATCATAATCAGTACAACACTGCTACGGCGTGTAGCCTGATCCCATAATAATCCTCACAACACAGGCCCTCGGCCCGACTCAGTCAGAAATCTCTAAGAGCCACTCGGGCACAGTAAAATATGATGCTCAGCCCAAAATATCATTTAAAGTATTAAAACAGAGTAAACATGGCTGAGTTATGAAAATAGTGTAATATAGCATGACTGAGTACAGATATAAAATCAAAACAGCGAGGAAATAGCAGTAAAAATCCCCTAAGGTTCAAATAGTTAGCACGAGGCCCAAATATGGCATTCAACCCAAAACATGATGATAGCAAACATCTTTCAATCAAATACGCAATAAAACAGTCATTCGGGATGGACTAAGTCACAATCCCCAATGGTGCACGACCCCACGCTCGTCATCTAGCATGTGTGTCACCACAATATAGCACAACGATGTGAAATCTGGGGTTTCATACCCTCAGGGCAATATTTACAATCATTACTCACCTCTATCCGGTCCAAACTCTAGCCCGCGATGCCTTTGCCTCTCAAATCGGCCTCCGGATGCTCTAAATCTAACCAAAATCAGTGCAAAATCATCAAAATATGCTAAGGGAACAAAGCCCACTCGAAACAAATCAAATTACAACACAATTCCCGAAATTGGCCAAACTCGACCCCCGAGCCCACGTCTCGGATTCCGATAAAAGTTATATCAATAGACTCCTTATCACTCCTCGAGTTCATTCATCTCAAAAGCACCAAAATCCAACCACAAATGATCCCTCAAATCCCTAATTTTAGGTCTCCAATTACAAGCCCTAGTTCTTCAATATTTAGGCTTAAATTCAACAATTTCCATGATTAATTAGGTAGGAATCACATTAGGATTGAGTATTAAGTCCATAAATCTTACCTCCAAGTGTTCCCCCTTGATTCCCTCTTTAATCCCCTTCAAAAAGCTTCAAAATTACCCAAAAATGGAGGAACTTAGACCCAAAATCGCGGAAATAGGTCTTTTTAACATTCTATCCAGGCACTCAAATCCTTCTTCGCAAATGCGGTCAAAGCCTCGCGTTCGCGAAGCACAATCTGACGTTGAACACATTTTCCTTCTTCGTGAACGCGTCTCCCCTATCGCGAACGCGAAGACTCAGCTCCACCACCTATCGTGAATGTGGCTCCCCTCTCGAGAATGTGTAGCTCAATGGCCCCAGCCTTTCGTGAACACGGGACCTCCTTTGCGATTGCAAAGGCCCAAATCTTCAGTCTCACTTGCTAATCCTTCACGCACGCGAGGGCCCACTCATGAACGCAAAGAACAACTGGTCTGCAACACACACAACAATTTTCTGCAATTCTCCACAACTTGAAATGATCCGTTTAACCACCTGAAACTCACCCGAGGCCCTTAGGACCTCAACCAAACATGCCAACATATCCCATAATATCATTCAAACTTGTTCCAACCTTCTGAACGCTCAAAACAACATCAAAACACCAAATTTGCATCGGATTCAAGCCTAAGAAAACTTCCAAATTCCGCTTTCGATCAAAACGTCTATCAAACTACGTCTGAAAGACCTGAATTTTTGCACACACATCCCAAAATGACACAACGGACCTACTACAACTCCCGGAATTCCACTCCGACCCCTATATCAAAATCTCACCTATCAACCGGAAAATGCCAAAATTTCAATTTCGCCAATTCAAGCCTAAATCTTCCACGGACCTCCAAAATATATTCTAATCACGCTCCTAAATCCCAAATCACCTAACGGAGCTAACCAAATCATAAAAATTCCAATATGAGATCATATACTGACAAGTCAAAACTTGGTCAAACCTTTCAAATTTTAAGCTTCAAACAGAGAACTGTTCTTCCAAATTCATTCCGATTACCCTGAAAATCAAAATCGACGATTTACATAAGTCATAATACACCACACGGGGCTAGTCATTCCCGAGACCTGGTGAGCGAAGTGAAAAAGCTCAAAACAACCGGTCAGGTCGTTACAAAGAACCGCCAAATGTGGATCATCGAACTGTCGGGCCTTGATCTGCCTCAATAATAAAGACTGAGCAACAACACACACAAGGACCCGGCTGGGCTCTGAAATGTCTAGCCTCACAAGTCTGTTAGCCAAGGACTAAATGTCTAAGGCTAGTGGCCTCTCCTTCGGTGAAATGAATGCCAAGCTACCCATACTCTCTGTTTTCCTGCTTAAGGCATCCGCGACCATATTTGCCTTGCCCGGATGATAAAGAATGGTGATGTCATAATCCTTCAGTAACTCAAGCCATCTACGCTGCCTCAAATTGAGATCCCTCTTCTTGAACAAATGTTGTAAGCTGCGATGATCAGTGTAAACCTCACATGACATCCCATACAGATAATGCCTCCATATCTTAAGAGCATGAACAATCGTCGCCAACTCTAGATCGTGCAAAGGATAATTCTTCTCATAAATCTTCAGCTGGCATGAAGCATATACAATAACTCGCCCCTCCTGCATCAATACACAACACAAACCAACACGTGAAGCGTCACAATATACCATATACATCAAAGAACCAGAAGGCAACACAAGAACTGGTGTCGTAGTCAAAGCTGTCTTGAGCTTCTGAAAGCTCGCCTCACAATCATCGGACCAATGGAAAGGAGCACCCTTCTGGGTCAATCAAGTCAGAGGTGATGCAATAGATGAAAAGCCCTACACAAATCGCCTGTAGTAACCTGCTAACCCCAGGAAACTCTTGATCTCGGTCACTGAAGTAGGACGTGGCCAACTCTGAACTGCCTCAATCTTCTTGGGATCCACCTTAATACCCTCTCCTGACACAATATGCCCCAAGAATGCCACTGACTCTAGCCAAAACTCACACTTGGAGAACTTAGCATATAGCTTCTGCTCTCGCAAGGTCTGAAGCACTACTCTCAAATGCTACTCATGCTCCTTCAGGCTACATGAGTATATCAAAATATCATCAATGAAGATAATGACAAAGGAATCAATATAAGGTCTAAACATCCTGTTCATCAAGTTCATAAACGCCGCTGGGGCATTAGTCAGGCCAAAGGACATCACCAGAAACTTATAATGGCCATATCTGGTACGGAACATAGACTACGGAACATCTAAGTCCCGGATCCTCAACTGATGGTACCTTTATCTCAAGTCAATCTTAGAGAACACCCTAGCACCCTACAACTGGTCGAACAAATCATCAATGCGCGGCAACAGGTACTTGTTCTTGATGGTAGCCTTGTTCAACTGGTGGTAATCAATGCACATCCGCATAGTCCCATCCTTATTCTTTACAAACAACACTGGTGCACCCCAAGGTGACACACTGGGTCTAACAAACCCCTTTTCTAACAACTCCTCAAGCTGCTCCTTCAAAACTTTTGGAGCCATACGGTACGGGGGAATAAATATAGCTTGGGTACCTGGAGCCAAATCAATACAGAAATCAATATCGTGATTTGGTGGCATGACAGGAAGATCAGAAGGAAACATATCGGTGAACTCCCAAACTACTGGAACTAAATCAATCGTCAGAGACTCTGCGGTGGTGTCCCGAACATAAGTAAGATAATCCAAACACCCCTTCTCGACCATGTGCCGAGCCTTCAAGAAAGAGATAACCCGACTAGATGTATCAATTGTGGAACCCTTCCACTCCAACCCTAGAATCGTCAATGCAACAGTCTTGGCATGGCAATCAAGGACGGCGTGGTATGGGGATAACCAATCCATGCCTAGAATGACCTCAAAGTTGATCATATCAAGCAACAGGAGATCTGCTCTAGTCTCGAAACCACAGAATGTGACCGCACAGGACCGATAGATCTGTTCCACAACCACAAAATCGCCCATGGGAGTGGATACATGGACAGGAGTGCCAAAAGGCTCAGGAGCAATAACCAGAAAACAAGCAAACAGAGAGGATACATATGAATAGGTGGACCCTGGATCAAATAATACCGAAGCATCTCTACCACAGACAGAAATAATACATGTGATAACAGCATCTTAGACCAATGCATTTGGTCTGGCCGGGTGGGCATAGAATCTGGTTGGAGCACCAGCTGGCTGGCCTCCACCTGATTGAGCAGTAGCTGGCTAGCCTCTCCCTGTCTAGCCTCCACCTCTAGGACGGCCTCTACCACTCTGTCCCCTACCTCTAGGCGACTGAGAAACCGGTGCTGGAATCATAGGCTGTTGACCCTGCTGTATTGCCTTGCCCCGAAGCCTGGGGCAGGTTCTCTTCATGTGACCTGGATCTCCACACTCATAGCAACCTCTCGGCACCATAGCCTGCTGTCCGGAAGCTTAGCCCTGATGGCCTGAATACCCACCGGAGGAACTTGGAATGGCTAGAGGGCGATATGAACTCTCTGGCGTAGCACTGGAATAGGAACCAGAAGAACCCTAGGGACCTGAATGTCCACTAGAAGAACCCTGAATAGCTGGCGAACGATAAGAACTCTCTGGTATGGCACTGAAATAGGGGCGCGCTAGAGCACCCCGAGCAGGTGGTGGTGCTGAATATGGGGGCATGCTGGGCTGACACCTCCCAAACTGACATCTACCCCTAGTCGGGGCACCTCTGAACTCTCCGGAGAATCGGGCCCTCTTGTCCAGTTGCGCCTGCTCTCTACCTCTCAGACGGTAGCCCTCAATCCTCTAGGTCTAGATACCATCTCCTTTAGGATTTGAAAACTTAGAAGAACAAGCCACAAACAATGAATATCCCTAGTAGGCTATGCTTTATTTGCATCATGTGCATTGGATTTAGCGGGACTCGGCACAGGGGTCGGGCCCATCTAGGATAGGTACCAATTTTTCAGACCAACATGTTCATTTTTCTGTGCTACATGTAACATTATTTGGTGGGCTTTACTGAAATGTTGACTGGCTTTGGGTTAGATTGATTGAACGGAGGAGAGAGAAAAAGAAAATTTCCCTCAAGTTTTCATAAAGTACCCATTTTATTTTAATATAAAATTTTGAAGGATTTTGGTGTGTAAAATTACAATTATCAAAATAGTTTTTTTAGTTATTTTAATAAAACTACGCGGGTTTGATTCTCAACGGATGTGAGATACGTAGGCAACCTTCATCAAGTTCAACCCCATTTTAAAAAAAAAGGTGTCTATGGACTATTTTTTTTCTTTTCAAATAATAATAATAATAATATAGTCACTTTATCAGTTTTATCTCTTTTTGACCAGTTTTGCCCTTGCGTCCGGTCTTTTTGTCGAAATAGCCTTGAAACTTTCTTTGGAAATGCAAAATGGAGGCCAGTTTATTTTTTTTATTTTTATGTTCACTTGTTTTTACTAAAATAGTCATTTTGATATTTTTTTTTTTAATTTCATGATTATTTTACTAATTTAACCATTTATTTTAGTCCCAAAGTTTGGTTTTTATTTTTTATTTTATTTTTATAGAGTCAAACCCGAGAAATCGGATTTTTATGTCAATAATATATTTGATTAAAGCCTAACCCCGTATCTGGGTAAACAGGTACATCATGAGTGGAGAAAGAGGTATGTCTGAAAAGAGGCCCAAATCAGAAGGGATTCCAGATTTTCTATTGTTGATCAGATACCACAATTGTTGTGGGATTGGTGGAGAAATTTTAAGGAATATGAGCGAAACCAGATAAAGAAGTACTTGGGACATTTGGTTCACATGATGACGATCAAGCCTAGGAGGGATGTGATCGAAGCTTTGATTCCGCACTAGGATCCTGAAAATAATGTGTTCCATTTATCGACTGGGAAATGACTCCGACCTTGGAGGAAAGTGCCCATTTCCAGGGGTGGGGTCGCAATCTTTGCCGCCAAAGGCCCATAGTACCAAAAAATATGAAGGAGGGTAAGTTTTTGAAGCTCTTGAATATAAATTACGGACAATACGAAGGTTTAGGAGGCAAGTGGGTTAAGTTGGGATTTCTGTTTCACTTGTACGACCTAGAATGCAATTTTGAAAGGAATGTGGGAAAACTGAAATCAAAGGAAAATAAAGAAACATGGAAGGTTCACAGAAGGTTTGCATTTATGGTTGCTTTTTTGGGGCGTGTAGTTTTTCCGGAAAGGGAAGGACGCATTGACACCCGCTTGACAGGTGTAGTTGAGGCTCTGGACTCAAAAGGGGATGATTATACTTTGGTCCCTATGATTATTTCTTGCATTTTTTGTGCCTTAACTAGATGTAAATTGGGCGCATGAAACTTTGATGGCTGCAACATTTTGTTACAGATATGGTTTTTGGAGCATTTTTATCGTCATCCTACGATCACTAATTTTAGTAAGCTCTAGCCCAATCACACTTATGGTCACTAGAAAAGAATTGACAAATGTGATTTACCAGAAGGAATTGACGCTTGGAAAGAACTACTTCTTACTTTGTCTGCCAAACAGATCACATGGAACTACTATTGGTTTTCCTATAAAGAGGTCATTTGTGAATCCGCATATCATTCTTATTTGGTAATCATAGGATTGGATGGTGTTCAGCCCTATGATCCACTTCGGGTAATACGCCAATTTGCTCGACGACAAGAGGTGACACCAACCCGAGATATGATCAAGTTCTGTTATGATTTTGGTAAAGATCAACCTCATGATAAAGAGAAAATTATGAAAATTTGGTATGCAAGTAAAGTCTCGGAGTTGAATGAGATGGTAGAAGATCGAGATCGTGAAGAGGTGATCCCTGAATATATTACTTGGTTTCATGATCCTTCGTTGTTTAGAGATAGGCCTGAGGGGTCGAACAGAAGGAGAAATGATCAAAGGACTATAGAAAAGCTGAAAGAGGAATTGGAGCATGCTCAGATGACCATAGCCAAGCAACAAGCCTAGCAGCAATCCGGAGTTGCTCAGATTCATTTAAATATTGAGAAAGATTATCAATCTGCCTTGCGAGTCAAGGATACAGATTTAAAGCATACTAAAAATGAGGCAGTCTGCTTAGAAGAAGAACTAGCAAACACGACTGGTTTAGTCAGAAGAGTTGAGGCGGAAAAAAATGCTGAAATATATAAGTTGCAAGAAGACTTGAGTATCATTGAAGAGGATGCGCACCAGCAACAACTGGAGTTCGATCAGCAGAAAGATCAGTTTGAAACAGAAATGGCCCACTGGATACGCTCAAAGAGTCAACTTTATGCACAATTAGAAGAAATAAAAAGGCAGAAGAGGGGTCATCAGCATGCAGATTTTTGAGGCAGAGCGGTGTTAGTGGATGATTGAGAGAGGTGTGTTAAACCATCGCATTGAAGAATATGAGGGACATGAGGCTCAGATGGGGCACGCCCTCAACACTACCCAGATGTGGTTGCAGAATTGTCATGTGAATATGGGGCAAGCCAGAGAGCAGGTACTTCGATTGGTAGAAAAAGCAGCATATATTCATGATGATCATCACTATCTAAACAATGAGAAAGTTGGTCAACAGGCATGTGTCATCGCCCCACAGTTGCCAGCGGTATTTCAAAATCTGTACAAGACTTTGGGGGGAGAGTGGAGGCCAAGAGATGCAGACCATTGATGATATCAGTTTAAGCAAGAAGATCATTGAAGATTAAATTTTTAGTGTAGTCCATTAGTTCTTAGTTTCATTTTTATTTGTCGCATTTTTAATTTTATATTTGGAGTCTTTTATTCTTATCAAAGTTTGTTTTATTCTAGTTATGTTTATGTCTTTAGAGTTAATAGAGTCAGCTTGTATATATTTCCTTTTCTCTCATTGTATATAAAAAATTGACTGAAAATGAATGAAAAATATTTTAGTTTGTTTTATTTTTATAAAAAAATAATTGAAAAATCATCAAAATTGTCATTATTTCCCCTGAACTACGTAATGGTCTGATTCATGTGGTGTCATGATACGTAGGCAATCCTCATCGGATGCGATCATAGCCATAATTAATCTGGAAAAAAAAATGAGATAAAAAAAGAAGAAGAGAAAAAACATTAAATTCACAAGGAAATAAATCAATAAGTCGGGATGAAGCATGAAGCCTTTCAAGCTCATTTTAGAAATGAAAATGGCATTAGGTGCATGACATACTATGTGTGATTAATATCTGCAAAATGTCTAACTCTAACACGTTTGTTGTTTATTATTTAAAAAGATAAAGTTAAACAGAGGTGGTTGATTTATGATTTAAACTGGCGACTCACCCTTACAACACGAGATCAAAAGGAAAAAAGAGAATGGCAAACAACAGTGAGAATGAGTCAGATAATGATGATGTCCATGGATAATTGGTCGAACAAAGTTCGGGACTGGTTGAAGAAGTAAGAGTGTTGAAGCAACAATTGGCAGAGATGTACCAAGCTTGGGTGAATGGACAGGCACCGCCCCTACTACCCATAGGGCCTTCAGATAATCTTCATAATGTGTCAGTTTCAAATCAAGTGCTCATCTCCATATCAAGTAATCCATTGTACCAACCAGGTGTTACATCTTGCATTTTCATACGTTAAAATTTCGCTTTCAGTTAACTGACATAGACTCGGGGATGATATCATCTTGACATTAACGTACTTATGCTATTTATAACAAACGATAAATAAGTGTTATGAAGGATAAAGGGGTACACGGATTAAAAAAAACGAGTTTCGTTGAAAGTAGCCTATTTGGAATAAAATAGGGGTCGATCGATAATACCCGATAATTATGAACTAGTATCATGCAAGGTACCATATAACCATGGTAGTATAATATATAAAGTACATATGAAGTATTTTAAAAATAAATAGAATTTTAAGTAATTTATGGTAATTTTTAAATTATGCAGGCAATTGATTAATTACCGGGTAACAGAACATTACCCAGTTAACTAATAAGCGGACAAAACTTAACTAATTATGCCCAAAAAACATGGCACAAAGCCACTAATCAAGAAGAATGACTCATTAGTAAAGTAACTTAACTAAATATGACTTAAGCTTAAAGTCTTAGTAAGACTTGTAAAATCTTATTCATGTAGACAATACGTCCTTAGCTTCAATTCATGTCTTTGGCTTGAAATCAAAAACTTGGAAACAGAAATCATTTCGTCCAAATTCTTAGCTAAAAAATTCAATTGAAATTTCAAAGAGCAACCACAATTTCGTTTTTGAATTTCAAGATATTCAAGCAGAATTTCGTTCAACATATTTCACAGAAGTAGAAGCTTTATTCCGTTCAAATAATTCCAGGAACAGGTATGTTAAGGACCTCCCTTCTTTCTTTTAGCATGGTCCAAATTATACTAAAGAAACAAGCAAATGCACATAAATTACTCTATTCATAGAAATACTAAGGGTGTCTATATTCTTTATTCCCCATGTGAATTATTATTATCTTCTGTTCATGGGTCTCGGAATAATACACAGTTGAAAAAGTTTATCCGGAAGGAATATTGAGATTATTACGTATTTTTCATGCATTTCACTCATGTGCATTGACCCATGATCAGATGGCGTTATATACGCATATATATGTAAATATATGTATATGGGATATGGGAAAAGGTTACGGCGTTATATATGCACCACCACCTGATCAGCTGGTATATGTTGATGGTGTTGCCCATAGTACCCGAGATGATATGATGGGATGCCCTCAGTGGCTTGATGATATTATGTACACTCATATCTATGCATGGCGACATTTATATGCACGTGCATGACATTATAAACGTTTCAGAATTTACAAAGTTATTCAGATTTAAAGATGTGTTTCCTTATTCCATATTTCATCTATGTCTTTTATGTACTAATTTTCATTCCTTACATACTTAGTACATTTTTCGTATTGATGCCCTATTTCACGGGGCCTGCGTTTCATGCCCGCAGGTGCAGGTAGGCAAGCTGACGGTCCCCCTTCTTAGGATCTCTAATCAGCGAGAGTTGGCGTGCTCCACTTGATCTGAAGCTGCTTTTGATTTTGGTACGATACGTTTGTATATATATATATATATATATATATGGGTATAACGTGACTCAGTCCCGTCTTTGTACAGTTATGTTTTTATTAGAGGTTTATGGACAGTATGTCTAGTTGGGCTGAAAGTGGCCTTGTCGGCCTTCAGTTTTGAATGTATAGTTGTCTATAGCAGCCTTGTCGGCTCACCTACTGTATCCTGCAGGTATATGTACATATGCCTTGTTGGCAGGTTTCCTTCATATATGTTATTTTTGTAATTCAACAGATATTATTCAGATTTATATCTTAGACGCATGCTTAGGGGGGTTTGACAGGTAGGACTCAGGCACCCGTCGTGGCCCATCAGTTTGGGTCATGACACCAGGATTCAGTCCGAGCATTAACCTTCCCACTATCCCCAGTACCTCCATTCCATGTCCTCCAACTGCAACCTTCAGAAATGACCCACCTTCTGTACCCATTATCCCTAGTTTCACCATTCCTCAACCGGCTCTCGCTCAAAAACTCAACAATGATCCACAGCTGAATGCTCATGATGCCCAACATTACTCTCCAGAACTGACTGTCAAGGTTCCATATTCATACAAGCACACTCCTCAGAACATGTTCTCAGTTGAGATCGAAAAGCCCGACAAGAATATGGAACAAGAGGAAATAACTAGAAAAATAAAGAGCTTGGAACAAACCATGAGAAATATACAGGGTTTGGCAGGTGACAAGAGTGTTTCGTTTAATGATCTATGCATGTTCCCCCATGTCCATTTGCCACTGGGCTTCAAGACCCCTAAGTTTGACAAGTATGACGGGCATGGTGATCTTGTTGCCCATTTGAAGAGGTATTGTAACCAGCTGAGGAGAGTATGAGGCAAAGAAGAATTACTCATGGCTTATTTTGGGGAAAGTTTAATAGGAATTGCTTCGGAGTGGTTCATAGATCAAGACATCTCTCACTGGCACGTTTGGAACGACATGGCTCAAGATTTTGTCCAACAATTTTAGTACAATATTGATATAGTGCCAGACCACTCCTCTCTCGTCAACATAAAGAAGAAACCAGCAGAAAGCTTTAGAGAATATGCAATCAAGTAGAGAGAGAAGGATGCTAGGGTCAAACTACCAATGAAAGAGGCAGAAATGATTGACTATTTTCTCCAAGCTCAGGATCCTGATTACATCCATTATATGTTGGCCGCCATTGGTAAACCTTTTGCTGAGGCGATTAAGATTAGGGAAATAGTTGAGAATGGCATGAAGTCGGGCAATATTGTAAGTCAGGCAGCCCTTAAGGCGACCACACAAGCAATTCAAAACAGGTTAGGCAGTTTCGGAAATCAGAAAAAGGAGGAAGGATTCATGATGGCATCTGGGTTTGGGGGAGTTCAAAGAGGAATAGTTCCTTCTTATGTGCAATTCCAGCAAGAACAATCCAATTCTCCTCAACATTACTATCCGCCCCAGGGTCCCCGGTACTCTGTTCCCCCATAATAATATAGAGTGTTTAATGCTCAGGCTTATGCTAGGACTCCCAATCACCAACAATGGAGGGCACCAATTCCTCAAGGCTCCCGTCAACTTCGGTCGAATTTTCAGATGCCATATAATCCTCATCCCCGACAGGAATATGTGAGAGAACAAGAGACAAAGAAAGAGTTCACCCCAATTGGAGAATCGTATACAAGCCTATTTTCGAAAGTTGATGCAGTTGAAGTTGATTGAACCTATCATGTCGCGTTATGTGAATCCAAATTCAAAAGGTTTTGACTCCAATGCAAGATGTGAGTATCACTCTAACACCCAAGGTCATAGTAGCGAAAATTGTTGGACATTAAAGAAAGCCATTGAAAATTTGATTGAAGCAAAGGCAATTGTGGTGACAAACAATAAGGATACTCCTAATATCACAAACAATCTGCTCCCAGCTCATGATAATACACATTTTATTGGGATGATTTGGGATGATCGAGATTGTAAGCAGTTTGGCAAGACAGAGATAGTTGTTGGAACCATAGGGCAAGAGCCAAAAGTGATAGTAAGCCCGCCACAATTGGCACCGTTGATTGTGAAAGGTGCGAGTTCTAGTTCAAACTTGGCAGGTTCTGAAAAAATGGTTCTCTATGTCCTTGGAAGCAAAAAAAGGTTGAAGTTCAATTAGGTGGTCCAAAGCATTACATCTCTAGGGGCGTTCAAAAGATTGTTCCGAATAATGGTTTGAGAAATATAACAGAGCCAGTTGTGATCCGACCTGTTGCACAACTCCCAGTGACAAACACAAAAGCTATTCCCTGGAATTATAACAAGACTGTCATGACATACAAAGGAAAAGAGATAGTGGAAGAAATAAATGAAATGGGGGGCTTGACCCGCTCTGGAAGGTGCTACTCACCAGAGGAATTGAGAAAAACTAAGCAAGCCAGGGAAAGTCACTTGCTAGTGAAAGAACCCGTTGCAGAAAAAGAAGCTGAGGAATTCCTTAAGAAGATGAAAATGCAAGACTACTCAATCATTGATCAACTAAGGAAAACCCCTGCTCAGATATCTTTGTTATCTCTGCTTTTGCACTTGGAATAACATCGACGTGTGTTGATCAAAACTTTGAATGAGTCATATGTCTCAGAAAAGACAACGATGAATCAGCTAGAAAAAATGGCTAAAAGATTCTTTGAAGTGAATAGAATTTCTTTTAGCGATGATGATTTGCTTGAGGAAGGGTCTGGTCACAATAAAGTTTTGCATCTTATGGTCAAATGTGAAGGGCATTACGTAAAAGGAGTCATGATTGACGGAGGCTCAAGTGTAGATGTATATCCTCTTTTGACTCTACAACAGCTGAACATTGACACTAATAGAATTCGAACTAGTAATGTTAGCATCAGAGCTTTTGATGGTTCAAAAAGAGACACTATTAGGGAAATCAAACTCACCATGACAATCGGCCCGGTTGACTTTAACATTGTCTTTCAAGTGTTGGATATGAAAATTTCCTATAATTTTCTTCTGGGAAGGCTGTGGATCCATATGGCCAGAGCAGTACCATCCACCCTACATCAATTGGTCAAATTCGAGTATGATAGGCAAGAAATTGTTGTTCATGGGAAGGACGACTCATCCGTCTATAATGACCCGTCCATTCCATGTATCGAGGCCAAGGAAGGATGTGAATCCATCATATATCAATCATTTTAGGTGATTGATGTAGACCAAGTGGAAGAAGGAAAACCAATTCTGCGTCCTCGTCTTTCAGCCACATCTATGATGGTAGCTTCGCTGATGTTGAGGAATGGCAATGAACTAGGAAAAGGATTAGGATCCTCTCTGCTAGGAATTGTGAACCCCATTGCTCTCTTTTCAAAGAAATATACCTCTAGCTTGGGTTTTAAACCAACATCAGCTGACATAAACATAGCCAAGGCCCGCAAAAAGAATGGTTGGAATTTGCCCAAACCAATCCCTCACATTGCCTACTCTTTCTTCAAGCCACAATTTGAAGAAGTCCAAAATTATTCTACTCAGGATGACATTGACGAAGTTTGTTAGGGTCTCAAGGAGATATTCTATGAGATCAATATGGTCCAAGTTGGTGAGGGACCCAGTCGTGCAAGTGTTCAGCTGATTGATCCAGAAACCTAGCTCAATAACTGGGAAGCAACTCCTCTTCCCATCAGGAAGGAGTCTTGGTAGTCTGTTTTGTTGCTTTTTTTGTATTTGGATTATTTTAAGGGTTGTAACCAGATATTTTAGTTTAATTGCTTTTCTTTGATATTAATCCTTCTATCCTTTCAAATTCAATGAAATGAAGTTCCAGTTTCATATTAAAATTTTGTTTTTTCATTTCCCTAATTTTTGTTAATTTCTTATCATTTTCAGTTTCGTTAATGCTGGCCTTAAAAACATGACATGCACGCGAAATCATGCCCAGATCTTAAAAAGTTGTCTAATCTCGAAATAATGAATCAAGAAGTTGAGTATGATGAAGATGATGATCTTAAGGAAATAAAAAGGGAATTGGATCAATTTGAGAATAAGCCTAAGGCTAACTTAAATGAAACTGAGGCAATTAACCTGGTAAGTCCTGAAGAAACTAGAGAAACAAAAATAAGCATTCATACTGAACAAAAGAGTAGAGATGCCATAATTCAAGTTTTGTTCGAGTACAGAGATGTATTTGCTTGGTCGTATGATGACATGCCAGGTTTGAGTGCCGATTTAGTGGTTCATAAGCTTCCCACATATCCTAATTTTCCACCAATCCAGCAAAAACAAAGTAAGTTTAAGACAAACATGAGTGACAAGATTAAAGAAGAAATCACGAAACAACTAAGTGCGAATGTGATCAGGGTCGTTCGATATACCACATGGTTAGCAAACGTTGTGCCAGTTCTAAAGAAGGATGGGAAAATCAGAGTTTGTGTTGACTATAGGGAATTAAACAAAGCAAGCCCAAAGGACAACTTTCCCTTACCCAACATTCATATCCTTGTTAACAATTGTGCTAAACATGAGATCCAATCTTTTGTGGATTGTTATGCCGGATATCATCAAATTTTGATGGATGAAGAAGATACAGAAAAGACCGACTTCACCACTCCATGGGGAACTTATTATTATAGGGTCATGCCATTTGGTTTGAAAAATGCAGTGGTAACTTACGTGAGGGCCATGACTATCATATTCCATGATATGATGCACAAAGAGATTGAAGTGTACGTTGACGATGTGATCATTAAGTCCAAAACACAAGATGACCATGTGCAAGACTTGAAAAAGTTCTTTGAAAGGCTACGAAGGTACAATCTCAAACTCAATCCAGCCAAATGTGCATTTGGAGTTCCTTCTGGGAAGCTTTTGGGTTTTATAGTTAGCCGAAGAGGCACTGAATTAGATCCCTCCAAGATAAAGACCATTCGAGAGCTGCCTCCCCCGAAGAACAAAATAGAAGTCATGAGTTTACTCGGGAGGTTGAACTATATCAGCAGGTTCATCACACAACTTACAACTACATGTGAGCCCATTTTCAAGTTGTTGAAAAAGAACGCCGCTATTAGTTGGACAGATGAGTGCCAAGAAGCTTTTGATAAGATCAAGGAATATATATCAAATCCCCCTATTTTGATCCCGCCGGAACCTGGTAGGCCTCTGTTTTTATATCTGTCAGTAATGGATAGTTCCTTTGGTTGTTTTCTGGGTCAACATGATGCCACAGGAAAAAAGGAACAAGAAATCTATTATTTGAGCAAAAATTTCACCACTTATGAGGCCAAATACACCTTTTTGGAAAGGACATGTTGCGCCTTAACTTGGGTCACCCAGAAGCTTAAGCATTATCTTTTGGCCTATACAACTTACCTCATATCCCAAATGGATCCCCTAAAGTACATCTTTCAGAATACTCAACAGCCAGACTGGCAAAGTGGAAAATCTTGCTCACAGAGTTTGATATTGTTTAGGTCACCCATACGGCCATGAAGGCACAAGCTTTGGCTAATCATTTGGCAAAAAATCCGGTTGATGATGAGTATGAATCTTTGAACACATACTTCCCAGATGAAGAGGTTAATTTAGTTGAAGAAGCAGTCCAAGATGACAGTCAAGTTTGGAAGCTATACTTTGATGGGGCTGTCAACATCAAAGGCATAGGGATTGGGGCAATTCTTGTATTACCTACTGGGCAGCATTACCCTGCTACGGCGCGACTTCGTTTCTTCTATACAAACAACACGGCAGAATATGAAGCTTGCATCATGGGTCTGAACATGGCAATAAACCTAAATGTGCATGAACTGTTGGTGATGGGAGATTCAAATTTGCTTATTCGGCAGGCTCAAGGTGATTGGGAGACTCGAGACATCAAGCTCATTCCATATAGACAATGCATGTAGGATCTTAGCAAAAGGTTCAAGTCCATCGAGTTCAGGTATATTCTCAGGTTTCACAATGAATTAGTTGATGCCTTGGCCATCCTGGCCTCAATGCTTCCATATCCGAGTAATACTCACATTGACCCATTAGAAATTCAAATTCGGGATCAACATGGTTATTGCAATACTATTGAAGCAGAACTAGATGGTGAACCATGGTACCGTTATATCATACAGTATCTGAAAACAAGAGAATATCCAGAACATGCTAATAAGGATCAAAAGAGAACTATTAGGCGACTCTCTAATGGTTTCTTTTTTAGTGGGGAAATTCTATACAAAAGAACTCCGAATTTGAATTTGTTGAGATGTGTGGATGCCAAAGAAGCTAAAATGATTATGAATGAGGTGCATTTGGGAGTTTGTGGTCCGCACATGAATGGATATGTTCTAGCAAAGAAAATCCTTCGGGCGGGATATTATTGGCTAACTGTGGAATGAGATTGCTTTCGTTTTGTTCGCAAGTGCCACCAGTGTCAGATTCACAGTGATTTGATTCACTCACCTCCTTTAGACTTATATCCTATGTCGGCTCCTTGGCCTTTTGTTGCTTGGGGAATGGATGTCATTGGGCTAATCGAGCCAAAGTGGTTGCGATTGATTACTTCACCAAATGGGTGGAAGCTATTACATTGAAAGCAGTTACCAAGAAAGCAGTAGTAGACTTTGTTCACTCTAACACCATCTGTCGTTTCGGTATTCCAAAAACTATTATTACAGATAATGCTGCTAATTTGAATAGTAATTTGATGAAAGAGGTATGCGAACAATTTAAAATTGAGCATCGCAATTCTACTCCTTACCGGCCCAAAGCTAATGGAGTTGTTGAAGCTGTGAATAAGAACATCAAGAATATTCTTAGGAAGATGGTCCAAGGGTCTAGACAATGGCACGAGAAACTGCCTTTTTGCTCTTTTGGGATACCGAACAACTGTCTGTACATCAATTGGCGCAACACCCTACTTATTGGTTTATGGCACTGAAGCGGTCATACCTGCTGAAGTTGAGATTCCCTCTCTCCGAATCATTGTTGAAGCAGGAATTGAGGACACTGACTGGGTCAAGTCCCGAATGGAATAGTTGAGTTTAATTGATGAAAAGCATTTGGTAGCAGTTTGTTTTGGTCAGTTATACCAACAAAGAATGGCACGCGCTTACAATAAGAAAGTGCGCCCAAGGAAATTTGAGGTAGGACAGCTTGTTTTAAAACGCATCTTTCCGCACCAGGAAGAAGCAAAAGGAAAGTTCGTCCTGAATTGGCAAGGTCCTTACCTCATCAAGAAAGTATTGTCAAAAGGAGCTCTACACTTGGCAAATATAGAAGGAAAGATGGTTGATATACCCATCAATGCAGATGCGGTCAAGAGATACTATGTTTGACATGCCTCTGTCACGAGCCTCATTTATATGTTAACACTGATCATTCTCGCTATCATTCTAATGGCCAGGGATATTAACATTGTTTCTATCACGAGCCTCATTTATATGTATATAATTCTCAGGTTGGGATGACGAAAGGCTATCATTCTCGCTACCCAAATACTGGTCAACCCTAGTTAGACCTTTGAAGCCTTGTTTATATTTCTTTGTTTTTCCCTCTTTTGGAACCAATGTACCTAATCAAAAAAATCATCAAAACAAGTTCATGTTAATTGAACTACGTCCGACCTGATTCCGAAAGGATACATAGGCAGCCTCACTCTGGGGTTCGGTCACACTGAAATAAAAATCCACATTTCCCAGTATGCAAAGAAACTGGGGCATGATTTTATTTTATTTTTTGACGGTTTTTCCGTCAAAATGGTTCCAAAAGTTGTAATTCAGTTGAATAGTTCTTTTTACCTCTCCCTTTTAAGATCTTCTGATCAGCTTTCGAGGATGCTAAGTTGGTGTATTACGGTGATGCCTCAGCCATTGTAAAAGAAAAATGAGAGAGTCTTATTGGTGAAAACCCTCACGGGCACTATAAGGCAATAGTGAGTTGAGAGAAAGGCAAATGAGAGAGGTCAATTGGTGAAAACCCACAAAGGGCATCATTGATCGATTTAGGCCTTCATATATCCCGGCACAAGCATGGTTAAGACAAAGAACTCAGTTTCAAAGTGAAGTTTACAACAGATTTCGAGAATTAGACAATTCAAACTGATGGGGCATCCAATCCAAAATGCATGTCATGTTCATTGAAGTCTGCATATTCCTCCAGATAAGTCCTTTGTTATTTTCCCCCCTGAAAAGGACGCTTCTTGATTAAGTTGTAATACCTATTATTTCACCTTCTTGTTTTCTTTCGCATTACTTTCTTGAGTCCCTTTCAGTCTAATTTTGTTAAAGCAAAGCAAAGAAAATATCGCAAAATTGGTTACAGTTTCCCCGTTATACGAAGAAAATTTCTGGGCATAAACAGTATGGGCAAAGGCATAAAGCCATCATTGATTTTCCCTGACGAGAAAAAGACTTGAAGGACTTAACAATGTTTCAGGGTTCAACAAAAGTTACTCAGTTAAAGTTGTTTTGGGGAGCAAGGTTGTTTTCACCATAAACACAAATGGTGACAGGAGCAAAATAGTCAGGATCTCTCAGCAATTTGTACGACCATTGATAGAGCCAGCTGTTCTAACAAGTGCAACGAACACTAGGTCAAGTCGCCCAAGAGATCAAGGCCACAAACTGACCATCATTTTAAAACTAACGAATCTTTCTTTGTTTAGAACATGAACAGAACAATTTTAGGAAACAGTTCGTGGAAGGACGAACATCACCAAGTGAAGTTCTCAAATCCTTGATTTCTTTCTAATATACATGTAATCGTGTTACGAGCCTCATTTATATGTAATCCATGTGTGTTCTTAAGTTATGCATTTGAATTTTATTTTGGTTTTGCTCTTAAAAGAGTCTAGAAAATAATTTTAGAAATTTGGATTAAACCTTGCGAACGGCCTATACACCCACTTCAATAAACATGCAGAAAAAAGTTTTAATACCAAAAGATGATCCTTCTTTTCTATATTCAACGAAATATTTGGCACCAATAGGATAATTGTCCCTGAACAAAGGAGTCAACATAATGTAGGTATCGGATAATCGGGCGGGAAACAAAAAAACATAATGAAAGCTAATCAAAGCTGTAAGCTATACATGCTAAGCTCATCCATTCAAGAATCTACAAAGAGTTGTACAAATATATATATATATATATATATATATATATATATATATATATATATATATATATTTGTATTATATCTGGAGAGAGAAAAAGATATATAGTACACCTGATCGAATAAAGCATTTTGGAGGTGTCCAAGGTTTGTCAATTGAAAACAGTATCCCTTCTTTGAGCCTTTACACATTAGCACTCAGTGATGAAACTCAATTTGTCCCAAATTGACGCGCTATGGACGGATAGAAAATTGTTGATTCCTTGCAGCATTACTATATAAACTCATCCACAATAAACATGTTGGGCGATGCGTTCGAACCATCGAGCCATGCTGAATTTAAGATTCTAAAAAGCCAATTTTTGCTAGCACCTACTTTTGGGAACGATGAAATTTTGAAAGAACCAACTTCCGTAGGACTTTTTTCCCTTTGATAATCCATTTGACTGCCAAAAAAACAAAATATCTGCAGTAGACCACATAAGGAAGATCCATACCATTTTCATCCTTCACTCGTTGATCCATAGCTCCTCCACAAAACTTGGCGAAACAAGACTTTCAATGTACTGATTAAACCTAAATCCACAGCCATGATGGAATTGAATCTCAGAATGCTTGAAAGTGTTATGTGTTGAATTATACAGCAATAAACCTGAATCATATTGCAGTAAAATTTCATCATTGTGGGAGATGTATGGAAATTGGCGAAATCTAAATAACTGTAGAATAAGGGATCGAAGCCACCTTAGTCCATGACTCCACAAAACCATACACCTTCATTACCCATACATCCATCTGGACCAAGTCGCACGTATAAGATACACATAGATTACCTCCTAAACTCCCTATATCCCAATTTAAACTAGCATCAACAAGATCGGGCACTGCTACATTTTTATATGTCTCATCTACCAGGTTTAACGAAAGAATAAACCTTGAATCATTCATATCACTTTCATCACTAGCATGACCAACAATCCAATGAAGTGTTCCATTTACAATTAATGTATATTGAATAATAAATAACAAATACCTCATATATACAAATATATATATATATTTTATGTTAAATATACATAAAATATTTATATATTAAATAAATAATACATACACCAAATATGTATAGAATTATATGTAAGATAGTTTGTTATTCACAAGTTGGGAAGTGGGATTATTCCCGCATCGGAAAAGAGAAGGCCTTTTTGGAGCCTTTTAAGCACTTGTCCCTTTTATGTCTTTGATTTAGGACACATACTAAGTACACTATATATTTATATATTATATAATATATAATCAAAGATTTGGACTTGGACATCCAAGCTTGGGCATGGGCCGGGTCAGATCCAAAAGTTAATATTTTATTTTGTGACAGAAAAATCAAATTTATTTGAATTTTAAATTCAAAATTCGAATAAATAGTTATGTCTGTTATGAAAGGGTCCAACAAGACTTCTTTTCTGAAAGAGTCTGTTGGTTGCCTATAAATACACAAGAATTTCCAACGAAGTGGTATAGAAAATCACAAGTATTATTGCAGGCTTTGTTGTATCATGAAGAGAATCGTTTTGTATTTCCCTAAATTAGTATACATGCGATAACTCTTTAAGGACGGCCGATTTTCACGCCTCAAAGCCATTTTTGTTTGTTATTTTCTAACATTATATATTTGGGCATTCATAAAACATTAAACCTGGCTTTAGTTATATTAGAGAATGGTACTGGATAGTTTTCATTTTCTTCAAACAACCTACAATGGTACTGGACCAAAACTAGAAAGTCATGAAAGTAGACCACAAGGGCATGATAGGCCTGTTTCACGAGGACTTTTTTTTCGAAAGAGAAACAAAGCAACAAAAGAAAACTAGTTAGAAATCAAGCGAGGGAATGAAACCCCAACATCTTCCACAATTTGAGTTAACCCCAACAACCTACAATGAGAACAAGTTGTATGCTCTTTTCTTCTTCTCATTGTGCATGCTCCATCAGTATACTGTATAGTTTATCATTCATTTGAGTTAACTCCGGTTGCTGAACTGGTTCTGTGACCCAAAATGTCATTGCACTTCTGGAGAAGGTTGGACAGCTGAAGCGACAAATCTGAACTGTTAATGGCACTGAGATTTTGTTGATAATGACTCTTCCATACCTCATCCATGGAATATTTCCTGTTAATGGCCGCAACAGTCTCATCCAATCTACCAACTTTGCACTTGTACTGAATGCTAGAAGAAACAGGACTTGAAGCACACACGACTTCAGAAAGGACCTCTTGACAGTTTTCACCACCAATATTGACTTTTACAGAAGATGTGTCAACCGTTGGATACTCACAAAGTATGGAGTTGCTATTCGCGTTACCTTCGGGAGATGCTTGTTCTTCTACATCAGACCTGCACTTAGAATTTTCCTTGGGCAACTCCCTCGGTAATGACTTCATCTCAGACTGCATAGGCAATGTTGATTGGATGTTAATGTCAGTCCCTTCTTTGGGTGTCAAAAAGTTTTTGGTCACCACACTTCTTTGTCATGCGCAAGGACTTCAACCCCCTCAACTCTTCTTTCCTAGTCATACGTTCTTGGCATTCCAAGAGTGTCCGCTTTTTGTTGGTCGTCTCATGTTCATCTGGACAACAACTCTTTTGGTAAAAGGTTGATCGAAATTGCTTCAAAAGTGTCAATGCACCAGTAGCATTTCCCAGTTCTGCTCCATAAAATGGATCACATGCAACAGCTAGCAAATCGGACAAAAGACTACCATCTCGTGGAGTAGTGTAGTCATTAACCTTGTTATTTTTCTTCTTTTTGCCAGTTTCTCTATTTTTCAGACAACAGGTCCTGCCAGTTCCTCCACCTGCTTTTGCTACTACATTGTCAAAGGTAGCATCTTTCTGAAACTTACCTTTCTGCCACTGGTCAACATCCTCTTCCTTTTAATTTCTCCTTTACATGACTCCTTTTCCTTTTCTTTGTTTACAGACGCATCAAGAGGAACAGTAGGGAATTTGAGATTTTGCAATTTCTCTATTGTAATCATGTTAGGCACATTGAGTGCTTGGGAACTTTTAGATTCATCCAGTATTTTTGGTACCTCTGATCTTCTCTTTTTCCTATAAACTGGAGCGTTATCCTTGTGTTTATAATGTAGAGCAGCAGGTCCTGATCTCTCTGATGCAATATCAACACAAAGTTTTGCCACAGTAATACTATTATTCCTCTCTAAACGAGCTATTTCAGTAGATGTTACAAATACTCTTGGTCCATTTGAGGCTGCAGCTTCTAACTGAGCACCAACAGTACCTGCAGGAATTTACAAAATTTAGCATATCTACCACAAAATTTTCAGCTCGTCAATAATAGTAAGCAAATAAATCATTGTGTTATTTATTTAAATATGGAATACTAGTGTGTATCCTAGAACAATAAATAGCCAGTAGAATGCACGATAAATTTGTAGAAACTAAAATTGGTCAATTGAGTAAACACTTATGAGGCGACAGCAAAAGCAAAATAACCATGAAACCAATTTTGGTACAATACAATGATGGAAAAGCTGAGTGCCCAAACAGGTATGGTGGATGCATATAGGAGGGACATGTTGTTAGTCCACAAGGAAATTACGTTCATAATAGATTAACGTATGCTTGCTCTTGTCCAGATATTGATCTTACTTAATGATTGACTGAACAAGCACATCAAAATTTATAGCTCGGCATTATGCATCCATTTTATGCTTCAGAAAAAATCTGTTTGTAAGGACAAAAAAATGCAAATTTCAACCAAGCTTGATCTTAAATCTTATCAATATACAGTCTCGATATAGTTGACTTGATTAGCATCTGAATTTTCTCAGGGGATGCAATCAAGAAGAGGATTTTGTTCCTCACATAAACGGAAAAAAAAAAAAAGTACAAAAGTCTAGAAGACAAACTATGCCAGAGGAAATATTGATTGATACCTTTAAGTTGATTTCCGTCTTTTGAAAATTCTGCAAGATACTCTGAGCTTGAGTCTTTCACTCCAAATGCCTGACCATAAGTCTCATCATCTTTTTCAAATTCATCAAACGCCTGATCATAGGTCTCATCGTTTTCTTCAAAAACTGCTTTTCTGTAAGCAGTAACCTTTGCACTGTTAATTATCCCATAAATATTCAGCAAAGATCTTGGAGACGTGGCCAACTTCTTTACGAATGAAAACATCCCATGTGGCTGGAAACCATCTCTACAATTTTTAATCCACTTCGATGAATAAATAGCCCCAGGTTCATACCCGCTCACATCAACTTCGTAAAGCCCTTCAGTTCTTGCAAGTCGAAAATTACTAGGGTGCCGGCAGAAGCAAGTCAATCCAAGTGCAGCTCTCCTTTTCAGCTCATCAATAGCTTCTTCAACTGCCACACTGAAAGTTTGAAGTTTTGATATCTTTGACTTCTCCTCAAAATGAGATTCAAAGGGGATGACTTGATCGTGATCAAGCCACGCATAACTGTCATCACCAAAAAAAGGGAACTGGAATTGAACCATCTCTTTTTGTGTGCCCTAGTGGAGAAAGTGCTAGACTCTCATCGTATATTTGCGCTGGCCACCATGGATGAGCCATTACCTTCCCCCAAACAAGGTCTCTGGGGCCTACTATATTCTTTCGACTCTTTGATTCTTTTTCTTTTAAGACCCTCATACTAGTTTGCTGATTTTCTTCAGCACAATCAGTACAGAATTTCTCTTTCTGGACACCCATCGATGATATCAAATTGCTACTGACTGCATTTTCAATATTAGCAACCAATTTGGTAGTTTCATACTTATCAGGTCCAGTACCCCTAAGCTCAACCTGACTGTACACATCTACAGAGCCAGATTGTGTTCTATTTGATTTTTCACTTTCCATTTTCAGCAAACTGCAGTTAAACAAAGAATTAGAACTTCCCTTAACGTGACAGCTTACCAATCCTTATTCAAATAGCATGTATCGGTAAAGTTAGCATAGTTGCTTTTAGAGAACAAGCAAATCAAAACCCTTAAAAAAAAATTGGAATCTCCTCCAAACACATTTAGTTTCTTTCATCAATCCATGATCAAAAGGTAATGAAAAATAACCATTGCTTGCATTAAGGTCTAACCAAAAACAACCCTGAAGAAAATGCTCAAACAAACAATACTAAGATATACCCACACAAGAAAGCTACAGAATCACATCATAAAATAAAGCAAACAACCCCCCCCCCCTTTTTAGCAAACAAAACCCCTGACGCCCAATTTCATAGAGTTTTTTTTTTCTTATCATAAAACTGCAACATCACATGCAGAACTAAAAAAACCCTTAATCCCAATTTTATAGCACTTCCACTGTAGTTTTTCTTAATAAATACTAGAAATAAGCATTAATAAAATGCGAAATAGCAGAAACAGAACCAAAATATTAGTATGTAAAATACTACAATGGCGCTTTTTTAAGTACTCCCTTTTTTTAGCATAAGAAAATGGAATTAGCAGAACAAGAAAAACACAGATACATATTCTTCTCTTAAAAAAAACAAAGCAAAATGTGAGCTAAAACAAAGGAAAAAAGCAATAAGAACCAGCTTAGAAAGCTTAATAGAAGTAAAACTAGGCTTTTTTTAACTTTTAAGAACAACCCACAAAATCATTTCTCAAATATTTCATGTTAGAGAGTAAAACTTGGCGAAATAACAGTTGGGGAAAACCCCCAAAAAAAGAAAAGAAAGCGCACACACACCTTTGGAACTCAGAGCATTCACCACTTTTTTTCCTTCTTGTTTTTCCTTGTATATACACACAAATACATATGTTTGTTTGTATAAGAGAAAAGAGAACACAAGGTATGAATGGGGTGACTGAAAATGGAGGTGCAAATGTTCTGTGTTTGGTTCAGTCTGTTGTACGTATTATTACAGTATTACTGCATCTGTATTCCTAGCAGCCTATAGTTGCCGCTTTCGTACAGAAATATTATATTTGCCATTTTAGGAACTAACGTGGCACCATCTCATTGATCCTGATTTATAACCTTTTTGGTTTCCATCCAAACCTCTTTAAATTCTGAAGTTTTTTATAAGTCATTTCAAATACAACAACAACCCGGATCCCATAAGTGGGGTTTGGAAAGAGTAGTGTGTACGCAGATCTTACCTCTATCCCGAGGGGTAGAGAGGCTATTTTCGATAGACACTCGGTTCAAGAAAATGAAAAGAGACAATACATCAGTATCATCAATCAAAAAAACTCATAGAAATAATAACAACATCACAAGAACCAGTAAATAAATAGAAAGCAAAATTAATTACCAATAAATAAGGTCTAACACTATAAAAACGGAAGAGTAGTGTAAACACAATATTGACCACTAGCAGTCTAAGACTAAATCCTATCAGCCTAGCCTCACACTGGTAGACTAAATATGCTCAACTACCTCCTAACCTACAACGTTAATGCTCGACCTTTACAGCTTCCTATCGAGTGCCATTTCCTCGGAGATCTGAAGCCTCACCATATCTCGCCTGATCACCTCTCCCTAATACTTCTTAGACCGCCATCTACCTCTCCTCGTACCCACCAATGCCAACTGCTCGCACCTCCTTACCGGGGCATCCAAGCTTCTCCTCTGTATGTGCCCGAACCATCTGAGCCTCGTTTCCCGCATCTTGTCATCAATGGAAGCCACGCCCACCTTCTCCCGAATAACTTCATTCCTAATCTTATCCATCCTAGTATGCCCGCACATCCACCTCAACATCATCATTTCTGCTACTTTCATCTTCTAGACATGTGAGTTCTTAACTGGCTAACACTCAGCCCCATACAACATGGTCGGTCTAACCACCACTCTATAAAACTTACCTTTGAGTAGCGGGGGCACTTTCTTGTCACACAGGTCTCCAGATGCTAATCTTCATTTCATCCACCCCTGCCCATATACGGTGTATGACATCCTCATCGATCTCCTCATCCCCCTAGATAATCGACCCAAGGTATTTGAAACTGCCTCTCTTAAAAATGACATGTGATCCAAGCCTCACGTCCATGTCTGCTTCCCTCGGCTCGACATTGAACTTGCACTCAAGATATTCCGTCTTCGTCCTGCTTAACTTGAAACCTTTATACTCAAGGGTTTATCTCCAAACCTCCAGCCTCTCGTTAACACCACTCCGCGTCTCGTCAACCAGAACAATGTCATCAGCAAATAACATATACCATGGCACCTCTCCTTGAATATGGTGTGTCAGTGCGTCCATCACCAGGGCAAATAAAAATGGGCTGAGTGCAGATCCTTGATGTAACCCTATAACAACCGAAAAATGCTCAGAGTCGCCTCCTACTGTGCTAACCCGAGTCTTAGCTCTATCATATATGTCCTTAATCGCCCTAATGTAAGCAATCAACACACCTTTAGCCTCTAGGAATCTCCAAAAGACCTCTCTAGGAACCTTGTAATGCGTTTACAGTACCTTAGCTTTATATTTTTATGATCTAACAAACTTACTGTCAAAGAACCAGATAAGGGACTTGACACACTTGGTACACAACTCAATCAATAGACTCTAGCTAATGTGAGTTGCTATGGCTTTAGAAGATAAAGAATTAACATAGGGACCTGATCCCCTTGGGGTTTCTTGACAGTCGTACGAAGTCAACTGTCAACAGCTGGAAAGTGATTGCTTGCACTGACGCAAACAGTGCAGCACGGTACAACAGTCGCTCCCCATTAACCAACCAAGCGATTACATCATTCAAGTGATGTCATCTAAGTTGTATTAACAAAGAACATTACAACAAAACATCACTTGAACACTTGAGAAATTATTCAAGCACTCCAAGCATCTGACAATCAAGCATTCAATTGTCAAGTACATCAAGAACAAAGTACAACACTACTCCAGACCAGGTCCTACAACAAGTTTATTGTATGTCCTTAGTTGAGTTGTAACTTTGTAATTGTTCTTCATTGTAATTCCTACTTTGCTTATCTAGAAACTTCATTTAGGAACCCCTTGAAAACCATAAACCTTTAGTGTTTGTGTCGTGACTAGAGTTAGTCATGAGTTGAAGTCTTTGTAATATGTGTATTTCAAAGTGGCTTGTAATAGGTGTATGACAAGTTAGGGAGGAATTAAGAGTTTAATTCATAGATTGCATAGGTTGTAATCTAAAGATTGCTAATAGTGAAGTTGAAATCCTACAGTGTAGGTCGTGATTTTTTATCCCATTGAGCAGGGATTTTTCCACATAAAAGTTTCATATACCATACTGTTGCATTAGTATTATCTGTGGAAACCTATATAGGACCTGGTCTCTATATAGTTTGGTTGACTCATATATTCTATCAATTGATATCAGAGCGGGTTCTTTCTATCAGGTTAACACCTAGAAAGGATCCTTATGGCTGCTCCACCAAACTTCGAAGAGGGTCAGTCTACCTATAGACCACCTAGGTTTAATGGGCAATACTATGGGTGGTGGAAGACAAGAATGCATGACTTTATCATGACAGAAGATTCCGAGTTGTGGGATGTTATTTGTGATCTATGTCCCAACAAAGAAGGTCGAAGACCCTCCTATGGCGATGCCAAAGACTAGGAAAGAATACAATGGTGCAGATAGGAAAGTTATGGAGAAAAACTTTCGTACCAAGAAATTCTTGGTGTGTGGCATAGGACCTGATGAATACAACAAGATCTCAGCCTGTCAATCCGCCAAAGAGATATGGGAAGCTCTACAAACAACACACGAGGGAACCACTCAAGTAAAGTAATCTAAGATTGACATGCTCACCACTGAGTATGAGCTCTTTAGAATGAAGGATGATGAATCCATTTAAGACATGCACACTCGATTCACTTCCATCATAAATGAGCTACACTCGCTTGGTGAAATCATTCCTAGAAACAAGCTCGTGAGGAAAATTCTCAGTGTCTTGCCCAGTTCATGGGAGAGTAAAGTGGATGCCATTACTGAAGCAAAACATTTACATGAGTTGACTATGGATGAGCTAGTTGGGAATCTAAAAACCTATGAAATAAAGAAGAAGGACATTGAAAGAAGAGAACCAAAGAAGGAAAAAAACCTGGAACTCAAGGCAGAAAGCAATGACTCAAGTGGCGAGGATAATGACATGGCTTACTTAACCTGAAGGTTTCAGAAAATGGCTTGAAGAAATGGATGTATACCAAATAGGGGCAGCTCCAGCAAGCCAAAGAATTATGACCTGTGTCATAAGTGTGGAAAGCCAGGGCATTTCATCAAAGATTACCCTCTCCTGAAGAAAGAACACTTCAAACACAACTCTAACAAAGCAGTCAAGAGGAACCCGGTTCCTGATAAATGCTTCAAAAGAAAGAACGCCGCTGACAATGTTGTGAAACAAGCTCTTGCAGCATGGGGAGACTCTTCCAGCAAGTCTGAAGAAGAAGATAATGAAGGTGACAACTCAATGATGGCAGTTGAAAGTGAAGCAAATGAGTATGACTCAATATTTGCTTTGATGGCTCAATCAGATGATGATGAAGATGATGACAATGATGAGGTAAATTTTCGGGATGTTCAGAGAAATATAAAGTCCTACTCTCCTAAAAAAACTCATGTCATTAGCTAATGTGTTAATTGATGCTTACCATAGTCTTGTAAATGATAAGGATGCCTTAACTATGGAGTTAGGAGATGCTGAGCAAACTAGAGATAACTTGGTAGTTTGTGTGGTTGATTTGAAGGAAACTATAGATAATCTGGAAACTGAAAAGAAGGTTCTAACTGAGAAAATCACTAGTGTAGAACACGAAAGAGATGATCTGATGGTAGTAGTAGTTGACCTAAAAGAAACCATTGAGAATTTCAGTAAAGAAAAGGATGCCTTAGTGGAGAAAGTGGTTGTTATTGAGCAGGAGAGAGATGACCTCTTAGTGGTAATTGTAGACTTAAAGGAAACAATAGAGGAACTCAAAGCTGAGTGTAAGCCTGGAAATTTTGAAAAAGGAAACGAAGTAGCTAGTGAGCCACACATTAAGCTTGAAAATGAGTTAAATACCGTAAAAACTAGTTTGTGTGCTGAACTTGAGAAAAATAAACAGCTTCAAGCATAATTGGAAAGAGTAAAAAATGATCTTGAGAAGTCTCTTAAGTGGACCTGGTCCTCGGATGCTATTACTGCCATGTACATTAACAATAGTGGAAACAAGCAGGGAATAGGGTTTCAAAGGGAGAGAACTCCTTATAATCCTCATAGAAAGTATGTCACTGTACCTGATAACTGGTTGTGCACCTATTATGGGAACAATGGACATTTCAAAGAAAATTGTCAAGCCAGGGTTCAGTCTCTTTAGAAGAACAAAGTTTTTACTAAAAGAGTAACTGCTAAAGAGAACCAGGTGCCACCCATAAAAAGCGCATGTTACCCGCATGGAGTAGAAGAGAACTTATTCATCCTCTTGTTTATTACAAGGGACCTAAACTTGCTTGGGTTCCTAAATCTAACCTGTGATTTCCTTGTGCAGGGAACGGTGAAAGGAAGCAGTCAACAATGGTTCATGGACAGTGGATGCTCAAAGCATATTACTGGGAATACCATGGACTTTCTTTCACTAAAAGCTCTACAAGGAGGAATGTATCCTTTGAAAATGGGAAAAAGGGGTACATTCTTGGTGTTGGAAAAATTAGAAAGTCACTCACTCACTCAATTGAGAATGTGTACTATGTCAATGGCCTTAAGTACAATCTCTTGAGTGTCTCTCAGATATGTGATAAAGGAAACAAAGTAGAGTTCTTGTCCAAAATATGCACAGTTACAAATCTAGTAACTGGTAAGTGGTACTTGTGGCCAAAAGATACAAGAATATCTACGTTGCTGATTTTGAGTCATTACAAAGGGGTGATCTGAGTTGCTTGAAAGCAATTGATGATGATGCTGAACTGTGGCACAGAAGACTGGGGCATGCAAGCTTCTCTCTACTGAATAAGCTGGTTCAGAAGGACTTGGTTTGTGGTCTGCCCAAGTTAAAGTTCAAAGAGCACAAAGTTTGTGATGCCTGCGCTAGAGGGAAGCATGTGAAATCCTCATTCAAGACAAAGAAGGATGTCAGCACCTCAAAACCATTTGATCTCCTTCATATGGATCTATGTGGTCCTATAAGAGTGCAAAGCATGGGAGGAAAAAGATATATCTTTGTGATAGTGGATGACTACTCCAGATTCACTTGGACTCTGTTCCTTAGAAAAAAAGATGAGACCTTTGAAGTTTTTGTAGCCTTTGTGAAGATGGAATTAAGAGTAGCATGCATTAGATCAGATCATGGAACAAAATTTGACAATGCTAAGTTTGATAAATTCTGCAACAAGAATGGCATTACTCACAACTTCTCAGCCCTAAGAACTCCACAGCAAAATGGAGTTGTGGAAAGGAAGAACAGAACCCTTGAAGAAATGGCAAGAACAGTGTTGATCGATAGTGGGATTGCTAAGAACTTCTGGGCTGAAGCTATCAACACTGCCTGCTACCTGGTGAACCAGGTGCATTATCAGGTCTCTCTTGAACAAAACTCCCCATGAGTTGTTGAATGGAAGGAAGCCCAAGCTGACTCACTTAAGAATATTTGGGTGCAAATGTTATGTTTTCAACAATGGAAAGGATCAACTTGGAAAATTTGATACCAAAAGTGATGAAGGAATCTTTTTGGGATATTCTTCTCAAAGTAAAGCCTACAAGATATACAATAAGCGGACTCAGTGTATTGAGGAAAGTGTACACGTAATCTTTGATGAGTCCTACCTCTCCTGTGAGAAAAGTAACAAGGATGATTAAGATGGAAAGCCTCTTCTGGTTCTAGGTGAAGTCATTGATATGGCAAATGGAAAGACAGATATGATGAGTCAAGTGAAGGAAACAAGTGAAGACAATGCAGTCTATTCCTCATCAACCGGAAAAGAACCAGGTACCAGAATTACAACCACTGAAGCTGATGAAAGAGTGGTTGATGCAGTTCAAAGTACTCCACAAGTAGCAGAAAGAAGGATACAAGAGAACCAGTTAGGATTACCTAGTTCCTATACTAATGAAATTCAAGTGCCCAACTGGAAATACAAAAGCTCCCATCCTCTCGACAATATAATCACTCCTCTTGATTCAGGAGTCCAAACCAGATCAAAAGCCAAAAGTTCACTTGCCTTCTCTACCTTTCTTTCCCAAATAGAGCCCAAAAACATTAAAAAGCCTTAAAAGATGCAGAATGGATCATAGCCATGCAAGATGAGCTGCATCAATTTGAAAGGAACAAAGTGTAGCACCTGGTACCTAGACCCTCATATCGTACCATCATAGGAACCAGGTGGGTATTCAAGAACAAGCTTGATGAACATGGGAACACTAAAAGGAATAAGGCAAGGTTAGTTGTCCAGGGTTACAATCAGGAGGAAGGAATTGATTATGATAAGACTTTTGCTCTGGTTGCTCGTATTGAAGCTATCAGAATCCTCATTGCCTTTGCATCACATATGAAATTCACTATGTTCCAAATGGATGTCAAAAATACATTTCTGAATGGTTTCCTCAAAGAAGAAGTATATATAAAGCAACTTTGAGGTTTTGAATTTCATGAACACCTCGATCATGTGTTTAAATTGGACAAGGCACTGTATGGGTTAAAGCAGGATCCTCGAGCTTGGTATGAAAGGTTGTCAAAGTTTCTCTTAGAAAATGGTTTTACAAGAGGAAAAATTGACAACACTTTGTTTCTGAAGAAACGAGGGAGGAACTTGCTCATTGTTCAAGTATATGTTGATGATATCATTTTTGGGGCAACAACTGATTCACTATGTGAGGAATTTGCAAAACTCATGGGAAGTGAGTTTGAGATGAGCATGATGGGTGAGTTGAATTTCTTCTTGGGTATTCAAGTGAAGCAGTCCACAAAGGGAAAATTCATCAGTCAGCAGAAATATATCAAGGAGCTTCTGAAGAGGTTTGATATGGAAGCATCAAAAGTGATTGACACTCCCATTGCCACTACTACTAGACTGGACATGGATGAATCTGGCTCTCCTGTAAAGCAAACCATATATAGAGGTATTATTGGGTCTCTTCTCTATCTCACTGCCAATAGGCCAAATATTGTCTTCAGTGTGGGGATATGTGAAAGATTCAGTCAAATCCCAAGGAATCTCATCTGAAGGCCGCCAAAAGAATTCTGAGATATTTTAAGGGAACACGGGAATTAGTTCTGTACTACTCTTCAGGTGACAATTTTAATCTTATTGAGTATGCTGATGTTGATTATGCAGGTTATCTAGTGGACAGGAAAAGCACATCTGGAATGGCTCACTTCCTAGGATTATGTCCATTTTATGGGGCACAAGGAAGCAAAACTCAATAGCTCTTTCAACAGCTGAAGTAGAATATGTTGTTGCAGCTTTATGTTGTGCTCAACTCCTATGAATCAAACAACAATTGGAGGATTTTGGTGTATATACTGACTGTGTGCCTCTTCTATGTGACAACACCAGTGCACTCAACAGGGCCAAGAACCCGGTCCAGCATAAAAGAACCAAGCACATTGTGAGACATCATTTTCTCAGAGACAATGTGGAGAAGGGACTTATCTGCATGAAGTTCTGTAATACAGAAGACCAAATTGTAGATATCTTTACCAAAGCACTATGCAGAGAACACTTTGAGAAAAACAGGCCGGCATTGGGGCTAATAAAGCCTAATTGAGAATCTGATTCCTACTATATGGCTATGAAAATCACATTCAGGTAAAATTAGCTAAAGTATTTTTCGGCCAAATCTAACTCACTTCAATACCGTTGCAGGTAGACATGCATGATGATTATAGAAGCTGCAGAAGCACTATATGAGCAGTAAAAGAGGGATGAGAATTTTTGAAAGACTGGTCAAGAACCTGGTTCTTGTACTACAGGTTAGTAGTCTTGTGTTTTTCTCAAACATATCTCAAAAAAATTGAGTGCCACATCATCAATTTTTCAGACCCTGTATGTCACGTCTTTTCGTTCAAATCCCTTTACCTCCCTCTAAAACGGTTGCATCTTCCCAAAAAATCTACCGCCGTTTCAGAACTTGTTTCTCTCTCCCTCATAATTGCATTCTTCCTCTTTAAAACCTTCTCATCTTCAAACCTTGAACGATCATCTCACTTTCTCAGCCTCTCCAGAACTTTCAAACTAATCATCCGCCATGGCTGAAAATCAAACAACCCTTCCCACCATTGAAGAGAAAACCCTTAACTCCTCCGTTCCTAGTGAAACACCTCTCAACATTCCCCTTTCCACCACTGTTGAAGTTGAAGCACCTAAACCTGATTCTCCTTCACCCTCTATCTTACTCACCACTCCCTTAGATCCTTCTCTCCCTCTAAGTGTTGAGAACTCAAAAACCCTAAACTCGATAGTATCTCGTCTCTGTCGCCTGCGATTCTCAAAGAACAAAGCAAATATGAAGAAAAGAGTGAGACTCCATAGGTAGAAAAGGTTTCTAAGGACAGTGTTGATCAGTCTACAGGTACTCTCGTCTCGGATATTGTTGCTCCCATGGAATCTCAAGAATGAGAGGCCATAGAAAACATGTTGGCCATCTCTGCTAAAGAACTAGTGAATAAGGAAACCTCTACTATGCCTGAGTCTCAGGGGGAAGAGACTCAGTCGTTGGTGGGGGAAGGAACAATGGTGCTCTTTGAACAACCTGCACCCGAAGAGACTACTGGGACCCCTCTTGAAGGACCTGGCCCCTCTTCTAAGGAAACATGTCAGGAATCTTCTTCCCATGTCAGTTTCGACCCTGCTCCTTCTCCTCACTTTGATGCTAACCTTTGGAAATAATGGCTCATACTATGAGGTCCAGTGATGAAGAAGATCAAGATAATGTTGCTCTGAGTGCATTCATCGCCAAAAGGAGGCTAGTAGCCACTCCTAAGCTCTCTCTTAAGCGACCTGCTACAAGGTGACAATATAAAGCAAGTGGTGGTTGAAGAGTCAATGTCTGATGATGATGATATTCTAGTGAAATTGAGTGGAAAGGGTAAGTCTTGTGGAAAGTCTGGTAAAAGAAAATTGGAGAATGTGAAGGAACCCGGTTCTGTGAAGAGAGTCAAAAGTGGAAGTGTGTCTGGTAAAGAGAGGTTGAGGTACCAAAAAGTACTATGGGGTCGCACTTTTGACCCAGAAATATCTGAGATGGCTGGTATGAGACAAATATTCGAGATGGTCGAATTTCAATAGCGGGGACATCTGTTCAAAATGGATGTGCCCAAGGTTTATGAGGATGAGGTCCAAAGTTTCTATGCTGACCTCTTCACTATTGAATCGGACCATATATGTGCACTGGTAAATGGAGTTGACATTGTTATGGACTCTGCTCTGCTAGGAGACATACTTAAAGTTCATGTTGACGGTATGTCTTCTGTTAAGGATATCTGTGGCTTAAACTTTAGGCATGTCATAGTTAAGGAGGGAGCAGTTTAGCGAGGGGAACGGGTGCATAAGAAAGCCTTGCTTCCTATTTATCAGCTCCTGTTTGAGTTGGTGAACAAGGTCCTACTACCTCGCGCTGAAAGGAGGTCTATCATATCCAAGTCTGATCTGTATCTGATGGAAGCACTGGATAGATTCCGAGTTATTAATCTGCCAGCTATAATGATTGAGCATATGCAAAAGGTGGCAACATTCAAAGATGGAAATCATGGTCTCCCCTATGGATTTATTCTCACGCATGTCTTCAAATTCTTTGATGTGCCCTTGGGACAGCCCAAGATGGGGATCAAGAAGCAGACCTTCTCGGAAACTACTCTAGAGGAATGCGAATGTGTTGAAAAGGTAGAGGGGTAGGAAGTACTTCGACAATCTTACATCTTATCAATGCTCAGAACAGTGCTACTGAGGAGATCAGGAGGTTGAAGGCAAGGAATGTCATTCTAGAGACTCAGCTAAGTCAGGCTCAAGAGGCACCAGGGTCCTCCAGTTCATCAAGTGCAGAGGTTGCTCATCTGACCAAAGAAAATGCTGATCTCAAGCAACAGGTTGAGAACCTGAGGGAGAAACTGCTCGCAGAGCAAATGTCTTTAAATGCTCGGATTGATCTCGTTCTCAACACTCTTACTGCCGCTTCTAAGCCCCTTCCTCTAGTGTCCCCTAGGCTAATCCCCTAGTGACCAGTGACCAGTTTCCAGTTTATCTCTTTTGTTGTGATGACTATGTGGTAGTTGTTTTTTTTGTGTGGTATGGATGAACCACTTGTATTGCTCCCGCTGTTAACAGTCCAAATCTGTCTTTGCTGTAATGGCAAATTAATGCAGACTCTCCTCTTTTACTGTAAATGCTTATGTTTCTCTGCTTCTCTTTTCTATCATATTGTGTGCACATATGTGACATGAGTTAGCTAGGTTAGACTTCTTTATGCTGATTACTTGCTTGTGTATTTTTAATAATGCCAAAAGAGGGAAAAAGAATATGATAAATTGAAGCAGGGGGATCTGATTAGGCGGGAAGCACAAAGTCAGGGGGAACTTGTGAAGTTCCTGGTACTTTATCTGGTTTTTGTTGCTCTAAGCATGATTGTCAATTTCTAAGTTTGTCATTATCAAAAAGGGAAAATTGATGGGTTTACAGTACCTTAGCTTTATGTTTTGATGATCTAACAAATGTACTGTCAAAGAACCAGATAAGGGATCTGACACACTTGGTACACAACTCAATCAATGGACTCAAGCTAATGCGAGTTGTTATGGCTTCAGAAGATAAAGAATCAACACAAGGACCTGATCCCCTTAGGTTTCCCTAATAGTTATACGAAGTCAACTGTCTACAGCTGAAAAGTGATTACCTGTACTGTACACGCAAACAGTGCAGCACAGTACAACAGTCACTCCCCATTGACCAACCAAGTGATTACATCATTCAAGTGATGTCATCCAAGTTGTATTAACAAAGAACATTATAACAAAACATCATTTGAACACTTGAGAAATTATTCAAGCACTCCAAGCATTCAATTCTCAAGTGCATCAAGAACAAAGTACAACCACCATCACCATACTCAACCACCACCACGCCACCATCATCCTCAATCATAGCTGCCACCATTATCGACCATCACCACCCACTATCCCCACCATTCTGACCACCATCATTCTCACCCACAATTAACACTCATCCACCTCAACTACCACAACTGACCACCCCCATCACCATGAATAACCACAACCGGCACTGCCCATCATTATAACCTACCACTACCCACCCACCCACCTTCCTCAGTCACAACTACTATCATCATCCGCCATTGTTAATTATCACCACCCACCATCACCATCCTCAATCATAATCGCCACCACTACCAATCACTACTAGCATGAACCACCACCATCAACCAAAACTATCACCAACCACCGCCTCTAGTCGGCATTCACCCGTTAGCCATCACCACCAACAACTATTATATTTTTAAAAAAACTATATATTTTATTGATAAAATATTAGATTAGTTAGTATTTCATTTGAATTTTATGTTTATTAATTTTCAAATAAAGATAATTTTTATACATTCAGATGTTAAAACTCAAACTCTCTTAATTATTTAGTATTCATATCTTAATACACATCTTAATATATTCATATGTGAATCAGATTTAGATGTCTTAATCTTAATACATATCTTGATATTCAGATGTGTATCCAGATTCAGACGTCTTAATCTTAAAAAAAACAAATGAGGTGTCTGGAGATGTTGAAAGATTTAAAAATTTGAGTTTGAAAATAAACATTTTCGCAAAAACTAAAAAACTGATTTGCAAACGAAGAAGATTGAAAATTAAACAAATCCCCACTTGCTCTGTGTGTACTTGCTTATATGGTTTTTAGGCCTCATTTGTTTGCACTTAATGGAGGTCTGAATCTTAATTGTTTAGATCTCAAATATTAAGTGTGTTTGTTTTTAACGGCTGAATCTTAATTATTCAGATCTTAATTATTAAGTATTTTTTTTTACTTCACAACCACTTAATGGGTCTGAATAAGTCCGTATGATTAAGATCTATAATAGAGATTTAATTTCATTAAGATGCTATCATCAATATTCATTATTAAATTCCGTCATCGCCTACCATTATCGACTATTCTCATGCCACCTACTACTACCACCACCATCATCCTCAATCATAGCCGCCACCATTATCAACTACCACCACTCACTATCTCCACCATTCCCACCACTATCATTCTCAACCACAACCAATACGTATCTACCTCAACTACTACAATTGACCACCCTATCACCATCAACAACTATAGCCGGCACTGCCCATCGTTATAAACTACCACCACCTACCACCGCCTTCCTCAATCACAAATAACACCACCACCCGCTATTATTAAATATCACCACTCATCACCACCATCCTCAATTATAAATCACCACCACTACCAATCACCACTAGCTACTATCCTAAACCACCATCATCAACCCAAACTATCACCAACCACCGCCTATATTCGGCATTCACAAGCACTATCGTTAGCCATCACCACCAGTAACTATCATATTTTTAAAAACTATATATTTTATCGCTAGAATATTAGATTAAAAAGTATTTCATTTGAATTTTATGTTTATTAATTTTCAAATAAAGATAAACTTTATACATTCCAATATTAAAAATCAAATAGTCTTAATCATTTAGTATTCATATCTTAATACACATCTTAATATTCAGATGTGTATTCAGATTTAAATGTCTTAATCTTAATACACATTTTGATATTCAGATGTGTATTCATATTTGTCTTGAGACATTTTTTTAGAAAAATAATCGAGAACATAACAGAATTTCTATGAGAAAATAACTAGTCAAATATTTTTCTTCAACAACCCATATTTTTTCAAATAATTTCTCCAAAAAAAATTCCAAATGAAGTTTACAGTTCAATTTCTTATGGAGTATCACTATTAGGACTTGAAACATTTTTTGTCAACCAAAAAGTTGATTACATGGTCAGAAGTCCAATTGATTGCCTTTGGAAAAAAAGAAGAAGGAACATTCTCGGTCTATGGAGTAATAAGAGCTCTGCGAATCAAATCATATAAATGTAACATTATATATTTTGTTGTTCTAATTTAAAAAAATAAATAAATTGAGTTGAGTCTAAAGAAAAGCAAAGAAAATTAAAGAGTCAACAGCTCAACAAAAAATTTACAGGGATGAAAAGAGAAATAAAGCCATTGGACAACATTGCTATAGTATTTCATCGATCATAATACCTGTTCAACATAAGAATTATACTTTTTCAGACACAAATATTAAAGAAACAGAAGAAGATTTCAATAAACGAGCAGAGAAAGTGTTGATAGAGTGACAGAAATAGTACTACAATTACATATAGCAGGTCAAAAACAGTATAACTATATCCTTGGTTATTTTTAAGTGAGCATGTCTCTAGAGTCCAATGAGCAGGTAATGTAAAATGTTACTTTTGGTTGAATAATATTTTTCTTTTTACCAAAAGCTATGAAAAAACTAATAGTAGTCTATGATCAATTTTGAAGAACACAATAATGTCTAGATGTACTAGGGGTTAACAAACTATGTATGGTGACATAAATTAAACAGAATTGATTAATGAAGAACACAATGTAAGAAAAATAGTGTCTAGGTACACTAGGGGTTAACATACTAGATATAGTGACTCCCAAGTTGAACTCGTAAATGATATATGTACCAAATAATTAATAGGCGAAATTTATCATTCTTTTATAACAATATTTATTCACTTAAACATGGTTAATCGACATATACACTAAATAAAAATTTTAAAAGTAAAAGTTCTTAATATCGATTGACTTTATTTTGATATGATAATATGAGTTGAGCTTAGAAAAAACTCATATGGCTAATCCAACTCATAATTATTACCATTAAGATATAGCTTCATACATCATTAATAAAGACTGTTCATAATAATATTTTATATTTTAACACAATCAACATGAGTCGAGAAAAGCCAATTAGAATTAATTGAGAAGTTCAAACGCATTGTGATCTAATTTTGGACCTCGTCCACTGACTAGATTTTTATCTCATAGCTTACTGTTTTTAAAAGTCGACGAGGAAATAGTGACAAATTCGATTTGTATTGTCTGATTCCATTAGACTAATGTTGTTGTCATTGCAATAAAATGCTAAAAAGGAGAATATCGTAATTGTTATAAAATATAGCCCAAAATAAAAATATAGAACAAGCAAAACAAACTAAGAGATATAGATAGAAAAAGAGGAAGAGAGATTCTTATTTCTTTTTCAATTGTGTGTATTTTCCTATCTATTACAAGGCCTTTATATAGGCATAAAAAGTGAAGAAAATATGTCATGGAATATGTCATTGAACATACGAAATATGTCATTGAATATGCCATTAAGCATTTGAGATGAAGATCATGGAAGAAGAGCAGACATCCACCATAATGTGATATTTATCATAACACTCCCCCTTGAATGTCCAAAGATAATGTGCCGCGTTAAAACCTTATTAGGAAAAAAAAAACTCTATGAAAAAAAATCCTAATGAAGGAAAAAGAGTACACATGTTTAGAAATACGCCTTTTGGTTGCCTCGTTAAAAACCTTGCAAGGAAAACCCAGTGGGACAAAACCTTGTAAGGGAAAAAGAGTACAACGCGTATTAACTCCCCCTGATGAGAGCATCAACTCACATGCTTGAGTCTTCGCATCCCAATTTTGTACACCAGTTTCTTGAAGGTTGATGTTGGTAGAGATTTGGTGAACAAGTCAGCCATATTATCACTTGAACAAATTTGTTGCACATTAATATCACCATTCTTTTGAAGATCATGTGTAAAAAATAACTTTGGGGAAATGTGCTTTGTCCTATCTCCTTTTATGAATCCTCCCTTCAATTGGGCTATGCATGTTGTATTGTCTTCATACAAAATTGTGGGTAGTTTTTCACACTTCAAACCACATTTGTCTCGGATAAGATGTATTATAGACCTCAACCAAATACATTGTCGACTTGCTTCATGAATAACAATTATCTCAGCATGATTAGAAGAAGTAGCTACGATTGATTGCTTAGTCAATCGCCAAGATATGGCAGTGCCACCACATGTAAACACATAATATGTTTGAGACGAGCCTTATGCGGGTCAGATAAATACTCAGCATCGGCATAACCAACAAGATCGGGATTGCAATCATTTCCATAAAATAAGCCCATATCGGTAGTCCCTTTTAGATATCGCAATATGTGTTTGATCCCATTCCAGTGTCTCCTTGTAGGAGCAGAGCTATATCTTGCTAAGACATTAACCGAAAAAGTTATGTCAGGCCTTGTAGTGTTAGCAAGATACATTAGTGCACCAATTGCACTAAGATATGGTACTTCAGGACCAAGAAGCTCTTCATTCTTTTCTTGAGGTCGAAACGGGTCCTTATTCACATCAAGTGAACGAACAATCATCGGAGTACTTAATGGATGTGCTCCATCCATGTAAAACCGTTTCAATACCTTTTTAATGTAGGCAGATTGATGAACAAAAATCTCATTTGTCAAATGTTCAATTTGTAAACCGAGACATAATTTTGTCTTTCCGAAATCTTTCATCTCGAATTCCTTCTTTAAATAATCAGTTGCCTTTTGGAGTTCTGTAGGAGTTCCAATAAGGTTTATGTCATCAACCTATACGGCAAGTACAACAAACTCCGATGTTGTTTTTTTTATAAAAACACATGGACAAATGACATCATTTATATAACCCTCTTTTAATAAATACTCACTAAGACGGTTATACCACATTCTTCCTGATTGCTTTAGACCATACAAAGATCTTTGCAATTTGATTGAAAATGTTTCCCGGGAATTTCAATTTTGTGCGTTAGGCATTTTAAATCCCTCGAGAATTTTCATGTATATCTCATTATCAAGTGAGCCGTAAAGGTAGGCTATAACTACATCCATTAAATGCATGTCAAGCTTTTTATGGACAACAAAACTAATGAGATAACGGAATGTTATAGCATCTATAACAGGAGAATATGTCTCTTCATAATCGATACCAGGCCTTTGTGAAAATCCTTGTGCAACAAGGCGTGCCTTATATCTTTGTACCTCATTTTTCTCATTCCTTTTGCGTACAAAGACCCATTTGTAGCCAACAGACTTAACACCATTAGGTGTTTGGACTACAGGCCCAAAAACTTCACGTTTTGCAATGAACTTAACTCTAATTGGATTGCTTCTTGCCATTTTGGCCAATCAAGTATTTGTCGACATTCTCCAATAGATTGAGGTTCAAGATCCTCACTTTCTTGCATAATGCTAGATGCAACATTATATGCAAAGATGTAATCTACCACTATATCCATTCGATTCAAATTTGTCTCAATATCGATTGGATTTATTGATAGTTCCTTATTTTCTTGAGTCTCAAGCTCATTGATTTCCTCATGAATCTCAGGATTGATTAAATCGTGAATTTCTTTATGAGACTCTTTCGTAGTGTCATCTTGATCATTTGTTTTTCTTTTTCTAGGATTTCGATCCTTAGAACCTAATGGTCTGCCACGTTTTAGGCGTGCTTTTGACTCATTAGCTATGACACTAGAAGATTGTCCAATAGGGACATCAATACGGATTGGAACATTCTCTGCAGGGATATGTGATTTTGTTATCCTTTTCAAATCCGTAAATGCATCTGGCATTTGATTTGCTATTTTCTGCAAATGGATAATCTTTTGCACCTCTGTGTCACAAATAGATGCACGTGGATCAAGATGAGACAATGATGTATTTTTCCACAAAATTTCACGTTTTGTTTCACTAATTTCTCCTCCTAATTTTGGGAAAAATGCCTCATCGAATCGACAATCTGCAAAACGAGCAGTGAACAAATCTCCCGTTAATGTTTCAAGGTAACGAATAATGGAGGGTGATTCAAACCCAACATATATTCCTAACCTTCTTTGGGGACCCATCTTGGTGCGATATGGGGGTGCTACAGGCACATATACAGCGCATCCAAAAATCCTTAGATGAGATATATTAGTTTCATGACCCAAAACTAATTGCAACGGAGAATATTTGTGATAATTTGTCTGTCTGAGACGAATTAGCATTGCTGCATGTAAAATGGCGTGACCCCAAACAGAAGTGGGCAACTTCGTTTTCATGAGTAACGGTCTTGCTATCAATTGCACACGTTTAATTAAAGACTCTGCAAGGCCATTTTGAGTGTGAACATGAGCTACATGATGTTCCACTTTTATTCCAATTGATAAGCAATAATTATTAAATGCTTGGGATGAAAACTCAGCAGCATTATTAAGTCTAATAGACTTAAATGGATTATCGGGAAATTGTGCCCGTAATCGGATTATTTGTGCCATTAATTTTGCAAACGCGAGGTTGCGAGATGACAATAGGCATACATGAGACCATCTAGAGGATGCATCTATTAAGACCATAAAATATCTAAACGACCCACTAGGTGGGTGAATAGGTCCACAAATGTCCCCTTGTATACGTTCTAAAAACGCAGGGGACTCAATCCCAACCTTTGTTGGTGATGGTCTTATAATTAACTTGCCTTGATAACAAGAAGTGCAAGAAAATTCATTATTTTAAAGAATTTTCAAATTCTTTAATGGATGCCCATTTGAGTTTTCTATGATTCGTCTCATCATAATTGATCCAGGATGGCCCAATCGATCATGCCAAAGTTCAAAAGTATTGTAAGCAGTAACCTTTTGGTTTAAGGTAGAATATGCCTCAATTGCACTAATTTTTATCCAATACAGGCCACAAGATAAAGATGGGAACTTCTCAATAATTCTTTTCTGGCCAGAGACATTCTTGATAACGATGAGATATTCCATATTATTCTCATCTATTGTCTCAATATGAAATCCATTTTTGCGGATATCTTTAAAACTCAACAAGTTCCTCTTGGACTTGGAGGAGAACATTGCATTCTCAATGATAATTATTGTTCCCATAGGCAGAGTTATAGTAGCTCTTCCAGAGCCTTCAATTAGATTACTACTACCAGAAATTGTAGTAATATCTGCCTTACACATACTTAAATGAGAGAAATATTTCTTCTCTTTGAATATTGTATGTGTCGTACATGAATCAATTAAGCAAATATTTTTATAATTGAACTTTGATCCAAGTTTGCTTTGAAAGATATCCATATTTGCTTCCCATAGTTTGACATACAAAAGAAGTATATGAATAAATATTAGTATTTTTAGAGAAAAATGGAAAAGAAATAAAGTTAAACCAATAATTCAATAGTAGCCTTTAATGCATTTTCTGGCAAATTCTAATTATTATACAAATAATTACGCAAAAAATAATACAAGTACACATATGACTAATACAACTACAACAAATTTATTTACAAGTATAAATTATTTGCATTTTCCTACACATTGTATGAAACATAATTGATCCGTGTAAGAAAAGAACATACTCATAAAAAAAATTGAGGGTGAAGTAACAAAAGTTGTTCCAGGGTGCTTGTAAACCTTTTCTTAAAGAGAATTAAAGCAATGTATAGGAAAGTTAAAATCGTTAAAAGATCACTGAGAGTAGAATACTAATTAATAGGATATTACTCATTGTTTGTGAAATTTATAAAATTTCGGAAATAAAAATATTCTTAAGAACTACATAAGAAGAATTATAGAGTGCAATAAAAGTTACGAGATGTTTATTCATTACATACTACGAATAGAAAAGCATAAAAATTAAATTGCTCAATCATCTCTAACCACAGATCCATCACCGATCAAGTGGTTTATTTTTTCATCAGGGTGCTCAAAAAAATCTGCCACATCCAAGTGGGTGATGTCAAATTCATTATCATAGACAAGATTGGCTTCAGAGCCTTTATTCTTCAGAGATGCTTGATAAAGCTCAACCAAATATTTTGGTATGCGACAAATTTTTGCCCAATGCCCTTTTCCACCGCAACGATAGCATTTAGTTTTTGAACCCTCTGCATTTCGCTTCTCATCTTTACCTTTTCATTTTTGGAAGTTATTTTTCGGTGGAGGATGATTAACACCAGGAAAATTTCTTCCTTGGACATGACCACGACCGCGACCGCGACCACGAATATGGCCACGACCTTTTCCACGATTAGTATAATGGGAATACACCTCATCCTCTTTAGGCAATGGTGTAGACCCAGTGGGTCGATTTTCATGATTTCTCATAAGCAATTCATTGTTTCGTTCAGCCACAAGTAGAAGAGAAATCAACTGAGAGTACTTTGTGAAGCCTTTCTCTCGGTACTGCTGTTGTAAGACCATATTGGAAGCATGAAACGTTGTAAACGTTTTTTCAAGCATATCATAGTCACTGATATTATCTCCACAGAGTTTCAATTTGGAAGTAATTCTAAACATAGCAGAATTATATTCAGAAACAGACTTAAAGTCTTGGAGCCTAAGATGAGCCCAATCATATCGTGCTTGTGGAAGAGTGACCAACTTTAAGTTGTCATATCTTTCCTTTAAACCATTCCACAAAACAAATGGATCTTTCACTGTGAGATATTCAATTTTCAACCCTTCATCAAGGTGATGGCGCAAGAAAATCAAGGCCTTAGCACAGTCTTGTGTAGATGCTTTATCTTTATCTTTAATGTCGTCTCCAAGACCCATTGCATCTAAATGGATTTCAGCATCCAATACCCATGTCATATAGTTCTTGCCCGAAATTTCAAGGGCAACGAACTTTCTTTTCATAATATCAGACATTTAAAAAAATACAAATTTGAGAAAAATTATACCTTAATTTTCTCAAAGATCTTCTTGAGATGGTAGAGCCTCGTGCTGATAACGTGTTATAAAATATAACCCAAAATAACAATATAGAACAAGCAAAACAAACTAAGAGATATAGATAGAAAGAGAGGAAGAGAGATTCTTATTTCTTCTTCAATAGTGTGTATTTTCCTATCTATTACAAGGCCTTTATATAGGCATAAAAGGTGAAGAAAATATGTCATGGAATATGTCATTGAACATACAAAATATGTCATTGAATATATCATTAAGCATTTGAGATGAAGATCATGGAAGAAGAGTAGACATCCACCATAATGTGATATTTATCGTAACAGTAATGCATATCTAAAGGACCAATTTTAATTGTTTTCTTAGGAGTTACAGTACATATAATTGCAATTTCATCTTACCCAATTTGATTAAAAATAATCTTACACCTTTTTTTGGCAATATTGTGTTTTGGACTGTTTTTCAAATTCGAAAATACAGCTGAAAGTACAAAAATGATCATTAGAGGTCAAAAGATGACTATTAAATGTCAAAATTTCCCTAAAAAAATGTTATTCAAACATACGAGCTTTGGAGAAAACGTTTCGTCCAAAAATTGTTCCTTTTTCTCCTCATGCAAAACTTATTCTAAGAAGTCGTCCAAAAGTCACTTATAAGGGTTGTTTGATTATTGAAATTAGAAAACTAATTCCGTCATAGAATTTGAGATTACCTTTTAATATTTAGTTAGATTTTTCACTTTTCGTATTGCTAAGATTACTTTATACTACAATTATAAAAGTATTTTTTACATGATTGAACATGAAACTCTAACATCGAAATTGGCAATCCTTTAGATAGATCACCTAAAACTAAAACACCAAAATATTCCTTCACTACCTTCATTTTTCTTATCTACTTTTAAAATTAGGATAAATTTGTAAAGAAAACTTTACTCAACTTAAAATTAAATATCTATTTTCCATAATTATGTAATATATTTTATTTCTCAATAATTCGCTCAGGTAGTATATGCTTAATAGTTCTAGCTATAAGAAATATAATAAGAGATAAGAACTTTCAAATAGAGAGGGAATGAACCCATGCGAATGAGTGGGGACAGCACTCTACTAGATCAGATCACAAATCACAATGTAGTAAAATATATAGCTAGGACCAGTACCAGGACCAGGACTACTAAAATGAAGTTAAATTTATTAATTTAGAAATTATAGTCTTAGCTAGCGTTTGAGCATAGATTTCCAAATTTGTTTTGAAAAATCTGATTTGGATGAAGTTTGGTTTGAAGATGAAAAAGTGATGGGACATCGGTCTTCAAAATATATTTCACTTTTTTTTTGAAAAAACATAAGACATATCTTATACCCACAAGTTCTAAAAACTATTACAAATACCCAACAATACCTTCATCAATAACATTCATTATATTATCGCATACCATAGTCCTGAACATAAATAAATTTGGTACAAAATTATCATTTTTATAATAAAATACATAATACACTATCAAATGACCGAGAAGACGAAATATTATTATTACAAAATAATAAATGGTGGACTCTTTTATAAAATACAAAAGTTTGGGACAATTTTTTAAAAAATATAATAGTTTTGAGCTTGTTTTGAGATTTGGGTTTTGGGTTTTGGGAATTTGCCAAAATATGGATAAAATTTATGAACAAATATGTATTTGCTAAAAAAAAATCCAAATATATTTTGGCAAAATCTATGACCAAACGGCCCTTAGAATTATAAAATTTACATTATAATTTCGATATTTTTTGTCTACGAACCAAACCAGCTGAAATGTAATGTTAAAATTTCACAATCATCTTTTCCTTTATTAAACGGTTACCACTCTTTGGAAGAAAAAAAGAAAAAAGGTCACTCCACTCAAAAAAAGAAAAAGAAAAAAGGAAAATAGAGAAACAAAGTTCCCAGAAAAAAAAGTAAAAAAGAAGAGTCTTTTGTTCTCCTCTCCCTCGCTTTTTTTTCTTTCCTTTTTCATCTAAACATCACAGGCCATTAAATCCAACTTTTAGCCTTTTAGCCCTCCCTACCCACCGCTTCCGCCACCCCCCGGGAAAACTTCTTCCGCCGCCATCCAAGAAGTTTCCCGGGTCGCCGTTTGCCCCATATTGCTATTTCCCTCTTTCCACTTTCGCGGATTTCTGGATATAATATTACTCTGAAATTGCATTATATAATACCTTTTTTGAATTTGAGCTCTTGAAATTGTCAATGATGACTCTTCTCTTCCTCTCCTACTTTACTCTCAGGTATTAATTATTTCTTGTTCTTTGATATAAAAGTTTCCGTTTTTAATGCTCTTTTCAATTATAATTTCATATATGTTCAGACCCATTTGATTCCTTTACTAAATAGTTTCTCTTTTTAAGGCAAATTAGGTGTTTTCTTATTTAGAGATTCCTTTTTAATTAGAATGTATTTTTTAACCCTATTCCTAGTTCTTTTTCTATGTTATTTTTCAGATTTTTGTGGATGTTATAGAATATGTAAATTGACCCATGTTTCTATATGTGAACCTGTCTTTAGTTTTCTTGGCTTTTGGGGTTTCAGTTGATCTAAATGAGGTTTTTTCTAATATTAAAGTTAGAAACTTTTGGGGTTTCAGTGGACCTAATTGAGGATTTATTTTTGAAGTTTTAACACAAGGAGTGGTTATTTTTGGAATTGCAGATAGTTGTTGTGGTTATTAGGGGAGATGGAAGAAACAGGGCAGCTTAAACGAGCTTTTATAGATGCTACGGCTGGTGCAATTTCTGGCGGTATATCTAGGACTGTGACGTCGCCTCTTGATGTTATTAAAATCAGATTCCAGGTAACACATTTTTGTATCTGTAGTGAGTAGTGAGTAGTGAGGTACAGTAGTAGTAGCAGTTGTTGTTGCTATTGTGCTTTGCATTTTATACAAATATTGGTCATAACATAGTATTGCCTGATTGAATAATCAGTTTTATGATTAATGACCAACAGTGATAAAGGCTGAATGATTGTTCTTATTTTGTTATTAATTGGATATTTATTTTTAAGAACAAAGAGTAAGTGCTTTTGTCTATATTCATTGTTAAAATAAAATTCTAGGAGGGCAAATAGTTATATATTTGGTTTACTCATCAACTCTAGTCCTGTAGATTTACTCTTCATGCTCCATGAAAGGGACTACGATGTGCCCGAAGTTAGTCCAGTCCTATTAAGGATGGGATGAATGACTGTTATCCTTGTTTGTGATGCTTTGACTTCTCCTAAAGGCATGAAGAACAGTCACTTTAACTTTGCAAACTTTAGTTTCTTTACTTCAGAAATATGTGTGATTGCAGAAATAACCTTCTTTTCGCGGCCTTGGCATGGTCATTTTGTGAATCTTTTTTCTTGCCCTTTGATGATTTTGCATTCATGCGTCTCACTCAAACGTTTCACTTGTTAAGCAGTGAAACCCTCAATTAATTGATAAAACTCTCGCTCTCTCAAAATCAAATTCTTCCACACATTTCCACCGTAAACGGATAGTTAGTGCTGCAGTCTTTACGGCGCTGAATCCAGCTTTCTCGTGCTCCTTTGACAGTTTTTCTTTGCTGCTTCATCTTTGTTAGAGTTAGTTCATGTATAGTGTATGTTGTTTGTATAGTTCCCACATTGACAGAGAAGGCTTTAGGTATGTGTACACGCCCTATATAAATAGGGATAATGTAAGACAAATGTAGATACAGTAAAAAGGAATTTCTTTCTTCCCATATCTTTAATTCTCACAATCTTCATCAAACCTCTTTATTGGGTTAACATAAAAAATTGTCTTGCTTTTTCTCTGTATATCAAGTATGATTATACATCAAGAGATGATGTTTTTGATATATTGTAACCTTTTTACAGGTTCAACTGGAACCCACAACCCACTGGGCCTTGCTTACAACAAGAGCTGTATATGGCAATTCAAAATATACGGGGATGCTGCAAGCCAGTAAAGACATACTCAGAGAAGAAGGTTTTCCGGTATAGGGTCCTTTCATATTGGGGACTTTTAGGATTCTGGAAAATTATTTGATGCATGTAGCAATCCCAAAGTTTTTGACACTTGACATTGGTGTGCATTTGTTTTGCTAATTATGCTTCGTCAGATTAATTATCGTGCATTCAAATAAAGTGAATATATACTCTTTTTGTCGCCTGAAAAATATTTGTTCTTAAATAAACAATATCCATGCACTGTATGACTTCTTTTGAAAATTCCTTTTCACATCTTATATCCTCGAAAGTACAATACATGTTGCTCATGTCATTTTTTCTCCTCAGTTGATGAAACTTTTGTGGTGTTAGTAAAGGCCGTGAAAGTAATGGTGTGACATGGCTGTTTGTTTAATTTTTAGGTCAAGCGTGCAGCTCCGTCCTTCCTTAACAATTCTACGTTTCGCAATTTAAGGACATAAAAGCAAACTCGCACTAAATTCAAAAAAGAAAAGAAAAGAATCACCGGTGGCATTAACTGTTTCTGTTCTGTCCATGTTCTATGTTTATAGTGCTAATCCATGTTTGCCTCTGAAGATGGTTAACTTTTGATGTTTGGGTGTCCAACAACTATGCTACTTTTCTTATATTTAAGTTGTCTCCGTGTGACCTATAGGTCACGGGTTCAACCGTGAAAGCAATCACTACTGCTTGCATTAGGTTAGGCTATCTACATCACACCCCTTAGGGTGCGGCCCTTCCCCGTTCCCCGGACCCTGCGTTCACGCAGGATGCCTTGTGCACCGGCCTGCCATAATGTTGTTGTTTGTATTTGGGGAGGAGCTGTAAGAGCAATTCTACTTGTTAGTATTACTGATGTCTTAATGATTTGACGATGGTATCTTTTACAATGATGCATATTCTCAAATTTATTCTTTTTTCCTTGCTCACATGACAGGGATTTTGGCGGGGTAACGTTCCTGCTTTACTGATGGTTATGCCATATACTGCCATACAGTTTGCAGTGTTACACAAATTGAAAACTTTTGCTAGTGGCTCTTCAAAGTCAGGTCTGTATCATAATTTGACCTGCTTGGGTAGATTTGTTAAATTTTATGCTTCAGTTTCCCCCTTTCTCATATGTTACAAGCTGTACAACTTTTGCACCTTATGTGCTTCTAGCATCTGACTACAGACGAATTATATCGGGTGTAAGTTCAGTCCAGAAATCTGATTTACATATTAGCTGGTCAAAGATGCCTTTGAGTAACACTATTTTGTGCTTCCCTCAAGCAAGCGTCAACATCTGATGGATTGATTGTTTTTTATGATGCAGAGGATCACGTTAACTTGAGCCCTTATCTTTCTTATATCAGTGGAGCATTAGCAGGCTGTGCAGCTACTGTTGGTTCTTATCCGTTTGATCTCTTGAGAACCATTTTAGCTTCTCAAGGAGAGCCAAAGGTACGTGGCACTTATCTATGACATTTGAATATAATATAACCTTTTTTGCATGTGATGCAAACTGTGTACATACATGTGGAACCAGGCCTCTTGCTATTCAAATCATTTTTGTGTTGGGTAAATTGGACAAACTAAGAAAGGGATAAGCTTAACAAACTCAGCTTCACCTTTAGTTATATGTAGTGTTTTTACTAAAATTATACATAGACGTAGTTGGTTGATTCATTGGTACTATCATTTCAGAGAAACAAGCAAATGAAAATCTAGTTGTGGTAGGTTAGTGTCGATTTTACATCTAGGGTCCTCGGGTGTTAAGTGATGCATGTGGGAGAAACTGCAAAAAGTTACTTTCCATCTGAATGCTTTTGATACAATTATGCGAATACACTGATATTGGACGATTGAGCATACAGAATCGGTTATGCAATAACTACTTAAATTTTAAAAGAATGCAGTGTCATTGTCTTCATTCTTCTCCCGTAGGCTCATTGTAATGATTCGAGCCTACTGATTACAAATTAACATGGTCTTTGTCCTACCTGAAGTAAGTATTGAATCTGCACTAAGGCAATGGTTGGTTGGGGAAATTCTTGTTTATTCATCATCTGATTCAAGTTAATGGGTCTGCCAGAACTGCATATGTAGATGATAGATGAAAAAAACAATGATCAGAAATTCATGTTAGTGATTTTTTAGAATGAAAAAGTCATGTGAGATTTGCTATACACTCTCTAATTCAGTTGGAGTACAGTATGACACTGTTTCTGCCTTCATCTTTCCTAGGCTTTGTGGAGCTTATGTGTTATGCTCACGCACAGGTTTATCCAAACATGAGGGCTGCATTTGTTGATATATTCAGGACTCGTGGCATTCGAGGACTGTATTCTGGATTGACACCTACTCTTGTTGAGATTATTCCTTATGCTGGTCTGCAATTTGGAACGTATGATACATTCAAACGCTGGTTGATGGTAAACCTCTTACCCTCTTCTAAAAAAATTCATGGAGTCTCTCACTTGCCATATTTGATACTGTTCACAATTGCTTGGGCAATACAGGATTGAAGTGGGTGTACACTGTATACTGCTCTGTTGGAGACACCTGTTCAAAATTCATAGAGGTCATTTATGTGCATAAGCTGTAAAATTATGAGAATATGTTTCTATCTGTAATACTAAATGCACAAGAGGTACTATGTCTTGAATTTTTTTCAAGATTTGATGTCCAAAAGTCAAGCTGGGTTTAGGTCAAAGCTATTTAATGCTAGATTTCAATATTTTTCATGATAAGATAGAAGAAACATTTAATGCTAGATTTCAATATTTTTCATGATAAGATAGAAGAAACAATAAAGTATAGGGAAAGTATTATGACGTAGAAGGTTTAAGTTCGTCTAGACGTGCATGTCTATCTAAAATTACATTTGACTGAAATCCAATTACCTTTGAAAAGTCAACTACACAAGTTTTAGTCATACCGCTCTGGAAATGATACTTCGAGAACTGTGGATTGGTTCAGAAAGAATGAACAAATTCCTTAAAGGGGTCAGAGAGAGGATATGTGCATTAGTCGTCAGTCGTCACAACAAGGTCTAAAAACCTAGAACCAGGAATTTTCAGATGGTCTAAAAACCTAGAAAGGAATCTGATGATTAGGGTGACTGATTATTTTCAGCCATGTCTTTTCAGATTATTTAACTCGACAAAGAACTTTAATCCCTAGTGGTTTTTACATTTTTCACTAATTCTGTTTTTCTTGAAAAAATTTGGCCTTCTAAACTCACTCCACTTTTCTGGAGATTCCTGAGACATGTAGTTATGTGTCAAAAGCTTATGCACATAGTTTCACGTAATAGTTATCTTTCATTTGATTACTAACGTCCTGTTTGTTGTACACAGAATATTCTTTTACAACCATTTCTTGCTCAAAAGAAATCATATTAGAAGGTTAAATGTAGCAATTGTTCACAATAGTTTTGCTCTCTCACAATATGGATTGACATTTGTAGGCCTGGAATCTTAGATCTTCTAATGCGATCCATGGTGATGAACATCTGTCAAGCTTCCAGCTTTTCATCTGTGGTTTAGCTGCTGGGACATGTGCAAAAGCTGTTTGTCATCCTCTCGATGTTGTTAAGAAGAGGTTCCAGGTAGATTTCGGTTTTCATTGATTCTCTTTTTTCATTTAATCCGAACACAGGAAAAACTTAGGGTTACTGCCGTTTTAAGGACAGCCTATACCGGTTTGCTTTTATCCCGAAGTAGGCTTCTGTGCTTTTTTGGTGTCTAACTAAAACGAGGAAAATACCCTGTTGTTTTCCCCTTTTAAACCAAACAATGATTGTTTTTGTTCTGCTGAAGTAGTGTCTGGTTTCCAGGAAAAAGGACAAAAAAAAAAAACAAAGGGTGGTTGTCCAAAAACAAAAAACAAAGGCCCTGGTTTAAACCATCTTTTATTTTTCTGACCGTTGCTTCAAAATAATAATAATAATAAAAAAGAAGCTTTCAGCTACTTGCAAGTACGTGTTGGAGCAGACAAAAATCTTTTATTAGTTCAGTTAATTTTTTTCTGCTATTCAACTGTTAGAATTAATTGTTCCAGAATATATTGTTTTCAAAGAAACCAACAAAACCTCTTCATCAAAAGAAACCAACAAAACCTGTTTCAAGTCCAAATGCCTGTCATAAACTGGCTGGAATTTTGGATACCAGGAGAAGATCCAGTTCCTTCAAATTTCTTTCTTCAAGCCAGTTGTCGTAAATTTAGAATCTTTCTATAAAAACCTTTTCAAATTGTCTTTGGCAACTTTTGGGACCGTTATCTAGCTATTGAACTTGGGACGTCTGGAATTCTATGCAAGATAAGCCTCCTCTTAGCTAGCTGTTGAACTTGGACCTCTAGTATTTGTATGCAAGATTGGTTATCAAAAAGTATTGTATGCAAGATAGACGCCTCCTCTTCTGCTTCATTCAGTTCATTCTCTAATCCGGCTTCTTTTTTCTGTGATCAATTCTTTTTCCCCTTTGGTATAAAAAAACCACAACAACAACGAACCCAGGGGTCTGGGAAGGGTAGTGTGTACGCAGACCTTACCCTATCTTATAAAGATAGGGAGACTGTTTCCGATAGGCCCTCGGCTCAAGGCACAATGGAGATAAGGCAACAAGTAGCAAACAATAGTAACAACAATACATTAAGGAACCTTTTCATTAAGGAACCCTTTGGTATCAATTGTTTAAATTTAACTTACACTCTTACTATTTCTGCACTCTGGAACCTTTTCATAAATATGACAAAAGTAATTATCTTCAAATGCAGATGTGTGCAATCTAGTAAATCGATTGCCATATTAAACTCGGGCCAAATCATTTATCTGTCTCTTGTTATCTGTGATCAATCTCTTTTTGTGTCCTTTAACATTGTTAAAAGGAAAAAGATGAGGAAGGAAATCATATGTAGTGAATGTTTATTGCTTGTGACAATAATTAAATGTTGAAACCATATATCTTGCAGATCGAAGGACTACAGAGGCATCCAAGATATGGAGCTCGACTTGAGCCTCGTGCCTACAGGAATATGTACGATGGCTTGCGTAGGATCTTGCTTGAGGAAGGTTGGGCTGGACTTTACAAAGGGATCGTCCCCTCAATTGTTAAAGCTGCACCTGCTGGTGCTGTAACATTTGTTGCTTATGAATATACGTCAGACTGGTTGGAGTCCATATTGATCTGAAGCTGCATAGCTCTTTTCTTACTTCCTCCTCGATAGTGGCGATAATTTTGAGTTTTTGTTGGTTTTTGGGTCATTCTTTTTCTCCATGTATCTTAAGAAGCCCCAACAGAAGTGAAAAATGGGGCAGTGTTTATATTGTTCAAATAGACCAACTAGTTTCAGGGCATAATTTACAGTTCTTGTAACAAAAGGGAATGTTATAGGTTTCATTCGGTTGGATGGCGTTATCTTGTCTCTACAAGACACTCAGCTCCTTTCTATAGTGATCACGCTTCTTTGTGTCTTTGGCAATATCAGAGGTTTCATGTAAGCTCTTGATTTTTTTTTAGCTTTTCTTTTTTCCTGTTTGTATCTTAACTGTTCCACTCAAGATTGCATTACCAATCAAATCTGTTTATTTTCCACGTTCATTGGACTGCAGTAACGTTTTGTAGAAACCAATTTGTCTTGTTGCATACGCTATAACTGGAGGATCCGTTGCGTGACATATCAAATGCATATTGTGCTTCAATTACAAAGCACAAGTGTATTGATTTTGGTAAAGCCCCACATCAATTGATTAAGCTGACTGCAAGAACGTTTAGTTAGATATTTGCAAGACCAAAGCAATTTCATCGAGCTGACTGCAAAATTAAGCATCTCGAATGTGAAGAACAAAAGGGTCCTCTTCTGGTACAATAAATATCATTAGGATCAATTTCTACAGTTATCATGGCAAATGCACTCATAATTCTCCAGGCTTATGCTTGTAGGTCATTATTACAACAGAAGAACTTACAGCTGCAAAATTGTGATAAAATTGATGCATAATGGAAACCACCTCTGGGGAAGTGGCAACTCTCTCATTACTTTGAACTATCCATCACTGGCTAAAAAATATGATAGACATCTCAAATGCTCCTCTTTTTACTTGTGTCCTCCGGAGGCAATGATACAAACTGCAGAATCCTCTGAACCTGCGTGGCATCAACTCGAAACCGCTGAGCAATTTGGTTGATATCCATGGGCCCTTTATGATCGTCAGCTCTGCCTTGATGCAGGAGTATAATTTCTCTTATTTGTGCCACATTCAACGTACCTGGAGGAGCAGGCCTTTCCTCGTATCTGCTAGACTCTGATGTTGTATTCCTTAGCTTAGGTAAAGCTCTATCATACTTCTCCACCACTGATGCCTGTCACAGTAGCCAGGCATTAACAACTTAGTAACCTGATACATGTATTCTTGCAACTATCACTAAGTTAGACTCCATTTCAACTGAAGCATTTAATCATGTAGCACAAATTAATTGTTGAATAACAGGAGATCTTAATTTCATTTGCACCCAAGAAAAAATCGCTTGAGAGTTCGGTGTAACAGAAAAAAAAAGTTGCACTAGTATCAACTGCCAAGATTAAACTAATAATAGAGGTGGTTTAACTACAAAAATGATAAAATTTTCTCAGAAGATTGACCATTATCTAAAAAATGACAAATAGGAGTATGTAAGAGAGCAGTCATGGTGATCATAATCAATGTACAAACTTAAACAGCGTAGACTTAAAAAGATTTTTATAGGATTGTCATTTTTCATCAGATTAACACAGGTTGAATTCTCCATGCCTGAAATAGATCATGTGATCATATCATTGTCTTACCCCTTTCGGCCAAAAAAAAAAAAAGTAAAAGGAAAGAATTGACTGAAAGCATAGAGGAGTTAGCACATAGAGTTCACGCTACACCTTGCTTACACATAAGATGTGAGAGTTGGAAAGGAAGTAAAAGTATGGAGATTGCATGCGAGCTTTTAAAACCCTTGATATTTAGACGGGTGCTGGGGGGGAAAAGGAGCATACAGAACAACTTTAGGTACTGACTTTATCTTAGCAAAAGGCTGAGAAAGGTATAGACCAAATTTAGGTAAACTAGGACAATACGAAGAAACATATTTCCTCCATACTTTGTGTTGACTTTTTGCGCTATCCTACCAAATGGCACAAGAAAATTTAGAATATACTTCCTACGAGGGAAGACAAGATGGGCCCCTCTAAATCACACTCATCCTTCCTCTTTTTCAAGAAAAAATGTCGCACTTGAGAAATTAGACACATGAACCAAAGCTTTATGCAATAATTCTGTGGGTGTGTCAAAAGTTGCAGAGTCAATAGGGTACAGGGCACACGTTCATTCTTTAAATTAATGTGCAAAGAAATGAGTTAACAATTGAAACTCACCTCACCCATCTCTAGCTTCCCACCAGGCTTAGCTCGAATTCTACCAACCATTTGACCAAGCATTGCATCAAACTTAGGATCTCTCTCTTCAAGGGTTTTTCCAACAGCATCCTTTGGGCTGCTATCTAAAGAAGCAAAAACAAATCACCAGTTATCAAATCAGTAATTTTTGTTATCCAGCAAACACTCCTGGAAGACATTATTCGAAGCTAATTTTTTTCCTAGACAGATAGAAAAGTAAACAAGTGAAGACATTTACAGTTCTTGCAGCAAAAAGGCACCTAAATGGATAAAATCAATGTTTAATTCAAAACTCACAATTTGTCGTGCACTGTGATTAGAACACATTTTATCTCAATCTTATAGGCCCATTTCGCTGATGGAGACTCAAACTTAATTTTGCAATAAGCTGGATTCATATCAATTCATATTTTGAGGGGATACGCAAGATACACTTTCAATTTTCTCCGCAATGCTAAATATCAAAAAGATGGATAGGATTAAAGATCTGTTTCGTATCTTCTTCTTTTTCCCGTGGATTAGAGATCTGTTTCTTACTGAAAGTTATCTTTTAACATGAGCAAATTATCTGGACAAAAACCAAATGCTGGCCTTACGTTGTTCTCAAACTTGCATTGACAGATTACTCAAAAGCATAAAAACTAACATAAACATATTCCAACTGCTCACACAGCGACTTGGTATAATTGACCTCTGCTCTTGTGTACACATGCATGCCAAAGTACCATTCACCATTCTAGCTACGTAACAGTTCTACTATCCTAGTGAGCAGGCTTATTTAATTAAATGAATCAAGCTCTAATTATAACTAACTTATTGAGCTTTGCACGTTCCAAGCCAGAAAAATGAAGAAGCTTGCAGTTAAGTTTGCAGTCAAATTATGAATACTCCTCTGAAATTGATACTGAAGGTTCATAAAAATGAACCCAGCTAGTTTGGTATAGATGCATAGTTGATAGATTTATAAATAATGATGCTCTAATTATATTCTTAAGGAAATTACAACTGAATGAACAAAATGAGCAAAAGACCTCGACAAAACATTTGCTTCCGTAATGAGAAACATTTTCCTCATCCCACCTCCATATTCTTTCCGTATCTCATTCTCACATTCAAATTGGTAGTTTAACTCAAAACCTATGATTAACAATTCATGCAACAAACAAATCAGTTTTTGCAGACTCCCTTCTAATTGAAACTAAAATTGAGGGACAACCACACATTAACTAACCTAAATTTCCTTCTTATTCTAATGTTTCATAAACTTGCGGTAGGTCAATGGCCAGCATAAAGCTGCTCAACTTATGATGAGAAATGAAACCGGTCCAAATGGAACCAAAAAAATAGTGAGGGCTCATATAGCTGACCCCAACTAACTTGGGACTGAGGCGTACTTGTAGTGGTGAAATTGATTAAAAAGGTCACTCACTAGCCACTACTGTTTTCTCAAATCACTCATGTTTTCCCTCAATTTTTTTGATAATGGTGATGTCAGCTTGCGCGCACCTCAACCTAATTCCACCTGGTACATGCTTCCTCCCTCCCTAAAATTTTGAAGTGCAAATTTTATTTAGAAACTACCAATCTTTTTGTACAGAGTAAGTAATTATGCATATAATATAAAAAAGTTGAAGCTACCTGCAGCATGAATAAGACCCAAATTCCACGATTACAAAAAAGAAAAATTGAAATAAATGAACTGATATTGTAGAGGTAGAAACAGAAAGGGCATACCGGCAACTGGAGCAACATTATTGGAAGGGGTCTTAATCGCCGCCGCCGCGAGCGGGGGTCTCCGGTCGATGGGTTTCTTCAGTTGAGACGATGCCGCATCGACATTAGAACTTCCGATCCTTCCAGTTGCTCGACGAAATGCCTGACCCATCTTCCCTCAATTAATCCCCTTTATACTCCAATGTTTGTTATGTATATAAGACTATATCTTGAACCCCAAAAAACATAAAATGAAATATGTGATTTAAGTTTGGTTTTATGGGTTTATGCTCTTTAAGTTTTCAGTAAATAGACCGCTAACTGAATGGAGAGTTAAATTGTTAGATTGGAGAAAGAGACAGAAAGGAAGGTGAGAGTATTTATAGTTGGGACATTGGGATGGCGTTACATACAACATCCACGTATAGGATTTTACAATGAGCCACGTCTCTAATGTTTTGTGTCCCTAAGCTGCCTATAATTTTTTTTTTTTTGGTTTCCACTCGGTGTACGGTACCTAAATTGGAGCCCGACTATATCAGAATTCACGTCGGTAGGGTCCATTCGGGGGAGGGAGGACGCTCCCTACCAAAGATTTTTGAGAAATTTTCATAAAACACTATCTTTTAGTAGTAATTAGTCATCTATAGATACAATTTGCTATGTTACGGGTTATAAATATCTTTTCTGTGGTTATATGATGTATTTGATGTATTTAAGCTACTGTATTCATGAATACAGTAGCAAAAATAGGCGTGAATCAGGAAAGTCCAGCTAATCAGTTGTTGTATTCGAATGTATTCGACTGTATTCATGGCGTGAAACATGGGATTACAGCTGGACAAATTACTGTATTCGACTGTATTCACGGTGTGAAACAAGGGATTACACTGTTTTTAAACGGAAAGTGTATCAATTAACATAATAGACTCCTATTACAACTCAACAAACTCAATTATAACACACAAAATTTGTATTTTCGGTTATAAAAAAGATTCTCAACTGGAAAAATCCCAAAAACATAGCAATTTTCAGAGAAATTATATAATACATCTGAATACATAAATTATATTAATTAAAAAAATATATTAATATATAAAATACAACGGGATACATTGAAATACAATGAAAAAAAGACAGTGAATACAATGAAATACACGGAATACAACGAGATACATTGAATTACAATGAAAAAAAAGACAATGAGTACAATGAAATACATGAAAATACAACGTGATATGTTGAATATACATTGAAATATATTAACAGAAAATCAAGTTGCTCAGCCTCAAACTCCGTCGTCTTTGCTCAAGAACAAACCCTAATTTCCGCTTGTAGCCAAATAGTCCTTCCATCTTCAAAGATCTTGCACGCTCAAACCTGGAGGAAGTGATTGCTTCAACTTGTCGGCCTTCTCTAAGTCGGACACACAGAGTGTGTAAAGGTACTTGGAGCAGCGAACCTTGAATTTGACCATATCCTTATTCTTATTGATCTTGACAAATCGTGCATCCTTCCTTCTTGGTGTGAGAAGGAAATCCTTGATTTCGTGGATTTGCTTCGGCATGATTGGGTCTTCGGGTTAGGGTTTGTTGTTGCTGTGCTGCTGGTCGCTGGATTTTGAAGGATTGATTAAAGTGAATCAAAGAGAAGATGACATTAGAAGGAGGAGGAGAGCGGAAATTTTAATGGGATGGGGGAAGAGAATGTGATGTATCAAAGTAGAGAGAAAGAAAATAGTGAAACTAAATAGCGTATTTAGTGGCTTAGGGGTAGGAGGTAACCAAAATTAGATATTTTGCTATAAACATTAAAAGGTATCTATAGAATATAATTTTTTTAAATGGTATTTATTTAAAATAAATAAGGTGTTAACTTTTGCTATAGGAGGTAAAAATTCCAAGATTTTTTCATACTTAGATCACAAACTCGAGACCTCTGGTTAAGGAAGAAACAACCACATCCATTGCACCACATTTTTGGTTATCCTAAGGTGCCTATAGTTGAAATGTTTTCGATTCGAACCTTTCTCGCATATACACGGAAAATTTTACTTGTATTCTATGTTTATATAAGAATACACTAATTTAATTTAATGCTGTCCAAGTGATAAGCTGAAGATATTAAAATAAGATATAATATTATAATTACACTTTAGGGTAGGATCTAGTGATTAACGAAATGACTGAAAATCTTGATAATCAGGGTTCAAATTTCAGTAAATAAAACAAACAAAAAGTGAATTTTACTCAGCTTTGGCGGACAAAGTTACTTAATATATACGGTGTGAAAGATAGCAGGTAACTAATAAAATAATTAAGTTATGTACAAATTAATTCAGACACCATCATTATTAAAAGAAAAAATGTGTACATAAAAAGTAGTATGATATTATATTAAATTAAAAAAAGTAAAAAAGTTGGCCGTAAATACAATGTGTGACTCAGTTGCTATGTTCAATCAAAAGCTAGACGCATGTCACACAATTGATATTTACCTTGAATCATGTTAATTTTTATTAATAATTAATTGCTAAATTGAAATCGAAATATATACCAATTTATTAAGTATACCCGAGATAAATTTTATATAGCAATCACATGCTTGTGACTTGATATATTAAGCGCGCCTAAAGCAACTACGAACATTTTTATTTTTTATTTTTTAGTATCTAAGTTATAAAATTAATGTGAAGGCCATGAACGATTTAGTTATGGATGACACACCTCAATCTATCCTTAAGGAATCGTAATTATGTCACACGAACGTGTCCACAATCACGACGATATATTAAACGCGCCTAAAGCAAGCTACGAATATTCATTTAGAAACCATAATTATATCACGCGAACGTGTACATAATCACGGTAATAAATTCAAAACGTGCCTAAAGGTTCGCCTACCTGGGTAAGGTCGGCCTAGCATGCTCCTAACGATTAAATATTACGAAATTAAAATGAAAGCAAGAGAAGTTTTCTAAGCCTAATAGAGTAAAATTCAGTCCACAATCCAAATCAAATTCCGCGAATCAACACTCATACGAGAGAATGTAACTTCAATCGGTTTTTCATTTAACCCATTAGTTACTTAAATCAATCCAAACCCAATTACCATTCATTCCAATCACTGTTGTGGCTCACTTCATACTCTCAATGAAGTCTAGCCCAAAATTATTAACCCAACATATCTACGTGTTCATCACTGTAAAAAAACTAGCTAACTAATTCATTTATGTTCCTAATAATGTATCAAATTCAAATTAAACAAAACAAATTAAATTAAGCAAAAAAAAAAAAACAGTTTCAAGCAAACAACAAAACAACAGAATGATCCTACGGCAATCATAATCATCAAACATTGATTAAAACATAGATAGAAATTTTTTAAATCAAAGTGAGAGATGAACCTCATAGTGATGACTCTTTCGATTACTGAACTCCGACCAGAAAAGAAAAAAAGAGAGGATGAATTGTGGGACGTGAGAAATGAGAGGAAAAAAAAGAGTGATAATCAGAAAGAAATAAAAGGGAAGGAAAATGAGCAAGCTAAGAAATGCTAGAAAAGAGAAGAAAAGAGGAGATTGAAATAAACAAATTGGGATGATGCCAAGTGACCTTGTGACCCTCGAAGTCGTTCTTGAACCGTTAATTGTTGCTAGGTGCATTGCACGTAATGTGATATTTTTAGCTGTTAAATGCCCTAACGCTAACATGATGACTTCATTTTATTTATTTTTGTTATCTTCATAGCAGAAGGGTGGTTGGTTTGTGGTTCTTAAAGTGGTAACTCTTCTCTACAACATAAGGTCGAAAGGCAATGACAGATGTCAACGGAATCGAGTCGGTTGATACTGGTGCCCAAAAGCAATTGGTTGAACAGGGCAATGGGTTGGTTGACGAGGTAAAGATGTTAAGACAACACAAGGCGGACATGGATGACTGGAAAAGCACCACCCCCACCACCACCTAGCTTCTCAGATGCTACCCTTACCCAAACTCCGGTCATAGTGCCAGATGATCCCCCATACTCTCCAGATCCACCCGCTTATCACAACTTTCCCAACCACCCTAGTAGCTCCATCACCCGTCCTCCAATTACCTTTCCCTAGAATTGCTCTCCTGTCATATCCACTATCCCCATGATCACCACGTCTCAACAATCTTTCCTTCATAGATCCAACAATGAACACCCACTCAAAGCTCATGATGCCCAATATTACCCCTCAGAGGTTGCCCACAAGGTTCCTGACTCATACAATCAGAGCCCTCGGAATGAGCCTTATGTTGAAAATGAAAAGTTCGCAGGAAAAGAAGGGCGAGATGAAATATCTAGGAAGCTAAAAGGTATAAAACAGTCCTTAAGGAGCATGCAAGGGATGGGAAATCAGATTAATATGTCTTTCAATAACCTGTGTATGTTCCCTGATGTTCATCTGCCCGTGGGGTTTAAAATGCCAAAGTTTAACTTGTATGATGGGTGTGGAGATACAGTAGCCCATCTGAGGGGTTATTGTAGTGAAATGAGAAGTGTTGGCGGAAAAAATGATTTGTTGATGACATATTTTAGTGAGGGCTTGACTGGGGCAGCCTTGCAATGGTATACTCGTTAAGATGTCAATAAGTGGCATACCTGGGATGACATGGCTCAAGATTTTATTTGACACTTTCCGTACAATCTAAACATTATCCTAGATCGCTCCTCCCTATCTAAGATGGAAAAGAAACCAGAGGAAAGTTTTAGGGAGTTTGAGCTCAGATGGAGGGAACAAGCTGCTCGGGTCAGCCCTCGGTTGGTGAAGAAGAAATGGTTGAGCTTTTCCTACAAGCCCAAGGGCCCACCTACTTCAGTCATTTGATCCCGGCCTTGGGTAAACCTTTTAGTGATGTTATAAAAATGGGGGAGGTGGTAGAGGAAGGAATAAAGTCAGGCAAAATCATGAGTTATTTTGCATTGAAAGATACTACAAAAGACGTTCAGAACATCTCAGTAAGTTTGGGTGGAAGAAAGAGAAATAGAAAAGATGTTGTTGAGCCCTGCCAATAACAAGATCTAGTGGACAGTCCTGCTCAATGCTTACAGCCTCAATATCAACCACAAGGATACCCCTGTGCTCTAGATAATCCTCCCCAATGCTACTTCTCTCTACAGAATCCCCAAAGTTACACCATACCTTCCCAGTACTCCATCCACAATGCACCACCAAATGCTCCACATCCGTAGGACTCGCGGTGGCTTGCACCATTTCCGCAAATATCCTACCCGCCTCTTCAGGCATATCAACCACCTACCCGCAAAAGGTTCCAACCGAGGTCAGAGTACAAAATGAAAAGGCAACATGAAAAAGAAAAGACTTTCACTCCTATTGGATAATCATATGCTAGTTTGTTCCAAAGGTTGAGACAATTGGACATGTTGAAGCCGATTCAGATAAAAATGGCAAACCCTCGTCCAAAGAATTTTGATTATTCTCAAAGGTGCGCATATTGCTATAATGCACCGGGTCACAACACGAAAAAGTGTTGGCATCTGAAAAGAGCAGTTCAGAAGCTTATTGATACAAGAGACATTGTTGTGCAAAATCCAGATGCAGTAGACACTAGCAAGTCCATCGCCTGTTCATAATGAGACGTATATGGTGGGTATGATTTGTGTTGAAAAGGAATATGAGAATTCTTCCGAGATCCTTGAAGGGCCACTTGTCGCAAAGCTTTCAGCGCTATCACCCTCGGTTCTGGAAGTTGATCTTAAGAACGAGCCGGCAAAAGGGACCCAAAAGCAATTTGCTAAGGTCAATGTTCTGGAGACTTGTGAGGGTCCTAGTACTGTTGATGCAGAACTCAGTGGCTAAGATGTTGAGCTTGGTGATTGGAAAAATGCTCCTTTCTTGGCTAGCCAGGGAAGAATCTTGGTGGTTTATTTTGTTGTCATTTTTGTTGCCCGATTTATTTCAGGGTTGTAATCCAGATATTGTCTTGTGGCTCAAACCTTTCTATCCTTTTATTTTGACTTGTTTGTTTAGTCGTAGTAACTCGTTTAGTGTTGTCTAGGTTTGTTTCAGGATTGTAACCCCAATTTATTTTGCTTGTTTTGTTGTTCAAACCTTGTCACCGTTTGTCTAGCGCAATTTTCTGTTTTATGTTATTTCTATTCATTTTTTTGTTTAGTTCTCTTCTCCTTTTATATTTCTTTTCTGCTGGCTCTAGTGACATGACATGCACGCATAGTTCTAGGCCCAGTCTTAAAAGTTAGTTTAGTCATGAAGCGCTAAAGCAATTTTGAAGATAATAGGGACACTTGAGGGAAATAAGTACAGATTTGGACATTTTAAGATCATTGAAGCCCGAACTGTGTGAAACTGGGGCAGATAATTTGGGAAGTTAATAGGGTGACAAGAATTCGTCAAAGAAGAGTGCATCCCGTACAATTTGAAGCAAGCAACTTTGAGTTCAAGTGCATCTCAAGTAACAAGATAAAGCCGAGGGAGTTTGCTATGAACTGACAGAGGATATCCATTGTGAAGAGGGAATCACCCAACGAGAGTTTTGTACCTGACAAGGCACTAAAAAAGTGGAAGGCATATCAGTGATATCAATGTCGAAGCTGTAAAAGAAATGTTGTGTGTGCTCTTCCTTTTTCATGTCAAGTTGCATGTGTTGTACTTGGCATTTTCAGGGATTGGGAGACCCTCTTTCAGCTACCCAAACCCTTATACCATTCGATACCCTTTTGAGCCTGTACTGATTTCTTTGACCTCCCCTTTTTTGGAATCAAGTTAGAGTCATACGAAAAAAAATAGTTCATGACCCCATAGGTTTATTTTAGAAAGTTCATTCCAAAAGGAAAATTAAAAAAAAAAGAGAAAAAAAAGAGATAAAAAAAAGAAGAAAAAAAAGAGAAAAAAAAGAAGAAGAAGGAAAAAGCAAAAAGAAAAAGAAAAAGGCAAATAGTAACAAAAAGTAGTCTTGTAAACTACGTTTGACCTGATTCTTGTCACCACAAGATACGTAGGTAGCCTTATGGTTCGATCATACCAAATAAAATATTTCATAATTCCACGAAGTCGAGAGTGGGGTAGTCTTTCTTAGAAATTCCATCTCAAAAAGAAAAGAAAAGAGAGTCAAATTCCCTTGTTTTAGAATTGGGGCAAAGTTTTTCAAATGGATTCCAAAAGTTGTAAATAAATTAACCCTGTTATCTTAGTTGTTTTGAGCCTTTGTGATATCCTTCCTTTCTAACCCTGTCCAAAAACCACATTACAGTCCAAAAAGACCTCCCAAATAATTTTTGAGAGTGCTAAGTTAGCCATGCTAGGAGTGTATGATGTTTTTACTATGGTCAATGCCTTGTCATCTACAAAATCGGAGGAAAGAAGAAGAAAAGAAAAAAAATGAGAGAGTCTTATCGGTGAAAACCTTCACAGGCACCATAAGGCGACAGTAAGTTGAGAGATAGAACAAAATGAGAGAGGCTTGATGGTGAAAACCCTTCGGACACTACAAGTCGAATAAGGATTGTGAATCAGATAGGATAATCGGAGCATTGAAGCCCAATTTCACGGCGAAGAGGTATAACAAAAGTTGAACATTAGACTTGCTTGACAAATTAGGCCACTTAATCTAAAGGTGCATGTCATGATCATTAGAGTTGACATCCACATCTGATAAATTTCTACGTTGTAGTTTACTTGTTAGGAATCATCTCTTTTCATTGTCCTTTACTCTGTTCCTTTTGTCTTGCTTACCTCCTCTTCCTGAGTCTGTTTGGTCAGAACAAGTGAGAAATGACTTCAAAATTTGCCACCAGCTTTCCAATTGCACAAAACGGGATCTAGCTAGCACATCAAAGTGGCATAAGTCAGGAAAGAACAACATGCACACTGAGTTGGTAACAATCAACGTGCGTTGGGATTCATGTGATAAGGTATTTGGGTTTGAACGGATCAAGGGTATTTTCTGTGATAAGGTTGACAGAGAAAGTGGTTAACCAATAACAAGCAAGGTCTTCTAAGTGGAAATCAAAGTTATCATGGCAAGTGAAGGAGCAATAGACCTCAAGACCAAGGCCAGTGGCATACGTTAGGAAAGAACAGCGAGCGCACTGAGTGGGTGGCAATTAATGTGCTTTGGGATTCACGTGAAGCACGAAGGGTCGGTATATGTCAATTTATGAGCACAATGCAACAGATAGAGGGCTTGGGTTTAAACGAATCAGAGGTATTTTCTGTGATAAGGGTGACAGAGAAAGTGGTTAGTCAATAAACAAGTAAGGTCTTTCGAGTTGAAATCGAAGTTATCATGGGAAGTGAAGGAGAAATCGCCCTCAAAGTTAAGGCCACAAACCAACCACCATGTTAAACTCACAATTTTTCTTTGACTGAAACAGGGGCGAAAAATTTCGTTTGTTCCGGAGAAACCCTCCATGAGGAAAGCAGGTGCCAGACAGGCTCGATAGTAAGTTTTAAGTACCCTCTTGGATGATAGGTTTTAGTAAGTTTTGAGACCCTCGCAAATGACAAGGTCTGACGAGAGTTCTACTTTTGGGAAGTATAATTTAGCATAAGTTTTTCACTTTTGAGATGAGACTTGGTTTGAAATTTTCAAGATAAGAGAATTTAGCTTAATGCTTATAACAAGAATCAGTTAACATTCACAGAGGTTCCCAATATCAAACTGGGGTAGAAAAATTTCTTTTGTTTTGTCTGTTTTGTTGTAATCAGGCGCCCACCTGGAGAACAAGGGAAAACAACTCAAGTTTCAAAGGAAAACGGGTCAAGTTCAGCAATCAGGTGCCCACCTGGAGAACAAGGGAAGACAATTCAAGTTTCAAAGGAAAGCGGTTCAAGTTTAGCAATCAAGCACCCACCTGCCTGGAGAACAAGGGAAAACAGCTCAAGTTTCAAGGGAAAGCGGGTCAAGTTCAGCAATCAGGCGCCCACCTGGAGAACAAGGGAAGACAGTTCAAGTTTCAAAGGAAAGCAATTTCAAAGGAAAGCGGTTCAGGTTCAACAATCAGGCGCCCACCTGGAGAACAAGGGAAAACAGCTTAAGTTTCAAGGGAAAACGGGTCAAGTTCAGCAATCAGGCGCCCACCTGGAGAACAAAGGAAGACAGTTCAAGTTTCAAGGGAAAACAGTTTCAGGGGAAAACATCTCAAGTTTCGAAGGAAGACAGTTCAAGTTCAGCAATCAAGCGCCCACTTGGAGAACAAGGGAAAACAGCTCAAGTTTCAAAGGAAGACAGTTCAAGTACAGCAATCAGACACCCACCTGGAGAAAAAGGGAAAACAACTCAAGTTTCAAGGGAAATCAGGACGAGTTCAGCAATCAGGCACCCACGTGGAGAACAAGGGAAACCAACTCAAGTTTCAAAGGAAGACAGTTCAAGTTCAGCAATCAGACGCCCACCTGGAGAACAAGGAAAAGCAGCTCAAGTTTCAGGGAAAAGCAGTTCGAGTTTCAGCAGTCAGGCGCCCACCTGGAGAACAAGGGAAAGCAACTCAAGTTTCGAAGGAAGACAGTTCAAGTTCAGCAATCAGGCGCCCACCTGGAGAACAAGGGAAAACAACTTAAGTTTCAAGGAAAGCAGTTCGAGTTTCAGCAATCTGCCGCCCACCTGGAAAACAAGGGGATTCACTTCAGAATGCAATTCAAGTCAGCAACAAAGGAAGCTCACATGGAAAGTACGAGTCAACAAAGCTGCAGAAATTGCAAGATCAAGTTAGAAGACTCATAGATAGGAATCTTGTAACTTGTAGTTGACAGGCTTAGTTAGTCTTTTTCATTTTTTGATTTTGATGTAATAACAGGACCGCGGACCAGAACCTCGACGGAATGACACCTCGATCAACTCTCCACCTCGGTATACTCCATCATCTCACTCACTTCTGAACTACACGTAGCCTGATTCCTTTATAGCCAAGGATATGTAGGCAGCTCAGATACCAGGGCTCAGTCACATTCTCCTTTCTTTTAGCTTTTGGTCTCTTTAAATAAGGGTCGGGTAAAAAAACCTGTCTAGTCGTTCTTTGTCTGAAAATACTTCGTATTTCCAGTCAAAGAGGGGCAGCTTTAGACATGTGATTTTTGACCCTCCCCAAGATTTTTTATATTTTAGCATGTAAATATTTAGTTTAGGCCTAATATCTTTATTTCAATTAATTTTGACTCTTTTACTTTATTTTGTCACAAAAAATAAAAATTACAAAAAAATATTTTAGTTTACGTATCTTTCATAAATTTAAATAAAAATATACAAAATAGTACCTTATATTTATTTTTATATAATCTTGAAAACACAAAAAAATAGTTTCATGTTTTAATATAGTTTAGTTCAATTAATTAAGATTAGTTTTATATTTTTATATTATAAAATGTATATTTAGAAGGAAGAGTTAGTTTTGGGTTAGTTTATCCCATTTTAATCTTGTAGTTCATTTTTTAGTCTTTGGCCCAATTTTAAGGCCCAATAATACCAAACCCATACCCCTTATCCTAAAAACCCTTTCTATATAACCAAAAATTAACCTAAAAAATACCTAGACCTAGGGACCTAAGGCCTAAAATCTAAAAAATGAGCTAACCTAAAATAAGAAGCTGTGCCATTTTCAACCTAGAATAGACCCCTCCCCCACCGTTCTGCTTCTTCTTCAACCAAACGACAACCCCCCATCTGAATTCCATCTTCTTCTTCATTCCAACAACAACTTCCGGTAACCTAACGCCGGACACACGCACACATGCACCAACGGATCGTCGTTCTTCCAGCTTCGGGCTCGCCGGAAAACGGGCAACAACCGTACACCCTTCTTCTTCGGCACTCCCTCAACAGCATCACAGGCACACACACAAATAGGGTGAGGGAACGGGTATAGAGCTAGAATAAACAGACATGAACAGAACAATCGAAAATAGTACAAAAATTACTTTGTCTTCCCCATTCTTGATTTGGTTCTTAGTTTTCTGCAACATGGAGTTTAATTAATGTTTGGAGCCGAATGTGAGTTTGAATCATGTGGAGGTCGCCGTTGAAGGCAACCTGTTCCGAATTCGACGAGGTTTCCGATTCGAGGTTTCGATTTTGCTTGCGATTTCTTGCTCGACTTTGCTGCTGTTGTTTTGCTTGAGTTTGAAGTTAATATCTGATCAGTTGGCCCATTTTCTAATTTCAGGTCCATTTCTCTTCATTAATCCTACCTGATATCGATAATGGACTTGATATTTCTTGAGTGTGTTTCTTGCGCTTTCTTTGTTCATTAGCTAGTAACCTCATCATTTTGGATTACTGGTTTATATATGTTCGACCATCGTGAAGGCTGTTATCCTGATTTATTGTATCATTTAACTTTTGGATGATTGAGTTAAGTTAACCATTAGAAGATAAACTAATTAAATCTCTCAGGACTCTTCTTTTAATAAATGGAGAAATCAAGAAAGAAGTGAGCTCAGCATCCTTGTGTTCGAATATAATTTATTCTTGTTGTAGGGCCATCGATGCTATTTAGTCACTTAACTCAATTTACAAATGACTTCCATTTTATGAGAAGGTTTTCCTTAATTGACTTTTACACATTCATATTTTGTCGTTACTAACGTGCTCTTACATAAAATGACATAGTTTGTTGCTTGGCATACTTGATACATAGTGTAATAATTTGGTGCTATAGTACTTTTTATATTTATACAGATTTTTCATAATAACAGGTATTTGAAGATGTTATCTCCTAAGCATCTGGGTTTTCTTAAATTGCTATATTGGCTAATTATGAGTCATAATCGTATATATACGTGTAGTTCGTTTCATATGAAGTTTTATAATTGTTGATTTTGACTTGGTGAAATTGGTTATTGGCGGGTTCCTTTTGAGAATAGTTATATCGCGTTTTAAACTATCGTGATTGTGTACACGTTCGCGTGACATAATTACGATTTTGAAAATAAAATCGGAGTATGCGTTCGCGCAACTTCGGCTAAAACTTTCTTAATAATAGTCAAGCGTTATTAATTGTGGACACGTTCGCGTGACATGATTTTTGACGTGCCGAACAAATGGGTACATGTGCGCGTGACCTGTTTAAAGATATTTTCTTAATTAAAAAAAGCAAATGCACATAGGTTCTAAAATGAGTAATAGACAATCTGATGAAGCCAAGTATGATCAAAGCGATCGTGCTAAAACCACGGAACTCGGGAATGCCTAACCCCTTCTCCCGGGTTAACAGAATTCCTTACCCGGATTTCTGTGTTCGCAGACCGTAAATAAGAGTCAATTTCCTCTATTCGGGATTTTAAACTGGTGACTTGGGACACCATAAATTATCCCAAGTGGCGACTCTGATTCTTAAATAATAATCCCGTTTCGATTGTTACTTAAATTGGAACAAACTCCCTTATATACCCTTTCGGGGTAGTAAAAAGGAGGTGTGACAGCTCTGGCAACCAGAAAGGGTATATAAGGGAGTTTGTTCCAATTTAGGTGACAATCGAAACGGGATTATTATTTAAGAATCACAGTCACCACTTGGGATAATTTATGGTGTCCCAAGTCACCGGTTTAAAATCCCGAATTGAGGAAATTGACTCTTATTTACGGTCTGCGAACACAGAAATCTGGGTAAGGAATTCTGTTAACCCGGGAGAGGTGTTAGGCATTCCCGAGTTCCGTGATTTTAGCACGGTTGCTTTGATCATACTTGGCTTAATCAAATTGTCTATTACTCATTTTAGAACTTATGTGTATTTGCTTCTTTTAATTAAGAAAATATCTTTAAACAAGTCACGCGCACGTGTACCCATTTGTTTGGCGCGTCAAAAATTATGTCACGCGAACGTGTCCACAATTAATAAGGCGTGACTATTATTAAAAAGTTTTAGCTGAAGTTGCGCGAACGCATACTCCGATTTTATTTTCAAAATCGTAATTATGTCACGCGAACGTGTACACAATCACGATAGTTTAAAACGCGATATAACTATTCTCAGAAGGAACCCCGCCAATAACCAATTTCACCAAGTCAAAATCAACAATTATAAAGTTTCATATGAAACGAACTACACGTATATATACGGTTATGACTCATAATTAGCCAATATAGCAATTTAAAAAAAGCCCAGATGCTTAGGAGATAACATCTTCAAATACCCGTTATTATGAAAAATCTGTATAAATATAAAAAGTATTTTAGCACCAAATTATTACACTTTGTATCAAGTATGCCAAGCAACAAACTATGTCATTTTATGTAAGAGCACGTTAGTAACGATAAAATATGAATGTGTAAAAGTCAATTAAGGAAAACTTCCTCATAAAATGGAAGTCATTTGTAAATTGAGTTAAGTGACTAAATAACATCGATGACCCTACAATAAGAATAAATTATATTCCAACACAAGGCTGCCGATCCCACTTCTTTCTTGATTTCTCCATGTATTAAAAGAAGAGTCCTGAGAGATTTTAATTAGTTTATCTTCTAATGGTTAACTTAACTCAATCATCTAAAAGTTAAATGATACAATAAATCAGGATAACAGCGTTCACGATGGTCGAGCATATATAAACCAGTAATCCAAAATGATGAGGTTACTAGCTAATGAACAAAGAAAACGCAAGAAACACACTCAAGAAATATCAAGTCCATTATCGATATCATTTAGGATTAACGAAGAGAAATAGACATGAAATTAGAAAATGGGCCAACTGATTCAGATATTAACTTCAAACTCAAGCGAAACAACAGCAGTAAAGTCGAGCAAGAAATCGCAAGCAAAATCGAAACCTTGAACCGGAAACCTCGTCGAATTCGGAACAGGCTGCCTTCAACGGCGACCTCCACACGATTCAAACTCATATTCGGCTCCAAACATTAATTAAACTCCATGTTTCAGAAAACTAAGAACCAAATCGAGAATGGGGGAAGACGAAGTAATTTTTGTACTATTTTCGATTGCTCTGTTCGTGTCTGTTTATTCTAGCTCTATACTCGTTCCCTCACCCTGTTTGTGTGTGTGTGCGTGTGATGCTATTGAGGGAGTGCTGAAGAAGAAGGGTGTACGACTGTTGTCCGTTTTCTGGCGAGCCCGAAAGTGGAAGAACGACGATCTGTTGGTGCGTGTGTGCGTGTGTCCGACGTTAGGCTACTGAAAGCCGTTGTTGGAATGAAGAAGAAGATGGAATTCAGATGGGGGGTTGTCGTTTGGTTGAAGAAGAAGCAGAACGGTTGGGGAGGGTTCTATTCTAGGTTTAAAACGATGTTGCTTCTTATTTTAGGTTAGCTCATTTTTTAGATTTTAGGCCTTAGGGGAGGTCTAGGTATTTTTAAGGCTAATTTTTTGTTATATAGAAAGGGTTTTTAGGATAAGGGGTATGAGTTTGGTATTATTGGGTCTTAAAATTGGGCCAAAGACTAAAAAAATGTACTACAAGATTAAAATGGGATAAACTAACCCAAAACTAACTCTTCCTTCTAAATATACAATTTATAATATAAAAATATAAAACTAATCTTAATTAATTAAACTAAACTATATTAAAACATGAAACTATTTTTTGTGTTTTCAAGATTATATAAAAATAAAACTAAGGTACTATTTTTGTATATTTTTTATTTTAATTTATGAAAGATACGTAAACTAAAATACTTTTTTGTAATTTTCATTTTTTGTGACGAAATAAAGTAAAAGATTCAAAATTAGTTGAAATAAAGATATTAGGCCTAAACTAAATATTTACATGCTAAAATATGAAAAATCTTGGGGAGGGTCAAAAATCACATGTCTACAGCTGCCTCTCTTTGACTGGAAATACGAAGTATTGTGACGACCCGACCAGTCGTCTCATTAGTTAATGCTCCATTTCCCCCCATTTCTGCTTCTTATTGCTTTGTATAATGGTTCTATATGTGATCAGGTTGATCGGTCAGGGTTCGGAAAGGAATTGGTAAGGTTTGAGACACTTAGTCTATTTTGAGGAAGGTTAAGTTGGAAAAGTGAACCGGATGTTGACTTATGTGTTAGAAGGCTCAGATGTGAGTTCCGATGGTTCGGTTAGCTTCGGGACGTGATTTGGAACTTAGGAGCGTTATCAGAATGACTTTTGGAGGTCCGGAGTAGATTTAGGCTTGAATTGGCGAAAGTGGATTTTTGGCGATTTCCGGTTGGTAGGTGAGATTTTGATATAGGGGTTAGAACGGAATTCCAATAGTTGCAGTAGTTCCGTTGTATTATTTGGGATGTGTGCGCAAAATTTCAGGTCATTCAGACGTGGTTTTGTTGGATTTTTTTATCAAAAGCGGAATTCGGAAAATTTTGGAAACTTAGGCTTGAATCCGATGTGTTTTGGGTTGATTTTATGTTGTTTGAGGTGTTTTGAAGATTGGTACAAGTTTGAATAACGTTTTGGGATATGTTAGTGCCTTTGGTTGAGGTCCCGGGGGCCTCGGGTGAGTTTCGGGTGGTCAATCGGGTCATTTCATAAAGTTGGAGCTGCAGAAAATTGCAGGTCAGTGCTGCAGAAAAATGACCTTCGCATTCGCGAGAGGGTCCTCGCGTTCACGAAGGGTCAGTTGAGGAAGCTGGAAATTTAGCCTTCGCGTTCGCGAGGAAGGCTCCGCGTTCGCGAAGGGCTGGGCATCTGTGCATCGCGTTCGCGGGGGTGTTGTCGCGTTCGCGTAGAAGAAATGGGCAGCTGAGTTTCAGGGGAATTTATCTCATCGCGTTTGCGATAGGGGGAACGCGATCGCGAAGGTCTGTTTGAGTAAAGCATCGCGTTCGCGTAGGGTGGTCGCGATCGCAAAAGAGGAATTTTGGTCAAGGTATTTTTTGTGCTTCGCGAACGCGAGAATTTGACCGCGTTCGCGAAGAAGGATTTCAGGCCTGGGCAGAAGGTTTAAATAGTTGTCTTGTCCGTGAATTTGGGGTTTATTTCTTCCATTGTTGGTAGTTTTTTGAGCTTTTTGAAGGGGATTGAATAGGGATTCAAGGGGAATCACTTGGAGGTAAGAATTTTGGACTTAAAATTTGATTCTATTGTGAAATCTACCTAATAAATCATGGAATCTAAGCCAAAAATTGATGAATTAGGGATTGAGATTAAGAAACTTTAAAATGAGAATTTGAAGGACCATTTGGACTCCGATTTCAGTGTTCTTGGTATGTATGGAATCGTGGGAGGACAAGGATTCCGTTGAAGTAATTTTTATCGAGTTTCAAGACGTGGGCCCGGGGATCGGGTTTTGGTAATTTCGGGATTAGTGTCGTATATTGATTATTTTCGCTTAAGCTTTATTCCCTTAGCATATTTTGATGTCGCGATTCTGATTTTGGATAGATTCAACGCGAGTGGAGGCCGATTCGAGGGGCAAAGGCATCATGAGCTAGAGATTTGACCAGTTTGAGGTGAGTAATGATTGTAAATGATGTTCTGAGGGTATAAAACCCCGGATTGCACATCGTTGTGCTATACTGAGGTGATGCACACGCTTGATGATAAGCGTGGGGTCGTGCACTATTGGGGATTGTGACTGATTCCGTCCCGAATGACTATTTTACCGCGTATTTGACCAAAATCTATTTACTATCGTCATTATTTGGGCTGAATGCCATAATTGGGCTGAATGCCAACTATTTGAACCTTAGGGAATTTTTATTGATATTTTCTCACTGTTTTGACTTTATACTTGAACTCAGTCTTGTTATACTTCACTGTTTTCGTACTCAGCCATGTCTACTCTGTTTTAACACTTAAATGATCTTTTAAATGATATTTTGGGCTGAGAATGATGTTTTATTATTGCCCGAGTGGCTTGTGAGGATTTTGACTAAGTAAGGCCGAGGGATTATATTGTGAGAAAACATTTGATATTGATTATGAGGCCGAGGGCCTGAGATATGTACGCCACAGGTGGCTTGTTGATATGAGGCTGAGGGCCTAGTGATGATGCCATGAGATGGCTTGATATTGCGCTTGGGCTGTAAGGGGTCCCTCTGGGAGTCTGCACACCCCCAGTGAGCGCGAGTACCCATTGTGATGTGAGATATATTCCGAGGGGCTGGTATTGTTCTGAGATATTGCCCGAGGGACAAATTTGTTGATACTGTGCCCGAGGGGCGAACCTTTATGTGTTTAACTTCCTTAATTGCCTGTCATTTACCTGCTTAATTGTTGAAAAAGGCTTTTCATGAAGCGTAATTTGAACTAAAATGACTTTCACATATCTTCTACTGATTTGCTGTTTTTACTGGTTTTACTGCCTCGTTATAGCCTGTAATGTGCCTTACGTGATTTCCTGCTTTCAGTATTTATTTATGATTATTATTCACTGAGTTGGAGTACTCACTTTACTCCTTGCACCCTGTGTGCAGAATCAGGCGCATCTTGTCCCACTCCCGAGTGCTGATCTTTCCAGCTCAGGCGGATCCGAGGAGTCTCTAGGTAGCTGTCGGTGTTCGTAGCCCGGAGCTTCTCCCTATCTTATTTCTCCATGTTTTTAGTTACCGTATTAAACTATGTAGTTTTCTCTGAGTATTCTGGATTGTTTAGATGCTCATGACTAGTGACACCTCGGTATCGGGCTGTGTTGGGTTGTATTCCGCATATTATACTATTATCTGCTTAAACTTGGATCATTTTATCATGCTTTAGATTGTTTCTTACCATTTAACTGTTAAATACTGAAATGGGAAGTGTCAGCTGGCCTTGTCTTCACGAGAGGCGCCATCACGACCGAGTCCGGGTTTAGGGTCGTGACAAGTTGGTATCAGAGCCTAGGTTACATAGGTCTCACGAGTCATGAGCATGTTTAGTAGAGTCTCGCGGATCAGTACGGAGATGTCTGTATTTATCTTCGAGAGGCTGCAGAACCTTTAGGAAAAACTTCACATTCTTGAAATTCTTGTCATGCGAATTTGTTGATCCGAGTACTAAACTTCTGTTATTCTATTCTATCACAGATGGTGAGGACACCGCTACCGGTCAGGATGGACAACCACCAGTACCACCAGTTGTGGCCACTAGAGGCCGAGGACACGGTCGTGGTCGCGGTAGGGGTAGAGGTGTGGCCCGTACAACAGCTAGGGCAGCACCTGCAGATCCACCAACAATCCCAGTTTAGGATTAGGTCCCAGCTATGGACGCTCCAGCAGCACTAGCTCAGGCACCAGCTGTGCCCATTGTGATTCCGGGTCTTTAGGAGGCCTTGGCTCAGATCTTATTAGTTTGCACTGGCCTAGCTCCAGTGGTTTTAGCCACTACAACTGCAGCTACTTCTCAGGTCGGGGGAGGTAATCAAACTCCCGCCGCTCACACACCTGAGCAGGTTGTGCAGGGACTTCAGACGATAGGGGCACATCAAGCCCAGTCGACTGCAGCTGCTCAGGACTATGTAGTTCCTGCCATGCTAGAGGATGAGCAACGTAGATTGGAGAGGTTTGGTAGGATTCAGCCTCCGACCTTCAGTGGTGCAGAGGGCGAGGATGACCAGGGTTTCTTGGATAAGTGTTAGAGGATGCTTCGTACAACGGGTATTCTGGAGACCAGCGGGGTTGCTTTCACTACTTATCAGTTTTCTGGAGTTGCCTTCACTTGGTGGGAGGATTTTGAGAGGCGTAGGCCTATTGGTGCAGCACCCCTTACCTAGCAGCAGTTCTCTGTTCTCATTCTGGAAAAGTATGTGTCGCAGTCTCGCAGAGAGGAGCTGCGCATGCAGTTTGAGTGGTTACTTCAGGGGGAGATGACCATGTCGTAGTATGAGTTGAGGTTGTCCGAGTTAGCTCATCATGCCATCTGGTTGGTTCCGACAGATAGAGAGAGGATTATAAGGTTTGTTAATGGCCTCACTTATCAACTTCGTATTCTCATGACTAGGGAGAGGGTGACTGGTGCTACCTTCGAGGAGGTTGTGGATATTTCCCGTGAGATTAAGTCTATTCATCGCCAGGAGCGAGAGGAGAGGGAGGCCAAGAGGCCTCGAGGATCTGGTAGCTATAGTGGTACTCCATCGAGAGATCAGTTTCAGCACAGCAGAGGCCGTCCATTCAGGCCTGCTCAGCCAGCTCACCCAGGTTATCATGGGGAATCATTTGGTCATGGTTCTCACAGTTCTCATCAGGACCAGTCATCACTTAGTGCCCTTCCAGCTCAGAGTTCATCCCATGCTCCATCAGTTCAGGGCTCTTCTATGCCAGATGCATCTGCTGGTCACTCCGATGCGAGGGGTTCCCTTCAGTCCCCTTCTCCAGCACCTGGGAGTTGTTATGAGTGTGGTGAGATGGGTCATATGTGGAGGCAGTGCCCTCGTCGTCTTACGAGTTCATCTCAGTAGAGGGGTTAGTCATCAGCTTCAGCGCCAGTTACTTCATCACTACCCACTTAGCCAGCTAGAGGTGGAGGTGAGTCTGCTAGGGGTCGCCCCAGAGGGGGAGGTCGATCAGGTGGCGGTCAGGCCCGTTTCTATGCACTTCCAGGCAGACCCGATGCTATTGCTTCAAATGCTGTCATTACAGGTATTGTTTCAGTCTGCCACAGAGATGCCTCTGTATTATTTGATCCTGGTTCCACCATTTCTTATATGTCATCATACTTTGCTCGTTATTTGGGTATGCACCGTGAGTCTCTTGCTTTACCTGTTCATGTATCTACCTCGGTGGGCGATACTGTTGTTGTAGATCGTGTGTACCGGTCGTGTGTGGTGATTATTGGGGGTCTGGAGATCCATGTGGATCTCTTGTTATTGTGTATGGTGGATTTCGATGTTATTTTGAGCATGGATTGGCTATCTCTGTGTGATGCTATTCTGGATTGTCATGCTAAGACATTCACATTGGCTATACTAGGTGTGCCACGGATTGAGTGGCGAGGTGTGACTGATTATATTCCAAGTAGAGTGATCTCATTCTTGAAAGCCCAGTGTATGGTTGGGAATAGTTGTCTTTTGTATCTGGCCTTTGTGAGGGATGTCGGTGCTGAGACTCCCAGTATTGATTCTGTTCCAGTTATGAGGGATTTTCCCGATGTGTTTCCTACAGACCTGCCAGGCATGCCATCAGATAGGGATGTTAATTTTGGTATTGACCTGGTGCCGGACACTCAGTCCATTTCTATTCCGCCGTATCGTATGGTACCAGCGAAGTTGAAGGAGTTAAAGGAGCAGCTTCAGGAACTCCTTGATAAGGGGTTCATTCGGCCTAGTGTGTCACCTTGGGGTGTGTCGGTTCTATTTGTGAAGAAGAAGGATGGAACTATGAGGATGTGCATTAATTATAGTCAATTGAACAAAGTAACAGTTGAGAACAAGTATCCTTTACCTTGCATTGATGATTTATTCGACCAGCTTCAGGGAGCGAGAGTGTTCTCCAAGATTGATCTCCGTTCGGGTTATCACCAGTTGAAGATCAGGGACTCGAATATTCTTAAGACAGCTTTTAGGACCCGATATGGTCATTATGAGTTCTTGGTGATGTCTTTTGGGCTGACCAATGCCCCAGCAGTGTTCATGCATTTGATAAACAACAAGTTCCGGCCTTATCTTGATTCGTTTGTCATAGTCTTCATTGATGATATTCTGGTGTATTCACGTAGTCAGGAGGAGCACACAGAGCATTTGAGAGTTGTGTTGCAGAGATTGAGGGAGGAGAAACTTTATGCAAAATTCTCCAAGTGTGAGTTTTGGCTTAGTTTAGTGGCTTTCTTGGGGCACGTGGTGTCCAGTAAGGGTATTTAGGTTGATCTGAAGAAGATAAAGGCGATTCAGAGTTGGCCCAGACCGTCCTTAGCCACAGAGATTCGCAGCTTTCTTGGTTTGGCAAGCTATTATCGCCAGTTTGTTCAGGGATTCTCATATATCACATTGCCCTTGACCAAGTTGACTCGGAAGGGTGCTTCATTTGTATGTCCGGACGAGTGTGAGGAAAGCTTTCAGAAGCTCAAGACAACCTTGACCACAACTCTAGTGTTGGTTCTACCATCAGCTTTAGGTTCATATACCGTGTATTATGATGCTTTGAGAGTTGGTATTGGTTGTGTTTTGATGCAGGAGGGTAGAGTTATTGCTTATGATTCTCGTCAGTTGAAGCCCCATGAGAACTCGTTCATAATTTGGAGTTGGCTGTCATAGTTCACGCGTTGAAGATTTGGAGGCATTACTTGTATGGTGTGTCTTGTGAGGTGTTTACTGATCATCGTAGCCTCTAGCACTTGTTCAAACAGAAGGATCTTAATTTGAGGCAGCGGAGGTGGTTGGAGTTGCTTAAGGATTATGATATCACTATATTGTACCATCCGGGAAAGGCCAATGTGGTGGTCGATGACCTAAGCCGAAAGGCAGTGAGTATGGGGAGTTTGGCATATTCTAGTTGGGGAGAGGCCTCTTGCAGTTGATGTTCAGGCCTTGGCCAATCGGTTTGTGAGGTTGGATATTTCGGAACCCAGTCGGGTGTTGGCTTGTGTGGTTTCTCGGTCTTCCTTATATGATAGCATCAGAGAGCACCAATATGATGATCTGCATTTACTTCTCCTTAAAGACAGAGTTCAACATGATGATTCCAGAGATATGACCATTGGTGATGATGGGGTATTGAGGATACAGGGCCGGATATGTGTGCCCAATGTGGATGGGCTTCGGGAGTTGATTTTGGAGGAGGCCCATAGCTCGCGGTATTCCATTCATCCAGGTACCACAAAGATGTATCAGGATTTGAGGCAGCATTATTGGTGGAGAAGAATGAAGAAGGACATTGTGGGATTTGTAGCTCGGTGTCTCAATTGTCAGCAGGTGAAATATGAGCATCAGAGACCGGGTGGCTTGCTTCAGCGGATGGATATTCCAGAGTGGAAGTGGGAGAGGATCACTATGGACTTTGTAGTTGGACTTCCACGGACTTTGAAGAAGTTCGATGCTATTGGGTAATTGTGGATCGGCTGACCAAGTCCGCGCACTTCATTCCTGTATATACTACCTATTTTTCAGAGCGGTTGGCAAAGATCTATATCCGGGAGATTTTTCGTTTGCATGGTGTCCCAGTTTCCATCATTTCAGATAGGGGCACTCAGTTTACTTCAAAGTTTTGGAGGTCTGTGCAGCGAGAGTTGGGTACTCAAGTTGAGTTGAGCACAACTTTTCACCCTCAGATGGACGGGCAGTCCGAGCGCACTATTTAGATATTGGAGGACATGTTGCATTCTTGTGTCATTGATTTTGAAGGGTCATGGGATCAGTTTCTACCGCTTGCAGAGTTCGCTTATGACAACAGCTACCAGTCGAGTATTCAGATGACAACAGCGTGATCGGAATAAGTTTTGGAGGTCCAGAGTAGATTTAGGCTTGAATTGGCGAAAGTGGATTTTTGGCGATTTCCGGTTGTTAGGTGAGATTTTGATATAGGGGTCAGAATAGAATTCCGAGAGTTGAAGTAGTTCCGTTGTGTCTTGGGATGTGTGTGTAAAATTTCAAGTCATTCGGACGTGGTTTGGTTGGGTTTTTGATTAAAAGCGGAATTTGGAAGATTTTGGAAACTTAGGCTTGAATCCGATGTGTTTTGGGTTGATTTTATGTTGTTTGAGGTGTTTTGAAGATTGGTACAAGTTTGAATAACGTTTTGGGATATGTTAGTGCCTTTGGTTGAGGTCCCGGGGGCCTCGGGTGAGTTTTAGGTGGTCAATCGGGCCATTTCATGAAGTTGGAGCTGCAGAAAATTGCAGGTCAGTGCTGCAAAAAAATGACATTTGCGTTCGCGAGAGGGTCCTCGCGTTCATGAAGGGTCAGTTGAGGAAGTTGGAAATTTAGCCTTCGCGTTCGTGAGGAAGGCTCCACGTTCGCGAAGGGCTGGGCATCTGTGCATCGCGTTCGCGGGGGTGTTGTCGCGTTCGCGTAGAAGAAATGGGCAGCTGAGTTTCAGGGGAATTTATCTCATCACGTTTGCGATAGGGGAACACGATCGCGAAGGTCTGTTTGAGTAAAGCATTGCGTTCGCGTAGGGTGGTCGCGATCACAAAAGAGGAATTTTGGTCAAGGTATTTTTTGTGCTTCGCGAACGCGAGAATTTCGCGTTCGCGAAGAAGGATTTCAGGCCTGGGAAGAAGGTTTAAATAGTCGTCTTGTCCGCGAATTTTGGGTTTATTTCTTCCATTGTTGGTCGTTTTTAGAGCTTTTTGAATGGGATTGAAGAGGGATTCAAGGGGAATCACTTAGAGGTAAGAATTTTGGAATTAAAACTCGATTCTATTGTGAAATCTACCTAATAAATCATGGAATCTAAGCCAAAAATTGAGGAATTAGGGCTTGAGATTAAGAGACTTTAAAATGAGAATTTGAGGGGCAATTTGGACTCCGATTTCAGTGTTCTTGGTATGTATGGACTCGTGGAAGGATAAGGATTCCGTTGATGTGATTTTTATTGAGTTTTGAGACACGGGCCTGGGGGTCAGGTTTTGGTAATTTCGGGATTTGTGTCGTATATTGATTATTTTCGCTTGGGCGTCGTTCCCTTAGCATATTTTATTGTCGTGATTCTGATTTTGGATAGATTCAACGCGAGTGGAGGCCGATTCAATGGGCAAAGGCATCGCGAGCTAGAGATTTGATCGGTTTGAAGTGAGTGATGATTGTAAATGATGTTCTGAGGGTATGAAACCCCGGATTGCACATCGTTGTGCTATATTGAGGTGACGCACATGCTTGATGACGAGCGTGGGGTTGTGCACTATTGGGGATTGTGACTTAATATGTCCTAAATAACTATTTTACCGCGTATTTGACTGAAATCTATTTACTATCGTTATTATTTGGGCTGAATGCCATAATTGGGCCTCGTGCCAACTATTTGAACCTTAGGGGATTTGTATTGATATTGTGTCACTATATTGACTTTATAATTGAACTCAGTCATGTTATACTTCACTGTTTTCGTACTCAGCCATGTCTACTCTGTTTTAACACTTAAATGATCTTTTAAATGATATTTTGGGTTGAGAATGATGTTTTATTATTGCCGAGTGGCTTGTGAGGATTTTGACTGAGTAAGGCCGAGGGCCTATATTGTGAGGAAACATTTGATATTGATTATGAGGCCGAGGGCCTGAGATATGTATGCCATGAGGTGGCTTATTGATATGAGGCTGAGGGCCTAGTGATGATGCCACGAGATGGCTTGATATTGCACTTGGGCCGTAAGGGGCCCCTCCAGGAGTCTGCACACCCCAGTAAGCACGGGTACCTATTATGATGTGAGATATAGCCTGAGGGACTGGTATTGTTTTGAGATATTGTCCAAGGGGCGGATTTGTTGATACTGTGCCCGAGGGGCGAACCTTTATGTGTTTAACTTCCTTAATTGCCTGTCATTTACCTGCTTAATTGTTGAAAAAGGCTTTTAATGAAGCGTAATTTGAACTAAAATGACTTTCACATATCTTCTACTGATTTACTATTTTTACTGGTTTTACTGCCTCGTTATAGCCTGTAATGTGCCTTACGTGATTTCCTGCTTTTGGTATTTATTTATGATTATTATTCACTGAGTTGGAGTACTCACTTTACACCCTGCACCCTGTGTGCAGATTCAGGCGCATCTGGTCCCACTCCCGAGTGCTGATCTTCCCAGCTCAGGCGGATCCGAGGAGTCTCTAGGTAGCTGTCGACGTTCGTAGCCCGGAGCTTCTCCCTATCTTATTTCTCCATGTTTTTAGTTAATGTATTAAACTCTGTAGTTTTCTCTGAGTATTCCAGATTGTTTAGATGCTCATGACTAGTGACACCCCGGTATCGGGCAGTGTTGGGTTGTATTCCGCATATTATACTATCATCTGCTTAAACTTGGATTATTTTATCATGCTTTAGACTGTTTCTTACCGTTTAACTGTTAAATACTGAAATGGAAAGTATCGGCTGGCCTTGTCTTCATGATAGGCGCCATCACGACCGGGTCCGAGTTTAGGGTCGTGACAAGTATTTTCAGACAAAGAACAACTAGACAGGTTTTTTGACCCGGCCCTTATTTAAAGAGACCAGAAAGTAAAAGAAAGGAGAATGTGGCCGAGCCCTGGTATCTGAGTTGCCTACATATCCTTGGCTATAAATGAATCAGGCCACGTGTAGTTCAGAAGTGAGTGAGATGATTGAGTACACCGAGGAGGAGAGCCGATCGAGGTACCATTCCGTCGAGGTTCCGGTGTGAGGTCCTGTTATTACATCAAAATCAAAAAATAAAAAAGACTAACTAAGCCTGTCAGCTGACTTGAATTGCATTCTGAAGTGAATCTCCTTGTTTTCCAAGTGGGCGGCAGATTGCTGAAACTCGAACTGCTTTCCTTGAAACTTAAGCTGCTTTCCCTTGTTCTCCAGGTGGGAGCTTGATTGCTGAACTTGAATTGTCTTCCTTCGAAACTTGAGTTGCTTTCCCTTGTTCTCCAGGTAGGAGCCTGACTGCTGAAACTCGAACTGCTTTTCCCTGAAACTTGAGCTGCTTTCCCTTGTTCTCCAAGTGGGCGCATGATTGCTGAACTTGAACTGTCTTCCTTTGAAACTTGAGCTGTTTTCCCTTGTTCTCTAGGTGGGTGCCTGATTGTTGAACTTGTCCTGCGTTCCCTTGAAACTTGAGTTGTTTTCCCTTGTTCTCCAGGTGGGCGCCTGATTGCTGAACTTGAACTGTCTTCCTTTGAAACTTGAGCTGTTTTCCCTTGTTCTCCAGGTGGGCGCCTGATTGCTGAACTTGAACTGTCTTCCTTTGAAACTTAAGATGTTTTTCCCTGAAACTGTTTTCCCTTGAAACTTGAACTGTCTTCCTTTGTTCTCCAGGTGGGCGCCTGATTGCTGAACTTGACCCGCTTTCCCTTGAAACTTGAGTTGTCTTCCCTTGTTCTCCAGGTGGGCGCCTGATTGCTAAACCTGAACCGATTTCCTTTGAAACTACTTTCCTTTGAAACTTGAACTGTCTTCCCTTGTTCTCCAGGTGGGCGCCTGATTGTTGAACTTGACCCGCTTTCTATTGAAACTTGAGCTGTTTTTTCTTGTTTTCCAGGTGGGCGCCTGATTGCTGAACCTGAACCGCTTTCCTTTGAAACTTGAACTATCTTCCCTTGTTCTCCAGGTGGGCGCCTGATTGCTGAACTTGACCCACTTTCCCTTGAAACTTGAGTTGTCTTCCCTTGTTCTCCAGGTGGGCGCCTGATTACAACAAAACAAACAAAACAAGAGAAATTTTTCTGCCCCAGTTTGATATTGTGAACCTCTGTGAGTGTTAACCGATTCTTCTTATAAGCATTAAGCAAAATTCCCTTATCTTGAAAATTTCAAACCAAGTCTCTTCTCAAAAGTGAAAAACTTATGCTAAATTATACTTTCCAAAAGTATAACTCTCATCAGACCTTGTCATTTACGAGGGTCTCAAAACTTACTAAACCCCGTCATCTAGGAGGGTACTGGAAACTTACTACCGAGCATGTGTGGCACCTGCTTTCCTCACGGAGGGTTTCTATGGAACAAATGAAATTTCCTGCCCTTGTTTCAATCAAAGAAAATTTGTGAGTTTAACATGGTGGTTAGTTTGTGGCCTTAACTTTGAGGGCGATTGCTCCTTCACTTCCCATGATAACTTTAATTTCAACTCGAAAGACCTTACTTGTTTATTGACTAACCATTTTCTCTCTCACCCTTATCACAGAAAATACCTCTGATTTGTTCAAACCCAAGCCTTCTATCTATTGCATTGTGCTCATAAATTGACATATACCGACCCTTCGTGCTTCACGTGAATCCAAAGCACATCAATTGCCACCACTCAGTGCACTCACTGTTCTTTCCTGACGTATGCCACTGGCCTTGGCCTTGAGGTCTATTGCTCTTTTACTTGCCATGATAACTTTGATTTCCACTTAGAAGACCTTGCTTGTTATTGGTTAACCACTTTCTCTGTCAACCTTATCACAAAAAATACCCTTGATCCGTTCAAACCTAAATACCTTATCACATGAATCCTAATGTATGTTGATTGTTACCAACTCAGTGCGCATGCTGTTCTTTCCTGACTTATGCCATTTTGATGTGCTAACAAGATCCCGTCTTGTGCAATTGGAAAGCTGGTGGCAAATTTTGAAGTCATTTCTCACTTGTTCTGACCAAATAGACTCAGGAAGAGGAGGTAAGCAAGACAAAAGAAACAAAGTAAAGGACAATGAAAAGAGATGATTCTTAATAAGAAAACTACAAAGTAGAAATTTATCAGATGTGGATGCCAACTCTAATGACCATGACATACACCTTTGGATTAAGTGGCCTAATCTATCAAGAAAGTCTGATGTTCAACTCTTGTTATACCCCTAAACCATGAAACTGGTCTTCAATGCTCCGATTATCCAATCTAATTCACGATCCTTATTCGACTTGTAGCGCCCGAAGGGTTTTCACCTCAAGCCCCGCTCACTTTGTTCTTTTTCTCAACTCACCATCGCCTTATGGTGCCTGTGAAGGTTTTTGATCATGGCCTACTACGCACTACTAATTATGTAGTGAGAGAGGGTCGGAGCAGTTTTACCCGATTTTGGGTCGGGATCGATTTCCACAGAGAGCTAGAATTTGGAATCGAGTATCTATCTAGTTTAGGATTGCGTATGTGTTCCAAATTACACTTCTAATCATTTTTGGGGTTTTATTTTTACTTCTACTATTATCAAACTACAAATGGTAAATGCAACTAGATTAAGCTAAGAGTTAATGCTACGGGTTGTTCAAATGATTTAAAAGGCACTAGGGTAGTGACTTCCGCCTAGGTGGTCAATTAACGGGTACTTGAGTCTAAGGCACAATTGACATGATTGGGGAGTACGATATAACCGTTGCACTATTTATCCACTCTACACCTCTCGGTGGTTTGAGTGATTTTGCCCGATTTGACTTTCTCAAGACCAATTGGTTATGCAAATTTGCACAAGCAACTAGGGTTCAAGTTGGGTATTACTATCTCGAGGTTTAACCCTTTAATTGGGGCTATCAATCTCTTGAGTACACCCCAATTCCTTGTTGGACCAATTTCGGAGACTTAGGCTCTCTTTCTCAAGAAGAACCCAAGTCACCTAAACACAAACGGGTGTTTGCAACCACTAATTCAGAAATTAACCATGAAATAGGACCAAAAATCAAATACCCATAGTCAATCTAGCCCTAAAATACAAGACCCATCAATTATCCACACTAGGGTTGAGCCACAACCCTAGCTTATGGGTCTAGCTATTCATAATTAAAGAAGGAAAGCAAGAAATAGATGAAGAACAACTCATATTAATAATTGCTAAGCTAAATAACAAGATTAAATGATGAAAAGTAGATAAAATTGCCCAAAATAGCTAAGAATCTCGAACCCACGAGCGCAACTGCTTAATTACAATATCTGATACCCTAAAAATGGGAAAAAAGCTACTTATACTAAGCTAAAAATTCTGGACAAAAATGCCCCTGCGAGGTTAGTGCGGACCGTACAAAATGGTGTGCGGCCGCATTAGGGCTCTGAAGCTGAAGATTTGACTCTCTGAACTCAGGCACTGCGGACCATAGAGAATGGACTGCAACTACGGAGGCTTCTAGTGCAGTCCACACAAAATGGAATGCGGACATCATTGACTTGAATCCTTGAAACTGGCACTTCTCTGATCTTGGGTTCTGCGGACCGCACTAAATTGAGTGTGGTCACATTACCTTTAGTGCGGACCGCATAAATCCTAGTGCGGCCGCATTGCCTTTGTGCCTTGAAAGTCATGCTCTCTGAACCTCACAGTGCGGACCTCACAGAATGTAGTGCAGCCGCACTGGCCTTGCTTTGCTTGAGCTTTGTCTTGTCTTAGTACTTATGCAAGTTTCACTCCTTTTGAGCTGATCTTTGACATCTTGTCACTTTGTTGATTAAACCTGCAATCAAGCACAACTTGTGAGCCTTTTGGGACTATTTTGTATGAATTTCTAATCAAAGCATAAGCAATAAGGAGTATAAAATGCGTTAAAATCCCTAGTTATCAACTCCCCCAAACTTAAGCTTTTGCTTGTCCTCAAGTAACAAAATAAGACCCACCCCTTAAGGGAAAATCAAAGAAGTGTTCAGCTGACCTAAAGTAACCTCATCTAGCATCAATTGGGACTAACAATTGCCCTCAATACAAATGAATCATTAACAACTTTTACTCTTTGAAACACCATGGATTAAGTGTGATACAAGAGCATCAAGAGTTGGCTCAACACATCAAAGGACTCTTTCTATTACTTTGGTCATTGTGGAACCCAAACTCACACATCCTCAACTCTCCCTAAGCAAACCTCACCTTAAAATAGTGGCACTCAAAATGAGGTTAATAGAAGTTCACTCATCTCCCTCAAGAAAAAGCCACAAGTCCGGCTCTAGGTACCATATGCTTGCCCTTTATGTGAGTATCCGCTAATGTAAGCTTCATTCAACTCAAGATCATATAGGGTTTTGTGGAGACATTGTGAAGGATTTTGGTTTGGGGTAGGAAATGTTTTGGTCTAAGTAAGTTCCATCTTCCTTTAAGCACTTCTTTTGATTCATTTGGCACACATTCACTTGACTCTTTGAGTCATTTCACTTCTTTCAAAGGGGTTAGAGAGACACACTATCACTCTTTCTTATGTATTTCAAACCTTTTCTCCTTTTTCAACTTTCCACACCTTTCATTCTTTGCTTTTCTTGAATCCCTTTTTGTTCTTTTTCATATTAAACAATCTATTTGCCATTTTGCTTCTCTTTCTTTTTCATTGCCTTTCCTTTTCTTCATTTTTTGTGCCTTTTTACCACTTTGTTGAAATATTCATCACCCCCCAAACTTAAACTTTTGCCATGTGCTAAAGGAAAGATCGGGTGCCAAGAGGGGGTATCTTTTAGAACGGGTATAGGCTTGTATTATGGTTCTTGAAGGCAAAAAGGTCTAAGGCTCAAAAGGGTTGACTAGGGATCTTATCATTGGTAGGTTATGGGTGTGTTCAACTATCATTTGGACCAAGGAGAGCCTATAATCATGTCTCAAGTCAGAATTCACTTAGGATTTCGCCTCAACAAACATTTAGGGAAAGTTCTAGACCAATGGCTCGGGGCTTGGACTTGCAATGTGATTACTCACCACACAAGTTATGGGATTGCTAAAGATGCAGTTGGGGGCCCATAACGACCTTAGATAAGATTTGAGCACACAATGGTCCCGAAAAATCACTTGATGATTATCGGTCAACACAAGAGTCTCAAGGTCACTACTTTTACCATCCTAAACACAACAATTTGTTTTTGACCATAAGGTCAAAGGCAAATATGCTAGGCCCAAGTGAAGCTTTGCTTGAGGCACCCTTAACTACTAACTACTAAAAACGAAAAGAAAAACAGACTAAAACCCTTAAGAAGGTTATCACGCCATCCGTCATTGGGAAGAGCCACCCGGTTCACACAACACTCCACCTTTGGAAAGAACCGTGGCATTAAGAAAACCAAAGGCTTATTGTAGACTTGAGAAACAAAAGCTACGAATCACAAATAATAAGCTAAGAACGAAAAATTTGCGGAAAGTAGAATGAATATATACAAAAGGGGATTTGAATATACAATAGATGGGATGAATATATACAATGTAACATAACTTTATATACAGACCCAAAGTAAAATAAAAGTGCGATAAATTTACGAAATGTTAAAATTATATACAACCCAAAGGTGAAAAATCAAGAAAGCATAAAAAAGTATCAAATATATATACAATCATCCGAATGAATAAAAAGTAGGGCCTACCCCCTCAAATGAAAGCTGTCATTGTCCCCAATGCTAACTAAACCAAATAAAGCATCAAAAAGAGATAGGAAAAAGGATATAGGGACTCCATATGGCATGTCTGTCTGTATAGGCTCCTAAGTGATCCCAGGGTCCTCACTGTGCTCAGGAACCTCAGACTGGTTCTCGGTAGCCTGCTATTGTGCTGCTGGGACCTGAGTCTGAACCTAGACAGGCTCCTATGGTGCATCTTGTGGCTGACTGGACGAAACCTCCGGTGGGTCGGCCAACTGGATGACTGCATCATTTGCTCTAGGAATCATCCTCTTCCTCTTGGGAGGCCTCTGTGACTGCTCTGGCTGGGAATGAGCTACGGGTGCTGGATCCTGGAGTAGTAAGTCTAAAGCTAGCTGATCCGCCTTCAGTCTGTCAACATCAGCTCTCAACACCTTCACGAACTCCTTGGATGCCCGTGTCTTCCTCAGCATCTTGTGCTCCCGAGCAAGCTCTTTGAGAGCCTTGCTATTTGAATCAACTGCCTTAGTCAGTACCTTCTGAGTGTCAAGGATTTTCTTCTGGTTGTCTAAAATCTCTTTGAGAGCATCCTCTATCGATTGGGAAAACTGTGGGGCTGGAGGTGCCGACTAAGCCTCTACCGTGGTAGCCAAGATGGACAACTTGGATGAGGCAGTCTGTATCTAGTTGTTGATACTTAGAAGTGTCTGGCTCAGTCGGTGGGCAGTAATAGGATGGGCCCGGGAAGATGGAATCTCTGGGTCCACTGAGGTGGATGGACCAGGAGGGGCAGCAGTGGAAGTAGAGGCAGGCTCAACTGGAGTCACTACCACAACTGGCTCTTCAGACTAGCTAGTTGGAGCAGTAACTGCGCTCTTGAAGTTTTGATCTTGGGGTTGTCATCCCCCTGCATGCTGTACTAGGAGAAAGGGGCCTTCACTTTGACTTTGATGTCGAAGGGCCTCTTCTCCACTTTCAGGTCCCGAAAGTACATAGTGAGGAAACTGGGGAACGGGTAGTTTCTATCATGCTCGGCACCCACAATAGTAATAATCTGCGATATCACATTCCCCACATTGGTTGGGTACCCCACCATGATCGAAGCCACTAACACAACCCGGTGGAGAGGGAGGGAGTTGTCATGTGTCGTAGGGTCCAACCTGCTACATACAAAGGTCTCCCACCCCCGTGCCTCAAAGTTCAAACTCCATCTCAAGATCTTGACTCCAGTAGTCAACCAGTCGGGGTGGTACCTAGGATTGCCAGGTACTATGCTAGCCAGGGACGAACCTCCTCGCCCATTTCCATCTTTGCCATGTACAAGGTCTCATCTTCCTCATTAAACCTACGATAGTCATTGATTGTCTTCCCATCTAACAACACCTTCAGATTTCGAACCTTGGTCACTTTGGAGCCCTTTTTGATGTGGGCTATGTTGTTGTAAAATTCCTTGACCAAGTATTCGTTGGCATCCACACACTCATCTAGAAAATGTTACCAACCCACTCTTGTCCTAAATAGCCTCCTCACGTTGGCGTTGTGAGGTAGCAAGTCTCTATCAATAAAAATCCGCTCCAGGATTAACTTCCTCACCGACCACCATTCTTGGAACTTGTGGTACGCTACCTCACTAACAAACCGGTCTTGCCACACCTCCGGCTTCCTAGTTTAGGCAATACCCCCCACTTGTGGTTCACCTCCTTCTCCTACTTCTTCGTCTCCCCCTACTTCCTCCTCATCACCTACTACACCCTCTCCAGATAATGAAGCTGTGGGAAAGGTGGAGTATTCCCCACTAGCATCACCTGAGCCCTCAGACGACCCAGAAGAGATGTTCACTGATGCTTGGGCAGTGGGGGATGCTGGAGGTGTATCTCTCAGTCTATGCCTCTCCGGCCAGTCAGGGATGTATTCTGGTACAGAGTCCAAAGAGATCTCTCGGGAAGGCTCGTACTCACTCCCCGACATGTCAATGGCTTTGTCAGCAGCTTTTATTCCTTTCCTCATGTTCTTGATGTTTTGCCTAGCTTGGGGAGTGAGTTTAATCATTTTCTGCTTCCCTCCGCTGGAAGATCCACCTCTGCCAGGTTGTTTAGTTCCTTTGCCTCGTTGTTTTACCATTGTCTCAACCATAATTCAATCAGCTTGTTAGTATCAGTGTAATCAGTTAAGAACCAAAGTTGCAGAACAGAAAAGAAGAATTGCAGACAGTTCTTAGAAATCACCCGGTGTGGACAACACAAAATGGTGTGCGGCCCGCACAGGAGTCAATGCAGACCACACAAAATGGCCATGCGGTCCGCACAGGGGTGGGGTTCAGACTACCCACCCTCTGTATCTAGGTCTGAGTACGTGATTTTTGCCCTATACTCCCATAAATTCAAAACAAAATAACTTCTTTCATTATTTGCAATTCTTGTGGATTTCGTGGCATTTTCTGATAATTGTCTGCATTTGTATGTGCATGTTTATTTTATTTAATTCATGAAAATACAAAAATACTCTGCATTTGCATTTAGGATCTAATTTTGCATTAATTAAGTGATTTAGTGCTTTATAAAAAATGGAAAAAATCACAAAATAGTTTATTTTGCACTTTAAATTTTAATTGCGAATTTTGGTGGTTTTTTCTTTAATTTGGTATTTAATTAGCCGTGGTAATTATTATTTATAGTTAGCAAATTTAATTTGATAGAATAATTTGATTAGGAATTAATTTAGGCTTAATTTTAATTTTAATTTAAAAGAAATTAGAAGAAAATTGAAAAAATGAAAATGAAAAGGAAAATGGAATAAAAACAAACTTAGTTCTGGGCCAAGCTTATACCAGCCCAAGTTGTTCCCCATTAACTCGTCCAAGCTAAGGCCCAATTACGTCCCAACCCGGTCCGGTCACCCCTTCATCCGAAACGATGTCGTTTTGTTACCCTTTGATCTCGACCGTCGAGGTTAGTTGATCTGACGGTTCAGAAGTGTGGAGGTCTTAATATATATATATGTCCAAACGCTACCCTACCCCCCTCATCTCGCCTCTTTCAACTCCCACCTCAGAGACCCCTACAAAACCCTACCTGCCGCCCCTATTCTCCACCATCATAAACCTGGCGGCGCCCCCACCAAACCAGTCCAAACTAACACCCTGAAACCCTCACACCCCCTCTTCCCCAATCTCTATTCTGTTACCTTCGAATCATCCTAGATTCCATCGAATCTTGATTCGAAGGGATGAACCCTAAAACCCCAAATCGCTTTACCCTTGATTCTGCGGCATGCATCAGCCTACGCTTCCGATTTTCACATTTCGAAGTTTGATTCAATGCAAATCGATGTTGTTCATTTGTTCTTGACAAAGAACAAGTGATTAGCATCAATTTCGTTAAATTGAAAGTTCCAGTGTTGGCTTCGAGTTTTACTTGGTGAGTCTTCTTTCGTTTTCTGTCTGTTATTGTTCATTTCATCTCTCGTTTTTCTTCTTTCCTTCTACGTCTGTTTGAGTGACCTATCCTCCGTCTGAAATTGATCAAAGAGTTTCGAACCTAGTCTTTCCCTTTAGATTAATATGGGGTTCATTTTTGTTCCGTTCGATTTTCAGTTTTTTTTTTTAAAATTCTCAATTGTGGTTCTCTGTTTTTTTTATGATATTTTCTGATAATTAGCTTAGGTTAGAATTTTTTTAATTTGGTATTCAGTTCCGATTTAGTATTTTAGTTTTTTAAAAAGAAAAAAGAAAGAAAAATCAATCGCTTAGTTTAGATTTTGATTTTTGAAGTCATTCAAGTGTTTCCCTTTTCTACTTCTCATCGATTTAGTTGAGTGAATTTTTCTGATTTTGTTTGGGCCTTGGGTTCGATTCTGACCTATTCATTTTGGGATTGAAACCATTGGGTCAATTTAACTCGGGTTCTTCCTGGCATATAGAGGGTAATAAACAGTAATGGGGAGGGTAGTATAGGTAATTGGGGTGGAGAATCTTTGTGTAACTGAATGAGAAGCTTCTAGGAAGCTGGGGTTTGGGACTATTCTGAAATTCTGAATTTTACATTAGGGGTAGGTGAGCTAAAACAAAATTGAAAAAGGGGCGAAATGCAAAATCTGATTTTTTGTAAGCTACCCTACTTTCTTGCCTATAAAGGCATGGTTTTCTTGTCTTTCAAGGCAGACCGAAGAGAGAACTTCAGAGATAAAATTTCAGAAACTTAAAACGGTTGTTTCCCAAGAAGAAATTCAGAAAATAGCTTGTAATTTTGGAGGTTATCTAGGCAGCTAATGGAAATTTTGTTAGGATTTTGGTTATTCTGAATAGTCTAATTAAAATCACTGAAGCTGTGATAGTTTTTTTCTGATTCTGGGCTGAAAATGAGTTAAGTTCTGGGTAATTTTAAAGCTGGTTTGGACCTGTTGTTGAGAAATACTGTTCATTGCCGATTTGAGCTGATTTCACTGTTCCATTGGCTCTACTGTTGCTGATTTCTACTGCTCTTTGCTGATTCTTCACTTCTTTGTTTCTTTTTTTCACTTCCAGGTATCATTCTGCACTTTGATTAATCTGTGAAGTATGAATGCGCAATGGAACATGGACATATAATGGAAGATTCATGTTATTGGACTTTTGACCCCCTGTTATTTCATTTCATTCAATCGTTGTATTAGTTTAATGCTATGAGAATCTTATTAGTTTTCTATGTAGTGTAAGATGTATAGTTGATTTCCTGTTGGATTATGCTGAAGTTCTTGACTGTTGGATTCCGTAATAGTGGCATGTCAAGTTTTTGTTTGATTGCTTGTATTGAGGTTCTGATTCATGGCTTAAAACCCAACATACTTATTTATAATTTGGCATGGGAATTTGAACAAGATAAAAGGCTGAGTAATACTGCCTTGTATTGGAAATGATTTTCTTAGGCGTGTGATTTGATCTTATAGCCCCTTTAAATCTTATTAGTTCACATGATATTTGTTAGGTATTGTGCACAGTCAATAGGTTCAAACGGTCCCTTCAAGAGTTTTTAAAGTGTTTGAATAAAGGATGTTCTGAATTTTATGCATTATATTTATAATTGCCATGCAATTTTTAAAATTTGGATTCTATGGAGCTTTGTTTAAGACTCAAAGTCCCTGAAGCTTAAGACGGTTTGGCTTCGCAGAGATTCGATCTCTGGCCAGTACGTGCGAGCATCCTTCCCTTTATTAAATTTGGGCTCAATAGGAAGACGACCCGCTTTTGCTATAGTTGCATTTGTCCTAAACAAGTTCCTCCTATTGATGGCCATTATTGGCCCAAACAAGTTTCAAACAATTGTTCCAGTTCTCATTACTGCAAATCCATTACGCATCATTTCAGATTCAATTTTCCGTCGTAGGACGATTTGAAACTTCCTTGCGCTCTTAATCAGTTAGCCAATTTTTAAGTTAGTTGAGGCATGCCGTATTAAGTAAAATATAGTTATGCCCCTCAAAAAACTAAGTTAGAAATGCTTTCAATAGAATAGATGGAGGTGCGCCATGCCTAACAAAAAATGACAATTGCATGGCCCTTGTTTCAATTAACTTTGTTTTTATCCTTAGAATTCGAGGCGCGCCATTTAACAAACTTCCATGGCCCTCGCAAAGTTGCAAGTTCGTAATTGCTTTAGGCATGTTAGTTTAACAAATTACTTTCCTAAACTCGGGTGTGCATTTCATGTGACCCAAATCAAATCTTAAAACTTTGGATAAAATATGTTTAGGATTGCGGGTGCATTTCATGTGGAGCGATCCAAAGACATGTTTTAAACGACGTTCAATCTTCTTTAAAATTGAATAAAATCGGTTAAAGACTAAAATTTGCACATAGGTTCATAATTGTTTAAAATCAGATTAAGCCGAATATAACAGTTGAGCGACCGCGCTAGAACCATGGAACTCGAGAATGCCTAACACCTTCTCCCGGGTTAACAGAATTCCTTACTCGGATTTCTGGTTCGCGGACTATTAAATAGAGTCAAGCTTTTCCTCGATTCGGGATTTGAACCGGTGACTTGGGACACCATAAATTATCCCAAGTGGCGACTCTGAATTTTAAATAAAATAATCTCGTTTCGATTGTCACTTTAAGTTGGAAAAAATTCCCCTTATACCCTTCCGGGGGTCGTAAAAAGGAGGTGTGACAGCTCTGGCGACTCTGCTGGGGATCGAACCCAGAATCTATGGTTTAAGGTTCAAGAATTCGAGCTTAGAATAATTGTTATAGTTGGCTTTATCCATTATCTGATTTTGTTACATGATTTGGGCCTAATGTGCTAATTGATTACTTTTACCGCTTTGATATTCCGTGAACTGTATATAAACTGTTGCAAAATCCCTCTTCTCTCTGGGTCTTCTAAATCATGAAGAAGTGTGCACTTCGTGTGACTTTTTTCTGTTAGAGTCATATTCCAAAATTAGAACGAGGTTCGGACAAGTTGCAAAGTCGGTGAAGCTTCTGTATTCCTGATATGCTGCCCCCCCCCCGGCTCGAGCTGTCCGCTCGGGTAAGCCAAGTCTAGAACAAATAAACCCAGGTTTTAAACCTAGTATAACAATACCTCATGCCGGATCCCTAGTAGGAACGTTTGTTTGCATCATGTGCATTTTGACTTTGGAGACTCAACACAGGGGTAGGGTCTGTCTAGGACAGGTGCACCCGAAATAAAAAGACCATCCTGATGCATCTTACTTGCTACTTGTGCATTTATTTGCTTCAGATTTGCATGTTGATCGACTTTTGAATAAAAGGAGAGAATTTAGAAATGGAAATAACAGTGTGAGGTAATTACCTGTGGTGAAAACCAATGTCCCTAAAGTATACTGAAACTCTGCTGAAATTTTGAAAAAAAAGAGGGGAATTTTGTGGATTTTAAAGAAAAATAAAAAAAATATCTTTGTGTTTTTGGGAAAAGAAAAAAAGAAGTTGGGTTTATTTTCTTAAAAAATTTTCCCGAACTACGCCAGTTTGATTCTCACAGGGTGTGAGATACGTAGGCAACCTCCATCGGGTCCAACTTTCTTTTTGAAAAAATAACACAAAAGAACAAAAATTTTACTTTAATTTGAAAATAATTAAGGTGATGCCATTCTTGTTAGAAATAGCCGAATGTCCCTAAAAAGGCGCCGAAAGGCTATTTTTGCAAGAGCAACCATTTTTAGTCACTTTTAAAGGTTTTGGCCGGTTAGCTGATACAGCCTTAAAATCTTCGTTTTCAAAGTACTGAAAGGCCGTATTAGCAAAGCCAGATATTTGTGTGAAAATTTTGGAAAAAAGATGGTCATTTTTCTTGAGTCAAAACGAGTCATAGTTTCCTTTTAATTAAAATCACCTTAATAAATGTGCAAGATGAGCACAATTCAAAATGAACCTTTCTCAGTCCGTGAAGAGATCCCTTTGGAGCTACATATGTGGTGGCATGATTTGGGAGAAGATAGCAGAAAGGCTGTGACAAAAGCATTGGGTGGTCTTATCGGGCTCTTGAAAGTTAAGCCAAGAAAAGACGTGATTGAGGCCTTGATACCATTCTGGGACCCAGCGCATAATGTATTTCACTTTGCTGATTTCAAGTTAACTCCTACACTGGAAGAGATAGCAGGCTATGCCGGTTTCGAAGGGAATCTTAGAAGTCAATACCCGGTGGCGCCGAGAACAGTAACCCCTCATAAATATTTGGACTTGTTAAGCATCAGTCGTGACATCTGAGACGGAAATTTGGCCAAAGGATTTTGTACCTCGTACTTTCTGTATCGACGTTACGGGAATCCCCGTGGCTTCGAAATGCCAGATACCGGTTTTACTCACGCGGGAAACCAAGACAAGTGGGAAGCTTGGAGAGGATTAGCTTTCATAGCGGCGTTCCTGGGTATTTTGGTTTGGTTTGCCCTAGAAAAGACGGGAACATAGAGTTGGGACTTGTATGGATAGCCGACTTTATGATGAAAAAGGCAAATAGGACTATAGTGCCGCTGATCTTGGCGGAAATTTACCGAGCTCTGACCCATTGTCGAGAAGGAGGGAAGTTCTTTTAAGGGTGTAATGTGTTGTTACAACTATGGATGGAGGAACACCTTTGCCACCATCCCGGATACTTAAATTGTGGTATGACTGGCCTTGAATGCATCGAAAAACATGAAAAGTGAGTAGAGGGTTATGAGTTCCCGGATGGTACAGAAGCATGGCACGCTCATTTGAGATCTCTGACTGCAAACAAGATCGAATGGACGATCGGGTGTCTCTCGATCAGTGAAGTAATCTATATGTCGGCCGAGGCGTGTTTTTTGCTTTTGATGGGTCTTCGGAGTATCCAGCCTTACGCTCCGCACAGAGTCCTACGTCAGTTAGGCAGATACCAGACCATCCCACATGATGAAGATTTGAGTCGGCAGGTCATTGAGTTAGAGCCAAAAGCTGCCTTCCTAGAAGAAAAAGTGCGTCAGATTTGGCATTAGTGCAGATTCTTAGGGCCTAATACTCAAGTACAAGATCTATCCAGAGGCGATGTGGAGCCCAGTTACATTGCTTGGTATGGTAAAAGATCCCGAGTTCAACATGAGCCCGAAAGGCCCGCAAAGAGACCCCATGTCCAACAGTTCACCGACGCAGCACAGGTGCAATGGGATTGGTTGGCCAAAGAAAATGAGTACAGGGCTACCATAAGCAAATTGGAAAAACAAGTTAGGGACCTTCAGTTTGAAAATAGCTTGCAAGCCGTGGCGGACGAAGGAGAAAGGAAAAAGCTAGCCATGAAAAATGAGGCCCTTCGAGCCCAGATTCAGAAAATGAAAATAGTGGCAGAAAACCCAGCCCGAAGTGCCAAAGATGAGAAACTCATAGCTAACTTGAGGCAGAAAGTGAGTGACTATAGTTTTGATTTGAACAAAGCAGAAAGTGAACTAGCCAATGCTCGAAAATAGTTGGCTAAAAATGCAGATGAACGAGCACACCTAGTTAAGCAGTTGAAAGAAAAGTACGACGATGAGGTCGCGGGATTAAAGAAAAGGGGTCATCGCCACGGAAAACAAAATGATCAAACAGGCGAAAGACTTCAAGGTTGAAAGAGAACATTGTTATACATCATTGGCACAATTAGAAATAGATTTGCAACAATTTCAGGAGCAGAATCATGTGGCCGAGCAAACTTTGGAAGCCAGGGCCCAGCAGATCGGGCGGTTGGTACAAGAAAAAGGTGTCATAAGAGAGAGAATTAGAAACATCGCCGATTACATCGTTATGAAGTGCCAAGTCTGTGAGGATATGACTCGCACTACCTTCTTCATGGCAGTGAGGACATTCATTAAGCAGATAATGAGTGACTTGGACCGACTTCAAAGGGATCTTACATATAGACCTGCGGTGAGACCGAATGATGTCCCGCAGGCACCAGGAGCATTGATGTATTCATGATTTTTCATTTGAGTCTGTATTTCCTTTTCCGTTAGAGTCTGTCAGTTGTGTTGAGTCTGTATTTTCTTTCTGCTGGAGTCTGTCATTTGTTGTCGAGTCTGCATTTTCTTCTGTCTGAGTATGATAGTTTATTTTTTGAGTATGTATTTCATCTTTTCATCAGCGTCTGTTAGTTTCTCTTGGAGTCTGTTAGTGTTGAGTCTTTGTAATCAAAGCGTTTGCTTTTTATGAAATTGAAAATCCCAAAAATTGTTTTATTATTTACTTTCGTACTTATCTCCCAGACCTACGCTCGATTTGATTCATGTGGGGTCATGATACGTAAGAAATCTCCATAGGATTCGACCATAACTAAAAGAGAGAAAAAAGAAGAAGAAAAAAAGAGAGAGGAAAAAACAAGAGAAAAAAAAAAGAAAAGAGAGAAAATAAGAGAAAGAAGCAATGGCAAAACAAGAGGGAAATGAGAGGATAAAAACAAAGAAAAGCAAAGGCCAGAATGAAAAAAGAGAAGAAAGAGAAGGAAGTTGCAAATGGAAAAGCCGGGATGACGCAAGCAGCCGATTAAATGCATAATAGAAACGGTTAACTGCTTAGGTGCATTCATTCCCCAAAATGTGTGGTTACCAATCTATTTAAATCCTAATCGCTAACAAGGTTGTTGTTGATGTATTAAGTCCAGGTAGGTGGTTAGTTGATTGGCATTCTGGCAACTCACTCATACAACACCCGATCAAAAGACAAGCTGTACATGGACAACCAAGAATTGGAGGCAAGTATTGTTGACCCGTCAAAAGAGGTGGAAGAACTGGATGTTAATGCGATGAAGGAAGAGATGTATAAGTTAAAGCAACAAATGGCTGAAATGTACTAAGCCTGGGCAAAGGGGCATCCACCACCGATTTATCCTGCCAACCCTGCTTATATCCCACCATCGGCCCAACCTTAGGAGCCTCCTACTGTGAACTCATCTCCAGCCTTTCCCCTCTACCAATAATGCTATGACACCACTTCCCATACTTCTCAAGCTCCACCACCCAAACAAGTCCCACACCCTCCTCCACCAATCACTCCTGTTTTTGTGGCACCTCCACCCACTGCATTACACCGATTTTCCAGTGAACCTCTATTCCAGGCTCGCGACAACCAGTATTATCCCCCTGAACCCACCTTCAAAGTCCCGGAACCATGTTCTTACACCCCTCATCTTGATATCCCGGCAGAGACCGAAAAGCCACCCAAAAATCCCTAACATGAGGAGATGATCAGAAAGGTCAAAAGCTTAGAACAATCATTTAGAGATATGAGGGGGTTGGGGGGTCAACTAAGTGTAGCCTATAAAGATTTATGTCTGTTCTCAGATGTTCAGTTACCAGCAGGGTTCAAAATGCCTAAGTTTGATATGTATGACGGGCATGGTGACCCAGTAGCACACCTAAGAGGATTTTGTAGCAAGATGAGAGGAGCAGGCGGAAGAAATGAATTACTGATGGCATATTTCAGCCAAAGTCTGAGTGGATCGGCATTGGAATGGTATACCAGACAAGATCACAGCAGGTGGTACACATGGGACGATTTAGCCCAAGCCTTCGCTTGCCATTTTCAGTACAATCTTGAAATTATTCTAGACCATCTGTCATTAACAAAGATTGAGAAAAAGCCCGGTAAGAGTTTCAGAGAGTATGGATTCCGTTGGAGAGAGCAAGCAGCAAAGGTTGACCCTCCGATGAAAGAAAATGAGATGGTCGATTATTTCTTGCAGGCTTTGGAACCCACTTATTTTGGTCACTTGGTATCAGCAGTGGGCAAGTCCTTTAATGAGGTTGTAAAAATGGGAGGCATGGTTGAGGAGGGACTCAAGTCCAACAAGATCATGAGTTATTTAGCAATCAAAGCGACCACCCAGGCCATTCAAAACGGTATTGGGGGTGTACTCAGGAAGAAGAAGAAAGAGGACGTTGCGACAATTAAGTTGGGAGCTTGGGTCAGGTCCAGGGGCCCCCACATTACTACAACCAGCCTCGACCCTATCACCAAACTTATCCCCACACTCCATATAGCCCACCACAACACTACTACCCACTGCCAGATCCCCATTTTTCCATCCACCATGCGCAAACCTATACCCAACCTCCTGCTCACGCACAATGGCGTGCGCCAGCTCCACAAAATCCATACCCCGCTCCACCAAATACCTATCCACCCCCAAGAGCTTACAGAAATCCCCCTGGAACAGGTTTTCGGCCAAATCAAGCCTTCAAGAATGAGAGGTTGCAGAAGCAGAAATCTTTCACTCCATTGGGAGAATCATATACTAGTCTATTCCATAGATTGAGACAGTTGGGTATGTTGAACCCGATTGAGGCTAAACTGCCAAGTCCCCCTCCCAGAAATCTTGACCGCTCAGTGAATTGTGAGTATTGTTCAGGGGCCCCGGGGCATGACACAAAGAAATGCTAGAAATTGAAAACAGCTATTCAAGAGCTCATTGACACTAATCGGATTGAGGTACAAGCTCCGGAGGCACCCAACATTAACCAAAACCCATTGCCAGCCCATCATGAGACAAATATGATCGAGATAGTGCATAAGGGAGGGGATCCAAAGAAGCCTTCACAAACTGTCATGATGATTCGGGCTAGTGAAGCCAAGCCGTTTGAAAAGTCAACAAGTGAGAAATCTGTGATCAAGTTGAACGGGGCAAATAATGAACCTTCTGTGGGGGTCAAGAAGGGGTCCTCAAGTGACGTTGCAGGGAAGCATGAAAAAGCGAAAGTGGTTGTGCCAGCAACGGCGAACAAGCCTGTGGTAATTGTGGAGGGCGCCCGCACAAAACCTGTCATTATCAAACCGGTAGTTCAATTACAGATAGTCAATAGCAAGGCAGTCCCATGGAATTATGAACGAGTGACAGTGACTTACAAGGGGAAAGAGGTTAAAGAAGAAGTGTGTGAGACCCATGGTTTGACTCGATCGGGGAGATGCTTTGCCCTTGAAGAGTTGAGAAAAGCTAAGACCTCCAAAGATAACCCAGTGTTGGTAAAGAAAGCTGTAACCGAGGAAGAAGCAGAGGAATTTCTGAGAAAGATGAAAGTGCAGGACTATTCCATTGTGGAGCAGTTAAGGAAGACACCGGCTCAGATCTCGCTCTTATCATTATTGATCCATTCAGACGAGCACCGTCGGGCTTTGATGAAGATCTTGAACGAAGCCCATGTTCCTGACAAAATCTCAGCAAACCACTTGGAAAAGATAGCTAGCAAGATATTTGAGGTAAACAGAGTCACTTTTTCTGATAATGAGTTGCCCGTAGAGGGTACTGAGCACAATATAGCCCTCTATCTAACGGTGAAATATGAAGATTCTGTGGTTACTCGGGTACTGGTTGACAATGGTTCAAGTGCAAATATTTGCCCTTTTTCCACTCTGAACAAGTTGAAGGTGGAAGATGAAAGAATTCACAAGAACAGTATCTGTGTTCGGGGATTAGACGGTGGAGGGAAAGATTCAGTCGGGGACATAGTGCTCGAGCTTACAATAGGGCCAGTTGAATTTACTATGGAATTCCAGGTGCTCGATGTGGCTATTTCTTACAATCTGTTGTTAGGTCGACCATGGATTCATGCTGCCAAAGCGGTCCCGTCCACTCTGCATCAAATGGTTAAGTTTGAATGGGATAGACAGGAAATTGTTGTGCATGGCGAAGATATTTTATGTGTTCCCAGTGATGCCATTGTTCCATTCATAGAGTTTGAAGATGACAAGGGGCCATGGGTTTATCAGGTTTTTGACACGGTACCGGTAGAGAAAATTCCTGAAGGGAAGTGCGTGCCGACTCCAAGGGTAGCTGCTGCATCAGTCATGGTAGTCGTTGAAATGCTGAAAAATGGTTTTGTACCGGGCAAGAATTTGGGTGCATCTCTGCAAGGTATCGTACAGCCGGTTTCTCTTCCTAAAAACTTGGATACATTTGGTCTGGGGTTCAAGCCCACAGTCGTAGACGTGAGAAGAGCCAGAAAAATGAAACAGAGAGCATGGGCCCTTCCAAAGCCAGTCCCGTGTCTTTCCAGATCATTTGTCAGGCTTGGTACCAGAAAGTGCCCAGTGACGACGGTTCCCAGTTTGGTGGTTGATATGGATGGAGATTTGATGGAAAAGTTCGAGAGGATATTCGACAAAGTGAACACGGTGGAAGCTGGAGAGGGTTCTAGCAAGGCGGATGTGCAATTTGTTGGGCCTAGTGCAAAGATTAACAATTGGGAAGCTACTCTTCTCCCCACCAGGAAGGAGTTTTGTTAGTTTGCTTTGATTTTCTTTCAGTTTATCTGGATTATCCCAGGGTTGTAGTTCAGATTCTATGTTCCGCCCGTTTAGATGTATAAGCCTTGTTATCTCTAATTTCAATAAAATGCAATTTCCCTTTTTCTGCCTTCCTGATAGTTTTATTTTTGTTTTGTTTTTCTTCCTTGTACAGTTCTTTTTATGCTGGCTTCAATGATATGACATGCATGCGGAATCTCCGACCCAGTCTTAAAAGCCAATCTAATTCTGAAATAGTAATTCAAGAAATAGAGTATGATGTTGATTCGGAATATGATGAGGATGAAGCCTTTGAAGAGATTAGTAAAGAATTAAGCCATTTTGAAGAAAAAACCCAAGCCTAACCTGAGTGATACAGAAACAATCAATTTAGGGGACCAAGATAATATCCGGGAAACTAAAATAAGTGTCCATCTTGAACCACAACTCAGAGAGGAGATAATTAAAAAATTGTTCGAGTATAAAGATGTTTTTGCATGGTCCTATGATGATATGCTAGGTCTAAGCACTGGCTTGGTGGTTCACAAATTGCCCACTGATCCGGCATTTCCCCCTGTCAAGCAGAAGTTGAGGAAATTTAAAACTGATATGAGTGTGAAAATTAAGGAAGAGGTCACTAAGCAATTTGAGGCCAAAGTCATTCGGGTCACCCGGTATCCCACCTGGTTAGCCAATGTTGTGCCTGTGCTGAAGAAGGATGGTAAGACCAGGGTGTGTGTTTATTATCGAGATCTCAACAAGGCAAGTCCCAAGGATAACTTCCCATTGCCGAACATCCATATATTGATCGATAATTGTGACAAACATGAAATTGGTTCTTTCGTGGATTGTTATGCGGGTTACCACCAGATCTTAATGGATGAGGAGGATGCAGAAAAGACAGCATTCATCACGCCATGGGGAACGTACTGTTATTGGGTCATGCCATTTGGTTTGAAAAATGCTGGGGCAACCTATATGAGGGCAATGACGACCATATTCCACGACATGATACACAGGGAGATCGAGGTTTATGTGGATGATGTGATTGTAAAGTCTAGAAAGCAGTCTGACCATGTTAGAGATCTGAGAAAGTTCTTACAAAGGCTTCGTAGGTACAATCTCAAGCTCAATCCTACAAAATGTGCGTTCGGTGTTCCGTCTGGAAAGTTGTTGGGATTCATAGTCAGCCACCGAGGCATTGAATTAGACCCGTCAAAGATCAAAGCTATCCAGAAATTGCCACCCCAAAGAATAAAACTGAGGTGATAAGTCTGTTGGGGAGATTGAATTACATCAGCCGGTTTATCGCTCAGCTCACAACAACTTGTAAGCCTATCTTCAAATTGTTAAGGAAAGATGCTTTAGTCAAGTGGACAGATGAATGTCAGGAAGCCTTTGATAAGATAAAGGGGTACTTGTCAAACCCTCCTGTGTTGGTCCCACCAGAACCAGGGAGACCTTTGATTCTGTATTTGACGGTCTTGGACAATTCATTTGGATGTGTGTTGGGACAGCGTGACATTACTGGTAGGAAGGAGCAGGCCATATATTATCTCAGCAAGAAGTTCACACCTTGCAAGGTTAAGTACACTCGTCTTGAGAGGACGTGTTGCGCCCTAACTTTGGTAGCCCAGAAGTTGAAACATTATTTTTTATCTTATACCACTTACCTCATCTCTCGCTTGGATCCGTTGAAGTATATCTTCCAGAAGCCTATACCCACGGGAAGACTCGTAAAGTGGCAGATTTTCTCACAGAATTTGACATTGTCTATGTGACTCGGAATGCAATGAAAGCACAAGCATTGGCCGACCATTTGGCTGAGAATCCCGTGGATGAAAAATATGAACCTTTGAAGACTTATTTCCCTGATGAAGAGGTAATGCACATTGATGAGTTGGAACAGGTTGAAAAGCCAGGATGGAAACTTTTCTTTGATGGGGCTGCTAACATAAAAGGCGTTGGGATAGGAGCGGTACTTGTTTCTGAAACAGGGCATCATTACCCTGTTGCGACTCAGCTTCGGTTCTATTGTACTAATAACATGGCTGAGTACGAGGCATGCATTCTGGGTTTGAGGATGGCTGTGGATATGGGTATCCAGGAAGTTTTGGTCTTGGGTGACTCGGACCTTCTGGTGCACCAGATCTAGGGAGAATAGGAAACACGGGATTTAAAACTCATACCGTACCGGCAATGTTTGCATGATCTTTGTCAACGGTTTCAATCAATAGAGTTCAGGCATATTCCGAGGATCCACAATGAGGTCGCCGATGCTTTGGCTACTCTGGCGTCGATATTACATCATCCGGATAAGGCTTATGTTGACCCGCTGCATATTCAGTTCCGCGACCAGCATGCTTATTGTAACATGGTGGAGGAAGAACTCGATGGCGAACTGTGGTTCCACGATATCAAGGAATACATCAGAATGGGAGTGTATCCGGTACAAGCCACAGGTGATCAAAAGAGAACAATTAGGCGATTGGCAAGCAGGTTTTTCTTCAGCGAAGGGGTTTTGTACAAAAGGACTCCCGACCTTGGACTGCTGAGATGCATAGATGCTAGGCAGGCCATAGCTATTATGACCGAAGTGCATTCTGGAGTCTGTGGACCGCACATGAGTGGGTACATGTTGGCAAAGAAGATTCTACGAGCAGGTTATTATTGGCTCACTATTGAGCGAGATTGTATCAGTTTCGTGCGTAAATGTCATCAGTGCCAAGTGCATGGAGATTTGATTCATTCTCCACCATATGAATTACACACGATGTCTGCACCATGGCCTTTTGTTGCTTGGGGCATGGATGTCATTGGACGAATCGAGCCATCAGCATCGAATGGGCACAGGTTCATTCTGGTGGCCATAGATTATTTCACCAAGTGGGTAGAGGCTAAAACATTCAAGTCTATAACCAAGAAGGCGGTGGTTGATTTTGTGCACTCAAATATCATTTGCTAATTTGGGATACCAAAGGTGATCATTACAGACAATGGGGCTAATCTCAACAGTCATCTGATGAAAGAGGTATCTCAGCAGTTCAAGATTACACATCGCAATTCCACCCCGTACTACCCTAAGGCAAACAGAGCAGTTGAGGTGGCCAGAACTTCAGTAGGGGTGACTCCCTATTTGTTGGTGTATGGCACCGAAGCAGTAATACCCGCAGAGGTGGAAATTCCATCCCTTCGAATTGTCGCGGAGGCTGAAATTGATGATGATGAGTGGGTCAAAACCGTCTGGAGCAATTAAGTTTGATCGATGAGAAGAGACTGGCGGCAGTATGTCATGGCCAGTTGTATCAACAGAGAATGGCAAGAGCATACAATAAGAAGGTGCGTCCATGAAAGTTTGAAGTAGGTCAGTTAGTATTGAAACGCATTCTTCCTCATCAGGTTGAAGCAAAAGGAAAGTTCGCCCCAAATTGGCAAGGGTTGTTCGTTGTAACTAGAGTGTTGTCCAATGGTGCATTGTATTTGACAGATGTAGAAGGCAAATGTGTAGAAATGACTATCAATTCTGATGCAGTCAAGAGATACTATGTATGACTTCTTTGTTTGATTGTACTTGTTTGTATTTGGCATGTTTTGAATGTTGAAATGACGAAGGCATTTTGTTCTGCTATCTAAACACTTTATCTCTTGTCACCCCTTTTGAGCCTTATTTATTTTCTTTCATACCCCTCTTTCAAAATCAGTAGCGAATATCGGAAACACAAGCGTGAAAGATAAGAAAGGGAAGAAAAGAAAAGAGGAAGAGAAGGAAAAGAATGAAAAAAAAGAGAGAAAAGGAAAAAAAGAAGAAAAGAAAAAAAAGAAGAAGAAAAACAAAAAGAGGAAAAGAATGCAAAAGAGAAAGAAAAGAAAGAGAAAAGAGAAAATCACAACAACAAAGTAATTTCTATGACTTGAACTATGTTCGACCTAATTCCTTTTAAGGATACGTAGGCAGCCTCACGGTTCGGTCCCATCAAAGTAAAAATCCGAAAGTCCCCAAACAAGAAATTGGGGCAGAAGTTGTGGGTGTTATAAGAAATTTGATTCCGAAAGTTGTAATTTTGAACCCATTCGAATTGTTTTGCGCTTTTTATACCCTTTCTTTCTAAACCCATTCAAAAGCCACATTACGGTCCAAAGAAAGACCTTCCGATCAGTCTTCGAGAAATGCCAAGTCAAGCAGGTAGAGGTGATTCATATCAGGGGCAACACTCTGTTTCAAATAGGGAAAAGAAATAATAATGAGAGAGTCTTATTGGTGAAAACCCTCACGGGCACCATAAGGTGACGGGAGCTGAGAGAAATCAAAAATGAGAGAGTCTTATTGGTGAAAACCCTCACGGGCACCGTAAGGAGAAAGTGAGTTGAGAGATGAATGAATGGGAGAGGTCTACTGGTGAAACCTTTCAAGGCACCGCAGGATGAACAAGGTTAGGATTTGGGTGAAGAAATCAGGTTATGGAAATTTCGGAGCAACAAAGTATGGCTAATGAAAGTTGATTGGTTGGACAGATTGGGCCGATTAATCCGAAATGCATGTCATGATCATTGGTACCAGCTGCTCCACTCAAATAAGTGTCTTTTCTTTTTCCTCTTCAGATAGTCTTCCAGTTTTGGATTTTCTTATCCTTAACTCTGAAAGTCATTGCATTTCATTTCTTTTGGGTTTATTTCTCTAAGATGTTCCCAATGTCAGTTCTGTTTAAGCAAATAAGAAGGAATTTCAAAGCTCACTACCAGCTTCAAGATTGCAAAGCACAGTGCGGCCAGAGCTACCAAAGATAGCATGATGTAAAGTGGGATAAAGTGCCAGCAAGAGTTCCATCGGCAAAATCACTTGGTAATTTCATGGGAGATGCAGAGGTTCCGTTAAAGGGGTCAGAGGTGTGAAACAACGGTTCAGGTATAGAACACTCGGGTTATTCAGGGTCATAGGGTTTTGAAAGTCAGTCGGAAAATCAAGCGGTTCAGGGCCAGTTCGGGGAAGCCAGTCAAAACAAAACAATGCAGCGGAGAGACCTTCAGCAAAGAATGCCATCAACTAACCACCACATTTTAAACTGACGAATTTTTCTCTGATTAAACAGGGGCAGGAAATTTCGGTTGTTTTGGAGAAACCCTCCGTGGAGAAAGGTAGTCACCAAACAGATTTAATTTTTGATTTTCAGGACCCTCATGGATAATGGGAGCAATTTAAAGACCCTCTTGGATAATAACATTTAGCAGAAGTCACACCTGTAGAAGATATAACTTAGATTTAAAATTGTCATTTAGTTAAGAGTTGTCAGGACCCCCCCCCCCCCCTTGAATAATGGGACCTAGCTTTCAAATTCTCAGGAATACTTGGTAATATGATTTAGTTTTACACTCACATCTGTGTCCAGCCACCAAACTGGGGCAGAAAATTTTCTTTGTTTTTGTCTGTTTTGTTGAAGTCAGGAGTCCGCCTGGAGAGCAGGGAATACATTTCAAGTCAGCAGTCAGGAGCCCGCCTGGAGAGCAGGGAATATATTTCAAGTCAGCAGTCAGGAGCCCGCCTGGAGAGCAGGGAATACATTTCAAGTTCAGCAGTCAGGATCTCGCCTGGAGAGCAGGGAATACATTTCAAGTTAGTAGTCAGGAGCCCACCTGGAGAACAAGGGAGTACAATTCAAATTTTAGCTTTCAAGTTCTTATTGATAGTTGGTAATGTGATTCGTTTTACACTTACATATGTTCCCAGATACCCAAACTGGGGCAGAAAAATTTCCTCTGTTTTTGTCATTTTGTTGAAGTTAGGAGCCCGCCTGGAGAGCAGGGAATACATTTCAAGTTAGAAGTCAGGAGCCCGCCTGGAGAGCAGGGAATACATTTCAAGTCAGCAATCAGGAGCCCGCCTGGAGAGCAGGGAATACATTTCAAGTTCAGCAATCAGGAGCCCGCCTGGAGAGCAGGTAATAAGTTCAGCAGTCAAGTGTCCCCTTGGAGAAAGGAAAAACATCTCAAAGTGTAGTTGGCAGTCAGACATCCACCTGGAGAAATGGAAAACATCTCAGATTACAATTCAAGGAGGCAACAAAGGGATTCCACCGGGAGAATACAAGTCAACAAGGCAACAAGATCCACAAGAGCAAGTTTGAAGATATAGATAGGATTTTGTAATGCATTGATTATAGCATAGTCTAGCTTCTTTTTATTTTATCATAGTGTAATAAGGGGATTCAGTAAGCAGTAGTAGCAGCAGCAACAACAACAGTGAAATCATAGCTTCATGGCAGTCCTAGCTACCAAACATTCCTGAACTACACTGACCTGATTCCTTTATAGCCGAGGATATGTAGGCAACTCCGGAAGCAGGGTGCGGTCAAATCTTTTAAAAATGCTTCCCACGGAGTATTCAAACGGGCAAAAATTGCTCGTATCTGCTCACTTTATCTTTGTACGAAAACTCTTCGTATTTCCGGGCAAAGAGGAGCAGCTGTGAGCACGTGATTTTTGCCCTATATGAATTACTCCCATAAATTCAAAACAAAATAACCTCTTTCATTATTTGCAATTCTTGTGGATTTCGTGGCATTTTCTGATAATTGTCTGCATTTGTATGTGCATGTTTATTTTATTTAATTCATGAAAATACAAAAATACTCTGCATTTGCATTTAGGATCTAATTTTGCATTAATTAAGTGATTTAGTGCTTTATAAAAAATGAAAAAAATCACAAAAATAGTTTATTTTGCACTTCTAATTTTAATTGCGAATTTTGGTGGTTTTTCTTTAATTTAGTATTTAATTAGCCGTGGTAATTATTATTTATAGTTAGCAAATTTAATTTGATAGAATAATTTGATTAGGAATTAATTTAGGCTTTATTTTAATTTTAATTTAAAAGAAATTAGAAGAAAATTGAAAAAATGAAAATGAAAAGGAAAAGGGAATAAAAACAAACTCAGTTCTGAGCCAAGCTTATACCAGCCCAAGTTGTTCCCCATTAACTCGTCCAAGCTAAGGCCCAATTACGTCTCAACCCGGTCCAGTCACCCCTTCATCCGAAACGACGTCGTTTTGTTACCCTTTGATCTCGACCGTCGAGGTTAGTTGATCTGACGGTTTAGAAGTGGGGAGGTATATATATATATATATATATATATATATATATATATATATATATGTCCAAACGCTACCCTACCCCCCCCCCCTCATCTCGCCTCTTTCAACTCCCACCTCAGAGACCCCTCCAAAACCCTACCCGCTGCCCCTATTCTCCATCATCATAAACCTAGCGGCGCCACCACCAAACCAGTCCAAACTAACACCCTGAAAACCTCACATCCCCCTCTTCCCCAATCTCTATTCCGTTTCCTTCGAATCACCCTAGATTCCGTCGAATCTTGATTCGAAGGGATGAACCCTAAAACCCCAAATCGCTTTAACCTCGATTCTGCGGCATGCATCAGCCTACGCTTCCGATTTTCACGTTTCGAAGTTTGATTCAACGCAAATCGATGTTGTTCATTTGTTCTTGACAAAGAACAAGTGATTAGCATCAATTTCATTAAATTGAAGGTTCCAGTGTTGGCTTCGAGTTTTACTTGGTGAGTCTTCTTTCGTTTTCTGTCCGTTATTGTTCATTTCATCTCTCGTTCTTCTTCTGTCCTTCTACGTCTATTTGAGTGACCTATCCTCCGTCTGAAATTGATCAAAGAGTTTCGAACCTAGTCTTTCCCTTTAGATTAATTTGGGGTTCGTTTTTGTTCCGTTCGATTTTCAGTTTTCTTTTTAAATTCTCAATCGTGGTTCTCTGTTTTTTTATGATATTTTCTGATAATTAGCTTAGGTTAAATTTTTTTAATTTGGTAATTTAGTTCCGGTTTAGTATTTTAGTTTTTTTTTTTTAAAGAAAAAAGAAAGAAAAATCAATCGCTTAGTTTAGATTTTGATTTTTGAAGTCATTCAAGTGTTTCCCTTTTCTACTTCTCATAGATTTAGTTGAGTAAATTTTTCTGATTTTGTTTGGGCCTTGGGTTCGATTCTGGCCTATTCATTTTGGGATTCAAACCATTGGGTCAATTTAACCCGGGTTCTTCCTGGCATATAGAGGGTAATAAACAGTAATGGGGAGGGTAGTATAGGTAATTGGGGTGGGGAATCTTTGTGTAACGGAATGGGAAGATTCTAGGAAGCTGGGGTTTGGGACTATTCTAAAATTCTAAATTTTACATTAGGGGTAGGTGAGCTAAAACAAAATTGAAAAAGGGGCGAAATGCAAAATCTGATTTTTTGTAAGCTACCCTACTTTCTTGCCTATAAAGGCATGGTTTTCTTGCCTTTCAGGGAAGCCGAAGAGATAACTTCAGAGATAAAATTTCAGAAACTTAAAACGGCTGTTTCTCAAGAAGAAATTCAGAAAATAGCTTGTAATTTTGGAGGTTCTCTAGGCAACTAATGGAAATTTTGTTAGGATTTTGGTTATTCTGAATAGTCCAGTTAAAATCACTGAAGCTGTGATAGTTTTTTTCTGATTCTGGGCTGAAAATGAGTTGAGTTCTGGGTAATTTTAAAGCTGGTTTGGACCTGTTGTTGAGAAATACTGTTTCATTGCCGATCTGAGCTGATTTCACTATTCCATTGGCTCTACTGGTGCTGATTTCTGCTGCTCTTTACTGATTCTTCACTTCTTTGTTTCTTTTTTTCTTCTAGGTATCATTCTACACTTTGATTAATCTGTGAAGTATGAATGCGCAATGGAACATGGACATATAATGGAAGATTCATGTTATTGGACTTTTGACCCCCTGTTATTTCATTTCATTCAATCGTTGTATTAGTTTAATGCTATGAGAATCTCATTAGTTTTCTATGTAGTGTAAGATGTATAGTTGATTTCCTGTTGGATTATTCTGAAGTTCCTGACTGTTGGATTCCGTAATAGTGGCATATCAAGTTTTTGTTTGATTTCTTGTATTGAGGTTCTGATTCATGGCTTAAAACCCAACATACCTGTTTATAATTTGGCATGTGAATTTGAACAGGATAAAAGGCTGAGTAATACTGCCTTGTATTGGAAATGATTTTCTTAGGCGTGTGATTTGATCTCTAGCCCCTTTAAAGCTTATTAGTTCACATGATATTTGTTAGGTATTGTGCACAGTCAATAGGTTCAAACGGTCCCTTCAAGAGTTTTTAAAGTGTTTGAATAAAGGAAGTTCTGAATTTTATGCATTATATTAATAATTGCCATGTAATTTTTAAAATTTGGATTCTATGGAGCTTTATTTAAGACTCAAAGTCCCTGAAGCTTAAGATGGTTTGGCTTCGCAGAGATTCGATCTCTGGCCAGTACGTGCGAGCATCCTTCCCTTTATTAAATTTGGGCTCAATAGGAAGACAACCCGCTTTTTACTATAGTTGCATTTGTCCTGAATAAGTTCCTCCTATTGATGGCCATTATTGGCCCAAACAAGTTTCAAACAATTGGTCCAGTTCTCATTACTGCAAATCCATTACGCATCGTTTCAGATTCAATTTTCCGTCGTAGGACGATTTGAAACTTCCTTGCACTCTTAATCAGTTAGCCAATTTTTAAGTTAGTTGAGGCATGCCGTATTAAGTAAAATATAGTTATTCCCCTCGAAAAAGTAAGTTAGAAATGCTTTCAATAGAATAGATGGAGGTGCATCATGCCTAACAAAAAATGACAATTGCATGGCCCTTGTTTCAATTAACTTTGTTTTTATCCTTAGAATTCGAGGCGCGCCATTTAGCAAACTTCCATGGCCCTCGCAAAGTTGCAAGTTCGTAATTGCTTTAGGCACATTAGTTTAACAAATTACCTTCCTAAACTCGGGTGTGCATTTCATGTGACCCAAATCAAATCTTAAAACGTTGGATAAAATATGTTTAGGATTGCGGGTGCATTTCATATGGCGCGATCCAAAGACGTATTTTAAACGACGTTCAATATTCTTTAAAATTGAATAAAATCGGTTAAAGACTAAAATTTGCACATAGGTTCATAATTGTTTAAAATCAGATAATTAAGCCGAATATAACAGTTGAGCGACCGTACTAGAACCACGGAACTCGAGAATGCCTAACACCTTCTCCTAGGTTAACAGAATTCCTTACTCGGATTTCTAGTTCGCGGACTGTTAAATAGAGTCAAGCTTTTCCTCGATTCGGGATTTGAACCGGTGACTTAGGACACCATAAATTATCCCAAGTGGCGACTCTGAATTTTAAATAAAATAATCCTGTTTCGATTGTCACTTTAAGTTGGAAAAAACTCCCCTTATACCCTTTCGGGGGTCGTGAAGAGGAGGTGTGACACTAGGCAGTGCGGACCACACAAAAGGTAGTGCGGCTGCATAGGGGCCAGTGCGGTCCGCACAAAATGTAGTGTGGCCGCACTGCCCAAAGTTCAGCTTTCAGAAGTTTCATCAATGTGGTCAGCATAAAATGGTACTGCGGACCGCACTGGGGCACTACGGACAGCACAGAAATGACTGCGGTCCGCACTGAGTGCCCAGTTGTGGCAATAAGTTAGGGTTTAACGGATTTTTGATTTTAAGCATAATTAATACCTAAAAAATGCCCCTAAGTGATTTCCCATTATTTTTAACTATAGGAGCCTACTCTAATCAAGAAATTTACAACCCTAACCTAATCAATTGAAGAAAAACTACGGGAAACATAAAGAGGGAAGCAAGAAAAACTAAAATTAAAAGAAATTAACAAAATTGAACAATTAAAAGGCAAGTAATGGTACCATATGTGAGATGAAATGAAGCTAATCAGTTCCAACAATTAATTACGAGCAAAGGGAAGTGATGAACAGTGTTTGAATTAGTTTGAGATTCAAGGGTTCGAAAAGGGAAAAAGGAGGGCCTCAGGCCCTATTTATAGAAAAGGACCTAGGGTCCAGTCTCACCAACCAGTGCGAACTGCACAAAATCGACCGCAGTCCGCACAGCACAGCCTGATTCAAGCTTGAGGAGGCAACATACTGTGGTCCACCCAAAATGGGCTGCGGCCGCAGTGGTCCACCGCGGACCTCACAAAATGTAGTGCGACCGCCGTGGCAAACTTTAGAGAGTCCTACATTTCACCCTCACCAGTGCGGTCCACACTAAATGTAGTGCGGCCGCATTAAAAACATCAGATACCTGGCACTTTTTCCACTATGTCCTGCACTGCATCAACACAACCCTGCACCATCTCACAACCGGTTAGCCCAAAAATCAATCCTACTCTACAATGAAAATCAAATAAAAACGAGAAGAAAAATACATGTGTTGCCTCTCAAGAAGCGCCTGATTTAACGTCGCGGCACAATGCAGCTTACCATTACATCATTTGAAATGAAGAAGTGCCACCACGTGGTTGTCATCAATTTTTCCAAGATAATGCTTGACCCGGTGCCCATTAACTCTGAAAACTTGACCATTTTTGTTCTTTAGATCAAGATCACCAAACGGGGTTACACATACCACTTAAAAAGGTCCACTCCATTTTGATTTGAGCTTTCCCGGAAACAGACGTAACCAGGAGTTGAACAAGATAACCAAATCACCTACTTTGAGGACAAGATTGGTTTCTTCACAACGGGACAACGCCCTATCAAGATTCTTCAAGCACTCATCAAATGAATCCCTCACAACACTAAAATCATCCATGAACACCTCTAAAATGTCTTCCACCATATCGGTAAAAATGGTCATCATACACCGCTGAAATGTAGCCGTGTATTACACAACCTAAAAGGCATCCTAAAGAAAGCAAAAGTGCCATATGGACAAGTGAATGTGGTCTTATCTTGATATTCCGGAGCAATCAAGATTTGGTTGTATCCAGAATACCCATCTAAGAAGCAATAGAAAGCACGCCCAGCAAGTCGTTCTAACATCTGGTCAAGGAAAGGCAAAGGGAAGTGATCCTTGCGGGTCACTTTATTCAACTTGCGGTAGTCCATGCATACCCTCCAACCAGTGACTGTTCTTGTAGGAATCAACTCATTTTGAGAATTTTTAACCACGGTCATGCCACCCTTCTTCGGTACACATTGCACCGGCGAAGTCCAAGAGCTATCAGAGATGGGGTACACAACCCCGGAATCCAACCACTTGATCACCGTTATTTTCACAACTTCTTGTATTGCCTCGTTCAACCTCCTTTGATACTCTGAGGAGGGCTTTGCATCATCTTCCAGAATAATCTTGTGCATATAGAATGAGGGTCTTATTCCCCGAATATTATCTAAAGTCCATCCAATTACCTTTTTTCGCTTTTGAAGCACTGCCAATGTGGCATCAACCTGCATATTAGTAAGGCAAGAAGAAAGAATAACTGGCAAAGTAGAATTTGAGCCTAAGAACTCATACCTGAGGTGTGGAGGAAGTGGTTTCAACTCCAACACCGGAGGCTCCTCAATTGAAGGTTTAGTTTATGGAGTCTTTCTATTCTCGAGATCCAAAGACAATTTCATGGGCTCAAAAGAACAAGAGCCCATTCCATGTAAAGCATTCGCGCACTCCACTAGGCTTGCATCCTCATTGACATCAAGATTCAACAATATGGCCTCCAATGGGTCCTCCACATTGATCATTGCACTGGTGTCATCAATTATCACTGATGTGACGAGGTCAACAAAGAGCACACCTCAATACTATTGGGCTGCTTCATAGATTTGCACACATGAAAGACCACCTTATCATCACCCACCCGGAAGGTGAGTTCCCCTGCTTCCACATCGACCAATGCCTTCCCTGTAGCTAGAAAAGGTCTTCCCAATATGATAGGAACTTCGTAGTCCACCTCGCAATCCAAAATCACAAAATCACCTGGCAAGATAAATTTGTCCACCCGGACAAGCACATCATCAATAATACCCAAGGGTCTCTTCATCGATCTATCCGCCATTTGTAACCTCATGGAAGTCAGCCTAGGTTGCCCAATATCCAAAGTTTTGAAAACTGAGTAAGACATCAAATTGATACTAGCTCCCAAATCACATAGAGACTTGGCAAAATCCGCACTCCCAATGGTGCAAGGAATGGTGAAAGCACCAGGATCTTCAAGCTTCGGGGCCATTGAATGCACTATAGCAATAACTTGGTGAGTCATCTTTATAGTTTCAAATCCATAGAACACCTCTTTGTGACCAAGTCTTTCATGAATTTTGCATAGTCTGACATTTGTTCAAGTGCCTCCACCAAAAGCACATTAATAGATAAGCTCTTCATCATGTCAATGAACTTTTTAAACTGATTCTCATTCTTTTGTTTCGCGAGCCTTTGAGAATAAGGTGGAGGTGTCCTTGGCAAAGGTGCCTTGGCTTTTTTCGCAACCGGCTCTGGCATGTCTATTATGTGTTCCCTAGACGGGTTCACATCATTTTGAGTTTCCACCTCGACATCTTGAATATCAATCCTCACTTCATTGTTCACATTTTCATCACCACATCTTCAACTACCAAAGGGATTTCCTCTTCTTGAAACTCAACATCATCATTCAAAACTTGCTTTTGCTTAGAGGCATTCACATCACCGCCTCTCCCACTTATTGTTGTAACCGCCATAACATGATTGTTCCCACCCTTCGGGTTCACTACCGTATCACTTGGTAGAGCACCCTTGGGGCAAGTATTTAAAGACTAAGAGATTTGGCCTAATTGCACTCCAAATTTCTGATAGAGGTATTGTGGGAAGCCAACTGTGCATCAGAATCCGCATTTTTCTTCATCATTTTTTCGAACATCATTTCAATTCTACTCATATCATTGCCAGAAGAACTAGGACCTTGAGATGGAAATAGGGCTGGATTGTTCGGTTGTTGGTACATTAGGGGCCTTTGAAAGCCTTGCCCCCGATTTCCTTGGTTTCCATTGTTCCATCCACCTTGACTGTTATTGCCACCCCAATTGTTGTTATTACCATTCCAATTCCCTTGGTTGCGTTGATTGCCCCAGTTGTTGTTTTGGTTGATGTTCCCCCATTACCACTATTTTGTTGTTGGTTGCCCCAATTGCCTTGAGGTCTCCACTGTTGTTGATTGGAAGAGTTGCCCCGTTGGCCTTGATAGTTGTTTACATATTGAATCTCTTCACTTTGGTCATCATAACCATCATTTTGAAATTCATCACAATCATCATCAAATTGCTCAGAATTCCCTTGGTTTTGTTGACTTCTTTGCCATTTTTTGTTGACAAGCATATTGACACCCTCCATGGCATTCACTTGGCAAGGATTTTGAACTTGTTGCAACTGTGCCTTTGCCAATTGGTTCATAGTAGTTGTCAACTCCGCTATAGCCTGCCCATGATTATGTAATTCTTTGTGCAAATGAATAACCATGGGGTCACTCTGAGGCACATTGGCTCTACTTTGCCATACAAAAGAAGTGTCAGTTATCTCGTCAAGTATATCACATACCTCATCATACGACAACTTCATAAAGTTGCCCCCGGCAAGTTGGTTCACTATGCATTAATTTGTTGTATTGATGCCTCGGTAGAAGGTTTGTTGTATCATAGCCTCGGTCATGTCATTGTTGGGGAATTCTTTCACCATTATTCTATAACGCTGCCAAATCTCATGCAAAGGTTCCGTGGGCTCTTACTTGAAAGCCAATATCTCATCATGCAATGCCGCCATATGCCCCGATGAGAAAAATTTAGCAATAAATTTATCCGCCAACTCATCCCAAGTTGTGATGGAATGATTGGGAAGTATCTCAAGCCAATCTAATGCCTTCCCCCGAAGTAAGAATGGGAAGAGTCTCAACCTAAGAGCATCATCGGACACATTCATCTGCTTGCTCCCCCTGCATGTATCCATAAACCCCTTGAGATGTTTATAGGCATTTTGATTTGCAGCGCCCGTGAAATACCCACGCTGCTCAAGTAAGGTCAACATCACATTGGTTATCTGAAAATTGCCCGCCCGAATTTAGGGTGGGACAATAGCACTCGCATAGCCCTAGTTCGAAAGTACTCTGGGAGCCACTCTTAGAGGTGGCAGAGGAGGGTCTGGAATATCACCATTCAGATTAGCATTGGCGTTGCAGCCTCTTCGTTGTCCTTGAGGTACAAGAGGCACCTCATCATCTCCGACATCATCTACCTCCTCCCCCACAATCATATTTCCAAGAGGGTCATTAGCGTTGTTCGCTGCCATTTGGTACCTGAGTTGTGACACAAACAAGTTAGTAAAAAAAAGAAAAAAAAATACACAAGACTAACTAAATAGATAGCCAAAATCGTTAGCTCCCCGGAAACAGCGCCAAAAAGGTGATCACGGCCTACTCCGCACTACTAATTATGTACCGAGAGAGGGTCGGAGCAGTTTTACCCAATTTTGGGTCGGGATCGATTTCCATAGAGAGATAGAATTTGGAATCGAGTATCTATCTACTTTAGGATTGTGTATGTGTTCCAAATTACACTTCTAATCATTTTTGGGGTTTTCTTTTTTTACTTCTACTATTATCAAACTACAAATGGTAAATGCAACTAGATTAAGCTAAGAGTTAATGCTACGGGTTGTTCAAATGATTTAAAAGGCACTAGGGTAGTGACTTTCGCCTAGGTGGTCAATTGAAGGGTACTTGAGTCTAAGACACAATTGACATGATTGGGGAGTATGATATAATCGTTGCACTATTTTACCCACTCTACACCTCTCGGTGGTTCAAGTGATTTTGCCCGAATTGACTTTCTCAAGACCAATTGGGTATGAAAATTTGCACAAGCAACTAGGATTCAAGTCGGGTATTACTCTCTCGAGGTTTAACCATTTAATTGGAGCTATCAATCTCTTGAGTATGCCGCAATTACTTGTTGGACCAATTTTGGAGACTTAGGCTCTCTTTCTCAAGAAGAACCCAAGTCAACTAAACACAAATTAGTGTTTGCAACCACTAATTCAGAAATTAACCATGAAATAGGCCCAAATATCAAACACCCATAGTCAATTTAGCCCTAAAATACAAGACCCATCAATTACCCACACTAGGGTTGAGCCACAACCCTAGCTTATAGGTCTAGCTATTCATAATTAAAGAAAAAAAGCAAGAAATAGATTAATAACAACTCATATTAATTAATTGCTAAGCTAAACAACAAGATTCAATGATGAAAAGTAGATAAAAATGCCCAAAATAGCTAAGAATCTCGAACCCACAAGCGCAACTGCTTAATTACAATGTATGATACCCTAAAAATGGGAAAAGAAGCTATTTATACTAAGTTGAAAATTCTGGACAAAAATCCCCTGTGGGGTTAGTGCGGACCACACAAAATGGTGTGCGGCCACACTAGGGCTCTGAATCTGAAGATATGACTCCTGAACTCAGGCACTGCGGACCGCAGAGAATGGACTGCGGCCGCAGAGGCTTCTAGTGCAGTCCACACAAAATGGAATGTGGACTGCATTGACTTGAATCCTTGAAACTGGCACTTCTCTGATCTTGGGTTCTGCAGACCGCACTAAATTGAGTGTGGTCGCATTACCTTTAGTGCGGACCGCACAAATCCTAGTGCGGCCGCATTGCCTTTGTGCCTTGAAAGTCATGCTCTCTGAACCTCGCAGTGCGGACCTCACAGAATGTAGTGCGGCCACACTGGCCTTGCTTTGCTTGAGCTTTGTCTTGTCTTGGTACTTGTGCAAGTTTCACTCCTTTTGAGATGATCTTTGACATCTTGTCACTTTGTTGATTAAACCTGCAATCAAGCACAACTTATGAGCCTTTTGGGACTATTTTGTATGAATTTCTAATCAAAGCATAAGCAAGAAAGAGTATAAAATGTGTTAAAATCCCTAGTTATCAGTTTTCACCAATAAGACTCTCTCATTTTGTTCTTTTCTTCTTATTTCCTCTGATTCTGCAGATGACAAGGCATTAACCATGGTAAAAACATCATATACTCTTGGCATGTCTAGCTCGGCACTCTCAAAGATCATCTGGGAGGCCTTGTTTGGACTATAATGTGGCTTTTGGACAGGTTTAGAAAGAAAGAAAAGCATGAAGGCTCAAATTAAAACTAAGACAAAGGGTTAATTTATTTACAACTTTTGGAATCCAATCTAAAACTTTTGCCCCAATTTCTAAAACAGGGGAATTTGATTCTTTTCTTTTTGAGATGGAATTTCTGCCCACTCTCGACTTCGTGGGATCATGAAATATTTTATTTAGTGCGACCGAATCGTGAGGTTGCCTACTTATCTTGTGGTGACAAGAATCAGGTCGAACGTAGTTCACAAGACTACCTTTTGTTACTATTTGCCTTTTTCTTTTTCTTTTTTCTTTTTCCTTCTTCTTCTTTTTTTTCTCTTTTTTTTCTTCTTTTTTTTTATATTGTTCATTTCTCGTTTCGAAATACTTCTTCAGGGATATCAAATGAAAATTCAAAATATTTTCTTTGGTTTATTCCTTAGGTTTCCTTCCTAAAAAAATAAAAAAAAAAGATTTTTCTCTTCTAGGGTTTTTTCTTAATAATTTCCCATATAATATTTGTTTCAAAAAGAAAAAAAGAGAGAAAAAATATATGCTCGTTAAACTTGAGTTTAAAATATGTTATAGCACATTAAATCGAGAAAATTCCAAAAAAAAGGCTTTACTTCTTTTATTTCTCTTTTCTCATCAGAGTAGTCATTTATGTAAAAAAAAAAAAGAAAAAAAGAAAAAAAAAGAACGTTAGTTGGTTTACTTTATTCCCGATCTTCCCGAACTACGCAAAGATCTTATTCATGTGGTGTCATGATACGTAGGCAACCAACATATGGTTCGATCGAATCATTTTCTTTTTTAAAAAAAAGGAGAAAAGAAAAAAAAAGAGAGTGAATTGTGGAATGTGAGAAATGAGAGGAAAGAAAAGAGTGATAATAAGAAAGGTCGTGGGTTCGATCCCCAGCAGAGTCGCCAGAGCTGTCACACCTCCTTTTTACCACCCCCGGAAGGGGTATAAGGGAGTTTTTCCAATTTAAGTGACAATCGAAACGGGATTAATTATTAGATTCAGAGTCGCCACTTGGGATAATTTATGGTGTCCCAAGTCACTGGTTTAAAATCCCGAATCGAGGAAGTTGACTCTTATTTACGGTCTGCGAACATAGAAATCCAGGTAAGGAATTTTGTTAACCCGGGAGAAGGCGTTAAGCACTCCCGAGTTTCGTGGTTCTAGCACGGTCGCTTTGATCATACTGGCTTAAACAAATTATTTAATTACTGATTTTAGAACCTATATGTATTTGCCTTTTTTAATTAAGAAATTATCTTAAAACAGGTCACGCGCATGTGTACCATTGTGTTTGGCGCGTCAAAAATCATGTCACGCGAACGTGTCCACAATTAATAACACTTTATTATTATTAAGAAGCTTAGTCGAAGTTGCGCGAATGCATACCTCGGTTTATTTTTTAGAATCATAATTATGTCACACGAACGTGTACACAATCACGATACTAAATTCAAAACGTGCCTAAAGGTTCGCCTACCCCGGTGTGGTCGACCTAAACATACATTCTAACAACGCAATTAGACAAATCCATAAGAAAAACTCAATTTCTCTTTAACTTCGAATTCATTCCCTCGACCAAAACCTTTCAAATTTTATTAACCCGAGCCTAACTCACTGTGTGCTTCTAATTTTGCAATTTACATTGAAAAAAAAACCAACTTAACCCCAGATTCTTTTCCTAATCAACCAGCACAATTAAACTATATGAAGTAAATAACATACAAACTAAATAATATACAAACAGTGATCAACAACTAAATGAAGTAAGTAGATATTGCCCGAGGCATTCAAAAACAGAGCAATGAAAAACAGATCAAGATAGATTAACGAGATTACTAGAAACATGAAATTAAACCAAAATAGTAAAAGAAAGGGGTAAATAGACCTCAATATAGCTGAAAATTTATTGTTTCACACCTTTGAACCCAAAACTGTGACGAACCGCGAACAGAAACTCGAATCATAACTTCTCCAATGAAACCTCGCCAGAAATCTCGTAGTGCTGTGAACCTCGGTGGAAACTGAAACAGTTGCTTCGACGGTATTTTACCACTAGTCAAATGCCAACATGTTAAACTTGTAGCGATAAATGAGAAACGAAGAAAGGGAGGAAGAAAGAATCGACGCCGGCCGTCGTCGGCGATGAACTTTGGCGGATGGCAAAGAAGAACAGCGGTAGTGGTCTTTCGCGTCCGTTTCTTTCTCCTAGTGTGTGTGCGTGGCTGTTGGTTCTCTTGTGTTCTAGGTCTGAAGAATATGGATGGCTAGTGTAGGTTAGAGATGAGAGGGAAATTAACGACGGCTATGAAGGTGCAAGCTAAAAGTGACGGCTCTGTGTGTGTGTATGTGTGTGTCGGCGGCTGACTTCTTGGTTAGATTAGGGTTCTTTAGTGTTCTCTCAAGATGAAGAAGAAGAGGGGTTAGGGTCTTGTTTGGGTGAGGGGTGATGGCTCTGTTAGGGTGTTAGCGTTTTTGCCAGGTGCTCAAGGGTGAAGAAGTTGGGTGCTGTGTGGCTGGTTCATCTTTTTGGGGTTCTAAGTCTCTAGGGTTTTTTCATGAAGAAGAAAAGGATTTGTCTAGGTTGGTCCCAAATCTAAAAAACGGCTAATCTCTCATTTTAGGTCTAGGGTCCTTTTATAGGTCTAAGTCTAGGGTTTTAGGGGTATTGGGCTTGGGTTATTATGGGCTAGGTCCGAAAATTAGGCCTAAATATGGGTTGTTTGAGCCCAAAATTTATTCTTTCTCCGTGAACGATACTAAAATATGACCTCATTTACTAATTAATCCTACTTAAGTAAAATAATTATTAAAATAAGACTAACCGTTAAAACAAACCTATTTTTTGGTATTTTCAAATATCATATTAAAATAAAAATAAAGTACTATTTTTGTATTTTTTAATTTTACGAAAGGTATATAAACTAAAAGAAACTAAAAGAAGAAATATTTTTGTAATTTTTTTTATATAAAATAAAGTAAAAGAGTCAAAACTAATTGAAATATCGATATCAGGCCTAAACTAAATATTTTACGCTAAAATGGGTGAAATTTCGGGGAGGGTCAAAAGACATGTCTAGTCGTTCTTTGTCTGAAAGGGTATATAAGGGATCACGCCTCCTTTTTCTACACCCCGAAAGGGTATAAGGGAGTTTTTTCCAATTTAAGTGACAATCGAAATGGGATTATTATTTAAGATCAGAGTCGCCACTTGGTATAGTTAATGATGTCCCAAGTCACCGGTTTAAAATCCCGAATCGAGGAGATTTGACTATGTATTAATGTCTGCTAAACACATAAATCTGGGTAAGGAATTATGTTAACCCGGGAGAAGGTGTTAGGCATTCCGGATATCCGTGGTTCTAGCACAGTCGCTTTGATCATACTTGGCTTAATCAAATTGTCTAATTACTTATTTTAGAACCTATGTGCATTTGCCTCTTTTTAATTAAGAATTATCTTAAAACAGGTCAAGCGTACGGGTACCCATTTGTTTGGCGAGTCAAAATCATGTCACGCGAACGTGTCCACAATTAATAACGCTTTATTATTATTAAGAAAGTTTGGGCCAAAGCTGCGTGAACGCATACTCCGATTTTATTTTTAAAATCGTAATCATGCCACGCGAACATGTACGCAATCACGATGGTATATTAAATGGGCCTAAAGCAACTACGAGCAAATATCATTTTTATATCTAGGTTATGAAATTAATATGAGGGCCATGAATGATTAAATTGTGGATGGTACACCTCAAACTATATAAATTAAAATTAATCAAGGGCCTATTAAAACAATTTTATTATTAAGAAAGTTTGACCGAAGTTGCGCGAGCGCATACTTCGAATTGGTTTTAAGAATTGTAACCATGTCACACGAATGTGTATACAATCACAATTGTATTTTTTAACACGTGCCTAACGGCTTTTCTACGAGTGTTCATTATTCTTTTCCTTAACACTAGTCTAAGATCTTTGTCAAAAAGCAAGAATCGAACCTAGGGCCCATTAGATTCGCCTGATTGTTATGGGACATTGAATTGTTGTCGATCAGCTTCCTTGAATCTAAAGCCATATGTTCGAGCCTACCGTTTATTTTCCAACTAACTTGTCGAACCAATTGGAATAAAGCTAAAGACTAGCCAACGTTGGTCTGTGTGAATTTCAATGGGCCATACTCTATGGTCCATGACCTCGAGCATCCAGACTCATACACACAACCCTATTTGGGTTATTTACAAGTCTGACCCAATTCTATTATATTGCACAAATTAACGCCAATTCTGAAACACATCAATAGTGAGTTAATTACAACGTTGGGCATAGAGTCAAATTAACAAATTTATCACATGGCAATACAAAGAAACACTAGTGCCTAATTCATGCTCCTAATCTATGAAACCAGAACAGGATAACTAACTATTAATACATGCTTTCATGCAGATACGGGCTAGGCAACAAAGCTGGACCTTAATTCAACCATGTGAAAGGTCATTGGGCCTAATTTGAGGCCCGCAGCGTTTGACCCAGTTTCAGTAGGATGGACCTTTCTTGTTCCAGGCCCGAGACATGGAATACAATGGATGAAAAGCATGTTATTACATATTCAGCCACCATACCAAAAGTAATTAAATCAACCATACAAAACCCCTATGTAAATCTGCCCGAATTATTACAATGAGATCATATATGAAATTTACAAATAAACTAATCATGCAATACTAAACTCTATAAGCCATATTGCTCTTTCCACTTCATAGTTGCTTAACCTTGTACCAAATCAACAAATCTATCCTGCTCCAACACATGAACATTGGTCACTTTGTGAATGCCATAGTTTCAAACTCTACTATCTATACAGATCCTTTTTCAAGCTGTGATATATTGCCCTAAGGACATGTTTCTGATATCAATTCTTACAAACTTGGTTCTAATTATTATAAACTCAATCAATAGAATTAAGAGGTTCAGATAATGATTATTTGGCATGCTTTTGATATAACAAGTGAGTATCAGTGATAGCTAATGCAGTTTCAATTTACATTTCAATCAAACATGCTAAATCAAACAAAGAACTGATGCTAACAGGAGAACATGGATGAACAAACTTGACCAAGCAAACAGGTTTATAAAGAAATTGATTACATATCACCTCAGAAATTCAGAAGTCATTACACATTAAGCAAATAGTCAAACATTTGACAAGTTGGCTTGAATTCATAGTTCAGTACCTGGTATATATAAACAACTCAGAAAAATGCCAAATGAAAGTGAAATCAGTAGGAACCAGTAGCAATAGAACAACAACAGAGGATCAACAGCAGGAAAACCAGAACAAAATAATCTTCAAACCTAAAATAGTGACCCAACCAACAGGAGGAAACCAAGAAGAATAGAGATAGATCCAGCTCCAACAAAACAAATGAAAGCCAAAAATAGGGACTTCAAACCAAACTCAGAAATATTTCTTCTTTGTATGCCTTTTTTAGAGTGAATTTCAGAGAGGATTTCAAGGTCTCATTCTTATGTCTTTTTTCAGAGTTTGATGCAGAGAATAATGCTGAAAGGTGGGGTTTTCAATGAAGGAAAGGGCACCCTTTATAAGCCTCTCAGCCATGTGCTTAAAAAACAGAAAGATGGGAATTATTCCAGCCTGCAAAAGGCATCTTTCTAACAGAATTGGGACAGCTGTCAATCTCTAATTGGTTTCAGCACTTGTGCTAGCCAAATGAGGTCAGCTGCCCCTTATTCTAGATCCTTCTAGTAGGTTCGTTTACCCTATCAAGTTTACCCACCCCTCAAATAAACCCCTGAAGTTTTCCTTTTACCATTGGACCCCCCAAACTTCCAATTGCCTATGAATTAGTACTAATAAACAAAAGCCAAGACTGGCACAACTTGATTGATTGAAAGTACCAAACACTTAGGCGACTAACTATTGAATCAACTCTAAACTTAAACAATTTTATCACTAAGAGAGATCAGAAATGACACGGCATTTAAACAATTGAAACCAATATTAACATTAATTAATGACTGAACCATCCCTGAGGTTCGAACCTTTTAAATCTAATTACACACTGCAATTAACAAGTAATCACACTACAATGGAAGAGATTAGCACGCTGATTTCCAAACGAATTCAACCAAACACAACCTAAACCAATTTAGACGAACACTAGCCAAAACTGGACATCTAATGACTCTGATGGCAAATGCATAATTTTAACCCTAACCTATTGACTAATAACGATGATTAAGCACAAAAGTCAACAAATAATCCTAAAATGCTAAAACCCTAAATCATGCAACTAAACAGAATATCAGTCATGAAGAAAAATCAAGAGAAGGGGGAAGAAGATAACAGAGAAAAACAAATAAGATAAAACAAGAAAAAATTACCTATGTTCGCTCCAAACGGAATCCACTCGGAACTTGACCAGGACTTAACGAAGCATAAGTGAACTCGAACTACTATTAATCGACTAATGGATGTTTTGGGTTCACTTGACCAATCAATTGACCAAAAAAAACTGAAAAAAAGGGAAACATTAGGGTTCATGGTTTTCAGATTCGAAATTTGAGCAATTCGGACAAGAATTTCCAGGAATCAAAGGCAAGGTAGCAATGAGGAAAGGTCAGGGGTCAGAGGGTGTGAGTTTGGGGTTATTTGGGTGAGTTAGGGTTTTGGGCACCGATCTTAGATCTAAGATTCGAGTCGTTTGGGAGGGATTCGAGGGTCATGGGTTGGGGATTCAAAAAGAGGGAGCGACGGAGGTTATGTGTTGTTAGTTTGGAATGAATTGGAATGTCGGAGCCGCCATGCAGTGATTTCTGGCGGGTGGAATAAAGCAGAGGCGGTAGGAATTTTTAGGGCGGCGGCTAGGGTTACGTTGTTTAGAGAGGGAGATGGGAACTGAGGGGGTTTGGACTGGGGGGACTAATTTCGGACACTTTTATATTGGGGAATGGTGAGTTCCAGGCCGTTGGATCTCAATGATCCAACAGTTGAGATGATGAGGGGAGAAACGGTGTCGTTTTGGGTTACACGGGGACCGGACCGGGTAGCCCGATTTTGGGCTAAGGTCGGAATGGGTCAAAGGGTTTGGGTCCAATTAAAACAGCCCTTTTCTTTTCTAATTCTCTTTTTCCTCTTTTTTCAAATTGTTTTTCTTTTCATTTTTAACTAATTAAAAACCTAAATTAAATTGATTTGTAAAATTAAGCTAATTATCTACTATAATATTTACAAAAATTAATTACTCCTAGATTAAACGAGGAAATTACTAATCTAAAATTAAAAAGCTAAAAATTCAAAAGTAAGCCAATTTTTGTGATTTTCATTTTTAAATAAAACAACTAATTTACTAATTAATCCTAAAAATATGAAAACAAAATCTCAATGCAATGCATGGTATTTTGGCATTTTTCATAATTTTTAACAAAAGTAAACATGCACAGAAATGCAAACAATTAGCACAAATTTCCACAAAATCCTATAAAATTGCAAAAAATGAAAAAAAATTGTTCTCTTATATTTTCTGGGAATAATTCCTATAGGGCAAAAATCACGTGCTCACAGATGCCCCTCTTTGCTCGGAAACACGAAGAATTTTCGTGCAAGATAAAGTGAGTGGATACGAGCGATTTTTGCCCGTTTGAATACTCCATGGGAAGCATTTTTGAAAGATTTGACCGCACCTTGCTTCCGAGGTTGCCTACATATCCTTGGCTATAAAGGAATTAGGTCAGTATAGTTCAGGAAGTTTCGGTAGCTGGGACTACCAGAAAGTTGTGATTTCACTGTTGTTGCTGCTACTACTGCCTGCTGAACTCCTTATTACACCAAGACAAAATAAAAGAAGCTAGACTAAACTATGATCTGTGAATTACAAGAATCCTATCTACACATCTTCAAACTTGATCTTGCAGTTTCTGCTGCTCTGTTGACATGTACTCTCCAGGTGAGCTTCCTTTGTTGCTGACTTGAATTGCATTCTGAAGTGAATTCCCTTGTTCTCCAGGTGGATGCCTAATTGCTGAACTTGAACTGCTTTTCTTTGAAACTTGAATTGTTTTCCCTTGTTCTCCAGGTGGGCGCCTGATTTTCCGACACTTGTACTGTTTTTCCTTGAAACTTGAGCTATTTTCCCTTGTTCTCCTGGTGGGTGCCTGATTGCTGAACTTGAACTGCTTTTCTTTGAAACTTGACTTGCTTTCCCTTGTTCTCCAGGTGGGCGCCTGATTTCCAACAATTGCACAGATTTTTCCTTGAAACTTGAACTGCTTTCCCTTGTTCTCCAGGTGGGCGCCTGATTGTCAACACTTGCACTGTTTTTCCTCGAAACTTGAACTACTTTTCCTTGTTCTCTAGGTGGGCGCCTGATTTCCAACACTTGTACTGCTTTTCTTTGAACCTTGACTTGCTTTCTCTTGTTCTCCAGGTGGGCGCCTGATTTCCAACACTTGAACTGTATTCCCTTGAAACTTGAACCATTTTCCCTTACTTTCCAGGTGGGCGCCTGATTGCTGATCTTGAATTGTCTTCCTTTGAACATCCTGATTGCCAACACTTGAATTGTATTCCCTTGTTCTCCAGGTGGGCGCCTGATTACCAACACTTGAATTGTATTCCCTTGAAACTTGAATCATTTTTCCTTGTTTTCCAGGTAGGCGCCTGATTACTGATCTCGTACTGTTTTCCTTTGAAACTTGAGCTGTTCTCCCTTGTTCTCCAGTGGGCGCATGATTGCTGAGCTTGACCCGCTTTCCTTTGAACTTGTGTCATCTTCCCTTGTTCTCCAAGTGGGCGCCTGATTGCTGAACCTGATCTGCTTTCTCTTGAGACTGTTTTTCCTTTGAACTATCTTCCTTTGTTCTCCAGGTGGGCGTCTGATTGCTGAACCGAATTATCCTCTTTTTGAAACTGCTTTTCTTTTGAACTGTCTTCTCTTGTTACTCGAACCATTTTCCCTTGTTCTCCGGGTGGGCGCCTGACTGCTGAAACTTGAGCCATCTTCTCTTTGTTACTTCAAACTGTTTTCCCTTGAAACTTAAACCATTTTCCCTTATTTTCCAGGTGGGTGCCTGACCGTTGGACTTGAATTGCTTTCCCCTGAAACTGTTTTCCCCTGAACTTTGAACTGTTTTCTCTTGTTTTCCAGGTGGGCGCCTGACTGCTGAAACTTGAACCATCTTTTCTTGTTGCTTGAAACATGTTTTCCCTTATTCTCCAGGTGGGCGCCTGATTACAACCCGAGTGCTCTACACTCAACCCGATGTTTTACATTTCTGTCCTTCCTACCTGAACCTTTGTATCTTCCACAAAATTCTCAAACCACTCGACCAATGAAGCTTTCACTGACACCTTATTTTCTATTTTGCATCATGCCATATCTGGTATGTTTTGGCCGCACTTTGCTTTGTGCAACTTGGAAGTTGGTAGTAAGCTTTGAAATCCTTTCTTTTGCTTAGCAAGTCTAACATTGAAAAAGCTTTAGAGGAATAGACCCAAAAGGAAATGAAATGCAATGACTTCGAGAGTTATGAATAAAGAAAATCAAAACAGAAAGCATGTTTGAGGAAGAAAAAGGAAAAAGGACTTATCTGAGTGAGGCTGTTGGCATCGATGATCATGACATGCACTTCGGATTAATCAGCCTAGTCCATTCAGTCACTCCTCTTTCAGTCTTCACACTTTATGCCTGAGGTTCCTACAATCCGTTTCCTTTGCAAAGTCGACAACCTTATCGGCTTGCGGTACCCTGAAGGGTTTTCACCAGCAAACCTCTCTCATTTATTCATCTCTCAACTCGTCGTCGCCTTACGGTGCCCGCGAGGGTCTTCACCAATAAGACTCTCTCATTTTAATTTCTCTCCGCTCTCCGTCGCCTTACGGTTCCCGTGAGGGTTTTCACCAATAAGACTCTCATTTTTCCTTTTTCCTGCTCAGAACGGAGTGTTGCCCCTGATATGAATCATACCTCTACTTGCTCGACTTGACATCTCTCGAAGATTGATCGGAAGGTCTTTCTTGAGACTGTAATGTGGGCTTTTGGATAAGGTTTAGAAAGAAAGGATATCACAAAGGCTCAAAATAACTTGAATGGGTTCAGAATTATAACTTTCGGAATCAGATCTTTTGTCAAACCACAACTTCTGCCCCAGTTTCTTTGCCTGAGGGCTTTGAATTTTTATTTTGATTAGACCGAACCGTGAAGCTGCCTACGTATCCTTAAAGGAATCAGGTGGAACGTAGTTCATGACATAGGAATTGCTTTGTTGTTATTACTTTTCTCTTTTCTTTTTCTTTCTCTCTTTTCCTTTTCTTTTTTTTCTTTATTTTTCTTTTCTTTTTTCTTTTTTTTTCTTTTCTTTTTTTTTCACTCTTTTCCATTTTTTTCTTTCTCTTTTCTCTTCTCTTTTTTCTCTTTTTCTTCTTTACTTACCTTTTGCGTACGTGTTTCTGAATTTTGCTACTGATTCCAAAATGGGGGTTTGAAAGAAAATAAATAAAGCTCAAAGGGGTACCAAAGGATAAAGTGTTTAGATAGCAGAATAAAATGTCTTCGTCATTCCAATCTTCAAAATATGCCAAGTACAAACAACAATTAGACAAACCAAAGAAATCATACATAATATCTTTTGACTGCGTCAGAATTGATAGTCATATCTACACATTTGCCTTTTATATCTGTTAAATATAAAGCACCATTGGACAACACTCTTGTTACAATGAACAACCCCTGCCAATTTGGGGCGAACTTGCCTTTCGCTTCAGCCTGATGCGGAAGGATGCGTTTCAATACTTGCTGACCCACTTCAAATTTCGGACGCACCTTCTTGTTGTATGCTCTTAACATTCTCTTTTGATACAACTGGCCATGACACACTGTTGCCAATCTTTTCTCGTCAATCAGACTCAATTGCTCCAGACGGGTCTGAGCTCTTTCGCCTCCGACGGCAAAAATAGTAAATATTCTTCTTTATGTTGTTAGAACTTCCGTGTTTCTTCATTTGTTTTTTCTTGTTTCACATTGTGTTTTTCTTTTCATCAGAATCTTTTCTACAAATTATGTATTTAGTGTAAATCAAAAATTCAGACATCATTTTCTCCATGTTTCTTTAGTAAAATTTATGTAGTTATCAAAATTTTATACTAAAATATTAAAGAAAATATTTGAAAAACTTAAAGTCAAAGAAAGAATTGTTTGTCTTCTCAAATAATAAAGGAGTTATATTCAAATGGGACAAATGGAATAATGGAATTCTGTATCAAAGGGATTAAGAAATCATATCATTAAGATTATTGTTGATTGGATTAGAACAACGCCATTTTTTCTGTGTTTTCCTAACTATTTGGACCGGCATATTAGACTTTAAAAGTTTCATTCTGATAGTTTTTCAAACAATAATTCTAAATAAAGTATATAACAAAAAATATACAGGATAAATTCAAATGGCATGTAGTCTTAATATGATAGTATTTGTTTCCCCCTTTTTTCGCTTTATTAATGTGCATGCTAACTAGTTCTATAAAAATATCAATAATAGAATGAAGAAACGTCCTGAATAAAAAAGAAAAGATTAGCTCCAATACATCTCCTAAAGTAACGGGTCGAGACATTACACCTTTTTTTTTTTGGTTGAGATATTTACCTTTACACTAAACTACTTAAGTTTAACTTCTTAGGTTAAAAATAAAACTATTGTAGCTTAAATCTGGACATGGATTAACACATTAGATAGTTTAATACCACAATAACCATGAGTACAATGTAAAGTTGCAACCATTAGACTGCTACTCTACTCTCGCAAAAGTGATTCTTATTAATTAAAAAAATCTTTTGAAGATATGATAGGATCATAAGATTAGAGATGGATATAAGTACAGTCAAACCTCTCTATAATTACTTCATTTGTTCCAAATATTTTTGGATGTTATAACGAAGTGCTATTATAAAAAACATATATTATAACATAACATAAAAATTGGTTCCCGAAAAGCTTGACTTTTATAGTGAATTATTGTTATATAGGGATGTTGTTATTGAAAGGTCTGACTGTACTAGAGACCAACTATACTAACAAAACGAATGTGCTGCTCATCTTGAGGAAAGTTCATTAAAAAGATTAGGAAAAAAAACAAAAGAACCAACTGAAAATATAGAGGTAAATGAAGTTGGGGGAGAGGGGGGATGAAGTTCTAATGGCCTATGGACTAAATATTAGTAATCACTAAGATATCTACAATCTCAATTAAAGTGACAACACTAATCACATAATCACTTGTGTCCTAGTTCCAACAAATGTGCATGAAATTGCTGAGTAGTCTTGCTCGTTTCTGTGATGCTGTAACTGCAATCAAATCAATCAAACCTTTTGAACCTGAAGAAGAATATTTCTCTCCCCCTTTTGCTATTGCTGAATATCACAATCCCCCTGCTGCATATACATTTTTTACTGGTGAAATTTGTGATCGAGCAACGCCCTTTTACAGCCATTCTGGTGTCACAGCTGGCAGCGAAGATCCCGCGTTTCAGGTTTAGTTAACAGACATCAATGGCACGTGCAGCTAGAGTACAGAACGAGTGACATATTGAAGCACTTGTTCAGTCATCTTGCCAATTTATGGACCTGAGATTGTTGTCCCACTCTCCACAGGTGGATGCTGAATTTTGCCAAACATGTTGCTCTCACCCCCCTTAGATACAACAGCTTCACCTTCTTCCATTTGGGAAACCACTGTGCTATTGCTAAAGTCAGTCTTCATACCACCAGGGGTTTGTTGCGAACTCCTGGAAGATGTCGACTTCCTTCTTGAACCACCTTCTTTACTCTTTTGCCGCCTACTGTGCACAGTCAAGAAACCATTTGCCAGAGCTTCAAGTGCTCTCGTGGTTGGAGGCCGATTTCTAGTGCCATGCCTACGGGAGTTCAAGCTAGGTTGTTGCTGCTCCATACTAGCACTATGTGTCGATGTCTTCAACTCACCAGAAACATCATCAGGCCTCTTCATGTTACCACTTTGGTCTTCCGTCAATGCTGGCATCAGAATCTCATATTCTGAATCAGGGGGAACTTGAGGTTCATTGAGGTCAATCATTGTCCGATTTTGAGGTACCTCGTGAGGAAGCTTTAAAACATGATGATCAGCAGAAGCACATTCGGTGCTTTGAGAAGGACTGCTCTTTGACGAACTGCTTGATGACACCTTATCCTCAGACGAAGCTATTGGAATGTTGTTCAGCGACAGTTCATTGCTGCTCGAGGTGTGGCGCATTTCTTGTTCCCTTCCTGGAACCATCAAAGAATTTACCATGACACTACTGTTTGTCTCTCCACGACTACAAGCCGTTAGTCTCCTACGCTTCTGGGCAATGGGAGCTACAAAGTGCACATTGTTTTCTTTCAATCTCTTGTTCGAGTGGGCTTTTATCACTTTTCTTGGCTGCTTGTCTTCACAGATGTTTTTGGTGTTCTTCGAAGCATTCACCGGTACAGTAGAAAAAGCAGGATGTGGAACTTCCTGAAACTTCTTGCTTGAAGCACTGATTTCGAAACCCTTCTCCTCAGAATGCGTTTCTCCATTGGAGAAAATCCTCAAGGAATTATTATGATTCTTAGCTTTATTAGTACCAACAGAGTCTGATTCATCAGAAGACAATTCCTCTTCACTCTCTTCGGCGTGGCTTCCCAAAGACAATTTGCTTGAGATTTCCACCGGAAGACTTCTCAACTCTCTCACTCTATAGGGTTTACCATCAGAGAGACTTGTATCTACAACTGTAAACTTCATAACATCTGTACATCGATTAGGAGTTCTAGGTTGAAGATAACAAGGACGTTGTCTAGTTGGAAGATCATCTTGTTCTAACTTTGCTTCATCTGTCCAATCACGACCTTCTTTACCTTTGGTACATTCATCTTCGGCATCAAGCTCTAGAAGCTTTGGATCAGAAGCAACTTTACCCAATACATCTGTAACTGAATCAAAATAATGGATCCCTTTGATTAATCTCCTAGAAAACTTCTTAACACCAGGCATGAGAAAAACCAACGCATTTTTGGGATTAGCAGCGTAGTTCAAGTTTTTAGGCTGCTCTGAGTGCCAACCTCTTGCTAATAGACGGGGCCAAACAGCTTCCCAGAATAGATCATTGGATCGAGCTTTACTAAGTCGGTAATCTCCAGTTAGAAACTTAACTACTTCGTTGGTTGTAAGAGAGGAGCATGCTTTGCCAGCTGGGAGTTCCGAGCGTATAGCATGATTAGACTTTGAAGGTTCCAAAGCCACACATGTAAGATCGTATTTATCTTTGCCGATTCCAACTGCTTCTATGAGCATGTTTACCCCAACCATAGCCTTTAACGAGAACACATACTCTTCCAACAATATCTTTCCTTCACCAAATGCCTTGGAGACCTGCCAAGCAATCAGATTAACTACAGTATTTATAAGCAGAAAGGGGTGCGCTGCATGAGTACCAAATTAGAAATGAAACCTAACCTACTAAAATGTCACAGGAAACTGAAACAGTCACAAATTAACAATATTGTCTGAAGACGTAATTTTCTTCATGCAGTAGCGGTAATTCAAACAAAAAAACTGCAAGGTATAAGAAGTAACATTGTCCAAAAACTAACCATTGATGCCACTCTTCACATCACAAGTTATAAAACCTCTAACGGAAGCCTATCCACATAATCAGACAGATAGATAACCAGAGACTTTGATGGTATGTGGTTTCAAGTGTAAGTTCAGACAAAATCCATTCTAGTAATACTTTAACAGTTCATGCACATGTTCTGTCGATCAAGAAATCGCCTGGTTATCCTCCAGAATAACCTTTCTTTGTTTTTTTTGGTTGCTCCGAATAACCTAATAGCAACACTTCCTCTTTTCCCTACATCTAGAACAGATTTTTAGAAAAACGCACATTTGTGCCAGACAACTAGAAACTGATGCACATACAAAGCCTGATGCATGCCAATGATAGGCTCATAGCTTTACATAGGACAAATGAATTGCAGAAAAATTCTAAAACCTAGAAAACCAATGTTGGATAATAACAAACTAACACATACATTTTGGAATTCAACTATTCTAGAAAATATTAAGCATCTAAATCAACTATGAAGTCTCCTTCGAAGCTTTAGACAAAGGTGCTATTGAGATATTGGGCCCTAACATTGATCAACAACCCAGAAAATGTTAAAAAAAACCAGCGATAAATCAGAAAACACATCTGGCCGGGTAGAATTACTTAGAAGAGGACATAAACATTATAAAACACCAGATATGGTAAATCTAGCTTGTTTGAATACCTCCGTTAAAGCCTTTCGGTTTTCCTCTGAAATGCGGGGAAGTAGACGAGATAACAGCTCCTGTTGCCTTGATCCGACGAACAACTTTTGACCATACACACTCCTTCTGCTTCTCACTTTTCGACATTCTGACCATCTACGGTACTCATGGGATCCATAAAACTCCCCATAATAAAATGACAAGATGTCACCACTTGTTTTAGTTTCAACAAACCTCTTAACATGTACAAAGTTCTTCTCAAAGATGTACAGACCTAGAAGGAAACTTGCCTTTTCAATATCAGTCCAAAAATCTAGGACCATGCCGGGTACTAAACAATACCGCAGGCCCCTATTTTCCTGTAGTTTCTTTTCGGAAGACAGATTTGCTGATGTCACCTTATTGTGCAAAACCGTGTCTGATGGCTCATTTTTTACTGTGATACTCTCATCTTCTGAATGCATGTTGGTTAATCTGGTACTTTCAGGTTCTGAGGGTACACTATCTTCATTAGATGCATTTCTTGATACAACTCCCTGGTTGACCCACATTAGCGGTATTGGCAATCCCACCATAAAATACCAGGAAATATCAGCTCCACTCTCCTGATTTTTTGCATATGAAATGCAGTCTCCCTGCAGAGGTGGAATTTCAACCTGATACTGGTTCCCAATTCGAGGAGGTATCTCTGGCTCTCCAAGCACGCCACTCCTATCACAAGACTCCGACGAAAGCAACTGATCCGCAGACACACCATTCATGTAATCTCCATTCAGCTCAAATGAATCCATCTGCAAGAGAGAAAGCCACTCAAGATTTTGTCACGAGATACAACTATAAAGCTAAAAATATCTTTTGCCTACGTATTAAAGTCCAATGATGTCTGATTGGACGGGATCAATAATCTAGTCAGAACAATAAGAATGCTTGAACTAGCAATTCCAAGTAAAAAAGCAAATAAACTGAATCTGTTTTGCTGCTTGTACAAAATGTACCTTTTGATAAAAGCACTTAGATAGTTCAATTTAGGGATGCAAGCACGAAACAGTTAGAATGGCGTGGAAAGCAAAAGAGTTTAAACAAAAACTACTCACCATAGATGGCAATGAAACGTCAACACTTCCCGATCTATGTAAAATACAGAGCAAAGTCCTTTAGAAATTCCTCACTCAAATATGCCAAGAACAAGAAGTACCTAATCCAGAAACTCGATGAGTTCGATTGTCATCTGCCTTCTTCATAGTTTTCTGTTAACATCACGATGCCCCTTATCCGTCGATTTCTTGCCTGAAATTCCAGATAGATTGATATATAAGTATAGAACAAACTAATTTAACAAAACATTGATGAATAATCAAGTTAACTCAACTAAAATGCCATTCAGAAAAGGCAAAGGCAAGTCTAATGACCAAATGCAAGATAACTTACAGAATGTTGTTTAAAAGGAATATAAATAGAACTCAAAACTTAATATGGGATTCATTCAGAAATCATAGAAAACTTGTGCATTAAATTTAATAAAAATAATAATTTTTTTAAGAAAAAAGTCAGCAAGAGGCTCAAAACAAGAACAGCACGAGACAAACTCAACTTTCATACAGAATAAACCAACAATTAAAGAATTATTTTGAAAGGAAAATATATAATCAGAAGAAATGAAGATAAACAAAGTGATATAACTTCTAACATCAAACCCCAGATCCATTTTTCTAACAAAAACTAACTCCAGTATTAGCAACAACAACAAACACTTCATCTCAGATAAACACAAACCTTTGAAACAAACGTTCCACATAAATCCTTAAAACACAACAAACCCCAAATTCAAAACAGAATAAAAACAAAAGAAGAACATTCAGAAGCATTATTATCAAAACTCAAAACTGAGAAAGAGGTATTATAGAAACAAACAAAAGTACAATGCAGAAAAAGTACGAATCTTTATCACCTTTACTAAAGAAATCCCAAATGACGATCCTTAAATAAAATCAAAACAACATAACAAGTTGAAAACTTGCAGAAAACCCAGTACCCAAATCGTGTTTTCCAAGCAAAAACAAAGGCATCTAAAAATACCAAGAAAACCATACCCCAAATACACACACACACAACATAACATAAAAACAAAGTGAGCAAAAATAATTCAAGAAACCTACTCAGAAGCAAAAAGGAACGTGAAAGATGAAATGGGTCTACAAGTTATAGATGTAAAACAAAGAAAACGTGAACATAAAACTAAGGAAAAAACTATTTTAAGCAACAAAAAACACACACACACACACACACAAAAACATATTCAAAGAACATCATGTAACAACATGTATATAACATAGCAAAAAGCTTAAGGGTGAAGTTGTACCTATAGAGTATGGTTCATGGAGTTAGGGGTGGGTTGAATTCGAAGAAAAAGAGGGGCAAAATAGAGGAAAAATGTGAGACTATTTTTCTTTTTTTCTCTTTCGCTGCGTTAGAGAGAATAGGGGGTGGGGGGGATGGGTTTAGACAAGGGGGGTGTGGGTGGCTTAAAATAATATACTTCTACTACTAAGGGGGTTTGGTCCATTTAAAGAAAACAATAGATGATAAACTACCTACGCGCTGTTACAAAAGGTTGTACGTACTCGAGACTTTTATATGACACGTAAATTTTATAGTTTTTCTAACATAATTGAAAAATTAAAGAAAGAATTTTCTTGGACATAATTCTTTTACTATATGAAGTATATTAACTTACCCCTTATGTAATATTTTGGGATTACTCATTCACTTGCCGTTAGTAAATCGTCTCGTATTTGCTCTTAGTTATAGTGGAGCTCTAGTCCAAATGTCAAATACTCCAAGAAAAATATTTATATTTATCCATCTATTAGAATAAATACGAGACGTTTTACAAATGGCAAGTATATATGAATAATCTCACATTATAATAAAGGTAAAATTAAAATATTTTATATAATATAGTGGTATCTTGACCCTTTCCCAAGAATAAATTGTTCTATTTCTTCCTTTTCAAATTTGTTTCACTTCTTTTCCACTTGAGTTTTGGTTTAATAGTGATAGTATTAAAAAATTTATTTTTAAATAAGTGGAAAAGAAAAAGTTATGAATGGAAAAGTACATTTATTGTGCAGAGTAAATCCTATTATTGTCAGCTGGAGAGCACTATAACGCGACGTTAAACTCTACACCTCGTCCTTAACGAAAGATATTTTGCTAAACAACTGACACGCGTATAAATATTATTCGTCAATCGTCAGATGGAAAGAGAAAAAATAGACATTATTAAATCTCTCAACTCTATGACTATAAGAAGCTCCACAAAAGCACGCAATAAGATGCCTCTACCTTTACATTTAGAACGAAAATATAGTTGAAAGTATAGAAGATATTATAGTAGAATATTATATGAAGGTTGAAACTTACAAATAGGACCTTAAAGATCAGGGCAAATTCTAATAATGTCGTCCTTTAGGACCAATCTTTATTGTTATCGAAAAATGTTATATAGTTAGCAGAGTAACGAAGCCTTTTACTCTTGAGTGCAATCAACTCGAATCAACCGTACAGGTGCATAACTGCATATTATTGTATTACAGCACAAGGACCGTCTTTTTAGTATGATTACCAAAAGTACGGTGGGATGAATGAGATTCTTTTACGGTACATTAATTAGAGATTTCGAGTTCGAACACTGAAAATGATGAAATCCCTAGTATAAGAAGTAATTTCTCTTTTAATAGGTTATATGCAGCACGAATTTGAATTAGTTGGATCAATAAGTTTTGAATACTAAATAACAATGCAGTAATTTTAAATTGAAACTCTACAATTTATAGTTCTCTTTCAAAAATCTCGGAGGATATCAACTCGATGCTAAACCATTCATCCTGCTACTTTGCTTTAATAGGCAATAGGAGTAACTCTACTACAAAGAAAAACCTTATGTAACTTATTTTTGCCTCTATATTTGGTTGTTTGGTCAGCAAAATCTTTATTTACTCAAAAGTAGATGTTAAAATAACAAATTAGTCTAGGGAAAAAAACTTTTTATCTTATTCTAGAATCTCCTGTGCCATTTATTTGATTTACTAACTTTTTGCATTGTTTAATATTCCCATTTTTAATTTCATATATTTGAGCCTCTTTTATGAAAAACTTTAAGCTGATATTTTTCCATGTATGTATTCAATAGCCGCACTGACTTATAAGGTCATGTTGACGGCTAACTATTACACACTAAACAAAGATCTCAAAAACCATGTGATTTGCAAATGGAAACAAAATAATACTCCATCCATTCCAAAAAAGAATGACGGACTTAAAATTATGGAGGATCAGTAAATTAATTTTTATACGAATGATATGATTTTGTTATAATAAAAATAATAATCGAAGAAAAAACTGGTTCATGAAAAAAATTCTGCAACTCCTCAAGTAGTAATTATATAACATAAGATGCAACAACATCAAATACTTCGATTGATCCGATTAACTCGAATTCGTATTGCATAAAGACGATTAAAAAGGATTGTAAAACACTCCTTACTAGGGATTCCTCCATGCATAGAACTCGCACTCGAGATCAAAATGGTTAAGAGCGAACCGATCCTATAAATTCTTGGTTTTGAATCCGAAACTTTTGATTGAAGATGATCAGGAGATGTTATCTATCTCATTACAGTCTACACCCAGCCCCTTAGTGATATATTACTATGTTTCAGTTATAAGACTTAAATTTCTGCCAACAACATATGTGTTAATGTACTGTAATCCACGTGTCAATTCACTACCATTAATTAATCCCATAGAGGCAAGGGGCGGATATAGTCTTGAGACAGTAGGTTCATCTAAATTTAATATTTTTGATGTGTAGTATACATTTAGTGTAAAAATCTAGCTATTAAAAGTGTAACAAATAATAGATATAAACTCATAAGTTTAAAAATATAACAATTCCATACTAAAAATCTTAAAGATCGCATTCATAGAACTTAAATTCTGCATCCACCTCAACATAGAGGTTGCGGTTGAGAATAAAAGAAAATAAAATCTTAGTGATGATGTAATCCCTATAAAAGCTAATCTTCCTATTGGTGTATATAGAAGTTAGGTATAGTTAGTTAGAGATATGGTGCCTAAGTGTACATATTAGAAGTTGTGATATGTTAGAGCTATTTAGATACTTAGTACCTAATTGTTAGTTATACTTGTATATAGTCGGCTACTATGCCCAGATCAATGTATTGAGCTAAGTTTTCCAAACATGCTTCTGCTTCTCTCTTCTTCTGCGTATGATTCTAACATAGTATCATAGAACGGGAGAGAAATTCATGGATTCCGAAGCTCAACCTAGTAAGACCTTCTCTTATATTCTACAAATTGAAAGTCATCACTACTGTCTTCTTCATTTCTCAATAGATCGTGAAATTTCTGCAGAAGTTGTAATTTTTGTTTTTGTTGTTGTTTTTGTTTAAATTTCTTCGATTGTGTGTAATTGAGTTGAATATGAGACTGTTCAACCATGGCGGAGAAAACGAAGATCGATTACACCCATCCTCTTCTTACAACCTTCCCACACTCCAGGATTGGTGTTAATTCCAATCCAACTCATATGCTCTGAAAATTATGGCTTGTGGAGTAGATCTATGAGACTTGCACTTAAGGCAAAACAAACTAGGGTTCATCAATGGAACATGCACTAAAGCATAAATTAAGGATGATTTCCATGAGGAATGGAAGACATGCAATGCAATAGTGCATTCGTGAATTATGAACATATTGAGTGGAATCATTTATACATCAGATGCACATGCTGTGTGGGATGATCTAAAGGAACGCTTTGATAAGGTGAATCGAATAAGAATTTTTCAATTGCACAGAGGAATCTCACGACTATCATAGGGATCTGACTCTGTAGTTGTGTACTTCACAAAACTGAAGAAGCTATGGGCAGAGTATGATATGTTGACACCATCCCCAAACTATGGATGTGTGAAATCGAAGGAGTATATAGTGCACTTGGGCTTGAATAGTACATATGATCAAGCTATAAGGCAGATTTTAATGAAAACAACTGAGCCTACTATCAATCAGGCATATGCTATAATCACAAGATGAAAGTCAACAATCTTTAGGTGGTAGTGCAATGGCAGAAAAAGTATATCATATGGCAATGCAAGCAGGAAGAGGTCAAGGATTTAGAAGAAAGAAACAGTTCTTGCAATGTGAACACTGCCACATGAAAGTCCACAGTAAAGAAAATTGCTTCAAAATTATTGGATATCCTAAGGATTTTAGAGGAAAGAAAGGGAATCAAAGGAGAGATTATAAACTTAAAGGACCTTTCACTGCAGTTAACAATGTAAAAGTGACGGTAACATCCTCCAATTCTCAGGGAACATCACAATAGAAAAAGAGGAGATTTTTTCTTCATTGAGGCACAATATCAATAGATTTTGCAGTTGCTCAACAAAGATGCACACAATGACAATCAAACACAGGCAGCATGGCAGGTAACATTGTGTCTCTTGCATCAAATGTCTATAATGATAGTTGGATAGTGGATTCAGGGCCACACATCACATAGCGTCTTCACTAGGATTATTGAATGATGGTTAAAGTGTGGACAATTGCAAAAGAGAGAAAGTGATATTACCTAATGGAGATAGTACTGATGTTACTCACATTGGTAGCACACAATTTTCAGCAGATAACAAACTAGAAAATGTGTTGTATGTTCATGACTTCAAGTTCAACCTAATGCCAGTCTCAAAACTAACCAAAGAATTCCAATGTGGTGCTCTCTTCCTACCTAAACTATGTGTCTTTCAGGACCTCTACAGTGGCAGGGTGAAGGGGATTGGTAAGGAAACAAGTGGACTCTATTTGCTGAGGGGAAGAGGAACAAGACAGTTAACAGCTGCTCTTATCAGCACATTGCAGAAGAATGAAGTTGTTTTAGGAGACCTTTGGCACAGGAGATTAGGACATTCTTCTTTACCAGTGATGAAACATATTTCTTTCTTGCATAATAAAGTAGACAATACAGTACATAATAAGTGTTCCATTTGTCCTTTGGCCAAACAATGTAGATTGGTTTTTTCCTATTAGTGAGCATCTAAGTACAAAACTATTTCAGCTTGTTCACATGGATGTATGGGGACCTTATAAAGTTGCTACTCATGACAATAAACATTACTTCCTTACATTAGTAGATGATTACATTAGAGCAACTTGGATTTTTCTAATGTAGTTGAAAAGTGAAACCATTATTTTCTTAAAGCAGTTTTTTTGTATGGTTAAGACACAGTTCAACACCTGCATTAAAGTGATTAGAACAGACAATGATAAAGAGTTTTTTAATCATCAGTGGAATGAGTTCATGCAGGGTCATGGAGTAATTCATCAGAGTAGCTGTGCGCACACCCCACAATAAAATGGGGTGGCTGAAAGAAAGCACAGGCATATCTTATACACTGCCAGAGCATTGGAATTCCAGGCTGAAATACCAAGCAAATTTTGGGGAGAATGTGTTCAAATAGTTGTTTATCTCATAAACAGACTTCCTGCTAGAGTGTTAGGAGGGAAAAGCCCTTTTGAATTGTTGTATGGCAAATCACTTTTACTAGCACATCTCAGAATCTTTGGATGCCTATGTTATACTACAAATATATCTAAGGAGGACAAGTTTAGGCCAAGAGCTAAGGAAGTTGTTCTAATGGGCTACTCCACTACTCAGGAGGGATATAGACTATTTGACAGAACTACTAACTCTTTTTTTTAGCAGGGATGTTGTGTTTAGGGAATATGTGTTCCCTTTTACCACAGCACAACATCAACAAGCTTCAGAACCCATTGTTGATGTGTTTGAATTCCAACAACAAGGAGAATTGCATACCATGGAGGCAACATATACTACTGAATCTGAGGAGCATGCAGATACAGATGCAGATTCACCTGGCACAGCAGATCAAGATGCACAAGATCAAGTAGCATCTTATTCAGACACTTATGAAGAGGTAGCTGATACTTATGACTCATTAGAAGTGCCAGCCCCAGCAACTGATCACACAACTACACCAGATACAACAGCTCAGGCAAGTACACCAGGCAGAGATGTTGTAACATTGCAGGAACAAACTACTACATCACCACTCCCTACTATGATCACCAGGCAATCAACTAGAACCAAACATCCCCTATCTGGATGCAAGACTATGTTGTTGCCACCAAGCAAGGCTCACATTGTCTTTGTCCTATTTCCAACTTCTTATCTTATGATTGTGTCACAAAGAAGACTAAAGGCTACATCAAGGCTTTTTTCATAACTAAAGAACCACAAAACTTCAGGGAAGCAGTGTAGGATGATAGATTGATACATGTTATGAAACAAGAGATTGAGGCATTGGAGGACAACAAGAGATAGGAAGTGGTGGATTTTCCACATGAGAAATCACCGATAGGGTCAAAATGGGTCTACAAAATCAAGTACAAAGTAGATGGAGAGGTGGAAAGACTTAAGGCTCTTTTGGTTGCTAAGGGATATAATCAACAAGAGGGCTTAGATTATCGTGAAACTTTTTTACTAGTGGCAAAGATAGTGACAGTTCGGTCAGTAATAGCATTAGCTGCTTCTAAAGATTGGAGCCTCTATCAAATGGATGTATTCAATGCCTTCTTACAAGGAGACATATATGAGGAAGTATATATGGACTTACTTCAAAGTTTTCAAAGACAAGGGGAGAAAAAGATTTGTAGGTTGTTGAAATCTCTATATTGACTCAAGCAAGCATCAAGGCAATGGAATCTTGAACTGACAGAGGCCTTACTTAGTGCAGGATTCAGCCATAGTGTTTATGATTACTCTTTGTTCGCTAAGAAGTCTAGGAATGAGATTGTCATTATCCTAATCTAAGTGGATGGTTTACTGTTGACTGGAAGCAGTATAGAACTTATTAATGGGGCCAAGTCAGTACTGCATCAAAAATTTAAGGTGAAAGATTTAGGTGAACTGAGATACTTCATAGGAATTAAAGTATTAAGGTCTAAGCAAGTGATTCTTCTTAATCAAAGAAAATACACCTTAGAGCTCATCTCAGAGATGGGCTTAAGTGGAGCAAAACCTGCAGTTACACCCCTAGAACTCAATCAGAAACTCACTTCACTTGAGTATGATAAGGGGATTGGAAGTAAAGTATCTGATCCTTTGATAGATGCCACATGCTATCAAAAGCTGATTGGCAAACTCTTATGCCTTACAGCCACCAAACCAGACATCAGTTATGCAGTACAGATTTTAAGTCAATTCATGCAGACTCCTACAAGATCTCACATGGATGCAGCAACTAGGGTAGTGAGATACCTAAAGCAGGCACCAGGAATGGGAGTGATCATGAGAAGAGGACCAGCAGATGCATTAACTGGCTTTTGTGATTCAGACTGGGCAGCATGTCCAATAAGTAGAAGGTCTGTCAGTGGGTACCTTGTTAAGTTTGGTGATTCCTTAATTTCTTGGAGGTCAAAGAAGCAACACATAGTTGCTCGAAGCAGTGCTGAAGCTGAATACAAAAGTATGGCTTCTGCAGTAGCTGAGATAGTGTGGTTGAGAGGGTTGTTTGCAGAATTAGGGACTCAATTCATCAACCAGTCATCCTATTTTCAGATAGTAAAGCAGCCATCCAAATCACTGCTAACCCCATCTTTCATGAGCGCACAAAGCACATTGAAATAGACTTTCACTTCATCAGGGAGAAGCTCAAACAAGGGATTCTGCAAACACAGTACATATCTACAAGGAATCAGCAAGCAGACATACTCACAAAAGGATTGGCCTCACCTCAACATCAGTTTCTACTGGGCAAGCTTGGTGTGATAAACATTTCAGCCTTCAGCTTGAGGGGAGAGTATTGCTGTATATAAAAGTTAGGTAGTTAGTTAGAGATATGGGGCCTAAGTGTACATATTATAAGTTGTGGTATGTTAGAGCTAATTTAGATACTTAGTACCTAATTGTTAGTTATACTTGTATATAATTGGTACTATGCCCAGATCAATGTATTGAGCTAAGTTTTCCAAACATGCTTCTTCTTCTCTCCTGCGTATGGTTCTAACACTTCCTAATAGTGAATGGAAATGTTTGCACCAAATAACAAGCATGTATTAGTGTATTATATAAGCCTAGGCGTATCAGTATCACCACCCCTGTGCGTTTCTTAAAACATTTTCTTCGCAAGAATTTCCAGAATCTTTTAGTTGCTACTTTAAGTTTTATTTATTTTTATTTGACTTTTTAAAACTCTGTGTTCATTCTTTTAAAGTCGTTGTGGTTTTTGCAAAATATAAAAACTCTTCTTTCTCGATGTTTGGTTTTAAAATAGTTTTGCATTCTTACAAAAACCACCTTAAATATTGGACGTAAATATTACTACTACTTTAGTAACATCACTTTTACAATTCCTCTCCACTTCTAAGGTATGTTATTACTTAAGGTATTCATTTTTCCATTTCCTTTCCTTTTCTCTCGGAAAGAAAGAGAGTGTCATTATCTACAAATTAGAATATATATTATTTACTTATACTAGTCGAAGGTAATAGACATCGCTACATCGGTAAAATAGTTGAAATGCATGCAAACTGGTTCGGACATTACTCACGTCACTATCTTACAAAAAATAAAATAAAAATTAAAGTCATTATCATGGCTTGGAAGTTTAGAACAGGGAAACAAAATAAACGTAGCAAGAGGGAATGGAAGGTCTTTTGGTTGACTGATCAGCTTATGACTATAAGCTGTTGACATCTATCTTTTTTCTTTTCGGACTTTAATTTCAATTATTTATTTCTTTGACTCTACCTGATATAGGAAATTACTGAAAATTAAATCAGAGGATAATGTAAAGTAGAATAAGGATTTACTGTACATTACGCTAATTCATCAAAGTCATTTGTCGTTAACAGTTAAAAATTGATCCAAAAGTCAATAAGTAAATTAACAAAGTATCTGAGGTTAATTCGAGTATTCAAAAAGCAATAAAGAAAGGAGAGTGTGATTTATCATTCTAGTCCAACCAAATAGCTACTTTTCCATTTGCACGATATAATATAAATTTTCTTTAAAATAGGTTCTCATAGTCATAGCAGCCTCCCAGAAGACAGCACAGTTATTAGTTGCAATTTGGATCGTAATATTAGTGACCATAAAAGTATATCTTTTCCAATGTGAACATTTTATACCTATAAGTTAGATAAGCTAAAGGAAAATTTCAAGCCAATCAAGTAAAGTAAACACAATCAATTTCCTTTTTATGGTCATGGCACATACTATAGAAAAGTGAAAAATTAGTAAATAGTCACTTTTTAGGTCGGGTATTAGAGTTTAATCATATTTTAAATTGTATTGGCAAAATAGTTATTCATAATGTAAAAATAGTTATTCATAATGTGAAAATACAAGTCTGGACAAAGATACCGCTACCTAAAACAGGGAAGAACTCCAATAATGCCTATTATACTTGAATATTTGTAAATTCAAAATCTAAGAATTCTTCCCAGAGTTTGAATGACCTGAAACACTAGCTCTTAATTGTTGAAGTATAATATGAATTTTAAAAAAAAAAAATCATTCCTGAATTTTCCTGTATTTTACACTAGTAAAAGTTCAAAAACTAGTAATCTATCCTGGATTTTATATTTAAAGGTTAAAAAATTGTTGAAGTATAATGTGAATTCAATAATCATGAATCGTTCCTGAATTTTGCACTAGTAAAAGTTCAATAACCAATAATCTATCATCGACTTTGTATTTAAAATTATAAAAGTATAATGTAAATTCAAAAACCATGAAGCATTCATGAATTTTGTCCCAATAGAGATTTAAAGGCCAGTAATTTATGGATTTTGCATTAGTAAATGTTCAAAAACTAGGAATCATTCTTGAATTTTAGACTTTGCACTAGTAAAGATTCAAAATTGCTAAAAGTACAATGTGAATTCAAAAATCAGGAGTGGCTCCTGGATTTTGCACTAGTAAAGGTAAAAAAAAACTAGGAATCATTCCCGGATTTTGCACTAGTAAAAGTTCAAAAATTAGAATTCGTTCCTGGGTTTGAAAATTTAGGAAATCTTTAAATTTCAACATAGTTTACCAGGGTTCGACTTATCAAAACTTCTAACTCCAGTACCAATTGCTAGAGTTGTGTTCTATATTTTTAGTGGCGGCAAAAGTGTCAATTTAACCAAACCAATGGCTAATTTTATAATTTAAAATATGACTAAACCCTAATAGATGGCTCCAAAGAGTGACTAATCCAACTAATTTTTACAACAGAAACATAGTACAACTCCAGTTTTGATAAATGGGCCCAATGGGCTATGTCACAGTTGCAGTGGGTAGATTCATGTGACTGAAGCCCTCAATCAAATGACTTTGTTGGAAATGGACCTCATAAAGAAGCCCCAAGTCCCAACATCCATTTTAAGAACTGAATTGCAGCCTACAGTGAAGCTGGAGAAAGGTGAAAGTTAGGCCCAAAGTGAATACGCAACAAAGTAGGTAAAAATTGCACGGGCGACCTATTTGGTTGCCCCCATTTAACTTATACTCATTTTTGAAAAAACTTTTAACTTGTACCCACTTTTTAAACAATTTCAGCCCCCTTTCTCCTCCTTCTCCTCCTCAAAATTAAATCCGCCCTCAACCTCTTGTGATTAAACTTCTACTTCATTTTCCTACAGGCAAACAATCATCGGCAGGAGAACAATATCATAGATCTCTACGTTCTGTTTCTCAGATATGCAGGGTAAATATATATTTCCATGTTGATAACTTCTTGAGGGCATATTAACACCTGTATATGAGTAAATTTTTTTATATTTCTGTTCGTGCTGTCAGTATTTAATCAGAAATTATACCTTTCCACCGAGACTATATTACTTCAAGTAATACAGAAAAGAGACCTTACAAAAAGGTAATTAAGCAGTGTCTCTAATATCTAATTTGTGAAAGTTGTATGTTCATATTTTCAGCCTCATGGATGTTGAATTAATCATTAGTGGGATGTGATTTCAGAAATTACTGGATGTCGTTCGTGAGCTGGAGTCCTTAAGGCCAGAAGTTGAAAAGGAAATTACCAAAGTGAACAAAGAACTTCTAGAGCTGAAGTTCTCCAATTACAAAACAAAAACTTCAGCTCTAGAGCTGAAGTTCGCCAGTTACAAAACAAAAACTTCAGCACACTTGGGTCCCGTATACTAGAATGCTGAAGTTTTGCGTGATTGCTTTTGCTACTTCAGCCCCGTATGCTGAAGTTACGCGAAAAAGTGGGTACACTTGCAATTTGTTTTGCAAAGCGGGCACAAGGTAAAACGTGATCCAAAAAGTGGGTATAGATGCAAATGCCCCACAAAGTAGTCAATGAAGGGTAAAAATAGCACGGGCTAGCCAGTTTTCGGACTAGTCATTAAAAAATAGCCAACATTTACAAAGTTATTGAAAAATAGCCACTATTTTGCTGCAACACGAAAAGTTCCAGCATAATATACTGGAGATCGGTGTACTTGTGTATGAACTTCCAGCATATTATGCTGGACCGGTATATTAGACTGGAACTCCAGTATAATATGCTGGAAGTATACTGGAGTTCTAACAAAGTATACTGAACCTCCAGTATATTATACTGGAATTCCAGTATATTATGCTGGAGTATTTTTCGGATTTTAAACTGTGTTTTCGTTCATATTTATCTTTACATGAAAAGTGATCAAAATTTCAATTACTTGGCTATTTTTTAATTTCACCCCAATAAAGACCTACAAAACGGACTGGGTCCAACAAACTCCAACACGACCCAACATTTATGTGATCCATTTTAAATTTTTAGTAGGAACACTTAACTGGACAAATGGTGATTAGAAAGTCATTAGAGTCTAACCCGCGTGTATTATTCCAAATAGACAAATACTCATCACCCACTGTTTATACCAAACAAACAAACTATAAGAGTCACAAATTCAAGTGAGTATCAATTTAACTGTAGTTAAACTTATATATGCATGACACATCTTTCATTCATTTGTTTGGTCGCGAGTAAACTTTTACCTTCCAAACGGTACCCTCTTTTTCACCAAACTACTTTTCCTAACAATTTCTAGAAAGTACTCGTAAGAAGGTATTTTGAAAACTAAACCTTATGTAATTCTAAAGTTGGAGGTGATCAATGCCTTTATCAGCGAGAAAATAAAGTCTTAATTGTATTTATGAATTTCTCAATACATCAATTCCTGTATTATATCCCATTAACTATAGTTCCCACGTATATAAAGAATATACAAAATTGCTAAGACCATCATCTGCATTTCTGTTTGACCAAAAAAGGTATAAAACCCTTTCGTCGAACTAATTATTAGAGATATAGAAAGTAAATCTTAGCCAAACATAATTAACCCTAGATCCAAATATATAAAGCACGAAAATCGAAGACGAACATGAATGTGTAATGTTTCTTGATATAATGATCATACATCAGATGTGAATGATAAGCTTACATACAAGATAGACTTGCACCACACTCATGGAAGCAAGGGAGGGGAAGAGAAGGAACTGTTGATGAGAGAGAGATTTTCCTTTGTTGGTTCCCTCCTCATGACCAGCCAGATGACCGTGATTCTATTTTGAACGTGCATCCTCCATGCAAAACCTATCATTATAGGCGAGACGTTGATTTTGCATAGACACTCGTTATAACTTCTACTTTATGTAGCAACCTGACCTACATCGGTACGGTTGTCTCGAACGCTTACTTACCGCTCTTTCGAGTGGGTAGTGACATTTCATCGGTTCTGGATCTAAAGGAAACTAAGAAATTTGGCTAAGAAATCCCCACAGACGGCGCCAAATTGTTTGAGCAAACAAATGCTAAACCAATTAATGCCCTTTCAGTTTTTTGGTTGGCGGCTCTTGGGTTTCCTCCTATTTATAGGAACACATGTCCTGAGCGGTAAACCCAAGAGCCACCAACCAAAAAACTGAAAGGGCACGGGAAACGATACAGTGCTTGGGAAACGTGCGCCATAATAATGTATAATGGGTAGTCACGATGTTTCGGATCGATGCAACGATTCAGCTCTGAACTAACATAACAGTTCAATGGCACCATTGAAGCGTCACGTCGCCACCTCGACCTAAGGATCTCGTTCAACGCGTAATGTTCAAAATTCTCCTAACTTTTGAATCAACAAAGTCTGTCCATTGAGCTCGCCAAGAGGCGACCTTGACGGACGGAGGGACTAACTGTATGGGTCAAAATCTGGCCATAAGATGGCTGTTCTTAAAAGGAATGATAAGAGGCCGACCGGTAATCATGCCCACGAGGCATGATAGTAAATAGCACCTCGGCTATTGTCGGGGTCAAATCGTCGAAAAGCTTACACCGCAGAACGAGTGTGATGTTTGGGTGAGCGATGGGGGGCACTAGGAGAGCACGCAGGTCAAAGACTATTGGATAAAAGAGAGAATTGCTAATATATATATGTGGGGAGCTGAGCCCAGATAAGGGGGATTCTAGCTGGACATGAGGAGGGAACCAACAAAGGAAAATCTCTCTCTCATCAACAGTTCCTTCTCTTCCCCTCCCTTGCTTCCATGATTGTGGTGCAAGTCTATCTTGTATGTAAGCTTATAATTCACATATGATGTATGATCATTATATCAAGAAACATTACACATTCATGTTCTTCTTCGATTTTCGTACTTTATATATTCGGATCTATGATTAATAATGTTTGACTAAGATTTACCTTCTATATCTCTAGTAATTAGTTCGATAAAAGGGTTTTATACTTTTTTGGTCAAACAACTTCATCCTTCACATAATCAAAAGCCAGCAAGGAGGTGAAGGAATGTGAATAAGCCACTTTCTTTTTGTGTTGAGAAGGTGAAGGAAGCAAATATAAAAAACTCACAAATTAATGATTACAAGTTTGTACGTAGTGGTTGGCATGTAGACGCGAATCCAAAATCTAAATTCGGTGTATTTATAAAATAAGAATGATTTTATTATATGTATGTAATTTTACCTTTTTATGTACTCATAATTCCAGTCGAAAGCAAAAATATTCAACTGAACTCACAGACCCGCTTTAGATCCACATTTGTTGATTGATTAAAGGGAAACCTTTGAACAACAGTCAAGTTATGCCCGTTGTGACCTATAGGTCGTGAGTTCTGTTTAACCAAAAATGAGAATTTTGGTCAAAGCTTATTTTTAGAAGAACTTGGGTTACTGATAATCAAGTAGAAATAGGAATAATTGATGTAAATAGTAACTGAATAGAAAGCAAAGTAAATCAGTATATTCCAATAGTATTTCGTGTCCTTACAAATATTCATTCCTCACCTTTTATAGCTATTTCTAAGTAATACATTTCTCTCCTTTCATAATGGAGTCATTATGGACAATTAATGACATTTAATATAACGTTATAATTAGCAATCGTAACGTTTTCCGTAATTAATGCCTATTAATTACCAATAATACGTATCTATACCCCTTTTTATGTTCATTCTTCCGATGCGTCTTCAGAATATCAAGAGGTCCGAACACCTATCCCTTCTGGTTTTCTTGGATCTTGGCCCATGCCTGCTGAAGCTCGTGCCTCTTTAACTATTCTTTGCCAACTGTCATTTCTTTACCAGTCCACGTGTCATGACATGTCACCTCATAATTAATTCGATACATGAACTTGATTTTCCCCAATACAGATAGTCCCCCCACTTGCCATTTATTCATCAATAGAATATTTGGGAAGTAGATCTCATTAAAGCGGGAAATTTTGCCGCCATTACACCTTCTCTGGAACTGATGCTTTATGTGTCACTTCCATTTAATGCTCATGACGCATGGCATCTTTTGATTGGTTCTGCAACTTTGCAGCATCTTTTAGGACTTTTTTGCTGCTTCACCAATTACGAAGCGTCAGTTTCCATCATGACACCTTTTCTTTGACGGTTGCTTCTGAGTATAAATATAGCTTTCGTCATTATCATTCTCATAAAAAGTTTAGAATATTCACTCTTGTTTTCTTCTTTCTCGTACTGCTATATCTTCTTCAAACCCTAACCCTCGAAGAGTCCCCATTGTTGATGACCTTCTTCTTGCTTCTATTAGAAGCAGAAGAGGAGGAAGATTACGTAGTTTAGGGTCTCATCGATACGGGGTTCTTCTATACCTCCAGTGAGTTCTACTCTACTTTCTAAAACTAGGGGTTCTCTTTCCTATAGATCTTCATCTAGAGGTAAAGATTCTAATGAACCCCTTCGTGAGCCTTTAGTAGATGAAATTGTTCCTGCTGAACTATCTTTTTACATAGATAGAGAATCGATCAGAAACCAAGTTTCTTCTATGTCTTCTTTAGATCGTGCTGATATTTACCCATCTCAAATCAGTGAAGGCCTGGCCTCTGTTGTTCGTAGGGATTGCCACTGGAGGCCTGATTTCCCTATTATAATTCCTAATGCAAACCAAAGAATTACATCTTACTTGACCGGGTTTTGTTTTGTGTATACATGCCCTTTTACGCTGAATTTTAAACCCCCCATTGATCCTGTTAGCATTGAATTATGTCGTTTTTTCGACGTTTGCTTAGGACAGATTGACCTCATTGTGTGGAGAGCTGTTGTATGTTTAAGGCATTTAACAAAGTTGGCTAATTTGCCTTTTACTTTCTTCCATTTGATTCATCTCTACTCCCCTAAACTTTTCCGTCATGGGATTTTCACTTTAGTAGCGAGAAGTAAGAGAGTGTTAGTTAGCCCAGAGGATGATAAAGACCGTGGCTGGTATGTCAGTCTGCCCCCCACTGTTGGTTTAGCGGGCGAAGAAAATGTTCCATTTCCTGAGAAGTGGAATTTTGTACGTAAGTTTTCCTTTTACAACTTTTTCTATCCTTTCCCTTTTTTTTTCCGCTACTTTTTGACATTTTCTCTTTTCCAGCAACCATGGGAACTGTTGATGAGATTCCCAATTTCCGTGGTTGGGTAGGAAAGTTATTGAATGTTGCTCCAATCGAAGGTAGATCTTGGAAAAACCTTTCGCATAGGTTTGGTTGGAAGGTGAAAACTCATGGTAAATGCTTTTCTCATCTCTTCTTCACACTTTTATTCACCTTTTATTTAGAATTTGTTTTGATCATTATTTTTATCAGGATTTCCCATTCGAGGTGTAAGTGTTGATGCTATCGTAGCTTCCAGAGTTTATTTGGAAAGAGCTCAAGAGATAATCTTGGGTTCTTTATTGAAAAGGAAGGCTGATACAACCCAGGATTCTGAAGAAGAGGAAGAATAGGATGGAGGTTCCTTGATTAAAAGGCCGCGGGCCAGAACACGTGTCTTTTCAGATGATGAAGCAACTCCTCCCCGTTTTGTTCCCATAACCGAGCCCGTTGAAGCCACCTTGGTGAGCTCTGATGATGATACTCTTGCGGCAGCTCGTGACTCTGTTGATCAACTTTTTTCTCGTGGGTTGGATAATGACAATTTAGATTTAGTTTCTGATGAAGTACCCCTTGCCTATTTTACCATGCTTGTCCCTGTGAAGCGTTCTTTGCCAGTTATGACTGCTACCGTTACTGCTCCTCCCAAAGCTGTTCCCCCTACTACTGAGGTTGGTTCCTTAGTATGACTTCTTCGTTATGACTTCTTCCACAGTTCCCCCTACTATTGTCCCTTGTACTAAGGTTGGTTCCTCGAGTTGAAGTGGAACGATGAAGCAAATTACCATTGAGGTCTCTGCCGATGGTAACCTTTTGAAAAAGTCAGGTCGAGCTGACGTATGGTTGAAACCTCTGATCGGTCCAGTTGAGAAATTCAAGCTCGAGAGTCACATCTCTTTGACTTGGATGAATGACATAGTGCAGTCATCATTAAAGGTATTTGTTACTTTTCACACTTTATTCCGTCCTTCTTTTATTAAGATTCTTACCCTTTTCTTCTTTTTAGATCAATCTTATTGGCACAGGGATGATGAAGAGGGTTTCTCATACGGAGCAGTTAATGCATGATTATCAGATTGAAGTAGACAACTGGAAAGAACAATATGAAAGCCTTCAATTTGATATGGAAATGTTAGAAGAAAGCAAGTGCACCTTAGAGCAGCAGTTGAAGGTTTTGACTTCAGAATTAGCAGTTGAGAAGGCTTCCTCAAATCAAGCTGACAAGGACAAAAATCTCCTCGAGACATCATTTTCTGAGCAACTCTCTGAGGCTAGTGAAGAGATTAAAGGGTTAAAGGCTTTACAAAGCGAGAAAGAGGTTTACACCGGTGAACTCATGCAAACACTTAATCAGACCCAAGAAGATCTCCGTGAGTCTTCTAATAAAGTCAGTTTTTTAGAAAGTTCACTTGCTCCTCTGCAATCTTCTTATGATACTGCCTTCGCTGAGAATGAAAAGCTCAAAAACGAGATCGATCAATGGGAGAGAGATTATGAGATTTTTGAGGACAAGACTGCTATTGAAGTGAGTTCGGTTATTTTAAACACACATCATGATACCCTTGTGGAGGCTAGCCAAGAGGGTTTCAACTTGGATGCTGAGTTAGCCAAGATAAAGGACACCATTGAAAAAACTTAGCAAGGACAAGATTTTCATTCTCCCATGGCTGAGACTCCTGAGCATGTTGAAGATGATATGGGTACGGTGAATGCCCCAGCTCCTTCAAGTCAACTCGAACCTTCTGCTGCTAATGATACCGCTTTAGATCTTTCTTCTGCCCCTTAGTGAAAGTTTATGAAGTGTAACTCTTTTTTTTCTTGGTGGTTTTACCCCTAGTCCTATTTGGGGTTTTGGTTTTTGGAAATGACAAGTCCCCATACCTTTTCGGGGCATTTTGTATAAATGACAATCAGTTTATGACTACGTTCATACCTAGTCTAAACTTAATACTATGAAGTTTTTGTTTGAGTTAATTATCTTGAGCTTCTGTTTTGCTCTTTTTTGCCTTTATATTTAAGGTTTTGTTTGTTAATTCGTGAGTTTTTGTCTTACCCTTTTTGCATTTTTTGTTTTAAAAATGCTTTATTTACTTTATGGATATCTGAATCAAACATAAATTTATAAAAGAGGACCCTTTTATATTCGACACTTAATGAAGTAGACGTCTCAACTTCATAACGGTGTAAATATACGAAAAAAGAATAGGAACACACATGTTTATTGAAATAACTTTGATAAAGTTTTTATAAAAACTTACACGCATTCAAATATCTTCTATAACTTTTTTGTAACTATTTTCTTTACAACAGATTTGCAAAAAATAAAATCTAAGGGTTTTTTTAATAACCCACGGCTAAACATTGCCTTTAACCTAGACATCATAAGATTTTGAAATCTATATGAAGGTTTTTTGACTGGCTTGTGTTATTTGGCTCGTGACTTTGCTCTGCACTTTATACATTTGATGAGTAGACTTTTGGGCTTGACTTGAATTTATCTTAAATTAATCTTCTTTGCCTTCTTTATACATATGTCCTATGTATATTATATAGTCCCCCAAGTGTTTGAGCTTTGAAGTATGAAATCTCGAGCACTTGATTACTCTTTCCATGCGGTCCTTTTCCTGAAAAGAAAAAACATACGGGACTCGGAGGTATGATTTTAGATGAAGACTGCTTAACCCATAAATTTCTATCAGAATAATTGTAACCCTAGACCGGAAATTATATTTTTTTTCCACGTGTCTTGTAGGTCGTAATTCATTATTTAGTGCGGCTAGCGTTTTGCCTATCATCTAAAATCGTTAGTAAAATTTTAGCAATTCAAAAATAAAATTTTAAAATGAGGGTACCTGCCCGTAGATATTTCTTTTCCTTAGAAATAGCATCTCTTCAAATGAACAACATTCCAATGTGAAGGTAGAATCTTGTCATCCATTGTTTTCAGCTCGCATACTCCTTTTCCTGCGATACCGTGAACCTTATAAGGTCCTTCCCAAGTTAGACTTAACTTTCCTGCATTAGCTGCCCTCGTTGATTGGAAAACTTTCTTGAGTACGAAGTCCCCAATCTTGAAGTATCTGAGACGAGCTTCCGATTAAAGTATTGTTCCCTAACTTGTTTTTGCGTTGCCATCCTTATTAATGCAGCTTCCCTCCTTTCTTCAAGTAAATCCAGGTTTATTCGTATTTCTTCTTCATTTGACTCCTCAGTTGCTTTTGTATATCTTGTGCTTAGCTCTCCTATCTCGACTGGGATCAAGGCTTCAGCTCCGTATACAAGTGAGAATGGTGTTTCCCTCGTACTTGTTTTTGCGGTTGTGCAATAAGTCCACAAGACTCCAGGTAACACCTCTAGCCAATTGCCTTTGGATTCCTCCAACCTTTTATTTAGATTGTTGATAATGACTTTATTTATTGATTCAGCTTTTCCATTACCCACTAGATGGTAAGGCGTTGAAGTAATCCTTTTAATTTTCCAACTCTGAAAAAATTCTGTGATTTGTGTGCCTATAAATTGCGGGCCATTATCACATACAATTTCCTTTGGTACACCGAACCGGCATATGATGTTTTGCCAAATGAAATCTCTGACCTCTTTTTCTCATACCTGTTTAAAAGCTCCTGCTTCTACCCACTTAGTAAAGTAATCAGTGAGTACTAGCAAAAATCTTACCTTGCCTTTGGCTTATGGTAGTGGACCCACGATATCCATCCCCCACTTCATAAAAGGCCACGGTTCAATGATCGGATGTAATAATTCTGCAGGTCTATGCATATTGTTATCGTATCTTTGGCACCTATCACATTTAGCCACAAAATTTTCCGCGTCTTCTTCCATTTTGGGCCAATAATAACCGGCTCTAATCATGGTTTTTACTAAGGATCTTCCTTCCGTGTGATTTCCACAATGCCCCTCGTGTATTTCTCTCATCACATACTCTGTTTAAGAAGGACCAAGACATCTTGCTAGGGGACTACCGAACATTTTACAATAAAGATTACCTTGCTTTAAACAGTACCGAGAACCTTTTTGCGAAGTGCTTGAGCCTTTTTTTTTATCTTCAGGGACAATTCAATACTGCAAAAAAGTGATAATCTCGTTCCTCCAATCCTAAGTTAAATTATTGAAATTTACCTAGTTTTTGTCTTGATCAAGTACTGAATGAAATAAATAAATTACAGAAGCATTTTCATCATTTGTCATTTCTGCCGCAGATGCAAGATTAGCTAGGGCATCCGCCTCGATATTTTCTTCTCTTGGTATCTGTACAACCTTCCAGGTTTGGAATTACCTAACCAGATCACGTGCCTTTTCCAGGTATTGCTGCATTCTTGCCTCTCTGGCTATTTAAGTCCCCAGTATTTGGTTAACTACGAGCTGTGAATCGCTTTTGATTACGACCTGTTCTATGCCAAGCTCGCGTGCCAGTTCTAAACCTGCAATCACAACGTCATACTCTACCTCATTGTTAGTAACAAGGTGACATTTTATGGCTTGTCGTATGGTTTCACCCGTAGGTGGTACTAAAACAATTCCTAGACATGCCCCTTTCACATTTGATGAACCATCAATAAATAAAGTCCAAGTTCCTGGATTAGACCCGTTGAATACCTGTAGTTTTTTCTGCTTCTAGTTGCATCCCTTGGCTAAAATCTGCCACAAAATCTGCCAACACTCGTGACTTTTTTGTAGTTCTAGGTTGATATGTAATGTCATATTCACTTAACTCTATGGCCCACTTGGCTAACCTACCTGATAACTCGTGTTTATGTAATATATTATGTAGGGGATATGTAGTTACTACATAGATGGGATGACATTGAAAATAAGGTCTTAATTTCCTAGATGCCATAATTAATGCAAGTGCAAGCTTTTCTAGATGAGGATACCGAGTCTTAGCATCTGTAAGCACGTGATTTTTGCCCTATATGAGAATTACTCCCAAAGAATTCAAAAAATAAAATGATTTTTCTTTGGTGTGCAATTTTGTGATATTTTGAATAATTATTTGTATTTGTCTGTGCGTGTTTATTTGCTAAATTAATAAAATATACAAAAATATATCGCATTTTGCATGTAGGATTTAATTCTACAATTGTTAGTAATTAAATTTGTTTTACAAAAATTTAAAAATTACAAAAATAGGCATCGTTTGCATTTTTAGCATTTTATGTCCAAATATACAATTTTATGCTTAATTATTATTTAATTGTGCATTAATTATTATTGGGAGTTAATTTGCGCTTTTATAACTTAATTTAGTTCTTAATAATAGTTTAAGTATTTTTATAATTTAGTTTTAGAGAAATAAAAGAAGAAAAGAGAGCGAAAATATAAAGAAAGTCGGAATTGGGCCTCTTCTTCAAATTTAAGCCACAAGCCCAAAAAATGGCCCAATCTTCCCTACGACCCAGTCCATTTCGAACTGGGTCGACCCAGTCCATAACCCAAAAGACCCAAACCCCTTTGTCTTACATTTTACAAAACAAAACAAAACAAAAATTAAAAGAAGAAAACCCTAAAGACTAAGAGATCCCCCCCTCTTTCTTTCTTCTTCATCCTCAAGCTTCAAGAAAGCCAACAATGGCCACCCTATCTTCTTCCTCTCCAAAACCTCTCCGGCGATCCTCCATTAAATCCGACCACCCATGGCTACATCGTCTTCATCTCCTTCTTCTTCGTCCAAATTCCCTAGCCCTATCCGCCATTGATGAGGCTCGTCGAGCTCAAGCTTGAGCTCGACGTTTATGGCTGACCATGTTGCTTCTTTTCCTCCTTACGAGCACGTCGAGCTACTGCTGTGGTTGCTTAGATCTTTTCCGTCCAAACACCACCTCCGAACGACCCCAGCCACGCCGGAACAATACAAAACGAACCAAGATGCCATGGCTGTCCGCTCACGCATCTGCTACTGCTGCGTTCCATTTTCTTCTGCCTTCTACTACGTCCAACCATGGACGAGCTTCGACGTCGACCATGTCGTCGTCCATTGCTGTCCGCGACTGCTGCTGCTCGCTGCTCCGGCTTGCTTCCGCTTCTCGTCGTTTTCAGCTGGGTTGAAGCTGCGGACTGCTGCTCCTTTCCTTCTGTCTTCTTCGTTTTGGTCGAGGCACGTCAAGTTCATTGTTTGTTTGGTCGTTGTTCGTCGTTTCAATCCGGTTAGTAGTTTTTGAATTTTATTTTGTCCGTTATTTTGTTTTGATATTTTTCGAATCTAAAATCGGCGAATGTTTGCTTTGTTCATGTCTATGGTTAGATATTTGATTTTTTGGTTTTGTTCATGTTCATGTTGTTTGTTAAATTAATTTTCAGATTTCAAAATAGAAGTTTAATTAGTTGTTTTCATATTCATTTCATGTTTGTATTATTGTTTAAGTGAATATTTGTTAGTATGATGTTTGTTAGATTCAAATTGAAATTTAATTAACTATTTCTTCAATTTGTTTCATGAGTTTATGTATTGTTAGAAATTGTTAATATTGTTAAGTTTAAGTTCATAATTGTTTATTCGTCGATCTTGTTATTTGTCTAAAAAGAATTTAGTTGTGTTAAAGGAAATATATTGATTTAATCGTTTTAATCCGTCATGTTTGTTGTGTTAAAATAGATTCATTCGTGTTCATACTTTGTTTGGATGATCTTGAATCCGAATTTTTGTATAATTTGATCTCTTGTTTATCATCTATGATTATTTCTTGAATTTGTCTCATAATCTTATTTAAAGTTTAATATAGGAATTGTTAGTTGTAATGTTGTTAGAGTTGATTTTAAGTTCAATATGATTGAATTTAGAAATCTTCACACTTTGTTTGTTGTTGTTGTTGAATCCGAAAATAGGATTGTTTGTTGCTAAAATATTGTTCAATCAAATTTTAGTTGTTCTTTGTTGTTCAATTTGTGTTCATGTGATTTGTTGTTGAAATGTTGTTAAAATCATGTTCATGTGATATTGTTGTTATGATGTTCATCCGTGTTCATATTGTTGTTTGAACATTGTTAGAAATTGATCATATTGTCTATATTTTGGTTAAGTTTGATTAATTGATGTGTTATAGCTGATGGGTAGTTTGGTAAATTTGTAGTACGTTCAGGGGTAGTTTGGTAATTTCAGTAAGGTCGTGAGGGGTAGTTTAGGAATTGTACATTTTGAAATTGTTTATTTGAAGCATGGGGGACAAAATGAAATGGGGTGGGTTGTGATATAGTTGTTTAATATAAAGGGGGGACAAGATTTAATTTAAAGGGGGAATCTTGCATTATTTTAAATGAAGCATGGGGGACAAAATATAATGGGGTGGTGTGATATGTTTATTTAATGTAATGGGGATGAGTGGAAAGATAATGGGTTGGGTAGAGAAAAAGTATTGATTTAATTTATTAAAAGATTTATGGGATGAGATTATATATATATGAAGTCTTGAACACAAGACAATACAGAGAAGAAAAAATACACATACAGATAGAGAGAAAAAACGGACAGAGAATAGAAGAGAGAAAAAAAGGGCAGAGAATAGAAGAGAGAAAAATTCCGAAAAATATTTAAGCTTTCAAAATAAAAATAAAAGCTAAAAAATCTACTGCTTTCTTTCTTTGTTTGAAATTAGTATTAATGGTTGTTGTTTCATTTAAAGCTTAAAGCTTTTGTTTTTGGGATTACTACTCCACCGGTCTGTACTGGGTTGTTACTGTTGCTGGGCAGTTGTTGATGTTGTACTGTTATTACTGCCGCTGATTCTCATCTTCATTTTCTTTTGCTTCCAATATCAGGTACATATCTGTAAATTCATGTCATGAAAAGCTTCAACATGGCAAGTAAATGAAGTTTGGAATTATAAGGATGTCTTCTACTCATTTAAATTTTATTAGTTTAAATTTCAGTTTGTTTCAGTTGGTTAACAAAGTAGTATGCTTGACATGAAGACTATTATCTAATCGTTTTCTTTTTAAAAGTTTGCATAAGTTTTGTAATAATATTGTCCATTTCGAAATCTCATTAGTATAGTTATATTTGAACTGTCAAAATAGGGAATATGACATAAAAATGGGCCATTGATTACATCCCGTAACATTGTTAGCTAAATGTAAAGTAGAATAGAAATATCAAGAAAACTACATTCTAACCTCTGTTGTTGAATAAGGTTAAAATGATGTTGATTGTATTTTTTCATATATGGTAAGATAACGGGTATATGTATAACCATAAGAAAGGTGAATTGATTAGCTTGTTACGACGTTAAAATATTATGAATGGTTCCGACGAATTGATTAGCTTGTTACGACGTTAAAATATTATGAATGGTTCCGACGAACAACTACGTTGTATATAAAGCAATTTTATTGAATCAGTTTGTAATATTTCTTTTTTCTTATCAACTTGACTCTTATCTTCCATTGCAAACATTAACCAAACCATTATAACTTTGGACTAAAAACAAGTAGATGAGAAGGAGATATAATTTCTTCGAAAACTATTAGTTTGTTTATCAAATTAATTCTCTTTCCTAGTTTTATATGCAATTCATTTTTTGGGTATGCATATATTGTATTTACGGAAAAATGGTATTATTAATCCCACGTTTATTTTTACCCTTTTAAATTTGAATGGCTTGGAGAAATATAATTCTTACGCAAAAAATATAATTTGCGGTTAACATTCAACAATTTATGGAAAATCTATACTACTATTAAGAATCTTTTGCGTGATTAGGGATGCGTTCGCGTAACCTGATTATATTTCTAAAAGCAATTCGGATTATGCGTTCGCGCAACTTCGAACGAACATTTAATAAAAAGGGGGCTCTTCGGAGAATATCAATATTAATTTCATATAACTCGAGATGTGCGGTTCAATATTTAATTATACAAGAGCGACGAACGTTCTTAATTTTATTTTTAGCACAATTTCGAACTTAAGTCTTTTTTTTTTATATAATAAAAAATTTCGAAAAAAATAATAATTATTATTATATTATCAATATCATTGTGTATACGTACGCGTGACACGATTTTTCACGTTAAAAAATATATAATATATAAAACGAATACACGTACGCGTGATTCGATTCGAAGAAGGGTCTTTAATTATAAACAATCTAAATAGAAGCGGTAACAATAAAATCATGCAATAAAAATGTATTTAACAAATCAAAATAATCAAGCCGAATATAACAGTTGAGCGACCGTGCTAGAACCACGGAACTCGGGAATGCCTAGCACCTTCTCCCGGGTTAACAGAATTCCTTATCCGGATTTCTGGTTCGCAGAATAATAAACAGAGTCATATTCTCCTCGATTCAGGGATTAAAATTGGTGACTTGGGACGCCTTAAAATTCCCAGGTGGCGACTCTGAAACAAACAAACAAATCCTGTTTCGACTGTCCTTTAATTGGAGAAAACTCCCTTGTACCCTCGCGGGCGCGGAAAAAGGAGGTGCGACAGCTCTGGCGACTCTGCTGGGGACAAAACCCAGAACCACTGGTTCAGGGTTCAAGAATTCGAGCTTAAAATAATTGTTATAGTTGGCTTTATTTATTATCTGATTTTTTTACATGATATATGCCCAATGTGCTAAATGACACTTTTACCGCTTTAATATTATTTGAATTATGAATATATACAACTGCTACGAAACCCCCTTCTTTCTGAGTCTTCTAAATTTATGGTGCACACGTGCGCGTGGCCCACCTTTCTGTTAAAGTCATACCAAATAAGACGAAGTTGGGACAAGTAACTAGGCCGGGTAGACTTTCGTGCTCCCGGTACGTTGCCCCCGCTTCGGCTCAAACTGTCTGTTTGGGTAAGCCAGGGCTAGATCAATATGCCTCAGGTTTTTTCACTTAGAATAACTCAGCTTCATGCCGGATCCCTAGTAGGAGCGATTGTTTGCATCACGTGCATTTGACTTTGGAGACTCAACACAGGGGTTGGGTCTGTCTAGGACAGGTGTACCAAAAAAAAAATGGCCATCCTGATGCATCTTACTTGATGCTACTTGCGCATTTATTTGATCCGGATTTGTGTGTTGACTGACTTTTGAATATCATGAATAATATTTTAAAATTGAAAAAAAAATAGCGGTTAGGGAATTGACTTTTATTTTTGAAAAAAAAAACCAATGCCCAAATAACTGTCAAAACTCTGCCGAAATTTTGAGAAAATGAAAAAAAATGTTTTATTAGTTTGTTTTATTAAAAGCAAAGGAAAAATAGAAAATGAAAATAAAAAAAGAGTCTTATTTTTAAAATGATTTTTTTATTTTATTTGCTTATGAAAATGCAAAAAATAAAATAAAAATAAAAAATAAAAAAAGGTCTTTCATTATTTGTCGCAAATATATATATATATATATATATATATATATATATATATATAAATCCGAAATCTGAAAAGTTTTTTTTATTTCCAAAAGATATATATATATATCTTTATTTGTTGCAAAGAGTATTTGTCTTGCCAAGAAAATTCAAAATAAAATTCCAAAAAAATATGTCTTGCAAAAAATAATATAAATATCTTTATTTTCCATTGTTGATAAAACAAAAATAATAAAAATGTTTTCTTTTAAGAAAAAAAAATCCGAAAATATTTTGATTCCTCTTTCAAAATTGAAAAGAAAATTCAAAATTCAAAAAATATTTTTTAGAAGCATTTCTTTTATCAAAAGTAAAATTCCAAAAATATTTTTTTTCTTTAGAATAAAAAAAAAGACAAATGGAAATTCTAAAAAAAAAACTTCCTTTTACTTTTGAAATTCTCAAAGTTCAAATCAAAAGAAAAGGAATTTTTACGAGTTTTTCTTTCAAAAAGAAATCAATCAAAAAAAATATATATACTTCCTTTGAGCAATTCTTTCACAGTTCCAATAAAAAAAAATATTAGTTCATTTACTTATTCACGAGGCTCGAACTACGCGGGTTTGATTCTCACCAGATGTGAGATACGTAGGCAACCCTCATCGGGTCCAACCCCCATTTTTGCTAAAATAGCCAAAAACCAATAAATAAATAAAAAACATATCAAAATTTTAATTTTTTCATAAATAAGTCGGGTAGTGTCCAGCCTCCACTTTTTGCTAAAACAAAATAGCCAAAAAAAATATGTCAAATTTTAGTTTTGTCATAAAGAAGTCGGGTGACGCTGTTTTATCAAGACATAGCCGAATGTTCCCGAAAGGGACGCCGGAAGGCTAACTTTGCATAAACAGCCACCTTTGGGTCATTTTTTAAAATTTGGTTCAGTTGACCCACACAGCCTTAAAAAATCTTCGTCCCCGAGGCGCTGAAGGGCCGTGTTGCAACACCTGGTTTTTATTGTAATTTGAAAAAAAAAACAAAGAGTCAACGGTCAGGTGAATTTTTTTTTTAGTCAAAAATAAGCCGAGCTAGCTTCGACAGTGTCTTAAATCGTTCTTGCCAAAATAGCCTTAGAGTATCTTTCAGTTGTCGAAAGGCTATTTTCGTAAAAGAACGAACAAGTTTGTAAAGTGTCAAAATAATCCTCTCCGGCCTCAAAATTCATGTGAGATTTGGAAGGGGCCACATTTGCAAAAATAGCCATTTGGTTGCATTTGTCAAACGGGGAAAGGAAGTTGATCTTTTTGTTTCGAGGTTATAAATCTTTAATTAGAATATGTGGGTTGTTTGATTTTCGAGTTTGTAGGTCATCTTCAAACCTTTAAAACCCAGTTTATTTTAATATGAAAATTGAAAAAAAAATGATTAATATTGTTTATCTTTTATTGGTCCGAACTACGCAAGGTCTGATTCATGCGGGGTCATGATACGTAGGCAATCTCCATAAGATTCGACCACAACAAAAAAAAAGCAAAAAAAGAGAATGAAAAAGAAAAAAAAATGGAAAAAAAAGAATGAAAAAGAAAAAGAAAAAAAATGAAAAAAAAAATCGAAAAAAAAGAAAAAGGAAAAAATGTTGTTAATAATGGGGACCAACGGAGTCCATTCTAACCTGTTTCGCTTTGAATCACAAAGAAAGTTAAGGTGGTTGGTTTGTGGTAAGCCGGAAATACAAGACCCAGAAGCACACTTTGCAGGGATCAGGCTTGATAACAGAAGCACTCGAATCCTATTGGGACTTGTTGACTAAGGTTGATGATATTAAAGCTGATAATGGTCTTGGCAGTATTGATGCGAACGCTCAAGTGGCTAAGATGCCAATTTTGATAAAGTGGGAGGACGCTCCGTTCCTTGGTTAGCAAAAGAGAAGCTGATGGTGTCTTATTTTGTTGTCATTTCTGTTGTCCGGATTATTCTTAGGGTTGTAATCCGAATATTGTCTTGTGTCAAACCTTCTTATCTTTCCAGTTTGTCATATCAATTTGTTTAAGTTTTGTCAAGGTTGTGTTAAGATTTTATTCTGGTTGTTTTGTTTGTTTTATTATTCAAACCATTTCACCGGTAGTCTAATACAAAAGCCGGTCTTTTATTGTTTCCAGTCATCTTTTGTTTAGTCCTTTTATCATTTTGTTCAGCGCCGATTCCAGTGACATGACATGCGCACACAGTTTGGGCCTAGTCTTAAAAGTTAATCATAAAACCCTGGGAAGGTGATCAAAGCATTTAAAGGAAATAAGAACGGTTTGAGATTATTTGGAGCCCGAGTCATGTGGAATTGGGGCAAGTTAAACACAAAGAAAACCGTTAAAGAAAGATTCGCCTAAATTGGCATGAGGGTCGTTCATAATAATGAGAATGAGAGTGTCGCCCAACGGTGCTTTAGAAGTGACAAATGAACAAACAGATGTTGAATATAATTGTCAAGTCCAGCACCATCGGAAGAGACTATAAATCTATTGTTTAATTGTGTTGTTTGCACTTGGCATGTTTTGAAGACTGGAATGACGAAGGCATTTTGTTCTGCTACCTAAACACTTTATCCTTCGTTACCCCTTTTGAGCCTTATTTATTTTTCTTTCATACCCCTCGTTCGGAATCAATAGCAATGACTAGGAAATACGAGCCTGGAAGGTAAAGAAAAAAAAATCAAAAAAAAAAATCAACAAAAAACGAAAAAGGAGAACAATGATAAAAAAAATGAAAAAAACAAAAGAAAGTCAAATGAAAAAAGAGGAATTGGGAACTACGTTTGACCTGATTCCTCAAAGAGGATACGTAGGCGCTTCACAGCTCGGTCATAGGGTGCATAGTGCGCATAATGTGCGTAATATGCATAGTGTAACAAAAAAATTTAAAAAATATATATAATAAATAAATAATCCCCAAGCAAGAAACTGGGGCAAGGGTTGCGCTTGTTATAAACAAATATGATTTCGAAGGTTGTAATTTTGAACCCCAAATTGATTTGTTTTTGGGCCTTTAATACCCTTTCTTTCTAAGCCTATCCAAAAAACCCACATTACGGTCCAAAGAAAGACCTTCTGATCAGTCTGCAAAAGATGCCAAGTCAGACAAATGAGAATCTTACCGACGAACATAACATTCTGTTCCACAGCAGAAAGGACTCTAATCTCCAGCAGAGAGAGTCATACCGGCAACACTCCAAATCCCCAGCTGGAAAGTGATATAAATGAGAGAGTCTTATCGGTGAAAATCTTCACGGACACCATAAGGCGATGAAAGCTGAGAGAAAAACCAAAATGAGAGAGACTTGATGGTGAAAACCTTTTGGGCACTACAAGTCGAATAAGATTGGGAATCAGATGGAGGATAGTCAAGGGAAGATCTTGAAAGACGATTGACGACGGAGGATAGGCCACATATGCATGTCATGACCATTAGAGTCGGTGTCTGCGTTTGATAGGTTTTTATTTATAATTTCTTTTGTTAAAGAGTCATCTTTTTCCTTTGTCTTTTATTCTGTTCCTTTTTATCTTTCTCCTTTCATAGAAAATTCCCCAGTAGAGTCTGTTTGGTCAGAACCAGTGGGAAATGACTTCAAAATAGGCCATCAGCTTTCCAATTATGCAAGATGAGATATGGCTAGTACATCCAAGTGGTATAGTCAGCAAGGAACGAGCACAAGGCCAGTGTCAAGAAAGATATCCCCAGCAAAAGGGAATTGACAAAAGGATTGACGAGTGTCAAGAGGGATATCCTTGCCAAAATCAGAGGTTATTAAAACCTCAAGGCCAAGGCCCGTGGACAAACAAGGAGAGCAATAAGCATGACTTGGAAAATTCATGCGAGACTAAAAGGTCGGAAAAATGCAAGTCTCCGAGCCATGCCACGAAAGAAGAGGGATATCCCTAGCAGAAAAGGATTATCCTCAGCAAATAATATCGTCCCTTGTGGAATGCAGAGCAAGGAAGGAGAAAGGGGAAAGCCATCCCAAGTAGGAGTATCACAACCAACCACCGCGTTTTAAACTAACAAATTTTGTTTAAAACAGGTAAAGGAATGGCATTGATGTCGGAAATGCATGCCACAAGAAAGATTGTCAAACTGGGGCAGAAAATTTTCTTTTCAGTTAGAAAATTTTCTGGAAAATCAGGTACCCATTTGGGGAAGAATAAAAATAACACCAGTCTCAAGAGAAGTGGTCTTTGAACCAGTGTTGCCCCATTATAATAAGTTTCCAATGGAGGAAATTGATCCCCAGCAGACAGAACAAAGGGATGACATTTGTGCTCAGAAAAACAAAAGCCATTATCATCCCCAGGAGCTTCCAGAAGAATGAAGCATCGATTTGAAGGGATAAAATTCCCCAGCAACGTTATCCTCAACGACGTTATCCCAAGAAGATAACACTTTTATCCCCAGCAGTGTTGAGAGAAAATAAATTCTGAAAAAAAAAGAGAAAAAGAAAAAAAAATTGAATTTGAAGGAGGGGAAGAAAGAAAACTACCACAGTGGTATTATCCCCAGCAAGCAAGAACAAAGCAGCGCGAAGGAAGGAGAAAAGAAAAGAAGGAATTACGAAGGTAAGTTTCTCAAATCATTGATCTTTACATTTTTTTTCCTAGGATAAAAAGTCCTAGTCTGATGAATTTCCCTCCCGATACAATCTTGGTCTGATGAAATTTTTCTCCCAAGATAAAATCTTAGTCGGATGAATCTTTCTCCTAAGATCACAACAAAATGGACCTAGTCTGACGATTTATCTCCTAGAGTCAAAATCTTGGTCTGATGAAATTGTTCTCCCAAGATAAAATCTTAGTCGGATGAATCTTTCTCCTAAGATCACAACAAATGGACCTAGTCTGACGATTTATCTCCTAGAGTCAAAATCTTGGTCTGATGAAATTGTTCTCCCAAGATAAAATCTTAGTCGGATGAATCTTTCTCCTAAGATCACAACAAAATGGACCTAGTCTGACGATTTATCTCCTAGAGTCAAAATCTTGGTCTGATGAAATTGTTCTCCCAAGATAAAATCTTAGTCGGATGAATCTTTCTCCTAAGATCACAACAAAATGGACCTAGTCTGACGATTTATCTCCTAGAGTCAAAATCTTGGTCTGATGAAATTGTTCTCCCAAGATAAAATCTTAGTCGGATGAATCTTTCTCCTAAGATCACAACAAATGGACCTAGTCTGACGATTTATCTCCTAGAGTCAAAATCTTGGTCTGATGAAATTGTTCTCCCAAGATAAAATCTTAGTCGGATGAATCTTTCTCCTAAGATCACAACAAAATGGACCTAGTCTGACGATTTATCTCCTAGAGTCAAAATCTTGGTCTGATGAAATTGTTCTCCCAAGATAAAATCTTAGTCGGATGAATCTTTCTCCTAAGATCACAACAAAATGGACCTAGTCTGACGATTTATCTCCTAGAGTCAAAATCTTGGTCTGATGAAATTGTTCTCCCAAGATAAAATCTTAGTCGGATGAATCTTTCTCCTAAGATCACAACAAATGGACCTAGTCTGACGATTTATCTCCTAGAGTCAAAATCTTGGTCTGATGAAATTGTTCTCCCAAGATAAAATCTTAGTCGGATGAATCTTTCTCCTAAGATCACAACAAAATGGACCTAGTCTGACGATTTATCTCCTAGAGTCAAAATCTTGGTCTGATGAAATTGTTCTCCCAAGATAAAATCTTAGTCGGATGAATCTTTCTCCTAAGATCACAACAAATGGACCTAGTCTGACGATTTATCTCCTAGAGTCAAAATCTTGGTCTGATGAAATTGTTCTCCCAAGATAAAATCTTAGTCGGATGAATCTTTCTCCTAAGATCACAACAAAATGGACCTAGTCTGACGATTTATCTCCTAGAGTCAAAATCTTGGTCTGATGAAATTGTTCTCCCAAGATAAAATCTTAGTCGGATGAATCTTTCTCCTAAGATCACAACAAAATGGACCTAGTCTGACGATTTATCTCCTAGAGTCAAAATCTTGGTCTGGTGAAATTGTTCTCCCAAGATAAAATCTTAGTCGGATGAATCTTTCTCCTAAGATCACAACAAATGGACCTAGTCTGACGATTTATCTTCTAGAGTCAAAATCTTGGTCTGATGAAATTGTTCTCCCAAGATAAAATCTTAGTCGGATGAATCTTTCTCCTAAGATCACAACAAATGGACCTAGTCTGACGATTTATCTCCTAGAGTCAAAATCTTGGTCTGATGAAATTGTTCTCCCAAGATAAAATCTTAGTCGGATGAATCTTTCTCCTAAGATCACAACAAAATGGACCTAGTCTGACGATTTATCTCCTAGAGTCAAAATCTTGGTCTGATGAAATTGTTCTCCCAAGATAAAATCTTAGTCGGATGAATCTTTCTCCTAAGATCACAACAAAATGGACCTAGTCTGACGATTTATCTCCTAGAGTCAAAATCTTGGTCTGATGAAATTGTTCTCCCAAGATAAAATCTTAGTCGGATGAATCTTTCTCCTAAGATAAGATATCAAATCCTAGTTTGATGAATTTTCTCCTAGGATAATTTGAAAAAAAAAGAAGTTTGAATTTGAAAAAAAAGAAGAAGTTGTTGTTGTCAGGAGCCTGCCTGAAGAGAGGAAAGACATTTTTAAAAGTTGTTGAAATCTTGCCAACCTAAAGAAAGGAATGGCGATGTATTGTTTGAAGTCAGGAGCCCGCCTGAAGAGAGGAATGGCGATTATTTTCAAAGTTGTTGTCAGGAGCCCGCCTGAAGAGAGGAAAGACATTTTTAAAAGTTGTTGAAATCTTGCCAACCTAAAGAAAGGAATGGCGATGTATTGTTTGAAGTCAGGAGCCCGCCTGAAGAGAGGAATGGCGATTATTTTCAAAGTTGTTGTCAGGAGCCCGCCTGAAGAGAGGAAAGGCATTTTTAAAAGTTGTTGAAATCTTGCCAACCTAAAGAAAGGAATGGCGATGTATTGGTTGAAGTCAGGAGCCCGCCTGAAGAGAGGAATGGCGATTATTTTCAAAGTTGTTGTTGAAGTCAGGAGCCCGCCTGAAGAGAGGAAAGGCATTTATTTTAAAAGTTGTGTATTTGAAGTCAAGAGCCCGCCTGAAGAGAGGAATGACGCTTATTTTTAAAAGTTGTTGTTGATGTTGGGAGCCCGCCCAGATAACAGAGGCATACATTTTAGTCTTTACATTTCAGTTGATGAAGTTGGGAGCCCGCCCATAGAACAGAGGCATACATTCAGTCTTTACATTTCAAGCATTGAAGTTGGGAGTCCGCCCATAAAATAGAGGGTTACAATAGGAATCCCCATCAGGAAACAATAAAATTCCCCGGCACCGGGAAACAGAAGGTTGCAACAAGAGGTCACAGCACAAACTCAAGTGCATGTGTCAAAAAGAAGAAAAGCACCGGAAAAAATGCAAGCAGACAAGAAAGCAAGGCAACAAGAAAAATTGCAGTATAGCTTAGCTTCTTGTTTTCTTTTAAGCACGGTGTAACAAGGAGATCGGTAAGCAGTAGTAATAGCATGCAACAACAGTAACATTGCAGTCCAACGGTAGTCCCAGCTACCAAAATTTCCCGAACTACATTGACCTGATTCCTGTTTAGCCCAGGATATGTAGGAAACCTTTGAAGCAAAGGTTCGGTCAAATCTTTTTCAAAAAAATGCTTCACACGGAGTACTCGGATGGGCAAAAATCGCTCGCTTTATCTTTGCACGAAAACCCTTCGTGTCTTCGGGCAAAGAGGGGCAGCTGTAAGCACGTGATTTTTGCCCTATATGAGAATTACTCCCAAAAAATTCAAAAATAAAATGATTTTTCTTTGGTGTGCAATTTTGTGATATTTTGAATAATTATTTGTATTTGTCTGTGCGTGTTTATTTGCTAAATTAATAAAAAATACAAAAATATGTCGCATTTTGCATGTAGGATTTAATTCTACAATTGTTAGTAATTAAATTTGTTTTACAAAAATTTAAAAATTACAAAAATAGGCATCGTTTGCATTTTTAGCATTTTATGTCCAAATATACAATTTTATGCTTAATTATTATTTAATTGTGCATTAATTATTATTGGGAGTTAATTTGCGCTTTTATAACTTAATTTAGTTCTTAATAATAGTTTAAGTATTTTTATAATTTAGTTTTAGAGAAATAAAAGAAGAAAAGAGAGCGAAAATATAAAGAAAGTCGGAATTGGGCCTCTTCTTCAAATTTAAGCCACAAGCCCAAAAAATGGCCCAATCTTCCCTACGACCCAGTCCATTTCGAACTGGGTCGACCCAGTCCATAACCCAAAAGACCCAAACCCCTTTGTCTTACATTTTACAAAAAAACAAAGCAAAAATTAAAAGAAGAAAACCCTAAAGACTAAGAGATCCCCCCCTCTTTCTTTCTTCTTCTTCCTCAAGCTTCAAGAAAGCCAACAATGGCCACCCTATCTTCTTCCTCTCCAAAACCTCTCCGGCGATCCTCCATTAAATCCGACCACCCATGGCTACATCGTCTTCATCTCCTTCTTCTTCGTCCAAATTCCCTAGCCCTATCCGCCATTGATGAGGCTCGTCGAGCTCAAGCTTGAGCTCGACGTTTATGGCTGACCATGTTGCTTCTTTTCCTCCTTACGAGCATGTCGAGCTACTGCTGTGGTTGCTTAGATCTTTTCCGTCCAAACACCACCTCCGAACGACCCCAGCCACGCCGGAGCAACACAAAACGAACCAAGATGCCATGGCTGTCCGCTCACGCATCTGCTACTGCTGCGTTCCATTTTCTTCTGCCTTCTACTACGTCCAACCATGGACGAGCTTCGACGTCGACCATGTCGTCGTCCATTGTTGTCTGCGACTGCTGCTGCTCGCTGCTCCGGCTTGCTTCCGCTTCTCGTCGTTTTCAGCTGGGTTAAAGCTGCGGACTGCTGCTCCTTTCCTTCTGTCTTCTTCGTTTTGGTCGAGGCACGTCAAGTTCGTTGTTTGTTTGGTCGTTGTTCGTCGTTTCAATCCGGTTAGTAGTTTTTAAATTTTATTTTGTCCGTTATTTTGTTTTGATATTTTTCGAATCTAAAATCGGCGAATGTTTGCTTTGTTCATGTCTATGGTTAGATATTTGATTTTTTGGTTTTGTTCATGTTCATGTTGTTTGTTAAATTAATTTTCAGATTTCAAAATAGAAGTTTAATTAGTTGTTTTCATATTCATTTCATGTTTGTATTATTGTTTAAGTGAATATTTGTTAGTATGATGTTTGTTAGATTCAAATTGAAATTTAATTAACTATTTCTTCAATTTGTTTCATGAGTTTATGTATTGTTAGAAATTGTTAATATTGTTAAGTTTAAGTTCATAATTGTTTATTCGTCGATCTTGTTATTTGTCTAAAAAGAATTTAGTTGTGTTAAAGGAAATATATTGATTTAATCGTTTTAATCCGTCATGTTTGTTGTGTTAAAATAGATTCATTCGTGTTCATACTTTGTTTGGATGATCTTGAATCCGAATTTTTGTATAATTTGATCTCTTGTTTATCATCTATGATTATTTCTTGAATTTGTCTCATAATCTTATTTAAAGTTTAATATAGGAATTGTTAGTTGTAATGTTGTTAGAGTTGATTTTAAGTTCAATATGATTGAATTTAGAAATCTTCACACTTTGTTTGTTGTTGTTGTTGAATCCGAAAATAGGATTGTTTGTTGCTAAAATATTGTTCAATCAAATTTTAGTTGTTCTTTGTTGTTCAATTTGTGTTCATGTGATTTGTTGTTGAAATGTTGTTAAAATCATGTTCATGTGATATTGTTGTTATGATGTTCATCCGTGTTCATATTGTTGTTTGAACATTGTTAGAAATTGATCATATTGTCTATATTTTGGTTAAGTTTGATTAATTGATGTGTTATAGCTGATGGGTAGTTTGGTAAATTTGTAGTACGTTCAGGGGTAGTTTGGTAATTTCAGTAAGGTCGTGAGGGGTAGTTTAGGAATTGTACATTTTGAAATTGTTTATTTGAAGCATGGGGGACAAAATGAAATGGGGTGGGTTGTGATATAGTTGTTTAATATAAAGGGGGGACAAGATTTAATTTAAAGGGGGAATCTTGCATTATTTTAAATGAAGCATGGGGGACAAAATATAATGGGGTGGTGTGATATGTTTATTTAATGTAATGGGGATGAGTGGAAAGATAATGGGTTGGGTAGAGAAAAAGTATTGATTTAATTGATTAAAAGATTTATGGGATGGGATTATATATATATGAAGTCTTGAACACAAGACAATACAGAGAAGAAAAAATACACATACAGATAGAGAGAAAAATACACACACAGATAGAGAAAAAAAACGGACAGAGAATAGAAGAGAGAAAAATTCCGAAAAATATTTAAGCTTTCAAAATAAAAATAAAAGCTAAAAAATCTACTGCTTTCTTTCTTTGTTTGAAATTAGTATTAATGGTTGTTGTTTCATTTAAAGCTTAAAGCTTTTGTTTTTGGGATTACTACTCCACCGGTCTGTACTGGGTTGTTACTGTTGCTGGGCAGTTGTTGATGTTGTACTGTTATTACTGCCGCTGATTCTCATCTTCATTTTCTTTTGCTTCCAATATCAGGTACATATCTGTAAATTCATGTCATGAAAAGCTTCAACATGGCAAGTAAATGAAGTTTGGAATTATAAGGATGTCTTCTACTCATTTAAATTTTATTAGTTTAAATTTCAGTTTGTTTCAGTTGGTTAACAAAGTAGTATGCTTGACATGAAGACTATTATCTAATCGTTTTCTTTTTAAAAGTTTGCATAAGTTTTGTAATAATATTGTCCATTTCGAAATCTCATTAGTATAGTTATATTTGAACTGTCAAAATAGGGAATATGACATAAAAATGGGCCATTGATTACATCCCGTAACATTGTTAGCTAAATGTAAAGTAGAATAGAAATATCAAGAAAACTACATTCTAACCTCTGTTGTTGAATAAGGTTAAAATGATGTTGATTGTATTTTTTTCATATATGGTAAGATAACGGGTATATGTATAACCATAAGAAAGGTGAATTGATTAGCTTGTTACGACGTTAAAATATTATGAATGGTTCCGACGAATTGATTAGCTTGTTACGACGTTAAAATATTATGAATGGTTCCGACGAACAACTACGTTGTATATAAAGCAATTTTATTGAATCAGTTTGTAATATTTCTTTTTTCTTATCAACTTGACTCTTATCTTCCATTGCAAACATTAACCAAACCATTATAACTTTGGACTAAAAACAAGTAGATGAGAAGGAGATATAATTTCTTCGAAAACTATTAGTTTGTTTATCAAATTAATTCTCTTTCCTAGTTTTATATGCAATTCATTTTTTGGGTATGCATATATTGTATTTACGGAAAAATGGTATTATTAATCCCACGTTTATTTTTACCCTTTTAAATTTGAATGGCTTGGAGAAATATAATTCTTACGCAAAAAATATAATTTGCGGTTAACATTCAACAATTTATGGAAAATCTATACTACTATTAAGAATCTTTTGCGTGATTAGGGATGCGTTCGCGTAACCTGATTATATTTCTAAAAGCAATTCGGATTATGCGTTCGCGCAACTTCGAACGAACATTTAATAAAAAGGGGGCTCTTCGGAGAATATCAATATTAATTTCATATAACTCGAGATGTGCGGTTCAATATTTAATTATACAAGAGCGACGAACGTTCTTAATTTTATTTTTAGCACAATTTCGAACTTAAGTCTTCTTTTTTTATAATAAAAAATTTCGAAAAAAAATAATAATTATTATATTATCAATATCATTGTGTATACGTACGCGTGACACGATTTTTCACGTTAAAAAATATATAATATATAAAACGAATACACGTACGCGTGATTCGATTCGAAGAAGGGTCTTTAATTATAAACAATCTAAATAGAAGCGGTAACAATAAAATCATGCAATAAAAATGTATTTAACAAATCAAAATAATCAAGCCGAATATAACAGTTGAGCGACCGTGCTAGAACCACGGAACTCGGGAATGCCTAGCACCTTCTCCCGGGTTAACAGAATTCCTTATCCGGATTTCTGGTTCGCAGAATAATAAACAGAGTCATATTCTCCTCGATTCAGGGATTAAAATTGGTGACTTGGGACGCCTTAAAATTCCCAGGTGGCGACTCTGAAACAAACAAACAAATCCTGTTTCGACTGTCCTTTAATTGGAGAAAACTCCCTTGTACCCTCGTGGGCGCGGAAAAAGGAGGTGCGACAGCATCTAATAATGACTTGCTAACATAATAAATTGGAGACTGTTTACCTCGGTCTTCACGAACTAGAACAACACTCACCACTACTTCTAAACAGCAAGGTAGATGAGTAATTTCTCCCCATCTTTTAGTTTCACAAGCAACAGTGGATTTGACAAGTATACTTTCAAATTTTTAAGCGCTTGCTGACATTCCTTAGACCATTCAAACTGATCCTGCCTTTTTAGAGCTGAAAAGAACCTAAAACACTTTTCTGATGATTTAGAAATAAATCTTCCCAAAGCTACTATTCTTCCTGTCAGTCTTTGTACCTCTTTTTTGCTTGTAAGTGTATCAGAAATTTCCTCAATAGCTTTAATCTGCACGGAATTTACTTCAATGCCACGGTTAGAAACGAGAAATCCCAAAAACTTACCTGACGAAACGCCAAATGCGCATTTCTCGAGGTTTAGCTTCATGTTAAATTTGAGAATCTTAAATGTATCAGACAAGTGTTGAATATGATCCCCTGCTTGTTGTGACTTGACCAACATATCATCTATGCAGAATTCCATGGTTTTCCCTAAATGTTCTTGAAACATTTTGGTCACCAACCTTTGATATGTGGCTCCAACATTTTTGAGGCCAAATGACATTACTTTGTAACAGTAAGTCCCCCTATCTGTTATAAATAAAGTTTTTTCCTCATCTATGGGATCCATTTTGATTTGGTTATACCCTGAATATGCATCTAAAAAACTTAATAATTCATGTCTTGCAGTAGCATCAATTAGTTAAACTATATGCGGTAATGAAAAAGAATCTTTAGGACAAGCTTTGTTTAGGTTAGTATAATCTACACAAGCTCTCCACTTACCATTCTTTTTTGGTACTACTACAGTATTAGCTAACCAATTTGAATATTTTACCTCGCGGATAGACCTAATTTTTAAAAGTTCTTGCACCTCATCTTGAATCACCTGATTTTTGAAAGATCTTTGCTTTCTTTTCTTTTATTTGATAGGTGAATATGATGGATCTTGATTTAACTTGTGAGTCATTACTTCCGGAGGTATTCCTGTCATATCAGCATGGGGCCAAGCAAAACAATCCGCATTAGTTTTCAAAAATCAGTCAACTTACCTTTCATTTTGTGGCTTAGGTTAGCCCCAAATGTAGACTTTCCTTTCAGGCCAAGGTGCGAATAATGATACAACTTCCAACTCTTCAATCGTTGTCTTGATGTTTTCATTTTCCTCTGGTTCTTGGATGGAATTGGGCCTTGAGTCTACATCTGTTCGCTCGTGTTCAGTTGAGGCTTGTGTTGTAGCATTCTCAACTGGATTCTGTAATTGCTATTTTTCTTCATTTTTTGCGCTTGAATCTGCTACGGAGTTGATGCTCCTAGATGTCTGCTGATCACCACGGATTTGACGTATTCCCCATTGTGAAGGGAATTTATAATTTGATGCAGGGTAGATGGCACAACATCCATTTCGTGAATCCATGGTCTACCGAGAATCATATTATAAGCCATATCCATCTCTACCACCTGAAATTTCGTATCTTTAACAACTCCTTCTGAAAAAGTTGTGAGTATTATCTCTTCTTTTGTTACGACGCTCGAGTTGTCAAAACCATATAAGGTATGCGCCTTGGGTATCAGCTTATCTTCAGCTTGTATTTCGTTTACCACTCTTAGCAAAATGATGTTCACGGAGCTACCTGGATTAATCAAAACTCGTTTCACATTAGTGTCATGTACAAGTAAAGATATTACCAGTGCGTCATTGTGTGGGGGTTAGTACACCATCTGCATCTGCATCATCAAATGTAACACTTTCTTCTTCCAAAACACGTCGAACTCGCTTCCCGTATGTGACATTAATTTTTGAAACTTTCTTGGCTGCCGTATATGTTACGCCATTAATTTCTTTTCCTCCGCTTATAACATTAACAGTCCTTTTTAGTGAAGTAGGTTTAGGGGGGCCTTCCTGTTCTTCATATACGCTTGCTTACCTTTTTCACTAAAAGATTCAGTTAGATATCCTTGCTTTAACAAATGGTCAACTTCACCTTGTAGCAATCTACAATCTACCGTTTTGTGACCATGATCGTTGTGGAACTCGCACCAGAAATTAGGGTTTCGCCTATTCGGATTTGATCTCATTTCCTTTGGCCATCACACCTTATCTCCCATGCTTCTTAATACTGCTACTAACTCTGATGTGCTACCATTGAAATTATACCCGTCAAACATCGCCTTTGAGCCTCTATCATCATCTCGTGTCTCTCGCGCGTTTCGCTCTTTTCCAAACCTTGATGATGAGCCTGATTCTCTATCTCTCGATCTATGATAGTATCTTGAGTTATCCTGCTTTGTACGCGAGTCTTTTCCTGCTGGTCCCATGTAGGGCTCGTACCTGTTTTTACCAGATCTTTTTTCAATTTCAGCACATCTCGAACTTACCCTCTCCTCTTTTTGAGACCGAGAGATGGTATCTTCTTCTATCCGCAACTTTGTATTGTATCTGTAGTAAACATCATTCCAAGTTGTTGCTGGAAATTTACGTAGACTTTCCTTGAGTCTTCTCGTGGTTTCTAAACTTTTCTCATTTAAATTGCTGGCAAAAGCCATAGCTGCCCAGTTATCAGGTACGCGTGGCAACATCATCCTTTCACGCTGGAATCTGTCTACGAATTCTTTGAGCAGCTCCGAATCTCCTTGCTTTATTTTGAAAATATCTTCCATTCTTTTTTCGACTTTTTGAGCTCCCGAGTGTGCTTTGATAAATGAATCTGCAAGCTCAGCAAAAGAATTTATAGAATTTTCGGGTAAAAGAGAATACCATGTTAATGCTCCCTTAGTGAGTGTTTCACCGAATTTTTTGATCATTCAATTTCTTGTTTGGTCAAGTCGTTGCCCTTTACACCAGTTGTGAATGTAGCCACGTGGTCTCGTGGATCAGTTGTCCCATCGTATTTTGGAATATCGGGCATCTTGAATTTCTTCGGAATTGGTAGAGGAGCAACACTTGGCTTCCAAGGTTGTTGTGAATATTTGTCCATATCTATTCCCTTGATTACATGCGGTACTCCAGGTATTTGCTCTATACGGTCGCTTTGCTACTTGAGCTGTTTCTGCAAAGTTAACACTAAATTTTGTAAATCAGAATTAACTATGTTACCTGGTTCTCCATCACGAGATTCGCTAGGAGTTCCGCCACTGCCTGAATTAACAAGTCCAGAATGAGGGTTTTCCAAAGTGTTGTTATTTGGAGTTGGTGTTGGTGGTACAACCGACAACTGGCTGGTAAAAGCCTGGAGAGCGTTATTGACCTGTTGAGCAATTAATTTTTTAAGAGCTTCATCGAGAGCTTGTTCATTTGCGACTCTGTCATTTTCATTTGATTCAGATCTGTCTGGAGTCCCCTCTCGTGATTGTCGCTAGGAATGTTGTGGCGAAGGAGGTGGGATTCTGTCATCTCGATTGTTCATTTGATGCTGTGGATCTTGAGGTGGTAAATTGTGTTGGTTATTGTCGTTGACATTCGACATGATTGTTTTTGATAAAAGAGTCGATTTGGAAAGCAGACGATTATAAAATTCCCGGTAACGGAACCAATTTGTTTAACCAAAATGAGGATTTCGGTCAAAGCTTATTTTTAGAAGAACTGGGGTTACTGATAATCAAGTAGAAATAGGAATAATTGATGTAAATAATAACTGAATAGAAAGCAAAGTAAATCAGTATATTCCAATAGTATTTCGTGTCCTTACAAATGCTCATTCCTCACCTTTTATAGCTATTTCTAAGTAATATGTTTCTCTACTTTCATAATGGAATCATTATGGACAATTAATGATATTTAATGTAACGTTATAATTAGCAATCGTAACTGATTCAATACAGATTCTATAACGTTTTCCGTAAATAATGCCTATTAATTACCAATAATACGTATCTATATCCCTTTTGCTATTTAGGTCCATTCTTCCGATGCGTCTTCAGAATATCAAGAGGTCCGAACACCTATCCCTTCTGGTTTTCTTGGATCTTGGTCCGTGCCTGCTGAAGCTCGTGCCTCTTCAACTATTCTTTGCCAACTGTCATTCCTTTACCAGTCCACGTGTCATGACATGTCACCTCATAATTAATTCGATACATGAACTTAATTTTCCCCAATACAAGTTTGAACTGTGAAATCAGCCACTAATAATTGCATCAAGGTAGACTGTCTACATTACACCCCTTGGGGTGCGATCTTTCCTCGAACCGTGCATGAATACAGAATACTTTATGCATCAAACTAGTCTTTTTGGTAATTTTAAAAAAGGATTCCAGCAACATGCAGTGGGAATAATATGTGTCATCTTGGTGGAAGATGACATGAGCTAGGTCTAATTGGTTTAAGAAAACCAGTTCATAGTGGTCCTAACTCCTTGATGCTGATGAAAGCTACAAGTGCTATTGAAGCGGAATACCACCAATCGAAAATACAGGATTACATAGACAGAACAAATTAATTATCCCATATATTTAATTGAAACAATATTTTAACACTACTACTTGTAGACATACATTATCGCTGACAATGCTAACATATTCAATCTCCTTTAATCTATTCTCTATCATATAGAAGTTGAACATCCGGTATTCTTATAGAAGAATCATACTAAAAAGAGTATTGAAAGGAGCGAGGGAATGATGGCGCCGCAACCTTGGTCTATATGTTCCTCGTGAGACACCAAGTACTAGTCTCGCAACAGTATTGGTGCAGAATTAATAAGGATTGGTCCCTCACTTGCTGATCGTTTGCTAATTCGAAATCGCTCTCTTGCCACGCCTTTCACTCAATCGCTTGAGTCGGATTCAATCAATCTTCACTCTAGTTTGGAGGATTTTATGTTGAAAGAGCTAGATAATTAATTTTATCAACTAATTACTCCTCAATCCAAATTGTGTTATTGGTAGACGGTGCTTTTGCCTTTTTGGTTTTCAAACAATTGGGCCAATGCTTAGTCCGAGATTAACCTCCGACAAGACTAGCCATCATATTAGAGGAGAAAATAGTCTCATGGACCACCAGAATCATTGAACTTAATGATCCATTAATCTGTATTACGTGAAAAAATCCACTTGTTGCTCTTTACTATTATATGGTACCATATTGTACGAATTCAATAATTTAGATAAAGTAGAACTGTCGTATGGTGCGATAATTAATAAATCAATAACAATATAGTTGACAAAAGCAGCATCTGTTTTGTCTGTATATGAATTAGTTCTATTGTGAAGAAAATGGAGAGGGAAGAGGGCCGGAGCCCGGGAATAAGAATCATATATAGACCTTTTAATTTTAAAATCAAATGGCTTTTTTCTTCTTTTTCGTATTAACTGTAGGTACTATGTTTTAGATAACTAATCTTACGATACGCCTGTAGCGCGTGTAACCTATCTAAATGAGTATAAAACTTTTAAAATTATATGAATATTATTTTTGAATTAAAATAAATGTGTAAATTTATTTCAACAAAGAAAATTGATTCTGTATAGCTAATTCAATAAGAAATATCAATTTATACATTTCACTCTCTATGTTTTCTTTTAGCTCCTTCAACTACTACCTTAAATTACTTATAAATAAATGTATCTAATTTATTTTCATTAATTTCAATATATGAATTGATCTTAGCTATGTTTTACTTTTCGAGTATTGAATTGGATTTGTAATTTAATATGGTTTAAATTTACAATATGTATTCAACTTATTCAAATAATTAGCTTAAAGTACAATATAATACTTATTACTTAAATTGAAATACTACTATTATTTTCAAAGCATAAGCATGTCGTATTAAACATATTTATAAATATTTTCATAGCCGACCTAGTATGTTGTAAGTTTGGTTTACATATTATTAGTAATCTTTAATTTTTGAAGACTTAAAATTAGATCTAAAATTTTATTAGTAGATTGCTAACACGTTTATATACATTTTGTCTAATACACATAAGATAAAGTCATAATTACTTTACACAATTTATTTAAGGAAATGATTTATAAATAAATTTTTATTTGGTTTTAAATTCCTAAAATTTAGGAGTTTCTATATATGTAGTTCGAATAAGGGAAGATTTAATGACCAAAATTTAGTTGATTTTAAAGTCCTAAATATTAGTGGAACAATTATAACCAATATAAAATCTATTCAAAAGGCGAATGACATTTCGTTAAGGGACTTCGTGCTAGGATATCCACGATGTGCGTGTACCTTCTATCGATGCGTATAAAATTATCAAAAATATAAGCCTTTAACAATAAGATTTTTAAAAATATAATCTCTTGAATATGACGAATATTGAGCCTACTGAGTCAAAAATAAATAGCGGATGACCTATCTAACCATGACAACAACTAAGATAATCTTGAAAGTTTAGTGTTATTTTGTATGTCGTTCTTTTATATTAATTTCATATCAAAATAGTCGTCTAGGTGCCATGAATTCTAAGACAAGTTAACTATAAAGAGAAGAAAAATTAACGATAGACAAATTATGTAGTTAAATAATAAAATTCATCGTCAGTCCTACTTAGTGACGGAAACAGTTATATATTATAAAAATCTTATTAGCTATAAGATGAATTTAGTAACTAACTCCTGTTTTATAAAGTTAAATTATGTAACAAACTTTCTTAGTAATAATATTATTTTCTTTTTTACCAAAAAATAAAATTCCTTACCCATCTATTTATTTTAACATATGCATTGAGGTAATTTAGGTATTTTTGTAAATTAAATTATGATAATTAATTTCTTATCACAAATTAATGATTACTATTTTTTCAACAATAATTACTATTTCAAAACCTAATGCCATAGTAAATTTTAACGAATTTAACAACCAAGCTTCTAAGAAAATACCTATGATTTAAATCTCAAAAACAACAAATAAATCATATGAAAGGAAAATAAAGGATATGATTAAACAAGGACAAAGAAAAAAAAATACCGCATAAAAACGTGAAGTTTCCTTGTTGGAAACCAACAAAAATCTTTCCTCCTACTTTTTTTTTTTTTTTTTTTTGTATTCTTTTATGTCTTAATATATTGTATCCTTATTAGGAGAAGATATCAAACATTAAATTATGTTAAAATTTTCTTATTTAGAACTCCTAAATATAGGGATTTTTTTTGTTTTACAATTTTATCCAATGTAAATATATTTTTAAAGGGTAAAAAAACGAACAATATTTCGTTAAGAGCATTCGTGCTTTTAATATAGTATAAATTATTACTGTATGAATTTAAGTTATATATGCCTAGCTAACAGTGTAATACATTTTATATTATCTATTTAATTTATCATGTTATAACAAGTTACTTATGTGATTCTAATTAATTAATCTCCTCGCAAAATAAATGAGACAGAGTAATATTGCATAATTAGTGCTAAAAGAATAACGTCACATGTTTTTCAATTTTATAAAGTATATTGGATCAATAATCCAAGGTAACGAGGAGATTGACGAGTATGTCACTCATCGTATTGGGGCGTGGTGGGATAAAATGGAGGCACACTTCCAGTGTTCTGTGCGATAAGAATGTGCCACCTAGACTTAAAGTAATTCTATAGAGTGGTTGTTAGGCCGACTATGATATATGGAACAGAGTGTTGGTTAGTCAAGAGCTCTCACGTTCAGAAGCTGCAAGTAGTGGAGATGGTGATGCTGAGATGGATGTATGGACATATAAGAGAGATAAGATTAGGAATGAAGATATTTGGGACAACGTGAGAATGGACCCCATGGTAGACAAGTTGGAGAAGCGACGCTGAGATGGTTCAGGCATGTAAAAAGGAAATATCCAGATGCCCCAGCGAGAAGGTGTGAGAGGTTGGCCATAGTAGGTTTGAGGAGAGATAGAGGCAGGGGCGGATTTATAGCCTATTTTATGGGGCACGTGAACCATGGTCTCTTCGCCAAACTAGGTATTTTATGTATATATTTGCTAGAATTGATCTAATATTATTGTATACGGTCAAGGAGCCCGATTTCGAAGTCTCAAATTAGGCTACGAGTCCGAGTCCGGGCGACTCGGAGTAGGGGTCGGACCCGGCTGAAGAACACACACCTCAAGGAAGCAGATCGAAGGCTAAGCACGACCTACATCGAGGGCAGCATATTCTAGAGGGAACTCAAGAAAGAGCGGAAATTTCTCAAGGACACGTGGATCAGGGCATAAATTAAAGGATAATATTTGTATGAAATGGTACAGGTTTGTACTAGGTTGTTATACACCTGTACCAATAGAATTATTTACCTCAATTAGGAATGTACTATATTGGGGTTTTCTCCTCCTATATAAAGGGGACCCCAATTATTTTGTAAATGACACATTACATTATTCACTGCAATAGAATATTCTACTCTGTTTTTCTTGTTAGTGTTCTTTAGCTTTATTGCTTTTACTATATTATTCATACTTCATTGTTCTTAGCTGACCTCGAGGCCCCTAAGAAAGTCGAACTTGAGGTCCTCATTGTTCTTGCAACACTAGTTTGGTTCATAAGTTCTTCTTATTTAAACTTAATATTACTTGTATATCTACTAGTATTAGAATAAATCACATATCTTTAAAACCACAAATAAAATTTAATTGTTACCTCCATTTTTCGAGGTAAACAGTTTGGCACCCACCGTGGGGATAAAGATAATAATGATTATTTTAGTGCTAGTTTTCTGATAACACATGTTATTCTTCACACTTTTTCTTGTCAAAGATTTTTTGATTTCAGGCTTAAACATGTCTAGCACACAAAACACACCTGCTCATGAAAGTAAGGGACTCGGAGAAAATAGTGGTATAGGGGCCGGTGTTCCACCCGTGAACCATGGGGGAGTGCCTAACATAGATCCAGATGATATCAGTTCCCATAACGCTCTAAACACGGACGCAGGCATAGACACCATAAGGAACGCACACAGGGAAGCCCAGGCTGGAGGCTAGGAAACACGAGGAATGGAAGAAAGAGGAGTCAACCTCTAGGTGATATTTGAAATGCTTCAAGCCCAGCAGGTCGCCATCGCCCAACTTCAGAGTCAGAATAGAACCTCCAACACAACCGAACCAGTGAACATTTGGCATCCAGAACCAACGAGGCCCGACGAAAATGGCTCGGGGACTGACCCCACTATTGTGAAAATTCTCGAGGAACTCGCCAAAAGGATAGAGGCCAGAGAAAAGAAAATTGAAGAAAATGACAAAAAGGTCGAAACATACAACTCGAGGGTTGATCAGATACCGGGAGCACCTCTGATTTTAAAAGGACTCAATTCGAAAAAGTTCATGCAAAAACCATTCCCCTAGTGTGCGGCTCTAAAGTCCATCCCGAAGAAGTTTCGGATGCCAGATATCCTGAAATACAACGGAACCACTGATCCCAACGAGCACATCACCACATATACTTGTGTCATAAAAGGAAATAATTTGGAAGACGATGAGATCGAGTCTATTTTGCTAAAAAGGTTTGGGGAAACTTTGTCTAAAAGTGCCATGATTTGGTACCACAACCTACCCCGAACTCTATTGATTTGTTTGCCATGCTGGCAGACTCATTTGTGAAGGCACATGCTGGTGCCATAAAAGTTGCAACAAGGAAGTCCAATGTATTCAAAATAAAGCAAAGAGAGAACGAGATGCTGAAGGAGTTTGTATCCCGTTTCCAATCAGAATGAATGGAGTTACCACCAGTCTCTGATGACTGGGCCGTGAAAGCCTTCACTCAGGGGCTAAATGAACGAAGTTCGATAGCCTCGAAGCAGCTGGAGCAGAACTTGGTCGAATATCCCGCTGTGACTTGGGCGGATGTACATAACAGGTACCAATAAAAAATTAGGGTCGAGGATGACCAGTTGGAGCCCCCTCGGGCTCAGTTTATCCAAGCAAGTTACTAGCAAGGGAGTCAGGAAATGCAGAAAGGGGGTCAAGATCGAATAACGAAAGGTATCAACCATACATCGATGATCGAAGGAACGTGTCAAAACGTAACATACCCCGAAATGATCAAAGGGCAGATCGAGGTCAAAGTTTCCGGGGACTCATGAGCAAAACCGGGTTTGATAGGCACTCAGGACTAGTAGAGGTGCCTAGATTATCGGAGTATAAATTCAGCATCGATGCCTTAGGGATCGTCTCAGCCATTACCAAAATTAGAGATACTAGATGGTCCGAGCCTATACAGACCGATCCTTCTCAGAGGAACCCCAACTTGATGTGCAAATATCACGGTACTCATGGGCACATGACTGAAGATTGCAGGCAGTTAAGGGAAGAAGTGGCTAGGTTATTCAATGAGGGGCACCTTCGAGAATTCCTAAGTGATCGAGCTAAGAATCACTTCAGGGAGAGAGACGCAGGCAGAAAGAATGAACCTGAAGAACCTCAGCATGTCATTCACATGATCATCGGTGGAGTCGATGTCCCACAGGGACCTATATTCAATCATACCAAAGTATCCATCACAAGGGAGAAACAAACTCGGAATTATATGCTTGAGGATACCCTCACATTCAGCGAGGAAGACATCGAGGCTTTATCTCAACCGCATAACGATGCACTGGTAATTTCTATCCTTTTAAAAAAAGTTCAAGTTAAACATGTTCTCATGGATCCAGGTAGTTCGGCAAATATAATCCGGTCAAGGGTTGTGGTGTAGCTCGGGCTGCTCAATCGAATCATACTGGCATCTCGAGTCTTGAATGGCTTAACATGGCAAGTGAAACAACAAAGGAAAAAATTATCCTCCCAGTCAACGTGGCTGGAACCATACAAGGCACCAAATTTCATGTCATCGAAGACGACATGAGGTATAATGCTTTGCTTGGGAGGCCGTGGATCCATAGCATGAGGGCGATGCCATCGACCCTCCATCAGATGATGAAGTTCCCAACAAAGGATGGCGTGAAGACAGTGTATGGAGAACATCATGCAGCTAAGGAGATGTTTGCGGTGCACAACTTGGCACCAATATCGGCACCGTCCACATCGAAGAAGTCGAATAACGAGCGAGTGGCCAAATAGCAATCACAGCCCGTGCCCTCGGTGAGCCCGAGGGACAGATGTCCGGCGAACAAGTTGCTGAGGACGAAGAAGAAGATTTACTCACCCCTCGAGCCTTCATTGCTCCCGAAGAATCGGATGTGACAAAATCCACGGTATAGGAACTCGAACAGGCCATATTGATCGAGATTCTTCCAGAACGAAAGGTATACATGGGAACGGGTTTAACCCCCGAACTCAGGAAAAAACTCATTCAATTTCTTGTCGATAACATTGATTGTTTTGCCTGGTCCCACTTGTAGACATATAATTTTTGACCCTCCCCGAGATTTAACACATTTTAGCGTTTAAATATTTAATTTAGGTCTAATATTGCTATTTTAACTAGTTTTGACTCTTTTACTTTATTTTATCATAAAAAATAAAAACTACAAAAATATTTTTCCTTTCTTGAGTAGTTGGTGTGGTTGTCTAACTATTTTGGTTGTCTTACTTTTGATGAAAAATGAAAGCCACAAAAAGAGTTTAGTTTAAGTTTTGTTTATTTTTGCAAAAGAAAAATTATTATAATTAAATATGTCTTCTTTTAATTTTTGGATTTTTATCGTTTAAGTATATTTGTTTAAAGATTAAAGTAAGTAGCAATCCCAAGTATTTAGGTTTATTAGTATTTATATTACTATGTTTGATTATTTGGTGGGAAAAAAGGAAAAAAGAAGAAACAATAGAACGAGAACAGGAAAATAGAAAAGAAGGGGGATTAGACAAATAAAGGGAGTGGGGAAACGTGGAGAAAAGGAGGCATTCACATTACATTGAAAAAGAAAAAAAACTGAAAAGAGCTTAGGAGGGGATAGACATTAAATAGGGTTTTTTTTGGGAAAGGACAACAACTTGAGCGCCGCAACACACAACAACCCTCAGCCTTCTTCCACCACGCACACACGCACAGTAACAAGAAAAGGAATGATTTGCTCCATAGAAAAGGAATGATTTGCTCCATAGAAATCAGTCCTCAAATACTCTCACCCTCTTCATCAATTTTTCACTAAAATTACATCTACGTTAACCAAAAATCACACTATGTAGACCACTTGCGGTCACTGTTATTTCGCCAGAAAACTCCATTAATGCTGCTCACAAACCTTTTTCCAAAAGCACTAATTAACACCAACAAAACAAATCATTGATTTCTTGAGTTAGAGTTTAGCAGAGGTCTTATTCGAGGTTGCCGTTCGGATTTCGGTCGCTGGCTCTATTTGTAATTCGAAGGTGTATTTTGAGTTTCGATCCTTGCTTTTCCGACTCCCTTCTTCTGTGTTTTCAGGCCTTAAAGCTTTCCAACCAAGCCTTTTCCAAGTCAGAAGCAGAGTTGGCTCGTTGTGAGGACGAATTCAGGAAGCTCGTTTCTGAATTGGATGAGCTTAAGGCCCTTCACGCCTAAAAAGAGGGGGAGCTAGGTGACCTTCGAGCTCATTTGGAGAGGATATCTCGAGAGGGGCCCGATCTCGATGAGTAGGTAATACGACCTTTGTGGGATTATTTTTGTGCTTCAGTCAATTGAGCGTTTGATACCTTAATTTGACTTTTTCAGCTCAAGCAAAAAGATGACCTAATGCGAGAGGAGTTTAGAGTCAGATATACCGAGATCCTTGGGCTGAAGCAGCATATAGATGAGGTGTCTTACGATAAAGAAACTCTTCGAGAAAAGCTGACCTCAATTGAGGGCCAACTTCAAGGGGCGAGGGAAGAAAGGCGCAAGCACGAAGCTCTCCATGCTGAACTAGTTTCTAAGCTATCTGCAGCTAAGTCCGAAGCCGCTGCGCTCATGTCCTCATACCGAAAAGATGTTGCTGTTGCAAATGCTCGAGCCGGGAAGGTGACCGAAGAGGCCGAGCTTAAACTGTCCCGAGCCTTGGAACATGGGCTCTCAAAGACAGGCTTTTGAGGATGCATATGCAGGGGCATCGATTTATCTGCCGAGATAGAGAGGATGAAGGCCCTAGAGGAAGAATCGACAATTCTGCTTTCTTCTAATGATGGTTCATCCAACGAATCGACCAGCGGTTCAGAAGATGATAAAGATGATGGTGAAGTCCTCGAGGGGGAGGGGGTCGTCGATGTTCCGGGGGTCGAGGACCAGGACGTTGAAGGTGCAACTTCCGAGGAAGCTCCGTCTGGTCCAGTAACCTCGGTGGTAGATTAGGTTTTCCTTTGTTCCTTTTTTGTGTAAGGGATCCAGGTGTGAGCCTTGTAAATATGTCTTCGTGAAACTTACCATATATATATATATATATATGTGGATTTTTGCTTTTTGTTATTTCTTGTTTTCTCTTTGACTTTTTGGAATAAATTTCGATGCTTGTCGATAACCAGTTTGGTGTGTCGGATTTATGATATAAACCCCTAAAGTTTTCATGCTCGATGAGTGGTTTGATAATAGTCGACCGTTTGGTGTTCGATCCTCGAGTCAAATTTTGACTCGGGCTCATTGACCCTTAGGTTTTCAGCATATCGACCCTTAGGCTCTTTAGGCTGGCCCTTAGGCTCTTATGCATTGGCCCTTAGGCTCTTTAGGCTGGCCCTTAGGATCTTACGCATTGGCCCTTAAGCTCTTTAGGCTGGCCCTTAGGCTCTTACGCATTGGCCCTTAGGCTCTTTTTAGATTGGGATGCGACCTATAATATGGCTATAGTTTTTCCCTCATTTTGGCTAAAGTTTTTTGAAGTTTTGATTATGCCTTGGCATGTTTTATATTCGTCTGAATCTTCGACGACTCAAACGAGAACCTCGATTATGTGTCAATATGTGACGATAGTTGAGTATCTCGGGAGGCTTGCTTGAAGGTTGAGTTTTTGAAACCTTTTCATCGAAGGCTGATTATTTTTGAAGCCTTTTTATTATTCAGAGATGATATTATCGAAGCTCCTTTGCTTATGCCGAAGGTAGCCTGATTAACCGGTTATTTTCGAAGTATTTTCGAAGTATTTGGAGGACTTTAATTTTATGGCAATGATCGGACGTCTCCGAGCCGCGTTAATTTGGCCAGAGTCTTTTGTCCCCGGGTGAAATGACCTCGACGTCTATATCAAAGGTATGCCTTTTTAGGGGTCTTACAAGTTCAATATATAGCCTTGGTTTTAATATCGAGGTTATGCCTTTTGAAGGTCTTATAAGTTTTGGCATGCCTTGTTGAGGTCTTACAGATTTGGTGTTGCCTCACGAAGGGCTTACGAGCTCGAAATTGCCTTATTGAGGTCTTACGGATTCAAGTTTTTGATGGCTTCGACGAGCTGACTGTCGGTGATAGTCCCCCAGTGTTCGAGGATTTTTGGCCGGAGCCTTTTGCGTGAAAGCATTGAATTTCTTCGAGTGTTTTGATAAGCAAAGAGGTTTCCTCAATTATTTGATGTATGTGTACATGTTTTTTTGCCTTCAAAGGCCTAATTATTCTACATGGATACAGTTCATTCGATCGTTTGGCCCGATACATCATTCTCCTATCAAGGTCCTCCTTGGCATAGTTTGAGTTCTTTGAAGAGGCGACATCCCGGGGTGACGCCTCCCCAGTATTTGAATTTGATCGAAGAGAAGCCTTGAATACTTGATGAGTTCCCCTTAGGTAGCATATGGGTGTTGCCTCGTTAAAAACCTCGCCGGCAAAACCCGTTCGGGATAAAATCCGGTCTGAGGGAAAAAGAGCGCAACGCATGCTTTAAAATCCAAGGTCTTCGGGCTGGAGGGTGCTTCGATTCCTCTTAATCGGACACCTACAATAAGTTAGTACAAAACATAAATGAAAAGGGAAAGGTTGTACCTTAGCATTGATAGCGTTAGAGCTTCGATCTATTTTTATTGCTTGCTCCGAGGACGCGGCACGGTCCTTTATTTACTCATTGGTTTCTTCGATATAGAGGACATAGATGTCGGCGCTGTGTCGTGCACCGTAAACATCTCTCTTGTTGCGTGCTGCTCCCCGTACACTGCTTTTACTCCATCCTTGGTTGGAAACTTCATCATTTGATGAAGGGTTGAGGGTACTGCCCTCATACTGTGTATCCACGGCCTTCCAAGTAAGGCATTGTATCTCATGTCACATTTGATGACATGAAACTTGGTATCTTGGATTGTTCCGGCTACGTTGACCGGGAGAGTGATTTCCCCCTTTGTTGTCTCGCTCGCCATGTTGAATCCACTGAGAACTCGAGAGGCGGGTACGATCTAGTGGAGCAGTCCGAGCTGCTCCACCACCCTTGACCTAATTATGCTGGCCGAGCTACCTGGATTCACGAGCGTTTAATTTGAATTTTATTCAAAAGAAATAAAGTTACCAGTGCGTCATTGTGAGGTTGAGACAAGGTCTCGTTGTCCTCTTCGCTGAACGTGAGAGCATCCTTCGGCATGTAACTCCGAGTTTGCCTTTCCTTAATGATGGATATTTTTGTCCATTTGAAAATGGGTTCCTGTGGGGCGTCGACCCCCCCAACGATCATGTGGATGAAGTGTTGTGGTTCTTCTGGTTCGTTTTTTTTGTTCGCCTCTCTTTTCCGAAATTGGTTTTTAGCTCGGTCGCTGAGGAATTCTCGAAGGTTCCCCTCGCTGATCAGTCGGGCTACCTCTTCTCGAAGCTTCCTGCAGTCCTTGGTCCTATGACCATGAGTGTCGTGATATTGACACACCAAGTTAGGGTTCCTCTATGAAGGGTCTGATAGTATGGGTTTTGGCCACCTGGCATCTTTGATTTTCCCTATGGCCGATAGATGCCCGAGACATCGACGTTGAAGTTGTACTCAGATAATCGGGGTGCCTCTACCGGCCTAGTGTGCCTATCGAACCCAGCTTTACTCATGAGACCCCGAGAATTTTGACCCGATCTGCCCTTCGATCGCCTCGATGCATGTTACGCCTTGCCGTGTTTCTTCGATCTTCTACATACGGCTGGTATCTTTCTTTGTTTGATCTTGGCTCCCTTTCTATAAACCTTTGCTCCTTTGTAAAGAGCCTACTGGGATATACTGAGCCCGAGGGGGCTCGTAGTTAGTCGTCTTCGACCCTGATATTTGATTGGTACCTGTTGTGTACATCCGCCTAGGTCACGGTGGGATATTCGATCAAATTTTGTTTTAAATGCCGTGAAGCTACCGAGCTTCGTTCGTTCAAGCCTTGAGTGAAGGCCTGTACTGCCCAGTCGTCGGAGACAGGTTGTAATTCCATTCACTCCATCTGAAAACGAGATACGAATTCCCTTAGCATCTCATTCTCTCTCTGTTTGATTTTGAAGACATCGGACTTCCTGGTGGCGACCTTGATGGCACCAGTGTGTGCCCTCACAAAAGAATCCGCCAACATGGCAAATGAATCTATTGAATTCGGGGGTGTTGATACCCAATTGTTCCCTATGTATTTTTACATACAAATACTTTCAAAATAGCATATATATGCATATATAAGTATGTCCAAGTGTTTCAATAATTTTCCTAATTTCTAAAAGATTTTTAAACTGATTTATTGCCCATTTTAGTAGCACGAAAACCAATAATTATTCCCAAAATTATTATTTTGGTGAATAACTAACTTTATTCTCATATTTATACCAAAATATAGGTAGGGTAATTTTTATACATTTTTTACAAATTTATTTGGTATTTTAAAAGCTAAATTGCATATAATTGCAATTTTAGCCTGTTTTAAGACTAATAACATTTTATAATTATGAAATTGGTTCCAATATTTTTAAATTAATATTTATATATTATTAACTGATCCAGTACTTTTAATTATCTTTCAAAATTATTTTTACTATTTTTATAAAATAGAAAGGGAAAAACTGCCTATTTAAAATCTGACTCATTTTTATTTCAATAATAGCCAAATTTGATTCCCTTAATTGACCCAATTTCAAGCCCAATTTTGGACCAGCCCAATTCCAATTAACCCGTCCCCTAACCCAATTCAATTGACCCAACCCGATTCCCCCACCTACCCTCTTAAATCTAGGCCGTTGATCATTCAGATCAACGACCACTATTCGCCCTTCCATAATTAAACACAAGTGACTACCCTAATCCCCTCATTTCATTCCAACAGCCGCCTCTGAAATCCCTCTCCTCTCAAACTCTCTCAAACTCCCTCGAAGGTTCCTGAAGCCCTAATCGTCTTCTACCATTTTCAACCTTAAACTCACCGGAATCTATGGCTTCTCAGGCCATGGGAGTCTTAAACTCACCTCCCTTTGCTCTTGTACACTTGGTACTTGAAGATTCGGGGTCTGACCTCGAAGGTTCTCACTCAGATCTTTGCCGGCTCGAGGTTTCACGGCCATTTCCGGCTTTGCTCCGGCGTATCCTGGTCTTATGAGGCTGTTTCTAACGTCTCCGACTCAGATCGGAGACCTTTTCAAAGCCTTTCTCATTCTAGGGTTCTTCTGAAACCCTAACCCTTCGAGGTTTTCTCCAATTTTTCTTAGATCTGTTATATATCTATGCTCTACTTGAGTTTTTAAACCATTTCCTCAATTTCTTCTTTCAAAATTTATTTTTTTAAGGTCTTTCTTTTCCGATCTAGGGTTTTCTAAAATGTTTAAGTGATTTCTGACTTTCCTTTTCCTTTACGTGTACTTGCTCTTACTGTGTTCTTGTATTCTTCCTTTTACCATGCTCTTGTATGACTATCTTACTGTGTTCTTCTATATGTGCTTTTCTGCTATAATTTTCTGATGTTTTTGTGTTCTTCTACTGTATTTTCCTACTAAGTTCTTAAAGTTCTTTGTTTGCATTCTACTGGGCCCTGTTTAAGTTCCTTTTAGAAAACTCCTTAAGCATGTTTCTTCTACTATTCCTACCAGTATTTCCATTATGTTCTGTGAATCTCTTTGCTGTATTTTTCTACCGCGTTCTTAAGTGTGCTTACTACTTTTCTTCTACTGAACTTTGTTTGAGTTCTTCTAAAAGAGCCTCTTAAGCATGTTTCCTCTACTATTCTTATCAGTATTTTCCATTCTATCCTCTGAATCCTGCTACTGTTTGCATGTTACTTTGCTATCATGTTCTCTCATGAGTTTTGAAAGAAGCATGTTAGAAGCTTCAATTCTCTTCTGAAACCTCTACACATGTTTCGACTTAACTTGCTTGCCCTCTCCTTTATGTTTTCTAGTTTGTTCGAACTAGGGCTTTATTTCAAAGACCCCTTAGCTCTTTCAGACTGGTTTTAATCCTCTGAATGAGTTTGGATATCTTTGTTTTCATACAATGTTGAACCTTTTCTTTCTACTGATTTTACAAATGCATGACAATTCTTTCTTGTTTAAGCATGTCTGTATGCTTTTATATGTGTATTGAACCTTTCTTAAAAAGCCTTTCCAACTTATGATTGATTCAGAATCTTTTTTTTTTAGGATTGATTGGTTGTTACTGACTTTCCTTAAGTAAAACTTTTCGTCACTTTTCCTGACTTGGTTCATTCGTACAAAGCCTTCAATTTTGATTTCTTGGTTGTTAACTGATTTACTTTCCTTACTTGCGCAAACCGTGTGCTATCAGATTTTTTTCCTTAAATAAATCTCTGTGTATTTACCCTTCTTGTACTGCTTTGGAAAAGGTTTTGATCAATCTCTTTCCTTAATTATTTTTACGTTTGAAATTAGAATCCCTTAATCAAAGAGAAATTTTTGTAATTGATTTTCAAATCATTCTCCTACCTTTCTGCTTGCCTTCTACACTATAAAAGGGCACAACCCTTCTGCACTTTAACACATTCTCAATTTAACACTTTTATACTTCTCAAGTATCATAGTTCTCTAATCATAGCATTCTGACTATTTCCTTGCACTTTGGCTTCACAAGACTATTGCTTTCTTTTCTTGTTTCCCTGAAACTGATATGTTCTAGTTTGATTTTCAGCCTCATCCGAATGTGTTTATTTTACAGCTTCTACACCCCTGTCTGCTTTACTGCCTATGTTTAATGATAATTAGCATATGTTTCTACTGTGAATCCCTGCACCCTTATCCCCTTCTATGTGTTTGAGTTGAAGTTCAGAATATGACAACATTCAAGTTGTTGCTCATGTCTGGACTTGATCCCTTAGGGTATCCTAACTCCCAAACAATGTGGCTAACAAGCTGGTTGGGGTGTGCCGGCACTCCAATTGCTAGGTATGACCACTAGTTTGTCTTGGCTTCCCCAAAATCCCCTATCTGCACTTACACTCTCTCTTAGATTCTAAGTTCTGTCCCCCTCCTATGAGCCTTGCTTTGGGACTTTGAGTTCCCTTCGGTGTGAGCACTGCCCGGAGTTCATTTGAGACTTTAGATAGCTCTGACACAACCCAAGTAAGAGAAAGTCTTTGGATATTTGATGTTTTGAGTTGGTTCATTTCATATTTCAGACCTGGAGTATGAATTAGGCTCCCATTGGTTGTACTTTAATTTATGATGTAATTTGCTTTTCTTATTCATTCTGGGCTGTAATAATTTGTAATAACTTATGGGGTTTTAGTGAAAAGGGAAGGATAAATAATGCATGCAAAAGGGGTAGATATCATGTTCATAGGTATTTATTATACTTATGCAATCATGTCCTGCTTTCAATTATGCATTTTCATATAGAAATCCTATTTATAGGTTCTGCATTTTCATATAGAAATCCTGTTTATTGGTTCTGCATTTTCATATAGAAATCATGTTTACAGGTCCTGCGTTTTCATATAGAAACCATGTCTATAAATTTTTGCATTTCTGTATTATCTAGAAAACATGTCTATAGGTTCTACATTTCATAACGCTGCATATCATATAGATAACCTGTCTATAGGACTTCTTGAATTTTGCATATGCATCTATCACTAGGCAAACATGTTCATAGGTTTTAATAACAAATAACATTTTAGATATCATGCCTATAGGACTCCTGTATTTTTATTTCGACTATAAACGTTTTTTAAATCAATAACTCTTAGAAAGCATGCCTATAGGAGTAATGAACCTAATCTGAATCGTCTATCTCGCTTATAAGTCTAAAAAAATAGTAGCAACATTGCATAATATTTGCAGAACTTATGTTCCTGCAATTAATAAGTCCTTTTCTCTAAAATTAGTATATTTCTGTTATGCATAGATATCATGCCTATAGGTTTCACCTAGGCAAACTCTAGGGTAAAGGTTATAAGTGCACCAGTCTTTGATAATTACAACCAGCGGGCAGGCCTATTTCGGACTTCTTATATGAAAATATGTGATAAATCAGCTTGCTTTAACGTTTTTTAAATTTAATTCAGATCATAACCAGTACATGCAAGACATGCTAAACAATCTGTCTTTAAGTTGAGGAGGCTTATTTGAGCCTTTAAATGTTGTGTTTTCCCATATCTGCTCTATGTGTTTTGTTTGTCGCCCTAGATTTTGCCCTTTAAACCATAAAAGCCCAATCTCCCTTCCCTTTAGGACTAGTAGTCCCAAATGCCTCCGGGACTGATAGGATTGGGACGGGTAAGAGCATGCAATAAGTAACGAAATTATTCCGCATTTTAATACCTTAATAGGGTGGGAAAGGGTAGATATGGATATGTTGACCGGTGCGCTAATACCACGTGTAACCCCTCTTCTGAGGAGTGATTACCGGGTATTGCATTGATGTGATCCATATTATTTGTAAACCTAGGACTCCCTTCTCTTTACTTGTGTATTTTATTACTTTTCAGAATTTTCAAACTATTTCCTCAAAATTTCAGCTTTCTTTGTTTCTTTTGTAGCCATAATGTGACAATCCCTCATATTTGAGACCTTTATTTGCTTACTTGTTAATTGTATTTAAAGTCACAATTGTAGCATGGCCGGGAACCACACTAGTATATCCTGAGGGGTGCCTAACACCTTCCCCTTGGGATAATTTCTAGCCCTTACCCAATCTCTGGTTTTCTATATCAATTCCTTCCTAGTGTCCTAATGCACTTTAATCATTAGGTGACGACTCTTTAATTCAAACCCAATTCCCAAAAGGGAACGAGTTGTCCTCCCAAATATTATAAACCTGATTTTGTGAGAAAAATGGGGCGCGACAGCATGGGGACTCTGCTGGGGAAATACTTTTAGGCTTTTACCATTTCAATCTATTACTGTGACTTTACCTTTCTTCTGTACTTTATTTCTTTAATATCTTTAAGCATTTAATTCTCTCTTCTACTGCAAAAACTAACTTGTCTTTTATTTCTTTCCCTTGTTTCTTTCACTGCTTTCCTTTACTGCACCCCTTTATTACTATTTTAAATTATTGTAATTATCACTTTATGAACGTGCAAATACGTGACAACTTTTTTTAATTATTGCATAAGCATGCTTTCAACATCATATTCCACTCGTGCCAAACAAATACCATAGCAACGCTTATAATGAGTGGTTGCGTTCTTCCGATATTATGACCCTTTAAATCTGGCAAAGGCGTATTTGCGGTAAAACCAGTCGATCAACGGTGTAGTCGACGGTTCTGTGCCTTTCCCTCTTGAGTTGTCCGCTCAAGGGTACCAGTCTAATACCCTGTAGAAACCTTACTCTGTTTAATTGTGTATGCATCATGGTCAAACTTAGCTGAGTCAGTTATGTTGTTCGCATAATGACTCTTTAAGACAGCCTCGTCCAAAGTCCACTGGATTTTCCAAAAACCCAAACGGACACTACCACATTCTGTGCATTTATTTGGAGAATTAAATGCTTTTATGCCAATTATTGGTATTTAATAGTCGAGTCTGGTGGGGGTAAGGGCATAACCCTTTTGTCTTGTAGAAACATGAGGCACGGAGTCCCCAGATTCGGGATGGTCACAAACATCCACCCAAGGTTGCTAAGTTGGTGGGAGGATCTTCATTCCAGTGATCAGACTCTTGTCCGGAAATACCTAGGAAATCTACCTTCCCTCCTAGAGGTTCAACCCAACAACAAAATCATAGAAGCTGCTACTCTGTTCTGGGATTGTGATAGATCCGTGTTTTGCTTCGGAGAGGTTAAGATGACACCCCTGCTAGAGGAAATATGAGGAATGGCTGGTATACCATAGGAGACCCCGGGTTGTTAATGCCGGAAAATCGCAAGGGTAGAGGTTTTCTCAAAATGATGGGCCTAAAGAAGAATCCGGACTTGACATGTTTGAAGGAATCCTACATTCCCTTTGATTATTTGTACGAGAGGTACGGTCACAACAAATCCTACCGTACATATCCGGGTGAGTTCGCCCTTACATCGTTGGGGCATATTCACCGAAGGGTCTTTGTCTTCATGTTCTGCATCTTGGGGATGATAGTGTTTCTAATGAAGAAAGCAAGGATCCATGCCAAGCTAGCCATGGTCACCAAAAATTTGATAGAGGGAATTGGGGGACAACCAATTAGCATAGTGCCCATGATCATCGCAGAGATATACCGAGCCCTGGAAAAGTGTCAACAAGGAGCCCCACACTTCGAGGGCTGCAACTTGCTGCTCCAACTCTGGCTCATGGAGCATTTCCAAAGGGGTGAATATCGGCAAGAGATTCAGCGTAGAGATTGGGACGATCATATAGCCTTCCATCAACCAAGGAGAATGAACTACATGCCCAACATGTTTGCTCATCCAGAAGATGCCAAGGGATGGGTGGAGCTGTTTGGAAATCTGACTGAGGATCAATACAATGGATGTTCGAGTGGTTCCCTACTTAAGAGTTCATCGCCCGATCTAGGGACGCACCATTTCTGATACTGATCGGTTTGAGAGGAACCTACCCTTATGTCCCTCTCCGGGTTATGAGATAAGCTGGTAGGAAACAGGTTATACCAAGGGTCGACAAGATGAGTCACTTCCGGACCGACTTCCAAGCTGAACAGTCCTTATAAGTGTCAAGCTCAGCATATGTGGCATTGCAAGATCATTATGGAGAGAGATACTATCGAGCCAGACAGATACCATGCTGGCTGCACCCCATACTATTCAGGATGGCTGAAGGACAATCACAATGGTCTGGGCCAACCTGAGTTTGTTCGAGGTCACAGAATCATCGATAAAAGGGCTGAAGCACAGGTCAAATACAACCAACTGCGCAAGAGGATTCAGGAGTGTGAAAGCGAGCACTGTGAGATTCAAGAAGCCCACAAAAAACTGATTGAAGAGTGGAAATACATGGCTATCTGTGCCAAAAAGCGATTAGGATACCTGGAACGAGGTTTAGGGGAGCTAGAAAGGAAGTTTCTCAAGAGGATCGAGGACTGCCAGAATGCTGAAGGAAACGAGGGTGGACACCTGGCCAGAGCCTACTTGCTGCTGGGACTTCACGAGCTGGTGAAGCTGTTCGATGGAGCCAAAGATGCCGAATCTGGGGAAGGTCCTTCTAGGACCAAATAGATAGGAATTTACCTTTTCATTTTATGAATGTAATAAGGCCAATGACCATTAGTGACATTTTTATCTTCTGTTATTTAGTGTCGTTTTGGGATTCGTCTTATTTTTATCAATAAAATGAGGCATTTAGCATTATAAGTTCTCCAAATCAACTTGTCGCTAGGCCTACCTCGGGTACAATGAGGCTCCCAAATTAGGACACGACTTATATTCTTGCACTACGTGTTTAAATATCGCAACGTTTCTTTTCATAATCCTCACTGACTTGTTGCCTTTTCGTTTTTATTTTTTATTTATTACCCTCCCCAAGGTTAGTTCGTGCACTCTGGCATCATCATCATATTCCACATGATCCAAGGGCCCTCCACCCACTCCTCATCCTAGCCCCGTCAAAAACAGGAACAAAGGAAAGATGGAAGATTTGAACAACACCAGAAAGGAAAACTCAACTGAACGGGTAGAGGTAACTCATGGTACTTTGGTTGCTAAGGAAAGTGCATCCCAGCTTAAACAAAAGTTGCTGAAATTCCAAGAAGAACTTGATCAGGTCCGGAACTTGGCAAGCTTATCATTTTCTCTCACCACCCCAGATGTCAATTTTCCTAACGCTCAGAACCCTACACCTCCATAAAATATCCCAAAACCACAAAAACATCTCGCTCCTCACCACCACTGAAACACCTGTCATACTTCTAACAATACTCCACTACTCATCCCAGAACCAGTGAACTCCACAAATGACCATTTCCACACTCATAACACCCCCATCTACGTGGAAACCATGCCGCACTCCGACCAACCCATTTCAAGCACACCCGAGTCTGATGATAAAGACTCACTCATAAGGAGTCTGGCTGAAGAGCTTAAGAGGTTGACTAGCCGAATTTAGGGCGTCGAAGGAAGCAAAGGAATTGAGGGGCTAAACTATGAAGATCTCTGCATACAACCCAATGTTGAATTGCCCGAGGGGTACAAACCTCCGAAGTTCGAGATGTTTGATGGTACAGGAGATCCGAGAGTTCATTTGAGAACATACTGCGACAAGCTGGTCGGAGTAGGAAAGAATGAAAGGATCCGCATGAAACTCTTCATGGGGAGTCTGAAGGGAGATGCTCTGTCTTGTTACATTAGCCAAGATCCGAAGAAGTGGTCGAACTGGGTAAGCATGGCGTCCGATTTTATGGACAGGTTTAGTTCAACACAGAAAATGCGCCAGATGTGTTCTATATCCAGAACCTAAATAAGAAACCCACGGAAACATTTTGTGAGTATGCCACTCGCTGGAGGTCAGAAGCTGCCAAGGTCAGGCCTGCTCTAGAGGAAGAACAAATGAACAGGTTTTTCGTCCGAGCTCAAGACCCCCAAAACTATGAAAGGTTGATGCTGATTGAAAGCCAAAAATTTTCCGACATCATCAAGCTAGGTGAGAGGATCTAGGAAGGCATCAAAAGTGGTATGGTTACAAACTTTGAGGCTTTGCAGGCTACCAACAAGGCTCTACAGTTTGGTGGCACGACCAAGAAAAGGGACATGAGCGACATGATGGTTGCACAAAGAATCAAGTCCCCTATCAAATACCAAACCTAGCCGATTCCTCCACTCCCATATCAACCTACCCCAAATTAGCAAGCACCCTCGCCCTCTTACCAAACTCCACCACCTACTTACCAATCACCTCCACCTCCCACATATCAGCCTACTTCACCCAGATATTCCCAACTCGCACATGTCTACCAAGCCTACAATACTCAACCCTCTAACTATCAATCACCTCCTACTCACCAAAACTTTCTTAGACCCCGACCAAATTTCAACCGCAGACCTCCCAAACAATATACCGCCATTGCCGAACCAATTGACCAACTGTATAAAAGGCTCAGAGCTGCTGGTTATGTCACCCCATCCCCGCTATAACTCCTGAAAACCCTTCCCAATGGGTCAATCCTAATAAATCCTGTGCATACCATTCCGGCATGAAAGGGCATACCATTGATGAATGTCGCTCTCTAAAAGATAAAATGCAAGCGCTGATTGATAACAAGATTACTGTGGCAAAGGAGCCCACTACGAATGTCCGCAATAACCCTCTACCAGACCACATGGGTGGAGGAGTTCACATGATTGGAATAGAGGACGACTGGGACCCCAAAGGGTCAATAGGTTTGATCACAGAAGGCGACGATCCAAAGAAACCAACAGTCACCCTTAATCCGATTGTAGTCCAGATTCAGCCTTCTGGGGACACTGAGGTGAACATGTCCATACCACTTGAGTTTGAAACACCATCCTCTACAAAGATTCCAGTACCAATCGAGGTCGAGTTTGGGTCCCCGACAAATGTACCAGAACCATTTGAAGTTGCGGTCTTGCTTCCAAAATACAGGCTCCATTCGGAGTAAAGGTGCCCATTCCAGTAGCAATGTCGGCTATAACGCCATTCCATACAAATGCCATACCTTGGGACTACACAACCGAGGCAAGAAGGAAAGGGAAAGCCAAATCCAGAGAAGCAGTCGCAACACAGGGTATGCCAAGAACCGACAGAGTATACACCCTAGAACATTTGGCTGAATCAAGCAAGCAGGCCTCTGGATGGCCAACCATCACTGAGGGTGGGCTCGATGATCTCTAGAGAAAAATACAAGCAAAGGAGTACTCAGTCATCGATCAGTTGAACAAAACACCGGCACAGATCTCTATCCTAGCTTTGCTGCAATGCTCCGATGCACACAGGAACACATTGTTTAAGGTGCTGAGTGAGGCATATGTACCGAGCAACATCACTGGAGGAGAAATGGCAAACATGGTAGGGTAGGTATTGGAGAGTCACAATATCACTTTTCATGAAGATGAGTTGCCACCAGAAGGGTTGAGTTACAACAAGGCGCTGCACATCACTGTGCAATGCGAGGAATATTTCATCACCAGAATCCTGATTGACGGTGGGTCCAGCCTCAATATTTGTCCGTTGGTAACACTCAGAACATTGAGAAAGAGTCTGCATGAGATCAAGGATAGGGCAATCAACGTCAAAGCTTTAGACGGTTCCCAAAGTCCACTATTGGGGAAATTAGCTTGTGTTTGTAGATGGGGCCTACTTGGTTTGATGTTGAATTTCAAGTAATAGATGTGCCGACATCTTATAACTTGCTGTTGGGACGGCTGTGGATTCATCCCGCTGGGCCCGTAGCGTCAACACTGCATCAGACGGTGATATTTGAGTGGAACCACCAAGAGGTGATCATTCACGGCGACGGTAGCAATCCCATATACAGTAACCAAACCATCCTAGCAATTGGAGGAAGGAGAAAGATAGGCTGGGAAACCTATCACCACATCGAGCGAGTCAACGCTGTTGACAAAGACATATAGTGGGACAACAAAATTGAAAGCATACTGAACTGGAGCAGATATGAGCCTGGCAAGGGACTTGGCAAGAACCTCCAAGGAATCGCCAAGCCGATCAAACTGAAGAAACATGGCACCACTTTCCGTTTGGGATACAAGTATACTTGGAAGGAATTCAAAAATTGGTCGCCACCATGGTGCGGTCCATACTACCCGCTGGAGCAGCCAATACCATATTTGGAGCAGACTTTCCAGCCGGCCGATGTTATCTATGGGTCGGAAGAAGAGGAAACACTGGCAGCAGTGAGAAATTTGTTCCTAGAAGAAGATGACATGGATTGTTGTGTCATTTTTGAGGAGGAAGGAGAGGAAGGCCGTTCCATACAGGCCGTAAGCCGAGGAGCATGCCTCAACAATTGGACCATCAGAAACACCAGAGCCCGGAAAGCCTCAGTGTAGCAAGGCTGAACAAAGCATCATGCACTATCTTTTATTTTTACTAGTTGATTTTCCTTTCACATTTTTGAATTTTCACAATAAGATCTTCCAATGTTCAAAACAGTTATGAAATTTATCAAAGCATTTCGGTTTCCTTACAAATCTTACTCTTATTATTTTCTCTCATTACTTTACTTATACAACATTACCATTACCTATCTTGATGAACCAATGGCTGTGACATGCAACGAGACAACGCAATAAACGGATATAGATTCAGAGGAAGATGACATACCGTAAGATATTGTTAAAGAGGTTGAAAATTTTGAGAACAGACCTAAGTCCAACCTGGATGAGACCGAGATTGTTTACCTGGGAGATGCAGAGAACGTCAAAGAAACGAGAATCAGTGTCCACTTATCGCCATCAGAAAAGAAGGAATACACAGAATTTCTAAGGAAATATGAAGACATATTCGCTTGGTCGTATGATGACATGACTTGTCTGAGTACATCTATTGTGGCTCACAAACTGCCAACTGATCCGACATATCCACCGGTAAAGCAGAAGCACAGAAAGTTCAAGCCTGACATGAGTTTGAAAATCAAGGAAGAAGTCACTAAGAAAGTCAAAGCTAAGGTTCTCAGGGTAGTAGAATATCCGACATGGTTAGCCAACATCGTGCCAATTCTGAAGAAGGACGGGAAGGTCAGAGTCTGTGTCGAATACCGGGATCTCAACTGGGCCAGTCCAAAAGACGACTTCCCCTTGCCAAACATACACATCCTGATTGACAATTGCGCCAAGAACGAGTTGCATTCATTCGTGGATTGTTTTGCTGGGTATCATCAGATCTGGATGGATGAAGAAGACGCTGAGAAAACGGCTTTCATTACGCCATGGGGAATATACTGTTACAAGATGATGCCGTTCGGGTTAAAGAATGCTGGGGCCACCTACATGAGGGCCATGACTACCATTTTCCATGATATGATGCACAAAGAGATTGAAGTGTATGTAGATGATGTCATCATCAAATCCAAGAAAGCCACTGATCACATGGAAGATTTGAGGAGGTTCTTCAATAGACTGAGAAGGTACAACTTGAAGCTGAATCCCGCGAAATGTGCATTTGGGGTTCCTGCCAGGAAACTACTTGGGTTCATTGTGAGTTGTCGAGGAATAAAACTGGATCCATCAAAGGACAAAGCTATTAAAGAATTGCCACCGCCAAAGAACAAGAAAGAAGTAATGAGTTTCTTGGGGAGACTCAACTACATCAGCCGGTTCATAGCTCAATCTACTGTCATCTGTGAGCCAATCTTTAAGATGTTGAAGAAGGACGCCGCTACCAAATAGACTGATGACTGCTAGAGGGCCTTCGACAGAATCAAGAAGTACCTTTCAACACCACCAGTTTTGGTCCCGCCTGAGCCGGGTAAACCTCTATTAGAGACCTTGCAGTGCTAGATAGAGCGTTCGGTTGTGTTCTTGGGCAACATGATGAAACAGGGAGGAAGGAGCAGGCCATCTACTATCTTAGCAAGAAGTTCACCCCTTACGAGACCCGATATTCTCTGGTAGAACGCACCTGTTGTGCTCTGACTTGGGTAGCTCAGAAGTTGAGGCATTATTTCTGTGCCTATACCACGTATCTCATATCAAGGATGGATCCGTTGAAGTATATCTTTCAGAAGCCCATGCCCACTGGCAAGCTAGCCAAGTGGCAAATCCTACTGAGTGAATTCGACATTGTCTACGTAACTCAGAAAGAAATCAAGGGACAGGCTTTGGCAGATCATCTTGCCAAGAATCCCGTGGACGGAGAATACGAATCCTTAAAGATGTATTTTCCTGATAAAGAGATATCATTCATAGGAGAAAACATTGCAGAATCCTATGACGGTTGGAGAATGTTTTTTGATGGAGCAACAAATTTCAAAGGAGTTAGCATAGGAGCAGTCCTAGTGTCAGAAACCGGTCAACATTATCCGGTGTCTGCCAAACTCAGATTCCCTTGCACCAACAACATGGTTGAGTACGAGGCCTGCATCTTGGGACTCAAGATGGCCATTGACATGAACATTCAAAAGTTGCTAGTGATCGGGGATTCAGACTTGCTTATACATCAGGTCCGAGAAGAATAGGTGACCAAGAACTCCAAGATACTCCCTTATCTGCATCATGTACAGGAATTAAGAAAGAGGTTCACAAAGACAGAGTTCTAGTATGTTCCCAGAGTCTAAAATGAGTTCGCCAATGCATTGGCTACCCTATCATTCATGATACAACATCCAGATAAGAATTTCATTGACCCTATTCCTGTAAAGATCTACGATCAGCCAGCTTACTATGCTCACGTCAAATAAGAAGTGGATGGAAAACCTTAGTTTCATGATATCAATGAATACTTGGCGAAAGGAGAATACCCAGAGCTCGCAAACGCTATTCAGAAGTGCACGCTTCGGAGGTTATCCAACAATTTCTTTCACAGTAGAGGAATCTTATACAAGAGGACTCCTGATTTGGGATTACTAAGGTGTGTCGACGCAAAGGAAGCATCTAAATTACTAGAAGAAATCCATGCTGGGACCTGCGGGCCACAATGAATGGCTTTGTCTTAGTCAAGAATATACTCCGAGCTGGTTATTTTTGGATGACTATGGAAACGGACTGCATCCAGTATGTCCGAAAGTGCCTCCGCTGTCAGATACATGCAGATATGATAAAGGTGCCTCCAAACGAGCTTAATACAACAAGCTCACCATGGCCATTCGCCGCTTGGGGAATGGATATTATCGGACCAATCGAACCTGCCATATCAAATGGGCACAGGTTCATCCTAGTGGCAATTGATTATTTCACCAAATGGGTTGAAGCAGCATCATACAAGGCAGTGACTAAGAAAGTCGTAGCAGACTTCGTCCGCAACCGTATCGTTTGTCGGTTCGGAATTCCAGAATCAATCATTACTGATAATGGTTCCAATCTCAATAGTGACTCGATGAAAGCCATGTGTGAAACCTTCAGGATCAAACACAAGAATTCTACAACTTACAGACCTCAGATGAACGGAGCCGTAGAGGCCGCCAATAAGAATATCAAGAAGATACTAAGGAAAATGATAGAGAAGCATAAGCAGTGGCACAAGAAGTTATCACTTGATTTATTGGGGTATCGCACCACAGTCTGCACATCAACCGAGGAAACCCCCTATATGCTGGTTTACGCTACAGAGGCTGTTATTCCCATTGAGGTAGAAATTCCTTCCCTAAGGATCATACAGGAAGCTGAACTCGACAATGCAGAATGGGTGAAAAGTCGTTACGAACAGCTAGCTCTTATAGACGGAAAGAGAATGAATGCAGTTTGCCACGGTCAGCTTTATCAGAACAGAACGGCCAGAGCCTTCAACAAAAGAGTCAAGCCAAGACAATTCGCACCGGGGCAGCTGGTGCTAAAGAAGATTTTCCTGCATCAGGACGAGGCCAAAGGGAAGTTCTCTCCCAACTGGCAGGGTCCGTACATGGTCCACCGGGTTCTAACTGGAGGAGCCCTTATACTTGCAGAAATGGATGTAGAAGTTTGGCCGAAGACGATCAATTCAGATGCAGTAAAACGATACTATATGTAACCTTTATGCTTTCCTTTATGATGTAATTTGAACTACGCCTGACCTGATTCCCGTTTAAGAGAGGATACGTAGGTAGCCCTATGAGTTCGGTCACAATTCAATAAAATTTTCATTTCCCCCGCAATTGGAAACTGGGGCAGAATTTTGAGGAGGACCCTCAAAATTCCGAAGTGATTTCAGCTATTCGCCGCAAGCAGCCGTCAGAAGAAGCAGCCCAGTAAACTGAGGTAGAATTTTGAGGAGGACCCTCAAAATTCCGGAGCAAGAGAGGTTGCAATGTCTTGAACCACGTCGTAGTCGTAGGTTCATCTAAGGAAAACTATTATCGATTATGTATTTATCTTATACTTTTACTAAATCATGCATGTCTGTTACCAAAGTTGCTTCGTTTAGCAATTCTACCCCAATGATACGCACAGTATCACCGGACCAAAGCCGAGCAGGTCAAGCAAAGCCAGCGGGAATACGAACTAACCTCCCTCCTTTACAAAACTCATTATTTTCTTTGGATGCAGGCACTTGAGTTGCAAAATCATCAAATATACTATACACTCACAAGACTCACATTACTCGGAAATACTACTCTCAGAACCGTTGCACTTGCTCACGACTACTATTCGCACGCAGTGTCCCCAGTAGACACAGTATCCCTAGCAGTCACAATATCGCAATCCGCTATCAGCTAAGAAAATTGTATTATTATTTGCCTTTTTCCTTCCTGCATAAGGCTACCATTCTGCCTTCCGAGGTTAAGCTCTACCTCCATCTACATTCTCTGCATTGCATAAGGCTACCATTCTACCTTCTGTGGTTAAGCTCTACCTCCATCTGCATTCTCTGCGTTGCATAAGACTACTATTCTGCCTTCCGAGACTAAGATCTGTCTCTATCTGCATTCTCTGCATTGCATAAGGCTACCATTCTGCCTTCCGAGGTTAAGCTCTACCTCCATCTGCATTCTCTGCATTGCATAAGGCTACCATTCTACCTTCCGAGGTTAAGCTCTACCTCCGTCTTCATTCTCTGCGTTGCATAAGGCTACCATTCTGCCTTCCGATACTAAGCTCTGTCTCCATCTGCATTCTCAACATTGCATAAGGCTACCATTCTGATTTCCGAGGTTAAGTTCTACCTCCATCTGCATTCTTTGCGTTGCATAAGGCTACCATTCTGCCTTTTGAGACTAAGCTCTGTCTCCATCTGCATTCTCTGCATTGTTTAAGGCTACCATTCTGCCTTCCGAGGTTAAGCTCTACCTCCATCTGCATTCTCTGCATTGCATAAGGCTACCATTCTGCCTTCCGAGACTAAGCTTTGTCTCCATCTGCATTCTCTGCATTGCATAAGGCTACCATTCTGCCTTCCGAGGTTAAGCTCTACCTCCATCTGCATTCTCTGCATTGCATAAGGCTACCATTCTGCCTTCCGAGACTAAGCTTTGTCTCCATCTGCATTTCCTGCATTGCATAAGGCTACCATTCTGCCTTCTGAGACTAAGCTCTGTCTCCACCTGCATTTCCTACATTGCATAAGGCTACCATTCTGCCTCCCGAGGTTAAGTTTTACCTCCATCTCGCATGGCTGAAAGATCGCCACCTTCATTTACTCTTTGCATGGCTGAAAAATCGCCGCCGTCATTTACTTCTTGCATGGCTGATAAGCACGGGAACTTGCATCATATTTAAATTTACGCACAATATACACTTGTATTGCTTATTTGCAGGTAAACCGGCGAGCAACGGCCATCTCAGCAGGAGCAACCCCGCTCCAGTTCCCACAGCTCTACTAGACTTTAACCATCCATCCCAACCCGAACATCTCGTCCGTTCTTGAAAATCTCCATCGGCATATTCCGCCGACGAATCCTGAACTACATATGGCCTGATTCTTGTAAGATCAGGGATATGTGGGCAGCTCAGGAACCAGAGCACGGTCAACCTATCCAAACCATTTCGTTCGGTCAAATTGGCCATCACATCTTTACCCGACAACTCTTTCATCCTTCCCGGGTAAAGAGGGGCAGCTGTTGATACCCAATTTTTTCCTATGTATTTTTACGTGCAAATACTTTAAAAATAGTATATATATGCATATATAAGTATGTCCAAGTGTTTCAATAATTTTTCTAATTTCTAAAAGATTTTTAAACTGATTTATTGCCCATTTTAGCAGCACGAAAACCAATAATTATTTCCAAAATTATTATTTTGGTGAATAACTTACTTTATTCTCATATTTATACCAAAATATAGCTAGGGTAATTTTTATACATTTTTTAAAATTTATTTGGTATTTTAAAAGCTAAATTGCATATAATTACAATTTTAACCTATTTTAAAACTAATAGCATTTTATAATTATGAAATTGGTTCCAATATTTTTAAATTAATATTTATATATTATTAACTGATCCAGTACTTTTAATTTGCTTTCAAAATCAATTTTACTATTTTTATAAAATAGAAAGGAAAAAACTGGCTATTTAAAATCTGACCCATTTTTATTTCAATTATAGCCAAATTTGATCCCCTTAATTGACCCAAATTCAAGCCCAATTTCGGACCAGCCCAGTTCCAATTAACCCGGCCCCTAACCCAATTCAAACGAGCCAATCCGGTTCCTCCACCTACCCTCTTAAATCTAGACCGTTGACCATTCAGATCAACGGCCACTATTCGCCCTTCCATAATTAAACACAAGTGACCACCCTAATCCCCTCATTTCATTCCAACAGCCGCCTCTGAAATCCCCCTCCTCTCAAACTCTCTCAAACTCCCTCGAAGGTTTCTGAAACCCTAATCGTCTTCTACCATTTTTAACCTTAAACTCACCGGAATCCATGGCTTCTCAGGCCATGGGAGTCTTAAACTCACCTCCCTTTGCTCTTGTACACTTGGTACTTGAAGATTTAGGGTATGAACTTGAAGGTTCTCACTCAGATCTTTGCCGGCTCAAGGTTTCACGGCTATCTCCGGTTTTGCTCCGGCGTATCCTGGTCTTATAAGCCTGTTTCTGACTTCTCCGACTCAGATCAGATACTTTTCAAAGCCTTTCTCATTCTAGGGTTCTTTTGAAACCCTAACCCTTCGAGGTTTTCTCCAATTTTTCTTAGATCTGTTATATATCTATGCTCTACTTGAGTTTTCAAACCACTTCCCCAATTTCTTCTTTCAAAATTTCTTTTTAAGGTCTTTCTTTTCCGATCTAGGGTTTTCTAAAATGTTTAAGTGATTTCTGACTTTCCTTTTCCTTTACGTGTACTTGCTCCTACTGTGTTCTTGTATTCTTCCTTTTACCATGCTCTTGTATGACTATCTTACTGTGTTCTTCTATATGTGCTTTTCTGCCATAATTTTTTGATGTTTTTGTGTTCTTCTACTGTATTTTCCTACTAAGTTCTTAAAGTTCTTTGTTTGCCTTCTACTGAGCCCTATTTAAGTTCCTTTTAGAAAACTCCTTAAGCATGTTTCTTCTGCTATTCCTACCAGTATTTTCATTATGTTCTGTGAATCTCTCTCCTGTATTTTTCTACCGCATTCTTAAGTGTGCGTACTACTTTTCTTCTACTGAACTTTGTTTGAGTTCTTCTAAAAGAGCCTCTTAAGCATGTTTCCTCTGCTATTCTTATCAGTATTTTCCATTATATCCTCTGAATCCTGCTACTGTTTGCATGTTACTTTGCTATCATGTTCTCTCATGAGTTTTGAAAGAAGCATGTTAGAAGCTTCAATTCTCTTCTGAAACCTCTACACATGTCTCGACTTAACTTGCTTGCCCTCTCCTTTATGTTTTCTAGTTTGTTCGAACTAGGGCTTTATTTCAAAGACCCCTTAGCTCTTTCAGACTGGTTTTAAACCTCTGAATAAGTTTGGATATCTTTGTTTTCATACAATGTTGAACCTTTTCTTTCTACTGATTTTACAAAGGCATGACAATTCTTTCTTGTTTAAGCATGTATGTATGCTTTTATATGTGTGTTGAACCTTTCTTAAAAAGCCTTTCCAACTTATGATTGATTCAGAATCTTTTTTTTAGGATTGATTGATTGTTACTGATTTTCCTTAAGTAAAACTTTTCCTCACTTTTCCTGACTTGGTTCATTCGTACAAAGCCTTCAATTTTGATTTCTTGGCTGTTAACTGATTTTCTTTCCTTACTTGCGCAAACCGTGTGGTATCAGACTTTTTCCTTAAATAAATCTCTGTGTATTTACCCTTTTTGTACTGCTTTGGAAAAGGTTTTGATCTTTTTCCTTAATTATTTTTACGTTTGAAATTAGAATCCCTTAATCAAAGGGAAATTTTTGTAATTGATTTTCAAATCATTCTCCTACCTTATTCTGCTTGCCTTCTACACTGTAAAAAGGCACAACCTTTCTGCACTTTAACACACTCTCAATTTAACACTTTTATACTACTCTAGTATCAAATTTCTCTAATCATAGCATTCTGACTATTTGCTTGCACTTTGGCTTCACAAGACTACTGCTTTCTTTTCTTGTTTCCCTGAAACTGGTATGTTCTAGTTTGATTTTCAGCCTCATCCCAATATGTTTATTTTACAGCTTCTACACCCCTGTCTGCTTTACTGCCTATGTTTAATGATAATTAGCATATATTTCTACTGTGAATCCCTGCACCCTTCTATGTGTTTGAGTTGAAGTTCAGAATATGGCAACATCCAAGTTGTTACTCATGTCTGGACTTGATCCCTTAGGGGATCCTAACTCCCAAACAATGTGGCTAACATGCTAGTTGGGGTGTGCCGGCACTCCAATTGCTAGGTGTGACCACTAGCTTGTCTTGGATTTCCCCAAAATCCCCTCTCTACACTTACACTCTCTCTTAGATTCTAAGTTCTGCCCCCCCTATGAGCCTTGCTTGGGACCTTGAGTTCCCTCTGAACTTGAACATTTAAGGGCTGGCCCTTCCACATTGCACTATGACTCATATTCTGCAATATACTTGGGTGTGAGCACTGCCCGGAGTCCATTTGAGACTCTTATGGAGCTCTGACACATCCCAAGTAAAAGGAAGGATTTGGATATTTGATCTTTGGAGTTGGTTCATTTCATATTTCAGACATGGAGTCTGAATTAGGCTCCCCTTTGTTGTACTTTAATTTCTGATGTAATTTGCTTTTCTTATTCATTCTGGGCTGTAATAATTTGTAATAACTTATGGGGTTTTAATGAAAAGGGGAGGGTAAATCATGCATGCAAAAAAGGTAGATATCATGTTCATAGGTATTTATTATACTTCTGCAATCATGTCCTGTTTTTAATTCTGCATTTTTATATAGAAATCCTGTTTATAGGTTCTGCACTTTCATATAGAAATCATGTTTACAGGTCCTGCATTTTCATATAGAAACCATGTCTATAAATTTCTGCATTTCTGTATTATCTAGAAAATATGTCTATAGGTTCTACATTTCATAACACCGCATATCATATAGATAACCTGTCTATAGGACTTCTTGAATTCTGAATATGGATCTATCACTAGGCAAACGTGTTCACAGGTTTTAATAACAAACAACATTTTAGATACCATGCCTATAGGACTCCTGCATTTTTATTTCGACTATAAACGTTTTTCAAATCAATAATGCTTAGAAAGCATGCCTATAGGAGTAATCAACCGAATCTGAATTGTCTATCTCGCTTATAAGTCTAGAAAAAAAATAGTAGTAACGCTGCTTAATATTTGCAGAACTTATGTTCCTACAATTATAAGTCCTTTTCTCTAAAATCAGTTTATTTCTGTTATGCATAGATATCATGCCTATAGGTTTCACCTAGGCAAGCTTTATGGTAAAGGTTACTACTGCACCAGTCTTTGATAATTACAACCAGCGGGCAGGCCTAATTCAGACTTCTTATCTGAAAATATGTGATAAATCAACCTTCTTTAACGTTTTTTTTAAGTTTAATTTAGACCATAACCCGTACATGCAAGACATGCTAAACAATATGTCTTTAAGTTAAGGAGGCCTATTTGAGCATTTAAATGTTATGTGTTTTCCCATATCTGCTTTATGTGTTTTGTTTGTCGCCCTAGATTTTGTCCTTTAAACCATAAAAGCCCAATCTCCCTTCCCTTTAGGACTAGTAGTCCCAAATGCCTCCGGGACTGATAGGATTGGGATGGGTAAGAGCATGCAATAAGTAACGAAACTATTCCGCGTTTTAATACCTTAACGGGGTGGGAAAGGGTAGATATGGATATGATGACCGGTGCGCTAATACCACGTGTAACCCCTCTTCTAAGGAGTGATTACCCTTCCTAGTGTCCTAATGCACTTTATCATTAGGTGGCGACTCTTCAATTCAAACCCAACTCCCAAAAGGGAACGAGTTGTCCTCCCAAATGTCATAAATCCAATTTCGCGAGAAAAATGGGGCGCGACAGGGGGCAGGTTATGATACTACATCATAGCCCCTTTCGACAGCGTTTCTCCAAATTTCTTCAACAGGATAGACTCTATCTTGTCATCCTTTAAGTCATTTCCTTTTACAACACAAGTATAAGCGGTAATGTGCTCATTGGGGTCCGTGGTCCCGTTATACTTCAGGACATCGGACATTCTGAATTTCTTCGGGATGGGCTTCGGAGCCGCACTTGATGGGAATGGTCTCTGCATGAACTTCTTTGAATCTACACCCTTTAGAATCGGGGGTGCACCCGGGATCTGATCGACCTCAAGTTATAAGTTTCCACCTTTTTATCATTAGCTTCTATCTTCTTTTCTCCTAACTCAATTCTTTTAGTCAATTCCTTGAGAATTTTCATGATTGAGGGGTCAGTCCCCGAGTCGCTTTCATCGGGTCTTTCTAGCATTGGTTCGTGCTGCATGTTTATTGGCTCGATGGTGTTAGGGGTTCTGTTCAGACTTTGAAGTTGAGCAATGGCGACTTGCTGAGCTTGCATCATCTCGAATATCACTTGGAGGCTGACTCCTCCTTCTTCCATTCCTTGTGCTTCTTGGCCTCCAACTTGGGCTCCCCTGTGTCCATTCCTTTCGGGATCTGTGCCTGCTTTCGTGTTCAGTGCGTTGTGGGAGTTGATATCATCTGGCTCCACGTTTGGCACTCTCTCGGGGTTTACAGGTGGTACACCCAGCCCTATGCCACTATTTTCTCCAAGCACTTCACTGTCGTGAAGAGGTGTATTTTGTGTGCTAGACATGATCAAGCCTGAAATCAAAGAATCTTTGACAAGAAAAAGTGTGAAGAGTAACGTGTGTTATCAGAAAACTAGCACCAAAACAATCACTATTATTTTTAGCCCCACGGTGGGCGCCAAACTGTTTACCTTGAAAATGGTAACTACAATTATATTTGATTTGTGGTTCTAAAAATACGTAATTTATCTTAATACTAGTTGTTAGGGAGATAGATGCTATGTGTAAGTAAGAAAAATAAGAAATGCAAACCAATAGGGTCACAAGAGTGGGCCTCGAGCTGGCTGGAGCAGGGCCTCGAGGTCTAGCTGGGCTAATAGCAGTGAACAATTAATGAAGAATCGATGATGATGAAGGCCTCAAAGATGGCCTTTTGCCGTTAATAATGAGCAATAAATGAAGAACAATGGATGAACAATGAAATAATAAGCAATAAATGAAGAACAATTGTGTTGGCAAAGAGAAAAGAATATTGTATTGTATTCAATATGAGTGTATTCAATGATAGTCCAAGAGACTTTACAAGATGATAAGAGTCCCCTTTATATAGGAGGGGTGAACCCAACACAATACATGACTAATAAATGATGAAGAAAAGCTACTAATACAGCTGTATAACGGCTCAATACAGATTTATACTATTCTTGCAAGCTCTGTCAGTCCTCATTGTGTGCCCTCGGGGGTTTCCAGCCTTTCCATAATGGTCATCGATTTTCATACTACCCCGAGGCACACCATGGTAAGTCTTCAACGTACCCTGCCGAGGTGAGTGCTTCGAGGACGGGCCTTGGACCGCGCTTTGATCCTACCGAGGCCGGGTTTGAACTGCCACAGAAGCCTCAATCGGTCTTCCCTGATTTCGACCGTATACGGTAGGATTACACTAAATTTGTTATTGTTATTGTTGTTGTAAAGTAAATGGTACTGTATATATTTTTTGTTAAACAAACTTAATGCTTACTTTATCATTTTGAAATAGATTGATGAAATGAAAACTGATAAAGAGTTTATTAGTAGTTGTTTCCTTGTATCTTACACTAGTGTTCGATTTTCACAAAGCTCCACATTCCTGGATCCTTCCGGTTGAGCCCATACAGCAAGAGGGGCGGAGCTAGGACGGAAGGCATTTATTCAAACCTTCCTTCAGTGGAAATATCACTATATAAAGAAGATTAATTTTTTTATGTGTATATATTAGATGTTGAATTTTTTTTATTTTTTTTACTTGCCTTGGTGAAACTTCTATTTCCGCCATTACATACAACATAAAAATAGTAAAATGAATTTTTTAAGAAAAAAAGAGAATAATGCAAAAGAATTTAAAATTAAAGGTTTATAAACTTGAAGCCAAATCGAAAGGTCAAAACCCTAAGTTACCATGTCCAATATCCAGGGAGATAAACACATACAAAGGGAATGGAATCCTTAAACACATGAGAGAGGCCGGTACTATAAGTAGAATATTCTATAGATTCTAAATTATCATGACTTTAATTACTAATTAATTAATCAATAGGAATTAATAGGTAAGAGACAACCACAAGAAGACCAAATAAACTATTCCTCAATGTGTGGAATCCCTATAAGACAAGTCAAATCCCAAGATGGTTCATAGAAGAAGCAGCTCCACTTGTTTTGAATTTTTAAACCTGACAAATTTTAATTTTGACGTTAATCTAATACTAAATAATTGATTAATTGAATAGTGATTTGCGCTAACCTCATGAGAAACATAAGTATGTCTTTTCTTTTGATCTGGCATGATCTATAATCGATCTCAATCTCAAAGCTAAAAAACATGATTGATTTATAGTTCCGACAACCTTGGATAACATACATCGGCATTGAACTTATTAAATAAAGAATCACGTCATTTTTTTATTTAACTCATTGTTGATATGATTAATCCATGCTTAATTTGTAAGTGATTAATTAATTATTTGTTAAGGCTGAGAAAACCAACAATATTTACGAATTAGTCTAGAATATACTTAGCCTGGCCATAAAGAATTTCACCCCTTTGTTATTTGAGTAACATAAAAAGTGAGCAAAAAAGTGTTCCAAAAAAAAAAGGAAGGGAAAAGAAAGAAAGAAGAAAACTCACTATTTTGAAAAATGTTAAATAAAGAGTAATTAGTTATAGACTTTTTTGTTTAACCATATGGTATTTGCTAACTTACTGATTCTATAAATTTAAAATTGTGCGCGTAGCGCCTATTCAGGTGAAAAAGGCTCCCTGGTCGATTCGAAGATGTCTGGTTAATACCGAAAAGATCTCATTCATCTCACTACATCAGCAGGCTTGGAATGACTTACTAAGTTGCTTAATGTTATATCCAAGACTAATAGGATGCCCGAAGAGTGGAGGTGGAGTACAATGGTCCCGTTGTATAAGAACAAAGGCGATATCCAGATCTGTAACAACTATAGGGGTATTAAATTACTAAGTCATACCATGAAAGTTTGGGAGAGAGTGGTAGAAATGAGAGTGCGAAGGACGGTGTCTATTTCAGACAACCAGTTCGGGTTCATGCCGGGGCGATCTACCACAGAAGCTATCCACCTTATTAGGAGGATGGTGGAACAATACAGGGATAAGAAGAAGGATCTCCACATGGTGTTTATCGATCTAGAGAAAGCGTACGACAGGGTTCCTAGGGAGGTCTTATGGAGATGCTTAGAGGCTAAAGGGGTCCCGGTTGCCTACATTAGGGCGATTAAGGACATGTATGATGGAGCTAAGACTCGGGTTAGGACAGCAGGAGGCGATTCCGATTATTTTCCGGTTATTACGGGGTTGCACCAAGGGTCTGCGTTCAGCCCTTTCCTATTTGCCCTGGTGATGGATGCTATAACGCATCATATTCAAGGGGAGGTGCCATGGTGCATGCTATTTGCTGATGACATAGTCCTAATCGACGAGACACGACGCGGCGTCAGCGAGAGGTTAGAGGTTTGGAGACATACCCTTGAGTCCAAAGGTTTCAGGTTGAGCAGGACGAAGACGGAATACCTTGAGTGCAAATTTGGGGCAGAGCCGACGGAAGCGGGAGTGGAAGTGAGGCTTGATTCTCAAGTCATCCCTAAGAGGGGTAGTTTCAAGTACCTAGGGTCGTTTATTCAGGGGTCCGGGGAGATCGACGAGGATGTCACACACCGTATAGGGGTGGGGTGGATGAAATGGAGGTTAGCGACGGGAGTCCTGTGTGACAAGAAAGTGCCACTGTTACTGAAAGGTAAATTTTATAGGGCAGTGGTTAGGCCTGCTATGTTGTATGGGACCGAGTGTTGGCCGGTGAAGATCTCACACATCCAGAGGATGAAAGTTGCAGAGATGAGGATGTTGAGGTGGATGTGCGGGCATACAAGGAAGGATAAGATTAGAAATGAAGATATTCGAGAGAAGGTGGGTGTGGCCCCCATGGAGGACAAGATGCGGGAAGCAAGACTCAGATGGTTCGGGCACATTCAGAGGAGGAACACTGATGCACCGGTGAGAAGGTGTGAACGACTGGCGGTGGTGGATACGAAGAGAGGTAGAGGGAGACCTAAGAAGTATTGGGGAGAGGTGATCAAGCAGGATATGGCGCGACTTATGGTTACTGAAGACATGGCCCTAAACATGGAATTGTGGAGATCGAGCATTAAGGTTGTAGGTTAGGGGAAATTGTGATGTCTTTTTTACAGCGCACTAGAGTGAGACTAGCCAGTTAGGAGTTAGTCTTAGGTGTATTAATACCTTATATCCTTCTCGTATTTCCTATATCTCTTATATTGCTGTTACTTTGTTTTTTATGGCATTTATGTTATGTTATGGATTTCATGGTATTTTATGTTGTTTTATTATGAGTCTATTGATAGTACTAATATAGTGTCTCTTGTTGCCTCTTTGAGCTGAGGGTCTCCTGGAAACAACCTCTCTGCCTCTCGGGTAGAGGTAAGGTCTGCGTACATATTACCCTCCCCAGACCCCACTTATAGGATTACACTGAGTTGTTGTTGTTGTTGTTGTTGTTGTTGTTGTTGTTGTATATATATATATATATATATATATATATATATATATATATATATATATATATATATATAAAAGAGGGAATAAAAAAGATGATTTGGCACCTCTCTTTGGCCAAGGATCTTATTTATCTTTTTTTCTCTTTTTTTTTAGATCTTATCTTTTATTTTACTACAAAAAACTCATTTACTATCTAGGAAGGTGAAGTAATAAGGAAAACAAATGAGGTTTAAGGATGAAATTTTCAGTTATGAAATACACAAAAAAATGTAATTATGAGAAAATTTCAGTTATGGAATATAAAAGAAGAGTAATTAACTAATTAACGTGTAATTAACTGAAGAGTACATCTATCTCTTATATATAAGCAGCCCAACATTTTAACTTATTAATGGAGAAGAAAAGTCTTGGTATAAAATTCTGTAACGGAAATCAAACGATAAACAATTGTGTATATCAAAAACTTTACTGCTACTAAGTATTATTTTACCCCTTCAACTTCACATCAGTTATAATTGAATAATTTTAACTGTTATATACCGATAAATAAGCACGTTCAAATCCTTTTCTTCACCATTGCCTCTTCTTTCATATCCACACCTCATAAATCCATATCCTTGAAAAACTATTTTTCTGATATATTTGGTATTGGGTTGCTTTCGAGTCCTTGCCCCGTTATATTAGCACCAATGTAGTATTACGAAATGCATGGGCATGGTAACTAAAACAGAATTATGTGTTCAATTGAGATTTCAAACAAGGATTTGGTGAGTTTCTTTTTGGTTTCTCATAAAATTTTACTATTTGCAACTGACCTATTCATTTTTATCTTTTTCTTTTCCTTGTGTAGTCTCTCCTCTCAATTTATGGAAGATTTGTTGGGTGTTAGGAGAAAGAAGCATACTTTTCGAAAATTTCTATTTTTTTCTTCTTGTGGTCTCTCTTCTCAATTTATAGAAGCGTTGATGGTGTAAATAGATGGTGCAAGTATTAGGAGAAAGAATTGGATTATTTGAAATTTTATAATAAAAATCTATACACATATATAAAAAAAGATGACTTGGCACCTCTCTTTGGCCAAGGATCTTATTTATCTTTTTTTCTCCTTTCTTGAGATTTTCTCTTATTTTAATAATACAAAAATTCATTTACTACCTAGGAAAATGAACTAATAAGGAAATAAATAAGGTTTGCAGATGAAATTCTCAGTTATGGAATACACAAAAAATATAATCACTACTCAATTATGAGAAAATTTTGCGATCTTCCATGGATTTGTCTTATATTTAATGCAGTTTCAGAAGTTTTAAATTTTATTTGAAAAATAAATGAATGATAGATCATGAAAAAAGGTAGCCCATTTAAGAAAAGTCATCAGTCACATTTTAATGTCCTCTTATTGGTAGTCATCGTTTATTCTAATTAATCTTTCTTTCGTTGGCCTAGGCAAACCTGCTGGACATTTATGCACATGACAGAGTTAGGAAACATATTACAGTATATGTAATGGTTTGTTTAAAGGTACTATTATTCTTTTTAAATTTATGTTAAAGTTAAACTGATTAATGTAATCATACAAATGCTTATATCTTCAAAGTTCAAAAATATAGCAATCTTTTATCATATGGAATTTCTACGCTGGATAAGACGATTATAGATCATGCGTATCAAATTCCTATGAATATTTGTCAAGGTAAGTTGCTTATACTATATTTAGCACTTTTGTTACGTCATCGTTCTTTACACTTTAACATTACATTTATCTTTTGTTACATATGCAGCTAAAAAATATGAAGTTTTCAGAGATGTAAAGTATACAAAAATCCCACATATGCTGATTGAGTATTTAAAAAATGAGTAAGTACAATGGAGAACCCAACTATATAAAAGGGCTGCGGATATATTTGTGTATGTACAAATTATATGGCATTGCATTTGCGGATTTTGAATTATATTGTTTCAAATAAATGGTTTTAAATGCCATTAATTTTTACATGTCAGCGTTAACACAATATGAAAAAGGTGCAAATTTATTTGTTTTGCATTTTATTTTCTTTTTTATTTCGCATATCTTCTTTGTTTTTGAAGTTCTTAAATAAACATATAAAATTATAATTATAATATTTTGATCGGATAATAGAGAACATAAAATCATCAAAGAGTAACGTCTAATTAATTAATTATAAAAATTTTAAAACTATTTAATCATATTTTAATTTTCATTAACGACCGTGCGTAGCGCGGGCAAATTAACTAGTTTAGATATAAATCGGTAGTTTTTATCTACAAAGAGGTCAATGAAACTTGGTAGTAGATTTAATTAGTTGTTTGACTTCAAATGTTATCCTCCAAAATTGAGTTTTGTCTAATCTTAGGAAAACTAGCTAAGAAAATGTAATACCCCAATATTTTAAATGAGATCATATGGGGTATTTAGTAAATAATTTAAGTTTTCTTTTCTTTTTTAAAAGAAGAAGGAGAAAATCAGCTAACTAAAAAAAAAAGAAAGAAAAAAGACAAGAATTTAAACCAAAGGGCCAAAGCCCATTGGCACATCTGCCAATAAAAGGTGAAAAGGGTTAGAAGCAAATTGCTTCGGAAGGAAACGAAGCAGAAAGCTTCGAAACAGCGTAAAAAAAACGAAAAGAAAAAGAGCAGAGGAAGAAAGAAGGAAAAGAGAAAAGGAGGAAGAAGTGGGTGCAGCGTATTGGAGCCATAACTATAACTGTTGAGGAATCTTAAGCACAAATTGTCTCTTACGGGTATTACTTGAACTTTTTCTTCTGGTGGATTTTAATTTCGATTCTCTTGATTGGAAGATTCTACAGAGTAATAGAAATTACACTAGTTCATTCACACAATTGAGAATTTTCTTCCTAAAGAACCAATAGAACTTTATGAAATTTGGAGTAATAAATTATATGAATAGGTTGGAGTTAATAAATTAGTAATTACTCATATGTGAGTAAATAGAAATCCACAAATTAAGATCCAAACATGAACCCCGATGATTGGGTATTCTAAATTAGCTATGAATTAGCCTAAACAAGGAAATTAACATGAGATTGATATTATGTAATTATAGATTGACTGAAGGAATTTGTACGAATTGCTCGAGGTGAAGCATTTGGTATTTCGGCACGAGTACAGTGAGTAGTAATCTTACCGCAATTTGTGTTTTCATAACTTGCATGATTTACACATGATTTTTAATATGAATATGTTACCGATTATTTTGAGTTGCATGTGGGACAAGTCTTTTACTCGATATGATACCGAAATAGTTATTTGAGATGAATACCGTGGTTTTAAATACTTTCGTTGTCACTAGATCTGTTTGACTGTTGCTTGAATTACTGTTATTGAAAGAAAATTATATGATTTGATAAGAACCGAAATGCCCTATATTGTTTTAGAATAGTTTCTACGAGTATATACGGATTACAGAGACAAGTATAAATGAGAGTAGACATTGAAGGATCCCGTAGCTAACGGCAGGTTCATTAGACCTGGTGCACCTTGTAATTACAGATTACTGTTATAGCCGTCGCTAGTGGGAAGGTAGAACTAGCATATCGTTACCGATTTCCCTCGAGTAGGGACTACCGTTATATATGACTTCTTGCAAAGAAGTCCACAGTTATACCGATTACATGATCCGTTCATTGAAACCTCCTAAAATGTGAATACTGATATTATACAGTGGTTACCGAGCTTATTACTGAATGGTAAATTTTATTTTACTACAAGAAAAGCGTGATGAGAATGAAAATTTATTTATTGTTTCTGAAAGGGCATTTTTACGTTATTTTCTCTTTGAAATACTAGCATGTTTCTGACTTGTCCCCAAATTAAAACGGTTGTGGTTAAGCGTTATTACTCAATGAGCTAGCGACTCATTCCCCGCTTATTTTTTTTTACAGAGACAACAGCTGATGCAGGCGAGGGTCTCGTTAATTAGAGCGTGCAGGTTAAGAATTCTTGGTGAGCCTCGCACTTGTTCGCGTGAGCAGAGATTTTATTTATTGTTATGGTCTTTTCATTGAACTCTTAGAGTCGCTCCATAGTCAATATTTTAGTGTCATGAGTATTTTTTTGTTATTATAGTCTTATGTTGAGTATTGTTCTCATTTATCAAAGTTGGAGATAAATTAGTATTTCTAGTGGTTAGTTGGTGATTTAGTTATGGTGGAGACTTGTATTGGTTAATTGACAAGTTGTCAATTGTTGAATTGCTATTAGGATGTTTGGTTGCTGATTTGAGACAGGGAAAAAATTTGGGATAGTCCAAAAATAGGGGAAACTCTGTCCGATTTTCTGTAAAATTACCGATGAGGCTTACTTGGGAGCACTTGCTCCTAAGCGCCGGTCACAACCCTAAATTGGGTCGTGACAAAGTTGGTATCAGAGCTTAGGCTTTAAGTCCCGAGACATGGAACAATGTTTAGTGGAGTCTTGTTCATGGGTATGTAGGCGCCCATACTTATGATCTCGAGGCTACCGAACATTTAGGAATGTTTTCCCTTCTTTCATTCTTTGATCGTGCGTTGAGATAACTTGAGATTGACTTTCGAATATTTCCTTCGCAGATGGCTAGGACACGCACACCCTCATCTGCTGGACGTGGTTTTACCCGGGGTGGCGGTCAAGTTGGGGTTCATTAAACTAGAAGACAGACTGCTCCTCAACCCCAAATTGGGAACATGGGTCAAAACCAAGTTGTTATGCCAGATCAAGTGCAAGGGCAGGGAGTTCAGAACGCTCCACCACCAGTGCCAACTGTTGTACCTACTGTTGCCTTACCTGCAGATGCAGTGGCAAGGTTATTGAATGTGTTAGAGGCATTGGTGCCTACTCAGGGCGGAAGTTCAGCTCCTCAGGATGCTTTACAGACACAAGCACCTACACAGACTCAGCCTTTCGGGAATAAGAAAGTATCCCTACATGAGTTCGTGAAATTGAAATCACCAAAATTCACAGGTTCCGATAGTTCAGCAGATCCTCAAGGTTTCTTGGATGGGACACTCAAGGCATTACGTGCTCTTGGATGTTCTAGTGAGAGAGTCGTAGAGCTCGCATCATACAAACTAGAGGATATGACCAACACATGGTATGAAACTGTATTGCTAGGAAGGCCAGCAGGAGCAGCACCACTGACATGGGACGAGTTCACTAAATTGTTCAAGAATCATTTTCTTCCAGACAGTCTGATGCAACAACATGCTAGAGACTCTGAGAGATTGGTTCAGACTCCTGATATGGATGTGTCAACATATAATACTAAGTTCTGTAAGCTGGCTATATATGCTCCTCACTTAGTGCCTACCGAAGAAGCTTGAGTTCAGAGGTTTGTTGATGGATTGGTTGGTTGTCTATACACTGCAGTAGCCCCACAGATGAAGACTTTATCCTACTCTGATGTAGTCGACCTTGCTAGAAAGATTGAAAACAAGGGACGTGAGGAGCGTGCAGCTAGTGATTTACGTAACAAGGCCAAGACAGGAGGGGCTTTCAGTGGTGGTTTTAGTGAAAATAGAAGAGCGGGAAATCAGGGACAACAACAACAACAGGGTTCTAAGACAGGGACACACATGTCTTCATAGTCCACATACAGACCACCTTACAGACAGGGTAATAGAGGACCATCATCTTCTGGACATCATAATTCTGGGCAGATATATGCCACTACTCCAGTCTGCCAGACTTGTGGTAGATCACATTTGGGCCAATGTCATGTTCTAACTGGAGAGTGCTTTCGGTGTGGCCAGTTGAGACATCACTTGAGGGATTGCCCTCAGCCTCCGAGAAATTTCAACCAGGCTTTTATTCAGTCAGTTGCACCGACTCAGACTACTCGTAATACTTCAGGTGCTACAGGTACAGGAAATAGAGGTCGAGGTGCTGAAGACCGTGCTAATGTGAATCAAGGACAAGGCAATGCTGGAAGAGGTTAGGCAAGAGTTTTTGCATTTACTAGACAGGATGCTCAGGCCTCGAATGCAGTTGTTACATGTATTCTTTCTGTCTATTCATTTGATGCACTCGCGTTGATTGATCTGGGATCTACCCACTCCTATGTGTCCTCGTACTTTGCCTTGAGATTTAGTAGACAACCTGAGCTATTGAATGATCTTTTTCTAGTTGCTACTCCTGTTGGAGAGTCTCTATTAGCTGAATACGTGTATCGTGCTTGTCAGATTCGGGTCGAGGGTAGAGATACCCTAGCTGACCTTATTTTACTTGATATGATTGACTTTGACATGCTGATGAGAATGGATTGGCTATCTTCTTGCTATGCTATAGTCGATTGTCATGCAAAGATAGTTAAGTTTGAGATACCAAATGAACCCAGTTTTATTCTAAGAGGGAGTCAGGTTCCAAAGACTTGCAAAATTGTATCTTTTATGAAGGCTCAACGACTTCTGAAGAAAGGTTGCTTGGGTCTCTTAGCTATTGTAAATGACACAAGAAAGGAAACAGTTAGTATAGAAAATTTACCCGTACTGAGAGAATTTTCTGATGTATTTCCTGAGGATTTACCAGGATTGCCTCCAGTATGAGAAATAGACTTCAATATTGATTTGCTACCTGACATAGAGCCCATATTGATACCCTCATATCGAATGGCACCAGCAGAGTTGAGAGAGCTAAAGCAACAATTACAAGATTTGTTAGATAAGGGTTTTATTAGACCTAGTGTATCACCATGGGGTGCACCAGTACTGTTCGTAAAGAAGAAAGACGGATCCATAGGAATGTGTATTGACTACAAGTAGTTGAACAAGATAACAATACACAATAAATATCCTTTGCCTCGTATAGATGACATGTTTGATCAGTTACAAGGATCTGTCCACTTTTCAAAGATTGACCTCTGTTCTGGTTATCATCAACTTAGAATCAAAGATGAAGATATTTTTAAGACTGCTTTTAGAACTCGATACGGGCACTATGAGTTTCTTGTGATGCCTTTTGGATTGACAAATGCTCCAGCTGCATTCATGGATTTAATGAATAAAGTGTTCAAGCCGTTTTTGGATAGCTTTGTAATAGTATTTATTGATGATATCCTGATATATTCTCGTAGCCAAGGAGAACACGAGAATCATCTCAGGACTGTGTTGCAGACATTGCGAGATCATCGGCTTTATGCTAAGTTCTCGAAGTGTGAATTTTGGCTAAACTCGGTGTCATTTCTGGGACATGTTGTATCTAAAGATGGAATTATGGTAGATCCTAAGAAGACCGAAGCTGTGCAGAAATGGCCCAGACCTACTTCTCCTATAGAGATTCACAGCTTTTTAGGCTTAGCAGGCTATTATAGGTGTTTTGTGCAGGATTTCTCCAGAATAGCATCGCTGCTGATCAAGCTAACATAGAAAAATGCAAAGTTTCAGTGGACGGAGGAATGTGAGCAAAGCTTTCAGAAACTCAAAACGTGTCTGACAACTGCACCAATATTAGCCTTACCATCAGGTTCTGGAGGATTTACAGTATTCTGTGACGCCTCAAGGGTGGGATTAGGATGTGTTCTCATGCAAAATGGTCGTGTTATAGCTTATGCTTCGAGACAATTAAAAAAGCACAAGAAAAACTATCCTACACATGATTTGGAGATGGCTGCAGTGGTATTTGCTCTAAAGATTTGGAGGCATTATCTATACGGCGAAACTTGTGAGATTTATACTGACCATAAAAGTCTGAAGTATATCTTTCAGTAGAGAGATCTAAATCTTCGGCAGCGTCGTTGGATGGAACTACTCAAAGACTATGATTGTTCTATTTTGTATCATCCTGGAAAAGCCAATGTGGTGGCTGATGCATTGAGTAGAAAATCTATAGGGAGTTTGGCACATATAGCCCCTGCAAGGAGACTTTTAGCTAAAGATATTCAGAGACTAGAAGATACAGGTATCAGATTTAGTGTCGGAAATTCAGAGGCATTGTTGGCTTGTTCTCAGGCTAAGTCTTCATTTGTTGAGCGCATTAAGGCCACCCAATATGAGGATGAACGATTATGTAAATACAGAGATGAGGTCCTAGCTGGTAAAATCAAGGATATGACTGTTGAAAGTGATGGTGTTCTTCGAATGTGTGAGAGGCTATGTGTAGCAGACGTAGGTGGGTTGAGACATGCTATTCTTAAAGAAGCTCACAACACTAAATACACCATACATCCTGGATCCACAAAAATGTACCATGACCTGAAGCAATTTTATTGGTGGGAAGGTATGAAGAAAGATGTTGCTAACTTTGTTTCTAGTTGTTTGACTTGTCAGCAGGTCAAGGCTGAGCATCAGCGACCCGCAGGATTACTACAACAAATTGAGATTCCAGAGTGGAAATGGGAAATAATTACTATGGATTTTGTCACCGGGCTACCACGAACCCTTAGAGGTTATGACTCGGTATGGGTGATTGTAGATCGACTGACGAAATCAACACACTTTTTGCCGATGAAGACTACATATGGTGGAGTCAGGTCTGCACAGATATTTATAAACAAAATTGTCCGACTTCACGGAGTTCCAATATCCATCATATCTGATAGAGGATCACAGTTCACTTCACGCTTTTGGAAATCTTTTCAAGAAGCATTGGGTACACGAGTAGATCTTAGTACTGCATTTCATCCACAGACAGACGGTCATTCTGAACGTACTATTCAGATCTTGGAGGATATGTTGAGAGCTTGCATTCTTGAGTTTGGAGGTAGTTGGGACACTTATCTACCATTAGCTGAATTTGCTTACAACAATAACTTCCAGTCCAGTATTCAAATGGCACCGTAAGAAGCATTGTATGGTAGAAGGTGTCGTTCTCCTATCGGATGGTTTGAAGCTAGTAAGACTAACTTATTGGGATCTGACCTAGTACAAGAAGCTATGGACAAGGTCCAGTTGATCAGACAGAGATTGCTTGCAGCTCAAAGTAGAAAAAAGTTTTATGCTGACAAGAGAAGAAGATATTTAGTGTTCACAATTGGAGGCAAAGTGTTCCTACGAGTCTCCCCTATGAAAGGTGTAATGCGGTTTCGGAAAAGAGGCAAGTTGAGCCCCAGGTTTATAGGACAGTATGAGATACTAGACCGAGTGGGAGCGGTGACTTATCGTTTGGCACTTCCTCCCGAGTTATCCTTTATTCATCCAGTGTTTCATGTCTCAATGCTAAGAAAATGTATATCAGACTCATCTCAGGTGATTGAAGCACCGACAATACCGCTCGATGAAAAGATGTCTTACGAGGAGGAGCCGATGGCAATTGTTGATAGGCAAGTAAGAAAGCTACGATCAAAAGAAATTGTGTTCGTTAAAGTTCTATGGAGAAATCATACCGTTGAAGAAGCTACTTGGGAGGTAGAAAAAGATATGCAAGCGAAATATCCCCATTTGTTTCAGTCTAGAGGTACATACTTGAGTTAAATTCGGGGACCGAATTTCATAAGGTGGGGATAGTGTAATACCCCAATATTTTAAATGACGTAATATGGGATATTTAGTATATAATTTAAGTTTTCTTTTAAAAAAAAGAAAGAAAGAGAAAATCAGCTAACAAAAAAAAAGATAAGAATTTAAACCAAAGGGCCAAAGCCCATTGGTACATCTGCCAATAAAAGGTGAAAAGGGTTAGAAGCAAATTGCTTCTGAAGGAAACGAAGCAGAAAGCTTCGAAACAGCGTAAAAACGAAAAGAAAAAGAGTAGAGGAAGAAAGACGGAAAAGAGAAAAGGAGGAAGAAGTGGGTGCAGCGTATTGGAGCCATAGCTATAACTGTTGAGGAATCTTAAGCACAAATTGTCTCTTACGGGTATTACTTGTACTTTTTCTTCTGGTGGATTTTATTTTCGATTCTCTTGATTGCAAGATTCTACAGAGTAATAGAAATTACACTGGTTCATTCACACAATTGAGAATTTTCTTCTTAAAGAACCAAAAAAACTTTATGAAATTTGGAGTAATAAATTATACGAATAGGATGGAGTTGATAAATTAGTAATTACTCATATGAGGGTAAATAGACATCCACAAATTAAGATCCAAACATGAATCCCGATGATTGGGTATTCTAAATTAGCTATGAATTAGCCTAAACAAGGAAATTAACATGAGATTGATATTATGTAATTATAGATTGATTGGAGGAATTTGTACGAATTGCTCGAGGTGAAGCATTTGGTGTTTCGACACGAGTACAGTGAGTAGTAATCTTACCGCAATTTGTGTTTTCATAAATTGCATGATTTACACATGATTTTTAATATGAATATGTTACCGATTATTTTGAGTTGCATGTGGGACAAGTCTTTTACTCGATATGATACCGAAATAGTTATTTGAGATGAATACTGTGGTTTTAAATACTTTCGTTGTCACTAGATCTATTTGATTGTTGCTTGAATTACTGTTATCGAAAGAAACTTATATGATTTGATAAGAACCACAATGCCCTATATTGTTCTAGAATAGTTTCTACGAGTATATACGGATTACAGAGACAAGTATAAATGGGAGTAGACATTGAAGGATCCCGTAGCTAACGGCGGGTTCGTTAGACCTGGTGCACCTTGTAATTATAGATTACTATTATAGCCCTCGCTAGTGGGAAGGTAGAACTAGCATACCGTTACCGATTTCCCTCGAGTAGGGACAACCGTTATATATGACTTCTTGCAAAGAAGTCCACAGTTATACCGATTACATGATCCGTTCATTGAAACCTCCTAAAATGTGAATACTGATATTATACAGTGGTTACCAAGCTTATTACTGAATGGTAAATTATATTTTACTACAAGAAAAGCGTGATGAGATTGAAAATTTATTTATTGTTTCTGAAAGGGCATTTTTACATTATTTTCTCTTTGAAATACTAGTATGTTTCTGACTTGTCCCCAAATTAAAACGCTTGTGGTTAAGCGTTATTACTCACTGAGCTAGCGACTCATTCCCCGCTAATTTTTTTTTACAGAGACAACAGCTGACGCAGGCGAGGATCTCGTTAATTAGAGCGCGCAGGTTGAGAATTCTTGGTGAGCCTCACACTTGTTCGCGTGGGCAGAGATTTTATTTATTGTTATGGTCTTTTTATTGAACTCTTAGAGTCGCTCCATAGTCATTATTTTAGTGTCATGAGTATTCTTTTGTTATTATAGTCTTATGTTGAGTATTGTTCTCATTTATCAAAGTTGGAGATAAATTAGTATTTCTAGTGGTTAGTTGGTGATTTAGTTATGGTGGAGACTTGTATTGGTTAATTGACAAATTGTCAATTGTTGAATTGCTATTAGAATGTTTGGTTGCTGATTTGAGATAGGGAAAAAATTTGGGATAGTCCAAAAACAGGGGAAATTCTGTCCGATTTTCTGTAAAATTACCGATGAGACTTACTTGGGAGCACTTGCTCCTAAGCGCCGGTCACAATTATAAATTGGGTTGTGACATCTAGCATATGGAAAGATACACAATTAAGGGATAAAAATACATTAATTTGGGAAGAATTGTTCTGATGAATAAGAACTTTTTCAAGACCGTTGACTAAACTCTACCAGAAAGAGGAAAAGAACAAGAAGAAGTTTGATGGTGCTACTCCATTTGCCAAGTTACAGTACAACATTTGTTGAAAGAGTTGAGATTAAGCCAAACCTCTATCTCTCAGAAAGTGAGTGAAAGGAAGCATAGTTCTAACTTATTCAGTAAAAAAAGAAGAAGTAAAACTCCCACAAGAAATAAATTAATAGTATTAGTTATGTCATTTTCATGTGATGCTTGGGAGGAGTCATTTCAATATTGACTATTTTTGGAAGAGCTTCGAGGAATTTTCGTGGTGAAAATTGAAAAGATCCTACATTTAAAATTCAAACTCATATATGTATGGGTCAAAATTAGATCAGAGAAATTCGGCACGCGGAGATATAAGGTCGAGGTCGGACAGTCATCAATAGCCGAGGTCAGACAGTCACCAATAGCCAAGGTCGGACAGTGATGAAATAGGTAGTTTGCTTTGGAATCCTCAAAGGGAATATTCTACTGAATATTCCCTCTAATTGTACTTTTTTAGGATTTTCTATGGATACCCCTTATAAATAGGAAGAGAGGACTTCCAAAAGGGTGGCTGACTCTCTCTCCCTCTCCCTCTCTCTAGAAAATATGTAAACATACATCTTTAAAGAAATTAGAGGATCTGTGATCCCAAACCTTCATCAGATTCAAAAAGGGTCTTAAGGTTCTTGTATCTGTTATCACTCGTCTTTATCAAATGAAAAAGGATCTGCTCCACTCAAGATTTGGTGAATCTTTTCCTTTATTTACATTTTATTGCCATTTAATATTACTTAATACATCTTTCTTTAGGCTATTAAATCTGGCCATAATCACGGCCAATATTTATACTCGGTTATGTTTTTCTATTCATATTATTCATCTCGGATCTAGAGTTAATTATCTTTAACTAGGATTTACCACTTCATCTTTGATTGATTTGTTCAAAAAGGTCTTAACATCTTTTGAGTTAAATAATTTTGCACAGTCTGTGGGGATTTTCTAGTTAAAATTTTAGTTTCCTCTAAATCTAAAATTCAATTCTAGTTCAACTCTCTGTTCAATGGTGTTTTGTCATCTGAATTCTGTCGCGAAAAATTAGATTCCATCCAATTCTCGCTGGTAAATCCCTCATAATTCCGCCGAATTCCATCTGCCTTTAATCGCCATGAATCCAAAATAATATGACTATTCTGGATATGGAGCATCTTAAAGGAAGCCAAGCGAATTTGATACATACGCGGACATAGAAGTAAATGAAACGAAGCCTAACAACACATATTTCTATTATTTAATTAATGCTCTCCACTTCCCACCTTTTTCTCTTAAAGTGCACTCAAAAGGAATGTGTGTTGTCGGCCTCTAGGTCCAATAAATATGTTTGCTCTCCAAAGCTGTTTGGAAAGCCTTGGGAGTTCCTGAAAATGAATTAGGCAAGTTGATTATAACTTGGTCAAATGCATATAATCTAGAACTTGCTGTTGTAAAATTGTAGTTCAATTTATTTTATTTACAAAAGCATTTCTATATGTGTTTGCTGACGTAAGAAGGAATACAACAATTGATGTCTTCTTTGCAAAGATTTGTTTATTCCTTCTTTATAGTGGCCCAACATTATACTTGGCAGCTAATTTACCACGGTTGAGAGGTGTGGTTCTGCACAGTGGCGTCCTTTCAGGCCTTCGTGTGCTTTGCCATGCCAACTTCACTTTTTTGCTTTAACATTTACAAGCATTTTTTAGGAATGCTAATAGAGAGAGCTTTGGTGACATTCTCTATCTATAGCTTTAGTTTGACTGAAACTAGCTCTCAAGTATGGAGCACGGCAAATCATCCTCCGATATGACTCACAACTCATCGTCAACCAAGTCACAAGGACTTTCCAAATAAAAGAACAAAGGCTACGAAAATATAAGGCAGGAATTCATAAGCTACTGTTCGATTTTGATGAGTATCAACTCAAACGGATACCCCTAACACAAAACATCGAAACAGACGTCCTTGCCAAATTGGTAGCGGCCACTGAAAGCATAACCGGAGAAGAGAAAGTGATCAAAATGAGGTAACAAATGCTTTTATTTTGTTTTAACTGACTATTTCTCCAAGTGGAATAAAAGTAGGGGCAGTCACCCGAGAAACGCGTCATATTCTCCAGCACAAGCAAAATTAAGCAAATTGGGACTCCCCCAGGAAATGCATCATATTCTCCAATGCAAGAAAAATTAAGCCAACTGGGACTCCCCCAGGAAATGCATCATATTCCCAAGCGCAAGCAAAATTAAGCAAATTGGGACTCCCCCAGAGAACACCCTTTAAGGCCAAGGGCCTCCAAAAAAAAAGAAGAGGTCGATCCGTATGGCCAAGAGCCATTGCCAAAAAAGAGGAGGTTGACCCCGTACAGCCAAGGGCCATCGCCAAAAATGAGGAGGTCAACCCCCACGGCCAAGAGCCATCGCCAAAAAAGAGGTGGTCGACCCCGTACGGCCAAGGGCCATCGCCAAAAAAGAGGAAGTTAACCCCCATGGCCAAGAGCCATCGCCAAAAAATGAAGAGGTCGACCCGTACGACCAAGAGCAATCACCAAAAAAGAGGTGGTCGACCCCGTACGGCCAAGAGCCATCGCCAAAAAGAGGAGGTCGACCCCGTACGACCAAGATCCATCGACAAAAAAAGAAAAGGTCGACCCCGTACGGCCAAGAGCCATCGCCAAAAAAGAAGAGGTCGATCCCTACGGCCAAGGGCCATCGCCATAAAAGAGGAGGTCGACCCCCACGACCAAAAGCCATCGCCAAAAAAAAGAAGAGTTCGACCCCGTACAGCCAAGAGCCATCACCAAAAAAGAAGAGGTCGACCTCGTTCGAACCACGACGAGTTAACATTTTGACAAACTCGAAATAACACCCCTATGGCCAAGGGCCATCGCCCAAAAGAAGAATTTGGCCTCGTCCGAATCAATATTCGGCCTCTTCCGAATCAACATTCGACCTCGTTCGAGCCGCTGTGAGCACGTGATTTTTGCCCTACATGAATTACTCCCATAATTTCAGAACAAAATAATTTCTTTTCATTATTTGCAATTTTGTGAATTTTGTGGCATTTTGTTAATTATTTGCATTTTTTGTCTGTGCATTTCGTTTGTTAATTAATGAAAAATACAAAATATGCTGCATTTGCATTTTGGATCTAATTTTTTGTATGTTTGAAATAATTAGTAATTTAGTGTTTTATAAAAATGGAAAAATTACAAAAATAGTTCATTTTTGCACTTTAATTTTAATTTTTCGAATTTTGTTAGCTTTCTTTAATGTGGTATTTAATTAGTTATAGTAATTATTTTTAGAGTTTAATTAGTCAATTTGATAGGATAATATCAGTTTTAATAATTAATTTAAGTTTTATTTCTAATTTTGAAAAGAAAATAAATTTGGAAATTGGAAAAGAAAAAGACTCAAAAACAAAGGGAACTTCGGATTTGGGCCATTAAATCTCCTTCAGCCCAATTGCCCCCCCAAATCTGTACAATTCCAGCCCAAACCCGCCTCTACCCGGTCCGGATCCCCCTTCAAGCGAAACGGTACCGTTTCGACCAGTGTCAATCTGAGCCGTTGATCCCCACTTGATCGAACGGCTCGGAACTAAATCCTGGAGAGTATATCTATGTCCGAACGCACCCCCCCTCAGTTCATCGTCCCAACACCCCCAACTTCAGAAACCTGCCCCCCAAACCGTAGTAGCCGCCCCAGAATTCCCCACCGTCTGGTGGCAGCACTGGTATCCAATCGCCACCGAATTAACACCATGAACTCCCTTCCACCTCCCCATCCCAAATCTCCAAACAGTTCCTCTCAAATCCCCCTCCATCGCCTCGAATCTCAGATCTGAGGTTAGCGCCTAAAACCCTAAAATTCCCAGATCCACCCAAAATCACACCATGAAACCCCTCATCTCCTTCCTGCCTTAAATACGTGTTTGTTTCATTTCAAAATGGTCCGTCAGTGGTAGAGCAGTGGTCCGGATAGCCAAGTCTCTCCCTGGGTTCCTTTCTGGCTTAGCAAGGTCAAGTGAACCCAAAACCATCATTAATCGTTTGTCTCTTGTTAAGGACAACCGATTAATGACCGTCAAAGGTTCACTTTCTTCTTCAAGGTTGTTCGAGTTCATGCAGTTCTTGCCGAAGCAGGTTTGGGATAATTTCCTTTGCATCGATTGGTTTCCTTTTGATCTCTTCTGTTTGTTTGCTTGGTTGTTTGTTTTTCCAGTTTTCGTCCTTCAGAATTTTTGTTCTTGCTTAATTGCATTATGTTCTGGTTGTAAGTTCGTTAGTTAGCTTGTTTGCTTAATTGTCAATGACAATTGGCTTCGTAAGGTTTGAGTTTAATTTGGTTTCAATTCATGAGATTTTCTTCTTTCCGCTGGGTTTCATTTCACATTTGTAAATTAATTTTGGAACTGAAGCATTGAGATTAGTGAAGTATGGTTCATCGTTCGCATTAATTCTTGTTTCAAGAATATTTTCTGAATTCATGTTTATATGTGAAGGGTATTCAAGCTAGTTTCTCATAATTTTAATAGTTGTTTTGAATTTCAATTTGTTTGAAAGTGTCAGCCCGTTTGTTTACTGTTATTGTGATTGTGAGCATTCAGAATTTAAAGGGTGTAAGTGAATAATGGGGAACTTTAGGGGGTAACTTTGGAGATTGTTTCAACTTGAAGAATCTTTAATAACTGATGGAAAGCTTCCTAAATGGACAGCTGCCCAAAATGGTTAGGGAAAACAGGCTGTAAATTGAAAATATCTGAAGGAAATGGATAGCTGTCCAAAAATCAGTTCTAAACAGATGCCCTATGAGGGTATTTTGGGAAAAATCTGACTGCCTTGCCTTGGAAGGCACACAGCAGACCCTCAGCCTTTAAAAGGAAGCCTTCTTCTCATTCAAGATAATTTTTTTTACACCTTAGAGAGACCAAAAAGGCTGAAAATACAGGAGAAATCAGAACAACTGGAAAAAACAAAAATCACTGTTCCATTGAAAGTTTTTCTGTAATTCTTGAGGCTCTCACTTCTGAAATGATCTCTAAACAATCTAGGGCTAAAATGGTTTGAGCTTGGTTGGTTTTCAAACGTTTGATTCAAATTTTGGCTGTTCTTTTTGATTGCTGGGTATTAGTGGTTATTTCTGCTGGTTTAAAGTTGGGTCTAAGGCTGGTTTCATTGGTCATTTTTGAGCTTACTACTGCTGTTGAGTTTGGGATTTTGTTCTGTTGTTGCTGCCTACTGATCTTTACTCCTTCTTGCTTTCCCCTTATTCCCAGGTACATGATCTTTGAGTTCTATCTAATGTGAGGCCTGATTCAAAGATGAAATGAAAATCTGGAAATTTGAGCATAGTGTCACCATTGTTTGCTCATAGATTTAGCTTTATTTTATTTTAATTGCCTTATTTTTGAATCATATAGTGCATTGTATTCTGCTGGTTGCTGATAGTATCCCTCTAAGAGCTGAATTTGTTTGTAATTGGTGGGTGACTCCATTTTCTATCAAATGTCTCATAGCTAAATGTTGGTTTTGGGCATGTTGAACTCCTATCCCTGAAACTGATCCTGGACTATCATATAAGCTTGATGAACAATTTGTTTAGTCAAATTAGTAGTTGTGCTATACCATCAATCATGCAAATCGAGTAATGTAGGCTGTATGAAAGCTTCTTTTGCTGTGTAATTTATTTGAACTGTCACGACATGCTTGATGTACTTAGACATCAAGAAGAATGTTTCGAATTCAGTTTTATAGTGTATTGGACAAGAAAATGTTTCAGCTCGTCACTTCAGGGTCTGAGACGTATATAGAACTACCTTGATTATCTGTAAACATGTTAAATATTTGTCAATTGTTCAAGTTCAGATTCACTTACTTAGCCGTCTCATGAGGTGTACTTTGTTGTTGAAATGGTTTAATCAGGTGTAAGGTCTCACGTAATTGCTTTTTGTTGAATTAGTTGAAGGGCTGATTTGTTTGAATGTGGTGGTCTGATGTCCAGCATCTCGGGTCTTGATTGGCCTTGCGTCAGTTTATTTTTTTTAAAAAAAATTCTACTTTGCCTTGTGGTTTGGATTTCAACCCATGTTGAGACAAAAAGGGGATGGCTTGTACGCATAGTTTTTTTGTGGGCTCATGATTAGAGCCCATTTGCTCCTCTTTAATCCTGAACGGACGCGCCACTTAAGTAATTGGGCATGTCTTATTTGGGCTCTCTTATTGATTGAATGAGTGTCATTTTGGTGACAACCTTGTAGTCGAACGAGCTCGGATTAAGTCACTCATTCGATTGTAAGAGTTCAAATTCCATTAGTGCTTAATTAATTGGATTCCGACAAATAGATTTGAGACAAGCCATAGTTAGACACTTAGTAACAAATGGCTCTTGTGTTGATTTCACAATGTAGATGTAAATAACAAATATTCGTGGAGAAACCCTTAGGGCCATTTAAAATACAATTGTGATTGTGTACACGTTCGCGTGACATGATTACAATTCTAAAAACCAATTCGGAGTATGCGTTCGCACAACTTCGAACAAACCTTCTTAATAATAAAAATGGGTTCTCGTAGGTTATTAATTAAATTAGCTCATATAGTTCGAGGTGCGCCGTCTACCATTTAATCATGCAAAATGACAAATATTCGTAGTTTGCTTTAGACACGCGCGACTTTGGCCAAACCTTTCTCTCTCTTTTTTTAATAATAAAGTGTTATTAATTGTGGACACATTCGCGTGAAATAATTTTTTTGACGCGCCAAACAAATGGGTACACGTACGCGTGACCCGTTTCGAGATAATTTTCATAATTAAAAAGCGGTAAAGGATAAATGCTCATAGGGTCTAAAGTCAGTAATTAAACAATTTTAATAAGCCAAGTATGATCAAAGCGACCGTGCTAGAACTAAAGAACTCGGGAATGCCTAACACCTTCTCCCGGGATAACATAATTCCTTACCCGGATTTCTGGTTCGCGGACTGTTAAACATAGTCAATCTTTTCCTCGACTCGAGATTAAACCGGTGACTTGGGACACCATAAATCTCCGAAGTGGCGACTCTGATTTTTAAATAAATAAACAATCCCATTTCGATTGTCCTTTAATTGAAAAAATTTCCTTATATTTATACTCTTTGCAGGGTGTTGTAAAAAGGAGGTGTGACAGCTCTGACGACTCTGCTGGGGATCGAACCCAGAACCTCTGGTTCAGGGTTCAAGAATTCGAGCTTATTAATGCGATTGTTGTTTGGCTTTATTGTTGATAATACTGTATTTTGCAGACTTAATGCTAATTGTCATTTACCGCTTTGATATTGTTTGAATTGTATATAACTGTCTTCTTACGCCACCCCTCTGAGTCTTCTGGAAATGGTGCACATGTTCGCGTGGCCTGCTTTTTCTGTATAAATTATACCAAATAGAACGAGGCTGGGCAAGCGACAAGGCCGGGTAGACTTCAGTGCTCCCGGACGTCGCCCCCTCCTCGGCCCCAGTTGTCCGCTCAGGTACCCCAAGTCTAGACCAAAACCCCAGGATTTAAACCTAGAAAAACACAGCCCCATGCCGGATCCCTAGTAGGAACGTTTGTTTGCATCATGTGCATTTGACTTAGGGGACTCAACACAGGGGCTGGGTCCGTCTAGGATAGGTGTGCCCGAAATAACACACCATCCTGATGCATCCTATGTGCTATATGAACATTTATTTGTTTTGGCTTGCATGCTGACCGGCTAGGGAAAATAAAGCGAAAAAAAGAAGAGAGCAAAACCAAGAGTGATATAGGGAAGGAAATAAAACCCGGTTCTAAAACATCCCGGTATTTGAAAAACGTCCTGAAACTCTGTCCAAAAGTTTTCAAAAAAAAGGGGTGTTTATTTTTAAAAGAGTCAAACACTGTGTTCTTTCAAATGTGTCAAAATTGACCGACCTACGAAGGTCTGATTCTCACCGGATGTGGGATACGTAGGCAACCTACATAAGGTTCGGCCTTATTTTTTGAAAATAAGAGAAAAGAAAAACAAGAAAAGAGAGTCGGTGGTCAAATGAATGCAATCTTAATTTTGGTCAAAATAAGCCAATCCAGCTTCGGCTATGTCTTAAACCGTTCTTGCCAAGGTAGCCTCAGAGTATTTTTCAGTTGTCGAAAGGCTATTTTCGTAAAAGAATGGACAAGCTTGTGAGGGGTCATAAAATAATTCCCTCGGCCTCAAAATTCGCGTGAAATTGGGAAGGGGCCGCATTTGCGAAAACAGCCATTTGGCTAAAGTTGGCATACAGGGGAAGAGATTATGGTTATTTTCTTCTTTTATTTGTTCTTTTTCTTTTCTTCTTCGAAAAACTGTTTACAGAAGGGTCAACTCGAGTCAAACCCTAACCTTAATCCTTCACAGGAACAATGAGTACCATCCAAGAACTGCCAGAAGTGGTCAGGGAACAGGCTCGGCTACACTTGCGTATGTGGTGGAATGATCTAGACGAAGATGGTCAGAAATGGGTGAAAAAGCACTTGGGTGCTCTTATCGACATCTTTCAAATCAAACCACGGGAAGATCTGATCAAAGCTTTGGTAACGTTTTGGGATCCTGTCCACAATGTCCTTCGTTTCTCAGATTTCGAGATCACCCCTACTTTGGAGGAGATAGCCGGGTACATTGAATTCAGACAGGACTTGAGGAAGCAACAACTCATATTTCCAAGGGCTCCATCGGTGCACAAGTTCTTTGACCTCTTGAATATTAGTAAACAGACAAATAAGGAACGTGTGAGCAACGGGTGTTGTGCTTTCCATTTCTTATACTTCAGGTTCGGGCATTCCTCTGGTTTTGAAACGCATGAAAAGGGCCTGAGCAACAAACAAAGCAAGGGCCTTTGGCAAATTCATCGTCGGTTCGCATTTATTGTGGCATTCTTGGGGATCATGGTTTTTCCAAATGAGAAAGGAACGATGGACATTCATATGGCTAGAATTGCACAAATCCTCACTACCAAGGAAGATCATACACTTGCCCCGTTGGTGCTAGCAGATATCTATCGCGCATTGACTGTATGCAAAGCAGGGGCTCAGTTTTTTGAGGGTTGCAGTATCATTCTGCAAATATGGTTGATCGAGCATCTTCGCCATCATCCCAGATTCATGAGTTACGGTTCGAGCCCAAACAACTTCATCATTAGTTACGAGGAGAGGATAAAAGATTACAACACACCAGAAGGATTTGAAGCATGGGTTTCTCATTTGAAAGTTCTTGACGCAGGTCAGGTTGAGTGGACTATAGGATGGCTCCCGAGGACAGAAGCCATCTATATGACTGCTACCAAAGGATACCTGAGGATAATGGGTGTAAGGAGTATTCGGCCATATGCACCGCAGAGGGTCTTGAGGCAATTGGGGAGGTATCAGATTGTGCCTGAAGATGAAGATCTAAGCATCCAGGTCATAGAGTTGCATCCAGAAGCCACATTGCCTGAGGTTGTAGTTTAGCAGGATTGGAATAGCTGTCGGTATCTCAAAAACGACACCCAGGTACCAGACGTCGCCAAGGGGGAAGTAGATCCAAATTATGCTGCTTGGTTTGAGGAAATGTATTATGTAAACAACGAGCCAAAGCCCAAGAGGCTCGCCAAAAAGCCTCATGTTCAAGCCTTTGATGATAAAATTCAAGAGAGGTTAGCTTGGGGGGAGAAGGAGAAGGAATATAAGGCCATTATCCACGGTCTGCGAGAAGAATTGAGAAATGTCACCTTCAACAATGATTTGCAGGCACAAGAGGCCGAAGGTGAAAGGAGAAGATTGGTGCGAGAAAACGAGGCCCTCAGAGCTCAGGTTTGATAGTTGAAAATTGAAGCCGAGAACCCAGGCCAAAGCAGGAAAGATGAGAGGCTCATTTACAATCTCACTCAAAAGGTACGTGACTACGAAGATAACCTGCAGAAAGCTGAGTCTGAACTAGAAAAAGCACGGGCAAGGTTGGCCAAAAGCGCCGAAGGGCGTGAAGCTTTCGTTCAACAGATGAAAGAAAGATATGAAAGAGGGGTCACAGGTTGGGAAAAGGCAATCGGCAACCTCGAGGGTGAAATGGCTAAACAAGCCAAAACTTTTAAGGCTGAAAGAGAACATTGTTACGCCTTAATGACACAGCTAGAAAGGGACTTGCAACAACTCCAAGAGCAGAACCAGGTAGCCGAACGAACTTTTGAAGCCAGAACCGAACAAATTGGGTGTTTGTTGCAAGAGAATGGCGTTATAAGAGAGCGAGTCAAAAGGGTTGCCAACTATATCGCAATGAAGTGCAGTAGCTGTAAGGATATGACGAGATCCATGTTCTTCGCCACCATGATGATTTTTGTTCGCTGGGTAATGGAAGATCTCTACCACATTCAGGAGTATTTAGCAAGTCAGCCCGCAGAAAGGCCGAATGACGCCCCGCGGGTCCCAGGGACAGTTGAGGCATTGATGTATTCGTGATTTCTTGAGTCTGTGTTTTCTTTCCGTTAAAGTCTGCCAGTTGTTTTGGAGTCTGTATTTCTGTTATTAGAGCATGCGAGTTGTTTGTTTTTGAGTCTGTATCTCGAGTCTATTAGTTTCTTTCGAGTCTATTAATTTCAGTCTTTGTAATAGCGTTTTTATATGAAAATTGAAAATCCCAAATGTTTTTACTTTATTTTACACTTATCCACAAGAACTACGCTTGGTCTGATTCATGCGGGGTCATGATACGTAGGCAATCTCCATAGGATTCGACCGCAACAAAAAAAAGAGACATAATAGAGACCAGAATGAAAGGAAAGGAAAGAAAAGAAAAGAAAAGAAAAGGGGATGTTTGCAATTAAAAGAAAGAAAAGGACGGGATGACCATGCAACCGATCAAATACATAATAGAGACGGTTAACTATTTAGGTGCATTCATGCCCAATGTGCGGTTGCCAATCTGTTAAAGCCTAATCGCTAACAAGGTTGTTTGTTTGATGCATTAAGTCCAGGCAGGTGGTTAGTTGACTGGCATTCTGGCAACTCACTCCTACAACACCCGATCGAAAGACAAGCTAAATATGGTCGACCAGGAACCGAAAATCAGTATTGTCGATCCATCGAAAGAGATGGAAGAAATGAACGTTAATGCAATAAGGGAAGAAATGTATAAGCTGAAACAGCAGATGGCTGAAATGTACCAAGCTTGGGCGAAAGGGCATCCACCATCAGTTTATCTCGCCAATCCTGCTTATATCCCACCATCAGCCCAACCTCCGAAGCCTCCCACTGTGAATTCATCTCCAGCCTTCCCCCTCTACCAGCAATGTCAAGGCACCACTTCCCATACTTCTCAAGCTCCACCACCCAAACAAGTCCCGTACCCTCCCCCACCAATTACACCTGTTTTTGTCGCACCCCCACCTGCTACATTACACAGATCTTCCAGTGAACCCCTGTTTCAAACTCACGACAACCAGTACTATCCCCCTTAACCCACTTTCAAAGTTCCAGAACCATATCCTTACACTCCTCATCTTGATATCCCGACAAAGACCGAGAAACCGCCCAAAAATCCCGAGCATGAAGAAATGATCAGAAAGGTCAAAAGCTTAGAGCAATCGTTCCGAGATATGAAGGGGTTGGGAGGCCAAGTGAGTGTGGCCTATAAGGATTTGTGTCTGTTCCCAGATGTTCAGTTTCCAGCAGGGTTCAAAATGCCTAAGTTTGATCTGTACGATGGGCATGGCGACCCGGTAGCACACTTAAGAGGATTCTGTAGCAAGATGAGAGGGGCAGGTGGAAGAGACGAATTGTTGATGGTATATTTCAGCCAAAGTTTGAGTGGGTCGACGCTAGAATGGTACACCAGACAAGATCATAGCAGGTGGTACACATGAGACGATTTGGCCCAAGCCTTCGCCTGTCATTTTCAGTATAATCTCGAAATCATCCCAGATCGTCTGTCATTGACGAAGATTTAGAAGAAGCCCGGTAAGAGTTTCCGAGAATATGGGTTCCGTTGGAGAGAGCAGGCAGCGAGGGTTGACCCCCGATGAAAGAAAGCGAGATGGTTGATTATTTCTTGCAGGCTTTGGAGCCCACTTATTTTGGTCATTTGGTGTCAGCAGTGGGCAAGTCCTTTAATGAAGTTGTGAAAATGGGAGGCATGGTTGAGGAGGGACTCAAGTCCAATAAGATTAGGAGTTATTCAGCAATCAAAGCAACCACTCAGGCCATTCAAAACGGTACTGGGGGTGTGCTCGGAAAGAAGAAGAAAGAGGATATTGCAACGATCGAGTCGGCGGCTTGGGGTGGATCCATGAACCTTCCACCATTCTACAACCAGCCTCGACCCTATCCCCAAACATACCCCCACACTCCATATAGCCCACCACAACACTACTACCCACCGCCAGATCCCCATTTTTCTGTCTATCACGCACAAACCTATACCCAACCTCCCGCTCACACGCAATAGCGTGCACCAGCTCCTCAAAGTCCCTACCAAACTCCACAAAATACCCATCCACCCCCAAAAGCCTACAAAACCCCCCTGGAACAGGTTTTCGACCCAATCAAGCCTTTAAGAATTAAAGGGTGCAGAAGTAGAAGACTTTCACTCCATTGGGAGAATCATATACCAGCCTATTCCACAAATTGAGACAGTTGGGCATGTTGAATCCGATTGAGGCTAAAATGCTGAATCCCCTTCCCAGAAATCTTGATCGCTTGGTAAATTGTGAGTGTTGTTCAGGGGCCCTGGGCCATGACACAGAGAAATGCTGGAAACTAAAAACAGCTATACAAGAGCTCATTGATACTCATCGGATCGAGGTTCAAGCCCCAGAAACACCAAACATCAACCAGAATCCGCTACCAGCTCACCATGAAACCCATATGAATGAGTTGATACACAAGGGAGATGGGGCTAAGAAACCCTCACAGACAGTGATGATGATCCGCTCTAGTGAAACCAATTCGAAGGAAAAGATAACTAGTGGAAAATCAGTGGTCCAGCGGAAAGAGGTAGACAACAAGCCAGCTGTGGTAGCCGAGAAAGGGTCATCAAGTACTGTTGCAATGAAACTAGAGAAAGCTAAAGTGGTGGTACTAGGGGTTACAAGTAAACCTGTCGTGGTCGTGAAGGTTGCTCGCACAGAGCCTGTTATTATAAAACCAGTAACTCAGCTTCCAGTGATCAGCAGCAAGACGGTCCCGTGGAATTATGAACGAGTGATAGTAACTTACCAGGGGAAAGAGGTGAGACCCATGGTTTGACTCGATCGGGGAGATGCTTTGCCCCCGAAGAGTTGAGAAAAGCTAAAACTTCCAAAGACAATCCAGTGTCGGTGAAGAAAGTTGTGTTCGAGGAAGAAGCAGAGGAATTTTTGAAAAAGATGAAAGTACAGGACTATTCCATTGTGGAGCAGTTGAGGAAAACACCGGCTCAAATCTCGCTCTTGTCATTACTGATTCATTCTGACGAGCACCGTCGAGCTTTGATAAAGATCTTGAATGAAGCCCACGTTCCTGACAAAATCTCAGTAAACTACTTGTAAAAGATATCTAACAAGATATTTGAGGTAAACCGAGTCACCTTTTCCGATGATGAGTTGCCCGTGGAGGGCACCGAGCACAATAGAGCCCTCTATCTGACGGTGAAATGCGAAGACTCCATGGTTACTCGGGTACTGGTGGACAACGGGTCTAGCGCGAACATCTGTCCTCTCACCACATTGAACAAGCTGCAAGTGGAGGATAAAAGAATTCAAAAGAACAGTATTTGCATTCGGGGATTCAACGGTGGAAGGAAGGATTCAGTCGGGGACATAGTGCTTGAACTCACAATAGGGCCAGTTGAATTTACTATGGAATTTTAGGTGCTCGATGTGGCTATTTCATACAATCTGTTGTTGGGACGACCCTGGATCTATGCTTCCAAAGCAGTCCCGTCTACTCTGTATCAAACGGTCAAGTTTGAATGGGATCGACAGGAAATTGTTGTACATGGCGAAGATAATTTGTGTGTGCCCAATGGTGCCATTGTGCTGTTCATAGAGGTTGACGATGGCAAGGGACCATGGGTTTATCAGGTTTCCGACACAGTATCGGTAGAGAAAATTTCGGAAGGAAAGTGCGTGCCAACTCCAAAGATGGCTACGGCATCAGTCATGGTAGCTGTCGAAATGTTGAAAAACGGTTTCGTACCGGGCAAGGGTTTGGGTACATCTCTACAAGGTATTGTGCAACCAGTCTCCCTTCCAAGGAATCTAGATACTTTTGGTCTGGGGTTTAACCCTATCGTTGCAGACATGAGAAGAGCTAGGAAAATGAAAAAGAAAGCATGGGCATTGCCAAAGCCAGTCCCGCGTTTGTTTAGGTCATTCGTCAGGCCGGGTGCCAGAAAACAACTGTTGTCAAGGATCCTTGGACCACTGATTGGAGCCGATGGAGATTTGGAGAAGGGGTTCGAAAGGTTATTCGCCGAGGTCAATATGGTTCAGGCTGGGGAAGGGTCCAGCAAAGCAGATGTGCAATTTGTGGGACCACGTGCAAAAGTCAACAACTGGGAAGCTACTCCTCTTCCTATCCGGAGGGAGTCTTGGTAGTGGGTTTTGATTTTCTTTTAGTTGTCTGGATTATTCTAGGGTCTGTAATTTAGATATTATGTTCCTTCCAGTTGGATGTGTTAAAACCCTGTTATCTTTATATTCAATGAAATGCAATTGTTCCTTTTCCTTCATTTCTTCTAATTCTATTTTTGTTTTCTTCTTTTGTACAGTTCATTTTATGCTGGTATCAATGACATGACATGCATGAGGAAGATGCTGAAAAGACGACATTCATCACCCCGTGGGGAACGTACTGCTATTGGGTCATGCCATTTGGCTTGAAAAATGCTGGAGCAACCTACATGAGGGCAATGACAACAATATTCCATGATATGATACACCAGGAAATTGAGGTGTACGTGGATGATGTGATCGTGAAGTCTAGGAAGCAGTCTGACCATGTCAGGTATCTGAAGAAGTTCTTCCGAAGGCTTCGCAGGTACAATCTCAAGCTTAATCCTGCAAAGTGTGCTTTTGGGGTGCCATTTGGAAAGTTGCTGGGGTTCGTAGTCAGCCGCCGGGGTATTGAATTGGACCCATCAAAAGTCAAGGCCATCCAGGAATTGCCACCTCCGAAGAACAAGACCGAGGTGATGAGTTTATTGGGGAGATTGAATTATATCAGCAGGTTCATCGCTCAGCTCACGACAACTTGTGAGCCCATCTTCAAGCTGTTAAAGAAAGACGCTGCGGTCAGGTGGATAGATGAATGGCAGGAGGCGTTTGATAGGATAAAAGGGGTATTTGTCAAATCCACCCGTGTTGGTCCCGCCAGAACCAGGGCGACCTTTGATTCTATCTTTGACGGTATTGGACAATTCATTCGGCTGTGTATTGGGTCAACATGATATCACTGGCAGGAAGGAGCAGGCCATATATTATCTCAGCAAGAAATTCACACCGTACGAGGTCAAGTACACTCAGCTCGAGAGGAGATGTTGCGCCCTAACCTGGGTGGCGCAGAAGCTGAAACATTATTTGTCATCTTACACTACCTATCTCATATTTCGCTTGGATCCATTGAAGTATATCTTTCAGAAGCCTATGCCTACAGGGAGGCTTGCAAAGTGGCAGATCCTACTCACAGAGTTTGACATTGTCTACGTGACCCGAACTGTAATGAAAGCACAGGCCTTGGCAGACCATTTGGCCGAGAACCCGGTTGATGAAGATTATGGACCTTTGAAAACTTATTTCCCTGATGAAGAGGTGATGCACATTGATGAGTTAGAACAAGTCGAGAAGCCTGGATGGAAACTTTTCTTTGATGTAGCCGCAAACATGAAGGGTGTGGGGATAAGAGCAGTACTTATTTCTGAAATAGGGCAGCACTACCCTATTACGGCTCAACTTCGTTTTTACTGTACCAACAACATGGCTGAGTACGAGGCATGTATTTTGGGGTTGAGGTTAGCTTTGGATATGGGTGTCCAGGAAGTCTTGGTCTTGGGTGACTCGGACCTCTTGGTGCACCAAATTCAGGGAGAATGGGAAACACGGGATTTGAAACTCATACCGTACAGACAGTGTTTGCATGATCTTTGTCAACGATTTTAGTCAATAGAGTTTAGGTATATCCCAAGAATACATAATGAAGTCGCTGTTGCTTTGGCCACTCTGGCGTCAATGTTACATCATCTAGATAAGGCTTATATGGACCCTTTGCAGATTCAGGTCCGTGATTAGCATGCTTACTGTAATATGGTAGAAGAAGAACTTGATGGGGAGCCATGGTTCCATGATATCAAAGAATACCTCCGGATGGGGGTATATCCGGTACATGCCACAGGTGATCAGAAAAGAACAATCAGAAAAGAACAATTCGACGATTGGCAAGCGGATTTTTCTTCAGCGGAGGGGTGTTATACAAAATAACTCCAGATCTTGGATTGTTAAGATGCATAGATGCAAGACAGGACACAATAATCATGACTGAGGTACACTCCGGAGTTTCTGGACCGCATATGAGTGGGTACGTTCTGGCAAAGAAGATTCTTCGAGTAGGTTATTACTGGCTCACTATGGAGCGAGATTGCATCAGTTTTGTGCGCAAGTGCCATCAATGCCAGGTACACGGAGATTTGATTCACTCCCCACCATCTGAATTGCATACAATGTCGGCACCATGGCCCTTTGTTGCCTGGGGCATGGATGTCATTGGGCCGATCGAGCCAGTAGCATCAAACGGGCACATGTTTATTCTGGTAGCCATTGATTATTTCACCAAGTGGTTTGAAGTGAAAACTTTCAAATCTGTGAGCAAGAAAGCATTGGTCTATTTTGTTCATTCAAATATCATCTGTCAGTTTGAGATTCCGAAGGTAATCATCACGGACAATGGTGCCAATCTTAACAGTCATCTGATAACAGAGACATGTCAGTAGTTTAAGATTATACATCACAATTCCACCCCATATCGCCCTAAGGCGAATGGAGTAGTCGAGGCAGCCAACAAGAATATAAAGAAGATACTTCGAAAAATGGTGGAAGGTTCTAGGCAGTGGCATGAAAAGATGTCGTTTGCATTGCTGGGTTATCGCACTACTGTCCGCACTTCAGTAGAGGCTACTCCTTATTTGTTGGTGTATGGCACGGAGGTAGTAATACCCGCAGAAATTGAAATCCCATCCATTCGAATTGTTGTTGAGGTAGAAATTGATGACGTTGAAGGGGTCAAAACCCGCTTGGAGCAGTTAAGTCTGATTGACGAAAAGAGATTGGCGGCAGTATGTCATGGACAATTGTACCAACAGAGAATGGCAAGAGCATATAACAAGAAGGTGCATCCACGTAAGTTCGAAGTAGGTTAACTAGTGTTGCGACATATCTTGCCTCGTCAGGATGAAGCAAAAGGAAAGTTCGCCCCAAACTGGCAAGGGCCATTTGTTTTAACTAGAGTGTTGTCCAATGGCGTGTTATATTTGACAGATGTAGAAGGGAAATGTGTAGAAATGGCGATCAATTCCGATGCAGTCAAAAGATACTATGTATGATTTCTTCCTTTGATTGTACTTATTTGTATTTGGCATATTTTGAAGATTGAAATGACGAAGGCATTTTGTTCTGCTATCTAAATACTTTATCCTTTGTTACCCCCTTTTGAGCCTTATTTATTCTCTTTCATACCCCTCTTACGGGATCAACGGCACAATTCAGAAATGCAAGTGCGAAGGATAAGCAAGTGAAAAGAAAAGAAAGAATGAACAAGAAAGGAAAAGGGAAAAGAAAAATAAAAAGAAAGAATAAAGAGAAAGAAAAGAAAAGAAAAAAAAAGAAGAAGAAGGAAAAAAAAGAGAGAAGAACAACAAGAGAAAAAGAAAGCAAAAAGAGAAAGAAAAGAAAGAGAAAAGAGAAAATCACAACAACAAAGTAATTCCTATGCCATGAACTACATTCGACCTGATTCCTTTTAAGGATACATAGGCAGCCTCACGGTTCGGTCTCATCAAAACAAAAATCCAAAAGTCCCCAAACAAGAAATTGAGGCAGAAGCTGTGGTTGTTGTCAGAAATCCGATTCCGAAAGTTGTAACTTTGAACCCATTTGAATTGTTTCGAGCCTTTGATATCCTTTCTTCTTAACCCTGTCCAAAAGACCACATTACGGTCCAAAGAAAGACCTTCTGATCAGTCTTTGAGAAATGCCAAGTCAAGCAGGTAAAGATAATTCATGTCAGGGGCAACACTCTGGTTCAAGCAGAAAAATAAAAATGAGAGAGTCTTGTTGGTGAAAACCTTCACAGGAACCTTAAGGCGATGGAAGTTGAGAGAAATAAAAATGAGAGAGTCTTATTAGTGAAAACCCTCGCTGTCACCTTAAGGCGACGGGAGTTGAAAAAAGTAAAAATGAGAGGGTCTTATCGGTGAAAACCCTCAAGGGAACCTTGAGGCGAAAGTGAGTTGAAAAATCAACAAGTGAGAAAGGTCTGTTGGTGGGAAAACTGTTTCAAGGCACCGCAGGATGAACAAGGCCAAGGTTTGGGTAAAGTTATCAAGTCATGGAAATTCTAGGGAAACAAAGTACGGCAACTGAAAGTTGATTGGTTGGGCAGATTGGGCCGATTAATCCGAAATGCATGTCATGATCATTAGTACCAGCTGTTCTACCTAGATAAGTTTCTTTTTCCTTCTCCTTCGGTAGCAGTCATCTGGTTTTGGATTCTTCTTATCCTTAACCCGCAAAGTCATTGAATTTCATTTTCTTTTGGGTATTTATCTAAAGATGTTTCAATGTTAGTCTTGTTCAAATCGAGTGAAAAGGATTTCAAAGTTCACTACCAACTTCCAAAATTGCAAAGCACGGAGTGGTCAAAGCATACTAAGGATGACACGATGTAAGAGGAGGGTACAAGGAATCACCGGAAGTCTCATCGATGGAAGGGACTGGTAATGCCATGGGGGATGCAAAGTTTCAGATAAAGGGGTCAGAGGTAAACAACAGCGGGAGTATAGAATGCTCGGCTCATCAAAAGTCATGGGGTTTGAAAGTCTGGTCAGAAAGTCAAAGCGGTTCAGGGCCAGTTCAGAGAAGCTAGTCAGAACAAGCATTGCAGCAGAAAGATCTTCAGCAAGAATGCCATCAGCTAACCACCACTTTAAATTTACAAAATTTTCTTTGATTGAAACAGGGGCAAAAAATTTGTTGGATTCGGAGAAACTCTCCGTGGATAAAGGCAGCCACCAAACAGGTTTGATTTTTGATTTTCAGGACCCCCCTGGAAAATGGGACCTAGTTTAAATGTTCAGAAATAGCATAATCTAGCATAAATGCATCCCAAAGGAATATAAGTTGCCTTAGAAGTATGCATGTTCAAGATAGGATTCAATTAGGAGTTTCCAGGACCCTCTTGAATAATGGGACTTAGTTTAAGAGTTCAATTAGATAACAACATTTAGCGTAAAGTCTGTTGTAGGGTAGTATAATTCAGCCATAAAAGTTGTCACTCTTAAGATGAAATTGGATTTTTTATTTTCAGGACCCTCCTGGATAATGGGGAGTAGTTTAAAGATCCTCTTAGATAGCAAGGTTTAGCAGAAGTCACACCTGTAGAAGATATAACTTAGGCTTTAAATTGACATTTAGTTAAGAGTTGTCAGGAGCCCCCTGAATAAGGGGACCTAACTTTCAAATCCTTAGTAATATTGGGTAATATGATTTAGTTTTACAATCACATCTGTCCCCAGCCACCAAACTAGGGCAAAAAATTTTCTTTGTTTTTGTCTGGTTTGTTGAAGTCAGGATCCCGTCTGGAGAGCAGGGAATACTTTCAAGCATAGCAGTCAGGATCCCGCCTGGAGAGCAAGGAATACTTTCAAGCGTAGCAGTCAGGAGCCCGCCTGGAGAACAAGGGAGTACAATTTAAAGTTTTAGTTTTCAAATTCTTTGCTTTGTTTATTTTGAAGTCAGGAGCCCGCCTGGAGAGCAGAGAATACATTTCAAGTTGAAGTCAGGAGCCCGCCTGGAAAGCAGGGAATACTTTTAAGTCAGCAATCAGGAGCCCGCCTGGAGAACAAGGGAGTACAATTTATGTTTGAGCTTTCAAATTCTTTGTTTTGTCTATGTTGAAGTCAGGAGCCCGCCTGGAGAGCAGGGAATACTTTCAAGTCAGCAGTCAGGAGACCGCCTGGAGAGCAGGGAATACATATTAAGTTCAGCAGTCAGGCACCCACCTTAAGAAGGGGAAAACATCTCAGTTTACAATTCAAGGTGGCAACAAACGGATGTCTCCGAAAGAATGAAGAACAACAAGGCAACAAGAAGCACAAGATCAAGTTTGAAGATATAGATAGGACTTTTGTAATCCATAGATCATAGCCTAGTATAGCTTCTTGTTTTATTTTGACATGGTGTAATAAGGAGGTTCAGCAAGCAGTAGCAGCAACAACAACAACAACAGTGAAATCACAACTTCATAGTAGTCCCAGCTACCAAACATTCCGGAATTACACTGACCTGATTCCTTTTTAGCCAAGGATATTTAGGCAACCTCAGAAGCAGGGTGCGGTCAACTCTTTCAAAAAATGCTTCCCACGGAGTATTCAAACGGGCAAAAATCGCTCGTATCCGCTCACCTTTCTTTGCACGAAAACTCTTCGTGTTTCCGAGCAAAGAGGGGCAGCTGTGAGCACGTAATTTTTTCCCTACATTAATTACTCTCACAATTTCAGAACAAAATAATTTCTTTTCATTATTTGCAATTTTGTGAATTTTGTGGCATTTTGTTAATTATTTGCATTTTTTGTCTGTGCATTTCGTTTGTTAATTAATGAAAAATACAAAATACGATGCATTTGCATTTAGGATTTAATTTTTTGCATGTTTGAAATAATTAGTAATTTAGTGTTTTATAAAAATGGAAAAATTACAAAAATAGTTCATTTTTGCACTTTAATTTTAATTTCTCGAATTTTGTTAGCTTTCTTTAATGTGGTATTTAATTATTTATGTTAATTATTTTTAGATTTTAATTAGTCAATTTGATAGGATAATATTAGTTTTAATAATTAATTTAGGTTTTATTTCTAATTTTGAAAAAAAAAAGAAATTTGGAAATTGAAAAAAAAAGACTCAAAAACAAAGGGAAATTCGGATTTGGGCCATTAAATCTCCTTCAGCCCAATTGCCCCCAGATCTGTACAATTCCATCCCAAACCCGCCTCTACCCGGTCCGGATCCCCTTTCAAGCGAAACGACGCCGTTTCGACCAATGTCAATCTGAGCCGTTGATCCCCACTTGATCGAACGACTCGGAACTACAGCCTGGGGAGTATGTATATGTCCGAGTGCACACCCCCCCTCAGTTTATCGTCCCAACACCCCCAACTTCAGAAACCTGCCCCCTAAACCCTAGTAGCCACCCAGAATTCCCCACCGTCCGATGGCGGCGCCGGCGTCCAATCGCCACCGAATTAACACTATGAACTCCCTTCCACCTTCCCATCCCAAATCTCCAAACAGTTCCTCTCAAATCCCCCTCTATCGCCTCGAATCTCAGATCTGAGGTTAGCGCCTGAAACCCTAAAATTCCCAGATCCACCCAAAATCACACCATGCAACCCCTCATCTCCTTCCTGCCTCAAATACGTGTTTGTTTCATTTCAAAATGGTCCGTCAGTGGTAGAGCAGAGGTCTGGATAGCCAAGTCTCTCCCTGGGTTCCTTTATGGCTTAGCAATGTCAAGTGAACCCAAAACCGTCATTAATCATTTGTCTCCTGTTAAGGACAACCGATTAATGACCGTTAAAGGTTCACTTTCTTCTTCAAGGTTTTTCGAGTTCATGCAGTTCTTGCCGAAACAGGTTTGGGATAATTTCCTTTGCATCGATTGGTTTCCTTTTGATCTCTTCTGTTTGTTTGCTTGGTTGTTTGTTTTTCCAGTTTTCATCCTTCAGAATTTTTGTTCTTGCTTAATTGCATTATGTTCTGGTTGTAAGTTTGTTAGTTAAATTGTTTGCTTAATTGTCAATGACAATCAGCTTCGTAAGGTTTGAGTTTAATTTGGTTTCAATTCATGAGATTTTCTTCTTTCCGTTGGGTTTCATTTCACATTTGTGAATTAATTTTGGAACTGAAGCATTGAGATTAGTGAAGTATGGTTCATCGTTCGCATTAATTCTTGTTTCAAGAACATTTTCTGAATTCATGTTTATGTGTGAAGGGTATTCAAGCTAGTTTCTCATAATTTCAATAGTTGTTTGAAAGTGTCAGCCCGTTTGTTTACTGTTATTGTGATTGTGAGCATTCAAAATTTAAAGGGTGTAAGTGAATAATGGGGAACTTTAGGGGGTAATTTTGGAGATTGTTTCAACTTGAAGAATCTTTAATAACTGATGGGAAGCTTCCTAAATGGACAGCTGCCCAAAATGGTTAGGGAAAACAGGCTGCAAATTGAAAATATCTGAAGGAAATGGACAGCTGTCCAAAAATCGGTTCTAAAATGATGCCCTATGAGGGTATTTTGGGAAAAATCTGACTGCCTTGCCTTGGAAGGCACACAACAGACCCTCAACCTTTAAAATGAAACCTTCTTCTCATTCAAAATAGTTTTTTTTACACCTTAGAGAGAACAAAAAGGCTGAAAATACAGGAGAAGTCAGAACAACTGGAAAAAACAAAAATCACTGTTCCATTGAAAGTTTTTCTGTAATTCTTGAGGCTCTCACTTCTGAAATGATCTGTGAACAATCGAGGGCTAAAATGGTTTGAGCTTGGTTGGTTTTCAAAAGTTTGGTTCAAATTTTGGCTGTTCTTTTTGATTGCTGGGTATCAGTGGTTATTTCTGCTGGTTTAAAGTTGGGTCTAAGGCTGGTTTCATTGGTCATTTTTGAGCTTACTACTGCTGCTGAGTTTGGAATTTTTTTCTGTTGCTGCTGCCTACTGATCTTTACTCCTTCTTGCTTTCCCCTTATTACATGGTACATGATCTCTGAGTTCTATCTAATGTTAGGCCTGATTCAAAGATGAAATGAAAATCTGGAAATTTGAGCATAATGTCACCATTGTTTGCTCATAGATTTAGCTTTATTTTGTTTTAATTGCCTTATTTTGGAATCATATAGTGCATTGTATTCTGCTGGTTGCAGATAGTATCCCTCTGAGAGCTGAATTTGTTTGTAATTGGTGGGTGACTCCATTTTTTATCAAATGTCTCATAACTAAATGTTGGTTTTGGGCATGTTGAACTCCTATCCCTGAATCTGATCCTGGACTATCATAGAAGCTTGATGAACAATATGTTTAGTCAAATCAGTAGTTGTGCTTTACCATCAATCATGCAAATCGAGTAATGTAGGCTGTACGAAAGCTTCTTTTGCTGCGTAATTTATTTGAACTGTCACGGCAGGCTTGATGTACTTAGACATCAAGAAAAATGTTTCGAATTCAGTTTTATAGTGTATTGGACAAGAAAATGTTTCGGCTCGTCACTTCAGGGTCTGAGACGTATATAGAACTACCTTGATTATCTGTAAACATGTTAAATATGAGTCAATTGTTCAAGTTCAGATTCACTTACTTAGTAGTCTCATGAGGTGTACTTTGTTGTTGAAATGGTTTAATCAGGTGTAAGGTCCCGCGTAATTGCTTTTTGTTGAATTAGCTGAAGGGTTGATTTGTTTGAATGTGATGGTCTGATGTCCAGGATCTCGGGTCTTGATTGGCCTTGCGTCAGTTTATTTTTTTAAAAAAAAAATCTACTTTGCCTTGTGGTTTGGATTTCGAACCCATGTTGAGACAAAAGGGGGATGGCTTGTACTCACAGTTTTTTTGTGGGCTCATGATTAGAGCCCATTTGCTCCTCTTTAATCCTGAACGGACGCACCACTTAAGTAATTGGGCCTGTCTTATTTGGGCTCTCTTATTGATTGAATAAGTGTCATTTTGGTGACAGCCTTGTAGTCGAACGAGCTCGGATCAAGTCACTCATTCGATAGTAAGGGTTCAAATTCCATTAGTGCTTAATTAACTGGATTCTGCCAAATAGATTTGAGACAAGCCATAGTCAGACACTTAGTAACAAATGGATCTTGTGTTGATTTCACAATGTAGATGTAAATAACAAATATTCGTGGAGAAACCCTTAGGGCCATTTAAAATACAATTGTGATTGTGTACACATTCGCGTGACATGATTACAATTCTAAAAACCAATTCGGAGTATGCGTTCGCGCAACTTCGAACAAACCTTCTTCATAATAAAAATTGGTTCTCATAGGTTATTAATTAAATTAGCTCATATAGTCCGAGGTGCGTCGTCTGCCATTTAATCATGCAAAATGACAAATGTTTGTAGTTTGCTTTAGACACGCGCGACTTTGGCAAAACCTTTCCCTATTTTTTTAATAATAAAATGTTATTAATTGTGGACACGTTCGCGTGACATGATTTTTTTCACGCGCCAAACAAATGGGTACACGTACGCGTGACCCGTTTCGAGATAATTTTCTTAATTAAAAAGCGGTAAAGGATAAATGCTCATAGGGTCTAAAGTCAGTAATTAAACAATTTTAATAAGCCAAGATGATCAAAGCGACCGTTCTAGAACCACGGAACTCGGGAATGCCTAACACCTTCTCCCGGATTAACAGAATTCCTTACCCAGATTTCTGGTTTGCGGACTGTTAAACAAAGTCAATCTTTTCCTCGACTCGGGATTAAACCGGTGACTTGGGACACCATAATCCCGTTTCGATTGTCCTTTAATTGGAAAAACTCCCTTATATTTATACCCTTTGCGGGTGTAGTAAAAATGAGGTGTGACATCCACGACGAGTTAACATTTCGACAAGCTCGAAATAACACCCCTACGGCCAAGGGCCATCGCCAAAAAGAAGAATTCGGCCCTGTCCGAATCAACCTTCGGCCTCGTCCGAATCAACCTTTGGTCTCGTCCGAATCAAACTTTGGCCTCGTCCGAATCAACATTCGACCTCGTTAACATTTCGACAAGCTCGAAATAACACCCTACAGCCAAGGGCCATCACCAAAAAGAAGCATTTGGCCTCGTCCGAATCAGCATTCGGCCTCGTCCGAATCAACCTTAATCAACATACGGCCTCGTCCGTATCAACCTTCGGTCTCATCCGAATCAATATTTGACCTCGTCCGAATCAAAATTCGACCTTGTCCGATTCAAAATTCGACCTCGTTAGAACCACGATGGGTTAACATTTCGACAAGCTGGAAATAACATCCCTACGGCCAAGGGCCATCACCAAAAAGAAGAATTCGGCCTCGTTTGAATCAACATTCGGCCTCGTCCGAATCAACTTTCGGCCTCGTTTGAATCAACCTTCGGCCTCGTCCGAATCAACATTCGGACTCATCCGAATCAACCTTTGGCCTCGATCGAATCAACCTTCGGCCTCATCCGAATCAACCTTAATCAACATTCGGCCTCGTCCGAATCAACCTTCGGTCTCGTCCGAATCAACCTTCGTCCTCGTCCGCAACCTTCGGCCTAGTCCGAATCAACCTTCGACCTCGTCCGAATTCACATTCGGCGACCTTGACCGAATTCACATTCGACCTACTCGCTCATCCAGATCCGAGAACACGAATGACCTCCTTCGATGCCGCCATCCCGGCCGTGATGACCTTCTCTAACTCTACCATCTTCTCGATCGACTTATCACACTAGTCATTGGCCCTGATCGAACTCTGCTAAAGTTCAGCCCGCGGGGATACCACTTTGACCTAAAGATCGGCACCCTCAGCAGCGATCCACACTAGTTGACCTCCCCATCTGATTTTCTCGAACTACGATTAATGAAGTCCGCTCACCGAGCTTGACCACGAGACGACCTCAATAAGCGGGGAGACTAACTGTATGGGTCAAAATTAGATTAGAGAAATTCGGCACGCGGAGATATAAGGTCGAGGTCAGACAATCCTCAATTAGGTCGAGGTCAGACAGTCATCAATAGCCGAGGTCGGACAGGCCGAGGTCAGACAGTCATCAATAAGGCCGAGGTCGGACAATGATGAAATAGGTAGTTTGCTTTGGAATCCTCAAAGGGAATATTCTACTGAATATTCCCTCTAATTGTACTTTTTTAGGATTTTCTATGGATACCCCTTATAAATAGGAAGAGATGACTTCCAAATAGGTGGCTGGCTCTCTCTCCCTCTCCCTCTCCCTCTCTCTAGAAAATATGTAAACATACCTCTTTAAAGAAATTAGAGGATCTGTGATCCCAAACCTTCATTAGATCCAAAAAGGGTCTTAAGGTTCTTGTATCTGTTATCATTCGTCTTTATCAAATGAAAGAGGATCTGCTCCACTCAATATTTGGTGAATCTTTTCCTTTATTTATATTTTATTTCCATTTAATGTTACTTAATGCATCTTTCTTTATGCTATTAAATCTTTCCATAATCACGACCAATATTTATACTCGGTTATGTTTTTCTATTCATATTATTCATCTCGGATCTAGAGTTAATTATCTTTAACTAGGATTTACCTCTTCATCTTTGATTGATTTGTTCAAAAAGGTCTTAACATCTTTTGAGTCAAACAATTTGGCACCGTCTGTGGAGCTTTTCTATTTAAAATTTTAGTTTTCTCTAAATCTAAAATTCAATTCTAGTTCCACTCTCTGTTCAATGGTGTTTTGGCATCTGAATTCTGCCGCAAAAAATTAGATTCCGTCCAATTCTCGCTGGTAAATCCCTCATAATTCCGATGAATTCCATCTGCCTTTAATCGCCATGAATCCAAAATAATATGACTATTCTAGATATGGAGCATCTTAAGGGAAGCCAAGCTAATTTGATACATACGCGGGCATAGAAGTAAATGAAACGAAGCCTAACAACGCACATTTCTATCATTTAATTAATGCTCTCCACTTCCCACCTTTTTCTCTTAAAGTGCACTCAAAAGGAATGTGTGTTGTCGGCCTCTAGGTCCAATAAATATGTTTGCTCTCCAAAGCTATTTGGAAAGCCTTGGGAGTTCCTGAAAATGAATTAGGCAAGTTGATTATAACTTGGTCAAATGCATAGAATCTAGAACTTGCTGTTGTAAAATTGTAGTTCAATTTATTTTATTTACAAAAGCATTTCTATATGTGTTTGCTGACGTAAGAAGGAATACAACAATTGATGTCTTCCTTGCAAAGATTTGTTTATTCCTTCTTTACAGTGGCCCAACATTATACTTGGCAGCTAAATTACCATGGTTGAGAGGTGTGGTTCTGCACAGTGGCGTCCTTTCAGGCCTTCGTGTGCTTTGCCATGCCAACTTCACTTTTTTGCTTTAACATTTACAAGCATTTTTGAGGAATGCTAAGAGAGAGAGCTTTGGCGACATTCTCTATCTATAGCTTTAGTTTGACTGAAACTAGTTCTCAAGTATGGAGCACGGCGAATCATCCTCTGATATAACTCACAAATCACCGTCAACCAAGTCACAAGGACTTTCCAAATAAAAGAACAAAGGCTACGAAAATATCAGGCAGGAATTCATAAGCTACTTTCCGAGTTTGACGAGTATCAACTCAACCGGATACCTCGAGCACAAAACATCGAAATAGACGGCCTAGCCAAATTGGTAGCGGCCACTGAAAGCATAACCGGAGAAGAGAACGTGATCAAACTGAGGTAACGAATGCTTTTATTTTGTTTTAACTGACTATTTCTCCAAGTGGAATAAAAGTAGGGGCAATCACCCGAGAAACGCGTCATATTCTCCAGCACAAGAAAAATTAAGCAAATTGGGACTCCCCCAGGAAATGCATCATATTATCCAATGCAAACAAAATTAAGCCAACTGGGACTCCCCCAGGAAATGCATCATATTCCCAAGCGCAAGCAAAATTAAGCAAATTGGGACTCCCCCAGGGAACACCCTTTAAGGCCAAGGGCCTCCAAAAAAAAGAAGAAAAGGTCGACCCGTACGGCTAAGAGCTATTGCCAAAAAAGAGGAGGTTGACCCCGTACGGCCAAGGGCCATCGCCAAAAAAGAGGAGGTCGACCCCCACGGCCAAGATCCATCACCAAAAAAGAGGACGTCGACCCCGTACGGCCAAGGGCCATCGCCAAAAAAGAGGAAGTCGGCCCCCATGGCCAAGAGCCATCGCCAAAAAAAGAAGAGGTCGACCCGTACGTCCAAGAGCCATCACCAAAAAAGAGGAGGTAAACCCCGTACGACCAAGAGCCATCGCCAAAAAGAAGAGGTCGACCCCATACGGCCAAGAGCCATCGCCAAAAAAAGAAGAGGTCGACCCCGTACGGCTAAGAGCCATCACCAAAAAAGAAGAGGTCGATCCCTACGTCCAAGGGCCATCGCCAAAAAAGAGGAGGTCGACCCCACGGCTAAGAGCCATCGCCAAAAAAAGAAGAGTTCGACCCCGTACAGCCAAGAGCCATCACCAAAAAAGAAGAGGTCGACCTCGTTCGAACCACGACGGGTTAACATTTCGACAATCTCGAAATAACACCTCTATGGCCAAGGGCCATTGCCCAAAAGAAGAATTCGGCCTCGTCCAAATCAACATACTGCCTCGTCCGAATCAACATTCGACCTCGTTCGAGCCACGACGAGTTAACATTTCGACAAGCTCGTAATAACACCCCTACGGCCAAGGGCCATCGCCAAAAAGAAGAATTCGGCCCTGTCTGAATCAATATTCGGCCTCGTCCGAATCAATCTTCGGCCTCGTCTGAATCAACCTTTGGCCTTGTTTGAATTAGCCTTCGGCCTCGTTCGAATCAACATTCGACTTCTTTAACATTTCGACAAGCTTGAAATAACACCCTACAGCCAAGGGCCATCACCAAAAAGAAACATTCGGCCTCGTCCGAATCAGCCTTCGTCCTCGTCCGAATCAGCATTCGGCCTCGTCCGAATCAGCCTTCGGCCTCGTCCGAATCAGCCTTCGGCCTCGTCCGAATCAGCCTTCGGCCTCTTCTAAATCAGACTTCGGCCTCGTCCGAATCAACCTTAATCAACATTCGGCCTCGTCCGAATCAACCTCCGATCTCGTCCGAATCAATATTCGGCCTTGTTCGAATCAACATTCGGCCTTGTTTGAATCAACATTCGACCTAGTTCGAACCACGACGGGTTAAGATTTCGACAAGCTCGAAATAACACCCCTACGGCCAAGGGCCATCGCCAAAAAGAAGAATTCGGCCCTGTCCGAATCAACCTTCGGCCTCGTCCGAATCAACCTTTGGTCTCGTCCGAATCAAACTTTGGCCTCGTCCGAATCAACATTCGACCTCGTTAACATTTCGACAAGCTCGAAATAACACCCTACAGCCAAGGGCCATCACCAAAAAGAAGCATTTGGCCTCGTCCGAATCAGCATTCGGCCTCGTCCGAATCAACCTTAATCAACATACGGCCTCGTCCGTATCAACCTTCGGTCTCATCCGAATCAATATTTGACCTCGTCCGAATCAAAATTCGACCTTGTCCGATTCAAAATTCGACCTCGTTAGAACCACGATGGGTTAACATTTCGACAAGCTGGAAATAACATCCCTACGGCCAAGGGCCATCACCAAAAAGAAGAATTCGGCCTCGTTTGAATCAACATTCGGCCTCGTCCGAATCAACTTTCGGCCTCGTTTGAATCAACCTTCGGCCTCGTCCGAATCAACATTCGGCCTCATCCGAATCAACCTTTGGCCTCGATCGAATCAACCTTCGGCCTCATCCGAATCAACCTTAATCAACATTCGGCCTCGTCCGAATCAACCTTCGGTCTCGTCCGAATCAACCTTCGGCCTCGTCCGCAACCTTCGGCCTAGTCCGAATCAACCTTCGACCTCGTCCGAATTCACATTCGGCGACCTTGACCGAATTCACATTCGACCTACTCGCTCATCCAGATCCGAGAACACGAATGACCTCCTTCGATGCCGCCATCCCGGCCGTGATGACCTTCTCTAACTCTACCATCTTCTCGATCGACTTATCACACTAGTCATTGGCCCTGATCGAACTCTGCTAAAGTTCAGCCCGCGGGGATACCACTTTGACCTAAAGATCGGCACCCTCAGCAGCGATCCACACTAGTTGACCTCCCCATCTGATTTTCTCGAACTACGATTAATGAAGTCCGCTCACCGAGCTTGACCACGAGACGACCTCAATAAGCGGGGAGACTAACTGTATGGGTCAAAATTAGATTAGAGAAATTCGGCACGCGGAGATATAAGGTCGAGGTCAGACAATCCTCAATTAGGTCGAGGTCAGACAGTCATCAATAGCCGAGGTCGGACAGGCCGAGGTCAGACAGTCATCAATAAGGCCGAGGTCGGACAATGATGAAATAGGTAGTTTGCTTTGGAATCCTCAAAGGGAATATTCTACTGAATATTCCCTCTAATTGTACTTTTTTAGGATTTTCTATGGATACCCCTTATAAATAGGAAGAGATGACTTCCAAATAGGTGGCTGGCTCTCTCTCCCTCTCCCTCTCCCTCTCTCTAGAAAATATGTAAACATACCTCTTTAAAGAAATTAGAGGATCTGTGATCCCAAACCTTCATTAGATCCAAAAAGGGTCTTAAGGTTCTTGTATCTGTTATCATTCGTCTTTATCAAATGAAAGAGGATCTGCTCCACTCAATATTTGGTGAATCTTTTCCTTTATTTATATTTTATTTCCATTTAATGTTACTTAATGCATCTTTCTTTATGCTATTAAATCTTTCCATAATCACGACCAATATTTATACTCGGTTATGTTTTTCTATTCATATTATTCATCTCGGATCTAGAGTTAATTATCTTTAACTAGGATTTACCTCTTCATCTTTGATTGATTTGTTCAAAAAGGTCTTAACATCTTTTGAGTCAAACAATTTGGCACCGTCTGTGGAGCTTTTCTATTTAAAATTTTAGTTTTCTCTAAATCTAAAATTCAATTCTAGTTCCACTCTCTGTTCAATGGTGTTTTGGCATCTGAATTCTGCCGCAAAAAATTAGATTCCGTCCAATTCTCGCTGGTAAATCCCTCATAATTCCGATGAATTCCATCTGCCTTTAATCGCCATGAATCCAAAATAATATGACTATTCTAGATATGGAGCATCTTAAGGGAAGCCAAGCTAATTTGATACATACGCGGGCATAGAAGTAAATGAAACGAAGCCTAACAACGCACATTTCTATCATTTAATTAATGCTCTCCACTTCCCACCTTTTTCTCTTAAAGTGCACTCAAAAGGAATGTGTGTTGTCGGCCTCTAGGTCCAATAAATATGTTTGCTCTCCAAAGCTATTTGGAAAGCCTTGGGAGTTCCTGAAAATGAATTAGGCAAGTTGATTATAACTTGGTCAAATGCATAGAATCTAGAACTTGCTGTTGTAAAATTGTAGTTCAATTTATTTTATTTACAAAAGCATTTCTATATGTGTTTGCTGACGTAAGAAGGAATACAACAATTGATGTCTTCCTTGCAAAGATTTGTTTATTCCTTCTTTACAGTGGCCCAACATTATACTTGGCAGCTAAATTACCATGGTTGAGAGGTGTGGTTCTGCACAGTGGCGTCCTTTCAGGCCTTCGTGTGCTTTGCCATGCCAACTTCACTTTTTTGCTTTAACATTTACAAGCATTTTTGAGGAATGCTAAGAGAGAGAGCTTTGGCGACATTCTCTATCTATAGCTTTAGTTTGACTGAAACTAGTTCTCAAGTATGGAGCACGGCGAATCATCCTCTGATATAACTCACAAATCACTGTCAACCAAGTCACAAGGACTTTCCAAATAAAAGAACAAAGGCTACGAAAATATCAGGCAGGAATTCATAAGCTACTTTCCGAGTTTGACGAGTATCAACTCAACCGGATACCTCGAGCACAAAACATCGAAATAGACGGCCTAGCCAAATTGGTAGCGGCCACTGAAAGCATAACCGGAGAAGAGAACGTGATCAAACTGAGGTAACGAATGCTTTTATTTTGTTTTAACTGACTATTTCTCCAAGTGGAATAAAAGTAGGGGCAATCACCCGAGAAACGCGTCATATTCTCCAGCACAAGAAAAATTAAGCAAATTGGGACTCCCCCAGGAAATGCATCATATTATCCAATGCAAACAAAATTAAGCCAACTGGGACTCCCCCAGGAAATGCATCATATTCCCAAGCGCAAGCAAAATTAAGCAAATTGGGACTCCCCCAGGGAACACCCTTTAAGGCCAAGGGCCTCCAAAAAAAAGAAGAAAAGGTCGACCCGTACGGCTAAGAGCTATTGCCAAAAAAGAGGAGGTTGACCCCGTACGGCCAAGGGCCATCGCCAAAAAAGAGGAGGTCGACCCCCACGGCCAAGATCCATCACCAAAAAAGAGGACGTCGACCCCGTACGGCCAAGGGCCATCGCCAAAAAAGAGGAAGTCGGCCCCCATGGCCAAGAGCCATCGCCAAAAAAAGAAGAGGTCGACCCGTACGTCCAAGAGCCATCACCAAAAAAGAGGAGGTAAACCCCGTACGACCAAGAGCCATCGCCAAAAAGAAGAGGTCGACCCCATACGGCCAAGAGCCATCGCCAAAAAAAGAAGAGGTCGACCCCGTACGGCTAAGAGCCATCACCAAAAAAGAAGAGGTCGATCCCTACGTCCAAGGGCCATCGCCAAAAAAGAGGAGGTCGACCCCACGGCTAAGAGCCATCGCCAAAAAAAGAAGAGTTCGACCCCGTACAGCCAAGAGCCATCACCAAAAAAGAAGAGGTCGACCTCGTTCGAACCACGACGGGTTAACATTTCGACAATCTCGAAATAACACCTCTATGGCCAAGGGCCATTGCCCAAAAGAAGAATTCGGCCTCGTCCAAATCAACATACTGCCTCGTCCGAATCAACATTCGACCTCGTTCGAGCCACGACGAGTTAACATTTCGACAAGCTCGTAATAACACCCCTACGGCCAAGGGCCATCGCCAAAAAGAAGAATTCGGCCCTGTCTGAATCAATATTCGGCCTCGTCCGAATCAATCTTCGGCCTCGTCTGAATCAACCTTTGGCCTTGTTTGAATTAGCCTTCGGCCTCGTTCGAATCAACATTCGACTTCTTTAACATTTCGACAAGCTTGAAATAACACCCTACAGCCAAGGGCCATCACCAAAAAGAAACATTCGGCCTCGTCCGAATCAGCCTTCGTCCTCGTCCGAATCAGCATTCGGCCTCGTCCGAATCAGCCTTCGGCCTCGTCCGAATCAGCCTTCGGCCTCTTCTAAATCAGACTTCGGCCTCGTCCGAATCAACCTTAATCAACATTCGGCCTCGTCCGAATCAACCTCCGATCTCGTCCGAATCAATATTCGGCCTTGTTCGAATCAACATTCGGCCTTGTTTGAATCAACATTCGACCTAGTTCGAACCACGACGGGTTAAGATTTCGACAAGCTCGAAATAACATCCCTACGGCTAAGGGCCATCGCCAAAAAGAAGAATTTGTCCTCGTCCGAATCAACATTCGGCCTCGTCCGAATCAACCTTCGCCCTCGTACGAATCAACCTTTGGCCTCATCCGAATCAATCTTAATCAACATTCGGCCTCGTCCGAATCAACCTTCGCTCTCGTCCGAATCAATATTCGGCCTCGTCCAAATCAACCTTCGACCTCGTCCGAATTCACATTCGGCGATCTTGCTCGAATTCACATTCGGTCTACTCGCCCGTCCAGATCCGAGGACGCGAATGACCTCCTCCGATGCCGCCATCCCGGCCTCGACGGCCTTCTCCAAATCTACCGTCTTCTCGATTTACTCATCAATCTAGTCATTGGCCTTGATCGAACTCTGCTAAAGTTCAGCCCGCGGGGATACCACTTTGACCTAAAGATCGGCACCCTCAGCCGCGATCCATACTAGTCGGCCTCTCCATCTGAATTTCTCGAACTACGATTAATGAAGTCCGCTCACCGAGCTCGACCACGAGACGACCTCAATAAGCGGAGAGACTAACTGCATAGGTCAAAATTAGACTAGAGAAATTCGGCACGCGGAGATATAAGGTCGAGGTCAGACAGTCGTCAATTAGGCCGAGGTCAGACAGTCATCAATAGCCGAGGTCGGACAGACCTAGGTCGGACAGTCATCAATAAGGCCGAGGTCGGACATTGATGAAATAGCTAGTTTGCTTTGGAATCCTCAAAGGGAATATTCTACTGAATATTCAATCTAAGTGTACTTTTTTAGGATTTTCTATGGATACCCCTTATAAATAGGAAGAGAGGACTTCCAAAAAAGGGGCTGGCTCTCTGTCCCTCTCTCTCTCTCTAAAAAATATGTAAACATATCTCTTTAAATAAATTAGAGGATCTGTGATCCCAAACCTTCATCAGATCCAAAAAGGGTCTTAAGGTTCTTGTATCTGTTATCATTCGTCTTTATCAAATGAAAGAGGATCCGCTCCACTCATGATTTGGTGAATCTTTTCCTTTATTTATATTTTATTGTCATTTAATGTTACTTAATGCATCTTTTTTTATGCTATTAAATCTAGCCATAATCACGACCAATATTTATACTCGGTTATATTTTTCTATTCATATTATTCATCTCGGATCTAGAGTTAATTATCTTTAACTAGAATTTACCTCTTCATTTTTGATTGATTTGTTCAAAAAGGTCTTAACATCTTTTGAGTCAAACAATATATATGCTCATACATCTGTTTCATATTCATGTTCTGGAATATTGGCACTGGACTAACCTTTGTCAGCATCCACAATATTTCAGGCCCATGCACATATTGTTTGGAGGAAATATACATACATATTCTTTACATTGCATGCTATTGGATAAAAAGATTAATAATATTGAGAAAGCTTGTGGGTCCACAGATGGATCTGGCACAAGCGCAATAAACTAGCCGAACACCAAAGGGGCGCTATAGCCTTTCGACCTGGGGTTCAAATTCAAAACTTTCGATACGAAGTATATATTTATATGTAAAAATTTATCAAAATCTTAACATATATTATATTTAAACCCATAGTTTTAAACACTAAATAAATTTAATGCTAAAGATCTTAAAAGATGAACTCATTAAATATAAATCTTGGATCTGTCTTTATCCTATGATCTGTACACTTCTAACAAGGTTTTGAGTTCGAGTAATACGAATGAAAAAAATCTGCTATGGAATATTTTCTCCTTTGATGTACCTTACCGGAAACAAATTCGAATTAGTTGGCGCCCTAATATATATGAATATCGAATAAAAAAATGAAAGAAACAAATGAACAAGCCGACCCCACCATTACTGCCGAGTGCCGACGCGGTCGGCATCTACAACTAAGCCACCATGTGGCTTCACATATACTGTGTGATTATCTACACGTACTTCACTTATTTTTATACTGCTTAAAAGTTCCAACAATGAATCCACAACTTAGACGTTGTGAGTAATGAATTATAATAGTAAATTACTCCTCCATCGGACTACCGGACGGGGGCAAAGAAAGTATCATTCTAACTCACCTTCTGCTCTCTGCTCAAGTAGGGACACAAAGGCCGCGCAGGCGAACGAATAAAGAAACACCTCAGTTAAAGGACGAAAAACTACTGCAAAACAATTGTGATACCGCCCGTCGGTGATACCTCCAAGCCGAAAGGCGAGAGTCAGACAAGGAAACTACAATACGTGCACAGAACGAACCTAAGCGAAACAACAACGTTTCACATTCTCTGACGCTGCATCCTCTGTTGTGAGCAATATCAAACGGACTGGGACTCTCCCAGAAGATATCTGGCTCTCCAAAGACTGGGACTGACGACGGGCTATTATTTCGATAAGTTCGAAATAACACCCTTTAAGGCCAATGGCCTTCACCAAAAAGAGAAGAGTTCCACCTCGATCGAACGACGACAGGTTATTATTTCGATAAGTTCGAAATAACACCCTTTAAGGCCAAGGGCCTTCGCCAAAAAGAGAAGAGTTAGACCTCGATCGAACGACGACGACAGGTTACTATTTCGATAAGTTCGAAATAACACCCTTTAAGGCCAATGGCCTTCACCAAAAAGAGAAGAGTTCGACATCGATCAAACAACGACGTGTTACTATTTTGGTAAATTCGAAATAACAACCTTTAAGTCCAAGGGCCTTCACCAAAAAGAGAAGAGTTCAACCTCGATCAAACGACGACGGGTTACTATTTCGATAAATTCGAAATAACACCCTTTAAGGCCAAGGGCCTTCGCCAAAAAGAGAGGAGTTCACCTTTATCGAACGACGATAGCTTACTATTTTGATAAGTTCGAAATAACACCCTTTAAGGCCAAGGGCTTTCGCCAAAAAGAGAAGAGTTCGACCTCGATTGAAAGACGATGGGTTACTATTTTGATAAGTTCGAAATAACACCCTTTAAGGCCAAGAGCCTTTGCCAAAAAGAGAAGAGTTCGACCTCGATCGAACGACGACGGGTTAATATTTTGTTAAGTTCGAAATAACACCCTTTAAGGCTAAGGACCTTCGCCAAAAAGAGAAGAGTTTGATCTCGATCGAACGACGACAGGTTACTATTTTGATAAGTTCGAAATATCACCTTTTAAGGACAAGGGCCTTCGCCAAAAAGAGAAGAGTTTGACCTCAATCGAACGACGACGAGTTACTATTTTAATAAGTTCGAAATAACACCCTTTAAGGCCAAGGGCCTTCGCTAAAAAGAAAAGAGTTCGACCTCGATCGAACGACGATAGGTTACTATTTTTATAAGTTCGTAATAACACACTTTAAAGCCAAGGGCCTTCGCCAAAAAGAGAAGAGTTCGACCTCGATCAAACGACGACGGGTTACTATTTTGATAAGTTCGAAATAACATCTTTTAAGGCCAAGGGCCTTCGCCAAAAGGAGAAGAGTTCGACCTCGATCGAACGATGACAGTTTACTATTTCGATAAGTTCAAAATAACACTTTTTAAGGCCATAAGCCATCGCCAATGAGGAAGTGCAAAATATTCCCAAGGCCAAGAATCATCGAAAATTGCAAAAGATCGGGACTCGCCGTGCGGAAATCTATCTCGCACCGGAATCACGCGAAACGAAAACAAGAATAGAATACAAAGCAAATAACAGCGAAAAATTCTCCTTTATACAAAGTCTCTGTGAAAATGGTCGCGGATTACATGAGACCCAAGTCAACAGTCTAAAATAAAGAAAAAAATAAGGAACAACGACAATCGACTACGAATGAAAAATTGGGAAGAAAACAACCAACGAAAAACAAATCAACACCACTATCCCTTTACTCTGCGTCATCATCGCCACCCTCTCCACTGCCATCTTTGAGAAGTTCTTCTTCGGCATCTGCGCCCCCATTAGCTTTAGGCGTCGCTACATCATACCCGCAATTGACGCCAGCCTCCCGCGCTTCTTCATATGCAGCCTCAGTCACAGTACCCGCCTCCACAAGCTCTTATATATATCTTGCTGGGCTTCGGCGTAAACCTAAAGCTCGTACATATGGTGGGGAACGATGGTGGAGGAAGATTCAATCTGAGCCAATAGTCGCCCATTTTCTGCCTTTAGTGCTGCGACCCGATCTCCCAGAACTGATGCCTCTTGATCAATCTCGTTGATGCACTCCTCGAGCCTTGCCTCCATTAGGGTAGCCGTCGCTCTTTCCGACTCCTGTTCGGACTGGAAAACGCGGATGGTGTTCTCCAGGGCCGTTGCCCTCATCGAAGCTGCGGAACAAGTACTCTCGATGCTCTCCAACCCAGTGACCTTGTTCTCCAGCGCGGTCAATTTCCCCATCCATTCCACTCTCAACACCTCGACCTTGATCAAGTTCTGATCCATCTCCGACTGCATTGACCTCAATTTCTCCTGTAGATGCTCACATTCTGCACCAACTCCCTTGCCCAAATCGAGCTCCTCGTCCTTCATTCGAAGTTGCTTCTTAAGCAAACTCCTGCTGAGGATAGCTTGCATTAACTCCTGGTCCCTTTTCTCCAACTCCTCACCAAGAGCCCGATTACCGGGGTTTGTCTTCAGCCGCTCATGCATCTCACGACACTTGTTGCGGTAGCGACGGTATTTCTCCAATATCTTCAAGAAAATTTTGGCCCGAATGTTGGTCCTGCGAATGCTTTCCACTTCCACCATATACGTCTGAAAAATGTAAAGACGGGTTAGAATCGTATCATCAAGAAAAGTGAGGGAAAAACAAAAGTAAGAAAAACATACCCTTAAGCCCATAGTGGCCACCTCATCCATCAAATCAACATCAGGAATAGACCGAAGGGCCGCATTCTCGGCTACTTAGCATAACATGCTGAACTGCGGCACCAGATCCTCTGTGTCCCCCAAAAAGATTGGTATCCGAAGGGATCTCAAGAATACGAGCTGAGCCTCTCGCACGAACCACCGAGTAAGTAAGTCCCTCCTCAAACATCTTGACATCATCAGGGTCGAGGCCCGATTCGGATTCGTAATCGTCGACCACCACGCCTTTCCCTCTTTCAGTAGCCGAAGAGGAAGCACGACCAACTGCAGAGGATGAGGGTACGTTCGAAACTATAACGGTGACCCCAGAAGTCTGATCTTCCGCCACGACAGGTTGCCGACCACCGACAATGGTTGGAATCTCTGATTGAGCCGAGGCAACGGCTGGTTCCGTCCCTACAGGGGGAGCCACAACAACCCCCTCTCCAGATCTTGTCGTAGGAGAGTCGTCTAGATGAATCACTTTTGGGGGCGCAGTCTCAAACTCCACTCGCCGTCTCTTCGACGGCCCCTCCTCTTCCCCAGTAGACGAAGATTCACCTGTCGGGCGAGCAATGTGGGTCGGGACTTCGGCCTGAGAAGTGGCCCTCGCAGGAGTAACCAAGGCCGCAGACTCAACTGAAGCAGCCCTCGACGAAGGTCGGGCGATGGGTACCGCGACAGGGTGAGTAGATGAGGCCGGATAACGAAAATCTAATGAAGGATCCCTTGCTCTCTGCACTATCCCTAACATAGACAAACGACACATAAGAGCTAAGTAAAAAGAGAGGAAGAATAACAAACAGAAACGTCATCTCACCTATAAGAGGCCTGCGTCCGAACCTTTCATAAAAGGTCGACCATGTGCGAACCCTCACTGTATGGGGAAGGATGGCACTCACCCATAAGCGAATACCTTCGACAGGCGGAGGGGGCAATTTCTCAGCTGCAAAGACATGATAAAGTTTAGTACCATAACAGAAAATGATCAGGCATCTCACTGACTAAAAATACAAAAACTTACGAGCAAAGTTCCACTTCTCAGGGAATCCCGTTGGGTCCGCTGCAATTGATGTGCTCAGTTCGCACGTAAAAATAGTTCTCGTAGAAAAGATGGTTAGTCCTGTTGTCCATCTTCACCACCAGACTCTTCGCCCCCGAGGACGCATGTGAATCATCGTACCGCGAATAAGTTGAGGGGCGAAGATGCTGAGCATATGGCCCAAAGTGACGTCACGACCGGCGAGTTCCGCGAACTTAAGCAGCATAAGGAATAACTTGTACAAATACGCCGAAAGTTGGACGGGGCATACCTCATAAAAATGGCAAAAATTCACCACCAACAAAGGAAGAGGAAGTGTATACCCAATAAGAAAGGGGTAGGCGCAGAACATGGAGTACCCGGGGCGGTCGAAATGAACTATGTCGTTCCCCACCGCCGGCCGCATATCAACGTAATTGGGGATTCCCCACCTTTTTTTCAACTCTGCAATGTCACTTTCTCTCATAATGGAGTGGACAGGTTTCGGTTCCACCCCGACGCGAGTACTGAAGTCGGTCAACTCTCTCCCAGGGCGAGGCAGGATCTCAACCACCGATGGGACCTCCTTATCTTCCACCGCATCTACCCCTCCGGTGGCCTGAGCAGCACTTTCCGGTGCCGAAACTGTGGCAGGAAGATCGGTGCGAGAAGAATCACCAGCCATTTTGCCCAGATGAGGCGACAGAAAGGCAACAGAAAGAAAGGACGGAGATTTTCAGTTGATTAAGGGTAAACGAAAACTTGGAGGGTCAGAAAGAAGGTATATCTACCGAATTCTCTCGAGTAAAAGGTAAAGAAATGTGTCAATCGAATGATAAGCTCCCTCTATTTATAAGAGACACAAATCCCCCGAGCATGAAACCCAAAAGTCGCCAATCGAATTTGATAGGGTACGAAACGTTTCAGTTCCCTAGGAACGTGTGTCATAATGGCGGTAACCACGAAATAGCGCTTTGATACCAAACGACATTTCGATTCCGAAACCGCCGCAATGGTCCATGGGTATCGAAAGAACGCCGCCCCTCACCAAAAACCCAAGGAATGTAACTAAGGAATGAAAAGTCAGAAGTCAGATGTCGCTCGAATTCGTAGTAATCATGATCCGTCTGCCGAGCCCAACAGGAGACGACCCCGACAGACGGAGGGACTAACTGTATTGGTCAAAATCTGACCGTCACGACCGAACTAACCAACGTCCCGCCTAGGTAACTGGGTAGTGAAAGATAGCATAGCCCACTCTGCATCCCTTTCCCGACATCCATCGAGTCGGAAGAAGCAGCGCCTAAAGGGATGACCGAGACATATTAGAGGTAAGAGGGCGTCTGCCCCAGTAAAGGACAAGGGTGACTTGACTATATATTGTAAGGGAAAACCTTCGATTAAAGGGGCTGCTCCCTCCTTTCTCTTTCTGAAGCTCTCTTCTTGTATTCTTGATAGGAAAGAAGTAATTTATAGAAGAATATGTAAAGCTATCTCCCCATCGATCGATGGGAAACACAATATTGAATTTCAATAAGATCATTTCATTTCTTTTATCCTATATGCGATCCATACTACTAGCTCTTTGATCTGGAATTAATTATGTTTGACTAAGATTTACCCCTTCATCTTCTTTGATTGATTTGTTCAAAAAAGTTTCGATATCTTTTGAGTCAAACACAAACCACGGCTGACATAGAACAAGTGTGTTATATAAGTAATTACTATATCAGAAAAAAATAACACGTAATTTCTTTCGACATGTACTTTTTTCTTTCTTTATTTTTTTGGCAAGTAAAATATTTTTTATTTACCAAATAGAATTATGTACAACCATCGAAAAAATTGATAGTTGGACAGCAAGCTCCAACTCCAGCTACCACTCTACACTACAATCACCTCAACTAATCTCATATTGACAATCCTAGCTATAATGGATAGAAATTTAGCAGCTCCAGTCATTTTGCAATCCTCTGCTTCATTGCTATTATCAACATGTATTTCACTATGTCGACATCATCTTACTACGTACAAACTACATTTAAAAAAAATGATAAATGCGTGTTTTTTCTCATTGATGCCAATAATGTTTTTCAAATTTTTTTTCAAGTAAGGTTAGAGATCTTGTATCTTAGTGATTGATAAATGTGAAGTTTTAGTAAAGTTTTATTTTTAGAAAATACTAAACTTTTTTAGAGACAAATTATTTACTATTGTTATGTAACAGTAGTTCTGAATAAAGTGCAATACGCTTAACTGAGCATAACTAGTTTAATTATTATTGGAACATATGTAGTCAATTGATTGGTTAAAGCTATACCATTATTTCACACCTTTTGAAAGTGATCAATAATATTTAACTGAAACGAAAGTCTAATTGGCCAACTTAAATTAGTGTAAACAATACCTGGAAAAAGATGTTAGCGTGAGCATATATAAAAAGAAGTTTTGACTAGAATATATTTACATGTCTCTCTAACATTTGACACTGTACTATAGTACCAAATTAAATTTCATTTTTTTTCCGTTGAAAAAATGGCTCAAAACGATGAAGGAAGTAATAGCAAGGAACAAGATCGTTTGTTGCCTATAGCCAACGTTGGTCGAATAATGAAACAAACTTTACCCCCAAATGCAAAAATCTCAAAAGAAGCAAAAGAAACAATGCAAGAATGTGTATCTGAGTTTATCGGATTTGTGACCGGTGAAGCATCGGAGAAGTGCCGGAAAGAACGCCGGAAAACGGTGAACGGCGACGACGTTTGTTGGGCTTTGGGAACTTTAGGGTTTGATGATTATGGTGGTACAATGAAGAGGTATTTGCATAGATATAGAGAGAGTGAAAGTGAGAAAGTAAATCAAGAAAGAATTGACAATCATAGTGAAGAATTGGAAGAACGTCCAATAGGAGGATCTCAGCCAAGAAACTATAATCTCGATTAATTAGGAATAAAAATTAATTAATTATCTCATGTTTTTGTTTCTCTTGATTTTAAATCTCCTTTTTATAATTGTTTCTTCCATAATTTCTAATTACAAAGGTTTGTATTTTTTCGAATGGAATCATGTTGAATTAAAACATTCATCTCATAGTCAAGTTGATTGAATGATTTCTCTATAAAAATTAAATTTGACCTTTTTTTTGGGTATGGATTCACTTGATATTATACTGCAGGTTTGAATTAAGCACCTGCGGTACTATGAATTGAAGCAGACCAGGTAAGTAGAAACAGTAATAGATTAAAGCAGTATTAAGTACTCTCTCTTTTTTTTTTTTTTTTTTGGGGGTCTAGAATCTATCTGTTTCCATGAAAATTTGCAACTGTATGGTTACGTTTGATATGAAGAAAAATATTATCGAAAAACATTTTCAGCAAAATACTTTTTAGAAGATATTTTGTCACACTGTTCAACACTCTATAAAAGTTAGAAATTACTTCAATGAACTATTGGAGAAAAACATCAGGGGAGAAAGTCATTTTACCTCTTTTGACGGAAAATATTTTTCAAGAAAGTGTATTTTTTTGCTGTTTGGTTGTCAGAAAATGACTTGTTTTGTGAAAAAATTGTCGAAAAATGTTTTCCATGGCACCAAATAATACACCCTATGTACATAGGCTATATACTACTAATTTGGAAATATAAACAAGATTATATGGTTCATGCCATTAGCTAGAAGAGTTGATGAGTACTGATTGGTCTTTAATTTAGGCTAGCTTTCCCTTTCTTTAGGGTTTGTTTGGTTTGAAGTAGGAATTAGGAAAGGAAAAATGGAACAGAAGATGCTGAGCTAGAGCAAAATATACTACTATTATCTTATTCAGTGTTTCTATTCTCGTTCCTTTCATTCCAATCCTAATTAATCAAAACGTTAATTTCACCAATGAGTATATATACTGAAACAAACATCAAAGATTGGTCCAGAAATTTGAAAGGTCATTATCCAAAATTGCCTCAAGGAGTGGTTAAGTATAATCCTCCAAAAATTGATTTCATCTATACAAAATAGTTGAAGGAATTAAATGGACTTGGCTAACATTAGACTTAGATAATGATCATTGGAGATATAAAGCTTAATTTAGTCAATGAACTGTATGGACCCTTGTTAGTGACTCAGATACTAATCGGAGAATTCAAATATCAACATTTAGGGTAAGCTTTGAATGGATCCAAAGAAAAGAAAATAGAAGTTGATAGATGAGACTAATTACTTTGTTTTTAGTCTTCTTTCCTTTGATTTCTATTCCTTGTAGAAGTTATTAGACGAGGATATTTTTTTCTTTCTTTTTTTTCTAAACTTTTCCCAGATTGCATGGGAGTGTTGTATTAGCAAAAATAAGGAGTTTGTTGATACATCACGAGGGTAGAACACACCCTACAAAAAATGAGGCGTAGGCAATTATAAATAGATCGCCCTCTCTAAATAACAAAATGCAAAACTAGCTAATAAAAAAGTTGGCCTTGTCATATTTATTCCTTATGCAAGGAACCTAATCTTTGTCCAGCAAAAAGGGGTCTTTCGCCTGACTAGGCAGCTGATGGTTGGAATAGAAAAAAGCAGGCTGATGGTTGTTCACTGCCATTTTAGCCAAACAATCCGCTAATTGATTCGCCTCTCTATAGCAGTGACTAATCTGGATGTTGGAGGTGTTGATAGCTGATAATAGGTTAAATCTAGGTAATTTGGCGATTGTTTATGCTCCAACTTGATTATATTCCAATATCATAATATGGTTAATTGATGAAAAATAGGCTCTAATTGTGAATTGTATATATTGCAGGATGAAGAGCCTAGGTGATGCCTTAAACAGTTGTGATTGGAACCATTTTGGAGCAAGAAAGACCCCTCAGAGCTGAGTACGCTTGAAGACGAGGAACAAAAGTGATGAAACACAGAACTGGACATGCGCACCCAGGTGCGCGACCGCGCTACTTTTAGCGCGTCCATGACATAATCTCAGCCAATTAGCGCGGCCAGGTGCGCGGTCGTGCTAGTCCAAAATCCGGGAAGAGTTATTTAGGGGCAGAATTGGAAATCTGGAGGAAAACTCACTTAACCTATATAAAGTCAAGCTCGCCCAAGGAAGAAAGAGGAGGCTTTTCATAGTCTAGTGCAAGAAATAGAGAGACAAGAGGCAAGGAGGAGATTTGACCATCAAGTTCTTCTTTTCTTCTCTTGGTTTTTGCTATTTGGGATGAAATTGAATCTATTTGTGATGAACACTAGCATGAGTAGCTAAAATCCATTGTTCTAGGGTCATAGGTGAAACATGAATGTTGTTGTTTGAAGTTTAATTTGACAAAGTTGGTTTATCATATTGGGTTGTTTATTTAATTCTGCTTTTAATTATTTTGATGAGTAGCTAACAGTGAAATACTATCTACGAATCTTTAGTTGAACTCGAAAGTGGGAACTTAAGATTGCATATAGAATTAAATAGAGCAAGTTTTTGAACCCGGGCCTTGGGGAACGGATTAGCAATTGGGATAGACATATACCCAATTGCCTTGCTTGGTTGAAATTCAGGAATTGTAAATGCATTCTTGTTAATCTTAATTTCATAGACATATAGGCATTGAGTTAACTTGAATAGGCGAGTAAGAACTCGACAGATTCTTATGAGTAACATTAACCCTGTCAATCAACAATCCAGGCAAATCAATTAGTCATTTTAAGCAAAGCACATAACACGATTGTTAGCTAGCCTGTGGCCCTGGAATATCCTCTCCTACTGTTTGTTACTCGAAATTGTTCTGTGTTTGGTTAATTGTTCTAGTTAGATTATTGCTTGGTAGTAAAACAATCACATCTCTATTTTGTGAAAAAAACCTCTTGGATAGACAAATTAATTGAGTTTGAATTAGTCAACAGTTAATCATAAGTGTTCGTGGGAACGATACTCTACTCACTACTCTATTGTTTGACGATCACGTGCACTTGCGTGAGTGTTTTTGGTCGCAACAAGTTTTTGGCACCGTTGTCAGGGACTTAGAAATTAGCTACTTGACAGAGTTGAGTTTTTATTATTTATTTATTCAAGTTTTAATTTTCAGTTCACTTTGTTTGTGCCAATACACGTTTTCTTTTCTTGAATGCGAAGAAGTAGAAGCGCAAACAATCTCCTTCCTCTTGATCCCGAAATTGAACGAACACTTCACAGATTGAGGATGGAGGTGGACGCTAGAACTAGAATTGAAAGAAAGTTGGACATCGTAGTTCAACCACAGCCAATTGAGATGGCAGGTAATGAGGAACGCGCGGTGATCGAAGCCGTAAGGCCCAGTCTGGGTAATATGACTCAGGCTATTGTGAAGCCTGATATCACTGGACACTTTGAGCTAAAACAATACATGGTGCAACTGATCCAATCCATAGGGCTATTTGTGGGCTTACCTCATGAAGACCCGCAGAGGCACATTCAGAATTTCTTGGAAATTACGGTCACTTACAATTATCCGAACGTTTTCAAGGACTATGTCAGGCTGACACTTTTCCCATTTCACTGATCGGGGAAGCTAAGGAGTGGTTGAATAAGGAGCCAGCGAATTCAATTCGCACTTGGGATGATCTGGCAAGGAAATTCTTAATCAAGTTTTTCCCCACTAAGAAAACAAAGATATTGAGGAGTCAAATTCTTGGGTTTGAACAACGAGCTGGCGAGACACTTCATCAAGCATGGGAAAGGTACAAGAAGATGCTCAGAGACTGTCCTCATCATTGCCAGACGGACGAGGTATTAGGTCACATTTTTGTAGATGGGTTAGATGATGCTTCAAAGATGAATCTTGATTCAGCTTGTGGGGGTAGTTGCATAGCCAGACAGTACAGTGAAATCCAAATCTTGCTGAATAACTTCACTACTAATGATAATAACTGGCAAGGTGATGTTGATTCACGAAAGGCAGTTAAGCAAAAATAAGCTGGATTACTTGAGCTCGACGAAGTGTCAGCCATGAGAGCCGATATTGCAAAGCTGGCCAATCAGATGACTAGGATGACATTATATCGACCACATATAATGCAACATGTATAACAAATTACTATTTGCTGTGAACTCTGTGGTGACAGTCATATGAGTGATATGTGCCCCACAAATCTAGAATCCATCTATTATGTGGGGCAACAGAACAGAGGTCCACCAAATTAGCATGCACAATACGGGAATTCTTACAATCCAAATTGGAGGAATCATCCCAACTTCTCATGGGGTGGAAATCAGTAGAATCAGAATCAGCATAGACCCCAAGGGAGTTTCAATCAGCCTCAGAGACCACCCCAACAAATGAAAGAAAGTACCAATGATTTGCTAAAGAAGTTGTTAATTGACAATCAGCAACTCAGGACCGACTTCAGAAATTTTGAGAGGCAAATGGGGCAGTTAGCAACAAATCAAAACACTAGACCTGCAGGCGCTCTCCCTAGTGATACAAAAAAGAACCCTCAAGTGAAAGCAGTTACACTTAGAAACGGGAGGGAGCTAGAAGAAGTGCCAAAGAAAGAGAAAGACAAGCACATACCTGAGGGAGAGTTGATCCCTAAAGTGACTCACGAGCCAAAGAATGCTGCTGAAATTCCAGAGCTAGTGGAGGCCCCAAGGCCACCACCACCTTTCCCCCAGAGTTTACAGAAAAAGAATGATGATCGCTTGTTCACAAAATTTCTCTCTATGTTGAGCCAGGTTCAATTGAATATCCCACTTGTTGATGTGCTTCGTGAAATTCCAAAGTATGCTAAGTACATAAAAGATATAGTGACTCACAAGAGAAGAATAACTGAATTTGAGACAGTGGCACTTACTGAGGAGTGCACTTCAAGGGTCCAAAATAAGCTCCCTCAAAAGTTTAAGGATCCTGGCAGCTGCACGATTCCTATGCGCATTGGTAATATTAATGTGGGTCATGCTCTTTGCGATTTGGGGGCGAGCATAAATCTGATGCCCCTGTCTTTGTTCAAACAATTGGGCCCGAGAGCTCCAAGTCCCACTACTGTGATGTTGCCGCTGGCTGATAGATCGATAGCATACCCTGAAGGGGTGATTGAAGATGTGTTGCTGCAGATTGGGAAATTCATCTTCCCTGCTGATTTCATTATCCTCGACTATGAGGCTGATGAACTAGTTCCAATCATATTGTGGCGACCTCTCTTAGCTACTGGTGATGCAATTATCAAAGTGAGAGAGGGAAAGATGACTTTGAGGGTAGATGATGAGGAAGCAGTTTTTAATGTCTACAAAGCAATCCAACTTCCCCGCCACTATGAGGAGCTCTCAATGATATCTGTTGTTGAGGCTGATGAGCAGATTCATTATCCGAGTGTATATCTAGACGATTCTCGAGAGAAAACACTTTTGTTGCTTGATAGCCTGGGGGCTGATGAGGAGGTTTAGGAGATGATGCACATCCTAGATACATCTTGTGCGTACATGAAAGAGATACACCCATTTGAGCCTTTGAATAGGCCAGAGGGACCTCCTACAAAGCCGTCAATTGAGGAAGCCCCAAAATTGGAGCTTAAACCTCTTCCACCTCACCTGCAATATGCTTATTTGGGTGACTCTAACACTTTACCCGTTATTGTTTCTTCTGACTTGTCTAAATTGCAGGAAGAAAAGGTGTTGAGAGTGCTACGTGAGCACACGTGAGCACTTGGGTGGACGATGTCTGACATTAAGGGCATTAGCCCAGCCTTTTGCATGCACAAAATCCTCATGGAGGACGGACACAAGCCGATTGTAGAGCAACAACGCCGACTCAATCCAATTATGAAAGAGGTGGTAAGAAAAGAAGTGATTAAGTGGCTTGATGCATGTATTGTATTTCCTATCTCAGACAGCAAATGGGTAAGCCCAGTTCAATGTGTACCCAAGAAAGGGGGGATGGCTGTAGTAGTTAACGAGAATAATGATTTAATCCCTACAAGAACTGTCACCGGGTGGAGAATTTGCATTGATTATAGAAAATTGAACAATGCCAACCGGAAGGACCACTTTCCTCTCCCCTTTATTGACCAAATGCTTGATAGATTAGCTGGCCAGGAGTACTACTGCTTCTTAGATGGTTACTCGGGGTATAATCAGATTTCTATAGCCCTAGAGGACCAAGAGAAGACCACATTTACGTGTCCTTATAGCACGTATGCATTCAAGAGAATGCCCTTCGGTCTTTGTAATGCACCTACGACTTTTCAAAGGTGTATGATGGCCATTTCTACTAACATGGTTGAGAGGTTTGTGGAAGTATTCATGGATGATTTTTCTGTATTTGGATGTTTTTTTATAACTGCTTGATGAACCTTGATAAAGTACTTGCTAGGTGTGAAGAAACTAACTTGGTGCTAAACTGGGAAAAGTGCCATTTCATTGTACGTGAAGGTATAGTTTTGGGGCACAAGGTATCCAAAGATGGTTTGCAGGTGGACAAAGCAAAGGTGGAAGTGATTGAAAAATTGCCCCCACCGATATCTGTCAAAGGCATTCGCAGTTTCTTGGGCCATGCAGGTTTTTATCGTCGTTTCATTAAAGATTTCTCGAAACTTTCCTCTCCCTTGTGCAGGTTGCTTGAGAAGGATGTCGCCTTCAAATTTGATGCTGCCTGTCTGAAGGCATTTGAGGAGCTGAAGGGAAGGTTGGTGACTGCACCAATCATAATTGCTCCAGATTGGGAGCATCCATTTGAGTTGATGTGCGATGCGAGTGACTTGGCTATTGGAGCTGTTTTGGGGAAAAGGAGAAATAAAATCTTCCACTCCATCTACTATCCGAGCAAAACTCTGAATCCAGCTCAGATGAACTACACAGTCACTGAAAAAGAGTTGCTTGTCGTGGTGTGGGCGTTTAACAAGTTCAGGTCATATCTAGTGGAGACCAAAGTCATCGTCTACATAGATCATTCTGCTATCAAATATTTGAGAAGAAAGACGCCAAGCCGAGACTGATTCGGTGGGTCCTCCTCTTGAAAGAGTTTGACCTAGAGATCCGAGATCGCAAAGGAACAGAGAATCAAGTGGCTGATCACTTGTCCAGATTAGAAAATCGGAACCATGTAGCTGAAGGGGGTGCAATCAAAGAAACATTCCCTGATGAGCAGTTATTGGCAATCACCTTAAGCACAGCCCCGTGGTATGCAGATTATGTGAACTTTATTGCAAGCGGGGTGACACCACCAGAATTGACACCCGATAATAGAAGAAGGTTCCTGCATGATGTGAGGCTTTACATGAGAGATGAGCCATTCTTATACAGGCTATGTGCAGATCAGTTGGTGCGAAGATGTGTTCCTGAGGAGGACATGAATGGCATACTTCATAGCTGTCACGCCTCGCCATACAGAGATCATCATGGTAGAGACAGGACCGCCCAAAAAGTGCTACAATCAGGTTTCTATTGTCCAAATGTTTTTAGGGATGCACACGCCTTTGTTAAAATATGTGACAAGTTCCAAAGAACTGGAACGATCACAAAGAAGCACGAGATGCCGCTTCAAAACATTCTGGTAGTGGAGCTTTTTGATGTTTGGGGAATTGACTTCATGGGACCGTTTCCGTACTCCAATGGTCATAGGTACATCTTGGTGGCAGTCGATTATGTGTCTTCACATGCTTTGGAACTCCTAGAGTGTTGATTAGTGATGGAGGAACGCATTTCTGCAACAAACTGCTGAATAATGTTCTTGCAAAGTACGGAGTCAAGCACAAAGTTTCCACTGCCTATCACTCCCAGACGAGCGGTCAAGTGGAAGTGTCAAACAGAGAGGTAAAGCGGATTTTTGAGAAAACAGTGAGTGTAAATAGAAAAGATTGGGCAGGGAAGTTAGACGACGCATTGCGGGCATATCGAAATGCATACAAAACTCCCATAGGTACTTCTCCGTATAAGTTAGTTTATGGGAAGGCATATCACTTGCCCGTCGAACTTATTGGGCAATTAAAAAGCTGAATATGGATGGGGACTTGGCTGGCGAGAAGAGGTTGCTGCAACTCAACGAGCTTGATGAGTTTCGTTTACACGCATATGAAAATGCCAAATTGTGTAAAGAGAAGACTAAGAGGTGTCATGACAAGAACATCCAACATCAAGAGTTTGAGCCAGGGCAAGAAGTTCTTTTGTTCAATTCAAGGTTGAAGCTTTTCCCAGGAAAGCTTAAATCTCGTTGGTCAGGCCCTTTTGTTGTGGTAAGTGTGAAGCCTCATGGAGCTGTGGAGTTGCGGGATATGAGTTCAACTGGTACTTTCTTGGTGAATGGTCAATGGATAAAACATTACTGGGGTGGTGACTTTGCACGTCACAAGACCTCGATGGACTTGACGGATGCTTGAGAACGTGTTGAGTCGTGTCGCGACGTCAAATCAGGCGCTAGATGGGAGGCAACCTATTGAATTGTTGTAACCGTCGTGCCACGACGTTAAATAAGGCGCTAGTTAGGAGGCAACCCAATGATAGTGGTAGTGTTAATTTTGTGTTTTAGGAAGAGCTAACCAATGCAGTTGACAAAGGGCAGGTGCTAAGGCCATCGAACGGGGTAAGAACAGGTGAAAAGTTGAAGAAAAAAATCGCCCAGGTGCGCGCCCGCGCTACTGGACGTGCTACTAGGTGCTAAACTGCAAAGTTTCTGCCTTGGCCGCGCACCTAATCGTTCTACCGGACGACATCTGGGCGCGCTAGTAGCTCTTGGGTTCTGTATTGGACGCGCTAAATCTAGCGCGCTCGCGCATCTGGGCGCGCTAGTTCCGTAAAAAAAATCTGGCGTTTTCAAGTGTATTTTCAATTTTTCGTTTATTATTTTTTTATTTATTCTTTAGACTCAATTACCCCTTTCCCCCATCTAATAAATGCCCCCCTCCCGTACCTGAACCCCCCATTCAACAAAAGAAAACCCCTCCCTCATTCCAACTCAAACACAAACAAAACCTTCCTCCAAACACTCCCAAATCCCAAACCCACCCGTCCCCCATCTCACGACCCCCCCAGTTCACTGAGTTCGCTAGCATCTTCCCCATTCTCCTTCACCACAGGTATGAGCCCTAGTTTCTTTCTTCTTTTTTATTTTTCTCTCTATTTTTTCAGATTTTTTGGTTGTATTCTTATGCCTATGTTGTAGTAGTTGTACTTAGATTTTGTAGAGAAATTGGTGCAAGATGTTGTAGTGTTGGTGGATGATAAGTGTGGGGTGGAATCCCACTTGATATGTGATGTTGGTGAGTGTAAGTGGGTGATTCTTGTTCTAAAAAGTTTAAAAAGGGGTTGTGAAGGCCTAATGCCCACAAAGTGTTTGTGGAAAGATCCCAATGATCGTGATTATATAATTTGTGACCCCTTGTGCGTGTGAAGTCTGAGTAACCGCATTGAGTCACAAAATTTCTGTTGGGCTGTGCTAATGTGTCTCCATTTTGCAGGCATCATGACTCTATCTAGGTAACAACGTGCCACAGAGGCCTCATCGAGCAGCCAGGCTGGTTCATCTTGGTTACAAGGGGCTGCACCTGCACGCTCCTTTGATAGTTCCAAATTTGTTTTGGCCAATGCTCAGGCCCGCTTTGTGGAAAAGGCTCGTAAAATGCCAATTCCGGAAAGAGGTATTAACGTCAGAAAGATCCAGAGACACTGCCCTCACATGTATGAGGAGTTGGTGAGGCGGGGGTTGCACACATTCATCATTGAGCCCGGTGAGGGAAATGCAATGGTTGTGAGGGAATTTTATGCGAATATGGCGGAGCATGATAATGGAGTAGTCATGGTGCGCCGAAGGGTAGTGAATGCTTCTGTTAAGACGATACGGACGGCCTACCAGCTGCCTCCACCTCCGGTTGGTAATGATGACTTCTATGAATACGGTCGCAACCCAACGAACGAAAAATGGGCGCGATTCTTTGAGACAATTTGTGCACCCGGGAAAGAAGTGGTTTGGAGGGACTATGGGAAGAAGTTTCACTCCTCAGCGCTCACCTTTGAAGGGAAGTGCTGGCTGTACCTCATAAACAACCGCTTGATTCCGTCTTACAATACTACAGAGGTTAATGGGCCCCGCGCTGCGTTGATTTGGTGCTTTGTAAATGGTCACGACTTCGACGTGGCCAAAGTGATGCATGAAGAGATATTTGTCCGCAGCCAAGTCAAAAGGTATGGGTTCTTTTTCCCTTCTTTAGTTACTCAACTATGCAGGGATGCTCAGGTGGCCGAAAATCTAGCTGTGGATGGGTTGGTGAAAAGGGAAAGCCAATTCCGTACTGATAAGGTGACCACGGGCAAGGAGCCGGGAATAGTAGAGGAGGAGGCAAGAGGTGGCCGGTCTGCGAGTAGTAGCTCTGATTATTCTAATGATGGAGAGGATGCTGAGGAGAACATGGGGACAACACCGCAGGCTCAAGAGCAAAATATGGCAGCAGCAGGACCATCTGGGACGGCAACATCTTCAGGAGATGCCCGGGTGTCCCGTTTTACTGCTATGGAGGCGGAGATGGCTGGTTTGCGAACCTCCATGACTGATTTGGGCACTCGAGTAGACACGGTAGCTGACCGACAAGTGAAGTCGGAAAAGAAATTTATGGGCTGGCTGCGAGCTCTGGGTCGTGCGTGCCACGTCAACCCAGACACCGTCTCCGACCAGGAGTGAGCCTTCGGGGAAGTTCCTTTACCTCACTACTCTTTCAAATTTTAAGCCATGGGGACATGTCTTCATTTTTAAGTGTGGGGTGGGGATTCCTTCATTGTATGTATGTGATTGTATCAATTGCCTGTTGGTTTTGTTTTGTTTCATTTTGCTTTGATAATTTTGATGCTGTTAAGTAAGAATCGTTAGTTTAAAATAGATATATGGCTCGTCCCGACGATGGATCCCTGTCGACGGGGTTCTTGAGGGACTAAGTCGAAAAAAAAGGGGAAAATACGTAGACTCCTCCTGATGACGGATCCTGTAGACAATTTTCTTGAGGGAAGTTAGTCTAGAGAAAACACCAAAAAGATTTTTTTATTTTTTTCTTAGATAGTGTAGCAACTCCCCCTTGGTTTTTCTTTAGGCCACGGTTCTTTTTCAAGGGTTTAACTTGAACCGGGTATAGGTAATTTTCTTTATATTTTGTAGATTAGGTTAATGGGCTACGAGCTAGAGAATCAAAAGAGAACCCATAGCGTTAACACACCTGAACACAATAGACCCTAGAGTCTAACGCTTAGTCTTATTTGTTGAATCTCACTAAAGTGCCTTAATTTGTATGTTTGTTGCTGAATTGAATGCTCGTAACGGAGCGTCTTCATGAGCTGATCTGAAATAAGTCTTATGCCATGTGTGGTGAGGTTTTTGTGTAGTCCATGTATTGTACTTGTGTCTAGAACTTGCCCGGTATGTGAGTTGAAGCGGAATTTTAGGTGATGCTCGGTTTGAAAAATAATTTTAGGCTTTCTTTGATCTTTTAGAGCTTAATTGCTTGTCACAAATAAAATTTGTCCCTAGTTAACCCTTTTGAGCCTATGGACTTTTGTTTGGCACCCGCATTACGAGCCTATACCCTTGTTGTTCTTAATTGACATTGTTTTGATCCTTTTACCTCTTAAAGCACTTTAACTGTGAGATGAGCGCTAAAAGATGTAAGAAGGAACTAAGTGTGGGGTAACTTTTGAGTGGAACCAATAAAAGGAAGAAAGGTGCACTTGTTTTGTAAACTAATACACCACTAGCGGAAATTGAGTGAAAAGAAGAATAAACTGAAAAAAATAAGAGAGAGGAATACATTGTGTCTTGTTCCAGCTAGTGGGTATGAATTAATATAGTGCTTAAAGAAGAAGGGAGTATTTGTAGAGTGATATTGTTTATGGAAGTGAAGTGGGTTGAAGAATTTGCGCTAAAGTTGCTCATGTGATGTGTTAAAGTGCTTAGGAGAGTTAGTCCATATTCCAAAATATATCCTACCCGTCCCTTAGCCCACACTACAACCAGGAAAAAGTCCTAATTGATTTTGGGTTGAGCTAGCCTACATTAGTAAAGATTTACATTAAGGGCAAGCTTATGGTACCAATTGCATGCATGTGACTTCTTTTGTGAGGGTGAGTGATTTCTTTGACATATTTGAGCATATGATGCGAATGTATGGATTGAATTCAATTTTCGTTGATATGATTGTGAAGGCATATGATTCGTGACGGAAAAGCAAGTCTTGACTTCTGTGTAGAGTACGTTGAGGAAGTATGAATATTGCATGGCACTTGAAGAGTCGACTTTTGAGGCTAGGATTGTTCACTGCTAGGCGTAATGTATGTAAATTGTTCTGGGTGTAGGGCGTTAGGGGAAATGGTTAAGTGAAGGAACCTTTAGAATGTATAGTTTGATTTCTCGAGGACTAGCAATGAAGTAAGTGTGGGGTGTTGATAATAGGTAAAATCTAGGTAATTTGGCGATTATTTATGCTCCCACTTGATTATATTCCAATATCATAATATGGTTAATTGATGAATAATAGGCTCTAATTGTGAATTGTATATATTGCAGGATGAGGAGCCTAGGTGATGCCTTAAACAGTTGTGATTGGAACCATTTTGGAGCAAGAAAGACCCCTCAGATCTGAGTACTCTTGAAAACGAGGAACAGAAGTGATGAAACACAGAACTGGACATGCGCGCCCAGGTGAGAGACCACGCTACTTTTAGCGCGTCCATGACATAATCTCAGCCAATTAGCGCGGCCAGATGCGCGGTCGCCATAGTCCAAAATCCGGGAAGAGTTATTTAGGGACAGAATTGGAAATCTGGAGGAAAACTCACTTAACCTATATAAAGTCAAGCTCGCCCAAGGAAGAAAGAGGAGGTTTTTCATAGTCTAGTGCAAGAAATAGAGAGACAAGAGGCAAGGAGGAGATTTGACCATCAAGTTCTTCTTTTCTTCTCTTGGTTTTTGCTATTTGGGATGAAATTGAATCTATTTGTGATGAACACTAGCATGAGTAGCTAATACCCATTGTTCTAGGGTCATAGGTGAAACATGAATGTTATTGTTTGAAGTTTAATTTGACAAAGTTGGTTTATCATATTGGGTTGTTTATTTAATTCTGCTTTTAATTATTTTGCTGAGTAGCTAGCAATGAAATACTATCTACGAATCTTTAGTTGAACTCGAAAGTGGGAACTTTAGATTGTATATAGAATTAAATAGAGCAAGTTCTTGAATCCGGGCCTCGGAGAACGAATTAGTAATTGGGATAGACATATACCCAATTGCCTTGCTTGGTTGAAATTCAGGAATTGTAAATGCATTCTTGTTAATATTAATTCCATAGACATATAGACATTATGTTAACTTGAATAGGCGAGTAAGAACTCGACAGATTCTTATGAGTAACATTAACCCTGTCAATCAACAATCCAGGTAAATCAATTAGTCATTTTAAGCCAAGAACATAACACGGTTGTTAACTAGCCTGTGACCCTGGAATATCCTCTCCTACTGTTTGTTACTCGAAATTGTTATGTGTTTGGTTAATTGCTCTAGTTAGATTATTGCTTGGTAGTTTAGGCAGTAAAACAATTACATCTCTATTTTGTGAAAAAACCCTCTTGGATAGACAAATTAATTGAGTTTGAATTAGTCAACAGTTAATCATAAGTGTTCGTGGGAACGATACTCTACTCACTACTCTATTACTAGACGATCACGTGCACTTGCGTGAGTGTTTTTGGTCGCAACAATAGCCTCTCTAATTTTGTTCACAATTTGGCTAAGCTTGTAGTTAGTTGCACTCTCTTTACGAAGGATCTCTATAATGTAAAGAGAATCCAACTCAAGAGTGGCTCGAGTGAATCCATTAGACGAGGATAATTACTTTCATTATTAATTTTTTTGCTTGGTAGAGGTAAGATTTGCGTATATCCCACCCTTCTTGTGGGATCATACTGAGTATATTATTGTTATTATATTGTTCTTGCCACTAATTATAATTTGAGTAAGGTTTTCATCATACAAAAGCATACTGCTCAGTGAAACTTAAATGGAAGGATTAGGATATGCAGAAAGTTCCTGCTTCGTCTCCTTATAAGGTCTATTCAGTTAAGATGGAAGGAAATTAAATAAGTGTGTACAATAGCTTATTGACTTATAAATATACTATCCTCTTTTGTCTACTCCTTTATCTTCCCTATTTCTTGATAGCCAATCGTAGCTCTTTCCTTTATGCTTCCTATTCCTTCATGCCAATCATATAGCTCTTTCATATAATCAAACTTTTACATGGATTATTCATGTGGAAAATGAAGTCCTTTTCCTTCTTTCCTAAAGGAAAGCATGGTGCAAAAGTATCCCGTATTTATAAGATCCAGCAAAGAATCGCATCCTAAGAGGTCGTGATATAGACAACACATCCGTACATTAGTGACTGCTTCCTACTATGGGTCTATGGCTTATGGGCTATCATTAAGCAAAGCTCAGTTGATTCCTGCAAGGACTACATGATGTGAACTCCTTCTCTATAATGGGCGGATCTATATATAAAATTTGGGTGCTCAAGCACTCATTAACCTCAACCTAGAGTAGGTCGTCTATAGAAAATTTATTAAAGCTGATATAAAATATTAGAAAGCACCGAAGAAACAAAAACACTGCTGGGTGCTTTAGTTAAGGTAGAATAATGGAGACTTGGTTTTGTTAGCGGGCGAGAGTTCGAAACTCAATCCTAGTAAAAGTTCCTTTTTATAACTAGCTGGTAAACTATTCCTTTTTTCTTATAGTTAAGCTATTTTTTTTCTTCTTCTTTTTTTCTTAAAAGAAAAATGTTTCCCTCAATCAGGTAGTATTTTTTTTTAGTTCTTTCAAGTACACTTTTTTAACCCAATACTACTTTTTTATATATATTTTTCGCTGACTTTTGTTTATTTTTTTTAAGACCTAATTCTCTATAGTAAAGGAAAAGAAAATCTGCTTAAATAAAAAAAGATTTCAAAGTTCGACCCCTTTTAAAGACGGATAGTTCACAGAACGACAAAATTCACCGCTCTTTTTTCTTGCCAGTTGTTCTCATCACATATTCACAACGCCCATAATATTAATATAAGTTTTCTCCTTTATTTTTTTTTCCATCGTGGTGTTCAAATAGTTGTACTTGTACACACGATTAGTAGTAACTTTATATCAAAAAATATTAAGCACCACGAACCCAAAATCCTGAATCTGCCACTGTTCTCTATATTGCATGTTTCCAGTTCTTTACACTATCAATGTATTTTAACATAGTGTACGTACCAAATTGTTTATTTGCCTCAGATTTTAAGTGACTACTCTTCAACTTATTATGGATGTTTAACTACCTATATTTATCTTTTAGACGATTTAATGATATAATTTTTTCTCATGTTTTTACGCATAAAAGTTAAACTCTTTAATTTTATGTACCTTTAGTATCAAATTATAGATACTAAGGAATTATATGATCTCTCGTGCATGCATTATCTCAGAAGAAAGAAAAATCAAAGGTAGCTGCTGGCCGTTTTGTGAATATCTATCTAATTTGAAACCATCGAATTTCTGTGATTTCTTTCTTTTTTTTTTGAGAAAATTGTTTTGTTATCGAGTGTTTCTGTCTATATATTCAATGGAGAATGACTCTTCTGCTTTACATTGAGAACTATTTACGAAATGCACCAATATTGTAAGATAAGAGGAAGATATATATGTCACATTGTAGCAAACAGAATTGTTTAATGTGCCTCGTTTCTAAACATAGCAACCATATCTTACCCTATACAAAACATGTCCTAGTTTTTGCAGACATGGAAAATATAAATACTTTAATTTTGGCTAAATCCCTTCCGTTGATAAAGCAAGAGAGGAGGAACATGAACTTCGAACTTCATGTGCTTTGTTTGTTTTGAGGCTTTTCGTTTCTACATATTTTTGTTCATGAAATTGCCTTTTAGCAAATTAATCTTGTATATTGTAACTGGTTTTATGTCCTGGAATTATGTCATCTTATTTTCTTCCACTCATAGGTATTTTCCCATGATAATTACTGAAATTACAATGATAAAGCTTATGAAAAGAAACAAATATACTGTCAAAAAGTTATTCCGCTGCCGGGATTTGAACCCGGATTCCTTTAAATATGGGGATTGCCAGTTACATGTAACCTCCAAGTTTTTTCTTTGGTTAAATGAGACTTTTATTTTTCCTCTCAAATTAAGATATTTGGAAAACTTAGAAAAGTATCAATGGTGTATGTTTTTCTCTTCTCTTTTTCTATCTTTATTTTCTCCATCTTCTTTTCCCAGAAACTTCTTACTTATTTTTGTCACATATTTTCGGGTGAGTTATTTTGGTCTTACAATATGGCACTTTCATATATTGATGCTCGAACTCAGGTCGGTTATTGAGCACCTAAATACATAATATATTGTTAATATTATGCACTTCTAGCTCAAACATCGAAAAAGTTTTTGTGTGTGTTCTCAAGCGTCCATTACGTGGATTAGTTAACCATTTAAAATATGTCACATTCTTTAATTATACACATCAGATGTAAGCCTTTGTTATAATTAACAATAAAAAACAAGACATGTCAGTTAAAAAAGAGCCCTATCAATTAAAACTAAATCCTCGCTCTTTTAAACCAAAGATCGGCTATGTTAGAAAAAGAAAACCAAGAGCCATTTTGCCAGAACCTCCCCAATGAGTGTCTAATGCAGGGGCGGATGCAGCATTCGGACAACGGGTTCATCTGAACCCAGTACTTTTTACATGCAGTATTATAAATTTATGGACAAAAATCTATTAAAACTACAATAAATAGTAGATACGAACACATAATTTTAAAAATATAATGGGTTCAATACCAAAAACAATAAATGTTTAACCCACGGAGTTAAAATCATGAATCCGCCTCTGATCTAATGGAAATACTTTATTAGGTATTCAGGTACTCAGTTGGAATATGCATTAGTTTTAGTAACTAAATGAAATATACAAACAAGTTTAAGGGTTTGTTGATGTATTCGGACATTAATCTTGATATATTTTAACTAGTTTTATGTAATGGAATTATGTCATCTTATTTTCTTACGCTCATTACGTGTTTTCCCATGATAATTATGGAAATTACAATGATAAAGCTATATGAAAAGAAAAAAATATACAGTCAAAATATTTATTACGCTGCCCGGTTTCGAACCCGGATTCCTTTAAATATGAGAATTGCCAGTGCTACAGCGGATTGGACGTGCTTTACTATTCGAAGAAATATTAATTAATGCAAATTTCTGGGATGTGGCATAGAACAACTTTAAGTTGTTACATGTTTTCTTTGAATAAATGAAACTTTAATTTTTCCTCTCAAATTAGGATATTTGAAAAACTTACAAAATGTTTCTCTTCTCTTTTCTTTCTTTCTTTATTTTTTCCATCTTCTTTTCCCTGCAAATTTATTGTACTTATTTTTGTTACATATTTTCTGGGTGAGAGTTATTTTGGTCTTACAATTTAGAATAGTGGCACTTCCATATTGATTATTTCTGAAGCTCGTTGCTAAAACATTTACCTAAAATGGTCTCTTTTAATTTATATCACATTCCTCTACTGATTTTTCGATGCAAATTATTGATAGGGGTTTTCTTTTCCTAGGTACAAGATTCTCCTCTAGCTGTAGCACCATAAATCGTTTGTAGCCTTTAAATCTTCATGATTTCTGTTTTATACAAATTAATCGGAACCAATATAATTATTCATTGATCTTAATAATTGTATTGGTCGAAATCTGACCGCTACGGTCGATCTAACCGACATCTCGTCCAAGCGGCGAGACAGCGAAAGACGACATGGTTTATTCCGAATCCCGTACTCATAATACCCGCCAAGTCAAAAAATAGCGTTCGGGGGACGACAAAGGCGGGCGTAGTATGAAAGAGTATCAAACCAAGCACATAGCAAAGATTCCATAACTATATATATGGGGGAAAACCTTCTGAAAAGGGGGGGAAGCTTCTCTCTCTGTTTCCTCTTCTCTTTAACCTTCATAGTAGAAAGAAGAACAAAGCAATCTCCAAGAGAATGTGTAAAATGGTTTCCTCCATTGATTAAAGGGAAAAATAATATGAAAAGTATCAATAAGATTGATTACCTCTATCCCATCATATGTATTATTTTTCGATTAGTTTATAGATCTAGAGTTTATTACGTTTAACTAACAATTACCCCTTCATTGTTTCTATTGATTTAATCGAAAAGGTTTCAATATCTTTTTGATCAAACAATTTGGCGCCGTCTGTGGGGATTTCCCAGTAACCTAGTCTCTTCCAGATCAAAAACCGAAAACATGATTACCCACCGAAAAGAGCGCTAAGGCAAAGCCCAACCCACGCAGGGCAAAAGCACAACATAGAAGGGGAAAGAGAGCTGAATACAGTCACCGAATTTAGAAACCATCACCCCATCAACCATTGAAACGCCAGGCAAAACAAGCAACGTTATAAATCCACCCTCATCCACCGACTCATCGAATCGGGGTAAGAAAAATATCATTTTGACTCACCTCCTGCTCTTTGCTCAAATAGGCACACAAGCGCCGCGCAGGCGAGCAAGCAAAGAAACATCTCAATCGGAGAATGGGAAACTGCTACAAAACAACCGAAATATCGCCCACCTGACAATCCAACTTCTAGAAAATGACTCCCCTTAAGCTATACTCTCTCTCCTTCACCTAGGGGTTGCCCCAATAAGGTTTTCCCGGGAACTTAAGGACCAAGTCGACGAGGGAGACATCCCCAAGTTCAAAGTATAATTCATCGTCCCGCCCACCAATGACATCTCCAGATAATTCATCGTCCCGCCCACCAATGACATCTCCAGACCGAAAAGCGAAAAGATTAGATAAGGAAACTCCAATGTATGCGTGAAACGAACGTGAGTAAAACAGCAACGTTTCAGACTCTCGAACATTACACTCTCCAAAGCAAACAAAATCAAGCGAACTGGGACTCACCTAGGAAGCGCAGAGGTCAAGCAAAACTGGGACTCCCCCAGAGGATACCCGATTCTCTAAAAAACTAGGAATGTTGACAGGTTAATATTTCGACGAAAGTTCAAAATAACACCCTTAAGGCCAATTCGACCTTGATCGAACAATGAAGGGTTAATATTTCGACGAAAGTTCGAAATAACACCCTTAAGGCTAAGGGCCTTCACCAAAGAGAAGAGTTGGACCTCGATCGAACAACGACGGATTAATATTTCAACGAAAGTTCGAAATAACACCCTTAAGGCCAAGGGCCTTAGCCAAAGAGAAGAGTTGGACCTCGATCGAACAACGACGAGTTAATATTTCGACGAAAGTTCAAAATAACACCCTTAAGGCCGAGGGCCTTCGCCAAAAGAGATGTGTTCGACCTCCATCAAACAACGACAGGTTAATATTTCAACGAAAATTCGAAATAACACCCTTAAGGCCAAGGGCCTTCACCAAAGAGAAGAGTTCGACCTCGATCGAACAACGACGGGTTAATATTTCGACGAAAGCGATAAATAACACCTTTAAGGCCGAGGGCCTTCGCCAAAAGAGATGTGTTCGGCCTCGATCGAACAACGACGGGTTAATATTTTGACGAAAGTTCGAAATAACACCCTTAAGCCCAAGGGCCGTCGCCAAAGAGAAGAGTTCGACCTCGATCGAACAAAGACGAGTTAATATTTCGACGAAAGTTCAAAATAACACCCTTAAGGCCAAGGGCCTTCGCCAAAGAGAAGAGTTCGACCTCGATCTAACAACGACGGGTTAATATTTCGACAAAAATTCAAAATAACACCCTTTAGACCGAGGGCCTTCGCCAAAAGAGATGTGTTTGACCTCGATCGAACAACAACGGGTTAATATTTCGAAGAAAGTTCGAAATAACACTCTTAAGGCCAAGGGCCTTCGCCAAAGAGAAGAGTTCGACCTCGATCGAACAACGACGGGTTAATATTTTGAAGAAAGTTTGAAATAACACCCTTAAGGCTAAGGGCCTTCGCCACAAAGAAGAGTTCAACCTTGATCGAATAACAACGGGTTAATATTTCGACAAAAGTTCGAAATAACACCCTTAAGGCCGAGGGCCTTCACCAAAAGATATGTGTTCGACCTCGATCAAACAACGACAAGTTAATATTTTGACGAAAGTTCAAAATAACACACTTAAGGCCAAGGGCCTTCACCAAAATAAATGTGTTCGACCTCTATCGAACAACGACAGGTTAATATTTCGATGAAAGTTCAAAATAACACCCTTAAGGCAAAGGGCCTTCGCCAAAGAGAAGAGTTCGACCTCGATCGAACAACGACGGGTTAATATTTCAATGAAAGTTCAAAATAACACCCTTAAGGCCAAGGGCCTTCACCAAAGAGAAGATTTTGACCTCGATCGAACAACGACGGGTTAATATTTCGGCGAAAGTTCGAAATAACACCCTTAAGGCTGAGGGCCTCCGCCAAAAGAGATGTGTTCGACCTCGATCGAGCAATGACGGGTTAATATTTTGATGAAAGTTCGAAATAACACCCTTAAGGCCAAGGGCCTTCGCCAAAGAGAAGAGTTCAACCTCGATCATACAACGACGGGTTAATATTTCGACGAAAGTTTAAAATAACACCCTTAAGGCTGAGGGACTTCGCCAAAAGAGATGTGTTCGATCTCAATTTAACAACGATGGGTTAATATTTCGATGAAAGTTCGAAACAACACCCTTAGGACCAAGGGCCTTCGCCAAAAGAAATGTGTTCGACCTCGATCGAACAATGACGGGTTAATATTTTGACAAAAGATCGAAATAACACCATAAGGCCAAGAACCTTCACAATAAAGAAGAGTTTGGCCTCGATCGAACAATGACAGGTTAATATTTCGATGAAGGTTTGGAATAACACCCTTAAGGCCAAGGGCCTTCGCCGAAAAAAGAAGAAGTTCCACCTCGATCGAATAACGACATGGTAATACTTTGAAAAATGTTCGAAATCACACCCTTGAGGCCAAAAGCCATCGCCGAAGAGAAAGTTCGAAATATTCCTAAGGCCAAGGGCCATCAAAAAAGAGAAAGGGAAAGAAAGACTGGGACTCATGATGGGATAATACTTCGATACAGGCCCGAAAGTAACATCTCTACGACTAAGGTCGTTATAAAAAAAGAGAGTTTGATACCATTCGGACTATGATGGTATAACATCTCGACACATGTTCGAAAACATCGTCCCACCAGTGAAAGCCGTCATCAAGATCCCATTCAATCCGAATGGCACTAAATTCCCAAAGAGTAGGGAACTCGTCATGCGGGAATCTACTTCACACCGAAGTCATGAAAAGAAAAACAAATAAAAAGTACAGAAGGCATATAACAATGAAAAATTTCTCTTTATACAAAGTCACTGCACAAACAGTCGTAGATTACATATGGCTTGAACCAATAGTCTTAAAAAAAAAGAGAAACAACGACAAAAAAAAGAAGACAGAAAACAAACAAAGACAACAACTCTTTTACTCGGCGTCATCATCGCCACCCTCTTCACCACCATCTCCAGGAAATCCTCCATCGTCATCCGCGCTCTCATCAGCTTCTGGCGTCGCGGAGTCATATCCACAATTAACACAAGCCTCTCGTGCCTTCGCCCGTGCTTATTCATATGCGGCCTCGGTAACATTGCCCGCCTGCCACAAACTCTTATATATATCCCGCTGGGCTTCAACATGAATCCAAAGCTCGTGCAAGTGGCGGGGAATAACGATAGAGGAAGACTCGATTTGAGCTAACAGTTGCTCCTTTTCGGCATCCAGAGCAGCGACCCGATCTCCCAAGGTCAATGCTTTCCGGTTGATCTCACCAATGCGTTCCTCAAGCCTCACCTCCATTAGCGTGGTCGTCGCCCTCTCTGATTCCTGCTCGGATTGGAGGACCCAGATAGTGTTCTCCAGGGCTGCCGCCCTTGCCAAAGCCGAAGACCAAGCACTCTTGATGCTATCCAACCCGACAACCTTTCTCTCAAACTCAGCCAATTTTCCCATCCACTCCGCGCTCATCACCTCGACCCGGATAAGTTTTTGATCCATCTTAGACTGCATTGACCTCAGCTTTCTCTGAAGATATTCACACTTTGCGGCAACCCCTTTGCCTAACTCAAGCTCTTCATCCTTCGCACGAAGTTGCTCCTCGAGAACGCTATTTATGCGGATGGCCTCCATCAATTTTTGGTCCCTCTTCTCCAATTCCTCGCCAAAGGATCGAGCACCGAAATTCTCCCTCAGCCGCTCGTGCATCTCACGACACTTATTGTGATAGCACCGATATTTCTCCAATGCCTTCAGGAAAATTTTAGTCTGAACGTCAGCCTTAGGAGTGCTCTCAATCTCCAACATATACGCCTGAAAAATGAAAAGATGGGTCAAGACCGTATCGTCCAGAAAAATAAAAGAAACATGAAAGAAAAGCAGAACGTACCCTTAGGCCCATAGTGGCCACTTCATGCATCAAGTCGATATCAGGAACATTCCAAAGAGCCTCATTCTCGGCAGCGGAACACAAAAGGTCGAACTACGGCACCAGAGGACCCAAGCGATTAATATCCGATGGGATCTCAAGAATACAGGACGAGCCTCCCGCATGAACTACCGAACGGGTAAGACCGTCTTCAAACATCCTAACATCATCGGGATTGAGGTCCGACTCAGATTAGTAGTCATCGATCACGATGCCCTTTCCCCTTTCAGCAGCCGAAGAGGAAGCACGACCAGGTACTGAGGACAAAGGCCCATCTAAAACAACAACAACGACCTCAGAAATTTGACCCCCCGTCGCAGCATGTTGCTGATCAACGATAGAAGCAGGAATCTCCATCGACGGGGCAGATACAACGGTTGGCTCTGTCTCTACAGGCGGAATGGTATCAACCCCCACCCCAGATCTGGTCAAGGGAGAGTCTTCTTCCAGATGTATTACAGCCGGAGGTGTTGTCCCGGATTCCACTCGCCACCTCTTGGACTGCCCATCTCCTTCCTTAGCACAGGAAGATTCACCCGTCGAATGAGCGGCACGAGTTGGAGCCTCAGTCTGAGGGGTGGCCTCCGTAGGTATGACCACAGTCGTTGACTCAACTGAAGCAGCCCTCGATGAAGGTAGAGCAGTAGACACTGCAGCAGGGCGAGCAGATGATGCAGGCTGGCGAAAAGCTAATGGAGTAGCCCTCGCTTTCTGCACTTTCCCTGACATCGACGAATAGCACATAAGAAACCAAGCAAAAAGAGAAAAGGGAAAAATAGCAAACATAAATGACATCTTACCTGTAAGGGGATTGCGTCCATATTTTTCATAAAAGATCGACCATGTGCGGACCTCCGCCGTATGAGGAAGGATGGCACTCACCCACTCGCAGATACCTTCAACAGGTAGAGGGGGTAGTTTCGCAGCTGCAGAAATATAACAGGGTTTAGTACTGCAACGGAAAGTGGTCGGACATCTCTCCAACTAAAAGTATAGAAACTTACGCGTAAAGTTCCACTTCTCAGGGAACCCCGTAGGATCCGCCACAAGGTGCTCGGTCCGCACATAGAAGTAATTCTCGTAGAAGTGACGGTTAGCCCTGTCGTCCATCTTCACCACCTGACTCTTCGACCCTCAATGGCGCATGTGAATCATCGTGGCGTGAATGAGCTGAGTTGCAAAGATATTGAGCATGTGCCCCAAAGTGATCTCACGACCGGTGAGCTCCGCAAACTTGAGCAACAAAAGGAATAGTTTATACAGGTACGACGAAAGTTCAGCGGGGCATACCTCGTAAAAGCGGCAGAAATCTACCACCAAGAGAGGAAGAGGAAACATGTATCCAACAAGAAAGGGGTAGGCGTAGAACACACAGTACCCTGGGCGGTCAAAATGGACTATGCCGTCCCCTACCGCCGGCAGTATTTCGACGAAGCGAGGAATTCCCCACCTAGCCTTCAATTCTATGATTCCTCCTCATTTATATTATAGTGAACATGTTCTGGATCTTCCCCAGCGGGACTGTAGAAGTCGGTCTATCCTTCCCTAGGGCAAGGCAAGATCTCGACCACCGACGGGACTTCCTCATCCTCTACCACTTCTACTCCTCTGATGGCCAGAACATCACTCTCTGGCGCCAAAATTGTGACAAGGAGGTCAGCGCGAGAAGAATCACCAGCCATTGTGCCAATTTGGTAAAGCAAATGGACAGAGAAAAGGAAAGATGAAAGTTTTCAGCTAACCGGAGAAAATCAATAATTCAAAGTATCAGGAGGAAAGAATATTCGCAAAGTTCTTTCAAGTAAAGGGTAAAGAGGAGTGCTAATCGAATGATGTATTCCTTCTATTTATAAGAGACATAAATCCCTGAGCACAAAACCCAAGAGTCGCCAATCGAATCTGATAGGGCACGAAATGTTTCAATTCCGTGGGAACGTGTGTCATATTGGTGGCAATCACGAACAACATTTTAATCCAAATGACGTTTCGGTTTTGAAACAGCCACAGCGGTCCAAAGATATCGGATGGGCGCCGTTACCTCACTTAAACCTAAGGATCAAACCCAAGGGGTAGGTAGTCAGATTTCTCTTAGATATGTAACAATTATAGTCCGTCTGCGAGGCCCGACAGGGGACGACCCTGACAAACAGAGGGACTAACTGTATTGGTCAAAATCTGACCGCTACGATCGATCTAACCGACATCCCGTCCAAGCGGTGAGGCAGCGAAAGACGATATGGTTTATTCCGAATCCCATACTCATAATACTCGCCAAATCAAAAAACAGCGTTCGGGGGACGACAAATGTGGATGTAGTATGAAAGAGTATCAAACCAAGCACATAGCAAAGATTCCATAACTATATATATATGGGGGAAAACCTTCTGAAAAGGGGGGGGGGGAAGCTTCTCTCTCTCTTTTTCCTCTTCTCTGTAACCTTCATAGTAGAAAGAAGAACAAAGTAATCTCCAAGAGAATATGCAAAATGGTGTCCTCCATTGATTAAAGGGAAAAAATGAAAAGTATCAATAAGATTGATTACCTCGATCCCATTGATAACTAGGGATTTCTAGTCTATTTTATCTCCCTTTTGCTTGAATTTTGGACTAAAAATGTATTCAGGTAATCCCGAAAGCTTACATGTTGTGCTTGTTTGCAGTGTTTGGTCAAAAAGTGACAAGGAAGTCAAAACCAGCTCAAAAAGAAGTGAAACCTGCTCAAGTACCAAGAACAAGTCAAAACACTGCTACAACAGTAAATCCACCGTAGCAGCAATAGCCCCACCGCGACCGCAGTGCATTTGTTGTGGTCCGCGGTGGAAAAGATTAGAGAGATGCAATTTTGGAAACTCAAGCACTGCGGTCCGTGGTAGATTCTTCGCGACCACAGTAGCCTCATCGCGGTTGCAATCCATTTTATGCGATCCGCAGAGAGGGGATTCAGAGAGCTGGGAGTTTGGAAGTTGGAAGCCACTACGGTCCGCGGTCAACTTTGTGCGGTCCGTAGTGAAGCCACCACGACCGCAGTGCACTTTTATGTGGTCCGCGGTGGCAAGATTCAAAGACCAAAACTTGAAGCCAAAAAGCCTTACCGCGGCCGCAGTCCATTTCTTGTGGACCGCAGTACCTCCGTTAGGGGTATTTTTATCCAGAAAATTCGGCCTTGTATAAATATTTTTTTAATATTTTTAGGGTATCTTTATCTTAGCAGAGCACATGAACGGCGGTTTTAGTCCATTTTGAGAAATTTGTAGCTAGTTAACACCGAATCTTCAATTCTTAGTTTGTAATCATATTATATGGGTTATTCTTCATCTAAATATCTGATTTCTTCCATTATTATGAGTAGCTAGACCCATTAGCTAGGTTGTGGCTCAACCCTAGTGTGAGTATTTGATGGGTCTTTTGTTTTAAGGCTTAGATGTTTATGGGTAGTTGATATTTGGACTTATTTGATGGGTCCGTAGTTGAATTAGTGGTTGTAAACACTAATTTGTGCCTTTTTGACTTGGGCTTCTCTTGAGAAAGGGAGCTTGAGTCTAGGTAAATCAGTCCAATGAGGAATTGGGGTGTATTCAAGAGATCGATAGCCCCAATTAAAGGGTTAAACCTAGAGATAGTAATACCCGACTTGAGCCTATATTGCTTGCACAATTTTGACACGCAATTGGTCTTGAGAAAGTCAATTAGCACAAAGTCACTCAAGCTACCGAGAAGTATAGAGTGAGTAGTTTCGTGCATTGTCTATATTGCAATCCCCGACATAAAAACTTTGCCTTAGGCTTTAAATCCCATCAAGTATTAACCTAGGAGAAAACCACTTCCCTAGTGGCTCTTTAACCATTTAGAAAACCTTACAAGCATTCATACTTAGTTTAATTTCGCATATCATTAGCATAAAATTAGAAGTAACAAACAAACAAATATAATTGGAAGTATAATTAAGAGCACTACGCACTTCTAGTTTGGATAGAAATTCAAATCCGAAACATTCTAGCTCCCTGTGGATTTGATCCCGACCTTCTCGGGTAAAAGCTGCATCGACTGCTCTTGCCACTTTGTAGTGGTGTAGGGTTGGACCCGATCACTTTTTGGTGTCGTTGTCGGGGAGCTAACAGTTTTGGTTGTCTATCTAAATAGTTGTGTGTATTGTTTTTCTTTCCTTCTGTGTTACTAATTTGTGAGTATCGCAAATTCAGGTACAAGATGGCGGCAAACAACAACAACACACCTCTTGGAGATCTTCCACCGGGGGAGGAGGTAGATGACAATATTGATGATGAGGTACCTATAGTGCCTCAAGCTCAAATGAGAGGTCTCCAGGCCAATGATAATATTCCAGACCCTCCCCCGCCACCTCCAAGAGTGGTTCCTCGGGTGCTTCCAAACCAAGGATATGCTGTGCAATTGTTCCACCCTGGATCCGAGCGGGAAGTTTCCAAATTACAAGTGTGATGCTGACTTTGTTAGAGCAACGAGGGTATTTTATAGGTACTCCTCATCAGAATGCTTACAAACATCTTAAGGGTTTCGTGGATACCTGTTAGGGGAGCAAGCAAACGAATGTGTCATAGGATGCACTTCGGTTGAGATTATTCCCTTTCTCACTTAGAGGGAAGGCTTTGGATTGGCTTGAAAGGCTTCCCAACCATTCCATCACTACCTGGGATGAGTTGGTGAATAAATTCATTGAGGGATGAAATCTTAGCTTTCAGACAGGATCCCAACAAACCACTATATAAGATATGGGAGAGATACCGGACCATGGCAAAGGAATGTCCAAATAATGATATGAGTGAGGCAACGATACAACAGACATTCTACTGGGGTATTAACACAACAAATCAATGCATAGTGAACCAACTCGTCGGGGGCAATTTTATGAACACATCGCATGATGAGGCTAATGCAATATTGAATGAGATGGCTAACACATCCTCTTCTTGGCAAAGTAGAGCCAATGTGCCATAGGGTGACCCTACAGTCATTCACTTGCACAAAGAGCTCCATGATCATAGGCAAACAATAGCATAATTGACAACAACAATGAACTAGCTAGAAAAGGCACAATTACAGCATGTTCAATCTCCACGACAATTAAATGCTATGGAGGGTGTCAACATGTTAGTGAAAAAAAGAAGACAAAGAGGTCAACAAAACCAAGGGAGTTCGGATCAATATGACCAAGATAGTGATGGGTTCCAAGATGATGGGTATGATGAGCAGAGTGAAGAAGTGCAATATGTGAACAATTATCAGGGCCAAAGGGGCAATTCTTCCAACCAACAACAATGGAGGCCCCAATGCAATTGGGGAAATCAACAACAACAAGGGAATAGTAATTGGGGGAACAACAACCAAAATGCAAATTGGGGCAACCAGAAAAATAATCAGAACAATCAGGGTAATTGGAGTGGCAACAATAACAATTGGGGTGGAAACAACAATCAGGGTGGTTGAAACAATAACAACCAAGAAAATTGGGGGCAAGGCTTTCAAAGGCCCCAAATGTATCAACAACTGAACAATCCACCCCCATTTCCATCCCAAGGTCCTAGTTCTTCCAATAATGAAATGGGGAGAATCAAAATGATGTTTGAACAGATGATGAAAAAGAATGCTGACTCTGATGCCCAGTTGGCATCCCACAATACTTCAATCAGAAACTTGGAGGTTCAATTAGGCCAAATCTCACAATTCTTGAATACTTTCCCTAAGGGGTCTCTACCTAGTGATATGGTAGTCAACCCAAAGGGTGGGAACAATTCCGGGCATGTAATGGCGGTAACTACAAGAAGTGGACGAGGCGGTGATGTGAATGCCTCCAAACAAAAAGAAATTTTGAATGATAAAGTTGAGTTGCAAGAGGATGAGATCCCTTTGGTGGTTGAGAATGTGATTGATGAGAACGTAAATGAGGAAGTGAGGATTGATATCCAAGATACCGAGGTGGAAACTCAGAATGATGTGAACCCGTCTAGGGAACACGTAATAGACATGCCGGAAATGGTTGTGCTTAAAGCCAAGGGCCCTTTGCCAAGGACACCTCCACCTTATCCTCAAAGTCTTGCGAAACAAAAAAATGAGAAACAGTTTAAGAAATTTATTGGCATGATGAAGAGCTTATCAATTATTGTGCCATTGGTGGAGGCTCTAGAACAAATGTCGGGGTACGCCAAGTTCATAAAAAATTTGGTGACAAAGAAAAGATCCATGGATTATGAGACCATCAAGATGACCCACCAAGTTAGTGCAATAGTGCACTCGATGGCTCTGAAGCTAGAAGATCCCAATGCTTTCACCATTCCTTGCACCATTGGGAGTGCAAACTTTGCAAAAGCTCTATGTGATTTGGGGGCAAATATCAACTTGATGCCTTACTCCATTTTCAAGAATTTAGGTATTGGGCAACCTAGGACTACTTTAATGAGGTTGAAAATGATAGATAGAACTATGAAGATGCCGGTTGGTATTGTAGATAATGTCCTTGTTCGGGTGGACATGTTAATTTATCAGCTGATTTTGTGATCTTAGATTGTGAGGTAGATTATGAGGTTCCGATCATATTGGGAAGACCTTTCCTTGCAACTGGGATGACCTTATTTGATGTGGAAGCAGGGGAACTCACCTTCCGGGTGGGTGATGAGAAAGTGGTATTTCATGTGTGCAAGTCAATAAAGCAACCCAACAGTTCTGTAGTGTGCTCTTTTGTGGATCTTGTCACGGCAGTGATAGTTGATGATACTAGTGCAATGATCAATGTGGAGGACCCTCTAGAGGCGGTATTATTAGATCTTGATGTAAATGAGGATGAAGGTCGGGTGGAGTATGTCAATGATTTACATGGAATGGGCTCTTACTCTTATGAGCCTCGGAAACTCTCTTTGGATCTTGAGAATAGGAAGACTCCACCAATAAAGCCCTCAATCGAGGAACCTCTTGTGTTAGAGTTGAAGTCGTTGCCTCCACACCTCAAGTATGAATTCTTAGGCCCTAGTTCGACTTTTCCGGTTATTCTTTCCTCTTGTCTTACTAACATGCAGGTAGATGCCACATTGGCGGTGCTCCAAAAATGGAAGACGACAATTGGATGGGCTTTAACTAATATTCAGAGGATAAGCCCCGTCTTTTGTATGCACAGGATTATTCTTGAAGATGATGCAAAGCCGTCCTTAGAACATCAAAGGAGGTTAAACGAGGCAATGCAAGAAGTTGTGAAAAAGGAGGTGATCAAGTGGTTGGTTGCTGGGGTTATGTACCCCATCTCTGATAGCTCTTGGACTTCGCCGGTGCAATGTGTGCCAAAGAAGGGTGGTATGACCGTGGTTACCAATGCGCAAAATGAGTTGATTCTTACCAGGACTGTCACCGGATGGAGGGTGTGCATGGATTATCGCAAGTTGAATAAAGTAACCCGCAAGGATTACTTTCCATTGCCTTTTCTTGATCAGATGCTAGATAGACTTGCTGGGCATGCCTTATACTATTTCTTGGATGGGTATTCTGGGTACAACCAAATTTTGATTGCTCTGGAAGATCAGGAGAAGACCACCTTCAGTTGTCCATATTGTACCTTTGCCTTTTCTAGGATGCCATTTGGGTTGTGTAATGCACAGGCTACATTACAGTGGTGTATGATGGCTATATTTATCGACATGGTGGAGGACATTTTGGAGGTGTTTATGGACAATTTCAGTGTTGTGGGTGACTCGTTTGATGAATGTTTGAACAATATTGATAGGGTGTTGGCCCGTTGTGAAGAAACAAATCTTGTGCTTAATTGGGAGAAATTCCACTTCATGGTTGAGGAGGGCATAGTCCTTGTCCATAAAATTTCAAAGCATGATATAGAGGTGGACAAAGCTAAAATTGAAGTGATTTCAAGGCTCCCTCCCCCTACTTCAGTCAAGGGAGTTAGAAGTTTTCTTGGGCATGTAGGGTTCTACGGAGGTTTATTAAGGAATTTTCGAAGGTAATGAATCCGTTGTGCAAGCTGTTGGAAAAGGATACCAAGTTCATGTACAATGAGGGATGTATGCAAGCCTTCTAATTTCTCAAGCACAAGTTGACCACCACTCCTATTATTACTGCACCCAATTGGAGCTTGCCTTTAGAGCTCATGTGTGACGTGAGTGATGCTGCGGTTGGGGCCACCTTGGGTCAAAGAGTGAATAAAATGTTTCATCTGGTGTATTATGCGAGCAAGACAATGAATGATGCTCAAGTGAATTACACGGTGACTGAAAAAGAGTTGTTGGCTATTGTGTTTGCAATGGAGAAATTTCGGCCGCATCTCATGGGCGCCAAGGTCATAGTTCATACCGATCATGCCGCACTCCGATACTTGATGACGTAGAAGGATTCCAAAGCTAGGCTGATGTGATGGGTCTTGTTACTTCAAAAGTTTGATTTGGAGATTGTGGATCAGAAAGGGTGTGAAAACCAAGTGGCAGACCACTTTTCCCGCTTGGAGGAGGAGGGGAGGCCTCGTGATGGCCTAGAGATCAACTATTCATTTCCCAATGAGAAACTCCTTTCTATGTCGGTGAATGGTATGCCATGGTTTGCGGACGTCGCTAATTTCCTTATGACTGGTATTGTCCCGTGTGAGCTCTCTTCTAACTAATGGAAGAAGTTTAAACGGTATAGTTTGGACTTCTATTGGGATGAGCCGTATTTATTCAAGGTTTGCACTAACGGTGTGATCCAAAGGTGTGTCCCGAAGGAGGAGCAATTGAGTATCTTAGAGGCTTGTCCTTCCTCACCCTATGGTGGTCATCATGGTGGGGCGAGGACCGCTTTGAAGGTTCTTAGTTGTGGATTTTATTGGCCAACTTTGTACAAAGATGCAAGTGAACTTGTAAAGAGATGCGACGAATGTCAAAGAGCGGGTGGAATTTTGAAGAAGGATGAGATGCCTCTCATCACTATTCTCGAAGTTGATATTTTTGATGTGTGGGGCATTTGATTTCATGGGCCCGTTTGTTAGTTCATGTGGCAACACATACATTCTAGTGGCAGTTGACTATGTTTCAAAGTGGGTTAAGGAAGTGGCTTTACCCAATAATGAGGCCTGGAATGTTGTTGCGTTTCTCAAGAAGAGTGTTTTTACTAGGTTTGGCACTCCTCGAGCAATCATAAGTGATGGGGGGGTCTCATTTTTGCAATAGAGCTTTTGACACTTTGCTTGCAAAGTATGGTGTTAATCACAAAGTTTCTACCCCTTATCATCCTCAGGCGAGTGGCCAAGTTGAAGTTTCAAATAGGGAAATCAAGAGTATATTGTCAAAGACGGTCAATCCAAATAGGACCGATTGGTCAAAGAAATTGGATGATGCTCTATGGGCTTATAGGACTGCTTACAAGACTCCGATTGGTATGTCTCCGTACCGGTTGGTGTTTGGGAAAGCTTGCTATCTACCAATTGAGTTAGAGCACAAGGCCATGTGGGCTTTGGGGAAGCTGAATGTTGAATAGGATGTGGCAGCAAATCTTCGTGTGGATCAACTTAATGAACTTGATGAATTTCGATTTCATGCCTACTCCAGTTCGTCCTTGTATAAGGACAAGATGAAGTACCTTCATGATAAGTATGCTCGTGGCAAGGAGTTCAAAGTGGGTGATTTGGTTCTCTTGTTCAATTCTCAGTTACGTCTTTTTTCGGGAAAGCTTAAGTCGAAATGGAGTGGACCTTTTGAAGTGGTGCTTGTGACTCTGTTTGGTGCACTTGACTTGAAAAACAAAAATGGGGAGGTCTTCAGAGTTAATGTGCACAGAGTCAAGCACTACCTTGGTAAGATTGATGACAGCCACGTGGTGACACTGATCCATCTAAAGTGATTTGATGGTAACCTGTGTCGTGCCGCGACGTTAAATCAGGCGCTTCTTGGGAGGCACCCCACGTGTCTTTCCTTTTGTTTTTGTTTTTCTTTGATTTTATTTTTAGTGTAGGATTTGCTTTTGGACTAACTGGTTGTAAGATATGTGTAGGGTTATTTTGATGCAGTGTAGGACCAAATTGGAAAAATGTTGCACTCTCTGAAGTTTGGACCACTGCCGCATTACATTTTTCGTGGCCACAATGACCTTATTGCGGGGACAAAACATCATTGCGGCCCACAATGTTGAATAGTTGAAAATGGAGGTTCCTTGAAGTTGTCATCGCGATTGCAATGCATTTTATGCAGTCTGCGGTGCCCTACCACGGCCGTAGAGCATTTTCTACGGTCCGCGGTGACATCCTTGCCAATGCTTTTTGTGGTTAAGTACCTCGGTCCATGGTGCATTTTATACGAACCGCGATGGGTAGGTAACGTTGGTCTCAGGTCCTTTTTCTATAAATAGGACCTCAGGCCCTCATTTACACTTTTTCGCCCATTTGCTCTCTAAATAAAAAAAAGTACTGTTTATCACGCCCTTAATGCACAAACTCAAACACTGATTATCAAGCATTTGTATTGCATATCATCTCTGGTACTTCAAATCTTTCCCTAGAATTTTGTTTTATTTTCTTTTAATTCGTTAGTTCGTACTTGTTTTTCGTCCCTTTTCTTTTAATTTTTAGCTTAGGGTTGCATAATATTGTTTAAATTAGGATTAATTAGTTAAAAATAATGATTGACTACCTAGTGGGTTGATAATATGTGGATTAAGGCTACAAAATGAGAATTATTTTGAAACCCTAAGTTGGTGTTGCTGAGTATGGCTTACTGTGACTACGGTAGATTTTTCGCGGTCCGCGATTCCTCTCCGCAGCCGCGATGGTTTTTCCGCGGATCGCGGTAGTAAAACTTCAGAGAGGTAAATTTTAAGGACCGCGGCCGTGGTTGATTTTTTGCGGTCCGCGGTGCCTTACCGCGGCTGCACACAATTTTTTGCGATCCGCGGTGACTTGAATCAGAGAGTGGGTAGTATGAACCCCACTCCACTGCGGTCTGCGGTGCATTTTATGCGGTCCGCAGTGGTGCCTTTACGGCCGCAATGCTTTTTATGTGGTCTGCAGTTAGCTGTTTTCATGCATATTCTTCACTGACTGTGATACTAACAAGCTTTAACTGAATTCCATTTGCAGACAATGGTTAAATCAAGAGGAGATGGTAAAAACAGAAAGGAAAAGGAGAGTCCTCCCGGGGTAGGGGACGAGGAATGATCAAATTGACCCCAAGTCCGGAAAGCAATTGGAGATACAAGAAAGCAAATCAAGGCTGCAAATAGAGCCACTTTCCATTTAGAGGGAAGTGAGTATGTACCCTCTTAGGAGGCTTCTGACTCTAATTTAGTGTCAGAGTATGTTCCTAACTTTCCGGGGAGGTTTAGATTGAGAGATGTGCCCACACCTTTGGGCTCTCCTACTGCTTAAGCTTCAGTTCAAATATCTTTGAGTCATCTGAGGGCTCAGCAGAGAGCAGTGACAGTGCAACATCTACTTCATCCACAACTTCAACACTCGGGGAGGACCATATTGCTAAAGAAGAAGGAGAAGAACCCCAAACCAGGGAGGGGGATGGGAGGGTGAAGAGAACTAGAAACCCGGAGGCTTGGCAGGATAGATTTGTTAGTGAGATAACATACCACAAGTTCGGAGAGTGGTGGCCTCAGAGGAAGTTGATTCTTGAGCGACAATTCATTGAGAGGGACCTTCTGCCTCACAACCCTAATGTGAAGAGGCAATTTAGAGAGCGACCAGGCTAGGAATATTTTACAATCAAAGTTGAGGAGGCAAATGAGCACTTAGTCATGGAGTTCTACACTAATGTTTCCCACATCAAAAAGGGAACTAAAGTGACTAAGGTGCGAAATTTGACAGTGAAGTTCGATTGGAAGACAATCAATGGCTACCTGGGCTTTCCGGAGGAAGATAAATCATTATACTTAGAAAAGGTAGCATTGGATGAGGCAGCTCGTCCATGGTTGGCAGAATACCTGGCACTCCCGGGCACCACCCCAGCTTGGTTGACATCAGGGGTTCAAATTCTGAGGAAAACTTTAAACTTCGTGGCAAATGGGTGGGAAATTTTTGTATGCAACAAACTGGACCCCACTACTCATGAGAACTCTCTGCCTGTCTCCCAGGCAATATTGGTGGCTTCTATCATGGTGGGGTACCCGAACAACATCGGGAATGTTATGTCTAGGGTGATCATACGGGTGGTCAATGAAGGTGATAGGTCATACCCCTTCCCAAATTTCCTGACAATGTACTTTGAGGACCAGGATGTGGAGAAAAGGAAGTTTGATGTGAAGGTGAAACCAAAGATGCCTTTTTCCTGGTACAACCTAAAGGGTGATGACAACCCCAAAGATAAAGATCCAAAAGGAAAAGCCACTACCTCTACTGGCCAGTCTGAAGAGCCAGTAGTAGTAGTCCCATCTGCTCAGCCTCCCTCAGCTACACTAGATATTGCCCCAGGACCCTCCACTTCCACCACTCCAAATATTCCCTCATCTATAGCCTACCCTTTGACTGCCCACTGTTTGAGCCAAACCCTTACCAATATCAACAACTGGATACAGGCAGCTACTTCTAAGATATCTGTACTTTCTAGCTCGGTGGTAGCCCAGTCCGTACCCCCACAGCCACAGATTCCAGCTTCTGTGGAGGAAACTCTCAAGGAGCTTCTAGACAACCAGAAGAAGCTCCCGAAGAACCACCAGTTGATATTGGAGGTTGTAGGTACTCATGGGAAGGCATTAAAGGAGCAGACAAAGGAAACAAAGAAGTTGAGAAAGACTGGAGCATCAAAGGAGTCTGTGAAGGAGTTGAGGGTAGAAGTGGAGAAGATTAAGGCTTCTGACCATCTATCCTTCTGACCATCTATCATTGGACATACTATTGCATGAGCAGCCTCCAACAGCTCAGACTGAGCCGGAGCAGGAGTAGGAGATGGAGAGGACACCAAAGAAGAGGAGAGTGATCCCACAGACGGATGATGCAGTGATACAGTTGGAGGACCTGCAGGAGGTTCCTCTAGCCAACCTCAGGCCCCAGAGCAGCCTCAAGTCCCAGTGCAGGCATAGGACACCGGGATCCAGTCACATGTTCTCGAGCAGTCACAGGACCCAGGGACCCAGGCTCATGATCTCATGCAGGCGGAGGAACAATAGGGAGTTTCTCTTTACTCTTTATCTTATTCTTGAGCTATTTTTGGTTAGTTAGCATTGAGGACAATGCTAGCTTTCATTTGAGGGGGTAACCCTATTTTAATGATGTTGGATTGTAAATATGATACTATTTTCATTTTAATTATGCTTTCTCACTTTTAGTATGTATATAATTTTACCAGTTTACTTCACTTTTCGTATTTTGCAACCTTGGTCTGTATATAAAGTTACTTTCTGATGTATATATGCATCCCCTCTTATGTATATTCATTTAAATCCCCTATTGTGCATATTCATCTTACTTTCCGCATTTTTTTTCATAGCTTCTTACTTCATTTTCATAGCTTCTCATTTTGAGTTTTGCGTTCAATAAGCCTTTGGTTTTCTTAAGGCCACAGTTCTTTCCAAAGGTGGAATTTGTGTGAACCAGGTGGCTCTTCCCGATGATGGATGGCATGACAACCTTCTTAAGGGTTTGAGTCTGTTTTCTTTTTGTTTTTGTGTAAATAGTAGCTAATGAGTAATAGTGCCTCAAACAAAGCTTCACTTGGGCCTAACACATTTGCCTTTGATCTTATGATCAAAAATAAATTGGTGTGTATAGGATGGTGAAAGTTGTGACCTTGAGACTCTTGTATTGGCTGATAATCATCAAGTGATTTTTCGGGACCATTTGTGTTGCTCAAATCTTAGCTAAGGTTGTTCTGGGCCCCCGACTCTATCTCTTTAGCAATCCTATAGCTTGTGTATTGAGAATTTAAATTGCAAGTCCAAGTCCCGTGCCATTAGTCTAGAACTTTCCCCGAATGTTTGTCTAGGCAAAATTCTAAGTGTAGTTTGACTTGAGAGGTGATTGTAGGCTCTCCTTGATCCGAATGTTATCTTGAAAACATCCATAGCCTACCAATGATAATATCCCTAGTCAACTCTTTTGAGCCATAGCCCTTTTTCTTTCAAAGACCATTATACAAGCCTTTACCCATTCTGAAAAGACCCTCTCTTGGCACCTGATCTTTCCTTAGCACAAGGCAAAAACATAAGTTTGGGGGGGAGATACGAGGAATGCAATAAAGTGGTAAAAGGAACAAAATAAAGAAAAGGAAAGACACAAAGAAGAAGAAAAAAAATCAAAAAGTCAAAAAGAATGAACAATGTAGAAGAAAAGAAGGGATTCAATAAAAGTAAGGAGATGAAAGGTGTGGAAAGTTTAGAAAGGAGAAAAAAGTTTGAAATGAATAAGAAAGAGTGACAGTGTGTCTCTCTAACCCCTAAGAAAGAAGTAAATGACTCAAAAAGTCAAGAGAATGTGTGCCAAAATGAAGTGCTTAAGGAAAGATGGAACCTACTTAGACCAAATATTTCCGACCCTGAACCAAAAGCCTTCATTGTATCCCCCACAAAAGCCCTATATGATCTTGAGTTGAATGAAGCTTACATTAGTGGTGACTCACATAAGGGGCAAGCTTATGGTACTTAGAGCCGGACTTGTGACCTTTCCTTGGGAGAGATGAGTGTGTTTCCCACAATCCTCGTTCTAAGTGCTACAATCTAAAAGTGAGGTTTGCTTATGGAGAGTTGAGGAGTATGAGTTTGGGTTACACAATGAACAAAGTAGTAGAAAGAGTTTCCTTGATGAGTTGAGTCAACTTTTGATGCTTTTGTGTCGCACTAAAACCATGGTGCTTAAAAGGCTGAATGTTGTTAATGATTCATTTGAATTGAGGGTTAGTCCCAATTGATGCTAGGTGAGGTCACTTTAGGTTAGCTAGATTTTCTTGGTTGTATTCTTAAGGATGTGGGACTTACTTTGTTTGCTTGAGGACAAGCAAAAGCTTAAATTTGGGGGAGTTAATAACTAGGGATTCTAGTCTATTTTATACTCCTTTTTGCTTGAGTTTTGGACTAAAAATGTATACAGGTAATCCCAAAAGCTTACATGTTGTGCTTGTTTGCAGTGTTTGGTAAAAAAGTGAGAAGGAAGTCAAAACCAGCTCAAAAAGGCGTGAAACCTGCTCAAGTACCAAGAACAAGTCAAAGCACTGCTATAGCAGTAAATCCACCGCAGCAGCAATAGCCCCACCACGACCGCAGTGCATTTGTTGCGGTCCGCTGAGGAAAAGATCAAAGAGATGCAATTTTGGAAACTCAAGCGCTACGGTCCGCGGTAGATTCTTCGCAGCCGCAATCCATTTTATGCGGTCTGCAGAGGGGGGATTCAGAGAGCTGTGATTTAGGAAGTTGGAAGCCACTACGGTCCACGGTCCACTTTGTGCGGTCCGCAGTGAAGCCACCGCGGTCGCGGTGCATTTTATGTGGTCCGCGGTGGCCAGATTCAGAGACCAAAACTTGAAGCCAAAAAGCCTCACCGCGGCCGCAATCCTTTTTTTGTGGACCGCGGTACCTCCGTCAGGGGTATTTTTGTCCAAAAAATTCGGCCTTGTATAAATACTTCTTTTTCACATTTTTAGGGTATCTTTATCTTAGCAGAGCACGTGAACGACAGGTTTAGTCCATTTTGAGTAATTTGTAGCTAGTTTAACACTGAATCTTCAATTCTTAGTTTGTAATCATATTATATGAGTTATTCTTTATCTAAATATCTGATTTCTTCCATTATTATGAGTAGCTAGACCCATTAGCTAGTGTTGTGGCTCAACCCTAGTGTGGGTATTTGATGGGTCTTTTGTTTTAAGGCTTAGATGTTTATGGGTTGTTGATATTTGGACTGATTTGTATTTTCCATGTTGAATTAGTGGTTGCAAACACTAATTTGTGCCTTTTTGACTTGGGCTTTTCTTGAGAAAGAGAGCTTGAGTCTAGGAAAATCAGTTCAACAAGGAATTGGGATGTATTCAAGAGATCGATAGCCCCAATTAAAGGGTTAAACTTAAAGATAGTAATACCCGACTTGAGCCTCTATTGCTTGCACAATTTTGACACCCAATTGGTCTTGAGAAAGTCAATTAGGGCAAAGTCACTCAAGCTACTGAGAGGTATAAAGTGAGTAGTTTTGTGCATTGGCTATATCGCAATCCCCAACATAACAACTTTGCCTTAGGCTTTAAATTCCGTCAAGTATTCACCTAGGAGAAAACCACTTCCCTAGTGCCTCTTTAACCATTTAGAAAACCTTACAAGCATTCATACTTAGTTTAATTTTGCATATCATTAGCATAAAATTAGAAGTAACAAACAAACAAATATGATTGGAAGTGAAATTAAGAGCAATACGCACTGCTAGTTTAGATAGGAACCCAAATCCCAAGCATTCTAGCTCCCTCTGGATTCGAGCCCGACCTTCTCGGGTAAAAGCTGCATCGACCCTCTTGCTACTTTGTAGTGGTGTAGGGTTGGACCCGATCACCCATTATATGCATTATTTTCCGATTAGTTTATAGATCTAGAGTTTATTACGTTTAACTAAGATTTATCCTTTCATTATTTCTATTGATTTAATCGAAAAGGTTTCAATATCTTCTTGGTCAAACTATAATGAATATAACTGATTATTTATTTATACAAGTTGCCTTTAATTTTACCTGTCATTGCTAGAACAATAGGAAGAACATTTTTCTTTCATGAAGCACATCAAAAATGAATTACCTAGTACATCATAATTACCTCTCTGTTACTATAATAGAAGGAAGAGCATTTTCTTCCATGAACTTACAAACTTTCCCTTTTAATAAAATATTAATCTACAGGCAAAAATTTTATTGTAATCGAAACATATATTATACTTTAATTGATTATTTGCTCATCATTCGAACATAATAGATGATAGGTTATATATGTATCCTTGTTATATATTGATGATCTAACAAACTTACTGTTAAGAACCAGATAAGGAACCTGATACACATTCTCAAGACCTTAAGATCAAAAGGTTTTAGCTGGAGATATGGTTCAACTCTTCAGAGTCAAAAGAACAACAGAGGGAACAGATAGGCACTAGTTCCTGTGCTGACTGGACAAGTCAACCACTCCAGCTATAAAGTTGTTGCCTGCATGCGCAACAATGCGAAAATAGTGCAGCAGTCAACTTTATGGGAAGTCTTTTTACCTACCTTGCTTGCATCATTCAAGTGATGTCACAAATGTATTATTAATACCAAGCAAAAGGTAAAACAAGTCACTTGAACACTTAGAGAATTTACTCAAGCACTCTCACTTTGATTGATCATCCAGAAAACGATTCTCAAGTGTATCAAGAACAAAGAACAACACTGCTATTGTATGTCCTTAGTTGAGTTGTAACTTTGTATTAGTTATTTACTTGTAATTCCTACTTAGCTTAGTTAGAAGCATTGCACAGGAAACCCTTTGTAAATCATACATCCTTGTGTTTGTGTCTTGGCTAGAGTTAGTCGAGTTGTAAAGTCTTTGTAATAGAGTTATTACAAAGTGGCTTGTAATAAAGTGTTAAAAGTTAGTGAGGGATTAAGAGGTTAATTCCTAGGTTACATAGGTTGTAATCTAATGTTGCTCAGCAGTGGAGTTGAAATCCTACAAGGGTAGGTCGTGGTTTTTAATCCAGTTGAGCTGGGAATTTTCCACGTAAAATTCCTCTTGTCATTTACTTACTGCATTGTGCGTGGTTTCTGTGGGAACTAATAGAGAACCTGGTTCTCTATATAGTTTGATGGACCCTTAAGTTCTATCAATTGGTATTAGAGCATGTTCTTTCTATCTGGTTAACACCTAGAAAGGATTCTCATGGCTGCTCCTCCAAACTTTGAAAGAAGGTCAATCTACCTATAGGCCACCAAGGTTCAATGGCCAATATTATTGATGGTGGAAGACTAGGATGCACGATCATCATGGCTGAAGATTCCGAGCTTTGGGATGTCATATATGATGGACCCTTCGTTCCTACCAAGATTGTTGGCAACCCAACTGTAGCTGTAACTGTTCCCAAAACAAGAAAGGAATTCAATGACGCTGACCCAAGGCCATAGAAAATAATTTTTGTGCAAAGAAAATTCTTGTTTGTGGCATTAATCCTAACATGATATCGGCATTCCAATCAGCTAAGGAAATATGAAGCCCTCCAAATATCTCACGAAGGAACAACACAAGTTAAGCAATCAAAGATTGACATACTTACAACTGAATGCAAGCTCTTTAAGATGAAGGACAATGAATCCATTCAAGATATGCATACTCCATTTACCTTTATCATCAATGAGCTCCACTCTCTTTGGGAAATCTTTCCAAGAAACAAGCTTGTCAGGAAAATTCTCAATATCCTACCCAGCTCCTGGGAAAGCAAAGTGAACGCTATCACAAAGGCGAAGGACTTACAAGAGCTAACCATTGATGAGCTTGTCGGTAATCTAAAAATATATGAAATAAATAAGAAGAAGGACAATGAAAGAAGAGATTCCAAAAGGGATAAGAACCTGGTCCTCAAGATAGATAGCAATGATTCAAGTGGTAAGGATGGTGATATAGCTTATTTAACAAGAAGATTCCAGAAGATGGTTCGCATGAATGGAGGCATTCCAAAAAGGGGCAGTTCTAGCAAGCCAAAAAATTATGACCTCTGTCATAAATGTGGCAAGCCAGGACACTTCATCAAGGATTGCCCTCTCCTAATGCAAGATCAGTATAAAAACAACTTTGACAAAGCAGCCAAGAGGAATCCGATTCCTGATTAATATTTCAAGAGAAAGAATGTCGTTGACAATGTTGTGAAGCTAGCCCTTGCTACATGGGGAGAATCCTCCAGCGAATCTGAAGAAGAAAATGATCATGGTGATCGTTCAATGATAGCAGTAGAAAGTGAAGCAACTGAGTATGACTCAATCTTTGCCTTGATGGCTCAGTCTGATGATGCTGAAGATGACGACGATGATGAGGCAAATTTTCTGGATGTTCAAAGAAATCTGAAATCTTATTCTCCTAAAAAACTCATGTGTTTGACAAATGTGTTAATTGATGCTTATCACAGTCTTATAAATGCTAATGATACTTTAACTGTGGAATTAGGAGAAGCAGAACAATCTAGAGATGACCTAGTAGTCGTTGTAGTTGATTTAAAGGAAATAATTGAGAACATGAAGAAAGAGAAGGATGTCTTAGATGAAAAATTTACAAATATAGAACATGAAAGAGATGATCTAGTGTTTGTTGTGGTAGACCTAAAAGAGACCACTGAGTGTGTAAGAAAGGAAAAAGAAGTCTTAACTGAGAGAGTTGCTAACATTGAGCATGAGAGAGATGATCTATTAGTGGTGGTAGTGGACCTAAAGGAAACAATTGGGAAACATAAAATGGAGAGTAGGCCTGAAAATTCTCAAAAGGGAAAGGAAGTTGCAAGTGAGGCACACATTAAGCTTGAAAGTGAGTTAAATTCAGTGAAGTCCAGTCTGTGTGCTGAGCTTGAGAAAAACAAACAACTTCAGGAAGAACTAGGAAGGGGGAAGAGTGATCTTGAAAAATCACTCAAGTGGACCTGGTCCTCTGATGCTATCACTGCCATGTACACCAACAATGGGGGAAACAGACAGGGAATTGGGTTCCAAAGGAAAAAGACTCCCTACAACCCTCATAGCAAGTACGTTATTGTACCTGATAATTGGTTTTGCACTCACTATTTCAATACTGGGACTTCAAAGAAAACTGTAATGCCAGATTTCAATCACAACAGAAAAACAAAGTTTTTGCTAAAAAAGTAACTACTAGTAGAGAACATGGTCCTTCATATAAAAAATGCATGATACCTTCTTGGACAAGAAGATTCCTCATTTACCCCTTTCCTCATTACAAGGGACTCAAACTCGTCTGGTTTCAGAAGTCTAACTCCTGACTTTCTTGTGCAGGGAATGTAAGCACGTGATTTTTGCTTCACGGACAGTCACTCCAAAAGAAATAGTAACAAAGGACCTCGCTGTACAATTTTCAATTTTCCGTAACGTGTGCTGCTAGTCATGTGTGGGTCTGTCCATTTTGTCCATTTTTTACATTATTAAACAAAGTACAAAATGTGTATGATCTGGTAATTAGACCATAATTCATTCAGTAAAAGAAAAATTCACAAAAATATTCTAGGGTGCGATTTAACCTATTTAAATATTTTGATAATTATGTTTGTTTGAATTTCATTTTTATTTTTAGTTTTAAGATTAGAAAAAAAGAAGAAAAGAAAAAAAAGAAAAAAAAAGGGAGAAAAGAATGAAGAAAACGGTTTGGGCCAAGGAAATAAACCAAAAATAGGCCCAAACCAATTCGATCAGGTCCAGTCCAAAACCGGCTACCCAGGCATCTCCTGAAACGACGTCGTTTCAGGCAAATCAATCTGAGCCGTCCGTCCCAGCCGATCCAACGGTTCAGGACCTCTTTCAGCGACCCATGTTCAAACCCGACCCAAATAACCAGCCTGACCCAACCCCTCACTTAAACCAAACGACCCCGTTTAACTGCCAAACGACCCCGTCTCATTTCTCAGCATCAGATCCAAGCCGTTGAGATCATCTGATCTAACGGCTCAGATCCAATCCCATAGACCATATATAAACCTTCCCTTATACCCACGCCCCCTATACCAACACCCCACCCCTTCGTCCCCAAGTCGAACCCGGACCTCCCATTAGAAACCCTAGCCGCCCTCGTCTCCCTCGCCATTAAAGCCGGCGGCACGAACGCCGGTGACCACCTCCTGAACACCCTAAGACCCCCTCACTCCCCTGAACACGAATCCACTAACCACGAACCTCGAATCATCTCCTATCGTCTCGAATCTGGATTTGAAGATTCGAGACAAAACCCGGATCTATGCCAAACCATCCCATCTTCATACCAGACACTCCCCTGACCTTCCTCGTGACCAAACCAAGTTTGGTTTGGTCCGAATCTACCCACAACTCCTAAAAATCCAGATCTGGAAATCCAGAACTTGAAACACATGCACCTGGGGAACCCGGCCGGTTTGGACATGGGTTTGAGGTCTAATAGACCTTAATCAAGGTGTTCTCATGTGAGAACACCCTGATTAAAGTTTGTTCGGCCTCAAAAGTTCGAAGTTGAATCAGATTTGGGTCTGTTTGATTTAAACATTTTCGGTAAGTTTTCCTTTCTTTTGTGTTAGTTTTGATTAAGTGGTCAGCATGTTTCGTTGTGTTTGTTTGTTATTTTTTGTTATTTTTCATTCGGATTTCTTTCATCTCTGTAAAGACCTTTTTATTTGGTCGACTGTGTTCTGTGTATGATTCTGAATGTACTCTGTGATAAACATGATCGTCGATTAGTTTAATCGTCAGATAAGTTAACCCATATAGGCCCCAATAATTGAACAAAAATTGTCTGATGCCCTTTAGGTCCCTGAACATATTGTTTGTGTGAGCGACTGATTATTACCTGCTATAATTAGTATAGTCGACTCGATAAATGTCGTCGATTAGTTTTCTATAACTAATGAATCGAATGAGCTAATAATGTCGCATGACTAATGAGCCTGTATTGTGATTTGAATGTTGGGCATTACCCATGAATGGTAGTTTGTAACTACATTGTAAACAATTAAAGGCCAGGTTGGGGCAGTTCTGAAATCGAATGTTCAAAGCCCAAAGTGCCCTGATGCTGCAATAGGCAGGGCAGTAATAATCCAGGGTTAACAAGGGCATTCTGGGGTGTTGAAAAAGACAGAAAAGATTAGTATAAATGGGCTGACAAGTAGGGTACTAATTTAGGATTAAACTAATACCAATGGGGAACAAGACACAAGGGTATGAGGCTTAAAATGAATAAACAAATGAGCCCATAATTCTGGATTAAACAAAAACCAGGCGTGGGGAATAAAGGGGGCTGACACCAAAAGATGCTTAGGCATGGGCTTTAAAGAGTATGGGCAGGCTGCAAGTTGCAGCAAAAAAAAAGGCAGCTTAACTGCACTGGTTTTTGGCTTATAAATAAGCCATTTGAGAACTTAAACGAGGCTGGAGTTTTTTGAGTCTTAGGCTGGACTTTTAGTCTTCAGAAAAAAGAGAGAAAAGGCTGGAGTTTTTTGAGTCTTAGGCTGGACTTTTAGTCTTCAGAAAAAAGAGAGAAAAGGCTAGAGTTTTGAGTCTTAGGCTGGACTTTTTAGTCTTGAGAAAAGAGAAAAAAGCTGGAATTTTTGGTCTTAAAGCTGAAACTTTCAGTCTAAAGAGAGGTTTACTGAGTTCAAAGAAAGCTGAAAACATAAGTTAGTTCCCAAATAGATTGTGACCAAACACCATCTGAAAATTGAATAAGAACTCATATTGGTCAAGCTGCCTTGGCCAAGTTCTGTCGTTCGCATTAACTGAGTTGTGTGTTGGTTGTTGAACTGTTAGTGGTTGCTGCATTGAACACTCTGCTGTCTCTTTTGTTTCCCACTCTGTTTCCTGGGATCACTGGTTTGGTATTCGACTATTTGCTGGTTTCTCTTTGGTTCTGGGAAATATTGTTGTTTGTCTGTGGACTGTGGACACCACTGGGATTGTCCATTTGTTGTTCGACTCTTTGCTGAGCTTCATCATTATTGGCTGGTTGTTTGTTTGCTGTGTTGTTGCTGTGAATCTGCTGATTGCTGTTGTTTCCTGTGTGCTGCTCAGCTGATCCCTTTCCTTCTTCTTCTGTTCCTCTACATCAGGTACACAACCAAGGCATTATCAAATGTAATTGGAACATTGAGCATGAATGCAAAAAAAAAAGGGAAAAAGACTTGAAGTTGATTTTCATATATATACTGTTATATTAGATATCATGTATTGTATGATAATTTACATTCTTGTGTTGACAATCGAAGCAGCATGTATGCCTAGTGTATATCAATATAAGTCAGCTAAATGGTAGCTTACATATGTATGCTGATAGATGATAATATGTTCAATGAGATAGGTTGCATCTCAGATTTTAGTTTACTTTGCAGTATATGTTGTAATGCATACCAAGTATGAACACTGTACATCCTAGATTAAGTTCTTCCTTTTCTGATTGATGGCCTCATATAACTAGTAAACCACCTGTTAAGATAAAGAACGCCAAACTTGCAATCTCAACCTCATAAAGGTCGAGTTCAGGCCAAAATAGGCCTAGCCGGCCTGCTTCGAGCAAAGCAGTGGCCCAGGTTTGGCCCATCACGCATGGGTCGAATTTGGGCCCATGATTATTTATTCGACTGACTGTGCACGCAGCCTAGTCCCTGATCTTAGCATTTCCGAATTCTGTTATAAAATAACTTACAAGCATTAATTAATTAGGACTATCTACTACTTTCGATTGATAGAGACAAACACGACAAGAAACGTAGTTGCTATAGGATATCCTTTAAAAATAAGAATAAGATGAGCCTCGCCGAATAAAAATACAGATTGCGGGGCCCTCAGTAAATACTTGTTTTAAATTACTTAGAATTCAGGAGGGCCGCTTAGTGAATTTCGTGGCCTTCCCAAAAATAATAACGCGATAGTCTTTTAGGCGTGTGTTTAATAATTTACTTTCTTAAAACTTGGGGTGTGCATTTCATGCGACCCAAATCCAAATCCCAAAACGTCAAATAAGATATGTTCCGGATTGCGGGTGCATTTCATGTGACGCAGTCCAAAGACATGTTTTAAGCGACGTTCACATTCCTAATAATAATAATTAATAAAGTGGTTAAAAGATAAAATTTGCACATGGTTCATAATTGTATTAAAAATCAGATAAATAAGCCGAATATAACAGTTGAGCGACCGTGCTAGAACCACGGAACTCGGGAATGCCTAACACCTTCTCCCGGGTTAACAGAATTCCTTATCCGGATTTCTGGTACGCAGACTGTAATATAGAGTCATTATTTTTTCCTCGATTCGGGATTAAAATTGGTGACTTGGGACACCCTAAATCTCCCAAGTGGCGACTCTGAAATAATTAAACCAATCCCGTTTCGATTGTCCTTTAATTGGAAAAAACTCCCCTTGCGTCCTCCTGGGCGCGGAAAAAGGAGGTGCGACAGCTCTGGCGACTCTGCTGGGGATTGGACCCAGAACCACTGGTTCAGGGTTAAGAATTCGAGCTTAGAATAATTATTATTATTTGGCTTTATCTATTATCTGATTTTTACATGTTTGAGACTAATGTGTTAAATGCTGCTTTTACCACTTTGATATTATTTGAACTGTATATAGACTGTGCCGAAACCCACATCCTTTCTGAGTCTTCTAAATCATGAAGAAGGGCGTACTTCGTACGACTTCTTTTCTGTATAGTGTCAAATCCCAATTTAGAACGAGGTTCGGATAAGTTGCTAAGCCGGTGAAGCTTCTGTATTCCCGGTACGCTGCCCCCCCTCGGCTCGAGCTGTCCGCTCGGGTAAGCCAGGTCTAGAACAAACACCCAGGTTCTGAACCTAGTATAACAAAGCCACATGCCGGATCCCTAGTAGGAACGTTTATTTGCATCATGTGCATTTGACTTAGGGGACTCAACACAGGGGTTGGGTCCGTCTAGGAATAGCAACCTGAAATAGAAAAGGCCATCCTGATGCATCCTACTCACTGCTTGTGCATTTATTTGCTTCAAACATGCATGATGACCGGTTTTGAATGTTGAGAAATTTTTACAAAAAAAAATATAAATAAATAAAAAAAAAAAAATAGAAATAAATAAACGAGTTAGTTTATCACCCGAACTACGTCGGTTTGATTCTCACCGGAGGTGAGATACGTAGGCAACCCTCATCGGGTCCAACTCTTTTTCCATTTTACCAAAATGATATACCATAAAGCATATATGTATATATGTATACACATGTATATAAATAAATTTTTTTGTTTTTGTCCAAAGATTTTTGGTTAGAGTCAAAATAAAGGTTTTTGTTTTCACCTAAAAGGTCACCCTAATAAATGTGCAGGATGAACACAGAGCAAAATGAACCATTCTCAGCCCTCAGCGAGGTCCCTCTACAACTCCACATGTGGTGGAATGACTTGGAAGCCGATAGCAAAGGGGTAATAGGAAGAATATTGGGAGGTTTTGTAAATTTGTTGGGTGTTGAGCCGAGGACAGATATTCTTGAAGCTCTAATACCATTTTGGGACCCCACCTGCAATGTATTCCGTTTTGTTGACTTTGAACTTTCACCGACACTTGAGGAAGTTGCCGGATATGCGGGACTGAATGAGAAGTTAAGAGGGCAATATTTGCTTTCGCCAAGGCCAGTGTCCCCGCATGCGTTTCTGGATCTACTAAGCATTAGTCGGAAGGTACAACATGACGATTTATCGAGAGGGTGTTGTGATCTCCATTTCTTGTATCAGCGGTACGGAACCCCGCAGGGTTTCGAGGAACCGAACCTTGGGCTAACTCACGGCGGGAACAGAAACAAATGGGAAGCAAGACGTACTTTGGCTTTTATCACAGCATTCTTGGGAGTCATGGTCTGCCCAAGGAAGGACAAAAAGATAGAGATAGGTCTGGTAGGGATGGCCGACGTGGCAATCAAAAGAACCAATAGTACTGTGGTTCCTTTGATTTTGTCCGAAATCTACCGGGCTCTGACTATATGCCGAGAAGGAGGCAAGTTCTTCCAAGGTTGCAACCTGTTACTTCAGCTATGGATGCAGGAACATCTCCATCACCGAGTAGGATACATGAACCACGGGTTAACCGAGAGGAATTGTATCAGCGGATTCAAGAAGCGTATGACAGGCGCCAGATTTCCTGAAGGTGTCGAAGAATGGTTTACACGGTTAAGGTCAACAACATCTGACCAAATTGAATGGGCATTTGGTTGGTTGACTGATACTGAGGTTATCTACATGTCGGCTGAAGAATGTCATGTTCTCTTAATGGGGCTTCGCAGCATCCAGCCATATGCCCCTCATCGGGTATTACGACAACTGGGCAGGTTTCAAGTAGTCCCTAATGATGAAAATCTGAGCAAGCATGCCTTGGAATTAAGCCCGGGAGTCATATTCCCCGAGGGGAAGATTAGAAAACTGTGGCATGAATGTAGATTCTTGGAGCCCAAAACCATGGTACGAGAGCTAGCTAAAGGTGAGGTAGACCCAAAGTACGATGCTTGGTTCGAAAGAAGGTTTCAGACTCGGCAAAGACCTGCTAAAAGGGCCCACGTCCAACACTTCACCAATGATTCACAAGAGCAATGGGGATGGTTAAAAAGGGAGAAAGGTTACCGGGTCGAAATCGGGAAGCTAAAGCAACAAGTTGAAAGGCTTGTATTTGAGAACAATGTGCAAGTCGCCTCGGAGCAGGCTGAAAGAAACAAGTTAGCCCAAGAAAACCAAACCTTGAAGGCCCGCCTTCGCCAAGCCAGTAAGAGTAACGTTGACCGACAGAAGCGTCGCTCTGATGAAAGATTGATAGCAAGTTTGAGAAATCAGGTCATCCAAGGCCAAGAAGAATTAGAACAATCAAGAGCTTGCATAACAAGGATGAAGGTCAGAGGGGCAAAGTACGCAATGGCCCGGAAGCAGCATTTGCAACAGGTCATAAGGGATTATGAAATGAGCGTCAGAATATTAAGGGAAACGAGCTCCACTCTACATGATCGGATCGTCAAACAAGCACGAGACGCCCAGGCCGACAGAAGACAGTGCTATGATGCAATGGCCTGCATGGAAAGACAAATGGGGTTGTTTCAGGATCGAATTGCTGACGATGCTCAGGCACTGGGGTTAAAAAACCAACAAATCAGGCAGTTGCTCAGTGAAAGAGATGACATCCGAGCAAGGATTGATGAAATAGGGCATTACATCTACATGAAATGCTTGGCATGTGAGCAAACACCTCGGAAGACCCTCCTTGTTTCCATCATGGGCTGCGTCCGCCGGATTATGAGCGAGTTGAAGAACCTGCAAAGAGACCTTACACCTAGAGCCGCGGAAAGGCCGAATGATGCCTCGCGGGCCCTTAAATTGGAGAATTAGTTTTGGTCGAGTCCTGTTTATTTGGCTTTGGTTGTTTTTCCATATGTTGTTTTTCTTTTCATCAAACCAAGTTTAAAACCGTGGAGTCTGTACTTCTGCTATTTTTATTTTAAGTACTGTGTAATAGCAAATTTTGATAATGAAATTAAGTGACTCCAGAAGAATTACTGTGTGTCTTTGCTTTGAGGCAGAACTACGCCTGGTCTGATTCACGCGGGGACGTGATACGTAGGCAATCCCCATAAGATTCGACCGCTTTCAATAAATAAAAAAAAAAAAAGAAAAAGAAAAAGAAAATGTAAATAGAATAAAACGCAGGGTTTCGCAAAATACTTTAAAGAGACGAATGAACAAACCGGGATGACGCATGTGGATTGAAGCAAAGCATGTAGAAACGGTTAACTGCTTAGGTGCATTGCATCCTCTATGTGTTATGATCAAATCTGTTAAGCTCTAACACTAACAAAGTTTGTTGTTGTCTGACATCAGACAGTTAGTTGTTAAAGAATTCTGGCAACACATTCATACCAAACCAGATCCAAAGGACCGGTAGCAACAAGCATGACTACTTCAGAGAATAGTAATGAGGAAGAAAGGCCGATGAGCCAGTTGCTAAAAGAGGCAATGGAAAAGATTGAAAGGATGGGACTAGAGATGCATGCAATGCAGCTAGCCCTGGCCAAAACGCAAAAGAGCCCTGAGACAGTGGGACACGTGCCGGAGTACCCTCACTCTGGCCCTTCCACAAGCCGCCCAAATCCCCTCTATCATCAAGAAAGAAGCCCTCATGATTCCCAAGCTCCACCACCCCATCAACCTCTCCCAACACCCAATATTCCCATTTTTGTGGGACCTGCATCAGCCCCTTTGCAGCGAACGACCAGTGAGCCATTGTTTCAGGCTCACGATACACAATACTATCCCCCTGAGCCTACATTCCACGCACCGGAACCACAGGCTTACAATCCCCATTTAGAAATACCGGCAGAGGTTGAGAAGCCGGTTAAGGCCCCTGAACAGGATGAAGTGTTAAGAAAGTTCAAAAGCCTGGAGCAGTCCTTCAGGAACTTGCACGGGTTGGGCAATCAAGTCAGCGTGGCATACAAAGATCTGTGCCCTTTCCCAGATGTCCAACTCCCGGCTGGGTTCAAGATGCCCAAGTTTGATTTATATGAAGGGCACGGTGATCCCATGGCACATTTGCGGGGATTCTGTAGCAAAATGAGAGGGGCAGGAGGCAAGGATGAGCTTTTGATAGCTTATTTCGGCCAAAGTCTGAGCGGATCTGCACTGGAATGGTATACCAGGCAGGATTTCAGCAGGTGGTACACGTGGGATGACCTGGCGCAGGCTTTTGCAGGTCATTTCCAGTACAATCTGGAGATAGTTCCTGACCGTCTCACGTTACTGAGAACTGGGAAGAAACCCGGGGAAAGTTTTCGCGAGTTCGGGTTCCGCTGGAGAGAACAAGCAGCTAGGGTCGATCCTCCCATGAGAGAGGGAGAGATGGTGGACTATTTTTTGCAGACATTGGATCCAACCTACTTTGGTCACTTGGTGACAACGGTTGGAAAATCTTTCAACGAGGTGGTCAAAATAGGGGTCATGATAGAAGAAGGTTTGAGGTCGGACAAGATCTTAAACTATTCGGCACTTAAGGCCACAACCCAGGCTATTCAAAGCGGCACGGGAGGTGCGCTAAGAAGAAAGAAAGAAGAGGTTGCCACGATCGAGGCAGGCAGTTGGTCCAGGGCTGGCAGGCCGCACTACAACCAACCCAGGCCTCACAGGTCAAACTACCCATACAACCCACCACAAAATTTCTATCCACCTCGAGAACCACATTGTTCCGTACACCAAGCCCAGGTATACACTCAGCCTCCGGTTCGCCCACAATGGCGCGCACCGGCTCCCCAGAACATATATGCACCACCACAAAACACTTACCCTCCACCAAGGGCATATAGAAATCCTTCGGGGGCAGGTTTCCGGGGAAATCCAGATGCCAGAAATGACAGGTTGCGGAAGCAAAGAACCTTCACCGAACTGGGAGAAACCTACACCGCTGTGTTCCACAAGCTGCGGCAATTAGGTTTGGTTAGTCCTGTCCATACTCGGGAACCAAATCCCCCGCCTCAGAATTTGGATCGTTCAATCAGTTGTGAATACTGTTCAGGGATGCTCGGGCACGACACCGAGAAGTGCTGGAAGTTAAGGCATGCCATACAGGATCTTATTGACACCAATAAGATCGAGGTCCAGACACCGGAGGCTCCTAACATCAACCAAAACCCACTGCCAGCGCACCACGAAACTCACATGATTGAGTTGGTGTGTGAGGGAGGAGAATTAAGAAAACCCTCACAAACAGTGATGATGATCCAAGCTGCCCCAAAAGAAGTCTTAACCAGTGGAGGAACAAATGTACAGTCGCAGGGAGAAGGCGTCAAGCCGGTAGTAATATGGGGGAAGAGCCCGTCCGTCATAGCAAGCAAACCCGAGCCAAGCAAGTTGGTAATACCAGGGATCCTGCCCACACCGGCAGTCATGTTGAAAGGGGTATGTAGAGAACGGGTGACCATAAAGCCGGTGGTCCAACTGCCAATGCTTGACAGCAGGGCTGTGCCCTGGAAATATGAAAAAGCAGTGGTGACATACCAAGGAAAACAGGTGGAAGAAGTCAGTTGTGAAGCGCAAGGGCTGACTCGATCAGGTCGATGCTTTGCTCCGGTGGAGTTAAGAAAAACCAACCCAGTGGCAACCAAGAAGCCAGTGTCAGAAGAAGAGGCTGAAGACTTCCTGAGGAAGATGAAAGTACAAGACTATTCTGTGGTTGAGCAGCTGAGAAAAACACCTGCCCAGATCTCACTATTGTCATTACTCCTCCATTCCGAGGAACATCGTCGGGCCCTGTTAAAGATATTGAACGAGGCCCATGTACCCAGTGAGATTTCTGTAAACCACCTGGAAACCATTGCCAGCAAGATTTTCGAGGTGAACAGGGTAACATTCTCAGATGATGACCTGCCGGTGGAAGGTACGGAGCATAACAAAGCTCTATACCTAGCTGTCAAATGTGAAGACTCGGTGGTAACTCGAGTATTGGTGGATAACGGCTCAAGCGCCAATATTTGTCCATTATCCACCCTGGACCAGTTAAAGATTGACCGTGGAAGAATCCGGGAGAATAGCATCTGTGTCCGGGGGTTTGACGGAAACGGAACAGCCACTGTGGGGGATGTTGTACTTGAACTGACCATTGGCCCGGTCCTATTTACCATGGAATTCCAGGTGTTGGACGCCACGGTATCTTACAACTTGCTGTTAGGACGACCTTGGATTCATGCGGCTAAAGCGGTGCCTTCCACCCTACATCAGACAGTGAAGTTCGAGTGGGAAAGACAAGAGGTCGTGTTGCACGGCGAGGATACAACATGCACCATGGGCGGAACCATTGTGCCTTTCATAGAGACCACTGATGACAAGGGTCCCTGGGTCTACCAGATTCTCGATACGGGGTCGGCCAACAAAATTTCTGAAGGAGAAATCATCCCGCACCCTAGGGTGACTGCCGCAACAGTCATGATGGTATCAGAAATGCTGGGTAATGGGTTTGTGCCGGGAAAAGGCCTGGGAGTTGAACTTCAAGGGATAGTCCAACCTGTTTCCCTTCCTAAGAATCTGGAAACCTTCGGGTTGGGGTTCAAACCAACCGCAGCAGACAGGAAGGAGGCGCGAAGAATGAAGAAGAGGGTCTGGTTTCTGCCTAAACCAGTGCCACGCCTCTCAAGGTCTTTTGTTAAAGCAAGTGCCAAGGGGTCAGCGATCCCAAAGATTCGAGGACCTTTGATCGGTATAAATGAAGACCTCAATCAGAGTTTTGAGAGGCTATTTGCGGATGTCAGTATGGTGGAAGCTGGAGAAGGTTCCAGCAGAGCAGAGATACAATTTGTGGGGCCTGAGGCCAAGACCAACAATTGGACGGTTACTCCTCTTCCTGTCCGAGGGGAGTCTTGGTAGTAGGCTTTGATTAATGTTTTGTTTGTTTGTTTGTTTGATCGGATTATTCAAGGGTGTAATCCCAATTTTACTTTCGTTGTGTAAAAGTGTGAACCCTTTTTATCCTGCAAATTTAATAAAGTTCTTTTCTTTTGTCCCGTTTTAATTTCTTGTTTTGTTCTTTTTCTTTCTGAACAGTTCTCTTTTTACTGGTCCTAATGACATGGCATGCACAACGGATCTTCGACCTAGTCTAATAAATCAATCTGAATCTGACTCAATGATGCAAGAGGTCGTTTGTGATAATGAATCCGAATGTGATGAAGGGGAAGCCTTCGAAGAAATAAACCGAGAACTGTGCCAATTTGAAGAGAAACCCAAGCCTAACCTAAATGACACTGAGGCTGTAAACCTAGGAGACGCTGATAACATCCAAGAGACCAAAATTAGCATCCACATTGAGCCGAATGTCAAAGCAGAATTGATCGAAACTCTCAGGGAATTCAAAGATGTTTTTGCATGGTCATATGATGATATGCCTGGATTGAGCACCGATTTAGTGGTTCACAAATTGCCCACTGACCCGGCATACCCTCCGGTCAAGCAAAAACTAAGGAAATTTAAAACAGAAATGAGTGTAAAGATCAAAGAAGAAGTGATTAAGCAGTTGCAATCGAAGGTCATTCGGGTCACTCGATATCCCGAGTGGTTGGCCAATGTGGTACCAGTCCCAAAGAAGGATGGAAAAATCAGGGTGTGCGTCGACTACCGCAACCTCAACAAAGCAAGTCCCAAGGACAATTTCCCGTTACCCAACATTCATATCCTGATCGATAATTGCGCTGGGCGCGAGATCGGATCCTTTGTGGATTGCTATGCGGGTTATCATCAGATCCTAATGGACGAAGAGGATGCTGAGAAGACAGCGTTTATTACGCCATGGGGAACCTACTGCTATCGGGTAATGCCGTTCGGGTTAAAGAACGCCGGGGCAACGTACATGCGAGCAATGACTGCTGTGTTTCATGACATGATACACAAAGAAATAGAGGTGTACGTCGATGATGTGATCATCAAATCTTGGCGTCAGGAGGACCATGTAGCAGACCTAAGGAGATTTTTCCAAAGACTCCGGAGGTATGATATCAAGCTTAACCCGGCCAAATGCGCATTCGGGGTTCCATCAGGAAAGTTGCTAGGATTCATCGTCAGTCGACGGGGGATTGAGTTAGACCCATCCAAAATTGAATCCATCCGAGATTTGCCACCGCCAAGGAACAAAACAGAGGTAATGAGTTTGCTGGGTAGACTCAATTACATCAGCAGGTTCATCGCTCAACTCACAGCAACTTGTGAACCCATATTTCGGCTGCTGAAAAAGGATGCTGCGGTAGGTTGGACAGCAGAGTGTCAGGAGGCCTTCGACCAAATCAAAGGGTATCTGTCTAATCCACCCGTATTGGTCCCGCCTAAGCCCGGGAAACCCCTAATCCTTTACCTGACGGTCTTGGAAAATTCATTTGGTTGTGTACTGGGGCAACATGATGACACAGGGAGGAAGGAGCAGGCCATCTACTATCTTAGCAAGAAATTCACAGTGCATGAGGTCAAGTACACTCAACTCGAGAAAACGTGCTGCGCCCTAACTTGGGTAGCTCAAAAGTTGAAGCACTACCTGTCTTCATATACTACTTATCTCATATCCCGCTTGGACCCATTGAAGTATATCTTTCAGAAACCTATGCCCACGGGAAGGTTAGCAAAATGGCAAATTCTGCTCACAGAGTTTGATATCATCTATGTGACGAGGACGACCATGAAAGCCCAGGCGCTGGCAGACCATTTGGCCGAGAATCCCGTTGATGAAAAATACGAGCCCTTAAGAACGTATTTTCCTGACGAAGAGGTGATGCATACGAATGAGTTGGAATTACCCGAGGAACCAGGTTGGAAGCTTTTCTTCGATGGAGCTGCAAACGCAAAAGGGGTTGGAATAGGAGCAGTACTCATTTCTGAAACAGGACGGCATTATCCTGTTACGGCTCAACTGCGCTTCTATTGCACCAACAATATGGCCGAATATGAGGCTTGCATTCTGGGTCTGCGCTTGGCTGCTGACATGGATGTCCAAGACGTCTTGGTCTTGGGAGACTCGGACCTCTTGATACATCAAATTCAGGGAGAATGGGAAACACGAGATCTAAAACTCGTACCATACCGACAATGCTTGCATGATCTGAGCAAGCAATTTCGATCGGTAAAGTTCAAACACATCCCGAGAGTTCACAATGAGGTTGCGGATGCCTTAGCCACCTTAGCATCAATGCTGCACCACCCTGAACAAAATGTATGTTGATCCTCTGCATATCCAAGTCCGTGATCAGCACGCCTACTGCAATACCATAGAAGAAGAAGCAGATGGCGAACCCTGGTTTCATGATATCAAGGAATACCTCAGAATGGGGATATATCCAGAACATGCCTCTGGAGACCAAAAAAGAGCCCTTCGGCGTTTGTCGAATGGTTTCTTCCTCAGTAGAGGAGTATTGTACAAAAGAACCCCGGATTTGGGATTGTTGAGATGCATAGATGCCAGTCAAGCAATGACGGTTATGGAAGAGGTACATGCGGGAGTTTGCGGACCACACATGAGCGGATATGTATTGGCAAGAAAGATCCTTCGAACAGGGTGTTATTGGCTCACCATGGAACGCGACTGTATCACTTTTGTGAGGAAATGCCATCAGTGCCAGATACATGGAGATTTGATTCATTCTCCGCCAACAGAGTTACATACGATGTCAGCACCTTGGCCGTTTGTGGCATGGGGCATGGATGTCATTGGGCCCATCGAGCCAGCAGCGTCCAACGGTCACAGGTTCATTCTAGTGACCATTGATTACTTCACCAAATGGGTTGAGGCTAAAACCTTCAAATCAGTAACCAAGAAGGCAGTGGTGGACTTTGTTCACTCCCATATCATCTGCAGATTTGGGATCCCAAAAGTGATCATCACGGATAACGGTGCGAATCTTAATAGCAGCCTGATGAAAGAGGTATGCCAACAATTCAAGATTACACACCGCAATTCCACCCCATATCGTCCTAAGGCAAATGGAGCAGTCGAAGCAGCCAATAAGAATATCAAGAAGATACTGCGAAAAATGGTGGAAGGGTCCAGACAGTGGCACGAGAAATTGCCCTTTGCTTTGTTGGGTTACCGCACTACCGTCCGGACTTCCATAGGCACAACTCCTTATTTGTTGGTGTATGGAACTGAGGCCGTGATACCAGCGGAGGTCGAAATTCCGTCCCTCCGAATTGTCGCTGAAGCCGGAATTGATGATGATGAATGGATCAAAGCTCGCTTGGAACAGTTGAGCCTGATAGATGAGAAAAGATTGGCAGCAGTGTGCCATGGTCAGCTGTACCAGAAGAGAATGGCTAGAGCGTATAATAAAAAGGTGCGCCCCAGGAAGTTTGAAGTAGGGCAGCAGGTATTGAAGAAGATCCTCCCACATCAGGTCGAGGCGAAAGGCAAATTCGCCCCAAATTGGCAAGGGCCTTATATCGTGACCAGAGTATTGTCCAACGGCGCTTTGTGTTTGACAGATGTCGAGGGTAGATGTGTCGACATGGCTATCAATTCAGATGCAGTCAAGAGATATTATGCGTAATTTCTTTAATTACGGCAATTATTCGGTTTGTTTGTTTGTATTTGGCATTTATTGGATAATGAGATGACGGAGGCAATTCTTTCTTCTACCCAAACACTGTTTAACCCTTGCTTCCCCCTTTGAGCCTTAAGCAAATTCTTTCAATACCCCTCTTTTGGAATCACTAATGGGAAAGATACGAAAAAAGAAAAGAAAAGAAAAGAAAAAGAAAAGAAAAAAAAGAAGAAGATGAAATCATAAAGAAATACAAAACCGTGGGAACTACGTTTGACCTGATTCCTCAAAGAGGATACGTAGGCGCCTCATGGCTCGGCCATAGTATGCATCATAATGAATATAGGATGCATAATGTACATAGTGTGCACAATATAGCACAATGTGCGTAACGCACGTAACTCAACATAAGCGTAAAAAATAAATTCCCCAAGCAAGAAAACTGGGGCAGAGGTTATGTTTTTAAGTTCCAACAAAGGTTTGATTCCAAAAGTTGTAGCACATCACCCATCAAATTATCTTCAATTTTATAGCCTTTCTTTAACCCCACACCAAAACCAACATCAACGTCCAAAAGACCTCCCGATCAATGTTCAAGAGATGTCGAGTCAGGCGAATAAGACCGAGAATAATACACCAAGCCCCAGCAAAGAAGAGGATCGTAAGATTGGGAACGAATTGATAGTCAAAGGAATCTCCAGAAAAGAGGGTCGTATCTACAACACCCCGATTCCTCGAAAGAAATAAAATGAGAGAGTCTCATCGGTGAAAACCTTCGCAGGCACCGAGAGGCGATGTAAGATGAGGGATATAAAATGAGAGAGTCTTATTGGTGAAAACCTTCACAGGCACCATAAGGCGCCGGGAGATGAGAGAAAAGAGAGAGTCTCATTAGTGAAAACCCCTCGAAGGGCACTATGAGGCGACGAGACAGATCAGCGAAGCTACCACATTCGCAACAAGATGAACATCCATTTATCATCCCCAGCAAGTCAGACCATCGGACAAATCGATTGATACAAATAGACTGGGTCGGGAATCTATGGTGCGCGCCATGATCACGGGGACCAATCATGTCCTCCAGATAAGTTCTTTTGATTAGCTCCTCCCACAAAATATTGGTTCACAAAGTTTTTCTCTTTTCCATATCTTTATTTTCTTTTCCTAAAATGTGTCTTTAAAGGATTTTTCAAAGCTTACTACCAGAAATCGAAGGGGAATTCATCCAATGCAGGAGAATACAAACAGTCTTAAAGGCCGGCCCCAGGCAATGCAGGGATTGTGCTCGGAAATGTTGGAAGAAGTATGCTCCAAAAGGGAGTGGTTTCAGGAGTTAGAAGCAGACTCCCACATCATGTGTTTAAAGAGAAAGCAGAGTAGGGGATAAACTGAAAACCAATCCCCAGCAGGCTAGAGACCCCCAACAGGCAACTTTGCCCGCCAACCAATTATGGGGACAAAGAGCAAGAAAAGGGGAAGAGAGAAAAATGGCTTGCCAGAAAGGCACCACCACGATTAAAACTGACTAAATCCTTTTGTCTGTTGCAGGAGATCAAAGAATTGATGATGGCAGCAAGATGCAACGCCATGGAAGTCACCAAAAACCGGGGCAGAAAATTTTCTGCCGATTGTCGAAAATTTTCTGGAAGAACGGGAAAGCAATTTCAATACATTTAAGTTCTAGGTCGCCCACCAGTATAATGCGGGAATACATTTAAGTTCTAGGTCGCCCACCAGTATAATGCGGGAATACATTTAAGTTCTAGGTCGCCCACCAGTATAATGCGGGAATACTTTCAAGTTCTAGGTCGCCCACCAGTATAATGCGGGAATACTTTTAAGTTCTAGGTCGCCCACCAGTATAATGCGGGAATACATTTAAGTTCTAGGTCGCCCACCAGTATAATGCGGGAATACATTTAAGTTCTAGGTCGCCCACCAGTATAATGCGGGAATACATTTAAGTTCTAGGTCGCCCACCAGTATAATGCGGGAATACTTTTAAGTTCTAGGTCGCCCACCAGTATAATGCGGGAATACTTTTAAGTTCTAGGTCGCCCACCAGTATAATGCGGGAATACATTTAAGTTCTAGGTCGCCCACCAGTATAATGCGGGAATACATTTAAGTTCTAGGTCGCCCACCAGTATAATGCGGGAATACTTTTAAGTTCTAGGTCGCCCACCAGTATAATGCGGGAATACTTTTAAGTTCTAGGTCGCCCACCAGTATAATGCGGGAATACATTTAAGTTCTAGGTCGCCCACCAGTATAATGCGGGAATACTTTTAAGTTCTAGGTCGCCCACCAGTATAATGCGGGAATACATTTAAGTTCTAGGTCGCCCACCAGTATAATGCGGGAATACATTTTAAGTTCTAGGTCGCCCACCAGTATAATGCGGGAATACATTTAAGTTCTAGGTCGCCCACCAGTATAATGCGGGAATACATTTTAAGTTCTAGGTCGCCCACCAGTATAATGCGGGAATACAAGCAGACAACTGCAGAGGCAAGCGCGCAATTCAAAAGGAAAAAGGAACGCATCTCAAAAGAAGCAGTTTGGGAGCGTTGTAGCATGCCCAGTATGACGGTTGATGAAGAAACATACCACTGAAGAAACCATTGGAAAATTTAAAGAAGAAAGTCGTGTCCCCAGCGGATCAAGCAAAGTGATGAAACTGGCATTCAAACGTCAGCAAAGGACCAGCATCATCTCCCAAAGTCACAAGATAAAGGCATCGGAGGAAAGTGGTAGCCGACAAGAAAGCAAGGCAACAAGAACAAGTTGAAGATGGATGAGATTTCAGGATCCTCAGTTTAGCTTAGCTTCTTGTTTTCCTTTGAGCAATGTAATAGGGAGATCGGTTGAGCAGTAGCATCCTACATCAGCATACAACAGCGCACAACAACAACAGCAAGCAATACAGTCACACGGTAGTCCCAGCTACCAAAATTTCCCGAACTACATTGACCTGATTCCTGTTCAGCCCAGGATATGTAGGAAACCTCTGAAGCAAAGGTTCGGTCAAATCTCTTTCAAAAAATGCTTCACACGGAGTATTCGGACGGGCAAAAATCGCTCGCTTTATCTTTGCGCGAAAACCCTTCGTGTCTTCGTGCAAAGAGGGGCAGCTGTAAGCACGTGATTTTTGCTTCACGGACAGTCACTCCAAAAGAAATAGTAACAAAGGACCTCGCTGTACAATTTTCAATTTTCCGTAACGTGTGCTGCTAGTCATGTGTGGGTCTGTCCATTTTGTCCATTTTTTACATTATTAAACAAAGTACAAAATGTGTATGATCTGGTAATTAGACCATAATTCATTCAGTAAAAGAAAAATTCACAAAAATATTCTAGGGTGCGATTTAACCTATTTAAATATTTTGATAATTATGTTTGTTTGAATTTCATTTTTATTTTTAGTTTTAAGATTAGAAAAAAAGAAGAAAAGAAAAAAAAAGAAAAAAAGGGAGAAAAGAATGAAGAAAACGGTTTGGGCCAAGGAAATAAACCAAAAATAGGCCCAAACCAATTCGATCAGGTCCAGTCCAAAACCGGCTACCCAGGCATCTCCTGAAACGACGTCGTTTCAGGCAAATCAATCTGAGCCGTCCGTCCCAGCCGATCCAACGGTTCAGGACCTCTTTCAGCGACCCATGTTCAAACCCGACCCAAATAACCAGCCTGACCCAACCCCTCACTTAAACCAAACGACCCCGTTTAACTGCCAAACGACCCCGTCTCATTTCTCAGCATCAGATCCAAGCCGTTGAGATCATCTGATCTAACGGCTCAGATCCAATCCCATAGACCATATATAAACCTTCCCTTATACCCACGCCCCCTATACCAACACCCCACCCCTTCGTCCCCAAGTCGAACCCGGACCTCCCATTAGAAACCCTAGCCGCCCTCGTCTCCCTCGCCATTAAAGCCGGCGGCACGAACGCCGGTGGCCACCTCCTGAACACCCTAGGACCACCTCACTGTCCTGAACACAAATCCACTAACCACGAGCCTCGAATCACTTCCGTTCGTCTCGAATCTTCATTTGAAGATTTGAGTCGAACCCGGATCTATGCCAAACCATCCCATCTTCATACCAGACACTCCCCTGACCTTCCTCGTGACCAAACCAAGCTTGGTTTGGTCCGAATCTACCCACAACTCCTAAAAATCCAGATCTGGAAATCCAGAACTTGAAACACATGCACCTGGGGAACCCGGCCGGTTTGGACATGGGTTTGAGGTCTAATAGACCTTAATCAAGGTGTTCTCATGTGAGAACACCCTGATTAAAGTTTGTTCGGCCTCAAAAGTTCGAAGTTGAATCAGATTTGGGTCTGTTTGATTTAAACATTTTCGGTAAGTTTTCCTTTCTTTTGTGTTAGTTTTGATTAAGTGGTCAGCATGTTTCGTTGTGTTTGTTTGTTATTTTTTGTTATTTTTCATTCATTCGGATTTCTTTCATCTCTGTAAAGACCTTTTTATTTGGTCGACTGTGTTCTGTGTATGATTCTGAATGTACTATGTGATAAACATGATCGTCGATTAGTTTAATCGTCAGATAAGTTAACCCATATAGGCCACAGTAATTGAACAAAAATTGTCCGATGCCCTTTAGGTCCCTGAACATATTGTTTATATGAGCGACTGATTATTACCTGTTATAATTAGTATAGTCGACTCGATAAATGTCGTCGATTAGTTTTCTATAACTAATGAATCGAATGAGCTAATAATGTCGCATGACTAATGAGCCTGTATTGTGATTTGAATGTTGGGCATTACCCATGAATGGTAGTTTGTAACTACATTGTAAACAATTAAAGGCCAGGTTGGGGCAGTTCTGAAATCGAATGTTCAAAGCCCAAAGTGCCCTGATGCTGCAATAGGCAGGGCAGTAATAATCCAGGGTTAACAAGGGCATTCTGGGGTGTTGAAAAAGACAGAAAAGATTAGTATAAATGGGCTGACAAGTAGGGTACTAATTTAGGATTAAACTAATACCAATGGGGAACAAGACACAAGGGTATGGGGCTTAAAATGAATAAACAAATGAGCCCATAATTCTGGATTAAACAAAAACCAGGCGTGGGGAATAAAGGGGGCTGACACCAAAAGATGCTTAGGCATGGGCTTTAAAGAGTATGGGCAGGCTGCAAGTTGCAGCAAAAAAAAAAGGCAGCTTAACTGCACTGGTTTTTGGCTTATAAATAAGCCATTTGAGAACTTAAACGAGGCTGGAGTTTTTTGAGTCTTAGGCTGGATTTTTAGTCTTCAGAAAAAAGAGAGAAAAGGCTGGAGTTTTTTGAGTCTTAGGCTGGACTTTTAGTCTTCAGAAAAAAGAGAGAAAAGGCTAGAGTTTTGAGTCTTAGGCTGGACTTTTTAGTCTTGAGAAAAGAGAAAAAAGCTGGAATTTTTGGTCTTAAAGCTGAAACTTTCAGTCTAAAGAGAGGTTTACTGATTTCAAAGAAAGCTGACAACATAAGTTAGTTCCCAAATAGATTGTGACCAAACACCATCTGAAAATTGAATAAGAACTCATATTGGTCAAGTTGCCTTGGCCAAGTTCTGTCGTTCGCATTAACTGAGCTGTGTGTTGGTTGTTGAACTGTTAGTGGTTGCTGCATTGAACACTCTGCTGTCTCTTTTGTTTCCCACTCTGTTTCCTGGGATCACTGGTTTGGTATTCGACTATTTGCTGGTTTCTCTTTGGTTCTGGGAAATATTGTTGTTTGTCTGTGGACTGTGGACACCACTGGGATTGTCCATTTGTTGTTCGACTCTTTGCTGAGCTTCATCATTATTGGCTGGTTGTTTGTTTGCTGTGTTGTTGCTGTGAATCTGCTGATTGTTGTTGTTTCCTGTGTGCTGCTCAGCTGATCCCTTTCCTTCTTCTTCTGTTCCTCTACATCAGGTACACAACCAAGGCATTATCAAATGTAATTGGAACATTGAGCATGAATGCAAAAAAAAAGGGAAAAAGACTTGAAGTTGATTTTCATATATATACTGTTATATTAGATATCATGTATTGTATGATAATTTACATTCTTGTGTTGACAATCGAAGCAGCATGTATGCCTAGTGTATATCAATATAAGTCAGCTAAATGGTAGCTTACATATGTATGCTGATAGATGATAATATGTTCAATGAGATAGGTTGCATCTCAGATTTTAGTTTACTTTGCAGTATATGTTGTAATGCATACCAAGTATGAACACTGTACATCCTAGATTAAGTTCTTCCTTTTCTGATTGATGGCCTCATATAACTAGTAAACCACCTGTTAAGATAAAGAACGCCAAACTTGCAATCTCAACCTCATAAAGGTCGAGTTCAGGCCAAAATAGGCCTAGCCGGCCTGCTTCGAGCAAAGCAGTGGCCCAGGTTTGGCCCATCACGCATATGTTATCTCCCTAAACTCGGGTGCACATTTATGTGACCCAAATCCAAATCTCAACGGAGTCGAAATGTGTCTCTAGTCACGGGCGCATTGATTGTGGCGTGGCCCGAGATGCATTTCCATGACGTTGCAAATTCCTTTAAAAAATAAGAATGAGATGAGCCTCGCCGAATAAAAATACAAATTGCGGGGCCCTCAGTAAATACTTGTTTTAAATTACTTAGAATTCAGGAGGGCCGCTTAGTGAATTTCGTGGCCTTCCCAAAAATAATAACGCGATAGTCTTTTAGGCGCGTGTTTAATAATTTACTTTCTTAAAACTTGGGGTGTGCATTTCATGCGACCCAAATCCAAATCCCAAAACGTCAAATAAGATATGTTCCGGATTGCGGGTGCATTTCATGTGACGCAGTCCAAAGACATGTTTTAAGCGACGTTCACATTCCTAATAATAATAATTAATAAAGTGGTTAAAAGATAAAATTTGCACATGGTTCATAATTGTATTAAAAATCAGATAAATAAGCCGAATATAACAGTTGAGCGACCGTGCTAGAACCACGGAACTCGGGAATGCCTAACACCTTCTCCCGAGTTAACAGAATTCCTTATCCGGATTTCTGGTACGCAGACTGTAATATAGAGTCATTATTTTTTTTCCTCGATTCGGGATTAAAATTGGTGACTTGGGACACCCTAAATCTCCCAAGTGGCGACTCTGAAATAATTAAACCAATCTCGTTTCGATTGTCCTTTAATTGGAAAAAACTCCCCTTGCGTCCTCCCGGGCGCGGAAAAAGGAGGTGCGACAGGGAACAGTGAAAGGGAGCAGCCTACAATGGTACATGGATAGCGGCTGCTCAAAGCATATGACTGGAAGTACAAATGATTTCCTTTCACTTAAGTCCCTGCAAGGAGGGAGCGTATCCTTTGGAAATGGAAAGAAAGGATACATTTTGAGAGTTGGAAGGATTGGGAAGTCTCTCTCTTACTCAATCAAAAACATGTACTTCGTGAATGGATTGAAGTACAACTTACTAAGTGTTTCCCAGATTTGTGACAAGGAAAACAAGGTGGAGTTTTGTTAGTTTGTATAAGTCCACCAAACAATAGAGTACCTGGTCCTCTATGGGGTTATGCTAAGAATGCTAGTAAAACTGTAAGTAAGTGAGACACAGGATTTTTACGTGGAAAAATCCCAATTCAAGGGGACAAAAACCATGACCTACACCTGTAGGCTTTTAACTTCACTAACTTGTAAACACCTATTACAAGCCACTTTGTAATAAATCTATTACAAAGGATTCAACTCAACTAACTTGTGGCACTCTCACCACATGCTACTTTGTAACTCTCTAGTTACAAAGACTTTGACTAACTTGTGATACTCTCACGACAAGCCACTTTGTCACTCTCTATTGACAAAGACTTTAACTTATGACTAAACCTAGTCACAACATAAACTCAGAGAGTTTACGAATTTTACAAGAGGATTCCTAATCAACGCTTTTGGATAAGCAATTTAGAATATACAATAAGAACAATCACAAAGTTACAACTCAACGAAGGATAACAAAATACTAATTTTAGGAACTGGTTCGTAGTAGCGTTTAACTTTGTTCTTCAAGCTCGTGAGAATTGATTTCTCTGTTTTGCAAAAGGCTTGAATGAGAAACAGAAGTGTTCAAGTGATGTTTTGATATTAACTCATTGTTGATACACCTTGATGACATCACTTGAAATGATGTAAGCACTTTAGTTGGTCAAGGAATAAGTGGGCACTGGAAGCAATGCAGTGCAGACAGAAACAGTGTAGGTAGTCACGTCTTCCAGCTATGTCCCATTGACCTCGTACTGCTATGAGGGAACAACAAGGGTATCAGGTCCTTGTTTGGTTCTTTATCCCCTGAAGGTATAGCAGTTCACATTGAGCTGGAATCTATTAACTTGCAGTACAACCCAAGTATGTCAGGTTCCCTATCTGGTTCTTGACAAAGTTTGTTAGATTATCAAAACATAAGTCAAAAACATTGAAAAGCCTATCAATTTCCCCCTTTTTGATGATGACAAACTTAAACAGATAACGTTGTTATCTAGAGCAAGATGAACCAGATAAAGCAACAGGAACTCATGCAACATATGTGTTCCCCCTGACTTTATGCCTTCCTTCCTGTTTGATCATAGTTAAAGCAACAGGAACTTATGCCACATATAAGGAACTTATGCCACATATATGTATATGTGTTTACCCTGACTTTATTCCCCCTTTTGGCATCATTAAAAAGACACAAACAGATAAATAGCAAAAAGAAGTCTATGTAACTAGAAAGTCACAAAGTGGTCTCTAAGTTACACTATGTCATGTTTTGACGATGACAAACATTCTCAACGAACTGGGTACGGACCAGATGTAATCAGTGCCTACAATTGTAAGGAATCTGATTCTTAGGGGGAATAATTCTGGGTTTGTCATTCATTAAAAAGGGGGAAATTGATAAGTTATGGTACTTTGAGTTTTGATGATTTGCCAAATAGTCTTGAGGAACCAGTTGTGATCAGCTCCTTAGGTTTGGTTCTCATGGGGAATATGGTTGATTTGTAGGGGGAACAATGTGGAGATTTGGTTCTCAGGGGGAATATCAATTCTAAGTTTGTCATCATCAAAAAGGGGGAAATTGATAGGTTACAAGTACCTTGGGCATAATCACTTTACTTTAAGTTTTGATGATCTAACAAACTTACCATCCAGAACCAGATAAGGAACCTGTTACACATTTACAAGAACTTGAGATCACAAAGTTCCAGGTTGGGATCCAGCGTGCGATATAACTCAACTCTTCAGAGTGGAAGGAACAACTGAGGGAACAGGTCCCTACTAGTTCCCGAGAAGACTGTATGAAGTCAACTCTCCAGTAGGAAAGTTGCTGCCTGCACACGCTACTGCACAGGAACAGTGCAACAGTCAACTTTCTGTGGAAGACTTTTTACCTACCTTGCTTACATCATTTTAAGTGATGTCACACGTGTATAAATACAATCAAGGCAGGTAAAACAACTTACTTCATGTGAGAACCAGATAAAGGACCTGAAGCATGCCTGGTACAATCATTCAAGTTAATCGACTCAGGATAATCCGGGCAGTATGCCTTTAGATTCATAAGAACCAAATTAGGGACCTGATCCCTTGGTGTTCCCCTGATAGAATTATAAGTCAACTATACAGCTGGAAAGCAACTGCAAAAAGTAACTGCCTACAACTGTATACGCAATAGTTTAGTAGACAGTGCAGCAGTCACTTCCCATTAGGAAGAAGCATGTACTAACCAAGAATTGATATCACCATTGTGAATTGACATCACCATGGTGATGTCTTTTGCAGTATAAACATGGAGCAAGGCACAAGACATTCTCTTCAACACTTGCAAAATCAAAAAGAAGATATTCTCTCAAGTGCTTGCCACAACCTCTCTCAAGAACAAAGCTGCTGCAACCTCAAGGATCGGATCCAAGATTGAAGATATCTTAATTACTTAGGTTTGTTTAGTCTTTGTTATTTGTTCTTCATTTGTAACTCCTATCTTGCTTTCTTAGAAGCTGTGTTTTAGGAAACCCAAAATCACAAATCCTCTAAGTTTGTGTCTTGGCTAGAGTTAGTCGAGTTGTGAAGCCTTTGTAATAGAGTTATTACAAAGTGGCTTGTAATAGAGTTATTACAAAGTAGTTTGTAATAGTGTTATTACAAGTTAGAATGATTGAAGTCTTTGTAATAGAGTTATTATAAAGTGGCTTGTGGCGAGAGTATCACAAGTTAGTTAAAGTCTTTGTAACTAGAGAGTCAAAAAGTGGCTTGTGGTGAGAGTACCACAAGTTAGTTGAGTTGAATCCTTTGTAATAGAGTCATTACAATGTGGCTTGTAATAGGTGTTGTCACACCTCCTTTTTACATACCCGAGAGGGTACAAGGGAGTTTTTTCCAATTAAAGGACAATCGAAACGGGATTTGTTTATTTATTTCAGAGTCGCCACTTGGGAGATTTAGGGTGTCCCAAGTCACCAATTTTAATCCCGAATCGATGAAAAGAATGACTCCATTTTACAGTCTGCGCACCAGAAATCCGGATAAGGAATTCTGTTAACCCGGGAGAAGGTGTTAGGCATTCCCGAGTTCCGTGGTTCTAGCACGGTCGCTCAACTATCATATTTGGCTTGATTATCTGATTTTATACATGTTAAACCTATGTGCAAAATTTAACTTTTAACCGCTTTTATCATTTACTGTTATTTTTATCAAGAATTGCAACGTTGTGAAAATGTATATCGAACCGCGTTACAATCAATGTACCCGTGGTCATCGACACACTTTGACTCCGTTGAGATTTGGATTTGGGTCACATCAATGTGCACCCAAGTTTAAGGAAATTAAATTATCAAAGGTGCGCCTAAAGCGACTAGCGTATCATCTACTTTGGGTAGGGCCGTGGAATTTTGCTAAACAGTCCATCCCGAAGTCTAAGCAAATTTAAAACAAGTGTTTACTGAGGGCCCCGCAATTTTGTATTTTTATTCGGCGAGGCTCATCTCGTTCTTATTTTTCAAAAGGAATTTGCAACGTCATGGACACGCATCTCGAACCACGTCACAATCAATGTACCCATGATTAGAGACACATTTCAACTCCGTTGAGATTTGGATTTGGGTCACATAAATGTGCACTCGAGTTTAAGAAGGTAAGGTTTATTAAGGCGCGTCCTAAAGAGACTAACGTATTGTTATTTTAGGAAGAGGCCGTGAAGGTTCATTAAACGGCCAAATCCAAAGTCTAGTCAATGGTTATGTATTTTATTGAGGGCCCCGGCGATGTGTGATTTATTTAGCGAGGCTCGTCTCATTTTTATTTTAAAGGATAAACCTATAACGGCTACATTTTTCTATTAAGTTTGTCTCTAAAAATAAAAGAAAATTTCTCAATTAATTACATGCTGAAAATGTAACTTATTAGTTATTAAGTTACGGCTAATGTGAATGGAAAATTGCGATCGAGTTTTTACAAAGGAAAACTGCTTTCATTCTATATTTTATTATTCAATAATACTAGAACATGAGACAGATAATAATATCGAAACAACTTTGATTAATTTGAACTAATATTATTAGATGAAGAAGTTATACATATGCAACCCCCTTACTCATTAATAAATCGACTACATCTTAATACAGAGAAAAGAAAATTATATTCAAACACAAATCTAAACAGGAGGGATTCAACAGGAACAAAGCCTGATTAATATTTCATTTCACTTCAAGCCGAGAGTGTACAAATGTGTACCTGGAAATGGCAATACAAGAAGAAACGAAGCAGGAGTCAGCAACAATAATACCACAGCAACAGCAGATTCAGCAACACCGCAAACCAGTAACAACCAGTAGAATAACCCAGTAACGGATTGAAAAAAATCAGCAACACCAAAGTGCAATCGCGAAGAAGAGAGACGGATACAAGATGCAGTAATTTACTGATTTTGAATAACCCTCGAGAAAAGACAAACGGAATTTATTCAAGTAGAAGTTCAAGTTGTCTTTCTCTTTTACTCTCTAACACTCTTGAAATTTTCCAGAATGTATTACTCTCAAAAATATTCTCCCAATAATGATCTCTAAGTCTTCCAATAATGTTCAAGCCTCCCTAAAATGTGTCAAATGACCCTATATATATAGCAAGACAAGTCTTGAATCCCTAGCCCAAAATATTCCCCCAATGCATGCTTTGTCCCCACTACTTAATGTTTTATTTATTTTAAACTTTGTCTCTCATGCCTACCATTAAATAAATTCATCAACCCCAACCCATTATAATTTGTCCCCCATGCCTACATTAAATAAATACATCATCCCCAACCCATTACAATTTGTCCTCCATGCTTAACATAAACAAATGCAATATTCCCCTCAACTACTTTATGTTTTGTTCCCCATTATGTTAAACAATTATATCAAACACCACCCCATTATATTTTGTCCCCCATGCTTAACATAAAGAATTAAAATAATGTTTAATTACCAAACTACCCCTATGACCTTATTGCAATTAGCATTTTACCCCTGAACGATACTGCAATTTACCAAACTACCCCATCAGCTCTAAACAATCAATTAATCATAACTTAACCAAAATATAGCCAAGATGACCAATTTCTCAACAATCTTCAACAACAAATCATATGAACATGATGAACAACACAACTCAAAATTAATGGAATGAATTAACCATATCGGGAACCAATCCTGGTTAACTTAGACCAAAAAATAAATGAGCAAGGATACAACAATACAAACAACAAAATACATGATTCAAACTAAATCAACAAATCAAAAACAAACATAAACTCACATTAAATCACTGGTTTAAACATGAACTTCAAACAAAGATGAACATGAACTAAATCTATTTTTTAAACAACAAACATGACGGACTAAATGATTCAAACAACATTAATAATTTCTGGAAAAATACATAACACATGAAACAAATTGAAGAAATAATTAATTAAATTTCAATTTGAATCTAACAAACTAACAAATATTTATCTAAACAATAATACAAACATGAAAAACAACTAATTAAACTTTCATTTGAAATCTGAAAAATTAATTTAACAAAGCACATGAACAAACTAAAAAAAAAAAAATTAATTCAAACGATGAACAAAACAAACATTTGCCGATTTTAGATTCGAGAAATATCAAAACAAAATACGGACAAAATAAAACTCAAAAACTACTAACCGGATCGACACGAATATGTATGGACTGTTTCGACAAACCTCGAATAGGAATAAATCTGCCCGGACTCAACGACGAACTCAACGATGAGCTCACCTCCCTTTTAAACTTGACAAACTCAAAACGACGCTCGACGAACTCAACTAAAACTCGACCAAACAGTGCTGGCAATGGCAATTTATGGCTTGACACAACAGTCATACAGCAGCCCAAAGCAGAAACGAGCAGCCAGCAACAACAATGGTCGACGCAACAATGGCGGAGAAGAAGGCGAAGGTGAGGCAACAGTGGATGGTGAAGAAGGAGGCTGAAGCAGTAGCAGCTTGACGCAGAAACAGGAGCAGTGAAGCGAAGCCCCGCGTCCATGGCTGAAGCTCGGGAGCTCGACCACCCAACTCGAAGTCTACGAAACGAAGATGATGAAGCAGAAGGATCGTTCATGGGGCAGGTGCGGGCAACATGGAGGAGCTGGAAGGAGGGATCATTTGCAGTGGGGTTTCCACCATGGGAGGGCAGCTATGGCGATGGTGGTTGACGACGAAGACGTAGCAAGGTGGTGGTGGATGTCGCGGGTTTGAAGATGGTGAAGGAGAAGAAGCAGACGGGCATGGGTTCGAGGCCAGCCATGGACGAGCTGCCACGGATGTGTGTGCGAGAAAACTTGGAGAAGATGGAGAGAAAGAAAAGGGGGGGGGGAAGCGGATCTTCTTTAGGTTTTTTAGGGTTTTTTGGTTTTTTTATTTTTTGTTTTTGTTTTGTGTTGGACAAAAATGAAGAGGGGTTTGGGTCTTTGGGTTAATGTGGCAGACCGGGTCGACCCGGTTGGAGATGGACCGGGTCATGGGGAAGGTTGGGCCATTATTTGGGCCTGTGGTTTGAAAATTGAAGAAGTGGCCCAATCCGATTTTTCTTTGTATTTTTGTTCTCTTTTCTTCTTTTATTTTCTAAAACTAAATTATAAAAATACTTAAATTATTATTAAGAACTAAATTAAGTTATAAAAGCGCAAATTAACTCCCAATAACAATTAACGCACAATTAAGTAATAATTAAGCATAAAATTGTATATTTGGACATTAAATGCTAAAAATGCAAAAGATGCCTATTTTTGTAATTTTCATTTTTTGTAAACAAATTTAATTAGTAACAATTATAGAATTAAATCCTACATGCAAATGCGACATATTTGTGTATTTTTTTTATTAATTTACAAATAAACAAACACAGACAAATACAAATAATTATTCAAAAATATCACAAAATCTCACAAAATTGCACACCAAGGAAAATCATTTGATTTTGCATTTTTTGGGAGTAATTCTCATATAGGGCAAAAATCACGTGCTTACAGCTGCCCCTCTTTGCCCGAAGACACGAAGGGTTTTCGCGCAAAGATAAAGCGAGCGATTTTTTGCCCATCCGAGTACTCCGTGTGAAGCATTTTTTGAAAAAGATTTAACCGAACCTTTGCTTCAAAGGTTTCCTACATATCCCTGGCTAAAGGGGAATCAGGTTAATGTAGTTCGGGAAGTTTTGGTAGCTGGGACTACCGTGGGACTGCAATGTTACTGTTGTTGCATGCTGTTATCACTGCTTACCGATCTCCTTGTTACACCGTGCTTAAAAGAAAACAAGAAGCTAGGCTAGACTAAAATTTGTTCTTGTTGCCTTGCTTTCTTGTCGGCTTGTGTTTCCTCCGGTGCTTTTCTTCCGATGCTTTTCTTCCTTTTGACACATGGACTTGAGTTTATGCTGGGACCTCTTGTTGCAACCTTCTGCTTCCCGGTGCTGGGGATTTTATTGTTTACTGCTGGGGATTCCTGTTGTAACCTTCCGCCTTCTGGTGGGGTTACTGATTCCAAACTCTGTAATACAAGACTAAAAAGTTGCTTCAATGCAAAATTATGAAATGTATGCCCGCATTATACTGGTGGGCGACCTAGAGCTGAAAGTATTCCCGCATTTTACTGGTGGGCGACCTAGAACATGAATGTATTCCCGCATTTTACTGGTGGGCGACCTAGAACTGAAATGTATTCCCGCATTTTACTGGTGGGCGACCTAGAATATGAAATAAAAAGACAGAAATGTGTTCCCGCATTATACTGGTGGGCGACCTAGAACATGAAATGTATTCCCGCATTATACTGGTGGGCGACCTAGAACATGAATGTATTTCTGCATTATACTGGTGGGCGAACTAGAACATGAATGTATTCCCGCATTATACTGGTGGGCGACCTAGAACATGAAATGTATTCCCGCATTATACTGGTGGGCGACCTAGAACAGAAATGTATTCCCGCATTATACTGGTGGGCGACCTAGAACATGAAATGTATTCCCGCATTATACTGGTGGGCGACCTAGAACAAAATGTATTCCCGCATTATACTGGTGGGCGACCTAGAACAAAAATGTATTCCCGCATTATACTGGTGGGCGACCTAGAACAGAAATGTATTCCCGCATTATACTGGTGGGCGACCTAGAATAGAAATGAAAAGACAGAAATGTATTCCCGCATTATACTGGTGGGCGACCTAGAACAGAAATGTATTCCCGCATTATACTGGTGGGCGACCTAGAACATGAAATGTATTCCCGCATTATACTGGTGGGCGACCTAGAACAGAAATGTATTCCCGCATTATACTGGTGGGCGACCTAGAACAGAAATGTATTCTCGCATTATACTGGTGGGCGACCTAAAACATGAATGTATTCCCGCATTATACTGGTGGGCGACCTAGAACAGAAATGTATTCCCGCATTATACTGGTGGGCGACCTAGAATAGAAATGTATTCCCGCATTATACTGGTGGGCGACCTAGAACATGAATGTATTCCCGCATTATACTGGTGGGCGACCTAGAACAGAAATGTATTCCCGCATTATACTGGTGGGCGACCTAGAACAGAAATGTATTCCCGCATTATACTGGTGGGAGACCTAGAACATGAATGTATTCCCGCATTATACTGGTGGGCGACCTAGAATAGAAATGTATTCCCGCATTATACTGGTGGGCAACCTAGAACATGAAATGTATTCCCGCATTATACTGGTGGGCGACCTAGAACATGAATGTATTCCCGCATTATACTGGTGGGCGACCTAGAATAGAAATGTATTCCCGCATTATACTGGTGGGCGAACTAGAACATGAATGTATTCCCGCATTATACTGGTGGGCGACCTAGAACATGAATGTATTCCCGCATTATACTGGTGGGCGACCTAGAATAGAAATGTATTCCCGCATTATACTGGTTGGCGAACTAGAACATGAATGTATTCCCGCATTATACTGGTGGGCGACCTAGAACATGAAATGTATTCCCGCATTATACTGGTGGGCGACCTAGAACAGAAATGTATCCCCGCATTATACTAGTGGGCGACCTAGAACAGAAATGTATTCCCGCATTATACTGGTGGGCGACCTAGAACATAAATGAAAAGACAGAAATGTATTCCCGCATTATACTGGTGGGCGACCTAGAACAGAAATGTATTCCCGCATTATACTGGTGGGCGACCTAGAACATGAAATGTATTCCCGCATTATACTGGTGGGCGACCTAGAACATGAATGTATTCTCGCATTATACTGGTGGGCGACCTAGAACAGAAATGTATTCCCGCATTATACTGGTGGGCGACCTAGAACAGAAATGTATTCCCGCATTATACTGGTGGACGACCTAGAACATGAATGTATTCCCGCATTATACTGGTGGGCGACCTAGAACAGAAATGTGTTCCCGCATTATACTGGTGGGCGACCTAGAACAGAAATGTATTCCCGCATTATACTGGTGGGCGACCTAGAACATGAAATGTATTCCCGCATTATACTGGTGGGCGACCTAGAACAGAAATGTATTCCCGCATTATACTGGTGGGCGACCTAGAACAGAAATGTATTCCCGCATTATACTGGTGGGCGACCTAGAACAGAAATGTATTCCCGCATTATACTGGTGGGCGACCTAGAACATGAATGTATTCCTGCATTATACTGGTGGGCGACCTAGAATAGAAATGTATTCCCGCATTATACTGGTGGACAACCTAGAACAGAAATGTATTCCCGCATTATACTGGTGGGCGACCTAGAACATGAAATGTATTCCCACATTATACTGGTGGGCGACCTAGAACATGAAATGTATTCCCGCATTATACTGGTGGGCGACCTAGAACATGAATGTATTCCCACATTATACTGGTGGGCGACCTAGAACATGAAATGTATTCCCGCATTATACTGGTGGGCGACCTAGAACATGACATGTATTCCCGCATTATACTGGTGGGCGACCTAGAACATGAAATGTAAAGACTGAAAAGTATGCCTCTGTTATATGGGCGGGCTCCCAACTTCAACTCTTGAAATGTAAACGCCATTCCTCTCTTCAGGCGGGCTCCTGATTTCAACAACTTTGAAAATAAACGCCATTCCTTTCTTGGCGAGATTTCAACAACTTTTAAAATAAAACGCCTCTCCTCTCTTCAGGCGGGCTCCTGATTTCAACAAACTTAGGAGGAAATGTCTCTCCTATGGGTAAAACTAAACTTAGGAGGAAATGCCTCTCCTATGGGTAAAATAAACTTAGGAGGAAATGCGTCTCCTATGGACAAAACTAAACTTTAGGAGGAAATGCATCTCCTATGGGTAAAACTAAACTTAGGAGGAAATGTGTCTCCTATGGGTAAAAGTAAACTTAGGAGGAAATGCGTCTCCTATGGGTGGAACTAAACTTAGGAGGAAATGCCTCTCCTATGGGTAAAACAAACTTAGGAGGAAATGCATCTCCTATGGGTGAAACTAAACTTAGGAGGAAATGCATCTCCTATGAGTAAAAAAAACTTAGGAGGAAATGCATCTCCTATGGGTGAAACTAAACTTAGGAGGAAATGCATCTCCTATGAATGAAACTAAACTTAGGAGGAAATGCCTTTCCTATGGGTAAAAACAAACTTAGGAGGAAATGCATCTCCTATGGGTGGAACTAAACTTAGGAGGAAATGCCTCTCCTATGGGTAAAACAAACTTAGGAGGAAATACATCTCCTATGGGTAAAGACAAACTTAGGAGGAAATGCATCTCCTATGGGTGAAACTAAACTTAGGAGGAAATGCATCTCCTATGGGTGAAAACAAACTTAGGAGGAAATGCATCTCCTATGGGTAAAACTTTGATGATTTCAAACTAGGAAGTGCGTCTCCTATTAATGAAATCTTCACTTAGGAAGTGTGTCTCCTATGCGTGAACCATTTCCTTCTTCCTGAATTATTTACTTACCTGTGTTGTCTTCCCTCGAAACTGCTGGGGATTATTTTGATGGGGATGACTTTTCCTTTTTTTTCCTTACCCACTCTGGGTTGCCCGAAACTCTGTCGAGGATGCTTCTACATCTCGATGATCCGGTGGGGATAACACTGCTGAGGATAACTCTTTTCTTACTCCTTCCAAAATTACTTCCTTTTAAGTAGGATGTTTCATTCCTCTGCAAACTGCTTCCCCTTTTTTTCTTTTTTTTCCTTTTTTATTCTTTTTTTTTTGTTTTGTTTTTTGCATAGCTTCTTCCTTCGAAGACTACCTCCCTTGAGACTCGTTTTGCCTTTCCCCGAAAGGAACCACTGAGGATACCGATTTTCACCAAACTTGTGTTGGACTCCTCAAAACTGTTGGGGATAACACTGTTGGGGAGTTGTTTACTTACCTGTTGGGGGGTAAAATGTTATCAGCTGGGGATAACGCTGTCGAAGATAACACTGCTGGGGGATTCTGATTCCTTCAGAACTAGTGATTCACTTTTCGGAAGGCTGTTGGGAATGATGTTGGCCTCTTGCTTTTTCTGAGCTCAAGTTTCATCCCTTTGCTGGGGAACAACTTCCTCCATTGAAACTTATTATGTTGGGGGCAACACTGGTTCTAAGACCACTTCCCTTGAGACTGGCGTTATCTTTATTCTTCCCCGAATGGGTACCTGACTTCCAGAAAATTTTCTAAATGGAAGGAAAATTTTCTGCCCCAGTTTGATAATATCCCTTGTGCATGCACTTCTGGCATCAATGCCATTACCTTTACCTGTTTCAAATCAAACAAAATTTGTTAGTTTAAAACATGGTGGTTGGTTGTGATACTCCTACTGGGATGGTTTTTCCTTTCTCCTTCCTTGCTCTACGCTCCACAACTTGTTGGGGATGATATTCTTTGCTGGGGATAATCCCTTTCTGCTGAGGATATCCCTCTTCTTTTGTGGCATGGTTCGGAAACTGGCATTTCCCCGACCTTTTAGTCTCGTATGAATTTCCCCAAATCATGCTCATTACCCTCTTTGCTTTGTCCACGGGCCTCGGCCTTGAGGTTTATAACCTTTGATTTCGGCTGGGATATCCCTCTTGACACTCGTCAATCCTTCTGTCAATTCCCTTTTTCTAGGGATATCTTTCTTGACACTGGCCTCGTGCTTGTTCCTTGCTGACTATATCATTTGGATGTACTAGTCGGATCTCATTTTGTATAATTGGAAAGCTGATGGCATATTTTGATGTCAATTCTCACTTGTTCTGACCAAACAGACTCTATTGGGGAATTTTTCTATGAAAGGAAAAAGATAAAAGGGAACAGAATAAAAAGACAAAGGAAAAAGATGACTCTTTAACAAAAGAAACTATAAACAAAAACCTATCAAACGCAGATACCGACTCTAATGGTCATGACATGCACATGTGGCCTATCCTCCGCCGTCAATCATCATTCGAGACCTTCAATTGGCAATTCCCCATCCGATTCTCAATCTTATTCGACTTGTAGTGCCCGAACGGTTTTCATTATCAAGCCTCTCTCATTTTGGTTTTTCTCTCAGCTTTCATTGTCTTACGGTGTCCGTAAAGATTTTCACCGATAAGACTCTCTCATTTGTATCACTTTCCAGCTGGGGATTTGGCGTGTTGCCGGCATGACTCTTTCTGTTGGGGCTTAGAGTCCTTTCTGCTGTGGAACAGAGTGTTATGTTCACCGGTAAGACTCTCATTTGTCTGACTTGGCATCTTTTGAAGACTAATCAGAAGGTCTTTCTTTGGACCGTAATGTGGGTTTTGGATAGGCTAGAAAGAAATGGTATTAAAGGCTCAAAAATGCATCGATTTTGGGTTATTAATTACAACATTCGGAACTAGATTTATTTACAACAAACGCAACATCTGCCCCAGTTTCTTGCTTGGGGATATTTTAATTGATTGATTTTTTTTTCATTTTTCAAAACTATGACCGAGCCGTGAAGCGCCTACGTATCCTCTTTGAGGAATCAGGTCAAACGTAGTTCCCATTTCCTCTTTTTTCTTATGACTTTCTTTTCACTCATTTCTTATCTTTCTTTTCTTTTTTCTTTTGCTTTTTTTTTCTTTCTTTTTTTTTTTGTTTTGCTATTCTCTCTCTTTTTTTTTTTAACTTCCATGTTCGCATCTTCTAGTCGTTACTGATTCCGAACGAGGGGTATGAAAGAAAATAAATAAGGCTCAAAAAGGGTAACGAAGGATAAAGTGTTTAGGTAGCAGAACAAAATGCCTTCGTCATTCCAATCTTCAAAACGTGCCATGTGCAAACACCACAATTGAACATAGATTTATAGTCTCTTCCGATGGTGCTGGACTTTGACAATTATGTTAAACATTTTATTTTTCCTTTGTCATTTCTAAAGCACCGTTGGGCGACACTCTCATTATCATGCCAATTTGGCGAATCTTGCTTTTAACGGTTTTCTTTATATTTTACTTGCCCCAGTTCCATATGACTCGAGCTCTGAATAATCTCAACCGTCCTTATTTCCTTTAAATGGTCTGATCGCCTTTTCGGGGTTTTATGATTTACTTTTGAGATTAGGCCCAAACTGCGTGCGCATGTCATGTCACTAGAATCGGCGCTGAACAAAAATGATAAAAGGACTAAACAAAAAAAAATGAATAGAAATAATAAAAGACAGGATTTTGCATTAGACTACCGGTGAAATGGTTTGAATAACAAATCAAACAAAAACAAACCAGAATAAAATCCTAAACAATCTGGACAAAACTTAAACAAACCGCTATGACAAAACGGAAAGATAAGCGGAAAGATATTGACAAAAAACAATATCCGAATTACAATCCTAATAATCCGAACAAACGAAATGACAACAAAATAAGCCACCACAAGCTTCTCTCTTGCTAACCCAGGAACGGAGCGTCCTCCCACTTTATCAAAATTGGCATCTTAGCCACTGAGCTTTGCATCAGTATTGTCCAGACCATTGCCAACTCTGATATCATCAACCTTAGTCAACAATTCCCCAATAGGATTTGAGTGCTTCTGCTATCAGGCCTGATCCCCGCAAAGTGTGCATCATGATGTGCGAGGATTCTGCGCGATGTTCTGGGTGTCATTGTCCGGCTTACCACAAACCAATCACCTTCTTTCTTTGTGATTCAAAACGGGTTAGGATGGACTCAGTCGGTCCTCATTATTAACAATATCTTTTTTTTCTTTTCTTTGTGTTTTTTTTTCTTCTTCTTTTTTTTCTCGATTTTTTTTCTTTTCTTTTTTTTTCATTTTCCTTCTTTTCGATTTTTTTTCTTTTTTTTTTGTTATGGTCGAATCTTATGGAGATTGCTTACGTATCATGACCCCGCATGAATCAGACCTTGCGTAGTTCGGACCCATAAAAGATAAAGAATAATAAATATTATTTTTTTCAATTTTCATATTAAAACAAACTGGGTTTCAGAGGTTTGATGATGACCTACAAACTCGAAAATCAAACCACCCACATATTCTAATCAAAAAGATTTACAAACTCCAAAACAAATGGCTAGCTTCCTTTCTCCATTTGACAAATGCAACCGAACGGTTATTTTTGCAAACGTGGCCCCTTCCCAATTTCACGTGAATTTTGAGGCCGGGGAGGATTATTTTATGACACTTTACAAACTTGTCTGTTCTTTTACGAAAACGGCCTTTCGACAACTGAAAGATACTCTAAGGCTATTTCGGCAAGAACGGTTTAAGACGCGGCCGAAACTGGCTCGACTTATTATTGACTAAAAAATTCAAACGGTATTCATCTGACCGCTGACTCTTTATTTTATTTTTTTTATTTTTCAAATTACAGTGAAAACGTGGTGTTGCAAACATGGCCCTTCAGCGCCTCGGGGACGAAGATTTTTAAGGCTGTGTGGGTCAACTGGACCAAACTCCTAAACATGACCCAAAAAGTGGCTGTTTATGCAAAGTCAGCCTTCCAGCGTCCCTTTCGGGAACATTCGGCTATTTTTGACAAAAACAGAATCACCCTGACTTATTTATGACTCTTTTTATCATTTTTCAAAAATAGAAAACTCAATATTGCAAACACGACCTTTCAACGCCTCGGAGATGAAGATTCTTAAGGCTGTATGGGTCAACTGGACCAAATCTTAAAAATGACCCAAAGGTGGCTGTTTATGCAAAGTCAGTCTTTCGGCGTCCCTTTCGGGAACATTCGGCTATGTCTTGATAAAACAGCGTCACCCGACTTCTTAGAAATTTGACATATATATTTTTGCTATTTTTTTTGTAAAAGGGGAAGTTGGACGTCACCCGACTTATTTATGACAAAATTAAAAATCTTGACATGTTTTTTTTTGTTTATTTATTTGTTTTTGGCTTTTTAGCAAAAGGTGGGGTTGGACCCGATGAGGGTTGCCTACGTATCTCACATCCGGTGAGAATCAAACCCGCGTAGTTCGGGCAGATCATGAATAAGTAAATGAACTAACATTTTTTTTAATTGAAATTTGTGAAAGAACTGCTTCAAAAGAAGAAAGGAAGTATTTTTTTTTTGATTGATTTTTTTTTTGAAAGAAAGACTTGTAAGAATTCCTTTTCTTTTGATTTGAACTTTGAGAATTGCAAAATTAAAAGGAAGATATTTTTTGTCTGAATTTTCATTTGTTTTCTCTTATTCTAAAGAAGAAAGAAAATATTTTTTTTTTGGAATTTTACCTTTAATAAAAGAAATACTTCTAAAAAAAAATATTTTTTGAACTTTGGATTTTCTTTTCAATTTTGAAAGAAGAATCAAAATATTTTCGGATTTTTTTTTAACAAAAATATTTTTATTTTTATTTGTATATATTTTTTTTTTAAAAAACAATTAAAAAGACTTTCTAAAAAAATCAATAATGGAAAATAAAGATATATATATATCTACTTTTTGTAAGACATATCTTTTTAGAATTTTACTTTGAATTTTCTTGGCAAGACAAATACTCTTTGCAACAAATAAAGATATATATATATTTTTTGGAAATAAGGAAAAATACTTTTTGGATTTATTTATATATATATTGCAACAAATATATATATATATATATATATATATATATATATATTGGGACAAATAATAACACCACGTTCAATGCACGACTCTTTTTATTTTTATTTTTGGATTTTTCATAGACAAACAAATAAAAAAAATCATTTTAAAAACAAGACTCTTTTTCATTTTCATTTTCATGGCAAGACAAACTATATATATATATATATATTTTTTTTTTTAAAAACAAAACAGAACAAAGACTTTTTTCTTCTTTTTTTATTTTTATTTTTCCTTTGCTTTTAATAAAACAAACTATTAAGACATTTTTTCTTACTTTCTCAAAATTTCGGCAGAGTTTTGACAGTATTTGGGCATTGGGTTTTTTCAAAAATAAACAATCAATTCCCTAACCGCTATTTTTTTTTAATTTCAAAATATTATTCCTGATATTCACAAGTCAGTCAACACACAAGTCCGAATACAATAAATGCGCAAGTAGTCGGAAGTAAGATGCATCAGAATGGTCTTTTCATTTCAGGTTGCTAGTCGTAGACGGACCCAACCCCTGTGTTGAGTCCCCTAAGTCCAATGCAACGTGATGCAAATAAGTGTTCCTACTAGGGATCCGGCATGAGGTTTCATTATACTAGGTTTATAACCTGGGTATATGTTCTAGACTGTGTACCCGAGCGGACAACTCGAGTCGAGGAGGGGGCAACTTACCGGGAACCAAAAGGCCATCCGGCTTCGTAACTTATCCGTCCTCTTTCTTATTTCAGGTATTGACACTAACAGAATAGGGAGCCTCGACCAGCGAGCTTCTCCCCGGAGGTAAGAAGAGAAGGGTTTCGGCACAGTTTATATACAGTTCAGATAATATCAAAGCGGTAAAAGACAACATTTAGTATGTTATGTCAGAACATGCAATATATATCAGATAATAAAGCCAAATATAACAATTATTCTAAGCTCGAATTCTTGAACCCTGAACTAGTGGTTCTGGAAATTCCCCAGTAGAGTCGCCAGAGCTGTCACACCTCCTTTTTACATACCCGAGAGGGTACAAGAGAGTTTTTTCCAATTAAAGGACAATCGAAACGGGATTTGTTTATTTATTTCAGAGTCGCCACTTGGGAGATTTAGGGTGTCCCAAGTCACCAATTTTAATCCCGAATCGAGGAAAAGAATGACTCCATATTACAGTCTGCGCACCAGAAATCCGGATAAGGAATTCTGTTAACCCGGGAGAAGGTGTTAGGCATTCCCGAGTTCCGTGGTTCTAGCACGGTCGCTCAACTGTCATATTTGGCTTGATTATCTGATTTTATACATGTTAAACCTATGTGCAAAATTTAACTTTTAACCGCTTTTATCATTTACTGTTATTTTTATCAAGAATTGCAACGTTGTGAAAATGTATCTCGAACCGCGTTACAATCAATGTACCCGTGGTCGTCGACACACTTTGACTCCGTTGAGATTTGGATTTGGGTCACATCAATGTGCACCCAAGTTTAAGGAAATTAAATTATCAAAGGCGCGCCTAAAGCGACTAGCGTATCATCTACTTTGGGTAGGGCCGTGGAATTTTGCTAAACAGTCCATCCCGAAGTCTAAGCAAATTTAAAACAAGTGTTTACTGAGGGCCCCGCAATTTTGTATTTTTATTCGGCGAGGCTCATCTCGTTCTTATTTTTCAAAAGGAATTTGCAACGTCATGGACACGCATCTCGAACCACGTCACAATCAATGTACCCATGATTAGAGACACATTTCGACTTCGTTGAGATTTGGATTTGGGTCACATAAATGTGCACCCGAGTTTAAGAAGGTAAGGTTTATTAAGGCGCGTCCTAAAGAGACTAACGTATTGTTATTTTAGGAAGAGGCCGTGAAGGTTCATTAAACGGCCAAATCCAAAGTCTAGTCAATGGTTATGTATTTTATTGAGGGCCCCGGCGATGTGTGATTTATTTAGCGAGGCTCGTCTCATTTTTATTTTAAAGGATAAACCTATAACGACTACATTTTTCTATTAAGTTTGTCTCTAAAAATAAAAAAAAATTCTCAATTAATTACATGCTGAAAACGTAACTTATTAGTTATTAAGTTACGACTAATGTGAATGGAAAATTGCGATCGAGTTTGTACAAAGGAAAACTGCTTTCATTCTATATTCTATTATTCAATAATACTAGAACATGAGACAGATAATAATATCGAAACAACTTTGATTAATTTGAACTAATATTATTAGATGAAGAAGTTATACATATGCAACCCCCTTACTCATTAATAAATCGACTACATCTTAATACAGAGAAAAGAAAATTATATTCAAAAACAAATCTAAACAGGAGGGATTCAACAGGAACAAAGCCTGATTAATATTTCATTTCACTTCAAGCCGAGAGTGTACAATTGTGTACCTGGAAATGGCAATACAAGAAGAAACGAAGCAGGAGTCAGCAACAATAATACCACAGCAACAGCAGATTCAGCAACACCGCAAACCAGTAACAACCAGTAGAATAACCCAGTAACGGATTGAAAAAAATCAGCAACACCAAAGTGCAATCGCGAAGAAGAGAGACGGATACAAGATGCAGTAATTTACTGATTTTGAATAACCCTCGAGAAAAGACAAACGGAATTTATTCAAGTAGAAGTTCAAGTTGTCTTTCTCTTTTACTCTCTAACACTCTTGAAATTTTCCAGAATGTATTACTCTCAAAAATATTCTCCCAATAATGATCTCTAAGTCTTCCAATAATGTTCAAGTCTCCCTAAAATGTGTCAAATGACCCTATATATATAGCAAGACAAGTCTTGAATCCCTAGCCCAAAATATTCCCCCAATGCATGCTTTGTCCCCACTACTTAATGTTTTATTTATTTTAAACTTTGTCTCTCATGCCTACCATTAAATAAATTCATCAACCCCAACCCATTATAATTTGTCCCCCATGCCTACATTAAATAAATACATCATCCCCAACCCATTACAATTTGTCCTCCATGCTTAACATAAACAAATGCAATATTCCCCTCAACTACTTTATGTTTTGTTCCCCATTATGTTAAACAATTATATCAAACACCACCCCATTATATTTTGTCCCCCATGCTTAACATAAAGAATTAAAATAATGTTTAATTACCAAACTACCCCTATGACCTTATTGCAATTACCATTTTACCCCTGAACGATACTGCAATTTACCAAACTACCCCATCAGCTCTAAACAATCAATTAATCATAACTTAACCAAAATATAGCCAAGATGACCAATTTCTCAACAATCTTCAACAACAAATCATATGAACATGATGAACAACACAACTCAAAATTAATGGAATGAATTAACCATATCGGGAACCAATCCTGGTTAACTTAGACCAAAAAATGAATGAGCAAGGATACAACAATACAAACAACAAAATACATGATTCAAACTAAATCAACAAATCAAAAACAAACATAAACTCACATTAAATCACTGGTTTAAACATGAACTTCAAACAAAGATGAACATGAACTAAATCTATTTTTTAAACAACAAACATGACGGACTAAATGATTCAAACAACATTAATAATTTCTGAAAAAATACATAACACATGAAACAAATTGAAGAAATAATTAATTAAATTTCAATTTGAATCTAACAAACTAACAAATATTTATCTAAACAATAATACAAACATGAAAAACAACTAATTAAACTTTCATTTGAAATCTGAAAAATTAATTTAACAAAGCACATGAACAAACTAAAAAAAAAATTAATTCAAACGATGAACAAAACAAACATTTGCCGATTTTAGATTCGAGAAATATCAAAACAAAATACGGACAAAATAAAACTCAAAAACTACTAACCGGATCGACACGAATATGTATGGACTGTTTCGACAAACCTCGAATAGGAATAAATCTGCCCGGACTCAACGACGAACTCAACGACGAGCTCACCTCCCTTTTAAACTTGACGAACTCAAAACGACGCTCGACGAACTCAACTAAAACTCGACCAAATAGTGCTGGAGATGGCGATTTATGGCTGGACACAGCAGTCATGCAGCAGCCCAAAGCAGAAACGAGCAGCCAGCAACAACAATGGTCGACGCAACAATGGCGGAGAAGAAGATGAAGGTGAGGCAACAGTGGCTGGTGAAGAAAGAGGCTGACGCAGTAGCAGCTTGACGCAGAAACAGGAGCAGTGAAGCGAAGCCCCGCGTCCATGGCTGGAGCTCGGGAGCTCGACCACCCAACTCGAAGTCGACGAAACGAAGATGATGAAGCAGAAGGATCGTTCATGGGGCAGCTGCGGGCAGCATGGAGGAGCTGGAAGGAGGGATCATTTACAGTGGGGTTTCCACCATGGGAGGGCAGCTATGGCGATGGTGGTTGACGACGAAGACGTAGCAAGGTGGTGGTGGATGTCGCGGGTTTGAAGATGGTGAAGGATAAGAAGCAGACGGGCATGGGTTCGAGGCCATCCATGGACGAGCTGCCACGGATGTGTGTGTGAGAAAACTTGGAGAAGATGGAGAGAAAGAAAAGGGGGGGATCTTCTTTAGGTTTTTTAGGGTTGTTTGGTTTTTTTATTTTTTGTTTTTGTTTTGTGTTGGACAAAAATGACGAGGGGTTTGGGTCTTTGGGTTAATGGGGAAGACCGGGTCGACCCGGTTGGAGATGGACCGGGTCATGGGGAAGGTTGGGCCATTATTTGGGCCTGTGGTTTGAAAATTGAAGAAGTGGCCCAATCCGATTTTTCTTTGTATTTTTGTTCTCTTTTCTTCTTTTATTTTCTAAAACTAAATTATAAAAATACTTAAATTATTATTAAGAACTAAATTAAGTTATAAAAGCGCAAATTAACTCCCAATAACAATTAACGCACAATTAAGTAATAATTAAGCATAAAATTGTATATTTGGACATTAAATGCTAAAAATGCAAAAGATGCCTATTTTTGTAATTTTCATTTTTTGTAAACAAATTTAATTAGTAACAATTATAGAATTAAATCCTACATGCAAATGCGACATATTTTTGTATTTTTTATTAATTTAACAAATAAACAAACACAGACAAATACAAATAATTATCCAAAATATCACAAAATCTCACAAAATTTCACACCAAGGAAAATCATTTTATTTTGAATTTTTTGGGAGTAATTCTCATATAGGGCAAAAATCACGTGCTTACAGGTGTTTACAAGTTAGTGAAGTTGAAAGCCTACAAGTGTAGGTCGTGATTTTTGTCCCCCTGAGTTGGGATTTTTCCACGTAAAAATCCTCTGTGTTCTTTACTTACTGCCGAGCTACTGTGGAAACAATTAGAGAACCTGGTAACTGAAGGGGTACTTAGGGGGCACTAGGAGTAAATGGCTTGGAAGTTGCAAGAAGTGTTTGGAGAACAAGGTCTATTCGCGCATTGGCCAACTTTTGCTCATGGAGGAGTTCTGGTTTCAGCTTCTCTACTTGTGCCCTGATATCAGCATTCTCTTTTGTCAAACGAGCTACTTCATCATTTGACGTTGAAACCCCTTGGGCTTGCTAACCTTCTAGGATAGCATTCCTGGCCTTCAACTGACGAATCTCATCAGCTGCACTGTTCTGAGCATTAATAAGTTGTGAGACAGTTGATGTACTTCCTACCCCCCCCCCCATTCTTTTCTATGCACTCGCATTCTTCCAATGTTTGTCTGTGATAAAGTCTACTTCTTAGTCCCCACCTTGCCTGTCCCTAGTGGCACCTCAAAGAATTTAAACACTCGCGTAAGCAAGAACCCGTAGGGAATGCCATGATTACCATCTTTGAAGGTGGAGACCTTTTGCATGTGTTCAATAATAATAGCAGGCAGACGCACAGGAGTAAAGCTATCTAGTTGCTCCATCAAGAACAGGTCAGACTTAGAAGTCACTGACCTCCTCTCAGCTCGAGGCAATAGAACTTTGTTTACCAATTCGAACAACAGGTGATAGACCAGGAGTAACGCTTTCTTATGGATCTGGTCCTCCTTTTGGTTTGAATTGTCTTTTACCACGACATTTCTGAAGTTAAACTGACACACATCCTTTACCCTGGACACACCAGCTGTAGGAACTTTAAGAATTTCTCCAAGCAACTTTACATCGAAAACGATATCTACTCCATTCACCAAAGCACAGATTTGGTCTGTCTCAATGGGAAAGAGGCTAGCAAAGAAGCTTTGTACCTCATCCTCATATGCCTTAGGTGCATCTATTTGGAATAGATGCACCCATCATTGAAACTCAACCATTTAAAGAATTTGTCGCATACCAGCCATCTCAGAGATTGCTGGGTGAAACGTACGGCCCAGTAGAAATTTTTGGTGCCTCAGGCATTCTAAGCCAAGGCTGACTTCACTTATCATCCTCTTCACAGAACCAGGTTCCTGAACAATTTCAAACTTTCGTTTGCTGGACTTCCCACCACTTGATTTTTCTTTTCCCTTGGTTTTGACTAACACATCCTCATCAGACATCGAGAACTCACTCACAACATCCTTCAACTTGGAGCTAGAGGTTGAAACCTTCTCTACTGAAGCAGGTTGCTTCTTTTTCTAAGACCGTCTAACCAGTGAACCAGGTTCATCTGGTGTTTCCTCTTCCACCTGTACCACAGGGATCGCCTTATCACTTACAGGCACACCATCTTTCACCATCTTCCTCCTTTGCTTCTTACTACCTTTTCTGCTCTTTTGAAGGGCAGAGTCGTAGGCCACCTTAGCTTGCAACCTGGTAGTGGGTCGCTTAGTGGAAGACTCAGGAGTGGACACCACCCTTCTCTTAACTATGAGTGCGTCGAGAGCCAGGTTATCTAGATCCTCATCATCACTAGACCTCATCTTAGGTGCCTGTATTTCCAAGGGCACAACAGTGTATGCAGGAGCAGAACTGTCCTAGGAATGAGAACCCTGACCTGGGTCCTCTGGAGAGGGATCAAGTTCCTCATGTGAGGGCCTAGTAGTATCTACTAGTATAGCTCCTTTAACAGTTACAATGGCCCCTTCGTCCCCCATTCCTTGTACCTTATTTTTCTGAGAGATGATCTTATGCAGTGCACCATCAGCAGACACCACAAAGACAGTTACAACATTTTCTTCATCAATCAGCACTACTGCCACCACGGAATCGGTAGCAACAATGGCGGAACCCTCTATGACCTTAGGGTTTTGACCTTGTTCTCCATTTGGTCTTTGATTAGTGGGAACTTTAGAAGATGGAGAGGACGAGTCAACAATTTTAGGGGTTTCTGAAATAGAGAGACAGGGAATCTGGGTGAGGTGTGATTTTAGCAGGAGGGATAAGAGTGGTTAAAGAAGGCTCAGTAGGGATGGAGGACTCTATAGGCCTTTCATTAACAGGTATGACTGAGGCAGGGAGATCGGAGTTTGTATCAGCCATTGGAAAGATAAAGCAAAGGTGCTTTGGGAAGTTCTAATAGAGGACTTATGGTTTGTGGAGAACATAAGGGTTTTTTATTAATAATGGATAATTATGAAGAGAGAGATAGGCACCGGTTCTGAAACGGCGGTTAGGCATGAAGAAGTGCAATGTTTCAGAGGGAGATGGAATGATTTGAAGTGAAGAGACGTGACAGCAGGATCTGAAAAGTTAGATGACATGACAGTTGTGTTTTGTACCTTTTTAAGACGTGCATTAAAGACTGCATAGAACTACTAACCTTTGGTACAAGAGCCAAGTTCTTGACCTGTTATTTGAAAATATTAATCCTCATTTATCATCCATGCACTGCATCTACGACTTCTATACTCATCATGTGTGTTTACCTGCAACGGTATTGGAGTGAGTTAGACATGGCTAGAAAACACTTTTAGCCAGTTTTTCTTGAATGTGATTTTCATAGCCAACAATGAGGAATTAAGTTCTCAATTGGGCTTAAAAGCCCCAACTTCACTCTGTTTCTTTCAAAGTGTTCCCTACTTAAAGCCTTGGTGAAGATGTCTGCAGTTTGGTCTTCTGTGCTACAGAACTTCATACATATCAACCCTTTCTCCACATTGTCCCTCAGAAAGTGATGCCTCACATCAATATGTTTGGTCCTTTTGTGTTGAACTGGATTCTTGGCCATGTTGAGTGAAATGGTGTTATCACATAGAAGGGGCACACTCTCAGTGAGTACCCCAAAGTCCTCCAGTTGTTTCTTAATCCATAAAAGTTGAGCACAGCAAGATGCTGCTACTACATATTCTGCTTCAGCTGTTGAAAGAGCCACTGAGTTTTGCTTACTTGTGCCCCAAGAGATGAGACATGAGCCTAGGAAGTGAGCCATTCCAGAAGTGCTTTTCCTGTCCACAAAATAACCTGCATAGTCTGCATCAGCATATTCAATGAGATTAAAACTGTCACCTGAGGGATAATAAAGGACCAGGCCCTATGTTCCTTTAAGATATCTCAAAATTCTTTTGGCTGCCTTCAAATGAGATTCCTTGGGATTTGATTGAAACCTTGCACATAGCCCCACACTGAAGACAATATCAGGTCTACTGGTGGTAAGATAGAGAAGAGACCCAATAATGCCTCTATACATGGTTTGATTCACAGGAGTCCCAGTTTCATCCATGTCCAGTCGAGTGGCCGTAGCAATGGGAGTGTCTATCACCTTTGATGCTTCCATGTCAAATCTCTTCAAGAGCTCCCTGATGTATTTTTGGTGACAAATAAATGTACCCTTTGGAGATTGCTTTGCTGGAAGACCCAAAAAGAAGTTCAGTTCCCCCATCATACTCATTTCAAATTCACTTCCCATGAGTTTTGCAAATTCTTCATACAGAGACTCGGCTGTTGCCCCAAAAATGATATCATCAACATAGACCTGAACGATGAGCAGGTTCCTTCCCCGTTTCTTTAGGAACAGGGTGTTGTCAATTTTCCCTCTTTTAAAGCCATTTTCCAAGAGGAACTTTGACAGCCTTTCATACCAAGCTCGAGGAGCCTACTTCAGCCCATACAATGATTTGTCCAGTTTAAACACATATTCAGGGTGTTCATGACATTTAAACCCTGGAGGTTGCTTTACACAGACTTCTTCCTTAAGAAATCCATTTAAAATGCACTTTTGACATCCATTTGGAACAAGGTGAATTCTATATGAGATGCAAAAGTGATTAGAATTCTAATAGCTTCCATGCGAGCGACTGGAGCAAAGATTTCATCGTAGTCAATCCCTTCCTCCTGATTGTAGCCTTGAACCACTAGCCTCGCCTTGTTCCTTGTGGTATTCCCATGTTCATCAAGCTTGTTCATGAATACCCACCTGGTTCCTATAATGGTTCGATCTGAGGGTCTGGGTACCAGGTGCCAGACATTACTCCTTTTAACTGATGTAACTCGTCTTGCATGGCTGTAATCCAGTCTGCATCTATCAAGGCTTCCTTGATATTCTTGGGTTCTATTTGGGAGAGAAAGGCTGAGAAGGCAAGTGAATTTCTGGCTTTTGACCTGGTTTGTACTCTGGAATCTACAGGGGTAATTATGTGGTCAAGAGGATAAGAGCTTTTGTGTCTCCAGTTAGATGTCTGAGGTTCATTTAGAGAGAGTGTGGGTACATTTGACTGATTTTCCTGAGTTCTTTTCTCAGGTGCTAGTGGAGTACCCAAAACTGCATCAACCACTCTTTCTTCAGCTTCAGTGCTTGTAATTGAAGTACCTGGTTCCATTGAATATGAGACATATTGTCTTCACTCAGCTCTTTTACTTGACTCATCATATCTGCCTTTCCATTTGCCATGTCAATGACTTCACCAGGGACTAGTAAGGGTTCTCCATCTTTATTTTCTTTAGTATTCTTCTCACAGGATGGATAAGACTCATCAAAAATAACATGAACACTTTCCTCAACACATTGAATCCTCTTATTATATATCTTGTACGCTTTGCTTTGAGAAGAGTAGCCCCGAAATATTCCTTCATCACTCTTGGCATCGAATTTTCCAAGCCGATCCTTTCCATTATTGAGAACATAGCATTTGCACCCAAATGTTTTTAGGTGAGTCAGTTTGGGTTTCCTTCCATTCAGTAACTCATATAGGGTTTTGTTCAGCAGGGATCTGATCATGCATCTGTTTACCAAGTAGCAGGCAGTGTTGATCGCTTCAGCCCAGAAGTTCTTTACAATTCCACTATCGATTAGCATTGTTCTTGCCATCTCTTCCAGAGTTTTGTTCTTCCTTTCCACTACTCCATTTTGCTAAGGAGTTCTGGGAGCTGAGAAGTTGTAGGTGATGCCATTTTCATTGCAGAACTCATCGAATTTGGCATTGTCAAATTCTGTTCCATGATCTGACCTAATGCATGCGACTCTAGACTCCATATTTACCTGGATTTTCTTCACAAAGGACACAAACACCTCAAAGGTTTCATCTTTAGTTCTAAGAAACAAAGTCCATGTAAATCTGGAGTAGTCATCCACTATCACAAAGATGTATCCTTTTCCTCCCCTACTTTGCAGTCTCATAGGACCACATAGGTCCATATGCAAAAGCTCTAGTGGCTTTGAGGTGCTCACATCCCTTTTAGACTTAAAAGAGGACTTTACATGTTTTCCTCTAGCACAGACATCACAGATTGTTTCCACCTTGAACTTTGACATAGGCAGACCATGGACCAGGTCCTTCTAAATTAGTTTGTTCAGAAGAGAATAGCTTGCATACCCAAGTCTTTTGTGCCATAGTTCAACATCATCAACAACAGCTTTCAGACAACTCAGATCTTCACTTTGTAAGGACTCGAAATCAGCAACATAAATGTTCTTGTATCTTTTGGCCACACGTACCACTTCACCAATTACCAGATCAGTAACTGTACATATCTTGGACAAGAATTCCACCTTGTTTCCTTTATCACAGATCTGAGAGACACTCAAGAGACTATACTTAAGGCTATTGACATAGTACACATTTTCAATAGAATAAGTGAGTGACTTCCCGACTTTTCCAACTCCAAGAATGTACCCCTTTTTCCCATTTCCAAAGGATACACTCCCTCCTTGTAGGGCCTTTAGTGAAAGAAAGTCCATGGTGTTCCTAGTCATGTGCTATGAACACCCACTGTATATGAACCATTGTTGACCGCTTCCTTTCATTGTTCCCTACACAAGAAGATCAAGAGTTAGTTTTAGGAACCCAAGCAAGTTTGGGTCCCTTGTAGTAGGAAAGAGTATGAATAAGAGCTCTCTTAGTCCATGCAGGCAATGTGCGCTTTTTGTGAGTGGAACCTGGTCCCTCTTTTGTAGTCACTTTTTCAGCAAACACTTTGTTTTTCTGAACAGATTGAATCCTAGCCTGGCAATTTTTTTTGATGTGCCCATTATTCCCACAGTGGGTACAAAGCCAGTTATCAGAAATAGTGATGTATTTGCTGTGAGGGTTGTAAGGAGTTTTTTCCCTTTGGAACCCTATTCCCTGCCTGTTTCCACCATTATTAGTGTACATGGCAGTGATAGCTTCTGAGGACCAGGTCCACTTTAAGGACTTTTCAAGATCATTTTTTACTCTTTCCATATCAGTTTGGAGGTGCTTGTTTTTCTCAGTTCCAACACACATCCTAGTTCTCACAACTTTCAACTCATTTTCAAGCCTAATGTGTTCCTCATTGGCAATCTCTTTTCCTTTTCAAGGATTTGAATTAGTCTCTGGTCTCTCTATTGTTTCCCTTAGGTCTGCAATTACTGCCAAGAGATCATTTCTTTCTTCTTTGAAGTTTTCAATGGTTTCCTTATGGTCAATAACTACAGCTACTAAGTCATCTCTAGTTTGTTCAGCTTCTCCTAGTTCTAAGGTCAAGGAATCCCTATCCTCCACAAGACTATGATAGGCATCAATCAATACACTAGCTAAAGACATGAGTTTCTTAGAAGAGTAGGATTTCAGATTTCTCTGAACATCCCTAATATTTACCTCCTTGTTGTCGCCGTCTTCATCATCATCTGATTGGGCCATTAAAGCAAAAGTTGAGTCATATTCATTTTCCTCGCCTTCAACTGCCATCATGGAACTATCACCAGTATCAGTTTCATATTCAGATTCACCAGAGGAATCTCCCCATGCTGCAAGAGCCTGTTTCATCACATTGTCAGCAGATCTCTTTCTTTTGAAGTCCTTGAAAGGAACCAGGTTCCTCTTAGCTGCCTTTTCAGGGTTTTTCTTGGAGAATTCTTGCTTCAAGAGAGGAAAGTCTTTGATAAAGTGTCTAGGTTTTCCACACTTATGACAGAGATTATAGTTTTTTGGTTTGCTGGAGCTGCCCCTTTTTAGCATTTCTCCATTTCTTCTGACCATCTTCTGAAATCTTTTGGTTAAGTAAGCCATGCCACTGTCTTCCTCACTTGAGTCATTGCTGTCAGCTTTGAGTACCAGGTTCTTTTCTTTCTTTGGTTCTCTTCTTTCAATGTCTATCTTCCTCTTCATCTCGTAGGTCTTCAGATTTCCAACCAGCTCTTCTATGGTCAGCTCCTATAAGTCCTTTGATTCAGTAATAGCATTCAACTTGCTTTCCCAAGGACTAGGCAGAATACTGAGGATTTTCCTCACTAGCTTGTTTCTAGGAATGGTTTCACCACGTGAGTGTACCTCATTTATGATGGAAGTGAATCTTGTGTGCATATCTTGAATAGATTCATCGTCCTTCATCCTGAAGAGTTTATACTCATTAGTGAGCATATCGATCTTAGACTATTTTACTTGGGTGGTTCCCTCATGAGCTATTTGCAAAGCTTCCCATATCTCCTTAGCAATGTCGCAAGTAGAGATTCTATTATATTCTTCAGGTCCTATTCCACATACCAGAATCTTCTTGGCACAAAAATTCTTCTCATAACTCAGAATCACATATAATCACATAAGGACAATCACATATAATATCCCATAACTCAGAATCCTCAGCCATGATAAAATCATGCATTCTCGTTTTCCACCATCCATAGTATTGTCCATTGAACCTGGGTGGTCGGTATGTAGATTGACCTTCTTCAAAATTTGGTGGAGCAGCCATAAGGATCCTTCCTAGGTGTTAGCCTGATAGGAGGAACCTGCTCTGATACCAATTGTTAGTTTATATGAGTCCACCAAATAGTAGAGTACCTGGTCCTCTAAGGGGTTATGCTGAGAATGCTAGTAAAACTGTAAGTAAGTGAGACACAAGATTTTTACGTGGAAAAATCCCAACTCAAGGGTACAAAAACCACGACCTACTCTTGTAGGCTTTCAACTTCACTAACTTGTAAACATCTATTACAAGCCACTTGTTAATAACTCTATTACAAATGATTTAACTCAACTAACTTATGGCACTCTCACCACAAGCCACTTTGTAACTCTCTAGTTACAAAGACTTTGACTAACTTGTGATACTCTCACCATAAGCCACTTTGTCACTCTTTAGTGACAAAAACTTCAACTTATGACTAAACCTAGTCACAACATAAACTCAGAGAGTTTACGGATTTTATAAGAGGATTCCTAATCAACGCTTCTGGATAAGCAGTTTAGGAGATACAATAAGAACAATCACAAAGTTACAATTCAACTAAGGACAACAAAATTCTAACTTTAGGAACTGGTCCGTAGTAGCGTTTAACTTTGTTCTTCAAGCTCGTGATAATTGATTTCTCTGTTTTGCAAAAGGCTTGAATGAGAAGTAGAAGTGTTCAGGTGATGTTTTGATATAAACTCACTGTTGATACACCTTGATGACATCACTTGAAATGATGTAAGCACTTTAGTTGGTCAAGGAATCAGTGGGCACTGGAAGCAGAGCAGTGCAGGCAGAAATAGTGCAGGCAGACACGTCTTCCAGCTGTGTCCCATTGACCTCGTACTGCTATGAGAGAACAACAAGGGTATCAGGTCCTTGTTTGGTTCTTTATCCCCTGAAGCTATATCAGTTCACATTGAGCTGGAATATATTAACTTGCAAAACAACCTAAGTATGTCAGGTTCCCTATCTGGTTCATGACAAATTTTGTTAGATCATCAAAACATAAGTCAAAGACATTGAAAAGCCTATCAAGTTTGTGTCAAAAATATGTACAGTCACAAACCTAGTAACTGACGAGGTGGTTCTAGTGGAAAAAAGATATAAAAATATCTATGTTGCTTATTTTGAGTCTCTGTAGAATGGTGATGTCAGCTGTCTAAGTATTGTTGATGATGATGCTGAATTATGGTACAAGAGGCTGGGTCATGCAAGTTTTACGTTGCTGAATAAATTGGTCAGGAATGACTTGGTTCGTGGTCTATTTAAGTCAAGATTTAAGGATCACAAAGTGTGTGATGCATGTGTAAAAGGGAAGCAAGTCAGATCCTTATTCAAGACCAAAAAGGAAGTCAGTACCTCAAGGCCACTTGATCTTCTTCACATAGGGTGCCAAGCAGAGGAGGAAAGAAATACATATTTGTTATAGTTGACGACTACTCCAGATTCACCTAGACTTTGTTTCTCAGAACCAAGGATGAAACTTTTGAAGTGTTTGTTGCCTTCGTCAAAAAGATCCAAGTGAAGATGGGTAATAAGGTAGCTTGCATCAGGTCTGATCATGGGACAGAGTTCGACAATGCCAAATTTGTTAAGTTCTGTACTGAAAATGGTATCACTTATCACTCATAATTTTTCAGCTCCAAGAACAACTCAAAAAAATGGTGTTGTGGAGAGGAAGAATAGAACTCTTGAAGACATGGCAAGGACAATGTTGATTAACGGTGGGATTACAAAGAATTTCTGGGCAGAAGCTGTCAATACTGCTTGCTACTTGGTGAACAGGTGCATGATTAGGTCTCTTCTGAACAATACTCTATATGAACTACTGAATGGAAGAAAACCCAAGCTGACTTTCGGTTGCAAATGTTTTGTCCTCAACAATGGAAAGGAAGCTCTTGGAAAATTCGATGCCAAATGTTGCACATCGCAAAATCGGGTTTCGATGTTAACAACTCCTTTAAAGGAAGGGTATTAAAAGAGAGAGTCTCCACCTAACGGATTTAGGTGCGTTAGGGAACCTATTTGCAAATGACTCGGGTTTACTAGTTTGCATCACCAGAGATTGGATAAGGGCTCAAATTACCTTGAGGAGAAGGTGTTAGTCACTCTTTGAGGTCCACAACAGTGGGTCCCGGCCGAACTCGAATTATGTGAATTAGTCTAAGGAAAAGGAAGAAATTTGGACAAATGAAATGAACAATTTATTTTAAACAGAAATGGGGGTCCTAATTTTTTAGCCTAAAGGATCACCCTCTGCAACATAAATAATACTTCGTAACTCCCTCAAGTCGGGGTATTACTCATATTATTCAGCGAGCATAGACTATCATCTCCTGCTACCCGATTACTATCTTTAAGTTGTTTACCTAAAGCGCTCTATTTAATTCTAAGTTGTACCCTATGCATGCACTACCCGTCCCATGCCTATGGTCCAAGAGGCATCTGGACCTCTATTTCAGGGTGGTTCTAGACCTTAACCTAGGCTGGTCAAAAGGAAAAATACTAAGTGACATACAAAAAAACAGTTTAGGACTTTCAGATATAAGCAAGTATAGGCTCAAGTTAGCCTCCATATTTAGATAGAAAATGCATGCCAAACTAATTACCATTGACGGATTTTAATTAATTGCAGAATCCTATATTCAGGATATCTAAGTGATGTTGAATGAACGAGCAGGCAGTCATGTATAAATAAGTTCCTTAATGCGATTTCCATGACTTATATAAATTTGCCTACTGGTTTAGCATAATACGATTAAGCCTACCAGCATGGCATCTAGGTGTTTCACGCGGTAATAAATAGTGTCAAGTCACAGAAACATATCCAGGTTACTTGTTTTAACCCTATAGCATGTTTTCTAGTGAGGGTGAGAGCACAGTGTTTGGACACTCATGAATAAACGGGCGGAAATGACAACTAAACAGATTCAGGCCCGTAAACATGCATTCTACAATTTGATCCAGTTTTAGATCCTATAGGCATGATTTCTACAATTTGAACTGAACAGTATGTAAACAGGCATTTGCACACATATTGGATCACACCATTTCCTATAAGCTAATTACTAATAGAACATAATTGAACCAAGCATCGAATCTATGGGCATGGTTGCTAGCACATAATGACTGAACATAATAAGGTACCTATAGGCAGGATTTCTAACATACAACATTTAACAATACAGTATAGAACCTATAGGCAGGATTTCTAACATTTAACAACATAGTATCGAACCTATAGGCAGGATTTCTACCCAGCCTTGTTGCAAAATGTAAAATAAGAACCCCTTCCCAATTTTACTAACATCCCAGAATTGTTATTACAAGTAATTATTACAGACCAAAATTTAATGTAAAAAATTACAAAGTAAGTATAACTATAGGGAGCCTACAACATGCTTAAATACACCTGGATAGCCAGGCCTTCAATTCGTAATAGCTCCAAAAATTCCATGTTCATAGATACAACATAACCAGTTGTTGAGTGATTCACCCATATTTCAAGGTTGAGCATACAGAACCCAAATCCCTAGTGTGTCAGAGCTCCCAAGAGCTTCAAGAACCAGGACAGTGCTCACACTATAGAGATTGATCTGAAACAGTTCAAGGGAATATTAGGGACCAGGTCCTAGTGTGTCAGAGTTCACAAGGGTCTCACATGGATCCTAAGCAGTGCTCACACTAGGGAGGTCAAAAGACAGAACCTAAATAGCCTTGGCTTTCAGCCAGCTTAGAATAAGAATTCAAAAGGATCAGATAGTGAAGGAATTGGGGGAAGTGGAATGGATTAGGGAATCCATTTAAGGGTAGAGCCATATATTGAACATATACAGATAGTAGACATGCTTAATCCCAAGCAGACTTAATCAAGTTTTAGGGAAATAAATTCAGTCACATGATAACAAGACAAGTTATACAGTAGATTCATAGTGATAATGGAGGATCCATATTAGACTAAGCGCAAGGATTAATGTCATAAGAAAGAATCACATTAATTAGCAGTAGATTAGGACATGTTAAAACTGATTAGGAGTGTCAAGGTATGATAAACAAAATCAAACAGGCCATATCACAGCAGATTCAACAAACAGACTTATACTTCTATTAGTGCACACATTTATACACAGTTAACTAGTCCATAGAAAGAGATATAAGAACATGTTCAAAGCAGGTTCATAACAAACTTAGCTTCAAGCGATAGTTATCAACGGCATAGAGTTCTTAGCAGAATCTAATTAATCAACTCAAAATAAGCTTAAGAATGTCTCAAACCACAATGTAATTACATTTAGGGTAGAATAGGTTAATTAAAGTAACACATTAACAGAAATCAGAATGCAACGACAAAGGGTCTAATAACTTATCCGTTAAGATGAAACAGGGAGGAAAGGAATCCCACAGTGTGGTAGATATCACCAAACGGAAGCAAGAACTTGGAGATTTCAGGCCTTGGCTTTCAGCCGGCCAGGAATCAAAACATAGAATGAGATTATTTAAGAGTGGAAGCACACAACTTCAATTTATATTAGTTAAAGATTTTTTAAACTTCCCCCTTAGAAAAACCTTCTCCTTTCAAAGGGGAGTGGGGAGGGGTTTAAATAGTGCGTAAATTAGAACATAAACATGGAAAATAGTTCATTTAAATACAAAAAGGGCAAGTACTTAAATCAGTTAAGTTGAAACCCTAAATTTTGGGTAAAAATACACAAAAATCAGCAATAAATAAGGAAAAGAATCACATAATGCATACAATGAACGTAGACAGGAAATTATTCAAAAGGAGCACAGAATCGAACCAGATTTGGTTAGATTAAGAAGATCTGAAACCCTAATTTAGGGTAAGTAAAAGAAATCAACAGAAATAGACAGATTCACGCATAATAGAGTGAATATAGATGAAATAATACTCAAAATCAAAGCTTGAACCAGTTTTGGTTCGAATCAAAAGAGAATCTGAAAACCCTAACCTTAAGTACGAATCAGCGAGATGCGAGCAAATCGGGCTCACACAGTACAAAATAACGCATTTGGACTTAAGGTCATCCAGATTCAATAGGTGAAAATCAATTAAGAAAGAATCAAATTGGGGTACTTTCCATGTTTAGGCAAATACTTAAGTTATTTCGTAAAAAATCACCAAATAAAGGAAGTATATCGAGATGGTAGGTGAATCGGGAAAGAACCCCATTAAGAACGGGATTTGGGGAGGATTTTGGTGAGGCGGTGGCTTAGGGTTCATTAGAGGAGGGGAGTAAAGGCAGAGTGTTTGGAAAAATGGGATTTAGGGTTTGGGGGACGGTAATATATGAAAAGGGATGGGTTGTTTATGAGCCATTGATCATTTTTGATCAACGGCTGGGATTTGAGCAGGAATGGATCGGGTTTAGTTAAGTGGGTAAGAGCATTGGGCTAGGGGTATTGGGCTTGGGGTAATTGGGAAGTTTAGGTCCGAAATTGATTGTAAAAATTGGGGCCAGATTTTAAATATCCAATTTATTAAATAAAATAATTTATAAAAATAGTAAATATATAACAATAATATAATTTATGCATAAAAGTAATTTAAAGCAATTATGTAACACTATAAAAATATAAAAGGTTATTTTTTGCATAAATAATATTATAAATACATATGGGCTATTATTGTAAAACGTGCAATTTAGCCTTACAAAATGCAAATGTAATTATAACGAATGTACTAAAATTATCTAATACCTAATATGGGTGTAAATATTAAGTTTAGATGATTAAATCATTACAAAAAATAATTTGAAGGATAATTATTGGATATTTATATAATAAAATGCTGAAAGAAATTGATTTAAAGCCTTTTAAAAATTATGGAAAATTATAAAAAATATTTGTGCAAGCTTGTAAATCAAATGATGATGTATGTGCACTATTTTGAAAGAGATATACATATATATATGAGAGAAAAATTGGGGATCAACAGTTGCCCCTCCTTACCCGGGAAGGATGAAAGAGTTGTCGGGTAAAGAAATGATGACCGATTTTGATCGAAGTATTTTGAAAAATATAGGCCGGATCCTGGTCTCTGAGCTGCCTACATATCCCTAGTTTTACAGAAATGAGGCCATGTGTAGTTCTGGAACCAACGATGAATGAAATCGATGGAATTATTATAGGAATGGTCGTGTGTTTCGGAAAGTGTTCTTTTCGGGAAGGATAATATCGGGTGCAGAGTTTTGAAACGTAATGGATGTGTTATAGAGCAAGTATCTGAATAGCCATAGAGAAAAGTGAGTAATTGATGGGAGTCGATTACGTTTGAAATAATTGCAGGGTGAACGATATGGGCATAAACCAGAGCGAAGGTTGCTTCCATTTGAAGAATGGTTATTTCTTGGATTACCTACAAAACTTAAAACACGCTGCACGCAAATATATAGGTTATTGTGAGAATTTAAACATTATTCAAATTCTCTTTGGAACATAAAGATTATTTTTAGACGATGAGGATGATGTCCTTAGACCATGATGTCACGGGTCATGAATCATGTGATAAGGGATTTCCAGGCCATGAAATGATGTTCTCGGGCCATGAGAATGGTGCCTCTGAACCATGATGCCTTTGAATAATGATGTGCAATATTAAGAGATCCTCAGGCCATGACATGGTATATTCCGGCTATGAGGATGATGCCTTCAAACTATGAGGCCTTCGGAAAATTTGGCTATGCTTTAGCCCATGAGATGCAAAGACATGATGCTTGAGATGAAACAAGACAGAGCTTAGTCTTGTGTAAGGTGGGGGGCAGAGCTTAGCCCTGAGAGAAGAGAATAATGCAAGGTTATAAACATCTCAACATTTGTGGTTATGCGAGGAGAGATAATGCTTAGTCTCGTGTGGGAAAGGAAGAGCTTAGTCATGCAATGGGAAGGAATGGCTCAGCCATATGCAATTGGGGAGGCAGGGCTTAGCGTCGTGTAAGATTGGAGACAATGCTTAGTCTCATGCAATAGGAAGGCAGGGCTTAGCCTTATGCATTTGAGGAGGAAGGGCTTAGCCTCATGCAAGATTAGAGACAATGCTTAGTCTCATACAATTGGAAGGCAGAGCTTAACCTTATGCACTTGAGGAGGCAGGGCTTAGCCTCATGCAAGATTGGAGACAATGCTTAGTCTCATACAATGGAAAGGCAGAGCTTAGCCTTATGCAGTTGAGGAGGCATGGCTTAGCCTCATGCAAGATTAGAAACACTGCTTAGTCTCATGTAATCGGAAGGCAGAGCTTAGAGTTATGTAGTTGAGGAGGCATGGCTTATCCTCATGCAAGAGAAGTGACAAATGGGAAAGTAAAGTATTTCTTAGCTGAAGATGTTCATGCTAGATAATTCGTAGTCTTGAGGGTCGTGCTTTGATGTAGCTGCGAGTATCGTTGTCTTATTGTACCTAAATTCAAAGAAAGATTTGTGAGTTATGGGGGGGAAGGTCGATTCGTGTCTTCGTCTGCTTGCTTTGCTTTGCCTCGCTCGGGAGGTCCTGTTTGAATTGCCCTGGGTAACATCTTGCTTCCATAGAGATAAAGTTCTCGAAAAATATGCATATACTTGATGAATAGAGTTATTTGAAAACATAGTGGTGTGTAATGTCAAATAAATTAGATGAACCAATGAGTGCGACACTTTTAGAGACATTGCTACTTCTTTACATTAGAATTTTGAGGGTCCTCCTCAAAATTCTGCCCAGTTTAATAAGCGATTCTTTGACCGTTCGACATATGACGAAGTTGGCTGAGCTTGCTCCAGAATTTTGAGGGTCCTTCTATAATTTGCCCCAGTTTCTGACCGTGGGGAAAATGAAGATTTTATTGAGATGTGACCGAACCCACAGGGCTGCCTACATATCCCCTCTTAAATGGGAATCAGGTCAAGCGTAGTTCAGTTACATCAGATGAAGAAATGTAAAATAATTTAAATATAGTATCTTTTGACAGCGTCTGAATTGATAGGCTTTGGCCAAACTTCTCCATCCATTTCTGCAAGTATGATTTCTCCTCATGTTAGTACCATGTGGACCATGTAGGGCCCTTACCAATTAGGTGAGAGTTTTCCTTTGGCTTCATCTTAATGTGGAAAGATCTGTTTCAACACCAACTACCCTGGTGCGAACTGTCTAGGTTTGACCCTTTTGTTGAAAGCTCTGGACATTCTATTCTGATAAAGTTAACCATGGCATACCATTGTTTTTTTCATCAACGAAAGCTAATTGTTTGTAACGACTTCTTATCCATTCTGCATCACTGAGTTCAACTTATTGTATAATTCTTAAGGAAGGAATTTCAATCTCGGTAAGAATGACAGCTTTAGTACCGTAGACCAATATGTAGGGAGTTGCTTTGGTTGATGTGTGGACTGTAGTATGACACCCCAATAAGGCAAATGGTAATTTCTCGTGCCAGTGCTTGTGGTTGTCTACCATCTTTCTCAATATTTTTTTAATGTTCTTGTTGGCGGCTTCCACGACTCTATTTATTTAAGGTCTGTATGCTGTGGAATTCTTATGCTTAATCTTCAAGGTTTCACACATAGCTTTCATTAAATCTCTTTTGAGGTTGGAAGCATTGTTGGTGATGATGTATTCTGGTACCCCGAATCGGCAAACAATACAATCCCTGACAAAATCTACAACAACTTTCTTGGTTACAACCTTGTAAGATGCAACCTCGACCCATTTTGTGATGTAGTCTATGGCCACTAAAATGAACCTGTACCTGTTTGAAGCAGCGGGCTTGATCGGACCGATGACATCATTCCCCAAACAGCGAAAGGCCAAGGTGCACTTATTGCATTGAGCTCATTTGGTGGTACCCGTATCATATCAGCATGTACTTGACACTGGTGACACTTTTGGACATACTTGACGCAGTTTGTTTCCATAGTCATCCAAAAGTATCCTGCTCTTAGTATCTTCTTGGCTAGAACTAAACCATTCATGGGTGGCCCGCAGGTTCCAACGTATATCTCTTCAAGCAGTTTGGAAGCTTCTTTGGTGTCGACATACCGTAATAACCCTAGGTTTGGAGTCCCTTTATTACATAATACCTCCACTTTGGACGAAATGATTGGACAATCTTCGGAGCGTGCATTTCTGAGTATGATTTGCATGCTTTGGGTATTCTCCTTTTGCCAAGTGTTCCTTGATATCATGGATTCCCATTCGTTTCTTCTTCAACATGAGCACAATAAGCTGGTTGATTATGGATCCTTACTGGAATGGGATCGATGAAATTCTTGTCCGGGTGATGTATCATGGAGGACAAAGTGGGTAGTGCATCTACGAACTCATTCTGGATTCTCGGAACATGTTTGAATTCTATCTTTGTGAATCTTTTCATCAACTCTTGCACATGATACAAATATGCAATATTTTGGTATTCTTGATAGCCCACTCCCCTAGAACCTGATGTACCAGGAGATCTGAATCGCCAATTACCAACAAGTCCTAGATGTTCATGTCGATGGCCAAATTGAGACCCATGATGCAAGCCTCGTATTCTGCCATGTGTTGGTACACAGAAACCTGAGCTTTGCGAATATTAAATAATGTTGCCCTGTCTCTGACACAAAAACAACTCCAATACCTACTCTTTTGAAATTTACGGCCCCATCGAAGAACATTCTCCAACAGTCGTAGGCTTCGATAATATATTCTCCTCCAAACGACACTTCTTTATCGGGAAAATACATTTTCAGTGGTTCGTATCCTCCTCCTACAGGATTTTCCGCAAGATGATCTGCTAATGCTTGTCCCTTGACCGCCTTCTGAGTCACATAGAGGATATCAAATTCACTCAACAATATCTACCATTTTGCTAGTTTCCCTGTAGGCATTGCTTTCTGAAAGATGTATTTCAGGGGATCCATCCTTGATATGAGATATGTGGTATAAGCACAGAAGTAATGGCTTAATTTCTGGACTATCCATGTCAAAGCATAGCAAGTGCGTTCAAGAAGAGAGTAACATGCTTCATAGGGTGTGAACTTCTTACTCAGATAATATATGGCTTGCTCTTTTTTCCCTGTCTCGTCATGTTGTCCCAAGATGCAACCGAAAGCCCTATCTAGTACGGAAAGGTAGAGTAGCAGTGGTCTACCAGGCTCTGGTGGACTAGGATTGGTGGTATGGACAAGTATTCTTTGATTTTGTCAAAAGCTTTCTGGCAATCCTCGGTCCAACTGGTTGCGAAATCCTTCTTCAGCATTTTGAAACTCGGCTCACATATTACAGTTGATTGTGCTATGAAGCGGCTGATATAGTTGGGACGTCCCAAGATACTCATCACACCATTCTTGTTCTTTGGTGGTGGTAGGTCCTGGATAGCCTTGACCTTTGATGGGTCTAACTCAATTCCTCGGCGGTTGACAATGAACCATAACAATGTTTTGGCAGGAACTCCAAAGGCACATTTTATAGGGTTCAGTTTCATATTGTACCTCTGTAGCTGGTTAAAGAACTTTCTCAAATCTGTTATGTGATCTGCAGCCTTCCTCTGATTTGGTGATGATGTCATCCACATATATTTCTATCCCCTTATTTTTCATGTCATGGAAAATAGTCATCATGCCTCTCATATAAGTTGCTCTAGCATTCTTCAGGCCAAACGACATCCTTTTATAATAGTACATCCTCCACGGAGTGATAAAGGCTATTTTCTCGGCATCTCCCTCATCCATCCAGATTTGGCGGTATCCTGCGAAGCAATCCACAAAGTATTGGAGTTCATGCTTGGCACAATTGTCGATCTGTGTGTGTATGTTGGGTAACGAGAAATCATCCTTGGGACTTGCTTTGTTTAAATCTTGATAGTCGACGCATACTCTAACCTTCCCATCCTTCTTCGGAACTGGCACGATGTTGGCCAACCAAGTAGGATATTCAACCACTCTGAGAACCTTAGCTTTGATCTGCTTGGTTACTTCCTCTTTGATTTTCAGACTCATATCAGGCTTGAACTTTCTGAGTTTCTGCTTTACAGGCGGACACATTGTATTTGTAGGTAGTTTATAAGCCACTATAGACGTTCTTAATCTGTTCATATCGTAATATGACCACGCAAAAATGTCTTCATACTCTCTCAGGAAACGAGTGTACTCTTAGTTCTCTGATGGTGACAAATGAATGCTTATGCGAGTTTCTGTGATTGTTTCCGAATCTCCCAAGTAGACTGTCTTAGTCTCATCCAGATTTGACTTAGGCTTATTCTCAAAATTTTCCACCTCTCTGACCATTTCCTCAGGGATTATATCTTCTTCCTCTAAATCATTATCTTTATGTTGCGTTGTCTCATAATATGTCACAGTTATCGGTTCATCAGGGTAAGTAATAATTATGTTGTAGAGAAAAATATAAAGGATAATAATAAATACTAAAAAAACCAATGCATTAGATAAATCTGGAAATGTTAAAATAAGTATGGCTCGACGATTCGAGCAATTATTTTGATGGGTTTTCAATATCTTGGCCTTATGTTTCTTATGTTTTCATGATCTAACAAACTTGTCGTGAAGAACTAGATAGAGAACCTGGCCCACAAGGTATACATTTCATGTGACCTAGTCGAAGTCTGAAAATCAGCAAATGGATGAACGACCACAGGGAGGAACACAACAGGGACCTGGTGACCTGTTGTCTTAGGGTTCTCCGACACAAGCACACGTCAGTGATTGTACGCAATCAATATGAAGAGACACACAACAGGGACTTGTTCCCCTAGGGTTCTTTGACAGAGGTACAAGTCAAATGCACAACTGGAGCGTAGCAGAAGAAAGTGACCATCTAGCAACTGTCACAAAAGAGGAACACAACTAGGACATGGTCCGTTGGTGCGTCCTGACGGAAGTACAAAGTCCACTATCCAGCTGGAACGCAACTGCCCAGAAGTGGTTGTGCAGACAGTACAACAATCACTTCTTATTGGGAAGAAGCGTACACTAAGAGTTGACATCACTATCCATTATGTTATCTTTTATGATAAAACAACTTGGTGCAAGACACACCATTCTTCATGCATTCAGTGATATTCTCTCAAGCAACAAAAGTATTCATTCGGCATTGAAGTTACTAGTGTGTCAAGAACAAGAAGACAACTCTACTAATGATCAGTTTCTTAATGAGTTTATGTTCATCCGTAGTTGAGCTGTAATCTTGTTATTTGTTCATGACTGTAATTCCTAGTTTGCTTTCTTAGAAGTGTTGTCTTAAGAACAAACCAAAATTCGTAAACTTCAGAGTTTATGTTATGACTAGGGATAGTTTAAAGCCTTTGTAACTAGGATAGTTATAGAGTGGCTTGTGGTGGGTGCATCACAAGTTAGTTGAAGTCTTTGCAATAGGGTTTTTGCAAAGTGGCTTGTAATAGGGAGATTGTAAGTTAGTAGAGTTAAAAGCCTACAAGAGTAGGTTGTGGTTTTTTGATCCCCTTGTGTGGGATTTTTCCACATAGAAAATCCCTTGCCTTCTTTACTTTCAGTCTTTACTCCATTCTAAGCATCATCTCATAGAGGACCAGGTACTCTATAGTTTGGCGGACTCATATAAACTAGCAATTGGTATCATAGCAGGTTTCTCCTATCAGGCTAACACATAGGAAAGATCCTCAATGGCTGCTCCACCAAACTTTGAAGAAGGACAATCAACCTATAGACCTCCCAGATTCAATGGTCAATACTATGGCTGGTGGAAGACCCGTATGCATGATTTTATGATGGCAGAAGATTCAGAACTGTGGGACATCATTTGTGATGGTCCACATGTTCCCATAAAGAAGCTTGAGAAACAGGACCAATGGTGCCCAAAGGAAGAAAAGAGTATAGCGACATTGACAGAAAAACTGTAGAAAAGAACTATCGTGCCAAGAAATTCTTGATGTGTGGCATAGGACCTGATGAGTACAACAGAGTATCAGCGTGTGATACTGCCAAATTTATATGGGAAGCTTTACAAACTGCACACGAAGGAACTACTCAAGTCAAACAATCCAAGATCGACATGCTCACCACTGAATATGAGCTCTTTAAGATGAAGGATGATGAGTCCATACAAGATATGCACACTAGATTCACCTCCATCATAAATGAGCTTCACTCACTTGGAGATGTTATTCCCAGAAACAAGCTTGTAAGGAAAATCCTCAGTGTTCTACTTGGGTCTTGGGAAAGTAAGGTAAATGCCATCACTAAAGCTAAATATCTACAAACTCTAACCATGGATGAGTTGATTGGTAATCTGAAGACATACGAGATGAAAAGAAAGAAAGATAGTGGAAGAAGAGAGCCCAAGAAGGAAAAGAACCTGGTACTTAAGGCTGAAAACAGTGACTCAAGTGATGAAGATAGTGACATGGCCTATCTTACTAAGAGATTTCAAAAGATGGTTCAAAGAAATGGTGGTATACCAAAGTGGGGCAGTTTAAGTAAAACAAGGAACAATGATCTCTATCACAGATGTGAAAAGTCATGGCATTTCATCAAAGACTGCCCACTCGCGAAACGGGAGCAATACAAGCAAAATCCTGACAAAGTAGGAAAAAGGAACCTGGTTCCAGATAAAAGATTCAATCGAAAAAGTGCTGCAGACAATATTGTTAAGCAGGCTCTTGTTGTTTGGGGAGACTCCTCGAGTGAATCCGAAAGGGAATTAGATGCAGAAAATAGTTCCATAATGGGAGTGGAAACTGAAGCAACGAAGTACGATTCACTGTTCGCGCTGATGGCTCAGTTAGATGATGATGATGAAGAAGATGAAGACAATAAGGTAAACTTCCGGGATGTTCAGAGAAATCTAAAATCCTACTCTTCTAAGAAGCTATGGTCTTTATCTAATGTCCAATTGATGCCTATTATAGCCTTATAAATGATAAGGAGATCCTAACCATAGAACTAGGAGAGGCAGAACAATCTAGAGATGATCTAGTGGTATGCGTAGTGGACTTAAATGAGACCATAGCTAATCTTGAAAAAGAAAAGGAAGCCTTGAATGAAAGAATAACTAGTGTGGAAAATGAGAGAGACGATCTGATGGTAGTAGTTGTTGATCTAAAAGAAACAATAGAAGGCCTTAACAATGATAAACACACCTTCGAAGAGAAAGTTGCATCTACTGAAGAAGAAAGGGATGACCTGTTAGTAATATGCACTGATCTAGAGGAAACCATTGAGGGACTCAATAGAGAACATAGGAATGTAAGTCTTGGGAAAGGAAAGGAAGTAGCTAGTGAGATGCACATCATGCTTGAAAAGGAGTTAATTGTTGTGAAAACTAGTCTCTGCAGTGAACTCGCGAAGAATTAGCAACTTCAAGCTGAATTGGAGAAAGTAAGGAATGATCTTGAGAAATCTCTGAAGTGGACCTGGTCCTTAGATTCTGTGACTGCCCTGTATCTCAACAATAGTGGGAACAAGCAGGGCATCGGGTTCCAAAGGGAGAAAACTCCCTACAACCTGCACAGCAAGTATGTCACTGTACCTGATAACTAGCTATGTACCCACTGTGGTAACAATGGGTATTTTAAAGAAAATTGCCAGGCTAGGGTTCAATCTGCTTAGAAAAACAAAGTGTTTACTGATGAAGTGACTACTAACAAAGGACCAAGTACCACTCACAAAAAGCGGATGTTGCCTGCATGGAATAGGAATGCCCTCATTCATCCTTTCTATTATAACAAGGGACCCAAACTAGTTTGGGTTCCTAAATCTAACCCTTGATTTGCATGAGCCACAGTGAGAGGAAGCGGACTGCGATGGACTATGGATCGTGGATACTTAAAAGCTCGCAGCTGAAAACATCATGAATCTAGTCTCACTGAAAGCCCTGTGGGAAGAGAATGTTTCCTTAAGAAGGAAGTAGAGGGTACATTCTCAACACCTAAGGAATCCACATCAAAATGGTATTGCTGAAAGAAAGAATGGAACTGGAAAATGTTGCATGGACAATGCTCATCGACTATGGAATTGCCAAGAAATTCTGGGCAAAAGTAGTAAATACTGCTTTCTACTTGGAGAATAGGTGTCTGATCAGGTCCCTCCTGAATCAAAACCCACCATGAGCTGCCAAATGGAAGAAAATGGCATGTTCTCGACAACAAGAAGGATCAGCTTGGGAAGCTCAATGCAAAAAGACAAGCGAAGGAATCCTTCTGGGGTACAATCCACAAAACAAGGCCTCAAAGTCTCCAACAAAGGATATACTAAATGGTAGGAGGTGCTCATGGGTTATTCAACAAAATACCTCCTCTTGCCAAGAAAGAAACAATGATGATCAATATGATGAACCAACTCTGGTCTCTGGGAAATATCTGAGGCTTCAAATAGGAAGGATGATAAAATGAGTAAGATGAAGGAGGCTGGCGAAAGACAACGCAACATCATCCTCCACGCTCACAAACAACCTGGTACGTTACCTACTACCACTGAAGCTGAAGGAAGAGTAGAGATGCAGCTCATGGCACTCTACAAGCAGCAGAACATAAAGTGTGGGGAAATCAAATTAACCTCCAAATCTCCCTCTTCAATCAAACTTCTTTCTCAAATTGGAAAACCAAAGGCTCTCATTTGCATGACAAGTCAATCACTCTCTTTTATTCTGGAGTTAGATAAGCGTGTAATTTTTTTTACCCCTTACTATATTTCCACTGCAAAATAGAATCCAAAGTGTAAGTCCGTAAGAATCCTACTTGAAGGCTGCCCACAAAAAATTTGAAATACCTTAAAGGAACTCAGGACCTGGTCCTGTGTTACCCCTCAGGTGACAATGCTTTTAATCCTGTTGGGTATGATGATGTTAACTATGCAGGTTTTTCTATGGAAAGGAAAAGCACTTCTGGAATAGTTCATTTGTCATGATTCATGCCTCATCCTTTGGGACACAAGGAAGAAAAACTCAATGGCCTCATCAACAACTGAAGAAGAATTTCAAAAACAAGAGGATCAAGCACATTGAAGAGTCAGATCATCTTTTGAGGGTCAATATGAAGAAGTGATTGATCTGTGGAAAGTATTGCAGAATAGAAGACCAAATTCCAGATATATGCATCAAAGCCTCAAGTAGAGAATATTCTAGATCAATCAAGGTGAAGATGGGGTCACAAGATTCTAATGAAGAACTTGATCCTCCATCAGTTGGCTATGTAAGACACCGTCAGGTGAAGGAAGCTATGTTTTCTGACCAAGCCAAACTCACATCAATACCAATGTAGTTAAACACGCATGACGATCATAGAAGCTAAAGGTACAGTTATGAACTGCAAAGAAAGGAGTTGCTAAAACCTTTTCAAAAAAAATTGATCTGGCATCAGATTTCTGTACCTCAGGTTAGTAGTAATGTGCATATTATGCATGCCCTCTCACAAATAAAAATAAAAAAGAGAAATTGTGTTTAACAAAATTAACTCAACTGCCACATCATCTGACTTTTCAAAGTTTGCGTGTCATTTTTTGTCTTTCAAATCCTTTCATCCCCTCTGCACGGTAACACTTCTTACAAACCTACCACCATTTTTAGAACTATTCAGAACCTGTTTCTCTCTCAACTCATCATTAGCTCTTCTTCCAATAAAACTTTCTTTCTCTCTCACGGCAAGTCATAAACCTTCATCTCCTTTGTATAGCTAGGATCATCTCTTCATCGCTCTCTCTCTCTCTGCTCGTCTACCAAGTACTCATCTAATGGAGATCGAACAATCATCTTATTATCCCACAATTAACACTGCTCCCACTTCGTTATTATCCTTGAAATCATCCCAGAGCATCACTATTTCGTGCCTTGTACTAACTTACCCACTTATGGCTCCTCCTCCATTCCTACAATTTTCCCTTTTCTGATAAACCATGTTTACCATAATTTTGAGGACCTTATGTCTAGTCACTCCTATGATCTCATAAAATATCACTCAGGAGGTTTTACTCATCAAGTGCTAGAAGCCCTTGATGATAATCCTGATCAGTATCTAAACTCCTCCGGGTTGGACTTAGTGACTCTCACGGAGTTACCAGAAAAGGAAGTAGCACATAACATCATGGCTATAGCTGCTGAAAGTCTGATGATTGAAGGAGCATATCTCTTGTCTGAGTATCAGGGGGGGAAAACTCTATTCCTAGGAGATGTAACAACCACAACACTCCTCGAGTCCTTGGCTCATGAGTCTTAGAAAACCTCCAGATAAACCTGATTTTCTTCCATGCAAACTCACTCCTACACCTCTTGATCACTCCAAGCTCTTAGAGTCTTTCTCCAAATCACCCACTATTAGGTCACAACTGCAAGAGAGTTTTGAATCCACATTGCAGAAAAATAAGAGGAGTGCCAAGACAACAAAAAAGAGGAAAATGAATCCAAGGGATTTTGTCACTAATAAGAGTGTGTCAGTAAACCGGATAGACAAAGATGCTTCAAGGAAACCTAGTTCATTATTACAACAATCTATGAAAGTTCAAAAGTTTATGAAAAAGGCCTCCGATGAAACTCTTGAGTAACAGAAAGGGTTATCCGTGAAGTACAGTAGCAAGTCTAAACGGAGTCAAACTGAGCTAGCCATGTCCGAGGACAATATTGTTGGAATAGCAAACTAAAAAGGAAAGTCTGCGGAAGGGTCTAGCAAACAAAAATGGGAAACTGTTACAAAACTTGGTTCACTAAGGTCCATGCCCTGTGATGGTGGTCTTTGGCATTAGAAATTAAGAACTCAGAAAGTGTTGTGGGGTCGTACATTTGATCCAGCAATTTCAGAAATGGCAGACATGAGACAAATTCTGGAGATTGTGAAATTTCAACAATGGGAACACTTGTTTGAAGGGAGCATACCTCTGGTGTACGGAGATGCAGTACAAACTTTTTACGCATCTCTTTTCACTATTGGGGGGATCACATCTGTGCGCTCGTAAATGGAGTAGACATTGTACTCGATGCTTCAACATTGGGAAAGGTTCTCAGAATTCCGTGTGAAGGTATGTCCTCAGTAAAAGGTGTCTATGGGGTGAACTTTAGGAGAGCTATCATGAAAGAACAGGCTATTCAACAGGGGGAACATGTGCATAAGAAGGTATTGCTTCCAGAGTATCAGTTCTCTTTGAACTAGTCAATAAAGTGCTCTTACCTCGTTTTGAGAGGCGCTAGATGAGTTTGTCCCAATTAATTTGCCAGCAATCATGATAGATCATATGCAAAAGGTGGAAAACTTTAAGGGTGGGAATCATGGGTTACCTTATGGCTTTCTCCTCACTCAGGTGTTCAGATTCTACAAGGTCCCCATGGGGAATCCCAGAGTAGGCACACGCAAGAAGACCTTCTCTAAGACCACTCTAGAAGAATGTGAATGTGTAGAAAGAGTTGGTGGAAGCATCTCGACCATTTCTCAGTTGATCAACGCTTAAAATGTAGCTTCTGAGGAAATAAGAAGGCTGAGGGCTCGAAATGCCATACTAGAAACTCAGCTCAGTCAAGCAGCTAAAGGACTTGATTCTGTCAATGAAGAAGTTGCACGACTGACAAAGGAAAATGATAGACTTAGGGCTCAATTACTTGAAGAACAACTGTCCGTAAATGCTAGACTGGACCTGGTTCTCCAAACCATTGCTATCTCTTCCTCCAAGCCTCATTCCCTTAGTTTCCCCTAGGATCCTCTTAGTGTGCAGCTATTTTTGCTCCAAAATCATGTGGCTGATGTTTTACTTTTGTTTGCTTGTTTTTGTGATGGCATGTTGAACTTAACCATTATTGCTCCTGATTTTCTCAGTCCAATGTAAACATTAATAAAACAGCTCCCCTTTCTTTGCCTATACAACATTGTGTTCCTCTGGCTTCTCTTTTTTGTCATGTTGTGTGAACAAATGTGGCATGAGCTAGCTATGTTAGACTTCTTTATGCTTATTACCTGCTCGTGCTATTCTTTATGCAAATTATCTATTCTTTTTAATGATGCCAAAAGGGGGAAAGTAGTGTGTAGTGAGATAAGTGTGTAGTGAGAGGTAAGAGGTAATATGCTTTGTGTGTGTAGGTGAGGGTAAATCACAAAGGAGGGAGATTTGAGATTGAAAATCACAAAGGACGGAGATCTGAAATTAAGGGGGAACTTCATGTAGTTCTAGCATCTCATCTGGTTATTTCTGCTCTAAACAAATACTGTCCATGTTTAAGTTTGTCATCATCAAAAAGGGAGAAATTGATGGGTTTTCAATATTTTGGCCTTATGCTTCTTATATTTTGATGATCTAACAAACTTGTCATGAAGAACCAGATAGAGAACCTGGACCATAGGGTATACATTTCATGTGACCTGGTCGAAGTCTGAAAATCAGCAAATGGATGAACGACCACAGGGAGGAACACAACAGGGACTTGGTGACCCGGTCCCTTAGGGTTCTCCGACACAAGCACAAGCCAGTGACTGTACGCAATCAATATAAAGAGAAACACAACAGGGACCTGCTCCCTTAGAGTTCTCTGACAAAGGCACAAGTCAAATGCACAGTTGGAACGTAGCAAAGAAAGTGACTATCTAGCAGCTATCACAAAAGAGGAACACAACTAGGACTTGGTCTGTTGGTGTGTCCTGACAGAAGTACAAAGTCCACTATCCAGTTGGAACGCAACTGCCCAAAAGTGGTTGTACAAACAGTACAACAGTCATTTCTCATTGGGAAGAAGTGTACACCCAAGAGTTGACATCACTATCCATTGTGTTATCTTTTGTGATAAAACAACCCGGTGAAAGACACACCATTCTTCGTGCATTCAAGGATATCCTCTCAAGCAACAAAAGTATTTATCCAACATTGAAGTCGCTGGTGTGTCAAGAACAAGAAGACAACTCTACTAAGAATTAGTTTCTTAATGAGTTTATGTTCATCCGTAGTTGAGTTATAATCTTGTTTTTTGTTTATCACTGTAATTTCTATTTTGCTTTCTTAGAAGCGTTGTCTTAGGAACAAACCAAAATTCGTAAACTTCAGAGTTTATATTGTGACTATTTATTCCTAGTTTGCTTTCTTAGAAGCGTTATCTTAGGAACAAACCAAAATTCGTAAACTTCAGAGTTTATGTTGTGACTAGGTATAGTCATAAGTTTAAAGCCTTTGTAATTAGGATAGTTATAGAGTGGCTTGTGGTGGGTGCATCACAAGTTAGTTGAAGTCTTTGCAATAGGGTTTTTGCAAAGTGGCTTGTAATAGGGAGATTGCAAGTTAGTAGAGTTAAAAGCCTACAAGAGTAGGTCGTAGTTTTTTTATCCCCTTGTGTGGGATTTTTCCACGTAGAAAATCCCTTGCCTTCTTTACTTTCAGTCTTTACTGCATTCTAAGCATCATCTCAAAGAGGACCGGGTACTCTATAGTTTGGCGGACTCATATAAACTAACATATTTCAAAACAAAATACGTCTAAAACAGAATACTGAAAATGTCTTAAATGCTTAAAATTCTTTTTTAAAATAGATCATACTAACTGTCAGGCTACCCAGGAACTCAACAGGCCCAGGATTGTGTAGCAGTCTAATTCTTAAGAACAACTCCTTTCTCCATGGTCTGAATGATAAGGTCTTCTTCCTCATCCTCATCAACTATTGCATTGCAATCCATGTCTTCATCATCTAGAAACAACTTCCTTAGGCCAGCTAAAGCCTCATCTTCTTCAGATCCCCATATCATGTCAGCTTGCTGAAATGTCTGGTGTAAATGTGGTATTGGCTGTTCAAGAGGGTAATAGGGACCACGCCATGGTGGCGACCAATCGTCATACTCCAGCTAGGTGTACTGGTATCCAAGCCCAAAAGGTTGTACCGTGGCACTTTAACTGTATCGGTCTGGTGATCCCCTAGAGATTCTTGCCGAGACCCTTGTCGGGTTCATACCCTATCCATGCCAATATACATTCTATTTTGCTGCTCTACCATTTATCTTTTTCAATTGCATTGACACGCTCAAAGCGATGGTACGTTTCTCCACCCAACATCCAACTATTCTCGACAACCAGAATGGTTTGATTGATGTAAATTGGATTACTTCCGTCTCCATGAATGATCACCTCCTGATGATTTCATTCGAGCTTCACGTCCTGGTGTAGTGTAGAAGCTACGGATCCAGCAGCATGTATCCAAGATCGTCCAAACAATAGATTGTACATAGCAGATATGTCCAATACTTGAAACTCAACATCAAACAAAGTCAGATCCATCTACAAACATAGGTTGATTTCCTCGATCGTGGCCCTTTGGGACCCGTCAAATGCTTTTACGTTCATAGTTCCTGCTCGTATCTCATGCAAACCTTTACCCAATCTTTTCAAAGTAGTCAATGGACAAATTTTGAGGCTTGAACCCCCATCTATCATGACCCTGGCAATGAATTTATCCTCAAACTGCAATGTGATGTGAAGTGCCCTATTGTGACTCAGTCCTTCTGGTGGCAATTCGTCTTCGTGAAAGGTGATCTTGTAGCTTTCCAACAATTGTTCCACAATATTGGCCATTTCTTCGCTAGTGATGTTATTGGGTACATAAGATTCGTTCAATACTTTCATCAATGTATTCCTATGCACCTCAAAATTCTGTAGTAGTGATAGAATAGATATCTGAGTAGGGGTTTTGTTCAGATGATCAACCACAGAATATTCTCTTGTGTGTACCTTTCTCCAAAGTTCATCCGGGCCCGTTACAATGATAAGATACTTGGGAGCGACTTCATTACTTGTTCCTCCCAAATGCTCAGGTGTGTAAACCCTACCGAGCCTGGTCATGCCTTGTGCGGCACCTGTCTCTTCCATTTTCTTTTTTCCTTTCCTTCTTGCCTTTGCAGCATAGTCCCATAGTATGGCATTGGAATTAAAGGATGATGTAGGTGCTACCGTCACAGTGAAGGGTGTGGTCACTTCCACCTCAAACAAAACCGGTGCGGCCGAGTGTGTTGTTGTTTTAACCTCAAACGGAGTTGACGTGGCTATTTCAACCTCAATTGGTGACTAAATTTGCACTATAATGGGTGTGAGAGTGACTGGAGGTACTGTGGTTTCATCCCCTTCACGAATGAGTCTGATTGATCCCTCCGGATCCCATTCTTCATCATTTTCGATCACATTTACCCCCCTCCCCGATCATCTAGGAGAGGGTTGTTGTGGACATTTGGTGCAACCTCTTTTGCTTGTATAACTTTGGTATCAATCAACGTCTGGATCTTATCCTTCAAAGTGCAACATTCATCAATAGTGTGTCCTACCCGAGTGATAGGCGCATGTCTTGCTTGGATTAACCCACTGGGAAGAGTTTTCCATAGTAATAGTGGGAATGGGGATGACATAACCGGCAGCCTTTAGTCTTTCATAGAGTTGATCGATGGGTTCAACGATGGGAGTGTATTGTCTGGGCGGTCTACGGTCAAAATTTGGTTTGAGTTTCTGGTAGTTTTGGCGGCTGGTGGTGGTAAGTGGTAATATGCAAGTTAGGTGTTATAAGTATGGTAGGTGGCGGCGGATTGTTAGTATCTGGGAGGTGAAGGCTGATATGTCGGTGGTGGGGGTTTGGTATGTGAGAGAAGATTTTGGTCCTTGGGCTATCATCACGGCTCCTACTTCCTTCTTCTTGGATATGCTTCCTGACTGCAAGGCCTTGTTTGTAGCTTGGAGTGCTTCAAAGTTTGTCACCATTTTGCTTTTAATTCTCTCTTCTATTCTTTCTCCTAATTTGATAATGTCAGAAAATTTATGATTTTCAATAACCATCAATCTCTCATAATATTACGGATCCTAGGCCCGAACAAAGAATTTGTTCAATTGGTCTTCCTCTAATGCTAGCGTTACTTTCGCAGCTTCCGATCTCCACCGAGTAGCATACTCGTGGAAGGTTTCTGTTGGTTTTTTCTTGAGATTTTGTATATAGAAGACATCTGGTGCATTATCTGTGTTGAACCTGAACCAATCCATGAAATCTGATGCCATGCTTACCCAGTTAACCCACTTCTTTGGATTTTGGCTGATATACCAAGACAGGGTGTCTCCAGTGAGGCTCCTCATAAATAATTTCATGCGGATTCTTTCGTCTTTACCAACCCCTACGAGCTTGTCACAATATATTCTCAAATGTACCTTCGGGTCACCTGTTCCGTCGAATATTTCGAACTTAGGAGGTTTGTAACCCTCTGGTAATTCTACGTCCGGCTGGATACACAAATCTTCATAATTCAAACCTTCGATGTTGTTACCACCTTCAATACCTTGGACTCGACTAGTAAGCTTCTTAAGTTCCTCTGCCATATAAAGCAAGTCCTTCTTGGGGGATTTGGGTATGTATAAGGTTTTGTTGAGGAGTGTTGGGTAAGGTTTCCACATATATGGGGTCGCTTTGATGGACTTCAGGAATTTGGGTATAGTGGTGGTCGTTGGTTGAATTTTGAGGATCGAGGATAGATTGTGGTGCGTTCTGAGGAATGTGATAGGTAGTGGTTTGTGGATACTGGGTTGGTTGATTATGATATTGTGGGGGAGTTGGTACTGGTGGAGGATTGGGATTTTGAGGTGGTGTGGCATATTAGTGAGGTGCGGGAGGATTTTGTGGATGCTGGTTTGGTGTATTTTGGGGAGGTGTTGGGTTTTTGTTGTTGATGTCAGGGACATTAAGGGTAAGGGAAAGGTTTGCCATGTTCCGGACCTGCTCTAGTTCCCCTTGTAATTCCAGCATCTTTTATTCCAGTCGTAAAACCAAATCATTCTGTGCTGGAGTTCTTCGTCCATCCGAAGTTTCGATTTTTTTTTCATGATTAACATTGTCATTTCTGATATTGAGTGTATCATCCATTCTGGCCTTTCCTTTTCTTTTAGGATCGTTTGGAGATGGAGGAGGTGGAGGACCTCTTGATCTGGTATGATATGCTGATGATGCCAGTATGCACGAACCAACCTTAGGGGATGAGAATAAACAAATCAAGAAAAGAAGAAAACGAAAAGGTAAACAAGTCGGTGAGGAGTATTAAAAGGTTGTCTGCGGTATTTAAAAACATATTGCGGAATTATAAATTCGCGTCCTAATTTTAGGACCTCATTGTGCCCGAGGTAAGCCTAAACGACACATAGATTTGGAGAAAATTGATGCCAATAAATGCGTCCTTTCATTAATATGATAAATAAACTGAATCTCTACTAAAACGACAATAATGATAAAGAGTCACTAAATGGCATGTGCCTTATTCCAACCAAAGCCTAAAACGAGTCTAGAAAGCAAGTAAAACATAATTTATAATCTGGTCCCAGAAGGACCTTCTCCATGCTTGGCCTTCTTTACTCCATCGATCAAGTTCCCCATGTCGCACATGTCCAGCAGTAGATATGCCCTTACTAGGAGACCTCCTTCATTTCCATCTATGTTTTGATAGCCTGTAACTCGGTTTCTCATCTTCCCTTCCAGTTACATTAACCCCTGCTCTAAATTCTCCAACCTCTCTGTGGATTTAGTAGCGATTCCTCTCCATTCATTGATTGTTTCCATGTCTACTTTGTGTTGTTCCAAATGTATGGGCTCAGATTCAGAAATCCTTTTGCGTAATCTCCTATATTTGACTTGGGCCTTGGCAGCGTCGTCTATGACCCTATTTCCCAAATCAACCCCTGGCTTGACTTCTCCTGCTATGTCATCGACCAACCATGATGGGTAGAAATATGCATAGCCAGCACGGTATCGATCTGGTTCAATGGTATTCTTTTCTAGCATGACCTTTAGATGCCACATGTGATGTGCCTCGTACTGGAATGGAATAGCAGCAACTTGGAAATCTGCTTTGTAGTGAACCATCTTGGAGACTCGGGGTATAACTTTTTTCCTCCTAGCTTGCCTCATGACTCTAATAGGAGCATAAGGATAAATACCCCTTAATCCGATTTGCACTAGATGAGGAACATCTCCTGACCTGATGATGAACTCACTAGTAGGGAACCATTCAAACAATCAATGGACCTTGTTGTCGGTCAAATTACTAAAGAAGTATACTCATCCTACACCATTTCCTGGTTGTGCAAACCTGTCCCGGATAAAAGTCATCCTTTTTAGGTGATGAAAACCTATATGGTCATTCCACGATCGTCGCGTAAATTCTTGCCGATATTGTCCCCTTTGAAGATGTTCCAACAACCATATTTGTAGTAGCAAATTACAACCCTCAAAATGCCTATATCGTTTCTTGCAGCGGTCCAAAGCTCGGTATATCTCTGCTATGATTATTGGGACAATAGTGTAGGTTTGTCCCTCATTTCCTTCCATTAGGTTCTTGGTAACCATAGCTAAACGGGTGTGAATCCTTTCTCCTTGCATTGGGAATACAAGCATCCCCAGAAAATAGACAATGAACACAAAAACCCGATGGTGGGTCCAACCCAACGAAGTAATGGTGAACTCAACATGGTAAAGGCAGTAGGATTTGATATGTCCATAACGTTCGCAAAAGGAAGTCAAAGGGTATATAAGACTTCTTCAGGCATACTAACTCATTATTCTTTCTAAAACCCATCATTTTCAAAAACCCTCAAGGAGTGCGATTCTCGGGTACCAATAGACCGGGGCTATCCCAGGGAAGTCCTGCAAAGCCCCCTATTCCCTCTAAAAGGGAGTCATTTCTATATCACCGAAACGGAAAACAACCCTCTTTTCATCCCAGAACATAGTAGCGGCCTCGATCAATACATTGCTTGCCTGAATGTCTAGCAAAGAAGGTAAATTCCTAAGAACTCTTTTCACGTGATTTTTTGTCACTTGGTGCGAGATTTTCCCACCAATATAGTAGCAAAGGTGGGATATTCCGAACCATGCCGAACCTGGGGACCTCGTGCCTCATTTCTGCAAAACAAATAAAGTTAGTCCTTGCCCCCTCCAAATTCAGCTATTTACACGTTAATGATCAACATATTGGCATTTTTTCTCCAAATAATGCACAGATCACGATTGTGTCCATTGGGATTATGGAAATCCCGATGGACTTTGGACAGGGTTTGCTTTAGTGAGTCATTGCACGGACAGTGTTCTAACTCATACTAGGTTTAGACATGATGCATGCACAGTTGATTTTAGAATGGGGTTTGTAGGAAAGACTATCCCGGTACCCTCAAGCGGACGACTTGAGAGGGAAAGGCACAGAAATGTTGATTGCACCACTGATCGACTAGTTTTACCGCAAATAAGCCTTTTCCAAATTTAAAGGGTGGTTTTAGGAAGAGCGCAGATACTCATCAAATGCCACTATGGTATTAATACGCAGGAGTGGAATATGATGTGGAGCATGCTTTATGAAAAGATAAAATAACATGTTGTCAAGCATTTTTTGCATGTTTAAAAGCAATAAATGTAGTATTGAATAAACGTAAAGACATGAAATAAAGAAAAAACAGGGAAGAAGTTAGTTCGTGTGATGAAAGAATCGTAATAAAGTAAATAAAGGGGTAAGGGTTGTGGGAGAGACATGATATAGCAAAATTAAAGTTTGGAGCAAGTAAACATGATCAGGAAATAAGGGAAACACACGTTGTAATCAAATTAAAGGAATAGTTGCATATGAGTTCATATAAAGGGGAAAAAGGGAAAAAGATGTGCATGTGGAAATAAAAAGGGAAAATGGGAGCGGGAGATTCAGGTAACAGCAAAATAACAAAGATACGCTTACCAGAGAAGACTAATTTACAAAGGTCAAGTTCATTTATGGTAAGAGTCTAAATATTCCCAGCTGAGTCGTCATAATGTCGCGCCCCTTTTTCTCATGAAATCGGGTTTCGATGTTGACAACTCTTTTAAAGGAAGGGTATTAAAAGAGAGAGTCACCACCTAACGGATTTAAGGTGCATTAGGGCACCTATTTGCAAATGACTCGAGTTTACTAGTTTGTATCACCAGAGATCGGGTAAGGGCTCAAATTACCTCGAGGAGAAGGTGTTAGTCACTCCTCGAGGTCCACAACGGTGGGTCCCAGCCGAACTCGAATTATGTGAATTAGTTTAAGGAAAAGGAAGCAATTTGGACAAATGAAATAAACGACTTATTTTAAACAGAAATGGGGGGTCCTAAGTTTTTTAGCCTAAAGGATCAACCTGTGTAACATAAATAATACTTTGTAACTCCCTCAAGTCGAGATATTACTCATATTATTCAGCGAGCACAGACTATCATCTCATGCTACCCGATTACTATCTTTAAGTTGTTTACCTAGAGTGCTCTATTTAATTCTAAGTCGTACCCTATGCGTGCACTACCCACCCCATGCCTATGGTCCAAGAGGCATCTGGACCTCTATTTCAGGGTGGTTCTAGACCTTAACCTAGGCTGCTCAAAAGGAAAAATACTAAGCGACATACAAAAAAATAGTTTAGGACTTTCAGATATAAGCAAGTATGGGCTCAAGTTAGCCTCCATATTTAGATAGCAAATGCACGCCAAACTGATTACCATTGATGGATTTTAATTAATTGCAGAATCCTATAGGCAGGATACCTATGTGATGTTGAATGAACGAGTAGGCAATCATGTATAAAATGAGTTCCTTAATACGATTACCAGGACTTATATAAATTTGCCTACTGGTTTTAGCATAATACGATTAAGCCTACTAGCATGGTATCTAGGTGTTTCACGCAGTAATAGATAGTGGCAAGTCACAGAAACATATCTAGGTTACTTGTTTAACCCTCTAGGCATGTTTTCTAGTGAGGATAACAGCACAGTGTTTGGACACACATGAATAAATGGGCAGAAATGACAACTAAACAGATTCAAGCCTGTAAACGTGCATTCTACAATTTGATCTAGCTTTAGATCTTATAGGCATGATTTCTACAATTTGAACATAACAATATGTAAATAGGCATTTGCACACATATTGGATCACACCATGTCCTATAAGCTGATTATTAACAGAACATAATTGAACCAAGCATCAAATCTACGAGCATGGTTGCTAGCATATAATGACTGAACATAATAAGGTACCTATAGGCAGGATTTCTAACTTACAACATTTAACAACACAGTATCGAACCTATTTGCGGGATTTCTAACATTTAGCAACACAGTATCGAACCTATAGGCAGGATTTCTACCGAACCTTGTTGCAAAATGTAAAATAAGAACCCCTTCCCAATTTTACTAATACCCCAAAATTGTTATTACAAGTAATTATTATAGACCAGAATTTAATGTAATAAATTACAAAGTAAGTATAACTATATGGAGCCTACTGCAGGCCCAAATACACCTGGAGGCCAGGCCTTCAATTCATAATAACTCCAAAAAGTCCATGTTCATAGATACCACATAACCAGTTGTTGAGTGATTCACCCATATTTCAAGGTTGTGCATACAGAACCCAAATCCCTAGTGTGTCAGAGTTCCCAAGGGCTTTAAGAACCCAGGGCAGTGCTCACACTAGAGAGATTGATCAGAAACAGTTCATGGGAAGACTAGGGACTAGGTCCTAGTGTGTCAGAGTTCACAAGGGTCTCACATGGACCCTGAGCAGTACTCATACTAGGGAGGTCAAAAAATAGAACCTAAATAGCCTTGGCTTTCAGCCAGCTCAGAATAAGAATTCAAAAGGGTCAGATAGTGAAGGAATATGGGGGAAAGTAGAATGGATTACGGAATCCACTTAAGGGCAGAATCATATATTGAACATATACAGATAGTAGACATACTTAATCCCAAGCAGACTTAATCAAGTTTTAGGGAAATAAATTCAGTCACATGATAACAAGACAAGTTATATAGTAGATTCATAGTGATAAAAGAGGATCCAGATTAGACTAAGCGTGGGGATTAGTGTCATAGGTAGGAATCACATTAATTAGCAATAGTTTAGGCCAAGTTAAAACTAATTAGAACAGTCAAGGTATGATAAACAAGATCAAACAGGCTATATTACAACAGATTCAACAAACAAACTTATACTTCTATTAGTGCACACATTTATACAAAGTTAACTAGTCCATAGAAAGAGATATAAAAACATGTTCAAAGCAGGTTCATAACAAACTTAGCTTCAAGAGATAGTTATCAGCGACATAGAGTTCTAAGAAGAATCTGATTAATCAACCAAAAATAAGCTTAAGTATGTCTCAAACTACAATGTAATTACATTTAGGATAGCATAGGTTAATTGAAGTAACACATTAACAGAAATCAGAATGCAACGACAAAGGGTCTAAAAGCATACCCGGTAAGATGAAACAGGGAAGATAGGAATCAAACAGTGTGGTAAATTTCACCAAACGGAAGCAAGAACTTGGAGATTTCTGGCCTTGGCTTTCAGTCGGCCAGGAATAAAAATACAGAACAAGATTATTCAAGAGTGGAGGCACACAACTTCAGTTTATTGTAGTTAAAGATTTTTCGAACTTCCCCCTTAGAAAAACCTTCTCCTTTCAAAGGGGAGTGCAGAGAGGTTTAAATAGTGCAGAATTAGAACATAAACATGGAAAATAGTTCATTTAAACACTTAAAAGGCAAGTACTTAAATTAGTAAAGTTGAAACCCTTAATTTTGGGTAAAAATACACAAAAATCGGCAGAATATAAGGCGAAAAATCACATAATGCATACAATAAACATAGATAGGAAATTATTCAAAAGGAGCATAGAATCGAACCAGATTTAGTTTGATTAAGAAGATCTAAAACCCTAATTTAGTGTAAGTAAAAGAAATCACATGAAATAATATTCAAAATCAAAGCTTGAACCAATTTTGGTTCGAATCAAAAGAGAATCTAAAAACCCTAACCTTAAGGTTAAGTACGAATCAGCTAGATGCGAGCAAATCGGGCTCACACGGTATAAAATAACGCGTTTGGACTTAAGGTCGTCCAGATTCAAGTGGTGAAAATCGATTAGGACAGAATCCAGGTAGGGTATGTGCCATGTTTAGGCAAGTACTTAAGTTATTCCGTAAGAAATCACAAAATAAAAGTAGTATATAGAGATGGTAGGTGAATTGGGAAAGAATCCCATTAGGAATGGGATTTGGGGAGGATTTTGGTGAGGCGGCGGCTTAGGGTTCATCAGAGGAGGGGAGTAGAGGCGTCGGGTTTGGAAAATGGGATTTAGGGTTTGGGGGACGGTAATATATGGAAAGGAGGGGTTGTTTATGAGCCGTTGATCATTTTTGATCAACAGCTGAGATTTGAGCAGGAATGGGTCGGGTTTAGTTGATTGGGTAAGGGTATTGGGCTCGGGGTATTGGGATTGGGGTAATTGGGTAATTTACGTCCGAAATTGATTGTAAAAATTGGGGCCAGATTCTAAATACCCAATTTATTAAATAAAATAATTTATAAAAATAGTAAATAAATAACAAAAATATCATTTGTACATAAAAATGATTTAAAACAATTATGTAACACTATAAAAATATAAAAGGTTATTTTTTGCATAAATAGTGTAATTATAAGTACATATGGGCAATTATTGCAAAATTTACAATTTAACCTTAAAAAATGCAAGTGTAATTATAACGAATGTACTAAAAATATACAAAACCTAATATGGGTGTAAATGACAAGTTTAGATGATTAAAACATTACAAAAAATAATTTGGAGGATAGTTATTGGATATTTATATAATGAAATGCAGAAATAAATTGATTTAAAGCTTTTTAAAAATTATGAAAATTATAAAAAAAATGCTTGTGCATGCTTGTAAATGAAATAATGATGCATATGCACTATTTTGAAGTATATATATATATATATATATATATATATATATATATATATATATATATATATATATGTATGTATTTGGAAAATATGAGGGAAAAATTGGGTATCAACACCAAAAGTGATGAAGGAATCTTTCTGGGATACTCATCTCAAAGCAAAGCTTACAAAGTATACAACAAAAGGATTCAATGTGTTGAAGAGAGTATAAATGTGATCTTTGATGAATCTCACCTCTCCTATGAGAAGGACAGACGTGTTGATCAAGATGGAGAACCTTTATCTGTTCAAGAGAATTTATTGACATGGCAAATGGAAAGGCAGACCTGATGAGTCATGTCAAGGAATCCAATAAAGATGATACAACCACACCTCCATCCATTGGAGAGGAACCTGGTCCCACGATCACAACAACTGACGCTGAAAACAGAGTTGTTGATATAGTCCAACGTGCTCCACTTGCTGAAACAAGAAGTAGCCAAGAACCTCAGTCAAGCATACCTAGGTCTTCTACCAATGAGATTCAGGTACCAAATTGGAAGCACAAAAGTTCACACTCCTTTGACAACATAATCACTCCTCTCGACTCAGGAATTCAAACCAAGTCAAAAGTTAGAAACTCACTTGCCTTCTCAGCCTTTCTTTCTCAAATAGAGCCCAAAAATATCAAAGACGCATTGAAAGATGCAGACTAGATCAATGCCATGCAAGAGGAGCTGCACAATTTGAAAGGAACAAAGTATGACACCTGGTTCCTCGACCTGCAGATCGAACCGTTATAGGAACCAGGTGGGTATACAAACTTGATGAGTTTGGAAACACAACAAGAAATAAGGAAAGGCTTGTAGTTCTAGGCTACAATCAAGAAGAAGGGATTGACTAGGATAAACTTTTGCTCCAGTTGCTCGAATGGAAACTATCAAAATCCTTATTGCCTTTGCATCACATATGGAATTCACATTATTCCAAATGGATGACAAAAGTAAATTTCTAAATGGCTTCCTAAAAGAAGAAATTTATGTCAAGCAACCTCCTGGATTTGAGAATCACGAGCATCCTGAGCATGTGTTCAAACTGGACAAGGCATTGTATGTACTAAAGTTGGCTCCTCGGGCTTGGTATGAATAGTTGTCAAAATTCCTTTTAGAAAATGGATTTACAAGAGGGAAAGATGACAACACTCTTTTTCTGAAGAAATGAGGGAGGAACCTGCTCATTGTGCAAATATATGTTGATGATATCATGTTTGGAGCCACAGTCGACTCTCCATGTAAAGAATTTGCAAAACTCATGGGAAGTGACTTTGAGATGAGTATGATGGGAGAATTAAATTTCTTCTTGGGACTTCAAGTAAAGCAATCTCAAAAGGGAACATTGATAAGTCAGCAGAAGTACATCAAAGAGATGTTGAAAAGGTTTGACATAGAAGCATCAAAAGTGATTGACACCCCTACTGCCACAGCTACTCGTCTAGACATGGATGAACCTGGTTCCCCTGTAAATCAGACCATGTATAGAGGCATCATAGGGTCACTCTTGTATCTCACTACAAGCAGACCAGACATTGTGTTCAGCGTGAGTCTCTGTGCAAGATTTCAATCTAATCCAAAGGAATCTATTCTGAAGGCTGCCAAGAGAATATTGAGATATCTCAAAGGAACGCAGGACCTAGTTCTCTACTATCCCTCAGGAGACAACTTTGATCTTGTTGGGTATGCTGATGCTGATTATGCAGGATATCTGGTAAGCAGGAAAAGCACGTCTGGAATGGCACATTTACTAGGTTCTTATCTAATCTAGTCGGGTACAAGAAAGCAAAACTCGGTGGCACTCTACACTACAGAAGCGAAATATGTAGTAGCTGCTTCTTGTTGTGCTCAATTGATGTGGATCAAGCAGCAGTTTGAAGAATTTGGAGTGTTCTCTGATTGTGTGCCCCTCCCGAGCGACAATACAAGTGCACTCAATATGGCTAAAAATCCAATCCAACATAAGAGAACCAAGTACATTGATGTGCATCACCACTTCCTCAAAGACAATGGTGAAAAATGGCTCATCTGCATGAAATTCTGCAACACAAAAGATCAAATTGTAGATATATTCATCAAGGACTTAAGCAGAGAACATTTTGAAAGAAAACACCTGGCACTGGGTTGATAAAACCCAACTAAGAACCTGGTCCCTCGATGATTGGCTATGAAAGAAATGTCTAGGTAAAATTAGTAGTGTTTTCTGGAAAAGTATAACTTACCTCTATACTGTTACAGGTAGACACGCATGATGATTACAGATCAAATAAGCAGTTGATGTAGTGTACAGTGGTAAAAAGGGCAAAGCTTACAGGTGCAAGATTCGTTAGGGAACCTGGTTCTCCTGACACAGGATAATAGTTCTTTTGTTCTCTCATGCACAATTTTGAAAGGTTAAAATAAGTGCCACATCATCAGTGTGTCAGTTTCTTTTCTTTGCATCTTTTGAACCCAAACGTCACACCCGTTGGTAATCGACCCAATCTCAAAACTACCACCCTTTCTTAACCGGTCCCTTATCTATCTTAAATACATCCATCACTGTCAAAACTCTTCACATCAAACTTTAAGACATTCTTCCTTTTTTCTCTCTTCAAACTACCAATCCCTCCTCTTCAACTCATCACTTCTCACCATGGCTGAAAATCACGAAATCTCGAGTGTTTCAAGTAACACCCCCATTGAGTCCTCACCCATTAAAACACTGATGTTAGACTCCTCACTCAACACCACCACTTGCCAAAACCCTAGGGTAGAGTCACCTCCTTACCCAATTTTCTCTCCTACCCAATCGAGTTCTGGTTCTCATCGGAGCCGTAAAATCTCGACTCCTAAAAGGTTTGTGGCTACGAGTTCTCCTCCTGCCTCGCCGGAAAAGCTAGGTGAAAAGGGTACAGTTGATGAAGATGAAAATCAGGAAATCTCCAGTCTCCCTGTGGATAAAGGCTCAAATGTAGACCAAACTGCAGATTCTAGGAATACTGACTCAACAAAGACAGTTCCTAATCTTAAGTCCATAGATAACACTCCTCCTTCTCCCGCATCTTCCATGGATTTACAAGATAAAGAAGCAATAAAAAACATGTTATCTATAGCTGGTGAAGAGATTATAATTGAAAGAGGTAAGGATGAGCCTGAGGCTCAGAGGGAAGAGTCTAAGACTGTGGTAGATGGTAGAAAGCTTATGCATGTTGAACAATCGACATAGGACAATACTACTGGGTACCAAATGAAGGACCTGATCCCTCCTCAGAGGATCCAACTGAAGGGTCCCTCTCAAGAGCCCCAGGTCAGTATTGACCCTGCTCCCTCTCCTCATTTTGATGCTGAGCCTTTGTCTGTGGTTGTGCCTGAGATGAGATCTGAATCTAAAGAAGAAATTGGGGAAAGTGAAGAGGATTCTGATGATATGCCAATTGCTAGTTTGACTAGGCGTAGACCAATGGTTGCTCAAGAGTCTACTCCTAAGAGATCTACTACAAGGTTTCAAAATAAGGAGGCTCTTGAGTCTGCTCTTAAGAACAACCAAGCTAATTCAAGGAGAAGGAAATTGGTGAAAGATGGGAAGTTTGTGAGTGAGAAGACAGTGCCTGTTGTGAATGTGAATGATGAAGAAGATGAGGAACCTAGTTCCTTGACTAGAAAGTGCTCACAGAAGCATGGTCTCCCCAAGCCTAAAAAGGGATCTTCTGTGAATGTTGAAAGTCAGAACAAGTCTAATGATGTTGTCTCTAGTGAAAATGTAATGAAAGAATCTGGTGATAAGTTGGTGGAAGATTCAAGTGCCGGGGTGATGGAAAAATTGGGTGAAAAGTCTGCGAAGTCTAATAAAAAGGGAAAGAATGTTCGCAAGTCTACTAAAAGAAAATCTTATACTGATAAGGAACCTGGTTCCTCCAAAAAAAGGCCAAAGCTGGTGATCCCCAGAGTGCTGGGAAAGAGAAATTGAGGAATCAAAAAGTGTTACGGGGCCGCACATTTGCCCTTGACATTTTGGAGGACGCTGGAATGCGACTATTGATTGAAATTTGTAAGTTTCAATAGTGGACACATTTGTTCACAAGTGACGCTCCAAAAGTGTATAAGGAGGCAAGTTTTTATGCCGACTTCTTCAAAGTTTAGGATGATCACATATGCGTGATAGTGAATGGGGTTGATATAGTAATGAACTCTACTTTGTTGGGGTCTATTCTGGGTGTACCTGCTGAACGGCTATCTACTGTTTAGGGAACTTGTTCTTCAAACATCAGAAACACTATCCTGGAGGACAATGTAGTTCAACAAGGGGAACATGTACAGAAGAAGGCCCTCCTTCTAGTGTACCAATTGTTATTTGAGATGGTGAACAAGGTCTTGCTCCCTCGTACTGAGAGAAGATCCATTACTTCTCGTGCAGACATGGTTCTCATGGAGGCACTGGACAACTACACTACCATCAACTTGCCTGGGATCATGATAGAGCACATGCAGAAAGTGGTAGAGTTCAAATATGGTAATCATGGGCTGCCTTATGGGTTCCTTCTCACTAAGGTCTTTGAGTACTTCAAGGTTCTTTTGGGACAAGCTAAAGTGGGCACTAAGAAGCAAACTTTCTCCAAGTCCACTCTCGAAGAATGTGAGTGCAATGATAGGGTTGGAGGAGTTGAAAGCACTTCTACCATTTCTCAGTTGATCAACACTCAGAACAGTGCCACTGCTGAGATAAGGCAGTTGAAAGCAAGGAATGCTATTCTTGAGAGTCGGTTGAGTCAGCTTCAGGAGGCACCTAGTTCCAGTATCTCTCAAAGCGAAGAGGTTGCCCGTCTGACCGAGGAGAATGTTGCGCTCAAGAAACAGGTGGAGGACCTGAAAGAGAAACTACTTAATGAGCAAATGGCGGTGAATGCTCGAATGGATTTAGTCCTCCAAACTCTTACCTCTTCCTTTAAGCCCTCTCCTTCCAGTGCTCCCTAAATAGTGTCCCCTCTAGTGTCCAGTTTTAAGTGTCCGTATCTTATAATTGTTTTGATGATGGTTTGTGGTCGATACTTGGTTTTTTTTGTTTTGAATTGTGGATGGTTGCTGGCAACATTGAAACTGCTCCTATAGTAAAATCCAAATCGTTTAATCGAAGCTTTTCCCTTTTTGTTATATCTGTCGTGCTTTTATGCTCTGTTTTTAGTCATATTGTGTGCACATAAGTAGCATGAGTTAACTAAAAGCTAAACTTCTTTTTGCTTAAAAGCATGTTACTGATCTTTTTATGATGCCAAAAGAGGGGAAAATAATTCAGGGGGAACATGATGGGAAACAGATTTGAGGGGAACATTGAAAATGCCAACGTCATTCTGGTTCTTAGGGGGAACTTGAATTATAAGTTTGTCATCATCAAAAAGGGAGAAATTGATAGGTTATATATGTATTCCTGTTATGTTTTGATGATCTTAACAAACTTACTGTTAAGAACCAGATAAGGAACCTGATACACATTCTCAAGACCTTAAGATCAAAAGGTTCCAGCTGGAGCTATGGTTCAACTCTTCAGAGTCAAAAGAACAACGAAGGGAACAGATAGGCACTAGTTCTCGTGCTGACTAGACAGGTCAACTGCTTCAGCTGCAAAGTTGCTGCCTGTACACGCAACAATGCGAAAATAGTGCACCAGTCAACTTTGTGAGAAGACTTTTTACCTACCTTGCTTACATCATTCAAATGATGTCACAAATGTATTATTAACATCAAGCAAAAGATAAAACAAGTCACTTGAAAAGTTATAGAATTTACTCAAGCACTCTCATTGTGATTGATCATCCAGAAAACGATTCTCAAGTGTATCAAGAACAAAGAACAACACTGCTACAGACCAGTTCCTCATATCAAGTTATTGTATGTCCTTAGTTGAGTTGTAACTTTGTAATAGTTCTTTACTTGTAATTCCTACTTAGCTTAGTTAGAAGCATTGCGTATGAAACCCTTTATAAATCATAAACCCTTGTGTTTGTGTCTTGGCTAGAGTTAGTCGAGTTGTAAAGTCTTTGTAATAGAGTTATTATAAAGTGGCTTGTAATAGAGTGTTACAAGTTAGTGAGGGATTAAGAGGCTAATTCCTAGGTTACATAGGTTGTAATCTAAAGTTGCTCAGTAGTGAAGTTGAAATTCTACAAAGGTAGGTTATGATTTTTAATCCCGTTGAATTGGGAATTTTTCACGTAAAATTCCTCTTGTCATTTACTTACTGCACTGTGCGTGATTTTTGTGGGAACTAATAGAGATTTGGTTCTCTATATAGCTTGGTGGACCCTTAAGTTCTATCTATACAGAAACATGTACATGATTAGAATTATATTTTTCAACAATTATGAACATTTCCTTTACTTCGAGTGCTTAAACTTCTTGCAATGATTTTTTTTTCAATTCTCTAGATATTGCAAAACAAATGCTTAATTAGAGTCGGTAATTCTATTAATAATTATAAGAAATGCAAAAATACCATAATTGGAACTTGAACGTCCAACTAAAGCAAGTCCGGAGTCATTTTTGATATTACACTGGAAATATTCTTAAAATTAATGAAAAACTTATATTGACTATATAATTTTCCATGAATGAAATTCAATTCTTAAAGTTTCTCTTTTTTATTTTTCTACTAGTAAATTTGTCCGCGCTTCGCGCGGTTATAAAAAATAATATATGCATATTTGAGTTTTAGTTTATAAAATATTTTTTGAAAGTTTCTCAACATTTGAAAAAGAAGAAAATATGTGAAATAATAGAAAAGACCAAAGAAATTAAAAAAAATAAAATATGCATCCATCTGCAGTAAACATGAAACTTGGCCATTCCTCTTTTCTTTACATTTTTTAATTTTATTTGTTCCTATTTATTTTCTAATATTCCCTCTTTAATAATATCTTATTGCATTTTTAAGAAAAAGTTATTTATGGGAGGAGATGATGTTTAGTCTAACAGAAATCATTTGTAGTTCACATATTAAAAGTTAATATGAAATCCTTATGGATATTACTACATGTACACTTTGAAGAACGAATACATGAACCGACGTATCCAAACTTTAGTATTCGTGTGAAGAAGGGATCTTTTGATCCTTGTTGATTTGTACAGATGCTAGTCTAATACTTAGTTACTCCTTTTGTGACTCAAATTGTTACCAAGTCAAATTGCAAGAATAAAACTTATTTCACTCTAGCTGTTTTATGATGGTATTTTTCACAATATGTACTTTTTGATCTTTTAATATATCCCCTTGAGCAAACCTTTGAACCAAGAAAAAGGAATACATGGACGTTAGATACCATGGAACGTTCGCTCTCTTTTGTTTTCTTTAATTACTTGAAAGATTAAAAGCTGTAAGTTATAATTTTTTATGTTGGAATCAAATGATCATGCCCATCTAATATTTCTATGAGCAGATTAAGCTCAAATAGTAAAATAATCTTGGCCAATACAAAATTTCAGTGCACTTATTTTAAAACTATATATTAAAAAATAAAATTGTCAAAAGTAAATCAACTTTTAGCGAATAAAGACCAAACTTGATGAGATAGAAGGACTTTGTCCGGGACTCAACAGATACTATTACTAAAATAAAATAATTATAAATTTTGATGCAATAAACAAATGGCTAAATAGTATGTCGATAGTTACATGGTTAGATAAAGTCAAGAACAAAGAATTTGAATAAGAAACGTCATCAACTAAGCTCTACTTGCAACTATAATCTCATCTAGAATAACTATGTGGTTGTGCGAGTCTAACTTGGGCTTAACGTAAATTATGAAGCAAAAGAGTACGTAGATAGAATGTTAATTAGGTGACAACTTAGAAATCAAAGAATTAAAAAGGAAAGAGATAATTTGAACTGTCGTTGTGCTCCTACTTCTTTATTTCACTCTTAACCTTCTTGTATAAATCAATTAAATCTTCTCTTTGACTTCATTTTTCCACCGTAACTTCAACTCCCCTCATAAAGTCAACTCAGAGGCTTCTACAACTGTACAACCCAAGCACATGAAAGTGGAACCATAAGGAAAGCATAACCAAAAAAAATAATTCACTAATTCCTCTTACATTGTAATAGAATAAAGACTTCAACAGAAGAAGCACGGATGAACCTCAATATCTTTGTTCAAAGCACGATATTTATCCTTGTATAGAAGTCCTCATATAGATACATATGGAGGAATACTACAATAAATTGTCATAAACTTGTACATGAAAAAAACAATGAAAAACTCAAAAAAAAACGGAGAAAAAAGATAAATGCGTTTCTTGACTTAAGCGAGGTGTCACCTCACCTTCTTATTGCCCTCTTATATATATATATATTAATGGGCGAAGTCTGAAAGTTGACTTAGAAGGTTGAATTCACGACAACTTGTTCAATCATCCACTCTTTTTGAATACGGTGGCTCCACCATCATCAACCTCTAAGTTCCAAAAATTTCAATCTTGTGACTAAGAAATTTCAAAGTTAGAAACTTCTCCGAACATGCCCAATATTTATGAGAAGAAAATTTCCCAATTTCAGTATAAATACTCTGCAATATCACTACCTCACACTAGCACCCATCATCCTTGAGCAGGGTTCTATCGAAAATATTTCTCTACCTTCACAAGGTAGGAATAAGCTAAGATTTGCGTTGTGTATACACTGCCTACACTAGCACCTGTCGTCATCTCGATCAGAATCTTGGGGACTAATATATTGTTGTAAGCATGACCACCAGCAACGTGAAACCGTTGTGTTTTGAAGAAGGATGGCCTATAATGCAAGATGAAGCTATCAACAAGCTTATCCACCTTGTTGATGGCAATAGTTCCAACCAATTCACGTCTGAAGAATACATGCGTATATATACGTATCCTTTTCCATCAAATTCTTGTCCTGTTCGGGTCAGCTTGTGACGCACCTCAAACTATTTTATTGGATATCTGTTACATCTCACTAGTTTTTTATGGCTATTTTATCCATCTAGGCTTACGCCAAATAGAAGAAATAAACTTTTTCGTTTGATTTTCATCTACTTAAACTCGAGTATTTAACTGTCTAGTGGTTATCCTTCTATTATTATTTTTTCCAGTTTTTGAACTTGCAAAATGGTTGTTAAAGAATTTTTTTATTATTAACATTTTAGCGATTTAGTTTTTACATTCTTAGAATTTTCTAAAGGATCTAATGCTAACTGCTAACCTCCCCCCCCCCCCCCCGCCGGCCCCCCTTTCCTTTGAAATTTTTTTAGCTTCCTTTCTAGTCCTTTTCCCTTGCATAATTTATTGTCGGAGGCGGATCCAGGACTTAAACTCTATGGATTTTACTTTTAATGTTTTAGCATTGAATCCATTATATTTTTAAAGTTATGGGTTCATATTTATTATTTTTGTAATTTTAACGAATTTTTACATATAAATTTTTATTCCGCGTCGAAAGCTATGGGTTCAATTGAACCCATCATCAACATTCTACATCCGCCCCTATTTATTGTTGCAAGAAATACATGCTAAATCATCCTCTATTGGTATTGTATATGTCCATTTACACACACAAAAAAAGAAAACTATGAATTCGGTGATAACTAAGTTTAATAAATGCAGCATAGATTGATCACACTATTAGTACTTATGTTTATACTGTAAATTTAGCACATGTTCTGTGTAGTACATACAATCATCTCGGTATGAATTTTTATCCCTTCTTAATATAGCTATTCTCAAAATTGTCTGCGGCCTGTCATCTTAATCTTTATATATTAAGTGAAATTATGTAGAGTTTGCTTACACTTGTATTTTTATTTTGCTGTTATTATTTCCAATTTTGGATTTTGTATTTCCTGATTGTAATATCCAGAGCAATATACAACATGTGTGACACAAATAATCCAGCTGGTCCTGAAGCTCTCTAACTATACTCCCAGTATAAGAAAACAATGGAAGATTATGTCTCCTCCAAGGCAAGAATTCTTGTTGGCCCAAGTAAATGTGAAGTTTTGAAGACTGACAAACGAACTCAGACATAGACCAGGTCCATCGTGTGAAGCACAGTCGTGATTAACCCAAACATGTGAGATGCACGTGAAGGAAATAAATTTAACTTATTAGAAACAATATCTCCTGATTTGATCGAAAATGTTGCATATTGGATAAGGAGAGAAAGACTCCTTACACGAAGAGAACACAGTTTAGGAAAAGGATAGAGTTAGAGTATGAGATCAACTAGGACTCTTCTACCATAGAAGAGTAGCATCTGTATCCCAGTCAATCTCTAATTACTAACCCCTTAAATATCAGTGTTGTTCTCTTTTATAGGTAATGCACATAAGCAATAGTTAAACGTGAATTAAGAGCAAAATAGCAAGGCAATTTTGCAAGCAATTTATGTGTGATTCAAGCGTGCAATCCTGAAACTACTTGAACCAAATAGAAGAACCAGTTCCAAGTGTCTATCTTTTACTTCTAGTTCAATTGTAGTAGGTGATTCTACATTGTACCTTTCAGCTTTTATAGAAGCAAATGTATTAGGTACCTAGAGTTTTCAAGTTAGAGTTAACTTGAGGTTGTCGCAACAGTTGAGGCCATGTGCCACAACGGGATTAGAGTTAATCCTAGGTTTACAAAAGAGTTTTTGTAAATGCAGTTTTTGGCTCAGTGATTTTAGTGGAAGTTTGGAAAAATCCTACTGAGTAGTATGTCGTGGTTTTTTCACCTTTTGAGCCAGGTGTTTTCCACATAAAAATATCTGTGTTTTTTATTTTCTTTATTTATTATTCCGCAAACAGTAGTAGTTGGAACACATAGAAGAACCAGGTCCTTCTATAATCAAGTTAAGCGAAAATTGGGTACCACACAAATCACCTCCCTAGTGTGTGATATTGAAGTATAAAACATCAATTGGTATCAGAGTTGGTTATCCTTGAAGAGGCTAACACCTTATGGATAGATCAAAATGAGTGCACCACCTGAAAACTGGGAAGGGCAATCCACTGCTAGGACTCCACTCTTTAATGGCTAGTACTATTCCTGATGGAAGAACAGGATGAGGGACCACATCATTGGAGAAGACTATGAACTCTGGGACATAGTTACTGGTTGTTCCCTGGCTACTACAAAGAATAATGCTGAAGGAGTGGACGTGCCAAAGACAAGAGCTGACTGTATTGCTGAAGATTTGAAGAAATGGGAAAAAATGCCAAGGCTAAGAAATGGCTTGTGTGTGGACTAGGTCCAGACGAGTATAGAAGGATTCAAAGTTGTACCACTGCTAAGGAGATATGTGACACCCTACAAGTGGCACATGAAGGAACTCCTCAAGTAAAGAGATCAAGAGGAACACTGCTATATTATCAATATGAGAATTTCACCATGAAGGAAGGAGAAACCATCAAAGAGATGTACACAAGGTTCACAACACTAACAAATAAACTTAAGTCTCTTGGAAGGATTATCCTTGAAGAAGACAAGGTTGAGAAAATCTTGACAAGGGTCTTGCCAGTAACATGGGAAAGCAAAATCACGGCTATTCAGGAATCAAAGAACATTGCTACTCTCAAGTTGGATGAACTGATTGGGAATCTCACTGCCTATGAACTAAGAAGGCAAACCATGAAAATGGATGCTCCTCAGAAGGAAAGAAGCCTGGCTCTCAAAATAGCTGAAGGTGCAGACTTGGAAGATGATGAAATGGCTCTGATCACAAGGGATTTCAAGAAGTACCTAATGTGAGGAAAGGGTTCTTCAAGAGGTGAAACCTTCAACAAACCAAGGGCTCCTGAAAAATATACCAACGATGGCTGTTACAAATGTCACATGATCAAAAATTGTCCCCAGTGGGAAATTGAATGGAAGAAGGAAATGGCTGAATGAAGAAACATGAAGAAGGAACAGGTTCAACCCAAAAGAAACAAAGGATCAACAAAGTCTATGGTTGCTGCTTGGGGAGAAACCTCAGATAAGGATTCAGAAGATGAAGTTGGAGATTAACAAGCACTTATGGCCATTGGAGAATCAGACGATGAACAGAAGATAAGTGTTATTCATCTCAAAGACAAGATTAAATTTTTGTTTAAAGAGAGGCTATCAGAATTATTGCTAGACATCATTGATGAGTCTGAGGTCATAAACAATGAGAAGGAACAACTGTCTAGGGAATGTGTGATCCTAAAAGCCAAGTGCAAAAATATAGAATTTAGGGCTAGTGAAAATGATAGTAAAAATGTCGAGTTGAAGAACCACGTTCTTTAACTTGACACTAGTGTCTTAGAACTTAGGTCTGAAAATTTAAAACTAAAATTAGAAACATATAAGAAGAAAGCTGATCACACATATCTCACCTTAGAAGAAAATCTAGGAAAGATGAAGGATGAGTTGTACACGAAAGATGAGCAGATAAGAGTCCTAAAAGAAGATCTAGGCAAGGTGAAGCATGAACTAGATAGAACTTGCAAATGGAATAAGTCCTTTGATGCACTATCCTGGCTACAAGAGCACCACAGTAGCAACAAGAGAGGACTTGGCTCTGGGACCCCAGCACCTAAGTGGGATCCCAAAAACAAGTACATCACTTTTCCTGAAAACAAAATCTGCACACACTGTGGCAAGACTGGTCATTACAAAAGTGAATATAATGCAAAAGAAAAGGCCAGTCAAAAGAACAAAACCTTTGTTCAAAAGAAAAATAGGTTCCCTGGATGGTCCAAAAGGAATTTAATTCACCTCTTTGCCTATAGAAAGGGATCCAAACTAGTTTGGGTTCCTAAAACTAACCCATGATTTCGTTTTGCAGGTCCAAGTGAAGGGAAGTAGCCAAATATGGTACATGGATAGTGGCTACTCAAAGCATATGACTGGAAGCAAGAACCAGTTCCTTTCACTTGAGGATCTAAAAGGAGGTAATGTCTCATTTAGAAATGGGAAGAAAGGTGAAATCATTGGGGTTGGAAAGGTAGGTAAGACAGACTCACATTCCATTGAGAATGTCTACTTGATAAATGGCTTGAAATATAGCCTAATCAGTGTATCACAACTGTGTGACAGAGGTAACCTGGTAGCATTCACCTCTACCAAATGCTTTGTGATTAACCTTACCATTGACAAGATTATTTTGCAGGGAAAAAGAGTTAACAATATTTACATTGTAGATTTGTCCACTTTTTCAGAAAATAAACTCACTTGCTTGAGTGTGTTGGACAATGATCCCCTCATGTGGCACAAAAGACTTGGTCATGCAAGTCTGAATCAACTCAACAAATTAGTCTCCAATGACCTGGCGATAGGGTTACCTAACATCAAGTTCAAGGAAGACAAAGTTTGTGAGGCCTGTGCAAGGGGGAAGCAGGTAAGATCATCTTTTAAAAGCAAGAAAATGGTAAGCAAAACCAGGATAATGGACCTGGTTCATATGGATCTCTATGGTCCAGTGAGAACATTGAGCTGAGGTGGTAAGAAATATGTGATGGTACTTGTTAATGATTACTCTAGGTTTACCTGGGTACTATTTTTAACATCTAAGGATGAAGCATTTGACATATTTACTGTCTTTGTTAGAAAAATTCAGAAACAACTAGGTAATCAACTTGCATCAATCAAGTCTAATCATGGAACTGAATTTGAAAATACTAAGTTTGTTGAATTTTGTGATGAGCATGATATAGATCATAATTTCTCTACCCCTCGGACTCCTCAACAAAATGGAGTAGATGAAAGAAAAAATAGGACTCTTGAAGATATAGCTAGGACTATGCTTCTTTCTAGTAAACTGCCCCATAGCTTCTGGGCAGAGACTGTATATACTGTATGTTACATCATTAATATATGCATGACTAGACCTCTGTTAGAGAAGACTCCCTATGAGTTACTTAAAGGGAGAAAATCAAATATATCCCATCTTAGGGAATTTGGATGCAAGTGCTTCGTGCACAATAATGGAAAGGACTCATAGGTAAGTTTGATCCCAGAAGTGATGGGGGAGTATTCTTGGGATATTCTTCACATAGCAAAGCTTATAAAGTGTATAACAAAAGAACTCTGTGTGTAGAAGAAAGTATACATGTAATTTTTGATGAAACTAACATTCTTTCTGAGAGACAGAAACATGAAGATGAAGCTATTGGGCTGGTAAAACAATTGAGTGAAGTCACAGCTCAAGCTAAAAATGCAACAAAAGAAGGAACAGGTGATGGAACAGGTTCTTCCATCCAGGGCAACATGACAGGGGGAATTGAACAAAGAAGAACTGAGACTAATCCCCTAATGGAACCTCTCCATGAGCCTGTTCCTCAGCAACAAAACATGGGAGAAATATCAAACAGAAGCTAGTTGGTTGTGAAACCTTACAAGTATCAAAGTTCTCATCCCATTAAGAACATAATTACTGATCCAACATCTGGAGTTAAAACTAGATCACAATTAAAGAATCTGTGCGCTTTTGATGCTTTATTATCTCTTATTGAACCTAAAAATGTTGCTGAGGCTTTGCAAGACGCAGATTGGGTAAATTGAGAGAAGTCAAGTTTGGCATCTAGTTCGGAGACCCAAGGACAGATCAGTAATTGGTACTAAATGGGTCTTCAGAAACAAGCTTGGTGAAGATGGAACAGTTACAAGAAACAAGGCAAAACTGGTGGTCCAAGGTTATATAGCCAAGAGGAGGGCATAAATTACGATGAGACCTTTGCTCCAGTTGCAAGACTGGAGAAAATAAGACTCTACATAGCCTTTGCAGCACACATGGAATTCACTCTTCATCAGATGGATGTCAAAAGTGCCTTCCTAATGGCTACCTAAAGGAAGAAGTGTTTGTCAAACAACCTCCAAGGTTTAAGAGCAAGGAGTGTCCGGAACATGTGTACAAATTAGATAAGGCTCTCTATGGACTCAAGAAGGCTCCTAGAGCATGGTATGAATGACTGTCCAAATTCCCGCTTGAACATGGATACAAGAGAGGTAAAATTGACAGTACTCTATTCCTGAAGGAAAAAGGTAAGGATCTTCTTGTAGTACAAAATATATGTTGATGACGTAATTTTTGGGGCAACCACTGATAAACTAAGTAAGGAATTTGCCAAATTAATGGGGAGTGAGTTTTAAATGAGTATGATGGGTGAGCATAACTCTTTTCTTAGGCTTACAGATCAAACAAAACAAAAAATGGAACCATGATCCATCAGCAGAAATATGCAAAAGAGTTGATTAAGAAGTTTAAAATGGATGAATCAAAGGAAATAGACACACCCATCGCAATAACTACTAAATTAGACATAGATAAACCTGGTTCATCTGTTGATCAGAAGTTGTATAGGGGTATGATTGGTTCACTTTTGTATCTTACTGCTAGCAAACCTGACATAGTTTTCAGTCTAGGGCTTTGTGCTCATTTTCAAGCAAATCCTAAGGAATCTCACTTGACTGTTGTCAAGAGGATACTAAGATATTTGAAAGGCACTACTGATCTTTGTCTTTGGTACCCTAAAAGTAGTAATTTTAATCTATTGGGGTATGTTGATGCTGACTATGCAGGTTTCCTTGTAGATAGGAGGAGCACCTCAGGTATGGCTCATTTTATTGGTTCATGTCTTGTATCAAGGGCCGCTAAAAAGCAGAATTCAGTGGCCTTATCCACTGCTGAGGCTCAATATGTTGTTGTTGCCTCTTGTTGTGATCAATTGTTGTGGATCAAACAGCAGCTGATAGATTTTGGCATTTAAGTTGGTTGCATTCCTATTTTTTGTGATAACACTAGTGCTATATGTATGACAAAGAACCCAGTTCATCATAAGAGGACTAAGCAGATAGATGTTAGACATCATTTCTTAAGGGACAACTATGAGAAAGGATTGATTACAATAGAATTCTGTGCTACTGATAAACAAATTGCTGACATCTTTACTAAAGCACTGAGTAGAGAAAGTTTTGAAAGGAACAAGTTAGAATTAGGGATGATTAAGATCACCTAATGGGACCAACTCAGAATGCACAATGAAAAAAAATTAAAAAAAGGAAAAATGAAAAAAAAAATTGAAAAAATTATTATTTTTTGGCTAGGAAATATGAAACTTGTATAAATATCTAGATTAATCTTTACTCAGCTTCATACTGTAAATAGTATACTCCTGTGACATGTGATAATATGACTCACTAATCTCTAACAAAATTTTCTCTATTGTGGTAAATTGACGCATGATCAAGAGAATTTTAAATGAAGAACCTAGTTCATCAGTATTGGTTCATCTGAATGACAAAGTATGTTTTCTATACTCTGCACAATTACAAATATAAATATTTAAATCATGAGTAGAGTCCTACCATTGTTTAACACATTAGAAAATCTTATCCGTTTTTTTTAACCAGTTCCGTCCTCATTAGAATTCTTACCACCAAAAATTCCTAAAATCTAGGGAAGCCTAACCGTTCGTTCAACCTGCAATTTCAGGTTGATTAGACCTCTAATTGATTGCTAAAGCTACCGTTATCCATTAAATGACCCTTTATCTTTAAATACCCATTATTACCTTGTGTTACCCTCATTATACTAAACCGTCAAAAATCTTTTTTCACTCCAAATTGTTTTCTTCTCCAAACGCTTAATTCACAAACTCTCTCAAGCCATCAGCTACAATGTCGAACCCTCAGGATAACCTAGGGACTCCTCCACCACTATCCCCTTCTGGTTCTTCCACACCTCCTCCACCCAGCACAAACCCTCAGCCTAAGAAAAGACGTGTTAAAATGTTAGCACGAAAAACTGTAGCCTCAAGTGCACTGTCAAAGTAATTAAATGAAAAATTGAAGGCTGCCCAAGCCCAAGATTCTGAGAACTCAAATGATTCATTCAAATATGCAAGTGAGGGGGAAGGACCTGGGTCGTCTGACTCTGAGAAAACACAAACCCCTGTTCTGAGGTAAGTTCTGCCTTGGTTGAAAATTTAAAAAATAGGTTTGTTTTGGTTGGACCTGTTAGGGATGTAGAAATGCCTGAATTTGGAAGGAGTGGAGGTAAAAAGAAAATTGAAAAATAAAAAGAGAGAGAGGGTGAATGTGGTGATGTGAGGGGAAAAGGGAAAGGAGTGGTTGATTCCTCACCCACTTCTGAATTGCTTATACCAGCTATTTGGGGGGTTGCACAGGAAATTGTGGAAGAAAGTGGCAAGAAGTCTGGGGGAAGTGGTTCAGGGAAGGCTGCTGAGGGGTTAGTTAATTTAAGTTCACAGGGAGATGAACCCGTTTCATATATTGAAGAGACCTTATCAGACCTTATAAAGAAAGTAGGTGCCAGTTATGATCCAAAGAAAAGGAGAACTCCCACACCAAAAGCCCCCAGTGCTGATAAACCTTCCAAGAAATAAAAGGCTTCCTCCGCAACAACTATTGAAATTTCCTTGCCAAAGGGAAGAGCCACAAGAAGCAGGGTGAAATAGAGTGAGAGTGACCTATAAAAGGCTTTGGCTAAAAGTAAGAAGAAAATGATGGATAAAGGAAAAGGTAAGGTTGCAGAGTCCTCTGAAGTTGTTGATGTTGAGGAGATGGAATATGTCCATCAGGAGGTCCACATAACAATGGAGGTTCAGACCCCCAAGCCCAAAAAGTTCAAAACTTCTTCCAAGAAGTCTTCATCAGTGTCTAAGGCTGTTGAACCTTCATTGGACAAGCGGACAAGGTCTGCAGTGAAAAGCAAACAAGTTAGAGTTTCTAAAGATGAGGGGTGGAGTGGTGAAGAATAAAGTGAGTGTGATGGTGAACAAGACAAGTTGGCCATGTTTGGCAAAAGAAATTTTTTGAATGGAAAATTGTTGAAAGACTTAGTGGAACTAGGAATGGTTCGTTTGGTTGATACTCTAGCTGTTCAGGGCTAGAAGGACATGGCCCTTCAGATGGATGGAAGGTTAACCAGGAATGAGATTCTTGAATTCATGGCAAATGCTGAGGTCAAAGAAGGCAGAGTCACCAACCAAGTATAAGGAGTTCAAATGACATTTGATACAGAGAAGCTGGGAGAGATTTTACACATACCTGCTGAGGGATATGATGATTACACCAGATAGAGATGGGCAAGTCTGGATTCCCTTCCTCCTGCCCTTGAAATCACTAGGAGATTCTGTGATGTTAAAGAAGTGAATGAGGCCAAGTTTGTGCACAAGAGTGAGATGAAGCCAAGTGTTTTCCACGTAGAAATCTCTGTGTTCTTTATTTTCTTTACTTATTATTCCGCAAAAAGTAGTTGTTGGAACACTTACAAGAACTAGGTCCTTCTATAATCAAGTTAAGCAAAAATTGGGTACCACACAAATCACCCCCCTCTTGTGTGGTATTGAAGTATAAAACATCAACTCTTTTTGGAGATTTTACATGCTTGTTATTCGCTTGTTAGCGATCACTTTATTAGTAGTTCTTTTCAGTTTTCTTGATATGGTCTTTGTTCAGGGGCGGAGCTAGAAGTTGAAGAATGGTTTCAGCCGAACCTAATAGCTTTAGTGTAAATCCTCTATTTGTATTAAGAAATTCACTAAATATAGACAAAATTGAATTTAGAATCCAGTACTAATACCTAATATTGCTATCCTAAAATTTAGAATTCATAAAGTTTAAATCGTGACTCCACCTCTGTCTTTACTCCAGGTACTTCCATCGATTCAGGGAAAGGAAGACAAAATATTGTTACATGAACTAGTTACAAGGTGGAATAATCACAAAACCATGACCAGGTGCCTTTTAAGGTTCTTTCATTACCTTGAGAGATACTTGAAACCTAAAAGGAGGCTCCCTTCTCTTTAGGAAACTGCCTATTTGGCTTTCTATGAATTGGTTAGTTAGAGTTTTCAAACCGTTGGATCAGTTAAATTCTTGTTAACGAATAATGTCTGTTTTTTCATGTTAAAATGAATAATGAATCTTCCATATATGCTGTAGGTCTATGGCGAAATGAATGATCGAGTGAGAGATACTGTGATATCTTTGGTAAGTTTACTATTAAGTCTAAAGTTGTTGCCATGTGACTAGGAGGTCACGAGTTCAAGCCGTGGAAATATTCTTTTGCAGAAATACAGGGTAAGGCTGCATATAATAGACCTTTGTGGTCTGGCCCTTCCCTGGACCCCGCGCACAGTGGGAGCTTAGTGCACCGGACTGCCCTTTATTAATGAGTCTAAAGAACCTTAAGCTGATCTCTTAATTTTGCATCTACTTATTCGAACAGCCTGATTCTTTTAATTTTAGAATTCATATTTGGAACCTCTAGAACTTGCACTTATTTTCATTTGTCTCTTTTATTTACTTGTGATCATGATTTAGATTGATAGAGAACGTGAAGGAGAGCAAATAGATGAGGCCTTAGTAAAGAATGTTTTGGATATATATGTGGAGATGGATGAAGACTCTATGAAGTATTACGTGAAAGACTTTGAAGAATCGATGCTAAAGGATACTGCTATATTCTACTCTAAAAAAGCCTTAGATTGGATTGCAAGCAAATCTTATGAGGATTACATGTTGAAGGTTCTGTTTTTCAATAACTTGCTTTGCATATTGCAGAAACTACATAGCTCCATATATGTTGAATGTTCATTTACACTCTCTTGATGAATTCAGGTTGAGGAATGCTTAAAGAATGAGGAAGCAAGGATTCAACGTTATTTAAGATACAAAAGCAAGCATAAGTTATTGGAGGTTTGTTGGCTGCATTGTTGTATTTTTTAAATTCTGATGCCTATTGCAGAATTAGTAGGTGTTGTCTTTTGTTATGAAGGGGTTGTTGTGATTGATCATGATCAGATTTTACATAAGTTTTATTTCTCTTAGAGATATTGTGTACTCACTCTAAATTGCAGGTTGCAGAATATGAGTTACTGTCGGTACATGCAAGCAAACTAGAAGAGAAGAAACAAATCAATCTTGCAGCTAATGCTTAGAAAATAGACACATTTATGTCCCTTCTTGTATTACTAATTGGGACGTGCCTTTATGTGATTTGAGTGTGAGTACTATTTAATGAAAGTTTTAATTGCTGATTTTCATCTAATAAAATCGTCGTACTTATTTAGAGTGAACATATTTGTATAAAGAAAGCAAATCACCAACTGCAAATTCTTCATGAAATGATGGACAAGCTGCAAAATTCTCACCCAAAAGAGCAGTGTCAACATTTTGATTTCAGATACAAGAAGTTGTAGCAAGCTGAAGATATGAACAATTTCCTGTAGCATAGCACAAGTTGCATTGAATACAAACTCATCCCAATAGCCAGTAGAACTATAGAATACTTTTGTGGATCCCAAGTCTGTTGTCATGTTTCGCTTCAAAAGAATTCAAACTATGTGAACTTTGAGCAACATTTTCAAATTGTATTTTTTTCATCATATTGACATGAGGAAAATAGCAAATTTTAGTACTTGTTGTATATTTGAATATCTAAATTTTAACTGTAAAACATTGAGTTAATCTAATCTAATTTAGTCTATGTTGCTCGGACTCTTCAAAAATGTTGTTGGATGCGCGTCGGATCCTCCAAAGGTAGTGCATTTTGGAGGATCCGACATAGATGTGGTAGCATTTTAGAGAGTCCGCGCAACACAGAATTTAGCTTTGAAGATTAATTAGCCAAATTTATTCTCGAGAAGCAAAACATGACAACTAATTTAAGACAAGGGGGTACTAGTAAAACAAATTTCTTTTCAATTGGTCTCTAATTCCAGTAACGTTTCAGCACATTTCTTCCAAAGATTTAAGTGGGCATGACCATACATGAAAGATGCAATGATCTCCAACTCTCAGTTTCTAGTTGCATATGCATTTCAGCCGTAAGACTTGAGGCATCAACAAGTCGTCCTTAGTTTCTTACACATAAGGCTTTCTCTGCTAAGATCAGCAGGTGATGCAGCACTCTTAGACAGACAAATGAGTTGAAGAAATCCATCCACAACCCCAAATTTGCGCCATCCATTGAATTTGTACCCACTTTGTTTACCTCGAAAATACGAGTAATAATTAAACTTGTTTATGGTTTTAAAAATATGTGATTTAGTTCAATACTAATTAATAACAAAGAAATCAAACGTATAAATGTAAGAAGTAAGTTGAATCAAACCAATGCCTAAGCGAGTCTTGACCTCGAGCTACGGTGGCCTCGAGGTTGGTCAACAAGAACAGTAAAGTAAAGACAATAAATTTAAGAGACAATTCTGATGAGTAATGAGCAAGAAAGTGAGAGAGTATATTCTTTTGCCAATGATTGATGATCGTTACAAATGATTGGGTCCCCTTTATATAGTAGGAAAATCCTAAACAAGGTACATTTCTATTTACAGTAAGGAATCTTATTGGGGCAGTTGTCTAACCGCCTAGTACGGATTTATACTAATTCGTACAAATCTATTCCAGAATTTATGCCATGATCTTGGGGACGTGGTGGGAATTTTGCTTTTTTTGTTACAAAACAATAATGGTATTATCTCGAGGTCGGTCACGTTCGGCCTCGATATTCATCGGATGCTTTGATCTTCGAACTACGAATTCTGCCATCAGCCTCGAACCCTGTATACTTTGGACTTATTCTTGAAGTGGTTCCTTGATCCCACTAATTCGAGCATACTTGATTTTGACCGTATACAGATAGTCCCTGATTTCTTAGGACAAGATGATAAGAAATGATTTGAGCCTCGATTTTTCGGAGTCCTTGATGATGATGTCATCCTCGTGACGTAAGCACTCGAGGTGACCAAAACATCCCATCGGTTTGCTTCCCCAAAACATTAAATACGTGCCAGTAATGGTTGACCACTAACGCCGCCGAACTATCGTCGCTTACCTGTAAATATGGGGTTCCTCATTTGAATTAGGGACTTTACTTATTTCTTGCAACTTCTCTGATTTCTCCCTCTCTTCATCTCTTTCTCCCACAACCTGCTTCTACCAACCTTTTAGTGCCGAAAAATACCAAACTCTGCCACTTTCCGCATCTCTAAACCTAAAACCATGGCAAAAACCTCTAAAACAGTTCCTCCAAAGTAAAAAGGCTTCCTCCTCTTCCTCTCGTCTAGCTGGTGACAAAGCGCCAGCCCTTGTGAGCATGCATCAAGGTATATCTGTTCAATAATGGAGAAACACCCCGAGGCTTTGAAAAAGGATTGTGAGTGGGAGATGAGGTCGTGGTACAGATCCCGACCCCCGAGGAGAGTGTCACCACCCACGTGGAAGGGTTCCTAAGTGTTTACACTTACCCCTTCACATTGGGTCCTCTTGATCCGATCGTGATTGACTTCTGCAAAAGATATCAAGTCACCCTCGCCAGATCCACCCCTCTTTCTGGCGCATAGTGATCATGCTCCACTATTTCTTCAGCAAGGCCAAGGGGCTAAAGTTCACCCTCAATCACCTCATCCGATTGTATTGGCCTCATTTATTCCGAGGGTTGATCAAGCTCCAATGCCGACCAAGCAAAGCCTTCTTTGCTTGCAATGATAAGGATAAGGACCGTGGTTGAATGAGCCGGTTTATTCGAGTGAGGACCTCGGACGTCATCCCCGAGGAAAGAATGTCGTTCCCAGAGAACTAGAACCCCGATCATAAGTGAAGTCCTTTTCCCAGTATACATTTATACTCCGTCTTCGCATTGTGTGATGCCTTTACCTTTTTTGCAACTGTTGCTTGGATGGCCCATGCGATCCCCTACCTCGAAGACTGGGTCAAGAAGTTAGCTGCGACCTCCTCGTATGACGAGTGCAAATGGTGTGATTTATCGAGGGGCAAATGGAAAGCCAAACACCATGGTGAGTTTTTCTTTGCAAGTTTTTGTATGCTTTCCTTCTTTATCGAAATCACTTGTTTCCTCACACTCAATTTTTAATTTATGCAGGCATTGGAGATTTCTCTGAGATAAGGTTGGCCCCTCCTGGGAAAGAGATCGAGTCCCCGATTCTTAAATCGGGGAAAGATAATAAGAGAAAAAGGGTTTTGAAACTCGAAGACCACCAGGACAAAAAGTCTCCTACTCGAAGACGCAGAAGGAATGTTATTCACGTGGACGTAGACTCGGTCCACCAGTTTCTGGAGGACAAAGAAAATGAGGGCAAAGAATCAGTGCTGGTGACCCAAGTTAGAAAACTAGTTGAGGCTGCCAAACCCTCCGAACTGGAGACCCTTTCTCATGAAGAAGAAACTTCGAATAAAGATTCAGGTAAAGCCCCCGAGTCGCATGAAGTTGAGATTGTTCCTCCTTATTCGACAAGCAAACCCAAGGAGATAAGTACCGAGATCCCGAGACCGAACAGAGCGCCCCGAGTTACTTGCTCGGGGCCATGACAATAGGTCACTCTCCTTCTTTACCATCTTATTCTGAGAAGGCAATAAAGGAAGCTCCAACTCTGGGAACGCCTGGCACGAGCAGAGCCCCTGGTGAAGAAGATCCTTTACGAGATTGCTTTACTGGGGTCGATGATGCTACCGAGCTTAACGACGCATCTACCCTCTTCGAAAAGGCTCATCGTCTTTTCTCTTGGGTAAGTAATCGCTCCTGTTGTTGCAATTTTTTCTTCTCCCCTTCTCTTAACTAATATCTCTTTTTTTGCGTAGGCCATTACCAAGTTTAGGTCCAAGTTGAGTCAATGTGAGGCCGAGCTCAAGAAATCCTCTGACGAAGGGAAGGCTCTGAAACTCCTTTGCAACAAAAAGAGGAGGAGCTCAAAGACCTTCGGGCAGACTTGGCCAAAGCTCGCAAAAATGAGGCTGAACTATACAAGAAGGTAACAATCATTTTGTAAGAGTATAGTCTACTTGAACCAACTATGGAGGCTAACACTTTAGTGTCTCAGCTGCAGCTAAAATTGGAGATGATCGGGCAGCTTCGAAGAGAGGTCGATCAAGTTAAGGCTGACTACAACCAGTGGAAGGAAAACATGGATTGGCTTGCTGCTGAGAAAGAGGCTGCTCTAGCCAAACTGGCCTTGGCTGATACCCAGCTCTGAGCTATCAAAGTGAAAAATCTGTCCCAGGCCAAGAAGATCAATGAGCTCGAGGCTAAACTTGTCGCAACCAGGGCTAAGGTTGTTGAAGCCAGAGCCGAGGTCGAGAAGATGAAGGCCATAGCTGATAAGACCGTTGCTGTGTACCTAAAGGATGTCGAGGCTGTGCAAATGGAACTAAGGGAAGCCTCCAACCAGGAGAAACGGGTCAGTGATTGGGCCAAATGTCAATCCCGGAGGGAGACCCTCGAAGAGATCCACACTTGAGGTTTCGACCTCACTGAGGAGATAGCCCAAGCAAAAGCACTCGAAGTCGATGCCAAGTTCCTCGTCTCCTCCTCCGACGATGATGATGATGATGCCGAAGGCAGCCAAAGCGGGTCCGATAATGAAGCTGGGCCCGAAGAGGAAGCTGCTCCCGAGGGAAAGACCGGCCCTGGTCATAGGATTTTCCTTCCTCTTTTTGTATTGTTTTTTTTGTAAGACCTTACCTCGGTCTCTTGTATATATCTTTTTCCAAGTATATAAAAGATGAATTTTCTCGATATTTCCTGCCTTATAAAATTCTTGTAATGACTTTATTCTTTTTAACTGTGTGTTTGAGATTTTATCTCAGATGTTTTCTTCAAAATTGCCATGGTCGAGTTCGAATAAGTTCAAACTTTTGGGCTATGACCTTTACGGGCTCGTGTCGGACAATAGTGAGTCCCCAAGCCATGATCAAGCCATTATTTGTTTAGGCTTGGGATAATCAAACCCTTGGGTTCGGATCGGGTGAGAACAAGGTCTCAAACCCTAAGTGTATCAGCCCTTATGATCTTTTAGGTCGGGAAATTATGGCCTCTAAGAGATCGCTATTTTTCCCCTTTTCGGCTTAGTAGACTTAGTACAAATTTGCTTATGCCTTAACATGCATTTTTTACCCATTGGGTTTTTTGAGGGTTCGGTTTCGATCAGAACCCTTTGTTTTAAGTGCCTTAGCACGAGTTCGTATTTGAATAATTCGATACCTCTTAAGGGTTTTCGAGGCTAATTTTATCGAAACCCTTATTTTTCCGAGGGTAGCCTTTATTTAATCGGTTTTTGGAGAATTTGAAGGCATGTTTTATTGCGGAATTCGTACATCTCTAAGGCCCGTTATTTTGGCCGTAGCCTTTAATATGGCCGTAGCCTTCGGGTGTGTCTCTTGGACTTATTTCCCGATAATATTTTGAACTTGTTCGAAACGTCAGTCCCTAAGTTTGATGGCCTTGGCCTTTATGTCGAGGGATGCCTCTGTGAGGTCTTATGAGTTTGAGTTTAGACATGTCGACTGTCGATGGCAGTCCTCGATTTCGAGGTGTATTTGCGTTTTGGCCTTTGAGCCTTTTTTCACAGAATCACAAGTATAGAGTTTGTTTACTAGCAAATTTCTTTGAGACACAACGTGTTTTGATATAGAAGGAATGCTTCTTTGAATAATTGACACATGCGTACATGTTTTTCCATCAGGGCTCGACTATTCTATATGGGCACGGTTCATCTGACCATTTGGCCCATTACAAAATTTTTCTATCGAGGCCCTCTTTGGCGTAAAGTATTTTCCCCAAAAATATAACCTCCAAGGGTGATGCCCCCCAGTATTCGAGGTTGATTAAAAAGAAGCCTTAAATACTATTGAATTCTCCTAAGGTAGCACATAGTTGTTGCCTCATTAAAAACCTTGCCGGAAAAACCCATTTGGGATAAAACCCGATCTAAGGGAAAAAAAGTGCAACGCATACTTTAAAACCTAAGGTCTTCGTGTAGAAAGGTGCCTTCGATGTCTTCGATCGAACACCTGCAATGAGTTAGTCTTGAATACAAATGGAGAAAACGAGAAGGTCATACCTTAGCAGTAATATCGTTTGAGTAGTGATACATTCCAATTGTTTAGCAATTGTTCGCCTTCCATCGTGCCAAGTTTGTAAGATCCTTTACCGATAACTCCGATGACTCGGTACAGTCCTTCCCAATTCAGACCTAGCTTTCCTTCATTCGGGTCTCGAGTATTGAGGGTGACTTTCCTTAGAACTAAGTCCCCGACTCCAAAGTGTTGGAGGTTGGTCCTTCTATCATAATATCTTTCGATCCTCTGCTTCTGTGCGGCCATTCGAACAAGTTCAGCTTCTCATTTTTCATCTAATAGCTCGAGGCTAGTATTCATAGCCTCGTTATTTGATTCCTCCGATGCATGTCGAAATCTGGCCCTGGGTTCCCCGACCTCGACTGGAATCAATGCCTCAGAGCCATATACTAAGGAGAACGGTGTTGCCCCCGTACTGGACTTTGATATCATTTGATATGCTCAAAGTACCTCGGGCAGAACTCATCTCCATTTCCCTTTAGCGTCGTTCAACCTTTTCTTCAAGTTTTGAATGATAGTCTTGTTTCTCGATTCGGCCTGCCCGTTTCTGGTTGGATGATATGGCATTGACAAAATCCTTTTTATTTTGTGTGCCTCGAGGAACTCTGTTACCTTGTTGCCGATGAATTGTTTGCCGTTGTCGTATATGATTCCGGTAGGTATCCCGAATCGACACATGATGTGGTCCTAGATGGAGTAAATAACTTCTTTTTCTCTGACCTTCTCGAAGGCATGTGCTTCTACCTATTTAAAAACGTAGTCAGTCATAAACAAAATGAATTTAGCTTTACCTGGGGCCATTGGTAGAGGGCCGACGATATCCATTCCCCATTTCATGAAAGACCACGGGCTGATGAATCATCGGTGCAAACCTTTGACATTTATCACATTTTCTAACAAACTCCTTAGTGTCTTTTTCCATGCTATCCCAGTAATACCCTGCTCTAATAATTTTATGAATCAAAGACACGGCGCCGGAGTGATTCCCACAAGTTCCTTTGTGGACTTTTCGTAGAACATAATCGGTGTCACCCAGACCTAAATATACCGCCAATGGTCCATCGAACGTCCTCTTGTATAATGTTCCATCTTCATCCAATGTGAACCTTGACTCTCGACTCTTTATGATTCGATGGGAGCTTTCCATTTTTCAAATATTCGATATACTTATTCCTCCAATCCCAGGTCAAACTTGTAGAATTTATCTCGGCATGAACCTTTTCAACCACAGATCTCGATAATTGGATGACAGTTCTTGGGATAATATCATCTTCTTCAACTGATGTCCCCACGTTAGCAAGTGCATCGACCTCACTGTTTTGTTCTCGAGGCACAGGATCTAGAGTCCACTCCTTGAAGCGGTGCAAGGTTACCTGTAGCTTGTCCAAATATCTTTGCATCCTATCCTCTCGAACTTCTAAGCTTTTGTTTACTTGGTTCACCACCAACAAAGAATCGCACTTGGCTTCAACGACTTTGGCCCCCAAGCTTCTAGCTAGCTCGAGACCTGCAATCATGGCCTCATACTCGGCCTCATTATTAGTCAACCTAGAAGTTTTAATAGATTGTCTAATAGTACTACCTGTAGGTGGCTTCAAAATGATGCCAATCCCATACCCTTTCACATTCGAGGCACCGTCCGTGAAGAGGGTCAATACCCCTGATGATGTACCCGATTTTAGCAGTTCTTTCTCCACTTCGGGCATGAGGGTTGTTATAAAATCAGCGAAGTCATCTAAGATTTGAGACTTGATGGACGTTCGGGGTTGATATTCGATATCGTACTCGCCAAGTTCGACAGCCCATTTGGCCAATCGGCCTGATAACTCGGGCTTGTGCAAAATATTTCAGAGAGGATAAGTGGTTAACTCACATATTGAGTGACACTGGAAAATATGGCTTTAGCTTTTTAGATGCGCTTATTAATGCAACTGTTAATTTTTTTAAGTGTGGATATCTAGTTTTAGCATCTCCTAGAGTTCGACTTACGTATAAACAGGGAACCGCGTACCTTGCTCTTCTCGAACCAATACCCCACTTTCCGATATCTCGAACACTTCCAAATACAAGTAAAGCTTTTCATCTACCTTCGGAGTGTGAAGTAGAGGTAGGCTCGATAAGTATCGCTTCAATTTCTCCAATGTTTGCTGGCATTTCGGGGTCCATGCGAAATCCTTTTTCTTTTTGAGTAAGGAAAAAAACCTACGGATTCGATGTGATGACCTCGAAATGAATTGGCCCAAGGCAGCTATCCATCATGTTAGCCTTTTTACGCCTTTCACACTGTCTAGGATAGTGATATCTTCGATGGCCTTGATCTTGCCGGGGTTGATTTCGATTTCCCAATTTGATACCATGAAGCCGAGAAATTTTCCCAAACCGACCCCAAAGGCACATTTTTCTAGGTTAAGCTTCATGTTTTACTCCCTCAAGATTTTGAATGTTTCCTGCAAATGAGTCAAATGGTCCTCTGCGGGCAGGGACTTAACCAACATATCGTCAATGTAAACTTCCATTGATTTACCTATCTATTCCTCGAACATTTTGTTAACTAGGCCAACGCATGTAGCTCCAGCATTTTTTAGCCCGAAGGAGATTACGTTATAATAGTATGTTCCAAACTTAGTGATAAACGAAGTCTTCTCCTGGTCCTCAAGTTCATTTGAATTTGATTGTACCCGGAGTAGGTGTCAAGAAAGGCAAGGATCTCGTGGCCGGCCGTGGCATCGATCATGCGATCGGTGTTAGGCAGTGGAAAGGAGTCTTTAGGGCATGCCTTATTCACATCTTTATAATTTACGCAAATTCTAAGTGTGTTCCCCTTTTTAGGGACTACAACTACGTTGGCTAAACATTCTGGGTATTTTACCTCCCAAATAGACCCTATTTTAAGAAGTTTAGTTACCTCGTCCTTTATGAATGCATGCTTTACCTCGGAATAGGGCCTTCTTTTTTGCTTTACTGGTTTGAACCTGGGATCGAGGCTTAGCCGGTGTGTTGTTATTTCTGGTGGGATCCATGTCATGTCTAAATGGGACCAAGCAAAACAATCCATGGTATCGATAAAAAATTGAATGATTTTTTTCCTGAGTTCGGGGGTTAACCATGTTCCCAGGTATACCTTTATTTCAGGAATATACTCAATCAGTATGACCTGCTCCAGCTCCTCGACCGCAGACTTCGTTGCATCTGACTCTTCGGGAACAATGAAAGTTCGAGGTGTAAGGAAATCCTCTTCTTCTTTTTTGATTACCTATTTCTCCGATTCGGTCGAGGCTGGGGACGGTGATTGCTATTTGTCCATCTACTTATCTGTGGTGCTCGATTTTTCTGAGGTCAAAGGTGCTAGTATCGGTGTCACCTCATCGACTGCAAACATTTCCTTCATAGCGTGTTGTTCCCCGTAAACTGTTTTCACCCCATCCACTATTGGGAATTTCATCATCTGATGAAGGGTCGATAGTACTGCCCTCATGTTGTGGATCCATGGCCTCCTGAGTAGTGCATTGTATCTCATGTCGCCTTCAATGACATGGAATTTTGTATCTTGGATGGTCCCGGCCACGTTCACTGGTAGGACTATCTCCCCCTTCGTTGTTTCGTTTGCCATGTTGAAGCCATTTAGGACCCGAGACACAGGTATAATTTGGTCCTGCAGGCTGAGCTGCTCTACGACCCTTGATCTGATTATGTTCGTTGAGCTACCTGGATCTACTAGAACACGTTTAACTTGAATTTTATTTAAAAAAATAGAAATTACCAGGGCGTCATTGTGCGGTGGGGAAATGCCTTCCACTTCCTCGTCATTGAACGATAGGATGCCCTCGGGGACATAATGCCGAGTCCATTTTTCTCTGGTAATTGACACCTTGGTATGTTTGAATATAGGCCGTTATGGAACATCGACACAATCAACGATCATATAAATTACATGTTGTGGTTCTTCCTGCTCATTTTTTCTGTTTGCGTTTCTTTCTTTGAAGTGATTCTTAGCTCGATCACTAAGAAACTCTCAAAGATGACCCTCATTGAACAATCGAGCTACCTGTAGTCTTCGGTCTTATGGCCATGTGTGCCATGGTATTTACACATCAAGTTTAAATTTCTTTGAGAAGGATCGGTTTGTATAGGTCTGGGCCACCTGGTGTCTTTGATCCTTCCAATAGCTGACACGATCCCCGATGCATCGACACTAAAATTATACTCTAATAACCGAGGTGCTTTTGCGAGGCCGAAATGTTTATCAAAACCATTTTTACTCATAAGTCCTCGATAATTCTGTCCTCGATCGTTTCTTCGATCATTCCGAGGAGGATTGCGCCCCGAACCGTTGTTTCTTTGATTTGAGACACATGGCTGATACCGCTCCCTATTTGATCTTGGTTCCCTGTCTGCATCCCTCGGGGCCTTAACTGCCAATCTATTTGGATGAACTGAACCCAAGGGGGCTCTCAACTGGTCGTCCTCAACCATGATCTTTGATTGGTAACGATTATGTACATGTGCCAAACCAGCTACTCGATTAGATTTTGCTTCAAATGTCGTGATGCGATCGAACTCCGCTCGTTCAACCCCTATGTAAAAGCTTGCACAACCCAATCATCCGAGACCGATGGTAATTCCATTCACTCCATTTGAAATCGGGATACAAACTCTCTTAGCATCCCATCATTCCTCTATCTTATTGTCACGTCCCAATTTCCCCTCTGTTGGGCTTCATGACGGCACCTAGTGTTAAGGACTAGGTAAGCCTAATATTTACAGAAGAACAACAATAATAAATAACATCTTAAATTTTTTCTAGAATGAATCCTTTATACAATGATCATATTGCCAAAACCCGGTAGCACAAGTCATAAGCTCTACAGAGTTAGCTACCACTTTTATATAAACTGTTTGGAAAAGAGTGAAAACTGTTGAATACAAGTAAGAAGGTGACTCCGAAGCATGTGAACGCAACAACAGGTTTACCTTGAGTCTCATCAGCAATGATCCGTACAGCTACTAACGATCGACACCTGGATCTGCACAACAAAAATGTGCAGAAGAGTAGCATGAGCACATCACAGCGGTGCCCAGTAAGTATCAAGACTAACCTCGGTGGAGTAGTGACGAGGAACAATCAAGACACCTACTGGTCTAATGAACTGTACAAATATAAGCATAGGAACAATGGAACATGATGTATACATATAATGACTAAACACTATGGCTAACAATACAACAATCACAGTAAGGGAAGAAAAACAACAAGTAAAAGTGAAAATACCATAATAATGACGTAGAAGAGCGAGCGAAATCACAAACCCAAAACCTAAATCACAAATACAGTAATGGTAAGAAATAACTCAGAACCTACGACAGTGTTCACATCAAGTCTTAGCTAACAGACTCCACGAAATACCGAACCTCGAACAACTTACAGCTCAAGGGTCCCAATACCTGAACCCTAACGCTTGGAATCCTGTGCCCCCATCACAACTCATGGTCACACTAATAACTCTCTTACTAACTAGAGTTACTCTCACATATATGACAAGTAGGCAAGGGTGTACATCTATACTCAGCAATATCAAGAGAACTTCATATCCAATGGGAGTGTTCAACTACGTGTATGCTTGTGCAAGTACTTTAACATAGTTCCTACCAGCTAATAAGCATAAGGAAAAGAATGGACGACACGTAAGATGTTCTCTCACAACTTCCACGAATAAAACTCATACAGGTAAGCGTACCACGACACAATACCAAACAGCAAGAATGCCCCCAGGCCATCACAAATCATCATAATCAATCCCTGACATAGCCCACTTTGTCTCGCCACGTGTGCATATAATAACATAATAAGTGCCCGCCTTGTTTCGCCACACGTGCATCATAATGTTCCCACCTTGTCTCGCCATATGCGCAACCCATATATAAGCGCGCATATATATATATATATATATATATACACACACATCTCGCTTTGTCACGCCGCATGTGCAATATGTCAACAGTAGCAATAACACGACAGAAACCTCGTGCAACCCTATAAGAATAACCGCACGGCAGAAACCACGTGCACCACCACAACTAGTACCACAGCAACAATGACAATATATACAAGAACACGACAAGTAAATCAACTCGAGAACTTTCGATCACAAGGAGACGGTAAATCTAGCTCACAAGGAATAACCACAATAGAGAATACTAAGTGTAGTTAGAATAGCTCAATAGGGGAGAAAATAATGTGAAGCAACGTTCCCACAATATGTAGTTCAACAACAAGGAAGCTAACACGAATCAAATAATTCCAAATAAGGAAATGTCAACTAAATATAGGATACCTAAACTTCTTTTAACGTTGGGCAAATTACGAAGAATATACAACAATCTCAATTAAGGATGAGCAGCAGGAAGATAATCATAACCTCAATTTAAGACTAAACAATTACAGAAGAGATAATAATGGTTTCTAATAAAGACAAGCAGTTATGAAAGATAGCATGACAATAGAAGAGTTAAAAATCTTCAATTAAGCAAAATAAGAGTCAAATAGGCAATAAGAATGAATCATAAAGCAATTAATTCCAATTAAAGCATGTAGAGGTGAAATTAATAAATGGAAGCTCAATCATATCAAGAACAACTTCATACTCAGTGAATACAAGGACCTAAGAACTCTAAAAGGACAACGTTCCACAAATAAGTCCGAACACGCACTCGTCACCTCGCCTACACAGACTACAATCAACATAGAAGACTCAAATCCTAAGGGGAAGTCCCCCACATGAGGTTAGGCAAGATACTTACCTCAATCCGGCCAATTCAGTACTCAATTTAGCTTTTCTTTTACCAATTCATCAACGCTCGGCTCAATCTAGCCAAAAACGACTTGAATACATCAAACAGTGCAAGAGAAAACAATTTCAACTAACAAAATTATGATTCTTATACAATTTGCAAAAAGTCAACAAAAGGCAACTCCCCGAGCCCGCACCTCGGATCCCGACAAAATTTACAAAAACTGAATACTCATTCTGATACGAGTTCACCCATACGAAAGTTATCTAATTCCGACACCATTTGATCCCTCAAATCATCATTTTACATTTTAGAAAGATTTCACAATTTTTCCCAAATTTTCCTTTAGATTCTCATGAATTTGATGTTAAATCTAAGATAAAATCACAATATATAGTTGAAAATTGATTAGAGACACTTACCCAATGATTTGGTATGAAAATCTTCTCTAAAAATTGCCCTCTCTAAAAATTGATTCAATACACTTACCCAAACCACAATACGGAGCTGTTGAAATCACCCAAAACCCATTGTGGAGCCGTTTACTCAAAAGTCCAATTCCGGTCAAATCCTCACCGCTTAAGCTTCCAAAACTAGATTCCTTCTCCCACTTCGACTTTGAATCATCCGTTAACTGAATTCAACCATGCATGCAAGTCGATACAGATATTATGAAGCTATTCAAGACCTTACGCCACCGAACGGAGCCTAAATTCCTAGAATGACCGACCGGTTCGTTACACTTATATTTAAAACGTCTGATTTCCTTGTCGCAACCTTTATGGCCCCAGCATGTGCTTTCACGAAGGAGTCTGCTAACATAGCAAACGAATCGATAGAATTCGGTGGCAAGTTGTGATACCAAATCGTTGCTCCTTTTGACAAAGTTTTCCCAAATTTTTTCAACAATACCGACTCGATCTCATCATTATCATTTAAGTCGTTTCCTTTAATCCCGCAAGTGTACGAGGTAATGTGTTCATTAGGATCCCTCGTCCCGTTGTATGTAGGTATATCGGGTATATGAAACTTCTTAGGGATGGGCTTTGGAGCCGTGCTCGGGAGGAACAGCTTTTGCACGAATTTTTTGGCATCCAATCCTTTCAAGACCGGGGGTGCCCCCGGTATTTGATCAACACGGGAGTTATACATCTTCACTTTTTTGTCATCATCCTCAATCTTTTTCTCCCCCGACTCGATTCTTTTGGTGAGTTCCTAGAGCATTCTTATAATTGTGGGATCAATCCCCGAGCCATTACCGTTCGATCTTTCTGGCACCGGCTTAGTACGGCGAGTGATTTCTGGTTCGACCACACTTGGAGTTTTATGCTGACTTTGAAGCTGAGCGATAGCAATCTGTTGAGCTTGTAACATCTCGAATATTACTTGGAGGCTAACTCCCCCATCTCTTATACCATGTGTTTCGTGACCACCAGATCGGACTTTCCTGCGTGCACTTCCTCCGGGGTCTGCACCTAAATCTGCATTCAAAGAAATGCGTGAACTAACATCGACTTGTTTCACATTTTCCACTTCCCCAGGGTTAATCGATGGTACACTGGCTCCCGAAGCAGCTACATTGTTGTTTTTCCCATGAAATCCAAGACCATTATCGCCGTGTACGGGTGTGTTTTGTGAGTTTGACATGTTTTAACCTGAGAACAAAAATTCTTGACAAGAACAAGTGTGAATATAGCGTGTGTTATCAGAATTAGTACTAACATAACCACTATTATCTTTAGCCTCACGGTGGGTGCCAAACTGTTTACCTCAAAACGAGTAACACTTAAATTTGTCTATGGTTTTAAAGATATGTGATTTAGTTCAATACTAATTAATAACCAAGAAATCTAACGTATAAATGTAAGAAGTAAGGTGAATCAAACCAATGCTTAAGCGAGTCTTGACCTCGAGCTACGGTGGCCTCGAAGTTGGTCAACAAGAACAGTAAAGTAAAGACAATAATATTAAGAGACAATTCTGATGAGTAATGAGCAAGAAAGTGAGAGAGTATATTCTTTTGCCAATGATTGATGATCGTTACAAGTGATTGGGGTCCCCTTTATATAGTAGGGGAACCCTAAATAAGATACATTTCTATTTACAGTAAAGAATCTTATTAGGACAGTTGTCTAACCGCCTAGTACGGATTTGTACTAACTCGTACAAATCTATTCTGGAATTTACGCCATGATCTTAGGGACGTGGCGGGAATCTTACTTTTTCTGTTACAAAACCACAATGGTATTATCTCGAGGTCGGTCACGTTCGGCCTCGATATTCATCGGAAGCTTTGATCTTGGAACTTCGAATTCTGCCATCGGCCTCGAACCCTGTATACTTCGGACTTATTCTTGAAGTGGTTCCTCGAGCCCACTAATTCGAGCATACCTGATTTTGACCTTTTCTCTTCTTCTTTATTGTTGTTTTCTTCTTCTTTGTTCTTAGAGTTTCTTCTTTTTCTTCTTAGATGCAAAATGAATTTGTTAAATTTATTGTTGTATTGACAATTTAATGATTGAGATCTGCTCTTTATGATATTTGAAAGTTATGTTTCAAATTTGAGCTCATTTGGAGTAGATTTGGGCATTGAATCATGCATTATATTATTGAAATTCGAGGAACAATTTTATGTTTCAGAACTTAAGATTTGAAATCTCAAGTTGCATTCAATAGATTGAACTACAAGATTTTAATTTCTAAAGTTGTATTTGAAAATAGAAAATTTTCAGATTTGATTTCTGAAGTTGTATTGAAGAGATTGAACTACTTCAGATTCAAATTTCTGTAGTTGCATTTGAAAGATAGAAGAACTTCAGATTTTATTTCCGAAATTGCATTGAAGAGATTGAACTACTTCATATCCGAGCGGGTGAACTTTACAAAATTTTGTCCAATACGGGAATAAATTTAATGGTGGCCCCAAAAGTGAGTATATATTAAAATGCACTAGTTTCCTAATCTTTGTCTGTCCCTCAAACAAATTTGTTTTTTTTTTCTTTCTACTTCTAATATAAGCATTTCACTCTTCTAACTTTTTGAGATGCAAAACAATCTCTTTAAAGAATAATTTTCAAATGTTTATTTTAATGAGAAATAGAAATAGTTGATTCAAAAACATCAAGTTAAAATTGGAAAATGAAGTCGTGAAAAAAGAAAAAAAAATATGGTACGCGAAAATGAAATTTAAGAACGAATACAATAGGTATATGTACTAATTAGTAAGAGATAAAACCTTAATTTACTCATCTCATATAAACAATTAGTGGCCAAGCCACATCCAAGGAAGGGGATTCAATTAAATTCCCTTGACATAAAGGGAATGGAGTTCATACGTTACTTTAGGTCGCATATTCCATTATTCTGGATTACCTAGTTAAATTTTATGGGGTCGCCTTCGTAAACAAACTCAACCAAATCTGAAAGAATTGAAATTATTTATTTATGATAATTATAAAAATTATATTTTATCTATAGTATTATATAAAGTATGGAAACTCTAACACAAAATGTTGATCGACCTTTCTTATATAAGTTCATTACATGTTGAATAAAACTTTAATTACGGTTAATCATTAGAAAATATTATTTTTTATTCATATTTGAACTTTTTATAATAGAAAATTATTTATCATGAGAAACTACCATCTTTGTAAAAAAGTTACAATTAATTTTTTAAAACTTCATTATCTCCTTGTATTCAGTTTTTGACGTTTTCAACTAATAAAAAACTAAATTATATTCTTGTCTGGTCATGATATTTTAAATGTAGTAAATCTCCTTTTCAAGTTTTTAAGTTATTATTTTAATTTTTCAGGTTTTTAAGTTATTGATCCCATTTTGTGGGATTTTATTGGATCGTTGTTATTGTTGTAAGTTTTTAAGTTATTATTTTAATTTTTAAGTTTTCAATGCTATAACTTTGCCTAATATTTTAGAACTTTATTAAACTACTCAAATCTTGATAAGTGATTATATATAATCATAAACTACTCAATGTTTTTAATAATAAGAATGAAGGTAGTGTATTGAAATAAGTGACTAGCGCATGCATGCTTAGTAATTATATATAATCAAACATCAATTCAGTGATTTTAACTATTGGGGGCCAAAAGTAGAAGATTTAGTGGCATACCCTGAGTAGACCACGTCTAGTTTATGTTTTTAACATTTGCTTAATGTCTCTCGTCTAAAAGTCCCAATTAAAGTATTAAAGAAGCAGAAACAATAATCATATCTAAAAGTTATGAGCTACGCACATCATTAGACTTATTAATGGTAGATTAGGGGTGTTCAAACCGAACTGAAAACCAAATTAAACCAATTAAAAAATCCGACTAGGATTGGTTTGACTTGATTTGGTAGTGAGTAAAAAAATTCGAACCAAACCGACATATTGTGATGACCCAAAAGGTCATCACTTGTTTTAAAACGAAATTCTGCGTTCCGAGGCCTTAAAACCCTCTTTTAGTATCACCTCGATTTGAGTGCACAGTCCGGGCGCATAACCGGAAAGCCTAAATATGAAAATCTGTGAAAAATGATAAATTTTGACTATAAAATGAGTTCATTTGACTTCGGTCAACGTTCTGGGTAAACGGACCCGGACCCGGACCCATGATTTGACGGTCCCGGAGGGTCCATAGGAAAATATGGGACTAGGGCGTGTACCCGGAGTCGAATTCCGAGGTCCCAAGCCCGAGAAATGAATTTTTAAAGAAAATTATTTTCTGAAATTGTTTAAACGAATTTGAAATGAAATCTGATTAGAACATATTGGTATCGGGCCCGAATTTTTGTTCCGGCGCCCAGTACAGGTCATATATATGATTTAAGACGATCCTGTGAAATTTGATAAGAAACGGATGTCATTTGACGTGATTCGGACCTAAATTGCAAAAATTAATGTTTAAAGGAGTTTTGAGAAATTTCATTGATCTTGAGGTTTAATTCGATGTTCATGATGTTATTTTGGTGATTTGAGTAAACGAACAAGTTCGTAGGATGTTTTTGAGGTTGTGTGTATATTTGGTTTGGAGCCCCGAGGGCTCGGGTGAGTTTTGGATAGGCCACGGGGTGCATTTTGAACTAAGAAATTACAGGTTTTTATTGCTGGTGTTTCAGACCTGCAGGCTTCGCATTGTCTTGCAAATGCGAGATTTCAAATGCGAGCCCTGCATCGCAAATGCGAGAGGTGGCCTGGGCAGCCTTCTTTGCAAATGTGACGCCCGCCTAAATCCTCTATGACCGCATATGCGAGGATCCCCTTCACAAATGCGACGTATGCTGGGAAGGCTTGAAGTCGCAAATGCGAAAAGCCCAGATTTCCTAAGGGTTCGCAAATGCGAGCTTCCCTTCGCAATTCCCAAGCCAACAGAGGTCGGGATTCGCAATTGCGAACCCCTATTCACAATTCCCACATCTAAGACCTGCAACTTTTATACTTAGACGATTTTAAACTAATTTTTCACATCTTTTCAAAACACAAACTCCGTTGGGCGATCTTCCAAGAACAACTCTTCTTCCAAATTGATTGTAAATTAATTTTAACTCATTTCCTTCAATCATTAATATCTTTTAACATGATTTCAACTTAATATCAATGATTTTCATGGGGGAAATTGGGTGTTTTGGGTAGAACCTAGGTTTTTCAAAAATTGGGGATTTGGACCTTCATTTGAGGTCCGATTTTAAAACAAATTATATATTTTGGTTCGTGGGGGAATGAGTAATCGGGTTTTGGTTCGAACCTCGGGTTTTGACCATGTGGGCTCGGGGGCGATTTTTGACTTTTTGGGTAAAACTTTAGAAAACTCATTTTCATGCATTGGGGTTGATTCATTTAGTGTTTATTGATGTAATTAAGTAACTTGTGACTAGATACGAGCGAATTGGTAGTGGAATAAGGGGTAAAGCTATAATTGAATCGTGAATTGTATTCGTGGCATCGAGGTAAGTGTTTGGTCTAACCTTAGCTTGAGGGATTAGGAGTTGAGTCCTATTTTGCTATGTGGCAATTGTGGAGTACGACGTATAGGCATGGTGACGAGTATCTATATGTTGGTGTCTAGCATGCCTGTGAGTCTTTATATTTTGATTATCATGACTTCGTTGTATCTTTCATGCCTTAGTGGTGGTTTCTATTTGTGGTATAAAGTTTGTGGAAGGAATTGTGATCAATGAACTTTGAGGAGCGTTGTCTCAAGTTGTATAACGAATTGTGAAAGTATAAGTGATAATTGAATCTCTAGAGCATTGGCTCGAGTTGTAAAGTGAATAGTGAAGCAAAAGTGAAAAAAAGAAGAGATCATTATATTGTCACCCTTGCCGGGCTATTGTTGATATATTTGTTATCTCCCTTGCCGGGATGTTGATGTTATTAATGTTGTTCCCTTGCCGGGATTAAATTATTGAATTGTTGTTCCCTTGCCGGGATTTTTATTGTAAATTTCATTTGTTCCCTTGCCCTATTGTTTGTGATTGTTGTTTGGGTGAGGAAGAGAGTTAAAGAATGAAGGGTGATGTCGTGCATTGTTTGCTTTGTGAGAAAGAGAGTTAAAGCACGAAAGGTGATGTCGTGCATTGTTTGTTTTGTGAGGAAATAGTGTAAAGCACGAAGGGTGATGCCGTGCCGCACGATGTACCATTCCGTGTCAATTATATTGATTATATGGTGAGGAAAGAGAGTAAAAGCACGAAGGGAGATGTCGTGTACAGTTTTATTATATGATTGCTTTGGTGAGGACGAGAGTAAAAGCACGAAGGTTGATGCCGTGCATTTGTTGATTTTTGATTCTTTGTTCATATCCGAGTTATATTGTTTCTTTCATTACTTGATGTCTTTCTATTCGAAATTGTTATCTCCCCCACAGCATGCTCTCCCTCCAATATTGACTGGTTATTTCTGTATTTCTTTCCGTTGTATATGTATTTGAACTGCATAGGTTTATTTGGTAGTCTGGTTCTAGCCTCGTCACTACTTCGCCGAGGTTAGGCTAGACACTTACCAGCACATGGGGTCGGTTGTGCTGATACTACACTTTATACTATGTGCATATCCCGGTGCAGCTTTTGGACCGTAGTGTGGAGGCTACCTTCAGTCCACGCGGAGATCCAAGGTAGACCTGCAGGCGTCCGCAGGCCCTGGCGTCTCCTCTATTCCTATTTCCTATTTCATTTTCCTTTTATTCAGAAACAGTGTATTGTCATTTTCTTCAGACTTTGTATGTAGTAAATTTTAGACCGTCTGTGGCACTGTGACACCAGGTTTTGAGTGCTTTAGGTTTTAAGGGTTGTAATAGATACAGATTTTAGATATTTAATTGTTATCTTTCTCTTAATCATTTAAAGTTCCGCTATTTTCATGTTACCGTCTTATATTTGTTTTAAAGAAATAATTGAGTAATGAAATAATTAGTTAAATGATTGGCTTGCCTAGCTCACATTAGTAGGTGCTATGACGACTCCCGAGGGTGGGAAATCCGGGTCATGATAAGTTGGTATCAAAGCTCTAGGTTACATGGGTCTCACAGTTCACAAACATGCTCTGGTCCGTCTAGTGGGCCTCATGGAGAGTGTCATCCGAGCAGGCTTACTTCCTGTAGTACCAGCCGTCTCTCAAGCTGGATGAGGAGCCCAAACTCCTACTACTCGCACTCCGGAGCAGGGATCTCCCCAATTTCAGACTTCAACGGTTCAGCCAGTTGGAGCAGTTCAGCCGGGTGTGGTAGCTCATACCAGCGATGGAGCAGCTATGTCTGTCGATGCTTTGTGGAGGTTGGATAGGTTCACCAAGCTCTTTGTGGAGGTTGGATAGGTTCACCAAGCTCTTCACTACTACTTTCAGCGGTGCATCTACTGAGGATCCCTAGGATTATCTAGACATATGTCATGAAGTTCTTAGGAACATGGGGATAGTTGAGACCAATAGGGTCAATTTTGCTACTTTTCGCTTATCTGGATCCGTCAAGACTTGGTGGAGAGATTATTGCTTAGCTAGACCAGCCGGATGGCCAGCCTTGACTTGGGAGCAGTTTACGCAGCTATTTCTGGAGAAGTTTCTCCCCATCACTCAGAGAGAGGCCTATTGGAGGCAGTTTGAGCGCCTCCAGCAGGGTTCTATGATTGTTACCCAGTATGAGACCAGATTCATCGACTTGGCTCGTCATGCTCTTATCATACTTCCCACCGAGAGAGAGAGAGAGAGAGAGAGAGAGGGTGAGGAGCTTCATTGATGAACTTATTCAGCCGATTCATCTTCAGATGGCTAGGGAGGCAGGGAGTGAGATATCTTTCCAGGAGGTGGCCAATGTGGCCAGGAGAGTGGAGATGGTTCTATCACAGGAGGTGGTCATGGGTCGGATAAGAGGCCCCGTCATTCAGGACGATTCAGTGGTACCTCGTCTGGAGGTAAGGATTCATATGTAAGAGGCCATCCTCTTAGGCCTTTTCAGTCAGCACTCCAGGTTTCTCACGGTACTTCAGGTGGCCGAGGTCCTCAGATGCAGTATTCTGATCAGTAGTCCTACAGTGCACCACCTGCTCCTATCAGTGTACCGCCACTTCAGAGTTTTCGGGGTGGTCATTCAGGTCGTCAGGGCCAGTAGTCTTAGTAGCCGAGGGCTTGTTACACTTGTGGTGATATGGGTCATATTGCTAGGTTTTGCCCTCGAGCACCTAGTAGCTCTCAGCATCAGGGTTCTCGTGCCATGGTTCAGGCACCAAGTGTTCCACAGCCCACCCAACCAGCTAGAGGTAGGGGTAGAGGTGCTAGAGGTGGAGGTAGAGGTACTAGAGGTGGAGCTCAGGCCGCTAGAGGTGGAGGCCAGCCAGCTGCAGGTCGTACCAAAGATGTAGTTCAGGGTGGTGGGGCCCAGCCCCGATGTTATACTCTTCCAGCCAGGCCCGATATTGAGGCTTCAGATGCAGTTATTACAGGTATAGTTCTGGTTTGTGATAGAGATGCTTCAGTGTTATTTGATCCAGGGTCTACGTACTCATATGTGTGATCTTATTTTGCACTGTATCTGGTTATGCCTAGTGATTCCTTGAGTGATCCTGTTTATGTGTCTACACCGGTGGGTGATTCTATTGTGGTAGATCGAGTCCATCGTTCATTTATAGTTGTGATTGGGGGTCTTGAGACTCGTGTAGATTTGTTGCTTCTGGACATGGTCGATTTCGATGTTATATTGGGAATGGATTGGTTATCACCTTACCACGCTATCTTGGACTGTCATGCCAAGACTATGACCTTAACCTTGCGGGGTTTGCCTCGTTTAGAGTGGAGAGGGACTCCTAGTCATTCTACCCGTAGTGTTATCTCTTATGTGAAGGCTCATCGTTTGGTCGAGAAGGGGTGTTTGGCCTATTTGGCATATGTTCGTGATTCTGGTGCTGAGGTTCCTTCTATTGATTCTGTACCCATTGTTCGTGAGTTTCTTGAGGTATTTCCTTCAGACCGACTGGGTATACCACTCGACAGGGATATTGATTTTTGCATTGATTTGGCTCCGGACACTCAGCCTATTTCTATCCTGCCGTATCATATGGCCCTGCCTGAGTTGAAAGAGTTGAAGGAACAATTGCAAGACTTGCTTGAGAAGGGTTTCATTAGACCTAGTTTTTCGCCTTGGGGTGCGCCGGTGTTGTTTGTTAAGAAGAAGGACAGATCGATGAGTATGTGTATTGATTACCGACAGTTGAACAAGGTTACAATCAAAAATAAGTATCCGTTGCCGAGGATTGATGATTTGTTTGATCAGCTTCAGGGTGCCAAGGTATTTTCGAAGATGGACTTGAGATCTGGCTATTATCAGTTGAGGATTAGGGCATCTGATGTCCCTAAGATAGCTTTCCGCACTCGGTACGGGCATTATGAGTTCCTGGTGATGTCATTCGGGTTGACAAATGCCCTAGCAACTGTTATGAATTTGATTAACCGAGTGTTCAGACCTTATTTGGATTTGTTCGTGATAATCTTCATTGATGATATTTTGATATATTCCCGCAGTCGGAAGGAGCACGAGCAGCATCTTAAAGTGGTTCTTCAGACCTTGAGGGATACTCAGTTATATGCTAAGTTCTCGAAGTGTGAGTTCTGGTTGAGTTCAGTTGCATTTCTGTGTCATGTTGTATCAGCATAGGGTATTCAGGTTGATCCAAAGAAGATTGAGGCGGTCAAGAATTGGCCTAGACCAACATCAGCTACAGAGATTCGGAGTTTCTTGGGATTGGCAGGCTACTATCGTCGGTTCGTGGAGGGGTTTTTATCTATTGCAGCCCCGATGACCAGGTTGACCCAGAAGGGTGCCTAGTTCAGATGGTCGGACAAGTGTGAGGCGGGCTTTCAGAAGCTCAAAACAGCTCTAACTACGGCACCGGTGTTGGTTTTGCCCACATGTTCAGGGCCTTATACAGTCTATTGTGATGCATCTCGTATTGGACTTGGTGCAGTGTTGATGCAAGATGGCAAGGTCATTGCCTATGATTTGCGGCAGTTGAAGATTCATGAGAAGAATTATCCAGTTCATGATTTGGAGTTGGCAGCCATTGTTCACGCGTTGAAGATTTGGAGGCATTATCTGTATGGCGTGGCATGCGAGGTGTTCACAGATCACAAGAGTCTTCAGTATTTGTTCAAGAAAAAGGAGTTGAATTTGAGGCAGAGGTGGTGGTAGGACTTGTTGAAAGATTATGATATCACTATCTTATATCACCCGAGAAAGGCCAATGTGGTGGAAGATGCTTTGAGTAGGAAGTCAGCTAGTATGGGCAGTCTTGCTTATATTTCGGTCGGTGAGAGACCGCTTGCTTTGGATGTTCAGGCTTTGGCCAATCAGTTCGTGAGGTTGGATGTTTCTGATCCCAGCCATGTGTTAGCTTGCACAGTCGCTCGCTCTTCATTATTGGAGCGTATCCGAGATCGGCAGTATGATGTCCCCCATTTGTGTGTCCTCAGAGACACGATGCAGCACGGAGGTGCCAAGCAGGTTACCTTAGGTGATGATGGAGTTTTGAGATTGCAGGTTTGAGTTTGTGTTCCTAATGTGGATGGGCTTCGAGAGTTGATTTTAAAGGAGGCCCATAGTTCTCGGTACTCTATTCATCCGAGCGCTGCGAAGATGTATCAGTATTTGCGGCAGCATTATTGGTGGCGGAGAATGAAGAAGGATATCGTTGCATATGTGGCTCGGTGTTTGAATTGTCAACAGGTTAAGTACAAGCATCAGAGGCCTGGTGGTTCATTTCAGAAAATTGAGATTCCTGAGTGGAAGTGGGAGCGTATCACTATGGACTTTGTTGTTGGTCTCCCATGGACTCAGAGGAAGTTCGATGCAGTATGGGTTATTGTTGATAGGCTGACCAAGTCAGCACATTTCATTCCTGTGGCAGTCTCTTATTCTTCCGAGAGTTTAGCTGAGATCTATATCCGGGAGATTGTTCGCCTTCATGGTGTGCCCGAGTCTATCATTTTGGATAGAGTTACGGAGTTTACTTCCCATTTCTGGAGAGCAATTCAGCGAGAGTTGGGCACACAGGTTGAGTTGAGCACAGAGTTTCATCCTCAGACGGACGGGCAGTCCGAGCGGACTATTCAGATTTTGGAGGATATGCTCCGAGCTTATGTCATTGACTTTGGAGGCTCGTGGGATCATTTTTTGCCTACAACAACAGCTACCAGTCGAGTATTCAGATGGCTCCTTATGAGGCTTTATATGGTAGGCGGTGTCGGTTTCCGATTGGATAGTTTAAGCCGGGAGAGGCTCAGTTGGTGGGTTTTCAGGAGGCCTTGTGCAAGGTCAGGATTATTTAGGATAGGCTTCGTATAGCTCAGTCCAGGCAAAAGAGTTATGCCGACCGCAAGGTTCGTGATTTGGCATTCATGGTCGGTGAGCAGGTATTGCTTCGAGTGTCGCCTATGAAGGGCGTGATGAGATTTGGGAAGAAGGGCAAGCTTAGCCCTAGGTTCATTGGCCCGTTTGAGATTCTTGATCGATTGGGAGAGGTGGCTTATAGACTTGCATTGCCGCCGAGCTTATCAGCTGTGCATCCAGTGTTTCATGTGTCCATGCTCCGAAAATATCACGCAATCCATCCCACGTGTTAGATTACAGCACTGTCCAGTTAGACAAGGACTTGTCTTATGAGGAGAAGCCGATAGCTATTCTAGATCGGTAGGTTCATCAGTTGAGATTGAAGATTTTTCCTTCTGTTCGTGTTCAGTGGAGAGGTCATCCTCCTGAGGCATCGACCTGGGAGTCCGAGTCCGATATGCGGAGCCGTTATCCCCATCTTTTCCCCGACTCAGGTACTTCCTTCTTCTGTCCGTTCGAGAACGAACGGTTGTTTTAGAGGTGGAGAATGTGAGGTCATCACTTGTTTTAAAACTAAATTCTGCGTTCCGAGGCCTTAAAAACCTCTTTTATCATCACCTTGATTTGCATGCGCAGTCCGGGCGCGTAGCCGGAAAGCCTAAATATGAAAATCTGTGAAAATGATAAATTTTGACTATAAAATGAGTTAATTTGACTTCGGTCAATGTTCTAGGTAAATGGACCCGGACCCATGATTTGACGGTCCCGAAGGGTCCGTAGGAAAATATGGGACTTGGGCGTGTGCTCGGAATCGAATTTCGAGGTCCCAAGCCCGAGAAATGAATTTTTAAAGAAAATTATTTTCTAAAATTGATTAAAGGAATTTGAAATGAAATCTGATTAGAACATGTTGGTATCGGGCCTGTATTTTTGTTCCAGCACCCGGTATAAGTATATATGATTTAAGACGATCCTGTGAAATTTGGTGAGAAACGGATGTCATTTGACGTGATTCGGACCTAAATTGTAAAAATTGATGTTTAAAGGAGTTTTGAGAAATTTCATTGATCTTGAGGTTTAATTCGATGTTCATGATGTTATTTTGGTGATTTGAGTACACGAACAAGTCCGTAGAATGTTTTTGAGGTTGTGTGTATATTTGGTTTGGAGCCCCGAGGGCTCGGGTGAGTTTTGGATAGGCCACGGGGTGCATTTTGAACTTAGAAATTGCAGGTTTTTATTGCAGGTTTTTATTTGCGAAGCTTGTCTCACAAATGCGAGAGGTGGCCTTGGCAGCTTTCTTCGCAAATGCGACGCCCGCCTAAATCCTCTATGATCGCAAATGCGAGGATTCCCTTCGCAAATGCGACGTATGCTGGGAAGGCTTGAAGTCGCAAATGCGACTATTTGTTCTCAAATGCGAAAAGCCCAGATTTCCTAAGGGTTCGCAAATGCGAGCTTCCCTTCGCAATACCCAAGCCAGCAGAGGTCGGGGTTCTCAATTGCGAACCCCTGTTCTCAATTCCCACATCTGAGACTTACAACTTTTATACTTAGACGATTTTAAACTCATTATTCACATCTTTTCAAAACACAAACTCCTTTGGGCGATTTTCCAAGAACAACCCTTCTTCCAAATCGATTGTAAGTTAATTTTAGCTCATTTCCTTCAATCATTAACATCTTTTAACATGATTTCAACTTAAAATCAATGATTTTCATGGGGGAAATTGGGTGTTTTGGGTAGAACCGAGGTTTTTCAAAAATTGCGGATTTGGACCTCGATTTGAGGTCCGGTTTCAAAACAAATTATATATTTGGGTTTGTAAGGGAATGGGTAATCGAGTTTTGGTTTGAACCACGGGTTTTGATCATGTGGGCCCGGGGCGATTTTTGACTTTTTGGGTAAAACTTTAGAAAATTCATTTTTATGCATTGGGGTTGATTCATTTAGCGTTTATTGATGTAATTAAGTAACTTCTGACTAGATACGAGTGAATTGGTGATGGAATCAAGGGGTAAAGCTATAATTGAATCGTGAATTATGTTTGTGGCATCGAGGTAAGTGTTTGGTCTAACCTTAGCTTGAGGGATTAGGAGTTGGGTCCTATTTGCTATGTGGTAATGTGGAGTACAACGTATAGGCATGGTGATGAGTATCTATACATTGGTGTCTAGCATGTCCGTGAGTCTTTATATTGTGATTATCATTACTTCGTTGCATCTTTCATGCCATAGTGGTGGTTTCTATTTGTGGTATAAAGTTTGTGGAAGGAATTGTGATCTATGAACATTGAGGAGCGTTGGCTCAAGTTGTATAACGAATTGTGAAAGTATAAGTGATAATTGAATCTCTAGAGCATTGGCTCGAGTTGTGAAGTGAATAGTGAAGCAAAAGTGAGAAAGAGAAGGGAGCATTATGTTGTCACCCTTGCCGGGCTATTGTTGATATATTTGTTATCTCCCTAGTCGGGATGTTGATGTTATTGATGTTGTTCCCTTGCCGGCATTAAATTATTGAATTGTTGTTCCCTTGCCGGGATTCTTATTGAAAATTTCATTTGTTCCCTTGCCCTATTGTTTGTGATTGTTGTTTGGGTGAGGAAGAGAGTTAAAGCACGAACAGTGATGTCGTGCATTGTTTGTTTTGTGAGGAGAGAGTGTAAAGCACGAAGGGTGATGTCGTGCCACACGATGTACCATTCCGTGCCGATTATATTGATTATATGGTGAGGAAAGAGAGTAAAAGCACGAAGGGCGATGCCGTGTACATTTTTATTATATGATTGCTTTGGTGAGGAAGAGAGTAAAAGCACGAAGGGTGATGCCGTGCATTTGTTGATTTCTGATTGTTTGTTAATATCCGAGTTATATTGTTTCTTTCATTACTTGATGTCTTTCTATTCGAAATTGTTATCTCCCCCACAGCATGCTCCCCCTCCCATATTGACTGGTTATTTCTGTATTTCTTTCCGCTGTATATGTATTTGAACTGCACAGGTTTATTTGGTAATCTGGTCCTAGCCTCGTCACTACTTCGCCGAGGTTAGGCTAGACACTTACCAGCACATGGGGTCGGTTGTGCTGATACTACACTCTATACTATGTGCAGATCCCGGAGCAGCATTTGGACCGTTGTGTGGAGGCTACCTTCAGTCCACGCGGAGATCCAAGGTAGACCTGCAGGCGTCCGCAGGCCCTAGCATCTCCTCTATTCTTATTTCCTGTTTCATTTTCCTTTTATTCAGAAGTAGTGTATTGTCATTTTCTTCAGACTTTGTATGTAGTAAATCTTAGACCATCTGTGACACTGTGACATCAGGTTTTGGGTGCTTTAGGTTTTAAGAGTTGTAATAGATACAGATTTTAGATATTTAATTGTTATCTTCCGCTTAATCATTTAAAGTTTCGCTGTTTTCATGTTACCGTCTTATATTTGTTTTAAAGAAATAATTGAGTAATGAAATAAGTAGTTAAATGATTGGCTTGCCTAGCTCACATTAGTAGGCGCCATCACGACTCCCGAGGGTGGAAAATCCGGGTCGTGACACATATAAATATATAAATTTTAATTTATATTTTTAAGACTTTATAGTGATTTTTCTTTAGAAAATGTAAAAATATTTGGGATCCTCTCATGTATTAACCTTGAAAGTGTAAATTAACGAAAAATTATTGTTAGACGGCTAAGAAAATTACTATCATGTGTTACTAAAAAAATTCTCCCATTAGAATATTTTAATAGATCATATGTTTGTCAATTTTTCTATATTTACTAAACATATACTCACTTATCAAAGCTTTATCTATAATTTTAACAAAGTAAAATTGAAATAATATTCAAGTAACAAAAAAACCCGAAAACCCCAAAAACCCAACAAAATCGAACCAATCCCCAAATCGATATAGTTGGTTTGGTTTGGTTTTGATAAAAACCGAACCAACTCGTGTTGGGTTTTTTATGTATTTAATTAATATATTAAATACTTAAAAGAGGGTAAATGGAAAATGTAGGGAAATGAATTTTTTAAGTGAAATTTTAAGTTTCCCTCCTTGGTAAATGGACATTGTCCCATATTGGAAGAGGAAGAGGTTTTTTATAGGTATACAAGCAATTGCTCTTCTTCTAGCTCTTAAAGAGTTGAGAAGAAGACAAGCCTCACGTCGTTGTCGTTGTCATCGTCGTCGCTCGCTCGGCTCGGCTCGGCTTCGGCTTCGGATTCGGCTTCAGCTTCAGCTTCGGATTTGGATTTGGTCAATTGATTGATTAACCTTTTGGACCAAATTTATTTGTTAATAGTAAACTATTAACAAAATGTTATTAAATATTTGTTTTAATAAAAGAATATTAATATTAAATATTAATATTAAATCCAATCCGTTTTTGTGTTTTGGTAACAGAGAATTAACTACCCTCTTCAATTTTTCCTCTTTATTATTGAGTAAATAGCCATTTATGTAATGTCATTTATGTTGTGGTCGTTTTGCAGAAACAACCATTCTGAAGAGTTGCACCTCTTCACATTTCAGCCCAACTTTGGCTATAAATACAACACTATTCTGCTAAGAATTTAACTACGATTTTCTGAGTTTCTCCTCCTTGTCTGCATACTTTTAGCATCAGACAAAGCAATAGTAAGTGTGATTTGCTACCGAACTTTGTGTTCGCTGAAACACTGGGGTTTGAAGTACCACTACACCAGTGTGTAATTCATTCTATCCTGGGAGGAAATAATCCATAACCTTGGGTACTAGGAGGGATTAAATTTCTTAAGGAAACACTGTGAATTCAGTGGGCTCAAATTGGTTTTCTGTTATTTCGTTGTTCACTTTTGTTTATGTTCATTTCTGTTTATGTTCATTTATATTTCCAGAATTATTTTATAAATACAGTTTACTAACAAGCTTAAGGAATTTAACTATTTTATGTATTTGTACTCACTATTTCTGGAGAGTAAAACCTTTGTGGTTTTGTACTCTATTGGAGATTAAAATCTACGTGATTTTAACATTTGTGTCATTCTTTTACAGAAATGACTAATGATAATGGAAACTAAGTTGTTCCAATGGTGACTGCCAATGCCTCAACGAGCCGAACAACACCGGCAGCATTGGCACTGGCGGAGAAACCCTGAAAATTTTTCGGGATTGATTTCAAGCGCTGGCAGCAAAAGATGTTCTTCTATTTGACTACTTTAAGTCTCCAGAAATTCATCAAGGAAGATGTTCTTGTGTTGTCCGATGAAACTCCAGAAACTGAATGCTTTCTCGTGATTGAGGCGTGGAAGCATTCAGACTTTTTGTGCAAGAATTATATTCTAAGCGGGCTAGAGGATGCTTTGTATAACGTCTACAGTGGCGTGGAAACATCAAAAGAACTGTGGATTGCACTTGAAAAGAAATACAAAACCGAAGATGCCGGGTTGAAAAAGTTTGTTGCTGCAAAGGTTTTGGACTACAAAATAGCAGATAGCAAGTCTTCTATTACCCAAGTCCAGGAATTGCAAGTGATTATTCACGATCTCTTTGCTAAAGGTATAAATCAAATTAATATTGATGTTGAAAGTAGTAATCTTAGTATTTTTACTAACAGAAATTTCATTGAAGGTATTGTCATCAATGAAGAATTCCAAGTAGCAGCGATGATTGAGAAGTTGCCACCTTTGTGGAAGGACTTCAAAAACTACTTGAAACATAAACGCAAGGAAATGTCCCTTGAAGATCTCATTGTTTGATTGAGAATCGAAGAGGACAACAAAGCTACTGAAAAGAGAGGCCATGGAAACTCAACAATAATGGGAGCAAATATTGTTGAAGAGAACAAAAAGAGAAAGAAGGCTTCTGGACCGAAATACAACCCAAGCAAGAAGCGGTTCAGTGGAAACTGCTATAACTGTGGAAAAACCGGACACAAATCTACGGAGTGTTGTGCTCCAAAAAAAGATAAGAAGAAGGGTCAAGCAAACATGGTTGAAACGCATGATGATGTTGATGACTTATGTGCCATGCTTTCCGAATGCAACTTGGTGGGCAATCCTAAAGAGTGTTGGATTGATTCTGGAGCCACTCGCTATGTTTGTGCTATTAAAGAAGCTTTTGCTACTTATGCTCCTGTTGGACCCGATGAGACGATTTCTATGGGAAATGCTGCAAAGGCCAAGATTGAAGGATGTGGGTAGATATTTCTCAAAATAACTTCCAGCAAAGTGGTGACTTTGAACAACGTCCTTCATGTTCCCGAGATTAGGAAGAATTTAGTCTCTACTGGACTTCTGGTTAAGAATGGTTTTAAATGTGTTTTTGTTTCAGATAAGGTTGCAATAAGCAAGAATGAAATGTTTGTAGGAAAAAATTACCTCACTGAGGGCCTTTTCAAGCTGAATGTAATGATTGTTGAAAATAATAATAAAATTTCAACTTCGTCTTACTTACTTGAGTCAAATGGATTATGGCATATACGTTTGGGTCATGTCAATTATAAAACCTTACGAAAAATGATTAATTTGGAAGTATTGCCTAAGTTTGAATGTGACAAATCAAAATGTCAAGTATGTGTGGAATCTAAGTATATTAAACATCCTTATAAGTCGGTTGAAAGAAATTCAAATCTTTTAGACTTAATTCACACAGATATTTATGACATGAAGTCAATACCATCTCGCGGTGGAAAGAAGTATTTCATAACTTTTATTGATGATAGTACTCGATATTGCTATGTTTACTTACTTAATAGTAAAGATGAAGCAATAGACGCATTCAAGCAATATAAAAATGAAGTTGAAACGCAACTTAACAAGAAAATCAAAATGATAAGAAGTGATAGGTGTGGTGAATATGAATCTTCTTTTGAACAAATATGTTTAGAATATAGAATTATTCATCAAACAACGGCCCATTACCCGCCCCAATCCAATGGAATTGTAGAAAGAAAGAATCGTTCATTAATGGAGATGATGAATGCATTATTGATAAGTTTTGGTCTGCCACAGAACTTGTGGGGAGAAGCCGTTCTTACGGCTAGCCGAATACTAAATCGAGTACCCCATAGCAAAACACAATCCATTCCATATGAAAAATGGAAAGGAAGTCCATATGAATTATTTTAAAGTGTGGGGGTGATTGGAAAAAATGCAAGTTCCTAAACCCAAAATGGTAAAAATAGGACCGAAAACTGTTGATTGTGTTTTCATAGGATATGCGACTAATAGTAAAGCGTATCGATTTTTGGTTCATAAATAAGAAAATCCTGACATTCATAATAATACGGTTATAGAGTCAGATAATGCTGAGTTCTTTGAAAATATATATCCGTATAAAAAGGAGTGTGAGTCAATTGGTGAAGTATCTAAACGACCTCGGGAAGAAACAAAAGAAAGTACACTTAACCAGGATGATCCAAGACGTAGTAAACGTCAAAGAATCTCTACTTCATTTGGACCAGATTTTGTGACTTTCTTATTGGAAAATGAGCCTCAAATATTTAAAGAAGCTATGTCTTCTTCGGAATCATTGTTATGGAAAGAGGCAGTCAATAGTGAAATAGAATCCATATTGAACAACCATACATGGGAATTGGTTGATCTTCCTCATGGAAATAAACTGTTGGATTCCAAATGGATCTTTAAGAGGAAAATGAAAGATGATGGCACTATTGATAAATATATGGCAAGACTTGTGGTCAAAGGGTATAGACAATGAGAAGGTCTTGACTATTTTGATACATACTCTCCAGTTACAAGAATTACGTCCATACGAACGTTAGTAGCATTAGTTGTAGTTTATGATCTTGAAATTCATCAAATGGATGTTAAGACGACATTCTTAAATGGAGAGTTGGAGGAAGAAATCTACATGGAACAACCTAAAGGGTTTGTGGTTCCAGGTAAAGAAAAGAAGGTCTATAGACTTGTTAAGTCCCTTTACGGATTAAGACAAGCACCCAAACAATGGCATGCGAAATTTGACCAAACAATGTTGTCAAATGGATTTAAGATAAATGAATGTGATAAATGTGTGTACATTAAAAATATTCCAAATCACATAGTCATTGTTTGCTTATATGTGGATGATATGCTCATAATGAGTAATGACATTGCAATATGCTACTAAGCGTATGCTAACTAGCAAGTTTGATATGAAAGACTTGGGAGTTGCTGATTTAATTCTGGGAATTAAGATCCATAAGACTTCTCAAGGTCTGACATTGTCACAATCTCATTATATTAAGACAGTACTTGAAAAATTCAAGCACTTGGGCTTTAAAGTTGCAAAGACTCCAATTGACATGAATCTTGCATTAGCAAGGAACAAAGGCCAAAGCATATCACAATTGAATTGTGCTCGTGTGTTGGGTTGCTTAATGTACATCATGAATTGTATACGACCAGATATAGTTTGTGCTATAAGTAAATTGAGTCGATATACGAGCAATCCAGGCCAATCTCATTGGATGGAAATGAAACGAGTTTTGGGATATTTAGAACATATCTAGGGCTTTGCTTTGCACTACAATAAATATCCTGTAGTGATAGAGGGATACTGTTATGCAAATTGGATCACCGATTCAACTGATTCTAAGTCCACAAGTGGATATGTATTCATTATTAGTGGAGGAGCGGTATCTTGGAAGTCATCCAAACAAACTTGTATTGCCCGCTCTACAATGGAGGCTGAGTTTATAGCCTTGGATAAAGCCGGTGAAGAAGCTAAATGGCTCCAAAATTTCTTGGAAGATATTCCATTTTGGCCCAAACCGTTGGCATCAATATGCATACATTGTGATAGTCAAGCGGCAATTGGAAGGGCTGGGAGCATTATGTATAACGGTAAATCTCGTCATATACGACGAAGACATAAAACCGTTAGGCAATTACTCTCTAGAGGAATTATCACGATTGATTATGTAAAATCAAGTGATAATGTGTCGGATCCGCTTACAAAAAGTCTAACTGATCATCAAGGGGAATGGGACTATGGCCGAGAACAAGTCATAGTGACGGTAACTCTACCTAGAAGACTGGAGATCCCAAGATCTAGGTTCAAGGAGATCAAACAAAGTCATTAATGACGGTTCAACATTGTCAACTAAATTTTTTATCCATTCTCGTGATGAGACAATGTTCAGTACCAAGGATAAAGCATTAAGACTTTTTAATGATTTCTAATTTTGATACGGGGTATATCAAATAGTGTATCTACGGGATGACACGTTTAGGAATCACCTATGTAAGTGTGAAGTGTTAGCCGCTTCAAGGAGAACTTTGTAAGACCAGTTCTCTACGCACTTATGAAACTAGGCGGTGTTCATGGCTGAAACGAACACAACAATGAGAACCAAAGACGGTTAAGGGTTGGTTGTGTGACTTGTGGTTGTCTAGGTATATACCAAAGTTCGACGGTTCAAAGATATCAAATCTACCGATTGATCGAGTATATCCGACATAAGTTCACTACGGAAAGTTTAAAGGGAAACCTACTTATCCAGATGCAATTAATCCTTACTTGCGAATCACACAGTTTTTCATGCACACTTCCGTGATATAGCCATTCCCCATTCATGTGGGGGATTGTTGGGTTTTTTATGTATTTAATTAATATATTAAATACTTAAAAGAGAGTGAATGAGAAATGGAGGGAAATGAAATTTTAAGTTTCCCCTTGGTAAATGGACATTGTCCCATATTGGAAGAGGAAGAGGTTTTTTATGGGTATATAAGCAATTGCTCTTCTTCTAGGTCTTAAAGAGTTGAGAAGAGGCAAGCCTCGCGCCGTCGTCGTCGTCGCTCGGCTCGGCTTCGGCTTCAGCTTCGGCTTCGGATTCGGATTTGGTCAAATGATTGATTGATTAACTTTTTGGACCAAATTTATTTGTTAATAGTAAAATATTAATAGAAATGTTATTAAATATTTGTATTAATAACAAAATATTAATATTAAATCCAATCCGTTTTTCTGTTTTGGTAACAGAAAATTAACTGCCCTCTTCAATTTTTCCTCTTTATTGTTGAGTAAATAGCCATTTATGTAATGACATTTATGTTGTTGCCGTTTTGCAGAAACAACCATTCTGAAGAGTTGCACCTCTTTAGATTTCAGCCTAACTTTGGCTATAAATACAACAATATTCTGCTCAGAATTTAACTACAATTTTCTGAGTTTCTCCTCCTTCTTCTGCATAATTTTAGCATCAGACAAAGCAATAGTAAGTGTGATTTGCTACCGAACTTTGTGTTCGCTGAAACATTGGGGTTTGAAGTACCACTACACCAGTGTGTAATTCGTTCTATCCTGGGAGGAGATAATCCATAACCTTGGGTACTAGGAGATGATTAAATTCCTTAAGGAAACACTGTGAATTCAGTGGGCTCGAATTGATTTTCTATTATTTTGTTGTTCATTTCTGTTTATGTTCATTTATATTTCTAGAATTATTTTACAAATAACAGTTTACTAACAACCTGGTCCATGTACACCCGTATGGTAGATCATGATCTTCTTCTCTTATTTACATGTTGTTTCTCAACATCTGCTTTCTTTTTCTCAATTATAAGTCCCAAGGAAGCACAATTAAAAAAAATGACGAGCTTAGGTACAAGATTTTTTTCAATATTTGCTTTCCATCGTTTCTCAGCTACAAATCCTAAAAAAGTATTAAAGAAGCATAAAAGGGAAAAAAATATATATATGTTTGAAATTATTAAGGTAAACACATATACAAAATCGTCAAGCTCAGTTTTGAGTCCTTTTTTTTTTTTTTTTGAGAAAAATTGTCAAAGTAAAGAAATTGTGACTCCGATCATTTTTACCTTCTCCAACAAAAGTTTAATTTTAATATTGTCCCAACCCCGTTAATGGCTTCCATCCATAAGCCAATTTCTCTCCACACATAAAAATTAAGAGAAATATTAAAATGTTAAAATCAATTTCCAAATAGAAGATTTACAATGGACAACAGTATAGAAACTCATTGAAATACCTTTTTGAAGTTCGATTCAATATTGAAGCGTAGAGGGTGGGCTGCACGTTAATCGAAACGATGACGTGTGACATCGTTTCGTCGGAAAATATTATATGAAATACACATAGGAATAGTGTGCTAACTATTCAAATATATATATATATATATATATATATATATATATATATATATATATATATATATATCAAATGACACTATTGATGAAATCCATTGCATAGTCTTGATGGTTATCTACGTCAATCCTCATAACTAAAGTCAGTAGTTTCAATTTTGTTCTCTATGTGTTTGATTCTTTTTTAATACTTCTTTTGTTTAAAATAGATAGAGGTTGTGACTTAAGCGACTAAATTTGCATCATCTGTGATTAATAAAATTGAATATATCAGGATATCCAAATTGAATACACTAGTACAACAGAGGCTGTTTTATCTTAGGTGATGCTATCATGAATTGTAAAATAAAAAATAATTATTTTAGATGATAAACATATTCAGAATCATAATTCTCAAAAATATTACGCCTTTTCTATAGAGTGCAACTTTTGAGTGATTAAGTTTATTGGTGTTGCTCTTTTCAATTTTTCATCTCTCGTGTCGTTATAGTCAAAAGCAGATTCAAGATTTTAACTTGATGAGTTTAACGTTTAAAGCTCTTAGACACTAAACTCGCTAGTTTTTAAAATTTATGAGTTTAAGATATAATATTATGTGAAACTTTTGTTTATATATGTGTGCACGCGTGTGTGTTCAACTTGTTGTTTCTTTGTTTAAATATATTGAGATCGCTTGAACATAGCACTACATTTACATCTATCACTAACTATAGTGATATCGCTTACTAATTTTTTTGCATTCTTACAGTCTAACCATTATTTGTACCTCCCATATCAGTTTTTTGATTGTCATGTAACCAAGTATAAAATGGGGTTAATGGATCCAAAAAAGTAATTTCCCGATTTCTCTAGTTTGTCTTAGCATGCAAACATACTAGTGGCCATAATGGGTAGTGGCTATAATGGGGTTGTCGTTGAATTTTTCCAAGATATCTCTATATCTAAGGCTTTAGTAAAGCTCGACAAAAGTTGTGTACAACATTCTATAATTATACGTGCTAAGTAACACATAACTTAATTTTAAAAGAAAACAATTTCGAATAAATTTGTATATGACTTAAGTATGAAACTTGTAGCTCTTGAGGTCTTCTAGTACTTTAAATCGTTCATTGTATGAACTCCTCTATATAAAGTTATGATCAAATTACTGGAGCAATTCAATTTGCGCAACCACCAGGAGTCGTGCAGCTTTGCCGCAAGCTATTGGTCCTTTTGCCCGTCCTTGGTGCTAGAGCAATGTTGTATCATATTCCAAAAGTCTTAAAAGCTCAATAGAGGGAAAACTGGCCTTGGGTGAGATTTTTATCATGGAGGAAAAACTAATTAATACTAATGTTAATACGAGTGAACCATGGAAATTATTAGATCTCTCTCAATCTTGAAGAGATTTTTTGAAGTTCACTCCAAAAGGTAAATTATTTAAACTCATTTATGAAGTATAACTGCGTATTGTAAAGGTACTTATAACATAAAAGTTCACTCCAAAATGTAAATTCTACTACTTTAAACTCGTTTATGAATTATAACTGCGTATTGTAAAGGTACTTATGACATGAAAAGTTATTTGAGAGATGGTATAGTTTAATAAATACCAAGAATGGAATCTATAATGTCATTGATCACTAAGGGTAGTAATTTGGACTTGTAGTCAAAATTTAAGTCGTAAAGAGTCTTGTTAGGTTTATTTGGATAATATTTGATATTAATAGGATATCATGATATTGATATTGACCGACATTGTGATGTCGAGATTGAAATTGGATAGTGCGTTAAGTTATGTTGAGACGAGCATGTTCAATTGTACCATTACTTTCAATTGTACCATTACTTTAAAGTGTTTAAGTGCTATTTATTAAATATTTTATAAAATATGTTATGTTTATGCTTTTGAAAGCTAAAAAGTTTGAAATAGTACTTGTCGGAATATTTTGACCCTATTATCATCTGATAAATGTTACGACATATTTTAAAAAATATTTTATATTTGTTGTATATTATCAAATGTGTTGGAATGTCCATGAGTACAATTTCTGATAAAATAATATTTTGAGGCTATTAATTTCACGTGATTTATTTTGATATTGTATTGGGAAAAAACTGAATTTACATTGAAGGTGACGTGGCATGACACGAGGACTGGTCAAATGGTCAAAACATGATGATCAGTTAAGAGGCACGAGTGACAACAGATACGGGGAAAGGAAAGCTAAATAGGCATGAGAGGCAATTCGAATAATACAAGCTTCGTACCTATTTAGGTCATTTAAAGCCAAGAGATCAGAAGGCATTGAAGACATGGATATGATGACGAAAAGGAGTCCAAATTCAATATTAAATACCCAATACATTAGAGAATTGGTATTAAATAGGAATGATTGTGTAACGTCTTATTTAATGTCATTTATTGCTCATAATTGTCTCATTAAGACCAAGGTATTACTCCTTTACTTAGAATCAACTATAAAAGGAGGAGGTTTCGTCATTTGCAAGGACAGAATAAATATATCATCAACATTACATTGGAATACAAACCTATTTACTGTTTATTTGTCATTGTCAAAAAGTCTATTATTTCTTTTTCGTCTCCTGATTATCAGTAGCCCGAATTTCTATTTGTCTTTAGCTTTGACCAAAGAATCATATTTTTGGTTAAACAAATTGGTTCCGTTACCGGGAAACTGATAATTTTTTCTTTGAAGTTACGTTTTATTCGTTTTTATCAACATGTCAAACAACAATAACAACAATAATAACAGTGATAACACATTGGGAAACCATCAAAATCAAATCCATCAAAATCAATGAGACCTACCGAACATTGACGTGGTTCCCTCCCCTCCAGATTCACCACGTCAATCTCGTGAAGGCACTCCTGCTCCTGAATCCCGTGCTGATCAACAAGAACAATCTGAACATTTTGAAGGAGGTGCAAATGAAGCTTTACAAAAGCTAATTGATGCACAGGTCGGCAAAGCTCTTCAGGCTCTAGTTAGTCGATTGCCTGCTGCACCATCCACACCAACTCCTAATAATAATACATTGGAGAATCCTCGTTCTGGTCTTGTTAATTCTGGAAATGGAGGAACCACCAGTGAACCACAGGAAGGGGGACCAGGTAATTCAAATAATTCCTATTTGCAAAATTTAGTACTAACCTTGCAGAAACAGATTAAGGAATAAAATGAGCGTATTGAGCAAATCCCTGGAGTTCCGCCTGTAATAAAAGGAGTAGACATGGACAAATACTCACAACAACCTTGGAAGCCGAGTGCTGCTCCCCTTCCAATTCCGAAAATTTCAAAATGCCTGACATCCCGAAATATGATAGTACTACAGACCCACGTGACCACGTGACTGCATTTACAACAGGCGTGAAAACTTGACCAAACAAGAAATTGAATCAGTACTGGTCAAGAAATTTGGAGAAACACTCACCAAGGGTGCATTAACCTGGTATTCTCTTTTATCTAAAAATTCTATAAATTCTTTTGCTGAGCTTGCAGATTCTTTTATTAAAGCACACTCGGGAGCTCAAAAGGTTGAGAAAAGAATGGAAGATATTTTCAAAATCAAACAAGGGGATTCAGAGTTGCTCAGAGACTTTGTTGATAGATTCCAGCGTGAAAGAATGACTCTACCCCGTGTACCTGACAACTGGGCTGCAGTAGCTTTTGCAAGTAATTTAAATGACAAAAGTTCTGAAGCCACGAGAAGACTCAAAGAAATCCTTCGAGAATTCCCTGCAACCACGTGGAATGATGTTTACAACAGGTACAGTACGAAGCTGTGAATAGAAGAACATATCGTACCTAAGTTTCATCATGAAGAAAGGGGCGGTTCCAGAAGATCAGAAACCGAAAAAAGATCAGGTAAAAACAGGTACGATCCATATATGGGACCTGCAGGAAAAGACTCACAGTCAAAACAAGATAGCCAACAATATGATCAAAAATCGAGGAACAGGGAATCTGGTTCTTCATCAAGATTCAAAAATGATCGGAACAAACAAGAGTCACGAGATGATGACAGAAGTTTAAAGGCAAGGTTCGGCGGATATAACTTTAATGTCACTACCTCCGAGCTCGTGGCTGTTTTGAGAAGCATGGGAGATAAGGTACGATGGCCAAAAGAGATGCGGTCAAATCCAAATAGACGCAATCTAGATCATTGGTGCAAATTCCACAATGATCACGGGCACAAAACTTCAAAATGTAGATTTTTGCAGAGTGAAGTGGATCATCTATTGAAGCAAGGGTACCTCACTGAGTTATTTAGTGAAAAAGGTAAACAAACCTATATGAAAAATAGGCAAGAGCCACCAAAACCTCTTTCACCCAAGAGAACAGTGAATGTGATAAGTGAGGGAGAAGATATTCACGGCATAACCTACACAGCTTCCAACAAGGTTTCTAAAGTAATAATTACACACGGGAAACGGGTACGGAAGGTTTTAGAAACTGAAAGTATTTCATTCGATGATGCAGATACCGAAGGAGTGATAACCCCACATAATGATGCACTGGTAATATCTTTACTTGTACATAATACTAATGTAAAACGAGTTTTGATTGATCCAGGGAGTTCCGTAAATATTATACTACTAAGGGTATTACGTGAAATGCAAGCTGAAGACAAAATGATACCCAAGGCGCATACCTTGTCAGGCTTCGACAATTCAAGTGTGGTAACAAAAGGAGAGGTAATTCTAACAACTTTTGCTGCAGGTGTTGTTAAAGAAACTAAATTTCAGGTAGTTGATATGGAAATGGCCTACAATATGATCATGGGGAGGCCTTGGATCCATGATATGGATGTTGTTCCATTAACTCTACATCAAGTTATTAAATTGCCATCACCGTGGGGGATTTGTCAAATTCGAGGGGATCAGCAAACAGCCATGAGTATCAACGCTATAACAGATACGAGCATTGTAAACAAAGAAAAATAGCAATTACAGGAAACAGTTGAAGGTGTCAGCAATCAAACCTCAACTGAGCGAGAGAAAACAGATTTAGACTCGAGACCTTATACAATTCAAGAACCTAAGGAGAATGAAAATATCAAAACAACCATCGAAGAACTCGAGGCTGTGATATTATTTGAGCAGTGGCCTGAACGGAAAGTTTATGTTGGAGCTAATTTAAACTCAAACATGCGAGGTATGTTAATTGAATTTCTAAAATCTAACGTGGACTGTTTTGCTTGGTCCCATGCTGACATGACAGGGATACCACCGGATGTGATGACTCACAAATTAAACGAAGACCCATCCTTTACACCAATAAAGCAAAAGAAAAGAAAGCAAGGAGCTTTCAAAAATCAGGTGATTCAAGATGAGGTCCAAAAGCTATTAAAAATTGGGTCAATACGCGAGGTAAAGTATCCTAATTGGTTAGCAAACACAGTTGTTGTACCTAAGAAAAATGGTAAGTGGCGGGTTTGCGTGGATTATACAGATCTTAACAAAGCCTGCCCAAAAGATTCTTTCCCTTTACCGCATATAGATCAGTTAATTGATGCAACTGCAGGACATGAACTTTTGAGTTTTTTAGATGCATATTCGGGGTACAACCAAATTAAAATGGACCCCAGTGACGAAGAAAAAACTTCTTTCATCACAGACAGGGGACTTACTGTTATAGAGTAATGTCCTTTGGTCTCAAAAATGCTGGAGCAACCTATCAAAAGTTGGTCACCAAAATGTTCCAAGAACATTTAGGAAAAACCATGGAGGTATATATAGACGATATGCTCGTCAAAACCCAACATTCTCATGATCATATTTTTTATTTATCTGTTACATTTGAAATTTTACGAAAATTTAATATGTAACTCAATCCAGAAAAATGTGCATTTGGGGTTGCCTCAGGCAAATTTTTGGTCTTTCTCGTTTCTAACCGTGGTATTGAGGTAAATCCTTCTCAGATCAAAGCAATAGAGGAGATCCCTGATATCCTTACAAGTAAAAAATAAGTCCAAAGGCTAACGGGAAGAATTGCAGCCTTGGGGAGATTTATTCCCAAATCTTCAGAAAAATGCTTTAAATTTTTCTCCGCACGCAAAAAGCAAGATCATTTTGAATGGAACGAAGATTGCCACAAGCCCTTAGAAATTTTAAAACTTACTTGTCAAATCCATTATTATTGGCAAAACCAAAAGAAGGAGAAAAGCTACTCATCTATTTGGCCGTGTAAGAAGTTGTGGTAAGTGCTGTTTTAGTCCGTGAGGACCAAGGTAAACAATCTCCTATCTATTATGTAAGCAGGTCTTTATTAGATGCTGAAACACGTTATCCACAACTAGAAAAATTAGCATTAGCTTTGATCATGGCATCTAGAAAATTAAGACCTTATTTTCAATGTCATCCCATTGTTGTAGTTACTATTTTTCCATTACGAAACATTTTGCATAAACATGAATTGTTAGGGAGGTTAGCAAAATGGGCTATAGAATTAAGTGAATATGAAATCATTTATCAACCTAGAACTGCTATAAAATCTCAAGTACTAGCCGATTTCGTAGCTGATTTTAGCCAGGGGATGCATTTAGAAGCAGAAAAAGAATTATAAGTTTTTAATGGTGCAAACCTGGGGACTTGGATTTTATTCACTGATGGTTCATCTAATGTAAAAGAAGTAGGTCTGGGTATAGTTCTCATACCACCTACAGGTGAAACTATTAGGGAAGCTATAAAATGTCATTCTATAACTAACAATGAAGCAGAGTACGAGGCTGTAATTGCAGGTTTAGAATTGGCAAGAGAACTCGTCATAACACAAATTATAATCAAGAGTGATTCTCAACTTCAATCAAATGCTGGGGACTTATACAGCCAGGGAAACTCGAATGCAAGAATATCTCGAAAAGGTACGGGAACTAATAAAGTAATTCCAAACTTGGAAGGTAATGCAAATCCCAAGAGATGAGAATGTGGAGGCAGATGCTTTAGCTAATCTCGCATCTGCAGCTGACGTAGCAAATGACGCAAATGCTTCAGTCATACATTTATTTCATTCCATTCTCGAACCTGATAAGAATGAGGTAAATTTTAATCATTTAACATGGGATTGGAGAAACGAAATTATTGCTTTTTTACAGCACAGAACCGTGCCTAATGACAAAGGGAAGGCTCACGCGCTTCGCAAAAAAGTCGCTCGATATTGTTTATATCAAGGAAATCTTTATCAAAAGATGTTCGGTGGACCACTGGCAAGGTGTCTCGGACCCTCTCAAACAGAATATGTGATGAGGGAAGTGCACGAAGGACATTGTGGAAATCATGCAGGGGGAAGGTCACTGGTAAGAATATTGATTCGAGCAGGATATTATTGGCCTATGATGGAAGAAGAGGCAAACAGTTTCGTGTCCAAATGTGATAAATGTCAAAGATACGGCAATAATATGCACAGACCAGCTGAGTTACTACACCCTGTTATAGCCCTGTGGCCCTTTATGAAATGGGAAATGGATATCGTAGGTCCACTACCACAAGCAAAGGGTCAGGTAAAGTTTCTACTTGTACTCACAGATTATTTCACTAAATGGGTAGAAGCATGAGCATTTAAACAGGTACGAGAGAAGGAAGTTAAAGACTTCATATGGCGAAATATAATATGCCGCTTTGGAGCACCAAAGGAGATCGTGTGTGACAATGGACCACAATTCATAGGAGCTCAAATCACAGAATTTCTTCAAAGTTCGCAGATTAAAAGGATAACATCTACGCCATACCATCCAGTGGGTAATGGACAAGCGGAATCCACAAACAAAGTCATTATCAACAACTTGAAGAAGAGGTTACAGGATTCAAAAGGTAATTGGCCTGAGATATTATCTGGAGTACTATGGGCTTATCGTACAACGACAAAAACAAGCACTGGAGAAACACCATTTTCAATGGTTTATGGTGTGGAAGCCTTAATTCCAGTTGAAATAGGTGAACCGGGCACACGGTGCATTCAGGCAACGGAGGAATCTAATGATGAAGAGATGCGGGTCAACCTTGATTTGCTTGAAGGAAGAAGAGAAGCTGCATTGATAAGAATGGCAGCACAAAAGCAAGTAATTGAATGATATTACAATAGGAAAGCACGCCTCAGATTTTTCAAAATTGGGGACTTCGTGCTTAAAAAGGTGTTCCAATCTGCAAAGGCTGCTAATTCAGGAAAGCTAAGTCCAACGTGGGAAGGACCATACAGAGTTCGTGACATTGCGGGAAAAGGAGCATACGAGTTGGAGACAATGGACGACAAAGTTTTACCCTCACATTGGAATGCCGTCCATTTAAAGAGATATTACTTCTGAGAAAGTACCCAAGGTCAGGTATCGCCATGTTAAAAAATTTCTTTTGAATTATTAAAGATTTACTAACAATTTTAGATGCTAGGTAAAAACCCTAACTCGTGCCAAATGATGAGTCACGACCTACAAGGCAAAATGGAGTATTCTAAAATTCTCAGCCCAGGGTTACAATTAATCTAATGGAAATACACACGAGTTAGGCAGTCTTCATCTATAATCGCACCTCCGAGTCTCGTATATTTTTTTGTTTCAGGAAAAGGACCAAATTGAAAGAAATAAACAAGTTCTCGAGGCTTCATACTTCACCGCTCAAACACTTGGGGACTACATATTATACACAGATGTGTGTAGAAAAACAGATACGAATATCAAACAAAAGTCGGCCACAAAGAGACAAGTGTTGAGAAAAAGTTACGAAGTCTTCAGCATTCATCATCGTGTTCAACAAACACAAGACATTCATCATAATGTTTTTCCCATGATAACAACAGAGTCATCTCTCAAACTCATAAACGAAGTCACCTCTCAAACCCTTCCTAATATATAAAGATAGGGTCATGACTATGTACTGAAATAGGTTATGAAGAAAAACCTTGTTTATTTTATAATATGTAAAAATCACAACAGAGTCATCTCTCAAACTCATAAACGAAGTCACCTCTCAAACCCTTCCTAATATATAAAGATAGGGTCATGACTATGTACTGAAATAGGTTATGAAGAAAAACCTTGTTTATTTTATAATATGTAAAAATCTGTTACAAGAAAAACAGTTACGAGAAAGTTATAGATGTATTTTAATACATGTAATAGTCAAAAAACTTGTTAAAGTTCATGAATAAAAACTTGTCAAAGTTGTTTCATACAAAACATGTGTATTCCTATTTCTTTCATCGTATTATAACACCATTATGAAGTTGAGACGTCTTCTTCATTAAGTGTCGATAAAATAAAAGGGCCCTCTTTTATAAGCCTCATGTTGATAATCCATGAGAAGAATCATAAAGCATTTTCAAAGGATAAAAATGCTAAGCTATTCTATAAGTCCTAGATAAATAAGCAAGAATAGAATATACAAAAGTACCGATAAAACTTCTTAATATAAAAGACTAAGTACAAACTTAGTCAGCAAAATATTTGTTTTTTACAAATGCCCCATTATGATAACTGGGGACTTCATCAAAAGATCCCTTAAAGTTGTCAAGGGATAACACCACCAATTAATAAAAAAAAACAGTAAAGTTTGAAATACATTCAACTAGTCACTGAAGGGGTTGGAACATCAGAAGTTGCAATCTCATTTTCAGGGGCAGTCACAGGCACGATAACAACTTCTAAGGGAGCAGCAGTAGGAGCGGTTTCAACTGGGCCTGGAGTGTTAAAATCACCGAGGGAAGCAAGAGTCACGGGAGCTTCAACTTCCATGGACTGTGTCATAGAAGTTTCACCCTCGGGAGCCGGAATTGCAACTCCAATTGCCGCAGTAGCCACTTCATTTAAAAGCTCTTCTGCCCCAGGAGTTCCAAGTGCAGGAGAAGGAGTATCAACTGGTTGTTGGCTTTTTTCAATAGTGTCTAAGACTTTGGCTAATTCAGATTGCAACTCAAAGTTTTCTTGAGTAGCTTCCATCAAAGCATCACGGCGAGATTTTAGAAAAGCCCAACTTACCTCTATGTTGAAGTTCTCCTCAAGAAGTCCATACTCCCTTTCCCACATAGCAAGATCGTTCTTCAATATTTGGTGTTCAGCTAAGTGGGAGTCAAGGGAAGCTTCAAGGGAGGCATGAGAATTCTTCAAAGCACGTATCTCGTCAAAGGAGATCCTTAAGTCAGCCTGAGCTTGAGTCAAGCTTTGCACTAACTCCCCTGCATATTCTTCTTTCTTCTCCACAAGTGCCTTAAGCTCTGTGATTTCTTCACTGACCTTTGATAATTGGTCTAAAAATGAGCACTCCAAAAGCTCCTTATCTTTTTCAAATTGGCTTGAAGAAGCCTTGGCAATTGCTAGCTCAGAAGTCAAACCACGTTTTTGCTGCTTCAGGTCATTTCTACTTTCTTGCAACTCCTCTATGGTCCCCTGTGCATTCTCAAACTGCTCCTTCCAGTTTGCTGCCTCAAGCTGGGTTTCCTTGGCTATTCTCCTCGCCTCAGAGATAGCCTTCGCAGACTCTCGATCCTTCTTCTCTAGAGTGGAGATTCTTCCCATTAACTCAGTACCAATAAGATTAGCCTACAAGGGAAAGGCATCAAATGTGAGAATATAGAGAGATATAAAAAAACTTGTAAGTTAAAAGAGAAGTACCTTCAAGGTAGAATGAACTATGTCATTCATCAGAGTCAAGCAACTGTGGCTCTCCATCTTCTTCTTCTCAATATCTCCGATTAGAGGCTCGAGCCAAACATCAGCTCCACCAGTCTTTCTCAAAAGGCTATGATTGGCAGGAACTTCAAGAGTAACACTTCTCATAGCCATGCCTCTGCTGCTAGAACCCGCCTCTGTATGCTGAACAGAGGGAGGGGGAACAATGGAAGGAGGAGTAGCAGAAGAGGTAAAAACAATGGGAGCTGTGGGAGTCAAAGCAGGGACAGTAGGAGCAGATATGGGAACCAAAACAGGTAAGGAAACAAGAGTCGATAAAATAGGCAAAGAAATACTCGTGGTTGTCAAAGGAATAGAAGTAATAGAAGAAATGGGAATAGAATAAGATAGGGGAGTTTCATCAAGAACTGGTCCAAACTCTCCACTCTCAAAACCACTAACAAAGAGACGTCGAATTGATTCATTAGAGCCTCTTGGAGTGGTATCCTCATCAGAAAGGATTTGAACAGGCTCGGAGATAGAGGCTCGAGCAGGAGTATCTTCAACTTCATCTCCATCAATGACGCGTCTCCTGGCTCATGGCCTAGCTATCAAAGAGGTATTCTCTTCTTTCTCATTCTCAGAATTTTCTTCTACAACTTTTCTTTTTGGTAGCGTGGCCCGAGTCTTTTCCAAATTAAGTGAAGCGGTTGAAGACGCTCGAATGGCAATGGCTACCTCAGCTGTCATACTCCTGATACCAAATCCTGATAAAAAGAGGGATAAATAATTAAAATAAGAAAGAATTCAATATACGGCAAATCATAAGGAAATACATACCATGGGTCTTCACTTTCCAACCATTCAAAAGAGAAATTGATTTCCAAGTTCTCGCCTCCATAGGCGCAATCTTTAAAATTGAATCTACTCAACCACGGAAGTTAGGAACGTGTTCCACATCTCCCATGGTTGCTACAAAAAGACAAAAAGAGACTAGATTAGAAAAGAAATCAAAATTCTTAAAAAATAGATACGGTAAGAAAAAGAAAAACTTACGTGCAAAATTCCACTTCTCAGGGAAGGGAATGTTTGTTTCACCCAACAAATCCACCGTACGTATAGCAACGTAACGACAATACCACCCTCGATCCTTGTCATCTTCGGGGTTTACCAAAACCTTCTTGCTTCTTGCAGTTAAGGTAAAAACTCCATGGCGGAATAATTTGGGGTGGTATAGGTGAATAAGATGGGAAAAGGTAAAATTAACATTGGCTTTGGTAGACAAATACCTTAAGCAAGCCACAGCTCTCCAAATAAGAGGACCTACTTGTGCTAAGCAAATTTTGAAAAAGCGGCAAAATTCAAGTATAACTGGGTCAATGGCAGGATTAAATCCCAAAGTAAAGGGATAATATACACGAAAGAGAATCCAATTCTGAAAGAAGAAATTCTCTGGTTTGGGGAAGGAATCATCATACGAAGATTATCTCTCCAATTACAATCTTTCCTAACAGTGGGAATCACAAGTTCAGTTATTAAAGAAGGATAGGTGTCAGCTTTTCCTAAAATTTTAACTTGTTCTTGGAGAGATCTTCTATCATTCCCAAAAGATAAATCATTGGGTACGATTTCTTCAACTAAAGGTTCCTGAGTAGGTTCAGAAAGTTCTTTACCTTTAAAAGAGAGAGTCTTTGGGATAGAACTCCTAATACCAGAAGAAGAAGAAGCAGAACCAGATGAACCACCACGAGTGGATCCTAGGCTCAAGCTCCGAAGCCTACCTCCTCTGCCTCTCCTATGTCTTACATTGGGGAAGTGATCTAGAATTGGAACTTTTCTAGGGTTAGGGTTTGGAGATGACATTGTTGAAGAAGGATGAACTAAAGGGGAGAAAAAGCAAAAGTGAATAATAAATTGCTTGTTGAAGATCTATGAAGAAGAAGACAAAAGAAAGAGGGTTAAATATGTTTATAATGACAACCGTCAAACTTAGAAGTGTAATGATGGAAAGCCTATAATAAAGGCAACTATCACTTCGTGAATAGTGGGAATGAAGAAGCCTTGAAAAAAGGGCGCAGAATTGCAGAACCAATCATAAAGTGACACGTGTGTAGAGCATTAAATAAAAGGTGACACGTATGCAAAGCATTAATTAGAAGGGACAATTGAAGCGTCAGTACTTTCATAGTGTTAATTACGGCAAAAATTTCCTTTTTATGAAGATCCACTTCCCAGATATTTAATTGATAAATAAATGGAAAGTGGAGGGACTATCTGTATTGGAAAAAAACTGAATTTACATTGAAGGTGACGTGGCATGACACAAGGACTGGTCAAATGGTCAAAACATGATGATCAGTTAAGAGGCACGAGTGACAACAGATACGGGGAAAGGAAAGCTAAATAGGCACGAGAGGCAATTCGAATAATACAAGCTTCGTACCTATTTAGGTCATTTAAAGCCAAGAGATCAGAAGGCATTGAAGACATGGATATGATGACGAAAAGGAGTCCAAATTCAATATTAAATACCCAATACATTAGAGAATTGGTATTAAATAGGAATGATTGTGTAACGTCTTATTTAATGTCATTTATTGCTCATAATTATCTCATTAAGACTAAGGTATTAATCCTTTACTTAGAATCAACTATAAAAGGAGGAGGTCTCGTCATTTGTAAGGACAAAATATATCATCAACATTACATTGGAATACAAACTTATTTACTGCTTATTTGTCATCTCAAAAAGTCTATTATTTCTTTTTCGTCTCCTGATTATCAGTAGCCCGAATTTTTATTTGTCTTTAGCTTTGACCAAAGAATCATATTTTTGGTTAAATAGATATAAAATATTGTTGGAAGTTACTTATGATTACTGAAAACGCTACGTGTATGAATTTGGTCTGTCACCAAGAAAAATATAAATGTCGATATAGAAACGTATACCAACTAGGAGTTAAAATCTATAGGTTAAAGTCTTCAGTAAGTGGGGGCATCTATGTTATTATTATATATTTGTCTATTTACGACATTACGTTTAAATTGCACTAGGCAAAAGAGATGGTTACTTGCCCGCTATGATGATGATCCTTACATCATGTGAGTACCTTGATGTTGATATAGTACTCCTTGTTAAAGTATATATACTTGAGTGTTTATGTTTTGATGTTTATAAGTTGATACTAATTAAAATGGATTTACACTTGACTTTTTATTCAAAATATCAAAACTGTAACTTGATGTAACTAGTTACCATTTTAAATCAAATGTTTATTGCATTATTCATGATTTTATACAATTTTTGTCATGCTTATTGGGAAAAGGGTCTATGGTGCATACTAGACATATAAGTTTAAGTTGCGTGACCATCATATCAATTAGTGGGACTGCTGGAGCTCGGGACGAGCAGTTTAGTTAGGGCAGTTTCACTTTGGCAGTTGATTTTTGGTGAGACTCTATTTTGCTTTCACGGAGAGTTGATATATATTTTTTAGTCACTCAGGCATTGTGTCGAATGATTATTTTATTCCCTATCATAGGAGTTATGTACATAACATTTTTTATCGAGTTGCATTTATATGGTTACTCATATGGCATGCGTGAATGAAACGATATTATCTTTTGTATTCTCCTTTATATACGAAATATTGTTGATTTAGGTTATTTTTTGTCCAGGAGACGTTTGATATTCCGAGGAAGTATAACATGAAGCTCAATCCAAAGAAGTGTGCCTTTGGAGTTGGTTCCGATAAGTTCTTAAATTTTTTGGTCTCTCAAAGAGGAATCGAAGTAAACCCTGATAAAATCAAACCCATTGAGGATATTCCGGACCAGCTGACAAGCATGAAGGAAGTACAAAGTTTGGTCGGAAGATTGGCAGTTTTAAGCAGGTTCATCTTGAGGTCTTTAGAGAAGTGTCATCAGTTCTTTTCACTTTTGAAAAAGAAACGATTTTGTATGGACTCCGGAATGCCAACATGCACTAAAAGACCCAAAAAGGTACCTGTCTAGCCCTCCATTGTTGTCAAAATCAGAAGAATATGGGCAACTATTGATTTATCTGACGGTTTCGAAAGTAGCAGCGAGCGTTGTTTTGGTCTGGAAAGAAGAAGGTATGTAATTGTCTATTTATTATATTAGTAAAATATTATCGGAAGCGGAAATGCGATATCTGCACCTTGAAAAGTTGGTCTTAGCTCTCGTAGTTGCCTCTCAAAAGCTTAGGCCATATTTTCAATATCATTCAATAGCCGTTGCGACAATCTTTCCCTTGAGGAATGTCCTTCATAAACTTGAGTTGTCGGGTTGTTTGGCTAAATGGGCAGTCAAAGTTAATAAATTCTACATTGAATACAAGCCCAGGACTGCAATCAAACCACAAATTTTAGCCGACTTTGTGGCCGATTTTAGTCCGAGATTAATGCCTTTAGCTGCTAAAGAAGAAGTGTTGGTATCGAGAACAATATCGAGAGTTTGGTCCTTATTTATGGATGAGGCTTCCAACATAAAAGGGTCCGGTCTCGGATAGTATTAATCACTCATTCGGGGGAAACCTTAAGGCAGGCTATTTGTCACGTCCCAAACTACCCCCTAGACGTGATTGGCACCCAGCTAACACCACTTGTCGGGCGAACCATACTTTCTTACCTTAGCCATTAATTTGCAGTATTTGATTAATTAAATGAGTATCCAAATAATCTTATAACTATTACGAAAAATTAATATCTCAAAATATTAGATTAAAACTCTAGCCCAAATTCCACACTAGGCCATGTAGCATCTAAGAGAATTACAAAAGATCTCATATGAATAAATGATAAAGACTCTTTGGGCAGCCTCCACGAACAATGCGGCGGCTCACCTCAATAACTGAATCAGCTCTAGCAAACTCGTCGGCTACTAGCTCTGTCTTCACCAATAGTATCTGCATGGACATGCAGGTAAGGAATGAGTTATACGTAAATATAACCCAGTAAGATCATCGACCCGCCACTCTAAATACCTCTGGAATAAGTGTTAGAAAATACAAACACACAACACACAAATTATGTGCACATAAATTCTTTTATCATATAATTACTCTATAAGGTCCAAACAATTATTCAACAACAATACTATATATATCTCAATACAATCTACACTAAGGATTTGTCATTAACGGCAGTGTAGGAAATTAACCAAACACCCCAACGAGTCCACGACTGCATACACAATGCCCCAAATCTATCACGACGGCATATACAATGCCCCAAATATATAGCGGCGGCATACACAATGCCCGAAATCTATCACGGCAGCATACACAATGCCTCAAATATATAGCGGCGGCATACAAAATGCCCCAAATCTATCACGACATCATACACAATGCCCCAAATATATAGCGGCGGCATACACATTGCCCCAAATATATAGCGACGGCATACACCATCCCTCTGTCCTAACTGTGATCCCACATGTCTGATAAACACAATCAATAATAATAGGCTTCTTTACTTGGGTAAAATTATACCTTTTCAGTTATCGCATCACTTTGGTAATATTCAAACTTTCTCAACTCATGTAGTACAAGATACAATATCATAACAATTGTCAGAACTGAACACTAAATTTAATAACATTTGTGTTAATTCTTTTCAAGTATTTTAACTCTTTGAATTGTCCATCTCTCTCGTATACGATGCACGACAGTCTCCATACTATACGTTCTACCCTTATTTTAATAGCTAATCATGTCACTACTCTCTAAGTTTCATACTCGCCCTTTTACTATTTTGGTGCATTAAGCGCTATACTTAAGCCTTACTTTCTCTCACAGATCAGAATTCATTAAGAGACCCCAAGTAGAATATGTTGTACCTTTTACATCACATAGTGCCTCTATCAAGGTCATACTCAATGCACTTAAATTAGAATAGTCATGCCACAATTACACTTATAACATTACCATCACGATATCACTAGTAATATCATCACTTCAAATGATATTAAGCTTAGACCCCTATAAGCATCTTTCTCATAATGTTTAAGTTATTGTTACCTAACACTTCTTACTTTTGCGTCCAATTTTTTTTCTCCAAATCAAACTCATAACTTGGAGTTGTATCCACAACTTCGAATATTGAATATGTCACTCTCAGGAAGAAATGAAATCCTTAGACCACTTTACAATTCAAAAAGATTTCAACATTCAAAAATTTGACTAACTCTCAAACCTAAAAAAAGTATTTTAATTTTTTTTTTGGCGCACGTTCCTTCGAAAATAGAGTTATCCCAAAATTTAAAACAAGTAAAATATCAACTATCATCAATGTGCATAACATTTTTGTACTCAATACTACTCTCAATCACCCGTATATTGTAAGAAACTTTCAAATCAATTGTATCGTCCAGCAGAGGAGGATACATGCGGCTTAGCCATTTTCTAAAAGGATATTCTAAAAATAACCTCGATTCAGCTTAACGCACGAATAAGGAATGAAAGAAAGGAAAACATCCTAAATGTTTAGTAGCCTCAAGATCATAAGTATGGGCGCCTACATACCCATGAACAAGACTCTACTAGACACTGCTCCGTGACCCGGGACTTAAAGCCTAATCTCTGAAGATAATTTTGTCACGTCCCAAATACCCCCTAGATGTGACTGGCACCCAGCTAACACCGCCTACCGGGCGAACCATACTTTCTTACCTTAGCTATTAATTTACAACATTTGATTAATTAAATGAGTATCCAAATAATCTGATAACTATTACGAACAATTAATATCTCAAAATGTTAGATTAAAACTCTATCCCAAATCTCACACTAGGCCATGGAGCATCTAAGAGAATTACAAAAGATTTCATATGAATGAATGATAAAGACTCTTTGGGCAGCCTCTACGAACAATGCGGCAGCTCACCTCAATAACTGAATCAACTCTAGCAAACTCGTCGGCTACTAGCTCTATCTTCACCAATAGTATCTGCACGGACATGCAGATAAGGAGTGAGTTATACGTAAATATAAGCAGTAAGATCATCGACCCACCACTCTGAATACCTCTGGAACAAGTGTTATACAAACACACATCACACAAATAATATGCACATAAATTCTTTTATCATATAATTACTCTATAAGGTCCAAACAATTATTCAACAACAATACAATATATATCTCAATACAATGTACACTAAGGATTTGTCATTAACGGCAGTGTAGGAAATTAACCAAACACCCCAACGAGTCCACGGCAGCATACACAATGCCCCAAATCCTTTATCACACCGGCATATACAATGCTCCAAATATATAGCGGCGGCATACACAATGCCCCAAATCTATCACAGCAGCATACACAATGCCCCAAATATATAGAGGTGTCATACACAATGCCCCAAATCTATCACGGCAGCATACACAATGCCTCAAATATATAGCGGCGGCATACATAATACCCCAAATATATAGCCGCGGCATACACAATGCCCCAAATATATTGAGGCGACGAAGAAATAATTTCTAATGCTCCAACTCCATAGCACAAGGCTACGCCACATGACACTACACTACAAATCACATATTAAATAATTTTAGCATTTTATAAAATAATATATACTTGCGGCTGGTCAAAGACTACCGATTCTGTCAAGCGCACGCTTGTTCCAATACATGGACCAGACATAAAAAAAATATACTTTCAAAATGGATTTTAGAAAAGCAAGCACCCAAAGCTTAACGTCTCACTTACTTCGCTTCTGGGAAGTTTTCCAACCTTGCAACATCTAGAACACCAACCAAACGGCCTCCAATGGCCTCAATCTGATCACTTAGGTTCCTTCACAAGCTTCTCACGTAGAAGTTAGTCAACTTAAACAGCAACACTTTGTCTCTTTCAATTACTGTGCATCCTTGTTTCCAAGCCTCTTTGTATTATTTTATCTCCTCTATGCTCTCCGATTAGTTATGACTGATGGTGCCTCTTTAGAGTTAATGTTTTTCCCATAGTCAAATATAAGCCCTAATATATTTATCACCTCTTAAATCTCACATCAGGGATGGGCTTGGCCCACTTGCTTATTATTACACAAAATGTCAAGGTCGCGAAGTTTCAAATTCTTTATTTATAAGGTGTAATTAGCCCACTATTCACTTATTTAATATATTATCTTATATATTATAATATATTCTCTTATACTAGCTTAGGCCCAATAACTATATAAAAAATATTAATTCTTCAATCCCATAATTAATAAGTATATCCAAATATTTCATATTATTACACTATTAGAACTGTGCTATTAACTAACAATAAAGCCGAGTATGAGACTTTGGTTGCATGACTCAAACTAGCTCGGGGACTAGGTGTCACGACCCCGGTTCGCCCTCCGTGAACCATCGTGACGGCACCAAGTTTCTACGACTAGGTAAGCTTAAATTGCGGAAGATAAGCCAAATTTGCGGAAGAAAACAATTTAAAACAGAAATAGAGTGATGAAACAGCGTTTAAAAGTGTCACTTGGCATATATAATATTAACTCTTAAAACCAATACATTTTTCCAAAATCCGAAAACCCATGAATCACAAGCTACGAATATAATAAAAATGCTCTAACTCCGGAATGTCTACATCAACAGAATAAAATAGAAGAGCTATCATTACAAGATAGAATGGAAAGGGACTCCTCGGTCTGCGGACGTGGCAGATATACCTCGAAGTCTCTAGACCAGTCACCTCGCCTCAAGGGTGATAGGACTGAGTCAAAGTACCTGGATCTGCACATGAAAAACATGCACAGAAAGGGCATAAGTACACCACAACGGTATTCAGTAAGTTCCATGTCTAACCTCGGTCGGGTAGTGACGAGGAAGGTCAGGGCCCTACTGAGTTAAAATAAAAATATAAGGTATGACAGTTTAAGATAAGCAGTACAATTAAAAGCTAACAATAAGAATTTAATACAGGAAGACGAGGAATTCAATAACTAAAACAGAGGCAAAACAGTCACAAGGTAATGACCGGGGATCTCTCAGTACCCCGAGGATCTCTTAGTACCCTCAATATATGTATGGGATCTCTTAGTATCTCGAGGATCTCTCGGTATCCTCAATATATGCTAGGGATCTCTTGGTATCCTGAGGATCTCTTAGTATCCTCAATATACGTGCTAGGGATCTCACGGTATCCCACACCTCAGCTCAAATCATAAATACGTGCAGGGGATCTTCCAGGATGCTGTCCCGTAGTCCCAAAGTAAAACACGCAGCGACAACATAAGGAATACTCATTAAAGCTCAATTTCATACCAAGAAAACATGTAATTCTAACCTAATATGCCTCACATAATACAATTAAGACAGTTTAAGCAAGTAAGCAATTAAGTCAGTTAAACATGCTTTTCTAGGCTAATAACAGGCTTAAATTGCAAGTAGTATAAGACAGGAAAAAGGAACACAATAAAAATTTCTTAAAGAAAACCGGATTTGCAATAATTAGCTCAAGTACACACTCGTCACCTCACGTACCAGGCATTTCAATTATCAAATATACCAAATCCTAAGGGGAAGGTCCCCCACACAAGGTTAGGCAAGCCACTTACCTCAAACCAGCTCAAATCAATCCGAAACCACGCTCTTGCCACGAGTACTCAACTCCAAATGGCCCAAATCTATTCAATTCAATTTCATAATGTAAATAACACTTCAAGTAACTGATTCTACAAAGAAATTATAAGCTAATACGCGAAATTAGGTAAAATAACCAAAACGTCCCTCGGGCCCACGTCTCAGAATCAGGTAAAATTTACATTTCCAGAATCCTCACACTCTCACGAGTTCAGTCATACCAAAAGTACCTAAACCAGACCTTAAATGGTACTTCAAATCATCACTCAAAGGTCTCTAATTAGTCAATCCCTAACCCCCAAATTACCACTGATTTTCCTTAATTTTTCATGCTTATAATGATAAAAAGCACTCCAATAACGAGTTTAGGGACCAAAGACCTTACCCCAATGAGCTCCTCTGAAAGTCCCTCTGGAAAAATGCTCCACAAGCTTCTTCCTGTTTGTAAAGAGGTAAAAAATGGCTAAATTTCGTGAAGGCAAGTATTTATATATTTCTGCCCAGAGATTACCGCATCTGCGGTCAAGAGAGCGCACCTGCAGTCCCGCACCTACGGAAGAATGCATCGCAGGTGCGAAGAGTCACTTAACGGGCTGGGTCCGCATCTGCGGTCGCTTGGTGCATTTGCGAAAACCCAGCCGCACATGCGGATCCTGGAGCTCTGGACCAATCTCGCTTCTGCGGCCACATAGCCGCTTCTACGGCGCCGCACCTGCGGTCCCACACTCGTAGGTGCGGTTATGACAGAAAATCAGCAGCTGAAGCTGCAACTCCAAACTCCAAAATCCTTCCGTCAACCATCCGAAATCATCCCGAGGCCCCCGGGACCTCAACCAAAGGCACAAACAAGTCTAATACCACTGTCCAAACTTATACCAATCCTTAAAACACCTAAAACAACATCAAAACGACAAATCAACCATGGATTCAAGCCTAAAAATTCCAAAACTCTAAAATACGCTTTCGATCAAAAAGTCTATCAAACCTCGTCTGAATGACCTGAAATTTTGCACACACGTCACATTCAACACTACGGAGCTACTCTAACTTTCAGAATTCCATTCCGACTCTCTGATCAAAATCTCACTATCGAACCGGAAACTTCAAAATTTGAACTTTCGACATTTCAAGCGTAAATTAGCTACGGACCTCCAAAATACCATCCGATCATGCCTTTAAGCCCGAAATCACCCAACGGAGCTAACGGAACCATCAGAATTCCATTCCGAGGTCATCTTCACACTGTTCCGACTACGGTCAACTTTCCAACACTTAAGCCCTCATTTAGAGACTAAGTGTCCCAAAACTCTCCGAAACTCAAAACTGAACATCTTGGCAAATCAAAATAGTAGAAATAAATACAGGGAAAGCAGTTAATAGGGGATCGGGGCGTTAATTCTTAAGACAACCAGCCGGTTCATCACATCCTCCTACACTTACACATTCATTCATCCTCGAACAAGCATTGAGACATACCTGAAGTAGTGAAAAGATGAGGGTAACGGTTGCGCATATCTTGCTCGGTCTCCCAGGTCGCCTCCTCAACTGGCTGACCCCGCCACTGAACCTTCACGGATGCAATGTTCTTTCGCCTCAGCTTTCTAACCTGCCTGTCCAATACTGCCACTGGCTCCTCAACATAGGATAGATCCTTGTCCAACTAGACTGAACTGAAATCCAACACGTGCGACGGATCACCGTGGTACCTCTGGAGCATCAAAACATGAAATACCGGATGAACGCCTGCCAATCTGGGAGGTAAGACAAGCTCATAAGCAACCTCCCCAACACGCCTCAATATCTCAATAGGGCCAATAAACCTCTGACTCAACTTCCCCTTCTTCCCAAATCTCATGACGCCCTTCATAGGCGAAACCCAAAGCAGAACCCGCTCTCCAACCATATAGGAAATATCACGAACCTTCCGGTCTGTGTAGCTCTTCTTTCTGGACTGGGCTATACGGAATCTATCCTAAATCACCTTAACCTTATCCAAAGCATCCTTACCAAGTCTATGCCCAATAATCTGGCCTCACCCAGCTCAAACCAACCCACCAGGGATCTACACCGCCTACTATATAAAGTCTCATACGGTGCCATCTGAATGCTGGACTGATAGTTGTTGTTGTAGGCAAACTCTGCCAATGGAAAGAACTGATCCCAAGACCCTCCAAACTCAATCACACACGCACGGAGCATATCATCAAGAATCTGAATAGTGCGCTCAGATTATCCGTCCATCTGAGGGTGAAATGTTGTACTCAACTCCACCTGAGTAACCAACTCATACTGAACGACCCTCCAGAACCGTGATGTGAACTGAGTACCTCTATCTAAAATGATAGAAACTGGAATACCATATAGACGAACAACCTCCCGGATATAAATCTCCGCCAACCACTCCGAAAAATAAGTAGTAGACACAGGAATGAAGTGAGTGGACTTGGTCAGCCGATCCATAATCACCCAAATAACAGCAAACTTTCTCAAAGTCCATGGGAGCCCAACTACAAAGTCCATGGTGATCCGCTCCCACTTCCACTCCAAAATCTCTATCTGCTGAAGCAACCCACCCGGTCTCTGGTGCTCATACTTCAACTGCTGACAGTTGAGGCACCAAGCTACAAATCCAACTATATCTTTCTTCATCTACCTCCACCAGTAGTGCTACCTCAAATCCTAATACATCTTCGCGGCACCAGGATGAATGGAATACCGCGAACTATGGGCCTCCTCCAGAATCATCTCCCGAAGCCCATCAACATTGGGTACACAAATCCGACCCTGCATCCTTAATACTCCGTCATCACCAATAGTCACATTTCTGGCATCACCATGCTGAACTTTGTCCTTGAGGACAAGCAAATGAGGGTCATCATACTGACGCTCCCTAATATGATCAAATAAGGAAGACCAAGAAACCACGCAAGCTAGAACCCGACTATGCTCCGAAAGATTAAATCTCACAAACTGGCTAGCTAAGGACTGTACATCCATCGCCATAGGTCTCTCTGATGCTGGTAAATAAGTCAAACTCCCCAAACTCTCTTCCCGGCGACTCAAGGCATCGGCCACCACATTGGCCTTGCCCGGGTGATACAAAATAGTGATATCATAGTCCTTCAGCAACTCTAACCGCCTCCTCTAGCGCAAATTTAGATCTTTTTACTTGAACAGGTGTTGTATGCTCCTATGATCAGTATAAACCTCACAGGGAACCCCGTACAAATAATGACGCCAGATCTTCAGGGCGTGAACAATGGCAGCTAACTCAAAGTCGTGGACATGGTAAGTTTTCTCATGTACCTTCAACTATCTGGACGCGTAGGCAATCACCCTACTGTCCTGCATCAACACCGCTCTAAGGCCAATCCTCGAGGCATCACAATAGACCGTATAAGAACCCGAACCTGTATGCAGTATCAAAATTGGGGTTGTAGTCAAAGCTGTCTTGAGCTTCTAAAATCTCATCTCACACTCTTCCGTCCACTGGAACGGAGCACCCTTCTGGGTCAGTCTGGCCATAGGGGCTGCAATCGATGAAAACCCCTCAACAAAACAGCGGTAGTAACCCGCCAAGCCAAGGAAACTACGTATCTCTATAGCTGAGGATGGTCTGGGCCAACTCTGCACGGCCTCTCCTTTCTTCGGATCCACTTGAATACCCTCACTCGATACCACGTGGCCTAAGAATGCCACAGAATCCAACCAAAACTCACATTTCGAGAACTTAGCATATAACTTATTCTCTCTCAGAGTCTGAAGCATAGTCCTCATATGCTGCTCATGATCTTCCCGACTCCGGGAATACACCAGAATATCATCAATAAAGACAATGACGAACGAGTCAAGATACAGCCGAAACACAGCGTGCATCAAATGCATAAAGGTTGTTGGGGCATTGGTCAACCCAACTGACATAACAAGGAACTCGTAATGACCATACCGAGTCCTGAAGCAATCTTCGAGATATTTGGCTCCCGAATCTTCAACTGATGGTAACCTAAGCGCAAGTAAATCTTAGAAAACCCCTGTGCGCCCTGAAACTGGTCAAATAGATCATTAATACGAGGCAAAGGATAACGGTTCTTTACTGTAACCTTGTTCAACTGGCGATAATCAATACACATATGCATAGAACCATTTTTTTTCTTGACAAACAAGATAGGAGCACCCCAAGGTGATACACTGGGCCGAATAAAACCCTTATCGAGCAATTCATGTAACTAATCCTTCAACTCCTTCAACTTAGGAGGAGCCATACAGTATGGAGGAATAGAAATGGGCTGAGTGCCCGGCAACAGATCAATGACAAAATCAATATCTCTATCAGGCGGCATGCCCAGAAGATTAGCTAGAAACACATTGGGAAATTCCCGTACTATTGGGACTGAATCAACTAAAGAGGTATCAATACTGACATCTCTCACATAAGCTAAATACGCGTCACACCCCTTCTCAACCATACGCTAAGCTTTAAGGAAAGAAATAACTCTACTGGGACTATGATTTAAAGTATCCCTCCACTCAACACACGTTACACCTGGCATAGCCAGCGTTACGATTTTGGCGTGACAATAAAGAATAGCAAAATGGGGCGACAGCCAGTACATGCCCAAGATAATATCAAAATCTACCATGCTGAGCAACAATTAATCGGATCTGGTCTCAAAACCACTAAGAGCAACCAAACACGACCGATAAACGCGATCCACAACAAGAGAATCTCCAATAGGAGTAGAAACATTAATAAGGGAACTCAAAGACTCCCAAGGTACACCCAAATCTGGAGAAAAATCAGAAGACACGTAAGAGTAAGTGGTGCATGGATCGAATAGAACTGATGCATCTCTGTACAAACCAGTATAATACCTGTGATGACAGAATCGGAGGCAATAGCCTCGGTACGGGAAGGAAGGGCATAGTATTAGGCCTAGCCTCCCCCTCTAGGGCGACCTCTACCTCCCCGACCTCTTGAGACCTCTTGGCCTCCCTCTCCCCTCTCTCCCTAGCATGCATACCCTCAATCCTCCTAGCAATGCTCACCACCTACTGATAAGAAATATCCATCTCCAACTCATGAGCCATGCTAGACCTGAATAGTAGAAACCAAGGCGGTGCATGTCTATCCAAACTAGTGTAACGGACAGCATACTCTGAAATAGTCATAGCACCCTGGCGCAAGTGCTCAAACTCTACGCGCCATGCATCCCTAAGGCTCTGAGGAACATACTCTCTTAGGAATAGATCTGAAAACTGAGTCCAAGTTAGTGAAGCAGCCTCATCCAGACTATCTAACTCATAGGTGCGCCACCACTCATAGGCGGCTCCTCGAAGTTGGAAAGTAGTGAAGGAAACCCCGCTCGATCCTGATATACCCATGGTACGGAGAATACGGTAACACTCATCTAGAAATCCCATAGCATCATCCAATGCTAGACCAGTAAATACAGGAGGCTTGTACTTCTTGAACCTCTCAAGCCTCAGCTGCTCATTCTCGGAAACCGCTGCCCTATCCTCAGGTTGATCTCAAACTACAGGCTGTACAAGAATAATCTCAGGGATCTGCTCAACATGCACTCACTACTCAAGAGTGTGGGCGACTGGAGTCTATGCTCCTCCCCTGGCCTGAGATGTAGCTGCAGTAAGGGGAAACAACCCTGTCTGAGCCAAAGTGGTGTACCTGCTCATGAACTGTGCTAGAGTCTCCTGAAGTGCTGGAGTAGTAGTAGCAGTAGGCATATCAGGTGCCTGAACTCCAGCTGGAACTGCTGGTGGTACCTCGATGGCAGCTCACGCAGGTGCTCTGGCTACACCACGTGCACGTCCTCGGCCTCTACCCCAGCCCCGGCTTCTAACGGCTACAGTAGGGGCGCGGGTGCCTGATCATCTCAGGTAGCGCGTGTCCTCACCATTTGTGAGAGAATAGAAGACATAAGTTTAGAATTGTGATATCAAAATCATGCACGACAAGGAAATCAAATGAACTGCAATTTTCCTAACGGTTACATAGCCTCTCATAGATAAGTACAGATGTCTCCGTACCGATTAGCGAGACTCGAATAAACCGGCTTGTGATTCATGACTACTATGATCCTAGTGCTCTGATACCAACTTATCACGACCACGGTTCGTCCTCCGTGAACCATCGTGACGGAACCTAGTCTCTACGACTAGGTAAGCCTAAACTGAGAAAGATAAACCAAATTTGCGGAAGAAAACAATTTAAAATAGAAATAGAGTGATGAAATAGCGTTTAAAAGTGCCGCTCGGCATACACAATATTAACTCGCAAAACCAATACATTTTCCCAAAACCTAGAAACCCATGAATCACAAGCCACGGATATAATAAAAATGCTCTAACTCCGGAATGTCTACATCAACAGAAGAAAATAGAAGGGCTATCACTACAAGATAGAATGGAAAGGGGCTCCTCGATCTGCGGACGCGGCAGATATACCTCGAAGTCTCTGAGCAGTCGCCTCGCCTTAAGGGTGATAAGACTGAGTCAAAGTACCTGGATCAGCACTTGAAAAACATACGCAGAAAGGGCATGAGTACACCACAACAGTACTCAGTAAGTGCCAAGCCTACCCTCGATCGGGTAGTGACGAGGAAGGTAAGGTGTTACAATACATATCTACATGTGTTAGTTCATGCTATATATTAGTTAACATAAATCCAAGAAGGAATTATCTTTGAGATGATAAGAATTCAATCCTATTGGTCTTAAGTGATACAAGAGTGTATAAGGGTGATTAACAAGTATTAGAAGTTAAATGAATCAAGGATGTTGTAACTCGTATTTTCAGGTAAATCTAGCGGTGCTTAATACACTCAAGAGGTCATGTATTAAGGTATTTTAATCATATAATATCCGTATCATAAGTCTTGAAGTCAAACGAGTTATGAAACAAAAGTCGACAAAAGTTGTCGCAACTTAGGTTCATAATTTTACTTAAACATTAGGTCAAATGTTTCTAATCTTTTCTCATAATTTACAAGGAATTACGGGGTGATCTACCCACCAAATTAAATATCTATGAGTCTAGTTTCCAACGCATTAAACCGTTCATCGATACGATCTCGGAGTAGAGAGATATTCGCGTTTTCGCGAGACTGCGCCAAGCACCTCTCTATGGGGCCCACTAAGTCGGTTTAAGATATTTGGACCTATATAGGATGACTCCAACCCGTTTTAAGTCATTTCTTTTCACTATTTTCAGACCTTAGAACCCTAGGAACATCCTCTCAAGGTTCTCTCAAGATTCAAGACCCAAAAAAGGGCAAACAACACAAATCAAGTGTCGGGAATTCCGTGGCGCTAGTAAGTCTCTTGTTCTTCTTGTTGTTGCTCATTTTTGTGTCGTTCCAGCTCGTGTGGGAGGTTGTTTTAAAGGGTTTATGTTCTGTAAATACTCCCTCATGTTCTTAATATCAATCCTAGGTGATTTCAAGCCTTCTAAAGTGATTCTAGTGCCGAAAAACACTAATTGATCGCTAGTTTCGCTTTTTTGTTGTTGTGGCAGCATTGGAGGGATATTTCATGGAAATTTAAGGTCAAATTGGAGTTTTTCTTTCTGTATAAAGGTAAGGAACCTCTTACTCTATATGTATTTAAGATTATCCAAGTTGCGGCTAAGCCATTGAAGCTAGAACTTGTGAAATATATATCGAAAGGCTTGGTAGTAATGTTATTGTTTTGTGGACTGTTTTGCGTTGCTGTTGGGCTACATATTTTACTACTGTTTTGTGGAGTTTTGGAGGAGGAAGGGTGTGGAGAAACACCATATATATGTAGGGTTGTGGTATGATAGTTATTCGTAACATTTCCGGGTCGTTTGACACGACTACGGTGGTCGTCGTATGTATGGAGTGATTAGGCTGTGCGTGGACTATTTTGGGAGGCTCAATATGTTTATTATTGATGTTGTTTGGGCTGTTTGGTGACTGTTTTGAATGGTGTGAAGTCATATATATAGGGGAGGTGTTGTCCGTTTCATCGTAAAATAGGTTGTGGTCGATACATAATAGTTATGACGCTTAAATGATAACGATAGTATCGTTTCTCTTATTGTAGACTAAGGAGTTTTGACAATTGCATAGCTTGAGATTGGGGCAGTATATACAAGGTATGTGAGGCTATCCCTTTCCTTCTTTTGCACGACTCCGATTGTACATAATGTAATGAACGAGCTTCCAAGATACTCTACTCTTAGAAGCTAGCAGTACTTACATTGTTTTCCCTCTTATGGAACGATTGATGTTAATGTTGCTTCTCTTATTCTTATGTTATCAATGTTGTTGGTACTTCCTGATTCTTATAAGGTTCATAGTGAAGAGTTAGTCCTAATAACGTGTACAGAGGATACCGACCTTACGTCACTCCGAAAGGTTTAGAATGTGATTCCATGAGTCGAGCATGCATTATATATATGTATCTATTTTACTCTACCGAGCCACGCTATAGTTGGCCGGGTACGGCACCTATTGTGCAACCACTGATCAGTTGGGTTTTACCGAGCTCCACGTGGCCGGGTACGATTCTACCGAGCCTATTATGGCCGGGTACGATATGATGATGATGATGCCCACAGAGGCGAATGCTTTAAAGGTTTATGTATTTATACATATGTATCATGCATTTCATGTAAGTAGCCCTCAGAGGTACTAAGATGTTACAGGTTGTATATTCTCTATCCTTGCTTACATTACTGATCGTATTTATGGTTCCTTGCCTTACATACTCAGTACTTTATTCGTACTGACGTCCTTTTATTTGTGGACGCTGCATGTCGTGCTGCAGGTCCTGATAGACAGGCAGGTGCAGCTCCCCCACCACAGTAGACTGTCCAGTTCAGCGGTGATTGGCGAGATCCCTTCTCCGGACTTGCCTTGGTCTTGGTATGCAATTTTTGTTATAGACATTATGGGTATGTCGGGGCCCTGTTCCGGCTATGTTGCAGAACTTATGTTCATTTAGAGGCTCATAGACAAGTGTCGACTCATGTATAGTTTGGTATGCCTTGTCGGCTGGTTTTTGTTATATAGTCTTTCACGGTAGCGTGATAGCTCATACCTTATATGTAGTTTCTTGATTGTCTGGTCATCCCCTGTTATGTATGTTCATGTCGTCATATTTTATTGCTGGTTGTCCATGATCCAGGTCTACCATTTATATTGATCTCGTCAGCCCTAAAAGATAATAATGAAGGTTAGATGAAATGTACGTTGGTGCTCGGCAAGTATGGTCGGGTGCTAGTCATGGCCCTCCAGTTTGGGTCGTGACAAACTTGGTATCAGAGCAAGTCTGTCCTAGGGATTGTCTATGAGCCATGTCTAGTAGAGTCTTGATTATGGATGTGTAGCGCGCCACATTTATAATCAGGAGGCTACATGACATCTAGGGTTGTTACCTTCTTCCTGAATCTAGATCGTGCGTAGAGTTGAGTCGTAAGTGTTTGTCTCTAATATTCACCTTGTTTTTTTTCAGTGATGCCTTCGACTAGGAAGCAAACGATTAGTAGACGGCTTGATACAGCTGCGGGAGAGGGTACTAGTCAGGTGCCCCAAGCCAGGGCAGGCCAAAGTGAGGCTTAGAGTGAGATGCCGTCTCATACCTCATCTACCCCGTCTCCTCTAGAGGATATTAGGAGGCACCCAGCACCTCCAGTTCCTCTGTCTGGCACTACAGACCAGGATATGCGGAGTGCTTTGCAGTTATTGACTAGCTTGGTAGCTGCTCAGGCTCAGAGGCAGAATACAGGTGCTGCTGAGAAACCAGTTAGTACAAGAGTTCGTGATTTTATTAATTTAGACCCTCCAGTGTTTACCGGATCAGACCCCAAGGAGGACCCACAGACTTTTATTGACCAGGTTCATCGTACACTTCGGGTTATGCATGTTAGTGATACAGAGGCAGTAGAGTTGGCTTCTTATCGGCTACGGGATTTAGCGGTTCTCTGGTATGATAGTTGGGAGAGATCCAGGGGTCCGAACCCTCCTCCAGCTGTGTGGAAGGAATTTTCTGAGGCCTTTCTTCGTCACTACTTGCCAGTTGAGATACGACGAGCTAGAGCTGATAAGTTCTTGAACCTTAGACAAGGTAATATGAGTGTGCGAGAGTACAGTATGCAGTTTGATTCTTTGGCAAGGTATGCTCCCCATATGGTGGCCGAGATGAGTGATAGGGTGCATATGTTCGTGAATGGGTTGGGACCACATCTGATAAATGAGTGTACGACAGCCTCCTTGGTGGAGGGCATGGATATTTCCCGTATTCAAGCTTATGCCCAGACCCTAGAGGATCGTAAGCGCCAGCAGAGGGCAGTTAGGGAGCAGGATAGGGGCCAGCATAAGAGGGCGAGATTTGCAGGGTATTCTGATGACTTCAGAGGCCGCATCAGGCCACAGTTTTCGAGGAGTTCGGCGCCACCTGTAGCTAGTGCTCCTCCACAGTTTCAGAGGCCTCGATATGATCGATCCTATTCTGGTCCAGGTCAGAGTTCGCGGGCATCTGGCTCGCAACATCACAGGGATACTAGTCAGATGAGACCCCCAACACCACATTGTGATCAGTGCGGCAAGGCCCACTTTGGACTGTGTCGTCGAGGTTCTGATGCATGCTATTCGTGCGGGCAGCCTGGCCATATGATGCGGGATTGTCCTAATAGAGGAGGTGATGGTATGGCTCAGCCGACTGGATCTGTGTCTGGTTCTTCCTCATCAGTTCGACCTCCAGCACGGGGTTTTCAGCAGTCGACAGGTCGTGGTAGGGGTAGAGGTGCAGTGCCGAGTTCGAGTGGTGCTCAAAATCGAACCTATGCTCTAGTAGGTCGACAGGATCTCGAGTCGTCTCCAGATGTTGTTACAGGTATTATATCTGTGTTTTCTTATGATGTATATGCGTTGATTGATCCGGGATCTACATTATCATATGTTACACCCTTTGTGGCTAATAAGTTTGGCATTGAACCTGAATTGATAAGTAAACCCCTCGCGGTATCTACTCCGATAGGAGATTCTGTGATTGCTAGAAGGGTATATAGAGGTTGCACTGTGATGATTTGTAGTCGTCAAACCTCGGCAAATTTATTTGAGTTAGAAATGGTTGATTTTGATGTGATAATGGGAATGGACTGGTTGGCCTCATGCTATGCAAATGTTGACTGTCGTACGAAGATGGTTAGGTTCCAATTTCCGGGTGAACCCGTCATTGAATGGAAAGGGAACATTGCTACACCGAAAGGTAGGTTTATTTCCTATCTTAAGGCAAGGAAAATGATCTCAAAAGGTTACATTTATCATCTCGTTCGCGTTAGGGATGCGGAGGCGAAACCGCCTACTTTACAATCAATCCCTGTGGTCAACGAATTCCCAGATGTTTTCCCAGATGAACTCCCAGGCCTTCCTCCTGAAAGGGAGATTGAGTTTAGCATTGATGTGTTGCCTGACACTCAACCGATCTCTATTCCTCCATACAGAATGGCCCCGGCAGAGTTGCGAGAGTTGAAGGTGCAGTTGAAGGACTTGCTGGATAAGGGCTTTATTAGGCCTAGCACTTCACCTTGGGGTGCACCAGTCCTATTCGTGCGGAAGAAAGACGGGTCGTTACGGATGTGTATCGACTATCGACAGTTGAATAAGTCTACTATAAAGAACAAGTATCCACTTCCAAGAATTGATGACCTGTTTGACCAACTCCAGGGTGCCAAGTATTTCTCCAAGATTGATTTACGTTCAGGGTATCATCAGGTGAGGGTTAAGGAGAAGGATATTCCAAAGACGGCCTTCCGGACAAGATATGGGCACTTTGAGTTCTTGGTGATGTCGTTCGGGCTAACAAATGCCCCAACAGCTTTTATGGATCTCATGAATACTATATTTAGGCCCTATCTTGATGTGTTCGTGATTGTATTCATTGATGACATTCTAGTATATTCTCGTTTGGAGGCGGAACATGCGGGCCACTTGCGGATAGTATTACAGACGATTCAGGATCGTAAGTTATATGCTAAGCTCTCCAAATGTGAATTTTGGCTGAACTCAGTAGCGTTCCTTGGCCATGTGATATCTGACGAGGGTATTAGTGTCGACACTCAGAAGATCGATGCAGTAAAGAATTGGCCGAGACCTACAACACCATCAGAAGTCCGCAGCTTCCTAGGGCTAGCAGGATATTATAGGCGGTTTGTGGAAGGGTTTTCCTCTATATCATCACCATTGACTAAGTTAACACAGAAAGCTACCAAGTTCCAGTGGTCTGACACTTGTGAACGTAGTTTTCAGGAGCTGAAGAATCGATTGACATCCGCACCAGTGCTCACTCTTCCTGAAGGAACAGAAGGTTATGTGGTATATTGTGATGCCTCAGGTATAGGTTTGGGGTGCGTATTGATGCAGCGTGGGAAGGTGATTGCTTATGCATCAAGACAATTGAAGAAGCATGAAAAGAATTATCCAACCCATGATTTGGAATTGGCTGCAGTAATATATGCTTTGAAGATATGGCGGCACTACTTATACGGCGTCCATGTTGACATCTACACAGATCACAAGAGTTTACAATACATCTTCAAGCAGAAAGAGTTGAATTTGAGGCAGCGTAGGTGGCTTGAATTATTGAAAGACTACGACGTCGAGATATTGTATCATCCCGGTAAAGCCAATGTTGTGGCAGATGCTCTCAGCCGTAAATCAATGGGAAGCTTAGTACATATTGAGGCAGGTAGATGGGGGTTGATTAAAGAGCTTCATCAGCTAGCCAATATGAGAATCAGATTGTTAGACTCTGATGACGGAGGTGTTACTGTACAGAATACATCAGAATCATCTTTGGTAGCCGAGGTAAAAGCACGACAATATGAAGATCCTATCTTAGTACGATTAAGAGAGAGCATTCAGCAGTGTAAAAGTATGGCTTTTGAGATCGGAAGAGATGGGGCACTGAGATACCAGGGCCGATTATGTGTGCCTAATGTGGCAGGGTTGCGAGAGAAGATTATGAATGAGATTCATCAATCCCGATATTCCATCCATCCCGGCTCGACAAAGATGTATCATGATGTCAAGGAGCAGTATTGGTGGGATAACATGAAGAAGTCTATTGCAGAATTTGTAGCCCAGTGTCCCAATTGTCAACAAGTAAAGATAGAACATCAGAAACCCGGTGGATTGCTTCAGAATATAGAGATTCCGACCTGGAAATGGGAGGTGATTAATATGGACTTCATTATTGGATTACCTCGCTCTTATCATAAGTTTGACTCCATCTGGGTGATAATTGATCGACTTACAAAATGTGCCCATTTTCTGCCAGTTAAGACAACTTACACGGCTGAAGATTATGCGAAGTTGTATATCAAGGAGATTGTTAGGCTTCATGGTGTGCCGGTATCTATTATATCAGACCGAGGAGCTCAATTTACAGCTAACTTTTGGAGGTCTTTTCAGAAGGGTTTAGGCACACAAGTGAATCTCAGCACTGCATTTCATCCGCAGACTGACGGACAGGCTGAACGTACCATTCAGACACTGGAAGATATGCTACGAGCATGTGTTCTAGATTTTAAGGGAAATTGGGATGACCATCTTCCACTCATAGAATTCGCCTACAATAATAGCTACCATTCCAGTATTAAAATGGCCCCATACGAGGCACTATACGGGAGAAGATGTAGATCACCAGTTGGATGGTTCGAAGTCGGTGAAACAGAATTATATGGGCCAGATTTGATTCACCAAGCTATTGAGAAGGTGAAAGTGATACAGGAGCGATTGAGGACGGCACAAAGCAGGCAAAAATCTTATTCTGATGTCCGACGTCGTGATCTAGAGTTTGAGGTTGGTGATTGGGTTTTCCTGAGGATCTCACCAATGAAGGGTATTATGCGTTTTGGGAAGAAAGGTAAGCTGAGTCCAAGGTATATCGGGCCGTATAAAATTCTTCGACGAATTGGACAGGTTGCTTATGAGTTAGAATTGCCATCCGAATTGGAATTTGTCCACCCGGTATTCCATGTATCTATGTTGAGGAAATGTATTGGAGACCCTTCTCGAGTCGTCCCTATCAAAGATGTACAAGTTACAGAGGACCTATCATATGAAGAAGTGCCAGTGGCGATATTAGATCGACAAGTCCGCAAGCTGAGAACAAAAGATGTAGCTTCCGTCAAAGTATTGTGGAGGAACAAAAATATGGAAGAAATGACATGGGAAGCAGAAGAGGAGATGAAGTCTAAATACCCTTACCTATTCCAGAATGAAGATAACAAGGATGCTGGTGGAAGACAGGATACATTGGAAGGTGAAACGGCTCTATGAGGTAAGCAATAATTTGAGAATACTCCTCCTTAATACAAAATGGTGATATGTAGATAATGTAAATATGCATAATGCTTTGTGTAGCCTTGTGAAGCCATATGTTGGGCTTAATTGCTTGCAAGTTTTGCTAGTGACCATTTTATAGGGGAAAATTGATCGGAAATTTCCATTGGAATCCACGATGATTTAAACTCCCCATGAACCCTTACATTCGAGGACGAATGTTCCTAAGGGGGGGAGGGTGTTACAACCCATATCCACATGTGTTAGTTCATGCCATATATTAGTTAACATAAATCCAAGAAGGAATTATCTTTGAGATGATAAGAAGTCAATCATATTGGTCTTAAGTGATACAAGAGTGTATAAGGGTGATTAACAAGTATTAGAAGTTAAATGAATCAAGGATGTTGTAACTCGTATTTTCAGGTAAATCTAGCGGTGCTTAATACACTCAAGAGGTCATGTATTAAGGTATTTTAATCATATAATATCCGTATCATAAGTCTTGAAGTCAAACGAGTTATGAAACAAAAGTCGACAAAAGTTGTCTCAACTTAGGTTCATAATTTTACTTAAACATTAGGTCAAATGTTTCTAATCTTTTCTCCTAATTTACAAGGAATTATGGGGTGATCTACCAATAAAATTAAATATCTATGAGTCTAGTTTCTAACTCATTAAGCTGTTCATCGATACGATCTCGGAGTAGAGAGATATTCGCATTTTCGCGAGACTGCGCCAAGCACCTCTCTATGGGGCCCACTAAGGCGGTTTAAGATATTTGGACCTATATAGGATGTCTCCAACCCGTTTTAAGTCATTTCTTCTCACTATTTTCAGACCTTAGAACCCTAGGAACATCCTCTAAAGGTTCTCTCAAGATTCAAGACCTAAAAAATGGCAAACAACACAAATCAAGTGTCGGGAATTCCGTGGCGCTAGTAAGTCTCTTGTTCTTCTTGTTGTTGCTCATTTTTGTGTCGTTCCAGCTCGTGTGGGGGGTTTTTTTAAAGGGTTTATGTTCTGTATACTCCCTCATGTTCTTAATATCAATCCTAGGTGATTTCAAGCCTTCTAAAGTGATTCTAGTGCTGAAAAACTCTAATTGATCGCTAGTTTCGCTTTTTTACTGTTGTGGCAGCATTGGAGGGATATTTCATGGAAATTTAGGATCAAATTGGAGTTTTTCTTTCTGTATAAAGGTAAGGAACCTCTTACTCTATATGTATTTAAGATTATCCAAGTTGTGGCTAAGCCATGTAAGCTAGAACTTGTGAAATATATATCGAAAGGCTTGGTAGTAATGTTATTGTTTTGTGGACTGTTTTGCATTGCTGTTGGGCTGTGTATTTTACTACTATTTTGTGCAGTTTTGGAGGAGGAAGGGTGTGGAGAAACACCATATATATGTAGGGTTGTGGTATGATAGTTATTCGTAACATTTCCGGGTCGTTTGACACGACTACGGTGGTCGTCGTATGTATGGAGTGATTAGGCTGTGCGTGGACTATTTTGGGAGGCTCAATATGTTTATTATTGATGTTGTTTGGGCTGTTTGGTGATTGTTTTGAATGGTGTGAAGTCATATATATAGGGGAGGTGCTGTCCGTTTCATCGTAAAATAGGTTGTGGTCGATACATAATAGTTATGACGCTTAAATGATAACGATAGTATCGTTTCTCTTATTGTAGACTAAGGAGTTTTGACAATTGCATAGCTTGAGATTGGGGCAGTATATACAAGGTATGTGAGGCTATCCCTTTCCTTCTTTTTCACGACTCCGATTGTACATAATGTAATGAACGAGCTTCCAAGATACTCTACTCTTAGAAGCTAGCAGTACTTACATTGTTTTCCCTCTTATGGAACGATTGATGTTAATGTTGCTTCTCTTATTCTTATGTTATCAATGTTGTTGGTACTTCCTGATTCTTATAAGGTTCATAGTGAAGAGTTAGTCCTAATAACGTGTACAGAGGATACCGACCTTACGTCACTCCGAAAGGTTTAGAATGTGATTCCATGAGTCGAGCATGCATTATATATATGTATCTATTTTACTCTACCGAGCCACGCTATAGTTGGCCGGGTACGGCACCTATTGTGCAACCACTGATCAGTTGGGTTTTACCGAGCTCCACGTGGCCGGGTACGATTCTACCGAGCCTATTATGGCCGGGTACGATATGATGATGATGATGCCCACAGAGGCGAATGCTTTAAAGGTTTATGTATTTATACATATGTATCATGCATTTCATGTAAGTAGCCCTCAGAGGTACTAAGATGTTACAGGTTGTATATTCTCTATCCTTGCTTACATTACTGATCGTATTTATGGTTCCTTGCCTTACATACTCAGTACTTTATTCGTACTGACGTCCTTTTATTTGTGGATGCTGCATGTCGTGCTGCAGGTCCTGATAGACAGGTAGGTGTAACTTCCCCACCACAGTAGATTGTCCAATTCAGCAGTGATTGGCAAGATCCCTTCTCCGGACTTGCCTTGGTCTTGGTATGCATTTTTGTTATAGACATTATGGGTATGTCGGGGCCCTGTTCCGGCTATGTTGCAGCACTTATGTTCATTTAGAGGCTCATAGACAAGTGTCGACTCATGTATAGTTTGGTATGCCTTGTCGGCTGGTTTTTGTTATATAGTCTTTCATGGTAGCGTGGTAGCTCATACCTTATATGTAGTTTCTTGATTGTCTGGTCATCCCCTGCTATGTATGTTCATGCCGTCATATTTTATTGTTGGTTGTCCATGATCCAGGTCTACCATTTAATATTGATCTCGTCAGCCCTAAAAGATAATAATGAAGGTTAGATGAAATGTACGTTGGTGCTCGGCAAGTATGGTCGGGTGCTAGTCATGGCCCTCCAGTTTGGGTCGTGACATCAGGGCCCTACTGAGTTAAAATAAAAATATAAGGTATGACAGTATTGGATAAGCAGTACAGCTGAAAGTTAACAATAAGAATTTAATACAGGAAGACGAGGAATTTAATAACTAAAACAGAGGCAAAATAAGTCACAAGGAAATGACCACGGATCTCTCAGTATCCCAAGGATCTCTTAGTACCCTCGATATATACCAGGGATCTCTTGGTATCCCGAGGATCTCTCGGTATCCTCAATATATGTTAGGGATCTCTTAGTATCCCGAGGATCTCTCGGTATCCTCAATATATGCTAGGGATCTCTTGGTATCCCTAATATATGTACTAGGGATCTCTCAGTATCCCGCACATCAGCTCAAATCATAAATACATGCAGGGGATCTCCCGGGATGTCGTCTCGTAGTCCCAAAGTAAAACACGCAGCAACAACATAAGGAATACTCATTAAAGCTCAATTTCGTACCAAGCAAAATGTAGTTCTAACATAATATGCTTCACATAATATAATTAAGACAGTTTAAGCAAGTAAGCAATTAAGTCAGCTAAACATGTTTTTCTATGCTAACAACAGGCTTAAATTGCAAGTAGTATAAGACAGGAAAAAGGAACACAATTAAAATTTCTTAAAGAAAATCGGATTTCCAACAATTAGCTCAAGTATGCACTCGTCACCTCACGTACCAGGCATTTCAATTATCAAATATACCAAATCCTAATGGGAAGGTCCCCCACACAAGGTTAGGCAAGCCACTTACCTCGAACCAGCTCAAATCAATCTGAAACCACGCTCTTGCCACGAGTACTCGACTCTAAATGGCCCAAATCTATTCAATTCAATTTTATAATGTAAATAACACTTCAAGTAACTGATTCTACAAAGAAATTCTAAGCTAATATGCGAAATTAGGTAAAATGACCAAAACACCCCTCGGGCCCATGTCTCGGAATCGGGTAAAATTTACATTTCCAAAATTCTCACACTCTCACGAGTTCAGTCATACCAAAAGTACCAAAATCGGACCTCAAATGGTCCCTCAAATCATCACTCAAAGATCTCTAATTAGTCAAGCCCTAACCCCCAAATTACCACAGATTTTCCTTAAATTTTCATGCTTATAATGATAAAAATCACTCCAATAATAAGTTTAGGTACCAGACCTTACCCCAATGAGCTCCTCTAAAAATCCCTCTTGAAAAATGCTCCTCAAGCTTCTTCCCGTTTGAAAAGAGTTGAAAAATGGCTAAATTTCGCGAAGGCAAGTATTTATATGTTTCTACCCAGCGATTACCACATCTGCGGTCAAGGGAGCGCACATGCGGTCCCGCACCTATGGAAGAATGCATCTCAGGTGCGAAAAGTCACTTAACGGGTTGGGTCCGCATCTGCGGTCGATTGGCCGCATCTGCAGCACCGCATTTGCGAAAAACCAGTCGCACCTATGAATCCTGGAGCTCTGGGACAATCTCGCTTCTGCAGCCACATAGCCGCTTCTATGGCGCCGCACATGCGGTCCCACACTCGCAGGTGCGGTTATGACAGAAAACCAGCAGCTGAAGCTGCAACTCCAAACTCCAAAATCCTTCTGTCACCCATCTGAAATCATCCCGAGGCCCCCGGGACCTCAACCAAAGGCACCAACAAGTCTAATAGCACTTTCCAAACTTATACTAATCCTTAAAACACCTAAAACAGCATCAAAACGACGAATCAACCACGAATTCAAGCCTAAAAAATCCAAAACTTTAAAAATACGCTTTCGATCAAAAAGTCTATCAAACCTCGTCCGAATAAACTGAAATTTTGCACACATGTCACATTCAATACTATAGAGCTACTCCAACTTTCGGAATTCCATTCCAACCCTCGGATCAGAATCTCACTATCGAACCGGAAACTTCAAAATTTGACATTTCGGCATTTCAAGCCTAAATTAGCTACGGACCACCAAAACACCATCTGATCACGCCTCTAAGCCCAAAATCACCCAACGGAGCTAATAGAACCATCAGAATTCTATTTTGAGGTCGTCTTCACAATATTCCGACTACGGTCAACTTTTCAACACTTAAGCTCTCATTTAGAGACTAAGTGTCCCAAAACACTCCGAAACTCAAAACCGAACATCCCGGCAAATCAAAATAGCAGAAATAAATACGGGAAAAGCAGTTAATAGGAGATCAGGGCATTAATTCTTAAGACGTCCGGTCGGGTCGTCACATCAGGTCCCGATGTCATTGAAATAAAATGTGACTCTCAACTGGTGGTGAACCAAGTATACAGAATTTTCGACACCAAGGAGGAGCATATGCAAAAATACTTGAACAAGGTCCAAGTATTACTTTCCCGGTTCAAAGAGTGGTTGATGATTCACATTCTGAGAGAGGAAAATGTGGAGGCAGACGCATTAGCCAATTTGGGTTCGTCTACTGAAATAAAAGGATCTGATTCCGGTGCGGTAGTTTAATTACGACATTCAATGTTGGATGTGGATGGCTACTATGAATTTAACTCAACAACCTTAATCTGGGAGTGGAGGAGCATGGAAAATTTCCTGAAGACTCAAAAGCATCCCGGGCGCTACGGACCTAGATGGCTTGTTATTGTCTTGTTGGTGGAAAATTGTATAGGAGATCATTCTGAGGACCATTGGCTCGGAGTTTAGGGACATAGAAAGCTTATTATGTGATGAAGGAAGCTCATGAAGGAGTATGCGGGAACCATTCCGGTGCAAACTCGTTAGTTCTGAAGTTAGTTAGTGTTGGTGACTATTGGCCCTAGACGGAGCAAGACGCAAAGACATTTGTATGAAAATGTGATAATGTCAACACTATGCACAATTAGTACATCAATGGGGGGAACTTTTGCATTCAGTGGTAAATGGAGGATGGACATAGTTGGTCCCTTACTACAAGGACCCGATAAGGTAAAATTTTTTTTTGGTTTTAACTGATTATTTTACTAAACGGGTTGAAGCAGATGCTTACCAAAATATTGGAGAACGAGAAGTGATCTATTTTATATGGGACCACGTTGTCTGTCGATTTGGAATACCAAAATAAATAGCTTGTAACAACGGGCCACAATTCATAGATTCCAAAGTCACAAAGTTTTTGGAAGGATTGAAGATCAAATGAATTACATCTTCACCATACTACCAGAGTGCTAATGGACATGCGAAGTCAATCAACAAGGTAATTATTCAAAACAACAAAAAGAAGATAAAAGATGCTAAAGGCAAGTGGCCAGATGAGCTACCGGGTGTGTTGTAAGCATATCGGATCGCACCGAAGTCTAGCACGGGTGAAACACCCTTTTCACTTATATACAGTTCAGAAACTTTAATACCGGTGGAAGTGAGGGAACTGATCTTAAGGTTTTCCTGAGCAAACGAAGGAATAAACAATGAAGCGTTGCTGGTTAAACTAAATTTGCTTGACGAGCACCGGGACCTGACATATGTGAGGATGGTGGCACAAAAGCAAAGGATGGAAAAATATTATAACCGTAGAGTGAATCTCTGATATTTCAATGTTGGGGACTTGGTTCTGATAAAGGTAACTCAAAATACTCGGTAAATTAATAATGAGAAGCTGGGACCAACATGCGAAGGACCTTACTGGGTTTCAGCTATAACCAGTGTGAGCACGTGATTTTTGTTTTACGCGATAATCACTCCAAAAGAAACAAAATAATAGCAATTGGTTTTTACTGTACATTTGCTGGATTTTTACGTGGCATTTTTTGCTAGTTATTTGTTGATTTTGCCCATGGTTGTTTTATTCAAAAAAAATAAATATAAAAAATATATGTCTATATGTCGTGTGAACCGCAATCTGTTTATTAAAAGAAAAATAAAATATGTGCGTCCTTCATTGTATTTTGTCATTAAGTGTTTAGTATAATTAAATGTTAATTGTGTGATAATTGTTGTCCAATGTTTACATGGTATTATTTGGCAAATTATTTTAAGGAATTAAAAAGAAAAAAAAAAAGAAAAAAAGAAAAGAAGGAGTTTCGGACTTGGGCCAGTCCGGTTTTTAAAACAAAACAAGCCCAAACAAACTCAGCCCAAACCCCATGTAAACCTGGTCCAGACCAGCTGGCCTCAGGGGGCCTTCCAAATGACACCGTTTTACTGCAGTCTGATCTGGGCCGTTGATCTCAAATTGATCAACGGCCAAGATCACATTACCCGTAACCCACCAACAAACCTTGGGAAACCCGTTTTGAAACCAAAACCCAGCATACCCCATTGTACAGAATCCGCACAAAAAATCCACTTTGTAAATATTTCCCCCACATAGCTTCCTCTTGTACAAGTTCCCACAGAATACCTCCAATAAAATCCCCGTTGAGAACCTTCAATCAAAACGGGACAAAAGAAAAAAGGGCCTTACGAGGCAAATCATCACAGAATCCAGAAATACAAGCCTGAGCAGTCTAAAGGTTTCGCCATTCAATTCGAATCAATGGCGGGACTTCGCAACAGAAGTAAAGACGCAACGAAGCAATTGGGAACGATCAAGGTCACCAAACCGACCGTCATTTTCAAACTAACAATTGTTCTTTGTCTGAGAAATTGAAACAGGTGTTAATCCAAGACAACCGTGCAAGAAGCAGGTGTCGCCCAAAGAAGAAGGTACACGGGTACAAGAAACATTTTGGCAATAAGGAATTCACTCAAAAGGTAAGTTCCCGCAAAACTCCCTTATATCTTCTATTAAAACAAGTAAACCCTAAACTGAACTTTTTCCTTTCAGCCAGCATTAGAGTTTTAAACTCTAAACTGAGCTTTTCCATGCAATCAGCATTAGGGTTTTAAACCCTAAACTGAATTTTCCTTTCAGCCAGCATTAGAGTTTTAAACTCTAAACTGAGCTTTTCCATGCAATCAGCATTAGGGTTTTAAACCCTAAACTGAATTTTCCTTTCAGCCAGCATTAGAGTTTTAAACTCTAAACTGAGCTTTTCCATGCAATCAGCATTAGGGTTTTAAACCCTAAACTGAATTTTCCTTTCAGCCAGCATTAGAGTTTTAAACTCTAAACTGAGCTTTTCCATGCAATCAGCATTAGGGTTTTAAACCCTAAACTGAATTTTCTTTTTAGTCAGCATTAGAGTTTTAAACTCTAAACTGAGCTTTTTCATGCAATCAGCATTAGGGTTTTAAACCCTAAACTGAATTTTCTTTTAATCAGCGTTAGGGTTTTAAACCCTAAACTGAATTTTCCTTTCAGCCAGCATTAGAGTTTTAAACTCTAAACTGAGCTTTTCCATGCAATCAGCATTAGGGTTTTAAACCCTAAACTGAATTTTCCTTTCAGCCAGCATTAGAGTTTTAAACTCTAAACTGAGCTTTTCCATGCAATCAGCATTAGGGTTTTAAACCCTAAACTGAATTTTCCTTTCAGCCAGCATTAGAGTTTTAAACTCTAAACTGAGCTTTTTCATGCAATCAGCATTAGGGTTTTAAACCCTAAACTGAATTTTCCTTTCAGCCAGCATTAGAGTTTTAAACTCTAAACTGAACTTTTCCATGCAATCAGCATTAGGGTTTTAAACCCTAAACTGAATTTTCCTTCTAGTCAGCATTAGGGTTTTAAACCCTAAACTGAACTTTTTCCTTTTCAGCCAGCATTAGAGTTTTAAACTCTAAACTGAGCTTTTCCATGCAATCAGCATTAGGGTTTTAAACCCTAAACTGAATTTTCCTTCTAGTCAGCATTAGGGTTTTAAACCCTAAACTGAACTTTTTCCTTTTCAGCCAGCATTAGAGTTTTAAACTCTAAACTGAGCTTTTTCATGCAATCAGCATTAGGGTTTTTAACCCTAAACTGAATTTTCCTTTTTAGTAAGCATTAGGGTTTTAAACCCTAAACTGAACTTTTTCCTTTCAGCCAGCATTAGAGTTTTAAACTCTAAACTGAGCTTTTCCATGCAATCAGTATTAGGGTTTTAAACCCTAAACTGAATTTTCCTTTTAGTCAGCATTAGGGTTTTAAACCCTAAACTGAACTTTTTCCTTTCAGCCAGCATTAGAGTTTTAAACTCTAAACTGAGCTTTTCCATGCAATCAGCATTAGGGTTTTAAACCCTAAACTGAATTCTTCCTTTGTTCGGCGTTAGGGTTTTAAACCCCAAACCGAACCTCTCCCCAGCTAGCTGGTGTTAGGGCTCCAGCCCTGAACTGAGCATGCATATCCTCTTTCATCAATTTTATGAACTTCCTGGTGAATAATTAACGAAATTTTCCTAGTGAAACTGGGGCAGAAAATTTCGTTCGTTTGTTTGTTTTTTCCCGCAGGTCTAACCTCGAGCTACACGGATCGAAATGACCCACGAGATGAGTCTCAACTCAAAAAAAAAAAATAAAAAAAAAAATATAAAAAAAAATAGTTCCTTTAATCTTTATCTCTTTTCAAAAACAAAAAATAATATAAAAAAATACGTATTCCTGATTTCTAGGTTTATTCGATTTTTCCTATTTTTACAATATTCCCGAACTACGCCGGTTTGATTCTCACCGGATGTGAGATACGTAGGCAACCCTCGTCGGGTTCAACCCCACTTTTCTAAATAGCCAAAAATCAGTAAATAAATAAATAAAATATGTTTCAAATTTTTAAAGAGTCATAAATAAGTCAGGTGATGCTGTTTTGACATGAATAGCCGAATGTTCCCGAAAGGGACGCCGGAAGGCTGACTTTGCATAAATAGCCACTTTTGGGTTTTGCTTAGCATTTTTAGACCCACACAGCCTTAAAATCTTCGTCCCCGAAGTGCTTAAAGGCCGTGTTCAAAGCTTGGTCCCCTCTGTAAAATATTTTGAGTCAGTCATTTTTGTTAAAATCACCTTAATAAATGTGCAGGATGAGCACGATGCAAAATGAACATTTTTCAATAATGACCAAAATCCCTGTCAAGTTACGGCTATGGTGGAATGATCTAGGTGTTAAAGGACAAAATGAGGTTAAGAAAAATCTGAAAGGTCTTGTGGGTCTGTTGGAAATCCAGCCTCGGGGAGATATCATAAGAGCTTTGGTTACCTATTGGGACCCGGCGCACAATGTTTTCCATTTCTCTGATTTTGAGCTCACCCCAACTTTGGAAGAAATGGCCGGATACATCGGGAATACTGAACTTCCGTTGAGGGAAAAATACTTGGTCGCCCCAAGAGTCGTCACGGTACATCGGTTCCTGGATTCATTGAAAATACCTAGAACAGTCCACAACCCGGATCTAGCAGCCGGATTCTGTACTCCATGCTTCATATATGATAGATACGGTCACGAGGGGGGATTCAATAATCCAATCAACAAACTGTGCAGCAAAGGAGTTCGTCAGAAGTGGGACGAGCACAGACGGGTGGCGTTCATGATAACGTTTCTGGGTCTTCTGGTATTTCCGAGAAAAGATGGAAACATTGATTTGAAGATATCTGGGGTCGTCAGCACTTTACTCACGCAAAGTGGCAGTACTCTCGCGCCAATGGTGGTATCTGACATCTTTCGAGCTCTCACAGCTTGTAAAGCTGGGGGAAATTTCTTCGAAGGTTGTAACTTGCTCCTACAGATATGGATGACCGAGCACCTCTGCCATCATTCCGAGATGTTGAGCCATGGTTCCCCGGAAAAGACCCGCATAGAAGAATCTTACACGAGAACCAGAGAGATCATTTGGCCCAAAGGAGTCCTGGCATGGACCTCGTTCTTGCAAGCTCTTACTGCCAGCCAAATACAATGGACGTTGGGATGGTTGCCTGTTGATGAGATCTTATATATGTCGGCGGCTAAAACTCATTTCTTGCTGATGGGGCTTAAGAGCATTCAACCTTACGCACCCGGACGAGTGTTGAGACAGTTCGGAAGGTGCCAGACAGTACCTCATGAAGAAGATCTCAGCGCTCAAACAGTTGAGATAAGTCCTAACGGACAGTTCCCAGAAGCGAAGATTCGCCAAATCTGGAATGAGGGTCAATATTTGAAATCAGATACTGGCGTGCGGGATCGAGCCAAGGGAGAAACGGCGCCAGGTTACCTTGCATGGTATAGAAGGGAACTCGAGCATGAAAGGCCAGCTAAGAGACCCCACATCCGGGATTTCACCGAGTCATCGCAAAGGCATTGGGATTGGTTAGCAAAGGAAAGAGGTTATTGTGCCGAAATCAGCAGATTAAAGCAACAGGTAGAAGGCATGAAATACGAGCACAACGTGCAAATTGCTACCAATCTGGGAGAGCGGAACAGGTTAACTCAAGAAAATGAAATGCTCAGAGCCCAGATCAAACAGATAAGGTTGGATGCAGATAGACAACCAAGGCATCGATCGGACGAGCAGCTGATAAAAGGGCTAAAAGGTGAAATCAGGGAATGGCGAGATGGCTTGGAGAGATATGAAAACATCATAGCAGAGTTCAAGGCACAGTGGGATACAAGAGCAGATAAGCATCGCAGATACCTGAATCAATTGGAAAGCGATCACGAAAAGACTGTTGCTAAAATAAAGAGAGAGATGGCAGCACTTGAGATCAAAGCAGCTAGTCAGGCCAAGGATTTCCAAATTGAGAGCAGATACTGGTATGACTCAATAGCCCAGATGAAGTTGGAAGTACGGCGATTGGAGCATCAGCATATACAGGATATTCAAGTATTCGAAATATGCAGCGATCAGATAAAACGCCTACTCATAAAAAAGAAGCAAACCAGAGATAGGATCAAAGCCATTGCCCATGCCATCACCAGACGATGTCTGCGATGTGAGAACATGTCCAGTGTTACCTTCCCCTCGGCAGTAATGGTTTATGTCAAGCAGACTATGCACGAACTGGAGCAACTTGAGAGGGATCTCACGCCTAGGACCGCGGCGAGGCCGAACGATGCCCCGCGGAAACCAATTTTTAAAACCATAATGCATTCGTAGGTCAAATCTGTATTTTAGCATCTTCTGCCTGTTTTTTCATCAAGGTGATTTTCAGTCTATTTTGAGTCTAGGTTTATTTTCGAAGTTTGCTCTTTCTTTTGCAAATGTAGCTTGTAATAGAACATTTCAACAATAAAGAGGTTGTTTCTTTTACGCTCATTTGTATTTTTCGAACTACGTGATGATCTGATTCACGTAGGCATCGTGATACGTAGGCAATCCTCATCGGATCCGGTCGCATTTCTTTTACTACAAAAATAATAAAATATATATATATATATATATATATATATATATATATAATAAATAAAATAAAAGGAAAACAAAAGAGAAAAAGAAAAGAAAAAAAAAGGGGAAAAAACTAATAAGAGAAAAATGCCGGAATGACGCATGCTCTCGTAGAAAACATATAGTAGTCCACTTAACTGTATAGGTGCATCATGCCCAACGTGAAATTAACTATCTATTATTTGCTACAAAATTAACCGTGCGTTTGTTTTCAGCATTTTCAGGGTTTTTGAAAAGACGGTTGGCTTGGTGAAAGTCTGGCCTCGCACTCATACTTCACGAGGTCAAGGAGAGGTGTTCAACTACCTGTTGTTAGGACCAGAAGCAGTACTCACACTTACTTCACCAGGTCAAAAGGAAGTGTGGAAATGTCTTCGGAAATTCCATTCCAAACAGTCCCCGTCTCTGAGGAGAGCTCAATCTCAGCCGTCCTCACACCTGAATCCGCAACTGCGGAGGAAAATAGAATCTTACGGCTCCGCATGTTGGAAATGCTGGACGACTGGAACAACGGGAAAGAGCCGCCAAGTGTCGTCCCCGGATTCCCTGAATTATTCTCCAGGTCAAGTGGAACGTCCAATGTCCCCATAAATTATCCTGCTACTCCATTTGGGTACCCAGCCACCTCCGCCTTCTCTGCTGGATCACCTTCTGAGCCTCATCCCCGAATGTCGGCCACTGATGCAAGCATGAACATCTTTACTGCATCGCCTTGCCCGGTTACGGCACAACCTACCACATACAAACCAAGCTTTGACTCATCATCTTTTACATTCCAAGCCCCATCGTTCTCAATGGAACCAACTAGGTTCGCTACCAATATTAATCCTTTACCGCCTCAGTGCGAGCTTGCACCCGGGCAGGATCAGAACCCCAGATTTGAAGAGCAAAATGAGATTGCCAAAAGGATGAAGAGCCTCGAACAAAGTTTGAAGAATATGCAAGGATTGAGTGGACAAAAGAGCGTCTCTTATGCCGACCTGTGCATGTTCCCTCATGTGAACCTACCAACGGGTTTCAAGACCCCCAAGTTCGAGAAATACGATGGGCACGGTGACCCCATTGCACATCTTAAGAAATACTGCAACCAATTGCGGGGAGCTGGCGGAAAAGAAGAACTGCTAATGGCATATTTTGGGGAAAGCCTAGTAGGGATAGCTTCGGAATGGTATATGGATCAGGAAATGTCCCGATGGCATATATGGGATGATCTCGCCAGAGATTTTGTAAAACAATTCCAGTATAACATCGACAATGCGCCAGACCGAAACTCTCTGTCGAATTTGAAGAAGAAGCCTTCGGAAAGCTTTAGAGAGTATGCTATTAAGTGGCGTGAACAGGCGTCGAGGGTGAAGCCCCCCATGGATGAAGTGGAAATGGTCACTACCTTTCTCCAAGGCTCAAGAGTCTGACTATTTCCAAAACATGATGTCGGCCATGGGTAAGCCATTCGCGGAAGCGATCAAGATAGGAGAGATGGTAGAGAATGGGCTGAAAACAGGTCGGATTCTGAGTCAAGCAGCCATAAGGGCAACCTCCCAGGCCGTCCAAAGCGGGTCCGGAGGAACGACAAGGGGGAAGAAGAAGGAAGAAACGGCTATGGCAGCCTCTGAAGCAAGGGAGTATCGTCATCCCAGGTCCCATTTTCCGGAAAGGGCCCCACAACACTACTACCCCCACTCAAATGTGGCATATGCTCATCAACCTTATATGGTCATGAATGCCCAACCTTATAACCATCCACCACAACAAGCCAACCGAGGCCCAGCTCCACCTCCCAGAAATCAGCCTCCTTACCGCAACCACTATAACCCACAACCCCCGCAGAATAACTACCGCCCCCAGGAGCCACCTCGACGGCGGACTTTCACGCCCATCGGTGAACAATACTCTACATTGTTCCCTAAGCTAGTCCAGTTGGGTTTCTTGCAACCAATTCCCCAAACGAGGCAAAACCCGACATCTCCTTCTTACAAAGCCGGAGTCAGATGCGCCTATCATTCAGGGGCCGAGGGGCATGATACAAACGACTGCTGGTCATTGAAAAGAGTGGTCGAAAATTTGATAGAGCAGGGGAAAATAGTGCTAAGGGACGAAGAGATCCCGAATGTGACTAACAATCCATTGCCCGCTCACAATAATGGGCCGCTGATCGGCATGATTTGTGAAGACAAAGAGTTCGACCCTGCTTTGAAAGCCATAATTGCCATTGTCGACACAGGGAAGAGGCCTGAAATAGACCAGAAATCAGAAAAGGGGGAGGAGGCCAAGGTTGCAGAGAGCAAGCCTGAAAAGAAGGTGGAGAAGAAAGCGGTACCAGCAAAGGGTGGAATTCTTTACATACCGCGAGGTCAAGCCAAGAAGACGCAGAACTTCGGGATCAAAAAGACAAAACCTATGTACGTGCCAAAAGGGGCCTATGTGGTCCGGGGGACGATTCAACCACCTCGGCTGAATGAGCCAGTGGTTATCGGACGCGTGCCACAAAAGCCAATGACCAACCCGTCCACAGTGCCGTGGAATTATCAAAAGACTTTGGTAATGTACAAAGGTAAGGAGGTCATGGAAGAACTTCCAGAAAATACTTTCGTTAGAGGGTACTCAAATACCCAAGAACTGAACAACGCCACGCAAAGGCGCTTCCCTCCAAAGAAGCCCGTGAGTGTTGAAGAAGCGGAAGTGTTCTTCCAACAAATGAAGATGCCGGATTACGAAGTGATAGATCAGCTGCGCAAGCACCCTGAGCAAGTATCCATGCTGTCGTTATTAATGAGGTCAACCGAGCATCAAAAGATCCTGCTGAAAACCCTGAATGAAGCATATGTACCGGTCGAAACCTCGGTGGAGCAACTAGAGCGGATGACAGAAAGATTCTTCGCCGTCAACCAAATCTCTTTCAACAAGAACGATTTACCCCCGGAAGGAGCAGCACACAACAAGGCCTTGCACTTAACAGTGAAATGCGAGGACTACTATGTCAAGCGGGTAATGCTGGATGGGGGATCAGGTGTTGACATTTGCCCGCTCTCCACGCTACAAAGAATGGAAATTGGGGCAGGAAGAATCCGACCCAACAACGTCTGCGTGAGAGCTTTCGACGGCGTCAAGAGAGATACCATGGGAGAAATAGACCTGTTGTTGGTCATAGGACCAGTCGAATTTCGAGTAACCTTCCAGGTGATCGACATGGACACATCCTACAATTTCCTCCTTGGCAGACCTTGGATCCATGCGGCAGGAGCCGTGCCTTCCACTCTTCACCAGATGGTGAAATTCGAGTACGAAGACCAAGAAATCGTGGTCCATGGGGAAGACGAACATGCCATTTACCGGGACCCATCCATCCCGTATCTTGAACCGAGAGAAGGGAGCGAACATACGGTCTATCAAGCTTTCGAGGTGGTACTGGCAGAGCAGCACGAAGAGGGAGTACCTTGCCCCCAGCCTTTCTTGTCTAACGCTTCGGTCATGGTGGCCAAAGAGATGATCAGGCACGGATTTAGGCCAGGGAAGGGACTTGGACGAACCCTTCAGGGAATAACAGAACCCGTTACTTTGCCAGTCATCAAGAAACCTTTTGGACTAGGTTTCAAACCTACTCCAGCAGACGAAAAATGGGCAAAGAAAAGGAGAAATGAGGGCTGGAAGTTGCCTCAACCACTGCCGGATTTACATGCGACTTTTGTCAGGCCAAGGTACGCTGAAGAAGAAGATGATGAGGTCTTCACAGCTGCGGAAATCGAGGAAATATGTGGGGCGATGAGAGAAATGCTCTACGAGGTCCACATGGTTCAACCAGGCGAAGGCACGAGCACTGCTGAGATGATGTACATGGGGCCAAACGCCAAGCTCCAAAACTGGGAGATCACGCCATTCCCAACTAGACGGAAGTCCGGGTAGACCTGTCCTGCCACCTTTCCTGTATCACAAGTTATCTCCGGGACATAACTTGAACGTTTTCTTCTTTTCAATTGTTGTTCTGAATTCCTAGTTGTAAACGTTGTTGTCTTCCAATTTTCCAAAGAAAATATACAAAAAAAATCATCATTGCTTTCCTATTCTTTCTCTGTTCTGATTTTTATTAGTTTTCCTTTCATCTTCCTTTTCAGTCCTAATAATGCGGCTTTAAATATGACATGCTTGCGGACTTCACGCCCAGATCACAATGAGCTATTTAACTGCGAATTAATGAACCCAGAACCAGAATATGATGCGGAAGAGGCTTTTAGGGAGATAAACCGAGAGTTGGAATATTTCGAGAATAAACCTAAGCCAAATCTGAATGACACTGAACCGGTAAACTTAGGAACCCCGGAAGAAGTCCGAGAGACCAAGATAAGCATTCACACGGACAAGAAAACGCGAGAGGCAATAATCCAACTTCTTCTTGAATTCAAAGACGTGTTTGCTTGGTCATATGATGACATGCCGGGACTAGGTGTTGATCTAGTGGTTCACAAATTACCGATTCATCCTGATTGTCCTCCAGTCCAACAAAAACAACGAAAGTTCAAAACTGAGGTCAGTGACAAGATTAAGGAGGAGATCACCAAGCAACTGAAAACAGGAGTGATCCGGGTAGTCCAATATACAACATGGTTGGCAAATGTGGTTCCAGTACCAAAAAAGGACGGGAAAACTCGGGTATGTGTAGATTACCGAGATCTGAACAGAGCAAGTCCCAAAGATAACTTCCCGCTGCCCAACATCCACATCCTCGTTGACAATTGTGCCAAACACGAGATACAGTCTTTCGTAGATTGTTATGCTGGGTATCATCAGGTACTGATGGATGAAGAAGACGCCGAGAAAACTGCTTTCACCACGCCTTGGGGCACCTACTGTTACCGGGTCATGCCATTTGGTCTGAAGAATGCTGGGGCTACTTACATGAGGGCCATGACTGCCATTTTCCATGACATGATGCACCAGGAAATAGAGGTGTACGTGGACGATGTGATAGTCAAATCCAGGACGCAGGATAATCACATCCAAGACTTGAGGAAATTCTTCGAGAGGCTAAGGAAGTATGACTTGAAGCTAAATCCAGCCAAATGCGCTTTCGGAGTTCCGTCGGGCAAACTTTTGGGTTTCATCGTAAGCAGGAGAGGTATCGAGCTAGATCCAACTAAGATAAAATCCATCAGAGATTTGCCTCCTCCAAGAACAAAGAAAGACGTGATGAGTCTGTTGGGCAGGTTGAACTACATCAGTCGGTTTATTGCCCAGCTGACAAGCACGTGTGAACCCATATTCAAGCTGTTAAGGAAAGATGCGGCGATTAAGTGGACAACAGAGTGTCAAGAAGCCTTTGATAAAGTCAAAGAATACCTTTCGAATCCCCCAGTCTTGGTCCCTCCAGAACCAGGGAGGCCACTTTTCTTGTATCTGACAGTCTTGGAGAACTCTTTCGGTTGTGTCCTCGGACAACAGGACGTAACCGGAAAGAAGGATCAAGCAATCTACTACTTAAGCAAGAAATTCACCGGTTACGAGGCCAAATACACTCTGCTGGAAAGGACATGCTGCGCTCTCACATGGGTTGCACAAAAGCTGAGACATTATCTCCAAGCCCACACTACATTCCTCATAAGCAGGTTGGATCCTTTGAAGTATATATTTCAGAAGCCAATGCCTACTGGGAGACTGGCTAAATGGCAAATCTTGCTTACGGAATTCGACATAGTTTATGTCACTCGCACGGCAATGAAAGCCCAGGCGTTAGCAGATCATTTGGCCGAAAATCCGGTCGATGAGGAATACCAGCCATTGGATACCTACTTCCCAGATGAAGAAGTAAACACCGCAGAAGTGATCTCGGAGGAAGCTCATGTTTGGAAGATGTTCTTTGACGGAGCCGTGAACGCCAAGGGTATAGGGATTGGGGCAATTTTGATCTCACCTACCGGTCAGCATTATCCCGCCACAGCTAGACTTCGTTTCTTCTGCACAAATAATACAGCTGAATATGAAGCCTGCATTATGGGCATGCATATGGCAATCGATCAGGATGTCAAAGACTTACTGATTATGGGAGATTCTGACTTGATCATCCGGCAAGTTCAAGGCGAGTGGGAAACTCGGGATGTCAAACTTATCCCATACCGACAACATGTGGAGGACCTCAGCAAGCGCTTTACCTCAATAGAGTTCAGGTATATTCCGAGGTGTCACAATGAACTGGCAGATGCACTTGCTACTCTGGCTTCTATGCTACCCTACCCGGGCAACGCCCACGTCGATCCTTTGGAAATCCAAATCAAGGAAAGACACGGTTACTGCAGTGTAATCGAGGCGGGATCAAATACGCAGCCTTGGTACCATGACATCAAGAGGTTCCTGAAGACGCAAGAATACCCAGAGAATGCTACTGGAGATCAGAAGAGGACCATTAGGCGACATGCAAGTGGTTTCTTTCTAAGCGGTGAATTGTTATATAAGAGGACCCCGGACCTCAATCTCCTAAGATGTGTCGATATCGAGAAATCGAGAAAGATCATGCACGAAGTACACGCAGGTGTGTGCGGACCTCACATGAACGGGTATGTCTTAGCGAAGAAAATCCTCCGAGCAGGTTATTACTGGATGACCATGGAAAAGGATTGCTTTAGTTTCGTTCGGAAGTGTCATCAGTGTCAGGTGCACGGTGATTTGATTCATGCACCTCCCACGGAACTGCATCCCATGTCCGCACCATGGCCATTTGTCGCCTGGGGCATGGACGTCATTGGACCAATTGAACCAAAGGCCTCAAACGGACACAGGTTTATACTAGTTGCCATAGACTACTTTACGAAATGGGTAGAGGCTGTCACTCTCAAGTCGGTCACCAAGAAAGCTGTAGTGGATTTTGTACACTCAAATCTTATCTGTCGCTTCGGTATTCCTGCGACTATCATTACAGATAATGCGGCAAACTTGAACAGTCACTTGATGGGAGATGTGTGCGAGCAATTCAAGATAACACACAGGAATTCCACTCCTTATCGGCCAAAAGCCAATGGTGCTGTGGAAGCTGCAAATAAAAACATCAAGAAGATTTTGAGGAAGACAATACAAAGTTCCCGACAGTGGCATGAGCAGTTACCTTTTGCATTATTGGGGTACCGCACTACGGTACGCACATCGGTGGGAGCGACTCCTTATCTTTTGGTTTATGGGACCGAGGCTGTAATACCGGCAGAGGTAGAAATTCCTTCGCTTCGAATCATTGTCGAAGCAGAAATCGAGGACAGCGAGTGGGTTAAGACTCGGTTAGAGCAATTGACGTTGATTGATGAAAAGCGGATGGCTGCAGTTTGTCACGGACAGTTATACCAACGAAGGATGGCCCGTGCTTACAACAAGAAAGTCCGACCCCGGAATTTCGAAGTAGGTCAGCTGGTACTGAGGCGTATTCTGCCGCATCATGAAGAAGCAAAAGGAAAGTTTGCCCCAAATTGGAAAGGCCCATACATCGTAAGGAAAATATTGCCAAGAGGAGCATTGTATTTAGGTGATCTCGAAGGAAATGACCCCGACACAACAGTAAATGCAGATGCGGTCAAGAGGTACTACGTCTAAATCATACTCCAATAGTCCTGACACGTTGAAAATGGCGAAGGTGTTTATTCCCCACTACTCCCCAAAAAAAAAAACTACCCAATTCTCTCTACCAACTTTTGAGCCGCTTACAAAACAAAAAAAAAGGAAGAAAACAAAACAAAAAAAGAAAAGGAAAAGAAAAGAAAAACAAAACAAAAATTGATTGAGGCCTGAACTACGTTCGACTTGATTCCGAAAGGATACGTAGGCAGCCTCTCCCTGAGGTTCAGTCACACCAACAACAAAATCCCATCCACCCTGAAATTGAAAACCGGGGCACGTCGGACACTTGAGAAGTTTAATATCCACTACCATCTCTTTACCAAGCACAAGCCCTCAAATCAATTACCGAATATGGTGGGGAACCAATAAGCGTCACAAATGGAGACCAGCACACTCTGAATTGAGAGAGATAAAATGAGAGAGTCTCGACGGTGAAAACCTTCGGGCACCACGAGGCGACGGGAGTAGAGAAACCAAAATGAGAGAGCTTGTTTGGTAAAAACTCGCAAAGAGTGCTATCAAGCGATGACAGGAAGAGAAATGAGAGAGGTCAGCCAGCGAAAACCCGCAAAGGGCGCTGTTGGCCGAAAAGGAATGACGCCACCCCAAGAAGGTCTCGGCAAAGTTCCACCGGTTTTGGAATCACAGATCTGTTCTGGTTCAGGAAAACGCAAGTTCATGGAAGGTCGGACGTCCAGTCCAAAGAGCATGTCATGTCATTTAAAGCCAGCGTTATCTTCCTCAGATAAGTCTTTCTCGTCCCGAAAAGGGTATTCCTTTTCTGATTTGTTTTCCCCTGCTTTGTTTCTTTTCGAATCCCTTTTGCATTTTAACCCCGAGTTCAGGACACACCGGAAAGAGTAGGTGGCATGGTTTGTTTGCACGGAATCCCGTCTCATGAAGGAAAGCACCTCATCTCGTTGATATGATTACCCAAGCATGATGAATCATGACGTTTGATGGTGTTCCGGAGTAAAGAAGAAAGAGAGAAATCTTGAAATCTTCCCCAGCAAGTCCACCTTCGGACAAGTCCCCACAGAGTCTCCCCCTGTACAAAACCCCACAGAGTCTCTCTTTTTGTACAATCTCCCACAAAGTATCCCCAGTAAAAAAAAACCCGTTGGACTGGGGGAGAGAAGAGAAGAGAAGGGAAAGAAAATACACACTCTAGACCTTAAGAGCTGATAGAAAAGAAACACACACACACTGTGAAGATAGAAAGAAAAGAGAGAGTTGACAGGAATAGAAAGAGAGCAAGAAAGAGAGAAAACAGATTAAGAAATCAGAAACTTGGTCTTGTTTGTCTGAAGTTCATTTATTGTCAATACGTTAGGCAGTGTTCTTTCTTCTAAATTTCAATCGAGATTATTGTTAGTGTTCTGCTGCATTTGGTATATTCCGGAATTGGACTGTCTGGAGTATCACACTGTGTGCTGTTTCATCGGGTTGTTTCTCCTTCAACTCTAGTTCCATCTCGCAACAGAATCCTTTCTGTTGTGCTGTTCTGATTGCTGCTGCTATCTTGCTCACTATTGCTGCTGCATTTTTGTCCTGCTGCTACTGTTAATTCTGCCTTTTTGCTGCTGCTGATTCCCATCTTCTTCTTCTTCTCCTTTGCACTTTCAGCATTTTCAGGTACACATTTCAAGTCCCATATTGATGTAATTGAAACAGTTTGAAAGCATGAAATGAAAAAGGTTGAAGAAGTTCAAGCATTTGCTGTAATATTCATAGTACATTAACAGGCCTTGTGGAAATTGATTTAGCTTATGTTTCAATAGTTCAAAAGAGTATACTGATAGCCGACTGAGTTTCACCCCTTTGTATTTGAGCTCGACAATTGTCTGTTAGTATAAGTATGCATATTTCGACTTTACACAATACTGTTTTCTGTTTCATTTAGTTTTTTTTTTAGTAAGACTAGTCCATATAAGTTTGGTTAAGTTCAATACAAGAAATGCTCAGACTAAACGTTGTATTTCGCTAACTCGTATATGATTCCTTGTCAAATTAAAGCATTTTACTTCGCCAGTTATCCTTTAACCTAGTTCAAATAAGTTCAGTTAAGTTCAAATTAAGAAATGTTCGGATTAAGTATTGCATTTCATCTATCTCATATGTAATCTTTTATTCGACCAAATCATTTTCGTAAAAGGCATGACGTCTTTTTTTACTTTAAAAGTAATCAATCAAAATTGACAGGAGTTTGGTTTAAGCTGAAGTATATACTTCAATTAGCACACACACTTTCCTTTCTTCTATCTCTGGAAATAAAATAATAGAAATATAGTCACTGTAGGATACCCTTCTAAAAATAATAAGACGAGCCTCGCCAAATAAAAAAACCAATTGCGGGGCCCTCAACAACTAATGATAATTATTTAGAATTCAAGATAGGCCATTTAATAAATTTCATGGCCTTCTACAAAGATAATAACGCGTTAGACTCTGTTGGCGCGGCTTAATTAAATCACATTCTTAAATTCGGGTGCACATTGATGTGACCCAAATCCAAATCTCAACGAAGTCCAAATGTGTCGACAATCACGGGTGCATTGATTGTGACGTGGTTCGAGATGCATTTTCACGACGTTGCAATTCTGTAAAATAAATGATAATAATAAAAGCGGTTAAAACTTAATAAAAGCACATAAGTCACAACATGTATTTAAATCAGATATTTAGCCATTATAACAATTTAAGCGACCGTGCTAGAACCACGGGATTTCGAGGGTGCCTAACACCTTCCCTCGGGTCAACAGAATTCCTTACTTAGAATTTCTGGTTCGCAGACTTCATTTGGAAAAGTCGAAAATTTCCTCGATTTGGGATTCAAGATAAACCGGTGACTTGGGACACCAAAAGCCAAACCTTTCCCAAGTGGCGACTCTGAATTAAATAAATAATCTCATTTCGAACATTGTCACTTAAATTGGAAAAACTCCACCCGCGCATTTTAACCCTTCGGGGCGGGCGCGCAAAAAGGAGGTGTGACAACCAGTAAATATTCGTATGAATTGAAAAATCAAGATGGAGTTAAATTGACAAACAATTGGAATGTGACTCACCTCAAAAGTTATTATTGCTAAAGATCCTTGCTGGTACTGAAAGTATGCGTTGCGTTCTATTTCCCTTTGTCCAATTTTTTCCCAATTGGATTTTTTCTGGCAAGGTTTTTATTGAAGCAGCAATGTAAAGCATGCTACGAAGGAAGGATCATCAGCAAGGATCCTCTATATGAGATGTAATCCGTAGATAATCATTTGCCTTCATTAGTGAATCAAAAACCATAAGCTCTATTGCCTTCACTTTATAAGCAGTTCTGTGTAGATCAGCTCGTGTGGCAAACAACTTATGGATGATTAAATAATCTTTGGCTCGATCGCATATCTCATCCCTCAAAACTCTCATTGTTTCCATTGACATCTGGAAACTCTCATTTTAATGAGGCAACAATATAATGCATAATACTGTTACTTATGTGATCAAACTTAGGTGGAGACACAGACACACCTTTTTGGACAATAGCAGTCCTAAAGGATAAGTGGAGAAGCTGGATGGGCATCAAAGTTCACAACAATGAAGCTAGTAAGTTGATCAAATGAATCCAATGGAGAAGGAGCCAAGTCCAAAAGGAAATAGTTGATTCTGTATGGGGTGCCATGTTGTATTACACCTGGCAAGCAAGGAACTGGAAAATATTTAGAAAAGTAAATGTAAGTATAGACCTTGTAAATGAACAAATTAGGAAAGAGATTATGAACAGATTGGAGATAGTGTATAGGGAAAAAGAGATAGAAAAAGCAAGGTGTTGATTCAGAAGCTATGTAAATAGATGTGCTGATATGCTTAGAGATCTAGAGTCTGGATTCATTCAGACACTAGAGGCTCGTATGATGCAAAAATTATTTTTGGTTGTTATGGTAATATTTACATTTGTTACCAAAAAATATAATGCATAATACGAAGGAAGGATCATCGGCATAAACAAGACTTCCAGTGTTCTTATTCTCATACTTAGCATCCGAACACTGGGGGAGGGGGAAACTATTATATATGAAGACACTAAAAGTGTTACATAGACTGGGGACTGTTAGAACCGGGAGCAACGTCTTATCGTGACCGGGGACTGCATGATCAGCCCCGTAGAAATAAGTTGTACAAGCTATCCACATGTATTGGTTGCTTTATTTACTTAAACAAAAAAATATTTATGTAAATGTGCTTTTAAAAATGGAGTGAATAAATCAAAGTCATTTTATTTTATCTTATTTTATATCCTAATAATAAGTTTATTTACTTTATTGTTTGAAAGTTAGTTAAAACTTCAAATGCTTGTGCCGGAATGTATAGGAGATGTCCTCTTCAAGAGCACCGTAAACATAAAGGCCATCAAAAGCTATCGGATGCGAAAATATTTCTGAAGCTTTATCAGTTAAATGAAAAAGAATATTTTTTGCACAGCACTTAAGCAAAGAGTTTATTTCATTTATTAAAATGACAAATTCAATAAAGAAGATTTGGCATAGTTACAAAAGAAAGGAAAAGTATATATACATTAATTCTTGCTACCAGAACCCGAAGGGAGAGAAGAGACTTCGTTTTCTTTATTGGAAGAAGGCTATTTTGCTTCCGGTTTGGGGCCTTCATCTTTATCTCTGTCTTCTTCAACTTCCTCTTCAGTTTCTTCTTTGGTTCCCAAATACACAGATTTAGTATTCGAAGAGTTAGAAGCAATGGGACGAGCTGGGAGGTTCTTGAGAGCAGTTGTCTCCAGTTCGCGAGCTTGGGAAATATATTCATCGATGTGAGCAATGCCTTTTTTGGTTTCCTCCAGAGACATCCTCTTCGTGTGATATATGGCATAGGTCTTCTCGAAGAGGATATAATCTTCTTGGTCTTGGAGTCTAGCTCGGAGTTATTTTAATTTTGGATTGGAGCTTTTCATTTTAAGCTTTTATAATTGACGAGTGCAAAACACAACATGAAATTGGTGCTCGCTAGCCAAAGATAGTATAGTTTAATTATGGTCTCCACAGGGATTGGATTTAAACAATGTTCAAGTAATTGCTAGCTTAATGCTATTCAGGATGATTAACACTTTGGTTGGGATGATTAATAACTAAAATTAACTATGAAACTAAAATAATTTATAACTGATCACAGAAAGACAAGAGTTGAGCAACACCAGAATATCAATGGGAGAAATAAGAGTTGTGACAAGATAGGTGCAAGATAGCTATTCGGGATCCAACCCTAGTTCAATTCACTCTAATGTTCTAATGATTCTCACAAATTCACTCGATGATTAGTTCAAACATGTATCCAAGGCTCCTTTCTAGATTAAATCTTAATTCTACGAGGTGAACTAATATAAAGCACTGTGAAAATATGCAAGCATGCGTTAATGGATTAATCTTTAGGAAAGCATCTCCCGTATATTCTCCTAACTTGATTTAATCAATATTCAACAAGCTCTTTCGATTACTTGAAAGAATCACTGAATTAAACCAAATAAAATAATGTAAAGATAATCATCAAAATATTCCTCTTTCGATTAAATAAACTGGTAAATAAAGTTGCAATTAATTCAAAACTCCATAAATGAATTCAAGCAAAGAACTAGAGTTAAAATCCACAAATATCAATAAAATACCATATCCGTCAAATCCTAAGGTAAACTACTCCATAATCATGGAGAAAGTCATTACGAATAAAGTTGAATAATAAGAAAATACGAATTCAATCCATACTCAAATGTTGAGTTGAGAAAAGAATGATGAATCCTTGTGCTTTGAGGTTCCAATGCACTTCCAATCTTTCGTAGGTCAAAAGTCCCTTCAAAAATGTATTTTTGGTGTATTTATACCATGTAGGAACGGGCCTGGACAAAACTATCATTTCCAAGCCAAAACAGAAAAATGCTCTATAAAAATTACAGAGGTGCATAGCACGACGTGCCTTCCCACGCGATGTGATAGTGGAGAAGTTCAAAGAGCGATTTCTGATGAACAAAAGCAAAAAATACACTGTCACGCCGCCCCACGCTGCGCGGCTGTGTAATTTTCCAGAGTAAATATTTTTTTCATTTTTGTGATATCCAGACTCGATCCTCGACCCCCGAACACAATCCTAGTTTAATTTTTTGGGATTTTACTCAGACTTTAAAGCCCCAAATTGTTCGATCTAGCTCCCGATTATTTTTTTAACTTGGAATCACTTCATGCAAGGCATAAAATACATAATAAATGCAATTCACTATCATTTAAGCTCAAACCCACGTAAAGTACAGTAATTAGAGTGTAAAATGGGGCTTAAATACAGGTTTCTAACCTACCATCAATGTAATAACCCGACCGGTCGTTTTGCTTTTTAGAAACTCGTTCCCCTAAATAAAATTTTCCGCGCCTGCTTTAACTGATTTATGACCTGCGGGAATGGTTGGTTCGGGTTTTGGAAGAGTTTGGGTTGAAATAGGCTTACTTGATGCCTTAAGATTTTCTTAAAAGGCTAAGTTTGACTTTGATCAACATTTTTAGCGAACGGACCCGGATTTGCATTTTGACGGTCCCAGAGGGTCCGTAGGAAAATATGGGACCTGAGCGTATGCCCGGAATCGAATTCTGAGATCCCTAGCCAGAGTAATTAATTTTTATTAGAAATTGTTAAACTGAAATTTTAAGGATTTAAAGAAACTAAATAATGATTGATCACATTGGTATCGGGCTCGTATGTTGGTTCTGGAGCCCGGTACAGGTCCAATATAACATTTAAGACTTGCCTGCAAAGTTTGGCGTCAATCCGAGTAGTTTAAGTGCGTTTCGGCTCGTTAAAGGTGAATTAAGAACTTGAAGTTCATAAGTTTGATTCAATTGGTTTTAGGGGGTGACACTTAGATTTAGCATTGTTTCGGGCATTCCAAAGGTATGAGCAGCTTCGTTTCATGATTTCAGACTTGTTGGTATGTTCGGGCAGGGCCCGGGAGCCCCGAGCGTTAATCGGACGAGACTCGAGTGAAGCTGGAAAATTGGAGAAGGGCTGAAGCTTCAGTTGCTGTCATAACCGCACATGCGGTTGGCCAACCACAGGTGCGAGACCGCAGAAGTGGTCAATCTCACGCAGATGCGGCCAAGCAGGCCAGACCCAAAGTCACAAAAGCGGCTATTCCTCCGCAGAAGTAAAGCCGCAAAAGCGGATGGCAACTCGCAGATGCGGCCTAGCGGCCCAGGTGAAATTCAGCAGAAGTGGGCTCCCTTCCGCATATGCGGTGGCCGCAGATACGGCGGCCGCAGGTGCGGCCCAGGACCGTAGATGCGAAAATCGCTGAAGCAGTGAGCTTCATTTAATACGGGTTCTAAGTTATTTTTGCCATTTTTCACTCCTCTATTGGACGATTTTGGAGCTTTTGAGAGAAGACTTCCACCTAGCATCTTGAGGTAAGTGTATCCCACCTATTCCTAGATTAATACTTGTGTCTTAGGTAGATTAAATACTAAGATCAAGGTAAAATCATGGGGTTAGAGCAAAACCTAGGGTTTTGATAAAACTTAGATTTCTCCACGAAATTGGTTATGAAGCAAAGTAGAAATCATATATTATTAATCCTTAGGTTACAAAGAACAACTTTTTTCGAAAAATTTTGGAATCCAGGCACGTAGGCCCGGGGTCGGATTTTAGGAAACTTGTTTTTAAGGTTGGGAAATTGCGTTAACAGTTAGAATGTGATCTTATGAGCTTGTATTGACTAGTTCTACCCCATTTAACTAGTTTTGGATCGTTCGGCTCCAAATTGAGAGTTCGGGCTCGTTCTTGGTATTGGAAGTGCAATTTGGAGCGAGGTGAGTCTCCTTTCTAACCTTGTAAGAGGGAATTGTCCCCATAGGAGTAAAAATTGTATAATTTGCCACTAAATGCGGGGGCTACATACGCACTAGGTGACAGAGTCCGTGCGTAGCTACTATCATGTTAATTGTCCGAGTAGTTTAGGACCCGTATCATGCTATATTTGTAAATGTTATATGTCTTCTTGCTAATGTGATCATTTAGGATATGCTAGAGAATTGAAAATGAACATAAGAGAACATATGTATTGTGGAACACTTGTATGAGCTTAATTGGATATAAATACACCTTCTTGTGTGTTCCTGTTGATAATTGATATTTGTGGATCGGGTCGATCGCCTCGGTAGAAATAGATGCATCTATGGTTCGCGCCATTTGACCCTCTGGCATTGCACAGTTTCTTTTCTGTTGGATCAAGCTGTCGACCTCGGCATAATGTGCGCATGATATTTGTGTGAATTATTATTGATGACATGCCTAATAAATGGTTTGAAATGTAAATGATTAATTGTGATATTAAAATGACATGACTTAGAAATCCTTGTTTCAACTATTATATAATTGTGACCTTCATGCCTAGCATAACATCATATTATGTTGTTTGAACCTAGTAGGTATCAAGTCGACCTCTCGTCTCTACTTCTTCGAGATTAGACGGGATACTTATTGGGTACATATTTTGTATGTACTCATATTACGCTTCTGTACTTAATTATACAGGCTCAGAGGCAGGTACATTTGGCTATCAGACCGGTGCGTGTCCCTGATCTTAGTCCGAGACTCCCACGATGAGCTGATTGCCTTCCTGTGCCGACTAGCAGCTTGATGGAGTTTCTCTTACTTTTGACTGTCTATTCTGTTTCAGACAGTAGGTTAGAACTATTATTTCTGTATATTCTACTAGTTGCCCACAGCTTGTGATACCAGGTCTTGGCACACATATTAGTAGACAGTTCTTTTGGGTTGTATAACTGTTATTGGATATTGCTTATTGATAACCAATTTTAATTGCAAATTAAGAAAAGTGTTGTAATTGCTTTTGGTAAGTAAAATAAGAATTCACTAATATTTCTGCGTTGGCTTTTCTGACAACGGTGTTGGGCGCCATCACGACCTAAGGTGAAATTGGGTCGTGACAACATGGTATCAGAGCCCTAGCTTCACGTAGGTCTCACAATCCATGGGCAAACCTAATAGAATCTTGTGGATCGGTACGGAAACGTCTGTATTCATCTTCGAGAGGCTATAGGGTGTTAAGAAACTACTCTTTATTCATTTCCTATCGTACAGTGGATGGTACACTAAATTTCTCTATTCTATTCTCTCACAGATGGTGAGGACACGCACAATAGACGTTCCCGATCCGGGAGGGGATGCCCCCCCGTTGCTAGAGGCCGAGGTAGAGGTCGGGGGAGGGCACCGACTCGAGGTAGGGGACGAGGGCATCCTAGAGCTATTCTAGTAGCACCACCAGCAGATCCTACGGGAGATCCTATTATTGAGGAGCAGGGTGAGGTGCCTGCAGCTGAGCCTACCCCGACGGACTTTATGACAGCACCGGGATTCCAGGAGGACATGGGCCGTATGCTACGATTCATGGATACCATGACTTAGGCTGGTTTATTTCCAGCAGATCCAGCTACATCACAAGCAGGAGGGGGAGCACAGACCCCTACTACTCAGGCTCATGGTCATGCAGCTGCAGTGTATCAGACTCCGGGTGCACTACCCATGGATGGGGCTTGTCGCACCTCCTTTTTCCGCCCCCGGGGGGGTGCGTGGGAGTTTTCTCCAATTAAAGGACATTCGAAACGGGATTTGTTTATTTGTTTCAGAGTCGCCACCTGGGAATTTTAAGGCGTCCCAAGTCACCAGTTTTAATCCCTGAATCGAGGAGAATATGACCCTGTTTGTTATTCTGCGAACCAGAAATCCTGAGTAAGGAATTCTGTTAATCCGGAAGAAGGTGTTAGGCATTTCCGAATTCCGTGGTTCTAGCACGGTCGCTTAACTGTTTTTATTCTTGGCTTATCTTGATTTTACATTTTTATTGCAGGATTTTGTTACCGCTTCTGTTTATTGTTTACCATAAACGAATTACGCGTACGTATATTCGTATTATACATTTTTATAGATATAAAGAATCGTGTCACGCATACGTGTACACAATAAAATTGACCATATTATAGTTTTTATTAAAAATCATATGTTCAAAATTTAAAATAAAATTAAGAACATCGTCACCTTTGTATTTAAACAATGAACTGCACATCTCGGGTTATATGAAATTATTTTAACATCCTCGGAGAAATCCCTTTTATTAAAATGTTCACTCGAAGTTGCGCGAACGCATAATTCGAATTGCTTTTAGAAATATAATCAGGTTACGCGAACGCATCCCTAATTACGCAAAATATTCTTAATAGTAGTATAGATTTTCCACAAATTGTTTATTATATCTATACATTTTATGTAAAAATCATGAGAAATCTCCATTTAAGATACCCTTAAATTCTTGAAAAGAATTCACAATTTATTAAATGTTTATTGCGAATTATATTTTTTCGCGTATGAATTATATTCCTCCAAGCTATTCAAATCCAAAGAAAAGAATAAACATATGATTAACACTATTTTTTAGTAAATACAATATATGTATACTAAAAATGTGAATAGCGTATGAAACTAAAAAAATCAATTCTTGATTGGAAATGATATTTTCGAAGAATTCTCATTATTCTTTTTGCAACGAATGCTATTTTTGCACTCTTAAAATTGTTACACGTTATAACTCTAATCTACTTCTATATCGCTTGTTCTTAATCCGATATGCATGATTATTTTAATTAATTCTGTTTATGATTGAGTTTGGGATATACATAATCAAAACGATTTCTATTCTCAACCTATGCGAACTATTGGAAAACGCTAACTTTCGCATTGTAAAATTCCTAGGCCCTTTGTTATTAAGAAAGAGAACAAATCTACCTGTTGACTTAATAAAATGATATTGCATATAACATTATTCGCCATATTTTGACCTTGTGAACATAACGGATTTTACTAATGCAACTTTCAACTATTGATTGTAAACATAATCATTGTTATGCCATAATATAACAAAATGCAACCAACATCACCTAGCTTTAAACAACAACTAAAAAAAACTAACAAAATAAACCAATAATGTATTTTTCCTTGATATTTCCATATTATGCTGTACCTAACTAATAATACCATAAAGTTTAAATAATGGCCATCTTTCTGCCATGTTCCCTATTTTGACAATTCAACTACACTAATGAGATTTCAAAATGGATAACACTTATTACAAAACTTTTATACGAATTTCAAAATAAGACAATTAACTTATAGTCATCGTGTCGAACTCACTACTAGTTAATCAATATGAAACAAAGCTGAAATTTAAACTAACAAACTTAAATGAATAGAAAACAGAATTACAATTCGAGCTTCATTTATTTGTCACGTTGAAGCCTTTCATGACAGGAGTTTACAGATATGTACCTGGAAACGAGGGAAGAAGAAGTGAATTTCAGCAGTAATGGCAGCAACAAAATAGGCAGAAAATGCCAAATAACGCAGCTGATTTTGAGCACAATCAACGAGTCCCGTGAAACCAGACCAATAGTAACAGAGATTTGAGAAAAAATTTCAGATTTAAACCACACAGTATCAATAAACAAACACGGACAGATTCCAGGAAAAATATGTTTCGGGTTTTTCTTTCTTTTTTCTATATCTGTTTCAGATTGTGTGTGTGTGTGTGTGTTCTCATTCTTCTGTTTCTTTTTGTTTTCTTCTTTATTTTCAGATTGTTGTTTCTGATTAGTATGTGTTTCTTTTCCTAATTTCTATCTTTTCCCTCTGTGTATCTCTCTGTGTATATGTATCTCTGTGTGTATTCCCTAATGCCTTAAAAATCAGATCCCCTCCTCTAATGTCTGTCCCTGTATTTATACAGGTCTGCCCCCTCTCTTAAGTGCTGCCTGGACCCCCCTTTTGTTATCTAAGGCAGATTTTCCCTTAAAATCTGCCACTGAACTGTTTTTTCTTATTCAAACAGCAGTAAGGATACCTTTGCTTTATTTTCAGCCCCTACACTTCCTTTGGTTTCCTATTATCCTATTAGATTAACAGCCACTAACATTCCACTTCCAGCACACTAGCACTAACACTGTTTTTTACTGTTTCATTCCCAGAAATGCCCTGAAATCCTACTGTTATTACTGCCCATTAATACAAAATCAGAATCTATTACAAAACAGATTTTAAAATCTGTCCAGGCTTAATTATCCTTCTGATTTAAACAGCTAGAACTAATCCTAATCAACTTCCTAACATAGTTGTATCTACCTAACCCTTGTAAACTTGAATTCAAACTTAACATCACAATAACATTACACTGAATTCAGTACAATAATTCAAACTGAACTTCAACTTTGAACTAAAATCAAACAAACACAGGAGCATTGTCAATATACTGACAATGCCCTGAAACTTAATGTTCAGGAAACAATATATACACAACATTTATTTTGACAGACTCATTGAAATATAAACAAAGGTGATTTAACTGACGAGTATTAATTAAACTGATTATCTACAACATTTGTCAACAAACAGTCTATAAAAAATAGCATTAATGGCAATAAGAATTTACAAAACAACTAATCGACGAACTTAATCGAGTCGATTACACATATTATAAACAATCATAAACAATAGAAACAATAGTATAATTCAGATCAAATAGACGGGTATGAGACAGAATTATGGAATCAACTAAACAAATATGAAAATTACACAGGTTATTAAAACAAACAACTATACATACGTAGGAAACAAAAGAAATAGGAAAATACCTCTGAATCTTCAATTTCATACGGACTCAAACTCAACTTGGATTCGGACTTTTGAAATCAAACAGACCTTAGTCGAAGTATTTTCAACTGAAAATACTTCGACTAAGGTCGATTAAACCTCAAACCCTCGCTTGAATTGAAAAAATTCCAAGATTGGAAATTTTTTAGGGTTTCAGATTCGAGGATCTTAAATTTGAACACTTCTGGGCAGATTCGAAGGGAACCAAAGATGACACAAGGGTGAGGGAAGCCTAGGGGTCATTTGGTGTTAATTTGGAAGGAATCTGAGTGAGTTCATATTTGATTCGAACCTTCAAAAGAAGATTCGAAGAGTTCTGAGGGGATTCGAACCAAACCAACACTAGATCCGTAGCTAGGGTAGTTAGGGGAGGCTACGGTGTGAATTTGGAGACCATCGGAGAGGGTTCAGTTTTCAGACCAACCTTCGATTTAAGATTCGAAGAGTTGGGGTCTGATTCGAAGGAAACTAAGGCCAGATCCGTGAAGAGGAGGTTGTGAGGAGTCTGGGGTGTTAAGGTGGTGACCGGCGGCGTTGTTGCCGCTGGGTTTCAGGCGATGGGATGCTAGGGCGGCTAGGGTTAGGGGTGTGCTTTCGGAGAAGATGATGAATAGTAAAGAGGTGGGTGTTTATTTAGGGGCCGGGGTAGGGATTTGGACTTATATAGGGACGGGGTGGATTGATGCTGACCGTTAGATCAGGCAGAATGAATGGCCAGGATCCGTTCATTAAACCAAACGATGTCGTTTGGTTTAATGCCAGGGTCGGGCTGAGTCGGGGCAGTGGGTCGGGTAAGGATCACGGGTTAGGGTGATGAGATCTCAGCCGTTGGATGGATTTGATCCAACGGCCATTGATGAAATACGACCAAACGCTGTCGTTTTGGTTCGTTTAAATTGGACCGGACATGGGAGTGTTGGGATTGGGCTGCGGAGGGAATTAATTTGGTTGGGCCTGATTTTGTTTAGAATTTTTGGCCCAGATCCGTTTTACCCATTTAATTTCCACTCTTTTTTAATTTCCAATTTAATTCTTCAATTTATTAAAATCCTAATTAAAATTATAAAAACAAAAATTATTATTACAAAAATACTGATTACTTTTAACAATTATTAACACATAGACAAAACATTAATCACACAGTGAAACATTTAAAATAGAACCAATGCATATTTTTGTGATTTTATTTTTGAATCAATTATTAAATGCATAATTAAATCCTAGATATGCATGAAACATATATTTTTATTTTAATTTTGTTTAATTATAACAAAGCAAACATTTACGGACAACACAAATAATTAACAAACACCACACAAATTCTAAAATTGCACACTAAAAGAAATTAATTTTTTTTTTGATTTATTTTGGAGTTGTTTTCGGGAGGCAAAAATCACGTACTCACAGGGCTCAGCTAGTTACTGCAGTGATACCCGAGCCCAGACCAGCTGCGAATGGTGACCCGCAGAAGTTGTTGGATAAATGGACTAGACTTCACCCTCTTGTCTTCGGGGGTGAGCGTCATGAGGATGCTCAGGACTTCATTGATAGGTGCAGGGATAAACTGCACAACATGAGGATATTGGAGTCGCATGGAGTTGACTTCACTACTTTTCAGCTAGAGGGCAGGGCCTATAGGTGGTGGCAGTCTTATGTTCTTGGCAGACCCGCAGGTTCTCCTCCTATCACTTGGAGTTAGTTCACATAGTTATTTTTGGACAGGTATATTCCACCCTTTAAGAGGGAAGAGCTGCAGTATCAATTTGAGCAGCTTGAGCAGGGTCAGATGTCCATGACCATTTATGAGGCGAGGTTTTCTGAGTTATCCCACCATGCATTGATGATACTTCCTACTAACGTAGAGAGGGTGCGAAGGTTTGTTGCAGGGTTGCATTCTGGCATCAGGGTCTACATAGCCCGAGAGGTGGAGATGGGGACTCCTTATCAGTTAGCAGTGGAGATTGCTCGGAGGATTGAGGGCTACCGTTTGAGGGGTAAGGAGCAGATGCAAGAGGATAAGAGGGCTAGATTCTCCGGAGAGTTCAGAGGTGCCCCGGCTAGGGGCAAAGGTCAGTTTGGGAGGGGACAGCCTAGTAGGCCCCCATATTCAGCACCACCACCTGCTCGGGGTGCTCCGGCGTGCCCCTATTTCAGCGTCATACCAAAGAGTTCTTACTGCCTACCAGCTATTCAGGGTTCCTCTTGTAGGTATTCAGGTCCTCGGGGTTCTTCTGATTCTTATTTTAGTGCTATGCCGGAGAGTTCATACTATCCACCGGCTATTCAGGCTTCTTCCAGTGGGTCTACAGGCCATCAGGGTCAGCAATCAGGGTAGCAGGTCGCCACACCGTGGGGTTGTTTCGAGTGTGGAGACCTTCGTCATATGAAGAGATACTGCCCCAGGCTTCGGGGCAAGGCAGTACAACAGGGTCAGTAGCCTATGATTTCAGCACCGGTTGCCCAATCACCTAGAGGTAGACGGCAGACTAGTAGGGGTCATCCTAGAGGTGGAGGTCAGGTAGAGAGAGGTCAGCCAGCTACTGCTCTGTCAGGTGGAGGCCAACTAGCTGGTGCTCTAGCCAGATTCTATGCCCTTCCGGCTAGGCCAGATGTATTGGCCTCAGATGCCGTCATCACAGGTATTATTTTCGTCTGCAGTAGAGATGCTTCGGTATTATTTGATCCAGGGTATACCTATTCGTATGTGTTATCTCTGTTTACTCATTTTCTGGTTATTGCTCCTGAGCCTTTGGGCACTCATGTTCATGTGTCCACTCCTATGGTCAATTCTGTGGTTGTGGATCGGATCTACCGATCATGTGCTGTCACATTTTGTGGTTTCAAGACTGGAGCACATCTCCTGTTGCTTGATATGATCTACTTTGAGATCATCCTGGGCATGGATTGATTATCTCCATATCACGCCGTCCTAGATCGCCATGCCAAGAATGTTACTTTAGTGATGACAGGGTTGTCAGGATTGGAGTGGAAGGGTTCCACAGTTGATACATCTAGTCGGGTTATCTCTTTCCTGAAGGCTCGGCAAATGGTCGAGAAGGGGTGTTTGGCTTATTTGGCTTATGTTCGGGACACCACCGTAGAGTCTCCGATGGTTGATTCAGTTCCAGTAGTCCGAGAGTTCGCCGATGTGTTTCCTTCTGATCTTCCTGGCATGCCACCAGATGGCGATATTGATTTTTGTATTGATTTGGCTCCAGGCATCCAGCCTATATCTATCCCACCGTACCATATGGCTCCGAAAGAGTTGAAGGAGTTGAAGGAACAGCTTGAGGAGTTGTTATCAAAGGGGTTTGTTAGGCCCAGTGTTTCACCTTGGAGCGCACCAGTGTTATTTGTGTAGAAGAAGGATAGGACTATGCGGATGTACATTGACTACCGCCAGTTGAACAAGGCTACCATCAAGAATAAGTACCCGTTGCCGCGCATTGATGATTTGTTCGACCAGTTTCAGGGTGCTAGGATGTTCTCTAAGATCTATTTGAGGTCGGGGTATCATCAGTTGAAGATTCGAAACTCGGATGTTCCGAAGACCGCATTTTGGATGAGATATGGCCATTATGAGTTTCTGGTGATGTCTTTTGGCTTGACTAATTCCCCAGCAGCATTTATGGACTTGATGAACAGAGTGTTCAGGCCTTATATTGATTCCTTTGTCATCGTCTTCATTGACGACATCTTGATATACTCCTATAGCCTGGGGGAGCACGAGCAGCATTTGAGGATAGTGCTTCAGATCTTGCGAGAGCAGAAGCTATATGCTAAGTTCTCCAAGTGTGAGTTTTTGCTAGAGTCAGTGGAATTCTTGGGGCATATTGTGTCAGGAGAGGGGGTGGATCCCAAGAAGATTGAGGCGGTTCAAAGTTGGCTACGTCCTACTTCAGTGACCGAGATCAGGAGCTTCCTGGGGTTAGCAGGCTATTACAGGCGATTCGTGCAGGGCTTTTCATCTATTGCATCATCTTTGACTAGATTGACCCAGAAGGGTGCTCCTTTCTATTGGTCTGATGATTGTGAGGCGAGCTTTCAGAAGCTCAATACAGTCTTGACTTCAACACCAGTTCTTATGTTGCCTTTAGGTTCAGGGATGTATACGGTATATTGTGATGCTTCATGCGTTGGATTGGGGTGTGTATTGATGCAGGAGGGACGAGTTATTGCCTATGCTTCGCGCCAGCTGAAGATTCATGAGAAGAATTATCCTGTGCATGATTTAGAGTTGGTCGCGATTGTTCATGCTCTCAAGATATGGAGGCATTATCTGTATGGGGTGTCATGTGAGGTTTATACTGATCATCGTAGCTTGCAGCATTTGTTCAAACAGAGGGATCTCAATTTGAGGCAATGTAGGTGGCTTGAGTTACTAAAGGATTATGACATCACCATTCTTTATCATCCAGACAAGGCAAATATGGTCGCGGATGCCTTAAGCAGGAAGGCAGAGAGTATGGGTAGCTTGGCATTCATTCCAGCAGGTGAGAGGCCATTAGCTTTGGACATTTAATCCTTGGCTAACAGACTTGTGAGGCTGGATATTTCGGAGCCCAGTCGAGTCCTTGCGTGTGTTGTTGCTTAGTCTTCGTTATTGGGACAGATCAAGGCCAGGCAGTTCGATGATCCCCAATTGGCGGTTCTTAGAGAGACAGTACTGTAGGGTAGTGCCAAGGAGGTCTCTATAGGTAAGGATGGTGTTCTACAACTCCAGGGTCGCTTATGTGTTCCTAATGTTGATGGTTTTAGGGAGAGGATCCTGTAGGAGGCTCACAATTCGCGGTATTCCATTCATCCGGGTGCTACAAAGATGTATCGTAACTTGAGGCAGCATTAGTGGTGGCGCAGGATGAAGAAAGACATAGCGGAGTATGTGGCTAGGTGTTTGAATTGCCAGCAGGTCAAGTATGAGCAACAGAGGTCGGGTGGCCTACTTCAGCAGATGCCTATACCAGAGTGGAAGTGGGAGTGCATTACTATGGATTTCGTAGTTGGGTTGCCTCGGACCTTGCGGAAGTTTGATCTAGTGTGGGTCATCGTGGAAAGGTTGACCAAATCGGCACACTTTATGCCGGTTGTGACTACTTACACTTCGGAGAGATTGGCTCAGATTTACATTCGGGGGATAGTCCGGTTGCACAGTATGCATGTTTCCATCATATCAGATAAAGGCCCTCAGTTCACTTCTCATTTCTGGAGAGCTGTTCAGGGTGAGTTGGGGACCCGCGTGGAGCTTAGCACAGCATTTCATCCACAGACCGACGAGCAGTCGGAGCGGACAGTTCAGATCTTGGAGGACATGCTTAGAGCATGTATGATTGACTTTGGAGGACAGTGGGATCAGTTCTTGCCTTTGGCAGAGTTTTCTTACAACAACAGCTACTAGTCCAGCATCGAGATGGCTCCATTTGAGGCTTTATATGGGCGGCGATGTCGTTCTCCTATCGGGTGGTTTGAGCCTGGTGAGGCTAAGTTATACGGCACAGACTTGGTGAAAGATGCCTTGGATAAGGTGAGATTGATTCAGGAAAGGCTTCGCACAGCTCAGTCCAGACAGAAGAGTCATGCATATCAGAAGGTGCATGATGTATCATTCATGGTTGGCGAGAAGGTCCTTTTGAAAGTCTCGCCAATGAAGGGTATTATGAGGTTCGGAAAGAAGGGCAAGTTGAGCCTAAGATTCATTGGCCCATTTGAGGTGTTGAGGCGAGTTGGGGAGGTTGCCTATGAGCTTGCTCTACCCCCAGCTTATTGGGAGTTCATCCGATTTTCTACGTGTCCATGCTCCGGAGGTATCATGCCGACTTGTCCCACGTGTTGGACTCCAGTACTATTCAGCTGGATGAGAGTTTGGTTTATGAGGAGAAGCCAGTTGCCATTGTTGATAGACAAGATTGCCAGTTAAGATCCAAGAGGATTTTAGCGGTGAAGTTCCAGTGGAGGGGTCAACCCGTCGAGGAGGCGACCTAGGAGTCCGAAGAGGACATGTGAAGCAGATATACACACTTATTCATCACCTCAAGTACTTTTCTATGTTCGTTCGAGGATGAACGTTTGTTTAAAAGGTGGAGAATGTAACGACCCAACCGGTCATTTTGCTTTTTAGAACCTCATTCCCCTAAATAAAACTTCTCGCGCTTACTTTAACTGATTTACGACCTGCGGGGATGGTTGGTTCGGGTTTTGGAATAGTTTGGGTTGAAATAGGCTCACTTTATTCCTTAAGATTTTCTTGAAAGGCTAAGTTTGACTTTGGTCAACATTTTTAGCGAACGGACCCGGATTTGCGTTTTGACGGTCCTGGAGGGTTTGTAGAAAAATATGGGACCTGAGCGTATGTCCGGAATCGAATTCCGAGGTCCCTAGCCCGAGTAATGAATTTTTATTGGAAATTGTTAAACTAAAATTCTAAGGATTTAAAGAAACTAAATAATAATTGATCATATTGGTATCGGGCTCATATGTTGGTTCCAGAGCCTGGTACAGGTCCAATATAACATTTAAGACTTGCCCGCAAAATTTGGCGTCAATCCGAGTAGTTTAAGTGTGTTTCCGCTCGTTAGAGGTGAATTAAGAACTTAAAGTTCATAAGTTTGATTCAATTGGTTTTATGGGGTGATTCTTAGATTTAGCGTTGTTTTGGGCATTCCGAAGGTTCGAGCAGGTCCATTTCATGATTTCAGACTTGTCGGTATGTTCGGGCAGGGCCCGGGAGCCACGAGCGTCAATCGGATGAGGCTCGAGTGAAGTTGGAAAATTGGAGAAGGGTTAAGCTTCAGTTGCTGTCATAACCGCACCTACTGTTGGCCAGCCGCAGGTGTGAGACCGCAGAAACGGTTAATCTCACATAGATGCGGCCAAGCCAGGCCAGGTCCAAAGCCGCAGAAGCGGCTATTCCTCCGCAGAAGCGAAGCTGCAAAAGTGGCTGGCAACTCGTAGATGCGGCCTAGCGGCCCATGTGAAATTGCGCAGAAGCGGGATCCCTTCCGCAGATGTGGTGGCCGCAGGTGCGGCCTAGGACCGTAGTTGCAGAAATCACTGAAGTAGTGAGCTTTATTTAATACGGGTTCTAAGTTATTTTTGCCATTTTTCACTCCTTCATTGGGTGATTTTAGAGCTTTTGAGAGAAGACTTCCACCTAACATCTTCAGGTAAGTTTATCCCACCTATTCCTAGATTAATACTTGTGTCTTAGGTAGATTAAACACTAAGATCAAGGTAAAATCATGGGGTTAGAGCAAAACCTAAGGTTTTGATAAAACTTAGATTTCTCCACGAAATTGGTTATGAAGCGAAGTAGAAATCATATATTATTAATCCTTAGGTTACAAAGAACAACTTTTTTCGAAAAAATTTGGAATCCAGGCACGTAGGCCCGGGGTCGGATTTTAGGAAACTTGTGTTTAAGGTTGGGAAATTGCGTTAATAGTTAGAATGTGATCTTATGAGCTTGTATTGACTAGTTCTACCCCATTTAACTAGTTTTGGATCGTTCGGCTCCAAATTGAGAGTTCGGGCTCGTTCTTGGTATTGGAAGTGCACTTTGGAGCGAGGTGAGTCTCATTTCTAACCTTGTAAGAGGGAATTGTCCCCATAGGAGTAAACATTGTATAATTTGCCACTAAATACGGGAGCTACGTACGCACTAGGTGACGAGAGTCCGTGCGTAGCTAATATCACGTTAGTTGTTCGGGTAGTTTAGGACCCGTATCATGCTATATTTGTAAATGTTATATGTCTTCTTGCTAATGTGATCATTTAGGATATGCTAGAGAATTGGAAACGAACAAAAGAGAACATATGTATTTTGGAACACTTGTATGAGCTTAATTGGATATAAATACGCCTTCTTGTGTGTTCCTATTGATAATTGATGCATTTATGGTTCGCGCCATTCATCCCTCTGGTAGTGCACAATTTCTTTTCTGTTGGATCGGGCCATCGACCTCGGCATAATGTGCGCATGATATTTATGTGAATTATTATTGATGACTTGCTTGATAAAAGGTTTGAAATGTAAATGATTAACTTTTATATTAAAATGACATGACTTAGAAATCCTTGTTTCAACTGTTATATAAATGTGATCTTCATGTTGGGCATAACATCATATTATATTATTTGACCTTAGTAGGTATCAAGTCAACCTCTCGTCTCTACTTCTTCGTGTGACGACCCGGTCGGTCGTCTTAAGAATTTACACCCTGATCCCCTATTAACTACTTTCCCCAAGTTTATTTCTACTATTTTGATTTGTTGGGATGTTCGGTTTTGAGTTTCGGGGAGTTTTGGGACACTTAATCTCTAAATGATAGCTTAAGTGTTGGAAAGTTGACTGTAGTTGGAAAAGTGTGAAGATGGCCTCGAAATAAAAATCAGATGGTTCCGTTGGGTGATTTCGGGCTTAGGGGCGTGTTCGGATTGTGTTTTGGAGGTCCATAGCTAATTTAGGCTTGAAATGCTGAAAGTTGAATTTTTGAAGTTACCGGTCCGATAGTGAGATTTTGATTCGAGGGTTGGAATGGAATTCCAGAAGTTGGAGTAGCTCCTTAGTGTTAAATGTGACATGTGTGTAAAATTTCAGGTCATTCGAACGAGTTTTGATGGACTTTTTAATCGAAAGCGTATTTTGAGAATTTAGAGTTCTTAGGCTTGAATCCATGGTTAATTCGAGGTTTCGAAGTTGTTTTAGGTGTTTTAAGGATTGGTACAAGTTTGGATAGTGGTTTGTGACTTGTTGGTGCTTTTGGTTGAGGTCCCGGAGGCCTCAGGATGATTTCGGATGGTTGACGGAAAGATTTTGGAATTAAAGGTGCAGCTTCAGCTACTGGATCTGTCATAACCGCACATGCGGTTTGGGTTCCGCAGGTGCGGCGCCGCAGAAGCGGAAGTGAGGAAGGGGCCAGAGTCCGCAGATGCGGTCAGGTAACCGCAGAAGTGGCACCGCATCTGTGGTAATGTAGTCGCAGGTGCGGAAAGTCCTCCTTAAGTGAGAAGTCACAGATGCGACCTTTGGTCCGCAAAAGCGGGATCGTAGATGCGGAAACAGCTGGGCAGAAATATGAAATTTCGAGTGTTTAGTTTCAAAAGTTGGAAATTCGATTTGGAGCTCGGGAAAGGGCGATTTTGAGAGGAAATTGAAGAGAAGATCATTGGTTAACGATTCTTTAACCCTTTCTAGTTATATTCCATCAATCTATAGTTAGTTTCATCATTTAATTTTGGATTGGAGATGAAAATTGGGAAAAAGTTGGAAGAAAGTTCGTAGAGCTAGAATTCAACTTTTGATTGGGAATTTGACCTTATATTTGGATAATTTTGGTATGCATGAACTCGTGAGAGCGTGAGGATTTCTAAAAATATAAATTTTACCCGATTATGAGTTGTGGGCTCGAGGGGCATTTTGATCAGTTTACATAATTTCGCATATTAGCTTAGACTGTAACTGTAGAATCAGTTATTTGAAGTGTTATTTACATTATGAAATTGAATTGAAGAGATTTGGGCCATTTGGAGTCGAGTACTCGTGGCAAGAGCGTGGTCTCGGTTTGATTTTGAGCTGGTTCGAGGTAAGTGGCTTGTTTAACCTTGTGTGGGGGACCTTCCCCTTAGGATATGATATATTTGATAACTGAAATGCCTTGTACGTGAGGTGACAAGCGTGTACTTGAGCTAATTGTTGAAAATCCGGTTTTTCCTTAAGTATTTCAATTGAGTTCTTTTTCTTGTTTTATTCTACTTGTGAATTTATCTTGTTGCTAGTTTAGAAAAACATGTTTAGTTGACTTAATTGCCTATTTGCTTAAACTGCCTTAATTGCATTACGTGAAGCATGTTAGGCTAGGATTAACTGTTTACTTGGTACGAAATTTAGCTTAATTGGGTATTCTTGTGTTGCTGCTGTGCGTTTTTACTTTGGGACTATGGGAAGGCATCCCGGGAGATTCCCTGTATGTATTTATGATCTGAACTGAGGTGCGGAATACCAAGAGATCCCTGACACGTATATTTAGGATACCAAGAGATCCTCGGGATACCAAGAGATCCCTAGCATATATTGAGGATACCAAGAGATCCTCGGGATACCAAGAGACCCCTAGCATGTATTGAGGATACCAAGAGATCCTCGGGATACCAAGAGATCCCTAGCATATATTGAGGATATCAAGAGATCCTTGGTATACCAAGAGATCCCGGTTATCATCCTTGTTATGAGTGGTACTTCCTTGTGGTTTGCCTTCATCTCTGTTTCTGTTATTGTACTCTTATTATCCTATGTATATTCTTACTGTATACTTTCAATTGTACTGCTTATCTTATCCTGTCATCTTTATATTTATTTAATCTCAATAGGGCCCTGACCTTCCTCATCACTACCCAACCAAGGTTAGGCTTGGCACTTACTGAGTATCGCTGTGGTGTACTCATGCCTCTTCTTCGCATGTTTTTCATGTGCAGATCCAAGTACTTCTACTCAAGCCTACCATCCTTGAGGGAGGCGACTACTTAGAGACTTCGAGGTACATTTGCCGCATCCGCAGACCGAGGAGTCCCTTTCTATTCCTGCCTTTTAGTATTTTGCCCTTCTGTACTTTCTATTCTTATTAGACAAATTTCAGAGTTAGAGCTATGCAGTATTTTCTTTTCTTAGCTTGTGATTAATGGGTTTTCGGGTCTTGAATTTGGATATTGGTTTTGAGATTTATATATGGTGTATGCCGAGCGGCACATTTAAACACTATTATTGCCTTATTTCTGTTTTTATATTATTTACTTCCGCAAGTTTTGGTTATCTTCCGCAATTTAGGCTTACCTAGTCGTAGAGACTAGGTGCCGTCACGATGGTTCACGGAGGGCGAACCGGGGTCGTGACAAGTTGGTATCAGAGCTCTAGGTTCATAGGAGTCATGGATCACAAGCCGATTTATTAGAGTCTCGCTGATCGATATGGAGATGTCTGTACTTATCTACGAGAGGCTATGTAATTGTTAGAAAAATTCCACTTCATTTGATTTCCTTGTCGTGCGATATTTTGACATCACAACTCTACACTTTTGTCTTCTATTCTCTCACAGATGGTGAGGACACGTGCTACCCGAGATGATCAAGCACCCGCGCCCCCTACTACAGCCGTCAGAGGCCAGAGCCGGGGTAGAGGCCGAGGATGCGCACGTAGTGCAATCAGAGCACCTGCGCGAGCTGCCGTCGAGGTACCACCAGCAGTTCCAACTGGAGTCCAAGCACCTGATACGCCTGTTGCTACTACTACTCCAGCCCTTCAGAAGACATTGGCGCAGTTCATGAGCATGTACACCACTTTGGCTCAGGCAGGGTTGATTCCCCTTGCTGCAGCCACATCTCAGGCCGGGGGAAGAGCACAGACTCCCGCCGCCCGCACTCCTGAGCAGCGAGTGCATATTGAGCAGGTCCTTGAGATTATTTTTGTGCCGCCGGTAGTGACAGTTCAGCCCGAGGTCAGGGCAACAGCTTCTGAGGAGGAGAAGCCGAGGTTTGAGAGGTTCAAGAGGTACAAGCCTCCTGTATTCAGTGGTCTAGCATCGGAGGATGCTCTGGGATTTCTAGATGAGTGTTACTACATTCTCCGCACCATGGGTATATCAGGATCGAGTGGGGTTTCCTTCACTACTTTCCAGCTTCGAGGAGCCGCCTATGAGTGGTGGCGCACCTATAAGTTAGACAGTCCGGATGAGGCTGCTTCACTAACTTGGACTCAGTTTTTAGATCTGTTCCTGAGAGAGTATCTTCCTCAGAGCCTTAGGGATGCATGGCGCGCAGAGTTTGAGCATTTGCGCTAGGGTCCTATGACTGTCTCAGAGTATGTTGTCAGTTGCACTAGTTTGGCTATGCATGCACCAGCCTTGGTTTCTACTATTCGCGAGAGAGTTTGCCGGTTTATTGAGGACTTTATTCCCAGCATCAGGTCTCCCATGTCTCATGAGTTGGAGATGGATATTTCTTATCACCAGGTGGTGAGTATTACTAGGATGATTGAGGGTATGCATGCTAGGGAGAGAGAGGAGAGAGAGGCCAAGAGGTCTCGAGAGTCGGTCCATTATTCTGGTGCCCGTACCCAGCTGCAGGTCGTCATGGTAGGGGTTATATGAGTCATCCTGTTCATTCAGCTCTTCCAGCAGCCAGTAGTGCTCCAACTCCTCCTAGGCTTCAGGAGCCTTATTATGCACCTCCGGTTTCTAACGCGCCTCCTACACGGGGTGCTTTCAGAGGTCAGTCCAACAGACCTGGCTCTAGCCAGTTGCAGCCACCATGTCCTCCCAAAGCTTGTTTTGAGTGTGGTGACACATGCCACGTGGTGAGGGATTGCCCTAGACTTGAGAGGAGTGCACCTCCACAGACTTCTCAGCCACAACGTTCCCCACAGAGTTCACAGGCTATGATTACAGCTCCAGTTGCTACCCCACCGGCTCAGACAGCTAGAGGTGGAGGTCGGGGAGGTAGAGGTCACCCTAGAGGGGGAGGCCAGGCCAGATACTATGCCCTTCCTTCCTGTACCGAGGTTGTTGCCTCCGATTCTGTCATCACATATATTATATTGGTTTGCCACAGAGATGCATCGATTTTATTCGATCCAGGCTCTACTTACTCTTATGTGTCTTCTTATTTTGCTCCGCATTTGGGTGTATCTCGGGATTCTTTGAGTTCCCCTGTTTATGTTTCTACTCCTGTGGGAGATTCTCTTATTGTGGATCATGTTTATCGGTCGTGTTTGGTTGCTCTTAGTGGTTTTGAGACCAGAGCTGATTTATTATTGCTCAGCATGGTAGATTTTGATATTATCTTGGGCATGGACTGGTTATCGCCCTATTATGCTATTCTTGAATGTCACGCCAAAACCGTGATGCTGGCTATGCCAGGTATACCGCGTGTTAAGTGGAGGGGTACTTTATATCACACTCCCAGTAGAGTTATTTCTTTTCTTAAAGCTCAGTGTATGGTTGAGAAGGGGTGTGACGCGTATTTAGCTTGTGTGAGAGATGTCAGTATTGATACCCCTTCAATTGATTCAGTCCCAGTAGTACGGGATTTTCCCGATGTGTTTCCAACTGATCTTCCAGGCATGCCGCCAGATAGAGATATTGATTTTGGCATTGATCTGTTGTCGGGCACTCAGCCCATTTCTATTCCCTCGTATAGTATGGCTCCTCTTGAGTTGAAGGAGTTGAAGGATCAGTTACAGGAATTGCTTGATAAGGTTTTTATTCGGCCCAGTGTATCACCTTGGGGTGCTCCTATCTTGTTTGTGAAAAGAAAAGGATGGTTCTATGCGTATGTGTATTGATTATCGCCAGTTGAACAAGGTTACAGTGAAGAACCGTTATCCTTTGCCTCATATTGATGATCTGTTTGACTAGCTTCAGAGCGCACGGGTGTTTTCTAAGATTGACTTGCGCTCAGGTTACCATCAGTTGAAGATTCGGGAGCCAGATATCCCGAAGACTGCTTTCAGGACTTGGTATGGCCATTACGAGTTCCTTGTTATGTCATTTGGGCTGACCAATGCCCCAGCAGCCTTTATGCATTTGATGCACAGTGTGTTCCGACCGTATCTTGACTCGTTCGTCATTGTCTTTATTGATGATATTCTGGTGTATTCCCGGAGTCGGGAAGATCATGAGCAGCACCTGAGGACTGTGCTTCAGACTCTGAGAGAAAAGAAGTTATATGCTAAGTTCTCGAAATATGAGTTTTGGTTGGATTTAGTGCCATTCTTAGGCCACGAGGTATCGAGTGAGGGTATTTAGGTAGATCCAAAGAAGATAGAGGTCGTGCAGAGTTAGCCCAGACCATCTTCAGCTACCGAGATCCATAGTTTCCTTGGTTTGGCTGGCTACTACCATCATTTTGTGGAGGGGTTTTCATCGATTGCAGCCCCTATGACCAGGTTGGCCCAGAAGGGTGCTCCGTTTTAGTGGACGGAGGAGTGTGAGGCGAGCTTTCAAAAGCTCAAGACAGCTTTGACTACAACCCTAATTTTGATATTGCCTACAGGTTTGGGGTCTTATATGGTCTATTGTAATGCCTCGGGATTGGCCTCAGAGCGATGTTGATGCAGGACGGTAGGGTGATTGCCTACGCGTCCAGACAATTGAAGATACATGAGAAGAACTATCATGCTCATGACTTGAGTTAGCTCCCATTGTTCACGCCTTAAAGATTTGGCGCCATTACTTATACGGTGTGCCTTGTCAAATTTATATTAACCATCGGAGCTTGCAGCACTTGTTCAAGCAAAAGGATATAAATTTGCGTCAGAGGAGGTGGTTAGAGTTGCTGAAGGACTATGATATCACTATTTTGTATCACCCGGGTAAGGCCAATGTGGTGGCCGATGCATTGAGTCGCCAGGCAGAGAGTTTGGGGAGTTTAGCTTATTTACCAGCAACGGAGAGGCCTTTGGTGATGGATGTTCAGGCCTTAGCCAGCCAGTTTGTGAGATTGGATCTTTCGGAGCCCAGTCGGGTTCTATCTTGGGTGGTATCTCGATCTTCCTTATTTGATCGTATTAGGGAGCAACAGTATGATGAGCCTCACTTGCTTGTCCTCAAGGACAAGGTTCAGCACGGTGATGCCAGAGATGTGACTATTGGTGATGATGGGGTATTGAGGATGCAGGGTCGGATTTGTATACCCAATGTTGATGGGCTTCGAGAGTTGATTCTAGAGGAGGCCCATAGTTTGCGGTATTCCATCCATCTGGGTGCCGCAAAGATGTATCAGGATTTGAGGCAGCACTATTGGTGGAGGCGGATGAAGAAGGATATAGTTAGATTTGTATCTCGGTGCCTCAACTGTCAGCACATGAAGTATGAGCACCAGAGACCGGGTGGGTTGCTTCAGCAGATAGAGATTCCGGAGTGGAAGTGGGAGCGGATCACCATGGACTTTGTAGTTGGGCTCCCATGGACTTTGAGAAAGTTCGATGCTATTTGGGTGATTGTGGATCGGCTGACCAAGTCCGCTCACTTTATTCCTGTATGTATTACTTATTCCTCGGAGAGGTTGGCGGAGATCTATATCCGGGAGATTGTTCGTCTGTATGGTATTTCGGTTTCCATCATTTCAGATAGAGGTACTCAGTTTACATCACGGTTTTAGAGGGCCGTTTAGCATGAGTTAGGTACTCAGGTAGAGTTGAGTACAGCATTTCACCCTCACATGGACGGACAGTCCGAGCGTACTATTCAGATTCTTGAGGATATGCTCCGTGTGTGTGTGATTGAGTTTGGAGGGTGTTGGTATCAGTTCTTGCCATTGGCGGAGTTTGCTTATAACAACAGCTATCAGTCCAGCATTTAGATGGCACCGTATGAAGCTTTATATGGGAGACGGTGTAGATCCCCGGTGGGTTGGTTTGAGCCGGGTGAGGCCAGATTATTGGGCACAGACATAGTTTAGAATGCTTTGGAGAAGGTTAAGGTGATTCAGGATAGACTCCGCACAGCCTAGTCCAGACAGAAGAGTTACACAGACCGAAAGGTTCATGATGTTTCCTATATGGTTGGAGAGCGGGTTTTGCTTTGGGTATCACCTATGAAGGGCGTTATGAGATTTGGGAAGAAAGGAAAGTTGAGTCCAAGGTTTATTGGCCCTTTTGAGATATTGAGGCATGTTGGAGAGGTTGCTTATGAGCTTGCCTTACCTTCCAGCTTGGCAGGAGTTCATCCGATATTTCATGTTTCGATGCTTCGGAGGTATCACGGTGATCAGTCGCACATGTTGGATTTCTGTTCGGTCCAGTTGGACAAGGATCTATCTTATTAGCCAGTGGAAATATTGGATAGGCAGTTTAGAAAGCTGAGGTCAAAGAACAGTGCATCAATAAAGGTTCAGTGGCGGGGTCAGCTGGTCGAGGAGGCGACTTGGGAGACCGAGCAGGATATGTGCAGCCATTACCCTCATCTTTTCACTACTTCAAGTGTGTCTCTATGCTCGTTCGAGGAAGAACGAATGTTTAAGTGTAGGAGCATGTGACGACCCGGCCGGTCGTCTTAAGAATTTACACCCCGATCCCCTATTAACTACTTTCTCCAAGTTTATTTCTACTATTTCGATTTGCTGGGATGTTCGGCTTTGAGTTTCGGGGTGTTTTGGGACACTTAGTCCTTAAATGAGAGCTTAAGTGTTGGAAAGTTGATTGTAGCTGGAATAGTGTGAAGACGGCCTCGGAATGAAAATCTGATGGTTCTGTTAGCTCTGTTGGGTGATTTCGGGCTTAGGGGCGTGTTCGGATTATGTTTTGGAGGTCCATAACTAATTTAGGCTTGAAATGCTGAAAGTTGAATTTTTGAAGTTTCCGGTCCGATAGTGAGATTTTGATTCGAGGGTTGGATTGGAATTCCGGAAGTTGGAGTAGCTCTGTAGTGTTGAATGTGATGTGTGTGCAAAATTTCAGGTCATTCGGACGAGGTTTGATGAACTCTTTGATCGAAAGCGTATTTTGAGAATTTTGAAGTTCTTAGGCTTGAATCCATGGTTAATTTGAGGTTTTGAAGTTGTTTTAGGTGTTTTAAGGATTGGTACAAGTTTGGATAGTGGTTTGTGACTTGTTGGTGCTTTTGGTTGAGGTCCCGGAGGCCTCGGGATGATTTTGGATGGTTGACGGAAAGATTTTGGAATTAAAGTTGCAGCTTCAGTTGCTGGTTCTATCATAATCGCACCTGCAGTTTGGGTTCCGCAAGTGCAGCATTGCAGAAGCGGCTCAGCAGTCGCAGAAGCGGAAGTGAGTAAGGGGCCAAAGTCCGCAGATGTGGTCAGGTAACCGCAGAAGCGGCACCGCATCTACGGTAATGTAGTCGCAGGTGCGGAAAGTCCTCCTTAAGTGAGAAGTCATAGATGCGACATTTGGTTTGCAAAAGCGGGACCGCAGATGCGGAAACAGCTAGGCAGAAATATGAAATTTTGAGGGTTCAGTTTCAAAAGTTGGAAATTCGATTTGGAGCTCGGGAGAGGGCGATTTTGAGAGGAAATTGAAAAGGAGATCATTGAGTAACGATTCTTTAACCCTTTCTACTTATATTCCATCAATCTATAGTTAGTTTCATCATTTAATTTCGGATTGGAGATGAAAATTGGGGAAAGGTTGGAAGAAAGTTCTTAGACCTAGAATTCAACTTTTGATTGGGAATTTGACCTTAGATTTGGATAATTTTGGTATGCATGAACTCGTGAGAGCGTAAGAATTTCTGAAAATATAAATTTTACCCGATTCTGAGACGTGGGCCCTAGGGGCATTTTGGTCATTTTATATAATTTCGTGTATTAGCTTAGACTGTAATTGTAGAATCAGTTACTTGAAGTATTATTTACATTATGAAATCGAATTGAAAAGATTTGGGCCATTTGGAGTCGAGTACTCGTGGCCAGAGCGTGGTCTCTGTTTGGTTCGAGGTAAGTGACTTATCTAACCTTGTGTGGGGGACCTTCCCCTTAGGATATGATATATTTGACAATTTAAATGCCTTGTACGTGAGGTGACGAGCGCGTACTTGAGCTAATTGTTGAAAATCTGGTTTTTCCTTAAGTATTTCAATTGAGTTCTTTTTCCTGTTTTATTCTACTTGTGAATTTAGCCTGTTGCTAGTTTAGAAAAGCATGTTTAGTTGACTTAATTTCCTATTTGCTTAAACCGCCTTAATTGCATTACGTGAAGCATGTTAGGCTAGGATTACCTGTTTACTCGGTACAAAATTTAGCTTAATTGGGTATTCTTGTGTTGCTGCTGTGTGTTTTTACTTCGGGACTACGGAACGTATCCCGAGAGATCCCCTGTATGTATTTATGATCTGAACTGAGGTGTGGGATACCAAGAGATCTCTGGCACGTATATTGAGGATACCAAGAAATCCTCGGTATACCAAGAGATCTCTAGCATATATTGAGGATACAAAGAGATCCTCGAGATACCAAGAGACCCCTAGCATATATTGAGGATACCAAGAGATCCCTAGCATATATTGAGGATACCAAGAGATCCTCGGGATACCAAGAGATCGCCGGTTATCATCCTTGTTATGAGTGGTACTTCCTTGTGGTTTGCCTTCATCCCAGTTTCCGTTATTTTACTCTTATTATCCTGTGTGTATTCTTACTATAGATTTTCAATTGTACTGCTTATCTTATCTTGTCATCTTTATATTTATTAAATCTCAGTAGGGACCTGACCTTCCTCGTCACTACCCGATCGAGGTTAGGCTTGGCACTTACTGAGTACCGTTGTGGTATACTTATGCCTCTTCAGCGCATGTTTTTCATGTGCTGATCCAGGTACTTCTACTCAGGCCTACCATCCTTGAGGGAGGCGATTACTTAGAGACTTCGAGGTACATCTACTGCGTCCGCAGACCGAGGAGTCCCTTTTTATTCCTTCCTTTTAGTATTTAGCCCTTCTGTTCTTTCTGTTCTTATTAGACAAATTCCGGAGTTAGAGCCATGTAGTATTTTCTTTTCTTATCTTGTGATTCGTGGGTTTTTGGGTCTTGGATTTGGATATTGGTTTTGAGATTTATATATGGTGTATGCCGAGTGGCACATTTAAACACTATTATTACCTTATTTCTGTTTTTAAATTGTTTACTTACGTAAGTTTTGGTTATCTTCCGCAATTTAGGCTTACCTAGTCGTAGAGACTAGGTGCCGTGACGATGATTCACGGAGGGCGAACCGGGGTCGTAACACTTCGAGATTAGATGGGATACTTACTGGTACATATTATTTATGTACTCATACTACGCTTTTGTACTTAATTGTATAGGCTTAGAGGCAGGTGTATCTGGCTATCAGACCGGTGCGCGTCCCTGATCTTAGTCCGAGACTCCCACGGTGAGCTGTTTCCCTTCCTGTGCCGATCAGCAGCTTGATTGTACTCATACTACGCTTTTGTACTTAATTGTACAGGCTCAGAGGCAGGTGCATCTATCTATCAGACCGGTGTGCGTCCCTGATCTTAGTCCGAGACTCCACGGTGAGTTGTTTCCCTTCTTGTGTCGACCAGTAGCTTGATGGAGTTTCCCTTACTTTTGACTGTTTATTCTGTTTCAGATAGTAAGGTAGAACTATTATTTCTGTATATTCTACTAGTTGCCTACAGCTTGTGACACCAGGTCTTGGCACACACATTAGTAGACAGTTTTTTTGGGTTGTATAATTATTATTGGATATTGCTTATTATCACCTATTTTAATTGCAAATTAAGAAAAGTGTTGTAACTGCTTTTGGTAAGTAAAATAAGAATTCACTAATACTTCCACGTTGACTTGCATGACAACGGTGTTGGGCACCATCAGGACCTGAGGTGAAATTGGGTCGTGACAATCAACACCCCACACTTAAACCATTGCTCGTCCTCGAACAATCAAACTACACTTCACATAGAGAAGACCTTCTTCTCAGACAACTTTCCTAATTCATCATGCCAAGAATATTTAAAGCAGACTAAGCACCCTATCATAACATCCTACCCTCAAGACTCGACTCAAAAGCACCATGCATTTTCTTCAAAAACCTTTTCACTTACTCTAACACAAACAAGTCACGTGCCCTCACACAATTAATAGAGAGTAGTTCCACACACAATACAGTTTAAGAACAATTAGGAACTCAAGATAGAAAGAATTAACTCACTCTAAGAAATGAAATTCATGTGCCACAAAATACGTACCATAGGCTTGTCCGTGGTGTAATACTCTACTAATTGAGTTTATTCGGTCCAGGATCAAGTAAAACTTAATTTGGTTGTAATATAGGCTGCGGGATGGGAAAGATACATTTTGGATAATAGTGACTACACCTCCCTGAGCAATTTAATACATAAAATTTCACCAATTCTAACCCCAAACTTATGTTGAACCAAACCCCAACCTTCGCATCATATTAGTACCAAGCTCTCAATTTTTTTAGCACAAACACAATAAGATTTACCACTAGCAAGGAATAATTTCTCTCTATAATATATACAAACACCAACTTTTTTTTCTTTTTCTAAGTTCTGTTTTTTTTAAATTCCCTACAAGTGGATCTCACAATTTTTTCAAACATCGAACCTTTCTCCTTTTTTATAGTTCCACTTAAAACCCCAATCATACCTCAACTTAGCTTTTATCAAGCTCATAAATATTTCAAGTGCTCATGAGAGGTAAAAAGTTCAAAATAAATGGTCAATTTAACAAACAGGTCTGGCTTGTAGTGTGGTTGCCAAAGAGAATAAGATTACAGACAAAAAGAGGCTAACTAAGATACACATTGATTAGGTAGGTCACAGACATATAATTGGCTCAACAAAAAAATGTCAAGACGGAACAAGATTGTTGTTTCACTTTGCAAATATACGGGACAAGTTCTAACCATCAATTGACATACATAGAATATCACAAAACCTCACATACACCATGGAACATAACTCACTTTGGATCAGATCTATCTCGACTCTCTAGTCAAAGCAGTTAAGCAAAATCGAGATCAACAAATTAAGGCAATTTGCAAGAGTCAAGAACCGAGCCTAGGCATCACAACTAAGGCACGCGCCACTCTCAGAGCATAACAAAGTCAAGAAAAGTTATCTCCATTTAACACCATAGCACAAGATTTCTCTATTCCTAATAAAAGAAAAACTAACTACACCCGGTTCAAGAAAAACTCTTGAAAAAGAACTGCGGCACAAAGAAAAATAAAGGGTGGATTGTTACACTACCTAAGAAAGTAAAACAAAGATGAAAGACAAAAAAGAAATTTCTTCGACTTTAATCCCTCAAGAAGACAATCGAGAAAATCCATCGTCGGGAAAAGTAAAAAAAATCAAACAAAAAAAAATACAAACACACATATACATATTTATATCCCCCACCCCACACTTTAAACTGTGGCATGTCACCATGACATACAAATAAAAAGCAAGAGATAAAGGAAACTCCCTGGAATCATCTAGTCTAGGTCTGAATCAAAGTCGGGATCCACTTTGCATGCCCGACCCAGTGCACACATCCATGCTGAAAGTTTCTTTTCTGCCTTCTTTGGGTACACCCCACACTTATCATGCTTACCCTCTACAACTCGCTCTTTTAGGACCCTTGCCTTGAATTCAGAGTGTGTAGTTAGTTCGTCTCTAGGTGCTCCCATTGATCCCTCCATCTTGAAAACCACCCTTTCGTCCCCCACTCTTAGCATGAGCTGCCTTTTCTGAATGTCCATAATAGCTCTGCCAGTAGCCAAGAAGGGTCTCCGTAAAATCAGAGGGACCTCTTTATTCTCTTTCATATTCACCACGATGAAGTCCATAGGGAACACAAATTTATCCACCTGAACTAGCACATCTTTCACTATTCCTTCAGGTATGGTTGTAGTTTGATCCGCCAGCTACAAAGATACAGGTATCGATCTGATTTCTCCAATGAAAATAGACAAATCATAAGATTAATAGAAGCACATGATTCACACAAAGATTTTTCAAATTTAGTACTTCCTAAAGAGCAAGGTATACTAAAACTCCCTGGATCTCTACACTTTTGAAGGAGATTATTTTGTAGAATGGCACTACAATGCTCTATGAGCTTGACAACCGATTTCTCTTCCACTTTTCTCTTATTGGAAAATATCTTCTTCAGGAACATAACATAGGCTGCCATCTGTGAAAGGTGTACTCACATGCAACTGTTTGAGAACTTCTAGAAAACGCTTGTATTATTTGTCCAACTTCTCTCTTCTTTGCTTCTGGGGAAAGGTATAGCAAACATGTATTTGCTCTCCTTATTCTCCTTATTCATTGAATTCTCATCTTTCTTCTTCTTTTGAGATACAGTTTTTTCCTTCTTCTTTAGACAATCATCTACCCTCACTTCACTTTTTTGAATGTTGTTATTTTTCTGCTTCTCCACAATCTCTACATGTCATTCAATCAACTCATCCTTTTGTTTTGCAATGGGGTCCTTATATACGTGCCCACTTCTCAAAGACACCACATTTATTATTTCTTTCGAATTTCTTTTAGTATCAGCAGGGAGAATTCCTGAGACTCTCTCATACAATAGATTTTCAAGTTTTCCCACCTGTCTCCCCAAGTTACGGATGGTTGTGCCATGAGTTTCAAGTCTCTCATATGTCTTAATGATAAATGCCTTCATTAGATCTTCCACGCTAGGCTGATTGGACTATTGAGGCTGGTACTGCTGCCTTTGCTGATTTAGAAAACCTGGAGGTCCTTGTCCCTGAGGTATAGAGTTATTATGTTCCCATGCATTCGTAGTACCACTAGGTGAACTCCACAAAAATTCAGGGTGCCTCTGGCCCATGGAATTAAAATTATTACTACTCTGGTAGTTGTCTTTGTCAAAGCTTCCCACAATATTTACCACTTCATCTGTAGTCGAGGCCTGATACTCATGCGTTGGATGACCCATTCCACAAAAGTCACAGGCTGATGATGGCTGGCTCTGGACCTTGGCTAAGGTTAACTTTCTTATCTTTATAGACATGGTGTCTAGTTAGGCTTGCATTGATGTGTTAGAGTCTACCTGGTGAATCCCAACTGATTTTCTTCTATCATTACTCTTAGCAGGCCATTGGTTAGCATCTTTAGAGAGCTCATCAAGAATTGCAACAATCTCCTCAAGAGTCTTCTTCATTAAAGGACCTCCAATTGCAGTACTTAGAGTTCGTCGTGAGGAAGGTGTCAGTCCATCCCAAAAGTCCTGGAGTTGCATCCACAATTCGATTCCATTAAGTTGACACTTTTTCACCATCTCCTTGAATCTTTCCCAAGTTTCGAAGACCATTTCAATGTCCTTCTGGCAGAAGTTGTGCATTTCCTTTTTGAATTTCACTTTTTTTACAGCTGAGAAGTACTTGTCAAGGAACCTTTTAGTCATATCTTCACATGTCTTGATTGAACTAGTTGGTAAGCTTCGAAACTAGTGCTTTGCATCATCCTTCAATGAAAAGGGAAATGCCCTTAAGTAGACTGCATCTTTTGACACTCCATTGTACTGGAAGGTGTTCATGATTTCCTCAAAGTCCATTAAGTGAGTGTTAGGATCTTCATTTGCCTTCCCTCTAAAGACACAGTTGTTCTGAATGGTTTGAAGCAAGCCTTACTTTAACTAAAAATTATTTGTTGCTAGAGGTGGAGGTCTGACACTTGACAATCCCTGATTGTAGATTGGTCTGGAATAATCGCCTAATGCTCTTCCAGGCGTGGGAGACATATTCTCAAATTGGTCTTCAACCAGGGGTCGATTTAGATTGAATCTTCAACCCCCATGATATTCTCATCATCAGCTCTAAGGGCTGCTTCAGCTGCTATTCGTGCAGCTTGTTCTCTATGTTGTGTTGCCTCTCTTGTAGCTAAGTCTACCCCATCATCACCATTCTTAGCCATGTGTTCTTGGGCTGAAGGTTGCCCCAAGAATTTTTCGGTGAGTTCTTTCTCTTTCCTCAACTGTCGCAGACGCTTTTCCACTACTGGATCGTATGGAATCACTTCTTTTGAAGAAGACCGAGTCATACACCATAGAAGTTAAACATGTTGCCCTGCACACAAGAGAAAACTCGTGAAGAACAAAATAATAATGGTTCCTGAATTAGCACCAAAACTAAGTTTAAACACTATTGTTTGCAAAATCTCTAGCAACGGCGTCAGAAGATATTTGCTAGCCAAAGATATTACAGTTTAATTATCGTCTCCACATGGATTAATTTAAATAAGTTTCAAGTAATTTCTAGCTTAACGCTATTCGAGAGGATTAACACTTTAATTGGGATGATTAATAACTAAAATTAACTATGAAACTAAAACAATTAACAATTGATCACAAAAAGACAAGAGTTGAGCAATACAGAAATATCAATGGGAGAAATAAGGGTAGTGACATGATAGGTGCAAGATAGCTATTTGGGGTCTAATGTAGTGACATGATAGGTGCAAGATAGCTATTTGGGATCTAACTCTAGTTCAATTCACTCTAATGTTCTAATGATTCTTACGAATTGACTCGATGAATAGTTCAAACGTGTAGCCAAGACTCCTCTCTCGATTAAATCTTAACTCTACGAGGTGAACTAATATAAATCACTGTGAAAATATGCAAGCATGCGTTAATGGATTAGTCTTCAGGAAAACTGTCATGACCCAAAAACTGACTCGATCGTGATGGCGCCTAACGTGAAACTAGGCCAGCCAACACAAACCCCAACACCAACCAGAAATTCATAATAAGTCATTTAAAGCCAGTAATTAGCTAAAATCCAATAGTATAAGTTAAAGGAAACAATGCGGAAAATATATAACACAGCCCGACATCGGGGTGTCACCAATCATGAGCAACTACAACTCGTCTAGGAATAAGAAAGGACAACATAGTCTGAAACAAAATGCTAATACAAAGCTGAATAAGGTAGGAAGGAGAAGCACACGGCTGCGAATGCCAAACAGCTACCTAGTCGACTTTGGAGACCTGATGGAAGACTGATCAGCACTCATTATCGCGCCCCAAGACTCCTGGATCTGCACACAAGGTGCAGGGAGTAATGTGAGTACGCCAACTCAGTAAGTAATAAAAGTAAAGGCAGTTGAGCAGTAAGAAAACATGTAAACCACGTCATAATGCTACAGTAAAATAGTATAAGTCCAGAACAATGTAGTAAAGCAATAAAACTCGTAAAACAACTCAGTTCAGTAAAACCTTTTAAAAAATCTTTCATTAGTTTCAAACGAGTGATGAAAACAATAAGTAAAAGGATAGAAACGTAAATAGCCCCTTGGGCAAAACATGTACCACAACCGCCCCTCGGGCAAAATATCAATAGAACAAGCCCCTCGGGCTACCTCACAATCACTCGTAATCAGCCCCTCGGGCAATAACATGAAACAACAATAGCCCTTCAGGCAATATCACATCTCACACTGGGTACCCGCGCTCACTGGGGGTGTTCAGACTCCGGAGGGGCTCCTGCAACCCAAGCTCTATCACAAGCCATCTCGTGGCATAATAAATCAGGCCCTCGGCCTCTCATATATCACAATCAATACACATGCTGCGGCGCGCAACCCGATCCCATGATATCCTCACAATACAGGCCCTCGGCCTCACTCAGTCAAAAATCTCTCAAGCCACTCGGGCAACAGTAAAACATGATGCTCAGCCAAAAATATCATTTAAAAATATCAAAACAAAGTAAATACGGCTGACTTATGAAAACAGTAGAATACAATATGACTGAGTATAGATATTAAGCCAATCAGTGAGGAATAGCAGTAAAAATCCCCTAAAAGTCCAAAATAGTTGGCACGAGGCCCAAATATGGCATTCAGCCCAAAATATGGTAATAATTTCCAAAACACAATGATATCAAACAGGTTTTAATCAAATACGCGACTTAACAGTCGTACGAGACGGACCAAGTCACAATCCCAAATGGTGCACGACCCCACGCTCGTCATCTAGCGTGTATGTCGCCGCAAAGTAGCACAACGATGTGAAATCCGGGGTTTCATACCCTCAGGACAACATTTACAATCATTACTTACCTCAATCCGGTCCAAACTCTAGCCCACGATGCCTTCGCCTCTCGACTCGGCCTCTGAATGCTCCAAATCTAACCAAAAATAGATTCATACCATCAAAATATGTTACGGGAACAAAGCCCACTCGAAAATAACCAATTTACATAAAATTCCCGAAATCGGCCAAACCCGACCCCCAGGCCCATATCTCAAATTCTGATAAAAATCACAAAACTAAAATCCTTACACTCTCACGAGTTCATACATACCAAATACATCAAAATCAGACCACAAACGACCCCTCAAATCCCTAAATCAAGGTCTCCAATTTCAAACCCTAAACACCTAATTTTAACCACTAATTTCCATAAACTCCTTGTCTAATCAGTAAAATATCACCATAGAAACGAGTTTTAGTACCAAGAATCTTACCTCCACGAAGTCCCCGTGAATTCCCTCTTCAAAATCTCTTAAAAAGCTCTCAATACGACTTAAAAATGGTGAAACAAAGCTGAAAATTGCGAAGGAAACCTTATAGAGGTTCTGGCCTAGGGATTTCGCACCTGCAGCCAAAATCATGCTTCTGCAGACCGCACCTGCGGTCAAGACAACCACATCTGTGGTTCTTCATTAAATCCCCCAGGGCCGCATCTACTTCCAGGTTGCGGCCCCGCAGATGCGCCCAATGCACCGTACCTGCGGTCAAGCTCCAGCAGACCCAAATCCACCTCTGCGGCCTCCTCTACGCATCTGCAGTGTCACACCTGCGGTCCCCAATCCGCAGGTGCGGAAATAACAGAAGCGGAAAATCTCCAGCACAACTCCAAAAATCCAAACTCTCCGTCAACCATCCAAATCCATCCCAAGGCCCTCGGGACCTCTACCAAACACGCCAACAAGTCACATAACACTATTCAAACTTGTTCGAACCCGCGAAACACTCAAAACAACGCTGGAACACCAAATCACCCTCGGATTCAAGCCTATGAATTCCAAAGTATCCAAATTCCTCTTTCTATCAAAAAGTCTATCAAACCTCGTCCGAATGACCTGAAATTTTGCACACACGTCACAAATGACACAACGGACCTACTCTAATTTCTGGAATTCCATTCCGACCCCTATATCAAAATCTCCACTACCAACCGGAAAATATCAAATTTCCAATTTTGCCAACTGAAGCCTAAATCTTCCACTGACCTCCAAAATACATTCTGATATGCTCCTAAGTTCCAAATCACCTAACGAAGCTATCCGAACCATCAGAATTCACATCCGATACATTTTTCACACAAGTCAACATCCGATTGACGTTTCCAACTTAAGCTTACTCAAAAGAGACTAAGTGTCTCATTTCTCTACCAAACCATTCTGAACCCAAAACAACCACCCCAATACCACATAATACAGCTAAACAAGACGTAAAGAAGCAGAAATGGGGGAAACGGAGTGATAACTCATGAAACGACCGGCTGGTCGTTACATCCTCCCCCTCTTAAACAAACATTTGTCCTCGAACGAGTCAAGAAACATACCTGAAACCTCAAATAGGTGAGGATATCTTCTCTGCATCTCCCGTTCGGTCTCCCAGGTAGCCTTCTCCATGGGCCGACCTCTCCACTGCACTTTCACTAAAGCTATATCCTTTGACCTCAACTTTTGGACCTGCCGCTCCAAAATATCTACTTGCTCCACATCATAAGTCAAATCATCATCTAACTGGACCGTGCTGAAATCCAAAACATAAGACAGATCCCCAATATACTTCCAGAGCATAGAAACATGAAATACCGGATGCACACTCGATAAGCTGGGTGCCAAAGCAAGCTCATAAGCCACCTCCCCAATCCCCCTGAAGCACCTTAAAAGGTCCAATGAACCTAGGGCTCAATTTACCCTTCTTCCCAAATCTCATAACACCCTTCATGGGTGAAACCTTCAATAGAACCTTCTCCCCAACCATGTAGAACACATCACAAACCTTCCTGTCAGCATAACTCTTTTGTCTCGACTGCGCTGTACGAAGCCGCTCCTGAATCACCTTCACCTTGTCCAAAGCATCCTGCACCAAGTCTCTACCAAAAAGCCTAGCCTCACCTGACTCAAACCAACCAACTAGAGATCTACACCGCCTCCCATACAAAGCCTCATATGGAGTCTTCTGAATACTCGACTGATAACTGTTATTATAAGCAAACTCTGCAAGTGGTAGAAACTGATCCCATGAACCACCGAAATTAATGAAACAAGCGCGCAACATGTCCTCCAATATCTGAATAGTGTGCTCGAACTACCCATCCATTTGAGGGTGAAAAGTTGTGCTCAACTCAACCTAAGAACCCAATTCTCTCTGCACGGCTCTCCCAAACGGCAAAGTGAACTGAGTACCTCTATCTGAAATGATGGAAACTAGGACACCATGCAAACAAACAATCTCTCGGATATAGATCTCTGCCAACCACTTTGAAGAATAGGTAGTACACACAGGAATAAAGTGCGCGAACTTGGTCAGCCGATCCACAATCATCCAAATAGCATCGAATTTCTTCAAAGTCCGCGGGAGTCCAACTACAAAATCCATGGTGATCCGCTCCCACTTCCACTCTGGAATATCCATTTGCTGAAGCAAGCCACCGGGTCTTTGATGATTATATTTCACATGTTGACAATTGATACACCGAGCTACAAATCTGACAATGTCCTTCTTCATTCTCCTCTACCAATAATGCTATCTCAGATCCTGGTACATCTTTACGGCACCCAGATGGATGGATTACCGCGAGCTATGGGCCTCCTCCAGAATCAACTCCCCGAAGCCCATCTATATTGGGCACACATATCCGGCCCTGCATCCTCAACACCCCATCATCACCAATAGTCACATCTCTGGCATCGTCGTGTTGGACTCTGTCCTTAAGGACAAGCAAATGAGGATCATCATAGTGGTGCTCTCTGATGCGATCAAACAAGGAAGACCGAGAAACCACACAAGCTAAGACCTGAATGGGCTCTGAAATATCCAACCTCACAAACCGATTGGCCAAGGCCTGAACATCAACTGCAAGAGGTCTCTCCCCAACAGGAATATATGACAAACTGCTCATACTCACCGCCTTCCTACTCAAGTCATCGACCACTACATTGGCCTTCCCCGGATGGTATAAAATAGTAATATCATAGTCCTTTAGCAGCTCCAACCATCTCTGATGCCTCAAATTGAGATCTTTCTGCTTGAACAAGTGCTGGAGGCTACGATGATCAGTAAACACCTCACAAGACACACCATAAAGATAATGCATCCAAATCTTCAATGCGTGAACAATGGCAGCCAACTCTAGATCGTGAACCGGGTAGTTCTTCTCATTGGTCTTCAACTAACGAGAAGCATAAGCAATAACCCTACCCTCCTGCATCAACACACGCCCGATACCCACTCTCGAAGCATCACAATACACTATATATGAACCTGAAGATGATGGAAAAACTAACACTGGACCTGTGGTCAAGGCAGTCTTGAGTTTCTGAAAGCTTGCCTCACACTCATCCGACCACCTAAATGGAGCACCCTTTTGAGTCAATTTGGTCAAGGGTGATGCTATAGATAAAAATCCCTGAATGAACCGATGGTAATAACCTGCCAAAACAAGAAAGTTACGAATCTCTATGGTTGAGGATGGTCTGGGCCAACTCTAACCCGCCTCTATCTCCTTCAGATCAACCTAAATCCCTCACTAGACACCACATGTCCCAAGAAAGCCACTGAGCTAAGCCAAAACTCACATTTGGAGAACTTTGCATAAAGCTTCTCTTCCCTCAATCTCTGCAACACAACTCTTCGATGCTCCGCGTGCTCCTCCTAACTACGTGAGGATACCAGGATATCATCAATGAAAATAATCACAAACGAGTCGAGATAAGGTTGAAACACGTTGTTCATCAAATGTATGAACGTTGATGGGGCATTGGTCAGCCCAAAAGACATCACAAGGAACTCATAATGACCATAGCAGGTCCTGAAAGCTGTCTTAAGAATATCTGAGTCCCCAATCTTCAACTAGCGATAACCTGAACGGAGATCAATCTTGGAGAACACTCTCGCTCCCTGATGATGGTCAAATAAATCATATATACGAGGCAAAGGGTACTTGTTCTTGAATGTAACTTTGTTCAACTACCTGTAATCAATGCACATCCTCATCGTGCCATCCTTCTTCTTCACAAATAGAACAGGCACACCCCAAGGTGACACACTAGGCCGAATAAACCCCTTTATCAAAGAGTTCCTGAAGCTGCTCCTCCAACTCTTTCAAATCCTTCAACTTTGTTGGTGCCATACGATATGGTGGAATAGAAATGGGCTGAGTGCCCGGCACCAGATCAATACCAAAATCAATATCCCTGTCCGGTGGCATGCCCGGCAGGTCTGCGGGAAACATATTGGGAAAATCCCTCACTACTGGAACATAATCAATACTAGGAGTCTCTGCACTAACATCCCTCACAAAAGCTAAGTATGAAAGACAACCTTTCCTGACCATCTGCTGGGCCTTCGGAAATGAAATCACCCTACTGGGAACAAAATCAGTCGAACCTCACCACTCAATCTGTGGCACACCCGGCATAGCCAACATCACTGTCTTAGCATGATAGTCCAATATAGCACAATACGGAGATAGCCAATTCATGCCTAATATCACATCAAAGTCCACCATATAAAGTAACAAAAGGTCCACCCGGGTCTTCAAACCCCCAATAGTCACCACACACGACCAATATATGCGGTCCACAATAATAGTATCGCCCACCGGAGTAGATACACGAAGAGATGAAACAAGAGACTCATGGGGCGTATCCAAATAACGAGCAAAGTATGACGACACATATGAAAAATTAGAACCGGGATCAAATATCTCTATGGAAGACTGAGACAATACCTATAATCACAACATCTGAAGTAATAGCATCGGGTCTAGCTGAGAATGCATAGAAACAGGTCTGACCACCACCTGATTGACCTCCCCCTCTGGGGAGACCCCTAGCTGACTATCATCCACCCAGTCAATCCACCCCTAGTTGACTGGGTGGATAGTGAAGTAACTGATGTTGAAGTCGATGGCTAACTCCTCTACTGAGATGAACCCCAAAGACGATGAGGACACTGCCTCCATATGTGCCCCAACTCTCCACACTCATAACAACCCCCTGTTGCTGGAGACGGGGAGTGAAGGGAACCCCTAGCACCGAGATGACTAGCAGAAGAACCTGGCATAGAAGAGCCCTGAACCGATGGAGCACGGGATGAACTCTGGGCTGGAAGGGCACTAAGGGATGAATGGCCCTGATGAGAATTGTGAGAACTATGGCCCGATGATGCCCTACGATAATCTAGACAAGCTGACTAAGCATGCCTGAATGGACGGCCTCTACCGTGTTGAAACTAACCCCCATGAGGAGTACCACTGAATCCACCCTGACCACAAGGCCTCTTAGCCTCCCTCTCAATCCTTTCCTGACCACGAACCATCTCAATCTGTACAACCGCATCAAAGGTAGCACTAGATACTCTCTCTGGTCATAAGCAACTGAAGCTGAAAAACAAGTCCATCTATAAACCACCTGATCCTCTCTCGATCTGTGGGAACCAACCAGACAGAATGACGATCCAACTTAGAGAACCGCATCTCATACTGCATAATAGATCTATCACCCTGATGAAGCTGCTCGAACTGCCTGCGCAGCTTCTCTCGGCAAGACTTGGGCACAAACTTTTCTAGAAAAAGAATGGAGAACTGCTGCCAAAAAAGGGGCGCTGCGCCAACCGGCCTACGCCTCTCATAAACCTCCCACCAACTAAGTGCAGCCTCAGAGAACTAGAAAGTAGTCAATGAGACCCCACTGGTCTCCAGAATACCTACGGTCCGAAGCATCCTCTGAACTTGTACAAGAAACCCTGGGCATCCTCGCCCTCTTCACCACTGAAGGTCGGAGGCTGAAGTCTACCAAACCACTCCAATCTGCGCTGCTCGTCCTCTGGCATAACAGGAGTTACATAGTCCTGAGCAACTGCAACTGGCTGGGCTAGAGGTGTCGTAGTTGTCTAAAGTCCTTGCACGACTGGCTCAGGTGTGCGAGCGGTGGGAGTCCTCCCCCAGCATGAGAAGTAGCTGCGGCTGTAGTAACTGAGACCGCCTGAGCTAGGCCAGTGCACACTGATAGAATCTGGGTCAGGGGCTCCTGAAGGCCTGGGATCACAATAGGCACAGCCGGTGCCTGAGCTGGTACTGCTAGAGCATCCACAACTAGGACCTGATCATGAATTGGGGCAGCTGGTAGATCCGTAGGTGCTGCCCTAGCTGTTGTGCGGGCCATACCCCTGCCCCTACCACGGCCTTGACCGCGTCCTCGGCCTCTGGTGGCCCCAACTGATGGTACTGGTGGTCGTCCATCCTGACCGGTAGCACGTGTTCTCATTATCTGTGAGAGAATAGAATAACAGAAGTTTAGTACCAGAATCAATACATTCGCACGATAGGAATTCAAGAACAAGAAGTTTTTCCTAAAGGTTCTGCAGTCTCCTGAGGATAAGTACAAACGTCTCCATACCGATCCGCAAGACTCTACTAAACTTGCTCATGACTCGTGAGACCTATGTAACCTAGGCTCTAATACTAACTTGCCACGACCTAAAAACTAACCCGGTCATAATGGCGCCTAACGTGAAACTAGGCCAGCCGACACAAACCCCAACACCAACCAGAAATTCATATTAAGTCATTTAAAGCGAGTAATTAGCTAAAATCTCATAGTATACGTTAAAGGAAACAGTGCGAAAAATATATAACATAGCCCGACATCGGGGTGTCAGCAGTCATGAGCAACTACAACTCATCTAGGAATAAGAAAGGACAACATAGTCTGAAAACAAAATGCTAATACAAAGTTGAATAAGGTAGGAAGGAGAAACACTGGGTTGCGAACGCCAAGCGGCTACCTAGTCGACTCTGGAGACATGCTGGAAGACTGATCAGCACTCACTATCACCCCTCGAGACTCTTGGATCTGTACACAAGGTGCAGGGAGTAATGTGAGTACGCCAACTTAGTAAGTAATAAAATTTAAGGCAGCTGAGCAATAAGAAAACACGTAAACCATATCATAACGCTACAGTAAAACAGTATAAGTCTAGAACAATGCAGTAAAGCAATAAAACTCGTAAAAACAACTCAGTTCAGTAAAACATTTTAAAACACTTTCATTAGTTTCAAACGAGTGATGAAAATAGTGAGTAAAATGGTAGAAACGTAAATAGCCCCTCAGGCAAAACATGTACCACAACCACCCCTCGGGCAAAATATCAATAGAACTAGCCCCTTCGGCTACCTCACAATCACTCGTAATCAGCCCCTCGGGCAATAACATGAAACAATAACAACCCCTCGGGCAATATCACATCTCACACTAGGTACCCGTACTCACTAGGAGTATTCAGACTCCAGAGGGGCTCCTACATCCCAAACGCTATCACAAGTTATCTCGTGGAATAACAAATCAAGCCCTCGACCTCTCATATATCATAATAAGTACACAAGTTGCGGCGCGCAGCCCGATCCCATGATATCCTCACAATACAGGTCCTCGGGCTTACTCACTTAGAAATCTCTCAAGCCACTCGGGCAATAGTAAAACATGATACTCAGCCCAAAATATCACTTAAAATATCAAAATGAAGTAAATATGACTGAGTTATAAAAATAGTAGAATACAACATGACTGAGTACAGATATTAAGTAAAAACAGTCAGGAAAAGCAGTAAAAAGCCCCTAAGGGTCCAAAACAGTTGGCATTCAGCCCAAATATGGCATTCCGCCTAAAATATGACAATAATTTCCAAAAAACAATGATATCAAATAGGGTTTAATCAAATATGCAACTTAACAGTCGTACGGGACGGACAAAGTCACAATCCTCAACGGTGCACGACCCCACGCTCGTCATCTAGCGTGTACGCCACCTCAAAGTAGCATAATGATGTGAAATCCGGGGTTTCATACCCTCAGGACAACATTTATAATCATTACTTACCTCAATCCGGTCCAAACTCTAGCCCGCGATGCCTTTGCCTCTCGACTCGGCCTCCGAATGCTCCAAATCTAACCAAAATCAGATTTATACCATCAAAATATGCTAAGGGAACAAAGCCCACTCGAAAATAACCAATTTACATAAAAAATTCCGAAATTGGCCAAACCCGACCCCTGAGCCCACGTATCGAATTCCGATAAAAATCACAAAACTAGAATCCTTCTAATCTCACGAGTTCATACATAATACATCAAAATCCGACCACAAATGACCCCTTAAATCCCTAAATCAAGGTCTCCAATTTCAAATCCTAAACCCCCAATTTTAACCACTAATTTCCATAAACTCCATGTCTAATCAGTAAAATAACACCATAGAAATGAGTTTTAGTTCCAAGAATCTTACCTCTACGAAGTTCCCTTGAATCCCCTCTTCAAAATCTCCCAAAAAGCTCTCAATCCGACTTAAATATGGTGAAACAAAGCTGAAAATCGCGAAGGAAACCTTATATAGGTTCTGGCCTAGGGATTCTGCACCTGCGGCCAAAATCACGCTTCTACAGACCACATTTGCGGTCAAGACAACCGCATCTGCGGTTCTTCATTAATCCCCCAGGGCCGCATCTACGTCCAGGAACAGCACCTATGGCCCCGCAGATGTGCCCAATGCACCGCACCTGTGGCCAAGCTCCAACTGACCCAAACTGCTTCTGCAACCTCCTCTACGCATCTGCGGCATCGTACCTGCGGTCCCCAATCCGCAGGTGCGGAAATAACAGAAGCAGAAAATCTACAACACAACTCCAAAAATCCAAACTCTCAGTCAACCATCCAAATCCATCCCAAGGGCCTCGGGACCTCAACCAAACACACCAACAAGTCACATAACACTATTCAAACTTTTTCCAATCCTCGGAACACTCAAAACAACGTCGGAACACCAAATCACCCTCAAATTCAAGCCTATGAATTCCAAAACTTTCAATTTTCGCTTTCGATCAAAAAGTCTATCAAACCTCGTCCGAATGACCTGAAATTTTGCACACACGTCACAAATGATAAAACGGACCTACTCCAATTTTCGGAATTTCATTCCGACCCCTATATCAAAATCTCCACTACCAACTGGAAAACGCCAAAATTCCAATTTCACCAATTCAAGACTAAATCTTCCACGGACCTCTAAAATACATTCCGATCACGCTCCTAAGTCCCAAATCATCTAACAAAGCTATTCGAACTATCGGAATTCACATCCGAGACCTTTTTCACATAAGTCAACATTCAGTTGACTTTTCCAACTTAAGCTTACTCAAAAGAGACTAAGTGTCTCATTTCTCTACCAAACCATTCTGTACCCGAACCAACCACCCCCAATACCACATAATACAGCTGAACAAGATATAAAGAAGCAGAAATGGGAGAAACAGAGCGATAACTCATGAAACGAGAAGCCGGATCATTACAAAAACGTCTCTTGAATATTCTCCTAACTTGATTTAATCAACAATTCAACAAGCTCTTTTGATTACTTAAAAGAATAACTGAATTAAACCAAATCAAATAATGCAAAGATAATCACCAAAATATTCCTCTTTCGATTAAATAAACTGAATAAAGTTGCAATCAATTCAAAGCTCCATAAACGAACTCAAGCAAAGAACTAGAGTTAAAATCCACAAATATCAATCAAACATCATATCCATCAAACTCTAAGGTAAACTACTCCATAATCATGAATAAAGTCATCACAAATAAAGTTGAATAATAAGAAAATATGAATTCAATCTAAACTCGGGTGTTGAGTTGAAGAAAGAATGATGAATCCTTATGCTTTATGTCTCCAATGCTCTTCCAATCTTTCGTAGGTCAAACGTCCCTTTAAAAATATATTTTTGTGTATTTATACGATGCCGAAGCGAGTCCGGATGAAACTACCCTTTCCAAGATGATACAAAAAAATACTCTATAAAAATTGCACAGGCGCGATGCACGGTGCGATTCCCTATGCGGTGTGCCAGTGGAGAAGTTCAGAGAGCGATTTCTGACGGACAGCAGCAAAACACACTGCTGCGCTGCCCTATGCACTGCCCTACGCAGTGCAGCTATGTAACTTTTCCAGAGTAAATTATTTTCTTCATTTTTTTTATATCCAGACTCAGTCCTCGACCCCCGAACGCGATCCCAGATTAATTCCTTGGGCTTTTACTCATACTTCAAAGCTCCAAATTGTTCGATTTAGCTCATAATTATCTTTTTTAACTCGAAACCACTTCCTACAAGGCATAGAACATGTAATAAGTGTAATTCACTATCATTTAAGCTCAAAGACATGTAAAGTGCAATAATTAGAGTGTAAAACACGGCTAAAACACGTGTTTCTAACCTACCATCAATATTGTTGATTTTAGAGTCAAGCTCGATATTGGTGCTCAAATGAAGTTGATTTTTTCTCCATGACCCTTCTGAGCCTTTCTTACATTCTTTCTCTTTTCTCCTCGGTAGCATTGGCCTCCTCGATTTTGGAGCATAAGCTAGCCTCCAAGTTATTAACTTGTTCCATAAAGGTAGACTCACGCTCGGCAGCAGCAATCGCGGTATCATGAAGTTCAACCCATTTAGCCTTTGCTTCCTTAAGGTTTTCACGTAGCTGGGAAGCTTCCTGGCTGTGAGCCATTCGAATTGCTACAACCGAGCCTCGAGATCATCTATTTGAGAAATTTTTTCCTCCAACACTGGGAGGTGCTCAGCAAGCTTATTTCGTTCGGCTAGAAGTTGATCTCGTTCCGAAGTATGCTCTTGTTTGTCCAGAATCAACCTTTGCATGCCCTTGGAAGCAAAAAGGTTAGCCTAAAAAGGGTTAAATCTAAGGTTATTAGTGAAAAGTATAAGTTGGAAGGAGATAAAAGAAACTTAGATTGATACATGCGTCGAACAGTGCATACTATTGTTTATCAAACACTCCGTAGAAAGAGAGTCCATTTTTCTCTAATCTTTTTTCTAAGGCCAGCAGCTTCAGATAATTGGCAAGCTCCACCGACTTGAAAAGTATATGGCACTCATTCGAAATCGAAAGGATGGCGCTTCGTTTTCTATGAGGGTCTTGAGTGGGTGCCGAGTAAGTATTTTTCCAAATTTTCATTGTCGGATGACCATAGAGAAGGGGCATTTTCTATTTATTCAGATGGGCCGGTGGAGAAGAAGAAGTTGGTGTAGGTGGAGAGGTAGTTGTTATCAGCTCAGAATTTGGCAGTTGAAGGAGGTCATGGATTGAACTCCTTTGATCAGAAATAACTGTGGGACTTTGAAAGCGAGATTAAGCATTTTCGGCTATTTCCATTTGCCCCCAGAGTTCTTGAACTTCTTCCGGTGGTGGAGTTTGAAGCTCTTCTGATTGAGCATCTAGTTGAGCTGATAAATATCTTTTCTTCTTTAAAGAGGAGTCGCTTCATCATTGATTTCTTCTTCATCAAGGACAATTGTGGTCGGTCCGGTTGGTATTTCTTTCACTCTTTTCTCTTGAGTCCCAGTCGAGGAGGTACACTTCCTCTTTGGTTTCTTGTTTTTGAGATGGGGACTCTGGGAGGTGGTACCTTCACCAGAAGTCCGAGTAGATTCGCGAGCTCTCCTCCAGTTAAGGGCACCCTACAGTACCCATTCAGCTTCCATCGAGTGCTTAAGAGCCTCGATGTCAGGACAAACAACAGATCCCTTTGAAAGTCTTGTGTGGTACAAAAAAACAATTACTAAACTATTTCTATGTTATTTTGTAAGATTGAAAGAAGGAAGAATTTTTGTTTATCATAGTTTTGGCTTTCTATCCATATTTGCAAGATATTTTTTTTACCTTCGGGATTCTGGTGTAGTGATATCTAGAATTTTCTGTACCCATTGGGCCAGATCTTAAACCATGGTAATTTCCAATGAGTAGCTGGAATAAGGAATGTATAAAGTTAGTAACAATGGAAGGTGTTTTTGAAAACATGGAAAGAAAAGAAATACTCTAAGACTTACGAAAAAGGTTCCATGATTCAAGAACAGCAAACGTTGTGGTCGGGAGGATGTCCCTGGCAGTAATGAAAATAAAATGTTTCATCTATCCACGATCGTTATCATCATCGACGCTGGTGAGAAGGGCATGATGACCCCGTTTGCTGAATTTTAGCATACTCTCGCAAAAAATCTTAAAGGAGTAAAAGTTCATCACATGTGCAAGAGTTAGAGTTTCCCTGATCTCAGAGTATAATTGGTGGAGGCAAGCCACCATATGCCATATGTATGGGCCTAATTGTGCCAAGCAGAGTTGGTATCGGTGGCAAAATTCTAAGATTACTGGGTCGACTCCTTCACCCACTCTTAAAATGAAAGGGCCCAAAGTGAAAGGGTATGTATAATCATACATGAACCCTGGTTTGGAGAAGGTGACCCTTTCTACCTCATTAGAGGTGAAGATTTCGATGTTGTTCTAATTATATTCCTCATTCACGATAGGGATGCTAGGAGGACGAATGGAGGAAGGATACCTACGAACAGACCAGTGCTTGTCACTTTTGGGATTTGCAGGTTCTTTTTTGTTCTTGAAGGTCAGATTTCGTGCTAAGATGAAGAGGTATGATGTTGTTTACGCTAGGAGGTTCCGACTCAACATCTGTCTCATTTGGTTTGTTCTTTTTTGGGCCTCTATCAAAGAGAAGACTAGAGTTTTCAAAGGCAGTAGTGTTAGCAGACATGACGGTAAGAAATTTGTGAAGGAGAAATTTATTGAGAAAGTTGAAGTTTGCAAGTAGGGTTCTAAGATAAGTTGGAGAAGAAGAGGAAGTTGTAAAAGCAAAGAGTAAAAATAAGGAGTAGTGGGAATGTTATAAACGCCAAAAATTATGGTCATGATTGTCACACCCCTTTTTTTTTACTTCTTAATTCCCTTTAAAATAATAAAAGACTTAAAAAGCTCAAAAGGGTTTTTAAAATTGAAAGTGACAAAATTGTGTTTTAAAAGATATTTCAGAGTCGCGACCTGACATTTGATTTCAGTGTATCAGGTCACCGTTTAAAAATAATTCTCTTTTAAAATACTTTAGATTCCAAAATTAAGTTTGCACCAGAGATTCTACGTAAGGGGGTTCATTTAACTCGGGGAGAAGGTGTTAGGCATTCCCCGAGTCCCGTAACTAGTACGGTTGCGTACATAATCAAGTTGTTTTCCAAAATATTCGAATTGAGGTAAAAACACACAAAAAGAAAACAAACGCAAAAAGGTTCGAGGTTGTCCCTACCTAAATAAAAGACAAATAAAAGGAAAATAAAAATAAAAAGGAAAATAAAATAAAAATAAAAAATAGAAATAAAATACTACACTATGCTTCCTTCACAAACTCGTCACGGCCTCCAAAATATTTACAAAGTACTTCGGGGCATTCCCCGAATAATATAATCGACTAAAGGGACAACCTCTCTCCTAAAAGGAATTAAAGCATGAACGTCCTAAAGATTTGCCTACCCAAATGATAATGGCCTAGGCATGCTACTAGTGAATAATACGATACATAAAGAAAATAAAAAAAAACTAAATAAAGAAAGAAAGATTCATACTCATGTTTTATTTTTATCTTTTCACTTTTATTAGGCGGAACCCAATGCCTAAAGTATGGAAACAAATTATTTGCTAATGGGCTCCGACCTTTCCCCGTCCCACAGCATCAATGATCATCCAAAACAATTCAAATATAGCAAATCCAATCACTAAAATAAAGTATTCCACAGATAAGCATTCAAAGCAACTCAAGAAACAAGAATTTGAAAAAAATCTGGAAAACTAGTAAAAATAAATGTGAATCTGAGCTGTCGGAACATCCACTTTTCACCATATTAAATCCCAAAACTAAGCATGAACACTAAACACATGATTTATCAGGCTCACTCATCTTAAACCAACCACCACATAGCTCAATGTAGACATTCCAAAGTACACCAAACAATTTTAACAAAATTGCAGTAATCTTCTTAATATTCAAGGAAAATTTTGAAATCAAATGTAGCCTTCAGCAGAGATTGAAACATGCTTTCATGAGCTCTAAAAAATTCAATAAAACTAACATATAGATATAATAGACAGACGCCTTAAACATAGACTCTCAAATCTCGATAGACTAACAAGGACCTGACATGAAAACTTGAATTAAACAAAGAAAAACTTTCATTTCATTTAAAGACTTACTCATGCTTCCAGACGTTATTATTGAAATATTAAGAACATATTATTTCACCTTAATAAAGTACTCCAACTATACAAGGATAATGTCAAAATTACTAAGTCATGGTTCTAAACAGTGGTGAGATAAATTACCAAAGCAGTGAATAGATTTCTTTAGCAGCAAGCTATTGAATCTCTCTCACATACACTCCATGATTGAAGTCAAAAGAAAGGGAACACATATACTTTTAGCTCCATTAAACTAACTCACACTCTAATACGTATTCCTCAATCATACATACAACAACCAACTAATAAAAAGTTAAAAGAGTAACAACATAAAAATAGAGAATCCGGCACATTTCGAAATCAATCAAACTCCAATCATACCAAAATAAAGCAGTGAGATTAAGAATAACCTGAGATTAGCTTTCCAATGAACAAAATTCAGCAATTACAGCACTAAATCGAGCAAAACTGAGTGAGTCCAGAATAGAGGAATTCAACAAGATCTTCAAACAGAGACAACAAGCCACGACCAGAACCACAAACGGTGACTCCAAAAATTTCGAACACCCAATCGTCTTTACTCCATTTTGAACAAAAATCCAGAAGAAGAAACTGATTTTTCTTGTATATATGGAAAACTAAAACCAAAATTCAGAAAAATAAAAAATCAAAAACCCTAGAACTTTTCTTTTTCTCCTTTCTGTCCGATTTTTTTTTCTCAAAATTTTTGTCCAAAAAAAACTGAAGAATTCCTAAATTTTTCCAATCGCCCACCCCTAAAGAAACGAACCCCCAATATATATAAGCTCCAGAAACTTCTAGACTTCCCCTCCAAGTCGTGAAAATTTTTCCTCTTTCTAAAAAATCCGAAAATCCATCTTTAGTCACAAGTAAAGGACAAATGGAGGGAGTAGATTGAGTGAGGCTCAATCCTACGCCTCCCATTCATCCTAATCTCATCTTCAAATTGATTTTCAGGTGAGATGAGCGCATGAGGGAGAATGAGGAAGATTCAATTTTACGAAATCTGTTACCTGTCAGGCCACGTGGCAGGGGGAAGAGAGAGGAGGGGACCATGTGATTTGGGGGGGATTTCCGGCGGGTTTGGCATGGCTAGGGCGCGACAGAAGGCTTGGAGACAGGGGGCGCTGTTTGGTTAGGGGTGTTAGGGTTAGGGTTTGTGGAAAGTTGTATATATGGAGTGTGGGGATTAATTAAGATCGTTGAATCTTAAGGGAATGGAGGGTTGAGAATTAAAATTGAACTTGGGGCGGGTTAGGTCATCTGGTGGGTCAATTAGATAAGGGGTGGGCTGATGGAGATTGGGCTCAATTAAAAGGGGGAGGAGGTGTCCGAATTGAGCCTCAATTTGGGCTAAATATATTGTCCAAACCTTAGTCAAATATAAAATAAAATACTACATAATGCAAGAATTAATTCTAATTAACTATACTAAACTTTATTAAAATATGAAACTATTTTTTCGTATTCTTAAGAGATTATATTGAAATAAAAGTATAGAAAAATAAGTGAAAATCATAGTAAAAATGAAAATATATTGCTATAAAATACTAATGGCCCTAATTTAAAATAAGAAAATATTTAATGAAACTATTTTTGTATTTTCAAATTTATTATCTAAAATTAAAAATAAGAGTGAACTATATTTCCATTAGAATAATTCGATAAAAATACTAGGAATACTAAACTAACTTTAAAAATGTGCAAGTCAAAAATTACGTGTTTACAACTGCCTCTCTTTGCTCGGAAACTTGAAGAGTTTTTGAGCAAAGAATTAAATAAGCAACGTAATTGAATGACTCGACACTTATTCAAAAGAAAATAAAGATAGACAAAAGATTGTGACCGAGCTCTGGTATCTGAGCTTCCTACATATCCTTGGCTATAAAGGAATCAGGTCGTGTGTAGTTCAGAAGTAGGAAGAGTGATGGAGAAGGATACCAAGGTGGAGAGTCGAGTGAAGTGCCGTCGAGGTTCCAGTCCATAGTTCCTGTCGTTACATAAAAATAAAAAATCAAATACGAATAAAAATTATAAGAAAAACTACAAAATCCTATCTACTCTTCTGCCTTGAACCTTTTACAGTCTTGTTGTGCGTCTCGAACTGTTGACTCGCATTCTTGAGGTGAGCTTCTGCTACTTCTACCTTGAATTAACCCTATTCTTCAGGCGGTCTCCTGATGTTGATTTGACTTAACTCTAAAATGAACTCCCTCGTTCTCCAGGTGGGCACCTGCTACTGACTTAAAACTTGAAATGAATTCTCTTGTTCTCCAGGTGGGCTCCTACCATTGACTTAAAACTTGAAATGAAATTTCCTCGTTCTCCAGGTGGGCGCCTGCGACTAACTTAAAACTTGAAATGGATTCCCTCGTTCTCCATGTGGGCGCCTGCGACTTGTTTGAAACTTGAAATGAATTCTCTCATTCTCCAGGTGGGCACCTGCCACTAACTCAAAACTTGAATTAAATTTCCTCATTTTCCAGGTGGGCGCCTGCGACTTGCTTGAAACTTGAAATGAATTTCTTCATTCTCCAAGTGGGCACATGCGACCGCTTGAAACTTGAAATGAATTCCCTCATTCTCCAGGTGGTCACATGTGACTTGCTTGAAACTTGAAATGAATTCCCTCATTTTCCAGATGGGCGCCTGCGACTTACTTAAAACTTGAAATGGTTTCTCTCGTTCTCCAGGTGGGCGCCTGCGATTAAACAAAAGAGACAAAACAAGGAAAATCTTCTGCCCCAGTCTGTACCAGGAACATTTGTGAGTGTTAGTTAAATCCCATTATCCATGAGGGTCCTAAAAACTTAAAACTAAATCCTTGAAAATTTGAAATTAAATCTCATTATCCATGAGGGTCCTGAGAAGTCGAGAATGAACTAACCTGACCATGCTCTTTTCCTGGAGGATCTCTGCAGAAAGAACAAAATCCCTTGCCCTTATTTCAGACAAATAAAATCTTGTTAATTTGAAAACATGGTGGTTAGTTTGTGGTATCAATGCTGAGTGTCTGCTTCTGCCACTGCCATGCTTCATTCTGATTAGCTGATTCAGGCCAGCAAGGAATTGTTTGACCTTTTGATCGAAACTGGACCACAAAACCTCTGAATGATCTTACTCTCACTCATTGCATTTTGTTTTCATTCTGAAAGTTGTTGAATCTTTATATTTTTCTCAAATTTCACGAATCACCTTATCACCTGAACTTTAGTTATCACCATACTGCTCATTCTAAATCATATCACTTGTGATGTGCTTGGCCGAACTCCACTTTGTGCCATTTAAAAGTTGGTAGTAGGCTTTAGAATCCTTTTCTACTTGTTCAACAAGGGCTAACTCGAAAGAGACTCATAAAGATAGACTCAAAGAGCAAAGTGAAGTGATTTTTGGCAAAAGGAACAAAGAAAAATTTTGAACAAAGATGACTACGTGAAGAAAAATGGGGGAAAAGACTTATCTGAGTAAAGCGGCTGGCTCCAATGATCATGACATGCATTTTGGATTGATCAGCCTAATCCGTCCAACCAATCATATTTTCAGTTCATGTCATATCTTCATACTTCAAAACCGGGCTTTTAATGATCCAATTTCTCTGTAAAGTCACGAGCCTCATTCGACTTGTAGTGCCCCGAAGTGTTTTCACCAACAAGCCTCTCTCATTTAATCATCTCTCAACTCACCATCGCCTTACGATACCCGCAAGGGTATTCACCAATAAGACTCTCTCATTTTAAATTTTCTCTCAGCTCACCATCGCCTTACAGTACCCGTAAAGGTTTTCACCAATAAGACTCTCTCATTTTATTCATTTTTCCTTTGTTCCAATGAACAAAGTGTTACCTATGATGTAAATCATACCTCTATCTCGCTTGACTTGGCATCCTCGAAGATTGATTGGAAGGTTTTTCTTTGCACCGTAATATAGGCTTTTGGACAAGGCTAGAAAAAAAGGGTGGCATGAAGGCTCAAAATAATTTAAGATGAAAAGGGTTCAAAATTACAAATTTGAAATTAGATCTTTTGCAAAACCAAAACTTCTGCCCCAGTTTCTTTGGGTCTGGGGAATTTTGGATTTTTATTTTGGGGGGACCGAACCGTGTAAGGCTGCCTACGTATCTTTAGAAGGAATCAGGTCGAACATAGTTCAGATAAAAGTTGTTTGTTTTTGTTGCTTTTTCTTCTTTTTTCTTTTCTTTTCTTCTCTTTTTTTTCTTTTCCTTTTTTTCTTTTCTCTTTTTTTGCTTTTTATTTTCTTTTCTTTTCTTTTTCTTCTTTTTTTTCTTTTCTTATTTTCTAATTCCACTCCTGATTCCAAAAGAGGGGTATAAAAGAAATAAATAAGGCTCAAAAGGGGTACCGAAAGATGAAAGTGTTTGAGTAGCGGAACAAAATACCTTCGTCGTTTCAACTTTGAAAATGCCAAGTACAAAATACAATTGAAGATAAGCAAAGACTCATACATAGTACCTCTTGACTGCATCAGAATTGATAGTCATATCTACACATTTTCCTTCTATGTCTATCAAATATAAAGCACCATTGGGCAACACTCTTGTCACAATGAATGGCCCCTGCCAGTTTGGGGCGAACTTGCCTTTAGCTTTAGCCTAATGTGGAAGGATGTGTTTCAATACCAACTGGCCCACTTCGAATTTCTGAGGACACACCTTCTTGTTGTATGCTCTTGTCATTCTCTTCTGATACAATTGACCATGACATACCGCTGCCAATCTTTTCTCATCAATCAAGCTCAGTTGCTCTAACCGGGTCAATCATCATCATCAATTTCAGCTTCTGCAATGATCCGAAGGGATGGAATCTCGACTTTCGCAGGTATAACTACCTCAGTTCCATATACCAGCAAATATGGAGTTTCACCTACTGATGTGCGAACAGTAGTGCGATAATCTAGTAAAGCAAAAGGCAACTTTCATACCATTGCCTAGAACCTTGCATCATCGTACGAAGTATCTTCTTTATGTTCTTGTTAGCAGCCTTAACAACTATATTTGCCTTGGACGGTACGGAGTGGAGTTTCGATGCATAATCTTGAACTGTTGGCATACCTCTTTCATCAAATGACTGTTGAGGTTGGCAGCATTATCTGTGATGATTACCTTGGGAATTCCGAACCTGCAAATGATATTTGAATGAACAAAATCCACCACTGCCTTCTTGTCACGGACTTGAAAGTTACAGCTTCGACCCACTTGGTAAAATAATCAATGGTCACCAAAATAAACTTATGCCCGTTCGATGCTGCCGGCTCAATTGGTCTAATGACATTCATGCCCCAAGAAACAAAGGGCCAAGGTGCAGACATTGTGTGCAACTCAGATGGCGGAAAATGAATCAAACCACCATGTACCTGGCATTGATGACATTTTCTAACAAAACTGATGCAATCTCGTTACATGGTGATCCAATAATAACCTGCTCGAAGTATCTTCTTTGCCAAGACATACCCATTCAGATACGGCCTGCGAACTTCAGAATGCACTTGAGCCATGATAGTCGAAGCTTGTTTAGCATATATGCACCTTAGTAGCCCTAGATCTGGAGTCCTCTTGTACAAGATTCCCCCACTTAAGAAAAATCCACTAGCCAGACATCGAATGGTTCTTTTTGATCACATGTGGCATGTACCAGATATACCCTCGACTTGATGTATTCCTTGATATCATGAAACCAAGGTTCACCATCAAGTTCTTCTTCAACCACATTACAATAGGCATGCTGATCACAAACTTAGATATGTAGAGGGTCGACGTAAGTCTTGTCCGGATGGTGTAACATTAATGCTAGAGTAGCCAAGGCATCGGCAATTTCATTATGAATCTTGAGAATATGTCTGAATTATACCGACCTGAATCGTTGACAAAAATCATGCAGACACTATCAGTCCGGTATGAGCTTCAAGTCCCGAGTCTCCCATTCTCCTTGAATCCAGTGAACTAACAAATCTGAATCTCCCAGAACCAGTATTTCCTGAACTCCCACGTCTACAGCTAACCTCAAACCCAGAATGCATGCTTCGTACTCAGCCATGTTGTTGGTGCAAAAGCTAGGCTGTTACAGGGTAGTGTTGCCCTGTTTCAAAACTGAGTATCGCCCCTATTCCGACACCTTTCATGTTAGCAGCTCCATCAAAAAAGAGCTTCCAACCTGGATTTTCATCATGGGTAACCTCATCAATGTACATTACTTCTTCATCAGGAAAATAAGTTCTCAATGGCTCATATTCTTCATCTATTGGATTCTCGGCCAAATGGTCGGCCAAGACTTGAGCTTTCATCGCGGTCCGAGTCACATAGATGATGTCAAACTCTGTGAGTAAAATCTGCCACTTTGCAAGTCTTCCTATGGGCATAGGCTTTTGAAAGATATACTTTAGAGGTTCCATGCGAGAAATGAAGTAAGTAGTGTAGGACGACAGATAATGCTTCAACTTTTGTGCCACCCAAGTCAGGGTGCAACATGTCCTTTCAAGAAGAGTGTACTTAACCTCATAAGGAGTGAACTTCTTGTTGAGATAATAAATGGCTTGCTCCTTCTTGCTCGTGATGTCGTGTTGACCCAATACACAGCCAAAAGAATTATCCAGGACTGCTAGATAGAGAATTATTGGTCTCTCAGGCTTTTGTGGGACCAGCACAGGTGGGTTTGACAAGTACCTCTTAATCTTATCGAATGTTTCTTGACACTCTTCGGTCCACTTGACTGCAGCATTCTTCTTCAGCAGCTTAAAGATGGGCTCACAGATTGTCATGAGTTGAGCAATAAACCTACTAATGTAATTTAACCTTCCGAGCAAGCTCATCACCTCAGTTTTACTCTTCGGTGGGGGTAACTCTTGGATGGCCTTGATCTTTGACAGATCCAACTCAATACCGCGGCGACTGACCACGAATCCCAACAGTTTCCCAGACGGGACATCAAATGCACATTTTGTTGGATTAAGCTTGAGGTTATACCTACGGAGCCTTTGGAAAAACTTCCTTAAATCCTTGACATGGTCAGACTACTTCTTTGACTTTATGATCACATCATCTATATAAACCTCAATCTCCATGTGTATCATGTCATGAAATATGGTAGTCATCTCCCTCATGTAAGTTGCCCCAGCATTCTTTAAACTGAACGGCATTACCCGGTAGTAATATGTTCCTCATGGCGTGATGAACACTATCTTTTCTGCATCTTTTTCATCCATCAAGATCTAGTGATATCCCACGTAGCAATCCACAACAGACCCAATCTCATGCTTGACATAATTGTCAATCAGAATGTGGGTGTTCGGCAATGGAAAATCATCCTTTGGGCTTGCCTTGTTGAGATCACGATAATCAATGCATACCCTGGTCTTACCATCATTCTTTGGTACTGGCACAACATTAGCTAATCAAGTGGGATATTGAGTGACCTGAATAACCTTTGCCCCAAGTTGCTTTATGATTTCTTCTTTAATCTTCACACTCATATCAGTCTTGAATTTTCTTAACTTTTGCTTGGCAAGAGGAAATGCTAGATCAGTTGGCAATTTATGAACTACCAAATCAGTGCTCAAGACCGGCATATCGTCATACGACCATGCAAAGACATCTTTGCACTCAAACAATGTTTTGATTATTTCTTCCTTAACTTGCGGTTCCAGATGCACACTTATCTTGATTTCCCTAATATTATCCTGGTCTTCTAAATTGATAGCTTCAATTTCATTCAAATTAGGCTTCGGTTTTTCTTCAAAGTGTTTTAGTTCTTTATTGATTTCCTCAAATGTTGCTTCTTCTTCATATTCTGTTTCATTATCATACTCTACTTCTTGGATTATTATTTCAGAATTAGATTGACTTTTAAGAATTCGCTGAAAATTCCTCATGCATGTCATGTCATTACAACTAGCATAAAAAGAACTATACAAAAAAACATGAAATACTATTAGGAATAATGGAAAACTGAAAATTGCATTTTATTGACAATAAAAGGATAGAAGGGTTCGAACATCAAAACAAGCAAAAAATAAAAATCTGGATTACAATCTTGGAATAACCCAGATAACATAAATGAAATCAAAGCAAACTACCAAAACTCCTTCCCGGTGGGAAGAGGAGTAGCTTCCCAATTGCTAAGCTTCACATTCGGCCCAACGAGCTGCACAGCTGTGTTACTGGAACCTTCCCCAATTTCCACCATATTAACCTCATCAAACAGGCTCTGGAACTTCTTGATTAGCTCTTCATCAACATGGGTTGCAGGTTTTGGAACTGTTGATATTGGAGGTTTTGCGGCCCCTGGCTTGACAAAAGACTTGGAAATGTGTGGAACAGGCTTGGGAGTGACCATACCTTTTTTTTCAGATTATTAGCCCTTTTCATGTCCTTCTCTGTGGGCGTGAATCCCAAACCAAATATACCAAGATTTTCATGTGGACACACTGGATGCAAAATACCCTGTAGAGATGAACCCAGACCTTTACCCGGCACAAAACCATTTTTCAGCATTTCATTTGCCACCATTACGAAAGCGGAGGATAGCTTCGGACCTGAAATGCAACAGACACTATTTCAAAAGTTTCGTAGACCCAAGGCCATTTATCATCTTCAGCTTCAATAAATGGAATATATATGTCGTTATAAGCAGACATGTCCTCATTACCGTGCACAACTATTTCATGTCTGTCCCATTCGAACTTTACCATTTGATGCAAAGAAGAGGACTGCCTTAGCAGCATGTATCCAGGTCCTTCCCAATAACAGATTGTAGTATACAGCCACATCTAACACTTGAAATTCCATAGTGAACTCAACTGGCCCTATCGACAATTCGAGTATTATATCACCAATAGAATCTTTACCCCCTCCATCAAAGCCTCTGTTAATTTGTATGAGTACATCAAACTGTAGAGTATCTGGTCCTCTATGAGATAATACTGAGAATGCTAATAAAACTTAAAGTAAAGAAGACAAGGGATTTTTACGTGAAAAAATCCCACACAAGGGGATCAAAAAATCATGACCTACACTTGTATGCTTTTAACTTCACTAACTTGGAATCTCACTATTACAAACCACTTTGTAATAACCCTATTACAAAGACTTTTACTAACTTGTGATGTTCTCACCACAAGCCACTTTATAACTCTCCTAGTTTCAAAGACTTTAAACTTATGACTAATTCTAGTCACAACATAAACTCAGAAGTTTACGGAAAAATGTTTTCCTAAGACAAAGCTTCTAAGAAAGCAAGATAGGAGATACAATGAAGAACAAATAACAAGATTACAACTTAACTACGGATATACATAAACTCATTAAGAAACTGATCCTTAGTGGAGTTGTGTTCTTGTTCTTGACTCACCAGTGACTTCAATGCCGGATGAACATTGTTATGCTTAAGAGAATATCACTGAATGCACAAAGATATTGTGCCTTGCACCAGGTTGTTATATCACAAAAGACATCATAATAGATAGTGATGTCAATTCTTGGTACATGCTTCTTCCCAATGAGAAGTGATTGTTGCACTGTCTGCACAATCACTTCTGTGTAGTTATGTTTCAGTTGTATAGTTGACTTGTACTTCTGTCAGAGAACCCCAAGGGACCAGGTCCCTGTTTGTTCCTCTTTATAATGATTGCGGACAGTCACTGACTTGTACTTCTATCGGAGAACCCTAAGGGACCAGGTCACCAGGTCCTTGTTGTGTTCCTCCTATGGTTGTTCATTCATTTGCTAGAGATCAGACTGGATATTGTGTTCCTCCCTGTGGTTGTTCATTCATTTGCTGATTTTTAGACTGGACATTATTCAGTTGAAATGTATGCCATGTGGGTTAGGTTCTCTATCTAGTTCTTCACAATAAGTTTGTTAGATCATCAAAACATAAGAAGCATAAGACAAATACATTGAAGACCCATCAATTTTCCCCTTTTTGATGATAACAAACTTAGGCATGGATAATATTTGTTTAGAGAAGAAATAACCAGATAAGATACAAGAACTACACAAAGTTCCCTCTAATCTCAGAGCTCTCTTAAATCTTATATTCTTCCCTCTTTTGTCATTATTAAAAAGAGCACAAGCATGTAATTAGCATAAAGAAGTCTAACACAGCTAGATCATGCCACATATGTGCACACAACATGATATAAAAGAGAATCCAGAGGAACACAGCATTGTACAGGCAAAAAGAGGAGTTGTTTTATTAATGTTTACAATGGACTGAGCAAGACAGGAGCAGTAATGGTGAATTCCAGCATGCCATCACAAAAAAAAAAAGCAAATAAAAGTAAAACAGCAGCCACAAAATATTAGAGCAAAAATAGTTGGACACTAAGAGGATCCTAGGGGATACTAAAAGAAGGAGGATTAGAAGAAGAGACAGCAAGGTCCAATCGAGAATTTGCAGATAATTGTTCTTCAAGCAGTTGTGCCCGAAGTTTATCATTTTCCTTCGTCAGTCGGGCAACTTCTTTATTAACAAAATCAGGTCCATTAACTACTTGACTGAGCTGAGTTTCCAGTATGGCATTTTGAGCCCTCAACCTTCTAATCTCTTCAAAAGCCATATTTTGAGCGTTGATCAGCTGAGAAATGGTCAAGAGGCTTCCACCAACTCTTTCTATACATTCACATTCTTCTAAAGTGGTCTTCGAGAAGGTTTGCTTATGTGTGCCCACTTTGGGATTCCCCAAAGGGACCTTGTAGAATCTGAACACTTGAGTGAGGAGAAAGCCATATGGTAGCCCATGATTCCCACCTTTAACTTTTGCCACTTTTTGCATATGATCTATCATAATTGCAGGCAGATTAATTGGGATAAACTCATCAAGCTCTTCCATTAAGACCATATCCAATTTTGTAGCAATAGACCGTATCTCAGAATGAGGTAAGTGCACCTTATTGACCAGTTCAAAGAGAAGCTGATACTTTGGAAGTCATACCTTTTTATGCACCTGTTCCCCTTGCTGAATAGCTTGCTCTTTCATGATGGTTCTCCTAAAGTTGACACCACAGACACCTTTGACTAAGAACATTCCTTTGCATGGAATTCTGAGAACCTTTCCCAATGCTGAAGCATCGAGTACAATGTCTACTCCATTTACTAGCGCACAAATGTGACCCCCCCCCAATAGTGAAGAGAGATGCATAGAAAGTTTGTACTGCATCTTCGTACACCAGAGGCATGCTCCCTTCAAACAAGTGCTCTCATTGTTAAAATTCCACTATCTCCAGAATTTGTCTCATACCGGCCATTTCTGGAATTGCTGGGTCAAATGTATGACCCAACAAGACCTTCTGAGTTCTTAATCTTTGCTGCCAAAGACCACTATCACTGGGCATGGTCCTCAGAGCACCGGGTTTTCTAACAGTTTCCCATTTTTGTTTGCTAGACCCTTCAACAGACTTTTCTTTCCAGCTTACTAACCCCACAATATCATCTTCAGACATGGCTTGCTCAACTTGACTCCTTTTAGACTTGTCGTTGTCCTTCACGGATGCACTATTTTGTTTCTCAATGGTTTCATCATAAGCTTTATCCACAGACTTTTGAGCTTTCATAGATTGTTGCACTAAGGAATCGGGTTCCTTTGGAGCATTTTTGTCAATCTCACTATCTTGAACACTCTTGTTAGTAACAAATTCCCTTTGATTCATCAACCTCATTTTCCTTATCTTAACACTTCTCCTATTTTTCTGCACAGTAGACTCAAAACCCTCTTTATGTCGTGACCTGATAGTGGGTGACTTGGAGGAGGATTCTAAGAGCTTAGGATGATCATGAGGTGAAGAAGTGGGTTTGCCTGGGAGAGAATCAGGTTCTTCAGTAGGTTTTTCTGGGAACGTCTCATGAGCCAAAGACTCAAAGAGTACTATGGTTCTTACATCACTCAGGAATGGAATGTCTCCCCCCTGATACTTAGACAAGAGATATGCTCTTTCATTCATCAAACTTTCAGCAGCGATGGTCATGATGTTATGCGCTGCTTCTTTTTCTGGTGACTCTTTGAGAGTCACTAAGTCCAAACTGGAGGAGTTTAGATACTGATCAGGATCATCCTTAGGGACCTCTGACACTTGAGAGGTGAAACCCCCTGAGTGTTCTTTGATGAGATCAGAAGAGTGACGAGACATAGGGTTCTCAATATATGGGAGAAAAACAGGGTTTGTCAGAAAAGGAAAGACTATAGGAAAAGAGGAAGAGCCAGGTGTGGGTAAAGTAGTAGAAGGAGTGAAATAGTGAAGCTCTAGGGATGATTTCAAGGATGATAGGGAAGTAGGAGTGGTTTTAATAGTGGGAGAAGGAGGCAATTTTTCGATTGCCATTATAGGAGTATTTAGAAGATGAGTAGAGTTAGAGAGAGATGAAGAGAGGATCATAGCTACACAAAAGAGATGAAGGTTCATGACTTGCTGTGAAGGAAAAAGAAAGTTTTATTGGAAGAAGGACTAATGATGAGAAGATAGAGAAATCGGTTCTGAATAGTTCTGAAAATGGCGGTAGGTTTGTGGGAAAACGTTATTGTGCAGAGAGGATGAAGAGATTTGAAAGACAAGACATGACATGCAGACTTTGAAACGTCGGATGATGTGGCAGTTGAGTTGATTTTGTTAAACAATTTTGAGAAGGTATACAGAATAAGCACATTACTACTAACCTGTGGTACAAGAACCTGATGCCCGAACATTTTTTGGAAAAAGGTTTTAGCAGCTCTTCTTTCGCAGTTCATAACTGTACCTTTAGCTTCTATGATCGTCATGCGTATTTACCTGCAACAGTATTGATGTGAGTTAGGCTTGGTCAGAAAACACTTTAGCTAACTTTACCTGACGATGTCTTCCATAGCCAACTGATGGAGAATCAGGTTCTTCATTAGACTCTTATGACCTTATCTTCACCTTGTTTGTTCTAGAATATTCTCTACTCAAGGCTTTGATGAAGATATCTGGAATTTGGTCTCATGTTCTGCAAGACTTTCCACATATCAGCCCTTTCACTATATTGACCCTCAGAAGATAATGCCACCCCTCAATGTGCTTGATCCTCTTGTTTTGAACTGCATAGAGAAGATATACCATCAGAAGATACCCCAAGGTCTTCCAGTTGTTACTCAGTTCCTAGGGTTTGAGCAGAGCAGGGTGCTTCCGCTATACATTCTTCTTCAGTTGTTGATGAGGCTATTGAGTTTTGCTTCCTTGTCCCCCAAGGGATGAGCATGAACATGGCAAGTGAACCGTTCCAGAAGTACTTTTCCTTTCCACAATAAAACCTGCACAGTTAACATCATCATACCCAACAGGATTAAAAACTATCACCTGAGGGGTAATACAGGTTCAGGTCCTGAGTTCCCTTAAGGTATCTCAAACTTCTTTGGGCGGCCTTCAAGTAGGATTCCTAAGGACTTGACTTTGGATTCTATTCTGGAGTGGAGATACATAAGGGACTAAGAAAAATATCTTTTTTTTAGTTTTAAATACTTATCTAACTCTAGAATAAAAGGGAGTGATTAAATTGTCACATAGATGGGAGATTTTGTGTTTCTAGTTTGGAATTGAGGTTTGATTGGTACGGTAAATCAGGAGGTTAATTTGATTTCCTCACACTCTTTGTTCTATTGCTTCAGGAGTGCCATGAGTTGCATCTCCACTCTTTCTTCAGCTTCAGTGGTAGTAAGTGAAGTACCATGTTCCTTGTGAGAAGTGGAAGATGATGTTGCATTGTCTTTCATTAGTCTCTTTCATCTTACTCATTATATCAGTCTCCCTATTTGAAACCTCAGATATATCCCAGCGACCAGAGTTGGTTCATCATATTGATCATCATCGTTTCTTTCTTGGTTAGAGGAAGGTGTCTTGTTGAATACCCCATGAGCACTTCCTTCCACTTATTGTGCCCTTTGTTGTAGACTTTGTGGCCTTTGCTTTGTGGAGAGTATCCCAGAAGGATTCCTTCATTCACCTTTTGCATTGAACTTCCCAAGCTGGTCCTTCCCGTTGTCGAGAACATGGCATTTTCAGTCAAGAAGGTTCTCAGATGAATTGTCTTTGGTTTTCTTCCATTTGGCAGCTCATAATGAGCTTTGATTCAGGAGAGACCTGATCATACACCTGTTCACCAAGTAGAAAGCAGTTTTTACTACTTTTGCCCAGAAATTCTTGGCGATTCCATTGTCGATGAGCATTGTCCATACCATGTCTTCCAGTTCCGTTCTTTCTTTCAGCAATACCATTTTGTTGTGGAGTCCTTGGTGTTGAGAAGTTATGTGTGATTCCATTTTTGTTACAAGCTTATCAAATTTTGGCATTGTCACATTCTGTCCTGTGGTCAGATCTGATGCATACTACCTTGACTTGGATCTTCTTGACTGAGGCCCTTAAACATTTCGAAAGTTTCATCCTTTGTTCTAAGAACTAGTGCCCAGGTGAATCTTGTATTTGACAGACCACGAACCAGGTCTTCTCAAGCATCTCATATCACCAACTTGTAAGGATTCAAAATCAACAACGTAGATGTTCTTGTTTCCTTTTGGGCCACTAAAACCACCTTGCCAGTTACCAGATTGGTAGTTGTGCACTCTTTTGACAAGAACTCTACTTTGTTCCCTTGTAGATTTGAGAGACACTCAGGAGACTGTACTACAAGCCATCTACATAGTACACGTTCTCAATAGAGTGACGGAGATATTTTCCAACTTTTCCAGCACTGAGAATGTACCCTTTCCTTTATCAATGGATACATTCCTTTCCTGCAGGGCTTTTAGTGAGAAGAAATCTATGGTACTTCCAGTCACATGCTTTGAGCATCCATTATCCTTGGTTCATTACAGTCTGCTTCCTCTCACTGTTCCCTGCAAATGCAAATTATGGGTTAGATTTAGGAACCCAAACTAGTTTGGGTCTCTTGTTTTGATAAAAGGGATGTAAGGGCTTTTCTAGTCCATACAGGCAATATGCGTTTCTTGTGACCGGTACCTGGTCCCTTGTTAGTAGTCACTTTGTCAATAAACACTTTGTCTTTCTAAACAGATTGAACCCTGGCTTGGCAATTTTCTTTGAAGTGCCCATTGTTCCCACAATGGGTACATAGCCAGTTATCAGGAATGGTGAAGTACTTGCTGTGAGAGTTGTAGGGAGTTTTCTCCCTTTGGAACCCAATTCCCTACATGTGTTCCATTGTTATTCAAATACATGGCAGTCACAGCATCTGAGGACCAGGTCCATTTCAGAGATTTCTCAAGATCAGTTTTGACTTTCTCCAATTCAGCTTGAAGTTGCCGATTTTTCTCAAGTTCACCACATAGACTAGTTTTCACATTATTTAATTCATGTTAAAGCTTGATGTGTGTCTCACTAGCTACTTCCTTCCCTTTCCCAAGACTCCCAGTCCTATGTTCTCTATTGAATCCCTCAATGGTTTCCTCTAGGTCAGTGATTATCACTAAGAAATCATCCCTCTCTTGATCAGTAGCAGAAATATTTTCTTCTAGGGTGTGTTTCTCCTTGTTGAGACCTTCTATTGTTTCCTTCAAGTCAACCACCACACCCATCAGGTCATCTCTCTCATTTTCTACACTAGTTATCTTTTCATTTAAAGCTTCCTTTTCTTTTTCAAGATTGGCTATGGTCTCATTCAGGCCCACTACACAGACCACCAGATCATCTCTAGATTGTTCAGCTTCTCCTAGTTCTATGGTCAGGATCTCCATCTCATTAACAAGGCTATAATAGGCATCAATTAGGACATTTTCTAATGACCTTAACTTCTTAGAAGAGTAGGATTTCATATTTCTCTGAACATCCCTAAAATTTACATCATCGTCTTCATCATCATCAGACTGAGCCATCAGCGCGAATAGTGAATCATACTTCGTCGCTTCAGTTTCCACTACCATCATGGAATTGTTTTCTGTATCTGGTTTCCTTTCGAATTCACTAGAGGAGTCTGCCCAAGCAACAAGAGCTTGTTTCACAATATTGTCAGCAGCACTTTTTCGATTGAATCGTTTGTCTGGAACCAGGTTCCTTTTTGTTGCTTTGTCAGGATTTTGTTTGTATTGCTCCTGTTTTGCGAGTGGGCAATCTTTGATGAAATGCCCTAGCTTTCTGCATTTGTGACAGAGATCATTGTTCCTTGCTTTATTTGAACTGTCCCTCTTTGGTATACCACCATTTCTTCGAACCATCTTTTGAAATCTTTTAGTAAGATATGTCATGTCACTATCTTCATCACTTGAGTCACTGCTTTCAGCTTTGAGTACCGGGTTCTTTTCCTTCTTTGGCTCTCTTCTTTCACTGTCTTTCTTTCTTTTTTTTTCATCTCGTATATCTTCAGGTTACCAATCAACTCATCCATTGTCAGAGTTTGTAGACCTTCAGCTTCAGTGATGGCATTTACCTTACTTTCCCAAGAACCAGGTAGAACACTGAGGATTTTCCTTACAAGCTTGTTTCTGGGAATGACATCTCCAAGTGACTGAAACTCATTTATGATTGAGGTGAATTTGGTGTGCATATCTTGTATAGACTCATCATCCTTCATCCTAAAGAGCTCATACTCTGTGGTGAGCATGTCAATCTTGGACTGTTTAACCTGAGTAGTCCCTTTGTGTGCAATTTGCAGCACTTCCCATATTTCTTTGGCAGTTTCACAAGCTGAGACTCTGTTGTACTCATCAGGTCCTATGTCACACACCAAGATTTTCTTGGTACAATAGTTCTTTTCTACAGTTTTTCTGTCAATGTCGTTGTACTCTTTTCTGTCTTTTGACACTATTGGTCCCATTTCTTCAAGCTTTTTCATAGGGACATGTGGACCATCACAAATGATGTCCCACAGTTCTGAGTCTTCTGCCATTATAAAATCATGCATGCGGGTCTTTCACCCGCCATAGTACTGACCATTGAATTTGGGAGGTTTGTAGGTTGATTGTCCTTCCTCAAAGTTGGGGGGAGCAGCCATTGAGATCCTTTCTAGGTGTTAACCTTTTAGAAAGAACCCGCTCTGATACCCAATTGTTAATTTGTATGATCCACCAAACTGTAGAGTACCCGATTCTCTATGAGATAATACTGAGAATGCTAATAAAACTGAAAGTAAAGAAGACAAGGTATTTTTACGTGGAAAAATCCCACACAAGGGGATCAAAAAACCACGACCTATACTTGTAGGCTTTTAACTTCACTAACTTGCAATCTCACTATTACAAGTCACTTTGCAATAACCCTGTTACAAAGACTTTTACTAACTTGTGATGCTCTCACTACAAGCCACTTTATAACTCTCCTAGTTACAAAGACTTTAACTTATGACTAATCCTAGTCACAACATAAACTCGGAAGTTTATGGATTTTTGTTTTTCCTAAGACAAAGCTTCTAAGAAAGAAAGATAGGAGATACAATGAAGAACAAATAACAAGATTACAACTCAACTACGGATATACATAAACTCATTAAGAAACTGATCCTTAGGGGAGTTGTCTTCTTGTTCTTGATGCACCAGTAACTTCAATGCCAGATGAACACTGTTATGCTTGAGAGAATATCACTGAATGCACAAAGATGTTATGCCTTGCACCAGGTTATTATATCACAAAAGACATCACAATAAATAGTGATGTCAATTCTTGGTACACACTTCTTCCCAATGAGAAGTGACTGCTACACTGTCTGCACAGTCACTTCTCTGCAGTTGCGTTCCAGCTGTATAGTTGACTTGTACTTCTGTCAGAGAACCCCAAGGGACCAGGTCCTTGTTGTGTTCCTCTTTATAATGATTGCGGACAGTCACTAACTTGTACTTCTGTCGGAGAACCCTAAGGGACCAGGTCACCAAGTCCCTGTTGTTCCTCTCTGTGGTTGTTCATTCATTTGCTGGAGATCAGACTGAACATTGTGTTCCTCCCTGTGGTTGTTCATTCATTTGCTGATTTTCAGACTGGACATTATTAGTTGAAATGTATGCCATATGGGTCAAGTTCTCTATCTGATTCCTCACAACAAGTTTGTTAGATCATCAAAATATAAGAAGCATAAGAAAAAGACATTGAAGACCCATCAACCTCGAACACATACACTGTTCATGTGAATTCTCTCAGTGTCGATCTTCAACTTTTGCAGAGTGGACAAAGGGCAAATATTTGCACTAGAGCCATTATCAACCAGCACCCTTGAGACAATAGAATCTTCGCATTTCACCATGTGATAAAGATCTCGGTTATGTTCTGTACCCTCCACAAGAAGTTCATCATCTAAGAAAGTGATCATGTTTGCTTTGAAGATCTTGTTAGCAATCTTTTCCAAGTGGTTCACCATGATCTTATCAGGAATATGGGCCTCATTCAAAATCTTCATCAGGACTCTGCGGTGTTCATCTGAATGTATCAACAAAGACTAAAGAGAGATCTAAGCCATGTTTTCTTTAGTTGTTCCACAATGGAATATTCTTGCACTTTCATCTTTTTCAGGAACTCCTCAGCCTCTTCTTCAGTGACCGATTTCTTTACCGGCATTTGACTATCCTTGAACGGCTTGGCTTTCCTTAATTCTTCTAGGATAAAACATCTCCCAAAACGAGTCAATCCTCTAGTTTCATTGACTTCTTCCTCCACCTCTTTTACTTTGCATGTCACTATCACTTGCTTGTAATTCCACAGAACAGCCTTGGTATCAACCATTGGTAGCTGAGTCACTAGTTTAATTACAACAGGGGTAATAGGATCCCCTTTCACAACTATGACAGGCTTTCTTGGGACCCCTAGCACTACCACTTTTGGATTTTCCTAACTTGCCCCAATATCTTTTGAAGGCCTTTCACGACCAACATTGGTGGAGCGAATTTAGCTTCTCTGTCACCCCTTCAACTATCAAGGGCGTTGCTTTGGTAGAGTCTGGAGCTTTAACCAAATTACTTTCACCCGCCTGAATCATCATGATGGACTTAGAAGACTTCCTGAGCTCCCCATCCTTATGAACTATTTTAATCATATACATCTCTACATGGGCTGGCAAAGGGTTTTGGTTGATGTTCGGTGTGTCTGGGCTTTGGACTACAATTTAGTTTGTATCAATGAGCTCCTGGATTGCCCTTTTTAAATGCCAACACTTCTCTATGTCATGCCCTGGAGCATCAGAACAATAGGCACATCTGAGGGAGTAATCAAGGTTCTTTGGAGGGGGATTTGGTATCTTTGACTCAATCGGCCTCAAGACATCCAACTGCCTCGACCTTTGAAACAAACTGGCATAGGACTCTCCAAGAGGGGTGAAAGTTTGTTTTCTCTGTTGCCTTTCTTTTCTATACTCCGGCCTTGGTAAAAAAATTGGACCAATAGGGTTTCGGTAGGGTTGTGGAGGTGGATAAGTATTTGTGGAGCTGGATAACACCATTGCGGGTAAGGAGGGGTTGAGCATATGACTATGCATGGTGAACATGGTATTGGGGTGGTCTGACTGAGTATTAGGGGCCTTGCGGGGGAAAGTAATATTGGGGTGGATTATGTGGAGCTTGGGTGTAGGCTTGAGGTTGGGGTCGAGGCTGAGCATACGGGTGAGGCGAACCTCTCGGTCCACGCCATGGTCCAGAGACAACCATGGCAACATCATCCTTCTTCTTCTTTCCTAGCAAACTTCCGGTGCCACCCTGGATTGCTTACGTGGTTGATTTTATGGAGAAGTAGCTCATGATGTTGCTTGACTTGAGTCCCTCTTCCACCATTTCTCCCATCTTTACCATATCATTGAAAGGCTTACCAATGGCTGAGATCAAATAGCCGAAGTAAGTAGGCTCCAGGGCTTGAAGAAAGTATTCAACCATCTCGTCTTCTTCCATCGGAGGATTGACCCGTGCAGCTTGCTCCCTCCATCGGAACCCATATTCTCTAAAGCTTTCACTGGGCCTCTTTTCCACCTTGGTTATAGATAGGTGATCTGGGACACTATCTATATTGTACTAAAAGTGTCAGGCAAAAGCCTGAGCCATATCGTCCCATGTGTACCACCTACTGGCGTCCTGGTGGTGTACCATTCTAAAGCTACCCCACTAAGACTCTGGCTAAAGTACGCCATCAGTAATTCGTCTTTTCCCTCGGCGCCTCTTATTTTACTGCAATAACCTCTCAGATGAGCTACAGGATCCCCATGTCTGTCATATAAGTCAAACTTGGGCATCTTGAACCCTATAGGCAGTTGGACATCAGGGAACAAACACAAATCCTTATAAGCCACACTCACCTGGCTTCCTAACCCTTGCATGTTTCTCAATGATTGCTCCAGACTCTTTACTTTCCTAAATATCTCCTCTTGCTCCGCGTTCTTGGGTTGTTTCTCAGTTTCAACATAAGGCTCAAAGTGAAGAGTGTAGGAGTAAGGATCTGGGACTTTGAAGGTGGGTTCCGGGGCATAGTATTGGGTATCTGGAGCTTGGAATTCGGGCTCACTAGAGGATCAGTGGAGGGTAGCTTGTGGAAGGGGTACAAAAATAGGAATAGATGTCGGAGCAGGGTATGAGGTTGTTTTGGCTGGTGGAGCATGAAAAGTTTGGGACGAAGTGTCGGGGTAGGAGTGGTAAGGGGTGAAGCCTGGTGCATGTTGTAGGGAAAGATCAACGGTACTGGGCATCTAGATTTGGGACAATGGTGGAATGGAAGCAGGGTTTTCTTTATAGTTAGTAGGTAATGAAGGTGAAGGATGTCCCTTAATCCAGGCCTGATACATTTCCGCCATCTGATGTTTCAATCTTCGGACCTCCTCTTTTAGTTCCGATTCTAATTCTGCAATCTCTCTTGGTAGGTCTACAACCCCCGAGTCTGTTTCTTTGCTAGTCATGACTGTCTGGCACTTTGACCTGGTATTGTATGGATGACTTGCCAGGATGCCAATAAACTAACCACCTTCCTGAAATTAGAATAAAGGTAATAGAGAAAAATAAAAGAAAGCCACCATGTTAGCGTTATGGCATTTATTAGATAATAATATCACATTACGTGCAATGCACCTAGCAACAATTAATAGTTCTACAATGGCTTTGAGGGTCGCAGGGTCATATGGCATCATCCCAATTTGCTCATTTCAATCTTCTCTTTTCTTTCTTTTCTAGCACCTCTTAGCCTACATCATTTTCTTCCCACTCTTTTCTTTTTGCTTATCACTCTTTTTTTCATTTCTCACACCCTACAATTACATCTATTTTTCTTTAATTTTAAAATGACTTGATCAAACTTGATGTAGGTTGTCTATGTATCATGTTACACATGAATCAGACCAAGCGTAGTTCTGGAAAAGTGGTGAAAAAGTAAACTAAAATAAAAATCTTTTTGAATTTTTCATTTAAAATCTTTTCGGTTTTCAAAATACAAAATGGGAAGTACGATAATGAAAGACTCGACAGAATCAACTACACTACGACAAACTCTAACACTACCTAAAGGATTCAGTGCTACTAGACAAGACTAGAAAATAGAAGACAATATAAACAAACTCAAAACATATGAATAAAAAGACTCCTCAAGCAGCTCCTGGATATGATGCCTCTGGCTAGGATGGTCCTAGGCCGTCCGTCACGCTCAAGCTTTATAACATGCCTCGTAAAGAAACACCAATGCTGGGAATAAAGACCCTGGCGTGTGCCCCCGCCTCCTGAAGGCCGACCCTAAGCAAATACTGGCCATGCTGCTCCACGTTTGCTGCCAATCCCGCTAACTGAGACTTTATCAACTCAAGCTTACCCCAAGGATCCGGATCCAAAGCCTCCTCAAAATCATCCGTCTGAACTGCCCGACCCCTAAGTTGTGCTGGCAATGGGGTGCTGACCCCTGGTGGAATAGACTGCAACCAAATCAAGTACTCATGAGTACGCTTGGTCCTGCCAATGTCCTCTACTAATGTATCCTTCTTCATCTTTTTTGCATTGTTCCAGTATTGCACGTACTTGATCTCATCGGTCGCCTTTCTGCTAAAATTCATTATGTGCATCCAAAGATTCAGGGTTGGCGACTCCTCTTGCCTCCTGCCCAACTGTCGCATCACACTAATGGGAGTGTATGACATGACACACTTAAGTCCTATCAACATCAAGAAAGGTTGCATGCGACATCCTACCAAGATCTCATCTAAAGGTAGCCAAAGGTAAGCCCACAAAACATTCCCATTTGTCCTCAAACCAAGGAACTCAATCCAAGCTATGACTCCTAAGGCTGCTTATCGGGCGGATTGAGCGGTTATTTACTCTTAACAGTTTGGCTTAATGGTTATCGGCTTTTAAATGTATTAATCCACTAGCCACCCGATAAGATATCGGGCGGATTGGTATCGGTTTAACTCTTATTGGGCGGTTATCGGGCGGTTTATCGGCGTAGTTCAACCTATATTACGTGCATTAATTGTTTGCTAACAACCTAGCATACAAATTCAGAAATCGAAATTACACATTGAGTCTACATACAGAACTCGAAACTACTAGTCTGCCTACATAACAATGAGTGAAAAAGCAGAACACATTTGTAAATTACTAAATTGTACGCTACAGTTTATTAAAATGAACACTGTCCCAAAGCAGAGTATTAAAATTGTACACACTTATTTTCAAGAATACTTTTGTTACGCAAATGTGTACAATTGTACATTTGTCCAGTACATCCCAAAGCAGAGTATTAAAAGAACACTGTCCATTTTAAAATTGTACACATTTGTTTTCTGCAACTGTTCCTGCGTCCCACATTGTCCGGTTCCAACTTCCATCTCTACTTCTTCTCCTATTTCAATTACATGAAAAACACAAGAAAATCATTAGTGGCAATATGCTAAAAACCCAATATAAATTTATGGAGGGCCTCTCACCTTTTAGGGGTGGCAACTCCAACATTAACTCTTTACACAATAATCACCCTCATCTCCCCTGAATTATGATCAACAATTTACATATAAGACACTGAGATGGATGCTAATAAGTGGCAATCACAGACACGACACAAGGATGATCTTGTAGGTAACCAAAAGATACTTAGTAATTTTGAGAGACGTAAAATGTGCAATTATTGATAAACAGAGTGCATATTCTAGCAAAAAAATCAAAACTTCAACTGGTACATACATGCTTCACTACATGTACAAAGATCCATAAATATAAAAAGGAAAATCTGAAACTTTTTTGTCAACTATTATTTGTTGTATCTAGATCAACTCACATATAGTATAAACTACTACTACAAAGCTCTTACCTAAGAGAATACCAGCTAAATATATCAGATAGAAAAACTACATTGCTATCATATCCAACTTGAAGGCCAATAAGCGTGAAACTACATTGCTATCATATCAAAATTGTAAGGTTTGAGAGGACAAATGTCACATGTCCATAGTTTGATCAGTAGTTTTTTTCAAAGGCACTTTCCATTTACATGTATATGACTTATTGGCATTTTAGGACACTTAAGCATATGAGAAAGAAGTGTCGACGTATCGTCTTTGGTCTTAAATACATACCCAATAAAGCAATAGTCACATTTTTTTGTACTCCCTTCAGAAGTAATAATTTCTGTAAAATGATCCCACACAACATACCTTTTTCTCCTTTTTTGGTTATATTTGACTCTGTTGTTTGAGTTTGACTTATTGCATTTGAATTAGAAGCCCCACTTTCACCCATCAACACCTTATCACTTTGTATATTTTCAGATATGTATGAGTCACTGCAACAAGAAAAGTAAAGGAATGAGAATAAAGACATCAAGTTGTAATGGACTAGTTTTCAGCCATGTATTAATCGATGGAATAGTTTAGGTAATAACACTTTACTTTTTCTCAGATTGTGACCATTCCCTAAAAGAAAAGCTCCTGGCACAACTCAAAACAAAACTTACAAAGGAACTTGTGCCATGGAATTCAGCAACCAAGAAGAACTTGTGAGTTCTTGGATTTTCAATTACAGAGGATCAAATAATAGAGAACCCTCTCTTTTTTCACCTTTGGCCCTGCTACGTCCAAGGTCCAATATTGTGGTCTAGCAATCCTTATCATGTTCATTTCAGAGTAATATTAGCCTTGAAATCACTCAAGTACCAAAATTTTAAACAAGACTAGCCTCTTCTTTTTCAATTTTAAGGTAATTAAATCCTTTTTCTTGCCCTTCCTTAAACAAAACTAGAGCATGTTGTAGCAATGAACTAAACGATGAAAACACAATTATTAAGGATCAACATTTAATCTTTATTGATTAATTTAATTGTCACTGACTTCTGAGAAGGAATAGCAATAAGCAGAGATCATTGTGCCATATTCATAGCTTAAGCAAACTAGTAGTAGTAACTAAGAGTACCTGGATAAGAAGATAAGAAGCCGCGAGAGGGAGAGGCGAGATGGCGAGAGGGAGACCGGTGGCTGGTGGAAGTCGACGACGATGAGGATTGGTGGGAGGTGGCTGCTAGTTTAGGCGTTAGGGTTTCTATGATTTTGTCTTTTTGATTATTTAGGAATTAGGTTAGTCTTAGCGAATAGACATAGACAGAGTACTGGTCTACTGGAACAGAATTACAGAAGGGTCAAGGGTTTTTGTTTTTTTATATTTAATATATATAAATAAAATTTAAATTCTATATATATATATATATATATATATATATATATATATATATATATATATATTCTTAACGGGTTAATGGATTATCCGTTAAGAAAATTGAATAATCCGTCCTCAAATCGATAAGTCGTTAATAAAAAAAGTTTCAATCTGTTTCCCGTTCGTTAAGCCGTTAACCCGTTACCAGTAAGCCATTAAGCTTCGGTTCGGTTCGGTTTTCGGTTTCGGATCAGTTTTGAATGCCTCTAATGACGCCTACTGGGTATGTAAACTTAGCAGACTTTATCCTACGCTCAATGCATACCACTCGATCCCGCAAGGCATGGTCGATGGGACAAAGTAAGGAAGTAGTGTGTAAATGCTCTATCATCCACAATTGCAGCACAAGGTTACTTCCCTCAGAAAACCTAACACCTCCCCTAACCTCACTTAGGGCTCGATACAACTCTACTAAGATCATCGGCACAATAGTAACAGTTTTGCATTGCTTCTCATGAAATAGTGCCATTAACACTGATTGTAGACAGGTGCTAATGTGCCTCTCATCTAAAGGAAACACCAATAATCCCAACAAAGCAAGGCTAAAAGCTTCGAGGTGGCGGCGTTGCCACTTTGCCTTGGTTGTGCAAAACTCATCCCAAAAGACGTCCAAACTATCCTGTGGTCCAAATCTAGCAAACAAATAATCCAAGAATATCCAAGAGGCATCCTAAATGCTTGTTGTCTTTGAGTCCCAGATCACAAAGGAATCTTGTCCTAGAGTGATCTCGGGGAAGTATAATGTCTTTGCCTATGTAGCTTAGACGAGTGAGACCAGACATATCTGCCAAGGTAGGAGTCATCTCACACTCTCCAAATTTGAAAACCAAATTCTACAGATCCCAGTAGTTCAACATCGCCTCCACTAAGTTTGGGCGAGGTGTGCTATCAAGAAGGGAAGTGAGGGTGCCTAACTTTTCCATTAGCTCATGCTGCTCTAACAATGAAAACATTTTCCACCACTTGACCAACTTCCTAGGAATTTTTACAATCATCAACACTTTGGATCGAATTAGCGGGTCCATACTTGAATGAAGAGAACATGGTTAGCGACTCGGGATACTACGTGATACCACAACACTTCTCAGTGGATAGATGCAAGACATGATTGGGCTATTTTTACAAAATGGCCTAAGTGGCTGAGGGTGGCTATTAGTGCAAACTCGACAAAGATGACCTCTAATGCATGAAAAGTACCCCTATTTAAGGCTTACACGGCTTCAAACTCCCACTAATCATGGCCTTAAAAATTACTTTGCGGAAATGACCCATTTTGCAAAAACGACCGATATGGCCAGATGTGGCTAGAGATGCAAACACGACAAGGACGGACCTTAAAGGAACGTGACGCTTAATTGTGTACCAAGATTCTAAGACATGGGTCACTGAACCACTTTCGCAAAAATGACACCATTTTGCAATAATGGCCGATGTAGCCAAAGTGGCTAGACATGCAAGATTTGGCTACGACCCCCGAAGCCAAGAACCTAAGACTCACTAGGAAGAGGAGGAAAACTGGACCCTATGTGGACTACCTACGTATCTCGCTCCGAAAGACGAGAATCGGGTATGCGTAGTTCGGGAAGATTGGCCAAAATTGAAAAGACTTACAAAAGGGTCAATAGACTTGAAAAATGAGTTGCTTCTTTTTTATTTTTTGTAAAAATGGTATGAAGGTGTAAAATATTTTTAGAAGTTTTCTTTCATTTTTTGAAAAAAGCAGCGAAAGAAAAAAAATAGAAGTGGGCCCTACTTGCTTCATTTTTTACCGTTCTTTCCCAAACATCAGTCCGCCAAATAACCTTTCTACCCTCAAAGATGCAACATTTAGCATATAGGATGATTGAATGTCATTTTAGGCCAGCGGACCTATTTGACACAATTTGGACTGGTCTCCTACAAAGGACACGGTACCTAGGACCGGGCCCTGCTAGGTCATAATGATATGATGCAAATAAAAATGACCTAAAGGCTGACCAACATTTGAGGTTCACTAACAAGGCAATTCGGGGGAGCGTATGGTCGATGGTGGCTGCTCAAGCTTTCCACCCACTCCATACGTCCGATGGCCCCCTCCTAAAATAAGGGTGACTCAACAAAGAGTTCATGCACGCGACGCGTACTACGAGACTTATTGCAAAAAGAAATGACTCAAGGTTATGCATATGATGACAGTTATAAAGCAGTAACATATAAAGAAAACTGTAAACACATAAACAACTAGCAAATAATAAAATGACATAAACAAGAACAAAAATCAAATAAAGCAAATAAAAACATAAGAACCTCAACCGAATATTCTAAAAAGTCAACAAGATCAACTACCAGCTCGAACCTGCAACTCCTAGCGGAGTCGCCAAAGCTGTCACACCTTTTTATTATTTCTTAATTCCCTTTAAAATCATAAAAGACCTAAAAACTCAAAAGAGTTTTTCAAATTGAATGTGACAAAATTGTGTTTTAAAAGATATTTCAGAGTCGCCACCTGACATTTGATTTTGGTGTGTCGGGTCACCGTTTAAAGATAATTTTCTCTTTTGAAACACTTTGGACTCCAAAATTAAGTCTGTACCAGAGATTCTACGTAAGGGGGTCCATTTGACTCGAGGAGAAGGTGTTAGGCATTCCTCGAGTCCTGTAACTAGTACGGTTGCGTACATGATCAAGTTGGCTTCCAAAATATTTGAATTGAGGTAAAAACACACAAAAAGAAAACAAACACAAAAAGGTTCGAGGTTGTCCCTACCTAAATAAAAGACAAATAAAAATAAAAATAAAAATAAAATACTACACTATGCTTCCTTCACAAACTCGTCACGGCCTCCGGAATATTTACAAAGTATTTCGGGGCATTCCCCGGATAATATAATCGACCGATGGAACAACCTCTCGCCTAAAAACAACTAAAACATGAACGTCCTAAAGATTTGCCTACCCAAATGATAATGACCTAGGCATGCTACTAGTGAGTAATACGATAAATAAAAAAAATAAAAAATAAAAAAATAAAGAAAGAAAGATTCATACTCATGTTTTATTTTTATCTTTTCACTTTTATTAGGCGGAACCCAATGTCTAAAACATGGAAACAAATTATTTGCTAATGGGCTCCGATCTTTCCCCGTCCCACAGCCTCAATGATCATCCAAAACAATTCAAAAATAGCAAATCCAATCACTAAAATAAAGTTTTTCATAGATAAGCATTCAAAGCAACTCAAGAAAGAAGAATTTGAGAAAAATCTGAAAAACTAGTAAAAATAAATGTGAAACTAAGCCATTGGAAGATCCATTAAGTCTTCTTATACCCTAATTCTTTGTTAACTTTTCACCATATTAAATCCCAAAACTAAGCATGAACACTAAATACATGATTTAGCAGGCTCACTCATCTTAAGCCAACCACCACATAGCTCAATGTAGACATTCAAAAGTACACCAAACATTTTTAACAAAATTGCAGCAATCTTCTTAATATTCAAAGAAAATTTTGAAATCAAATATAGCATTCAGTAAAGATTGAAACATACTTTCATGAGCTCTAAAAAATTCAATAAAACTAATATATAAATATAATAGACAGACGCCTTAAAAATAGACTCTCAAATCTCGGTAGACTAACAAGGACTAACATGAAAACTTGAATTAAACAAAGAAAGATTTTCAGTTCATTTAAATACTTACCCATGCTTCCGGACGTTATTATTATACTATGAAATATTGAGAACACATTATTTCACCTTAATAAAGTATTTCAACTATACAAGGATAATGTCAAAATTACTAAGTCATGGTTCCAAACAGTGGTAAGATAAATTACCAAAACAGTTAATAGATTTCTTTAGCAGTATGCTATTGAATCCCTCTCACATACACACCATGATTGAAGTCAAAATAAAGGGAACAGATATACTTTCAGCTCCATAAAACTAACTCATACTCTAATACGTATTCATCAGTCATACATACAACAACCAACTAATACAAAGTTAAAAGAGTAACAACTTAAAAACAGAGAATCCGGCACATTCCGAAATCAATCAAACTCCAATCATACCAAAATAAAGCAGGGGGATTAAGAATAACCTGAGATTAGCTTTCCAATGAACAAAATTTCAGCAATTATGGCACTAAATCGAGCAAAATCGAGCGAGTCCGTAATAGAGGAATTCAACAAGATTTTCAAACAGAGACAACGAGCCATGACCAGAACTACGAACAGCGAATCCAAAAATTTCGAACACCCATTCGGCTTTACTCCATTTCGAACTAAAATCCAGAAGAAGAAACTGATTTTTTTGTTATTATATTTTCTGACTTTGAAGTAGAATTGAAACTAGAAGAAACTGATTTTTCTTTTATATATGGAAAACTAAAACCAAAAATCAAAAATCAAAAACCTTGGTACTTTTCTTTTTCTCCTTTTTCTCCGATTTTTTTTCTCGAAATTTCTGTCCGAAAAAAAAAACTGAAGAACTCCTAAAATTTTCCAATCCCCCTCACCTAAAGAAATGAACCCCCAATATATATAAGCTCCAGAAGCTTTTATACTTCCCTTCCAAGTCATGAAAATTCTTCCTCTTTCTAGAAAATCTGAAAATCCATCTTTAGTCACAAGTAAAGGACAAATGGAGGGAGTAGATTGAGTGAGGCTCAATCCTACGCCTCCCATTCATCCTAATCTCGTCTTCAAATTGATTTTCAGGTGAGATGGCACGTGAGGGAGAATGAGGAAGATTCGATTTGTATGAAATCCGTTACTTGTCAGGTCACGTGGAAGAGGGAAGAGAGAGGAGGGGACCATGTGATTTAGGGGGAAATTTCCGGCGAGTTTGGCATGACTAGGGCGCGACAGAAGACTTGGAGATGGGGGGCACCGTTTGGTTAGGGGTGTTAAGGTTAGGATTTGTGTAAGGTTGAGATTATATATAGGGTGTAGGGATTAATTAAGGTCGTTGGATCTTAGAGGAATGGAGGGTTGAGATTTAAAATTGAACTTGGCGTGAGTTTGGGTCATCTGGTGGGTCGATTGGGTAAGGGGTGGGATGATGGAGATTGGGCTCAACTAAAAGGGGGAGGGGGTGTCCAAATTGGGCCTCAATTCGGGCTAAATATATTGTCCAAACCTTAGTCAAATATAAGATAAAATACTACATAATGCAAGAATTAACTCTAATTAATTATACTAAACTATATTAAAATATGAAACTACTTTTTGGTATTTTTAAGACATTATTTTGAAATAGAAATATAGAAAAATAAGTGAAAATTATAGTAAGAATAAAAATATATTGCTATAAAATACTAATGGCCTTAATTTAAAATAAGAAAATATTTAATGAAACTATTTTTGTGTTTTCAAATTTATAATCTAAAATTAAAAATAAGAGTGACCTATATTTCCATTAGAATAATTTGATCAAAATACTAGGAATACTATACTAACTTTAAAAATGCGCAAGTCAAAAATTATGTGTTTACAATGATTATCTAAAAAACTGGCGAAAATATTAGCTGAATCATGGAACAACACGTGTTCGGATCATTAAATGTGAGAAGACGTGCGTCCTTTCAAGTGTCAGAGGCCATTCAAGAACTTTCTCACCAAGAAAAGAACTCTTATCTACTTCTCAGTAGCATTGAGTTGCGTCACCGGAAAGTAGGAGGACTATCTGTATGGGGTAAAGTTGGTTAGTGACAGTTGGGCAAATGACAAAGTGACATGTGAGGATGAAGACAGGTGGGACATGAGTCAGTAAGCAGCTGGTGCTGGATGCAATCATGCGACCGGTGCTGAATGAATCCAGAAGACAAAGTAATTGATATTCAAAATATTGTTATCGGATAACATTCAATGAGCTTCCATTATAGAGAATATCTACATTTATAACCACGTTATACAGTTATCAATGACGCTTTTATTTTTATTCAAGAGGAGCTTGATTTGGGGATATTCTCTCCCTAAATAAAGCTATAAAAATGGGAGTTAGCATCATTTGTAGGGAGAAAACATTCTGTATGAAAAAGCAATATTCTGCTCTCATTCTACAGGACTGCTTTATTTATTTTATTCTTAATTTTGTTCTTACCGCTGCTATCGGAGAAGTTGAACAGTTAGCCAGGCTTGTATTTCCTTTAATCTTATTTTTATTCTTATTCATTTCGTATTTTTGGGTCAAATTAATTCATTTGTCTATAAACCACATTACAAATTCAACAGTACCGTTTTACGAAAAACAATTGTGCTCTTATAAACAACAACATCAAACCCAGTGAGTTTCCACAAGTCGGGTCTGGGAAGAGTAATTTGTACGCATACCTTACTCCTAACCTGAGAGGATAGAGAAGCTATTTCTGATAGGGAAAATTTCATATTAGAACAATTGGGCTCCCTACTTTTCAATTTTATAGCCCATATTTCAATTTACAATCAACTAGCCCCAAAATAATAGGCTAAGATTCAACATCCAACTCCAATATGTTCTCAAAATTACTATTTAATTTTTAAAAAAGATTCCTCAAGCTTTTAAATTAATTTTCGAATCAGTAACTGTGACTCAAATATTAATTCAACAAACCAAATTCATTTGGGTGGTGAAAATTAGATTTTTAACAAGCTTAAATATGTGGGTTTAAATTTCGAATTTGATTTTATGAGAAATTTGGAGTAGGTGTTATTTAGACTTGTTAAAAATAGTATAAGGAGGTTGTATATAAAATTTGAAGTCATTTAATGGAGATTTGGACTGGTTTTGAACAAGAATTGCAACTGAAAATCGTGGAAGAAGTTCGTCTACAGACGCTTGTATAAAGGTGTATAAAAGTGTATAATAGTGTATAAGGTGTGTTTCTACACTCATATACACTATTATACAAGATTATACATAATTATACAAAAAAACTGACTTCGTCTTCTTCCTTGCGTCTTTTCTGAAATTTAACTCAAATCTACTCCAAATCACTTCAAATTTAAATTTTGAACTCCTTTTGATATTTTCAATCAATTGGAACAACACCCAATCCAAACAACTAACAAATTCAAAAAAATCCATTTTCAAAAGCAAAGCTTTGAATGATCTTCAATGGTGGACTTCTACTCTTCAATTTTCTTACATTGCAAGCAGGTGACACAAGAGGAGAAACAGAAAATACATGGTCCCATGAAGCATATGTAGAAGATGTGAGAAGAAGAGAGAGTGAAAGCAATGGTTGAGAGAACATAGATTTAACCCCATAGCTTTTAGAAGCAATTGTTGTAAGAACACAAATTTTGAATTTGCTAGTGCTTTCAAATTATGTACAATATGGGCTAGATGAGGTAAAACTTAAAAACTTAGGCCATTTTTTTGTTATGATGTGAAGTCATGTGTATTTTCTTATAATTCTTTCTTTCTGACAGACCCTTGGCTAGAGACTAGTCATTGTGCTCTTATCTATTCTAAAAATAATAAAATTGCCACAAGAAAATTTAGATTTAAGTACATGAGATGGTAATGCACAAAACCAGAAATGGTAGGGCTGAAATTGCAATTAAGCCGCAATGAAAAACCGAAGAAATTACCGCGGCAAAAATGGAAATAATCAGAAGTATGAGGGAACTTTTGGAGGAAACAGGAAAAACGCATAAAAGGGGAAAGAGAGAGATTCACATCTCACCCGATTTTCTTCCGCTCATCAATGCATTCTCTCACTTCCATCGCGTGCCCTCGTCGGCTCTAGAGTCTAGACTTTCCGATCACTTCTCCGGCTAACTCCTTCTCTCTCCGGCGACATCTTCGGTATATTTTCCAGTTAAATTATGAGCTCGGATTCGATGTACATGTATATGTTCACATGTGTATGTATGTATGAATATATGTATGGTGCATAGTTGATGCCGCGGTTAGTTTTGTTGCTTTTTCTTTAGCTTCTGATTGATTTTGTTATTGCTCTTTTTTTTTCGAGTTGTTAAAATTGTGTGGTTATGTTGTGATTTATTTGTGGCGATCTTCCAGAGCTGTGATTGATGGAATAGTTTTATGCTGCTGTAAGGTTTTAAGTATTGTTGTTTTTGTTATTCTATTATTTATTCTGAGATTAAGAGTTTTTGTACTTTCGTTGGTTAGGTATAGTGGAGGTTTAGTGTTGATTACTAGTAGGGTTTGAGTTCCATTTCCTGGTTATTATTTGTTGCAATTATTCACGGCATTCATGTAAACTAGCTATTCAATATGAAGCACTGCTTCCCGGAGTTTTTATATTTCATTATCGGCGTGAAACTTTAGTGTTCGCACACTTTTCCGTGTCTTAGATGTGTGTTTATTTTTTATTTTCTCAGTTTTATTTATTTTTCTGATTTATAGGATTTAAGTTATATACACCATAAGTGAATTTTAATTGGTGATAGCAAGTTAATTACCATTTTTACCAGATTATTAATTAATGTTTATCAAGAGATTTACCTATAATTACCTAATAAATGACCTGATTGTGTAAATATTTTAACACCATTAGTGCATGGAACTTAACTTCTTATTTATATACTTTTATGAGAAAAAAATGTTGTATACATTTTTTCTTTTTTAGGTGGAACCCTGAAAAATGTTGAATAGCCTTAGCTCATGTTTTGTTGGGGCAAAATGTTTAATTTCGGTAGCTCTAGTTTATATGGCCCTAGGAATAACTTGGTCAGAAAGTTGGTTATGGAATTCTCTATCAAGTCAGGGTCTCCTGGAACCATGTTAGGATCATTAGGGATCAAGTAATTATGTTGTGTGTATCTGTCACTCAATTACTGCTCTACAGATATATCATATGGTACCAGCCGACATGTCTCATGCCACCAAAATGCTATTACCGTGTTGGTACCTGCAGTTTCCGGAGAAATTCCGGATTCTGGACAAAGAGCGCTAAGAGCTTTGCTAAAAAATTGCTGAATCGATTTGTAAATGGAACTTAGAGTAGAATTCCTTTTCACTGGGCAATAAGCATGAATAAGTAGCAAGCTCACATGAATAACTGAATAAAGAAAGAAACAGATAGAACTATGACGTGTGGGTTATTTAGTTATGAAATACCATTTCAGACATTTTCGGCAAGTAAATATGGATGGTGAATGAGGTCTTAGGGTTTTTTTTTCCGGTCATGTAGGTCGTATCATACTCTTGTAGGCCTCTCTCTGTGACATGGTGATATCCCCTGTTTCTTTACTACTTTTACTTTAGGATTATCTCAGCACTTTTTAACTTTTGGACTTGTTCAATCACATATATTTTTCATTTGTGCTCTATAATACATTATACTGAAAGTCCTATTCCTCTATGACCAAATATTTAGTTCAGAGGGGTAAATGATCTTCAGACGACCAAAATGATATTGAAGCAATAAACGATCCACTAGACTTGCTAGTATGGACATTTATAACTGTGGGTAATTCGGAGTATTCCAGTGACTGACCTTTGATTTGTTCTTTTTATGCAATTCTACTGGTGATGACTAAGTTTTATTGGATTTTATTCTTGGGACTACTTTATCTTCTTTTTTCTCCGTATTGCTTGAATTTTAAGCCTCCAAATACGTAATTCTGTTTTTATGTTCTTGATGTTTAGTCATAATTCCTTGAGCCCGGGGTCTATCGGAAACGGCCGCTCTACCTTCAAGGTAGGGGTAAGGTCTGCATACATGCTACCCTCCCCATACCCCACTTGTAGGATTTTACTGGGTTTGTTGTTATTTTTGTTGATTTTTAGTCCTTCTACTACTCCCTCTTTCTTGAGACCCAAAAATGCCTCAAGGTACTTGTGCGCTTCAAGCATGCATCATTCTTAACAGGCCCTGATACTATATATGGTGCCCGTTGCAACTTTGATGCCTTGCAACCCAAATATTCTGCTCCATATTTCAACAATGAAGCCATGTTTGTAGCCTGCCAACATCAGACTTTGAGGATTTAATAAGAGCACCCGTGTTGTCAAATATTCCTTTCTTCTCAACAGTAAAGCCAAATATTAATCTGATCTGATTTTCTTACTGGCTTAAAGATTGCTTGGTTTTCTTTCTAGCTTTTGTTGAGTTTAGTTGATGATATGATTTAGTCTGGAAACTCCACAGGTGTTTGAAATTTGAGTAGGGTTGCATTCTGTTGAATTGTGAAGATATTGAAATTACAATGAATCAGCGTACCACAATCGATTTAGACCAGGGATGGCAATTCATGCAAAGGGGCATTACAAAGCTGAAGAACATTCTAGAAGGGCTGCCAGAGCCACAGTTTAGCTCAGAGGACTATATGATGCTGTACACGTATCCTTTTAGACTCCCACACTGTTTGGGGTTTGACGTTGTAGATAGCTTGGATTTGGTTCACTTTTTGTCTCCTTAATTCAACTAACAGGACAATTTACAATATGTGTACTCAGAAGCCTCCACATGATTACTCTCAACAGCTATATGACAAATATCGTGAATCTTTTGAAGAATATATCACAGCAACGGTAAGGATAGCTGCGGTTTTCACTCACATTTCACTTCATTAGCATTAATGAGGTATAAGAAAGGAGGAAAAAGGAGCTGAATAAGCATTATTTTTATTTTTTCGGGATGTTTTTGCTATCTATGTATCATTCCGGGATGTTTGCTCTCTTCGTATGTTGGTTGACTCTTAGAAAATGACTTTTTTCCCATTATCATACAATTGAGTCTGGCGAACCTTTTTGTTGCATCTTTGCGTTTTGGATTTTGAACATGTAAGCTGAGAGGGGTTAGTGCGGGTAGTGTTCTTGGTGCACTCTATGATTACATGTGTCAAAACATTTAATACTGGGACCTCTATAGCATTAACAGGTTTGTTTAGGATATGAATTTAATTCAGAAGCTGCTTTTTCGACAAGTGTATTATTTTTAATTTTCATTCACACTATTGCTAAATTTGATTTTAAAAGAGGAGTTACGTTGTATTAGATTTAAATTTAGAAAGCTGTTCTTGCTTCTTCTTCATCACGTAGAACATAATAGGAAAAGGGGAAGGCCGAAGGGGCAAGTGGAGAAATGTTACAAAATACAGCTAACTTCCATGGATTTCTTCGTTTGTTAATTTAGGCATGCAATTTCACTTAGGAGGTTAAAATCTTGGAAAACTCAAATTTGGCTTAAAGTTTGTTTACCTAATTGTTTGTTTCTCCAACTAGTTATATCTTGACATTCCTAAATATCATTTTAATAGTGCTACTTCTGGATCAGGTATTGCCTTCTCTGAGAGAAAAACATGACGAGTTCATGTTGCGAGAGCTAGTAAAAAGGTGGTCGAACCATAAGGTTATGGTCAGATGGTTATCGCGATTCTTCCATTATCTTGACCGCTATTTCATTGCCCGGAGATCTCTGCCAGGGCTTAATGAAGTTGGACTAACTTGCTTCCGCGATCTGGTAATTTATGGTTCTCCCTCTCTTTTCCTCTTCTAATCAGAATTTTGCTTCTGTTGTCATCTATTAATACATCTTCACCTTATTCCTTGGTTAAATTATCAAGCTCTGAGTTCAGCTCATGGCTTCTTTTTTGACTTTCAATTCAGTTTTCTGGTTTTAGCCTCTTTTAGGATTTGGGTTTTAGTTTGGCAATACATACTCATCTGCTGGCAGGTCCTTTTACTAGAAGATTTTATCATTTATCTTACTGGCGACTGTTTGCTATTTCAGGTCTACCAAGAGTTGAATGGCAAAGTCAGGGATGCTGTCATATCTCTGGTATCTCTTTGGCTTCCTTTGAGTTTTCATTACCTTTTTTTTCCTTTTGATTGAGTAATACCAATCATCTAATCAGATTGATCAAGAGCGTGAGGGAGAGCAAATTGATAGAGCTCTACTGAAGAATGTGCTAGACATATTTGTTGAAATTGGAATGGGCCAAATGGATTATTATGAAAACGATTTTGAAGCTGCAATGCTCAAGGACACGGCGGCTTATTATTCACGCAAAGCTTCTAACTGGATCCTTGAAGATTCATGTCCAGATTATATGCTGAAAGTTAGTATACCGCGTATGCGACCCCTTAATTCTATCACTCTCTCTCCGTTGCTACTTCTATCTATCCTTTTTCTGGTTAACGTTCATATGTTAACCTACATATTCTTGTCAACGTTCCTTTAGGCCGAGGAGTGCCTGAAACGGGAGAAGGATAGGGTCTCTCATTATCTCCATTCAAGTAGTGAGACAAAGTTGCTAGAGGTTCATTCTAGCTCTTAATCTTTTTGCTTTACTGGGACTCGAGCCTTAAAGATGGAGGATGTTGCTAACTGCATCTGTTATAGACAAATATAGTTTTTGTTGTTCCCATCTTTTTGGATCTGGCGTAATCAGCATTCTATTAGTTGCAACTTTACTACTCTTAGTTTTTTACAGAAAGTACAACATGAGTTGTTGTCTGTGTATGCCACTCAACTTCTTGAGAAGGAGCACTCTGGATGCCATGCATTACTAAGAGATGATAAGGTACTTTGCAGCGTCTTAGTGTCCTGGTTTTTGAAAAATTTGCAGTCATTAATGAAATCATGATTTTGATAGGTCGAAGATTTATCAAGGATGTATAGGCTCTTTTCTAAGATTCCTCGAGGCTTAGACCCTGTGGCTAGTATATTTAAGCAGGTTTGTGATCTAATTATCTCACATTTTCCTGAATTGTATAATTCTTAGTTACTTCATCTATCTTAGTTTTCTCAATGCAGCATGTTACTGCTGAAGGTACAGCTTTGGTAAAACAGGCTGAAGATGCTGCTAGCAACAAAAAGGTTTGTAGATTTAGCCTTTTCTCAAATTCTTTGGTATTGAGCAGTATCTTTCCTTATTTGAGTGTTTCAACAGTTTGGCTTACTTGGAACAAGTCAAACCAGAATTTTCTGCTATTTTAATATGCCAAGTTCTTGTATTCAAGTGTCTAATCAGCTTAATTTCATAAGTTAACACATGTATCTATTATGAACTGAGAAAAAGTGGGCTGGGGAGAGATAATTTAACATATCTATCTGTAATTTCATAATTCAATTGCCCTCATGCTGCTGCACAGTGCATCAAGTACAAAGTGATTGTAAACCAAGTGAAAAAAGTGACAATATCTGTGACTAGACAATCATAACAGTAATCCATTAAGAAGGGAGATGAGTTCTATATTGTATTGTGTACCACATCCTACATTGTTTGTAAGACTAGCAATTTATTGCACATTAGAGCATCTTGCTATTCTTCTTATTTTAAATTTCCTGTTTGCGCCTTTTGATTATTTTTGTCCAGAGATTTCTAGTTAACATCATATCTACATTAGTGCATCTTGCTATTCTTCTTATTTTACTTTTCCTGTTTGTGCCTTTTTATTATTTTTGTTCGGAGATTTCTAGTTAACATCTTTTTTTTTGGGTATCAAAAGCTTGAAATCACAAAGTTTGGTTTCATCTCTGTGATTGTGTTGTTTCGTTTACTTTATTTGTCCTCCACTACTTGACCATTGATAATTTGTTGGTTAGGAATGTTACTGCGAAGAGGTAGTAGAAGTTTCTTTAAAACAGAAACCCGTGTCAACTTTTATACTTATCCTGAAAGAACGAGCACGAGCAATTGCCACTTGTCACTAGGGAACCAACAAATGATTTTGTCATGGATCGTTTTTAAATGTATTTAAACTTTTCCCCCCTTCTTCTGAGTTAGAACAATGTCATAGTTATGGTCGGTTATTTTGATCTCTTTTGTGGATCATTCTATAAAAGATGAGACTGGTGATTCTTTGTGAATGCCTTTAACAGAAATGGCTCAATGTCTTGCATTCTTTCTGATCACCTACTGTTTTTCAACAGGCAGAGAAGAGAGATGTGGTTGGTTTGCAGGAACAGGTAATCCCTTAGTAAATCTGGTATCTAGTCCTTGAATATGTGTTTGATGGTGAACTTACTTCTGAAGTTTCAGGTTTTTGTTCGGAAAGTGATTGAGCTTCATGATAAATATTTGGCATATGTGAATAACTGTTTCCAAAATCACACACTTTTTCACAAGGTATGTATTGGAGCATGGCATTTTGTCTAATTTAATTTTTCTACCCCGTGCATTAGGATTGCTAATATCTGCCCCCCTTATCACTTTCTACTTTTGTAGGCACTTAAAGAAGCTTTTGAAGTCTTCTGCAACAAGGGTGTTGCTGGTAGCTCAAGTGCTGAACTTCTTGCCACATTCTGCGACAACATTCTCAAAAAAGGTGGGAGTGAGAAATTGAGTGATGAAGCCATTGAAGAGACTCTGGAGAAGGTGAGCTCTTGCTCTCTATCTCCCTTTCCCCTTTTTTCCCTCAAGAACGTCTGCTTTTTCTTCATGCCTCTGCAGCAGGAGAAAGCTGATAATAAATTTCGCTTGCAGGTTGTAAAGCTGCTAGCATATATTAGTGATAAGGACTTGTTTGCAGAATTCTATAGGTAGAGTTCCCCACTACTGTGCTTCTCAGCCACTACTAGGATAGTAGCTTCTCTGTTGCAACTTAATGATTTCCGATTTTTGTCTCCCAGGAAAAAGCTAGCCCGGCGGTTGTTATTTGATAAGAGTGCCAATGATGAACATGAGAGAAGTATCCTGACAAAGTTGAAGCAGCAGTGTGGGGGCCAGTTCACATCAAAGATGGAAGGAATGGTATGCCATCCAGATTATTATGCTGTATTTGAGGCTTTGTTCTCTCGTGACGTTCTTCTTCTCTTCCTACAGGTCACTGATTTGACATTGGCAAGAGAAAATCAAGCTAGCTTTGAGGAGTATTTGAGCAACAATCCAGCAGCCAATCCTGGAATTGACTTGACGGTGACTGTCTTGACTACTGGCTTCTGGCCCAGCTACAAGTCTTTTGATCTCAACCTCCCAGCAGAGATGGTATATCATTTCAATCTGTTAGTTGGTATCGTGCAGTTGATTTATCTTGGTTTTCTTGAACAACATGTCACTGAAACATTTTCTGCTGCTCTATTATCAGGTTAGGTGTGTTGAAGTATTCAAGGAGTTCTATCAAACAAAAACGAAGCACAGGAAACTGACGTGGATATACTCTTTGGGCACTTGCAACATAAATGGAAAATTTGAGCCAAAGACTATTGAGCTCGTTGTCACTACTTATCAGGTTAGTTGACCAGATTGGCTTATATGAAGCCTTTTTATTATGACATTATCAATGAGAAAATAAGATTGAAACTTCGTCCTTCGTCTTCATAGGCTTCTGCTCTGTTGCTATTTAATGCATCAGATAGATTGAGTTATCAGGAAATCATGACGCAACTAAACCTATCAGATGATGATGTTGTTCGGCTTCTTCATTCTCTTTCATGTGCGAAATATAAGATTCTAATCAAGGAGCCAAGCACCAAAATGATTTCTCCAACTGATGTCTTTGAGTTCAACTCAAAGTTCACTGACAAAATGAGGAGGATCAAGGTATAATTAGTGACGAGTTAAGTTAAACCTTTCTATTATGAGTTGACGTTACTGAACTGTGAGGGTTTTGGTGTAATGATAATGCAGATACCTCTCCCGCCCGTGGATGAGAAGAAAAAGGTAATTGAAGATGTTGACAAGGATAGGCGGTATGCTATAGATGCTTCAATTGTGCGTATTATGAAGAGTCGTAAAGTATTGGGCTACCAGCAACTAGTCATGGAGTGTGTTGAGCAGTTGGGACGCATGTTCAAGGTATCCACATGATGAGTTCTTTTCCTACTCAATTATAGTGTTTGTTATTCAAGTTTAGCTGAGCTAATTTCTTTGTTTCAAAAACTCCTCAGCCTGACGTCAAAGCTATCAAGAAGAGAATTGAAGATTTGATAACTAGAGATTACCTAGAGAGAGACAAAGATAACCCGAACTTGTTCAAATACTTGGCATGATTTGCACAGATCATAGTGAAATGAGGATGTTTGTATGCACTTCTGCAGTCGACATGGGAGGAGAAACATCCTGTCCAAGTCGAACTTCTGTAAATCCTGCCTCCCTGATTGCGTTGCATCAGGAGCTTGATACTTTTTGTACAATATGGCTAAGATCGCCGCAAGAGGTAAAAAAGCCTCAGATATTTGAGATGAGATTTGCCTAGCTTCTTCCAATCTTTTATGGCCCTTTTTGCTTGCTCTATTCTGTGTTTTCTATGCATCTTGAGTTTTGAGTAAATGTAATATTCCAGCGAACGACTTCCCCTTCTTGGATTCAGCACTAATTTCTTTTTAGATCATGCTCTGCGGTTTCTTTCTCTCTTTCTTTGTAGATTGTGACTTGACCTTAGTCCTTATGGAGCTTTCGTTTCAACCTTGTGCAAGCATATTGGAATAGAGAATTGTGTTAGAAAAATGATACTGTATAGCCGCTGAAAAAATAATAGCCGAAAAATGTATAAAATTCGTATATTTTTGGTATATATATACATTTTGTATGTTATATACAAAAATTGTCACTTACTGTCACCCCCGCCTGATTTAGCTCCATAAACCCAAAATTTGCAGACATTAAAAAGTTTGTAGCTTGGAGATGTCATTCAGGCCAGAATCAAAATTGTATACTCATAAATTTTTTAAGACGCTAAATAAAATTTCAAAACAGTTAATATCAGAAACTAAATCGGTTAATGCAGTTGGTGAATGACTGCTGTTGGTGACTCCTGATTTTTTTAAGATACAATTATTTGGATTGGGTTTAAATCAAGCAGCAGAAACAATGAGAATTAATATAGTTGATACAAAATTGGGAGTTCATATAGTTGATCCACTATTAGTTGATTGAGTTGTGGAAAAAGAAGATTGAAAATTCAATGATCTTTACACTTCTCTTGTCCCTTGACCTACTCGTCTTAAATCCGTCATCCCAACAATGAATACCTTTAAGCCGTTTGGTTTAAGGGATTAGGTGGGTTATGCCCATAAAATTTTAGTTGAATTTTGTTCCATATTTAGTTAGATGTATTAGCTATCGGTATTATTTTTATACTAAAATCTTGATGTAACTTATCCATATAGAAGGTGGAATAAGTTAGGCTAACTATCGCTTTTAGCCTGCGGCTGAAATTATTTACATTCGGTAGCTGTAATAGGGGTGTACATAGGTCGGGTTGATTCGGGTTTTGCAATTACCAAACCAAACCAATTGTGTCAGGTTATTAAATTTAAAAACCAAACCAAACCAAACCAATAAAACTCGGGTTTTTCAATCTCGGTATTCTCGGGTTTTCGGGTTATTCGGGTTTTTATTCGGTAAAATATTTGTAGCACAAAACATATAACTTGTGCTCAAAATATTTCTTTAATCCTAGTAAGATACAAATATATAAGGTATTTTTCAAGAAAATAATACAAAATATGAGATGTATCACGGCATTATTCTAAAATATCCAACAATAAAGACAATAAAATTGTGTAATATAAATATTGCTAATTTAAAAGCCATAATAAAAATAAGCATAATATAAAGTACTAAGTAATGCTAAAATAAGTAGACTAATAAGGGAGTATTAATTACATGACTAAACGCTAAAGAAAAAAATAAAAATAAGTTATGCATTTTTATCTAAATCATTAAAACAAAAAATAGATATTCAATACATTGTCGTTCCTAGTATTGAATTGAATATCTTTTGTGTTTGGGCTTTTGTTAGCATTATTTAAATTACTAATATTAATGGCTATAAACTTATTAGAACATTTAAAAGTTCTAAGTTCAACCTTGAAATAATAATACCTTAAAAGATAAAATTATGAAAAAGTTTAAGAAATATTTAGAAATTATATCACAATAAGTATATTTATATATTAAATATATAAAAAATTCTAGATATGTAATATCGGGTTGGTATGGTTTCGGTTTGACTTTCTTTAGTTAAAACCAAACCAAACCAATTATGGTCGGGTTTTCTTTTCCAACACCAAACCAAATCAAACCAGACCATAGTCGGATTTTTTTTCTCGGTTTGAATCGGATTATCGGGTTGGTGCGGTTTGTTAGTTTCCTCTGTACACCCCTAGCTGCAAAATTATATAAAATTTGTATAGTTTTTATTTATAACATACATAAATGTATATATGTACAAAAATATATATTTATTCGGCTGTAACATTCCGTACATTCGGACTAGATGTGGATATGTTAAATGAGTATTAATTTGATATTTTAGACATATGAAGTCCTAGCGGGATGATTATGGGTGAAAATAGTTATTTTGGAATCAAGACGGAGAGTGAGGTGCATAAGATTCAACAAAATCGATTAAGTTTGCAGAAGGTCCGTCTTCCAGAAGGTTTTATTGAAAATCTGTAAAGACTTTGGGAAAACTCAAAGCATAAAAATTGTAGGCCTTTGAAATAGTTTTCCAATGATATATTGTGGAGCCCAAACGGAGCTCTGTGCAAAAGGTTATGCCCATTTTACAGAACAGTACGTAACCACCAAGTTCGGCCGCATTTCACCGCGACTGCGGTCGTGAGGCAGTGCTCCAGCTATTTACCGTGGTTGGGACCGCGGTCAGGCCTATTGGGACGTGGTGGCCGACTTGGGAAGTTATTGTTTAGCCCTATTTCATCCCCTACAGCCCCAAACCATAAAAACTTGCTCTAGAAAGGGAAGCTCTCAAAAACCTAACTCCTTAAAGGTCCCTCCACCACCCAAGGTAAGTTCTAATGGTGATTCTAAGTTAATTTTAATTTCCCAACATCTTATTAACGTGGGTAAACCCTCCATATCATTAGATATTCGATTGGGACATCGTTGTTGCGAGAAGAAACCCTAAAACTCGAATTCAAGGGGATTGAACTTCAAAAAGGTAATGTGTTCACCCTCTAATTGATTCTAGCATTAGATTAATGATTATAGACTCTAGTTCATGAGATATAAGTTGATGGGTTTGATAGAAAAGCATGAACGGTTATAAGTTTGGGGTGTTGATTGTTGATTATTGGTTAAGGGTGTTGTTTACCTTATGGGTGATAAAGAATGATGTTGATTATAATCATTTGAGACTTTAGAATTTATCTAGAAGCAAGAGAATGGGTTATTGGGTGTAGAGACACCATTAATAAGGGCTATGAAGCTTTATGCCACCAAGTGTTTGATAAAATGCTTAAGTGACCAAAACATGAGTATTGTTGCCAATTTGGAATCCCTTTGACTTGTAATGCTATAGATTAAAGTTGAAAGGGTTGGCGAATGTTGTATTATGCTCAAGGCAGGAAGTTAAGGTATGTGAGGCTAACTCTCTATGTTTGGGAATGTTAATGATTCTCCCTACACTACATTTTTTTTATGACGTATCAATTGCCTCACAAATATAGTTAAGCCTAGTTCCTTGAATAGTTGTAGAACTTCTATTCTCTAGCTTCATAACTCGTTCACCACTTTCATTCTGAACGTTGTGAGCTCAGTGCGTACTCAATATAGACTTGGGTTTGATGCCCCCGATCTTAGTATAGATTACTCAGTATGCCATAAACAGTTGAAGTTTCAGTGTTCATAATTAATTCAAGAATATATGTCTCAGTCTAGTCCTATTCAGTATTCCAGCATTATGTAACTCAGTGTGATCCAGTATTCCAGTATCATGTAACTCAGTGTGATTCAGTATTTCACTATCATGTATTGCAGTTTGATTCTCAGTTCCTGAATATTGAACATCTGTATTTGGGCATGAGGTCGTAGTTTATATGCTTTATGCATACTTGGGCCTGAGACCGTAGTTTATGCTTTATGCATGTTTGGGCCTGAGGCCGTAGTTTATGCTTTATACATGTTTGGGCCTGAGGCCGTAGTTTATGCTTTATGCATTTTTGGGCCTGAGGCCGTAGTTATGTATACGTATACTTGGGCCTGAGGCTGTAGCTTGTGCACATATATATTGGGCCCGAGGCTGTAGCTTATTCAGATAAACAGGTTGTTCATCATTCAGAAGAGGGAGTATTCATAACCTTACTTCCTTTGTTCAGTTTAGTTATCACAGTTATCAGTTATCAGTTAACATTTCAGTTATCAGCTATCAGTTATCATTTCAGTTTCAGTTTCAATAGTTACTGCTTCAGTTATCAATTATCAATTCTCAGTTATCAGCTCAGTATCAATTTCAGCATTTATAATTCTTTCTTTCAGTTGCTTTACATACCAGTGTAATTCAAATGTACTGACGTCCCTTTTGCCCGGGGCCTGCATCTCACAATGCAGGTAATGATTTACAGGTTGACGATTTAGAGTGCTAGGACTCTCGTATCAGCTGTTTGGTGATCCCCAGTTCTTTCGAGGCATTATCATTACTTTACAACCTTTCAGTATTTACAGATAGTTAGTGTTTTCAGTACTTCAATAGAGGCTTCATAGACTAGAGTAACAGTTAGACAGAGTCTCAGGCTTTTCATGTTAAGCTACGTTGGCTACAAATATGTTTCAGAATTGTATTAGTATTTCCGCACTTTAATTTATATCATCCAGGCTTTCAGTATATCAGCATGTGTTAGTTTATCTTCCGCATTCCGTATGTTATGATATCACATGTTGATTCAACCAGACAGTTGGTTCGCTCGGTCACATGTAGTCAGGCACCGAGTGCCGTGTTATGTCCAGGCCCAGGTTCGGGGTGTGACAAAGCTTGGTATCATAGCACTAGGTTCAAGAGTGCTAGGGAGTCTATGAAGCCATGTCTAGTGGAGTTTCCTTTATATGTGTGTGCCGACCACTCATATAAACAGTTAACTACCAAGACATCTAGGATTGTCTCACTTCTTTCTACTCTAGATCGTGACACGAAGCTTATAGCAAAAGGTAACCTTCTCTTCCTATCGAATTCCAAATGTATTGGATGCCCAAGCGACGCGCAGGAGAAACCTAAGGTCCTAGAGAGGATAATTGCCCATTGGAGTATAATTATGGAGTACATGTTTGTAAATATGAGACTTGAGAGGACATTAAAAGTGTGATGCAATGGATAGTAGTACATATTAGAGCATAACCTTATCAGAAAGTACAAAAGCAATTATCATGTCTTATGGTTATCAGTTTATCTCAGTTACCAGTTATACAATCTTTCAGTTAGCAATATGGTTATTCAGTTATATGTTTACCAAATATCCAATTTTCAGTGTATCAAAATTTCTGGTGACTTGTGAGTATACAATGATGCATATGGGTTCTCAAAGAAAATGTAAGTAACAGTGATTATAGAGAAACCTTCGCATATTTTAGGTCTGGATTAAGACCCAAGACTCATCGGACGGTACATGAAGGATTTATCTGATGATGGTATACTCTGAAGGACAAGTTTGTGTATGGTAGTGTATTCATATGTGTTTTACCTCATTAAACAATCTCATTTCTAATTCTTAGAAATGGAGCCACAAGTTGGATGACGATATTTCAGATGTCAGTTGGTTACTATAGTTTTGGATAGAAAAGAGCCTAAGGGTAAAATACCTAGGAGTCAGAAACATTTGTTATTACCAAAGATGTAATTTCGTACAACTCATGCAAATGACTATAAGATATGATGTATGCAATAAAGACCAAGAGCAGCCAATAGTAAATTTTAGGGAACGATTTTAAGTTGTTTAGATTTATTCAAATCAGAATTAGAAAGAACCACGTTAGTGAATTGCTATAAGAAGCAACTATTATTGTGAGATAAAGGATATGACAGTTCCCCTTAAGTTATGTGACTACGTGTTTACCCCGAATGTTTATAATCTGATATGATTTTGAAGTGCATAGAAAGTTTGGGGTTAGATATTCCAATTTTTTTAAGACAAATGAAATTCCCCTAGGTGTGATCCATGTACATAGTTCAAAAAAAATGATAGTGTGCGGCAAAAGAATATGATCAGATGATGGGGGAAGTTAGGAGTAACCTTATGCTTCACTTTAGTTATTCAAAGAAGGAGAAGAAAATATGATGCTAGCAGGTGGTTAGTGAAAGGATAGTAAGTAAGTTTTGAGTAGATACAGTGAATTAGCAATTTTAGCAGATCTAGTAGAGGTAAGATTTGATCCACTTAGCCAGGTTATCTCTAGTGAGTGGATGGCAGTTTGAAATACCGAATGCATGTGTTAGAACCCAAAGAGTTTAAGTTAAACCCGAAGTACAATGGCAGTGGAAAAAAATTATCTAGCAGTGAGAGAGCAAACTATAGAAGAATACCCTTTAAGAGTTATCGAAAAGGGGTTTCCCCAAGATTAGCAGTGTGGGCAGAGATAAATTATTACGATTATGTATGATAGTTATGAAGACATAAGCTTTTCGTTTATGTAAATAATTTAGTTTTTCCTAGTAAGAAAGATTTCTCAGAGGTAAGTTGGAAGATGAGTCGTCATTAACGTAAAGTGCAAAGAGTTGCAGAAGATAAAGAAAGTTGTTAGAATCCCAACAAAAAAAAAGGAAGGATCCGCAAGTACAAGACATTTGGTCTAAGGGGTGATGTGAAAATTTTCAGTAAGTCCAGTTAGAGATTTGAAACCCGAATAGTTAACATGGGATATGAAAAAGAAAATCAGTTCGGTAATGAGGGAAAATTGTATAATTACCACAGAGATTATGTCTAGCATGTGTAAGAAATACAAAATGAGTAGAATGATCACCGAGTTTAGTTATTGATGATAAAGTGATCACAAAAAGCTATAAAATCATGCCTATTTATGTGTCACGAGGGTAGTGCTCTCATACAAAGGGGAAAAAAGCTACGGTTGAAAGATCACTGGGTTTAGGAGGAGGCTAGGTTAGCCGAAAGATGGTTATCGGTTCAAGAACGTAAGATGTCCCCCCCCTTATATAAGGAAGTCATTTTTTCTACGATGTTAGAGATTTTTGTCTCGCAGAGGGTGAAATGGCGATCTGTTAACCGCCACTCCTTGGACGAAATAAGGTCTTCCCGTACAGCTTTTCTAATGGATTTCCAACTGGAAAATCCAATTCAAGCTCTGCCTTTAGCTTGACCCCATCTGCTATCAACTATTCACCTATTTTTTTAGTATGAATCGAAATCGAGCCTAACTATGCTCATCCAAACTGGGATTTTAAGCGAAAGTTGGGTCTTCCGGTACGCTTTCCCAAAGGTGTAAAAGACTTTTTCAAGTTTGAGTAGTGAAAACGTCGTCAACTCGTAACATTGCATGAGACTCTAGTCTTCGGAGTACTGGTCAAAGACTTTGCTCACAACAATTCTATAAGTGTTTTTAGGAAGTGCTTAAGAAGATAATGTGTGGGAAATATAACTTATGATTGAGGTAGATAAGAAAACTCTGGTGAAAGAAGTTCACCAGCCAAGATAGGAGTTCGAGTTCAGACTTTGAAGATGACAGAGTTGTTGTCTAGAACAGGACTTGTTCCCCCTTAGTAGCCGAAGAGAAGGAGAAACAATGTGATGATCTATGTTGCAGTTGAAAGAGGATATTCACAAGTATAAGACGGTGGCTTTTGAATAAGGGGGAGATGATGGTACTTTGAGGTACCACGATAGATTGTGTGTTGCAACCATAGGTGGACTTAGTGAGGAAAGAAGATGTTAGAAGCCCATAATTCCAGGTAGAGAGAGAGAACGTCACAGACCTTGTGGCCAAGTGTCCGAAGCATCAGCAAATGAAAGTCGAGCAACAGAAAGCACAGTATTTTACCATAGTTTACACATACTTTTAAGTGGAGATGGTAAATATGGAATTTATAACCATATTATTATGCTGTTGTGTGTTGCAACCATAGATGGACTTAGTGAGGCAAGAAGATGTTAGAAGCCCATAATTCTAGGTAGAGAGAGAGAACGTCGCAGACCTTGTGGCCAAGTGTCCGAAGTATCAGCAAATGAAAGTCGAGCAACAGAAAGCACAATATTTTACCATAGTTTACACATACTTTTAAGTGGAGATGGTAAATATGGAATTTATAACAGGATTATTATGCTAATATTGAAAGCATCATTTTATTGGGTGATTGTAAATCGACTTACCAAGTCAGCACATTTCTTGCCAGTAAAGACTACAGATTTAGCAGAAGATTATACCAAGTTATACATTCATAAAATTATCTGATTGCATAGGACTCCGTTGTCCATCATTTCGGACTGTGGTGCTCAGTTTAAAATGAACTTTTAGAAGTCCTTTCAGAAAGGATTAGGCACAAGTTTTTCATCCTCAGAAAGATGGCTAGGCAGAGCGCATTATTCAAATAGTTGGGGATATGTTCTTGATGTTAAAAGTAATTGGGATGATCACATACCTCTCATTGACCTTGCTAATAATAACCTACCACTCTAGTATCAAGATGGCACCGTACGAAGCTCTATATGGGCGAAGGTGTAGATCATCAATTGGTTGGTTCGAAGTTGGAGAAGTGGAGTTGTTAGGACCGATTTGGTCTACCAGACTATAGATAAAGTTAAGTTGATTCAAGAGCGTTTGAAGAAAACTCAGAGCCGCCAAAAGTCCTATTCGAGCATGAGGCATAGGGACCTAGAGTTTCAAGTTGATGATTGGGTGTTCCTGAAAGTTTCGCTTATGAAAAGCGTTATGAGATTTGGGAAGAAGGGGAAGCATAGTCCCTGCTATATTGGGACATATAGATTCTTGCGAAGGATCGGTCAATTAGCTTATGAGTTGGAGTTGCCACCATAATTAGTGGTGGTACAACCAGTATTTCACGTATCATGTCATAACATTCAAGTTTCCAGTACTCAGATACTCATGTCATTTCAGTACTCAAATACTCATGTCAGCTCAATACTCAACTACTCATGTTAGTCCAATACTTAGACATTCATGCCAACTTAGTACTCAGATTACTCAAATATTCGTGCCAGTTCAATATTCATATATCCATGTTAGTTCAGTATTCACGTATCCATGGCAAACCAATATTCAGTTAATGCAGTAGTCATTTAGTTCAATATCTCAACAGTCTAGTAATCATGTATTCATTTAGTTTAGCATGCAAGTGTTAATGAAAGTTCACATTTCCACCAGATCCATTTAAGGTCCGGAGTTAGCAGAAGTTACAGTCAGGACAATCATTCGAGGACGAATGATCCTAAGGGAGAGATAATGTAGCATTCCATACATTCGGACTAGATGTGGATATGTTAAATGGGTATTAATTTGATATTTTAGACATATGAAGTCCTAGAGGGATGATTATGAGTGAAAATAGTTGTTTTGGAATCAAGACGGAGAGTGAGGTGCATAAGATTCGACAAAATAGATTAAGTTTGTAGAATGTCCATTTTCCAGAAGGTATTATTGAAAATATATAGCAAATTTCGGAAAACTCAAAGCATGAAAGTTGTAAGCCTTTGAAATAGCATTCCAATGATATATTGTGGAGCCCAAATGGAGCTCTGTGCAAAAGGTTATGCCCATTTTACAGAACAGTACGTAACCATCGCGTTCGGTCGCGTTTCACCGTGACCGCGGTCGTGAGGCAGTGCTCCAGCTATTTACAGTGGTCGGGACCGCAGTCAGGCCTATTGGGATGCGGTGGCCGACTTAGGAAGTCATTGTTTTAGCCCTATTTTGTCCCCCACAGCCCCAAAACATAAAAACTTGCTCTAGAAAGGGAAGCTCTAAAAAACCTAACTCTTTAAAGGTCCTTCCACCACCCAAGGTAAGTTATAATGGTGATTCTAAGTTAATTTTAATTTCCCAACATCTTATTTTTAACATGGGTAAACCCTCCATATCATTAGATATTCGATTGGGACATCGTTGTTGAGAGAAGGAACCCTAGAACTCGAATTCAAGGGGATTGAACTTCAAAAAGATAATGTCTTCACCCTCTAATTAATTCTAGCATTGGATTAATGATTATAGACTCTAGTTCATGAGATATGAGTTGATGGGTTTGATAGAAAAATATGAATGGTTATAGGTTTGGGGTATTGATTGTTGATTATTGGTTAAGGGTGTTGTTTACCTTATGGGTGATAAAGAATGATGTTGATTATAGCCATTTGAGACTTTAGAATTTATCTAGAAGCAAGAGAATGTGTTATTGGGTGTAGAGACATCATTAATAAGGGCTATGAAGCTTTATGCCACCAAGTGTTTGATAAAATGTCTAAGTGACCAAAACATGAGTATTGTTGCTAATTTGGAATCCCTTTGACTTGTATTGCTATAGATTAAAGTTGAAAGGGTTGGCGAATGTTGTATTATGCTTAAGGATATGAAGTTAAGGTATGTGAGGCTAACTCTCTATGTTTGGGAATGTTAATGATTCTCCCTACACTACGTTTCTTTTATGACGTATCAATTGCCTCACAAATATAGTTAAGCCTAGTTCCTTGAATAGTTGTAGAACTTCTATTCTCTAGCTTCATAACTCGTTCACCACTTTCATTCTGAACGTTGTGAGCTCAGTGCGTACTCAATATAGACTTGGGTTTGATGCCCCCGATCTTAGTATAGATTACTCAGTATGCCATAAACAGTTGAAGTTTCAGTGTTCATAATTAATTCAAGAATATATGTCTCAGTCTAGTCCTATTCAGTATTCCAGCATTATGTAACTTAGTGTGATCCAGTATTCCAGTATCATGTAACTCAGTGTGATTCAGTATTTCACTATCATGTATTGCAGTTTGATTCTCAGTTCCTGAATATTGAACACCTGTATTTGGGCCTGAGGCCGTAGTTTATATGCTTTATGCATACTTGGGTCTGAGACTGTAGTATATGTTTTATGCATGTTTGGGCCTGAGGCCGTAGTTTATGCTTTATACATGTTTGGGCCTGAGGTCGTAGTTTATGCTTTATGCATTTTTGGGCCTGAGGCCGTAGTTATGTATACGTATACTTGGGCTTGAGGCCGTAGCTTGTGCACATATATATTGGGCCCGAGGCCGTAGCTTATTCAGATAAACAGGTTGTTCATCATTCAGAAGAGGGAGTATTCATAACCTTACTTCCTTTGTTCAGTTCTGTTATCAGTTAACATTTCAGTTATCAGCTATCAGTTATTAGCTATCAGTTGTCATTTCAGTTTCAGTTTCAATAGTTATCGCTTCAGTTATCAATTATCAATTCTCAGCTATCAACTCAGTATCAGTTTCAACATTTATAATTCTTTCTTTCAGTTGCTTTACATAGCAGTGCAATTCAAATGTACTGACATCCCTTTTGCCAGGGGCCTGCATCTTACAATGCAAGTAATGATTTACAGGTTGACGATTCAGAGCGCTAGAACTCTCGTATCAGCTGTTTGGTGATCCCCAGTTCTTTCGGGGCATTATCATTACTTTACAACCTTTCAGTATTTACAGATAGTTAGTGTTTTCAGTACTTCAATGGAGGCTTCATAGACTAGAGTAACAGTTAGACAGAGTCTCTGGCTTTTCATGTTAAGCTATGTTGGCTGCAAGTATGTTTCAGAATTGTATTAGTATTTCCGCACTTTGATTTATATCATCCAGACTTTCAGTATATCAGCATGTGCTAGTTTATCTTCCGCATTCAGTATGTTATAATATCGCATGTTGATTCATCCAGCCAGTTGGTTCGCTCGGTCACATGTAGTGAGGCACCGAATGCCATATTACGTCTAGGCCCAAGTTCGGAGCGTGACATTGGCTATACTTTTAAAGCGCCTATGCAATGTCTTTTTCAGATGTGAAGAAGTTGTCCAGGTTATAATCCTAGAATTATAATCTTGGAATATCCATGTTTTGAACCAAATAACATCTAAATGTCCTACCAAATTCGGAAGTCGGAAGAAGATAAATAAATGAAAAATATAGAAGAATTTTCCCTATAGTTATCAATGTGTCCTTAAAGTAGGACATTTAAGGTAGGACAGATACAATTTAACATATATTTTAAAAAATATCATTTTTTGTAACCTTTATTTTCAATCTAATTTAAATTAAGAAGCCAACTCACCCCCACCCCAAGAGAGTGGAATCTTCCACGTTTAAGCAAACGAATATAATTATCAAAGTCTACCAACAAAGTCAATTTATTACCTTTAGAAGTTGGAGGCCATTGTTCTCTTCCCTCTAATTGTTAACAGGAAAGTGCAGACATAATTCAATTAGAGCTAAATGGGGAAATCTTGTTGCTCCTGCTCAGAATCAGATGATGGTGGTAATGACAACTTGAAGATAATACTAGTGATGGTCTTAGCTCTTGTGTCGATGGTCATCTGCCACTCTCCACCAAAACTGAGAGGTGTCTTGGTTTATCGATGTTAGATTTTTTTTAATCCATCTTGTTGTTATCACTCATTGTATTTGTAAAAACAAAATATTTTCGAAGTTTCAATCTCCCATTTGTGTAAAAACTGTAGAAAGATGTCTGTTTAATTTTCCTGTCATGTTAGTTGCTCTGAATTTGATCAAATAAAAGTCTATTCAAAAGGCAAAGATGTTGAAATGATGAAATAAGGAGCATATAAAGATAAATTTCATTTTTTTCTTGATTGTGTAGTGTCTGTTTCAATTGCTTTCTTAACCTTTGTCAATCATGAATCTCCATATCTGATGAATCCATATCTACTTTGAATTTTCATTTAGAGTTGACTTCAAATTTACTTGTAGAATCATGAAAGCAAACGAGAAACGCCTATTCTATCATTTCTTTCATCCTTCTTGAGCTGAGAGTTTGTCGAAAATAACTCTATACCTTTTTAAGATAGGGGTAAGATTTGCATACACGCTATCCCCTCAGACCCCACATATGAAATTCTACTGAGTTTTTTGTTGTTGTTGTTGTTGATGTAAAGGAGAAATGCCTAGATCCTCATGGTACTTGTGTAATGCCTCTTTATGTTCTTTTTCTTTCTTGGAACAAGACTCATTCTACAATATTTCATTCCATATATCCATCCTTCAAAAAATCTACGAATCACCGTCTTGATAGAACAAGAAAGTGATTATTGCTCCTTTCTTTTTTAAACCTCCTATAGACTAGACTGAGAGCTTATCCATTGGTAGATGGAGCTTCAGTAGCTGCTATGGATGGACGTTATGAGCATTACGCTAAAGCATAATTTTCATACCAAGGTTAGTACGGTTGCTTTTCTCTAGCAAACTCATTTGTGTTTCCAAAATTTTCCTTGTTGAAATCATCCTTTGATAAGCCGATTTACAATCTAGAAAGTACCAAACCAGTGTTCCAAAACCTGCTGAAGTCAACAAATGATAACTTATAGTGCTGCTCTTGTTTCCTTCTTGAAACCGCCCTTTTGATAAGTCAATTTACAATCTAGCAATTACTAAACCAGACTTTTAAGACCTGATGAACTCAGCAAATGATAACTTATGGTGCTGCTCTTGTTTCCTTCTTGAAACCGAATGGTGCTCTCTCACTTCACTGTGAGAGAACATTCAACCCAAATTCTTAAGGCAACGGATAGAATGATTCTTGACATATAAACCTCTTTTGAAAACATTAATGGGGGCTTATTGATGCAATAATGGGCTTACCAAAGATTGACTCTGATAGCATGTGAAAAAATAGGGAAACTACCGTCCATGTCCATTTATAAGTAACACATTACAAAAATTGATCAATTTATAAAATATTACTAGTATTAGCCAAATATTACTAATATTAGCCAATTAGCTATTTGTAGCAAAAAAATATCAATTTTTTTGCTTTGTTTTGAGTGAGTGTTATTAGAATAGATTGGGTACAACTTAAGGAGCTTGATTCTCAGTTTTATGATGATTTGGTGAAGTTTTGAGGTGGTTTGAATTAAAAATTCGAAGTAAAAGCTGAACATGAAAAAAAAATGATATGTGTATCACACTATGTATCACACCGTGTATCATTTGTGTGTCACATATATATCATATTTGTATCAATTGTGTATCACATGTATACCTGTGTGTGAGATACATACGTGATACATGTTTGATACATGTATCGCAGAAGAATTTTTTGAACTCGATGTAATTACGAATCTTGATACAAAACCAGTCCAAATCACCTCCAATCTTCCTTAAATTTTGTATATTAACTTATCTATATATTTTCAATGAATTTTAACTATACCCATTGAAAAAGTTCCTTTTTTGCTTAGATTTTTGGAATATTGTATATTGTTTTTTGTATTTCATCACCTTATTTGCTACCTCATCCATGAAATTTCCTTTCCGTCTTACATCTAATGTTGCTAATCACGCTTAAATATATAGAAGGTAATTTTTGCATATGATTCTTTGAGAGAAAGAACCCTACTTATTTGGTTTTTTAATTTTTATTGGCTAGTTTTGGTAAGTCTATGACTATTGGCTAGAGGTTGGTAAGTTAAGACTTATTTGGGACATTTGTGTAAGTTTTTCATTCTATGCGCATTCATCCCAAAACCCAAATCGAGTGAGAATCTCACAACTCAGTATAAGCTATTGGTGATGGACTTAGAGATCATGAGGAAGAGGAAGAGGAAGAAGAGGGTTGTGTATGGTCAACATAGAATCAGGTGGGTGCCTTGACTAATGACAAAGCTCAGGAGTTGGGGATAAGTTGCTGGCTGTGGAGGCTTGGAGGAGCAATGGGGACACGAGCTATATGTGGACCACGACAGCAGAATGCATTAAAGTAGCAACGAGAAAGGTGTTAGGAGTCTCGAAGAGTTTCTCTGACCGCCACAAAGTGGACTGGTGGTGGAGTGAGGAGGTGAAAGCAAAAGTAGAAGCCAAGAAAGTGAGGTATTTGAAGTTAGTAGAGAGCATTGACAAGGAGGAGAGGAGGACGAACATGGTAGGGTATAGGAAGGTAGAAGGAGGCGAAGTTAGCGGTTACTGCGGCTAAGGAGACAATGTATGAACATTTATATGAAGAGCCTGGGGCTAAAGGGGGGGGGGACAAGACGATGTATATGCTAGCCAGAGTGAGAGAAAGGAAGGCCTATGATGTGGATTAAGTTAAGTGCATCAAAGATGAGGAAGGCAAAGTTTTGATGGAAGAGACTCAGATTAGGTGAAGCTGAAAGACATACTTTTATAAACTCTTGAATGAAGATGATAAGAACATTATACTGGGCGATTTGGAGCTCTCCGAGATTCATCGAGATTTTATATATTGTAGGCGCATTAGAGTGGAAGAGGTCGAGGGGGCTATGTTTAAGATGCACACGGGTAGAGTGATTAGGCCACACGAAATTCCTGTAGACTTTTGGAAGAATGTGGGTAGGGCAGGTTTGGAGTAGGTCACTAGGTTATTTAACGTCATTTTTCGGACGAAGAAGATCCTCAAAGAATGGAGGTGGAGTACGATGATTCTGTTGTACAAGAACAAGGGTGATATCCAAAATTACAATAACTATAGGGGTATCAAATTTCTAAGCCATATGATGAAAGTGTGAGAGTGTGTGGTAGAAATGAGGGTGCGGAGAAGTGTGTCTATTTCTAAGAACCATTTCGGTTTCCTGTCGGGTCGGTAGACTACAGAAGCCATTCATCTTGAAAGGAGATTGGTGGAGCAGTATAGGAGAATAAAGAAGGATTTACATATGGTATTCATTGACCGAGAAAAAACATACGACAAAGTCCCGAGAGAGGTGCTATGGAGATGCTTGGAAGCTAAAGGGGTCTCGGTAGCCTATATTAGGGTGATTAAGGACATGTATTATGGTGCTAAGACCGGGTGAGGACATCGAGACTCAGAGCACTTTTTGGTGGTAGTGGGATTGCACCAGGGATCAGCTCTTAGCCCGTTTTTATTTTCCTTGGTGATGGACGCACAGACTCTACACATTCAAGGAGAGGTACCATGGTGTATGTTATTTGTTGATGACATAGTTCTGATTTTCGAGATGGCGGGTGGTGTTAACGAGAGGCTGGAGGTTTGGAGGCGGACCTTAGAGTCTAAAGGTTTCAAGTTGAACAGGACCAAGACAAAATATTAGGAGTGCAAGTTAAGGGACGTAACCCAGGAAGAGGACATGGAGGTGAGGCTCGATACATAAGTCATTCCTAAGAGAAGAAATTTCGGGTACCTTGGGTCAGTAATACAAGGAAATGGGGAGATGGATGATGATGTCATACATCGTATAGGAGCAGGGTGGATAAAATGAATGCTCGCTTCCGGTGTCTTTTGTGATAAGAACTGCCACTTTAAGTTTATGTAAGTTCTATAAAATGGTGGTTCGACCAACTATGTTATATGAGGCAAAATGTTGGCCATTCAAGAACTCTCATATCCAGAAGATAAAAGTAGCTGAGATGAGGATATTGATATGGATGTGGGAGCATACCAGATTTGATAAGATTAGAAATGAAGTTATTCGGGAAAAGGTAGGAGTGGTCTCCGTGGAAGACAAGATACGAGAGGGAAGGCTGAGATGGTTCGAACATGTGAAGAGGACAAACATTGATTCCCCAGTTAGGATGTGTGAGAGGTAGGCCATAAGGGGTATGAGGAGGGGTAGAGATAGGCCTAAAATATATTGAGGAGAGGTGATTAAGCAGGACATGATGTAATTAGAGCTTACTGAGGACATATCCCTTGATAGGAGAGTGTGGAGGTCGAGAATTAGGGAAGAAAACTATCATATAGTCGAGCATTTACTATTAAGGTAGGAAGCCTTTAAACAGCTCATGTGGGATAACATCATCACTCACTAAAAACGCGTGATTTGGCACTGCGTTCCTGAAACTGCTCGCTTATTCATCGAGTTCAAATATGAAATATGAAAAGAATCAAATCAAGCTGGTAAAACCAGCTACAGAGACAAACACAACTAATTACTTCTCGAGTAAAAGAATACAAACAATGTAGTATTACAGCTTTCCACACGCAACAAGCATCAAATTTACAATTAAAACAGGCTTCCTCCCCTGTGAGATTTTGGTATTTACAAGAACATAAATATAAAAGGATACATTGTAAGTAAACTTCATGAGTGTTTACAATTATTATTATTTTTCTTTATGTAGGAGTTTAAGTGAACTATTTACAATTCATGTACACATGATATACAATAACCTTTTACTAGTTTGGGTCTTGTGCACTTTGGAATGACCAGGATGTATATGCAGGTTTGGCAGCTGAGATCTGAACACGTATCACCTCATGTACTGCACCTCGATGAAGTACCCCGAGAACTTCTTCCTCCTTCCCTGTTGCAAGATCTTCTAAAGAGACATTACGTGTGTGTAATTCATCGCGCAAACGAAAGCCATAAAACCACCTCCCGAGCTTCCACCATTGTACACGTACTTGCCTTTGTGAAATATTGCAGTTGCTTAGGACTTCCATGACACATTCACCCTAGTAGAGAAAATGAAACATCAAATAACTTCAAGAAGCTGATTCCAGGTTGAAGCTAGGTAACTAACGTATCGTCACATGCAATAAAACTATTCACAGTCCAAGGAACTAGAATTCCAGCTACAACAGATGCCGAAGAGGGCCCGCTTAAACTTAGACTAACTCTTGCAAGTCTTGGAAATGAAGCGTCCTTAGGAACATAGACCATAAGGCTTATACTAGATAAAGTCTTGGTGCGAGCGAGATGCTACTCTAGCCAAGCTGTTCAAGTTTTAACCACTGTTTTTAGAGATAAACACATGATGTACATGCCAATTGCACCATACACAGAAGATGGACAGAGATCACATAATTTCATAAGGAAAAGTTCCAGCTGCAAGCAGTTGTTCATTTAGTAAAGAGTACCTACAACCTAATCTGCCTCTTACAACAGACCTAAACATTGTCTCTGACCACTTCATTTATACACGGTCTAACTTACACCCAGAGACCCCACTTTTTTGGGAATTTTCTGGGTTTGTTGCTGTTGTTGTTGTACTAAGTAGGCGTTTTAAGAATAACGAAAGAAATTAAGGAGTTTTATGATCCTCTGTAGCCTACCAAAACAGTGAGTCCTACTAAAACCAGACAGACGGACCAACAGACGGACAGCAAGAGAGAGAGAGAGAGAGACAGGAAGAGAGACGCTAGTATAATTAGGCTCAGCACATACATCCACTTCAGGATGCAAAACGCCTATCAAAGGATAAAAATCAATATTTGTACAAAAAAATCTTACAAGAGTCAAACATTCCATTCAATTTCTCTTATATCTAAAAGGAATAAATCAATTATCATATAACCAATTGTCTTATTTACTCCAATATCATTATTTGAAACTAACTTTTTGATACATTAACTAGACAAAACGAATCCATAATCTATTTATAGTGCATAGATAAATATTTCCACCGCCCTGCGAAGGAAAATAAAATTTTTCTAACCCCTATGAAGACGACCGTGCTAGTATCAGAGTCAACTAAAAGATCTAGCTCCTATAACAGATCAAGCAGCCAAACACAAATCAAATCTGTCATTTATTTTTCAGCAAAAACATTCAAGTGGTATAACACCTATTCACTGACTGCATAAATGGAGAAATTGGTGCAGTTAACAGGTTTGTAACAAAAGTAGGCATTTAGTTACCGGCAAACCAAGCCAAATAATGCAGTAGTGCAGACCAATCAAGTTTAGCAGCACATTGTGCTTGGATTTGAGGAAGAATGTTCGGGCATCTTCAAACCCAAACTGCATTACATCCAGTTCTCTAACTGCTTTCAGATAATGCCCAACCTCAATTGACTCAAATGCCAAACAGCGGTTGACAAACTCAATCACACCTGCTGCTTTTCCTGCTACTTCGTTGTGCTTCCTTATATAAAACACTCTCCATTCCTGCAGTTTTAAGTAGAAAAGTAAAAAGTTCCATTTTAGCATTAAGTTATAAAAAGGGTCAATTTCCACCTTGTACTATCTAAAATTAAGCAACTTTGTCTTCCATGAGACTTCTAGTCTACTATTACCACGCCATAAGAAAAATGTCTCATGTTTGCCCTTTACCCCTAAAGGAGCTCCAATCCGAGGATAACTTTAAAATATAGTCAGAAGTTGAGGGGTAAACTTAAGACTTTTTTCTCGAAAAATCAGGACACATGGATTCCACCCATTTCGCGCTAGAGATTCACTAATGGCAAGGGCAAATAGGACACGATTTGCTAACGACAAAGGTATGAAGGGACAAAAAAGTGCAACGGACGGCAAAACTGAGCAATTTCAGATAGTACAGCGGGCAAATTTGGACCTTTTCCCTATCAACCTAAAAAAGAACGTAACTTCTTTTTTTTTTGTTTGGGAAAAGGGTTTCCAGTCCATGCTAATTCCAACATTATATACACAGGAAAAACATAGAGCTTCACAGCACAAAGGATTCTATCAGCATTTTACAGAACTTCAAGAACTCATTGCAAGCCAATAAATAATACTATGCATATGCATTTATATTCCAATCTACTTAAAGCAGAGAAAGAGAGTTGACTTCAGTATTAACCTCATGAGTCTGATTGTCAAAAGATGAAGACTCCTCAATCTCCAGAGAAAGAGCAGGCCATCTTTCTCTACAAAGAGACTCCCATATATAATCAGAACCACATAACTCCCACCAAAACTGAGAGCAACTCCCCAGCGAGCAAAGATCAGCTACCTTCAAAATTACAGTTCAAAAAAGAAAAAAAATACCCATAATCAAGACCAAAAATTTCCACAATACAGAAACCAGAAAGCCAATAATCCAATCCCTTTCAAGAAAAAATAGCAAATTAGAAAGACAAAAAAAAAAAAGGAAGTGGCGGGGGTGGGGGGAGGAGCCAGAATCAAGAAAACAAATTGTAGCCATTAAATTCAATTCCTTTCAACGCAAAAGGGCATAACTTTTTTTAACAACACAGAAATCAAAAAACCAATAAATTCAACTCCTTTCAAGCATAATCTCAATTTAAAAAAAAGCGATTCTAAAGAGAGAGAGAAAAGAACCTAGAATCAAGAAAAAAACATTCTCTGACAACCCACAATTAGAAAGTGGATAAAGTCAATCTTTCAAGGAGAAAAAAGGTAACCTGAAGGGAAGAAGCAATTTTGAGGGCAATATCATGGGGAAGCGATGCTTGTATAGACATAGATGTTGAGTTCATTTTGAAGCTCAGTAATTTTCAGTTCAGCTGCGAAACTGAAGAAAATAGAAGAAAATGCGTGTCCGTTTGGAAAAAGAGATGATGTTTGCCGTCATGCTACGTAACAGAGGCACGTGCCATCAATTCCCAAAGGTCTAAGGGTATTTCTTTTCTTTTTCTATGTATTAGAAGAGCTAGGTTCCGAAGGGTGTGCTTCGCGTGGAATTTAATTCAAATCTGAGGGTAATCTAGTCATTTCAATTACTTAGTTAATATTGTTCCCCGCGGTGGCTTTTGTTTTTGCAGCCAATACATCTTCATTTCTTACTCAGTCGTATATTATTCCTTTGTTTGTTTTCCGTCTCTTCAGTTTCTCAAAGATATACTCCAATTCATTTTGTTCTTGATGCTCTTTAAATTTAATATGAAACTTGGGGTTAGATAGTAAGGCATGAGGAAGAAGAGTGCAAGTCAGGAAGGAGAGACTATTTAAAGCTCTTCACTGAAAACAAAGGTAAACTTTCTATCTTTCCTTTCTTTCCGTCTCAAGTGTTTGCTTTCCTCTATATTTAGTCAGGACTATGCAGCATGCTTATTTGGGTTTCTCATTGTGGAATGTATGTATCTCTATTGAAGAGCTAGGTTTCGACGTGTGTGCTTTGTGGAATTTAATTCAAACCTAAGGGTAATTTAATCGTTTCAATTACTTAGTTGATATTGTTCCCTGCGGTGGCTTTTGTTTTTGCAGCCAATACATCTTCATTTCTTACTCAGTCGTATATTATTCCTTTGTTTGTTTCCCGTCTCTTCAGTTTCTCAAAGATATACTCCAATTCATTTTGTTCTTGATGCTCTTTAAATCTGATATGAAACTTGGGGGTTAGATAGTAAGGCATAAGGGAGAAGAGTGCAAGTCAGGAAGGAGAGACTATTTAAAGCTCTTCATCGGAAACAAAGGTAAACTTTCTCTCTTTCCTTTCTTTCCGTGTCAAGTGTTTGCTTTCCTCTATATTTAGTCAGGACTATGCAGCATGCTTATTTGGGTTTCTGATTGTGGAATGCATGTATCTCTGTTGAAGAGCTAGGTTCCGACGTGTGTGCTTCGTGGAATTTAATTCAAACCTGAGAGTAATTTAGTCATTTTAATTACTTAGTTGATATTGTTCCCTGCGGTGGCTTTTGTTTTTGCAGACAACACATCTTCATTTCTTAATCAACCGTATATTATTCCTTTGTTTGTTTCCCGTCTCTTCAATTTCTCAAAGATATACTCCAATTCATTTTGTTATTGATACTCTTTAATCTCATATGAAACTTGGGGTTAGATAGTAAGGCATGAGGGAGAAGAGTGCAAGTCAGGAAGGAGAGACTATTTAAAGCTCTTCACCGGAAATAAAGGTAAACTTTCTCTCTTTCCTTTCTTTCCGTCTCAAGTGTTTGTTTTCCTCTATATTTAGTCAGGACTATGCAACAGGCTTATTTGGGTTTCTGATTATGGAATGCATGTATCTCTGTTGATTATGGTTAGAATCTTTTGGTTGACTGTGTTAGCCAATTTCATCTAAAACAACAGGTCAGTATAGTTTAAATATCCAAATTCTAATTTCAAAATTCGATGTAGTTCCATAATCTTTAGAGAATAGAGGATGGATTCTGTACTTAGATTTGGTGGCAATTTCCAAATATAGAAGGGCTTGCCTGAAACTGTTGAAGAAGTGTATCAGTGAGAAGTTTAGCAAAAGATCCAGGAGAGTAACGTTTGCTAGTCATAAAATGTAGGCTTAAGATAGTTGTTGGTGTAGTCATTGCTGCCTTTGGAGACGAAAAATAGCGACCTTGATAGGTCACTTGAGAACTCAATTTGCGGTAAAAAATTAATTCGCTCAGATAGATGCACGCACTTCCCCTGTAAACACAAATTAAAAGCTAGCCCATGGTTTAATATAATGGCTATAATTCAAATTGGCATTTTGTGTGTCTACTATAGCAAGTAAGACCCAAAAGTACTTCGTCAAAGTTTCTAATTCTATATTGACTATCACTCTGCCAGTCACAATTAGAAGACAATTTACCTGTAATAGGTAATAAAAAGTAAATAATTAATCTAAAGAATAAGGATTGCCTGTTAAAAATACGTTACCTTCTTTGTCAAAAGTATAATTTGTATGAGTGTAAGTTATATGCTTTGACAATGTATAATTCTTGATAGCATACAATTATAAATACAAATATGTATTTATTACCATCAGAATAGTATATTAACTGTTGGTATTTAATGTATGAACGAATAGGTGCAAAGCCAACATACTTACAACAACTACTAGCGGATAAAATATAGTACCTAATTAGTTTACCCTATTATGAAGTAAATATATCAAAAATATACTTATGAATAATGTCATTTACCCGACAGGATCAACAAGAGAGTAATTACCACAAAGCAAAGTTCGTATAGAACATTTTACTAGGAGCGATAACGATTATATTTTTGCGGGAGAAGTTGGAGACTTATGTGCATTGATATAGACTTTCTTTCACTTAAAATGTTACATCTATTAAAATTTTAATTATCTATAAGCTGGATTAGTAGAATAGTCTTACTGAATGTTCACTTTTGTAACCATGGATTTTTGTCCTAAGTACAATATGCCAGGAACATTAGCAACATAATTGCACAAAATGAATTTTCTGATCCATATTCTTGTGTAATATTCTTAAAACTTTGCTGCATTTTTGTCTTTTGATGGGAATGACTGGCATATTAATATGTTGCACACATTAGACACATCAAATTTTGGAGTCAAAATAATAGTCACTGCACTTTCTAATTAAAAAATTTGTACGAGAATATTATCTGAAAGAGTTCATGTTGAGTCCAAGTCATAAGATTCATTAGGATATAAATGTTTTGCTGAGTCCAAGTCATAAGGTTCAATAGATATAAGTGTTTCCGTATCTACGCATATTTTCCTTTTCTTAGAGATGGGGAACCAGAATTCGAAGTAAGAGAAACAACTTTTATTTATTGTGCCTGGATACACCTTTTAATGTACAATCTTACACAACGATAAACCATAAGTGGTATTGTAGGTGTCACGCACCTTGTGCTGAATATATAATATTTGTCCTTGGATATACCATTGATGTGACGACCCGGCCGGTCGTCTTAAGAATTAACGCTCTGATCCCCTATTAACTGCTTTTCCCGTGTTTATTTCTGCTGTTTTGATTTGCCGGGATGTTCGGTTTTGAGTTTCGAAGAGTTTTGGGACACTTAATCCCTAAATGAGAGCTTAAGTATTGGAAATTTGACCGCAGTCGGAACAGTGTGAAGACAGCCTCAGAATGAAATTTCTGATGGTTCCGTTAGCTCTGTTGGGTAATTTCGGGCTTAGGGGCGTGTTCGGATTGTGTTTTGGAGGTCCGTAGCTAATTTAGGCTTGAAATGCCGAAAGTCGAATTTTGAAGTTTCCGGTTCGATAGTGAGATTTTGATCCGAGGGTCGGAATGGAATTCTGGAAGTTGGAGTAGCTCTGTAGTGTTGAATGTGATGTGTGTGAGAAATTTCAGGTCATTCGGATGAGGTTTGATAGACTTTTTGATCGAAAGCATATTTTTAGAGTTTGGAGTTCTTAGGCTTGAATCTGTGGTTGATTCGTCGTTTCGATGTTGTTTTAGGTGTTTTAAGGATTGGTATAAGTTTGGATAGTGGTATTAGACTTGTTTGTGCTTTTGGTTGAGGTCCCGAGAGCCTCGGGATGGTTTCAGAAGGTTTTCAGAAGATTTGAAAGTTGTTTGAGCAGCTTCAGCTGCTGGCCTTCTGTCATAACCGCACCTGCGGTTGGGTCCCGCAGGTGCGTAGCTGCAGAAGCGGTATTGTCATCACAGAAGCGGAAATTGGGAGGAACAGCAGGATCCGCAGATGCAGGAGATTTACCACAGAAGCGGTACTGCATCTGCGAATAGGGAGTCGCAGGTGCGGAGAAGGCTGAGTTAGTGATTTTCGCAGATGCGACTGTAGGTCCGCAAAAGCGGGACCGCAGAAGCGGATCAGCTGGGCAGAAACATATAAATTCTTGCCTTCGCGAATTTAAGCTATTTTCACCTCTTTTCAAACGGGAAGAAGCCTTGGGCATCATTTTCGAGGGAGATTTTCAGAGGAATTCATTAGGGTAAGGTCTTTGGTCCTAAACTCGTTATTGGGGTGATTTCTACCATTATAAACATGAAAATTTAAGGAAATCAGTGGTAATTTGGGGATTAGGGCTTGACTAGTTGTTGCGCCCCCTTTTTCTAAAGGTGAAATCGGGTTCATGACATTTGGGAGGACAACTCGTTCCCTCTTGGGAATTGGGTTTTTTGGGTTGAAGAGTCACCACCTAATGATTAAAGTGCATTAGGACACTAAAGAAGAGTTCGAGTTGGAAAACCAGAGTTCGGGTAAGGGCTAGAAATTATCTCAAGGGGAAGGTGTTAGGCACCCCCCAAGATCCATTAGTGTGGTTCCCGGCCATGTTACAATTGTGACTTTAACTAACAAGTAAGCAAATAAAAGTCTCAAATAGAAGGGGATTTACACATAATGTTGCAAGTGAATTGAAAGTTTGAAGAAAGATAAAGAAAATAGAATTCTTAAGCAAATAGTTTGGACAGTTAAAAAAAAGGGATAACAAGTAAAGGGGAAGGGGTCCTAGGTTTACAAACAATATGGATCACATCAATGCAATACCCGGCAATCACTCCTCAGAAGAGGGGTCGCACGTGGTATTAGCGCACCGGTCATCATGTCCATATATACCCTTTCTCACCCCGTTAAGGTATTAAACGCAGAATAGTGTCGTTACTTACTGCATGCTATTATCCGTCCCGATCCTATCAGTCTCGGAGGCATTTGGGACTACTAGTCCTAAAGGGAGGGAGAATGGTTTTTTTTTCCAGAGTTTTAAAAGGACAAAATTCTAATGCGACAAATAAAACACATAAGCAAGTAGGGGGAAACAAATAGCAGTTTAAGGGCTCAAACAGGCCTCCTCACTTAAAGGAGCAAATTATTTAGCACGACTTCAAATACTGGTTATAGTCTGAATTAAATTTAAAAGCATTAGGACAGGCTGATTTATCACATATTTCTCAGATGAGGAGTCCGAATTAGCCTTGTCTGGTTGTAGTTATCAAAACTGACATAGTTAATTAATGACCTAATGGTTTGTCTAAGTGAGACCTATAGGCATGATATCTAACAGAGCGTACTGATTTTGAAGAGAGGATTACTGATTTTATAAACAAAAGATCTGCAGATTTTAAACAACCTTATGACTGATTTTAGACTCATAGACGAAATAGACGAAGCTGATTCAATTGATTACTCTTATAGGCAAGTTATCTAAGCGTTATTGGTTTTAAATGATTACGTAGATGCAAGAGTCCTATAAGCATGATATCTAGAATGAAGTTGATTATTATTAAACCTGTGATTGTTTGCCTAATGACATGCAGAAGTGCAGAAAAACTATGATCATAATTTTCTATATGTAGAAGTGCAGATCTTAGAGACAGGATTTCTATATGCAGAAAAAACGTATAGGCATGGTTTCTAAGATGAGAATGCAGAAATCAGAAAATCTTATAAGTATGAGTTCTAAGATGAGAATGCAAAAATAAAAAAAAAATCCTATAGGCAAGTTTTCTACCCTTTTCATACATTCATCCCCATCCCTTTTCACTAGCCAACCCTAATAGTTATTACAAATTATTACAGACCCGAATGAATCAGAAAAAAAAATAAAAATACATCAGAAATTCCAGCTACAACCAAACAGCCTAATTCAGACTAAAAGTCCAACAATATGAGATAAACCAACTTCCAGGATTAGATTTCCAAAAGTCTTTCTCATGCTTGGGATGTGTCAAAGTTCCCAAGAGTCTCAAAGGGCCCCGGGCAGTGCTTACACCCCAAACACATTGCAGAATTGAGATCATAGTGCAGTGTGGAAGGGTCAACCCTCAGATGTCCAAGTTTAGAGGGAACTCAAGGTCCTAAAGCAAGGCTCATAAGAGGGGGGACAGAACTTAAGAGTTTAAGAATAAGTGTAAGTGTATAGGGGAATTAGGGAACGCCATGGCGGGCTGGTGATCATGCTCAGCAATTGGGAATGCTGGCACACCCCTGACCAGCCTGTTAGCCTAATCTTAAGAGTTAGGATCCATTGTGGATCAGGTTATGACCTGAGCAACAATTTGAATACTGCCAGGACATGAGCCTTAACTCAAACACATAGAAGGGAATAAGGGGTAGGGATTCATAATAGAAACAGGTGCAGGGAAAGAACATACTTAGCATAAATCATTGAACATGAGCAGTAAAGTAAACAGGATTGCAGAAAACTGTAAATAAGCACATAGGGGTGAGGCAGAAACGTTAAATCAGAACATACCAGTTTCAGGGGAAAACAAGTAAAAACAGTAGTCTTAGGAAAAGCCAAGTTGCAGGCCAAGCAATTTCAAAAGATCTCAAGCAAAAGCAGAGTATTGAAAGAGTATTGAATTCAAAGTAATATTGTAGTGTGCAAGTATTCAATTGGAGTTAAGGACTGGTAGTGTGTAGGTCGTGTGAGCTGAAGGTGTAAGGTGTCTTAAAAGTGCAGAAGGGCAGTCCTTTTTATAGTGCAGAAAGCAAGTAAAAAAGGCAAGGAAATATCATTGAAATCAACCTCTCTTTGGTTAAGGGATTTTGATTTCAACGGGTAAAAATTAGTTAAGGAAAGAAGTTTTAATTAAAACCTTTTCAAAGTAGCACAAAAGGGGTAAGTACATAGAAGTTATTTAAGGAAAACAATCAACGGCATACGATTTGTGCCAAATATGGCAAGGGAATCAATCAAACAACCATGAAACCAAAATTACAAGTTCAATTTGAATGAACCAAGTCAAGAAAGGTAAAAGAGGTTCAATCAAAGAAAAATTAGTGACAATTCATCAGTCTTATTAAAGGGACTTCAGAATCAATCACTTAATTGGTGAAAACTTTTGAAAGAGGAATTTCTCATATATAAACACACAGATCAAGCAAAAGGAATCGTCAGGTTTCTTAGAAAAAGAATCTAACATTGAAAGTCTTAGAGCCACAAGCAAAAGGGATTCGAGTTCAGTTACAGACTCATAGTGAGTCTGAAAGCCTAGGGTTCCAAAGTGGAACCCTAATACCACTTGCCAAAGAAACCCCCAAATCCTAGGGTTTCAAATTGAGTCAGACTATGGAGATGAGAAGACAAGCCACTTGAGAGAGGCTCAGAAGTCTTTTCCAAAGACTTATGAGAGACAAACACACACGATAGAAAGAACAATGATTCAAAGTCATGAGAACATGCTCGAGAAAACTTGGAATTTAAACAAGTTCAGAAGAAAGAGATGATATGAGCTTTAAACAAAAGTAGATGAAATACGCTTAGCAGGAACACAAACATAACTCAGTAAAGTGAACAAAATCAATGAACTCAACCATAAACACATATAGCAATGAATAAGGATTAACAACACGGATTAACATGAGAGCATAAGAGTGACAACAAAAATAGAAGAGTCTCGCATAATAGAAAAGAAACAAGAGAGCAAACTCATGCGTAGGAGAAAAGAAAACATACGAGCCTAACATAGATAAACACACATAAAGAAAGAACGGAAAGAATCAGAAATATATTTGAAGAAACTTTTTCAAAAACCCTAAAATCGAAATTGAATGATTTTAAAAAGGAAATTTGGGGAAAACCTTTAAAATGTCAAATAAAGCCCAGAAATATCACAGATATAAGAAAATAGGCAGGTACAGAACCTCAGATGGCTTAGAGTTGTAGAGAAAACCTTACCAATGAGAAAGGTCTTGAGGAAAGTCAGATCCTGAGTCGAAAACACTCATATTGCTTGAACATGCTGGAATAATGGTCAGAGAAACCATAGATCTATAGATCTGAGAAGGATCTAAAGAAGGCCATTGAAGTCGGGCTTCAAACCTTGAATAGCTTAGGTCTGATGGTGAGAAAGGATGAGTACAGACCGTCCATGGCCGGAGACGCCATGGATTCCTGTGGAAACATGGCGAGATAAGGTGGGAAACGATTAGGGTTTCGGAGAGGTTCAAGAGAGTTTGAGAGATGAAGAGGGTTCAAAGGCAGTGTCTCAAGTGAAATGAATTAGGTTAAGGGTGGTTTGGGATTAAAAAAGGAAAGGGGAATTTATGGCCGTTTATCAAAATGATCAACGGCCTGAATCAAAGGGGAGCCGAGTGGGTTTTTAAATCGGGGCAGGGGTCGGGTAATTTGGGGATTGGGCTGGTTTAATTTGGGGGCAGAATTGGGTCAAATTGAGGGCCAAAATTGAAAGGTGAAAGGGCTGTAATTGAAATAGAAATGGGCTAAGTGTTAAATAGCCTATTTTTCCTTTTTATTTTATAAAAATAGTAATCATAATTTTAAAAATAAATTATAAATAATGAGCAACAAATACTATATAAATATTAATTTAAAAATACTGAAAATGATTTTATAATTATAAAATGCTAATAATCGTGAAATAGGCTATAATTGCAATTACATGCAATTTAGCTTAAAAATACCAAATAGATTCGTAAAAAATATACAAAAATCACATTAATTATATTTTGGTGTAAATATGAGAATAAAATAAGTTATTCACCAAGATAATAATCTTGGGAATAATTATTGGATTTTGTACTGCTAAAAATAGACAATAAATTGATTTTAAAATTTTAAAAATTATGAAAAAATACCAAAACTCTTGGGCATGCTTATATATGTATGTACATGCTATTTTGAAAGTATTTTGTATATAAAAATACATATAAAAAAAATTGGGTATCAACAGCTGCCCCTCTTTACCCGGGAAGGACGAAAGAGTTGTCGGGTAAAGATATGATGGCCAATTTTGACCGAATGAAACGATTTTGAAGAGTTTTGACCGAGCTCTGGTTTTTGAGCTGCTTACATATCCTTGGTATTACAGGAATCGGGCCATATGTAGTTCGGGATCCATCGGCGGAGTATGCCGATGGAGATTTTCGAAAAGCGGACGCGATGTTCAGGTCGAGAAAGGATGGTCAGAGTCTGATAGGCCGCGGGAGCTGGAGCGAGATCGCTCTTGCTGAGACGGCCGTTGCTAGCCGGTGTACCTACGAATGAACAATATATATATATATATATATATATATATATATATATATATATATATATATATATATATATATATATATATATATATTGTGCATAAATTTAAACGTGATGCAAGTTCCCGTTGGACCGTGAATGCTGTCTATGGACGGTTAGGATGACGTCCTCGGGCCATGATGTCCTGGGCCATGAAGTGTATGGTAAAGGATTTGCAGGCTATGAAATGATGTTCTCGGGCTATGGGGATGATGACTGTGAACCATGATGCCTTTGAATAATGATATGCAAAAGATAAAATGGGGTCCTCAGGCCATGGCATGGCGTTCTCGGGCTATGAAAATGGTGCCTACGAACAATGACACCTTTGGACAATTTGGCGATCTTTCAGCCCATGAAAATGCAGAAGGTGGCGATCTTTCAGCCGATGCAAGACGTAATTAAAGGGTGGCGGTATTTCAGCCATGCAAGAGAAATAAGATGGAAGTATTTCAGTCATGCAAGAGAAATAGAGTGGCGATATTTCAGCCATGCATATGGAGGTAGAGCTTAACCCCGGAAGGCAGAAAGGTAGCCTTATACAATGTAGGAGATGCAGATGGAGGTAGAGCTTAACCTCGGAAGGCAGAAAGGTAGCCTTATGCAATGCAGAAAATGCAGATGGAGATAGAGCTTAGTCTCGGAAGGTAGAAAGGTAGCCTTATGCAATGCAGAAGATGCAGATGGAGGTAGAGCTTAACCTCGGAAGGCAGAAAGGTAGCCTTATGCAAAAAATAAAAGGCGAATAGTAATGAAATCTCTTAGCTGATAGATGATAGCTGATTGCTATATTGTGGCTACTGTGGATGTCGTGTACGGATAGCAACTGTAAATAGGTGATGATTCCGAGAGTTGTATTCCTGGGAAGTATGAGTGTATAGATATATTTGATGATTTTATGACTTGAGTGCCTGCATCCAAAGAAAATTGTGAGTTTTGTAAAGGGGGAAAGGCTAGTTCGTTTCCCCCTGAGCTTCGCTTGTCCTGCTTGGCGTTGTGTATCATTGAGGTAGCATTTCTAAACAAAGAAATTTTGATACCAGACATGCATGATTTAGAAAAAATGTAACATAAATACATAATTTAAAATAGTTTTCTTTAGATGAACCGATGAATGCGACGCAGTTCAAGGCATTGCAACCTCTCTCTCTCCAGAATTTTGAGGGTCCTCCTTAAAATTCTGCCCCAGTTTACTGGGCTGGTGCTTCTGACGGCTGCGTGCGATAAATGGCTGAAATCAACTTCGGAATTTTGAGGGTCCTCCTCAAAATTCTGCCCCAGTTTCCAATAGCGGGGGAAATGAAAATTTTATTGAATTGTGACCGAACCCATAGGGCTGCCTACGTATCCCCTCTTAAACGGGAATCAGGTTAGGCGTAGTTCAAATACATTATACAAGAAATCGTAAGAGTTACACATAGTATTGCTTCACTGCATCTGAATTATCGGTTTCGGCCAAACTTCACCGTCCATTTCTGCAAGTATGAGGGGTCCTCCGGTTAGAACCCAGTGAACCACGTATGAACCCTACCAGTTGGGAGAGAACTTCCCTTTGGTTTCATCTTGATGTAGGAAAATCTTTTTTAACACCAGCTGCCTCGGTGTAAACTGTCTCGGCTTGACTCTTTTGTTGAAGGCTCAGGACATTCTGTTCTGATAAAGTTGACCATGGCAAACTGCATTCATTCTTTTCCCATCTATAAGAGCTAACTGCTTGTAGCGACTCCTTACCCATTCTGCATCGTCAAGTTCTGTTTCCTGTATGATTCTCAAAGAGGGAATTTCTACCTTGGCGGGAATGACTGCTTCTGTACCATAAACCAACATATAGGGAGTTGCCCCGGTTGATGTGCGAACTGTGGTGCGGTATCCCAATAAAGCAAATGATAACTTCTCATGCCACTGCTTATGTTTCTCTATCATCTTCCTTAGTATCTTCTTGATATTCTTATTGGCAGCTTCTACAGCTCCGTTCATTTGAGGTCTGTAAGCCGTAGAATTTTTATGTTTGATCTTGAAGGTTTCACACATGGCTTTCATCAGGTCGCTATTGAGATTGGAACCATTATCAGTGATGATTGACTCTGGAATTCCGAACCTACAAACAATACGGTCGCAGACAAAATCTGCTACCACTTTCTTAGTCATTGCTTTGTACGATGCTGCTTCAACCCATTTGGTGAAATAATCAATTGCCACTAGAATGAACCTGTGCCCGTTTGATGCGGCAGGCTCGATAGGTCCGATAACATCCATTCCCCAAGCGGCGAACGACCATGGCGAGCTTGTTGCAGTAAGCTCGTTTGGAGGCACCTTTATCATGTCTGCATGTATCTGACAACGATGGCATTTTTGGACATACTGGATGCAGTCCGTTTCCATAGTCACCCATAAATAACCAGCTCGGAGTATTTTCTTGGCTAAGACAAAGCCGTTCATATGTGGTCCGCAGGTCCCCGCATGAATTTCCTCCAATAATCTGGATGCTTCCTTTGCGTCGACACACCTTAGTAATCCCAAATTAGGAGTCCTCCTATACATGATTCCTCCACTATGAAAGAAGTTGTTAGATAGTCTCCGAAGTGTGCGCTTCTGAGTAGGATCTGCGAGTTCTGGATATTCACCCTTCGTCAAATATTCCTTGATGTTATGAAACCAAGGTTTTACGTCTGCTTCTTCTTCTACATGAGCACAATAAACTGGCTGATCATAAATCTTTACCGGAATAGGATCAATGAAGTTCTTGTCTGGGTGCTGTATCATGGACGATAGGGTAGCCATTGCATCGGCAAACTCATTCTGAACTTCGGGAACATGTTGGAACTCTATCTTTGTGAACCTCTTCCTCAACTCCTGTACATGATGCAGATAAGGGAGTATCTTGGAGTTCTTGGTTGCCCATTCTTCTCGGACCTGATGTATAAGCAGGTCTAAATCTCTGATCACTAGTAATTCCTGAATGTTCATGTCAATGGCCAGCTTGAGCCCTAAGATGCAGACTTCATACTCGGCCATGTTGTTAGTGAACGGGAACCTGAGCTTAGCAGATACCGGATAATGCTGACCAGTTTCTGATACTAGGACTGCTCCTATGCCAACTCCTTTGAAATTTGTTGCTCCGTCGAAAAACATTCTCCAACCATCATAGGATTCTGCAATATCTTCCCCTATGAAAGATACCTCTTCATCAGGAAAATACGTCTTTAGAGGCTCGTATTCTCCATCCACGGGATTTTCAGCAAGATGATCTGCCAGTGCTTGTCCTTTGATTGCCTTCTGAGTCACGTAAACAATGTCGAATTCACTTAGCAGGATTTGCCACTTGGCTAGCTTGCCAGTGGGCATGGGCTTCAGAAAGATGTACTTCAAAGGATCCATTCTTGATATGAGACAATTAGTATAGACACAGAAATAGTGCCTCAACTTCTGAGCTACCCAAGTCAGAGCACAATAGGTGCGTTCTAATAGAGAATACCGGACCTCGTACGGGGTGAACTTCTTGCTGAGATAATAGACGACCTGCTCCTTTCTTCCCGTTTCATCACGCTGCCCCAGAACACAACCGAAAGCTCCATCCAATACTGCAAGGTAGAGTAATAGAGGTCTACCCAGCTCGGGCGGGACCAAAACTGGCGGCGTTGACAGGTATTCCTTGATTCTATCAAAGGCTTTTTGACAATCATCAGTCCATTGGTAGTGGCATCCTTCTTCAATATCTTAAAGATTGGCTCACAAATGACAGTGGATTGAGCTATGAACCGGCTGATGTAGTTGAGTCTTCCCAAGAAACTCATAACCTCTTTCTTGTTCTTCGGTGGTGGAAATTCTTGGATGGATTTGACCTTTGAAGGATCCAGTTCTATTCCTCGGCGACTCACAATGAACCCAAGTAGTTTTCCGGCCAGAACCCCGAATGCACACTTGGCGGGATTCAGCTTCAAGTTGTACCTTCTTAGTTTGTTAAAGAACTTCCTCAGATCTTCCATGTGGTCAGTGGCTCTCTTGGATTTGATGATGACGTCGTCTACATATACCTCGATCTCTTTGTGTATCATGTCATGTAAAATAGTAGTCATGGCCCTCATGTAGGTAGCCCCAGCATTCTTTAACCCAAACGACATCATCTTGTAACAATACATCCCCCACGACGTAATGAAAGTTGTTTTCTCCTCGTCTTCCTCATCCATCCATATCTGATGATACCCAGCAAAAAAATTAACGAACGACTATAGTTCATGCTTGGTGCAGTTGTCAATTAGAATGTGCATGTTCGGCAAGGGGAAGTCATCTTTCGGACTGGCCCGGTTGAGATTCTGGTAGTCGAGACAGACTCTAACCTTCCCGTCCTTCTTCGGCACTGGCACAATATTGGCTAACCATGTTGGATACTCTACTACCCTGAGAACCTTGGCTTTGACTTGCTTGGTGACTTCTTCCTTGATTTTCAAACTCATGTCGGGTTTGAACTTCCTAAGCTTCTATTTTACTGGTGGACATGTCGGATCGGTTGGCAGTTTGTGAGCTACAATAGATGTACTGAGACCAGTCATGTCATCATAAGACCAGGCGAATATGTCCTCATATTCCCTTAGAAATTTCGTGTACTCTTTCTTTTCTGATGGTGACAGATGAACACTGATGCACGTTTCTTTGACATTTTCTGCATCTCCCAGGTTGACAACCTTAGTTTCGTCCAGGTTAGACTTAGGTCTGTTCTCAAAATCCTCAACCTCTTTAACTACCTCTTCTGGTATATCATCTTCTTCTGAGTCTATATCCATTTGTTGCGTTGTCTCGTTGCATGTCACAATCGTCGGTTCATCAAGATAAGTAATTGTAATGCTGTGTAAATAAAGTAGATGATAAAAAGTAATAAGAGCAAGATAAATTTCATAATTGTTTTGAACATTGGAGCTCTTATTTCAATATTAAAAATGCGGAAAGAAAGTCAACTAGCAAAAAATAAAGATAATGCATGGTGTTTTGTTCAGCCTTGCTACCCCGAAGCTTTTCGGGCCTTGGTGGTTCTGATAGACCAATTATTGAGGCGTGCTCCTCGGCTCATAGCTTGTATAGAAGGGCCTTCCTCCCCCTCCTCCTCGAAAATGACACAACAGTCCATATTGTCATCTTCCAAAAACAAATTACTCATCGCCGGCAGTGCTTCCTCTTCTTCCGACCCATATATGACATCGGTTAGTTAGAAGGTCTGCTCTAAGCGAGGTATCGGATGCTCCAGTGGGTAGTAGGGGCTGCGCCATGGTGGAAACCAATGGTTGAACTCCTCCCAAGTGTATTCATATCCCAAACCGAAAGTGGTACTGTGTTTCTTCAACTTGATAGGCTTAGAGATTCCTCGGAGATTCTTGCCAAGTCCCTTGCCAGGTTCGTATCCACAATTCAGTATACTTTCAATTTTGTTATCCCACCATTTATCCTTGTCCACGACGTTGACTCGCTCAATGTGATGGTAGGTTTCTCTGCCTATCTTCCTTCTTCCTCCGATTGCTGGGATGGTCTGGCGACTGTATATGGGATTGCTACCGTCGCCGTGAATAATTACCTCTTGGTGATTCCACTCAAATTTCACTGCTTGATGTAGGGTTGATGCTACAGCCCCAGCGGCATGGATCCAGGGTCGTCCCAATAGCAAGTTGTAAGATGCTGGGACGACTATCACTTGAAAATCAACGTCGAACCTAGTCGGTCCCATTTGCAAACACAAACTAACTTCCCCAATAGTGGACCTTTGTGATCCATCGAAAGCTTTGACAGTGATGGCTCCATCCTTGATCTCATGCAGGCTCTTTCCCAATGTTCTGAGAGTCACCAATGGACAAATATTGAGGCTAGACCCTCCGTCAATCAGGATTCTGGTGATGAAATAATCTTCGCACTGCACAGTGATGTAAAATGCCTTGTTGTGGCTTAGCCCTTCAGGTGGCAGCTCATCTTCGTGGAAAGTGATTTTGTGACTCTCCAATACTTGCCCTACCATGTTTGTCATTTCTCCTCCAGTTATGTTGCAGGGCACATATGCCTCGTTCAGCACCTTCAATAAGGCATTCTTATGTGCGTCAGAGCTTTGTAGCAGAGCCAAGATAGAGATATGGGCTGGCGTTTTGTTCAACTGATCAATGACCGAATACTCTTTGGCTTGTATCTTCCTCCAGAGATCGTCAGGCCCAGTTTAGTGATGGTTGGTCGTCCAGAGGCCTGCTTACTGGACTCAGCTAGATGTTCTGGAGTATAAACCCTGTCGGTTCATGTCATACCCTGTGCTGCAATTGCTTCTGTAGATTTGGTTTTCCCTTTCCTTCTCACCTCGTCGGTGTAATCCCACGGTATGGCCTTTGGGTGGAACGGTGTTACGGCTGTCATGGCCACAGAAATGGGCACCTTTGCTTTGGGAGGTAATACAACAACCTCAAATGGTACAAGTGCCTTTGGGGACCCAAACTCGACCTCAATAGGCCCTGGCGTCTTTGCAGAAGAAGGTGCTTCAAACTCAAGTGGTATGGACATGTTCACTTCGGCGTCTCCAGAAGGTTGCATCTGGACCACAATCGGGTTAAGGGTGACTATTGGTTTCTTTGGCTCGTTACCTTCAGCGATCAGTCCAATCGACCCTTTGGGGTCCCAATCGTCTTCTATCTCAATCATGTGAACATCTCCACCCTTGTGGTTTAGTAGAGGGTTGTTACGGACATTCAGAGTAGGCTCTTTTGCCACAATGATCTTGTTGTTAATTAAAGCTTGGATCTTATCCTTCAGAGAGCGACACTCATCAATGGTATGCCCCTTCATGCCAAAATGGTATGCACAGGTCTTGTTTGGGTTGACCCATTGGGAGGGCTTTTCGGGGTTTATGACAGGGATAGGGGTGACATAACCAGCAACTTTGAGCCTTTCATACAACTAGTCGATAGGTTCGGCAATGGCGGTATACTGTTTGGGGGGTCTACGGTCGAAGTTTGGTCGGGGTCTAAGGAAATTTTGGCGAGGGGGAGGTGATTGATAGTGGGCTTGCTGGGTGTTGTAGGCTTGGTAGACAGGTGCAGGCTGAGAGTATCTGGGTGAAGTGGGCTGATATGTGGGAGGTTGAGATTATTGGTAAGTAGGCGGTGGAACTTGGTAAGAGGGCAATGGTGCTTGGTAATTTGGGGTAGGCTGGTAGGTTTGGTATTTGATTGGGGACTTTGTTCTCTGTGCAACCATCACGACACTCACATCCCTTTTCTTGGACATGCCACCAGATTGTAGAGCCTTGTTGGTGTATTGTAATGCTTCAAAGTTTGTGACCATACCACTTTTAATACCTTCCTCGATCCTTTCCCCTAGCTTAATGATGTCGGAAAATTTCTGGCCTTCAATCAACATCAACCTCTCATAATATTATGGGTCTTGAGCCCGGACAAAAAACCTATTCATGTGTTCTTCTTCTAAAGCCGGCTTGACCTTAGCAACTTCTGATCTCCAACGAGTAACATACTCGCGGAATGTCTCCATAGGTTTCTTCTTTAAGTTCTGGATGTAGATTACATCTGGTGCGTTCTCCGTGTTGAATCTGAATCTGTCCATGAAATCGGACGCCATACTTACCCAATTCGACCACTTTTTCGGGTCTTGGCTAATGTACCAAGATAGAGCATCCCCTTTTAGGCTTCTCATAAAGAGCTTCATGCGAATCTTTTCATCCTTCCCTACTCCGACCAGCTTGTCATAGTAGGTCCTCAAATGGACTCTGGGATCCCCTGTGCCATCAAACATCTTGAACTTGGGAGGTTTGTACCCCTCGGGCAGTTCGACATCTGGCTGAATGCAAAGGTCTTCGTAATTCAATCCCTTGATCCCCTTGCTTCCTTCAACACCCTAAACTCGGTTAGTCAGCTTCTTGGGTTCTGCGGCCAGATTCCTGATAAGAGAGTCTTTGTCATCAGACTCAGGTATGCTTGAAATAGGTTGAGTATAGTGTGGTATGGTTTCCACATAGATGGGGGTGTTGTGGAGATGATCATTTGTGGAGTTTAGTAGTTCAGGGATGAGCAGTGGGGTGTTGTTTGAAGTGTGGCATGTGTTGCAGTGGTGATGGGGAGCAGGTTGGTTTTGTGGTTTCGGGATGTTTTGTGGAGGTGTGGAGTTTTGAGTGTTGCGAAAGTTGACATCTGGGGTGGTGAGGAAAAACGACAAGCTTGCCAAGTTCCGAACTTGGTCCAGTTCTTCCCGAAATTTCAACAACTTTTGCTCGAGCTGGGAGGCACTTTCCTTGGAAACCTGAATACCCTGAGGAACCTCTACCCTTTCAACCGAGGGGAATAAAACAAAAAAAATAAAAACAAAGGTAGCAAGTTAGTGCGGGTTGTAAGAAAAAGAAGTTGCAATATTTAAACACATAGTGCGAGAATATAATTCGTGTCCTAATTTGGGAGCCTCGTTGTGCCCGAGGTAGGCCTAGCGACAAGTTGATTTGGAGAACTTATAATGCTAAATGCCTCATTTTATTGATAAAAATAAGACAAATCCCAAAACGACACTAAAAATAGCAGAAAATAAAATGTCACTAATGTCCATTGGCCTTATTACATTCTTAAAGCAAAAGAAAAGACTCCTAGCTACTTGGTCCCAGAAGGACCTTCCCCAGACTCGGCCTCTTTAGCTCCATTGAACAGCTTCACCAGCTCACGCAGTCCCAGCAGCAAGTAGGCTCTAGCCAGGTGTCCTCCTTCGTTTCTGTCAGTGCAGTTTTCGATCCTCTGGATGAACTTCCTTTCTAGCTCCACTAAACCTCGTTCCAGGTATCCTAATCGCTTGTTGGCACTGACAGCCATGTCTTTCCACTCTTAAATTAGTTTTTGGTGGTATTCTTGAATCTCACGGTGCTCGCTTTCATATTTCTGAATCCTCTTGCACAGTTGGTTGTATTTGACCTGTGCTTCAGCCCTTTTATCGATGATTCTATGACCTCGAACAAACCCGGGTTGGCCCAGACTATTGTGATTATCCTCCAGCCAGCCTGAATAGTATGGGGTGCAGCCAGCATGGTATCTATCTGATTCGATAGTATCTCTTCTTATGATGATCTTGCAATGCCACATATGTTGAGCTTGGCACTTATAAGGACTGTCATTAGCTTGGAAGTCAGCCCGAAAGTGACTCATCTTGTCGACCCTTGGTATAACCTGCTTCCTACCAGCCTGTCTCATAACTCGGAGAGGGATATAAGGGTAGGTTCCTCTCAAACCGATCAGTATCAGAAATGGAGCGTCCCTGGATCGGGCGATGAACTCTTCAGTAGGGAACCATTCGAACATCCATTGCACTTGGTCCTCTTTCAGATTTCCGAACAACTCTACCCACCCTTTAGCATCTTCTGGTTGGGCAAACATGTTAGGCATATAGTTCATTCGCCTTGGCTGATGGAAGGCGATATGATCATCCCAGTCTCTACGCAGGATCTCTTGCCGATATTCACCCTTTTGGAGGTGCTCTATGAGCCAGAGTTGGAGCAGTAAGTTACAACCCTCAAAGTGTTTGGCCTCTCGTTGACAGTTTTCTAGGGCTCGGTATATCTCCGCAATGATCATAGGTACTATGCTAAAAGGCTGCCCGCCAATTCCTTCCATCAAAGTCTTGGTGACTATGGCCAGTCTGGTATGGATCCTAGCCTTCTTCATAGGAAATACTATCATCCCTAAAAAGCAGAACATAAAGACGAAGACTCTTCTGTGGATATGCCCTAATGATGTGAGGGCGAATTCATCTGGGTAAGTGCGGTAAGACTTGCTATGGCCGTACCTTCCGTATAGATAGTCGAAAGGAATGTAGGAATCCTTCAAGCAGGTCAAGTCTGTGTTCTTCTTTAGTCCCATCATTTTGAGAAAGCCCCTACCCTTGCGATTTTCCGGCATAAGTAAACCTGGATTCTCCCATGGAATACCAGCTAATCCTCCTATTTCCTCGAGCAGAGGTGTCATTTCAAGGTCCCTGAAGCGGAACACCAATCTATCGCCATTCCAGAATAGAGTTGCAGCCTCTATGATTTTGTTGTCGGGTTGGATCTTTAAAAGAGAAGGCAAATGTCCCAAATATTTGCGGACGAGGGTCTAATCACTGGAGTGAAGGTCTTCTCACCAACTTAGCAACCTTGGGTGCATGTTGGTTACCATGCCGAATCTGGGGACTTCGTGCCTCATTTTTTGCAAAATAAAGTGTTAGACCCTTACCCCCGCTAGACTCGACTATTTAAATATCAATAATTGGCATAAGCAACATTTAGTTCTCCAAATAAATGCACAAACGTGGTAATATCCATTTGGGTTCTAAGGGAACCCAGTGGACTTTGGACAAGACTATCTTAAAGAGTTATTATGCGGACAACATAACTGACTTGGCTAGGTTTGACAGTGATGCATGCACAATTGAACAGAGTAAGGTTTCTATAGGGTACTATACCGGTACCCTTGAGCGGACAACTCAAGAGGGAAAGGCACGGAACCGTCGACTACACCGCTGATCGACTGGTTTTATCGCAAATACGCCTTTACCAAATTTAGGGGGTGATAATATTGGAAGGGTGCAACCACTCATTATAAGCGTTGCTATGATATTTTGTTTGGCACGAGTGGAATATGATGTTGAATATGCAATTACAAGAATGAAACAAGTTGTCACGTATGTGCACGTTCATAAAGTAATGATTATAATAATTGCTCATAATTACAACAGCATTGAAGGAAAACAGTAAAAAAAAGCATTAAAGAAAAGAAACAAAGAGCCAAGTCAGTTTCATAGTAGAAAAGAGATAAAGACATTAAATAAAGGTAATAAAGAAGCAGTGAAGTCACAAGTAACATGAGATGGTAAAAGCCTAAAGAAGTCCCCAGCAGAGTCGCCATGCTGTCGCGCCCCCTTTTTCTAAAGGCGAAATCGGGTTCATGACATTTGGGAGGACAACTCATTCCCTCTTGGGAATTGGGTTTTTTGGGTTGAAGAGTCGCCACCTAATGATTAAAGTGCATTAGGACACTAAAGAAGAGTTCGAGTTGGAAAATCAGAATTCGGGTAAGGGCTAGAAATTATCTCGAGGGAAGGTGTTAGACACCCCCAAGATCCACTAGTGTGGTTCCCGACCATGTTACAATTGTGATTTTAACTAACAAGTAAGTAAATAAAGGTCTCAAATAGAAGGGGATTTACACATAATGTTACAAGTGAATTGAAAGTTTGAAGAAAGATAAAGAAAACAGAAATCTTAAGCAAATAGTCTGGACAGTTAAAAAAAGGGATAACAAGTAAAAGAGAAGTGGTCTTAGGTTTACAAACAATATGGATCACATAAATGCAATACCCGACAATCACTCCTCAGAAGAGGGGTCGCACGTGGTATTAGTGCACCGGTCATCATGTCCATATCTACCCTTTCCCACCCCGTTAAGGTATTAAACGCAGAATAGTGTCGTTACTTACTGCATGTTATTAACCGTCCTCCCGATCCTATCAGTCCCGGAGGCATTTGGAACTACTAGTCCTAGAGGGAGGGAGGTTGGTTTTCTTTTTCCAGTGTTTTAAAAGGACAAAATTCTAATGCGACAAACAAAACACATAAGCAAGTAGAGGGAAACAAATAGCAGTTTAAGGTCTCAAACATGCCTCCTCTCTTAAAGGAGCAAATTATTTAGCACGACTTCAAATACTGGTTATAGTCTGAATTAAATTTAAAAGCGTTAGGACATGCTGATTTATCACATATTTTTCAAATGAGGAGTCCGAATTAGCCTTGTCTGGTTGTAGTTATCAAAACTGACATAATTAATTAATGACCTAATGGTTTGCCTAAGTGAGACCTATAGGCATGATATCTAACGGAGCGTACTGATTTTGAAGAGTGGATTACTGGTTTTATAAACAAAAGATGCAAGTAAGACCTTATGACTGATTTAGACTCATAGACTCAATAGACGAAGCCGATTCAATTGATTACTCCTATAGGCAAGTTATCTAAGCGTTATTGGTTTTAAATGATTACGTAGATGCAAGTGTCCTATATGCATGGTATCTAGAATAAAGTTGATTATTATTAAACCTGTGATTGTTTGCCTAATGACATGCAGAAGTGCAGAAAAACTATGATCATAATTTTCTATATGCAGAAGTGCAGATCTTAGAGACAGGATTTCTATATGCAGAAAAAACTTATAGGCATGATTTCTAAGATGAGAATGCAAAATCAGAAAATCTTATAAGCATGAGTTCTAAAATGAGAATGCAGAAATCAAAAAAATCCTATAGGCAAGTTTTCTACCCTTTGCATACATTCATCCCCATCCCTTTTCACTAGCCAACCCCAATAGTTATTACAAATTATTACAGACCCGAATGAATCAGAAAAAAAAGTAAAATTACATCAGAAATTCCAGCTACAACCAAACAGCCTAATTCAGACTCAAAGTCCAACAATATGAGATAAACCAACTTCCAAGATTAGATTTCCAAAAGTCTTTCTCATGTTTGGGATGTGTCAAAGTTCCCAAGAGTCTCAAAGGGCCACGGGTAGTGCTTACACCCCAAACACATTGCAGAATTAAGATCATACTGCAGTGTGGAAGGGCCAACCCTCAGATGTCCAAGTTTAGAGGGAACTCAAGGTCCCAAAGCAAGGCTCATAAGAGGGGGGCAGAACTTAAGAGTCTAAGAATAAGTGTAAGTGCATAGGGGAATTAGGGAACGTCATGGCGGGCTGGTGGTCATGCTCAACAATTGGGAATGCTGGCACACCCCTGACCAACCTGTTAGCCAAATCTTAAGAGTTAGGATCCATTGTGGATCAGGTTATGACCTGAGCAGCAATTTGAATACTGTCAGGCCATGAGTCTTAACTCAAACACATAGAAGGGAATAGGGGGTAGGGATTCACAATAGAAACAGGTGCAGGGAAAGAACATACTTATCATAAATCACTAAACATGAGCAGTAAAGTAAACAGGATTGCAGAAAACTATAAATAAGCACATAGGGGTGAGGCAAAAACATTAAATCAGAACATACCAGTTTCAGGGGAAAACAAGTAAAAACAGTAGTCTTAGGAAAAGCCAAGTTGCAGGCCAAGCAATTTCAAAAGATCTCAAGCAAAAGCAGAGTGTTGAAAGAGTATTGAATTCAAAGCAATATTGCTAGTGTGCAAGTATTCAATTGGAGTTAAGGACTGGTAGTGTGTAGGTCATGTGAGCTGAAGGTGTAAGGTGTCTTAAAAGTGCAGAAGGGCAGTCCTTTTTATAGTGCAGAAATCAAGTAAAAAAGGCAAGGAAATATCATTGAAATCAACCTCCCTTTGGTTAAGGGATTCTGATTTCAACAGGTAAAACTTAGTTAAGGAAATAAGTTTTAATTAAAACTTTTTCAAAGATCACAAAAAGGGGTAAGTACATAGAAGTTATTTAAGGAAAACAATCAACGACATACGGTTTGTGCCAAATATGGCAAAGGAATCAATCAAACAGCTATGAAACCAAAATTACAAGTTCAATTTGAAGAAAATCAGTGACAATTCATCAGCCTTATTAAAGGGACTTCAGAATCAATCACTTAATTGGTGAAAACTTTTGAAAGAGGAATTTCTTGTATATAAAGCACATAGATCAAGCAAAAGGAATCGTCAGGTTTCTTAGAAAAAGAGTCTAACATTGAAAGTCTTAGAGCCACAAGCAAAAGGGATTCGAGTTCAGTTACAGACTCATAGTGAGTCTGAAAGCCTAGGGTCCCAAAGTGGAACCCTAATACCACTTGCCAAAGAAACCCCCAAATCCTAGGGTTTCAAATTGAGTCAGACAATGGAGATGAGAAGGCAAGCCACTTGAGAGAGGCTCAGAAGTCTTTTCCAAAGACTTATGAGAGACAAACACACACGATAGAAAGAACACTGATTCAAAGTCATGAGAACATGCTCGAGAAAACTTGGAATTTAAACAAGTTCAGAAGAAAGAGATGATACGAGCTTTAAACAAAAGTAGATGAAATATGCTTAGCAGGAACACAAACAGAACTCAGTAAAATGAACAAAATCAAAGAACTCTACCATAAACACATATAACAAAGAATAAGGATTAACAACACAGATTAACATGAGAGCATAAGAGTGACAGCAAAAATAGAAGAGTCTCGCATAATATAAAAGAAACAAGAGAGCAAACTCATGCATAGGAGAAAAGAAAACATAGGAGCCTAACATAGATAAACACACATAAAGAAAGAATGGAAAGAATCAGAAAGATATTTGAAGAAACTTTTTCAGAAACCCTAAATTCGAAATTGAATGATTTTAAAAAGGAAATTTGGGGAAAACCTTTAAAATGTCAAATAGAGCCCAGACATATCACAGATCTACGAAAATAGGTGGGTACAAAACCTCAGACGGCTTAGATATGCAGAGAAAACCATAGTAATGAGAAAGGCTTGAGGAAAGTCAGATCCTAAGTCGAAAAGACTCATATTGCTTTAACATGCCAGAATAATGGCCGGAGAAACCATAGATCTACAGATCTGAGAAAGATCTGAAGAAGGCCACTGAAGTCGGGCTTCAAACCTTGAATAGCTTAGGTCTTATGGTGAGAAAGGATGAGTACAGACCGTCCATGGCCGGAGACGCCATGGATTCCGGTGGAATCATGGCGAGATAAGGTGGGAAATGATTAGGATTTCAGAGAGGTTCGAGAGAGTTTGAGAGACGAAGAGGGTTCAAAGGCGGCATCTCAGGTGAAATGAATTAGGTTAAGGGTGGTTTGGGAATTAAAAAAAGGAAAGGGGAGTTTATGGCCGTTGCTCAAAATGATCAACGGCCTGGATCAAAGGGGAGCTGGGTGAGTTTTTAAATCGGGTGAGGGGTCGGGTAATTTAATGATTGGGTTGGTTTAATTTGGGGGCGGAATTGGGTCAAATTGAGGGCCAAAATTGAAAGGTGAAAGGGTTGTAATTTAAATAGAAATGGGCTACGTGTTAAATAGCCTATTTTCCCTTTTTATTTTATAAAAATAGTAATAATAATTTTAAAAGTAAATTAAAAACACTGAGCCAAAATATACTATATAAATATTAATTTAAAAATACTGGAAATAATGTTATAATTATAAAATGCTACTAATCGTGAAATAGGCTATAATTGCAATTACATGCAATTTTGCTTAAAAATACCAAATAGATTTGTAAAAAATATACAAAAATCACCTTAATTATATTTTGGTGTAAATATGAGAATAAAATAATTTATTTACCAAGATTATAATCTTGGGAATAATTATTGGATTTTGTACTACTAAAAATAGACAATAAATTGATTTTAAAATCTTAAAAATTAGGAAAAAATACCAAAACTCTTGGGCATACTTATAATTTATGTACATGCTATTTTGAAAGTATTTTATATATAAAAATACATAGGGAAAAATTGGGTATCAACACTAATTAGAGACCTTTGAGTGATAATTTGAGGGACCATTTGAGGTTTTGGTATTTTTGGTATGACTAAACTCGTGAGAGTGTGCAGATTCGGGAAATGTAAACTTTACCTGATTCCGAGATGGGGCCAAAGGGGCGTTTTGGTCATTTTACCTAATTTCGCATATTAGCTTAGAATTTCTTTGTAGAATCTGTTACTTGAAGTGTTATTTACTTTATGAAATTGAATTGAATAGATTTGGGCTATTTGGAGTCAAGTACTAATGGCAAAGAGCAAGGTTTCAGATTGAATTGAGCTGGTTCGAGGTAAGTGGCTTGTCTAACCTTGTGTGGGGGACCTTCCCCTTAGGATTTGGTATATTTGATAATTGTGTTGTTTTTTCCTGTTTTATACTACTTGCAATTTAAGCCTGTTTTTATCTTAGAAAAAACATGTTTAATTGACTTAATTGCTTATTTGCCTAAACTGCCTTAATTGCATTATGTGAAGCATGTTAGGTTAGAATTACCCGTTTTACTTGGTAAAAAATTGAGCTTAATTGAGTATTCCTTGTGTTGTTGCTGTGTGTTTTACTTTGGGACTACGGGACGACATCCCGGGAGATCCCCTGCACGTATTTATGATTTGAGCTGAGGTGCGGGATACCGAGAGATCCCTAGAACGTATATTGAGGATACCAAGAGATCCTCGGGATACCAAGAGATCCCTAGCATATATTGAGGATACCGAGAGATCCTCGGGATACCAAGAGATCCCTGGCATATAGTGAGGGTACTAAGAGACTGAGAGATCCTCAGTTATTATCCTTGTGAAGAATAGTATATCTTTGTGATTGTTTTTGCCTCAATTTCAGTTATTGAGTTCCTTATATTCCTGTATTAAATTCTTATTGTTAGCTTTCAACTGTACTGCTTACCTTATCTTGTCATACTTTATATTTTTATTTATCTCAGTAGGTCCCTGACCTTCCTCGTCACTATCCGATCGAGGTTAGGCTTGGCACTTACTGAGTACCGATGTGGTGTACTCATGCCCTTTCTGTCCATGTTTTTCATGTGCAGATCCAAGTACATCCACTCAGTCCTATCACCCTTGAGGCTAGGCGACTGTTCCAGAGACTTTGAGGTATATCTGCCATGTCCGCAGACCGAGGAGTCCCTTTCCATTCTATCTTGTAGTGATAGCCCTTCTATCTTTTCTGTTGATGTAGACATTCCGGAGTTAGAGCATTTTTTTATATTCGTAGCTTGAGATTCATGGGTTTTCAGGTTTTGGGAAAATATATTAGTTTTTGAGAGTTAATATTGTGTATACCGAGCGACACTTTTAAACTCTGTTTTATTACTCTATTTCTATTTTAAATTATTTTCTTCCGCAAATTGATTTATCTTCCGCATTTTAGGCTTACCTACTCGTGGAGAATAGGTGTTGTCACGATGGTTCACGGAGGGTGAACCGGGGTAATGACAATTTATATACAGTCTTACAATGATCTCATGCCTATAATATGTCTGAGAAGATTTACAACGAACAAGGTTCAGTGTTTCACTTTTGAATAATCAAAGAGCAAGCTTGCAACAAGGTAAGTCAATCTAAAAAAGATACTTCGATTGAATGTTATTTATTGGTTTGGTCGCCACTCGCCAGTGAAAGGTCTTTTGCTACTATTTTGGGTTGTGACTGGATCCACTTTCTGCTAATGTTTCTGGATGCAGTTGAAGCCACTTATGCTGCTGCTTCTTGGATGTTACTACAAACACCTTTAAAGTTGCTTTGGATGCGGTTGGAACTACTTTTGTTGCTCTTTTTCTAGATGCTGCTGTAGTCATTTTTTGTTGTTGTACTATTAGGTTAGTCCAGCTGGTTACACATCAAACTCTTTAGTACTTTTAACTTCTAAGATCCAGGTCCTTTCATTTTTGTTTTCTTCTGTATATGCTCTGTGTTCTCTGGCTTTAGTTTCGAGCAGTCTTACTAATGATACTTAGTATCAAAATCAAACCATAATATCCCTTGAAAACAACTATCGCAACTAGGGGTTGAAAGGGGTATGCTATGCAGCTCTTTTGTGGGTCTGCCATTTTCCCGTCATTATATCTCTGTACAATAACAACGTAATCAATAAGCTTGTAAAGATCTATTGGATTTACATTGAAAAGCTCTTCTTGACTGTATTGTTATGGTAGCATCAAGGTATTCTCGCTATATGAAGTGCGAGTACTTGACAAAAGGTTCTTTTTCATCCACAAAAACGCTAACTTAAAGCAGCAGTTTAGAAATGTGAAAAATACTAACCTAATAAAGGCACAAATATCAGTCGATCTCTAAACACTTAAATCTGAAAGCATTTTATTCCTCCACCTCCTTCACTTTATTGTTAGCCTTATTCACCCTTTCTCTGTGTCTTTTTGTAATTCTTATGATAATATTTTCTCTTGTAAGGTTAAGAGCAACATAGTTAATATTTGTTACTCTTCTCCTCTTGGTAAAAGGTACTATCATGGTTTACTATATGATTGTTGGTCAAATTTCATCCTTTCTGCTTCAAGATTGTGAGTATTTGTTAGCTCTAACAAGGAGGTAAAGGTAGTACAAAAGCTTAAGCTTTTTGCTTTTTGTTATTTCCTTCAAGAAAGCTCTTTTACTCTTACCTTGTTCAAGCCATTTTGAGATTGAGAGCTTTTGGCTTGATAAAAACAATTAATGGTTTACAAAATCAGTATTTAAAGGCTAGAATTGTAATTTTGATAGATAGGTAAGGCTGAACAAATATGAATAGCATGTTCCTTTTACCCTGTCTCTGGTACTTGTGTCTGTTTGAATTTGCCTGCACATAGATGAGCTATATCTTTTGTTGTCCAAACATTGTTAGATTTGGTGAAACTATTGATCTTATAGAATTAATTGGGTTAAATACTCAGAAAAGGTTCTGATAGTATATTTCGCATGCTCCGTTATGCTTAACTCTCTTAAATTACTTTGCCTTTTTGGTTTTTCCAAATTGAATCTGTTGAGATTCATGAAGGCTGCTACCATTTGAATGTGTCCTCTTTTCTTCCACCTTGACCGCTCGACACCTTCACTTTGACAGATGTCTATTGTCTTGCTTCTTTGTTTCAGGTGATGTTTGGTTAAAAAAATAATTAAGAAGAAGGCACTGAGCTTCAGCCGAAAAGTATTTTCAGATGCCTGCAAGAATCTGAAAAAATGTACATTTTGGACTTTAAGCATCTGCTAATATGATGCTACCATAGAGATAAAGAATGTATATTTTGATCCAAAATGTATATAAATAATATCCAGCAACTAGTATGCCTGTAGTGTTGCTTATCTAATTAGATACTAACTTACATGCATCAATTTTTATTATCAGCCCTTTCACACAAAACCAAGTAATATTGGGCTCGTGCTGGCACGGGCAATAACCACCTATTAAAGTATAAACACTGGATTTTCGTTAGAGTTTTTCAATGAAGAATCTATTTTGTAAATTCTTTTTTGTATTTGATATTCGAATAAAATAAATAATTTACTCTTAATAGTATAATATCATAGTACTACAACAACAAACCAAGTCATTTCCCACAAGTTAGATGGGAGGCAAGATGTACGCAACATTACCTCTACATTAAAAGGGCAGAGGTTGTTTCTGATAGAATGATGAAAAAAAGAGTAATGGCAACAAGTAGGAACAATAACAAGATAAAAAAGAGGGAAGCCAAAAAAGTAGTTAAACTCTAGGTAGTAATAGCAATCTATAAATAAAAGAATATCATACTAACACTAATTCTAGCGAACTAAGTAAGACAAAGAAAAACGCTCGACTACCTACTAGCCTTCTACTCTAATTTTCGACCTCCACACCCTCCTATCTAGGTCCATGTCCTCAGTCAGCTCTAGCTGTGCCATGTACCGCCTAATAAGCTCTCCCCAAGACTTTTTAGGCCTACCTTTATCCCTCATGATACTCACCAGGGCTAACCTCTCACACTTCCTAACTGGGGATTCTATACTTCTCTTCTTAACATGCTCAAACCATCTCAACCTCGCCTCCCGCATTTTATCCTCCATAGGGGCCACTCCAACCTTATCCCAAATAACTTCATTCCTAATCCTATCTAACCTGGTATACTCACACATTCACCTTAACATCTTCATTTCAGCTACTTTTATCTTTTGGACATGAGAGTTCTTGACATGCCAACACTTTGCTCCAAACAACATAGTCGGTCTAACTACTACCTTATAGAACATACCTTTAAGTTTCAACAGCACATTCTTATCACACAAGACACCGGAAGTAAGCCTCCACTTCATCCAACTTGCTCTGATACAATGCATGACATCCTCATAAATCTTCCTGTTACCTTGTATTATAGATCCAAGGTACTTAAAATTGTCTCTTCTAGGGATGACTTTTGTATCAAGCCTCACATTCATGACCGCTTCCTAGGTAAGTTCGCTGAACTTGCATTTAAAATACTCCGTCTTGGTCATACTCGGCTTGAAACCTTTAGACTTAAGACTCTGTCTCCACCTCCAGTCTATCATCAACACATTCTTGTGTCTTGTCAATCATAATATATCATCCGCAAATAACGTACATCACGGTACCTCCCCTTGAATGTGTTGCATCAATGCGTCCATCGCCAAGGAAAATAAAAACGGGCTAAGGGCTGATCCCTGATGCAACACCATCACAATCGGGAAATATTTTGAGTCTCCTCCCGTTGTACTCACCCATGTCTTAGATTTATCATACATGTCCTTAATCATTCTACTGTAGGCTACAGGCACACCTTTAGCCTCTAAACACCTCCATAGAACCTATCTAGGGCCTTTATCGTATGCTTTCTCTAGGTCAATGAACACCATATGCAAGTCCTTCTTTATTGTCCTATACTACTCCATCAATTTCCTCACCAGATGAATGGTTTCCGTAGTCGAACGACCCGGCATGAAACCAAACTGGTTCTTAAAATAGACACACTCCTCCTCACCCACCCTTCCACTACCCTCTCCCAAACATTCATCGTATGATTTAACAGCTTGATACCCCTATTGTTATTGCAGTTATGGATATCACCCTTGTTCTTGTAAAACGATATCATCGTACTCCACCTTCATTTATCAGGCATCCTTTTTGTCCTAAAAATGACGTTGAACAACCTAGAGAGCCATTCCAAGCCTACCTTACCCTCACTTTCCTAGAATTCTACTGGGATCTCGTCTGGTCCAATTGCTCTATCCCTGCCCATTCTACGCATCGTCCCCTCAACCTCTCCCACACTTATGTGCCTACAGTATCCAAAGTCCCGATGACTCCCGGAGTGCTCCAGATCACCCAGCACAATTTCCATATCCCACCTCCCCCATATTCAAGAGTTTATTGAAGTATGACTGCTACCTCCGACTAATCTGTGCCTCATCTATTAGCACTCTACCCTCCTCATTTTTTATACACTTCACTTGATCCAGATCATGATCCTTCATTTCTCTCACTTTGGCCAGCATGTACAGCTTCTTATCCCCGTCTCTCTCCCTGTCATGACCCAATTTCTCCTTCTGTGAACTATTGTGATGGCACCTAGTCTCTACGACTGGGTAAGCCTAACACTTTGCGGAAATGAAACCAAAAACATTAACCTTAACTACTAATAGTAAAAAATATCTAATAATTAACTGAATACCACTCGGCATATACAATTACCACCTCTGAAAAGTACGAAACAATTCCCAAAATCTGTAACACCGCAAGTCACAAGCTACTAAGAAGTCTTAACTGTTCTATATATCATTTCTACAGAAATAAGGAAAAATGAACATAGGGGAATACAGGGGGACTCCGAGAATCTACGGGCGCAGGCAGATGTACCTTGAAGTCTCCAATAAGAAGCAGCAACTGCAACTAGTGATGAGGATGGTAAGATGAACCTGGATCTGCACACGAAAAACATGTGCAGGAAAGGGCGTGAGTACACCACAACGGTGCCCAATAAGTGCCAAGCCTAACCTCAGTCGAGTAGTGACGAGATCAGATCAGGGCCCTACTGGTATAAATATAATAAAATAATATAGAACGAGATAACACAGTCAAAATAAATATGAAAATCTAACAGGAATATGACCAAAGAAAGACACAACTCAGAATATATAGATAACAACAGGGGATCTCCCGAGATACCGTCTCGTAGTCCCAAACTTAAATGTGTAGGGGGATCTTCCAAAATACCATTCTGTAATCCCAAAGTAAATATACAGAACAGAGGAATCTCCCAGAATACTGTTCCGTAGTCCCAAAGTAAATATGCAGTATAGGGGATCTTCTAGATGTAGGTCAACCAATAGAAATAACAGTTACAGCAAGAAAACCTACAGTTTAGACTAAGTTCAAGTAAAAAAAAGCAAGTAATTTCACTAAACGTGCTGCATAGAGTTCAAATAGGCAGTTAAAACACGTAGGCATGCTATTCTAACTAAACAGGATAGTTGCCTATGCTAGTGTAGTTCAAATAAGGAGAAACAGGTTATGACTTAGTGAAAAACGAGATTTTATAACAAATAACCCATATACGTACTCGTCACCTCACATACACGACGCTCACATATCAAAACAATACCAAATCCTAAGGGGAGTTCCCCTACACAAGGTTAGGCAAGCCATTTACCTAGAACCAAGCTCCAATCAATCCGTTATAATGCTCTTTCCACAACTATCTGAACTCCGAATGGCCCAAATCTAGCCAAAGCCAATTACATAACATAAATATAACTACAAGAAACTAATATAACTAGAAATCAAAGCTAAGGCAAGAAATTGGAAAATCACCCAAAAAGCCTCCCTGAGCCCACATCTCGGAATCGGGTAAAACTCACAAAATACGAACACCCATTCAGTCACGAGTCTAGCCATACCAAATTTACTCAAATTCGATACCAAAATCTCGATCAAATCCCAAAGTTTGATCTAAGAACTCTTCTTAATATTTCCTAATTTTTCACCCCAAATTCGATTAAATGATAAAATGAATGATAGATTAATGGGATATAGCAAAAACCAAGTTAAGAATCAGTACAGAATTGATATCTCTGAAAATCCCTCAAAATCTCGTCCAAATCCGAGCTCCCGAACTCAAGTTTAGATAAAAAAAATGACTAACCCTCGCTTTTGAAAAGTTTATACTGTCTGCCCAGATTTTCTTCTTCGCGAATGCGGCCGCTCTCTCGCGTTCGCGTAGGGCAAAACTTTACTGATAAAAAATCCCTCTTACGCAAATGCGAAGGTCCTCTCACGAACGCGTACTTTCTATTTCCTGAAGCTTCGCGAACGCGACCTCCACTACACGAACGCGTAGAAAAATCCATTGAGGTCCCAGCTGATCCATTTCCTCAACGCAAACGCGATGTCCTTCACGCGTTCCCAATACACTGATGGAATAAACTTCGAGAACGCATCCCTAAATTCGCGAACGTGAAGAGCAACTTCCCCTCTTGTCCCAGGTCCTCTTCGCGAACGCATGACCTCCTCGCGAAAGCGTAGAAGGAAACTAGAGATGGAGTCTCCAGCAAAATCTGCAATAATTTTCTTAAGTCCAAAGGTTCGTTAACCACCCGAAATCAACCCGAGGCCCCCGGGACCTCAACCAAACATACCAACAAGTCCTAAAACATCATACGAACTTAGTCGAGGCCCTCAAATCACGTCAACAATACTAAAATCACGAATCACCCTCCAATTCAAACTTAGAGAACTTGAAACTCAAAAAATTTCCACAACCGACACCGAAACCTATCAAATCACGTTCGAATTCCCTTAAATTTTGTGCACAAGTCATATTCGACATTACGGACGTATTCTAACTTCCGAAATCGTAATCCGACCCCGATATCAAAAATTCCACTACCGATCCAAAACTCTAAAAATTCAACTTTCACCATTTCAAGCCTAAATGAGCTACGGGCCTCTAAAACACAATCCGGACACGCCCCTTGTCACACCTCCTTTTTCCCTAACGAAGCGGGAGTTTTTTCAATTTAAGTGACATTAATCTATATGGGATTATTTATTTATTTCAGAGTCGCCACTTGAGATAATTATGACGTCCCTAGTCACCGGTTTATTTTTGTCACGGCCCCAAATGTCCGGTCGTGATGGCGCCTATCACAATACTAGGCAAGCCAACCCAATCAAATATCCACAGTAAATTTCTTTTAAAAAAATGTTTTTCTAACATTAATTAAGTCTCAATTTTTCATAAGAAATATCTAAATCACTGAAATGTACGGAAAACAGTAAAACATCAACCAACACAGCCCACGATCTGGTGTCACGAGACGAGAGCCTCTAAATATAACTAGTCTGACTGTCTATTACATAATAAGTCTAAAAATACGGAAAACAAGGATAGGAAGGAGGAAAGTAGGGTTGCGAACGCTGTGCAGCTACCTTGCAGTCTCCGATAAGCTCCAAAAATGTTGGGGACCCTCACTCTACCGCTCGGGCACCTGGATCTGCACACAAGGTGCAGGGAGTAACGTGAGTACGCCAACTCAGTAAGTAACTAGAGTAAATAAGGTCTGAGTGCAGTGACGAGTAGTTAAAAATCATAAATAAGAGTACACAATAGAGTATCACATCAAACTCAACAGTTCAAAAGTCAGTTACTTCGTAAAACTTCAATTTCAATTGAAATACTTTGAAATCATTTACTTAGCAGCTTTCAACAGAGGCTCATTTTAAAATAAGAGTGAAATCAGCAAGGATATCATAAATGGGCCCCTCCGGCAAGGTATCACTCATAAATATAGCCTTTCGGGCAAGCCTCTCAATCACTCGTGACTCAGCTCTCATCACTTAGTGCTCACACTCAGCACTCAGGCTCAATAATATCTCATAATAGTAATAATCATAATAACCGTTGCGGCGTGCAACCCGATCCATAGTTTATAGTCGACTATGCTCACTGGGGGTGTACAGACTCCGGAGGGGCTCCTACAACCCAAACGTCATATTGCTGCGGCACGCAACCCGATTCAATATATATACTGCTGCGGCATGCAGCCCGATCCATATAAGTATCGCTACGGCTTGCAGCCTGATCCATAATATATACTTATAATACTACTGCGGCGTGCAGCCCGATCCGTAATATTTACAATCCTCACCATTAGGTCCTCAACCTCTCTTAATCATTAACCTCACAACCACTCGGGCATAACAGTGGAAATCAGGGAAACTCAGCCCAAACAGGTTTCACATTTTTTAAGAAATAGAGTGATAAAAACCAGGTTTAAACAGTAAATAGGTAAAACATGATTGAGGATATGCTTTCAAACAAATAGAGCGAGGAAAACAGTAAAAATGCCCCTAAGGGTCTCAACACGTCAGCACAAGGCCCCAAACATGGTATACAACCAATAATATAGTATCAATTTCTAAAATAAGTCATATCATAAGATTTAAAATCAAATACGCGGCTTAATAGTCGCTACGGAATGGACGAAGTCACAATCCCCACCGGTGCACGCTCACACGCTCGTCACCTAGCACGTGCGTCACCGGGGTTTGTACCCTCAGTTCCAGATTTACAATGGCTACTTACCTCAAACCGGATGAAATACTACTCCGCAACACCTTTGCCTCTCGCCTCGGCCTCAACTCGCGCCGAATCTACCCAAAATCAGAATCATAACATTAGAATATGCTGAAGGGATGAAGCCCATGCAAAATTAATTAAATTATACCAAAAATCCCGAAATTGGTCCAACCCGAACCCCGGGTCCACGTTTCGAAATTCGATAAAAATCACATCAACGGAATTCTTATCCTCCCACGAGTTCATACATACCAAGAATACCAAAAATCCGACCACAAATGGCCCCTCAAATCCCTAGATTAAAGTCTCAAGTTTCCAAACCCTAATTCCCCAATTTAGGCTTCAAATCCCCCAAATTTCATGTTCAGTTAGGTAGAAATCACAATAGGATCGGGTATTAATTCCAAAATTCTTCCCTTCAAGAAGTTCTCTTTGATTCCCTCTTCAATCTCTCTCAAAAAGCTCCAAAACCGAGTCAAAAATGGTGAACTTAGGCCAAAAATTACGAAAATAGCCTTTTAAACATTCTGCCCAGTGATTTGAAATCCTTCTTCGCGAACACGGTCAAAGCCTCGCATTTGCGAAGCACAAAATACCATTGACAAAAAAATTCTCTTACGCGAACGCGACCACCCCTCACAAACGCGATGCCTCAGCCACTCGAACCTTCGCGAACGCGATACCCCATCGCGAACGCGATGAACAATGACCCAGCCCTTTGTGAACGTGGGACCCTCATCGCGAATGCGAAGGCCAACGCTCCTGCCTCACACCCCAACCCTTCGCGAACGTGAGGGTCCACTCGCGAACGCGAAGCACAATTTGTCTGCAACACTACAATAGATTTTCTGCAAATCCTTTTCGACTTGAAATGATCCGTTCAACCATCCGAAACTCACCCGAGGCCCTCGGGACCTCAACCAAACATGCCAACCTATCTCATAACCTCATTAAAACTTGTTCCAACCATTGGAATGCTCAAAAAAATATCAAAACACCAAAATCACATCGGATTCAAGCCTAAGAATTTTAAAAACTTTCAAATTCCGCTTTCGATCAAAAAGTCTATCAAACCTCGTCCGAATGACCTGAAATTTTGCACACACATCCGAAATGACACAATGGACCTACTGCAACTCCTGGAATTCTATTCCGACCTCTATATCAAAATCTCACCTATCAACCGGAAAACGCCAAAATTCCAAAACGCCAATTCAAGCCTAAGTCTACTCCGGACCTCCAAAACACATTCCGATCATGCTCCTAAGTCCCAAATTACCTCCTGAAGCTACCCGAACCATCAGAACTCTCATCTGAGCCCTTTATCACATAAGTCAACATCTGGTTGACTTTTCCAACTTAAGCTTACTCAAAAGAGACTAAGTGTCTCAAACCTTACCAAAACCTCTCCGAACCCAAGCCAACCAACCTGATAACACATAATACAGATAAACAAGGAAATAAGAAGCAGAAATGGGGAAACGGGGTGGTAACTCATGAAACAACCGGACGGATCGTTACAATTTTAAATCCCAAATCGAGGAAAATGACTCTATTTTTATGATCCACGAACACAGAAGATCGGGTAAGAAATTCTATTAACCGGGAGAAGGTGTGAGGCACTCGCGAGTTCCGTGGTTTTAGCATGGTCGCTTAACTATTAATAATTCGCCTGATTATCTATTTATTACATGTTTTTAACCCTATTGTGCATTTTACCTTTACAATCGCTTTTAGTTATTTATGGAGTTTACTTGAACAAGTTGCGATATCGCGCACTCGTTTGTTTTGTACACATTGCGAATCGCGTCACGGGAATCGTACCCACGATCTACAACATGTTTAATTTTATTAATATTAAAAGTTATGGTCTGGTCACATGAAATGCATACCCGAATGAGATTTACGTATAGTGACTATGCCACGGGAACCGTACCCATGACCACGATAATTTATTAATCGTGCCTAAAGCAACTAACGCTTGTTCGTAATTTGTTTAATTACTTCCTAACAGTTGAGGTGATTTGCCACTTATTTATGGAAGGAGTGGATAAGACCAAATAATACGCAAACACACGCAGCTGCTTTTGAGCATTTCTGAGATATGCAAAAACTTCAATCCTTACAAAAATAGGATATTTATATTAATTTAGCTTAAGATTTTTTGTTCAAATTTGTTCAAAAATATTTTAAACCCACTGAGATATGTATAGTAAAAATATAAGCAATATTCAAAAAGTATCTTATACTCTTGTCTCAATTGACCGTGTTGATTTTTCAACATTTGAGGGAAAGCAAGTTATATTATGCTCCACAAAACCTTATATAATCAAAATGCAGAAAAGCAAATATAAAGGGCAAAACGAGAAACTTGTACATTTTTACACTCTAACACAGAGACATAATATTAAAAATAAAAACAGAACACTATCTTTAATACTAAAAAAAAGAAGATCTAACTAGCAAATTCAAGCGTACTAACGTGTCTGAAAACTTTCTTTCAATATTGATGGGATAATGACAAGAGTCTGGCGTGTATAAAATTTAAACTCGTACTCTGTCAAATTATAGTATAGAAAGATATCGAACCCACAAAGAATGGTTTATCTATTCTACAGACGTTTCTTGTTTTAATTACTATTTGAGAAAATTAGGAAGAGTTGAGTTGTGAATTAACTAACTAAAAATGCATGAATAGAGCAATAGAAAATATTTTATTTTTCACAAATATAATAAAAAAGTGTTGGGATCATAACTTCACTTAATATTTCTATTATATAATAGATAAAATTATCCTTGAATTTTTATTTCTCATAAATGTATAAATGCCTTTCACGATTACATTTATATATCATTACTTAAGTTGAACAATTAATTGCATTCTTCTCCGTTATACAAATTAATCGTCAATACAGACAACTAGACAACTAGACAACAGACAACTTGCTCTTTATCCGAACCCATATCATAACATGAAATCTACTTTACTTCCCAACTAGACAACAGGAAAAGGTCATTCAACACACCCACACTCGGGCTACACATTAAATCAAGATGGAAATCAAGCACTAAATAGTTCTTTCTACCCTCAAGCAACCTCTTCTTGCCACGTCCGAACAATCCGAACACATCTCACAATCAAATCATACTCATCACGAAGCTATCCAGTCATCACTTACCTTAATAGGGACACTATCAAACATACAAATCCATATACACGTGCTTACACAATCAGCACCTCTGTGCTCAAGCTGCAGGCAAAACCCGACCTTAAGTCCTCCAGACCGGCCCAACCTCAACGCACAGAAAATCACATCTCACCCCTCGATCAGGGAATCACAAGCCATCGATGCACATCTGATACTGAGTGCTCACGTGCGCATACGAACACGTGGAAGGAATTCAAAGAGTTACATTTCAAGCTGAATCAAGGACGCACGACAAGAATTTCAAGAATGTGAAGCTTGTGCTAAAGGTTCTGCAGCCTCTCGAGGATAAATACAGACGTCTCCGTACCGATCCGCGAGACTTTACTAAACCTGCTCATGACTCGTGAGACCTATGTAACCTAGGCTCTGATACCAACTTGTCACGACCCTAACCCGGACCCGATCGTGATGGCGCCTCTCGTGAAGACAAGACTACCCGACACTTCCCATTTTCCAATTATTAATAGTTAAGCATTTAAGAAATGGTCTAAACATGATAAAATAAATTCGAAATAACAATGATAACATAAATACGCGGAAGTACACCCATACACAGCCCTAACCGGGGTGTCACTGGTCATGAGCATCTATAAGTCATAATACAAATCCGCTAAGTCAATAATCTAGTACAACTGTCTGAAAAGAGATAGGAATGATAAAGGAGTAGAGACACGGGGTTGCGGATGCCAAAAGCTACCTCGTGAACTCCAAATGTCCGCCTGAAGCTGGAGGGATCAACACTCGAGAGCGGAACCAGCTACGCCTGAATCTGCACACAGGGTGTAGGGAGTAAAGTGAGTACTCCAACTCAGTGAGTAACAAATGTAAATAAATACTAAAAACAAGAAATCACGTAAGGCACACAGTATTCTATAATGAAACAGTAAAACCAATTTAAATCAGTAAATTAGTGAAAGATAGGTAAAATCCTTTAACTCAACGTAGTTTCATGAAAAGCCCTTTTTCAATAATTAAGCAGGTGATTGACAGTCAATTATGAAAAGTAAACATATAAAGGCTTGCCCCTCGAGTACAGTATCAACAAATCCACCACTCGGGCAACATCTCAGAACAGTACCATCCCCTCGGGCTCAAATCACAGATCACAATACCAGCCCATCAGGCTCAATCTCACATCACAATTGGTACCCGCGCTCACTGGGGGTGTACAAACTCCTGGAGGGGCCCTTAAGGCCCAAGAGCAATGTCAAGCCACCTCGTGGCATCATCACTAGGCCCTCGGCCTCATATCAATCAAGCCACCTCATGGCGTACATATCTCAGGCCATCGGTCTCATAATCGGTATCAAATGTTTCCTCACAACATAGGCCCTCGGCCTTACTCGGTCAAAAATCCTCACAAGCCACTCGGGCAATAGTAAAACAGCATTTCTCAGCCCAAACATTATTTAAAATATCATTTAAGTATTAAAACTGAGTAAACATGGCTGAGTATGAAAACAATGGAAAATAACGTGACTGAGTGCAAGTATATAGTCAAAACAGTGAGGAAATATCAATAAAAATCCCCGAAGGGATCAAATAGTTGGCACGAAGCCCAGATATGGCATTCAACCCAAATAATGATGATAGCAAATAGATTTCAATCAAATACGTGATAAAACCATCAATCGGGATGGACCAAGTCACAATCCCCATTAGTGCACGACCCCACACTCGCCATCAAGCGTGTGCCTCACCTCAATATAGCATTACAATGTGCAAATCCGGGGTTTCAAACCCTCAGAACATCATTTACAATCATTACTCACCTCGAGCCGGCTAAATCTTTAGCTCGCGATGCTGTTGCCCCTCGAATCGGCCTCCACTCGCGTCGAATCTATCCAAAGACAGAACGAAGATGTCAAAATATGCTAATGGAACGAAGCCCAAGCGAAAACATTCAATAAATGGCACAAATCCCGAAATTACCAAAACCCGAACCCTAGGACCACATCTCGGAATTTGATAATTTTTACATCAACGGAATCCTTATCCTCCCACGATTCTATACATATCAAGAACACTGAAATCGGAGTCTAAATGACCCCTCAAATCTCCATTTAGAGGCCTCTTAAACTCAAGCCCTAATCCCCAATTTCTCTTCCTTAATCTCCACTAAAACCATGATTAAACAATGGAAAAATGATCTTAAACCCAAGTAATTAAGCTTAGGGAACTTACCCAACTGATATCCTTTGATTCCTCTTAAAATCCTATGCCTTAACCTCTTTCCCGTCTTCAAAAATGATAAACTTAGCAAAATTTCGCGAAGAAGACAATTTATACCTTCTACCTACACCTTTTCGTTCTGCAGTCCCATACCCACTTCTGCGGTACCGCAATTGCGATTCAACGTCTGCCTCTGCGGAATCACTTAAGTTCCCAGCCATCCGCATCTGCGGTTCCTCGCCCGCATTTGCGACATCGCAGATGCAGTTCTCCTAGCCGCTTCTGCGGTCCCGTAAAGCATACCTCTAGTCGCTTCTGCGGCCACTCTCTCGCATATGCGGCGCCGCACATGCGGTCCCCAATTCACAGGTGCAAAAATACCAGAAGCAGCAATTCAACAGCTGCAATAACAATTCAAACTTCTCGTTAACCTTCTGAAATCACCCCGAGGCCCCCCGGGACCTCAACCAAAAGCACAAACATATCCTAATACCTTATTCAAACTTGTTCCAATCATCAAAACACCTTAAACTTCATTAAATCACCCAAAACACATCGGATGCAAGCCAAACTTTCTAAAATCTTCTGAATTCCGCTTTTGATCAAAAACCCAACCAAACCACGTACGAATGACCTAAAGTTTTGCACACACATCCCAAATGACACAACGGAACTACTGCAACTCTCGGAATTCCATTTCGACCCCTATATCAAAATCTTGCCTATCAACCGGAAATCGCCAAAATCTCAACTTCGCCAATTCAAGCATAAATAAACTCTGAACCTCCAAAATGCATTCCGATTGCACTCCTAAGTCATAAATAACCTTCCGAAGTTAAACGAACCATCAGAACTCATGTCTGAGCCCTCTAACACATAAGTCAACATCCGGTTGACTTTTCCAACTTAAACTTTCTTAAAAGAGACTAAGTGTCTCGAACCTTACCAAAATCATTCCGGATTCAATCCGACCAACCCGATACTATAAAACACAGATAACGAAGCATAAAGAAACAGAAATGGGAAAAACGGAGCGGTAACTCATGAGACGACTGGCCGGGTCGTCACAGCTCCACACTTTACTTTATCGCTCAAGCACGATTGTCTTCCATATTTCTTTAAGCAATCGACATCCCCCTTCTTCTTCTTCTTCTTCTTCTTCTTCTTCTTCTTCTTCTTCTTCTTCTTCTTTTTTAACCCATTCACAATTTTTATTTTTTATTTTTTTGAATTTCAGAAGCAACTATTTTTTTCTTTTTATAAAAACATCTCAAGAGATCAACAAGCTCAAATACTTGTTCTTACATCATTTCTTTCCACAATTACACCTCACCCCTAGATTTTTACATTTAGATCAACTCTTAAAGTGCCCAAAGTGAATTGGATGAACAAATAATAAGTCTTAACAACAAACAAGATAAGAGTTAAAGCTTGGCTACCAAAATAATAATAATAATAATAATAATAATAATAATAATAATAATAATAATAATAATAATAATAATAATAATAATAATAATAATAATAATAATAATTTGTTTAGGCTCAACTGGGCTAACTAGGGATAAAGATCATCAAGGTAGGTCAATTTAAACTGTGGTTCAACAAAGAAGGCCTACTTTCATTTCTCAACTCAAAGATCTACCTAGAATTTTGCTTCAAACCACATTCAAGGCAAGTTCTAGATTTCCAAATAAGCAGGAGAACTAGACAATATAAGTTAACCGCACAATACACTTGGAACCATAAAAATTATGATTTCAATCACCAATAAGTAAGTATGAGCTTAGAAAGGTAATCATAAAACCCGTGATTGGTACTTAATCAATTTCGTTTTTTTTAAGTCTCATATTTTTCAAGTCAAATCAAGTTTAGCCAACTTATTTACCAAAACAAATTAAACAACTAAAATTCCTAAAAAAATATTCGATTCAAAATATTATGACCATGGAAAAGAACCGAACAAGAAATCCATGGAAGTACATGAAATAAGTCGCCTTAAGAATAAGGCAACTCAATTTTTATCAAGTTCTTTTTTTCAGTTTTTTTTACCTTTTGCTTTTAATAGAGGAAAAAGATTTTTTTTTAAAGAAACACATATATAACAAAAATATTCCTCTACCCCAAGCTTAAATAATATCATGTCCTCATGATAAAAAAAAATTTTAAAAAAAAGAAGAAGATAAAGATGCTTCCCTGATTTTTTTCGATTCTGGACTTATTTCCTTTTCCTTGGCTTCTCAAGGTTTTTATCATATTCTTGGGAAATCCTCTCTCTAGTTACCTCAAGACTTTCACAATGAAATTTCTTAATCAAAATCATCAAATCCCTCCCAAACCACCAAACATTGATACAACACAACCTACCACAACGCCTGAACCTCCTAACATAAGTTTCAAATAAATACTTTTGGATGGAATACATGAAGATCAAATATATATGGTAATTGATCCCACTATAGATAAGTTTCAAGAGTTCCATAATGAAACTAATACCACCCATGCAAGCAACCCTACGGATGATCAAGGACAAGGGATCCATCTATCCCCGGAAGACCTTAACTACCACCCATGGAGATTCTCTACCATAATCAAGCTTCAAGAAAAAAAAAAGCTCAACACCACATTCTTAAAAGAAAAATTCAAGAATTTTGAAAAATTAAAGAAAATTTTCCTCTAATTGATTTGGGATCGGATTTCTACATCACCAAGTTTAACAATGAAGATAGTATGCTTAAAGCTCTCCAAAATGGCCCTTGGTTTATCTTTGGAAATTTTCTTTCAGTCCAGAAATGGGTTCCAAATTTCATTGCTTCAGAAGCTAAAATCGCAAACACAGCTATTTGGATCCGTCTTTCTCAATTACCTACTGAATTCTATGATGGTCTCATCTTAACAAAAGTTGGTAACAAAATTGGTAGGTTACTTAAAATTGATGCTTGCACATCATCAACACTAAGAGGAAGGTATGCTAGGCTTTGTATTGAAATCCCCCTTGATGTACCCGTTCCCTCTTACGTCTTCATAGGACAACACAAACAAGAAATTCATTATGAAGGTGCAAATTTTTTATGCAAAAATATGTGGCAGACTAGGCCACTCAATGGTAAATTGTCTCTACACTTTTCCTAAATGCTCTACTACAACTACCCAAGAAACTCCAGCCAACAGCCAATCCAGGAAATTGGGTGATCCTCAAGACAAAATGGAAGGTTTGACTGCCCAGGCAAACAAAAGTAATTGGCAAACGGTTATGTTTCCCAAGAAGAAAAAATCCAATCAAAGCCTAAAGGTGATGACTCACACTTCTGGTAAGTTGCAACACCCCATCACATTCCTTCCAGGTATGTCTCAATATCCCTTATTAAATGAAACTACTACAGGAAAATCTATTGATAATGACAATGCCATTACTCCTACACAGCCTAAAATCAGTGGGAAAAATCAAACCACAAAAATATACATTGCAACGGGCAACATGTTTGAAGCATTGGTTCCTCCACCAAAGTTAATCAACTTTAATTATAATAACATTGATAATAACTCTATTAGCACTAATACTACTTGCATGGCTGCTGACGTGGAAGGGGTCCATGAAATGGACGTCCAAATGGCACCCAATGCAAAGGACCAATTAAATTACATGCAAAATAATCATTCCCTACCCAAGGTAATGAAGACCTTACTTACCCCATCAAGAGCCTAAACAACCCCCCCGACACGGCTCCCCCTAAACAAGCCCCTAATTTCCTCTAAAAATGATAATTCAACTTGCATGGAAAATAACCCTCATCTTCACCCTAGCTTACACGTGCCCATGCAAACTCTAGAATTTGCACAAATGGTTGAACCTATCAACCAAAATCTCCACTCCAAATCTAAACAAAATCTTACGAATACCACTCCATCAAGCAATATCCCAGATATGCATTTAGACTCTACTATAATTACTAGCTCTACTTCATTGGAGAATTCAAAAACAGTAGAAGACAATACTCATTTCCTTCATAATATAAACGACCAACCTCCCTATAAAGATGCGAAGAAATCCAATCTCCAAAGTAGAAGGTTCCGACTAGATCAAATAGTGAGACATCAAAGAGCCATAACCATGTCGAACCCTCCAATTCCTCCAAACCATCAAACAACCAACCAAATCTTCTACATCCAACCACCACTACCCCAAGACCATCAACCACTCTCATGGGTAGAACAAGCTCTAATGGGCCATGCTATAATCTTCAACATGATACTCGATGGCCACGAGACAGTGATAGTCCTTCAAAACTCTCACTTTCTAGCCCAACTAGTGTCGGAGGGAATGCACAAGGCAATGAACAACTACCTCAATCACGTATGGATGAACAACATACTTCATCCACTTGCACCATCGATGAACTTGGATCAAGTCCAAGCCATGAGGCACCAATGGAACCTACCTCCTCATTTCAATCTCATCCAAAACCACTCCTCCCAACTGGACCTACCCTTCTTTCCACCGGGAGAAATCTCAAACATGATTCCTATCATCATGCCATGGTCCCTATCATCGAACAACCCACAAGTCTAGGGCAGCCACAACATGCAAACTCCCCACATGCAATCCCAGTACAACCGGAAAATCCACAAGTTGCACCACTCCAAATACCTCAAGTTGTCCCACGCCCAGTAGCAAACCTAGATCCACCTTTCCAAGCCCCTCCTAATGCTCTAGAACCAGAAAATGTTCTAATGGAAGAGGAAGAGGAGATAAACTTACTAGGGTCAGGTCTAGTCCTATAATTTTCAAGCCTCAACGAGGTAAACGTCTATCTCTTCAGGGACCTCCTAGAGAAGAGGTATGTACTCAGTTGCCCCCAAACTCTATACAAATGCTCAATGGATGTGAGGCCACCCCAGATCCTACAGTAGGGAATCATGCAATGATCCTAGTCCCCAGCTTAAGGAGGAACCCAATGTTTCAAAGTCAAACGGACAATGGTCCAACCAACAATCAAGCCATGATATTTTGGCCCACAAACATTATTATCTGGAACATTCGTGGGGGTAACAATGAAAATTGTAGGGTTAACTTCAGAGAGATGATAGACACCCATAGGCCATGCATGGTTACCTTGTTAGAAACTAGAATGGAAAGTCACTTTTCTCTTCTAAGCGACTATGCCTTCTCTGAAATGATTGAAGTTCCAAGTGATGGCCAATCTGAAGGTATGGTTATTCTATGGGATGCTAGTCTTGTTATGGTGCATAACTTTGTTAGGAGGAATCAAGAGATCCATGCACTGATTGAGGTAACTCCCCCCCCCCACTCCACTTGGTTATTCTCTTCTATTTACGCTAGTATAAAAATAGACCAAAGGAATATCCTTTGGAATAATATAGAAAATATTAGTGCTAATTACAAAGGCCCTTGGTTGGTAGGGGGATTTTAATGACATGATTAGTTCTAATGACAAACTAGGGGGTAATCCTATTAATCATAGACGTAGTAACTCTATTTAGAACATTATTAATAAGTGTCGTCTATTAGACCTGGGTTATAAAAGCCCGAAATATACATAGTCTAACCTCAGAAAAAAATCTAAAGGACTTATTTTAGAAAGGTTAGACAGATTTTTTTTTAATGAGGAATGGCTATCCTTATACCCCAAAGTTATGGTAGTTCACCTCCCTAACACACACTTGGATCACAACTCCTTACTACTGACTCTTTGCCCTAAAAATGTTAACCACTTTAATAAACCCTTTCGTCTAGAAACTATTTGGTGTAGGCATTCGAATTTTATTAATCTAGTTAAGCAATGTTGGATTAATGATAACCTTGCCAATGGTCAAGACACTTTAGAAATGAAGTCATTAATTGGAAAAATGAAACCTTTGGTGACATTTTCAAAAAGAAAAAAAGGATCCTAGCTAGACTAAGTGGCATCCAATACTCTCCTAATTATCACAAGAGCCACTTCTTACAAGACCTGGAATCCAATTTACAACATGAGTATAACTCCATTCTATCAATGGAACATGATTTCTGGAAACTTAGATCTAGAATAAGCTGGATTAACGAAGGTGAGGCTAACACCAAGTTCTTTCATATAACGGAAAAGCGTCGTAATGCAATTATGTATTTTACTGACGATAATGGTCAAAGGATTTTGGATCCCAATTTAATTCTAGACCATGCGCTAAGCTTCTTTAAAAGTGCTTATAGGACCTCAAAAATATCCTTCCCTAATAACATTAACCTTGATGAGACCTCCTTCACTAAAATAATTGATTTAAGCAGCCTCGACAACCCTCTTAATAATTCTGAAATTACGAATGCCCTATTCTCCTTCAAACCTTTTAAGGCCCCGGGTCCGAACGACATTCATCCATTTTTCTATCAAAAATATTGGCATACTATTGGCCCCTCCATTACTAACTACTGTCACAAAGTTTTTGAATCTCAATCACTTCCTAATGGATTCAATGATACTTTTGTTCGTCTAATACCTAAATTTTCCAACGCAAATAACCTCAAAAATTTCCGGCCAATCGGCCTTTGCAACACCTCCTATAAAATCATCACTAAAATTATTTCTAATAGGATAAAACCTTACCTCCCTTATTTAATAAGCCCAATGCAAGCTAGCTTCATTAAAAATAGGAGAGCGTGTGACAATTCTATAATAATCCAAGAGATTATGAATAATTTACACAAAAACAAGAAGTCTAATTTTGACATGATCATTAAATTAGACTTAGAAAAAGCTTTTGATCGGTTGGAATGGTCCTTTGTTTATAAAACTCTCAGGTTTTTTAATTTCCCCCTAAACTATCCCGTCTAATAATGCATTGCATTTGTACAAGCTCCATGAGTATCATAGTAAATGGTGTGAGAACTAGCTTCTTCCAACCAAGTCGAGGAATTCGTCAAGGTGACCCACTTTCCCCCTATATTTTCATTCTTTGCCTTGAGTTATTATCTGGACTAATAAATTATCAAGTAGATACATTGCAATGGGACCCCATCTATTTTAAACATAAAAATCCTAACTTCTCTCATATCTTCTTTGAGGATGATATTACCCTGGTGGGCAAGGCTAACAAAAAAATGAGTTTTTTTTATCAAATCCTATCTTGATTTATTTTGCACTGAATCTGGACTTGCCATTAACAAAACAAAGTCCAAAACCACTGCCCCCTTGAATTAAAATTTTTTTGAACGGACCTCTTTTGTATTAAATCAACGAAGGAATTTGGCAATTACCTAGGCTTTCCAATTCTTAGCCACTCTCCTAAAGCTAAAGACTTCCAGTTTTTAATTGACAAAATGCAATCCAAATTGTCATACTGGAAGTGTTCCTTCTTGAACATGGCAGGAAGAACCACTCTGGCCTCAAGCACTTTGAGTGTTATCCCTACTCACTCCATGCAATACACTCTTCTACCTCCTAAAATCCTAAAAAAAGATCGACAAGGTCCAAAGGGACTTTATCTGGGGTTTCTCTAACTCCAACAAAAAACTACATTTAATCAATTGGCAAGTTGTTACTAGGGATAAAACTGAGGGAGGATTAGAGATTCATCAAGCAAAGTCAAAAAATCTTGCCCTTCTTTCTAGTCTTGTTTGGAGACTCCTTAATAATACTTCATCTCCCTGGGGTCAAATTTTCCTATCCAAATATGGCACTAGGAATACCATACATAACTCTTCCTTCATCTGGAAATCTATTTTGCAAGGTTGGAAAGTTTGCAATAAGGGGATTCTATGGCACCCTTGTACCAACTCCAATATTAATATTTGGAACAACATTTGGATTTACAATTATAAACCACTTAGAAGCCTAATTGAAGGTCCCCTCAACATAAATGATCAGGACCTTTGTTTAAAAAACCTCATTCAGAGGAATGAATGGAATAGCAAGGTCATCTCTTTTGAACTACCTGACAATATCCTCAACAACAGCCTCTCCCCTCCTACTCCTGACAAAGGTTCAACAACTGACAAAATAAGTTGGCATCCTAATTCTTCAGGTAAATATTCGACTAAGTCTTGCTATAAACTAATCTATGATTATGACCCTACCACAAGACCCTTTAAATGGATTTGGGAGCTCCATTGCCCGGTTAAAATTAAATTCTTTTTATGGCAATGCATGCACAACCATATTCCTTGTCGGACCTACTTAGCTAAAAGAGGTATCAATATTGATCCCAACTGTACAATCTATTGAGCAGGAGTTGAAGACATAAAACACATCTTTACTATTTGTTCTATCTCAATGCACTTTTGGGATAAAATGGGCTTACCACCTCTGAATATTGAGAATAATAAAAACTGGCTAGCAAACTTAAGAGATTTCTTCATTGGGATTTGCAATTATTCCGGAAAGTGGACTACTATATTTCCCTATTGTATATGGGAACTATGGAAAAACAGGAACAATAATAACATCAACAACTTAAATAACAACCTAGACATAAGAAAGGTCATACATGCATCTTGGGAATTTACTTTTTTCACTGAAAGAAAACTTTTTGTGGAAAGAACAATCAAGGTAGAAATTACTTGGATAAAGCCTGACAAAGGCTTTATTTAATTAAACTGTGATGGTGCTTTTGATAACAAGAGTAGTAGGGAAGGACTTGGAGGAGTCTTTCGAAACAACAAAGGTGACTGGATTGTAGGCTTCCATAAACCATGCAAAGCAATTTCTCCTATCCATGCAGAGCTACAAGCAATATTAGAAGGGTTAAAAATAGCAAGAGACATGAACTTCACAAGGATAGAAATTGAAACTGATTCCACTGAGGTTATTAAGCTCATTTACGAAAATAACTCTAACTATTCTAATGTTGTTTGTGAATGCAGATGGCTAATGCACCAGTTGAAGATCCTAACGCTGAAGCATCATTTTAGAGAAGGAAATATGGTGGCCCATATACTAGCCAAGGAAGCCATCAAAAATGTTTCAACGTCTAAATGTTATTACCATGCACGTCCACCTTTTTTTGTTGAGCAAGAAATTACAAAGAACAAACATGGAGTTTGTAATGACATTAGAACTTTATCTAGCAATGTCTGTAACTATTTGGCATCCATGGGTAATGTTAGTGCCCTCAAACTTTATGCCATGACTATATAATTTTGCTTAGTAATATATATATAATATTCATGTGTTATGTTAAAAAAAGGTTTTTCTCATATAACAAAAACCAGATTATGGCAAAGAAAATATTCTTTTTCATGATAGGAGAAAACTTTCATTGTCGAAATTATGGGAGTGCTTCTTTATCATGGCAAAATATATCAATACATACTAAATACACACACACACACACACACACACACACATATATATATATATATATATATATATATATATATATATATATATATATATATATATATATATATATATGTGTGTGTGTGTGTGTGTGTGTGTGTTAATACAAACATGCAATTATTATTTTTTTACTCTTTTTTTTATAAGAAGAAAAGAAACTAAATTTATTAAATAAACTTACTAAAAAGGAAATATTATATGTTACTACTAATTACTTAAGCAATTAAAGTGAGGGAAAGAAAATAGTTCTGAGTTTAACGTCGCCAGCTCGACTTATTTTAAAAATTAGGCAAAAAGGATTGTTGAAACCTGTTTGTTGAAGAATCTGCTGATATAAGGCTTCAAACGATGACCGTTTACTTTGAATTTGTCTCCCCCATCTCTATGTTGTATTTCAATGGAACCATAGGGGGTAACTTCTGTTACAATGTACGGTCCTGACCAACGTGACTTGAATTTTCCCGGGAATAATCTCAACCGGCTATTGTATAAAAGAACTTGGTCTCCAATTGTAAACTCCTTATGGCGAATGAAGTTATCATGCCATTTTTTTGTTTTTTCTTTGTACATTTTAGCATTTTCATATGCTTGAAGTCTGAACTCCTCCAATTCATCAAGCTGCAATAGACGATTTTTACCTGCATATGGCAAATTTAGATTTAACAACTTTATAGCCCAATATGCTTTATGTTCAAGTTCCACGGGTAATGACAAGCTTTTCCAAAAACTAATCTATAAGGAGAAGTGCCTATGGGAGTTTTGAAAGCAGTTCTGTATGCCCATAAAGCATCATCTAACTTTAAAGACCAATCTTTTCGAGAAGAACCAACAGTTTTTTCTAAAATTCTTTTTAATTCTCTATTGGATACTTCAATTTGTCCGCTTGTTTGAGCATGACATGGAGTTCATGTTTTATGAGTTACTCCATATCTTGACAATAAACTAGCAAATTGTTTATTTACAAAATGAGTTCCCCGATTTCTTATGATAACTCGTGGAGTTCCAAATCTAGAAAAAATAATTTTCTTGATAAAAGCACAAACAACATGAGCATCATTTTTTCTAGTGGCCGTTGCTTCTACACATTTTGAGACATAGTCAATAGCAACTAAAATATATTCACAACCGTTTGAAGGAGGAAAAGGACCCATAAAATCAATGTCCCAAACATAAAATATTTCACACATAAGGATAGAGTTAAGAGGCATCTCATCCCTTTTTGAAATGTTACCGCTTCATTGGCATTTGTTGTTACAACCCATATTCACGTACGTTAGTTCATGCCATAAGGTAGTCGACGTAAATCCATGAAGAGATTATCTTTAAGATGATAAGAAGTTAATCCTATTGGTATTAAATGATACAAAGGTGTATAAGGGTGGTTAACAAGTATTAGAACTTAAACGAATCAAGGATGTTGTCAGCCATATTTTTGGGTAAACCTAGAGGTGATTAATATACTCAAGAGGTTGTGTTTTAAGGTATTTGAATCATATAATATCCGTATTATAAGACTTGAAGTCAAACTAGTTATGAAACAAAAGTCAACAAAAGTTGTCGCAACTTATGTTCATAATTATACTTAAGCATTAGGTCAAATGTTACTAAGATTTTCTCTCAATTTACTTAGAATTACGGGGTTATCTACCCACTAAATTGAAGATCTATGAGTTTCGTTTCCAACACATTAAACCGTTTGTCGATATGATCTCGGAATAGAGAGATATTTGCATTTTTGGGAGACTGCGCCAAGCACCTCTCTATGGGGCCCCTTAGGTAGTTTAAGACATTTGGATATATATATATATATATATATATATATATATATATATATATATATATATATATGATGCCTCCAACCCGTTTTAAGTCATTTTTTCAGTATATTCAGACCTTAAAACCCTAGAAACACCCTCTCAAGGTTCTCTCAAGATTCAAGACCCAAACAAAGGGCAAACAACAAAAATCAAGTGTTGGGTATCCCGTGGCACTAGTAAGTTTCTTGTTCTTCTTATTGTTGCTCATTTTTGTGTTGTTCTAGCTCGTGTGGGAGGTTGTTTTAAGGGGTTTATGTTCTGTAAATACTCCCTCAAGTTCTTAATATCAACCCTAGGTGATTTCAAGTCTTCTAAAGTGATTCTAGTACCGAAAAACCCTAATTGATTGCTAGTTTTGCTTCCTTGTTGTTGTGGAAGCATTGGAAGGTCAAATTGGAGTTGTTCTTTCTATCTAAAGTTAAGGAACCTCTTACTCTACATGTATTTAAGATTATCCAAGTTGCGGCTAAGTCATTGAAGCTAGAACCTGTGAAATATATATCGAAAGGCTTTGTAGTAATGTTATCGGTTGGTGGACTATTTTGGGAGGCTCAATATGATTAACATTGATGTTGTTTGGTCTGTTTGGTGATTGTTTTCACTTGTGGGAAGTCATATAAATAGGGGAGGTGCTGTCCGTTTCATCGTAAAATAGGTTATGGTCGGTACATAATAGTTATGACGCTTAAACATTAACGATAGTGTCATTTCTCCTACTGTAGACTAAGGAGTCATGACATTTGCATAGCTTGAGGTTGGGAAGTATATATAAGGTATGTGAGGCTATCCCTTTCCTTCTTTTGCATGACTCCGATTGTACATAATGTAATGAACGAGCTTCTAAAGATATTCTACTCTTAGAAGCTAGCAGTACTTACATTGTTTCCTCTCTTATGGAACGATTGATGTTGATGTTGCTTCTCTTATTTTTATGTTATCAATGTTGTTAGTAATTTCTGATTCTTATAAGGCTCATGGTGAAGAGTTGGTCCTAATAACGTGTACAGAGGATACCGACCTTACGTCACTCCAAAAGGTTTAGAACGTGATTCCATGAGTCGAGCAATAATATATATGTATCTATTTTACTCTACCGATCCATGCTATAGTCGACCGGGTACGACACCTATTGTGCAACCACTGATCAATTGGGTTTTACCGAACTCCATGTGGCTGGGTACGATTTTACCAAACTTTTTGATGGCCGGATACGTTTTTACCAAGCTTATTATGGTCGGGTATGATATGATGATGATGATGCCCATAGAGGCATATGTTTTAAAAGTTTATGTATATATACATATGTATCATGCATTTCATGTCAATAGCCCTCAGAGGTACCCAGATGTTACAAGTTGTATATTCTCTATCCCGGCTTACATTACTATTCGTACTTATGGTTCCCTACCTTACATACTCAGTACTTTATTCGTGCTGACGTCCTTTTATTTGTGTATGTTGCATGTCGTGCTGTAGGTCCTGATAGACAGGCAGGCGCAACTCCCCCACCATAGTAGGCGCTGTCCAGTTTAGCGGTGATTGGCGAGATCCCTTCTTCGAACTTGTCGTGGTCTTGGTATGCATTTTTGTTATAGACATTATAGGTATGTCGGGGTCCTGTTCCGGCAATATCGCAGCACTTACATTTCTTTAGAGGCTCATAGACAGGTGTCGACTCATGTATAGTTTGGTATGTCTTGTCGGCTGATTTTTGTTGTATAGTCTTTCATGGTAGTGTGGTAGCTCGTACCTTATATATAGTTTCTTGATTGTCTTGTCATCCCATGTTATGTATATTCATACCATCATCTTTTATTGTTGGTTGTCCATGATCAATGTCTACCATTTATATTGATCTCGTCGGCCCTAAAAGATAATAAAGAAGGTTAGATAAAAAGGTACGTTGGTGCTCGACAAGTATGGTCGGGTGCTAGTCATGGCCCTCCAGTTTGGGTCGTGACATTTGTCACAAGTGGCGACATAATTTCTTGCATCTCTAAATAAAGTGGGCCAAAAAAAAACCAACTTCAAGCACTTTTGCAGTTGTTCATCTTCCTCCATAGTGTCCTCCTACAGCTCCATCATGACAGTGGCTTAGGATATTGTTCATCTCTATTTCTGCTACACATCTCCTGATCATACCATCTGCACAAAATTTAAAAAAGTAAGGATCTTCCCAAAAATAGTATCTTATTTCTTTTTCGAGCTTTTTTCTTTGTTCGTAAGATAAATCTTTTGGGATCCATCCTCCAACTAAGTAGTTGGTAATGTCAGCAAACCAAGGTGTCTGATTTGTAACTGTAGCGATTGTATAAACATGCTCATCAGGAAATTCCTCCTTGATATCTGTTGTTTCAGTTGGAGGATTTCCAAACGTGATAGGTGGTCAGCCACCTGATTTTCTGAACCTTTTTTATCTTTTATTTCAAGATCAAATTCTTGCAAAAGAAGTATCCATCTTAGCAATCTAGGTCTAGCATCTTTCTTTGCTAAGAGGTATTTTAAAGCAGCATGATCAGTAAATACTATAACCTTCATTCCTATCAAATAGGAACGAAATTTGTCAAATGCAAATACTACTACAGGTAGCTCCTTCCCAATTGTGGCATAATTCTTTTGAGCTTCAATGAGGATTCTACTGGCGTAGTAAATAGGCCTGAAAATCTTGTCTCTCTTTTGTCCCAATATTGCTCTAACTTCTATATCACTTGCATCACACATTATTTCAAATGGTTCGCTCCAATCAAGAGAAACAACAATTGGAGCATTAGTCAAATGTTCCTTGAGAATCTCAAATGCTTTCCTGCAATTATCTGAAAATTCAAACTTCACATCTTTCATCAGTAGGTTAGTTAGAGGTTTTGAAATTTTTGAAAAATCTTTTATAAACCTTCTATAAAAACCTGCATGCCCTAAGAAGCTTCTAATACCTTTAACAGTGGTAGGAGGGGGTAATCTAGCTATAAGATCAATTTTAGCCTTATCAACTTCTATTCCTTTAGCAGAAATTTTATGTCCTAAAACAATTCCCTCCATTACCATGAAGTGACATTTTTCCCAATTAAGAACCAAATTTGTCTCTTCACATCTTTTAAGCACCAAAGTTAAATTATAGAGACAATCTTCAAATGTCATACCAAAAAGTGTTAAATCATCCATAAAAATTTCAAGAAACTTTTCAGTCATGTCTGAGAAAATTACCGACATGTAATGCTGAAATGTAGCAGGAGCTTTACATAGTCCAAATGGCATTCTTCTGTAAGCATACGTACCTTGGAGGCATATGAATGTGGTTTTTTACTAATCTTCTGGAGCAATTGGTATCTGATTATATCCTGAATATCCGTCAAGAAAGCAGTAAAAACCATGGCCTGCAACTCTTTCAAGCATTTGGTCAATAAAAGGTAAAGGAAAATGATCTTTCCTTGTGGCATCATTAAGTCGTCTATAATCAATACAGACTCTCCATCATGTGACTGTTCTAGTAGGTATGAGTTCATTATTTTCATTTTTTATTACTGTCATACCTCCTTTCTTTGGTACTACCTGTATAGGACTCACCCAAGGACTATCAGATATTGGATAAATGATACCTGCTGCTAGAAGTTTCACCACTTCTTTCTTGACGACTTCCTGCATTGCTGGGTTTAGTCTCCTCTGGGGTTGGACTATTGGCTTGTAATTATCCTCCATAAGAATCCTATGTGAGCAAATAGCTAGACTGATTCCATTGATGTCAGCTATAGTCCATCCTAAGGCTCTTTTGTGTTCTCTTAACACCTTCATTAGTTTTATTTCTTGTTCTACAATCAAAGAAGATGAAATAATTACTGAAAATAATTCAGGTTCAAGAAAAACATATTTCAAATGAGAAGGAACAGTTTTGAGTTCAATTTTTGGTTGAACATCTTCTAGTGAGACTTTCTCATTTTCAGAATCTTTTTCCAATATTTCAGCTTCTTTTCTGATTGTGATATCATCATCACTTATGGTACCTGACTGTGCCAAACATCTTTCCAATGAATCAGTAATCAGTTGATCATCTTTATATTCATCTACAAGGTGATTCAATAAATCAATTTGAAAACAAGATGATGATGACTCATCCTCAGGATATTTCATTATTTTCTGCATAAAAAAATCACTCTTTCCTCATCAACTCGCAAAATTAATTATCCTTGACGAACATCAATTATTGCTCTTCCTATTGCAAGAAATGGTCTGCCTAAAATTAATGGCACCTTAGTATTTTCTTCCATTTCAAGTACTATAAAATCTACTGGAAATATAAATTTATCAACTCTAACAAGGACATTTTCAAGTATTCCTTTCAGTTTTTTAGTACTTTGATCAGGCAATTGTAGAGACACACCAGTGTCCTTCATTTCACCAAGTTCTAATTTCCTGAAAATTGAAAAAGGCATTAGATTTATTGAAGCACCTGAATCACATAATGCTTTTTCAAAGTGAGCACCTCCCAAAGTACAAGGAATTGTAAAACTGCATGGATTACCAAGTTTCTGTAGAAGCTTATTTTGAAGTATAGCACTATATTTTTCTGTAAGCTTAACTACTAAAACTTCTTCCAGTTTTCTTTTAGTTAACAAAATTTCTTTAAGAAATTTAGCATAGGCCGGCATTTTCTTCAAAGCATCTGTAAAAGGTATGTTAATGTAAAGCTGTTTTAAAATTTCTAGAAACTTTGAGAACTGTTTGTCAAGCTTTTTTCTTTTTAGCTTTTGGGGAAATGGAAGGGGTACAGAGTAAGGATTTGTCATCAATTCATTTTCTTGTACTTTTTTTCCTTTATCTTTTTGTTCTTTTAGAAGTTCAGGGTCTATTTTATTCTCACCTTCATTTACGTGTTTCACTTCTTGTGGCTTTCCTTGTCTATCTACATATGGATCATCAAGAGTTTTACCTGACCATAGAGAGATGGCTTTGAGGTGTTCCTTTGGATTTTTCTCGGTGTTACTTGGTAAAGCACCTTTTATTTGCTCAGATATGAGGGTTGCTAATTGGCTTACCTGAATTTCCAAATTCTTGATAGTTGAATGTTGACTTTCAACCTTCTCGTAAGTAGCCTTAATGAATTTGTACATCAGGTCTTCAAGGCTTTGTTGATGAGCTCTGTGGGGCTGGTGCTGATTTTGATTAAAAACTCCTTGAGGATTTTCAGCACCATTAGGATTACTCCATTGAAATCCTGGATGTTTTTGTGCCATGGGACTACCGAATGAGTAATTATTTCTATAACCGATCATACTTACATGTTCCTCTTTTTGTGTTGAAGTTTGACATTCATGATTGGGATGATTACCTCCACAAACGTCACAATTCTCAAGTTGAGATGATGATTGAGTATTTACTTGAAAGGCCTCAACTTTTTGTGTTAGAGTTGCAATTTGTTGCGCTAATGAATTCCAAGCTTCCACTTGATTCACTCCTGCTGCTTTTTTAACCATCATTCTGTCAAAGGGCCATTGAATAATATTTTTTAAAATTTCATTAAGCAATTGCATAGCTTCTGCAATGGTTTTGCTCATTATGGATCCTCCTGATATTGCATCAATAACATTTCTAGTAGATGGTTTAAGACCATGATAAAAAATATATAAGATATCAGGATCTTGGATACCATGGTGTGGACATTTTCTTAACATTGCTTTTAATCGTTCCCATGCTTGGTATACAGATTAAGAATCTGTTTGCATAAAATTATTGATTTCTTGCTTCATTTTAAATGTTTTTGCAGGTGAAAAATATTTATTAAGAAATTTCTGAGTCATTTGGTCCCACGTAGTGACTGAACCTCTTGGCAGACTTTGGCACCATATTTTTGCTTCACCTTTTAATGAAAAAGAAAAAAGTCGTAACCTAATAGCGTCTGTTGTGACTCCATTATACCTGCAAGTTTCAACTAATTCAAGAAAATAAATTAGATGGGTGTGAGGATCTTCACTTGCATCACTAGTAAACTGACATGACTGTTGAATGGTTTGAATCAAGCCTATGCGAATTTCAAAGTTGTTTGCTGCAATTGGTGGTCTCCTCACACTTGATTCTCCTTCAAAATAGTTCGGCCTTGCATAATCTCTGAGTATTCTGTCACGTCGTGGAGCCACCTCATCGAATTGTTCTTCCACTTGATGTGGTGGAAGTTGGTTATTATTAAGCTCTTCATTCTCCATTTCTTCACAAGTTATACTTTGAGGAGATGATGTTTGTCCTTTCCTGCGCAATCGAAGATATTTTTCAATTTCTGAGTCGTAATTCGCTAACTCTTTTGTAGAAGAGCAGGTCATAAACTACTTGAATTCCTTAAAGCAAAGAATTTTTTTTGAAAGAAAATCAAACTTAGTTCCTAAAATAGTAGTGGTGATACTAAAAAGAAACAAAATGTATATTAAAATAGTAGTAGTAATTAATATAACTAGTGATACTAATTAAAAATAGAAAATAAAATATGTTTTTTTTATGAAATGAGCTAGCTGATCCTAGAAACAACAGAATGATACAGTAGAATAAAAATAAAAATTAAAAAGATGAAGAAAGAAACGATAGGAAAACAGTAAGTAGTAATATTATTAATAAGAGAAAACTAGAAAGGCATTACTGTAACAATAGTTACACTAGTAACAAAAAAAATAAAGATAACAATAATACTAATACTAGTACTACTACTACTAATAATAATAATAATAATAATATGTTCTCAAATTAATCACAAAACAATTAATCTGAAGTAGATGTTGCCAATCCCCGGCAACGGCGCCAAAAATTTGACGAGAGTCTGGCGTGTATAAAATTTAAACTCGTACGCTGTCAAATTATAGTATAGAAAGATGTCGAACCCACAGAGATTGGTTTATCTATTCTATAGACGTTTCTTGTTTTAATTACTATTTGAGAAAATTAGGAAGAGTTGAGTTTTGAATTAACTAACTAAAAATGCATGAATAGAGCAATAGAAAATATTTTATTTTTCACAAATATAATAAAAAGGTGTTGGGATCATAACTTCACTTAATATTTCTATTATATAATAGATAAAATTATCCTTGAATTTTTATTTCTCACAAATGTATAAATGCCTCTCACGATTACATTTATATATCATTACTTAAGTTGAACAATTAATTGCATTCTTCTCCGTTATACAAATTGATCGTCAAAATAGTAATATTAAAGAGCCAGAAATATATGTTTAAACCAAAACTTGCTCTTTTTAGTAAGTCCCTTTCGAACCCCTACTTGTCATAACTGATTACTACAATATTCGTCTCTTTCGATTACAAATAAGTGTAGAATCAATTTTAACATATAAGAGTTAGATGTCACTAAATAAAAGTTAACATTTATCAATACCAACATTAACTATATTACTCTTCCGCCTCTTTCGATTACAGAATTAGTAAGAAGTTAATGTTTAGTGCGAAATAGATAGATGTTAACAAATTAAACAACACCTAACTATAAAGCAGACAAAATTTAAATGAAAAACTTCAGCTCAAACATGTGAAATTGAGGGATAATATCTACTATTATATAGAAATATTAAGATCCATCACTTTCCCAACACAAGAAAAGTTACTCCATAATGGAGTTAGTACTGACAACGGAAATATTCTTGCCCATTAAATAAGAAAATAAAGAGAAATATTCAAGATAATAATTTCCCTTATTTAATTAAAAATATGTGCTAGAGTAATTTCCAATATTATAATTTATTCGGAACTAGAAATGAAGATACTGTAATAGCTAAAAGAAGAAAAGAAAGTAATGAAAGAAGCAAGGAAAAGAAGAAGCTCTCTCAATTTTGTGTCTTTATCAGAAGCTCAATGTAGTACTATTTATAGATGGAAAAGTATATGATGTACATTGATTTCTCACATATATTTTCCCAAGTTGGCAACTTGCAAGTGCTTGTAGTTGTAAAGTTTGCTGAAATGTAATCCTCCAAATCGGTAGGTGGACCATTTGCTTGGACTTTTTTCATGTGCACAACTACTTTCATCATTTGTAAAGTTGCATATACCACTTTACTTTTAATTTTCAGCATTATAGTTCTTCTTTGCAAATTTGAAAAGTGAACTTTTTCTTCTCATTGTTCCTTTTTTCTTATTAGTTTAATTGTTTCCTACAAAGAAAGAGAAAAATATTAGTACTAAAATTTAGATTCCAGCTCAACTTATGCATGATATTTTTCTCTTATCAGATAAAACTCCAAATAAAAAATTCGAACAGAATGACTAACCGATGGATCAAAGCTTTAGAAATCGGCAACAAGATTTCAGCAGAAAAAGGGACCACGACCTGAGCTTCGGCAACCTCAACTGAAGGGAGTTTCTCAACAACGAACTCGACAGCTACTTCGAGTTTTGGACGATTATTAACCCCTCAAATGACTTCAATTCCCACAGTAGGAGAGGATATTTCTATGTATGAAACGGAGTTTCGTTTGCCGACGAAAAACAAAGGTGGGCGAAGGTGGTTTAACAGAGTTAGGTCGGTGATTTAGGAGCTAGTTTTCACTGGTTTTGGTGGAGTTTAAAAATTACTTCAATGGCTAAGTTTCAGCCCGTTTTCATGGTTATTGAGTGATGAAGTAGGAGATGGGTCGTTGAGTGCTTACATTGATTTCGTGACTGATTTTTGCGATGAAGGAGTTGCTGCCTCTCTCGTTTAATGGAGCTTGACGGCTGAAATTTGTTGTATTCTAATGAAGAGAAAGGGTCTATTTTTGGGCGATTGAAAGCTGCTCTGTCTCTCTCGCTTTCCTTAAGCTGTTGCGCAACTTTTTTCCCTTTTTGCTCTAGATTTTTTTTCAACGAAGAAATCTGTTAAGTAGGTGAAGAGAGGGATATGGGTCAGGCGGGTCGGCAGATGGGTCAGTGTGTTTGGGAATTGGGGCTGCCGGTTTGGGCCTATTTGAAGGATCTGTTTTTGGGCCTTCTTGTACCTCTTAAGTGAAAATAAATCAAGAATCATCCTAAAATTCATTCTCTCCTGATAAAATGTTAATCTATATTAAAAATAAAACTATTATTTTTTTGTATTATTATTATTATTAATTTTTTTTTTCAAAGGCTATATTAAATGAAAAATAAACAAAGATAGGCTAAAATCATAGTAAAATTAAAATACAACAAATATAAATATACTAATTGACCTTCAACTAAAGACAAAAGATATTTTTGTGTTTTTAAATTGTAATTTGAAGTAAAAATTGATTAAAACTCCATAAAAATTAAAGTTACGTTAAATGAATGTTTTAAACACTAAAAATAGCCTAAAAACGTGACGGGTCAAAAATTACATGCTTACAACTGCCTCTCTTTGCTTGGAAAAATGAAGTGTTTTCGAGCAAAGAATTAAGTAAGCGACATAATTGGTTCCTGACCCGACACTTATTCAAGACAAAACAAAGATGGACAAAAAATCGTGACCGAGCCCTGGTATCTGAGCTGCCTACATATCCTTGGCTATAAAGGAATCAGACCACGTATAGTTCAGAAGTGAATGAAGTGATGGAGTGTGTGGAGAGGATGAAAGAGTCGAGTGAAACATAGTTCCGTCGAGGTTCCGGTCCGCGGTCCTGTTATTATATCAAATCAAAATCTAAAAGAACTAAGCAAACCTATCAGCTATGAGTTACAAGATTCCTATCTATAAATCTACTGAAACTTGATCTTGAGTCTTGATTGGTTCTTCATGCAGACTTTTGATTTGAACCTTGATGCTTGTCAGCTGCAGGTGCAGATTCATTCTTCCACGTCTTCTTCGGATCAAGACGGGACATGTAATGCTCGTAACTTCAACCATGTCTTGAGCAGTTCACCTATTCTGCATTTTGGATTCACTTCTTTTTTTCTTTTCTTTTATTATGGATTGATACTTCTTCTTTTGGTCATCTCAGACTGTCGACTCGCGTTCTTGAGGCGAGCTTCTCTACTTCTAACTTGAATTGAATTCTGAAATAACTTCTTTCATTCTCTAGTGGGCTCCTGCTATTACAGCAAAACAGACAAAAATAAAGAAACTTTTCTACCCCAGTTTACATGTCACGACCCGGATTTTCATCCCTCGGGAGTCGTAATGGTGCCTACTGATGTAAGCTAAGCAAGCCAATTATTGAACAGATTACATTTATCCATTTTTATACCTTTTTAGCATTTGCAAAGCAATAACGTAAAAACAGCGGAAATTTCAATAAGCGGAAGAAATATAGTAAAACATTCGACATATGAATCTAATACAATTGTTTAAGCCTTAATCACCCAGAACTGGTGTCATAGTACCACAGACGGTCTAAGAGTGCTAAATACAAAGTCTGAAAACAAAAGATACATTGTTTATGAACCAAAGATATGAAACAAGAATTAAAGGATAGAGGAGACGCCAGGGCCTGCGAACGTCTGCAAGTCTATCTTGAATCTCCGCGTGGACTGAAGGTAGCCACCCAAATGCTATGGTCCAAGAGCTGCTCCGGAATCTGCACATAGTGTAGAGTGTAGCATCAGCACAACAGACCCCATGTGCTGGTAAGTGTCTAGCCTAACCTCGATGAACTAGTGACGAGGCTAGGACCAGACTACCAAATAACCTGTGCAATTATATAATATACAGCGGAAAATAAAACAGAAATAAACAAGTAAAGATGGGAGGGGGCACATGCTGTGGGGGTATATCAATGTCAACAGTAATCAAGGGTAACAACATAAGAACTTAGATTTCACAGCAAAACAATAAGAAACTTGTATCCAACTTATAAACACTTTGTATCAACAATTGTTGCGGCGCGCAACCCGATCCCAATATATATAACAACATTGTTGCGGCGTGCAACCCGATCCAAATCATTTATCACTGTTGCGGCATGCAACCCGATCCACATATAATATTGTTGCGGCATGCAACCCGATCCAAATATATCATTTTGCGGCCTGCAACCCGATCCACATATTCAATCAACAACAATCATAACAAGAGTCCCGACAAGGGATCAATAAAGAACTACATTATCCCTGCAAGGGAATCGACAGTATAAATAACTACATCTTGGCAAGGGAGAAACAATTATAATCAATCTTGTTCCAACATCTAATTACCTTAGCTAACACCAATACTTAGTCATAAGTAATTTCCACGAGAATAATTACAATCCTTGCTCAATACAGAGAATCATCAATTCAAGCATCTGTAGTATTATTTAAGAACACAATAAATTACAACTCAAGACTCATGGTCATGCTTGACACCAATGTATAGATACTCGTCACCATGCCTATACGTCCTACTCAACAAGAAACGCGTAGCAAATAGGACACAACTCCTAATCCCTCAAGCTAAGGTTAGACAAAATACTTACCTCAAACTTCCACGGCCAACTCAAGCCTCAAACATCGCTTTTCCTTTTGAATTCTGCTCCAAATCAATTGTATATAGACATAATCGACTCAATAACATCAATAAACGCTAAACAATCTAATTTCAATGCTTAATTATAGCTTTCCCATCATTCTTCCCAAAAAGTCAAAAATTGACCCCCGACCCGCTTGGTCAAAACACGAGGTTGGGACCAAAACCCGGTCACCCATTCACCCACGAGCCCAAATATATAATTAGTTCCAAAATTCGACCCCAAAACGAGGTCTAAATCACAATTATACAAAAAGCCCTAACTCTACCCAAATCCCTAATTTTCTACCTTTAAGAACATGATTTAAGCCTAGAAATCGAATGGGTGTTAACGGAAATTGAAGAAAATGAGGCTAAGATTACATGCATATGAATTGGTGGTGAAATCCCCTTTCAAAAATCGCCCAATTTGGAGTTTGGAAGAAGAAGTTATGAAATTTTGGCTAAATCCCGTTTTGGTTCTATTTTAAAATCACTGGACAGGCCTTTATCGCGTTCACGACAGGCCTGTCGCGTTCGCGACGGGTCAGGCCAAATAAACCAATGCGTTCGCGACACAAGGCTCGCATTTGCGAAGCTTCAGCCCCCAGAGCCTTCGCGTTCGCGTTCGTGTGGACGCGTTCGCGTAGGGTAAAATACCCCTCCCCCTGCCTAGGCCCATAAGCCTTCGCGTTCGCGATACCAGACCCGCGTTCATGAAGGGAAAACCCCCAAAGCTTCACGTTCGCAACATGGGCCTCGCGTTCGCGTAGAAGAAAATTTACTTCAGCCTGACTAACTCATCGCGTTCGCGAGGGCCCTCCCACGAGCGCGAAGGACATACCAGAACATCAGAAACTGAACAACCTGCAACTTTTCACAAGTTCTAAACCTTCCGAAACCCATCCGAAACTCACCCGAGCCCTCGGGACTCCAAACCAAACATAGGTACTAACTCAAAAACATCATATGAACTTATCCGTGCAATCAAATCACCAAAATAACCTCTTAAACAACGAATTAAACCTCAAAATCAAAGAAATATTTCAAAACTTCTTAAAACATCAAATTTTGCATTTAAGGTCTGAATCACGTCAAATGACATCCGTTTCCTACCAAATTTCACAGACTTATCTTATTTCACATATAAGACCTGTACCGGGCTCCGAAACCAGAATACAGGCCCGATACCATCAAATTCTAAATGCATTTCATTTCCAAAACTCATAGAAATTTCCAGAAAATAATTTTCTTTAAAAATTCATTTCTCGCGCTTGGGACCTCGGAATTCAATTCCGGGCATACACCCAAGTCCCATATTTTTTCACAAACCCTCCGGGACCGTCAAATCATAGATCCGGATCTGTTTACCCAAAATTTTCACAAATAGCTTTCCGGCTCTGCGCCCGGACTTCGCACGCAAATCGAGGTGATGCCGAAAGGAGTTTTTAAGGCCTCGGAATGCAGAATTCATCTTTAAAATAGGTGATGACCTTACATTCTCCACCTTCAAAACAACCATTCATCCTCGAACGGACATAAGAAGGAAGTACCTGAGTTGGGGAAAAGATGGGGATAACGGCTCCGCATATCGGACTTGGACTCCCAGATCGATGCCTCAGCAGACTGACCTCTCCACTGAACACGAACAGAAGGAAAACTCTTCGATCTCAACTGATGAACCTGCCGTTCTAGAATAGCTACCGGCTCTTCCTCATAAGACAAGTCCTTGTCCAACTGGACAGTGCTGAAATCTAACACTTGGGATGGATCGTCGTGATATTTTCGAAGCATGGACACATGAAACACTGGATGCACGACTGATAAGCTCGGCGGCAATGCAAGCCTATAAGCCACCTCCCCCACTCGATCAAGAATCTCAAATGGGCCAATGAACCTAGGGCTAAGCTTGCCCTTCTTCCCAAATCTCATCACGCCCTTCATAGGCGACACTCAAAGCAATACCCGCTCACCGACCATAAAAGCCAAATCTCGAACCTTGCGGTCGGCATAGCTCTTTTGCCTGGACTGAGTTGTACGAAGTCTATCCTAAATAATCCTAACCTTGTCCAAGGCATCCTGAACCAGATCCGTACCCAACAATCGAGCCTCTCCCAGCTCAAACCATCCAACCGGAGAGCGACACTGCCTACCATATAAAGCCTCAGAAGGAGCCATCTGGATACTCGACGGGTAGCTGTTGTTGTAGGCAAACTCTGCTAAAGGCAAAAACTGATCCCACGAGCCTCCAAAGTCAATGACACAAGCTCGGAGCATATCCTCCCAAATCTGAATAGTCCGCTCGAATTGCCCATTCGTCAGAGGATGAAATGTTGTGCTCAACTCAACCCGTGTGCCCAACTCTCGCTGAACCGCTCTCCAGAAATAGGAGGTAAACTGCGTACCTCGATCCGAAATGATAGACTCGGGCACACCAAGAAGACAAACAATCTCCCGGATATAGATCTCAGCTAACCTCTCGGAAGAATAGGAGACTACCACAGGAATGAAATGCGCTAACTTGGTCAGTCTATCAAGAATAACCCACACTGCATCGAACTTCCCCTGAGTCCGTGGGAGTCCAACAACGAAGTCCATAGTGATCCGCTCCCACTTCCACTCAGGAATCTCAATCTTCTGGAACAAACCACCCGGCCTCTTATGCTCATACTTAACCTGCTGACAATTCAAACATCGAGCCACATATGCAATGATATCCTTCTTCATTCTTCGTCTCCAATAATGCTGCTGCAAATCTTGATACATCTTTGCGGCGCTCGGATGAATAGAGTACCGGGAAATACGGGCCTCCTCTAAAATCAACTCTCGAAGTCCATCCACATTAGGCACACAAACTCGACCCTACAATCTCAAAACTCTATCATCACCTAAGGTAACCTACTTCGCACCTCTGTGCTGCACTGTGTCTCTAAGGACACACAAATGGGGATCATCATACTGCCGATCACGGATACGCTCGAATAAAGAAGAGCGAGCGACCGTGTAAGCTAACACCCGACTAGGCTTAGAAACATCCAACCTCACGAACTAATTGGCCAAAGCCTGAAAACCCCTCTACAAACCGACGATAGTAGCCTGCCAATCCCAAGAAACTCCGGATCTCTATAGTAGATGCTGGTCTATGCCAGTTCTTGACTGCCTCAATCTTCTTCGGGTCCACTTGAATACCCTCTGCTGACACAACATGACACATGAATGCAACTGAACTCAACCAGAACTCACACTTCGAAAATTTAGCATACAACTGACTATCCTCAGAGTCTGAAGAACCACTCTAAGGTGCTGTTTGTGCTCCTCCCGGCTGCAGGAATATATCAAGATATCATCAATGAAGATTATTACAAACGAATCCAAGTAAGGCATGAACACTCGGTTCATTAAATCCATAAAAGCTGCTAGGGCATTCGTCAACCCGAATGACATCACCAAGAACTCATAATGCCCGTACCGAGTGCGAAAAGTTGTCTTAGGGACATCGGATGCCCTAATCCTCAAGTGATGGTAGTCAGATCTCAAGTCAATCTTCGAAAATATTTTGGCACCCTGAAGCTGATCAAACAAATCATCAATCCTCGGCAATGGATACTTATTCTTGATTGTAACCTTGTTCAACTGCCGGTAATCTATACATATTCGCATCGTTCCATCTTTCTTCTTAACAAATAACACCGGGTCTAATGAAACCCTTTTCAAACAAGTCTTGCAACTTCTCCTTCAACTCTTTCAACTTAGCCGTGGCCATACGATACGGCAAAATAGAAATGGGCTGAGTGCCCGGAGCCAAATCAATGCAAAAGTCAATATCCCAGTCGGGTGGCATACCAGGGCAGGTTTGAAGGAAATACCTCAGGGAACTCACGAACAACAGGCACAGACTCAATAGAAGGAACCTCGGCACTAGAATCATGAACATATGCCAAATAGGCCAAACACCCCTTCTCGACCATACGTCGAGCCTTCACATAAGAGATAACACTACGGGTAGAATGACTGGGAGTCCCTCTCGACTCTAAATGGGGTAAACCCGGCAAGGCTAAGGTCACAGTCTTGGCATGACAGTCCAAGATAGCGTGGTAAGGTGATAACCAGTCCATCCCCAATATGACATCAAAATCAACCATATCCATGAGTCATCAATCCACACGAGTCTCAAGACCCCCAATCACAACTATACAAGAGCGATGGACTCGATCTACCCCAATAGAATCACCCACCGGTGTAGACACATATACAGGGGCACCCAAGGAATCACTAGGCATGACCAGATATGGTGCAAAATAAGATGACACATAGGAGTATGTAGACCCTGGATCAAATAAAATCGAAGCATCTCGGCCGCAGACCAGAACAGTACCTGTGATAACTACATCGGAAGCCTCAGCCTCAGGCCTGGCTGGAAGAGCATAACATCGAGGTTGGGCCCCACCACCCTGGACTACATCTCTGGGACGACCTCTAGCGGTCTGAGTTCCACCTCTAGCACCTCTACCTCCACCTATAGCACCTCTACCCCCACTTCTAACTGGTTGGGCGAGTTGTGGAACACCTGGTGCCTGAACCATAGCACGGGAACCCTGCTGCTGCGACTGAGTTCCCACCAACCTCGGACAATCCCTCCTGATATGATCATACTCACCACACTCAAAACATTCACTTGAATGATGCGGTTGAGGAAACTGAAATTGACCCTGGTGACCTGAATGACCACCTTGAAAACTCTAGAGCGGCGATGCACTGATAGGAGCTGGTGGTGCACTATAGGGCTGCTGATCAGAATACTGCATGTGAGAACCACGGCCGCCTGAAGCACCGTGAGAAACCTGAAGTGCTGACTGAAAGGGCCTAGGAGGATGACCTCTACCATACGAATCCCTGCCTCCAGATGAGGCACCACTGAATCTGCCTGAATGACGGGACGTCTTGTCCGACCCATGACCACCTCCCTGTGACAGAACCATCTACACTCTCCTGGCCACATTGGCCGCCTCCTGGAAAGAAATCTCACGCCCTGTCTCCCTAGCAATCTGAAGACGAATCGAATGAATAAGTCCATCAATGAACCTCCCCACCCTCTCTCTCTCAGTGGGAAGTATGATTAGAGCATGACGAGCCAAGTCGATGAGTCTGGTCTCATAGCTGGAGACACTCAAACTACCTCCGATAAGCCTCTCTCTGAGTGATAGGGAGAAACTTCTCCAGAAATAGCTGAGTAAACTGCTCCCAAGTCAAGGTTGGCGATCCGGCTGGTCTAGCCAAACAGTAGTCTCTCCACCAAGTCTTGGCGGATCCAGACAAGCGAAAAGTGGCAAAATCAACCCCATTGATCTCTACTATCCCCATATTCCTGAGAACCCCATGACAACTGTCTAGATAATCCTGGGGATCCTCAGAAGATGCACCGCTGAAAGTAGTAGTGAAGAGCTTGGTGAACCTGTCCAATCTCCACAAAGCATCGGCAGACATAGCTGCTCCATCACCGGTCTGAGCTACCACACCCGGCTGAACTGCTCCAATTGGCTGAGCTGCTGGAGTCCGAAACTGGGGAGCCATCTGCTCCGGAGTGCGAGTAGCAGGAGTTGGGCTCCTCCTCCAACCTGAGAGACGACTGGTGCTACATGAAGCAAGCCTGCCGGGTGACACTCTCCATAAGGCCCACTAGACAGAACAGAGCATCCTCGAGGACTGGGGTAGCAATAAACCCCTCTGGGACCTGAGCTGGGGCCATCGGAACTATCTAGGACGAAACCTCATCATCAAAGTCAACCTGAGGCTCCGCCACTGGTGCTGCTGCTCTGGGCTGAGCTTTGCCCCTACCTCGACCTCTAGCACGGCCTCGGCCTCGCCTTCTACCCTTTGTGGGAGCTGCTGCTGGGGGCTCGGGTTGTTGGTCAGTGGATGAGGAAGCGCGTGTTCTCGCCATCTGCGAAAGAACAGAGTAGAAACTCAATTAGCATTGAGAAACCAAATCGCACGATAGGGAAGAATAAATGTGATATTTTTTTTCCTAACTCTATAGCCTCTGGGATAAATTCAAACGTCTGTGTACCGATCCCTTAGACTCTACTAAGCTTGTCTGTGAACTGTGAGACCCATGTAACCTAGAGCTCGGATACCAACTTGTCACGACCCGAATTTCCCACCCTCGGGAGTCGTAATAGCGCCTACTGATGTGAGCTAGGCAAGCCAATTATTGAACAGATTACCTTTATCCATTTTTATACCTTTTAGCATTTGCAAAGCAATAACGTGAAAACATCAGAAATTTCAATAACCGAAAGAAATATAGTAAAACATCCGACATATGAATCTAATACAACTGTTTAAGCCTTAATCACCCAGAACTGGTGTCACAGTACCACAGACGGTCTAAGAGTGCTAAATACAAAGTCTGAAAATAAAAGATACATTGTTTCTACACCAAAGATATGAAACAGGAATTAAAGGAAAGAGGAGACACCAGGGCATGCGGACGCCTGTAGGTCTACCTTGAATCTCCGCGTGGACTGAAGGTAGCCACCCAAATACTATGGTCCAAGAGCTGCTCCGGAATCTGCACAAAGTGCAGAGTGTAGGATCAACACAACCGACCCCATGTGCTAGTAAGTGTCTAGCCTAACCTTGGCGAAGTAGTGACGAGACTAGGACCAGACTACCAAATAACCTGTGCAGTTATATAATATACAACAGAAAATAAAACAGAAATAAAAAAGTAAAGATGGGAGGGGGCACATGCTGCGAAAGTATATCAATGTCAACAGTAATCAAGAGTAACAACATAAGAACAACTTAGATTTCACAGCAAAACAATAAGAAACTTGTATCCAACCTATAAATACTTTGTATCAACAATTGTTGCGGCGGGCAACCCGATCCCAATATATATAACAACACTGTTGCGGCGTGCAACCCGATCCAAATCATTTATCACTGTTGCGGCATGCAACCCGATCTACATATAATATTGTTGTGGCATGCAACCCGATCCAAATATATCATTTTGCGGCGTGCAACCCTATCTAAATATATCATTATTGCAGCATGCAACCCGATCCAAATATATCATTGTTGCGGCCTGCAACCCGATCCACATATTCAATCAACAACAATCATAACAAGAGCCTCGGCAAGGGATCAATAAAGAACTACACTATCCCTGCAAGGGAATCAACAGTATAAATAACTACATCCTGGCAAGGGAGAAACAATTATAATCAATCTTGTTCCAACATCTAACTACCTCAGCTAACACCAATACTTAGTCATAAATAATTTCCACGAGAATAATCACAATCCTTGCTCAATACAGAGAATCATGAACTTAAGCATCCATAGTATTATTTAAGAACACAATAAATTACAATCCAAGACTCACGGTCATGCTCGACAATAACGTATAGATACTCGTCACCATGCCTATACGTCGTACTCAACAAGAAACACGTAGCAAATAGGACACAACTCCTAATCCCTCAAACTAAGGTTAGACCAAACACTTACCTCGAACTTCCACGACCAATTCAAGCCTCAAACACCGCTTTTCCTTTTGAATTCGGCTCCAAATCAATTGTATCTAGACATAATCGACTCAATAACATCAATAAACGCTAAACAATCCAATTCCAATGCTTAATTATAGCTTTCCCATCATTCTTCCCAAAAAGTCAAAAATTAACCCCCGGCCCGCTTGGTCAAAACACGAGGTTGGGACCAAAACCCGATCACTCATTCACCCACGAGTCCGAATATATAATTAGTTCCAAAATTCGACCCCAAAACGAGTTCTAAATCACAATTATACAAAAAGCTCTAACTCTACCCAAATCCCTAATTTTTTACCCTTAAGAACATGATTTAAGCCTAGAAATCTAATGAGTGTTAATGGAAATTGAAGAAAATGAGTCTAAGATTACATACCTATGAATTGGTGGTAAAATATCCTTTCAAAAATTACCCAATTTGGAGTTTGGAAGAAGATGTTATGAAATTTTTGCTAAATCCAGTTTTGGTTCTTTTTTAAAATCACTGGACAGGCCTTCATCGCGTTCGCGATGGGTCAGGCCAAATAAACCACGACACAAGGCTTGCGTTCGCGGAGCTTCAACGCCCAGAGCCTTCGCGTTCGTGTGGACGCATTTGCGTAGGGTAAAATACCCCTCCCCTGCCCAGGCCCATAAGCCTTCGCGTTCGCGATACCAGGCCCGCGTTCGCGAAGGGAAAACCCCCAAAGCTTCGCGTTCGCGACCTGGGCCTCGCGTTCGCGTAGAAGGAAATTTCCTTCAGCCTGACTAACTCATCGCGTTCGCGAGGGTCCTCCCGCGAATGCGAAGAAGGACATACCAGAACATCAGAAACTGAACAACCTCAAAATTTTCACAAGTTCTAAACCTTCCGAAACTCACTCGAGCCCTCGGGGCTCCAAACCAAACATACATACTAACTCAAAAACATCATATGAACTTATCCGTGAGATAAAATCGCCAAAATAACCTCTTAAACAACGAATTAAACCTCAAAATCAATGAAATATTTCAAAACTTCTTAAAACATCAAATTTTGCATTTAAGGTCTGAATCACGTCAAATGACATCCGTTTCTTACCAAATTTCATAGACTTGTCTTATTTCACATATAAGACCTGTACCGGGCTCCAGCACCAGAATACGGGCCTGATACCATCAAATTCTAAATGCATTTCATTTTCAAAACTCATAGAAATTTCCAAAAAATAATTTTCTTTAAAAATTAATTTCTTGGGCTTGGGACCTCGGAATTCGATTTCGGGTATACGGCCAAGTCCCATATTTTTCCACGGACCTTCCGAGACCGTCAAATCACTGGTCCGGGTCCGTTTACCTAAAATGTTGACCGTAGTCCACGGACTGCGCACGCAAAATCGAGGTGATGCTGAAAGAGGTTTTTAAGGCCTCGAAACACATAATTCATTTTAAAAACAGGTGATGACCTTCTAGGTCATCACATTACATTAGGAAGATTTATGAGTTGCTAGTAGAACTATAAATCACATGTGTTATTGATTAAGGATGCAATGATGAGAGTAAAACTAAAGGTTCGACTAGGATGTGCGTCTCTTGTGAGTAAAACTGAAAAATTAGGAAGTGCATCTCCTAGGAACAAAATTGACAAACTTAGAGTAGGAAGTGTGTCTTCTAAAAAGTATAATCTGAAAGACCCAGATAAGAAATGTGTCTCCTAGGGGTAAAACATGAACGACTCAGACTAGGAAGTGCATCTCCTAGGATTGAAACTTGTAATCTAAAACAGGAAGTGCGTTTCCTAAAATGAAATGAGATAAACCTAGACTTCCTAGGGGTGAAACTTAAACGACATCAAACTAGGAAGTGCATCTCCTAGAGGTGAAATCTCAATTTAGGAAGTGCGTCTCCTATAAGTATATCCTGAAAAACCTAGACTAGGAAGTGCGTCTCCTAGGGGCGAAACTTCAGTGACTCAAACTAGAAAGTGCGTCTCCTAGGAATGAAACTTGAATGAACCAAACTAGGAAGTGCGTCTCCTAAAACAAAAATATAACTTGAAAACCTGGACTAGGAAGTGCTTCTCCTACAGGTGAAACTTCAATGACTCAAATTAGGAAGTGTGTCTCCTAGGGATGAAATCTCCATTTAGGAAGTGTGTCTCCTAAAAGTATATCCTAAAAGACCCAGACTAGGAAGTGCGTCTCCTAGGGGTAAATTAAATGAACCAAACTAGGAAGTGCATCTCCTAGGGGTGAAATCTCAATTTAGGAAGTGCGTCTCCTAATATAAAAATATGACTTGAAAGACCTAGACTAGAAAGTGCGTCTCCTAAATAGTATAACCTGAAAGACCCAGGCTAGGAAATGCGTCTCCCAGGGGTAAAACTTGAACGACTCAGACTAGGAACTGCATCTCCTAGGAGGGAAACTTGTAGTCTAAAATTAGGAAATGCATTTCTTAAAATGAAATGAGAAAAACCTAGACTAGGAAATGCGTCTCCTAGGGGTGAAACGTAAATAACATCTAACTTAGGAAGTGCGTCTCTTAAAACAAAAATATAACTTGAAAGACCCAGACTGGGAGGTACGTCTCCTACGGGTAAAACCTCAGTGACTCAAACTTAAATGACCCAAACTAGGAAAAGCGTCTCCTAGGGGTAAAATCTCAATTTAGGAAGTGTGTCTCCTAAAAAGTATAACAAAAAGACTCAGACTAGGAAGTAGATGTGAGACTGAGCTTGAGGAAGATTATAAACTAAGCTTAACTAAAGTAAAAACTAACCCTATTATCCAGGCGGGACCCTTGAACTCAAGGAAAACTAATGATTATCTGACTTAACAAAATTGAAAATTGACCCTATTTTCCAGGCGGGACTCCTGAACATAAAGAAAGCCAAACATTCCTCTCAACAAGGGAAAATGCCTAAGAGGTATGGTTCTTCTCAACTAGGGAAAATGCATAGGAGGTGTGATCTTCTCAATAGCCTTTGCGTAAGCAGAATTGAGGCATTACACCTGAAAAATACAAGCTTCCAAGCTTTGATATGAACATAGCTTTCATCCCTATTTCAGACAAAGAAAACTTGTGAGTTTAAAATATGGTGGTTAGTTTGTGACCTTGACTACGAGGACGATTTCTCTTGCACTTGTCACGATCAACTTGGACCTCAACTTGGAAGACAGTGCTTGTTATCGACCAACCATTTTTCCGGACAACCCTTACCACAAGAAATATTCCTGATGCGTTCATGTCCAATACCTTATACCTGATGCACTGCACTCGTATTCACCAAATCATTGCATTTTACATCAATCCCAAAGAACATCTATTATCACTTATGACGACCAGGCCAGTCGTCTCAAGAGTTACTGCCCCGTTTCCTCGATTTCTGCTTCTTTATGCTTCGTTATTCGTGTTTTATGGTATCGGGTTGGTCGGATCGAGTCCAGAATAATTTTTGGTAAGGTTTGAGACACTTAGCCTCCTTTACGGAAGTTTAAGTTGGAAAAAGTCCACCGAATGTTGACTTATGTGTTAAAAGGCTCGGGTGTGAGTTCTGATAGTTTGGTTAGCTTTGGGAGGTGATTTATGACTTAGGAGCATGACCGGAATGGGTTTTGGAGGTTCAGAGTAGATTTAGGCTTGAATTGGCGAAGTTGAGATTTTGGCGATTTCCGGTTGATAGGCGAGATTTTGATATAGGGGTCGGAATGGAATTATGAGAGTTGCAGTAGCTTCGTTGTGTTAATTGGGATGTGTGTGTAAAATTTCAGGTCATTCAGACGTGGTTTGGTTGGGTTTTTGATCAAAAGCGTATTTCGGAAGATTTTAAAAACTTAGGCTTGAATCCGATGTGTTTTGGATGATTTGATATCGTTTGAGGTGTTTTGAAGATTGGTACAAGTTTGAATAAGGTTTTAAGATATGTTGGTGCCTTTGGTTGAGGTCCCGGGGGCCTCGGGCGAGTTTCGGGTGGTCATTCGGATCATTTGGAGTTAAGAAAGATTGCAGAAAGATGGTTTCAGCTGTTGTAGGTGATTTGGTTTTCGCGTTCGCGAGAGGACCCTCGCGTTCACGAAGGGTCAGGAAGGGAGGCGTCATGTTTGGCCTTCGCATTCGCGAAGGGTAGTCCCGCATTCGCGAAGGGCTAGATTGGTAGGCATCACGTTCGCGTGAGCCTGGGTCGCGTTCGCGTAGGTTAGTGAAGCTGAGGCATCGCGTTCGCAATGGGGTATCGCGTTCGCGAAGGGGTATCGCGTTCGCGAAGAAGAATTTCGGTCAACGGAATTTTTGTGCTTCGCGAACGCGAGGCTTTGACCGCGTTCGCGAAGAAGGATTTTCAGGCCTGGGCAGAATGTTTAAAAGGTCGTCTTCTCCACGAATTTGGGTCTATTTTACTCCATTGTTGGTCGTTTTTGGAGCTTTTTGAAGGAGATTGAAAAGGGATTCAAGGGGAAATGGTTGGAGGTAAGAATTTCGGACTTTAAACTCGATCCTATTGTGAAATCTACCTAATAAATCATGGAATATAAGCCAAAAATTGAGGAATTAAGGTTTGAGATTAAGACATTTTAAATGAGGATTTGAGGGGTCATTTGGACTCCAATTTTAGTGTTTTGATATGTACGAACTCGCGGGGAGACGAGGAATCTATTGATGTAAAAAGTTTTGAATTTTGAGATGTGGGCCTAGGGGTCGGGTTTGGCTAATTTCGAGATTTTTAGTGTTTTTCGATTGTTTTCGCTTGGGCTTCGTTCCCTTGGCATATTTTGACGTCCTCGTTCTGATTTTTGATAGATTCGACGTGCGTGGAGACCGATTCGAGTGGAAAAGGCATTGCGGAGTAGTTTTTCACCGGTTTGAGATATGTAATCATTGTAAATCTGGAACTGAGGGTATAAAACCCCGGTATTTGACTTGTTTTTGATAAATGCGGTGACGCACATGCTAGGTGACGAGCGTGTGGGCATGTACCGGTAGGGATTGTGACTTGGTCCGTCTCGTAATGACTATTAATCCCTTATTTAAGTCATTTATACTGTATTATGGGTTGTATGCCTTGTTTGGGGCCTTGTGCTGATCTGTAGAAACCTTTAAGGGTATTTTGACTGGTTTTCCTCACTTTACTTGCTAAAAGCATATCCTCAGTTATGTTTTACTTGTTTAAATGTTAAAACTAGTTTTATCACTTTACTCCTAATTGTGAGGACTGCTTGGACTGAGATCCCTAAGTTCCATGGTTATGCCAGAGAGGCTGTGAGGTTAATGACTGAGAGAGGTTGAGAACCTAATAGTGAGGATATGATATGTATATATTATGGATCGGACTGCATGCCGCAACGATATATATATATATATTGGATCGGGCTACACACCGCAGCGATATATATATTGGATCGAGCTGCACGCCGCAGCGATATATATATATTGGATCAGGTTGTGCGCCGCAGCAATATGACGCTTGGACTATAGGAGCCCTTCCGGAGTCTGTACACCCCCAGTGAGCGTAGTAGACAATTATATATGGGTCGGGCTGCACGCCGCAACGGGTACTATGATTTGTATTATTATGAGATACTAATGAGCGGAGTGCTGAGAGTGAGTACTGTGTGACGAGAGTCGAGTCACGAGTGACTGAGAGGCTGCCTGAGGGGCCATATTGTGAGTGATTCCTTGCCCGAGAGGCCTTGTTATGATGTTTTCACTGATTTCACTCTTCTTTTAAATAAGCCTCTATTTGATATACCGCTAAGTATTTGATTCCAAATGTTTAAACTGGAAATGTGATTTTATAACAAAAACTGATTTTAAACTGTAAAGATAACCTGATATTCTGTTGATTATCCAGTTATGTATTTTTGAACTGCTCGTTATTGCTTTCGGTCCTTATTTACTCTAGTTACTTACTGAGTTGGCGTACTCACGTTACTCCCTATACCTTGTGTGCAGATCCAGGCGCCCGAGCGACCGAGTGAGGGCTTTCAGCTGTTTTAGTATTGAATAGAGACTTCGAGGTAGCTGCATGGCGTCCGCAGCCCTGTTCTCTCCCTCTTATCTTATTATCTTTCCGCATTTCCTAGACTATTGATGTATTAGGTATTCAGACTTGTATTAGAGGCTCTAGACTCGTGACACCAGATTGTTGGGGCTATGTAGTTATTGTTATTTTGACATTCCGCATATTTATGTTGTTTTAACACTTATAATGACTTCAGTATTTAAAACTTATGTTAGAAAATGGCTTAAATCTTTATGGAAAATGGGTCATGGTTAGTTGATTGGCTGGCTTGCCTAGTAATGTGATAAGCGACATCCCGACCGATATTTGGGTTCGTGACATCACCAAGTCAATGCACACACCATTCTCCTATGTCTTATGCCATTTTGACATGCTTGCTAGACTCTGCTTTGTGTGACTAAAAAGCTGGTAGCAGATTTTGAAATCATTTTTCACTTGTTTCGACAAAAATAGACTCAGAATGAACTCAAACAAAATAGGAGGAACAAAGTAAGGAAAAGAAGAAAAAGAGATGGCATCTAATAAGAAAATTGTCTACCCAGGAAAAAGAACAAAGTAGAAACTAATCTGATTTGGAAACCTGCTCCACTGATCATGACATGCATTTTGGATTAAGTGACCTAATCCGTCCAACCAATCACACTTTCAGTTCATGTCCCGTCTTCATACTTCAAAAATCGGGCTTTCAATGATCCAATTTCTCTATAAAGTCATGAACCTCATTCGGTTTGTAGTGCCCCGAAGGGTTTTCATAGCAGACCTCTCTCATTTGTTCATCTCTCAACTCACCATCGCCATACGGTGCCTGCGAGTATTTTCACCAATAAGACTCTTATTTTAAATTTTCTCTCAGCTCTCCATCGCCTTACGGTGCCCGCGAGAATTTTCAACAATAAGACTATCTCATTTTAAATTTTCTCTCAGCTCTCCAACACCTTACGGTGCCCGTGAGGGTTTTCACCAATAAGGCACTCTCATTTTATTAATTTTCTTTGTACCCATGAACAAAGTGTTACCCATGATGTGAATCATACATCTATCTCGCTTGAATTGGAATTCCTCAAAGATTGATCGAAAGGTCTTTCTTTGGACCGTAGTGTAAGATTTTGGATAGGGTTAGAAAGAAAGAGCAGCATGCAGGCTGAAAACGGCTTAAGATGAAAGGGTTCAAGGTTACAACTTTTGGAATCAGATCTTTTGCAAACCCAAAACTTTTGCCCCAGTTTCTTTGGGTTTGGGAAATTTTGGATTTTTATTTTGAGGGGACCGAACCGTTTAAGGTTGCCTACGTATCATTAAAAGGAATCAAGTCGAACGTAGTTCAAGCATAAACGATGTTTTGTTTTTGTTGCTTTTTTTTTCTTCTTTTTCTTTTTTTTTCTTTTCTCTTTCCTTTTCTTTCTTTTCTTCTTTTTTTTCCTTTCTCTATTTTCTAATTCTACTTCTGGTTCCAAAAGAGGGGTATGAAAGAAAGTAAATAAGGCTCAAAAGGGGTAGTAAAGGATAATAGTATTTGGGTAACAAAATAAAATGCCTTCGTCATACCAAACTTCGAGAAATCCAAATACAAATCATGCAATTGAAAATAAGAAGAACTATGCACAATGTCTCTTGATGGCATCAACACAAACTCAAAGTGCCAATGGGCAATACCTTTGTCTCAATGAATGACCCTCGCCAGTTCGAAGCAGACTTGACTCAGCCTTATCTTGATGTGGAGGGATGCATTTCAACACTGACTGATCTACCTCAAACTGCTTGAGAGACATTTCCTTGTATGTTCTTATCAACCTCTTGATTTCCTAGACTAACTGCTTAAGTTTCACTCAATTCAAGCTTCAGGTTATCTTAGAATGCGTGAATCTTTACTTGTTCCTCAAACGCATCTGTTTATCATATTCAAAATTGTGTTTCATTATTCCACGATTAAACTAGATTTCAAGATCTGGCTAAAGACTCCGCATACATGCCATGTCACTAAATCTGGCGTAAAGAGAACTAAGCACGAAATGGCACAAAAGGACAAACGATATTTCATTGAGTAACAGATGGAAGGGTTTAACGACAAGAAAAAAACAACCTAAAATTCGAGTTACAACCCTAAAATAACCCGGATAATGAAAATACAACAGAACAGACAGACAAGACTCGCATAAACACAATAGATGGATAGAAGGGTATGACACAATAAAACCAATAAAATCTGGATCACAACCCCGAAGTAACCCAGATAATAAAAAAAATCAAAACAAGCTACCAAGATTCTTCCTAGTGAGGAGGAAAGGACTTTTCAATTGCTAAGCTCGACATTTAGCTACAAATTTGCTCATTAGAATCACCAGAGCCCACTCCAATTTCAATATCATTAACTTCAGTCAGTAAGTTTCCAAGAGGATTCTCATACTCCCTGTCACCACGCATCATCCCCAAAGTGTGCATCATCATGTGTAGGTAAAGGATTATGTGCGATATTCTAGGTGTCACTATCCTGGATCACAATTATCCCTTCTTGAATCATTCTTTCTATTTCCCTTTTCAAAGCACGACAATCTACGATGTTATGCCCTTGGACATTAGAGTGGTACATGCACTATACAGCAGGATCAAAACATTTTGCCTATGGGTCCGGATTATAGCCAAGGAGCGGCTTAATCAGGCCAGAATGTTTTAACTTTTCAAACAAGCTTGTGTAGCATTCTCTGATTGGCGTGAAACTATTTCTTTGCCTTTGCTCCCCTCCATGCCCCAGTTTTTTAGGGTTGTTGGATGCTCGAAAATGTTGTGAAGGAAAAAGTGTATTATACGGTGTTGGCGCTTGCCATAAAGAGTGACTTAGTGGTTGGACAAATGATCGTACATTGTTTGGAGAATAATATTGAGGTGGATTATGTGGATCTCGGGTATAGGTTTGGGGTTGGGATTGGGATCGAGGATGAGTATATTGGTGAGGTGGACCCGTCGGGCCATGTCGTGATCCTGAGACAACCATAGCAACATCATCATGTTCCTTCTAACCCAGCAAGCTTCTTGTGTCGTTCTAAATTGCTTGTATTGTGGCTTTTAGAGCGGAATAGCTCATGATCATGCTCGACTTCAGCCCATTTTCTACCATTTCTCCCATTTTTACCACATCATTAAAAGGCTTACCCACAGCCGAGATCAAATGCCCAAAGTAAGTAGGCTCTTGGGCTTGAAGAAAGTACTCGACCATCTCATCTTCTTCCATCGGGGGATTGACTCGGGCAGCTTTCTCTCTCCATTTGAGCCTGTATTCCCTAAAGCTTTCATTAGGCTTCTGTTCCACCTTGGTGAGGGACATGCCATCCATGACAATTTCTATATTGTACTGAAGTTCCGGGCAAAGGCCTGAGCCAAGTCATCCCATGTGCCACCTCCTAGTGTCTTGGCGGGTGTACCATTCCAACGCCGCCCCACTCAGGCTTTGACTTAAATATGCCATCAGTAATTCATCTTTCCCACCGGCACCTCTCATCTTACTGCAATAACCTCTCAAATGGGCCACAGGATCTCCATGTCCGTCATACAAATCAAACTTTGGCATCTTAAACCCAATAGGCAATTGGACGTCAGGAAACAAGCACAAGTCTTTGTAAGACACGCTCACCTGGCTCCATGTATCTTGCATGTTTCTTAGAGATTGCTCTAAGATTTTCACCTTCTTGGATATCTCATCTTGCTCTACTGTCCTTGTGCATTTTTCATTCTCAACATGAGGCTCATTTCGAGAGCTAGGATTATATGAGACTGGGACCTGGCGGGCCAGCTCTGAGAGTAATACTAGGTATCAAGAGGTTTGAACCGGTGTTCACTATTGGATCTATGAATGAAAGGTTGTTGAGAAGTTGTGATACTGGGGAGTGGATATGACATGAGGGCTATTTTTGGGAAAGGTAGTTGGAGGACGAACGATGCAGCTACTAGGGAGGTTAGGAAAGCTATGGTAAACGGGAAAATCTGGAGAATATGGTGGGTCATTTGACACTATAACCGGAGCTTGGGTAAGGGTATCATCTATGAAGCTAGGTGGTGGCAGGGGTGGTGCCTTCCCAGTCATCCAAGTCTGATACATGCCCGCCATATGTTTTCTCAACATCCTTACCTCTTCAACCAACCCAGTCTCTAGTTCAACCAATTGTTTTTGGGCACCAGTATCAACCAACTCAATTCCATTATCGTTTGCCATTGCCTTTCAAGTTTATATTGTAGGGATGAGTTACCAGTTTAAGAACTACAAACCAATCACTTTTCTGCTCTATAAAGATAACAAAGAAGAACAAATGAAGTTATCACATTAGCGTTAGGGCTTTTAACATAAGATAATTTCACATTATGTGCAATGTACCTAATCACAATTATCGGTTCTAAAATGATTTTGAGGGTGCAAAGTCAACTTGGCATCATCCCAATTTTACTTCTCTTGCCCCTGTCTTCTTCATTTTCTCTCTAGCGCTCCTTGATTTGCTCATTTTCTTTCCTCTCTTTTTCCTTTTTCCTTTTTCCTTTTTCCTTTTTATTTCTTTTTTAAAATTTCAAAAACGATTAGATCGAACCCTATGTAAGTTGCCTACGTATCATGTGGAGACATGAATCAGATCTCGCGTAGTTCGGAAAGATTGGGAATAAAGTGAATAAACTAAGTCTTTTTTGGATTTTGAATTTTTTTTCTTCTTTTTTTTTAAAAAAATTCGAAAGAAAGACTTATAAAGGAGAAAGAAAATATTTTTGGATTTTGATTTTTTATTTTATTTTGATTTTTTTTGGATTTTGAAAGAAAAACTTCTAAAGAAGAAAAAATATATATTTTTGGATTTTTGGACTTTTACTTTGAATTTACGAAAGAAATACTTTGGAAGAAAAGAGAAAATATTTTTTGAATCTTGAATTTTCTTTTGAATTTTAGAAAGAAGAATGAAAATATTTTTGGATTTTGAGAGATATTAAAAGAAATATTATTGTATTTTTAAAAAATTGGGGTCTAAAAGAAAGACTTTCTAAAGAAGGAAGTAAAGGAAAATATTTTTGATTTTTTTGAAAATGGTGGTCTCAAAGTAAGACTTTTCTAAGAGAAAGTAAAGGAAAATATTTTTGATTTTTTTAAAAAAAAAATTTGGGCCGGAACCGATTAGGTTTGCCTACGTATCTCACATCTGGTGAGAATCAGCCTCACATAGTTCGTCCACTTTTGACGGAACAAGGAAACATGACTTTTTGAAAACATTGGCTTATTTTCTTCTTCTTTTTTCAAATTTCGCAGAGTTTCTGATTTCAAATACTTACCTCTCACTCTTGTTTTTTTTTTTTAATTTTCTTTTTCCTTTTTTTTCCTTTCCCTATTCTAGAAGACATTCAACATGCAAGCCGAAACAAACATATGTGCAAGTAACACGTAAGATGCATCATGATGGTCTTTTTAATTTGGGTACACCTGTCTTAGACGGACCTAACCCCTATGTTGAGTCCCCAAAGTCAAATGCACGTGATGCAAATAAACGTTCCTACTAGGGATCCGACATGAGGCTATGTTATTCTAAGATTAAATCCTAGGGTATATTGTTCTAGACCTGGCTTACCCGAGCAGATAACTCGAGCCGGAAGGCAGCGTACCGGGAATACAGAAGCTTTGCCGGCTTGCAACTTATCTGAACCTCGTTCTAAAGTTAAGATATGACTCTAACAGAAAAGGAGCCACGTGAAGCGCACGCTCCCGGGAAGATTTAGAAGACTCAGAGAGAAAAATGGTTTTGTAATAGTTTTATATACAGTTCATTGAACGACCCGACCGGTCGTTTTGAGCTCTAGCGCGTCGTTCAGCAGTTTGGGGCCATGAGCAGCTTCACTTCAGGTGTTATGACTTGTACGCATGGTCAGAATTGAATTCCGGGGAATTCAGAGTTGATTTGGAAAGGGAATTCTCATTTCGAAAGCTTTAAGTTGAAAGAATTGACTAAGATTGGACTTCAGAGTAAACGACCTTGGATTCGGGATCTGATGGTTCCAGTAGGTTCGTATGATGATTTCGGACTTGGGTGTATGCCCGGATCGGGTTTTGGATGACCCGGGAGCATTTTGGCGCCTATTGTAGAAGTTAGCATTTTGGAAGAAATTTCATAAGTTTGGGTTGAATTGCATTTTAGGGTTATCAATGTCCGTTTGGGATTCCGAGTCTGGGAATACCTCGGTATGGTGATTCTGGAGTTGGGAGCGCGATCGGAAGTGAATTCGGAGGTCCGTAGTTCATTTTGAAGTCATTTGGTTAAAGATAGAAATTTGAAAGTTTTTGAGAAGTTTGACCGAGGGTTTGACTTTTTGATATCGGAGTCGGATTCCAATTCCGAAAGTTGGAGTAGGTCCGTGATATAAAATATGACTTGTGTGCAAAATTTGAGGTCAATCGGACGTGAATTGATAGGTTTTGACATCGAATGTAGAAGTTTGAAGTTCTAAAGTTCATTAAGCTTGAATTGGGGTGCGATTCATAAATTCGATGTTGTTTGATGTGATTTGAGGCTTTGAGCAGGTCCATGTTAAGTTATGGGACTGGTATGTGTGATTGGATGGGGTCCTGGGGGGCCCGGGTGAATTCCGGGTGGTTAACGGATTGAATTGGGGTTGGAAAGAATAGATGAAGCAGCTGATATCTGGTATAACCGCACCTGCGAAGATTTGCTCACATGTGCGGAGCCACAGAAGCAGCCAAAGGGACGTAGATGCGATGGTAAAGGGTGAAGGCTGGGACCGCAGATGCGATCAAGTCACCGCAGAAGCGGGGCCGCACCTGGGGAAGAATGAGCGCAGAAGCGAAAATGGGCTGGGAGCCCCGGATCGCAGAAGTGGCCATTGGTCCGCACTTGCGGGACCGCAGAAGCGGTCAAGAGACCGCAGGTGCGAAAGGATTGGAGGCAGTGAGCTCTCTTTAAAAATCGAGCTTTGGTTCATTTCCACCCATTTTCACTTCAGGTTGGACGATTTTGGAGCTTTCGGAAGAGAAATTTTCTTCATCTATATCAAGGTAAGTTGTTCCCACTCATTAGACGTTAAATACATGGTTTTGTTTCGGATTTGAGCATGAAAATTGGTGGAAACTTAGGGTTTGAGGGGAAACTTAGAAAATTCGTATTCTTGGAATTTGACCACGATTTTGGGTATGAAATAAGGAGAAAATCATATATTTGAGTTCATGAGTTCATGGGTAAACTTTATCTTCGAAAAATTTCGAAATCCGGGCACGTGGGCCCGAGGGAAATTTTGTCAACTTTTCAATCGGGGTTAAGAATTGTTATAAATTGGTTGTAGTGAGTAATTGAGCTTATGTTAATAGATTTGCATAATTATTGACTAGTTTTGGAGCATTATGCATCGATTTTTGTCTTCAGAAGGGTGTGGAATACCGGTTATGGATCTTTGGAGCGAGGTGAGTCTCCTTTCTAACCTTGTAAGAGGGAATTGTCCCCATAGGTGAGTTAATTGGTTATGTGCTCTTATTTGCGGGGACTACGTACGCACGAGGTGATAAGAGTCCATGCGTAGCTACTATTATGCTTAAGTCCGGGTAGTTTAGGGCCCAAAAGCATGCTTTCTTATAGTACTTGCAACCTTGTTGACAAATTTAAAATGCTTAAAACATATCGAACGTGTAAATGAATTTCTAAAAAGGGCTAGATATCATTTCTTGACTTTTAAAAGAGAAACTTGTTTTTTCTTGAATATTTGCTCCTTGATGAATTATTGATTTGATTGTTTGAATGTGTTTATCTATTGTAGAACGGGCTGAACGCCTCGGTAGATTAAATAGATGCATCTATCGTTCACGTCATTCGACCCTCTGGCAGTGCACAGTTTAAATATTGTTGGATCGGACCGTACATCCTCGGCATGATTTGTGTATGCTTGCATTACTTGCCTTGGGATTTATAGATGTTGATATTTGTTCTCCCTAACTTGAGAATAAATGTATAAAAGATGAAAAGGAATTTGGAAATTTCCTATAAAAGAAAGAATTGTTTACTTGCTTCATTCTATTGAATTACAATCCTGTTATAAAAATCTTCGATTTATTATATTATGGACGTATCATTATTGGACCACTAGTAAGTGTCGAAGTCGACCTCTCGTCTCTACTTTTTCGAGATTAGACAGGATACTTACTGAGTACACATTGTTTTTGTACTCATGTTACACTTGTTGTGCATTTTTGTTGCACAGGCACATGTATTCCTAGTGGCCTACTGGGCATAGCAGCATGGATGATACGGGGACTAGGTGAACTGCATTTCTCGACGACCCGCACCAGTATAGTCTCTTTCAGTGTATTGTATTTACTTTCTGTCCAATTTGTATTCCGGACAGTTATTGTACTTTATTCGATTCCTTAGTAATTTTGCATGCACTTGTGACACCGGATTCTGGGATGTCTATGGAAGTAGTCAGTATTTTGAAATTGTTAAATGTTTCATTATTTATTCAGTGGAATTTATTATATATTGTTTAAACGTATAGAAAAAGTGATTTCAGAAATATTTAAAACGAGAAGTTACTAGTTATTTGTTGTTGGCTTGCCTGACAATGGTGTCCGGCGCTATCACGACCCTTAGTGAATTTTAGGTTGTGACAGTTCAAACAATATCAAAACGATAAAAAGAAGTAATTACCACATTAGGCTCAAACACGTAAAAAATCAGATAATACACCAAAGTCAACTATAACAGTTATTCTAAGCTCAAATTCTGAACCCTGAACCAAAAGTTCTGGGTTCTCATCCCTAGCAGAGTCGCCAAAGCGGTCACACCTCCTTTTTTTCAAAGGAAGCGGGAGTTTTTCTAATTTAAGTGACATTAATTGAAATGAGATTATTTATTTATTTCAGAGTAGCCACTTGGGATAATTATAGTGTACCCAGTCACCGGTTTATTTTAAATCCCAAATCGAGGAAAATGACTTTATTTTTACGGTCCGCAAACACAAAAGACTGGGTAAGGAATTCTGTTAATCAGAAGAAGGTGTGAGACACTCCCGAGTTTCGTGGTTTTAGCACGATCGCTTAACTATTAATAATTAGCCTAATTATCTGATTTATTATATGTTATAAACTCTATTATGCATTTTACCTTTAAAACCGCTTTTAGTTATTTATGGAGTTTACTTGAACAAGTCGTGATATCGTGCACTCGTTTGTTTTGTACACATTGCGAATCGCATCACTATCTGCATGTTTAATTTTATTAATATTAGAAGTTATGGTCAGGTTACATGAAATGCATACCCGAATGGGATTTACGTATCGTGACAATGTCACGGGAACTGTACTCATGGCCACGATGATTTATTAATCATGCCTAAAGCAACTAACGTTTGTTCATAATTTGTTTAATTACTTCCTAACACTTGAGGTGATTTGCCACTTATTTATGCAAGGAGTCGATAAGACTAAATAATACGTAAACACACGCAGCTGCTTTTGAGCATTTTTGAGATATGTAAAAATTTAAATCCTTACTAAAATAGGATATTTATGTTAATTTAGCTTAAGATTTTTTTGTTCAACTTTGTTCAAAAATATTTTAAACCCACTGAAATATGTATAGTAAAAATATAAGCAATATTCAAAAGGTATCTTATACTCTTGTCTCCATTGACAGTGTTGATTTTTCAATATTTGAGGGAAATAAAGTTATATTATGCTTCACAAAACCTTATATAATCAAAATGCAGAAAAGCAAATATAAAGGGAAAAATGAGAAACCTGTACATTTTTACACTCTAACACAGAGACATAATATTAAAAATGAAAACAGAACACTAAAATTAGTACTAAAAAAAGAAGATCTAACTAGCAAATTCAAGCGTACTAACGTACATTTTTACACTCAAACACAGAGACATAATATTAAAAAAATATTAAAAATGAAAACAGAACACTAAAATTAGTACTAAAAAAAGAAGATCTAACTAGCAAATTCAAGCGTACTAACGTATCTGAAAACTTTCTTTCAATATGGATGGGATAAAACTCCAAATCAAAAATTCGAACAGAATGACTAACCGATAGATTAAAGCTTTAGAAATCGGCAACAAGATTTCACCAGAAAAAGGGACCACGACCTGAGCTCCGGCAACCTCAACTGAAGGGAGTTTCTCAACAACGAACTCTACGGCTATTTCGAGTTTTGGACGATTATTAACCCCTCAAATGACTTCCATTCCCACAGTAGGAGAAAATATTTCTATGGATGAAACGGAGTTTCATTTGCCGTCAAAAAACAGAGGTGGACGAAGTTGGTTTAACAGAGTTAGGTCAGTGATTTAGGAGCTAATTTTCACTGGTTTTGGTGGAGTTTAAAGGTTGCTTCAATGGCTAAAGTTTCAGCCCGTTTTCATGATTATTGAGTGATGAAGTAGGACATGAATCGTTGTATGCTTACATTGATTTCTTGACTAGTTTTTGCGATGAAGGAGCTGCTGCCTCTCTCGTGTAATGGATCTTGAAGGCTAGAATTTGCTGAATTCTAATGAAGAGAAAGGGTCTATTTTTGGGTGGTTGAAAGCTGTCTCTCGTTTTCCTTAAGCTGCTGCGCAACTTTTTCCCTTTTTTGCTTTAGGTTTTTTTTTCAACGAAGATATCTGTTAAGTAGGTGAAGAGAGGGATATGGGCCAGGTGGGTCAGCAGATGGGTGTGTTTTTGGGAATTAGGGCTGCCGATTTGGGCCTCTTTGAAAGATCCGGTTTTGGGCCTTCTTGGACCTCTTAAGTGAAAATAAGTCAAGAATCATTCTAAAATTCATTCTCTACTGATAAAATGTTAATCTATATTAAAAATAAAACTATTATTTTTTTTTGTATTATTATTATTAGTTTTTTTCAAAGGCTTAAAATAAACTTAGATAGGCTAAAGTTATAGTAAACTTAAAATACTATAAACATAAATACACTAATTGACCTTCAACTAAAGATAAAAAATATTTTTGTATTTTTAAATTGTAATTTGAAGTAAAAATTGATTAAAACTCCACAAAAATTAAAGTTACGTTAAATGAATGTTTTAAAAACTAAAAATAACCTAAAACGTGACGGGTCAAAAATTATGTGCTTACACCCATAAGCCCAAAATCACTCAACGAAGCTAACGGAATCGACAGAACTCTATTCCGGAGTCGTCTTCATATAGTTCCGACTAAGATGCAAATCCCAAGGCTTAAACCTCCATTTACGGACTAAGTGTCCCAAACATTTTCAAAAACCAAAATGAAACCTCCCGGCAAGCCACAATAGCAGAAATAGATACTGAGAAATTAGTTAATAAGGGATCGGGGCTCTAACTCTTACAACGACCAGTCGGGTCGTTACATCCTCCCCTTCTTAAAATAATCGTCCGTCCTCGAACGAGTATAGAGACATACCTGGAGTGGTAAAAAGATGAGGGTAACGACTGCGCATATCCTGCTCGGTCTTCCAAGTCACCTCCTCGACCGACTGACCCAGCCACTCAACCTTTACTGATGCAATGTTCTTTGACCTCAGCTTTCGAACCTGTCTGTCCAAAATAGCCACTTGCTCCTCAACATAGGATAGATCTTTGTCCAACTGGACTGAGCTGAAATCAACACATGAGATGGATCGTCGTGATACTTCCGGAGCATCGAAACATGAAATATCGGGTGAACTCCTGCTAGGCTGGGAGGTAAGGCAAGCTCATAAGCAACCTCCCTAACTCGCCGCAACACCTCAAAGGGACCAATAAACCTTGGGCTCAGCTTGCCCTTCTTTCCAAAGCTCATAATGCCTTTCATAGGCAAAACCCGGAGCAAGACCCGCTCTCCGACCATGAATGCCACATCGCGAACCTTCCGGTCCGCATAACTTTTATGTTTAGATTGGGTTGTTGATCGGGTCCAAGCCTGTACTACTATTGAGTAGCGAGGATAGTCGATGCAGTTTTACCCAACAAGGTCGGGATCGAATTCACAAGGAGTTAATTTATTTAGAGTTAGGTTTATATCTAAGTAGAGATGCGGGTTTTGCTCTTAGTTGCACTTCCACAAATGGTTGGTCTGTTTTCTACTTCTACTTCTATTCTATAGCATGCAGTATTTGAAACTAAGTACAATATTTTTGTTGGTTGTTTTCAACGATTTGAAGGGACTAGGGTAGTGACTTCCGCCTAGGTGGATATCTAACGGGTAGCTAGAATATAGGTAATCATGTAATTAATTGGGGTCGTAATATAGCTATCACACCCGGGTACTCACTCTATACCTCTCAGTAGTTTGAATGATTTTGCCCAATTTGGTTTTCTCAAGTCCAAATGGGTATTAATGCAATTCAAGTGATTTTAGCTCAAGTCCGGTATCACTATCTCTAGGTTTAACCCTTTAATTGGGGCTATCAATTTCTTGAGTTCACCCCAATTCCTTTTTAGCCTAGTTTTCCTAGACTTAGTCCCTCTTTCTCTGTATCGACCCAAACCGATAGGTCGCGACGGGAACCCGGTACCATAGTCAACCGAGTACCAACATAATATATCTTTTCATGTCATACTATCATAAATAACTGAGCTGGAAAGGCTGTAGGTAGAATACAACAGGTAATGTCAACTTATACATAAGACATATGGGCCTCTAAGACCAAAATAACTACTTGAACACTGAACATAGGCCGATAAGGCCATACAATCTTTTACGTATATGACATCTGTCTACAAGCCTCTAAGAATACATAATTTTCATAAAGTTCGGGACAGAGTCCTGCCATACCAAACAATACACATCTAACTTATACTAACCAAACAAGCAACTTCGAAGCAAATGGAGCGCACCAACATCTTCCGCTGAGCTGATAGCCTACTTGGAGAGCTCTCGACCTGTCTATCGGGATCTGCGGGCATAAAACACAACGTCCCCAGGCAAAAAGGGATGTCTGTACGAATAATGTACTGAGTATGTAAGGCACATAATAAGTACATAACAGACATGAAGGAAATATTGAGTAAATGACTCCACCTGTAAGTCTGAAAAGCTTTGTATATCATGAAATAATTATAGTATCATGCATATGTGTATCAATGTCATGTCGTGCATATGTATATATTTCATAAAATCATCAACCTCTGAGGGCATCCCATCATATCATCTTGGCCACTGTGGACAAAATTATCAGCGTATACCAGCTAATCAGGTAATGGTATGTATATAATGCCATAACCTTTCCCATATCCCATATACATATATATACATGCATATATATGCGTATATAATATCATCTGGTCATGGGTCAATGTACATGAATGCAATGCATGAAAAGTACGTTAATAAAATCTTTCGGAATGTCATAAGACCATTTTGCCTTTGAGTAATATCATAAAGTAAACTCTTTCAACTTTTGTATTTTTCTTAGACCCATGAACAGTTGATAGAATAATATGACACATGGGGAATTAAGAATATAGGCACCCCTAGTATTTTTAAGAATAGAGTCATTTATGAAAGTTGCGTATTTTGCTCGTTTCATTTGTATCGTATGGATCATGGCAAAAGAAAGAAGGGATAACCTTAACATACCTGGATCGATTTTGTTGATAATTCCTCTAACATACGTCTCTTGTGATAAAACACGTAATGACAGACCGAAGTAGGGGAAAAATCCGTATGATATTCTTGAGAAAGATTGTATCGGGCTTTCTTTGAATTAACATTTCACGTTTGGACATTGTAGTATTTAAGAGAATTTCACGTTTTGGATGTAAGGGAATTTCACGTTCTGAACTTTCACGTTCTGAGTAAAGAGGAAGCAACATGCTTGACTGCTAGTGTATTGGGAATGTTGAAGGTGACAAACTTGAAATGATAGGCTTGTTGGCTTTTCTTAGGGAAATGCCAACTAGAAATGTAAACTCTGAAAGTTGTAGGGCAGACGGTTTGGAGTAATTTTTCCCGTTTATTGGTCATCTCTTTTTAGAGGTATTGAATATATTAAAGTAAATATTGTGGCTTTTTGCCACCTAAGTATAAGACTAGTAAGAGTCATTCTCTTATTATTGTGGCGTTTTGCCACCTAATCATAAAACTAGTAAGAGTCGTTCTCTTACTATTGTGGCTTTTTGCCACATGTAATTTCTATCCACTTATTAGTTAACTGGATAATGTCATGTTATCCGGTAATTAATCAATTACCCGCATAATTTAAAAAATTATCTCAACTTAATTAAAATATTACTCTTTTGTAATATACCTTGTACACCTTACTAGCATGGTCATGTAGTACCTTGTATGACACTAGTCCATAAATACCGGATATTTTAGCTCGGGCCGTATTTTACCCCAAAATGCCAAACTTTAACGAAAATTTATTTTCTTTGACTTGCTTCCCCTTTCACCTTCAGGAATTTACTCATCACTTGTGAAATAGCATAATTCTTATGATCTCCAAATAATCTTTTACTTGGACTGATGTCAATTACCTTACGACAAATTCAACGTGCAATACTACAGGGTGCAACATCATCATAACTTAATGTTGCAAAGCGTAACATCACCGTAATGTAATACTGCAGGACGTAACATCATCATAATATTGCAGGGTGTAACATTCTCAAGCAGAGACTAAGTCGTAAAGGCATAAATTAGAATTTGCAACTACTAATTCAATAGTTCTAGCAAGAAGTAGGCTAAAAATCACTAACCCATACACATTCAAGCCCTAAAATTCAAGACCAATTAAATACCCACATTACGATTGGGTCACAACCCTAGCTATGGATTTAGCTACTCATGAAAATAACAGAAATCAAAGATAAAGAGAAGAGAAAATCCATAATACTAAATTAAAAGATGAAAATTTAATGTTATAAAGCAAATCTTGTACAAAATTGCCCAAATAGGAAAAACTAGTTGTCCCATGTGCTCAGCAAAACATAACATAATCTAAAAATGTGAAAACAACTATTCATACTAGGATAAATTTTTCACACAAAAATGCCCCTGTGGAGGTTTCGCGGCCGCATAATTCTGACAGTGGCCACACACTTACTTTTGCGGCCACGTAATATTGAGCGCGGTCCGCATTTCTTTACTTCTGAGACTGGGCTGGAACTTGTTTCGCGGACCTCGTATTTTTCATCGCGTCCGCATGGGCGATTTTTGCGGCCGCGTATTCTTGATGCGGACCGCTTTCTTCGTTTTTGCATAACTTGCAAAGTCTCTGATCCTTAGCACACAATGTCAGCAGAATTCCAAACGCGGTCGCGCCAGTAATTTAGCGGCCGCATCTTTCTGTCGTTGTCTACGCCCATGCTTGTTCTCAAAACCATTTCTCTAAATCTCTACTTCGTGGTCCACGAATTATGGCCGCCTCAGCGTTGATCCTTACGCGGCTGCACTTTTATGTCGCGGTCTGCGCTCTTATCCCAGTCTTGGATTTGTTCAAGTTTGACTCCTTTATGAGTTGATTATGGCTTCTTTGGCTCATTTCGAACAAACCCTGCAAGCAAGAACATTAAGTTAGTTTCGGGAATACCTTCACGCATTTTGACCCAAAACCTAAGTAAAAGATAGCAAATAATAGGCTAAAATCCTTACTTATCAACTCCCCCAAACTTAAGCTTTTGCTTGTCCTCAAGCAAATAAGGTAATTCCCACCTCCACAAGAATACGAAGGGAAAATTTCAGCTGTCCTAAGATGTCTTCATCAAGCATCAATTGGGACTAACAATTACCCTCAACACAAATGAATTATCAACAACACAAAACCTTTTGAGTACCATAGTTTTAATGCAACACTAAAGCATCAAGAGTTGACTGAATTCGCCAAGGAAGCTCGCTCTATTACGTAGGTCGTTGTGGAACCCAAACTCTTTCTCCTCTACTCTTCATAAGCAAATCTCACTTAAGAATTGTAGTACTCAAAACAAGGATTGTGAAGAAGTACACTCGTTTCTCACAAGGGGATGTCACAAGTCTGGCTCTAAGTACCATAAGCTTGCCCCTTATGTGAATCACCACTAATGTAAGCTCACTCAACTCGAAATTATATAGGGCTTTTGCGGGAATGTAATGAAGGCTTTTGGATCAAGGTAGGATTTATCGATCTATGAAGGTTTCATCTTTCCTTAAGCACTTCATTCTCTCGTTTCGACTCACACTTTCTTGACTCTTTGAGTCATTTTCTTTTTCCTTAGGGGCACTAGAGAGACACACTGTCACTTTTTCTTGTTCATGACGATGATTTTTCTCCTTTTCTAATCATTCCATGCTTTTCATCATTGCATTCATTGAATCACTTCACTTTTCTATCTTATTCACTTTCTTTTTGGCTTTCATTGGCTTTTTGGCTTTTCTTTCTTTTCTTTTGACTTCCCTTTTCTTTATTTTCTACCTTTTATCACTTTCACATTCCTCGTCTCTCCCCCAAATTTATGTTTTTGTTGGGTGCCAAGAGAGGGTCATTATAGAACGGATAAAGGCTTGTATCATGGTTATTAAAAGAAAAAGGGATTCGGCTCAACGGGGTTGACTAGGGGTATCATATTTGGTAGGCTATGGATGCTTTCAAGTTTCAAATTGGATCAAGCAGAGCCTATAATCATTTCTCAAGTCGAGCTACACTTAGAATTTTTCCTAGACAAACATTCAGGGCAAGTTCTAGACTTATTGTCACAGGACTTGGACTTACAATTTAATACCTCACCTCACAAGATGTTGGATTTCTAAAGAGAACAGAGTCGAGGGCCCACAACAACCCTAGCTAAGATTGAGCATCACAAATGGCTCCAAGAAGTCACTCGATGATTGTTTAGTTAACACAAGAGTCTAAAGGTCACAACTAGAACTATTCTTTGAAAGTTAACTTGTTTCTAACCATAAGGTCGAAGTTAAATGTGCTAGTCCCAAGTGAAGCTTGCCTGAGACACTTTTATTCACTACTACAACATATCAATGCAAAAAGAAAAACGGAGTAAGAAGGTTGTCACGCCATCCATCGTCAGGAAGAGCCACCCGATTCACACAACATACACCTTTGGAAAGAACCGTGGCATTAAGAAAACCAAAGGCTTATTGTTCACAAAAATATAAAAAAGAAGCTAACACCTTAAAAAGAAACTACTAAAGGAAATAAGAAGTTATGAAGTAAAATTACGAAAGAAGTTATGAAGTAAACTACTTAAATCAAATTGAATATATACAAAATTAAAGTAAAGCGAATATTTACATAAATGAAAATGAATATATACATCAAACGGTAAAATATATACATACCAAATGTGAAAGTAATAAATATATACATACCAAAAGTAAAATAACAAGAAGTAAAGATAAAAGAAAAAATAGTCTCATAGTTATTACATACAAATGTTATCCAATTATCACCAAATCAAAATAGACCCCCCTCCCCCCCCAAAAAAATAAAAGATAGTATTGTCCTCAATGCTAATATCAAAACAAAATCAGGGAAAGGGTTAGAGAGTAAAGAAAACTCCCTATGTGGTTTGCATCGGGTTCGGCAAATGAGTGGGGTCCGCGGACTGCATAGGATCAGCAGCTCCCTCCAGGTCCTCTAACTGGATCTCCAAATCTGACTAGGGGACCACGGGGTTGTAGAGTATCTGAATCATCTCTGCAGCAACATGTGTAGTGGCAGTTGGCACCTCAAATTGGCCAGTTGTTGGTGCCTCATGCGTTGCTACTTGTGTTGTTGGGACGTGCTCCTCCAGGAGCAAGTCTAGTGGGATGTCTCCAGCAGAAGTGAACCTCTCTACATCCTTCTTCAGCTGCTCCACCGACTCCTTTGAGGCCCGAGTCTTCTTCATCTTCTTGACTTGCTTGCCCAGATCCTTTATAGCCTTGCCATGATATATCTAAAGTGTTCATGATCTTTTTCTGGTTGTCCAGGAGCTTCTTCTTGTTGTCCAGGAGCTTCTTCTGGTTGTCCAGAAGCTCCTTCAACGACTCCTCTACTGATGAAGGTACCTGAGGCTGTGCTAGGGCTGACTGAACTGCTACTGTGCTGGATAAGACAGACAATTTGATGTAGTTGCCTGCATCCAGTTATTGATGCTGGATAAAGTCTGAGAAACCTACAGTGCAGTCTGAGGTTAAGTGGAAGAAGAGGGCACAGACAATGGCATGGTGATGGATAGCCTGGATGAAGGAGGAGGTATGGCAGCTGAAGATCCCCCTGCTGTGGAAGGCTCTGACCCGACAGCCACTACCCCTGGCTCTTCAGACTGGCCAGTGGAGATAACGGCTTTACCTTTTGCTTTAGGGTTGTCCGATCCTTTGGTGTTATACCAGGAGAAGGGCTTCTTTGGCTTTGTCTTAGGGTCATAGATCTTCTTCTCAACTCCTTGGTCCTCGAAATACATGGTGAGGAAGTTGGTGTAGGGGTAGGATCTTTCTTCCTTTCCAACTGCCTTTGTGATGTGATAGTACATGAGGTTCCCCACATTGATAGGATACCCCATCGTGATGGAGTCTATCAAGACATACCGTGTGAGTGGTAAGATATTGTCATGCTGACATGGATCCAGCCAGCTGCATACAAATGTGGACCACCCTTTGGCTTCAAAGCTGAGGGTGTTTCTAGCTATTGGGACTCCAACTGTGAGCCATGACGGTGTCATCCCTGGGGTTAATATCACTGCCAACCATGGATGAGTTACTTCACCAAGTTCCAGCTTCTCCAAGTATTCCACGGTTTCCACATCCTCGAAACCGACATATTCATTCAACGTGTGGCCATTAAACCGGATCTTCAAATTTCAGACTTTTGTCACAATGGTGCCCTTTTTTATGTAGGCAACATTTGCATAGAACTCTTTGACAAGGTATTCATTAGCATCCGGAACTTTGCTGGTGAACCATTTCCACCATATTCTCTCCTCAAACTGCCTCGTGACATTTGGATTGTGGGGAAGAAGGTCTCTCTCTATGAAGTGTCTCTCAAGGGTGAGTGACCTTTGGGGCCACCATTCTCGGAACTTCTGATAAGCTAATTCGCTCACAAATCTATGTTGCCACACCTCCGGTTTTCTTGACCTTTCCAAACCCCAACATTAGTATCACCCCCTCTCCCGTCATCCGGGACCTTGTCATCATCAACATCAATAGGGACCGCTGGTGAGTCGAAGTTGTAGCATGTGAGGAAGATGATGCCGAAGCCTCACTACTTTCCTCTGATCCATCAGACGACTCAGAAGAGGGTGTAGGTTCATCTCGTAACTGGAATTTCTCCTGGAATTGTGTGGGGACATGAGTTGGCCCAGAGTCTCCTTTCGAAGCTTCCCAGGAAGGGACATACTCACTAGTTCTGAATGGTCCACGGCTCTATCTGCAGCTTTGATTGCAACTCTCATCTTGCCAATTTACTTTTGTGCTGTTTGGGGTATTTTGGTCTTTCCTTTGCCCCTGCCTTGGGAAGGTTCTGCCCTTCTTTTAGATGTATCACCTCTACCTCTTGAGCGTACCATTGTCTGCAGCAAACAGGTAGTGAAAGATCATTAGAATTGGGCTTCAATTAATCCTTAAAGAAATGCAGATGAAATGAACACAGTGCTTCTCAGAACATGGCATCGTTGACCGCTAAAAAGTGAGTGCGGCCGTGGAAGGGCCATCGCGAACCGCGTAAAAATGGGTGCGGCCGTGAAGAGGTTGGGTTCAGAATACCAATTCTCTAATCATGGTTTTTTGTGGACTGCGAAATAATGGGCGTGGACGCAAAAGACGGAACGTGGTCCGCATAAAAGTGAAAGCGGCCGCGGAAGCAGTTATCAAACTCTCTGAAACTCAATAATGTGGACCGTGAAATTTAGGACGCGACCGCTTAAATTCAAATGCGGGCCGCGGAAAAGTCACCACGTCCGTGAACATGCATCCATTCTTAGTTCTCATAAATTAGGAAACGTGGACCGTGGAATGCGAAGTTCAAACAAATCGGGCCCTGATGAACATTTGAAACCTAGGGTTTTCACTAAGTGCAAAAATTAGTGTAATTAACATGCATAGTTAATAACTCTATCCCCCCATTAGGCATGTAAAAATTACCCACATGAATTTAAGTATCAATTTAAGATAGTATTCAAACCCTAACTAAAAAGAAAAAATTAAAACAAAAAGAAAAGAAGAGCAAAAGATAAAATGAATGCAAGGATTTGAGCAAACCAGTTGTGAAATTTAGTGGAAATTGGACTCTTGATTAGTGTGAAATGAGATTGAGAGCCAAATGAGATGAAGGTGAATAGTGCTATAGTGTGGGGAAAATTTGTGGTTCTAAAAGTGTAAAAGTGTTAAGGACCTTCTATTTATAACAAATAGATGGGGACCCACAGCCTTACCTGAGCGCGGTCCGCAAAATTCTACCGCGATTCGTGCTTTTTACCTTTATACAGAGCTGCTGCAAAAACCTGGACGCGATCTGCGAAAAAATGGACCCGGCCATGAAAGTCACTGCGGTCCGCCAAATTATGAACGCGGATGCAAACTCAACTTCAGAGAGCTGTTATTTTGATACGCATCCGCGAACAATAGGTGCCACTGCATATTGCTAATGCGGACCGCGAGATTTTTGGGAGCGGTCCGTGAAATTCCCCATACTTTGGCAAATTTTCCAGCTAAAGTCCTGCACTACACAAACAATTCCTACATAAACTTCACAACCAGTTAGTCCAAAACAAAGCCTAAACTAAGAAGAAAATCAAAAAGAAAAAAGAACACATGGGTTGCCTCCCAAGAAGCGCTTGATTTAATATCGCGGAACGACGCATGTTACCATCATTCACTTGAAATGGAGCAATGCCACATCGTGGCCATCATCAACTTTGCCAAGGTAGTGCTTCACTCGATGCCCATTGACTCTAAAGATCTCCCCATTCTTGTTTTTAAAATCTAGAGCACCAAAAGTAGTTACATGCACCACTTCAAAGGGACAACTCCATTTTGACTTTAGCTTTCTCGGAAACATACGTAATCGAGAGTTTAATATGAGAACAAGGTCGCCTTCTTTGAATTCTTTATTCCGGATATACTTATCATGTAGGTATTTCATCTTGACCTTATACAATGATGAACTGGAGTAAGCATGAAATCGGAACTCATCAAGTTCATTCAATTGCTCCACCCGAAGATTGGCAGCTACATCCCACTCTAGGTTCAACTTCTTCAACGCCCACATGGACTTATGCTCTAATTCTGCCGGGAGGTGAAATGCTTTATCAAATACCAACCGATACGGAGACATGCCAATTGGAGTCTTGTAAGCTGTTCTATAGGCCTATAAAGCATCATCAAGTTTCCATGACCAATCAGTCCGGTTTGCATTGATAGTCTTGGATAGAATACTCTTGATCTCCCTGTTGGAGACCTCAACTTGTCCACTTGCCTAAGGGTGATAGGGGGTTGATACTTTGTGAGTGACACCATACTTGGAGAGTAAAGTGTCAAAGGCTTTGTCGCAAAAATGAGAACCCCCATCACTAATGATGGCCCTTGGGGTGCCAAACCTTGTGAATATGTTTTTCTTCAGGAAGGCCATCACACTTTGTGCTTTATTGTTGGGTAAAGCCACAGCTTCACCCACTTGGAGATATAATCCATAGCAACAAGAATATAAGTGTTCTCACGTGAACTAACAAATGGATCCATAAAGTCGATAACCCGCACATAAAAAATGTCAATCTCAAGGATGGTAGTGAGAGGCATCTCATTCTTCTTGGAAATCCCACCAGCTCTTTGGCATTCATCACACTGCTTAACAAGTTCGTTAGCATCTTTGTACAAGGTAGGCTAATAGAATCCACAGATTAGGACCTTTGTAGCAGTTCTCGCCCCACTATGGTGACCACCATAAGGTGAGGAATGGCAAGCTTCAAGAATACCCAATTGTTCTTCTTCTGGGATACATCTTCGTATAACACCATCGGTGAAAATTTTAAAAGATAAGGCTCGTCCCAATAATAATCCAAGCAGTCCGATTTGAGCTTCCTTCTTTGGTTTGAAGAGAACTCATTCAGGACAATTTCGCTCACAAGATAGTTGGCCACATCGGCAAACCAAGGCGTCCTGGTCAAAGACATGGAAATGAGTTGTTCATCCAGAAATGAATCATTGATCGCAAGGCCATTATGGGGCCTCCCCTCCTCTTCTAAACGGGACAAGTGGTCCGCCACTTGATTCTCACTCCCTTTTCGGTCTATGATTTCAAGATCAAACTCTTGTAGAAGAAGTACCCATCTCATCAATCTAGCCTTTGAGTCCTTCTTACTCATCAAGTAACGAAGCACCACGTGATCGGTGTGAACAATCACTTTGGTACCCATGAGGTACGGGCGAAACTTTTCAATAGCAAAGATAATGGCTAAGAGTTCTTTCTCGGTCACCGTATAGTTGACTTGGGCATCATTCATGATCTTGCTAGCATAGTAGACCGAATGGAATATCTTGTTGATTCTTTGCCCCAACACCGCTCCTACCGCCACTCACTAGCATCACACATGAGCTCAAATGGTAAGCTCCAATTTGGTGCGGTAATGATGGGAGTGGTAGTCAACCTATACTTGAGTATCTCAAAAGCCTTCATGCAATCATCATTAAACACAAATTTGGCATCTTTTTCCAACAACTTGCACAAGGGGTTCACTACCTTTGTGAAATCCTTGATGAACCGACGGTAGAACCTGTATGCCCTAGAAAGCTCCTCACTCCTTTTACGGAAGTAGGAGGAAGAAGTTTTGATATCACTTCAATCTTTGGTTTATCCACCTCAATACCATTCTTGGAGATCTTATGGCTAAGGACAATGTCCTCCTCGGCCATAAAGTGACACTTCTCCCAATTAAGTACTAAGTTAGTCTCTTCACAATGTGCTAAAACTTTATCAAGATTGCCCAAGCACTCATCAAAAGAATCCCCCACAACAGAGAAATCATCCATGAAAACCTCGAGGAAGTCCTCCACCATATCCGTGAATATTGCCATCATACACCACTGAAAAGTATCTGGTGCATTACACAAGCCAAACGACATCCTTGAGAATGCAAATGTACCATACGGACAAGTGAAGGTGGTCTTCTCTTGGTCTTTAGGTGCAACAAAAATCTGGTTATACCCGGAATACCCATCCAAGAAGCAATAATAAGCACGTCCGCCTAACCTATCCATGCATACCCTCCAACCGCGACAGTTCTTGTAGGGATCAACTCATTGTTGTCATTTGTAATCACAGTCATGCCCCCTTCTTCGGGACACATTGTACCGGTGAAGTCCATGAACTATCAAAAATGGGGTATACCACCCCAGCATCCAACCACTTGATAACCTCTTTTTTGATAACCTCTTGCATGGCCTCATTCAACCTTCTTTGATGTTCCACGGAGGGTTTGGCATCTTCCTCCAATATGATTTTATGCATGCAAAAGGCGGGGCTTATACCCCGAATATCCGCCAATGTCCAACCTATTGCCTTCTTCCTCCTTTGGAGCACCGCAAAGGTGGTATCTACCTGCACGTTAGTTAAGCACAAGGAAAGAATAACAAGTAAAGTGGAACAAGGTCCTAAGAACTCATACCTGAGGTGTGACGGCAAAGGCTTCAACTCTAATGTGGGAGGCTCCTCGATTGAGGACTTTGTTGGTGGAGTCTTCCAGTTCTCAAGGTCCAAGGAAAGTTTCTGGGGATCATATGTATATGAACCCATTCCTTGTAAAGCTTTGACATATTTAGAAAATTGCATTTCAATATTCAACTAAGCCTTCATCCTCAATCACATCATGGGTCAACAACACAGCTTCCAAAGGGTCTTCCACATTAATCACAGTACTTGTGTCTTCAACAATCACCTCGGTCACAAGATCCACAAACGAACATACTTCGTTGCTATTGGGCTGCCTCATTGACTTGCAAACATGGAACACAACTTTTTCATCGCACACCCGGAAGGTGAGCACCCCTGCTTCCACATCAACTAAGGCCTTCCCTATAGCTAGGAAAAGTCTCTCCAATATGATCGACACCTCATAGTCAGCCTCACAGTCAAGTATCACAAAATCTGTGGGAAGTATGAATTTGTCGATCCGAACTAGCATATCATCAATGATCCCCAATAGCCTCTTCATTGTCCTGTCCACCATTTGTAACCTCATGGAGGTGGGCCTTGGCTGCCCAATCCCCAATTTGTTGAACACAGAATATGGCATCAAGTTAATGCTTGCCCCCAAGTCGCACAAAGCTTTGGCGATATTGGCACTACCAATAGTGCACGAGATTGTAAATGCGTCGGGGTCTTCCAGCATTGGAGCCATGGAATGTACAATGGCACTCACTTGATGCGTCATTTTAATCATTTCACAATTCATGGATCTCTTCTTTGTTACCATGTCTTTCATGAACTTGGCATCTCCCGGCATTTGTTCTAGAGCTTTAACCAAAGGCACAGTTATGGACAATTGTTTTGTCATATCAATGAATTTCTTGAACTGATTCTCATTTTTTTGCTTTGCGAGCCTTTGAGGATATGGTGGAGGAGGCCTTGGCAAGGGAGCCTTGGCTTGGGGCACTACCATTTCTGGTATGTCTATCACGTGTTTCATAGATGGGTTCACATCATTTTGTGTCTCCTCCACGTTGTCATCAATGTCTATCCTCACTTCATCATTCCCATTCTCATCATTCACATGCAAATCATTTCTCGATTCATCATCATCTTGCACCAACACATCATCACTCACAACCTTTCTTGGATTAGCGGTACTAGCAACTCCACCCCGACCACTTCTTGTAGTCACCGTCATCCCATGGCCCGTATTGTTCCCACCCTTCGAGTTTACTACCGTATCACTTGTTAGTGCCCCCTTAAGGCGAGTATTCAAAGCTTGAGAAGTTTGGCCAAGTTGGACTTCCAAGTTGCGGATGGAAGTGTTGTGGGAGGCCAATTGGGCATCGGAGTCGGCGTTTTTCTTCATCATTTACTTAAACATGGATTCAATCCGTCCTATCTCATGATTGGATGAGCTAGGACCTTGTTATGGATATGGAGGAGGGTTGTTTGGTTATTGATACATCGGAGGCCTTTGAAAGCCCGGCCCCCGATCCCCTTGATTATTGTTGTTCCAATCCCCTTGATTGTTATTACCTCCCCAATTACTATTCTTTTTGCCACCCCAATTGCCTTGGTTTCCTTGGTTCCCCTAATTTTGATTGTTATTGTACCCCCAATTGCTTTGATTGTTGTTTTTGCCACTATTCCAATTGCCTTATTGACCTTGATTTCCCTAATTTCCTTGTGATCTCCACTGTTGTTGATTCGGAGCATTGCCCCGTTAACCTTGATAATTGTTGACATATTGCACCTCCTCACTTTGATCATCATAGGAATCATCTTGATTGTACCCACTGCCACTTTGCTCAAATTGGTCCGGATTGTTTTGAACTTGTTGACCTCGTTGCCTTCTCTTGTTGATCATCATATTCACTCCTTCCATGGCATTCACTTGGTTTGGCCCTTGAACTTGTTGCAACTGCGCTTTGGCCAATTGGTTCATGGTAGTAATCAACTCAACTATAGCTTGGTCGTGGTCATGGAGCTCTTTGTGTAGGTAAATACCATTAGGGTCACCTTGTGGCACATTAACTCGACTTTGCCACGTCGAAGAGGTATCTTCCATCTCATTAAATATTTCACATGCTTCGGCATATGGCATGTCCATGAATTTCCCCCCAGCGAGTTGGTTAACCACACATTGGTTTGTTGTATTTATGCCACGATAGAATGTTTGTTGGATCATGACTTCGGTCATATCATTATTTAGACACTCTTTAACCATCGTCTGATAACTTTCCCAAATCTCATAAAACGGTTCATTTGGCTCTTGTTTAAAAGCAAGGATCTCATCTTTTAGCGTCGCCATATGTCCCCGAGAAAAGAACTTTGCGATGAACTTCTAGGCTAACTCATCCCAAGTGGTGATAGAATGGTTGGGAAACCTTTCTAGACAATCCAAATCCTTTCCACTTAGAGAGAATGGGAATGTCCTTAACCTCAGTGCGTCCTAAAAAACGTCGGTTTGCTTGCTCCCCCAACACGTGTCAAAAAACCCTTGAGATGCTTGTAGGCATTTTGGTGTGGAGCTCCGGTGAAGAAGCCCCTCTATTCCAAGAGTGTAAGCATAACATTGGTTATTTGGAAGTTGCCTATCCTAATTCGGGGCGGGACTATTACACTTGCATATCCTTTGTTGGGCAACACCCGGTGTGCTGCCCTTGCTAGAGGTGGGGGAGGGCTTGGAATATTATCATGAGGTGGTCGGCCTCTCCTTTGTGCTTGAGGTTCGGGTTGAATCTCGTCTACGTTATCATCATCTACCTCCTCCTCCAATGGAAAATTTCCGAGGGCATCACTGTTAAGAGACATTTGGTATCTAAAAGCAATTTACACACAAATTAGAAAAACGGAAGGAAAGGAAAACAAAACACACAAATACTCAGATATATAGTTAAAATTGTCTAACTCCCCAGCAATGCGCCAAAAATTGATTGGGTCCAAGCCTGCACTACTATTGAGTAGCGAGGATGGTCGATGTAGTTTTACCCAACAAGGTCGGGATCGAATCCACAGGGAGTTAACTTGTTTGGAGTTAGGTTTATATCCAAGTAGGGATGCGGGTTTTGCTATTAATTGCGCTTCTAAAAATGGTTGGTTTGTTTTCTACTTCTACTTCTATTCTATGACATGCAGTATTTGAAACTAAGTACAATATTTTTGTTGTTTGTTTTCAATGATTTGAAGGGACTAGGGTAGTGACTTCTACCTAGGTGGATATCTAACGGGTAGCAAGAATGTAGGGCAATCATGTGATTAATTGGGGCCGTAATATATCTATCATACCCGGGTACTCACTCTATACCTCTCGGTAGTTTGAATGATTTTGCCCAATTTGGCTTTCTCAAGTCCAAATGGGTATTCATGCAATTCAAGTGATTTTATCTCAAGTCGGGTATTACTATATCTAGGTTTAACCCTTTAATTGGGGCTATCAATTTCTTGAGTTCACCCCAATTTCTTGTTAGCCTAATTTTCCTAGACTTAATCCCTCTTTCTTAAGTAGAGACTAAGTCATAAAGGCATAAATTAGTATTTGCAATTACAAATTCAATAGTTCTAGCAAGAACTAGGCTAAAAATTACTAACTCATACACATTCAAGCCCTAAAATTCAAGACCCATTAATTACCCACACTAGAGTTGGGTCACAACCTTAGCTATGGGTTTAGCTACTCATGAAAATAGTAGAAATCAAAGATAAAGAGAAGAGAAAATCCATAATACTAAATTAAAAGATGAAAATCTAATGTTATAAGGTAAATCTTGTAAAAAATTGCCCAAATACGAAAAACTAGCCGTCTCACATGCTCAACCAAACATAACATAACCTAAAAATGTGAAAAAGATCTATTTATACTAGGCTGAAATTTTCAGATTAAAATGCCCCTGCAGAGGTTTCGCAGCTGCATAATTCTAACCACGGTCCCCACTTGCTTTCGCAGCCGCATAATATTGAGCGCGATCCGCGTTTCTTTACATCTGAGACTGGGCTGGAACTTCTTTCGTGGACCACGTATTTTTCATCGCGTCCGCGTGGGCGATTTTCGCGGCCGCGTATTCTTGATGCGGACCGCTTTCTTCGTTTTTGCATAACTTGCAAAGTCTCTGATCCTTAGCACACGTTGTCAGCGGAATTCAAAATGCGACCACTCCAGTAATTTAGCGCCCGCATCTTTCTGTCGTTGTCTGTGCCCATGCCTATGCCCAAAACCACTTCTCTGAATCTCCATTTCGCGGTCCGTGAATTATGTCCGCCTCAACGTTGATCTTTACGTGGCCACACTTTTATCGCGGTCCGCGCTATTATACCAGTCTTGGATTTGTTCAAGTTTGACTCTTTTATGAATTGATTATGGATTCTTTGGCTCATTTCGAACAAACCCTGCAAGCAAGCACATTAAGTTAGTTTCGGGAATACCTTCACGTATTTTGACCCAAAACCTAAGTAAAAGAGTGCAAATAATAGGCTAAAATCCCTACTTATCAGTTGTGCGAAGTCTATCCTAAATCACCTTAACCTTCTCCAAGGCATCCTGAACTAAGTCCGTACCCAATAACCTGGCCTCGCCCGGCTCGAACCAACCCACTGGGGACCAACACTGCCTACCATATAGAGCCTTATACGGTGCCATCTGAATGCTGGACTGATAACTGTTGTTGTAGGCAAACTCCGCAATTGGCAAGAATTGATCCCAAAAACCTCCAAACTCCATCACACATGCACGGAGCATATCCTCAAGAATCTGAATAGTGCGTTCGGACTGTCCGTCCGTCTGAGGGTGAAATGTTGTGCTCAACTCCACCCGAGTACCCAACTCATTCTGTACCGCACTCCAGAATCGTGATGTAAACTGCGTGCCCTGGTCAGAGATGATAAATACCGGCACGCCATAAAGTTTGACAATATCACGGATATAAACTCGAGCTAGCTGCTCGAAAGAATAGGTAGTCATCACAAGAAGGAAATGAGTTGACTTGGTCAGCCTATCTACAATCACCCAAACTACATCAAACTTCCGCTGAGTCTGTGGGAGTCCAACAATGAAATTCATAGTGATCCGCTCCCATTTCTACTCCGGAATCTCTAACTTTTGAAGCAATCCACCTGGTCGTTGATGCTCATACTTCACCTACTGGCAATTTAGACACCGAGCAACATACTCCACTATGTCCTTCTTCATCCTCTCCACCAGTAATGCTGCCTCAAGTCCTGGTACATCTTCGCGGCACCCGGATGAATAGAGTATCGCGAGCTATGAGCCTCCTAAAGAATCAACTCACGCAAACCATCTACATTAGGCACACATAGCCTACCCCGCATCCTCAATGTACCATCATCCCCAATAGTGACCTCCTTAGCATCACCGTGCTGGACTGTGTCCCTAAGGACAAGTAGATGGGGGTCATCATACTGACACTCCCTCATACGATCATAAAGAGAAGACTGAGTGACCACACAAGCCAATACTCGACTAGACTTAAAAATATCCAATATCACAAACTGGTTGGCTAAGGCCTGAACATCCAACGCCATAGGCCTCTCTGCTGCTGGTCGATATGCTAACTACCCAAACTCTCTAACCGACGACTCAAAGCATAGGCCACCACATTGACCTTCCCAGGGTGGTACAAAATGGTGATATCATAATCCTTAAGCAGCTCTAACCACCTACTATAATGCAAATTAAGATCCTTCTTATTAGAACAGATACTGCAAACTCCGATGATCAATGTAGATCTCACAAGGGACACTGTACAAATAGTGCCTCCAAATCTTTAAGGCATGAAAAATAGCAGCTAACTCAAGGTCGTGGACAAGATAGTTCTTTTCATGCACCTTCAGTTATCTGGACGTGTAGGCAATCACCCTGCGGTCCTGCATCAACACCGCGCCGAGGCCAACTCGCTACGCATCACAATAAACTGTATAAGACCCCGAACCTGAAGGCAATACCAATATTAGGGCTATAGTCAAAGCTGTCTTGAGCTTCTGAAAGCTCTATTCACACTCCTCTATCCATCTAAATGGAGCACCTTTCTGGGTTAGCCTGGTCATATGTGCTACAATAGACGAGAACCCCTCAACAAATCGACGGTAATATCCCGCCAAACCAAGAAAACTCCGGATCTCTGTAGCTGAGGACGGTCTGGGCCAACTCTGCACCTCTTCCACTTTCTTCGGATCTACCTTGATCCCTTCACTCAACACCACGTGACCCAAAAAGGCCACAGAGTCCAACCAGAACTCACATTTTGAGAACATTGCATATAACTTCTTCTCTCTCAAGGTCTGAAGCACAGTCCTCAGGTGCTGCTCATGATCTTCCCGACTCCGGGAGTACACCAGAATGTCATCAATAAAGACAATGAAGAACGAGTCAAGATAAGGCCGAAATACACTGTGCATCAATGCATAAATGTTGTTGGGGCGTTGGTTAGCCTAAATGACATGACAAGGAACTCGTAATGACCATACCAACTCCTGAAAGCAGTCTTCGGGATATCTGGCTCGCGAATCTTCAACTGATGATAACCAGAACGCAAGTCAATTTTGGTAAATAATCTGGCACCCTGTAACTGATCAAATAAGTCATCAATACGAGGAAAATGATACCGGTTCTTCACTGTGACTTTGTTAAACTAGCGATAATCAATGCACATATGCATAAAACCATCATTTTTCGTCACAAACAAGACAGGAGCACCCAAAGGTGACACACTAGGCCGAATGAAACCCTTTTGAAGCAATTTATGTAACTATTCCTTTAATTCCTTCAACTCAAGAGGGGCCACACGATAAGGAGAGATAAAGATGGGCTGAGTGCCCAGCAACAAATCAATGCCAAAATCAATATCTCTGTCAGGCGGCATGTCCGAAAGATCAGCTGGAAACATATCAGGGAAATCCCTCACTACTGGGACTGAATCAACTATAGGGGTATCAATACTAACATCTCTCACATAGACTAGATACGTGTCACACCCCTTCTCAACCATTCGTTGAGCTTTAAGAAATGAAATAACTCTGCTGGGAGTGTAATCTAAGGTACCCCTGCACTCTAATCACAGTAAACCTGGCATAGCCAGCGTCACGGTCTTGGCGTGACAATCAAAAATAGCATAATGGGATGAAAACCAGTCCATGCCCAAGATAACATCAAAATCTACCATGCTGAGCAATAATAAACCGGCTCTGGTCTCAAAACCACTAAGAGTAATCAAACATGACCGATACACACGGTCCACAACAAGAGAATCTCCCATGGGAGTAGACACATAAATAGGGGAACTCAAGGAATCTCGAGATATGCCCAAATGCGGGGCAAAATAAGATGACACATAAGAATAAGTGGAGCCTAGATTGAATAGAGCTGATGCATCTCTATGACAGACCGGAACAATTCCTATAATGACAGAATCGGAAGAATTGGTCTTTGTATGAGCAGGAAGGGCATAGTATCTAGTATGGACTCCCCTTCTAGGGTGACCTCTACCTCCCTAACCTCCACCTTTGGTTGGCTGAGTAGGTAGGGTGGTAGCTGGCACTGTAATCATAGCCTAAGGACCTGGTGGAGCACGCTGTGGCTGAGAAGTCTATGGAGGTGCACCCCTTTTAAGTCTGGGGCAATCCCTCACCATATGACGAGTGTCGCCACACTCAAAACAAGCTCTGGGAGGATGTGGCGGCTGTGGCTGGATCGGTCCAGGTCTGCTAGATGGACCGCTGAAATCACCCCGTGCAGGAGGCGTACTAGATACTGACGGTACATAATAAGGCTCATGAGGTCTAGGAAGAGCTGGAATACCACTGGCGGCTGGAAGAGCTAAATGAACGGGGCAACTCACATAGCCCCTGCCATGACGAACTGCAACTGGGACACGGGCACCAGAATAAAGGCCAGACTCTTGAGACCTCTTGGCCTCTCTCTCCTCCCTATCCCGAGCAAGCATGCCCTCCACTCTCCTAGCAATACTCACCATCTGCTAATATAAGATATCCATCTCCAACTCCCGAGCCATGCTAGTCCTGATACTAGGAATTAGTCCCTCAATAAACCAATGGACCCTCTCTCGAACTGTAAACCAAGGCCGGTGCATGTCTAGCCAAGTCACTGAAACGGACTACATACTCTAAAATAGTCATAGTACCCTGGCGTAACTGCTCAAACTCCGCACTCCATGTGTCCCTGAGGCTGTGAGGGACATACTCTCTCAAAAACATGTCCGAGAATTGTGTCCATATAAGGGAAGTTGTCTCAGCCGGACTATCCAACTCATAAGCATGCCACCATTGATAGGTCGCTCCTCGAAGCCGAAAAGCAGTGAAAGAAACTCCACTCGACTCTGCTATGCCCATAGTGCATAGGATATAGTGGCACTCCTCCAGAAATCCCTGAGCATCACTTAATGCTAGACCACTGAATGTAGGAGGGTTGTACTTCTTGTACCTCTCGAGCCTATGCTGCTCCTCCTCTGAGACTGCTTCCCTACCCTCGGGCTGAGCTGGGGCTACATGAGATATCGGTATGATATCGAGAATCTTATCAACCTAAACCCGCTGCTCGGGGATGTGGGCAGCAGGATTCTGTGCTCCTCCCCCGGCCTGAGATGAGGCTAGAGCAAGGGGAATCAACCCTGCATGAGCTAGAGTGTTGTACATGCTCATGAACTGTGCAAGGGTCTCTTGAAGAGCTGGAGTAGTAGTAGTAGGCATCTCAGGTGCCTGTGCTCCGGCTGGAACTACTGGTGGCTCCTCGGTAGCAGCTCGCTCGGGTGCTCTGGCTGCATCACGTAGACATCCTCGGCCTCTACCCCAGCCCCGGCCTCGAGCGGCTCTAGTAGGGGGCGCAGGTGCCTGGTCATCAGAGCCAGCACATCCTTTCGGAGGGAGGAATAGTTTACTAAATATGTCTGAGTCATTTCCATCATCCTCTTCCCTAGCAAAAAATGAATATGTCTCCTACTCTATATAAAACCTTGTCCAAAAAATATGATTACCTCTATGAAGTAGATATCCTGCCCGATGAACAAAAAGTATCCTCCACTGAACTACCTCTCATAAACCCCTAATCAACTTTCCCTTCTAGATACAAGATACTTGGAGTACCAACATGCAAATTTGGGTACTACAGAAGTTACACTGAATGCTAGGACTGTCTTCATAACTATCTTTCCAAATTTCAACATGTTCCTTTATGATCCATACTTAACCGAAGCACTAAAAATTCAAGTCCAAATCCAAGGAGCCCCTTAAGCCAAAGATTCCATCCAAGCCACTCTTCATCACCAAATGGCGTGGCGAGTCCAAAATCTTGCCATGGATCTTTGCCTTCCCGGAGGAGAAAATACTTTACTCTTAAATATTAATGCTACCAAAGGAAACACCATGTGCACCCAAATACCCAGATAAATTTCCAGAGATGAACTTGTCAAAATTCTTCTTGATTCCTACATCACAAATTATGAAAAGTTAAGAGAAACGGAAGAATCTCTGCAATCCGGTGAACCAACTTTTACCAAAAGAAATGACAAAACCGTCTGCATAAGCTTTGACCATTCCCATCTCAAAAAACCCAATAAAACCATCTTTTCTTGCCAAATGATTCAACCCAATGATACAATAGATACATACCTTGAACCTGATGGAGAGTTCTTTTGGACTATATAAAGCATTATGGGAGAACATGATTGGTGTCAAAATTTTGACAGAGAAGGAAAAAGGGCTTGGTGGTTCAAATGCCCATTTACGGGACACTGCCCTTGGGATCTTGATTGCGACTGCCAAGACTGTTTGGAAGATCCAATTGGAAAATATGATGAACACCACCAGCGTCATTGGGAAAGGTTCGGCCTCAACAAAACTAAACCAAAATCCAAGAATAAGTGGAAGACCACTGAAAAATAATTTCGAGCCAAATATGAAAATAAATATCCTTCAATTGGCTCATTAAGCCGTCTAGGTAAATATGAATTTCTTGTCAGTTACAAACCCCAGGAATGGCCAAAAAATTCACTCCAAGCTGGGAGGATAGCAAAACCACACCCAAACCCAAATCAACATCAGCTCATACCCCAGAATCCAAAAAGTCACCTGAACCTAAAACTTCACCAACTCAAAAAACCAAAAATCCCACACAATCACAGATATTCATGCTAAGTCCTTCAAGCTCCAGTCATACCCTAGATTTTCCTTCACTCCAACCTTTTGAAAAGGAGGGTATAAGCCATGCTCCAAAAATTCCCAAGAAAAATATAGTGCTACCTACTGGAGAAAAACCCCCAACAAGTGACATCGAAGCAACAATGAACTATCAATCAGAAAACTCCATCCACCAAAACAAGGTATTGAACAACATTGGCAAGACCATAAAGAACGTGACCCATACACAAAACAAAATGATGAGCGAAGTGGAAAAATTGAGAAAAAGATGAAGCAAACATTGTCTCACCATGCCGGACTAATCAAAGCCTTGGAATTGAGGTTGGCAAATTCACAATACGAGATTTGTCCTCCAGGAATTTCACTTTTCCAATTTTTCCAACAACAACAAAAAGAGACTATTTCCATTAGAGAACAAATTCAACTTTTGAGAAATGACCACTTTGAGCCACAAAAGACCCCAGTTTTCCCCTCAAAACCTACCTTCTTCCCTATGTCTCCACAAGCATATTCCCCACATAAATTAAACAACACCTTTTCTACTTTTCCATTTACCTCACAAAATCCAATCACTTTCACCCAACCCTTAAAAGAAGAACATGATTTTGATATTGCTAAAATGGTTTGCGAAAGGAAGGACGCTCTTGCGGCGCAAAAACAAACAAAGAAAAGGCGAGACCAAGGAGAAATTTCAAAAGGATCGAACCCCAAAAATCTAATGATTTCTGACCAGAAGGCTCCAGACCTCTATGTCTCCCAGCCAAGATACATATCAGAAGAAGATACTCCATGGTCGGAATCTCTGAATTCATCAAACAATGAAACAATGGAAGATAGCTCTCAATCAAGCAATGAATCCACAACAAACTCTTCCGAAGATGACAATCCCCCAATATTTGTAAATCAGCCAAGAAACCCAGAAGTATCTGAAGTAGATGAGGAACAAAAAGGCATGACAGATGAACCAATCCTAGAAAGAAGATATGAGCCCATGGCGTCAAAACCAGTTGGAACTGGCTTCCACACTTTCACCTTAGATGATGTCAAGATTTCAATATGGCCTCAAAGGATCCAAGACTTCTATACTTGGATGGTGTCCAAAAATTTGGTGGAACGAGAAAAGTATATCATCCTGTCAGAACTCACTTCACGATTCTCAGGAATTCTCAGAGATTGGTAGAACTCACTTGGAATTCAAAACAAAAATACTTTTCTTACTTCCCAAGATTTTTCCTTCAACATCAGAATCCTACATGAAGTTTTCTGTGGAGAAACTGGCCAAAGACAAGAGAAAATGTAAAGAAAACTCTTCGAGATGAGGTGTGTATCATTCGACAGAAATGACATTGACAGGCATTTTCAAAAAATGGCGAAGATATACTTCGAGATTGGTGGAGACATCAATCTAAAGCAAGCATTTGTCTCTTCCCTTCCAAAGTTGTTGGTAAGCCGAACCATGACCATCATTGAAGAAAAGTTTCAGTCTGTAACAATCCCTCAAATTGGTTATATCAGGCAAGCTATTTTCGTCGCATTAGATGACATTTGTACAAAGTGCTCTGCCCTAAAACAAATTATCCAACACAATCCAGCACTTGACAAAGCATGCCGCAAATCTGACCTAATCACTGGGTCAAGATGTTCCTGCCACACTTCTAGGCGACGGAGAGAATTTAGGAGGTTCAAATGGCTAAGAATTCCAGATGGGAAATCAAGGTTCAAGAGACGCATAAAATATTTCAGATGTAGAAGGCCAGGAAATTTTCACAAGAAAACAGATGTTTTATTTGCCACAAATTGGACATTTTGCTAAGAACTGTCCCAATCGAGAAGATCTATCAAACTCCTTGAAGAGATTGAAGATTACACCGGCATACATCTCGGAAAAGAGGAGGACCTTGAATCTATATTCTCTGTGGATGATGAACCTAATGAAGAAACATTATTCTCTCTTGATGTCTATAAAGATCAAGACAATGATCACTACCAAATTTTAGAACCAGTGATCAAAGCCCGAGAGGAGATCAACGCTCTCGTAGTCGTTCCTCAAGTAGAAATCAAGGTCTATTTATCCAAATGGGATAAACCAACTCGAGTTATTGCTTTAATCGACACCGGAGCTGCTTCCTCACTCATAAATCCTGCTATTCTCCCTGAAGATCAATGGGTGCCGCACTTTAAAGATTTTAACACTGCATCAAATGGAATCCTGACTACCACCGTCATCACAAAGCATCCAATTATAATTGAGTTCTTTCCAGGATTGAAGTGCAGAACCAAGCTAATAGGGTCTGATGTACCAGGAAAAGATCTTATTGTTGGATTCGACATTTACAGACAACTTAGGGGTCAACTCCAGATCAAGGCTAACGGGATAGCTTTTAAAAAGCAGTTCAAACTTTATTCTGAGATTCCAAGGCTATTCCAAATCACCAATGACGAACAAATCAAAGAGATTGAGCAAAATATCATTAAACATTCATGTGCTGAATCCCACAAGGATTTCATGAAGAAAGGGAAAAGCCCGTTATGGAAAAACCAAGAGTTTTTTAATCAAGCTCCCTTTCAAGAAAATTGAAAACATCAATCCGACAAAGGCCAGTCATTCAGGCATGAATCCAGATCATCTTCAGCTTGCAAAGGAACAATGCGAAGAACTTTTGGAATTTGATCTGATAGAGCCGTCGGATTCACAAGGGGCATGCGAAGCATTTTATGGCAACAAAAGAGCTAAGCAGACAAGAGGAAAACTCAAGTTAGTTATTAATTACCAACCACTTAACTATTTCCTCCAAGATGATAAATTCTCCATCCCAAATAAACTCACTCTTTTCTTCCACTTAGCCAAGGCCAAATATTTTTCCAAGTTTGATTTAAAATCTGGATTTTGGCAATTAGGAATCCACCCTGAAGAACGACCCAAAATGGGATTTTGTATCCCCGATCATCACTTCCAATGGAAAGTCATGCCCTTTGGGTTGAAAACTGCACCCTCCTTGTTCCAAAAAGCCATGATAAAAATCTTCCAACCCATCCTCCATACCTCCTTAGTTTACATTGATGAAATCTTGTTATTTAGTGATATATTGGAAGAACATGTCAATTTACTTCGTCAATTTGAGGCATTGGTAATACAGTACGGGATCATGCTTTCAGCAAAAAAGATGGTTCTTGCTCAAAAGGAGATCGATTTTCTCGGAATGCATTTTGTCCAAGGTGAATACAGTCCAGGACCATATATATGTCAGGAATTACTCAAATTTTTGGATACCAACCTCACAACAAAGCAGATCCAACAGTTCTTGAGTGTAATAAATTATGTAAGAGATTTCATCCCAAATATCTCTACATACATTTCACCGCTCATAGAAATGCTCAAGAAAAATGCTCCATCATGAGGAGAGAAACAGGATGAAGCAGTCAGAAAAATAAAGGAGATATCTAAAAATGTCAAGTCCTTCTACATCCCTTCAGATGGAAAGAAGATATTGCAAACTGATGCCAACAATGAATATTGGAGTGCTATTCTATTTGAAGAAAAAGATGGCCAGAGGAAAATATGCAGATACGCCAGTGGAAAGTTCAAAGATGCCAAGCAACATTATCACTCCACTTTCAAGGAAATTCTTGCAGTAAAGAATGGAATCAAGAAATTCAATTTCTTCCTTATTCATAAAGAATTTCTAATAGAGATGGATATGAAGGCCTTCCCAAAGATGATCCAGATAAATGCAAAAATTATTCCCAATCCTCAGCTTCTCAGATGGGCTCAATGGTTCTCTCCATACAAATTTCAAGTCAAGCACCTGAAAGGAAAGGATAATATTCTCGCAGATTTTCTGTCTCGACCGGAAGAATTCTCAAAAAGATTTTCCCCAGCAAAACTGAAGTCAAAGCAAAAGCTAATTAGCCACATCTTCATGCTTTCAAATATACCAGGAACAAGTTCATTAAAGCCAACAGATCATCCACCGAAGTTGTTCAACCTCATGGATCCCTTTGATTCGTCAATTATTATGAAAAGAAGAACTTATTATGAGTTACAAGTTTTCCGGCAATATGGAGGATCCATTCTCAAGCCATATGGGGTCAATCCAGAATATCCGTTCTGCCATATATTCATAGCTCAAGCCAAGGATTTTTCACAAGAACTATTATGGTTTTTCTGGTACCTATGTCATCAGTATCATATTTTCATGGAATTCAAATGCAACGTCTTCAAAGATTTTGATAACATTGCACCAGCCCTTAAAGTATTTTTTCTATGGTTAAAACCTATAAGATATTTGATAGAATATTTCAACGATTCCTACAAAGCAAAGGTATTCATGTTCCACAAGCCAGTGAAGATTATTAATGGAAAAGTCCAGGCGCAAGCAGAGACATCATTCTAGTGGAAATTTCCCGTGTCCATTTTATCAATGGAGGAAGAATATAGCGAGGCACAAAGAATCCTTTTCCAGCAAAATAGGTGCATCCCGAGAGAAATATGGCCAAAAGATTGGGCAAGCTGGAATTATACCAACACTCATCCTCACTGGAAAAGAGTCTGGGACAGCAAAAGAGTATCAAACCCCATACGAAGTCATCCGAGAAAAAATCACTCACGACATTTCCAGATTAAAGTTGCGGATTACATCTCTCAATCCAAAGGAGAAAGAACACAGCAGAGAAGGACAGTCAAGTTCCAGGCATTACTACACAAGGTCTTTGAAAAGATGCCTATAAGACAACCCTAGAATCAATGAAGGATAATTATCTAAATCCCTAGTAATCCCACCATAATCCTACATTATCCACCAAAAAACCCTTCAAAATCATCTACCCATGCCAAGACAAATTTCCACATCTTTCCATACTATCCGGGCCCCACTTCCACTTGTTTTCACATGCTTTCACAAGCTTCGCCACATGCAACACCCTACTTTCACATGTAGTCACATGCTTCCTCATACTTTCACATACTACACCATGTATATTTCGCCCTTTCACATGTTTTCAGGAGCTTTTTAGTTGTTTTGCCTAAAGTCCTTCACATGCCAAGAAGGACCCACATGTAGATAAGTTTGCCATGTAAGATAGGTTTATTTTATCATGTAAGTTTATCTTGTAATAACCTCCTAGACCTATATAAAGGAGGCCTTGTAGTAGTTGGAAGATCATCTTGTAACCTTTGTAAATCTTTTGTGATATATTACATATGAGTGCTTTCTAAATTTCCCTCTTGTTCTTTCTTTCGAATGGATGGAAAGGCCGGTTCATGTATGAAAATAGAGTAAGAATACTCTTTGAAAGCTAGCTTATTGTAGTATGAAATTTTTCTGAGTTATAAACAGCTAACGTTGGTTATAGTACAAAAGTTTTCTGAGTTGTGTAGCTTGGCAAACCGTCCCTTATGGATTGTTGAAGCCAGCCCCTTTGTCGGAAAACTTTTGCGACTATAAACAAATTAACTGTTTGTGTAGCTTGGCAAGTCGTCCCTTATGAGTTTTTGAAGTCAGCCCCTTTGTAGAGAAACTTTCGTATCTATAATTTAGTTTGCTTTCTTGGAGTCTCTTACTTTGTTCTTTATACTGTGCTCGTGTCCTCGCCATTTGTGAGAGAATAGAAGACAGAAGTTTAGAATTTCGAAGTCAATAATCTCGCATGACAAGTAATCAATTGAAGTGAAATTTTCCTAACAGTTCCATAGCCTCCCGAAGATAAGTATAGACGTCTCCGTACCGATCCGCGAGACTCTAATAAACCGGCTTGTGACTCATGACTCCTATGAATCTAGAGCTCTACCAACTTGTTACTACTCAATTTCTCCCTCTGTGAACCGTCGTGATGGCTACCTAGTCTCTACGACTAGGTAAGCCTAACACTTTGCGAAAATGAAACAAAAAGCAAGAACATTAACTACTAACAGTAACAAATATCTAATAAGCAATTGAATACCACTCGGCACATACAATTACCACCTCTGAAAAGTACAAAACAATTCCCAAAATCCAGAACACCGCAAGTCACAAGCTACTAAGAAGTCTTAACTGTTCTATACATCATTTCTACAGAAATAAGAAAAAATGAACATAGGGGAATAAAAGGGGATTCCGAGGATCTGCGGGCCGGGCAAATGTACCTTGAGTTCTCCAATAAGCAGCAAAAAGTGCAGCTAGTGATGAGGCTAGTAAGGTGAACCTGAATCTACACACAAAATATAAATGCAGTAAAGGCTGTGAGTACACCACAACGGTACCCAATAAGTGCCAAGCCTAACCTCGGTCGAGTGGTGACGAGATCAGGTCAGGGCCCTACTGGTATAAATATAATTAAATAAGACAGAATGAGATAACATAGTCAAAATTAAATATAGAAATCTAATAGGAATAGAATCATAGAAAGACAATAGCTCAGAATACAGAGATAACAACAGGGGATCTTCCGAGATACCGTCTCGTAGTCCCAAACTTAAATGTGCAGGGGGATCTCCCAAAATACCGTTCCATAGGCCCAAAGTAAATATGCAAAATAGGGGGATCTCCCAGAATACCGTTCCGTAGTCCCAAAGTAAATATGCAAAATAGGGGGATCTCCCAGAATACCGCTCCGTAGTTCCAAAGTAAATTTGCAGCTCAACCAATAGAAATAACAGTTACATCAAGAAAACCTATAGTTTAGACTAAGTTCAAGTCAAATAAAGCAGGTAATTTCACTAAACATGTTGCACAGAGTTTAATTAGGTAGTTAAAACACGTAGGCGTACTATTCTAACGAAACAGAATAGTTACCTATGCTAGTGTAGTTCAAATAAGAAGAAACGGTTTATGACTTACTGAAAAATGGGGTTTTACAACAAATAGCCCGTATATGTACTCATCACCTCACGTACACGTCGCTCACATATCAAAACAATACCAAATTCTAAGGGGAGTTCCCCTACATAAGGTTAGGTGAGCCACCTACCTCGAACCAAGCTCAAATCAATCCATCACAACGCTCTTTCCACGAATATCCGACTCTGAATGGCCCAAATCTAGCAAAAATCAATTACATAACATAAATATAACTACAAGAAACTAATCTAACTAATGAAATCAAAGCTAAGGCAAGAAATTGGAAGATCTCCCAAAAGCCTCCCCGGGCCCACATCTCGAAATTGGATAAAAGTCAAAAAATACGAACATTCATTTACTCACGAATCTAACCATATCAAATTTACTCAAATCCGATACCAAATCTTGATCAATATCCCAAAGTTCGGTCTAAGAACTCTTCTCAATTTTTCACCCCAAATCCGGAATTAAATGATAAATTAATGATAGATTAGTGGGATATAACCAAAATCAAGTTAAGAATTATTATACAATTGATATCTCTGAAAATCTCTCAAAATCTCGTCCAAATCCGAGCTCCCAAACTCAAGTTTTGATAAAAAAAAAATGGATAACCCTCGTGTTTGAAAAGTTTATACTGTCTGTCCAGATTTTCTTCTTCGCGAACGCGGCCACTCTCTCGCGTTCGCGTAGGGCAAAGCTTTACTAGTCAAAAATCCCTCTTACACAAACGTGAGGATCCTCTCGCGAACGCGTACTTTCTGTTTCCTAAAGTTTTGCGAACGCAACCTCTACTACAGAAACACATAGAACAATCCATTGGGGTCCCAGCTGATCCATTTCCTCAACGCGAACGCGATGTCCTTCATGTGTTCGCGATACACTGATGGCCAAACCTTCGCGAACGCGTCCGCATATTCGCGAACGCAAAGAGCAACTTCACCTCCTGTCCCAGCTCCTCTTTGCCAATGTGTGACCTCCCTTTCTAACGCGAAAAAGGAAACTAGAGTTGGAGACTTCAGCAAAATCTGCAATAATTTTCTTAAGTCCAAAGGTCCGTTAACCATCCAAAATCAACCCGAGGCCCCCGGGACCTCAACCAAACATACCAACAAGTCTTAAAATACCATACTAACTTAGTCGAGCCCTCAAATCACATCAAACAATGCTAAAATCACGAATCACCCTCTAATTCAAACTTAGAGAACTTGAAACTTTAAATTTTCACAACTGGCGCTGAAATCTATCAAATCACGTCCAAATACCCTCAAATTTTGCACATAAGTCTTATTCAACATTACGAACCTACTCCAACTTCCGAAATCAAAATCCGATCCCGATATCAAAAATTACACTATCGGTCCAAACTCCAAAAAATTGACTTTCGCCATTTCAAGCCTAAATGAGCTACAGACCTCTAAAACACAATTCGGACATGCCCCTCAGCCCAAAATCACTCAACAAAGCTAACGAAATCGACGAAACTCCATTCTGGAACCGTCTTTACACAGTTCTGACTACGGTCAAAATCCTAAGGCTTAAACCTCCATTTAGGGACTAAGTGTCCCAAACACTTCAAAAAATCTAAATGAAACCTCCTGGAAAGCCACAATAGCAGAAATAGATACAAAAAAGTAGTTAATAAGGGATCGGGGCTCTAACTCTCAAAATAACCGACCAGATCGTTACACTCCCCAAGATCTTCACACAGACGTTCAAACGTCGCAATTTTAGCCGCCGTAACTGCTTAGCCTTCTTACACCAGTCCCTATTGGACCTCTTCTCCACCTCGTCTATGGTCTCTACTAGCTTCAACTAATCCTCTTTTTAGCTTTCATTTTATCTTGGACCTCTTCATTCCACCATCAGTCCCCTTTGCGGACACCGGAGAAACTCTTCAAGACCCCTAATACCTCTCTCGCAACTTCTCTAATACAGTTCGCTGTCATGGTCCACATACAACTCGAATTCCCACTACTCCTCTAGGCCCCCATAGCTAGTAACTTCTCCCCAACACCGGAGCTTTTTCTTTAGTCAAGGCACTCCACCTGATCCTAGGTAGACCAAACACAACTATCTTTTTCTTTGTCCGCATGATCGCCTGGGCCATAACCAACATCCAATGTTTGGTCATGAGATTCTTACTAGGGATGACCTTACAGTCCATGCATAAACCTCTATCATACCTCCTAAAAGTAGATAATCAATTTGGATCTTAATAAATATAATTTTGTTATTAAAGTGTAGTCTATATTTTGACTATTTATAATTCTTAATTTTGACCATCTATAAGTTATGCGTACTATGAAAAATTTAAAGTTCAATTTTTGAAATAATGCAGTTGAAGAAGATAAAGCAAAATACTCACAGCTTAATCATCTATACATATTTATATTATTATAAAAATATGAACTTTCTTTTAAAATATATTTCATATTGGATAAGATTGTTATTTAATATTTTTCTAATATTTAGAGCTTAAGATACTCCTATAAAACTCTGAAGACTTCCAATGTGGCCGGATTTTATTCTTTATTAAAATCAACAAATATATTTTTAGAAACTTATATTTTTATTTTTATTTATATCTAAAGCACATCGCTCAATACTACTTATATCATTTTTAAAATATTACTCATTAAAATGGGAACACGTGTAAAACGCGTACGACAAGACTATTATATTTATAAAAGACACTTTTTATTTATTTATTGTTGGTTGAAAATTTTGAGTAAGGTTAAGTTTTTAGCCTTATAATCAAAGCCTTCAAGGACTCCTGAATTAGTGACTTATCACATATTAAATACTAGTAAATTTATCCGCGCTTCGCGCGATCATAAAAAATATAAATAATAATTTGCCAATATTCGAATATTAAAAATATTTTAGTATTCACATCCGAAAAGATTAGATTTGTCCATTTTATTATGAATACTCGAACTTATATTGTTACTCTTAATTGAACTTCTTCCAAACATGTAGAAGATACCAAACCAAATATACAATGCAAGGAAAAGGCATATGAAAACAAAAAACCAAATTTAAATAAGAGAATCACATTCCTTTTGTAGCTTTTATCAATAATAGTAATAACGTTTGTAGACTTGCAAATAATTACTTGGCTGGCCATATTAAAACTATCCAAGAAACGAACTTTATGATGAAAAACATATTAAAGAATATGAAAAGTTAATACACATTATTCATGTAAATTACATAATAAAAACAAACAGTTGAGAAAATGACGAAAGTATATTTTCTCAAAAATTCACCCGGAGAAGTTAAGACATACTCACCTACATTGGATAAAGACCAAGAATGGACATGTATGGACGGAGAAAAACTCCAGAAGACCAAAAAATAAGATTTGCATAGCTTATTATCTTCTAACTCAAAAATATGGATGAACCAAAAAAAGTCCCAAGATTTTGACTTTTAAATCGAGATCAATAGCTCCTGTTCTAACGGTGTTGCCTTTACCGGCCCCAACTTGAGCTTTTTCCCGGCCTTTTTCCCTGTGGTTTCCTTGTTTGATACTTTAATCCAGTCATGGGAACATAAGTAAGAATACAAGAGATAAGCACCAGAAAACAAAAAAGCAAAAAAAGTTAAATCTGATTAAATTTCATACACCCACAAAATAGCAAACACCATAATACACAAAAGGAGACATAAATCTCAACTAATTTGAAATACTCACAAAACTATACAAAAATGCATTTTTTTCCCTAGGAGATCACATCATAAAATGCAAAAGCAAGAGTATATCTGATTAGATTTCATATATCCAATATTGGTTGTATTAATGCAGGTACATGTAGCAATTTCAACGTGAAGAGAAATTAAAACAAAAATTTGATTAGGGTAAGATGTTCACCTTTTATGGCAGTAAAAGATCAAAGCTTTGGTTTCGTAATGTGTAGGGAACCAATTACTAATATGAATAGTTTTTCCCTCTAGAAGAAAAAACTTCATCTCAAACACCTCCATATTCATTATAAACCTGGAGGAAAATCTAATGTATGTAAAAGAAAATACAGTGACAGAACCCATGATTAACAAAACTGCAGTATAGCAAAAAACAAAATATAGATCCAAAATAAAAATATTAAAAGGGGGAAGAGTTAACAAATACCTTTTCCCTATGGAAGAAGGATTATCATAAATTGGTAGAAATAGAATTCTATAATAGCCTTCCTTCCAGTCCTGCCACTCTATACTCTACTATTTTTATCGCTGACACTGCATCCAAAACTCAGAATTCAGACTCAAAATGTTAGTTTTTTTTTAATTTTCTTTGAGGGAAAAATAAAATAAGGACATGTAGGAACTTACTGATTTGCAAAAGGACAATGAAATGAAGTTACAAACCCATATTTGGTGGTTCACCCTATGATGATCATGAGATGTTGGATGAAGTTTAATTTGAGTAAGAGCCGCATCTGGCGACGAATCAGATTTGGGTATTTTTTCTGGATTGTAATCTTGTGAACAGGTGCAATTATGTACATAATTAATGAGATGACGTTTGGAATTTTAAAATATGCATTATAATTAAAAAAGAGAGAAAAAGCCAAAAAAATTGAGATAAAAGATAAATAGTAATTCTGGCCTAAGAGAATGCCACATAACCTCTCTTATGCCCTTCAATTATATATATATATATATATATATATATATATATATATATATATATATATATATAGAGAGAGAGAGAGAGAGAGAGAGAGAGAGAGATAGATTATAATTCTTTTTGAAAAATATTATGCGGTCATACAATATACCCTAAATTCTAATAATGCATATTTGCATTGTTATGTCTTTTTTGTTTTTGAGACCAAAAATCTATGAATAAAATTTCTAAAACAAGGCAGTAAACAACATGACATTAAAAGGTAAAGTTTGATACAAAGGAGAATATAATGGGCCAAAAATGCCTCTTTCTTAGCTTTAACAACACGAAGCCGACTCAAAGTAGGAAAAAAAAGAATGCTGCGAAATCCCACTTCTCTTAGGATTAAGATTTATAATACAGTATATATAAATGCATTCACCAGTCCAATGTTTAACAGATAAACAATCACATTTTTCTCTTTTCCTTTCATGTCCAAGCTTCACATATAAATCTCCTTCTCTCTATTGATTCAAAAGCTCCATCAATGGAAGTATTAGGTTTCTGCAAAACGGTTCAACACCTACTAACATACAAGTTCAACTACAACGACTACACCAAGATTATGAAGAACATCATAACTTCCAAGAAGTTGCAAAAGGAATGCAAGAAGTCAACTTTTGTTGTGTATGCATGCGACAGAGAGGAGTTGAATTATGGGGTTCCAAAAGAGTACGTGTATTCTTCATTGTTCGAAGATTTCATCCATGCATATGAACAAGTTGATAGCGAAATTCTAGATACGAAGAGAGATGAATTGGAATTGAAAGAGTATGAGGTCCCAAAAGAAAACTCGACTTCTTCATTGTTCGTGGATTGCTTTGATGAATTCCAACAAAAAATAAAAACCCTAAATACGAAGAAAGAAGAAATAAAATTGAAGGATTATGAGATTCCAAATGAATTCGTGACTTCTACATTGTTTGGGGATTTCCTCGATGAATTAGAGCAAGACATCGAAATCGAAGATACAAAGAAAGAATATTTGGATTGGAAGAAATACGAGGTGCCAAAAGAATACTTGTCTTCTTCATGGTTTAAGGATTTCTTTCATGAACAAGACATCACAATCCTCAATATGGGAGAAGAATTGGAATTGTCAGTAACTAGCTGCTCAGTCCATGATTTCGAGTATCTTTTTGCAATTGACCACGCTTCAAATCTACCCTTAAAAGTTTTTTTGAGTGTATTTTTCTTTTTATTTTTTAAGGTTTTCTCTTTATTTTATGTACAAATAAGATTAATCTTCACATCAAGATGTTACTAATTCAATCAAAATATAATAGTGTTCAAAAGAACTGTTTATATGCTTTGATTCCCTTGTGTAGAACTTGTCTTATATTTTTATTGCCAAAGAATGAGTATCAATATGAGAGTATGACCTCTGGTAGAAGGCTATAATATGTAAATATAATTCAAATACGTATTAGCATTAAATCTATATGAATTACAAGCTCATTGGAATTAAGTTGGTTTTAATTAATTGATGCATTTTTTTCCTAGTTTAATTGATTCATAGTCTGTCAGAGGATGATTGATTCTTTACATAGGGGAGTGTTAGATATCAACAAACAAGTCCTTGTACATGAAATTAGTCTGCGACGTGGATGCTTATAGTATGGATAGCCATGTCTATGGCAGGTTCACTTTGTTTATTACGTAGCATTTAAATTCATGAGCCACATTCCATCAGTAGCAACCTTATTTATATAGAAAGTTCTTTTTTGTGTGTGTTTGAAAATAATTTTCTGTTCAATATTATCTCAAGCAACTCATTATTTTATTTTATCCATTATTCTAGAGCTATTTCTGAACACTACCATGTGATGTAGGGGTGTGCATCGGTCGGTTCGGTTCGGTTATGAATATTATCGGTTTAGCATATCGGTTATCGGTTTACAAATTTGATAAACCGATAAGATATTGGTTATCGGTTATCGGTTAATCGGTTAATCGGTTATAGATCATTATCGGTTCGGTTATCGGTTTACCAATAAGATAACTCAATCTAGAGTTAAGCAAAAAAGAGAAGACAATTCACTAGAGTTAAGCAAAAAAGAGAAGAATTCAGATATAGTATATTACCCATTTCTGCGTTCTGTCCAGTTGCCTCAACTGGAGTAGTACTAATTCTTCAACAATAGTTGTCCAAATACATTAATAATAATATAAAGTAGTAGCAATTTCACCTTAAAATTAACAAGTCCAAACATATAGTACTAACAGTCCAAGATAAACTGGATGTTTGTCAAATGCCTAACATGAAAAAGAAACCATAGAGCAAAACTTTGATCTGTGCATGGGCAATCTAACACAGAAATGAAAAATACCTAGAAAGCAAGAAAATGTTGTCCTATTATTAAAGCTTAGCGTACTGTACAGAAAAATAATGTTAAAAAAATACCCGAAACTGACGAAGATTGTCGATTAAGAATTGATAAGTACGAAGAGAAATTGGTAGTTGTTATAGGCTGCACAACATAAGCTCACAAAATTAAGAAACGAAAATAAAATATAAAGAATCATTAATAGCCAAAAGTACTAATATGAAGATGGATTTTGTTATAGAAATTAAAAACCTAATGTATAAGACTAAAGCTAGGAGTAACTAATAAGGTCTATGAAGAATGAAGATGAAGCAACTGAAGAGTGCGGCTGAGAAAGAATAGGAGAGAATGAACTGAAGCCCTAGAAGATGTATATACTTAAGGGTAAAGTCGTAATCTTATTAATTTTTATTGGATTATCGGTTAACCCATTAACAAAATTGGCAACCCGAGGCCCGAACTGATAACTCAATAGTAAAAGAATTTTAAACCGTTATCGAACCGTTAACCCAATAATCAAATATCGATAACCCAATAAACAATTAACGGTTCGAATTATCAATTTTACCCGATATATTTCCAGCCCTAATGTGATGATGGTTAAGAGACCTAAAGGAGATGATGTCGCAATCATATTATTCGTACGGGTTGATGGATGTTTGTTTCAAACGACCTACAATCTCCACGTGGACTTAGCTAAAAGTAGAATAATGAGAGGATCCATATAGATATTACAAACTAGTTGGATTTAACGCGTAGTTATTTTTGCACGTATAAAAAGCTTTAGGTTGGTGTTCACAGACAAGTTGAAAGATTGCATATAAGTGTTCATAACACGCAGCGGAAGACAATAATAATTCTAGGTAAATTTTTTAGCGTTTAAAATTTATTTACATGTCAATAGATCGGATCTAAGACGTACCTGCTGAAAAAAGTCTCGTTTCAAATTCTTCGATAGTGTGAAGACTCTACGCGTATCCACACCGAGACCGATCATTGCTATCTACTCTTTAATCAACGAAACCCGCAAACAAATTGAACAAAAAATATTGTGTTGAAATTTTTCTCAAAAATCTCAACTCAATGTTAGAAGAACAAGAAACTCTTTTCTTGTAATTGTATTTTCTCTCTTGGCTTTATATTGCACTCTCACTTTCACAAAGTATTTTTTTCTTCTCAAGAATTAATCATCCGACAAAATTTTCTCCATCACTCTTTATATAGCATCACCTATAAACCCTTTTCCTATTTGGTTGAGGTAATGATTCACTTGGGGTAAAAATTTATTCCAAAAATAAACTTATGGAATTTTCCATTGGAGAAACATATATACCATTCCTAATCGGAAACGTGCGCTGTCGTCAGCTTGTCCTTTAAGGACGTTCCAATTCAATTCTAAATTGGATTGGATTGTGAAAATTAACTAATATTTTATATTAAAAAATATCAATCACATTCTTAATGGGTTTGAGCTAATCTCACGTCCACTTTTGGACTTTGGTATCCATTCCAATTCTAAATTGGATTTCCAAATAAGTTTTATTAATATACTATATGCACACTTTGTGCAAATAAATATTAATTATATATATCACATATATATTTCAATCAAGAGATATAATTTAATTTTCTATTCTAAATAGAAAATTTTAATTCGTTCACAATATTAATTATAATCTCTGTGCTAGCAAAGAGTATAATAATATTTCCTTTGGACTAACAACTTTATTTATTTAACTAATTAAATTCTTTAATTCAATTATCAAATAATAAGTTAATTAATCCTTTAGCAAAGATCAGAACACTCGTTAGTGTGTGACCCATAGGTTCAATACTAAACCGGTAGTAAATTGATCACATCAATATACTAATCAAAGGTGGCATCTAGAAGCACTCCTTAACGACCGGATAGACTGAAGTATACAATTTACTCTCAAGAACCAGTAGAAGAATAATGTAGTAATTCTTTCTGTCCTTATAGCTCTGGGTCACCCTAGGATATGGTTCAACTGTCAAATTTAAATAGGTGACTAACTATGTGTTCATGTCAAATATAATCGACCATTGAATGACCTAAGAAACTCATTTCTTCTTTCATTCAATTGCCCTGACCAAGGTCTTAGTTTGGTCGTTTATAATTCATGACAACATAGCGCTTAAACTCATTACCAAGAGTTGACAGATTCCATCTTGATCAATCACTAATTCTACAAGTATTTAATCGTACCCAATATCTTTTCAACTATCACCCTAGTACCATAAGTGGCTAGTATCAAAGCACAATAAATAACTTGTCAATTACTATGACGATCTCAGTTCAAAGGAAACTTTTACATCACTTTCTTTAAGAGAATATCTTATTGACAGTTTATGGTAATTCTAACCATTAGGAATTATCCAATGAGTCGGTTCAATGATCATATCTCTATATGCATCATCTATCTATGTAATTTAGTTAATGAGATCAACTAATCTTTATCCCATAAAGACGATCACATAAATATTGATCTAACCAGGTTACTAATGTCCAAATTAATAATCCTATGATCAAGAACAAATTTAGATTAAATTGTAAGAGACTTTGCTCTCATTATCATGATCTCTATCACGATGACAAATCTCAACATTTAATTAAGGACCTTATCAAATTAATCAAACAATTAATAATAACTATGATACAAGAATGCCATATATTTTTATATCAAATAACGTTCACAAAAATATGTTCAAATCATCAAATATGAGATTGGATCTAAGACATACCTACTATATCCCTAACAATCTCCCACTTGCACTAGACCCAATCTGTCACGACCCCAATTCGCCCTCTGTGAACTGTCGTGACGACACCTAGTCTTTACGACTAGGTAAGCCTAATAAATGCGGAAAATGACAGATAACTTGTGGAAATAGTAATTTAAAATCCAAAAATAACCGGATTAAACATAGTATATAGAATGCGGCTCGGCATATACAACACAACTTCTCGAATTCTAACACGCTATCCCCAAACCCGGAAACTCACGGATAACACAAGCCTTTGACTATCTAACAGTCTAACTCCAGAATATCTAACAAGAAAGAAATACAGAAGGGCAATGTTTAACAGCTAGAGTAGAAAGGGACTCCTCGATCTACGGACGCGACAGATGTACCTCGAAGTGTCTCGAGCAGTCTCCTCGCCTCACGGGTAGTAGGGCTGAGTCGTAGTACCTGGATCTACACATGAAAAACATGCGTAGAAGGGTCATGGTACACCACAACAGTACTCAGTAAGTGCCAAGCCTAACTTCGGTCGGGTAGTGACGAGGAAGATCAGGGCCCTACTGAGATAAAATAAAGAATATAAGATATGACAGTATAAGGTAAGCAGTACAGTTAAAACTAACGATAAGAATTTAATACAGGAAATCAAGGAATTTAATAACTGAAATAGAGGCAAAAACAATCACAAGGAAATAACTGGGGATCTCTCATTATGTGACGACCCAAAGGGTCATCACCTGTTTTAATTGCATTTTGTGCTTCTGAGGCCTTGAAAACCTCATTTAGAGTCACCTCGATTTGCGTACACAGTCCGGGCATGTAGCCGGAAAGCTTAAATATGAAATTCTATGAAAAATGATGAAATTTGAGTTTAAAATGAATAAATTTGACTTCGGTCAAAATTTTGGGTAAACGGACCCGGACTTGTGATTTGACGGTCCCGGAGAGTCCATAGGAAAATATGGGACTTGGACGTATGCACGGAATCGAATTCCGAGGTCCCAAGCCCGAGAAATAAATTTTTAAGTAAAATTATTTTCTGAAAATGTTTAAGGAATTTTGAAATGAAATCTGATTAGAAAGCGATGGTATCGGGCCCATATTTTGGTTCCGGTGCCCGGTATAGGTCTTATATATGGTTTAAGTCATTTCTGTAAAATTTAGTTGAAAACGGAATCCGTTTGACGTGATTCGGACCTAAATTGCTAAAGTTGATGTTTTACGAAGTTTGAGAAAAATCCTTTGATTTTGAGGTTTGATTCATTGTTTTTGAGGTTATTTTGGCGATTTGATCACGCAGATAAGTTCGTATGAAGTTGTTGAGTTAGTACGTATGTTTGGTTAGGAGCCCCGAGGGCTCGGGTGTGTTTCAGAGGCGTTTCGGAAAGTTTTGGACTTAAGAAAAATTGCAGAAACAGCTGATCTGGTGTACTGATGTTTTCTTCTTCGCGTTTGTGGGAGAACCCACGCGAACGCGATGCATTAATTGTTGCTGAAGGAATTTCCTTCTATGCGAACGTGTAGCTCAGGTCGCGAACGCGAGGCACTAGGGGGATATCTCTTCGCGAACGCGGTCCTGGCCACGCGAACGCGAAGGCCAATCGAGCCTGGGCGGGGGTGGGGCAATTGTCTTATGCGAACGCGACCCTTTGGATGCGAACACGAGGGCTCGAGGAGATGACTCTCCGCGAACGCGAGCCTATTCACGGGAACGCGAAGGTCTATAGGCTCGACCCATCGCGAACGCAAAGGGTTTGTCGCGAACGCGAAGGGCATTTTCGCCCAGTGATTTTAAAAGGCCAAAAACAGAACACTTTCGGGATTTTATAAAAATTTCACAAACCTCTTCTTCTCCAAAGCTCTTAGGTGATTTTTAAAGATTGTCTTCACCATAATCTCTTAGGTAAGTAATCTTTAACTTGTTCTATTCATTTTCCATAACACCCACTACATTTTTAGGCCTAAAACATGTAATTAAAGGTAGAAATTAGGGATTTGGGTAGAGTTAGGGCTTCTTTATTATTTGTGATTTAGACCTCGTTTTGGGGTCGGATTTGAAAACAAATTATACATTCAGGCTCGTGGGCCAATTGGTGATCGAGTTTTAGTCCGAACCTCGTGTTTTGACCAAGCGGGCCCGGGGTCGATTTTTAGGATTTTGGGAAAATGATTGGAAAGTTATAATTGAACATTGGAATTGGATAGTTTAGCACTTATTGATGATATTGAGTCAATTATGTATAGATTAGATTGGGTTGGAGCCGAATTTGAGAGGAAAAGCGGTGTTCGAGGCTTGAGTTGGCCATGAAAGTTCGAGGTAAGCATTCGGTCTAACCTCAGCTTGAGGGATTAGGAGTTGAGTCCTATTTGCTACTTGCTTCTTGTTGAGTGCGACGTATAGGCATGGTTACGAGTATCTATACGTTGCTGTCGAGCATGACCGTGAGTCTTAAATTTGAACGTTGTTTTGGTCTTAGATGGCACTTCGGATGCTTTAATTAATGATCTTCTATATTGAGTAAAGATTGATTTTATCCTCGTAGACCTTAGTTATGATTGAGTATTGTCATTAATTGAGCTGAGTACAAAATGAGTTAGGATTTGGTTATAGCTGATTCTCCCTTGCCGGGTGACTGTTTCGATATTGTTGTTCCCCTGCCGGGAAGTTATTATATTATTTTTGTTCCCTTGCCGGGATGTCTTGTAATTTTGTGATGACTTGTATCGGGTGGTATGCCTACCACAATATATAATGAAATGGGAGCAGGCGGTACGCCTACTACAAGATCGATGAAATGGGAGCGGGTGGTATGCCTACCACGAGATATAATGAAATGGGAGCGGGTGGTACGCCTACCAAAAGATTGATGAAATGGGAGCGGATGGTACGCCTACCACAAGATATATTGAAATGGGAGCGGGTGGTACGCCTACCACAAGATATGAGAAATGGGAACGGGTTGCACGCCTGCAACAAGATGAAACTGAAAGTGAAAGTTACCTTATTTCTTTATCCGTGTTAGAAGTTAAATTGTAGTTTCCTTATTATTCTTTGATATTCTGTTTTATCTGCTACCCCGAAGCATGTTCCCTTTTCCCAACTTGAATTGCTTATTACCTGTTTACTTTTTCTGCCATATATTATATAACTGCACAGGTTTATCTGGAGTCTGGTCCTAGCCTCATCACTACCTCGCCGGGGTTAGGCCAGACACTTACCAACACATGGGGTCGGTTGTACTAATACTACACTCTGCACTCTATGCAGATATCAGAGTAGCTTTTGGTCAGCAGCAGTAGCTCGGGAGCCAGCCTTCAGTCCACCAAGACACCGAGGTAGCCTCGTAGGCGTTCGCAGGCCCGACGTCTCCTCTATCTTATTTCATATTCTCTTATCTCATGTATTCGAGACAAACAGTGCTATATTTCTTTCAAACGATTGTATTTAGTACTCTTAGTAGTCCGTGGATATTGTGACACCAGGTTCTGGTTAGAGGCACGTGATGGTCTTTGAGATATTTTCATTTTCTACTTATTTAAGACTTTCGCTAAATTTTATATTTCGCTGTTATTTAACGGTTTATTTCCTTGTTATTATAATTGGTAAGAAGTTTTAAAATAAAGGAGTTAATGATTTCTAAGTTCATGGCTTGCCTAGTTTCTACGAGTAGGCGCCATCATGACTCCCGAGGATGGGAAATATGGGTCGTGACAAGTTGGTATCAGAGCTCTAGGTTACATAGGTCTCACAATTCAAGGACAAACCAGTAGAGTCTGAGGGATCGGTACGGAGACGTCTGTATTTATCCCCCAGAGGCTACAGAGTTAGGAAAATTTCACATTTGTTCTTTCCTGTTGTGCGGTTTTGTTTCTCAATATTGATTGCCTTCCTACTCTGTTCTTTCACAGATGGCGAGAACACGCACTTTCTCATCTACCGCTCAGTAGCTCGAGCCCCCAGTAGCAGCTCCTACGAGGGGCAGAAGGTGAGGCCGAGGCCGTGCTAGAGGCCGAGGTAGGGGCAAAACTCAGCCCCGAGTAGCAGCACCAAAGCGGAGCCTCAGGTTGATTTTGACGAGGAGGTTCTGGCCCCAGCGGTTTCGGTGGGCCCAACTCAAGTACCGAAAGGGTATATTGTTACCCCAGTCCTTCAAGATGCTCTTGTCCGATTAGTGGGCCTCATGGAGAGTGTCACCTGAGCGGGCTTGCTTCCTGTAGCACCAGCCGTCTCTCAGGCTGGAGGAGGGGCCCAAACTCCTGCTACTCGCACTCTGGAGCAGGTAGCTCCTCAAATTCAGACTCCAGTGGTTCAGCCAGTTGGAGTAGTTCAGCCGAGTGTAGTAGCTCAGACCGGTGATGGAGTGGCTATTTCTGCCAATGCTTTGTGGAGGCTGATAGGCTCACCAAGCTCTTCACTACTACTTTCAGTGGTGCTTCTTCTAAGGATCCCTAGAATTTTCTATACAGTTGCCACGAGGTTCTCAGGAACATGGGTATTGTTGAGACCAATGGGGTCGATTTTGCTACATTTCGCTTGTCTGGATCCGCCAAGACTTGGTGGAGGGATTATTGCTTAGCTAGGCCAGCCGGTTTGCCAGCCTTGACTTGAGAGTAGTTTTCAGTGTTGTTTCTAGAGAAGTTTCTCCCCATTACTCAGAGAGAGGCCTATCAGAGGCAGTTTGAGCGCCTCCAGCAAGGTTCCATGACTGTTACCCAGTATGAGACCAAGTTCATTGATTTAGCTCGCCATGCTCTTGTCATACTTCCTACCGAGAGAGAGAGAGGGTGAGGAGGTTTATTGATGGTCTGATTCTGCCGATTCGTCTTCAGATGGCTAGGGAGACTGGGAGTGAGATCACCTTTCAGGAGGCAGTCAATGTGGCCCGCAGAGTTGAGATGGTTCTGTTGTAGGGAGGTGGTCATGGGTCGGATAAGAGGCCCCGTCATTCAGGCAGATTCAGTGGTACCTCGTCTGGAGGTAGAGATTTATATGGTAGAGGCCATCCTCCTAGGCCCTTTCAGTCAGCTCTTCAGATTTCTCACAGTGCTTCAGGTAGCCGTGGTCCTCCGATGCGGTATTCTGATCAGCAGTCCTTCAGTACACCACCAACACCTATCAGTGCACCACCGCTTCAGAGTTTCTAGGGTCGTCAACCCCAGCAGCTGAGGTCTTGTTTTACTTGTGGCGACACGAGGCACATTGCTAGGTATTGCCCTCGAGCTTTAAGCAGTTCTTCGCATCAGGGTTCTCGTGCTATGGTTCAGGCACCAGGTGTTCCACAGGCCACCCAGCCAGCTAGGGGTGGGGGTAGAGGTGCTAGAGGTGGAGGTAAAGGTCCTAGAGGTGGAGCTCAAGCCGCCAGAGGTGGAGGCCAGCCAGCAGCAGGCCATCCCAGAGAGGTAGTTCAGGGTGGTGGGGCCCAGCCCCGATGTTACGCCCTTCCATCCAGGCCCGAGGATGAGGCTTCAGATGCAGTCATTATAGGTATTATTCTAGTTTGTGATAGAGATGCTTCGGTGCTATTTGATCCAGGATCTACGTACTCGTATGTGTCGTCTTATTTTGTACCGTATCTGATCATGCCTAGTGATTTATTAAGTGATCATGTTTATGTGTCTATATCGGTGGGTAATTCTATTGTGGTTGATCGAGTCCATCGTTCTTGTATTGTGGTGATCGGGGGTATTCAGACTCGTGTAGACTTGTTGCTTTTAGACATGGTTGATTTCGATGTTATATTGGGGATGGACTGGTTATCACCTTACCATGCTATCTTGGATTGCCACGCTAAGACTGTGACCTTAGCTTTACCGGGTATGCCTCGTTTAGAGTGGAGAGGAACTCCTGGTCATTTTACCCGTAGTGTTATCTCGTATGTGAAGGCTCGGTGTATGGTCGAGAAGGGGTGTTTGGCCTATTTGGCGTATGTTCGCAATTCTAGTGCTGAGGTTCCCTCTATTTATTCTGTACTTGTTGTTCACGAGTTTCCTGAGGTATTCCCTTCAAACCTGCCAGGGATGCCACCCGACAGAGATATTGACTTCTGCATTGATTTGGCTCCGGGCACTCAGCCCATTTCTATCCTGCTGTATCGCATGGCCCCGCCAGAGTTGAAAGAGTTGAAGGAGCAGTTGCAAGACTTGCTTAAGAAGGGTTTCATTAGACCCAATGTTTCGCCGTGGGGTGCGCCGGTGTTGTTTGTTAAGAAAAAGGATGGGTCAATGAGAATGTGTATCGATTACCGGCAGTTGAACAAGGTTACAATCAAGAATAAGTATCCATTGTCGAGGATTGATGATTTATTCGGTCAGCTTCAGGGTGCCAAGGTATTTTCAAAGATAGACTTGAGATCTGGCTACCATCAGTTGAGGATTAGGGCCTCCGATGTCCCTAATACGGCTTTCCGCACTTGGTACAGGCATTATGAGTTCTTGGTTATGTCGTTCGGGTTGACAAATGCCCCAACAGCCTTTATGGATTTGATGAACCGAGTGTTCAGGCCTTATTTGGACTTGTTCGTGACCATCTTCATTGATGATATTTTGATATATTTCCGTAGCCAGGAGGAGAACGAGTAGCATCTCAAAGTGATTCTTCAGACTCTGAAGGATAGTCAGTTATATGCTAAGTTCTCAAAATGTGAGTTCTGGTTGAGTTCAGTTGCATTCCTGGGTCATGTTGTGTCAGCAGAGGGTATTCAGGTTGATCCGAAGAAGATTGAGGCAGTCAAGAACTGGCCTAGACCAGCACCAGCTACAGAGATTCAAAGTTTCTTGGATTGGCAGGCTACTATCGTCGGTTCGTGGAGGGGTTTTCATCTATTGCAGCCCCGATGACTAGGTTGACCCAGAAGGGTGCCTAGTTCAGATGGTCGGACGAGTGTGAGGCGAGCTTTCAGAAGCTCAAGACAGCTCTGACTACGGAACCGGTGTTGGTTTTTCCCACAGGTTCAGGGCCTTATACAGTTTATTATGATGCATCTCGTATTGGGCTTGGTGAAGTGTTGATGTAGATGGCAAGGTCATTGCCTATGCTTCGAGGTAGTTGAAGATTCATGAGAAGAACTATCCGGTTCATGATTTAGAGTTGGCAGCCATTGTTCGTGCATTGAAGATTTGGAGGCACTATCTGTATGGCGTGGCGTGTGAGGTGTTCACGGATCATAAGAGTCTTCAATATTTGTTCAAGCAAAAGGAGTTGAATTTGAGGCAGAGGAGGTAGTTGGAGTTGTTGAAAGATTATGACATCACTATCTTATATCACCCAGGAAAGGCCAATGTGGTGGCCGAATTCTAGAGTAGGAAGTTAGCCAGTATGGGCAGTCTTGCTTATATTCCGGTCGGTGAGAGACCGCTTGCCTTGGATGTTCAGGCTTTGGCCAATCGGTTTGTGAGGTTGGATATTTCTGAGCCTAGTCGTGTATTAGCTTGCACGGTCACTCTTATTCTTTATTGGAGCGTATCCGTGATCGATAGTATGATGATTCTCATTTGTGTGTCCTTAAAGACATGGTGCAGCGTGGAGGTGCCAAGCAGGTTACCTTAGGTGATGATGGAGTTCTGAGATTGCAGGGTCGAGTTTGTGTGCCTAATATGGATGGGCTTCGAGAGTTGATTTTAGTAGAGGCCCATAGTTCCAGGTGCTCTATTCATCCAGGCGCCGTGAAGATGTATCAGGATTTGCGGCAGCATTATTGGTGGCATAGAATGAAGAAGGATATTGTTGTATATGTGGCTCGGTGTTTAAATTGCCAGCAGGTTAAGTATGAGCATCAAAGGCCTGGTGGATTGTTTCAGAGGATTGAGCTTCCCGAGTGGAAGTGGGAGTGGATCACTATGGATTTCGTTGTTGGGCTCCCGCAGACTCAGAGGAAGTTCGACGCAGTATGGGTCATTGTTGATAGGCTGACCAAGTCAGCGCATTTCATTCCTGTGGCAGTCTCCTATTCATCCGAGAGGTTAGCTGAGATCTATATCCGGGAGATTATTCGTCTTCATGGTGTGCCTGTGTCTATCATTTCGGACCGAGGTACGCAGTTTACCTCGCGTTTCTGGAGAGTAGTTCAATGAAGGTTGGGCACTCAGGTGGAGTTGAGTACAACATTTCATCCCCAGACGGACGGCCAGTCCGAGCAGACTATTCAGATTCTGGAGGATATGCTCCAAGCTTGTGTCATTGATTTTGGAGGCTCGTGGGATCAGTTTTTGCTTTTAACAGAGTTTGCCTACAACAACAGCTACCAGTCGAGCATCCAGATGACTCCTTATGAGGCTTTGTATGGTAGGCGATGTCGATCTCCGATTGGATGGTTTGAGCCGGGGGAGGCTCGGTTGTTGGGTACGGATCTGGTTCAGGAGGCCTTGGACAAGGTCAGAATCATTCAGGATGGGCTTCGTACAGCTCAGTCGAGGCAAAAGAGTTATACAGACCGCAAGGTTCGAGATGTGGCTTTCATAGTTGGTGAGCGAGTATTGCTTCGAGTGTCGCCTATGAAGGGTGTGATGAGATTTGGGAAGAAGGGCAAGCTTAGCCCTAGGTTCATCGGCCCGTTTGAGATTCTTGATCGAGTGGGAGAGGTAGCTTATAGAATTGCATTGCCACCGAGCTTATCAGTCGTGCATCCAGTGTTTCATGTGTCCATGCTTCAGAAGTATCACGGCGATCCATCCCACGTGTTAGATTTCAGCACTGTCCAGTTGGACAAGGACTTGTCTTATGAGGAGGAGTCGGTGGCTATTCTAGACCGACAGGTTCATCAGTTGAGGTCGAAGAGTTTCCCTTCTATTCGTGTTTAGTGGAGAGGTCAGCCTCCTGAGGCATCGACCTGGGAGTCCGAGTCCAATATACGGAGCCGTTATCCCCATCTTTTCCCCGACTCAAGTACTTCCTTCTTCTGTCCGTTCAAGGACGAACGGTTGTTTTAGAGGTGGAGAATGTGATGACCCAAAGGATCATCACATGCTTTAATTGAATTCTGTGCTTCCAAGGCCTTGAAAACCTCATTTAGAGCTGCCTCGGTTGGCGTACGTAGTCCAGGCACGTAGCTGGAAAGCTTAAATATGAAATTCTGTGAAAAATGATGAAATTTGAGTTTAAAATGAATAAATTTGACTTCGGTCAACATTTTGGGTAAATGGACCCGGACCCGTGATTTGACAGTCCCAGAGGGTCCGTAGGAAAATATGGGACTTGGGCGTATGCCCGGAATCGAATTCCAGGTCCCAAGCCCGAGAAATGAATTTTTAAGTAAAATTGTTTTCTGAAAATATTTAAGGAATTTTGAAATGAAATCTGATTAGAAAGCGATGGTATCGGGCCCGTATTTTGGTTCCGGGGCCCGGTACAGATCTTATATATGGTTTAAGTCATTTCTGTAAAGTTTGGTTGAAAACAGAGTCCGTTTGACGTGATTCTGACCTAAATTGCTAAAGTTGATGTTTTACGAAGTTTGAGAAAAATCCTTTGATTTTGAGGTTTGATTCATTGTTTTTGAGGTTATTTTGGTGAATTGATCACACGGATAAGTTTGTATTAAGTTGTTGAGTTAGTACGTATGTTTTGTTAGGAGCCCCGAGGGCTCAGTTTGTTTCGGAAAGTTTTGGACTTAAGAAAAATTGCAGAAACAGCTGATCTAGTGTACTGATATTTTCTTCTTCGCGTTCGCGGGAGAGCCCACGCGAACGCGATGCATTAATTGTTCCTGAAGGAATTTCCTTCTACGCTAACGCGTATCTCAGGTCGCGAACACGAGGCACGTATCCCTTCGCAAAAGCGGTCCTGGACACGCGAACGCGAAGGCCAATCGAGCGTGGGCAGTGGTTGGGCAATTGTCTTATGTTAACGCGACCCTTTGGACGTGAACGCGAGGGCTCGAGGAGATGACTCTCCGCGAACGCGAGTCCATTCACGCAAACGCGAAGGTCTATAGGCCTGACCCATTGCAAACGCGAAGGGTCTGTCGCGAACGTGAAGGGCATTTTCGCCCAGTGATTTAAAAAGGCCAAAAACAGAACACTTTCAGGATTTTATAAAAATTTCACAAACCTCTTCTTCTCCAAAGCTCTTAGGCGATTTTTGAAGCTTCTCTTCACCATAATCTCTTGGGTAAGTAATCTTTAACTTGTTTTATTCATTTTCCATCAACACCCACTAGATTTTTAGGCCTAAAACATGTAATTAAGGGTAGAAATTAGGGATTTGGGTAGAGTTAGGGTTTTTTTTTATTTGTGATTTAGACCTCGTTTTGCGGTCAGATTTGAAAACAACTTATACATTCGGGCTCGTGGGCGAATGAGTGATCGGGTTTTGGTCCGAACCTCGTGTTTTGACCAAGCGGGCCCAGGGTCAATTTTTGAAATTTTGGGAAGAATGATTGGAAAGTTATAATTGAACATTGGAATTGGATTATTAGCACTTATTGATGATATTGAGTCAATTATGTATAGATTAGATTGGGTTGGAGCCGAATTTGAGAGGAAAAGCGGTATTCGAGGCTTGAGTTGGCCGTAAAAGTTCGACGTAAGTGTTCGGTCTAACCTCAGCTCGAGGGATTAGGAGTTGAGACCTATTTGCTACTTGCTTCTTGTTGAGTGCGACGTATAGGCATGGTGATGAGTATCTATACATTCCTGTCGAGCATGACCGTGAGTCTTAAATTTGAACGTTGTTTTGCTATTAGATGGCACTTCGGATGCTTTAATTAATGATCTTCTATATTGAGTAAAGATTGATTTTATCCTCGTAGATCTTAGTTATGATTGAGTATTGTCACTAATTGAGCTGAGTACAAAATGAGTTAGGATTTGGTTATAGCTGATTCTCCCTTGCCGGGATGACAGTTTCAATATTGTTGTTCCCTTGCCGGGAAGTTATTATATTATTTTTGTTCCCTTGCCGGGATTTCTTGTAATTTTGTGATGAAATGTAAATGGGAGCGGCCGGTACGCCTACCACAAGATATAATGAAATGGGAGCGGGTGGTACGCCTACCATAAGATCGATGAAATGGGAGCGGGTGGTACGCCTACCACGAGATATAATAAAATGGGAGCGGGTGGTACGCCTACCACAAGATCGATGAAATGGGAGCGGGTGGTACGCCTACCACGAGATATAATGAAATGGTAGCGCGTGGTACGCCTACCACAAGATATAATGAAATGGGAGCGGGTGGTACGCCTACTACAAGATATAATGAAATGGGAGCGGGTGGTACGCCTACCACAAGATTTGAGAAGTGGGATCGGGTTGCACGCCTGCAACAAGATATAACTGAAAGTGAAAGTTGCCTTATTTCTTTTATCCGTGTTAGAAGTTAAATTGTAGTTTCCTTATTATTCTTTGATATTCTATTTTATCTACTACCTCGAAGCATGTTCCCCTTTCCCAACTTGAATTGCTTATTACCTATTTACTTTTTCCGCCATATATTATATAACTGCACAGGTTTATCTGGAGTCTGGTCCTAGCCTCGTCACTACCTCGCCGGGGTTAGGCCAGACACTTACCAACACATGGGGTCGGTTGTGCTGTTACTACACTCTGCACTCTATGCAGATACGGAGTAGGTTTTGGTCAGCAGCAGTAGCTCGGTAGACAGCCTTCAATCCACCGAGACACCGAGGTAGCCTTGGAGGCGTCCGCAGGCCCGATGTCTCCTCTATCTTATTTCATATTCTGTTATCTCATGTATTCGAAACAAACAATGCTATATTTCTTTCAAACGGTTGTATTTAGTACTCTTAGTAGTCCGTGGATATTGTGACACCAGGTTCTGGTTAGAGGCACGTGATGGTCTTTGAGACATTTTCGTTTTCTACTTATTTAAGACTTCTGCTAAATTTCATATTCCGCTATTATTTAACGGTTTATTTCCTTGTTATTATAATTAGTAAGAAGTTTTAAAATAAAGGAGTTAATAATTTCTAATTTCATGGCTTGCCTAGGTTCTACGAGTAGGCGTCATCACGACTCCCGAGGGTGGGAAATCTGGGTCGTGACACATTATCCCGAGGATCTCTTAGAACCCTCAATATATATCAGGGATCTCTTGGTATCCCAAGGATCTCTCGGTATCCTCAATATATGCTAGGGATCTCTTGGTATCCTCAATATACGTGTCAGGGATCTCTCAGTATCCCGCACCTTAGTTCAAATCATAAATACGTACAAGGGATCTCCCGGGATGTCGTCCCGTAGTCCCAAAGTAAAACACACAGCGGCAACACAAGAATACTCAATTAAGCTCAATTTCGTATCAAGTAAGCACAAAATTCTAATCTAACATGCTTCACCTAATTCAATTAAGGCAGTTTAAGCAAATAAACAGTTAAGTCAATTAGACATGCTTTTTCTAAGCTAATAACAGTTTTAAATTACAAGTAAAATGAATCAGGAAAAAGGAACACAATGGGGATTACTTAAAGAAAACTGGATTTTCAACAATTAGCTCAAGTACGCACTCGTCACCTTACGTACAAGGTATTTCAAATATCAAATATATTGAATCCTAGGGGAAGGTCCCCCACACAAGGTTAGACAAGCCACTTACCTCGAACCGACTCAATAATCAATCCGAAATCACGCTCTTGCCACGAGTACTCGACTCGAAATGGCCCAAATCTATTCAATTCAATTACATAACGTAAGTAACACTTCAAGTAACTGATTCTACAAAGAAATTCTAAGCTAATATGCGAAATTAGGTAAAATAACCAAAATGCCCCTCGGGTCCACGTCTCGGAATCGGGTAAAATTTATATTTTTAGAATCCTCATACTCTCACGAGTTCATGCATGCCAGAATTATCCAAATCTAAGGTCAAATTCCCAACCAAAAGTCAAATTTTAGGTTTAAGAACTTTCTTCCAACTTTTCCCCAATTTTCATCCCCAATCCGAAATTAAATGATGAAACCAACTATATATTGATGGAATATAACTAGAAAGGGTTAAAGAATCGTTACCCAATGATTTCCTTTTCAATTTTCCTCTCAAAATCGCCCTCTCCCGAGCTCCAAATCGCTTTTCCAATTTTTGAAACTAAACCTTCGAAATTACATATTTCTGCCCAGCTATTTCCGTATCTGCGATCAAGGGACCTGTGACTTTTCACTTAAAGGTCATGTTCCGCATCTGCGACTCCCAATCCGCAGATGCGGTACCGCTTCTGTGGAAGTACCACCGCTTCTGCGGTTCCTGAAGAAATTCCCAAGTTCCGCTTCTGCGACCACTGAGCCGCTTCTGCGGCGCCGCACCTGCGGAACCCAAACCGCAGGTGCAGTTATGACAGAACCAGCAGCTGAAGCTGCAACTCTAACTCCAAAATCTTTCCATCAACCATATGAATTCATCCCGAGGCCTCCAGGACCTCAACCAAAGGCACCAACAAGTCACAAACCACTACCCAAACTTGTACCAATCCTTAAAATACCTAAAACAATATCAAAACCTCGAATTGACCATGGATTCAAGCCTAAGAACTCCAAAATTTTCAAAATACGCTTTCAATCAAAAAGTCTATCAAACCTCGCCCGAATGACTTTAAATTTTGCACACACATCACATTCAACACTACGAAGCTACTCCAACTTCCGGAATTCCATTCCGACCCTCGAATCAAAATCTCACTATCGGACCGGAAACTTCAAAAATTCAACTTTCGGCATTTCAAGCCTAATTTAGCTACGGACCTCCAAAACACAATCCGAGTACGCCCCTAAGCCCGAAATAACCCAACGGAGCTAATGGAACCATCAGATTTCCATTCTGAGGCTGTCTTCACACTGTTCCGACTACTGTCAACTTTCCAACACTTAAGCTCTCATTTAGAGACTAAGTATCCCCCAAAACTCTCCGAAACCCAAAATCGAACATCTCGATAAATCAAAATAGCAGAAATAAACTCGGGGAAAACAGTTAATAGGGGATCAGGACGTTAATTCTTAAGACGACCGGCCGGGTCATCACATCCTCCTACACTTAAACATTCGTTCGTCCTCGAACGAGCATAGAGACATACCTGAAGTAGTGAAAAGATGAGGGTAACGACTGCGTATATCCTGCACGGTCTCCCAGGTCGCCTCCTCGACCGGCTGGCCCCGCCATTAAACCTTAACTGATGCAATGTTCTTTGACCTTAGCTTTCTAACTTGTCTGTCCAATATTTTCACTGGCTCCTCAACATAAGATAGATCATTATCCAACTGGACTGAACTGAAATCCAACACGTGCGATGGATCACCGTGATACCTCCAGAGCATAGAAACATGAAATACCAGATGAACTCCTGCCAAGCTGGGAGGTAAAGCAAGCTCATAAGCAACCTCCCCAACACGCATCAATATCTCGAAAGGGCTAATAAACCTCGGACTCAACTTCCCTTTCTTCCCAAATCTCATAACGCCCTTCATAGGCGAAACCCGAAGCAGAACCCGCTCTCCAACCATATAGGAAACATCACGAACCTTCCGGTCCGCGTAACTCTTCTATCTGGACTGGGCTGTACGGAGTCTATCCTGAATCACCTTAACCTTCTCCAAGGCATCCTGAACTAAGTCTATGCTCAATAATCTAGCCTTACCCGGCTCAAACCAACCCACCGGTGATCTACACTACCTACCATATAAAGCCTCATACGGTGCCATCTGAATGCTGGACTGATAGCTGTTGTTGTAAGCAAACTTCGCCAATGGCAAGAACTAATCCCAAGACCCTCCAAACTTAGTCACACAAGCACGAAGCATATCCTCAAGAATTTAAATAGTACGCTCGGACTGTCCGTCCATCTGAGGGTGAAATGTTGTGCTCAACTCCACCCGAGTATCCAACTTATGTTGAACGGCTCTCCAGAACCGTGATGTGAACTGTGTACCTCTATTTAAAATGATGGAAACCGGAATACCATGCAGACGAACAATCTCCCGGATATAGATCTCCGCCAACCGCTTCGAGGAATAAGTAGTACACACAGGAATAAAGTGAGCAGACTTGGTTAGTCGATCCACAATCACCCAAATAACATCGAACTTTCTCAAAGTCCGTGGGAGCCCAACTACAAAGTCCATGGTGATCCACTCCCACCTCCACTACGGAATCTCTATCTACTGAAGCAACCCACCCGGTCTCTGGTGCTCATACTTCACCTGCTGACAGTTAAGGCACCGAGCTACAAATCCAACTACATCTTTCTTCATCCGCCTCCACCAATAGTGCTGCCTCGAATCCTGATACATCTTCGCAGCACTCGGATGGCTGGAATACCGCGAACTATGGGCCTCCTCTAGAATCAACTCTCGAAGCCCATCAACATTGGGTACACAAATCCGACCCTGCATCCTCAATACCCCGTCATCACCAATAGTCACATCCCTGGCATCACCGTGCTGAACTTTGTCCTTGAGGACAAGCAAATGAGGGTCATCATACTGTCGCTAGCTGATACGATCAAATAAGGAAGACTGAGAAACCACGCAAGCTAGAACCTGACTAGGCTCCGAAAGATCCAATCTCACAAACTGGCTGGCTAAGGCCTGAATATCCATCGCCATAGGCCTCTCCGATGCTAGTAAATAAGCCAAACTCCCCAAACTCTCCGCCCGGTGACTCAAAGCATCGGCCACCACATTGGCCTTGCCCGGGTGATATAAAATAGTGATGTCATAGTCCTTCAGCAACTCTAACCACCTCCTCTGGCGCAAATTTAGATCCTTTTGCTTGAACAAGTGCTGCAAGCTCTGATAGTCAGTATAAATCTCACAGGGAACCCCGTATAAATAATGGTGCCAGATCTTTAGGGCGTGAACAATGGCAGCTAACTCAAGGTCATGAATAGGGTAGTTCTTCTCATGTATCTTCAATTGTCTGGATGCGTAGGCAATCACCCTACTGTCCTACATCAACACCGCGTCGAGGCCAATCCTCGAGGCATCATAATAGACCGTATAAGACCTCGAACCTGTAGGCAATATCAAAACTGGGGTTGTAGTCAAAGCTGTTTTGAGCTTCTAAAAGCTTGCCTCACACTCCACCGTCCACTGAAACGGAGCACCCTTCTAGGTCAACCTGGTCATAGGGGCTGCAATCGATGAAAACCCCCCCAAAAACCGACGGTAGTAACCCGCCAAGCCAAGGAAACTACGGATCTCGGTAGCTGAGGATGGTCTGGGCCAATTATGCACGGCGTCTATCTTCTTCGAATCCACCTGAATACCCTCACTCGATACCACGTGGCCTAAGAATGCCACTGAATCCAACCAAAACTCACATTTCGAGAACTTAGCATATAACTTCTTCTCTCTCAGTGTTTGAAGCACAGTCCTCAGGTGCTGCTCATGATCTTTCCGACTTCGGGATTACACCAGAATATCATCAATAAAGACAATGACGAACGAGTCAAGATACGGCCAAAACACACTGTGCATCAAATGCATAAAGGCTACTGGGGCATTGGTCAGCCCAAATGACATAACAAGGAACTCGTAATGACCATATCGAGTCCTGAAAGTAGTCTTCGGGATATCTGGCTCCCGAATCCTCAACTGATGGTAACTTGAGTGCAAATCGATCTTAGAAAACACTCATGCACCCTGAAGTTGGTCAAATAGATCATCAATACGAGGCAAAGGATAATGGTTCTTCACTGTAACCTTGTTCAACTGGCGATAATCAATACACATATGCATAGAACCATCCTTTTTCTTTACAAACAAGACCGGAGCACCCCAAGGTGATACACTAGGCCGAATAAAACCCTTATCAAGTAATTCCTGTAACTGATCCTTCAACTCCTTCAACTCAGGAGGAGCCATACGATACGGAGGAATAAAAATGGGCTGAGTGTCTGGCAACAAATCAATTCCAAAATTAATATCTCTATCAGGCGGCATGCCTGGAAGATCATCTAGAAACACATCAGGAAAATCCTGTACTACTGGAACTGAATCAACCGAAGGGGTATCAATACTGACATCTCTCACATAGGCTAAATACGCGTCACACCCCTTCTCAACCATATGATGAGCTTTAAGAAAAGAAATAACTCTACTGAGAGTGTGATCTAAAGTACCCCTCCACTCAACATGCGGTACACCTGGCATAGCCAGCGTCACAATTTTGGCATGACAATCAAGAATAGCATAATGGGGCGACAACCAGTCCATGCCCAAGATAATGTCAAAATCTACCATGATGAGCAACAATAAATGGGCTCTGGTCTCAAAACCACTAAGAGCAACCAAACACGACCGATAAATACGGTCTACAACAAGAGAATCTCACACAGGAGTAGAAACATAAACAGGGAAACTCAAAGAATCTCGAGATACACCCAAATGCGGAGAAAAATAAGAAGACACATAAGAATAAGTGGAGCCTGGATTGAATAGAATTGATGCATCTCTATCACAAACTAGTATAATACCTGTGATGACAGAATCGAAGGCAACAACCTCGGTACGGGTAGGAAGGGCATAGTATCGGGCCTGGCCTCCCCCTCTAGGGCGATCTCTACCTCCCCAACCTCCACCTTTAGCTGGTTGAGAAGGTGGGGTAGCAACTGGAACTATAACCATAGTCTGAGAACTCTACGGGGCACGCTGTGGCTGAGAAGTCTGTGAAGGTGCACTCCTCCCAAGTCTAGGGCAATCCCTCACCATATGGCGTGTGTCACCGTACTCAAAACAAGCTCTAGGAGGATGTGGTGGTTGTGAGTGGCTCGGGCTAGGTCTGCTGGACTGACCTCTGAAAGCACCCCGTGCAGGAGGCGCGCTAGATACCGGTAGTGCATAATAAGGCTCCTGAGGCCTAGGAGGAGCTGGGATACCACTGGCTGCTGGAAGAGCTAAATGAACAGGGTGACTCATATAACCCCTACCACGACGACCTGCTGCTGGGGCACGGGCACCAGAGAAATGGCCCGACTCTCGAGTCCTCTTGGCCTCCTTCTCTTCTTTCTCCCTAGCATGCATACCCTCAATCCTCCAAGCAATGTTCACCACCTGCTGATAAGAAATATCCATCTCCAACTCACGAGCCATGATAGACCTGATGCTCGGAATAAGGCCCTCAATAAACCGGTGAACCCTCTCGCGAACAGTAGAAACCAAGGCTGGTGCATGCCTAGCCAAACTGGTGTAACGGACAATATACTCTGAGACAGTCATAGTACCCTGGCGCAAATGCTCAAACTTTGCGCGCCATGCGTCCCTAAGGCTTTGAAGAACATACTCTCTCAGGAACAAATCTGAAAACTGAGTCCAAGTCAGTGAAGCAGCCCCATCCGGACTGTCTAACTCATAGGTGCGCCACCACTCATAGGCGGCTCCTCGAAGCTGGAAAGTAGTGAAGGAAACCCCGGTCGATCCTGATATACCTATGGTGTAGAGAATGCAGTAACTCTCCTCTAGAAATCCTAGAGCATCCTCCGATTCTAGACCACTGAATATAGGAGGCTTCTACCTCTTGAACCTCTCAAGCCTTAGCTTCTCCTCCTCGAAAGCCACTGCCCTGTCCTCGGGTTGAACTGGCACTGCAGGCGGTACAGGAATAAGCTTAGGAATCTGCTCAACATGCACTCGCTGCTCAGGAGTACGGGTGGCGGGAGTCTGTGTTCCTCCCCCGACCTGAGATGTAGCTGCAGCAAGGGGAAGCAACCCTGCCTGAGCCAGAGTGGTGTACATGCTCATGAACTGTGCCAGAGCCTCCTGAAGAGCTGGAGTAGTAGTAGCAGTAGTCGTGTCAGGTGCTTGGACTCCGGCTGGAACTGCTGGTGGTACCTCGGCGGCAGCTCGCACAGGTGCTCTGGCTGCACCACGTGCACGTCCTCAGCCTCTACCTCGGCCCCGGCCTCTGATGGCTGCAGTAGGGCGCACAGGTGGCTGATCATCTCGGGTAGCACGTGTCCTCACCATCTGTGAGAGAATACAAGATAGAAGTTTAGAATTGTGATGTCAAAAATATCGCACGACAAGGAAATCAAATGAAGTGAAATTTTCCTAATAGTTACATAGCCTCTCGTAGATAAGTACAGACATCTCCATACCGATTAGCGAGACTCTAATAAACTGGCTTGTGATCCATGACTTCTATGAACCTAGAGCTCTGATACCAAATTGTTACGACCCCAATTCGCCCTCCGTGAACTGTCGTGATGGCACCTAGTCTCTACAACTTAGTAAGCCTAACAAATGCGGAAAATAACAGATAACTTGCGGAAATAGTAATTTAAAAGCCAAAAATAACCGGATGAAACAAAGTATATAGAATGTCGCTCGGTATATACAACACAACTTCTCGGATTCTAACACGCTATCCCAAAACCCAAAAATTCATGGATAACACAAGCCTTTGAATATCTAACAGTCTAACTCTAGAATATCTAATAAGAAAGAAATACAAAAGGGCAATGTTTAACAGCTAGAGTAGAAAGGGACTCCTCGATCTGCGGACGCGGCAGATGTACCTCGAAGTCTCTCGAGCAGTCTCCTCGCCTCACGAGTAGTAGGGCTGAGTCGCAATACCTGGATCTACACATGAAAAACATGCGTAGAAGGGGCATGAGTACACCACATCAGTACTCAGTAAGTGCCAAGCCTAACCTCGGTCGTGTAGTGACGAGAAAGGTCAGGGCCCTACTGAGATAAAATAAAGAATATAAGACATGATATTATAAGGTAAGCAGTACAGTTGAAAACTAACGATAAGAATTTAATACAGGAAATCAAGGAATTTAATAACTAAAACAGAGGCAAAAACAATCACAAGGAAATAATTAGGGATCTCTCAGTATCCCGAGAATCTCTTAGTACCCTCAATATATATCAGGGATCACTTGGTATCCCGAGGATCTCTCGGTATCCTCAATATGTGCTAGGGATCTCTTGGTATCCCGGGGATCTCTTGGTATCCTCAATATACATGCCAGGGATCTCTCGGTATCCCGCACCTTAGTTCAAATCATAAATATGTACAGGGGATTTCCCGGGATGTCGTCCCGTAGTCCCAAAGTAAAACACACAACGACAACGCAAGAATACTCAATTAAGCTCAATTTCGTATCAAGTAAGCAAGAAATTCTAATCTAACATGCTTCACCTAATTCAATTAAGGCGGTTTAAGCAAATAAACAGTTAAGTCAATTAGATAGGCTTTTTCTAAGCTAACAACAGTTTTAAATTACAAGTAAAATGAATCAAGAAAAAGGAACACAGTGGGGATTACTCAAAAGAAAACCGAATTTTCAACAATTATCTCAAGTACGCACTTGTCACCTCACGTACAAGGCATTTCAAATATCAAATATACTGAATCCTAGGGGAAGGTCCCCCACACAAGATTAGACAAGCCACTTACCTCGAACCGACTCAATAATCAATTTGAAACCACGCTCTTGCCACGAGTACTCAACTCCAAATGACCCAAATCTATTCAATTCAATTACATAACATAAATAACACTTCAAGTAACTGATTTTACAAAGAAATTCTAAGCTAATACGCGAAATTAGGTAAAATGACCAAAATGCCCCTTAGGCCCACATCTCAGAATCGGGTAAAATTTATATTTTTAGAATCCTCATACTCTCACAAGTTCATGCATACCAGAATTATCCAAATCTAAGGTCAAATTCCTAATCAAAAGTCGAATTTTAGGTCTAAGAACTTTCTTCCAACTTTTCCCCAATTTTCATCCCCAATCTGAAATTAAATGATGAAACCAACTATAGATTGATGGAATATAACTAGAAAAGGTTAAAGAATTGTTACCCATTGTCTCCCTTGCCGGGATGTTATTATTTACGATATTGTCTCCCTTGCCTGGATGTTGTTGTTATGTTCTTGTTCCCTTGTTGGGATTCTTTCGTGATTGATATTGATTTGTAAATGAGAGCGGGTGGCATGCTGCCACAGATATATTTGAAAGGGGAGCGGGTTGCACACCTACAACAAGATATATGAAATGAGAGCGGGTTGCATGCCTACAACGAGATATATGAAATGGGAGTGGGTTGCAAGCCTGCAACGAGATATATGAAATGGGAGCAGGTTGCATGCCTGCAACAAGATATATGAAATGGGATCGGGTTGCACGCATGCAACAAGAAAGAGATGAAAGTGAATACTGTGTTTGTTTTCCTCATTATTGTTAGCAACTAAATTATGGTTTCTTTACATTCCTCTTTGGTATTTTGTTTTTATTTGATGCTCCCCGTAGCATGCTTTTCCCTCCCTATCTTTAACTGTGAATATCTACTTTTATTTTCTGCTGTATATAATTTAACTACACAGGTTTATTTGGTAGTCTGGTCCTAGGCTCGTCACTACTTCGCCGAGGTTAGGCTAGCCACTTACCAGCACATGGGGTCGGTTGTGCTGATACTACACTCTGCACGGTGTGCAAATACTTGTACTGGAGCGTTTGGACTATAGTGAGGTTGCTGCCTTCAGTCTAATAGGCGACCCGAGGTAGTCCTGCAAGCGTCCGCGGGCCTTGGCATCTCCTTCTATCATTTCTTTTTCTATTTTTACTTATTCAGAGACAGATTCGTGTATTTCTATTCAGACTTTATTTGTAGTAATCTTAGACAGTCTGTGAAATTGTGACACCAAATTCTGGGTAGAGTTGTATTTAGACTTCCGCAGTTTTGTATTAAGTTAAATTGTAAGATTTCGCCTTCCACTTTGTTATGAATATTATTATTTCTGCTGTTTGATATGTTGTTTTGAAATGATAAAGGCCTAAAGACTTGAAAAGGCTAATTAAAACGAAATAGTTGGCTTGCCTAGCTTTCTCTAGTATGCGCCATTACGACTCCCATAGGTGGGAAATCCGGGTCGTGACAAGTTGATGTCAGATCTCTAGGTTACATAGGTCTCACAATTCACGGACAAGCTTAGTAGAGTCTGAGGGATCGGTACGGAGACATCTATATTTATCCCCCAAAGGCTACAGAGTTAGGAAAAACTTCACATCTATTCTTTCCTGTCGTGCGGTTTGGTTTCTCAATGCTAATTGAATTTCTACTCTGTTCTTTCGTAGATGACGAGAACACGCGCTTCCTCATCCACTGACCAGCAGTCCGAGCCCCAAGCAGCAAATCCCACGAGGAGCAGAGGGCGAGGCCGAGGCCGAGATAGGGGCAGAACTCAGCCCAGAGCAGCAGCACCAACGGCGGAGCCTCAGATTTAGTTTGATGATGAGGTTCCGGCCCGGGCAGTTCTGGTGGGCCCAACTCAGGTCCTAGAGGGGTTCATTGCTACCCTAGTACTCCAGGATGCTCTGGTCCGTCTAGTGGGCCTTATGGAGAGTGTCACCCGGGCAGGCTTGCTTCCTGTAGCACCAGCCGTCTCTCAGGCTGGAAGAGGAGCCTAGACTCCTGCTACCCGCACTCCAGAGCAGATGGCTCCCCAGTTCCAAACTCCAGTAGCTCAGCCAGTTGGAGCAGTTTAGCTGGGTATGGTAGCTCAGACCAGTGATGGAGCAGCTATGTCTGCTAATGCCTTGTGGATATTGGGCAGGTTTATCAAGCTCTTCACCACCACTTTCAGCGGTGCATCTTCTGAGGATCCCCAAGATTATTTAGACAGCTGTCATGAGGTTCTCAGGAACCTGGGGATAGTGGAGACCAATGGGGTAGACTTTGCTACTTTTCGCTTATCTGGATCCGCCAAGACTTGGTGGAGAGATTATTGTTTGGCTAGACCAGTTGGGTCACCAGCTTTGACTTGGGATCAGTTCTCTCAGCTATTTCTGGAGAAGTTCTTCCTATCACTCAGCGAGAGGACTATAGGAGGCAGTTTGAGCGTCTCCAATAGGGTTCTATGACTGTTACTCAGTGCAAGACCAGATTTATTGACTTGGCCCGTCATGCTCTTCTTATACTTCCCATTGAGAGAGAGAAAGTGAGGAGGTTCATTGAGGGACTCATTCAGCCTATTCGATTGCAGATGGCTAAGGAGATGGGGAGTGAGATTTCTTTTCAGGAGGAGGCCAATATGGCCAGGAGAGTTGAGATGGTTCTATCACAGGGGGGTGGTCAGGGGTCTGACAAGAGGCCTCGTCATTCGGGCAGGTTCAGTGGTACCTCATCTGGAGGCAGGGATTCTTTTAGTAGGGGCCATCCTCCTAGGACGTTTCAATCAGAACTTCAGGCTTCTCATGATTCCCCAGGTAGCCATGATTCTCACATACAGTATTCTGATCAGCAGTCCTATAGTGCATCACCAGCTTCTATCAGTGCACCTCCACTTTAGAGTTTTCAGGGTCGTCAGCCCCATCAGTCTAGGGCTTATTTTACTTGTGGTGACACGAGGCATATTGCTAGATTTTTCCCTCGAGCACCGAGCAATTCTCAGCACCAGGGTTCCCATGCCATGGTTCAGGCACCGAGTGTTCCACAGCCCGCTCAGCTAGCTAAAGGTGGAGGTAGAGGTATTAGAGGTAGAGGTAGAGGTGTTATAGGTGGAGCTCAGGCCACTAGAGGTGGAGGCCATCCAGCAGGGTCATCCCAGAGATGTAGTTCAGAGTGGTAGGGCCCAGCCCCGATGTTATGCTCTTCCAGCCAGGCCTGAGGCTGAGGCTTCCAATGCAGTTATCACATGTATTGTTCTGGTTTGTAGTAGAGATGCTTCAGTTCTATTTGATCCAGGGTCTACATACTCCTATGTGTCATCTTATTTTGTACCATATCTGGTCATGCCTAGTGATTCTTTGAGTGCTCCTATATATGTGTCTACATCGGTCGGTGATTCTATTATGGTAGATCGTGTCCATCATTCATGTATAGTTGTGATTGGGGGTCTTGAGACTCGTGTAGATCTGTTACTTCTGGATATGGTTGATTTTGATGTCATATTGGGGATGGACTGGTTCGCTATCTTGGATTGTCATGCCAAGACTGTGACCTTAGCCTTGTCGGGTTTGCCTCGTTTAGAGTGGAAAAGGACTCCTGGTCATTCTACCCGTAGTGTTATCTCATATATAAAGGCTCGGTGTATGGTCGAGAAGGGGTGTTTGGCCTATTTGGCAAATGTTCGTGATTTTAGTGATGAAGTTCCTTCTATGGATTATGTGCCTGTTGTTCGTGAGTTTCCTGAGGTTTTTCCTTTAGACCTGCCGGGTATGCCACCGGACAGGGATATTGACTTCTGCATTGATTTGGCTCCGGGCACCCAGACCATTTCTATTCCGCCGTATCGTGTGGCCCCGCCTTAGTTGAAAGAATTGAAGGAACAGTTGCAAGACTTGCTTGATAAAGGCTTCATTAGACCTAGTATCTCGCCTTGGGGTGCGCCGATGTTGTTTGTTAAGAAAAAGGACGGATCGATAAGAATGTGTATAGATTACCGACAATTGAACAAGGTTACAATCAAGAAGAAATATCCATTGCCGAGGATTGATGATTTGTTTGATCAGCTTCAGGGTGCCAAGGTATTTTCAAAGATTGACTTGAGATCTGGCTACCATCAATTGAGGATTAGGACATCCGATGTCCTTAAGATAGCTTTCTGCACTCGATACGGGCATTATGAGTTCTTGGTGATGTCATTCGGGTTGACAAATGCCCCAACAACTTTTATGGATTTGATGAACTGAGTGTTCAAGCCTTACTTGGATTTGTTCGTGATAGTCTTCATTGATGAGTGATCTATTCCCGCCGTCGGGAGGAGCATGAGCAACATCTGAGAGTGGTTCTTCAGACTTTGAGAGATAGTCAGTTGTATGCTAAGTTTTTGAAGTGTGAGTTCTGGTTGAGTTCAGTTGCATTCTTGGGTCATATTGTATCAGCAGAGGGTATTCAGGTAGATCTGAAGAAGATAGAGGCATTCAAGAACTAGCCTACACCCACATCAGCTATAGAGATCTGGAGTTTCTTGGGTTTGGCAGGCTATTATCGTCGGTTTATGGAGGGGTTTTCATCTATTGTAGCCCCGATGACCAAGTTGACCTAGAAGGGTGCCCAGTTCAGGTGGTCGGACGAGTGTGAGGCGAGCTTTCAGAAGCTCAAGACAGCTTTGACTACGGTGCCAGTGTTGGTTTTGCCCACAGGTTCAGGGCCATATACAGTTTATTGTAATGCATCTCGTATTGGACTTGGTGCGGTGTGGATTCAGGATGGCAAGGTCATTGCTTATGCTTCACTTCAGTTGTAGATTCATGAGAAGAACTATCCGGTCCATGATTTGGAGTTAGCAGCCATTGTTCACGCATTAAAGATTTGGAGGCATTATCTACGTGGCGTGTCATGTGAGGTGTTGACGGATCACAAGAGTTTGCAATACTTGTTCAAGTAGAAGGAGCTAAATTTGAGGAAGAGAAGGTGGTTGGAGTTATTGAAAGACTATGATATCACCATCTTATATCATTCGGGAAAGGCCAATGTGGTGGCCGATGCTTTGAATAGGAAGTCAGCCAGTATGGGAAGTCTTGCATATATTCCGGTCGGTGAGAGACCGCATGCTTTGGATGTTCAGACATTGGCCAATCAGTTCGTGAGGTTGGATGTTTCTGAGCCCAGCCAGGAGTTAGCTTGAGCAGTCACTCATTCTTCTTTATTGGAGCGTATCCGAGATCGGTAGTATGATGATCCTCATTTGTGTGTCCTTAGGGACACGGTGCTGCACGATGGTGCCAAGCAGGTTACATTAGGTGATGATGGAGTTTTGAAGCTGCAGGGTAGAGTTTGTGTGCCTAATGTGAATGGACTCCGAGAGTTGATTTTAGAGGAGGCCCATAGTTCCTGGTACTCTATTCATCCGGGCACCACTAAGGTGTATCAGGATTTGCGGCAGCATTATTGGTGGAGGAGGATGAAGAAGGATATTGTTGCATATGTGGCTCGATGATTGAATTGTCAGCAGGTTAAATACAAGCATTAGAGACCTAGTGGTTTGTTCTAGAAGATTGAGATTTCCTGAGTGGAAGTGTGAGCGTATCACTATGGACTTTGTTGTTGGACTCCCACGGACTCAGAGGAAGTTCGATGCAGTGTGGGTTATTGTTGATAGGCTGACCAAGTCAGCACATTTCATTCCTATGACAGTCTCCTATTCTTCCGAGATGTTAGTTGTGATCTATATCCGGGAGATTGTTCATCTTCATGGTGTGCCCGTGTTTATCATTTCGGATCGAGGTACGCAGTTTACCTCACATTTCTAGAGAGCAGTTCAGCGTGAGTTGGGCACATGGGTCGAGCTGAGCACAACATTTCATCCTCAAACGGATGGGCAGTCCGAGCGCACTATTCAGATTTTGGAGGATATGCTCCGAGCTTGTGTTATTGACTTAGGAGGCTTGTGGGATCCGTTTTTGCCTTTAGAGGAGTTTTGCCTACAACAACAGTCACCAGTCGAGCATCCAGATGGCTCCTTATGAGGCTTTATATAGTAGGCGGTGTCAGTCGCCGGTTGGATGGTTTAAGCCGGGAGAGGCTCGGTTGTTGTGTACGGACCACTGCAGGATGCCTTGGACAAGGTCAGGATCATTCAGGATAGGCTTCGTACAGCTTAGTCCAGGCAAAAGAGTTATGCCGACCGTAAGGTTCGTGATATGGCATTCATGGTCGGTGAGTGAGTGTTGCTTTGGGTGTCGCCTATGAAAGGCGTGATGAAATTTGGAAAGAAGGGCAAGCATAGCCCTAGGTTCATTGGCCCGTTTGAGGTTCTTGATTGAGTGGGAGAGGTGGCTTACAAACTTGCATTGTCGTTGAGCTTATCAGCCGTGCATCTAGTGTTTCATGTGTCCATGCTTCGGAAGTATCACGGCGATCCATCCCACGTGTTAGACTTCAGCACTATCTAGTTGGACAAGGACTTGTCTTATGAGTAGGAGACGATATCTATTTTAGACCGGTAGGTTTGTCAGTTGAGATCGAAGAGTTTCCCTTCTGTTCATGTTCAGTGGAGAGGTTAGCCTGTTGAGGCATCGATCTGGGAGTCCAAGTTCGATATGCGGAGCCGTTATCCCCATCTTTTCTCCGACTCAGGTACTTCCTTCTTATGTCTGTTCGAGGATGAACGATTGTTTTAGAGGTGGAGAATGTGATGACCCAAAAGGTCATCACTTGTTTTAGAAATAAATTCTGTGTTTTGAGGCCTTAAAACCTCCCTTTCGTCTCACCTCGATTTTGCTCTTAAAATGAATTTAAGTTGACTTCGGTCCCGAAGGGTCCGTAGGAAAACATGGGACTTGGGTATATGCCCGGAATCAAATTCCGAGGTCCCAAGCCCGAGGAATAAATTTTTGAAGAAAATTGTTTAACTGAAAATTTAAGAGTTTTCAGAAATTTAAATATGTTTGAATGTGATGGTATCGGGACCGCATTTTGGTTCCAGAGCCCGGTATAGTTCTTATATGTGATTTAAGTTGAGCCTGTAAAATTTGGTAAGAAACGGACTTGAAATGACGTGAATCGGACCCTCGGTTGTGAAATTTGAAACTTAAGTGTTCTTGAGATTTTCCTTTGATTTTGATGCTAAATTCGTTGTTAAAGGTATTAATTTGTTGATTTGATAGCATGAATAAGTCCATATGATGTTTTTGGGTTAGGATGCATGTATGGTTTGGAGCCCTGAGGGCTCGGGTGAGTTTCACATGGGTTTCAGGATGTTTTTATACTTAGAAAAGTTGCAGGTTTTTAGTTTCTGGTATTCTGGAGTTTTGTTCTTCGCATTCGCGGAAGGACTCTCGCGAACGCGAAGGGTAAGTCAGGCTAAAGGACAATTCCTTCTACACGAAAGCGAGAAACAGGACGCGAACACGAAGCACTGGGGGTGCTACCCTTCACGAATGCGGACCTGCTATCGCGAACGCGAAGGCCTTTTGGCCGGGACAGGGGAAAGGGATTTTTGTTCTATGCGAACGCAGCCACTGGCCTGCGAACGCAATGGCTTGAGGAGATGAAGCTCCGCGAACGCGAGGGCTTGAAGAGCTGAAGCTCCGCGAACACGAGCCACTAAACGCGAACGCAAAGAAAGCCTGTCCAGTGAATTAAAAACAGTAGCAAATCGGGATGAGTTCATAACTTCATATTTTCAAAACTAGAGAGCATTGAGGCGATTTTCAAAGAACAAGTTCTTGCCCAAAGCATTGTTATATGATTCTAAACCTTTTTCTTTCGATTTCCCATTGCATTTCATCAATTTTCATCCAAAAAGCTAGGGTTTTTATGGTAGAAATTAGGAATTTGGGTAGAGTCAGGGTTTTTTGAAAAATTGGAATTTAGACCTCGTTTTGGGGTCGGTTTTTGAAACTAATTGCATATTTAGACTCGTGGGTGAATGGGTGATCGGGTTTTGGTCCGAACCTCGAGTTTCGACCAAGCGGGCCCGGGGTCGATTTTTGACTTTTTGGGGAAAATGATAGAAAACCTATAATTAAGCATTGTGTATGAATTCTTTAGCATTTATTGATGTTGTTAAATTAATTTGGGCTAGATACAAGTAATAGATACAAGTAATTTGGAGGCGAATTCTAAAGGAAAAGCGGTGTTTGAGGCTTGAGTTGGCCGTGGAAGTTTGAAGTAAGTGTTTGGCCTAACCTTAGCTTGAGGGATTAAGAGTTGTGTCTTATTTGCTATGTGTTAATTATGGAGTACGACGTATAGGCATGGTGACAAGTATCTATACGTCGGTGTCAAGCATGCTCGTAGGTCTAGTGTTGTAATTGTTGTGACTCCGTTGAGATATATTCATGCTTAACATGTTGATTATCATTGTTGCTTCCCTTGTCGGGATGTTATTGTTTATGATATTGTCTCCCTTGCCGGGATGTTATTGTTTATGATATTGTCTCCCTTGCCGGGATGTTGTTGTTATGTTCTTGTTCCCTTGCCAGGATTCTTTCGTGATTGATGTTGATTTGTAAATAGAAGCGGGTGGCACGCCGCCACGAAAATATTTAAAAGGGGAAAGGGTTGCATCCCTACAACAAGATATATGAAATAGGAGCGGGTTGCATGCCTGCAACGAGATATATAATTGGGAGCGGGTTGCGCGCCTGCAACAGTATATAGGAAATGGGAGCGGGTTGCACTCCTGGAATGAGATATATGAAATGGGAGCGGATTGCATGCCTGCAACAAGATACACAAAATGGGAGCGGTGTCGCGCCCCCTTTTTCTCCCTCCCTTTTTACGGGGAGGAAAAGGTCTGGGCTTTCGACATTTATTGGGGTGATACTCATTTCCCTTTGGGAATTGGGTATTTTGAAGAGTCGCCACCAAATGAATTATGGTGCGTTAGGGCATCTAGAGCGATTAACTCTTGGATTGGTTTGCATTACCAGAGATTTAGGATAAGGGCTCGAAATAACCTCGAGGGGAAGGTGTTAGGCACCCTCTTGGTCCACAACTGTGGGTCCCGACCGAACTTATACGAATTAGTACATTAAAAAATAAGTATTTGAAACAAATAAATGCAAGTAAAGCACGTTGGATGTTTTATAACTCAAATAATAAGACAAATATTTCGAACAAGTTGTGTATATATAGAAAAGTAAAGCAAAAGGATTTTTAGAAAGTAGGGGCCCTAGGTTGGTTAGCCTATAGGATCACCCTACGCAATGTCTTGTAAACACTCCTCAATGAGGGGCTACACGTGACATTAGCGCGCAGTCATCATATCCCGTTCTACCCAAGTCCCTCCCCTTGGTCATAGCCTAAAGCTTTCTAATAACCTTGACAATGTCCTACACGTGCACTACCCGTCCCTTCCTTGTGGTCCTAGAGGTATTTTAGGACCTCTAAAGCTGGGCAGTTCTAGAAAACCCCTATGGTGCTTAAAAGGAGAAAATTCTAGGTGATATGCAAGAACAATTTAGGACTGCATATAAAGCAAGTTAAAGGCTCACAGTTACCTCCTCAAGCATATCACATAAGTGCACGTCTTCAAACAACAGTCAAACACTTAAGAAAACAAACCCTAGAACATGATATCTAAGTAAGCAGAGGTTATAAAGTACTGAATTAGGCCAATATGTGAAGGATCCTATTTAACTTGCCTTCTAATTAGACCTATTAAATCTGAACAACTTCACGTAGTAGAAATACAGTTTCGGTGTTGCAGAATTTAAACTCGCCCTATAGGCTTTCTTAAACGCTGAATAGTGGTGTCCCAAGAGCATAATAACTATGTTTGATATAGTAAAACAGTGGGCAGATTTTAAAACAGACTCTTGAATTCCTATGGGCATGCTTTCTAATAGTAAATTAGGGCATTACACGAAAGAATTCATTTAAGGAAAACAAACCACTGATTAGACCAGTTTTGAAGTAAACTACATGAATTGAATTGACTTATTTAAACTAAATTGATTTTAGATTTATAGGCAGAATTTCTGATGTTGTTCCCTATAAGCATGACATCTAGTTGTTAAGAGCTGATGTTAGAAGCTTCTAGGCATGAAAACAAATGTAATTACCCATTATAATAGAAGTCGAACTGGATCACATTCTATAGACATGGTATCTACTAGTGAAGTTGATTTTAAAACCTATAGACATGATTTCTATTATCGAAACCACTTGAAACCTATAGACATGATTTCTAACATGGTAAGGCAAACATAGTAAATATAAAATCCTATAGGCATGTTCTACCCATATTACCCCACAAATATGTAACTACCCACCCCCTTCTCACTAATCACCCCAATATTCGTTTATGAATTATTACAAACCAGATGAATGAATTACATAAATAGATAAAGGAAAAATAAGAAGTTACACTATAGGGAGCCTAAAACAGGCTCAAGTGATTTCCCAAACCTCCAATAGCCTCAAATGCCAATTTCATAGACAATATCATTGTCTAGGGTGCGTCAAAGTTCCCTAAGGATCTCAAGGATCCCGGGCAGTGACTTTGTAACCAAATTGAGTAAGTGCAGTGTGGAAGGGCCAGCCTCAATGTGCTAGAGTTCAGAGGGATCTCAAAAGGATCCCAATGCAGTACACACACTGGAGGGGGCAAAACCTAGGGACTTTGGAGTAGAGTGAGAGTGCTTGACATAGTTTGCAAGGGGTTTTAGTAGGAAAACACTGTTAAAAGAGATTTGCTTGAAATAGTTTTGTAAAAACAACATAGGGAGTTATTAGATAAGACAATTTTAAAAATGGTAAGGTGATCAACAATCAACAAACCAAATATAGAACCAAAAGAGGTTCATCAGCACTTCAATACATGGAATCAAACAGGTACACACATTCACTCAGGGGTAGTGGGGATTTGGGGTAAGTATAGGGCACATAGTAAGCACAAATGCACATGGGTACAGAATTAGAGAAGACTTGAAAGGGGTTCAAGGGATTTTAAGGTAAATCATGTACTTCAGAGTTAATACAGAATCAAATAGACTTAGGATAGCCAACTACTTTACACAGGAAGGTGCATGCCAGAAATCAGAGAAACATAGTCACATTGGTATATACTAGAAAGGGATTCATGAGCAGGCTAATTCTAATGGTGTATATTCAGAAGCATGAAGTAAAGAAGATAGTGAAGTAGACATGTTAGTTGCAGGTTGAACAACAAAACCATAGATAGAAGCATATTAGAAACATGACAAATTGAAGTAGTAGGAGAAGCATATTGTTTTGGGACTTGAATTGAAATTAGAACATACCAGTAAAAAGATAGTAAACACAAAGTGAAAGAGAACCCAATAGTTAGCCTTGGCTTGCAGCCGGCTAACTTAGAACAGTAGTAAGTAACACAAAAGAGAGCAGAAAGCTTTGAGTGTGAGAGAGAGAGAGTTTTGAACCAATGTGTTCGTGTGTTGTGTTAATGAAAGAGCAGGATACTTATAGTTTGAAAACAAGTAGAAAACAAGGCAAGAATCAAAGTTCAGCAATAATTATGGAACCATGTACTAATTAGAATCAAATCAATGCAGGTACTCCCTTAATTAAGGGGTAATTAATCAACGGTAAAGAGTAGGACATGTTTAAGGAAAGAAAATCAAGTAAGGCATTAGGTACAAAATAGACAATTAGGGCTAAATACACAAGGAAACAGTTAGTAAAGAATCAACAAATAACACGGTTAACCAAATAAGGTAAGAAAACTGCATAAGGTTGCAGAATATGGAAATAATCGAGAATAAGCATATAGCAAATCAGTGAATCAAGGACTCGAAATAATACTGATTTAAGGAGAATAACATAAGTTCCCATGAATAAGCAAATAAGCCAAGTTTAAACAGGAAGAATCGAAGGTCTAAAGGAAACTTTTCAAATCAAGCCAAGAAATAGAGAACTCAGAATCAATCAAAGAGAGAGTCATGAGTTAGTGTTTAGCATATAAATAAAGTAAGACAAGGATAACCAGAGGTCGACACATAACTCTAGCAAGCACGAAAGTTAAACAATATTGATTCGATGAGAGAGAGGCAAGTCTTGAACAGTCAATATGAACACAAGCACATAGAATCGATGCAAGTTAGGCTAAGAAACTCAATAGAAACATATTCAAGGCAAGATGGTCACAGAAACTCAAAAAACGAGAATCGGTCAGTCATGCTGATACACAAAACCAAACGAAGAAACCTAGAAAATTAGGGCTTTCAACATAGACGAGTTAAAAATGTAATAAAATCATAGAATCAGTCAAAATGTGCAAGAAATAGAAGTTTAAACACAAAGAATTGGTTAAACAAGGTTTTAAAAGAAGTTTCAAAAACCCTAATTTCAGAAGAAGATGAAAAACACTTGAAACCACATGATTTTTGTAAATAACCTCAATGATAGTGTAAAACATTCAAGAAACAAACTCAAATCGTCCTAGAGATCTAGGAGGTATAGAAAAGAAATTAGGGTTTCGAAAGAACCCATATAGAGACGAAGAAACCTGTCCAGAAACCCATGGATCGTAGCAAATACAGCATGATTTTGCTTGAAATCACACTGGAGTGGCCAAAAACAGGCAGTAGATGAACCCTAGATGTAAGTCGGCATGGCCCCGGGCCCTTAAAGACCTTAGAGAAGGAAAGCATGGCATGAGAGGAGCCATTGTAGGCTTAAGAGACGATGAGAGGTCACCGAAGATGGCCGGAGATGGGAGGTCGGCGGTTGAAGATTAGGGTTAGGTTGAGAGTGTTTGAGAGCAGAGAGGATCTTAGGGCGGCGGTGTGTAGAGAAATGGTTAGGGTTAGGGGTCGTTTAGAATTAAAAAAGGAAAGAATGAACGAGGACCGTTGATCTTTTAGATCAACGGCCAGGATCTGATGGGTTTTGGGTTGGGTAGGTGTAATTAGGGCCTGGGTCAGGTATTTTAATCCGAAATTGGGTTGGGGTATTGGGTTTAATTGAGGATAAAATTGAAATATAATTTGGCTAAGTTTTAAATAGCCAATTTAACCCTATATAATTTATAATAAATAATAGATCATTTCTAAAAAATAATTTCGTGTACTAAAATGATTTAAAATAGATATTTAACATTTTAAAAATGTAGAAGATCATTTTATGCATATAAAACATAATTGTACATTAATAAAGCTAATATTGTAATTATATGCAAATTGGCTTAAAAATATAAATGCAATTATAAAAAATGCACAAAAAATATTTAAGCAATATTTTGGCATAAATATAGGATTTAGATGATTAAATTATTACAACAATAATTTGAAGGATAATTATTGGAAAATTTATAAGTGAAAAAGGAAGAAATAAATCAATTTAAAACCTTTTAAAATTATAGAAAAATTATAAAGACCTTGTGCATGCTTATATGTGCATATATATGCTATTTTGAAAGTATTTATGTATATTAAAAATATATAGGAAAAAATTGGGTATCAACAAGCGGGTTGCACGCCTGCAACAAGATATATGAAATGAGAGCGGGTTGCACGCCTGCAACGAGATATATGAAATGGGATCGGGTTGCACGCCTGCAACAAGAAAGAAATGAAAGTGAATACTGTGTTTGTTTTTCTCATTATTGTTGGCAACTAAATTATGGTTTCTTTACATTCCTCTTTGGTATTTGTTGTTATCTGATACTCCCCGTAGCATGCTTTCCCCTCCCCATCTTTAACTATGAATATCTGCTTTTATTTTTCATTATATATAATTTAACTGCACATGTTTATTTGGTTGTTTGGTCCTAGCCTCGTCACTACTTCGCCGAGGTTAGGCTAAGCACTTACCAGCACATGGGGTCGGTTGTGCTGATACTACACTCTACACTGTGTGTAGATACCGGTACCGGAGCGTTTGGCCGCAGTGAGGTTGCTGCCTTCAGTCCAATAGGCGACCCGAGGTAGTCCTGCAGGCGTCCGCGGGCGTTGGCGTCTCCTTCTATTATTTCTTTTTCTGTTTTTACTTATTTAGAAATAGATTCGTGTATTTCTATTCAGACTTTATTTGTAGTAATCTTAGACAGTCTGTGAAATTGTAACACTAAATTCTGGATAGAGTAGTATTTAGACTTTCGCAGTTTTGTATTAAGTTAAATTGTCAGATTTCACCTTACACTTTATTATTGATATTATTATGTTCGCTATTTGATATGTTTTTTTGAAATTATAAAGACCTAAAGTGATAGCATCCTAGCAAACTCAAATCTATTCAAGGACAAGGATGAAGCTTTGGAATCTCAAAGAGGGCCTTTAACAAGATCTCAAGCTAAAAAACTGCAAAACAAGGTCATTGGACTTCAGGAGCGATCAAAGAAGTTGTTAGTTGAGAGGAAGATCTTACGGATAAAGTATACGAGTTATCTAGGTGTTATAATTATTTTATGGCCCAAATTCATATCCAAGAAGAGGCGGATTAGATCCCAAGAAACATCCTCTGAAGAAAGTCCAAATCAGGCCACTGTTGGACAATTTTGGCATCTAAAATATGTCCAAACTTGCAGCCCATGAAGTCCTACATACAACCACATTTTTAATAGCATAACGGACTTACTTGATGTCCAAGAAGGGTAAAATAGGCGTGCTACATGTTGAGTGCAAGTTGGTGCCAAGTTGCTTGCAAATTTCCTTCAATATTTTCAAGATTTCCATGCATCTATCCAAGATTGTTTTGAGACTTATTCCCATATATTTTAGGACTATATTTATTGATTTCCTAGTTAGTTAAGGTTATGTTTCCTTTTCCTAAGATTTTTGGAATCACTTTTCAAGAATGACTTGGTTTTTGCTTCCTAGTATTTCTCTTTTCCTAAGGTAGTTGGACTTGTTGTCCAAAGTAGTTTAGGACTTTATTTCCTTATTTTTTTAGCCTTAATTTCGTCACCCCCTCCTACCTATATAAGGGGTATCTTCTTTATTTTTAGACTCAAATTATTCAGATTATTATCAACAAAAATTGTGAGATTTTTTTTGCACTCTTATGTATGGCTACTCTTGGATTTATTCTTCAACCTTTAAGACTCAACTTAAGGTGATAAGATTAAACTCTTTAGAAATCTTAGATCACTTCTAGGTGTTCAAGAAAGGTGATAAGTTTAGGCTTATTGTTGTTCTTGTTATTGTAAAGGGTCGGGTTTCACAATCTATCTCTTGTTTTTAATTTTCTACCAAAGGCGATTAGTTCTTTGTTAGCTAATTGTTGTTGTTAGGATTCGATTTCAAGAATAGACTTCTTGAATTCAAGATACCCTTTCTTGAATTCAATATATCTTTAATTTTCCGTCCTTTTTCGTTTCTTTATTTTCTTTTAGCTTCCGCACGTTTTTTGACTTTCTTGTTTTTCTTTAGTAATTATTGAATCCCCTATCGTGTTGTTATCAAGTGGTACCAGAGCATAGACTAATCCAGATTTCAATCTTGATAATCTTGGGAGGTTCTTGAGCAACAACAAAAAAAACTCCAAAAACAAAAACAAAAAAAAACAAAAATTAGCCCCAAAAAAGGTGTTATTGCTCATTATTATTTTTAGAATTCAAGTATTATTTGGTTTCCAAGTCAAGAAAGGAAATAAGAAGAGGGTATCCTTGTTCTTGAAGATTAAGAAAATTTCTTTCCTTATTCTTGTGGATTTGGGGTTTTCTAAAATTCTTTCGTTTTTTTCTACTAACCAATTCCTATTCTTCCTAGATTTGGTCATTCACTTTTCTTTCTTTTTCTAACTCCATATTCTTATCACTAAGGGTTGTGACTAAGTAGGTTTATTAATAAATCTAAAGATTAACGACCAAGAGTTGCATTGAGTGGAAAAAGGCAAGAGAGGTGAGAATATTAGAAGGAAAAAGCAATATTTGAGAGAGACATAATTCTTCTAATCTTTGTTCAAGAAGATTCAAACAGGTAGTTATTGTGAAAGGAGGCGAGCTATGACTCAACAACTTGAAAAGTCGAACTTACAGTATATCGCATGGAAGAAAGACAATGATAAAGTTATTTTTTCAAACAAGAGCTAAAGTGATGTCTGCAATTTGTGCCCTTAGAATTGACAAAGAGTTTGGCTATAACTCAATTAGCACTTATATGGTTGAGAAATTGAACTTGCCTTATGTTGAGCATATTGAACCCTACATGTTTGGAGGAGTAAAAGTAGATAAAAGAGTGTTATTACTATTCTCTATTGGAAGGTATGAGGATGCAATCTGGTGTGATGTGATTCCCATGAATAATTATCATGTCTTGTTGGGAAAACCATGGTATGTTTACAGAAGAGCTTCATATAACATAGGAAAAAATAGATACTCTTTTGAGATTAACGGGAAGAAACTCATTCTTGGACCTTTGACTCTCTCACAAATTTGTGAAGATGAAAAGATTGTTAAAGAGAATATGGAAAAATATGAGAGAGAAAAGAATGAGAGGAGTAAGAGAGTGCATGTCGACATCCCAAGAGAGAAAAAAGGAGAGGTTGTGTTGAGTGAAGAGAATGGGATGTCAAGTGAGAAAAAGAGTGAGCTTGAGGGAAAAGAAAAGAGGAAAGGCAATGAGATAACAAAAGTATGTGAGGTAGAGAGAGAAAAATATGAGGGTTTGAGTGAAGAAAAAGAAGAAAACTTTAGTGAGAGAAAAGAGGCTAAGGGTGAGGAAAAAGTTAGTCTTGAGATAAAAGTCAAAGAGAGTGTAAGTAAAAAAATATGTTCTTTACTTCCTAACCCATTAACTCTTTCTTGTTTTAGTTCTTATGTTTTTGTGCAGCCACATGTTGAAAGACCTTCTAAAAGGATAGGTGAGGCGCAAGAGATAGTGGTAAAGCATCCCATTGGATTCCAACATGAATTAGGCGAAATCAATTCTTGTTGGATGGTGGAAGATAAAAGCTTGATTAATTTATTTGTTGTTGAACCTTTTGACTATTTTGATCCTTATTTACAGGTTTATGACATGGAGTTGCCTAAATGCATTGCTAAGTTGGAGCCATTGCATAAAAGAATACAAGGTGAAGATGTTCCATTGGTAAACAAGTCCAAGTATGGTATGTATAATTGGTTTATTCGAATTCTTGGCCTTTCTAGGAAACCCAAGGTATTTTTAGAGGTAATGAACTATACTCTAATTTCTTATGTTAGTGACTTTATAATTTTTGTAGATGATGATATTTTGATGCATATCAAGTCATTAACTGTAATATCTAAGTTCAAGTGCAAGAGTAATTTGCTTCCTTTTGAAATTGAGTATGACATAGATGATTATGCATTCCAACTTGGTGGAAAGAGGCATGAAATTTATCAGAAGAGACTTTATAATGAGTTAAATATTCATTATTCTCTTATTCAAGTGCCTAATGAGTTTTCATGTGATAAATTGCTAGAATGTAAGTTTTGTTATTTGATGGGAAATCATTCCTCTAGTCATGTTGATTGTGAACCTGTAAAAGTGCTTGCTTCCAGTAAAGAGGATATGCATGATTATTGTGACATTAGTCATCAAATACTCTTTCATGAACCTATCTATGACTCTTTCTGTGACGATTTGAGCAATTATGTAGAATCCATTGATATTGCGAATATTATTGGGGAAAGTTATAATCATGAGCTTGAATATATTGAAATTTTTATTTTGGAATTTATGGGTTCTTTGTCACGACCCAAACTGAAGGGCCGCGACGGGCACCCGGTGCCTTACTCAACCGAGTACCAACGTAACATATCTTTCTTATCATGTTATCATGAGTAAATGAGCTAGAAAACTCGTCCTGAGATAACAAGAATAAAACATAAGGGAATAGTCAACATATGAAGACCCAACATGATATACAAACTAATATATGTGACATACGGGCCTATAAGGCCGACATGACCATTAGTAAACTCGAAACATAGGCCGACAAGGCCATACAATTATCCATACACCTGACATATGTCTACAAGCCTCTAAGAGTACATAAAATCATAAAGGTCGGGACAGGGCCCCGCCATATCAATCAATACATATCCAAAGCATACTGACCAAATAGGCAACTCCGGAGCAAGTGGAGTGCACCAACACCTTCGCTGAGCTGATAGCCTACTAGGAGGACTGTCAACCTATCAATCGAGACCTGCGGGCATGAAATGCAGCGTCCCCAGGCAAAAGGGATGTCAGTACGAATAAAGTACCAAGTATGTTAGGCAGGAAAGCTTAAACAACAACAGTAATGTAAAGAGAGAGATAGAGGAGATACAACCTGTAACATCTGAGTGCCTCTGGGGGTTACTGATATGAAATGCATAATACATATATATACATAAACTTTTTAAAAACATTCGCCTCTGTGGGAATCATCATCATCATATCGTACCCGGCCTCAAAGAGGACTCGGTAAAAGCGTACCCGACCATCATAAGGTTAGGTAGAATCGTACCTGTCCACGTGGAGCTCGGTAAACCCAACTGATCAGTGGTTGCACAATAGGTGCCATACCCGGTCGACTATAGAGCGGCTCGGTAGAGTAAAATAGATACTATATATAATGCATGCTAGACTCATGGAATCACCTTCTAAACCTTTCGGAGTGACTTAAGAGCACTATGGACATCCATACCCTCAATATGAACCTTAGTAGGATTCAAGGATCATACACACTTGCTTAGAATAATTTTATAAGGAAAGAACAACATGGACAACCTTAGTTGCTAGGAGTAGATCCGTTATGAAGTAGCGTATTCATTTCACTTTAGATCATGCCAAAAGAAAGAAGAAAGTGCCTTAACATACCTTAAACCCGTTGAGTCCTTAATCACTTCCAAGCAACTCTTCAAACAAGTCAACTCAATCTATCATAGTATAAGGAGATTCAAAATCAGTGCTGAGCAAAGGCTAAGTCTATAACTTAAGCTAGTAGCTCGTTTACGTAAATTTTGGCAGCATCTCCCTTGTAACAAGGGCCTCCTCCAATACCATATACAAACAACAATGACCAGAGCAATCCATCAATACATAATTATCAATATCAAGACACCATATAACAACAACAAGTCACAACTACATTACGACGAGCGGCAAGCTCCGATTGGAATCCGTATACCCCTTATCAATCCTTATAGACTTCTTACTTCAACATAAAAGTATCATTAACTTGATAATGAAGTCATTAATCAATGATTCCAGCCTTATACCATATATTTATAACAACGAAAATAATCCACAACTTCAACTATCCCCAACTAGCAACTTTATTCACTAGTTCATGTCTAGCCCATCCATTTAACTTAATCAATATCAAGATAACCTTAGGCACAAGCAAGAACACAATATACATACCTCCTACAGTAACTTCAAGTCAAAATCCAAGTTATATTCATTTTACAACAACCCTTAATAGCAATACAACACCATAGAAGTGACTTAAGCTAATCCAAGTATTATCTTGTAGTTTATCATCCTAACAACTTAACCAACATACAAGAAAGATTAAGAACAATTAGTAGGCTGTTATACTCACCTTATACAGCAGCAACAACTTGGAATTTCATCCAAATACAGCCCACAACAATCCTCAATGACAACACAACCTCAAAGAGGTGTTGTTCTTCACTAGAACTAAGTTTTGATGTTGAAATATGGTGTAATCACTTTGGAATCACTTCAAACCCTTGTGGTATATGTTTAGGAGGGTTAGGAGAAGTTTGGAGACGAATATTAGTTGAAAAATGAGCAAAAATAGGCGTCCAAATCGTTTATAAATTGAAGTAGGTCAACCACCGCCTAAGTGGGTCCCATTGGGAGCTGCTTGCGCGGTCTCGCGAAAATGCAAATATCTCTCTACTCCGATATCGTATTGACAAACGGTTTAATGCGTTAGAAGGTAGACTCGTAGGCCTTCAATTAGTAGGTAGAACACCCCATTATTCCAAGTATATTTGGAGAAATGCTCAGATACATTTGACCTAAATTTCAGCAAATTTATGAATGTAACTTGTGATGACCTTTGTCAACTCTTGTTCCACAACTTGCTTGCCTTCAAAATGTAGAAAATGAATATCATACGACTAAAATAACTCATAGAATAACCTCCTTATCATGTTAGGAACCCTAGTCTCACCCCAAAGTACATGTTATAACATTCCAAACTTGTCGACTTTTGATGAAACTTATTTTCTTCAATTGGTTTAGCTTCTAAGATTTCCAACCCTCTTGGTACTCGTTATTCATTATCTTAAATATCTGTAACCTCCAAGGTAACATGATTAACTTACTTTATTTTCTTCCAAATATAATCTCATTTCCGAGCTTACATCAATGACTTACGACGTACTCTCATGTATGAAAACTTGGGGTGTAACATCATTCCCCCCTTTGGAACATTCGTCCTCGAATGTTGACTAATGCGCTTATCAGTTTCATAAACTATGGCTCTTACGAATACTTTAATGCTCATCTTTCCATCTAAGCAACTGTTTTGTGAATAAATCCAAATGCTTGGGCATTCCCCCCTTTTAGGCCTCTTTGTCACGCCATGACATGTGGTCGGAATTCTTCCAACATCGTAACATTTGCTACCTTATGTCATGCAGTATGTACGACTGTGTCCTTGTATGAGCGCCTAGCGACTCGTCTTCTCTTTTTCCTCCATCTTTTAGCCAATCTCTAAGCCTCACTTTATGAACATATACAGAATTATGACAAGCTGTCCCTCTAGGCATCTATAGGTGTACTGATGTCTTTCGCTTGGTACTTTATCGAACTTAAGACTATTTCTATCTCTTGTTTCATAGCCTTGTATATCTATCCTTATGGATTTACTACATCTAGGTAGGTTATACTATACCATAAAACTTACTTCGGTTTATTATTACCGAGGTTTGCTACCCAACTCCAGGTTACTCTCTCGCTGCTTATCCTATATGTATAAATCTAAGTCCTTTAGTGCTTCCTCATTATTATTCATCTAAGAATAACAAACAAATCTCATCTCGAACTTTGGAACTTGTACCCATCTATTGTTTATTCACCTTAATGTTGATCTATAATCTATCACTGATAACTTGCAACCTCTTACGTAATACACTGTCACTAGGGCTCACATCTTATCGGGGAACATATGAAGTGATTTTCCTGATCCACCTAGGGATAATACTATACTTCAATAACCGTATTTCATTGCATCCCAACGCGATTCATCTTATGGGGGTATTCTAATCCCGTGCAATTAATGAAATCCCTTTCTCGTTCAATCGTTACTCAATCAAAGGCCTAAATATCATCCTCTTATCTATCACAATTAGACCCTTATTCTACTGCCAGGGCAGCATTCCATCTCTTCTAAATGCACTTAGTCTCAGACTCCTCTGTGTTTATTCAGGCTGTACCGAGCTTTTTATTACATATGGAAATCATCAGCTCCCTTGTCTTGATGGGTTTAATCCCGAGGACATACATATTCTCGTCACCTTCTCGCTCACCTTTTCATATCCTTAGTCCTATCTACCTAAAACCTTGTTGCTCTACAATACTTTACCTTAGGACCTACACCGATCTATTTATACTACTCGCAACCTTCCTTTAACTTGCTAGCACCATAAATTTCCTTTTGTGCCTTCTCAGTTGTCCTTAAATGTAAGCAATTACTTTTGCTGGTCGTTCTATCACTTGTTGCATGAATACTTGGCTTGTCATTTTGCCCACGAATACTATAATTTCCTGTACCTCATATGATCTCAAACATCACCTTTGATGGCTTTTTTTACCATTCATTAGCCATGATAGGTGCCACTTTCTTATGGAGTGTATACAATATTGTAGTGAGACTGTTGTTACAGGATCATTTACTCTTTAGCTCACTATGCTTAGGTGGAAACCTTCTTCCTTATTTCCTCAGCTAGTCTTTCATTATAGTACTTAGGGAGACCTTCTGGCTCTTGTAAAGTTGCGAGCTTGATATATCGTACACCCGAAGGTAATTTTCGTTATTCTTACTCGCCTATAATAATCCTTAGTTACATAAATTTATGCCTTTGTGCTCGTAGGGTTACTTCTAAGCTCAAATTTTTATTGTCTCCTTAGTGGCACTCTCTCTTATTTTCATAAACCTTAAAAATGGTACCTTTAACTGCCTCAACTCCTATCTGAAATTTTTTTCAAATGATTGTGATCTCGTATCTGCGAGACTGAATTCACTATGCTACGATTCACTACATTTATCTTGCATGATCTATTGATTTATCTATGACCTCTTGTCTATCCATTACTGGGCTCTTCCTGAATCAACTACTAATTACTCGTTGGTCCATTCTCATATATATATATATATATTCTGCATAATCCCTCTTGGGATATATCCTTTGTCTTAACTTATCTCTCGCCACTAGCTCCTGATGTATCAAGTGTCCATTCACACTTATTTATCAATAACATCCTGGCCGAAAACTTTTACTGCCTCTCTCCGGTGTCGTGCTTGTATAATGTTCTGGAGTCGCAACATATCTGCAGGAACTGAATAAATGCAACATCATCCCTTTCTCCTTTTTACCACATTCTTTCTTTACCATTACATAGTTAACTAAACCGCTTAACTCTGACTTAATATCATATCACACCATATTCCCCTCTTTAGGGGAGTACTAAGATTTAGTACTACGACGATCTACCTATAGTTGTTTTACCTTTTCATATTTGGCGTTTTTTCACATTATCAATGAACCTTAATCACCTTATGGTAACCTTCTGTACCAAGGATAAATAAATTTCTTATGCACGAAGGTGACACCTACTGTAACTGACACACTTAGTCCCTTAAGATTAACTTTTCTCAGAGTGCTTGCTTTAGGTAAGCGACTTCCTAAATGGCCTTTAAAGGTTATTCGTCTGTTGTCTATTCTAGTATTGTTGGAGCACGATCTTTGAAATTCTCACGATGTCGACCATTATCAAATCCTCCGGTCCCTAATTCATGTTCGGTTTTATCTTGTTCACTAGCCCATACTGATTTTTATTACTCTGGGGTCTAACCTTTCCTCCTGGTAATCACATTGAAGTCACCATCTCATTTCTCGAAATAAGAATATGACTTTATGGCTTATACTCTTTTATTGCATTAAGGCTTGTCACCTCTTGTATTTTCCTTCACTTGACTATAGACTCTGTCATCGTGTCATATTTTGATTTACTGTTATAACCCCTATATCACATCTTACTCATGATGCTTCATTTATTTTCTTCTTATTCTCCGGATAATATTTTTTTTGTTTATCACTTTATTCTGAAAACTTCAACAAAAAGTTCTTTCCCTATAAGCTCCCTTAGCTTCATCTCACTGGCTCTTGGGAATGCCTAACATTCTTTTTTTTCCTCGGGGCTAGAGTCATACTAAGGTAAATATTTGTCCCTTCTAGGATCCCACTGCCTATCTTCTGAAATTTCTGAATATTCCAGTATTCGTATCTGATTGTACTACTCTAGAGTTCACCATCTGGGTGTCTTAGAAGGAGATCTATTACCACATTTGCACCATCTTTCGGAAACGTTAGTTAATGATAACAACCTATCCACAATTTTTGGGTTACTCTAACTCCAACTGGATCCTGATATCCCATCTTTCTCTTAAATAATATCTGTTAGCTCCCATAGAACATAACTGAGATGGGTGTGGCCAATTGTACTTACCTCTGTCATTGATGAAGGTACCAAAATGCTTATATTTCTCTGCCTGATTTGAAAATATTGATAATCTTCATTATCTGGGTGCCTCGTACCCCTCTTCACCTTACTTCTTTTACTTGTTAAAACTTGTATCTAGCTTCTGAATTCCTCATAGATTTTCACCATATTCGTGAATAGATATCCGTGCCTTAAGGCTCCTTATTAAGAAGCATACACATCTTAGTACACACATAATCTGTTGAAGACCTCACATTTACTAATCATAAGCATGATGTGAAATCGAGTTCCTCTGACTCAACTCTTCCACATCCACATGCAATCTCTTACCAACAGTCTTTGTGGATGTAGGTATCGTTGTATTACGACTAAAGTCGAATTTAGGAGTTTGAATTCTTACAACTGAGCTCTACTGCACGATCTAGAGTAAGAAGAAAGAGTGACAGACCTAAATGCCCTGTAGCCTCCTGCTTATAAGTGTGGTGCACAACACACCCATAAACAAGACTCTACTAGACACGGCTTGTAGACTCCCTAGGACAGAACTGCTCTGATACCACTTCTGTCACGACCCAAACCGAAGGGCCGCGACGGGCACCCGGTGCCTTACTCAACCGAGTACCAACGTAACATATCTTTCTTAACATGTTATCATGAGTAAATGAGCCAGAAAACCCGTCATGAGATAACAAGAATAAAACATAAGGGAATACTCAACATATGAAGACCCAACATGATATACAAACTAATATATGTGACATACGGGCCTATAAGGCCGACATGACCATTAGTAAACTCGAAACATAGGCCGACAAGGCCATACGATTATCCATACACCTGACATCTGTCTACAAGCCTCTAAGAGTACATAAAATCATAAAGGTCGGGACAGGGCCCCGCCATACCAATCAATACATATCCAAAGCATACTGACCAAATAGGCAACTCCGGAGCAAGTGGAGTGCACCAACACCTTCGCTGAGCTGATAGCCTACTAGGAGGACTGTCAACCTATCAATCGAGACCTGCGGGCATGAAATGCAGCGTCCCCAGGCAAAAGGGATGTCAGTACGAATAAAGTACCGATTATGTTAGGCAGGAAAGCTTACAAGAACAGTAATGTAAAGAGAGAGATAGAGGAGATACAACCTGTAACATCTGAGTGCCTCTGGGGTTACTGATATGAAATGCATAATACATATATATACATAAACTTTTTAAAAACATTTGCCTCTGTGGGAATCATCATCATCATATCGTACCCGGCCTCAAAGAGGACTCGATAAAAGCGTACCCAACCATCATAAGGTTCAGTAGAATCGTACCCGGCCACGTGGAACTCGGTAAACCCAATTGATCAGTGGTTGCACAATAGGTGTCGTACCCGGCCGACTATAGAGCGGCTCGGTAGAGTAAAATAGATACTATATATAATGCATGCTAGACTCATGGAATCACCTTCTAAACCTTTTGGAGTGACTTAAGAGCACTATGGACATCCATACCCTCAATATGAACCTTAGTAGGATTCAAGGATCATACACACTTGCTTAGAATAATTTTATAAGGAAAGAACAACATGGACAACCTTAGTTGCTAGGAGTAGATCCGTTATGAAGTAGCGTATTCATTTCACTTTAGATCATGCCAAAAGAAAGAAGAAAGTGCCTTAACATACCTTAAACCCGTTGAGTCCTTAATCACTTCCAAGCAACTCTTCAAACAAGTCAACTCAATCTATCATAGTATAAGGAGATTCAAAATCAGTGCTGAGCAAAGGCTAAGTCTATAACTTAAGCTAGTAGCTCGTTTACGTAAATTTTGGCAGCATCTCCCTTGTAACAAGGGACTCCTCCAATGCCATATACAAACAACAATGATCAGAGCAATCCATCAATACATAATTATCAATATCAAGACACCATACAACAACAAGTCACAACTACATTACGACGAGCGGCAAACTCCGATTGGAATCCGTATACCCCTTATCAATCCTTATAGACTTCTTACTTCAACATAAAAGTATCATTAACTTGATAATGAAGTCATTAATCAATGATTCCAGCCTTATACCATATATTTATAACAACGAAAATAATCCACAACTTCAACTATCCCCAACTAGCAACTTTATTCACTAGTTCATGTCTAGCCCATCCATTTAACTTAATCAATATCAAGATAACCTTAGGCACAAGCAAGAACACAATATACATACCTCCTACAGTAACTTCAAGTCAAAATCCAAGTTATATTCATTTTACAACAACCCTTAATAGCAATACAACACCATAGAAGTGACTTAAGCTAATCCAAGTATTATCTTGTAGTTTATCATCCTAACAACTTAACCAACATACAATAAAGATTAAGCACAATTAGTAGGCTGTTATACTCACCTTAGACAGCAGCAACAACTTGGAATTTCATCCAAATACAGCCCACAACAATCCTCAATGACAACACAACCTCAAAGAGGTGTTGTTCTTCACTAGAACTAAGTTTTGATGTTGAAATATGGTGTAATCACTTTGGAATCACTTCAAACCCTTGTGGTATATGTTTAGGAGGGTTAGGAGAAGTTTGGAGACGAATATTAGTTGAAAAATGAGCAAAAATAGGCGTCCAAATCGTTTATAAATTGAAGTAGGTCAACCACCGCCTAAGTGGGTCCCATTGGGAGCTGCTTGCGCGGTCTCGCAAATATCTTTCTACTCCGATGTCGTATTGACGAACGGTTTAATGCGCTAGAAAGTAGACTCGTAGAACTTCAATTTGGTAGGTAGAACACCCCATGATTCCAAGTATATTTGGATAAATGCTCAGATACATTTGACCTAAATTTCAGCAAATTTATGAATGTAACTTGTGATGACCTTTGCCAACTCTTGTTCCACAACTTGCTTGCCTTCAAAATGTAGAAAATGAATATCATACGACTAAAATAACTCATAGAATAACCTCCTTATCATGTTAAGAACCCTAGTCTCACCCCAAAGTACATGTTATAACATTCCAAACTTGTCGACTTTTGACGAAACTTATTTTCTTCAATTGGTTTAGCTTCTAAGATTTCCAACCCTCTTGGTACTCGTTATTCATGATCTTAAATATTTTTAACCTCCAAGGTAACATGATTAACTTACTTTATTTTCTTACAAATATAATCTCATTTCCGAGCTTACATCAATAACTTACGACGTACTCTCACGTATGAAAACTTGGGGTGTAACATTCTTATAACCTTCTTGTGAATTTATGTGCTTCTTTGAATAGCTTATATGTAGAAGAATCCATAAAATTTGTAATCGATACTTGGCTATATCATAAAAGTATCTTATTTGATACATGTAGTAGAGATACTTGTTTTAAATGGACGCGTGATCAATCTTTTGTAATTTCATTGTCATGCACATTTGTTTGACTATCTTAAGAGAGGTTTTTATGGGACAAATCTAAGTAGTCATAAATTTTATTGGGATGATGATGTCCATATACTTTATAAAGGAGTATTTACACCTATTAGGCTTAATTGGGTTAAGTGGACACATGGTCACTATCTTGTTTTAGTTTTACCATTTTTCATATTAGTGGATGCCATTTACTAGTGTCTGTCTTCGTTTTCTTGCAAGGTCAAAATTCAAGGATGAATCTTCTTCAAGAAGAGGGGAATTATATCATCCCAGGAAGTTCAAATCTATTCAAGGACAAGGATGAAGCTTTGAAATTTCAAAGAGGGCCTTTAACAAGATCTCAAGCTAAAAAGCTACAAAACAAGGTCATTGGACTTCAAGAGCGATCAAAGAAATTGTTAGTTGAGAGGAAGAGATTTAGGATAAAGTATATGAGTTATATAGGTGTTATAATTATTTTATGGCCCAAGTTCATGTCCAAGAAGAGGTGGATTAGATCCCAAGAAATATCCTCTGAAGAAAGTCCAAATCAGGTCACCGTTGGACAATTTTGGCATCTAAAATGTGTCCAAACTTGCAGCCCATGAAGTCCAACATAAAACCACATTTTTAATAGCATAAAAAGGACTTACTTGATGTCCAAGAAGGGTAAAATAGGTGTGCTACATGTTGAGTGCAAGTTGGTGCCAAGTTGCTTGCAAATATCCTTCAAGATTTCCAAGATTCTATCCAAGATTGGTTTGAGACTTATTCCCATATATTTTAGGACTATATTTATTGCTTTCCTAGTTAGTTAAGATTATGTTTCCTTTTCCTAATATTTTTGGAATTACTTTCCAAGAATGACTTGGTTTTTGCTTCCTAGTATTTTTCTTTTCCTAAGGTAGTTGGACTTATTGTCCAAAGTAGTTTAGGACTTTATTTCCTTATTTTTTTAGTATTAATTTAGTGACCCCCTCCTACCTATATAAGGGGTATCTTCTTTATTTTTAGACTCAGATTATTATCAACAAAAATTGTGAGAGTTTTCTTGCACTTTTGTGTGTGGCTACTCTTGGATTTATTCTTCAACCTTTAAGACTCAACTTAAAGTGGTAAGATTAAAATCTTTCAAAATCTTAAATCACTTCTAGGTATTCAAGAAAGGTGATAAATTTAGGCTTATTGTTGTTCTTGTTATTCTAAAGGGTCGGGTTTCAGAATCTATCTCTTGTTTTTAATTCTCTACCAAAGTCGATTAGATCTTTGTTAGCTAATTTTTGTTGTTAGGATTCAATTTCAAGAATAGACTTCTTGAATCCAAGAAACCCTTTCTTGAATTCAATCTATCTTTAATTTTCCGCCCTTTTTCGTTTCTTTATTTTCTTTTAGCTTCGCACGTTTCTTGACTTTCTTGTTTTCCTTGGCGTCTCCTTCTATCATTTCTTTTTCTATTTTTACTTATTCAGAGACAAATTCGTGTATTTCTATTCAGACTTTATTTGTAGTAATCTTAGACAGTCTCTGAAATTGTGACACCAAATTCTGGGTAGAGTTGTATTTAGACTTCCGCAACTTTGTATTAAGTTAAATTCTAAGATTTCGCCTTCCGCTTTGTTATTGATATTATTATTTCTCTTGTTTGATATGTTGTTTTGAAATTATAAAGACCTAAAGACTTGACAAGGGTAATTAAAACGGAATAGTTGGCTTGCCTAGCTTTCTCTAGTAGGCGCCATCACGACTCCCGAGGGTGGAAAATTCGGGTCGTGATAAGTTGGTATTAGAGCTCTAGGTTACATAGGTCTCACAATTCACGGACAAGCTTAGTAGAGTCTGAGGGATCGGTATAGAGACTTTAGTATTAATCCCTTAGAGGCTACAGAGTTAGGAAAAACTTCACATCTATTCTTTCTTATCGTGCGGTTTGGTTTCTCAATGCTAATTGAATTTCTACTCTGTTCTTTCACAGATGGCGAGAACACGCACTTCCTCATCCATTGACCAGAAGCCCGAGCCCCCAACAGCATCTCCTACGAGGGGCAAATGGCGAGGCCAAGGCCGTGCTAGAGGCCGAGGCAGGGGTAGAGCTCAGCCCAGAGCAGCAGCACCAGCGGCGGAGCCTCCGGTTGAGTTTGATGATGAGGTTCCAGCCCAGGCCGTACCGGTGGGCCCAACTCAGGTCCTAGAGGGTTTTATTGCTATACCAGTACTCCAAGATGCTCTGCTCCGTCTAGTGGGCCTTATGGAGAGTGTCACCTGGGCAGGCTTGCTTCCTGTAGCACCAGCCGTCTATTAGGCTGGAGGAGGAGCCCAGACTCCTGCTACCCAAACTCCGGAGTAGATGGCTCCCCAGTTCCAGACTCCAGTAGCTCAGCCAGTTGGAGTAGTTAAGCCGGGTATGGTAGCTCAGACTGGTGATGGAGCAGCTATGTCTGCTAATGCCTTGTGGAGATTGGACAGGTTTACCAAGCTCTTCACCGCCACTTTTAGCGGTGCATCTTCTGAGGATCCCCAGGATTATTTAGACAGTTGTCATGAGGTTCTCAGGAACATGGGGATAGTGGAGACCAATGGGGTCTACTTTGCTACTTTTTGCTTGTCTGGATTCGCCAAGACTTGGTGGAGAGATTATTGTTTGGCTAGTCCAGTTGGGTCACCAGCTTTGACTTGGGATTAGTTCTCTTAGCTCTTTCTGGAGAAGTTTCTTCCTATCACTCAGAGGGAGGACTATAGGAGGCAGTTTGAGCATCTCTAGTAGGGTTCTATGACTATTACTCAGTACGAGTCCAGATTTATTGACTTGGCCCATCATGCTCTTCTTATACTTCCCACTGAGAAAGACAGAGTGAGGAGGTTCATTGAGGGACTCATTTAGCCTATTCGATTGCAGATGGCTAAGGAGATAGGGAGTGAGATTTCTTTTCAGGAGGCGGTTAATGTGGCCAGGAGAATTGAGATGGTTCTATCGCAGGGGGGTGGTCAGGGGTCTAACAAGAGGTTTCGTCATTCCGGCAGGTTCAGTGGTGCCTCATCTGGAGGTAGGGATTTTTTTGGTAGGGTCCATCCTCCCAGGCTGTTTCAGTCAACACTTCAGGCTTCTCATGGTGCCCCAAGTGGTCGTGGTTCTCACATGCAGTATTCTGATCAGCAGTCCTATAGTGCATCGCCAGCTCCTATCAGTGCACCTCCGCTTCAGAGTTTTTAGGGTCGTCAATCCCTAGCAGTCGAGGTCTTGTTTTACTTGTGGTGACATGAGGCATATTGCTAGATTTTGCCCTCGAGCACTGAGCAGTTCTCAGCACCAGGGTTCTCACACCATGGTTCAGGCACCGAGTGTTCCACAACCCGCTCAGCCAGCTAGAGGTGGAGGTAGAGGTGCTAGAGGTGGAGATAAAGGTGTTAGAGGTGGAGCCCAGGTCGCTAGAGGTGGAGGCCAGCCAGCAGGAGGTCGTCCCAGAGATGTAGTTCAGAGTGGTCAGGCCCAGCCCTGATGTTATGCTCTTCCATCTAGGCTTAAGGCTGAGGCTTCCGATACAGTTATCACAGGTACTATTTTGGTTTGTAGTAGAGATGCTTCAGTTCTATTTGATCCAGGGTCTACATACTCCTATGTGTCATCCTATTTTGCGTCGTATCTGGTCATGCCTAGTGATTCTTTGAGTGTTCCTGTATATGTGTCTACACCAATGGGTGATTCTATTGTTGTAGATCGTGTCCATCGTTCATGTATAGTTGTGATTGGGGGTCTTCAGACTCGTGTAGATTTGTTACTTCTGGATATGGTTGATTTTGATGTCATATTGGGGATAGACTAGTTCGCTATCTTGGACTGTCATGCCAAGACCAGGACTTTAGCCTTGCCGGGTTTGCCTCGTTTAGTGTGGAGAGGGACTCCTGGTCATTCTACCCGTAGTGTTATCTCATATATGAAGGCTCGGCGTATGGTTGAGAAGGGGTGTTTGGCCTATTTGGCATATATTCGTGATTCTAGTGCTGAGGTTCCTTCTATGGATTCTGTGCCTCTTGTTCGTGAGTTTCCTGAGGTATTTCCTTCAGACCTGCCGGGTATGCCACCCAACAGGGATATTGACTTCTGCATTGATTTGGATCTGGGCACTCAGCCCATTTCTATTCCGCTGTATTGTATGGCCCCGCCTGAGTTGAAAGAATTGAAGGAGAAGTTGCAAGACTTGCTTGATAAAGGCTTCACTAGACCTAGTATCTCGCCTTGGGGTGCGCCAGTGTTGTTTGTTAAGAAGAAGGACAGATCAATGAAAATGTGTATAGATTAACAACATTTGAACAAGGTTACAATCAAGAAGTAATATCCATTGCCGAGGATTGATGATTTGTTTGATCAGCTTCAGGGTGCCAAGGTATTTTCAAAGATTGATTTGAGATCTGGCTACCATCAGTTGAGGATTAAGGCATCCGATGTCCCTATGACAGCTTTTCGCACTCGGTATGAGCATTATGAGTTCTTGGTGATGTCATTCGGGTTGACAAATGCCCCAGCAGCTTTTATGGATTTGATAAACTGAGTGTTCAAGCCTTACTTGGATTCATTCGTGATAGTCTTCGTTGATGATATTTTGAACTCTTCCCGCAGCCGGGAGGAGCATGAGCAGCATCTGAGAGTGGTTCTTCAGACTTTGAGAAATAGTCAGTTGTGTGCTAAGTTTTCGAAGTTTGAGTTCTTGTTGAGTTCGGTTGCATTTTTTGGTCATGTTGTAATAGCATAGGGTATTCAGGTAGATCCGAAGAAGATAGAGGCAGTCAAGAACTAGCCTAGACCTGCATTATCTACAGAGATCTAGAGTTTCTTAGGTTTGGCAGGCTATTATCATCGGTTTGTGGAGGGGTTTTCATCTATTGCAGCCCTGATGACTAGGTTGAGCCAGAAGGGTGCCCAGTTCAGGTGATTAGATGAGTGTGAGGTGAGCTTTCAAAAGCTCAAGACAGCTTTGACTATGTCACTAGTGTTGGTTTTACCTACAGGTTCAGGGCCATATACAGTTTATTGTGATGCATCTCGTATTGGACTTGGTGCGGTATTGATGCAGGTTGGCAAGGTCATTGCTTATGCTTCATTTCAATTGAAATTTAATGAGAAGAACTATCCGGTCCATTATTTAGAGTTAGCATCCATTGTACACGCATTGAAGATTTGGAGGCATTATCCATGTGGTGTGTCCTGTGAGGTGTTCACGGATCACAAGAGTTTGCAATACTTGTTCAAGTAGAAGGAGCTAAATTTGAGGCAGAGAAGGTGGTAGGAGTTATTGAAAGACTATGATATCACCATCTTATATCATCCAAGAAAGGCCAATGTGGTGGCCGATGCTTTGAGTAGGAAGTCAATCAGTATGGGCAGTCTTGTGTATATTCCGGTCGGTGGGAGATCGCTTGCTTTGGATGTCCAGGCGTTGGCTAATCAGTTTGTGAAGTTGGATGTTTCTGAGCCCAGCCGGGTGTTAGCTTGCGCAGTCACTCGTTCTTCTCTATTGGAGCATATCCGAGATCGGCAGTATGATGATCCTCATTTGTGTGTCCTTAGGGACACGGTGCTGTACGGTGGTGCCACGCAGGCTATATTAGGTGATGATGGAGTTTTGAGGCTGTAGGGTCCAGTTTGTGTGCCTAATGTGGATGGACTCCGAGAGTTGATTTTAGAGGAGGCCCATAGTTCCCGGTACTCTATTCATCCAGGCGCCGCTAAGATGTATCAGGATTTGCGACAACATTATTGGTGGAGGAGGATAAATAAGGATATTGTTGCATATGTGGCTCGGTGTTTGAATTGTCAGCAAGTTAAGTACGAGCATCAGAGACCTGGTGGTTTGTTCCAAAAGATTGAGATTTCCTGAGTGGAAGTGGGAGCGTATCACTATGGAGTTTGTTGTTGGACTCCCATGGACTCAAAGGAAGTTCGATGCCGTGTGGGTTATTGTTGATAGGCTGACCAAGTCAGAACAGTTCATTCTTGTGGCAGTCTCCTATTCTTCCGAGAGGTTAGCTGAGATCTATATCCGGGAGATTGTTCGTCTTCATGGTGTGCCCATGTTTATCATTTCGGACCGAGGTACGCAGTTTACCTCACATTTCTGTAGAGCAGTTCAGCGTGAGTTGGGCACACGGGTCGAGTTGAGCACAATATTGCATCCTCAGACGGACGGGCAATCCGAGCGCACTATTAAGATTTTGGAGGATATGCTCCGAGCTTGTGTTATTGACTTTGGAGGCTTGTGGGATCAGTTCTTCCCTTAAGCGGAGTTTGCCTACAACAACAGTTAGCAGTCAAGCTTACGGATGGCTCCGTATGAGGCTTTATATAGTAGGCGGTGTCGGTCGCCGGTTGGATTATTTGAGCCGGGAGAGGCTCTATTGTTGGGTACGAACCTAGTGCAGGATGCCTTGGACAAGGTTAGGATCATTCAGGATAGGCTTCGTACAGCTTAGTCCAGGAAAACGAGTTATGTCGACCATAAGGTTCGTGATGTGGCATTTATGGTCGATGAGCAGGTGTTGCTTCGGGTATCACTTATGAAAGGCGTGATGAGATTTGGAAAGAAGGGCAAGCTTAGCCCTAAGTTCATTGGCCCGTTTGAGATTCTTGATCGAGTGGGAGAGGTCGCTTACAGACTTGCGTTGTCGCCTAGCTTATCAGTTGTGCGTCCAGTGTTTCATGTGTCCACACTTCAGAAGTATCACGACGATCCATCCCACGTGTTAGACTTCGGCACTGTCCAGTTGGACAAGGACTTGTCTTATGAGGAGGAGCCGGTAGTTATTCTAGACCGGCAAGTTTGTCAATTGAGATCTAAGAGTTTCTCTTTTGTTCGTGTTTAGTGGAGAGGTCAACCTATTGAGGCATCGACCTGGGAGTCCGAGTCCGATATGCAAAGCCGTTATCCCCATCTTTTCTCTGACTCAGGTACTTCCTTCTTATCTTCTATCGAGGACGAACGATTATTTTAGAGGCGGAGAATGTGATGACCCAAAAGGTCATCACTTGTTTTAGAAATAAATTCTGTATTTCGAGGCCTTAAAACCTCCCTTTTGCTCACCTCGATTTACGTGCACAATCTGGGCATGTATCCGGAAAGTCATCATGTGAAAATCTGTGAAAAGTGATAAATTTTGCTCTTAAAATGAATTTAAGTTGACTACGGTCAACAATTTGGTTAAAAGGACCCGGACCCGTGATTTGATGGTCCCAAAGGGTCCGTAGGAAAATATGGGACTTGGACATATGCCCGGAATCGAATTCCGAGGTCCCAAGCCCGAGAATGAATTTTTGAAGAAAATTGTTTAACTGAAATTTTAAGTGTTTTCAGAAATTTAAATATGTTTTAATGTGACGGTATCAGGCCCGTATTTTGGTTTCGGATCCCGGTACAGGTCTTATATGTGATTTAAGTTGAGCCTGTAAAATTTGGTAAGAAACTGACTTCAAATGACGTGAATCGGACCTCGGTTGTGAAATTTGAAACTTAAGTGTTCTTGAGATTTTCCTTTGATTTACATGCTAAATTCGTTGTTAAAGGTGTTAATTTGGCGATTTGATCGCACGAATAAGTTCATGTGATGTTTTTGGGTTAGCATGTGCCACGCCCCCTTTTTCCCTCCACGGAGAGAAGTCCGGGTTTCGACGTTCATAGGGGAAATAACTCGTTTCCTTTTGGGAATTGGGTATTTGAAGAGTCGCCACCTAACGGATTATGGTGCGTTTGGGCACCCACAGCGATTAACTCTTGGATCGGTTTGTATTACCAGAGATTTAGGGTAAGGGCTCGAAATAACCTTGAGGGAAAGGTGTTAGGCACCCCTCTCGGTCCACAACGGTGGGTCCCGACCGAACTTATACTTATGAACTAGTCCATTAACAAATAAATAGTTTTAAACACATAATTACTAATAAGACCAGTTTTCGGACATTACATGACTCAAATAATGAGACAAAGGAAAGGATTAAACAAATTGTACACACATGGAAAGTAAAGGGAATTTGGGAAGGAGGGGTCCTAGGCTGGTTAACCTACAGGATCACCCCACGCAATGTCCGGTAAACACTCCTCAATGAGGGGCTACACGTGACATTAGCGCATAGTCATCATATCCATATCCACCCTTCCCACCCCTTAGCGGTTATTAAGTGAATGTTATTTAGCGATCTCTATGTGTGCTGTTACCCGTCCCTTCTTAATGGTCCTGGAGAAAATTAGGACCTCTACCTATAGGAAGTTCTAGATAGACCCCTAAGGTTTAAAGGAGAAAATACTAAGGCGACAAGTAAGAACACATAGGACTTTAGCAAATAAAAGCAGAAGGAGCAAATAAGAGGCTCAGGTTTACCTCAGCAGATAATGCATGTAAACAACATGACTCAAATACAAACAAAGGCAGTATTATTAAACAGGATCCTAAGACATGATGTCTAGGTGAGTATTAGAACACAGGAGACATGCAAATATTTTATTTTAAAACTTAGAAGCAGGGGCCTAATCAGTTTGCCTACTGATTTTAAGCATGTTAACTATTAAGCAGTAAACACAAAGAGGCAGTTTCCAGTTTTATAAGAAATTTGATTACCTAAGGCTTGCCTAGGCATGGGATAATGCATAATTGTTACCAGAACTATTAAAACATGGTAGGAGATATTTTACCTAAAGTATGTTGTTCTAAGTTTTACAAGATACATAATTATTACCAGTTTTACTTAAACAGGATAATTAGACGTGAGACTGTTTTATATACTTTTCATGCATCAGTAGTTTAACTAGGTGTGACTGAGCAAGTATGAACGAGATCCTAAACATGGTATCTAATATGCACATATAAGGTTCGGAATGGTTTATATGCAGAATTCCTAAAGCAGGATTTCTAAATGCACAACAGGTTACAACATGATTTCAAAATATGCATAAGCAACAATTTATTTTAATGTTGTCATTTATCCTAGAAACAGGATTTCTAAGTGATAATAAGGATGTCAAAATGAGATGCTGAAAACAGTATACATGAAACCTAGGAGCATGGTATCTAATGCATGATATGTTTTGCATGTATTGGTCCTAAACATGAATTCTAATGCACATACAGAAAAATATAAACCTAAAGCATGTTTTCTACCCTTTGATAACATGTATAGCTACCCTCCCCTTTTTCACTAGCCAACCCCAATATTCGTTTACAATGAATATTACAAACTAATATTGAATGAATTACATTAATAGATAAAGAAAAATAAGAAGTTACGCTATAGGGAGCCTGCAAGTAGGCCCAGATTTCCAAAACTTCAACTGCTCAGATTGTTTCATAGCCTTTCTCAATATCCGGGTGTGTTAGAGTTCCTTAAGGACCTCAAGGGATCCCGGGCAGTGCTCACACCCAGATTTCACAACCATATTTGAGTAAGTGTAGTGTGGAAGGGCCAGCTCTAATACATCAAAGTTCAGAGGGATCTCATAGGGATCCCTAAGCAGTCACACATTAGAGGGGCAGAAAGAATAGAGTGAGAGTGCATGACATAGTTTTGAAAAAAACGTTTAAGTAGGAAAACAATTTGAAAAGATACTTTAAAATAGTTTTTGTAAAACAACATAGGAGTTGTTCAATAAGACAGTTTTGAAAAGAGTAGGGCAATTGGAAATTGGGGACAGGTAAAGCACATAATGGTAAACACATAGCAGGAAGAAGTCTTTGGAATTGGTACAGGTATGCTCAGAAACACTGATTAGACATAGTCACAGAATCAACAATCTTAAGGGGTTCAGTATAGGATCAACATAATTTAAAATCAATCCCAGAATCATACAAGTTTAGGAGTGCAGACTACTTTACAAGGAGATTCATACTAAAAACCATATAGAGCAAGATCACATGGAGACAAACTACATAGAGGGGGGTAACATGTTCATACTGATCCTAAGGAAGGGGAGTACATAACATGCTAATAATGTAAACATATCAACTACAGGTTTCACAGCAAAACCATAAGTAACAGCAGACTAGAAACAAGATGAATTGAAGTAATAAAAGGACCATATTATTTTTGGAACTTGAATTGAAATCAGAACATACCAGTAAAGAAGGTAGTAAACACAAAGTGATGAGCAAGAGAGTGGAGTAATCAGCCTTGGCTTGCAGCTGGCTGACTTAGAACAATAGCAAGTAACCAGAGAAAAGAGAGCAGGAGAGAGTTTTTGTGGGTGAGAGAGAGTTTTGAACCAATGTGTTCGTGTCCTTGTGCTAATGAAAGAGCAAGGTACTTATAGTTTGAAAAAAGGTAGAAAATAAGGCAAGAATCATAGTTTAGTAGTAATTATGGAACTATGTACTAATTAAAATCAAATCAGTATAAGTACTTCCTTTAATTAAGGAATTAAATTTAAAAGGTAACAAGCAAATACTAAAAAAGGAAGGAAATCACATAAGGCCGAATATAACAAATAAGGAAATATTTTTAGCAAAGTACAAGTAGACAACATGTAATAGAGACTAGGTTTTGCAGATTCTAATCAAGGAAAATACTTAAGAATCAGTTGACAACATGCTCGACCATAGATTAAGGTAAGAAAATATCTTAGAATATCACAAGAAATTAGTGAAGGATCAGTCACAGAGATTCAAAGATTCAAAAATAGCAAATGGAACTAATTTAGGAGAAATTGACACAAATTTATGAGAACAAGCGGAATAAACACATAATAGGAGAGAATCAGAAACCCTAATAAGCCAAATAGGGTAAAATCATACAAAATTAGGGATTCACATAGAGCATAGCATGAATTAATAGAATAAACATGACATAGGCGGAAGAAGTAAAAGTCAGAGACACTATTGAACAAAATAGGGTAAAACCACATAGAATCATAAGGCTCATGAGAAACAAGCACATATACAGATTAAGCGAACATATTATCACAAAACAGACTCAGAATCCAGAATTAAAACCAAGAAACTTAAGGTTTTCAACATGATAACTCAGATAAAAAGAGAAAACTCAAATAAACGTTTAAACATAGTGAAAATCATATATTAATACTAAAATCAGAAGGAAAAGCCATTTTGAAAGGGGTTAAGAAACCCTAGTTTGAAGATGAAGAGTCGTTTTAGAAAAATTGGAAAATCTTTAAGGAAAACAGCAAAATAACTCGGAATATGCCTAGATCTATTAAAGATCTAAGAAATCTTGAGCTATTAGTTAGGGTTTCAGAGAGATAACCCAAAGAGAAAGAGAATCGGCCTAGAAACCACAGGTTCTAGCCGGAGATGGCAGGATCTTACTCAGACAGGCTAAGATTGGCCTGAGAATGACATGAAAAACCATGGGGGTGAGTTGAACCGCCTCTGGTTCCTTAGAGGGCCTCAAGGCAGCGTAACTCGGTGTAGGAAGGAGCCATTGGGGCTGGGATGGTGGTGAGACCACCATAGTTACCGGCAAGTCGACGGCTGGTGAGAGCTTTAGGTTTTAGCCGAGAGAATATGATAGGTGAAGGGAGAGTGTAACGGCGGAATGAGAGAGAAATGAGGGGGAAGGGGGTAGTTTCTAGGGTTAATTAAGGAAAGGGGAGATCTGGACTGTTGATTAAAATTGATCAACGATCCAGATTAGATAAGGGATTAGGTCGGGTAGGATAAGGGATTGGGTCGGGTAGGATAAGGTATTAGGCCTGGGTTATTTGGGCCTTTTTAATTGGGTTGGGGTCTGATTTTATTAGGCTATAATTGAAATGAAAGTGGCTATTTGTTAAATACCCAATGTAAATTAATAATTTACAAAATAGTTGTTAATTATAAAAATGAATTTCATGCATAGAAAATAATTTTAAAATATTTATTTAGTATTTGAAAAATACACATGATTAATTTCTGGATGAAAATAGTACAAAATCATATGATTGGGCTATAATTGCAAAGTTATTACAATTATAGCCAAAAGGTGCCAATTTGGCTAATTATGAAATAATTTAGTCTTAATAGGACCAGAAATAATACATTACATCAAGAAATGCTTTTGAAATCATTTGTGAGGTAATTTTGTAATTATTTCTTGGAAATAAAATGCTGGATAAATTAATAAAAATATAGAAAAATTGTGGAAAAATATCCATTGCTAATCAATGCATGATTTTGAAGACATATATGCAATTTGAAATATTTTTTGGGAAAATTGGGTATCAACAGCTGCCCCTCTTTACCCGAAAAGGGTGAAAGAGTTTATCGGGTAAAGATATGATGGCCAATTTTGACTGGGCAAAACGGTTCGAGATTAGGCCGCACCCTAGCTTCTGATCTGCCTACATATCCCTGGTTTTACAAGAATTAGGCCGTATGTAGTTCCGGATCCATCGACGAAGTATACCGGTAAAGTCATTACAGTAACAGACGCAACATCTAGGGCTGGATGAATGAACGATTTTATGGAAGAGGTTGGGTTTAATATGGTCGGGAGAACTGGAGTGGGATCGCTCCTGTTGGGATAGTCGTTGCTCGCTGGGTTACCTGCAAATAGAAGCAATACAAGTGTATATTGTGCATAAGTTTAAACATGATGCAAGTTCCCGTTGGACTATGAATGTTGTCTTTGGACGGTTAAGGATGACGTCCTTAGACCATGATGTCTTGGGCCATGAATTGCTTGATGAGAGATTCGTAGGCCATGAAATGATGTTCTCGGGCCATGAAGATGGTGCCTCCGAACTATGACGCCTTTGAATAATGATATGCAAAATTGAAGGATCCTCAGGCCATGGCATGGTGTCTTCCGGCTATGAGGATGATGCCTTTTAGACTATGACGCCTTCGGATAGATTGGCAATATTTCAGCCCATGATATGCAGTAATGATGTTAACAAGACAAAGCTTAGTCTTGTGAAATGAAGGGCATAGCTTAGCACGATTGAAAAGCAAGTAGATAGTACTAGAAATAGAGCAATATTTGTGCGAAGAGGAACATCGCTTAGTCCCATGCAGATGGGGAGGCAAGGATTAGCCTCATGCAAAATAAGGAGGCAGGGATTAGCCTCATGCAGATATGGAGGCAGGGATTAGCCTCATGCAGGTATGGATGCAAGGATTAGCCTCGTGCAAATATGGAGGCAGGGATTAGCCTTATGCGGATATGGATGCAAGGATTATCCTCATGCAAATATGGAGGCAGGGACTAGCCTCATGCAGATATGGAGGCAAAGATTAACCTCATGCAAATATGGAGGCAAGGATTAGCCTCATGTAGGTATGGAGGCAGGGATTAACCTCATGCAGGTATGAAGGCAAGGATTAGCCTCATGCAGATATGGAGGCAGGGATTAGCCTCATGCAGATATGGAGGCAGGGATTAGTCTCATGCAGATATAAAGGCAGGGATTAGCCTCATGCAAATATGGAGGCAGGGATTAGCCTCATGCAGATATGGAGGCAGGGATTAGCCTCATGCAAATATGGAGGCAAGGATTAGCCTCATGCGAGTATGCGAGGCAAGGATTAGCCTCATGCAAATATGGAGGCAAAGATTAGCCTCATGCAAGTATGGAGGCAGGGATTAGCCTCATGCAGGTAGTGGAGGCAGGGATTAGCCTCATGCAAGTATGGAGGCAAGGATTAGCCTTATGCAAGGAGCGAGTAGCAAATAAGAGTAGTGTATGTCTTAGCTGGAGATACATTCGGTGTCTGATGTCCTGATTGATAGCGAATTTGTTACGTGTATGTATTTGCGGATGTTATTGCCATGTCAGATATGCCTGCGTTCAAAGAAAAATTGTAAGTTTTGTGGGGGGGTGGGGGTAGGGTAGGTTGGTTCGTGCTTCGTCTGCCGGCCTTGCTTTGCTCCACCCTGAAAGCCCCTTTTGAGTTCCCCTAGGTAATACATGACTGTTATGGGAATAGAGTTTTTCGAAAAATACGCAATTGTTCATAAAAATAGAGTTGTTTCAGAAATATATTGATACATTTAGATGAACTAGTGACTGTAACACGTCTCAAAGGCATTACAGCTCTCTTATGTCGGAATTTTGAGGGCCCTCCTCAAAATTCTGCTCCAGTTTAGTAGATGATCCTTCGGCTATTTGCGGATAATAGGCCTTGCTGAACCTTATTCGGAATTTTGAGAATCCTTCTCAAAATTCTGCCTCAGTTTCTTAACTGATTACTGACCGTCTGACACATGTTGGCCTTGGCTGGACTTGCTCCGGAATTTTGAGGGCCCTCCTCAAAATTCTGCCCCAATTTCTAATCTTGGGGAAATGAAAATTTTATTATGATATGACCGAACCCATAAGGTTGCCTACGTGTCTCCTCTAAAACAGGAATCAGTTCAAGCGTAGTTCAATTACATCATAAGAGAAAAATGTAAATAATCTAAGCATAGTGTCTCTTGACTGCATTTGAATTGATTGGTTTTGGCCGAATTTCTCCATCCATTTCTGCAAGTATGACTGCTCTTCCTGTCAGCACCCTGTGAACCATGTATGGACCTTGCCAGTTGGGAGAGAATTTCCCTTTGGCTTCATCTTGATGTGGGAAGATCTTCTTCAGCACCAACTGACCTGGTGCGAATTGCCGTGGTTAGACCCTTTTATTGACAGCTCTGGACATTCTGTTCTGATAAAGTTGGCCATGACACACTGCGTTCATCCTTTTTCCATCGATGAGGGCCAATTGTTCATAGCGACTTCTTATCCACTCTACGTCGCTGAGTTCAGCTTCTTGTATGATTCTTAAAGAATGAATCTCTACCTTGGCTGGAATGACAACCTCAGTACCATAAACCAACATGTAGGGAGTTCCCCGGTTGATGTGCGAACTGTAGTGCAGTATCCCAATAAAGCAAAATGTAGCTTTTCGTGCCACTGTTTGTGATTCTCTACCATCTTCGTTAGTATCTTCTTGATGTTTTTGTTGGCGGCTTATATGGCTCCATTCATCTGAGGTCTGTAGGCTGTGGAATTCTTGTACTTGATTTTAAAAGTTTCACGCATAGCTTTCATCAGATCACTATTGAGATTGGTGGCATTAACAGTAACAATGGATTCGGGAACACCGAATCAGCAAACAATTCGATCTTTGACAAAATCTGCGATGACTTTCTTGATTACAGCTTTGTAAGATGTAGCCTCTACCCATTTTGTGAAGTAATCAATGGCTACCAGAATAAACCTGTGCCCATTTGAAGTAGTTGGCTTGATTGGACCAATGACATCCATTCCCCAGGCGACGAATGGCCAAGGTGAGCTTGTTGCATTAAGCTCGCTTGGTAGTACTTTTATCATATCGGCATGCACTTGGCATTTGGTAGCATTTGCGGACGTACTGGATGCAATCTGTCCCCATGGTCATCTAAAAGTAACCGGCCCTAAGTATCTTCTTATCCAAGAAAAAATGATTCATGTGTGGTCCATAGGTCCAGCATGTACGTCCTCAAGTAGTTTAGAAGCTTCTTTTGCATCGACACACTTAGCAATCCCAAATCAGGAGTTCTTCTGTACAAATTTCCTCCGATGTGGAAGAAGTGATTGGATAATCTACGGAGTGTGCGTTTCTGAGTGTGGTTCACATGCTCTAGATAGTCTCCTTTCGCCAAATACTCCTTGATGTCATGGAACCAAGGTATTCCATCTGTTTCTTCTTCAACATGGGCGCAATATGCCGGCTGATTATGAATTCTCACCGGGATAGGATCAATGTAATTCTTATCTGAATGCTATATCATGGATGGCAAAGTGGCCAATGCATCGGCAAACTCATTGTGAATTTTGGGCACATGTCAAAATTCTTTCTTCATGAACCTCTTTCTCAATTCCTACACATGGTGCAGATATGGCAATATCTTGGAATTCTTGGTGGCCCACTCTCCTTGTACCTGGTGCACAAGCAAATCTGAATCACCGATTACTTGCAACTCCTGAATATTCATGTCAACTGCCATGTTGAGCCTAGTATGCATGCTTCATACTCTGCCATGTTGTTGGTGCAGGGAAATATGAGTTTACCAAATACCGGATAAGTTTGACCCATTTTTTATACCAAAACTGCTCCAATGCCCACTCCTCTGAAATTTGCAGCTCCATCAAAGAACATCTTCCAACCGTCGTATGCTTTGATAATGTCTTATCCTACAAAGATACTTCTTCATCAGGAAAATACTTCTTCAAAGGTTCGTATGCTCCTCCCACCGAATTTTCAGCAAGGTGATCTGCCAATGCTTGCCCTTTGACCTCCTTTTGAGTTACGTAGACGATATCGAACTCACTTAATAGTATCTACCATTTGGCCAACTTTCCAGTCGGCATGGGTTTTTGGAATATGTACTTCAGAGGGTCCATCTTGGATTGAGGTATGTAGTGTAGGCACAGAAGTAATGCCTCAACTTCTGGACCGTCCAAGTCAAAGCACAACAAGTACGCTCTAGCAAAGAGTACCATGCTTCGTAAGGTGTGAACTTCTTACTCAAGTAATATATGGCTTGCTCTTTTCCTCTTGTCTCATCATGTTGTCCCAGAACACATCCGAAGGCCCCATCCAACACAGATAGATAGAGTAGAAAAGGCCGTCCTGGTTTCGACGGGACCAGAACTGGTGGTGTGGACAAGTACTCCTTGATCTTGTCAAAAGCTTTCTGACAATCCTTGGTCCAGCTTGTCTCGGCATATTTCCTCATCATCTTGAAAATAGGTTCACATATGACTATGGACTGTGCTATGAAGCAACTGATATAGTTGAGACGTCCTAGGAAGCTCATAACGTCCCTTTTGCTCCTAGGTGGCGGTAACTCCTGAATAACCTTGACTTTGGACGGATCTAAGTCGATCCCTCGATGGCTGACGCCAATAACTTCCTTGCGGGAACCCCGAATGCACACTTTGCGGGGTTCAGCTTCAGATTATACCTCCTTAACCTGTCAAAGAACTTTCTCAAGTCTGTTATGTGATCCACGGCCCTCTTGTAGGTAGCCCCAGCATTCTTTAGACCAAATGACATCATCTTATAGCAGTATACCCCCCCATGGTGTAATAAAGCTGTCTTCTCTGCATCTTCTTCGTCCATCCAGATCTGGTGATAACACGCAAAGCAATCTACAAAGGATTGGAGTTCATGTTTGGCGCAATTATCAATCAGGATGTGTATATTTGGTAGTGGGAAGTCGTCCTTGGGACTTGCTCTATTTAAATCCTGGTAGTCGACACATACTTTGACCTTCCCATCCTTCTTCGGAACTGGCACAATGTTACCAAACCAAGTTGTGTACTCAACCATACGGAGAACTTTGGCTTTGATCTGTTTGGTAACTTCCTCCTTGATTTTCAGGCTCATATCTGGTTTGAACTTTCGGAGTTTCTGCTTGACTGGCGGACACATGGGATTAGTAGGCAACTTGTGAGCCACTATAGACGTGCTCAAGTCGGTCATGTCATCGTATGACCATGCGAAAATATCCTCATACTCTTTTAGAAGCGAATGTACTCTTACTTCTCTGTTGGTGACAAGTGAATGTTGATGCGAGCCTCCTTGACAGTCTCGGCGTTTCCCAAATTTACTGTTTCGGTCTCGTCCAGATTGGACTTAGGTTGATTCTCAAAGTTTTCAACCTCCCTGACAATTTTCTCGAGTATCTCATCTTCTTCATCTAAATCAGTATTCTCATGTTTCATTGCCTCATTACATGTCACAGTCACTGGTTCATTAGGAAAAGTAATAATAACGCCGTAGAAAGGAAAAGTGTAAAGATAGTAGTGAATAATAAAGAGCAAATGCATTTGATCAAAACTGAAAAATCATATGGACAAAGTACGGCTCGATGAATCGAGCATTTATTTTAAAACAAGTAAATCTTAAAACAAAATTACGGGAAATCTTAAATACCTAGAATGGCTATAGAAGTAGAATCTGCCAATGATTTGCAATACTTGTGGCGTGTCATGTGAGGTGTTCACGGATCACAAGAGTTTGCAATACTTGTTCAAGCAGAAGGACCTAAATTTTAGGCAGAGAAGGTGGTTGGAGTTATTGAAAGACTATGATATCACCATCTTATATCATCGGGGAAAGGCCAATATGGTGGCTGATGGTTTGAGTAGGAAGTCAGCCAGTATGGGCAGTCTTGTGTATATTTCGGTCGGTGAGAGACCGCTTACTTTGGATGTTCAGGCGTTGGCCAATCAGTTCGTGAGGTTGGATGTTTCTGAGCCTAGCTGGGTGTTAGCTTGCGCAGTTGCTCATTTTTCTTTATTGGAGCATATCCGAGATCGGCAGTATGATGATCCTCATTTGTGTGTCCTTAGGGACACGGTGCTACACGGTGGTGCCAAGCATGTTACATTAGGTGATGATGGAGTTTTGAGGCTGCAGGGTCGAGTTTGTATGCCTAATGTGGATGGATTCCGAGAGTTAATTTTAGATGAGGCTCATAGTTCCCAGTACTCTATTCATCCGAGCGCCGCTAAAATGTATCAGGATTTACGGTAGCATTATTGGTGGAGGAGGATAAAGAAAGATATTGTTGCATATGTGGCTCGGTGTTTGAATTATCAGCAGGTTAAGTACGAGCATCAGAGACCTCGTGGTTTATTCCAGAAGATTGAGATTTCCTGAGTGGAAGTGGGAGCGTATCACTATGGACTTTGTTGTTAGACTCCCACGGACTCAGAGGAAGTTCGATGCAGTGTGAGTTATTATTGATAGGCTGACCAAGTCAGCACATTTCATTCCTGTGGCAATCTCCTATTCTTCCGAAAGGTTAGCTGAGATCTATATCTGGGAGATTGTTCGTCTTCATAGCATGCCCGTGTCTATCATTTCGGACCGAGGCACGCAGTTTACCTCACATTTATGGAGAGCAGTTCAGCATGAGTTGGGCACACGGGTCAAGTTGAGCACAACATTTCATCCTCAGACGGACGGGCAGTCCGAGCAAACTATTCAGATTTTGGAGGATATGCTCCGAGCTTGTGTTATTGACTTTGGAGGCTCGTGGGATCGTTTTTTGCCTTTACCGGAATTTGCCTACAACAAGTCGAGCATCTGGATGGCTCCTTATGAGGCTTTATATAGTAGGCGGTGTCGGTCGCCGGTTGGATGGTTTGAACCGGGAGAGGCTCAGTTATTGGGTACGGACCTAGTGTAAGATGCCTTGGACAAGGTCAGGATCATTCAGGATAGGCTTCGTACAGCTCAGTCTAGGCAAAAGATTTATGCCGAGCATAAAGTTCGTGATGTGAATTGGGCTAATGTTAAAATGCTTGTAGATTTTTTAAAAAGATTTCATGTTGCTACAAATGAATTTTTTGGGCAATATTATCCTACTATTTTGAGCTGTTTAGATCTTGCAAATTTGTTTGCTTATTTTCAGAGGGTGGGAAAATTTATGAAGTAGCTATTGATTCTACGAGAAAGAAATTTAAAAAATATTTTTTCCATATTCCCCCTATTTATGGTACTGCTGCCTTGTTAAATCCTACTATGAAATTAGGTGGTCCTCAATATTGGTATCAATCTATTTATAATGGTTTAGCACTTGCACCTGAGGAGTTGTCTACACTTTCGGATGCACAAGCCTCAATTAAAATAAATGCTCTAACTATTTATAGTGCTTATCAAATTGCACTAGATAATGCTAGACCAGATATTCCAACTCCTTCTTCTTATAGTTCTCAATCATCTAAAAGAACTGCAGGAGTAAGAGCACTTACTGTCTGGACCGAGTTCAGGGGTTCTCAAGGTTGTACCACTAGTGATTGTTCACAACTAAATGAGCTTGAAGTTTATTTGTCATAGGGACTTGAGGAAGTGAATCCCGACGGACCATTTAATCTTTTGGAATGGTGGAAGCACAAAGAAAAATACTTTCCGGTCCTTTCAAGGATGGCCAGATACATTTTAACCATTCAAGCTTCAACAGTGGCATCGGAGAACGCTTTCCGTCAAGCAAGACTACAACTCGGTGATTGTAGACCGTCTATGAGGGAGAGCTTGGAAAAATCAGTACTTTTCAGAGATTGGATCTGTTCGAAATGAAAAAATTTTGGACTTGCTGACTCACAATCAGAGGTAGATGAAGCTTACGAAGAAATGCTAGTTGAACTTGCAGAGGATGGAGCTTCGCCCGGAAGCGGTAATGAACAAGCTTCTTTTCCGCCACCACCTACGGAAATTCCTCCGAACCTTGATGGATTTATGAAATTTGTAAGAGATACCATGTAAAATTAATATGTAACTTGTATTTTGGCACATCTTGATTAGTTTCTTTTTTTCCCTCAATGATGGTATTAGCACCTTGTTATGCTCATTCCATGGGGGGGGGAGATGGAAGCTAAGAAAAATTGGGTCATGTTTTCTTGATGAATAATAAAATTATAACGCATTCCTTTGAATATTTTTTTACAATATTTTGTGTTTTAAATTTGAATTAAAATCTTTTAAGTCGCAATTATATAATATAATTTATAAGAAAATGCCTTAGATAAAAATTTAAACAAACAAATAGCTCTACAAATAAATAGGCCCATATATATAAGCTATATAATTTACAAGAAATTGCCTTACATAAAAAAAAATTAAAAAAATAAAATCCAGGCCCATTTAGAACCGGCCCCGGCCCACATAGCCCGGGACCATTAGTTCACGGTCCCGGTCCCTGTTTGGTTACACCCAAAATCCCATGAAGCCCGGGTCCATTTAAGCCTGGCCCATGAAGCCCGGGTCCGTTTAAGCCCGGCCAGTGAGGCCCATTTAGGCCCAGGCCCCGACCGTTTGCCACCCTTACTCAACACTCTTAAGAGCTTTTCTTCCTGTAATTTAGACAAATGAGAAGAAACAATCATAGATAAAGTGTTAGATTTTCCCAAATATACATAATGAAGATGAGATGGTAAGGGTTTAAGTTCCAGTTTTGGGGCCTGTAAGCACGTGATTTTTGACCCTCCCCGAGATTTTTCACATTTTTAGCGTGAATATGTGAAATTGGGTCTAATATAGCCATTTTAACTATTTTTACTTTATTTCGTTGCAAAAAGAAAAAATCACAAAAAATACATATATAAATTTTAGTTTATGCATTTCTCATAAACGTGGAAAAAATACAAAAATTGTACTTTATTTTGGTACTTTATATAAATTCGAAAATTACAAAAAAAAATATATAGTTCTATTAATGTTTGTAGTCATTATAATTTTGAAAAATACAAAAATATTACTTCATATTTTTGTCTTTATTAAAGAGCGAAAATCACAAAAAAAAATAGTTTTATTAATATTCTATAGTCATTTTAACTTTGAAAAAATACAAAAAAAAACATTACTTCATATTTTATCTTAATATTTAAAAAAACGAAAATTACAAAAATAGTTTTATTAATATTTTGTAGCTATTTTAAATCTTGAAAAAATATTTAAAAAAATAAATAGTTATGTTTGAATACTTGTCTTATTTTTGGTAGTTATTTTTGCTTACATAGGACTAGTTAAGCAACGTTTTCCTATTTCTCGGGTCCGGGCAAAAGAATAATATTCGGGTTCAAACTACCCGGTTTTAGGCCTAATTTCGGACCTAGCCCATAATAAACCGTGTCCAGGACACATGGGGAACCCCACCGCGCGTGGGGAACATAAGCCTCGAACCCCACCACGCGTGGGGCTCATTTTTCTGGGCAGAGACTATACAAATACACGGACAAAACTTTGAAAGAGGGGATTTTGGGGACTTTTGAAAAAAAAGAAAAAAAAATTAAAAAACTGGACTGTAGCCTCGTCTTCTTCTTTCTGAAAGAAAACAAAAACAAAACCTACTGTAAAAGAAGCTCCCACCATCACTTCCCCTGCGTCAAAAACCCACGACGACCCTCCTCCTCGCAGCGTCCAAACCCAAAGACCTCCCCGTCACTTCCCCCACGCTCGACCCCTCCGGTAAACCACCCAGTCGCACCACCACACCCCCCGTCGCCAAAAACCACCACCCACAACGCCATAACCACCATCCAAACGACCACTCCTCCAGTCCGTCGACCTCCATAACCTGCTGCCCAGTTCCGTCGACCACGACCACTCCTCCAGTCCGTCGACCTCCATAACCTGCTGCCCAGTTCCGTCGACCACGACCACTCCTCCATTGCTGCCGCTTCTACTCCCTACGTCCAAACGACCACCTGCTCCGACGACACCATCTCCCTCGTCGTCTCGCAACCAGTCCGTCGACCACTGCCCGACGACCAAACAACCAGCAAACGCCCACCTCCATTAACGCCGGCACCCTCACGTCCAAAACCTTCAACCAACCCACCTGCTCGTCGAACCCCTTCTTCCTCACATCCCAACGTCCCTTCTGCTGCAGCTTCATGCACCAGTTGCTGCGTCGGAGATACAGCAGCAACCAACAATCTTGGGGCGTCGACAGTTGTGGGGTCCAAGCTCTCCGTCGAGGTCGTCTTTGGTTCGTCGAGGTGTTTGTCCGAGGTTTCGTCGTTGTTCCGCGTCCAGTGAGGTCTTGCTTGAATTCCGTCGGGGTCGTGTTCGTCGTCCTGAGTTTGCCGAGGTTCAAAGGTTAGTAAACCTCAAGTATTAGATAAGGAAATGTTACGTTAAATGTTCGAAGATGCAATATAGAAATTGGTATGATAATTTTCTGCTTATGTTTTCATCGTATGCATTTTTGCTCATTTTGCGTTATGTGATTCTTGTTTATTTGATGCCATTTAATTAAGTTTGACTAGTTGTTCTATGACACAAGTTCGACGTTAATCTGTTCGTCCTTTCCTTTGCTTAGGTCATTCGGACAAAATTATTATTAGTACATGCTCTTGCTACGCCCGAAACACTCGTTCACTAAACTCATTTTATTAATTTTTGACAAGTTATGAGATTTTAGTTGTAAAAAAGCCGTAAGGTTTAGTATCGTTAAAGGCGTAAAAATGGCATCCTTTTAAAAATATAAAAATAAAAATAAATAATAAAAAAAAACGAGACAAGCTTCGCCAAAAAATAAAAATGTACAGATTGCGGAGCCCTCATAAAAATATATGCATTAAATACTTAGATTCCGGGTCGGGCCGTTTAGCAAATTTCGCGGCCCTACCAAAAAAATAATAATGCGCTAGTTGCTTTAGGCGCGCCTTTAATAATGTTAACTCCCTAAACTCGGGTGCACATTTATGTGACCCAAATCCAAATCTCAACGAAATCGAAATGTGTCTTTAATCACGGGTACATTGACTGTGACGTGGTATGAGATGCATTTCCATGACGTTGCAAATTCCTTTTAAAAAATAAGAATTAGATGAGCCTCGCCGAATAAAAACACAAATTGCGGGGCCCTCAGTAAATACTTGTTTAAAATTACTTAGAATTCAGGAGGGTCGTTTAGCGAATTTCACGGCCTCCGCAAAATAATAACGCGATAGTCTCTTTAGGCGCGTGTTTAATAATTTACTTTCTTAAGCTCGGGTGTGCATTTCATGCGACCCAAAGCCAAATCTCAAAACATCAAATAAAATGCGTTCCGGATTGTGGGTGCATTTCATGTGACGCAGTCCAAAGACGTGTTTTAAGCGATGTTCACATTCTTGTAAAAACAATAATAATAAAGCGGTTAAAAGTTAAAATTTGCACATAAGTTCATACTTGTATAAAATCAGATAATCAAGCCGAATATAACAATTGAGCGACCGTGCTAGAACCACGGAACTCGGGAATGCCTAACACCTTCTCCCGGGTTAACAGAATTCCTTATCCGGATTTCTGGTACGCAGACTATAATATAGAGTCATTATTTTCCTCGATTCGGGATTAAAATTGGTGACTTGGGACACCCTAAATCTCCCAAGTGGCGACTCTGAAATAATTAAACCAATCCCGTTTCGATTGTCCTTTAATTGGAAAAAACTCCATGCGCCCGTCGGGTGCGGAAAAAGGAGGTGTGACAGCTCTGGCGACTCTGCTGGGGACTTTAGACCCAGAACCACTGGTTCAGGGTTAAGAATTCGAGCTTAAAATAATTGTTATTATTTGGCTTTATCTATTATCTGATTTTTACATGTTTGAGCCTAATGTGTTAAATGCTGCTTTTACCGCTTTGATATTATTTGAACTGTATATAAACTGTGCCGAAACCCATATCCTTTCTGAGTCTTCTAAATCATGAAGAAGGGTGTACTTCGTACGACTTCTTTTCTGTATAGTGTCAAATCCCAATTTAGAACGAGGTTCGGACAAGTTGCTAAGCCGGTGAAGCTTCTGTATTCCCGGTACGCTGCCCCCCTCGGCTCGAGCTGTCCGCTCGGGTAAGCCAGGTCTAGAACAAACACCCAGGTTCTGAACCTAGTATAACAAAGCCACATGCCGGATCCCTAGTAGGAACGTTTATTTGCATCATGTGCATTTGACTTAGGGGACTCAACACAGGGGTTGGGTCCGTCTAGGACAAGCAACCTGAAAATAATAGACCATCTTATGGCATCCTATGTGCTACATGTTGTATTCAGTCAAGGGCGAATGAGTCATTTGGTCATGTCCAGCATGATGTTATTTTAATCAAAGCATGGGGACCATTTGTGGAATCCAAGAAGCCTTGGAATTCCCTATGTCCCCCACGCTTGCTTTTTGGGAAAACACATGGGAACATTTGTGGAATCCAAGAAGTCTTGGAATTCCCATATGTCCCCCACGCTTCATATGTTGGAAAAAGCGCATGGGGAACATTTGCGGAATCCAAGATGTCTTGGAAATCCTTATGTTTCCCATGCCACATTTTGAAAATGACAATAAATATAAAAAAAATAAAAATACATATAAAAACAAGGCATGAATATTCAAAAGATTTTGTATGTTGTCACCATTTTCCACAAATTAGAAAATCGTGAAAAGATGAGGAAATGGCAGTGTAGAGATATAACTACTTATTTTTAGAAAGAAAAAAAACAAATGCCCAAGTAGTGTCGAAACTCTGCCGAAATTTTGAGAATATAAAATAAAAAATATGTCTTATTAGAAAAAAAAGCATTAATAGAAAAGAAAATTGTTTGTCTTGCCATAAAAATGAAAAAAAGAGTCTTGTTTTTAGAATATGTGTTATTTATTTGTTTATGAAAATGACAAAATTAAAATAGTCCAAAAATATTTTCTCCATTATTGGCTTCTCTAGGAAGTCTTTCTAATTGTTTTCAAAAAATAATATAATATAAAATAATAAAAAAAAACAAATCCGAAAATATTTTGATTCTTTTTCAAAATTGAAAAGAAAATTCAAAATCCAAAAAAAAAACATTTTGAGAAGCATTTCTTTTATTAAAAGCAAAAAAAATATTTTCTTCTTCTTTTTTAGAATAAAGAAAAAAAAGCAAATGAAAATTCAAAAAAAATATATCTTAGAAGTGTTTCTTTTAAAAAGAAAATCAATCAAAAAAAAATGCTTCCTTTCTTCTTTTAAAGTTAGTTTATAGCCCGAACTACGCGGGTTTGATTCTCACCGGATGTGAGATACATAGGCAACCCTCATCGGGTCCAACCCCACCTTTTGCTAAAATAGCCAAAAAACAAATAAATAAAAAATATATGTCAAATTTTAATTTTGTCATAAAGAAGTCAGGTGACGCTGTTTTATCAAGACATAGCCGAATGTTCCCGAAAGGGACGCCGGAAGGCTGACTTTGCATAAACAGCCACCTTTGGGTCATTTTGAGATATGGACCCACACAGCCTAAAAATCTTCGTCCCCGAGACGTCGAAAGGCCGTGTTTGCAACACAAGGGTTTTGTCGTAATTTGAAAAAAAAAACAAAGAGTAAACGGTCAGGTGAATGCCATTTGGATGTTTAGTCAAAAAAAATGAAAGAATAAAATAAGCCGAGCCAGCTTCGGCCGCGTCTTAAACCGTTCTTGCCGAAATAGCCTTAGAGTATCTTTCAGTTGTCGAACGGTTATTTTCGTAAAAGAATGGACAAGTTTGTAAAGTGTCAAACTAATCTTCCCCGGCCTCAAAATTCATGTGAAATTTGGAAGGGGCCACATTTGCAAAAAATAACCATTTGGTTGCATTTGTCTAACAGAGAAAGGGAGCTGGAATTTTGGTTTTTGAGTCTACCAATCTTTTGATCAGAACGTGCGGTTTGTTTGATTTTCAAGTTTGCGGGTCATCTTTAAATCCTTGAAACCCAGTTTGTTTTAATATGAAAATTGAAAAATTATTTGTTATTGTTTATCTCTTATTGCTCCGAACTACGCAAGGTCTGATTCATGCGGAGTCATGATACGTAGGCAATCTCCATAAGATTCGACCACAACAAAAAAAGGGAAACGAAAAAGAGGAATGAAAAAAAGGAAAAAGGAAAAGAGAAAGAAAAACAAATGGCAAGCCAGGAATGAGGAATGAGTTTTTATTTTATTTTACTCTATTTTCAAAAAAAAGAGAAAAAGAAAAAATATAAATAAAATAAAATAATAAGCTAGTTAGTTTATAACCCGAACTACGTCGGTTTGATTCTCACCGGATATGAGATACGTAGGCAACCCTCATCGGGTCCAACTCCCTTTTTTTTTCATTTTACCAATAATGATATACCATAAAGCATATATGTACATATACACATGTATATAAATACGTATACTGTTTGTTTTGTTTTCCAAGATTTTCGTTTAGAGTCAAAATAAAGGTTTCTGTTTTCGCCTAAAAGGTCACCTTAATAAATGTGCAGGATGAGCACAGAGCAAAATGAACCATTCTCGGCCCTCAGCGAGGTCCCCCTACAACTCCACATGTGGTGGAATGATTTGGAAGCCAATAGCAAAGAGGTAGTAGGAAGAATATTGGGAGGTTTTGTAAATTTGTTGGGCGTTAGGCCAAGGACAGATATTCTTGAAGCTCTAATACCATTTTGGGACCCAACCCGCAATGTATTCCGTTTTGTTGACTTTGAACTTTCACCAACACTTGAGGAAGTCGCCGGATATGCGGGATTGAATGAGAGGTTAAGAGGGCAATATTTGCTTTCGCCAAGGCCAGTGTCTCCGCATGCGTTTCTGGATCTACTAAGCATCAGTCGGAAGATACAACATGACGATTTATCGAGAGGATGTTGTGATCTCCATTTCTTGTATCAGCGGTACGGAACCCCGCAGGGTTTCGAGGAACCGAGCCTTGGGCTAACTCACAGCGGGAGCAGAAACAAATGGGAAGCAAGACGTACTTTGGCTTTTATCACAGCATTCTTGGGAGTCATGGTCTGTCCAAGGAAGGATAAAAAGATAGAGATAGGTCTGGTAGGTATGGCCGACGTTGCAATCAAAAGAACCAATAGTACTGTGGTTCCTTTGATTTTGTCCGAAATCTACCGGGCTCTGACTATATGCCGAGAAGGAGGCAAGTTCTTCCAAGGTTGCAACCTGTTACTTCAGCTATGGATGCAGGAACATCTCCATCACCGAGTAGGATACATGAACCACGGGTTGACCGAGAGGAATTGTATCAGCGGATTCAAGAAGCGCATGACAGGCGCCAGATTTCCTGAAGGTGTCGAAGCATGGTTTACACGGTTAAGGTCAACAACAGCTGACCAAATTGAATGGGCATTCGGTTGGTTGACTGATACTGAGGTGATCTACATGTCGGCTGAAGAATGTCATGTTCTCTTAATGGGGCTTCGCAGCATCCAGCCATATGCCCCTCATCGGGTATTACGACAACTGGGCAGGTTTCAAGTAGTCCCTACTGATGAAGATCTGAGCAAGCATGCCATGGAATTAAGCCCGGGAGTCATATTCCCCGAGGGGAAAATTAGAAAACTGTGGCATGAATGTATATTCTTGGAGCCCAAGACCATGGTGCGAGAACTAGCTAAAGGTGAGGTAGACCCAAAGTACAACGCTTGGTTCGAGAGAAGATTTCAGATTCGGCAAAGACCTGCTAAAAGGGCCCACGTCCAACACTTCACAGATGATTCACAAGAGCAATGGGGATGGTTAAAAAGGGAGGAAGGTTATCGGGTTGAAATCGGGAAGCTAAAGCAACAAGTCGAAAGGCTTGTATTTGAGAACAATGTGCAAGCCGCCTCGGAGCAGGCTGAAAGAAACAATCTAGCCCAAGAAAACCAAACCTTGAAGGCACGCCTTCGCCAAGCCAGTAAGAGTAACGTTGACCGACAGAAGCGTCGCTCTGACGAAAGATTGATAGCAAGTTTGAGAAGTCAGGTCATCCAGAGCCAAGAAGAATTAGAACAATCAGAAGCATGCATAGCAAGGATGAAGGTCAGATGGGCAAGGCACACAATGGCCCGGAAGCAGCGTTTGCAACAGGTCATAAGGGATTATGAGATGAGCATCGGAATATTGAGGGAGACGAACTCCACTCTACATGATCGGATCGTCAAACAAGCACGAGATGCCCAAGCCGACAGAAGGCGATGTTACGATGCAATGACCAGAATGGAAAGACAAATGGAGATGTTCCAGGATCAGCTTGCCAACAATGCGCAAACACTGGGATTGAAGAACCGACAGATAAGGCATTTGTTCGCAGAAAGGGACAACATTCGAGGAAGGATCGACGAGATTGGGCATTACATCTACATGAGATGCCTGGCATGCGAGCAAATGCCTCGGAAGACCCTCCTTGTTTCCATCATGGGTTGCGTCCACCGAATCATGAATGAGTTGAAAAGCCTGCAGAGGGACCTCACACCAAGGGCCGCGGAAAGGCCGAATGATGCCTCGCGGGCCCCTAAGTTGGAAAATTAATCTTTGGTTGAGTCTTGTTTATTTGGCTTTGTTGCTTTTCCATATGTTGTTTTCTTTTCTTTTAGTCAAAACGGGTTAAGAACTGTGGAGTCTGTACTATTGCTATTCCTTGCTTGAAGTAATTTGTAATAGCAAAATTTTGAGAATGAATTTAACGATTTCACAAGAATTTTGTGTTTCTTTACTTTAAGGCAGAACTACGCCTGGTCTGATTCGCGCGGGGACGTGATACGTAGGCAATCCCCATAAGATTCGACCGCTGTTAATAAAGAAAGAAAAGGAAGTATAAAAAATAAAAAAAATAAAAAAGAAAAATAATAAATAAATAAAAAAAAGGATAAATGAGCAAACCGGGATGACGCGTGTTGTTTAAAGCAAAGCATGTAGAAACGGTTAACTACCTAGGAGCATTGCATCCTCTATGTGTTGAGATTAAATCCGTTAAACTCTAACGCTAACAAAGTTTGTTGTTGTCTGATGAAGACAGTTAGTTGTTAAAGAATTCTGGCAACACACCCTTATCAAACCAGATCCAAAGGACCGATAGCAACCAGCATGACTACTTCAGAGAATAGTAATGAGGAAGAGAGGCCGATGAGCCAGTTGCTAAAAGAAGCGATGGAAAAGATTGAAAGGATGGGACTAGAGATGAATGCAATGCAGCTAGCCATAGCCAAAACACAAAAGAGCCCTGAAACACTGGGGCACATGCCAGAATACCCTCACTCTGGCCCTTCCACAAGCCGCCCAAATCCCCTTTATCATCAAGAAAGAAGCCCTCATGATTCCCAAGCTCCACCACCCCACCAACCTCTCCCAACACCCAATATTCCCATTTTTGTGGGACCTACATCAGCCCCTTTGCAGAGAACGACCAGTGAGCCATTGTTTCAGGCTCACGATACACAATACTATCCCCCTGAGCCTACATTCCATGCACCCGAGCCTCAAGCTTACAATCCACATTTAGAAGTGCCGGCAGAGGTTGAGAAGCCAGTTAAGGCTCCTGAACAGGATGAAGTGTTGAGAAAGTTCAAAAGCCTGGAGCAGTCCTTCAGGAACTTGCACGGATTGGGCAATCAAATCAGCGTAGCATACAAAGATCCGTGTCCTTTCCCAGACGTCCAGCTCCCGGCTGGTTTTAAGATGCCTAAGTTTGATTTATATGAAGGGCACGGTGATCCCATGGCACATTTGCGGGGATTCTGTAGCAAAATGAGAGGGGCGGGCGGCAAGGATGAACTGTTGATAGCTTATTTCGGCCAAAGTCTGAGCGTATCTGCACTAGAATGGTATACCAGGCAGGATTCCAGCAGGTGGTACACGTGGGATGATCTGGCGCAGGCTTTTGCGGGTCATTTCCAGTACAATCTTGAGATAGTCCCCGACCGTCTCACATTATTGAGAACTGGGAAGAAACCCGGGGAAAGTTTTCGCGAGTTCGGGTTCCGCTGGAGAGAACAAGCAGCTAGAGTCGATCCTCCCATGAGAGAGGGAGAGATGGTGGACTATTTCTTGCAGACATTGGATCCAACCTACTTTGGTCACTTGGTGACAACAGTTGGAAAATCTTTCAACGAGGTGGTCAAGATAGGGGTCATGATAGAAGAGGGTTTAAGGTCTGACAAGATCTTGAACTATTCGGCACTCAAGGCCACAACCCAGGCTATTCAAAACGGCACGGGAGGTGCGTTGAGAAGAAAGAAAGAAGAGGTTGCCACGATCGAGGCAGGCAGTTGGTCCAGGGCTGGCAGGCCACACTACAACCAACCCAGACCTCACAGGTCAGAATACCCATACAGCCCACCACAAAATTTCTATCCACCTCGAGAACCACATTGTTCCGTACACCAAGCCCAGGCATACACTCAGCCTCCGGTTCGCCCACAATGGCGCGCCCCGGCTCCCCAGAACATATATGCACCACCACAAAACACCTATCCTCCACCGAGGGCGTATAGAAACCCTTCAGGGGCAGGCTTCCGGGGAAATCCAGATGCTAGGAATGACAGGTTGCGGAAGCAGAGAACTTTCACGGAGTTGGGAGAAACCTACACCGCTTTGTTCCACAAGCTGAGGCAATTGGGTTTGGTTAGTCCTGTCCAGACTCGAGAACCAAATCCCCCACCTCAGAACTTGGATCGATCAATCAGTTGTGAATACTGTTCAGGGATGCTCGGGCACGATACCGAGAAGTGTTGGAAGTTAAGGCATGCCATACAGGATCTTATTGACACCAATAAGATCGAGGTCCAGACACCGGAGGCTCCTAACATCAACCAAAACCCACTGCCAACGCACCACGAAACTCACATGATTGAGTTGGTGTGTGAGGGAGGAGAATTGAGAAAACCCTCACAAACAGTGATGATGATCCAAGCCGCCCCGAAAGAAGTCTCAACCAGTGGAGGAACGAGTGTACAGTCGCAGGGAGAAGGCGTCAAGCCGGTAGTGATATTGGGAAAGAGCCCGTCCGCCATAACAAGCAAACCCGAGCCAAGCAAGTTGGTAATACCAGGGATCCCGCCCACACCGGCGGTCGTGTTGAAAGGGGTATGTAGAGAACGGGTGACCATAAAGCCTGTGGTCCAGCTGCCGATGATTGACAGCAGGGCTGTGCCTTGGAAATATGAAAAGGCGGTGGTGATGTACAAAGGAAAACAGGTGGAAGAAGTCAGTTGTGAAGCGCAAGGGCTGACTCGATCAGGTCGATGTTTTGCTCCGGTGGAGCTAAGAAGAACCAACCCAGTTGCAACCAAGAAACCTGTGTCCGAAGAAGAGGCTGAAGAGTTCCTGAGGAAGATGAAAGTACAGGACTATTCTGTGGTCGAACAGCTGAGAAAAACACCGGCCCAGATCTCACTGTTGTCGTTACTGATCCATTCTGAGGAGCATCGTCGGGCCCTGCTGAAGATATTGAACGAAGCTCATGTGCCCAGTGAGATTTCTGTAAACCACCTGGAAACCATTGCCAGCAAGATTTTCGAGGTAAACAGGGTAACATTCTCAGATGATTACCTGCCGGTGGAAGGTACGGAGCACAATAAAGCTCTATACCTAGCCGTCAAATGTGAAGACTCGGTGGTAACTCGAGTATTGGTGGATAACGGCTCAAGTGCCAATATTTGTCCATTATCCACTCTGGACCAGTTAAAGATCGACCGCGGAAGAATCCGCAAGAATAGCATCTGTGTCCGAGGGTTTGACGGAAACGGAACAGCCACTGTAGGGGATGTTGTACTTGAACTGACCATTGGTCCAGTCCTGTTTACCATGGAATTCCAGGTGTTAGATGCCACAGTTTCTTATAACCTGCTGTTAGGACGACCCTGGATTCATGCAGCCAAAGCGGTGCCTTCCACCCTACATCAGATGGTGAAGTTCGAGTGGGAAAGACAAGAGGTCGTGTTACACGGCGAGGATACAACGTGCACCATGGGCGGAACCATTGTACCTTTCATAGAGACCGCTGATGACAAAGGTCCTTGGGTCTACCAGATTTTCGATACAGGGTCGGCCAACAAAATTTCTGAAGGAGAAATCATCCCGCACCCTAGGGTAGCTGCCGCAACAGTCATGATGGTCTCAGAAATGCTGGGTAATGGATTCGTGCCGGGAAAAGGCCTGGGAGTCGAGCTTCAAGGGATTGTCCAACCTGTCTCCCTTCCTAAAAATCTGGAAACTTTCGGATTGGGGTTCAAACCAACCGCAGCAGATAGAAAGCAAGCGCGAAAAATGAAGAAGAGGGTCTGGTTTCTGCCTAAACCAGTGCCACGCCTCTCAAGGTCTTTTGTCAAAGCAAGTGCCAAGGGGCCACCGGTCCCAAAGATTCTAGGACCTTTGATCGGTATAAATGAAGACCTGAATCAGAGTTTTGAGAGGCTATTCGCGGATGTCAGTATGGTGGAAGCTGGAGAAGGTTCTAGCAGAGCAGAGATACAGTTTGTGGGGCCTGAGGCCAAGACCAACAATTGGACAGTTACTCCTCTTCCTGTCCGAGGGGAGTCTTGGTAGTAGGCTTTGATTTATGTTTTGTGTGTTTTGTTTTGTCCGGATTATTCAAGGGTGTAATCCAAATTTTACTTTCGTTTTTGTAAAAGTGTGAACCCTTTTATCCCGCAAGTTTAATGAAGTTCTTTTCTTTTGTCCCATTTTAATTTTGTTTTGTTCTTTTTCTTTCTGAACAGTTCTCTTTTTACTGGTTCTAATGACATGGCATGCACAGCGGATCTTCGACCTAGTCTAATAAATCAATCTGAAACCGACTCAATGATGCAAGAGGTCGTTTGTGACGATGAATCTGAATGTGACGAAGGGGAAGCCTTCGAAGAGATAAACCGAGAACTGTGCCAATTTGAAGAGAAACCCAAGCCTAACCTAAATGACACCGAGGCTGTGAATCTAGGAGACGCTGATAACGTCCAAGAGACCAAAATTAGTATCCACATTGAGCCGAATGTCAGAGAAGAATTGATCAAAACCCTCATGGAATTCAAAGATGTTTTTGCATGGTCATATGACGATATGCCTGGATTAAGCACCAATTTAGTGGTTCACAAATTGCCCACTGACCCGGCATACCCTCCGGTCAAGCAAAAACTAAGGAAATTTAAAACAGAAATGAGTGTAAAAATCAAAGAAGAGGTGATTAAGCAGTTGCAGGCAAAGGTCATTCGGGTCACTCGATATCCCGAGTGGTTGGCCAATGTGGTACCAGTCCCAAAGAAGGATGGAAAAATCAGGGTGTGCGTCGACTACCGCAACCTCAACAAAGCAAGTCCCAAGGACAATTTTCCGTTACCCAACATTCATATCCTGATCGATAATTGCGCTGGGCGCGAGATCGGATCCTTTGTGGATTGCTATGCGGGTTATCATCAGATCCTAATGGACGAAGAGGATGCTGAGAAGACAGCGTTTATTACGCCATGGGGAACCTACTGCTATCGGGTAATGCCGTTCGGGTTAAAGAACGCCGGGGCAACGTACATGCGAGCAATGACTGCTGTGTTTCATGACATGATACACAAGGAAATCGAGGTGTACGTCGATGATGTGATCATCAAATCTTGGCGTCAGGAGGACCATGTAGCAGACCTAAGGAGATTTTTCCAAAGACTCCGGAGGTATGATATCAAGCTTAACCCGGCCAAATGCGCATTCGGGGTTCCATCAGGAAAGTTGCTAGGATTCATCGTCAGTCGACGGGGGATTGAGTTAGACCCATCCAAAATTGAATCCATCCGAGATTTGCCACCGCCAAGGAACAAAACAGAGGTAATGAGTTTGCTGGGCAGACTCAATTACATCAGCAGGTTCATCGCTCAACTCACAGCAACTTGTGAGCCCATATTTCGGCTGCTGAGAAAGGATGCTGCAGTAGGTTGGACGGCAGAGTGTCAGGAGGCTTTCGACCAAATCAAAGGGTATCTGTCTAATCCACCCGTATTGGTCCCGCCTAAGCCCGGGAAGCCCCTAATTCTTTACCTGACGGTCTTGGAAAATTCATTTGGTTGTGTATTGGGGTAACATGATGACACAGGAAGGAAGGAGCAAACCATCTACTATCTTAGCAAGAAATTCACAGTGCATGAGGTCAAGTACACTCAACTCGAGAAAACATGTTGTGCCTTAACTTGGGTAGCTCAGAAGTTGAAGCACTACCTGTCTTCGTATACTACTTATCTCATATCCCGTTTGGACCCATTGAAGTATATCTTTCAGAAACCTATGCCCACGGGAAGGTTGGCAAAATGGCAAATTCTGCTCACAGAGTTTGATATCATCTATGTGACGAGGACGGCCATGAAAGCCCAGGCGCTGGCGGACCATTTGGCAGAGAATCCCGTTGATGAAAAATACGAGCCCTTAAGAACGTATTTTCCTGACGAAGAGGTGATGCATACGAATGAGTTGGAATTACCTGAGGAACCGGGTTGGAAGCTTTTCTTCGATGGAGCTGCAAACGCAAAAGGGGTTGGAATAGGAGCAGTACTCATTTCTGAAACAGGACGGCATTATCCTGTTACGGCTCAACTACGCTTCTATTGCACCAACAATATGGCCGAGTATGAGGCTTGCATTCTGGGTCTGCGCTTGGCTGCTGACATGGATGTCCAAGACGTCTTGGTCTTGGGAGACTCGGACCTCTTGGTACATCAAATTCAGGGTGAATGGGAAACACGAGATCTAAAGCTCATACCATACCGACAATGCTTGCATGATCTGAGCAAGCAATTTCGATCGGTGAAGTTCAAACACATCCCGAGAGTTCACAATGAGGTTGCGGATGCCTTGGCCACCTTAGCATCAATGCTGCACCACCCTGACAAAATGTATGTTGATCCTCTACACATCCAGGTCCGTGATCAGCACGCCTACTGCAATGCCATAGAAGAAGAAGCAGATGGCGAACCCTGGTTTCATGATATCAAGGAATACCTCAGAATGGGGATATATCCAGAACATGCCTCTAGAGACCAAAAAAGAGCCCTTCGGCATTTGTCGAATGGTTTCTTCCTCAGTGGAGGAGTATTGTACAAAAGAACCCCGGATTTGGGATTGTTGAGATGCATAGATGCCAGTCAAGCAACGACAGTTATGGCAGAGGTACATGCTGGAGTTTGTGGGCCACACATGAGCGGATATATATTGGCAAGAAAGATCCTTCGAACAGGGTGTTATTGGCTCACCATGGAACACGACTGTATCACTTTTGTGAGGAAATGCCATCAGTGCCAGATACATGGAGATTTGATTCATTCTCCGCCAACAGAGTTACATACGATGTCAGCACCCTGGCCGTTTGTGGCATGGGGCATGGATGTCATTGGGCCCATCGAGCCGGCAGCATCCAACGGTCATAGGTTCATTCTAGTGACCATTGATTACTTCACCAAATGGGTTGAGGCTAAAACCTTCAAATCAGTAACCAAGAAGGCAGTGGTGGACTTTGTTCACTCCCATATCATCTGCAGATTTGGGATCCCAAAAGTGATCATCACGGATAACGGTGCGAATCTTAATAGCAGCTTGATGAGAGAGGTATGCCAACAATTCAAGATTACACACCGCAATTCCACCCCATATCGTCCCAAGGCGAATGGAGCAGTCGAAGCAGCCAATAAGAATATCAAGAAGATACTGCGAAAAATGGTGGAAGGGTCCAGACAATGGCACGAGAGATTACCCTTTGCTTTGTTGGGTTACCGCACTACCGTCCGAACTTCCATAGGCACAACTCCTTATTTGTTGGTGTACGGAACTGAGGCCGTAATACCAGCGGAAGTCGAAATTCCGTCCCTCCGAATTGTCGCTGAAGCCGGGATTAATGATGATGAATGGGTCAAAGCTCGATTGGAACAGTTGAGCCTGATAGATGAGAAAAGATTGGCAGCAGTGTGCCATGGTCAGCTGTACCAGAAGAGAATGGCAAGAACATATAATAAGAAGGTGCGCCCCAGGAAGTTTGAAGTAGGGCAGCAGGTATTGAAGAAGATCCTCCCACATCAGGTCGAGGCAAAAGGCAAATTCGCCCCAAATTGGCAAGGGCCTTATATCGTGACCAGAGTATTGTCCAACGGTGCTTTGTGTTTGACAGATGTCGAGGGGAGATGTGTCGACATGGCTATCAATTCAGATGCAGTCAAGAGATATTATGCATAATTTCTTTAATTATGGCAATTGTTGGTTTATTTGTTTGTATTTGGCATTTATTGGATAATGAGATGACGGAGGCAATTCTTTCTTCTATCCAAACACTTTTAACCCTTGCTTCCCCCTTTGAGCCTAAGTAATTCTTTTATACCCCTCTTTTGGAATCACTAATGGAAAAGACATGAAAAAAAAATGAAAAAAAAGAAAGAAAAAGAAAAGAAAAAGAAAATGAAAAAAAAAAAGAAGATAAAATCACAAGAAATACAAAACAGTGGGAACTACGTTTGACTTGATTCCTCGAAGAGGATACGTAGGCGCCTCACGGCTCGGTCATAGTATGCATCATATTGAACATAGGATGCATAATGTACATAGTGTGCATAATAGGCACAGTATGTGTAACGCACATAGCGCAACATAAGTGAAAAAATAAATTCCCCAAGCAAGAAAACTGGGGCAGAGGTTATGTTTTAAGTTCCAACAAAGGTTTGATTCCAAAAGTTGTAGCACATCACTCATCAAATTGTTTTCAGTTTTATAGCCTTTCTTTAACCCCACACCAAAACCAACATCAACATCCAAAAGACCTCCCGATCAATGTTCAAGAGATGTCGAGTCAGGCAAATAAGGCCGAGAATAATACACCAATCCCCAGTAAAGAAGAGGATCGTAAGACTGGGAATGAATTGGTGGTCAAAGGAATCTCCAGAAGAGAGGGTCGTATCTACAACACCCCGACTCCTCGAAAGAAATAAAATGAGAGAGTCTTATCGGTGAAAACCTGCACAGGCACCGAGAGGCGATGTAACATGAGGGATATGAAATGAGAGAGTCTTATTGGTGAAAACCTTCACAGGCACCATAAGGCGTCGGGAGATGAGAGAAAAGAGAGAGTCTCATTAGTGAAAACCCCTCGAAGGGCACTATGAGGCGGCAAGACAGATCAACAAAAAGCGACCACATCTGCAAAGAAATGGACAATCATTTATCATCCCCAGCAAGTCAGACCATCGGGCAAGTCGATTGATACAAATAGACTGGGTCGGGAATCTATGGTGCACGTCATGATCACGGGGACCAGTCATATCCTCCAGATAAGTTCTTTTGAGTTTCTTCTCCCACCAAAATATCGGTTCGGAAAGATTTTCTCCTTTTTCCACCTTTTACTTCCTTTTCCTAAAAATTGTCTTGAAAGGATTTTTCAAAGCTTACTACCAGAAACCGGAGGGGAATTCATCCAATGCAGGATAGTACAAACAGTCTTAAAAGCCGATCCCAGGCAATGCAGTGATCGTGCCCGGCAATTTTGGAGGAAGTAAGCTCCTAAAGGGAGTGGTGTCGGGAGTTAAAAGCAGACTCCCACAGCATGTGCTTAAAGAGAAAGCAGAAAAGGGGATTAATTGAAATCCAATCCCCAGCAGGCTAGAGACCCCCAGCAGGCAACTCTGCCCACTAATCAATTATGGGGACTTAAAGCAAGAAAAAGAGAAGAAAAGAAAAATCATCCGCCCGAAAGGCACCCTCTACCACCACGATGAAAACTAATTAAATCCTTTTGTCTGCTGCAGGAAAACAAAGGATTGATGATGGCAGCAAGATGCAACGCCAGGGAAGTCACCAAAACCGGGGCAGAAAATTTTCTACCGATTGTCAAATTTTCTCGGAAGAACGGGGAAACAATTTCAAATACATTTAAGTTCTAGGTCGCCCACCAGTAAAATGCGGGAATACATTTAAGTTCTAGGTCGCCCACCAGTAAAATGCGGGAATACATTTAAGTTCTAGGTCGCCCACCAGTAAAATGCGGGAATACATTTAAGTTCTAGGTCGCCCACCAGTAAAATGCGGGAATACATTTAAGTTCTAGGTCGCCCACCAGTATAATGCGGGAATACATTTAAGTTCTAGGTCGCCCACCAGTAAAATGCGGGAATACATTTAAGTTCTAGGTCGCCCACCAGTATAATGCGGGAATACGTTTAAGTTCTAGGTCGCCCACCAGTATAATGCGGGAATACATTTAAGTTCTAGGTCGCCCACCAGTATAATGCGGGAATACATTTAAGTTCTAGGTCGCCCACCAGTATAATACGGGAATACATTTAAGTTCTAGGTCGCCCACCAGTATAATGCGGGAATACATTTAAGTTCTAGGTCGCCCACCAGTAAAATGCGGGAATACTTTTAAGTTCTAGGTCGCCCACCAGTATAATGCGGGAATACATTTAAGTTCTAGGTCGCCCACCAGTATAATGCGGGAATACATTTAAGTTCTAGGTCGCCCACCAGTATAATGCGGGAATACATTTAAGTTCTAGGTCGCCCACCAGTAAAATGCGGGAATACATTTAAGTTCTAGGTCGCCCACCAGTATAATGCGGGAATACATTTAAGTTCTAGGTCGCCCACCAGTATAATGCGGGAATACATTTAAGTTCTAGGTCGCCCACCAGTATAATGCGGGAATACATTTAAGTTCTAGGTCGCCCAATAGGAGACCCGCCTGTAGAACGGAGTTTGTTGTATGACAAAGAAAAGAAGTAATCAGGCGTCCGCCTGGAGAATAAGGACAAAAGAGAAGAAGAAATCAGGCGTCCACCTGGAGAATAAGAACAAAGAAAAATAGAAATCAGGCGTCCACCTGGAGAATAAGGACAAAAGAGAAGAAGAAATCAGGCGTCCACCTGGAGAACAAGGACAAAGAAAAATAGAAATCAGGCGTCCACCGGGAGAATAAGGACAAAGGAAGGAAGAAATCAGGCATCCACATGGAGAACAAGGATAAAAGAAATAGAAATCAGGCACCCACCTGGAGAATAAGGGAATACAATTGAAGTGTTGAAGTCAACAGCACGCTCATATGAGAAAGGAGTACACTTAGAATCAATAAAGCAGAGGAATACAACAGGAATCCCCAGCAGGAAGCAATAAAAATCCCCAGCATTCACAAAAGGCTGGTCAAAAACCACAAGAAAACAAGAGGAGAAAATAGGGGAAAAGAACCCGAGGTACGGAAGCGGAGAACAGATGTGGTCCGCTCAAGAACTAGCACCTACAACTAGCAGTATCAAGGTTCAAATCTGAAGTCTGTATGAAGCACCATTCAAGACTCAAGACCAAGTTTCAGAAGACTTACAGATAGGAATCCCTGTAACTAGTAGCTGATAGGCTTAGTTAGTCTTTTTCAGTCTTCATTTTTGTTGTAACGACAGGACCGCGGACCGGAACCTCAACGGAACGGCACCTCGATCGGCTCTTCACCTCGGTACACTTCACTATCTCTCTCATTTCGAACTACACGTGGCCTGATTCCTGTATAACCAAGGATATGTAGGCAGCTCAGATACCAGGGCTCGGTCACATTCCCTCCCTTTCCTTAAGTGTAGTCCGTCCAAGTAATGGTCGGGTCAAAAACACGTCTAGTCGTTCTTTGTCGGAAAACTCTTCGTGTTTCCAGTCAAAGAGGGGCAGCTGTAAGCACGTGATTTTTGACCCTCCCCGAGATTTTTCACATTTTTAGCGTGAATATGTGAAATTGGGTCTAATATAGCCATTTTAACTATTTTTACTTTATTTCGTTGCAAAAAGAAAAAATCACAAAAAATACATATATAAATTTTAGTTTATGCATTTCTCATAAACGTGGAAAAAATACAAAAATTGTACTTTATTTTGGTACTTTATATAAATTCGAAAATTACAAAAAAAAATATATAGTTCTATTAATGTTTGTAGTCATTATAATTTTGAAAAATACAAAAATATTACTTCATATTTTTGTCTTTATTAAAGAGCGAAAATCACAAAAAAAAATAGTTTTATTAATATTCTATAGTCATTTTAACTTTGAAAAAATACAAAAAAAAACATTACTTCATATTTTATCTTAATATTTAAAAAAACGAAAATTACAAAAATAGTTTTATTAATATTTTGTAGCTATTTTAAATCTTGAAAAAATATTTAAAAAAATATATAGTTATGTTTGAATACTAGTCTTATTTTTGGTAGTTATTTTGCTTACATAGGACTAGTTAAGCAACGTTTTCCTATTTCTCGGGTCCGGGCAAAAGAATAATATTCGGGTTCAAACTACCCGGTTTTAGGCCTAATTTCGGACCTAGCCCATAATAAACCGTGTCCAGGACACATGGGGAACCCCACCGCGCGTGGGGAACATAAGCCTCGAACCCCACCACGCGTGGGGCTCATTTTTCTGGGCAGAGACTATACAAATACACGGACAAAACTTTGAAAGAGGGGATTTTGGGGACTTTTGAAAAAAAAGAAAAAAAAATTGAAAAACTGGACTGTAGCCTCGTCTTCTTCTTTCTGAAAGAAAACAAAAACAAAACCTACTGTAAAAGAAGCTCCCACCATCACTTCCCCTGCGTCAAAAACCCACGACGACCCTCCTTCTCGCAGCGTCCAAACCCAAAGACCTCCCTGTCACTTCCCCCACGCTCGACCCCTCCGGTAAACCACCCAGTCGCACCACCACACCCCTCGTCGCCAAAAACCACCACCCACAACGCCATAACCACCATCCAAACGACCACTCCTCCAGTCCGTCGACCTCCATAACCTGCTGCCCATTTCCGTCGACCACGACCACTCCTCCAGTCCGTCGACCTCCATAACCTGCTGCCCAGTTCCGTCGACCACGACCACTCCTCTATTGCCGCCGCTTCTACTCCCTACGTCCAAACGACCACCTGCTCCGACGACACCATCTCCCTCGTCGTCTCGCAACCAGTCCGTCGACCACTGCCCGACGACCAAACAACCAGCAAACGCCCACCTCCATTAACGCCGGCACCCTCACGTCCAAAACCTTCAACCAACCCACCTGCTCGTCGAACCCCTTCTTCCTCACATCCCAACGTCCCTTCTGTTGCAGCTTCATGCACCAGTTGCTGCGTCGGAGATACAGCAGCAACCAACAATCTTGGGGCGTCGACAGTTGTGGGGTCCAAGCTCTCCGTCGAGGTCGTCTTTGGTTCGTCGAGGTGTTTGTCCGAGGTTTCGTCGTTGTTCCGCGTCCAGTGAGGTCTTGCTTGAATTCCGTCGGGGTCGTGTTCGTCGTCCTGAGTTTGCCGAGGTTCAAAGGTTAGTAAACCTCAAGTATTAGATAAGGAAATGTTACGTTAAATGTTCGAAGATGCAATATAGAAATTGGTATGATAATTTTCTGCTTATGTTTTCATCGTATGCATTTTTGCTCATTTTGCGTTATGTGATTCTTGTTTATTTGATGCCATTTAATTAAGTTTGACTAGTTGTTCTATGACACAAGTTCGACGTTAATCTGTTCGTCCTTTCCTTTGCTTAGGTCATTCGGACAAAATTATTATTAGTACATGCTCTTGCTACGCCCGAAACACTCGTTCACTAAACTCATTTTATTAATTTTTGACAAGTTATGAGATTTTAGTTGTAAAAAAGCCGTAAGGTTTAGTATCGTTAAAGGCGTAAAAATGGCATCCTTTTAAAAATATAAAAATAAAAATAAATAATAAAAAAAAACGAGACAAGCTTCGCCAAAAAATAAAAATGTACAGATTGCGGAGCCCTCATAAAAATATATGCATTAAATACTTAGATTCCGGGTCGGGCCGTTTAGCAAATTTCGCGGCCCTACCAAAAAAATAATAATGCGCTAGTTGCTTTAGGCGCGCCTTTAATAATGTTAACTCCCTAAACTCGGGTGCACATTTATGTGACCCAAATCCAAATCTCAACGAAATCGAAATGTGTCTTTAATCACGGGTACATTGACTGTGACGTGGTATGAGATGCATTTCCATGACGTTGCAAATTCCTTTTAAAAAATAAGAATTAGATGAGCCTCGCCGAATAAAAACACAAATTGCGGGGCCCTCAGTAAATACTTGTTTAAAATTACTTAGAATTCAGGAGGGTCGTTTAGCGAATTTCACGGCCTCCGCAAAATAATAACGCGATAGTCTCTTTAGGCGCGTGTTTAATAATTTACTTTCTTAAGCTCGGGTGTGCATTTCATGCGACCCAAAGCCAAATCTCAAAACATCAAATAAAATGCGTTCCGGATTGTGGGTGCATTTCATGTGACGCAGTCCAAAGACGTGTTTTAAGCGATGTTCACATTCTTGTAAAAACAATAATAATAAAGCGGTTAAAAGTTAAAATTTGCACATAAGTTCATACTTGTATAAAATCAGATAATCAAGCCGAATATAACAATTGAGCGACCGTGCTAGAACCACGGAACTCGGGAATGCCTAACACCTTCTCCCGGGTTAACAGAATTCCTTATCCGGATTTCTGGTACGCAGACTATAATATAGAGTCATTATTTTCCTCGATTCGGGATTAAAATTGGTGACTTGGGACACCCTAAATCTCCCAAGTGGCGACTCTGAAATAATTAAACCAATCCCGTTTCGATTGTCCTTTAATTGGAAAAAACTCCATGCGCCCGTCGGGTGCGGAAAAAGGAGGTGTGACAGGGCCTCCTCAACTGAGGGTTTAGGGGGCGGGCCGATTGGCCTATCCAGAGGCTCAAACTGGGATCCTTCTCTTATGTATTCGCAAGATGCATCCAAATTTGCAATATCTCCTCAACCTCTTCTTCAAGTTCCAAGTGATTGAACAACATCAATGCCTTTCTAGTGCATCTTCTTTAAACACACTTGGCTCTACGGCTGGTTCATTTATCTCCACCACAGAAATCATGGCCAGGTCCTCGTAATGACGAGGCAACTGAATAACTCGATATACATTGAAAACTGCTTCTTCATTGTCCACCCTCAGGATCATCTTACCTTCTCGGACTTTGATAATTACATCTCCAGTGGCCAAAAGAGGTCTTCCCAAGATGATAGGAACTAACTCATCAGCCTCTTAATCCAGTATGATAAAATCTGCAAGGAAAATAAACTTCCCAATATGCAGCAAAACATCCTCAATCACCCCTTCATGATAAACATAAGATCTATCAGCTAACTGTAGCATCATCGTGGTGGGTCTTGGAGCTCCTAAGCCCAATTGTTTGAACACTAATAACGGCATCATATTGATACTTGCACCCAAATCACACAAGGCTCTACCCATATCAATTTCACCAATCCTCACGGGGATGGTAAAACTACCCGGATCCTTAAGCTTTTGTGGAAGTTTATGTTGAATCCTGGAAGTGCACTCCTCAGTAAGTGCGACGGTCTCAAACTCAGTTAACCTCATCTTAAATTGCCACTATATCCTTAATATACTTTACATATTTTGGTACCTCACGGAGCATGTCCAACAAAGGGATGTTCAAGTGTATCTGCTTCAGTATATCTAGAAATTTGTAAAACATGTGGTCATCATTCTTCTTTCTCAATCTTTGAGGAAAAAGGGGTGGCATCCTCTCTGATATGTGCTCAGACTCTGTTTTGTTTCTCTCATTTACCTCTATAGGTTTTAACACTCTTTCTTCTTCGAGCCCAGACTGCTCCTTTTTCTTCTTGGGCAATTCTATCAACTCTCTCCCATTTCTCAACGTCACTGCATTGACTTGAGGAATTTTCTCTGTATCACTTGGGAGAGCTCCAACAGGTCTAATATTTTGATTGTTAGCCATTTGCCCAAACTGCCTTTCTAGATTTCTGAACTCTGTGCGCAATTGTTGATTATCAGCCATAACTTTCTGATTGTCTATCAAGAGCTTTTTCATCATGTCAGTCAAACTCTCCTCTGCTTGCTGTGGAGGTTGAGGTGGATGATTGTAATTCGCTTGAGGCCTGATATCCTGATTTTCACCCCAAGAGAAGTTAGGATGATTCCTCCAGTTTGGATTGTATGTGTTACCATACTGAGCATTTTGATTCATCGGCCCTCTAGCTTGTTTCCCCACATAGTAGATGGAATCAGGATTCACGGGGCATATGTCACTTGTATGACCTTCACCACATAACTCGCAGCAAGTAGACATCTGTTGCACTTGCTGCATTTGTTGTTCTTGGTGCATTGTCATTTTATTCATCTAATTTGCTAATCTCACTATATCTGCCCTCATGGCTAAGAAATCATCAAGCTCAATTACACATATTGCTTTTTGTTTAAGTGCTCTTCGTGGTTCCCCATCTCCTTGCCAATTATTATCATTAGCAGTGAAATTATTTAGCTGGATCTGGATTTCATTATACGGTCTTGCCATGCAACTACCCCCACATGCTGAGTCAAGATTCATCTTTGATGCCTCGTCCAACCCATCAACGAAAGTGTGACCCAATACCTCATCAGACTGACAATGATGTGGGCAGTCTCTGAGTAGCTTCTTGTATCTTTCCCAAGCTTTACGAAGAGTCTTATCATCTCGTTGTTGAAACCCAAGAATCTGGCTTCTCGACGACTTTGTCTTCTTAGTAGGAAAAAACTTGATTAAGAATTTCCTTGCAATATCATCCCAAGTGTTGATTGATTTCACGGGCTCCTTTTGTAACCATTCCTTAGCTTCCCCCAACAATGAAAAGGTAAACGATGTCAGCCTAACATAGTCCTTGGAAACGTTCGGATAATTATAAGTGTCCATAATTTTCAGGAAGTTCTGAATGTGCCTCTGCGGATCTTCATGAGAGACCCACATACTGCCCTATGAACTGAATTAGCTTTACCATGTACTGTTTGAGTTTAAAGTGGCCCATGATATCAGGCTTCACAATAGCCTGAGTCATATTAGCAAGATTGGGCCTTGCAGCTTCTATCACTAGATGCTCTTCATTGCCTACCATCTCTATTGGTTGTGGTTGAACTACGATGTCCAACTCTCTTTCAATTATACTTCTAGCTTCGACTTCCCTCCCCAGTCTGTGAAGTGTTCGTTCGATTTCAGGATCAAGAGGAAGGAGATTATTTGCGCTTCTACTCCTCCACATTCAAGAAAAGAGCATGCGTTATCTCAAATAAAGCAACTAAAAATTTAAAACTTGAACAAATAACGAATAAAAGTTTAACTTAAATAAACAATCAATAACTAAGTCCCCGGAAACGACACCAATTACTTATTGGGACCAAATACATACGCAAGTATACGTGGTCGTCAAGTAATGTGACTCGAAATTCGGATGTCGAACCCACAAAGACTTAGATTGATCGTTAACTAAGCAAACTAAAATCAATTAATTATCGAAGATAATCAAGAGTGATGTTCTTCTATTAATCTACTATTGCAGAAATTAAACAAATAACAACTAATTTAACAAGAATGCAAATGGGTATGATAAGACTTTAATTCATAGGAGATGAAGATTCCAGAGTTGTGGTTGGTTTAACAATCCTATTAAGTTCAATAATTATACTCATTAATCCGAATTATCTATGGTTGCTAGTTGACCAGATCGTTTATATGAATAGCATAATCCCACAATATTATATGTCTATCCATAATATATCAACCCTATATTCCTATGGTATTGAATCTATCATGAACGAATATAATACGACATTCAACTAAGCAAGATTGTTAGGTATATTCCTATCCTAACCGCAAAATCTTTCCCCGAGCCACGGGTTCAGAAACAAGCTCTCTTTAATTCTACTCTAATCTAAACACGGCTTTCCCAAGCGTAGCATAGATAATAGGGTAAATTGGTAGCTACAACAATTCACAAGTTAAAACTAGAATTAAAAAAACAACCACAAGATGATAATCCGAATTAACAGAGATTTAATTAATAAACGTTAATAATCATGTCAACCACAACCCTAGAAACTAGAGTGCTTAGCCACTCATGTTTGTAACAACAATTATTCAAGTATTTCGCATAAACAAATTACATAGAAAAGATTAAGGAATGAAGAACTCAATGAATTTCTCCTCCAAAGAATGCTACAAACGTCTTCTCCCTTCCAAAATAATCTCCCTAGGTCTAAGATGTTCAAAAGTCTAAAAATAACGTTTTTACATGTATTTATACCAACTAGGGTCGGGCCCAGACGAAAATACCTTTTCCTACGAGAAATAAGATTCCGTCTCTGTAAAAATTGCATAGGCGCGCCGCATGGGGCAACGCTCCACGCGGTGTGGTAGTGGGGTTTATCAGGAACCTAGCAATTTCGAGGCAAGAGCAAAATAGGCAGCCACGACACGCCACATGCTGCCCCACGCGCTGCGGATGTGGAATTTGAAAAATGTAAAACAAGAAAGTTGTAGCCCTTTTAAATATTTTTCTAACGATATATTGTGGAGCCCAAATGGATTTCTGAGCAAAAAGTTATGTGCATTTTACTGGACAATGCACAGTATGCTTATTCGATTCTTCGTTTCGTTCTTAAAGTGCACTTTTATCCGTTGATCCCCGAGAACAATCCCAACTTAGTCCTTGGGCTTTTACTCAGATTTCAAAGCTCCAGAATAGCTTGAATTCATTCCATAACATCTACATAGATCGGAATCACTCCTACAAGGCGTAAAACACACATTTAGTGCAAAACACTAGTAATTAAAACTTAAACTCAATTAAAGTGCAACAAATTAGAGTGCGATAAGTGACTAAAATACATAATTATAGCTAATCATCAGATTTATAGGTTATTTAGTGCTCATCGTTCAGGTTAGCTTTTGGTATTAGTGGTTTCAATTAAAAGTTTACAAGTCCGTTATTAATTACACCCTGCTATAGACTTAGAAACTTTAAGAATTCACTTCATTTTAATATCCATTCACTGATTTCTTATATAAATTCAACATTTGTAAATCAAAACTATGTTCATATCCTTTAGTTTTTATTGAGGTGGAGATGAGGTCCTGCCCCTACAATAAGAAAAGGAAAGTCATTGATGCTTGTATTATGGTAGATTGACTATATCACATTTTCTTGGGGTGCGATCTTTTCTTGGTTCCTATGTGAATGCGGAATACTTTATGCACCGAGTTAATTTTTTTTTAAAAAAGCAAATGAGTTCGGTGAAAATCGAATGTTAACATTGCTGAAATAAAGTAAGAGTTCCATTACATATTGGTATGAATCTTTTCTATTTATTTCAATGAAACTTAGGTTTATGTAGCACCAATAAAATATTCAAATGTTTATTTGCGTGGTCCACTATCCATTTGTTGTTTACGAAGTGCCATGATCAAGAACACTGTTTCTTCATCACAGAATATTCAAATATTTAAGTGCTAGTATTATCTTTCAGCATTTTATACAACTTCTAAATTTGAGAATCAGTTAAACTTTCGGAAACCTTCATACTCATTTGATATCACCAATGTGGTCTATCTGAGTCACGTATACATCTTTATTTTCTCAGCCAAACTTAATTGGAGAGAACCTATTTGTAAAATCAAAATATAAAGAAGTACACACACAAAAAAGCTAGAGATTCAGCATAAAGTATATATAAATTAAAAATAATTCTAGTTATACAATATAATTTTTCAATAAAGGAGCATCAATTGGATAAAAGAGGACTCCGTCACTAGCGCTACATTGTTAGCATTTCTTAAAATAAGTTTCTTAAATGCTCAGCTGCCACCAGTCTTAGAAGAATATCATGCAAAAGAGTACTGGCGGAGACTAGAACAAAAAATCTGGACTAAAGAAAATTTAATTATTACCCTATTCTATTTGATGTGATTTGCCTACTAAACTTGTCACTAAGGAGCTAGAAAAATATGCAGAAAATCAACGTTGGAGAGATAAAGAGAAAGAAGCTGCAAAAGTTACGCACCAGACTTTTGCATAGAGAAATGTCTAGTGCTTTTTCAGCCATAGGAGAATTTCCTTTACTTGATGGTTAGTGAAAGTATATGCTTCGGAAAGAGGGTGTTAACTTGTGGAATTAATTAAATTACGCTCAACGGGCGCGCATATAAAATTTTTGTCAACCCTAAAATTATCTAGAGCCTATGTTGGATATTTCCTGTCTTAAGTATAAATTGGAATTTCTTACATTAACAAGAATATTTGCTAAACAACTCTAAACTAAGAAATGGACTTTGCAAATATATATGTGCAAGTCGAGAGTGTTATTTTATGTGTTAAATCTTGTTAAATTGTTCATATGCATCAATTGGAACCTGTCTATTTCAGGAGATGTATTCGATTCCCTGAACATTGAAAAGGATCGTTTCCCTAAGCTGGATCAACCAATAGAAAACACCCACGTGGACTCCTGCAAGAATTGTCAGCCAACCACACTGGTTTTCGCTTTCGTATCACAACTGTTTGTGTAAATTCCAAGTAAACAGACTCATTGCCTTCCCATTTGCCAATTGCGCCGGCGCCTGTCTTTTTGTCCCCCATACCCACCCCTTCTACGTTATCCTATCTTCCCTTATACCCCAGATCTTAACATATCTGCTTATTTCCATTTTTGGTATTCTCACATTATTTTAATGGCAATATGGCATAGTCTCAATTATTAATTCCCATAAGATAAGAAAATGTGTCCACTTGACTACGTGACTGTATACCGGCAAAATGGGGATAACGCACGTTCCGATTTCTTGGTGGATCAAACGAACTAAGAGCATAAATATATGAGATCGAAACCAAAGTTGGAAACCCTTTATATCGAGGCCCGCCATCGGACTTGATAAAACGACGCACCCCGGCTCGGGACGAGTTCTGAGACTTCGGAAAACACAGTGAACGATTGAGGGCGACTAATAGAGGGCTGTGATATCCGCAACCAACCATATATCACGGCGTGGATCTCGCTCGATGACGGTTACGGATCAATAATTAACAAGAGAGGAAGATTTTTACCCTTTTTATACTTATACTAGGGTGAAATTCTCCTACTATATAAAAGGGGAGTTTTTTCTTTGATATGACACATTGTAACACACATACCAAAGCAATACATATTCATTTTCCTGCTTTCCAGCTATAACAAAGTTCTTACTTTACTGTTGTTCTTTATTCACGATTGACATCGAACCAAGGGTCCGATCGAGGGCAAACCTACTATTCAACCTAAATTCGAGTCGGGCCGTAATATTACAATTAGTTTGATCATTTATTTAATCTTTAACTTGTTTATCTAATATTCTTGATTAGTTGTGTTGAATCAATCCATGTATCCTTCAAACCACGTATAAGTTCAATTGTTATCTATTTTAAGGATAAACAGTTTGGCACCCACCGTGGGGCTAAGGATAATAGTGGTTATTTGATACAATTCTCCATAATACACTCTATTTTATACTTGTTCTTTAAAGCCTTAATATCAGATCAGTTAAAAATATCAAACTTTCAGTCTGCCTACTTGAACGTTGACGCTGAGTCGGGCCATCATGGCGAAAACAATAATCTAGTGCCTAGCAACGAGGTACCTCCTTCAGTTGCCGATCCGGTCGATGCTAACTCACAAGTGGGTTATCTTTTTGGGTTAATTTCACGGCTCTCATAGGTAATCGAAAGAGCTTGTCGAGTTATCAATTGACTCAATTTAGAGGAATAGTCGAGAGACGTTCTTCGTAGGATCATTCATTCAACGTAATCTTGCATACATTCACATCATGTAGCATTAGGTTGTTTAATGGAACACTCATTCATTCAGAAGAAGAATTTGAATTCTTAAGATAGCTTAATCATCTGTTGAAATCGAAAGAGTCAATTGAACTTAAGAGTGAACTGAGCATAGAGTTATACCCCGAATAATAGTTTAGTGCATATCTTGTCAAAGGCCTTATTTCTCTCATTGATATTCAATCGTTGCTACTTAGCTACCCAGTTTCCATTATTCCCTCGTAATTGATAATCCTTGTTTTTACTCGTAGTTTGTTGATAACACAGAATAAAAGGGTTATTTTCCTGAATAGTATTAAGCTGGAGATTTATTTGAACATTATTTAAACCAATCCATGTGGAGATGATTAAACTACTATACTATCTTTGACTAACGAGCCTAAGTTTTATATACCGGTTTTGCACTCGTCATGTATCGTAATCGTATTGTATTGCATTGTATAGTATCATTTTGATGTATATAATATTTGGATGAATTGTATTGTTTATCGTTGTTTCATGATGTCGTGTGCCAACAATATAAAGAATATACTTGCTATATTACAAAGAAACAATAAGGTAACATGTAGAATTATTATATAAAAAGATAGAATAAAATAGGATTATTTAATAGGAGTAATAAAGAAGGACAAATGAGGGGGGGGGGGAATAACGATGCAATCACATTAAATCGGTCGTTACATAAAATTATACTTTTCATCGTTACGTAATGATTATTTTAACAATATGATATAATAAAATTTAAATAACAATTACAAAAAATATTATATTTAAAGTATAACAATACGACACATACCATAGGCAACAACCATCCAAATAAGTTTTAAAGAGTCAATTTGTGATAAGAGTTATAGAGTGCAAATAAGGAGTATATATTTTGTGAGATCTAAGATCTGTGTCCACTTGACAAGATAGAGCGTCGGGTTTTGAGCTACATGCACCCTTTCCATATTTGGTAGTACTCCGTATTATTTTTATTACTTTTAATGGCATATTAATTCCCCAAGTATGATGAACGTCTATAGGCCACTTGACAAGATGACATTTTTACTTTGTTTAAATTTTGGGTTTTGAGCAATAAATCCATCATTTTCTTTTATCCTCTGAGACCCACCACCCACTACTTTCTTCTCTGTTCTCCTTCTTGAGCTGTTGTGGTGGTGGTGGGGTGTAAGTATTTTTTTCTCTGCAAAACAAAATGGGAGGTTCTTGCAGTGAACGCCTTGATTTTGGCAAAATGGGTTATGGGTAATCTCTCTTTTTGTTATACAATTTGCATAACTCATGTTTATTTTGTAAATATTTCAACTTTAGACTTGTTGGTCTTTATCTTTGTTTCTGTTTATCAGAAGGTGGGATGATTTGATATTCCTGTGTTTACCCCATAAAGATTGCTGCTTTCTTTCTTTTCTTGAACTGTTTGATTACTGGAATTTATGTTTTGAGGTGATCTGATTTATAACTATGTGTGTGTCAGTGTGTCTAACTCTTTCAGATGCTGAAGTAAAAGTTGATTTAATGGGTAACTTGAATCTTTATTTTGTGTAAATTTATCTGTACGTGAATCGGATGGAGATTGTTTACCCTGAAATCGGATAACAATTAAATTTGTATGCGGTTTTAAGAATATGTGGATTGATTCGACTCAAATAATCAAGAATATTAGATAAACGAGTTAAAGACAAAATCAATTATCAAACCAGTTGTAATGTTACGTCCTAGTCTGAGCCTAGGTTGAACAATAGTTTGCCCTCGATCGGACCCTTAGTTCGAACCCAATCGTTAATAAATTTAATTGTTATCCGATTTAAGGGTAAACAGAGACATTCTTAGTGTGCATTTTATCTTTGTGTTTCAAGATTGAAACTTCATCTCTCGCTGTTTCAATTTATGTAAAACTATTTCCTTAGTAGTTGTTACAAAAAGAATGACACATTTTTATATTTGAAAAATGATTTAACTTTGAATTTCTCATTTTACCATTAATATGAGAAGCTTTTATACAATGATATGCTAATGTTATAACATGTTTAAAACCACAAGTTTTAGAAGTCTAGCCATAGAGATGATATGGCATCTTATGTTTAAGATCACAAGTTTTTAAAGTCTTTCTTTTTTCTTCTTCCTAAAACTACATGCGAGTCAAACTACGTCATATAATTAGAATGAAGGGAGTAAGTGTTTGATTGAGGTTCCTAATATTGAGTTGCACTAATATTTGTTTCCATCTTAGTATACGGATCTTCAATCTCGAGTTTTAGCCTTTATATTTTTTTCTTACAGTCCTAATTGTTCTTACTAACTGATTTTGGATTTGTGATAGATGCAAGCACTATAGGAGAAGATGTAAAATTAGAGCCCCTTGCTGCAATGAGGTCTTTGACTGCCGCCATTGTCACAATGAAGCCACTGTAACTTTGATTCACCAATCTGTTGAACTTACTTGATGTTTGACTAATACATTCTCCGTCTCATGGAAGTTAATCATGTTTTCTCCGTGTTTGTTTCAATAGAGCATGTTGCGTATTATTTTTGATCGGCATGAACTAGTTCGACAGGATGTCACACAGGTTGTATCTCTGCTATTTCCATTGCGAGTTATTCATCTGTTGCACTTAATTATTGAAGAATTCTAATGATATGAGGTATGTTTTCTTTGGGTGCTTCAGGTCATCTGCTCGGTCTGTGATACAGAACAGCCAGTACGTGTCTTTTTGACTTGAATTCATGCCTCTTTCTCTGTTTCGTATTACTGGAGTTGATGCTAAAATGTCTTTTTCTATTTCAATCCAGGTTGCTCGTGTTTGTACAAATTGTGGTGTCAATATGGGAGAATATTTTTGTGAAGTGTGCAAATTCTATGATGATGATGTAATGTACTCTGCCTTCTATTAAAATGCAACTAACTCTTTTACTTTTAAATAAGGCAGTCCCATAATTATTTTGGGCTTTAGACCCTTTTAGACATTAATTTCCAAGGTACTTATTTCCGACTCCCCTGTTACAGATAGACAAAGGGCAGTTCCATTGTGATGATTGTGGAATCTGCAGGTTAGTGTACAACATATCGCAGTGCATTTGTTACTTTTTGGTGGTAAAAGTATCTTCTGCTTTGGAAGTTCCCGGTCTGACATGTATTCTTTGCACAGAGTTGGTGGTCGCGAGAACTTCTTTCATTGCAAGAAGTGTGGTACATACGCATCACAATTTCCTATCATTATGATTCGAGGCTTTGTAGAAAATTCTGTTTTCTTTTTCTCATATGTTTCTTTAATATGTTTTGTGATTCTTTACCTTGGAAGTATACATGCTGAAATGTACCATGGTTAATGTTAAGATTTTATTTACACCGTAGAGGCATAAATGTTGTTGTAAGTGATTCTGCCTGGATATTACTGTAATACAAATTACATTTATATATCTCTTCAATTTTATTTGTTTTTTTTCCCTTCAAACAATGGAATGTAGGAGTGTCCTCAATGTTTCCAGAGTTCTGGTTGTGCAACTATGTTTTGATGCTTTATTTAAGTGTGCTTATTGAAAATACCAGTTGTGACCAAGCTTTTGCTTTCTTATATCTACTGTCTAATTAATTGATTGGATAATGCAAATAGAGAATCTACAGTTCTTACTGTTTAAAGCTTTTCAATTTCATTTCTGTTGCTCATTTAGAGAAGTTGCAAATTGTATGGTGATATCGCTGTCTTCTTTGTGATTTTGTGTTGCATACAGTGGGCACTCACATAATGTTGTGGCTTCTTCATTCCTGTTGTTTGGTACATTTGCTTCTTCACCTACTTATCGCTTTCACTCTACAGGCTCTTGTTATTCAGTTAGTCTGCGTAATAACCACTCGTGCGTGGAGAACTCCATGCGGCATCATTGTCCCATTTGTTATGAGGTATGTTACGTAATTGCTGTGGATCCTGCCTTTAAATGTTCTTGTCATTCATAATGCTCTAATTCTTTTATTGCAGTTTCTCTTTGATTCTCTGAAAGACACTAGTGTAATGAAATGTGGGCACACAATGCACGCTGAGTGCTACCACGAGATGATAAAGCGTGACAAGTAATCACTTTGTATTTATCTATTTATGCTGTCTTTTGAGTCTCCATTGGGTGGAAGGAGAAGTTGTACATTTACTGACTTCCATTTTTCTTAACTCAGATACTGCTGCCCAATATGTTCTAGATCAATTATTGACATGTCCAAAGCTTGGAAAAGAATGGATGAGGAGGTAGGTTAAAATTTTAATCTTCGCGAAATTGGTCCACGTCCAATTTCATCAGAGTGCATCTTATCATAGGAATTGCTTGCATGCTTAGTGAACTTTTTCACAGCTGATTTCTGTTTTAAGCATATTCTAGAACTTCTTCTGTTTTTAAAGAGTCGGACCTCAGAACAGGTAGAGCATTACCACTTGCAAGTTTAACTATATGATCCAAGTCCCATTTCTTGAATCTTGATCGGTCCCAAACACTTGGGATTGTCCAATTTCTTGAGGATGCATAATCTTTTCACCAAAAATTGTGTGTATGCATAATGACTTGAGAACAGGTTAAGCATTGGTACATAGATATTTGGAGGACTATAAGACCTTTTTGCTCCCCTTTTTTCAATAAATATATGTCAAGTCCACATCTGAATTCACAAATCTGCTGGCAGTTTTAAGGTTTTGGTTATGATTCCTTTACTTCTTAAGTTGGTCATGCTGTATGCTTAATTCTTTTGCAATGTCAGTTTAAGGACTCTGGAAAATGAAAGGACTTATGGCATGGCTTTGTTTGTTTAATTTTTGGTTGGTGGGGTCGGCGGTCAGGTGTTAAGGTTTCTCTAATCTATATTTCCAAGAGTGCCGCTTATCTTGCTAGCTGTACTCTGTCCTGCCTTAAAAGTAAAGTTTCTTCTTTTCAGATTGAAGAGACAATCATGCCCGAAGATCTCAGATATAAGAAGGTACTTCCTTTTTCTTGACCCCATATTTTTGACATGTAGTTGTTTTGGCTTTTAATTACTGAGGGCCCCCAAATCGGGTTCGGTGTTTAATGTTCCATAGTGCCGTAATGCATGTAAAAGTCCATGCTATTCAGTAGAGGAGTTAGCTCTTCGACAACGAGTATGGCTGAACCCAGTAGCTTTGGTCCAAACTCTTGTTTATTAAAATCTATTGAACATGTACAAATTATTAATTAAGAACCGAGAACTAGAATCTTGAACCCATAAGCTTCAAATCCTGGCTCTGCCACTGATGCTATTGGTCTTCATTTACATGATGAACTACCTATGGTTTCTCTTAACTCACTAACTTGTTTACTTGCAGGTTTGGATTCTGTGTAATGACTGTAATGACACAACTGAAGTATTCTTCCACATCATCGGGCAAAAATGCAGACACTGTCAATCATACAACACTCGTATGATTTCACCTCCTGTTCTTCCCCAATAACAACTATCTAATCCGGAAAAAAAATGATTGTTTGAGCTGTGGAACCAAGTGCTGTGGTCTCATCTTCCTTATCACTAATTGTTTTGTGCCATTTCTGTATGATTCATCGCCATTGCAATATCATAACTCAACTTCACTTGCAAGCATTTGTGACATGATTCTTTCTCCAAAGATGTGAGAGTAAAACCCAACTGATTTGATTCTGGACTATGTATACCATGTACACATACATTGCTATAACATTTCAAGGGACTGCTTTTGACCTTCAAATATGAAAATGTTACACATTTTAATATTTGTGTGTTAATACTGTGGATCTGATTCATCAGGTTGGTATTCCTACTGCAATATGGACGTCTTTTTTTTTCGCTGAAGAAATATGGATGTTGATATCTTGTCATTCCAGTCTAAATCAATTGAATCTGCTCAAAATGTGAACAATCAAAAGGACAATCATTTTCTGCTACCCAATTTATATTTCATTCTTGGGTACTATGGGCTCAAGAAGAGTACCAACTTAAACTGCAACCTTGTAAGTACTCCAGAAGTATCTGAAGTAAAAAAAAAAAAAAAAAAAAAATTGGGGGCAGTCCGGTGCACAAAGTATCTTGCATTCATGCAGGGTCCGGGGAAGGACTGCACCCCAAGGGAGTGTGATGTAGGCAGCGTATCCTAATGCAAGCATCAGTGACTGAGGTCACACAGAAACAACTTGACCGTTCCTCCAAAGCTCCCCTTCCAGAAGTATCTGAAAGTATAGTAAAATTTTGCAAGATTTTGAAAAACTTTCCAACTTAATGATTTGGTAACATCTGAATTCTATGGTATTAGAGTTATGGTTACCAAGCTCACTAGTTCCAATTGGCAGTTCTCTTAGCAATAAGATCACGTCGAGTTGACTCTTAAATTAATCATTTAGAGTATAAATTTTACATAATATGAGCTTCTACATGCAGAGATTATATGGCTTGCTGTGAAACTAGGGAAGGAAAAGAAATATTTTTGTTTTCAGATAAGAAAAAAAACATCCACATTTTTAATCTCTTGACAAGTTGATTTCTATTTTCGTCTTCATTTCTCCAACAAAAAAACAAAGACAAAATTTGATTTTCTCACTTTTTATTTTCTCTTACCTTACCTAGTTTAATCCAATTATAACCTAAGGTAAAGTAAGTTGCTTGACTCTAATCCTAGTGCTGAAATCACATCTCTAAGGTTTCTTGAAAATGATAAAAATGCACCACATTTAGGAAAGACGATAACCTTAGGTTATAAATTTCTTATAAAGCAGTCTTTCCATTTGATACGAAGGATAAGAGAAAGGAGTACCACTGCACTCATTAATATTTCGTGACAATATTGATATGCACTTTACATACGTATACACTCGTCACTATTTCGTGACAATATTGATATGCACTTTACATACATATGTATGTATACATGCGTATTGTACATGTATATACGTTACATATGTACATGCATATACACTACATGCATTACACACACATGATGTTGGGCAAGCAAGTGGTAATAAAAAATTTAAGCTTGATCTTTGTTCTCTTTTTAATTTTCAAAGGTTGATCTAGCTGAGTTGGTTACTGGTTTCTCACTAAATATCAAAATGTAGTCAATTTGCACACGATCTCCTTAATAAGATCCTTAATTTCTCCACAAAGATGGTAAATTTGTTGATTTACACATTCCTACTCTGATACTTAGACTTTATTATGTAATCTTATCATGCTTCTGTTTTTGGTAAGTTGTTATGACTTCTCCATAAAATACCACAAGGTGCATTTGTATAAAAACAAACACCAATTAAGTTCTTTCCTTTTCCTTTTTGGTAGGCCTAACTACTAGCAATGAGATCACTTCATTGCTTCCTCTGTCTATAAAACATCTAAAACTAAAGTAATTTTACACAAAGAAGAAAAGAGAGAAGAAAAACTTGAGAGCTTTTTTCCAATGGAGATAATACAAGATACTAATACTACATCTCTTAAGGTTCTAATGGTTCCATGGTTAGCTAATGGCCAGTGGCGGACCCAGGATTTTTATCAAGCGGGTTCAAAAAAAAACATTAGAGGTCATATGTGAATAACTAGTTTCAAACTCAGGACCATGTGTAAAATTTGAACCCCTTTACCAACAGGCTAGACATTTTACTTGTTTCAAGTGGGTTCAAAAAAAAACATTAGAGGTCATATGTGAATAACTAGTTTCAAACTCAGGACCATGTGTAAAATTTGAACCCCTTTACCAACAGGCTAGGCATTTTACTTGTTTCAAGTGGGTTCAAAATTATATTTATACCTTTACTTGTCTGAAAACAGCAAAAATATACCTATATATACAGTGTTATTTTTCGATGAAGCGGGTTCATATGAACCCACTTGACTCCACGTGGGTCCGCCCCTTCTCATGGCCATGTAATTCCTTATTTAGAACTAGCCAAGAAACTCTCCAAAACCAATCTTTTCTTCATATACTTTTGTTCAACACCTATTATTCTCAATTCTATCAATCAAGAAAATCTACCAAAAAACATCCAACTAATAGAATTCCCTTTACCATCATCAACACAACTTCCTAGCTATAACCACACCACCAATGGCCTACCAAAAAACCTCCTCTCAACATTAATCCAAACTTTTGGAGAAGCTAGTTCAACCTTTGGCAAAATTCTTGATTCCCTCAATCCTGACTTGCTTATTTTTGATGGTTTTCAACCATGGGCACCACAACTTGCTTCTTCAAGAAATATTCCTGCTATTCATTTCCTCATAGTTGGCTCGGCTTCTATATCTTTCCTCTATCACCATTATTTGTATGTTGGCACAAGAAACTTTCCATTCTCAGGAATTTTCCTTAAGGATTATGAGGCAAAACAACTCCAACTCGCCGCGAAAATGAACAACTCGCTAGGACCAAATGTTGCTTTCAATGGGGTGGAAAAATCCCATGATATTATTTTGATCAATACTTGTAATGAAATTGAGGGGAAGTATGTGGATTATCTCTCAACTTTAAGCAAGAAAGAAGTCATACCTGTCGGTCCACTTATTCGTGAAATGAAAATAACTATGGAAAATGAGGGAAATGACTCCAAGATTATAACATGGCTAGACAAGAAGGATGAGTCCTCATGTGTTTATGTTTCATTTGGAAGTGAATATTTCTTGTCCAAAGAGGAAATTGAAGAAATAGCTCATAGTTTAGAGCTAAGTGAGCTGAACTTCATATGGGTACTTAGGTTTCCATTAGGTGAAGAAACTAACATTGAAAATGTGCTACCAAAAGGTTTTCTTGATAGAGTTAAAGAAAAAGGTGTCATTGTGGAAAAATGGGCACCTCAAGCAAGAATTCTTGAGCATACAAGTGTTGGGGGATTTTTGTGTCATTGCGGATGGAATTCTATACTAGAAAGTTTACATTTTGGAGTTCCTCTTATAACCATGCCTATGCACCTTGATCAACATACTCATTCAAGAATGGCGGTCGAGCTAGGAACAACTATGGAGGTTGTGAGAGATGAAAATGGGAAACTGAATAGAGAAGAGACAGCAAAAGTGATAAGAAATGTGGTGATGGAGAAGAATGGTGGAGAAAGTGTGAAGGCAAAGGTAAGAGAATTGAGGAACAAGATAAGAGAGAAAGGAGAAGAAGAGTTTGATCAAGTGGTTACGAGGTTACTGCACCTTTGTACCAACAATAAGCAATATGAACACAAGATGACATAAAAGAAGAGTGCAGAGTGGAGTGAATTTGTTTTTTTTTTTTTTTTTGAATTGAAATGCACTTTTCTTTTTGTTCTGGAAATTTGTGGTGCTTTTCTATCTTAAAATAAAAAAGAGATTCTATTAATATTGCAGCTACACTCTCTTACTTATTTCACATTGTGGCCTATATTGTCTTCATGATAAGAGTCCATTTTCCTCCTAAATTAAGTTTATCCAATTCAAGTTCAAGACTGGTTATGCTATGTTCATCGGGGTTAGGTTCATCACCCAAACTGAAAATTAAAGAAATTGGCGGTGAAAGACCATCTCACCAATTTTTCTAAGTTTTTCATGGTTGGAAGTGGAGGCGCTCTATCAGCAAAGCAACATTATCTCATCTTATCGCTCTTACTTAATTTTAACTTTACAAGGGTTAATTCATCTAATTTTGAAGTGATATAAAATGTGATTTAATTGGTCGTAACAGTAAGAAATTACATTCAAAGAGATTTTAGTTTCAGAGGTACTACCAGCAAAAAATTGCTTAAAAGATGTTGATATAATGTTTAATACAATTGATATTCGAAAATGAGTTTTTTTTTTTTTTTTTTTGGGGGGGGGGGGGGGGGGGGAACTTGTATTTACTACGCAAGTTGGGCTATGCTTATCAAATTCCTTAGGCATATATACAAAGTTATAGATTCACAGAATTTCGTTTGGCTTGAGCATATGCATTTGTTTTTGTGTTCTCTTTTCAATTCGGTTTGCAAATTTAATTCACATTGCATATCCTTTCTTTGCCTTAAACTCCTTTTCCTTAATGTTTCATCATCAATTATCTTTAGTGAATTATACATAAAGTACTCCAAAAAAAGGAAAGAAGAATCAGAAAGTAAACTCTGTAAAAGTTTAAGAACTTAAGATCAAGGTTAATGAAGTTCACAAACAAAATTCACATGACATCTCTTACACTGTTAGCTACAAGAAACATTGTCCATATATATACATAGTAGCATATCCATAGCTAAGGCCCACAATCTCTATGTCCTAATCATGATATAGAGATACTGATGTTTAGCTTAAAGTATATATATATATATATATATATATATATATATATATATATATATATATATATATATATATATATATATATATATATATATATATCGCCTCATGTTTTACTTTTATTTCATGGATTTAGGATATAAAATGTGTTGATTTATATTAATTTGAGGTATTTTTATGTGTAGGAATGATTCGGGAGCAATTGAGGGCGAAAGGTCCGAGATTAGAACCAAAACGGACAAAAAAGCAAAAAATAGCATTTTCAGCGCCACAGGCAGCGCCCCACGCTACCTGTGGCGTCAGAGACAATATGCTCCAAATTAATAGCGCCTAGCGCTGGGCGCTGGTGGCGTGAATCCTGTCCAATTTTGTCCGGGATAAGGTTATTTCGGCCCTACACCTACCCAACACGTATAAAAGTAAGACTAAGCTTATTTTTAGAGGAGGGATGCCACTTTGAAGAGGATTTACACACGGAAAACATTCGGGAGAAGGAATATCTCAGATTTCTTCATCTTTTCTTAGTATTTTCAATTATCTAACACTTATGAAATTATTTACTACTATCATGAGTGGCTAAAAACCCATAGTTCCGGGGTTGTGTTTTAGCCATGAATATTGTTGTTTAACATTGACTTAACCTTTATTACAATTCACTAATATATGGTTGTTTCTTCAATTCTGTGATTAATTGCTTAATTGTCTGGCCAACAATTAGGTTCTATTTATTATCTATGCTATGCTTGAGAAATCCATGTTTAGATTAGAGAAGAATTGAAGAGAGCGTGATCTTAACTCTTGGGGGGCGGATTTGTGATTAGGATAGGAATATACCTAATCACCATACTTAATTATATAGCATAATCTTAATGCATTCTTGATAGATTGATTCCATAGGAATATAGGCGTTAGTTTATTTTGAATAGGTGAGTATTACTTTGGGAGAAGGCTATGAGAGCATTTATCGATTAATTAGCAACCATGAGTGAATTGTATGAGAAGGAGAGTTAACTAGAACACAATAGGATTGTAAATCGATCACAACCCTAGAATATTTGTCTCTATTGAATACATAACAATCATTTTACTGCTTGATAATTTAGTTACTACTTAGAATTATAGTTTAGTATAATCACATTCTTGAACTCGAATTTGGCTTGACTGAATAACAATCTTGGTGAATTTAGTGGGCAGTTGATACAAGTCTCTGTGGGTTCGACACTCGACTTATCATTTTATTACTTGTACGACCACGTATACTTGCATGCGCATTTGGGAGCAGCAAGTTTTTGGCGCCGTTGCCGGGGACTTGAATATTGACTACTTTCTACTTTTTGCTTTCATTGTTCATTTCGTGAAGACTAACGCTACTTGATTGTTGCTCTGATTTTAGGAACTTTGATTGAATGCGCAGGGTCAGAAGCCAGGACCGACTTCAAGACTTTGACCCCAAACTTGAGAGAACATTTCATAGGAGGTTGAGGGAATCAAGGGACACGAATAATATTCAGGCACTTGTTCAATTTCTTGTGAACATGGCAGAGGAACATATGGCTGTTCAGGAGGTGGCAATGTCCAGCATTGCTAATATCACTTCCAGCTTTGTGAAGCCTAGGATCACTGGGCACTTTGAGCTGAAACAGAGCATGATCCAGCTACTTCATTCGAATGGGCAGTTTATGGGTCTTCCACACGAGGATTCACAATAGCATATCCTGAACTTCTTGGAGATTAGTGATACTTATATCACTAACAGGGTCACTCCAAACTATGTGAGGCTCACACTTTTCCCATTCTCTCTGTTGGGCAAAGCAAAGCGATGGCTGAAGGCAGAACCAACTAATTCTATTACTTCATGGAATGATCTAGCAAGGAAATTTCTGGCAAGGTTCTTCCCTTCAGGCAAAACTGCAAAGATCAGAATTGAGATAGTCGCCTTCAAATAGAAGGCGGGAGAGTCTCTATACTCAGCTTGGGAGAGGTTCAAGGGGCTACTCAGAGACTGTCCTCATCACAATCAGACAAATGAAGTGTTAGATCATACTTCATAGAAGGGCTCCATCCTAAAACAAAAATTGTGGTAGATGCTGCAGCTGGAGGTCAAGTGTTGGAGAAAATCTTTGACGAGATATATGCATTATTGAACAAATTCTCCAAAAGAAATCCGGATTGGCAAGGAGAAATGGGCAGACACACGGTGCAAAAATCTACAAGGTTTCTCGAATTAGATGTCGTCTCAGCAATATCAGCGCAGATTTCTACACTGACCAACCAAGTCAATCAGATGACCATGGTTATTAACAAGCAACAAGCTCAACCAGTGCAACAGGTTCAAGTGTTTTTTGAAGTATGTGGAGAGGGTTCACACGAGCGACTTATGCCCAGTTAATCCAGAGTCTATCTGCTTTGTGGGTAATGCAACTAGGGGCCAGACAAACCAATATGGGAACACATACAATCCCAACTGGAGGAACCACCCAAATTTCTCTTGGGGTGGAAATCAAGGTGCTCAAAATCAATACCGACCACAAGCACCTCAACAATAATTTAGACCACCTCAGGCTGAACAACATGCAAACTCAACAAGTCACCTTGAGGAAATGATGAAATTGATGGCTGATCAGTAAGCCTAAACCACAGCAATGAGAAATTTGGAGCGCCAAGTGGGACAATTTGCTAGTGCCCAAAATACTAGACCAGTTGGAGCTCTTCTAAGTGACACTGAAGCTAATCCTAAGGTATCCATTTATGTCGTATAATTGAGGAATGAGAGACAATTAGAAGAAGTCTATCAAAAAGGAGAAAACGGGTGACTTTTAATGAGAGGCCAGCCACTTTAGAATCAAAATCAGAAAAATCAAAGGAGTTAGAGAAGCCAGCTGAAGAGGCGGTGGTTGAGAAGCCCCCACTATTGGTTGCGAGGCCACCACCTCCATTCCCTCAAAGATTGTAGAAAATGAAGGATAATACCGCGTATAAAAAATTTCTTGATATTTTGAAGCAGGTGCAAATTAATATTTCATTGGTAGACATCTTGCAAGAAGTGCCCAAATATGCAAAATACATCAAGGACATAGTGGCAAATAAAAGGTGGCTGACCGATTCTGAAACTGTGGCACTCACTAAGGAGTGTAGCTTAAGAATTCAAAGCAAGCTACCTCGAAAATTGAAGGATCCTGTTAGTTTCACTATCCAAATCTCGATTGGTAAGCATGCAGTCAAGCGAGCTTTATGTGATCTTGGAGAGAGCGTCAATTTAATGCCGCTATCTGTATTCAGACAGTTGGGGTTGGGTGAGCGACGCCTAACAACGGTAATCTTACAGTTGGCTGACCGCTCCCTTGCTCATCCTGAAGGAGTGATTGAAGATGCGTTAGTTTAAGTGGGTTCTTTCATATTCCATGTTGATTTCATTATCTTGGACTACGAGCTTGATCATGAAGTCCCATTTATTTTAAGGCGTCCATTCTTAGCCACGGGCTGAGCTATTATTGATGTTTGCGAAGGAAAGATGACTATGAGAGTAGGTGATCGAGTGGAGGCATTCAATGTATATAAAGCACTCAGATTGCCAGCCCACTATGAAGAGCTATCCATGATTTCTGTGGTGGAAAGTGATGCTACATCTTTAGTACCTTATATGAGCCCTATAGGTCCTCTTGAACGAGCTTTGATTGGGGATAAAGAAAATAGTGAAGATGAAATGATGGGAGAAATTGAGAAAGTACTTGATATGTCCTACAGTTATGTCCATGGATTTGGGAAATTTGAGGAGTTGGACAGGCCTGTCACTCTGACCCATCATAAGCCATCTATTGAAGAAGCTTCAAAGCTAGAACTTAAGCCCCTACCCGTGCATCTGTGTTATGTTTATTTGGGGAACTCTGAGACATTGCGCTTAATTATCTCATCCAGCTTGACTAACACACAAGAAGAAAAATTACTCAGAGTACTTCGCGAGCATAAAAAGGCTATTGGGTGGACAATTGTTGACATCAAGGGAATCAACCTATCGTTTTGCATGCATAAAATTTTCCTGGAAGATGGACACCGCCCCAGTGTTGAACAACAAAGGAGGTCAAATCCTATTATGAAGGAGGTCGTGAAGAAGGAAGTAATTAAGTTGCTCGATGCAGGTATCATCTTTCCTATTTCTGACAGCAACTGGGTAAGCCCAGTTCAATGTGTGCCCAAAAAGGGGGGGATGACTGTGATTGAGAATGAGAAAAATGAGCTAATTCCTACTCGCACAGTGACGGGGTGGAGAGTCTGCATTGATTATAGAAGGCTCAACAAAGTAACCCGCAAGGACCACTTTCCACTTCCATTCATTGACCAAATATTAGACAGATTAGCGGGGCATGAATATTATTGCTTCCTTGGTGGTTATTCGGGATACAATTAGATTTTCATATGCCCAGAAGATTAGGAGAAAACCACTTTTACTTGTCCCTATGGCACTTTCGTCTTCAAGCGAATTAGCGAATGCTGTTTGGTCTTTGTAATGCACCAGCTACCTTCCAGAGATGCATGATGGCTATTTTCACTAATATGGTGGAAAATTTGTGGAAGTTTTTATGGATGATTTTTCAGTCTTTAGGTCTTCTTATGATGATTGTTTGAAGAATTTAAGCAAGGTGCTGGCCCGTTGTGAAAAAACAAATCTGGTATTGAATTGGAAAAAGTGCCATTTTATGGTGTAGGAAGGCATCATGTTGGCTCACAGAGTGTCTAGGAGCGGCATTGAAGTTGATAAGGCGAAGGCGGAGGCGGTTGAAAAATTACCTCCACCTATTTCTGTGAAGGGTGTCCGGAGTTTCTTGGGATACGTGGGATTCTATCGGTGCTTTATTAAGGATTTTTCTAAAATTGATACTCCTTTGTGCAGGTTGCTTGAAAAAGATTTAACTTTCAATTTTGATGACGCCTGCCTCAAGACATTTGAAGAACTCAAAAAGAAGTTGGTGGCTGCTCCCATTATTGTGGCACCAGATTGGTCTTTACCATTTGAACTTATGTGTGATACGAGTGATCATGCTATTGGAGCAGTGCTAGGCTAGAGGAAAGACAATGTGTTTTATTCCATCTACTATACGAGTAAGACTCTTGATGATGCACAACTGAATTACACCACCACTGAAAAAGAGTTGTTAGCCATTGTGTGGGCCTTTGAGAAATTTCGGGCATACTTGGTGGGAACAAAAGTCATAGTCCATATCAATCATGTATCAATCAGGTATCTATTTACAAAAAAAGAATCTAAGGCTAGATTGATGTGCTGGGTTTTGTTGTTGCATGAATTTGATGTAGAAATACGAGATCTAAAGGGCACAGAGAGCCAAGTAACTGACCATCTATCAAGGCTGAAAAATCACGACCACGTGGAGGAGGGTGGCCAAATTAAAGAAATACTTCCTGATGAACAACTTTTTGCTATCACCCAAGACCCTCCCCCATGGTACACAGACTATGTGAATTATCTTGTGAGTGGGGTACTTCCTCCTGAAATTGAATCTGAAACTAGAAAGAGGTTTTTACATAATGTGAACTTCTACTATTGGGATGAGCCATATCTGTACAAGCAATATGCTGATCAGTTGATGCGGATATGCATTCCAAAAAAGGAGGTAGAATTTGTGTTGTATGATTGTCATGCATCACCTTATGGGGGCCATCATGGAGGAGATAGAACAGTTGCAAAGGTATTACAATCCGATTTATTTTGGCCAACTTTATTCAAGGATGCCTATGCATTTGTTAAGAAGTGTGACCAGTGTCAGAGAATAGAAACAATCATTAGGAGGCATGAGATGCCTTTGAATATCATCCTGGAGGTTGAGATTTTTGATGTATGAGGGGATAGATTTTATTGGACCATTTCCATCGTCCAGAAGAAACAAATACATTTTGTTAGCAGTTGACTACGTATCAAAATGGGTAGAGGCGATCGCATTGCCAACAAATGATGTATTGTGGTAGCTGCATTTGTGAAAGAAAACATATTTTCGAGGTTTGGGACTCCACGTGCTTTGATAAGTGATGAAGGGACACACTTTTGCAATCGGTTGTTGAATAACCTTCTAGCTAAATATGGAGTCCGCCATAGAGTTGCGACAACATATCATCCTCAAACGAGTGGCCAAGCTGAGGTGTCGAACAGAGAAATAAAGCAAATTTTAATACTCTGTTTGGTTAGTAAACCAGGTATAAGTTATTCCGGTGTTAATTTTAATACTAGGATAACTTATACCTTATAGAAGGTGGGGTAATTAGTACCAGTATAACTTATACCTTCTTCTTAAAAATTATGCAATTGTCATTCTTAATACAACATATCAAACAATGAATGAACAATAATCCCAACATAACTAATCCGAGCATAATTTATACCAATATAACTTATACCGGCATAACTTATACCAGTATAAATCATATTTCAACCAAACGACCCCTAACATTATAACCCATTTATTACCCATACCCATCCCTTTCTCAACTTAAACCATAACCCAAATAAACTCAAAACACCCAAATTCAAAAATCAAAAATTAAAAAAAACACTCTTCTCCCTCACGATGCTTCTGTCGAGCATCTTCTTCTCCTCTCTCACATTTTCTCAAGTTTTCTCTTGCTCTCATCCTAAACTCTACAAGGTATGTTCTTCTTTCTCCTTTTCTTCTTCTTTTTGTATTTTAATTGGAAGATAACAATGTACATCCCATCTCCCAAGTTCCCTAATCATCAAATTTTCCCCTATGTAGTTTCTTAAGAAATTTTTATGGTGGGGGGTCCACATTGGTCGACAATTATGTGGTTATTATGTGTACGGAGTAGTAAACTAGAATTTCCTCTACTTCGTTGAAATTTGGGAGGGCCACATGTTCCACCATTGTTAAACTAGAATGCACATACTCTATGCTCACAAGATGTTTGTTAAAATGTTTGAATGAAGATTTTGGTGTACCGGTGAAGTCTGAGTAACCGACTATATTTGTGTATGAATTTGGGCGAAGTCTGGGGTGTGTGGGTATGATTTCCCATGATAGGGAGATTGGTTTCGATGCAAACATATTCCTACACCATGTATCTTATATAATGTATGTTGTAGATTGTTCTAGACTTAACTAATTTAGTGTAGTTGTAGAAAGAAAGGTAGCATATGCCTCTTACTTACATTAAGGTGAATTCACTAAGCCATGATAAATCACTTGTGTGTGTGGCATTGATTAATGCCTTTTAGCTATTGTGTAGCATGGGGAAGTCTTGAGTACCCATAGTTTTGGAGTGCAACACTTGTGCATTTAGCTCAAATTTGTGATGTATTGTACATTGCGCCTTTGGTTTTAAGTGTGGGGTCATTTATGACTTGCGCGACAACCTTGGGCATATTTCTTGATGAGTTCTCACATTCATGCTTATTTGTGCTGTAGGATATTATAGCTCGTGATAGTTCTAGCAAAGGCAAGGGAATAGGCAAGTCCTCCACCACTGCCCCCGCGCCCAAAAGGTGCAAGCAGTGAGAAGGCTCTTTGCGGAAAGCAAATGGGAAACAGGTTGCTGAGGGATCACAACAGGCTCCTACAGGGTTATTGGACATCACATCATTGTTGGAGACGCCGTCAAAGCTCACTCAGGCAGCAAGGAACGAACGAGACGAAAATTTCAACAGGTACCTCTATAATTCTTTGAATTTACTTATGAGTAAGGCTGGTATTTCAGACGATGAGCGTATGCATTTATGCAATGACTTGCCGAGCTCATCCAAGGAGATGTTAGGGATTGCACCTGGCAGCCCCGTTTACTCGTCAGAGGATGTAAACACTGTCAAGGGCTCAAATACAGAGGACGAGGTTGGTGATGATGTTACAGCGCCAATGGCTTTGGTGCCTCTAGGACCGGATGATGATGTGCCCAGAGCTGCTGATGGAGGGCACGATGAGGAGGAGGACTCCGACTGACAGGGAGTTTTCTTTTCACCCTACTCTGTTTTACATTTTTATATGTATCGGGGACTTATGCATAGACTAAGTGTGGGGTGGGAGGAATACTACCTGTGATGTAGTTGTATATTTTGTATCATTTTGTTTCTTTCATTAGCTTTAATATGTTTCTTTTATCATTTTTACTTAGTCTAGTTTTAGTTTAGCTGCTTTAGAGAAGAAAAAAAACAAAAGAAAAAAATATATAAAAATACAAAAAAAATAGAAAAAGCTCGAACTTTTTCCGACGATGGATCTTTTGGACAATTTTCTTGAAGGATAAAGTCCGATTAAAAATACCAAAAAGATTTTTTTAGGATAGTTAGGTAGTATCCCTTAGTTTTTATTTGGGCGTCGGTCCTTTTCCAGAGGTATAGCTCGAACCGGGTACTTTATTTTTTTTAGGAGTAGTATAGGAAGAAACTGAGTGCTCGGAGCTACCTAGTGACGTGGTTGATATGGGCACATTAGGCTATCATATACATTCTATCTTCCAGTGCATTTGGTTTGAATTATTACGTCTAAGTAAAGTAAATATCCTATTTTGTGACGCCTTTTATCAGTTGTTTGACTTGTATCCCACATAGTGCAATATTGCTTAATTTTTCTCAATTATGTGTGCTTGCTTGACTTGAGAGTTGAACAGAACCGTTGTGATTTAGTCATGTGCAAAGTGTGTGTGAGGATTTGTGATCTTCTGTACTATTCTGTGTAGTCTAGAACTTGCCCCGTATGTTAATCGAAGCGAAATTGTAAGTGTGCTAATCTAGGAGATGACGTAGGCGTTTCTTGCTTGGTCATAGATGTGCTTGTCATATAAAAGTAAAAATTTTCGTTGCTAGCCCTTTAAGCCTATAGACCTTTTTCTTTGGCACCCACATTACAAGCCATACCCCTATTTTGTTCTTAATTTGAGATTGTTGAACCTTTACCTCCTAAGACACTTAGTCGCTAAAAGAAGTAAGGTTAGAGATTGGGGAGTAGCTTTTGAGTGGAATCATGGAAGGGCCCGTTGGTGCACTAAAGTTGAAATCAAAAATCACTAGCCGATGAACTTTAATGTATGGAGTGTGTGTAGAAAAAAAGATAAAGAAAAGAAAAGAAATTGCAAGAAAAGAAAAAAATGATAGTGAAAGTATGTAGAAAAAAACACACATCCAATTCTTATTTATTTGTGCTAGTGGGAGTATAGAAGTGCTTAATGAAAGTAAGGGCTATGTTGCATATGGTTTGTGGCAAGTGATTTGGTCGAGGAGATAATGTGTTTAAATTGTCAATGTAGTGTATTAAAGTGCTTAGAAGGGTTAGTCACTAATCCTAAATGTATCATACCCGTCCCTTAGCCTACATTACAACCTTAAAGTCCTAATTGATCCTAGATTTGGTTAGCTTAAATTAGTAGAGATCTACACTACATGCAAGCTTATGGTACGACCACGGGATGCATATAAATTTTTTGTGAGAGTGAGCGAATTTTGTTCAATTGTGGGATGTCCTTAATTTATATTCAAAAACATATTTGAATGTGTGGACTAGTATATATTCACTCTTTCGTTTGTTGGTTAGGGCACATGATCTCATGAATGATTGGTGATATTGTAAACTTTCTCGTTGGGTAAGTGCGCGAGTTGAGAGTGCTTAGTGGTTACAAGTCGGCTTTTGAGGTTGGGAGGTTACAAATAGGTTGTTGGAATTGATTGAATTGAAATGTTATACTTGGGCATGCTTAAACAGGAAGAATGTGAAATTTTGTATGTTCATGCTTGTGTGCCGGTATTGATCATAGTCAAGGGTAGAGTGTATGGTTAAAAATTGAAGTGCTCCTCTATAGTTGAGACTTGTACGTAGTTGGGGGTATAATTGATAGTCCTATTGCTCGAGGACGAGCAAGAGTCTAAGTGTGGGGTGTTGATGTTTAGCTTAAAGTATATATATATATATATTTATATGTATATCGCCTCATGTTTTACTTTTGTTTCATGGATTTAGGATATAAAATGTGTTGATTTGTATTAATTTGAGGTGTATTTATGTGTAGGAACGATCCGGGAGTAATTGGGGGCGAAAGGTGCGAGATTAGAGCCAAAATTGACGAAAAGGCAAAAAATGGCATTTTCAGCACCACAGGCAGCGCCCCATGCTACTTGTGGTGGAAGAGGCAGTATGCTCCAAATTAATAGCGGCAGGGACAACGCCTAGAATTGGGCTGGCCGCTGGTGGCGTGAATCCTATCCAATTTTGCCCGGAACAAGGTTATTTCGGCCCTAGACCTACCTAACACGTATAAAAGCAAGACTAAGCTTATTTTTAGAGGAGGGACGCCACTTTGAAAAGGATTTACACACGGGAAACATTCGGGAGCAAGAATATCTTAGATTTCTTCATCTTTTCTTAGTATTTTCAATTATCTAATACTTATGAAATTGTTTACCACTATCATGAGTGGATAAAAACCCATAGTTCTGGGGTTGTGATTTAGCCATGAATATTGTTATTTAACGTTGACTTAACCTTGATTACAATTCACTAATATATGGTTGTTTCTTCAATTCTGTGATTAATTGTTTAATTGTCTGGCCAGCAGTTATGTTCTATTTACTATCTATATTATGCTTGGGAAAGCCATGTTTAGATTAGAGAAGAATTAAAGAGAGCATGATCTTAACTCTTAGGGGGAGGGAGGGGAGGGGGGATTTGTGGTTAGGATAGGAATATACCTAGTTACCGTGCTTAATTAAATATCGTAATCTTAATGCGTTCTTGATAGATTTATTCCATAGGAATATAGGCGTTAATCTATTTTGAATAGGCGAGGAGTACTTCGGTAGAAGGCTATGAGAGCAATTATCGATTAATTAGCAACCATGAGTGAATTGTATGAAATGGAGAGTTAACTAAAACACAATAAGATTGATGAATCGATCACAACCCTGGAATATTTGTCTCTATTGAATACATAACAATCATTTTACTACTTGATAATTTAGTTACTGCATAGAATTATAGTTTAGTATAATCACATTCTTGAACTCGAATTTGGCTTGACTGAATAACAATCTTGGTGAATTTAGTGGGTAGTTGACACAAGTTTCTGTGGGTTTGATACTCGACTTATCATTTTATTACTTGTACGACCACGTATATTTGCGTGTGTGTTTGGGAGCAACAGAGACAATTTATTGAAGTATCAAACTATTTATCTACCATGTTTGCCTCAGCTTCCTCCTCACTATCATACAACTAATGGCCTAGCTCCACAGCTCTTGTCTACACTTGTAGAGGCCTTAGAAATGGCTAGCCCTGCCTTTTCCGACATTATTGACTCTCATAAACCACACTTGTTCATGTATGATATCAATTTTGCGTGGGCTATGGAAATGGAAGTGTCGCATAACATTCCTGCAGTACATTTCCAAATTATTGGGGCTACACCTAATGCTTTTCTCCTTTGTATGTTCAAATATACAGGGGTTCAATTCCCTTCTGCATCCATTTTTCTTAAGGACTCTTAGATAAGCAAGCTTCATCCTGTTGAGTCCTCATCAAACCATGGTAAAGAAAAGGTTTTGGAGAAATTGAGGCAACATGCATCGCCGGAAAGAAGGTAATACCTGTTGTTCCACTTGTTAGAGAGCCTGATACAGATGAAAATCTTCACAGATCATACAATGGTTAAACGAGAAGGACCCCGCTTCAACTGTGCTAGTGTCCTTTAAAAGCAAGTGTTTCTTGACTAAGGAAGAGATGGAGGAGATTGCACAATGGCTAGAGCTTAGCAATATCAACTTCATATAGGTAATCAAGTTTCAGTTGGGGATAAAACAAGTATTGAAGAGACAATAACTCAGGGCAATCTTGACAGGGTTAGAGGAAGACGATTAGTTGTGGAGAGATGAGCACCTAAGGCTAGAATTCTTGCTCATTCTAAGTATTGGTGGTTTCGTGAGACATTGTGAATGGAGTTCTGTAATGGGAAGTATAAATTCCGGAGTCCGTATTATTGCCATGCCACTGCAATTTGATCAATATATAAATGCTAGGCTGGTGGGGATAGCTGTTGCTGGAGTAGAGGTGATAAAGGCAGGTGATGGGGGACTGAACGCGGAAGATAATTAGAGCGATAAAAGATGTGGTTGTAGAGAGAACGGGGGGAAGAAATAAGGGAAACCGTACGAAATGGGCGATAAGATCAAAATGGGAGCAGATGAAAACATAGATGGGTGATTAAAGAGCTGGCAGAACTCTGTGAAAAGCATAAACAACAGGAATTAAAACCAAGGTTTTTGATTTACTTGATCATCAAATGGCACATTGAGTTGTAGATTTGCAGAGAAAAGAGGACAACATCAACTGAAACATAATACACAATACAAAATTCCACAGTCCATGGCAACAACAACAACATCAAACCCAGTATAACCCCAGGGAGGCTAGTGTGTACGCAGCCTTACCCCTACCTTGTGGAGATAGAAAGGTTGTTTCCAATAGACCCTCGGCTCAGAGAAGCATAAGCACCGCATTATCCACAGTCCATGGCACAATGGAATAAATCAGTTCCCTTTGTAACATCTGTGTTTTGCTTTCACTTTTGAAATAAAATCTAATACAACTATCTAATGATTGTATGCATTTTCTTTAAATAATGGCTTGTACATAACCAGCAACAAGTGTTTCCTGTCCCAGGTCTGTTGTGTATATCTCACTGACAAAAGAATCTCAAAAAAGCTTTTACTAATTACTAATAGCAAAACTTGATGATTTTAAATCATCTATCAACCAACGCCTATAAATCACAAAACCAGTCCTAAACAAGAAATAATTCTCTCTGAATATTCTCTACTATATCGCTTTTGTTATGTCCTATCATTACTGTGATTGTCAATGTCGCTATCCGATGATCACTTACAGAGATATTAGCAGCCAAAACCTCAGCCTGATGCTTGTCAAGAACACAGAAAATCTTGGTCATAAGCCCTTGACTTAGCTGAAATTGGATCCCGAAAAATGCTAATCCTTTCAAGACAGTGACATTAACAGAGGAAACCCTGTTTCTACATTGAGATAAAGCTGGTTTATCAACCAAAAATGACTTCTTCAAATTCTCCAACCTTACTATTTCTTGCTCTAGGCGCTTGATGTAATCTGTAGACTCTGCCACAATGTTCTGTCTTGTTTCCTGAAATTTTCAAAAGCCAAGAAAGAAACACTGACTTAGCCATTATGTATCCAGTATTGCCAAATTACATTTCAGGAAACAAATCTAATAATAGTTGCAATTGCAGATGTAACCATTCAGATTGCAACTTTTCCATATATTTGAGTACAGAACACACACATACACACACACTTTACTGATGTACACAGATGTCTAATTCTTCAATACGTGACTTAAACAAACAGTCAGAATGAAACTGAGATAACCACAAAAAGGGAAAACAAAAAGCATCAAACTATATAAGACCATTTAACATTACTCAAATAATTACGAATTTTCACAAACAAAAAAAAACAAATTACGATACACAGATGAACTAAAGGAAACCCAATTGCTGAATTGAAAAGCAGAAGAAGGGAAAATGACTTTATGGACGTGGGAGAGAGTAGGGACCAAGGATTGAAGCACAGAATACATCTCAGCCATTTTCCTTCTTCCCTCACGTCCCTTCTGTATATTCATACTCTCATTCTCATTAATAGGACCTTCTTTTCTCTGACTTCTCCCATAATTTAATGAGCTACAACCCACCATCTCATTCGTAGTAGAAAAATCCGTCAATGGCGTAATACAAGTATCTTTGTACCCTTCCATTATACCCATAAATAATCTCTTTATTCTTCCTCTTCTGTTTCTTCTTTCATCATTTCTTTCCACATTTCTCCTTCTCTGTTTTTCCTCACTCAGCTACTACTACTATTACTGTATTATATGATTATATGTGTATGTATATATAGCCCCCCCCCCCCCCCACACACACACACACACGCACAATGAACAAAAAGAAGAAGGGAGTTGGTTAGAATATGTATGATTTATGCAGTTTTGCACCGAGGAATGATAATCTTTTATTTGATTCTGTTGCAGTTGGAAAGTTTTGTTTGTGTGTGGCATGTGTTTTTTGAGACTTGCATGGTGATTGATCACTTAATTGAATCTCAGCTGTCCGTTTTTTGATCTATGGTGATGATTGTTCTGAAATCTTCAGGATTTACAGTGTGGTTGTGTTACTTGTGTAGTAAAAAATTGCTCATCTGAATTGCCCAAACAAACATCCATGTGGGTGGGAGGGTAGGGGGGGGGTAGTGGGGGTATGGTACTTGGGCTGTAAGAATGGTGAAATGTCAAGTGAAGTGAATTGGTATGTCATTTGATATTTAAATCAAAATTTACTATTTAAAAATTACATATAAATTTTTTCTATAAAGTTCACTATTTTTCTAAACAGATGGAGTAATATCTCATGATTAAAAAAACAGCAACTACACTACTCTAACTCATTTTACCGTTTGAACATACCTGAGCATTATCAAATGTCAATGCTGGGTAAAAACTTATGTTGTTTACCCTACCACTATCTTAATTTACCAGGTTAAATGAAGTGAGAATGTGTAATAATTAGATATACTTTTGTGATAATATCGATGAAAACAGAGTAAATTTTATGGGTGGTTATTCATCACGCAAAAGTCATTTTCTTCTTTTTGTTTTGTAAAAATCATTTAACTTTGTCTTCATTACCCAAAAGTCACTTTCTTTCTTTTGTTACACAAAAATTATTTTACTTTGCTCTATTTATCACAAAAGTCACCTTGACCAAATTTTATAATACTTTTACTTGAAAAGTTTATTATGTCCTTGACATTAATCCTCTCATTTATCTAATAGCTTCTATATTATATACTATATAATATATTTTTACTGAGGTATTTTAATTATAATTAAAATAAATTTAAATTATTTTATTTATTGTTTTTATAATATATCGATACATTTAATTTTTGCATGGAACTCAATTTGTTTAATCATATTCAAACATGAACATATTTTAAATATAAAAATATTAAAAAAATATTTATTTTAATATCTATCTAACATAATAAAAACAGATTTAATTTGTTTAACAAATGATAGTTTTTATAGTCAATAAAATTTTTTTAAGAAAAAGTTTCAAACATATTTGTGTTTAATATTAAATTTTTTAAAGCTTCATCCGTTAATATTATTAAAAGTATTAATCGGATGCGTTATTTTGCTAAATATGTGTATTTTATTTATTAAATTAATGGGTATGGCTTGGTTGGTAAATCAATGAGCTTTGATTTTTTAAACATATTTCATTAAGCATGATTAAGAACGTGGACTTGAGATTTGCTCACGGTAATGTTATTGACAAATTTAATAATGCTACTTATATATCTTGAAAATTAATATTAAGAAGAAATTAAATGTACGAATATATTACATAAATGGGAGGATTTATTATGTCAAGGGCAAAATAGACTTTTCAGGTGAAAGGCTTGTAAAATATGGTCAAAGTGAATATTGTGATAACTAAAGCATAGTAAAATGATTTTTGTGTGACAAAAGAATGAAAAGTGATTTTTGGGTAATAAACACATTTAAATTACTTTTATGTAACAAAAGAAAGAAAATAACTTTTGGGTAATGAACACAAAGTTGAATGACCACCCATGAAATTTACTCATGAAAACATATTTTATATATTTATTGAGTTAATATAGATTATAGTCATATAGACATTGAGCGTGAGTAATTTTTTCAGAATTACCTGATAGCGATATACTTTTTTCCTTTTTTGGTACGGAATATTTGATCTCATATATAACTGATAGTGATTTAGAGCCCGTTTGGATGAGTTTGTTCTAAGTGACTTTTAAGTCAAAAGTCATAAATTAGGAATTTTAGCTTTTGACTTATTTTTGTCATTTTAACTTAAAAACAAGTGCTTAAAAAACACTTTTTTACTTTATCCAAACGCTACAAAATAGCTTAAAAGTTATTTTGGCTTAAAAATACTTAAAATAAGTCAATCCAAACGGGCTCCTACTAAGTTCTTTTAACTTTCAAGTATTCACGAAGCAAAAGGAATACTCTCTCCGGTTCACAATAATTGACCAATTTGCTTTTAGCACGCCCATTAAGAAAATACAAAATTTTATACAAAAATACCTACTATGACTAAACTACCCTTAATTAGACATTTAATATGAGGAGTAAGAAAACTTTTTAGGGATATGTACATGGGGGTTATTTTGTAAAAACAAATTGAATTCTTTTTTGATTACATAACTGGATATTTATTTTGAACCAAAATAAAAAAACAAATTGGTCACTTATCGTGAAACGGAGGGAGTAACGAACTAATCCGTCAAATAGTAGGTAGCCTTAATCAATCTTAACATAATTCCCTTTCCTTTTTGGTTTGTTTGAAACATTAGTAACGAGCTTCTCATCTTTTTTCTGAAACAGAGTGAACCTTTTTGCTCGAAACTCTGTTTGAACGTTAGTAGCCAAAAAAAAAAAAAAAAGAGTTGATAAATGCCCCTTTTTAAAAGTTTTAAGAGAAAATTATGCTAAATACCTATCCAGATCAAACTTATTATTCATTTCACTCATATTACATTTTCTTTTAATTTTACCTATTTGGCCTAAAATAATTACCCCTACCTAAATCCTAGGCAAGTGCATAAATAACCATTTTCAGAGATGCTATTTAAGATTAGCTAGTAGTTATTTTGTCCTGAAATTTTAAACTAAAATAACTTCAGGACATTTTTGTCCCGAAAAATTAAACTGAAAAACTAATATTCAAGATGCACTGGCTAATTCCTAAATAACAGCCTTTTAGAGGAGCTATCGGGTGTCATTTCTACCCTAAATCCCTCGCCTCTTATCCCAGAACTATGTGATCCTTACACAAATAGCCGGTCATATTCATTATTTACTTTTTCTAGTCATATACATAAATTATATACAATTATATATATATATATATATATATATATATATATATATATACAATTATATATATTATGCATATATTATACCTCCACTGACTTTAGTTTAAGTGGTTGGGTGAACGGTTATTTGGGTTAATTCTACACTGATCCAAAAAGAAAGTTTAGAGCTTAGGTCCAAAAGATGGGCCTGGAGAGTAGCCCAAAGTTGTGACTTCCAATTTCATCGAGCCCGATGATTATATTTGCAAAAGTTATGCTTTTCAGCCTCTATAATTGAAAACGTAGCCATTATCACAGAGTTTCAAAATTCTAAGTGAAACTCCATAGTATTGCACGCATAGAATCTTAGAACAACAGCACTATATTTTTAAAGATAGGGACGAAAGATGGCAAGTGGGAGCTATTTCTACATAGTTATGATCACTTGAATTCAAACTTGCAACGTTAGTAATTTTGTAATTCAAATTATAACCTCTTGATCATTGTGTTTTTCTTAAAGATAATGAATTTTATGATCATGTAAACTCACAGTAACACAAGTGGGTACAAATTAGAAAACTTTTTCTATTACAAAGCTCAACATCCATCTAACTTAATTTTTGCTTATGATTTCAAGAATCCATGGAAAATAAGCAAATTTAAAGAAGATATATATAAGTCAATTCATGGCCCAAATTTCTACATTTAGTAAAAGCAGAAATGCAACACACATGGGTCTACAACAGATGATTTATCAAACACATATAAAAGAAAACATCATAACCTAGTCATTACAATAAAACTTGGAACGCGGAAAAGCTATCATACAAGCAAAATATTTTCTACTGACATTTTTTTTCATGACAGTGATGTCCGGTCCAACTTACTAAAGACGTCTATTCTTATGGAGGTTCAACACCGCAAGCAACACCAACAATAGAAACAAGGCGGAACCAACAAGGGAAATAACAATGGCCGCGGCAACTTGACCACAGAACCTATCAAACTTGTCGCACACCTTGATCCATCGGACGTGGGAGTTCCCTTTGTATCCAATGAGGCCGACGGCCAAGGCGGCACCACCACCGGAGAAGAGCAGCGCCACCGTGATGAGGTCCAAGAGAATGATCATTAAGGAGAGACCTTTCTTTTTCCCCCTATTTGCCAATAAAAGGACTAAGGACATAGCTGCATATGCACATGCTATTGCATTCACCACCACAAAGTACCTGAAATATATTTTGATCATAAAAATCACTCATATATTATATAATAACACTCTTGTTTCCAAGATATTCTCACCGAATCCTTGATGTTTTGGATAAAATTGTACTAACTTATACTAGCAGCAGTAGTATTACTTCTCGTGTAGCTTTAATATTTCTATTTAAAGATTAATAATTTAATCAGATTTAGCTATGATATCAAAACCAGAGCCAGAACTGTAAGTTCATAGATTCGGGATTCTAGCTCTTTTAAGTGATCGGATCCTAAATTAAGATTTTGTACATATTTAATGAATTTATTAAATTATATATAAAGTTTAATTTGAACCAATGATATTAGGTTCGGCCGAACCTATAAGCTACGCTCCAGCCCTGATGATCACTAGTCTAATTAATTAATCTTCCATAAGCAAAAAATGGCAAAAGAAATTTGCCTAGAAAAGAAAACATTTTTGGCATCAACAGGCTTTTTCTCTGTCCACTTCCTTTCTAATACAGCTGATGCTGAAATAGTCAAATAATGACATGCTATATATAGAAAAAGGAAAGAGCGAAAGAAAGAAATCGGATTACTTACATGCGAAGGTTTTTCTGAATAAGTACAAAATAGATTACGTGTCGTATTAATTTGGCATGACCGCATGAGTGTTGATAAGGGTGGCAAGTGGGTCGGTTAGGTCCGGACCCGGCCCAGACTCGTAAATTCATGTGTAGTGGGCCTAAACGGGCTACCCGTTTAAGTCCAGGACCAAGGAGCTTGAGGCCTAAGTAGGCCGGTTCACTGAAGAAGCCCGTTAGGACCGGGATCGGGTCCTAATTGGGTCGGTTCAACTGGTCCTAAACGGGCTCAAACGGGCCCAATGACTACTTTTTTTTAAAAAAAAAATTAATTTATTTTTTGGTCGTTGCAACATTTAAAAAATGGCCGTTGGCCGGCAAAAATAATCGTTTGGGCTTTCTAAAATAGCCATTTAACTCCCCCAACTTTGTTTTAACCCTAAACTTTTTATAATTACACTTTTTCCCTATTTTCAACTATAAGTACCCCTTTATTCTTTCATTTTTCTCACAAAATCATCAATCTTTCTCATTTCTCAAACTCAAATTGAAGTATATATAATTTACAAGAAATTGCCTTAGATAAAAAAAAAATTTTAAAAAAAGTCAAGGCCCACTTAGGCCCGCTTAGGACCGGGACCGGCCCACATAGCCCGGGACCATTAGTTCGTGGTCCCGATCTGATTAAACCAAAAGTCCACGAAGCCCGGGACCGTTTAAGCCCGGCCACGAAGCCCGAATCCACTTAGAACCGGATCATTTAAGCCCGGCTCGCAAAGCCCATTTAGGATCGGGCCCGATCCGTTTGCCACCCTTAAGTGTTGATAATGGAGAGAAACTGTGGCACATATAGCCAGTAACTCATAACCAAGATTTTGGGCGTATTTTTGGGGTCAACTTAATTTATTGGAGGGCAAAAACAACAATATTTAAATCATCAATTCGTCATGCATAACTCATCACTATTGTCATGAGAAATAGAATTAATTATCTTATTAGAAAATAAGATGAAGTCCAAGTGCATGTGAGATAACGACGTTAGAGATATTAGAAGATACGTTACGTAATTTATCAGTGTTAGAACTCTCTGTATTCAAAAATCGGTAAAGGAACAAACTTAGTTTAAAAATAAAAGCAGAAAATTCCGAGCCCACAAGTTTCTTGTGTTTTCTTAAGAAATTTAATCCCCTCACAATGCCTAAGGTTGCGGATTAATTCCTCCCATGATAGAACGTAATAACTATTCTGTGATAGCGGCACTTCAAATCACAGAATTTCGTCGAACTCAAATGACGGAGCAAATCATACAAAATGCTTACGTTTTTGGTTTTGGAAAACAATGCAGAATGCAGAAGTTTGAGGGGAGAGATTTCAAATTTTTCGGTGGTTGAAAATGAGGCTAAGACCCTCTATTTATAGCCAAATTTGGCACTGTTTCTGAAAAGGTTTGCAACCTTTCAGAACAGCCATAGCTGTTGGAACAGATGGAAAAAATTGCGGGAAACAACTAACGGATTTAAAATAATCCGGGATTTGTCCAAAAAGATTAATCAATCAATCTTTGATCAAAGCCTGAGCCGAGCGACGACGACGGCGCGAGACACCACTTCTTCTTAACTCTTTAAGAACTAGAAGATGTGCTTCTATATATATATACACAAAGATTTTCTTTCTTTCTTCTAATGGGGGACAAAGTGGATTAGTAAATTGAACTAATTCAAAATTTCACTTCCCTCCATTTCTTTTCCCACCATTTTCCATTCACACCTTTTTTGTTATTAATAACAAATCCCAACAATCAGATAATATATGTGAAAATCTTTTAGGAAAAATATAAACGTAGCTCTTCAACTCGGAAACAAAAAAAAGAAGTAGAAAGGTAAAAAAGAAACAGGGATGAAGAATAAAAGAGAAAGAGACGGCCAAAAAGGTACTTTATGGCGTTTCGTAGGAAAATTTCAATGAAATTTGTTTTCGAAAACTTTTTTATTTTTAAAATTTGTTTGTTGTACTTTTTCTTTTCAAGTTTGAAAAATTCAACTCCTTCGCAAAAATAGGAAAAATTCGGGCTACTACTTTTCAACTTTTGCAAGAATTTGGCATTTCAAACTTTGAAGAAACATATATGTTTATTCTTTTGGCAACAAACACAATTTCTCTCTAAAATAAGCATTTTAAAGAAAAAAGCATTTTTGACTTCTCAGAAGTTGGCTAAACAAATTATTTGCCATGACTATTAACAATATAAGTTAGAGATATATAATGAGTATTTTGTGAAAAATTCAGCTGGTATATATTTAGTTAAGATTAAATGTCACAAAAACTACATTTTATTACTATCTTTCCATAACCTTGTGTGTCTATCTCTCTCTCTCCACATAGTAAACAGAGATTAGAGTAGAAATTCAGCTAGATATTTATTGCTCTTACATACTTTTCCTAACATGTACATCCTCTCTCGTCGACAATCAAATTAACTTTTCTAACGAAAGTCCTCTTTGAATTGCCCTATTGATTCAATTCAAAAGGTTAACTAACATAGGCGAGACCCCGATGTCAAATTTATGGGTTCAGGATTCTAATTATTTTAAGTTACTGAGTTTTAAATTAATAATTTATATATATTGAATGGATTTTTAAGACAAATACACGATTCAAACCAAAGTTACTGGGTTCGGCCGAATCCGTTCCCGGCACCCTAGCTCCACCCATGCTAACTAATGTTGTTGTGAGACTTTGATTAAGCCCAGCTACTATAGGCTAGCTCGCTACTTCTAACTTCTGTACTGGCCCTTCTACTATGGTATAGTCTTAGGTTAATCTAAGTAAAGTTACGGCTCCTTGGTGGGAATAAAATATCGATACCCGCACATGCACGTTCAGTTTGCGGTCAATTTTTTCGGGAGAGGAATCTTTTTTGCAGTAAAAAATACAGGGACAAAAGTAGCTACTCAGCGGCGGAGGCAGGATCTCCACGAAAGGGGTTCAAAATTTTTTTTTTTGTATCTAGCGGGAATTGAACTCATGACCTTATGTAGATTTTGAACCCCCTTGACCACTAAACTACACTTTTAGATTATGTTAAAGGGATTCAAAACTTAATATATAAAGGTAAAAAACAGATGTTACCTTATATATACAGTATATTTTTTCGGCGAAGGGGTTCACCCCTAAATCCGCCCCTGCATGTAACTGCTCACAGCATGGGCAACAGGGGTTCATCCAAACCTCTTTCGTCAATAAGTCATACTGTACATATAAGGTCGATGTTTTACTTTAAGAAATGCACCCTAGGTAAAAATTCAGGTCTGCCACTGGTTGACTGTCTATACCAATTAAAGATAAACAAAGAGATGTTTGAATGAATTGAATGCTTACACAAAGGCCGACATATGATGCCACTTAGCAGTAGCCCGAACATTAATGGCCGGCAATGTGGGGACTAACTGAACAGCAACAACGGTAGTCTGTTTGTCAACTCCGAGAACAATGGCAGCCACAAGTGTAAGTACAAAGGCTAAAAACCTCAAACCAAAATCTGTCCATCTTATACTTTGCTTATTAGCCACCCCAACTACTTCTTTTCCACCTCCTCCATTCATATTGCTCCCTGTTTCCATAATATTTAAGAGTTTTAAGTGAAAATATTCAAAGAAGGAAAAATCTGAATATGAATTGGTGTGGTGCTATTGGAAAGTGAAGGAGAAGGGTTTATATAGTAATACAGAAAGTCAAGTGGACAATAAAAGAGGGGGTTCGTAGTATATGTTTGAACAGAGACGTGTGAAAGAGAAAACTTTGATTTTTGGCTTTGTTAGGGTACTATGGATGAGTTGTGGGAGGGTTGTTTGTGGGGGTGGGGATCGAGTGGATATTTGGCAAAATCAGAAATTATACCAAGGGAAGTAAAAAAAATAATGCAAGTATATCATACATCATATCAATATTATAATGAGATATAAACGAGTAATCTAAAGTAATTTTAATTTATACTTAGCCTATACGAGAAGCTATATTAAAAAAATGCAACTACTTCTTTATATGTATAAGAAGACTATTTTTGACCAAAAAAAAAAACTTACTGGAACCTCTTTCAAATCATGTAATTTCTACCTGAGGTAGAGGCGGATCTAAGATTTTTATAATATGGGTGTACTACTAAAGTAAGGAGAAAAAAAAGTATTAAATGGAAATTGATCCCAAGTAAAAAACTAAGTATTCAACCAAGTTCACTATTTAGTCTCTTTAGAGCATAAGTGCTAACAGATAATATTAGATCAATTCTAACAAATATATACATAATTTACTTAGTTTGACGAAAAGATCATGGGTTCACGTGCCCCATAAAATAGACTATAAATCCTTCCTTGGAGGTGCCAGCGGGGTAAGATGAGGTGTGTGTGTATATACACACTAAGCAAAATAATATTTGGATTTAAATTTAAAACATGATACTACTTGTAATTATAATAATTTATTTATTTGTTTATTTTTTTATATATTTACACCGCTTATGAAAATATTTACGTACGTTGCTGATAAACTTGCTCCATGTAGATCTTGGGAGGTGACGGGTGCGTTACGTGTATGAATATATATATATATATATATATATATATATATATATAGCTTGGAAAGAAGACGAATGAAGTGGGAATACTATGGCGTTTACATTTATTTGTGAGTTACAAGAGATTTTTGACTCTTCTAATTTGACAACTGGAATGGTCTCAATGCAAGTCTGTACTAGTAATATTTTATATATTATATGAATAAATATGATTATTTTGACTTTTCTCTTCATATTCAGCAGTAACGTCGTATTAATTACGTTAGCGGTTTTGCTTGACATAATAAATGATTTCCCTTTCCGTTATTATTATGAGTTAAATATAATAAAGAGAAAACGCCAAATTTGATTAAGAGTATGGACCATAATACTTCTATGCTTAATAACTATTTTTAGAAGAAGAATGAAGTAGATTTTATACATGACATGTATGAATTTTTGTTGCAATAACTTTTTTCCGTAACTAATTTGATATTTACTACAATTACTAATATGATAAAAAAACTTATACTCCGTATAGAATCCATCGATATCATAATACAATATTAAAGGATTATTTTCTCTCACTACTATAACAATTAGCAGTTTCATGGCATAGAGTAATTGAACTTTACCTACAATATATAACAGTAAAATTACAAAATTTATTTTTTATCATATTAAAGTAATTGAACTTTGTGTGAATTAATTAAAAATGAAGATCAAACTTCTAATGCTAGGTAATTGTTCTTTCTCATTGTATTGTTTCATTTAAATATCATTTTAATTGTCTTTTGCTTTTAAAGTATGAGCAACCAAAAATATTACACGGCGAGATTAACTGCAAAGATAAAAGCATATAATCTGGAAAAAAACTGAGGTGTAAATGATTTTTTGATGGATCATACTTGATTAAAAAAAGTTATAAACTCGAGTGATTTTGAAACAGGTAAGTGATATCCCCATATCTTTGAAAATTAGCTGGAATATCATCACCACATCTCTTTCCGTGGTTCTTTTTTTTTTTCCATGGAAAGAAAGAAAACAGAATTAAGTGATCGAGAATCACGAGTTCTTAGGTTTTAAATTCTAGTAAAAGCAAAATATCATGTGATTTTTTTCATCGGTTTAATCTGGATCGACAGAGTTATTCGATATTTATAGTGGAGATAATAGCATTTCCAAAAGTTTTGTTAAAAGATGGCATTCGGTCAAAATATTATTTTCTTTTTGTCTTAAACCTTGATATATCTCGTAAAATTAGTTAAGACTAGGGAACGTGACCGCGCTTCGCGCGATCGTTAAAATATGCTATAATTTTGTAATTATATTCCCACGTTGTATATTTAATATGGTGTAAATGAAAAACGAAGTTCATTAATTTAACGTCGATAAATGGTATGTAAATAACATTTATTTGTAATAATGTAAACTTAAATTTTGTAAATGCAATAACATAATATTCGAATAAATAGTCATTCTTTGCATGTTGTATCTGGTAATACTCCTTTATATAATTCGTTTCTAAGTTGTTCTTGTTCATACTTCAAATATTCTTTTCGCATTTGTGTGATTCTTGTATACATCTCATCCAAGGAAGCTTCAGGTTATTTTTTCACATCTGTAACAAAAGACGAATTGTAGTGTTAATATAGCTAAGAATAGTAAATTAATTAAATTATTTAATTAAGCATAAATAATTTACCTTGACAATTATTCAAGGAAGTTTGATGTCGTTGATCTATAATCTGTTTATCCATTGTAGAAATCCTGCCTAATGTAAGACAAATTTTATTGTGCAGTAATAAGCATATGTTGAATTATATTATTAATGTATATTTAATTTAGATCTCTATAAGAATGTATTATTTTATATGCTCAAATATTTATGCTACTTTAGAGACAATATCTATTTGTGCAAAGGAATGTGATTTGTGTAGAACAATAAGAGAATAATGTATAGTTTATGATTAAACCTGATGCTTAAAAACTGCTCCTTTTCATGAAGTTATGTTTTGTGTTATTTTGAATCTTCCTCTCATCTTCCTTGTATGTTGTCTTTCTTGTATTTATATGGGTAAATTGAATGTCTGGAGATCTTGAAAAAAAAAAAAGATGAGTATCAAAAATTTGAAAGAGTATAGGAGGATTAGGAGGGATTTATTTTTTATTTGGAATTAACCGTTAGTGATTTGGTGGATTAATGATATAATGGGAAGGTAAAGAGAAAAATGAGAGAATAGGTGTATAAAAAGAAAAACAATAAATAAGAAAGATAACATACATTAAAGCGAAATCTTTTTTGGAATCTTACCAGTTAAAATTCATAATAACAGGACAATATTTATCAATCGGTCGATTGTTTCTAAAACTTATTTAATGTTACAATTGTTGTTCTGTATTTGTATTATAGATAGCAGTAAATATAAGAAAAGTTAATTTTGTAACTAAAAGTACCTCAGTGAAAACGCAACCAGCTGACCACGTATGAATTGCATTTGTGTATATGTAACCGTAAAGATGAATTCATGCGCCCTGTAATAGCACGCCAGATCAGATGTAGAATATATCGGGCTCCCCAGGCACCTATGGCAAGTGAAAAAAAATCTGAGTAGATGCAAACACATAGAAAAAACATAGTATTCCATTATCGAGGTGGAGAATTCCATTTCACAAGGCTTAATATGGTATTCAAATGCTTATTATACCCTATAAAAATAAACATATATAACTGCATCTTATATTCGTATTATGTTAATACAGGCATAAATAATCGTATTTCTTTTATGTTTTTGACATTTTTTAATTAAACTGGGAGATCAATAAAGGAGTAGAGCCTATAAAAGTAGTACTGAAAAATTAAACTCAGATGTATTATGTGGCGTCGTTCTCTACTTTTGACTTCACTTATACCAAAACAGGTGATTTTGTTTACTAAGGTTATAGTAAATGAATGTGCACTTTAAACCAAAGGGCTACCGACATAAGATAATCAACAACATATTTCTAACCTACAAACCCCTTACACGGTTATGTCTTTCTATATTAATTAACAGTAAAAATAGCATCAATAGTAGAATATATTGTGTGGTAATCAGACTTGTGTATGCTTTCCACTATTTCAGAACAACCGTTAGATGTGAAGACTGCACGTCAAGTCACAAATAGTTAGGACTGAGGCAACAGAAATGACGGGTGAGTGATAAAGGAATCATTTTAGATAACCAAGGAAATGGAAGAGTTATTAACACCTAAGCAGGGAGCATTACCAGCAAAACTTACCATTTCAATTTGTGCAGTCAATTTTACTGTATAATCTGTCTTTAACTTTTGATTTTAACCTCTTTTCCATCAGTAGCAGTTGCATCATCCCAAAAGAATATAATAAACAACAAAAAGAATCAACAAATTGAGATGTGAAAAGATAGACAATGTCATTATTTTAACTAAACTACCATCAATATGTTTTGCCTTAGTTGAGGAGAGTAAGGTCTGTTGTTGCTTCTTCTGCCTGGATTCTCTCCTCATCTCCATAGCTATTGGTATTTTTACTTCTTGTTTTCTCAAAAATTAGATTAGTGTAATGAACAAATTTAGAAGCAAACTAAGACAGAGTAGAGAGAGTGTGTAGTAAATTTTTGAGAGAATTGAAGTGTAGCTCATAGTATTATGCATAACAAATTGTTATAAGTAACATCAAAGAGGTAAGTAGAAATTCATTAGCTAAGAGTAAGAATCATATCAAACATAACCAGCCTAGTTAAAATGTGGAAGTTTGGGTGCTCGAGCCTGTCCTTTCCTCAATCAATATAGCCAACCATCGCAAGGTGAGGATGGTCCTGAAGTTTCAGCTGCCAGAGAAGATGAGAAATGATCATAATTAATTAATTTTTTTAAAAAAACTACACAATTATGAACGTCCTTAGTGGTAGAAAAAATACCTCGTATTTATTGCAACCGTAGGACATATATTTTGGAAAACTTCTTTGTAAACAATATTTTTAATGAACACAAGGTCTTCTATGTCGTTGTCAGCATTCAGTATGGTTAATTCTTGTCTTGTTGTTACTCTGGAGACAGCTACATATAATTGTCCATGGGTGAATACTTGTTTCGGAAGGTACAATCCAACATGGTTTAGGGATTGTCCTTGACTTTTATTGATTGTCATGGCAAAACATGGCGCTAAAGGAAGTTATCGTCTCTTAAGCTTGAATGGCCACTTTGAATCATTAGGTGACATAATTATTCTTGGGATTGTGACTCTCGAGCCAATGTTTTTTCCAGAAATGATGTTTGCGCTGGCGGACCATTTGCCGAGATCCATGGCAATCAATCTTGTTCCATTGCATAGGCCTTCACTTTGGTTTAGGTTTCTGAGAAGCATAACTGGGGTACCTACTTTTAAATGTACATCATGATTAGGGATTCCAGGGAACCGTAAGCTGTTCAAAAATTCAGTTGGGTACAACAGATCTTCATCATTAGTATTCACACTTGCTTTACACACATTGTCTGAGCTAAAATATGTTCTTCCTTCACCTGGTAGCATTTTCATAATTGTATCATTCAACTCATGAACCATTTTATTTTTTGGCGTTAGTATTGCTCTTTCTTTCAAATATGTTGGGTCATTGTACTTCTGCAAGAGGGATGGGTAAACTGCCTCGACAATTGATCCGATTGGATCATTGGATGGTTTGATACATACATCAGGAGGTAATTTAATAAGTTCCTTATTAATATCATCGTAAAATGAGCCATCTCCAATTTGTAGCAACCATTTGTCAAAAGTCGATATTTTAGCAGCCTCAGAATCACTTACTCTTCCACTATAGAGACGCATATTTTGCTTCAACTCATAAATTGTGAAAAATAGCCACAAGTAAGAGGAGTTTAGTGACGTATCAACAATATCAGCTCGTGTACCCTTTGGAATTACTGGTAGTATTTGACGAAAATCACCACCAAATACAATTGTAAGGCCTCCAAAAGATTTGTCAGAGCTATTTTCATACCTCACTCGGAGGATATCTCTCAAGGTTTTGTCTAAGGCTTCAAAACAAAATTTATTTGCCATTGGCGCTTCATCCCAAATGATCAAGGAAGTTTTCAAGAGAAGTTCAGCTAATTGACTGCCTTGTTTTATTTCACAAGTTGACTCTGAGCTAACATCCAAAGGAATATGAAACCGTGAATGAGTTGTCCTACCATTTGGTAATAACAAAGCAGCTATTCCAGAAGTAGCAACAGTGAGAACTATTCTTGATTGTGATCTTATCTTGGCTATTATTGTATTCCATAGAAATGTCTTCCCAGTACCACCATGTCCACTTATAAATAATAAACGGCCTTCTTCCTTCTCAACTGAATTTATTATTGCTTCATACGCTGACTTTTGGCGAGCATTTAACAGAGCGAATGATTGGTCATGCACTATCTTTAGAGCATCTTTGTCATACTCTAGCTCCTCGTTGATAAGACGATTTCCGGCATTATTTAGTAAAGCTGAATCTGGGAGTGGCATTCTATCTATGTCTTTCAAACTTTTTCCCATCTTCAATAGGATGCTTTCAATCTCAAATAATGTATATGCTTCAAGTTGTTTTTTTGTCAACTGTAAATCTTTCAATCGAAATCTCTTTCTCTGTAATGATATTATATCTTCTGATAAAATCTCAAAGTTGGTATTCCAAATTTTTCTATAATCAGTTACTTGACTGTGAATAAGTATCGTCACAAAGAGATTTCTCAACTCATTTCTTGTTACCCAAAGTGCAGCCTCAGCCAAGCAATCATTCCACTCTTTATCATCTTCTAGTAATCCTAAAGCGTAGCATGCATCTTTATAATTGTCATGCGTTACTCCATTTATTCTTCTAATGCTTTCAAATGAAGTGCATCCTTTGACAAAATTAAGCAGCATTCTCATGTAAAAATGTTCTCCAATTGCAGGATGTGCAAAGTAAATTCTACCAACTACGTTGCCATTTCTCCTTTTGGTCCAAGTTTTGTCTCTTGAATTCCAGACAAAATGTGTAGGAAAATCAGAATATGTGAGCTCTCGTGCCTCAGTGTATTTTTTGTTTGCCTCAAACCATTCCGTGAATTTTGTTACTTCAATGCCTGGTGTACTAAGAACACTTTCTGCTCGCCTTTCTTCTTCGAATATTATTGAATTTTGTCCTTCTAAATGAAATGGCAATCGCTCAACTGATGGCTCTCTGTGGTGTATGTCAAATTTAAAGATCCTCCAGCAAGCTTCTATAGCTGATATGTATCTGCAGTCTAGATATCTTTTAATCTCATCAATTTCTACACCGGTATCTGTACATTCTACAGTTGTTGTTGCTCTATTGGATCCTTTATTGACATATTTGAACAGGTACTTCACCGACGTTGAGTAATTGCATAGCTCAACATTTATATTTGCATCAAATTTGACAATCAAATTCCTATTGTAAGGTACGACATATCTGTTGTCTAATAAGACACCATTTTTCTTGACCTGAGTACCTGTGTTCCTTCTCTTATAAATTGGAAATCCATCTGCATCAAAAGTTGTTCTATCGTTGAATTTTTTCGGAAAATGCTTGGTACACTTTCCTTGCTTCATACATGGGCAATGGCGATTGAGTTCTCCACAGGGTCCGTGCATATGAAGTTCTTGATGGCATTATAACCGTCAGGATCAACCTCCAGATTAGGTATTTTTGCTACTATTAATTTATCAATATGGTCTGTGGAGGGACTCTTTAATGTGGGATGCATGAAGAGCAGTATATGTGCGTGAGGCAGTCCTCTTTTCTGAAACTCAATTGTATATAGACCTACAGAATTAATGGTATATGGTGATAGTTAGGATGGAAGTAAATTAATAATCATACCATCATTTATTTAGAATATAAAGCTGACTTTCTTTTTAAATATTCATCAAAGTAGTACTTTTAAATTCCTATTAATAGTTTATTACGAAGACTTATAATTCTGTTAACTAAATCAAACCTTAATTTTGTTTTTTGTTGTGAATCTATTGAGAATATATTTCTTCGTACTTGAGAAGGATAAAGCAAACAAATTAAAGATAAAAGTAAACAAACATATTATTAAGGTCAAAGATGACCATATATTATTATATATATGCAAGGGGAGGTTTAATCATAGTGAAATGTCTAAAAACATAAATTCTTTAGGATAAAATAAAATTTGTTTTCATGATACAGATTTAACTGCAAAAAAGACATATTACTAATACTCATTTCATGCTAATTTATTGATAGATGAGTGATGCCTGCAATGAGTATGTAATGATGAGGAACTTACAGGCGATTATTTTCCCAAAGTGTTGTTGCCTTTTCAAATCTTGCATTAGCTGGAACAATTTTATTTGAAAAACTCTGCATATGATGTCAACTCGGCTATCATCCCCCTCTTGGTTACTTAAGCGGAGCATTTTATTTATTTCTGGCCACTTTGGGTTGCAAGTGAAAGTAAGGAAAAAATCCGGATATCCAGCCCACCTACAAATTGCCATGGCATCTTGATAGTTTTGTGCCCTATATCGGAGTCCCCCAGTGTGTGATGAAGGCAATATAATAGTTTTTCCTACCATTGAACAATCAGAATCACCTCTAAGAACAACATCCATTAATCCAGCGGAAAGAACAACTCTGAGGTTTTTTTGATTATTTCGGATATAGCTGAATCTTTCTTCTTCTATTGCCATGTAACCGTCAATGATGTACTGCTGCAATAGTCTGCCTGCTAGTAGAAGAGTTTGTACCTCATTAAGTCTTTGTTGTATCGTGAAACAATAGAATTGTCTCATTGTTAATTTTTCTCGCTTGGAATTTCTGTTGTTTACGTATGCCAAAAGAATTCCTAGTCTATATCCGTCTTCGCCATATGGGTGTATTAATGGGTATGTCATAGACATGAAACTTGGGTGTAAATCTGTGATTCTTTGAAGTCCCTTTTTCCGATGTTCTACAATAACATCTCGTTTGAAGTTTTCTTCAGTAAGATCACCAACGATTAATCCTGCAACTTCAGAGGCTGTGGGTATATTGTATTGTTGACCATCTCTTGTCCTATCAGATAGTAGCCGTAGACGGAACACAGATTCTGGATGCTCTCTATATCTATCCCTAGCCATCCTAAATGTTTTTACCAAAATGTTATGCTCATCTAACATTTGAAATAATTCATGAACAACCTTGGGATCAATATCTTCTTGCAACAGCCAACTCATTCTGTTACTTATCTCATTTTCAGTGTCGTATATATAAAGCTGAGCAAACTGTGGCTTCTTCCCAATTTCTGGTAGCAAAGAGCCTATGTGATGGTAATTCTGACCGCTCATCCTGAAAACATACGGCCCCTTCGAACGATTAATAGATCCATCAATTCGCCCCCTATATATGTGAATGCGAACATCGAGTTATAAGCCCTGATATTTTTTCGAAAGTTGATACCTAGTTGTCCAGAAACTGTTCCCAAAAGATATTTGAGATAGTGTGGTGGTTCAGTCAGTAACGGTAGCCGTACGCAGCCTTCCGAACAACACAATGAGAATTTAGGGTATGATGTCTGTGTATTTTTTCTTGTTCGTTTTTCATACCACAAAATAGCACCACAATATTGGCATGTGTACGTAGGGGGGCCAAAATTCCAAGTTGTTGCATAATGACCTGTCAAGTTCAAATTTTGTAATATCAATATAAGTATGCTATACTTAGATTATGATGCGATTTTTCTATCTTTCCACATCAACAAAAATTAAAAGTAACAACTTTGGCACTATTGTTAAGGAATAAAGCTTGGTAAAGAATAACATACCATTTTTTTGAGGCAACACATGTCTCCCTTCGAAGTTGATTAACTTCATAAATTTTGTGAATCTTCTCACCAAGTATAGAAACAGAACTATTTTCTTTCTTGGGTGATACTTGTATTTCTTTTCAACTAATGAGACTTTTCGCTTTATTCTCGCAAACTTGAATCTACAATTTCTGATTACACTTAATTCCTCGTTCTTTCGGTTGCATTGTACTGTTGATGAAAATCTCTTCAATTTTATTTTTAACATCCTTTCTTGCCGAGCTAAAACTGGCAAAAGCTGCTGTAGTAGGGTAATCTCTAACGGAATATTCACTGACGCACTAAATTCTTTAACAGTAGCAGATACCAATTCCATTTAATCTGCTATGAAATTTTGAAAGAGTAAAATATATCAAAATAACATGTAAAAGAGAATATTCATGAAAAAGAATATGATATAAATAGAAGATATGAATATTGGAAGTGCAAATCTAAAGTGAACTAACCTGGTGATGAAATTGGAATTGGAATTAAATGGGGTATAGTGAACGAATTTGCTTATGTGTTATGTTTTGTAAGATAGTTTAAACAAAATACACACCTTCCTTGGATGTGCTAATGCTTGAACTTCTAGAGAAAACAGAATGCATGTTTGGTTGGTTGAAGAGTTTGAAGAAGATGAGTATAATCTGGTATAAGGAAAATAAAAAAAAAGAATTAGGGATTTGTCTTTTTGTTATTTAGTAGGAGAGTACCGTTAAAGATTTGGTGGTACAAAAGTAACAGTTGACGTGGGGTTGAGGGATTTAGTGGTGTATCATAAATATCTTCTTAATTGTGAATCATGTGATGGTTATATGTTGTAGTTGAAATCTATATAGATTATTATTTTCTTTTGCGTTGTTATGCCTTTATGTTAAATGCAATTCCAATAGCAGCCTAATTAAAGTTAAAGGGTGCAAATTGATAGAGCAAATGCATAGCAACAACCACAGCAGCTGAGCCCATATCCACTAAATTCTACTGCCTACCAAAAAGTACATTCCTAGGCTGCTTCACCAGAAAACAAAATTCTGTTAAAGCTCGATTCTTTTTCATTTTCTGATATCGACGTCGACGTTGCATTTACAACTGCCATTACTCTTCTGCTAATTCTAACTTTTCTTTCCAGTCTATGGCCATTCCACTTGTTAAGTACGCTTGTTGTTGTTGTCTTATATGATAGAGTATTTATATTATTTGTTGGTTGAGCAGGGGAGAAGCTTCTCGCCGGCCTATGAATTGGTGCTCATCAATTTTACTGAAGAATTCAATCCTCATTTCAGAATCATATAAATATCAACATTGTTTTGTTGTGTCTCTTTTGACTTGGTTAATGGATGCAATTTGAAATGTGCATTTCAATTAAGTGACTATTAGCTTTGGGGACAGAGTTATACTAAGTTTTACTAATTATTCAACTCTTAAACTGGTTTTTCGCTTTGGGACAAAAAATAGACGAAGTAAATAAATTATCAAAGGATTGTTTCATCAAGAGACTTTATCCATCACGTACAGTAATTATGTTTTCTTGATGAATTCAATACACCTAAATTGAAGGAGAAGCGGCAACATTCGCTCCAAAACCATGAGTTTCCAATTTAACCGTCATTGCACCGAAAATATAAGTTACCAATCTAATAAATGGATTATATCTGCAAGAAACTACTATGGTACCATAACAAAGAGGTAGAAATCAAATCAAAATAAACTTCAGGACATAGTTGACAAACCGAGCTCAAGTTTTTCAGTGAAGAAGCCGGCACTTTTCATATTCTAAAGTGGTGTGAATGACCAACAACTTTGACAGGGTTCTTCACAGTCTTACAAACAACCAAACAAAAAGCTAAAAAGAGGACCAAATAGTTTTATTTAAGCACACACAATATGCTATAACCAACACTAAAGACTCTACTATTTGATTTGTTGGTATCTTCATCACTAAATTCATCGTCGTCTATGATTATGTTTCTTCTCTTTCTATTCTTAACCCATCATTGACATGTTGATCTTCATCAGAGTCTTCCAAGTTATCGAATGAGACATCAGCAGCCTGTTTGGTTTTGAAAAAGAAAAGTTCACATACCTATTAAACATGTCCAATTTTAAATCTGAAAAAGATAGTTTATTCACATACCTATTACATTGTAAAGCAGCTTACCTTTTTTTTTTTTAATTAATCTTTTTGTCTTCTGCTCCTTTGGTTCATTTTCATCCTCCAATAAGCTTTTTCCCTGCAAAAACAACAAAAACTTATATATATATATATATATATGAAAGTCCAATATAATTATGGATTAAAAGTTTCATATACACAGTACCTTCTTATCTTTCCTCGATTGGTATTGTATTTCCAAATTCTCAACTGGAACGAAAACCTTTGATACGGTAAAATTTTCAAGCCCCTCTTGCAAATTATAATTGTTTAATTTTAGCTTGAAAATAAATTCTTTTTTGCAAAGGCTTTGGATTTGGATAGGTACATCATTGTTATCTAATGGCAGCCTGTTTAACAACTTGTGGGTTGATGTATCAAGTAGCTTCTCTGCAACAAGATTAAATAGGACAACACTGCTCTCCCCAGTTTTATTTTTGACTTTTAGGTGTATCTTATACCTTGATTTACATAATAAGTTAGTTTAAATAATAACATGAATCAAATTCACATTAGAGATTGGTTCCTTACTTCACCAAAGGAAACTTGCATTCTTTGTTACAAATATGGCAATTATAGACACTATTTTCAGCTTCGATCTTCTTTGAGCATGCATTGCATGAAATATAGTACCAACCAAAATGGTTGTCTATTTTTGTAATCTCTCCCCTCATGGTAACAATGTATTCCTACCATTTAAAAAATTATGTATTAGAAGCATATTACAATTTTGAGAAACAGAAAACTTAAGAAGCAAAATAGTGAAAGAACCTCTAATTCAGGACCCAGTCGCAATCCAACAACTCCTTGATGTTCATCTTGTTAAAAGACATCTCTTCCTCAATCGGAATGCTATTAACATTAGAACGTTCAATAGTTTGTACTCCAGCAGAGACGGTTGCAAACATTTGGATCAAAGAAGTTATGTAGTCTACATTGAGATTTATATATATTTTGCTTGCGTAGCTGGTGGCGAAGCTAACCTCACCTATTGATAATGAATGCAATAATGAATAGTTTTATTCTAATATTCAAAGTAACAGAGTATATAACTTTAATCATTAAATCTAAAACAATTACCACGGAATTCTTTAACTGCTGTAGCGGTTACTATCACGATATACATGCCAGAATCATTCTTGTACAAATAAGGATTGAATTTCTCACCAAATTCTTCCCATAAAGTAATTTTTGCTTTGACAGAACTACAACAGAAATATGGATTGAGGAAGAGGCATTGAAACATAATAGGAAATGAAAGTTCTGGAGGATTTACAAATTAAACAAACATAAAATGAAAAGCGACTCACTAATCAGTAACAATTTGAATGTCCCTTTTTTTCCACCTCGAGCCAACAATCTCCATGTCTCCAACTCCGCACAAACAGCCCACCACATTTTCAAATGAAGAGCATAAAGTAGTTATTTAAGAATCACATGGATATTTAAAAAAAAGATAGCAAAAATTATAATGAATATACCTGATAACACAGTGTTATTGTTCACCCTTGAGTCGATCATATCTGATGTGATAAACTGAAATCCATTTAGGAATACTAACAATATCTTCTTCTAGACTCTTGACGGCAGTTTTAAGTAAGAAATTAATTTTAAAATTACTTTCAATAGGCCTATATCCACCACTACTTTCAACAACTTTGAAGTTCTTGATAACAGACAAAGAACCTTCCTTAAACTTGTTATATAGTTTCTTGTTGATTGTAGCATGCATCAAATTTTCCTGATAAAAGAAAAGAGTTAAGTATTTTGAGGTTAAAAGCTACAAAGAGAATCTACATATAAAAGATTAAGAATCATATATGTACCTTTTCGTCAATAAAGATCATATCCAAGCCAATTAACTCTCCATTTTTCTTGGGATTAAAAGAATCCCACATTCTACAAATTCTAACCCTTATCAACCAATCATCCCTCCGAAGACCCAACTCTGAGAGAAAAGAATATACCATTCTAAGAAAATAATGAGAAGTAAGAGAAAGCAAGCAAGTTACAGTATGAACAACAGTCATCACCATCTATATATAGTTTATCAAAATAGAGTATCAGTAGACACAAGATTAATCATCAATTTAATAATCAGAAATTAATACACATTAAATATCATTGTAATTAGAAATTATGAGGATGAATGGAGAATTATTAGGAGAAGATAGTTGGAAAAATTAAACGGCTATACCACGCCATGAACTGAAGAAAGACTTGGAATTTTACCTTAGATGAAGCTCTGACCTTTGAGGGAAGAGTTCGTACATGTGCACTTTTATTGTGTAAGGATAAAACAAAACGGCTATTGGGCCTGTTTAGTAGCATTTATTATTTTTAGTAGTGGGCTAATAAATAACTTTTACAAATAAATGGAGTGAAGGAGTGAAATAACAGGAAAAATTCAAAAAAAATTAGAAAAAAGATAAATCTGAAAGCTGGCTATACAGGCATGCCACATCAGCTGGCCAATTTCCAAATATATATATATATATATATATATATATATATAGATGTGCGTAAATTGTCTCGGATACCACACTGACCCGGATACCACACCTATAAAAATGCACAGTGAATAGAGCAAGTTGGTGCATTAAATGAAGAGGCAAGAGAGAAGATGAACAAACTTCACTTAAATGCAGCACAACGGCCAGAAAGGGACAATATATTGCATCTCAGTGCGGAAACCCCAATATAACATTTATAAAAACCTCATATTTGTTTCTTTTTTGGGGGTTATTTTTGTATATATATCAAATCAATTAGGCTCCAAAATTAACATTCAACAAATCTCAGATGTTGTGGTTGAATTGCTAATGACCTTTTTTTAAATATTAATGTTGTGGTTCTAAATTTTTGTTTACTATCTATCTGTATTGTATATTCTTTGAGATTCTTCTACAATATCCTATAATTACTAGCATTAAGAATAATAATATTTGCCTAACATTTCCTATATTTTGTTAAACGATTAATACTAACCAATTAGCAAAGTAAGGGTAAATTTGACAAAAAAAAAAGATAAGAAAAGACTTCTGGTCTCTTTTTATTTCAAAGTAAAATATTTTAAAGCAAAATTATTATATCAAAATGAAGTACTCCCTCCCTCCGGTCACTTTTACTTGGCATGTATACTAAAAATATATGTTCACTTTTACTTGGCACTTTACGCATATCAAGAGAAGACAACAAATTTTTTCATGTTTTACCCATAGTATTTATTACTCATTTCAAATTATTTTCTCAAATCCAATAAAATATGCATCAATTAATCTGAGTATCATAGTAAATTATACACTTCATTTATTATTTCTTAAGGGACGTGAAAAGTCAAAAGGTGCCAAGTAAAAGTGACTGGAGGGAGTACATAATATTTTTGTATTATGTGGATTTATTATGAAATATCACTCATTTTGAGAAAATATAAAAAAATTATAGTACTTCTTATTAAGAGTCTCCAATTAAGCTCTTTATGGAAGGAGACAAATTTAGGGTATGTTCATAAGATAGTAATTAGTTGGAAAAAAAATAAGATAGTAGTAATTAACAAACGATTGTAATTAAATGATACTTATACTATAGATGAAGGGTTCTTTCTCCCACGTTCAATTAGTTTGTCATTATAAGTCGTGGTTGACCATGGGCCACATATTCTGGTCAACCTTTCAATTTCTGGGGCTTTTGACACAGATTTGTTCACATTACGGAAGACAAATAATTAATATCAATTCCCATGCCTTATCTTTAAATTTTGGTCATCGTATTCATACAATATGACTATCTAAAGATAGGGACTAGGAACTTTATCATGTCAGCAATTTTTTAACTCGCTTTCACCATTTTTGTCGAGAAAAAGTACTTTGTGATATCATGTGACATCATTATGTAAAGTTTACTACTACTAGCATAATTAAGCCACAAAACATAATATTTGTTCCAATTACACCTTCATAACCCCAAATATCCAAATTCATTACAGTTCCCTTAGTGATGCTTCAATAACCCTAGTATGAACTGGTTATTTCTAAACGAGTCAAGAAAAGTATAACAAACAAATCATGTCTCTATATTGGATCAAGATTCAAGAACACGATCAGAAGGAACTCAGAGAAACAAAGCCACAACCAGAAGCGGATGTAACCTTTCGGCTACGAATTCAATTGATTTGGATAAGGAGTACGAATTTATATGTAAAAATTTACTAAAATCTCCACAAGTATTAGATTTGAACTTATAATTTTACAGTATAATGAGTTCAATACTAAAAATCTTAAAAACTGAACCCATAAAATTTAAATCCTGAATCCTCACCTGCCCACAACTTCGAGAAAAGAGGTGCTCGATCTTCTATTTTTTGATTAGGAAAAAGTGAAAAGATTTTATCGTTAAACTCAAATTAAGGGCTAATTTTAATTCTAACATGAACTTATACAGTCTGTTTGATCGACCAAACGCCGCCTTTCTCTCCTTGGACATTTTGATTTGTAACTTGAATTGCTTGCCGATCAAAGATCAGATTCCGAGGTAAAGCAGCCTTAATTTAGCAACCCTTTCTAGAAAAAAAAGAATAATAGTTTGAAAAAGAAATAAAAAATATATAGTTAAAGAAAATAATGCTATTTAGTTTTACCTTCTAGAAAAGATAACATTCTTGGTTCATTATATTCAAGAGTTGAAAAGTGATAGGGGAAGCATCTCTTAGGAGCAGAGGCGGAGCCAGAATTTCAAGCTTATGGGTTCGAAATTTTAATCGTTTTAAGTTATTGGATTCTAAATTAATAATTTATACATATTCAATGGATTTTTTAAGATAAATACAGGGTTCGAACCAAAACTACTGGGTTCGGCCGAACCCGTTGGCTACACTCTAGCTCCACCCCTGCTTAGGAGTTGAGAACTAAGTACGAATTTTCTGCATTTATTATTTAATAAAGTCTTATACTTCAAGGCATGCAACTTTTAGCCAAAAAAAATGGACATTTACAAATATGGTTCTCATTAAAGGTCAAAATAATGTAATTTCAATTCGAAGTTGTCCTCCTTTAAAAAAAATCTATTTTTAAGGTAAATAATAATTGTATTGCTACTAGCTTTATAAAAGTAGAATGTCTAAGTCCCAATTTTTCGCAATATTCAGTACGATTATAACTAATATAGGTTAATGGTATAAAACCGTCAATAGGCGTATATGAAAGGGGAAAAGTTAAAATTGCTGAAGATTCTATTCATATCATTATGTCCACTTTTATTGAGCGTATACATTTCAGCCAACAGTTTAATAGGCTACACATCTAAATTATTTAATTCGAAAGAGAAATGTTGAATCTCATTTTATGACTTTAAATGCTTCCTATACTATTTTGGAAATAAGTGTGTTGCATATGGTTTTCAACTCGAAAGTGACAAAACTTTGACATTAATTTTCTTGATTACATGTTTCTATAATTTGGAATTAAAAAAAATAGTCACGTATAAGTAATGTTTTTCCTTTCACTTCTAAATAGGAGTAATTATTATCTTTAGTTAACGAATTGTGGCGGATATTGTTGATGAAGGGAGCATCTTATATGAAGTATAACACAAGCATTTTCATCCCTTACATTACATACACCTATTTCCGGAGATCATGCATAATTTGCTAACTTCCCAAACATATATTTCATAGTGATCTCTTGGTTATTCTCATTTATTACTCGTATTATTATCTTAGTACTTGTTAAGTCCCACATTGACAATGAAGGAGCACTAATAGAAATCCGCTAATTTGCGACCAGGAAAAGCGACCAAAGTTGGTCGCTTATTGGCCACAAAGCGATCAAACAAACCTGGTCGATATTAAGCTGGTCTTTTTACCTTAGGGACCAAATATTCCGGTAAAGAAAAAAGCGACCAACTTTGGTCGCCTTATTATTTTAATAATATAAATTTGACAACCAAAATTGGTCTCCACAGGTAAATTACGTTTTTTTATTTATTATTAATAAAAAAAAAGCGACCAACTTTGGTCTAAAAAGAAAATATTATTTTTTAAAATCTGGATATTAGAGAGCAAAGTTGGTCGCTTTAGTATTAATTTTTTTAATTTTTTTTAAAATAAGCGACCAAAGTTGATCGCCAAATGGAAGAATTAATTATTTTTTAATTGTAGGCAACCAACGTTGGTTGCTATATTTTCAGAAATTATTTTTTTTTTTAAATGGAATGGCGACCAACTTTGGTCGCTTTTTGAAAAATCTGGGTTCAATGGCGACAAAGGTTGTGCCATTTACCAGAAATTTGTTTTTTTCCAGGGAAAAGCGACCAACTAGCGACCAAAGTTGGTCGCTTTTCTTGGTATATTTTTGGTAGAAAATGCCTGTATTGGCAGCTACACCGCCTGCCAGCTTACCAAAAATCCTAAATAGGCATTTTATGCCAACAACAACAACAATAAACAACAACAACATTAAAACTAACAAACTATAAAGTTCAATAGAAGTAACACATTAAGCTAATCAAACTAAGTTAATTGTTATTACAAGTCCATTCGAAAATCGATTGTATTTGTCTAGTTAAAAGTGTATAAAAGTCAAGGATTGTTTTGTACAGCATTATCATCACCGTTTGATGAACTTTCACCAAGACGGTATCCAAAAGGGTGTACTTGTCTAGGATGGGAAGAACAATCACGGAGAGGACGGGAGGAATGAGCACGGGGAAGGCGAGCTTCTGGCGATGAGTCACGAGACCGGGGAATCAGAAAACTGCCAGAAGCTAAGAGAGATTTGATCTGCTCTTGCATGCCAATGTACTGAGCATCTTTAATCTTTTCTCTCTCCTTGGCGGCTTCTAGCTCGGATGTGAGCTTTGTCACAGTCTCCCGCATAGAGGAGAGGCTCTCCCCATCAAGTTGCTCGGCTTGCGAGGATGTCCCTATTCCTTGCATTCCACACTTATAGCGATGGAATTTCTTAGTAGGAAGCCCGTATACCTTCCCCCATTTTGGACCCCCAGCAGCCTGCATCCAGATTCTTTCAGCATCCTCGTCCGAAGGTTGGATTGGGTCGCCCGACTCACTAGGGGGCTGACTGCGTATGAATTCCTCCACTTTAGCTATGAAGCGACCCTATAAGAAAAATTACATTGAATTAGTATTTCAAATTTATATAAAAGTAAATCAAAATACTTAATGAAAAGTGAAAACTTACATGTACAGTCGAGGCTCGACCCTCGACCCACCTTTCTTGATCCGTCTCTTTCTTCTTCTTTACAATATGAGTCTCCTTGAATAGCTCATCTTGGTTCATCGGACGCCCCAACTTCTTCTCCTGAAAACTCATAAATTTTAGTTAATAAACAGAATAGATATACTTTGAAAATTAAAATAAATTAAGCAATTACGAACCATTCTTCTCTTTATTGTCCCTAGGCTGATTGTACCTCCAGTGTGCAAGGATCCTCCCTTCTCAGATGCACGGGCTTTCTTTCCTTTTTCGCTCTTCTCTAAGAACTCTGCGGTAAGTCATTGCCATTGCAAATCCTCCCATAAATTCTGAAGCAACTAGCCAGGCTTCTGGTTCAACGTTCTAGCTTTGGAGAAACAATGCGACAACCGCTTGCGAGCTTTGAGATGAAAATTTGCAGCCACATCCGCGCTATAGCGGTGTTCCCATACACACTTGCTCTGTATTTCAAAAGTTAAGTATTGTATGGAAATATCATAAATTCTATATTCGATATATTATACTTAGCTTTTGTTAGCTAATAATTATTTAAAAGTTAAGTGCATTAACTGCTTAAAATATAGTATATAGTATATTAGTGCATTAGCTAATATATATATATATATAAGCTTTTATCGAATATATATAAAAGCTATATTCGATATAATATTAGCTAATGTACTAATACTTAGTGCATAGTATAGTGTAAGTATATATATATATAAGCTATATTCTATAATACATATTTAGATGAAAATATCATAAATATAAATAATTGTACTGCTTAAAAGAATATTTATACCTTAAAGTCATTGAAAATTTGCTCCTTCAGCGCGAATGGGAAATCACTCCAAGACGCATAAGGGACATCATAAAGCTTTCTGGTGGCTTTGGTGATAATCCTTGTAGTAATATTACTAGGGATGAACATGCAATTTAATAAAAAAAATACATTAATATCTTAGTAAAACTGTACAAAACAATAAACTTAAAAATAACAAATAACTCTTACCCATCACCCTCAGGGACTATGATGATCCTGCCATACTGATTATATTGCACCTCCTCGTCATCATCAGCATCATCGTCCGAAGCATGTATATCGGAGGCATGTGTGGAAGGTGAAGGGGGTCAGAGCTAGTATCTCGCAGGCGAAGGCCTGAAATAGGTGGAGTTTCAAATGAAGATGGCTGCGAGCCCTGTGACTGCGACATAGCTGTATGGCCCGTAAGTGGACGTGACACTGATAGCTGTGACCCGAGTGGCTGTGACCTGAGTGGCTGTGACACTGATGCCTGTGATCCATGTGGATGTGACATGGATCGATATGATCCATGCGATGCAGATGGCTGCGATCCACGTGGTCGTGCGGCAGCTGGACTGTATGTCGTACGTACAGTCCTATGGCCCTGTGACGAAAGACCTGGTGTGTGCACGAAGGTGTAGAGCTGGTGATGCTGTGGCAGCTCAGAATAGCCCTGGGGTGGAGGCAAAGTCATAGGCATCTTTGAAGAGGCAGGAAAAGATGGAGGATTATCTTCTACCCTCCTCTTTGATTTCTTAGCCTTTTCTCGACCCTTGACTGTCATCTGCATAATATAATACATATTTAGATTGAAACATATAAAGAAACTAGCTATAAACGAGAGTTATTAAAGAAACTAACTTTTTAAAGCTCATCGACGTATAGTTCCTCGTCCGAGAATTCTTCTTCCTCACTAGTTTGAGCTTCATCAGTTGATTCTTCTTCCTCGTTTTCTATAATTCTTACTTCATTTATATCAACTTCTTCCAATATGTGTTCAGGATATTCCAAATCATTTTCTAAAACTTCGTCCACTATTTGGTCAACACTGGAGATGTCGTTTTGATATGCAACATCTAACACATTCTCGACTTCCACCCTACCCCACATGCTTAGTTTTTATTACAACCAACCAATCGGATTTATTCCGCCGCAATGAATAAATAACATAATACACTTGCCTAAAATTATATGCAATTATGAAAGGATCATAGCGATCATACTCCCTCATATGATTAACCTCAATTATGTTGTATTGATTATGTACTCTTGTACCTCTTGTTGGATGTGGGTCAAACCACTTGCATCTAAAGAGTATCAATTTCTTATATGGCCAACCTGTATATTCTAGTTCTATTATTTCTTTGAGCACACCATAATAATCAATATCTCCATCTTGGTTGCCATCACCACCTTGAACCCAAACCCCACTGTTGTTGCTATTTTTATTTTTAGAGCAATCCTCTGTATGAAACTTATAACTATTCACAACGTACTTAGACATTGTTGTGACCTCAACCCCAGGTCCCCAAGATATATCTTTCAAAAATTGATTTATACCATTATTTGGATCATTTACCTACATATTATTAAAAAAATTCATAAGTTAGCATAACTTCCAAACATTGTTTACCTACATAGTGTTAGAATATTTTAAGGAGAAACTTACAAATTGTTTGAACCACGTATCAAATCTCGTATATACAACATCATGGCCAAATTGACCCACGAAGTGACTGTGACACATCAAGTATTTTTAGTAGTTGCATTGAGATGTAATCACAGTTATTTTTATATTTTGATAACCACTAAATCAATACTTACTTGAGAAATGGTACAACTTCGGGACAATTTAGCAACACGTGAAGTGTAGATGACTTGAACTCTATATCACTCAAACTTCTCTTTCTAACATCCTTAGAACATCTGCCTGGTTGATTGAATATGGACATAGGCGGATATAATGGATCATTCCTAAGGTCGACCGTGTGCCTGTTGGGCCTATTCCTAGCACATGGCACATTACTCTCAAAATAGTAAGAACAAAAATGAGCAGTTTCCTTTGCAAGATAAGCTTCGCATATAGATCCTTCAATCCTATTCCTCTGCTTAACAAATTGTTTGCATTTGCCAATTGTCCTACATAATTTCAGGTTAGCCAAGAACATTCAAATAAAACAGAAAATTACATCAAATACATAATATTACCTCTCAAAGGGATACATCTATCTGCATTGAACATGCCCTCCAAGTCGTGCCTCGTGTACAAGGTGGATTGGAAGGTGTTCCATCACATCAAAAAACCCACATGGAAATATCTTTTCCATCTTAGAAGAAGTTACATGAATGTTCTGATCCATCCGGTGTAGGTTTTCTTCCCTTAGTGTGGAAGAACACAAGTCTTTGAAAAACAAACTAATCTCTGTGATGGGTTTCCGGATTCTTTCGGGCAAACCACAAAATGCAATAGGCACTAAAGTCTCCATGAAAACATGACAGTCATGACTTTTCAAATGGCTCAACTTCCCTACCTCCATATCAACTTTTTCCCCAAAATTCGACGCATAACCCTCAGGCATCTTCAATTTCGTTACCCAATCACAAATCTGCCGTCTTTCCTCCAAAGTGAATGTGTAACTTGCTTTGGGCTTGAATATATTACCATTGTTTGCTGTCTGCAAGTGTAATTCAGGCCGCTTGCAATATTCTTATAAGTCCATTCTAGCCTTTGGGTTATCCTTTGTCTTACCTTTAACATCCATCACTGTGTTGAACAAATTGTCAAAATAATTCTTCTCAATATGCATGACATCAAGGTTGTGACGGAGAAGATTGTCCTTCCAATAAGGCAACTCCCAAAATATACTCTGTTTGGTCCAATTATGAGTAACACCGTATCCGGGGAATCTATAAGGTGGAGCTTCAGTAACTTTACTGAAGTTCTGGACCCTCTCCCAAATTTCCTCACCTGAAAGTATCTGAGGTGGATAATCATATTCCATTTTATTCTTTTTGAATGCATTTTTCATCCTTCTAAACTCATGACCCTCAGGCAAGAATTGACGATGACAATCAAACCATGATTGCTTTCGGCCATGTTTCAAAGTGAACGCTTTACTATTTTCTATGCAGTAAGGACAAGCTAGCTTCCCAGCAGTCATCTACCCAGACAACATTCCATACACAGGAAAATTGTTAATTGTCCACATTAAATTAGCACGCCAATTGAAATTCTGCTTGGTTTATATGTCATATGTTTCAACACCATCGTACCACAATTGTTTTAGCTCATTAATCAAAGGTTGAAAATATACATCTATCAAACTTTTCGGATTACGTGGACCGTGGATAATACAATTTAAGAATATATATGGACTAGTCATGCACAACTCGGGTGGTAGATTATAAGGTATAAGAAAGACAGGCCAACATGAATACGGTGCCGCAGATACAGAAAAAGGCGTGAAGCCATCCGCACACAAACCTAACCGAATGTTCCTTGGTTCACTAGCAAAATCTGGATATGTCCTATCAAAGTGCTTCCAAGCTTCTCCATCTGAAAGATGACACATAACACCAGGTGGTCTTCTATTTTCAAAGTGTCATCTCATATGAGGAGCAGAACTCATCGACGCATATAACCTCTTTAGCCTAGGTATAAGAGGTAAATAATGCATCGCCTTGATAGCGACCATCTTCCCGCTGGAAAGCCTCTTGAAACGAGGCTTTTCGCAAAATTTACAACTGCTTAAATTTGCATCATCTTTATAATATAACATGCAACCATCTTCACAACAATCAATTCTCATTGACGAAAGTCCTAACTTAGAAACTAATCTCTTTGCCTTATAGAAATCACCAGGTAATTCGATACCGGAGTCAACTAGTTCACGCATAAGGTCAATGACAGAGTCCATGGCTCCTTGAGAAATATTCCAATCAGATTTGATACTTAGTAATCTAACTGCAACAGACAACTCAGAGTGCGGACTTCCTTTACGTAGTGGACGACTAGCTTCCTCTAACTGTTTATAAAAATGTTTTGCTTCATCATTAGGAGTTTGTTCAACATTTTCATTGGGCTCACCCCTAAGTGCATTCCAAAGGCATCCACAACCATATCATGAATTCTGGAATCACGATTTGTATTCTCCACCGACCTACTACTTTCACCAACAACCATGTTATGAAATATCCCATGGCTACCATCGATCTCTCCATGATTAGTCCACACAAAGTAATTCGCTATAAACCCGTTACTATAAAAATGAACCTTAACTTAATGCGGTTTTCCAAACTTCATACAGTCGCACCTAACACAAGGGCACCTAATTACTCCTTCATTTATGTATGGCGGAAGTGACATTGCATGTCTAATAAAGTCATCAACCCCTTCTACAAAATCCTCCCGCAATCCCCGCCGATTAGGATAATTCCTATTGTACATCCAAGTACGATGTTCCATCTATATAAATAAAGCAAAACCAAATTAAATTAGTTAATTCATATCCTAATCTTTTTTTAGTTAACTAAAAGTCCAATTCATATCCTAAAAGTCCAATATGACCTTAAGTTCATAATTAATACATTAATAAACTCCTCCCTTTAATTCTTTTTTCTTATCTTATAAATGTATAATGCATAGTTTAAAGCATGAATTTAGGTACTCTTATTTAGGTATTGCTCCTCTTCTAAGACAATGAATTGTTTCTTTTCACAATTGAACACTCTCTCTCTCTCTCTCTATATATATATATATATATATATATATATATATATATATATATATATATATATATATATACGCACGCTTCGTAGTACTATTCATCCCTTGTATTACAAAAGTATTACCGGCTTACATTTATATTATTTAGATAGTAAATACAAATGTGATTTTTAGTTTTGACCATTGTTGACCTGAATAGAGACCAACTTTGGTCGCTAATTATACATGAATTTAACTTTGGTCGCTAAATTTAAATCAGATTTATTTATATTTTATATAATATTTGAATTAATAATATAATTGTTAAACGTTAGAAATGGGCCCCCGATTAGCGACCAAAGTTGGTCTCTATTCCATTAAGCGACCAACTTTGGTCGCTAAGTTTGAATTATATTTATTTATATTTTATAATTTTTTTTAAATAAAAATATATTTATTAAAATTTTATAACTGGGTCCCATTTTAGCAACCAAAGTTGGTCGCTTTCTGCTGACCGTTTAATTAGCGACCAACGTTGGTCGCCAATTTTAAATTATATATATTTATATTTTATAATTTTTTTAAAATAATAATATAATTATTAAAATTTTGTAGGTGGGTGCCACTTTAGCGACCAACATTGGTCGCTAATCTCAGTATACCTTTGACCAAGCAAGTCTGACCAGTCCAATCAACAGTTTGACTAAATTAGCGACCAAGTAGCGATCAACCTTGGTCGCAAATTTATTTCAAATATTTATTTTATTGTTTTCGCTAGTTTGGCGACCAACTTTGGTCGTTTTTTGCTGCAGACCAACTTTGGTCGCTTTTTTCCGGAATTCTAGTAGTGAGGATGAGTGGTCTCCTTAAATGGACTTGGACAATCATCACCTCTTGAGCTAGTTTTTGGGGTTGAGTTAGGCCCAAGATCCATTTAACATGTATCAGAGCATGACCCATCATGATTTTCCGATGTTGGGCCCCCATAATTGTCCACGCTCCACATGTTGGGCCTCCATAATTGTCCACGCTCCAGATGTCCCATCCTGGGCATGAGAGGGGGTGTTGAGTCCCACATCGCAATGAAGGGGATGGGTGGTCCACTTATATATACTTGGGCAATCATCACCTCTTGAGCTGACTTTTGAGGTTGAGTTAGGCTCAAGGTCCATTTAACAGTACTTCACAACTAAAGAATAAGCGTGTTTTTGGATCATCATAGAAACATAAATAGGGTCGACAACGGAATTAAGAACAAAACTTTACGAGTAAGGCCTCAAGATAAATAAAATAAACTTAATTTATGGTGCAAAAGTACCCTAAAATTTGGAGCTAACATATCATACAATATGTCGTAAGAGAAAAATTAACCCGTATACATGCATCAAACCAAGTTAAAATAACTTTAGGTGAATTAGGTTTATTCTTCTCTCTCTCTTTTTCACTAATCGTAAATGTTTGTTGTGAACTGGAGTGCAGGTATGGATTTTTTGCCTCAATTAATATTATTGTCACTTAAAATATAGTTTTTCTTTATCCTGTTTTTTCATGGTCAAACCTTGAAAGATCCTTAAGATAACAGTTAGCTGGTATATAGCCTGTAGATGATCTCTAAATTAAGCAAGAGATGGCAGACAAAATCCCTAGAGAAGGGGAAGGCGAATTGAAGCACCAAATGATTTTACATGAGCTGATGCCAGCTGATTATCCTGAAGGCCCAGCTTGTATCAAGAATTAGAGTTTATTATTTGCAGAGGCATTTTAAATTTTTTTTTACACAATCAAATCATTCAAAAAATATCTATAAATAAACTTTTATAAAAAGATAAAATTTATGATCTGAAAAACAAGATAAATTAGATACTATAACAAGTAAAAATAATTTGATAATGCAATTATTCTTTATACGTATATACAAGTCAAACTAGTTAAAGTGCTAGCTGTAATTTATTATTTAATTGATAAAATGGCCGATCGCAGCTTGTTTAAAAGAGATATCAAGAAAAACCTGCACTTAATTGCATAGTTAAAGTTACTTTTATCCATGGTTATTGAACTTTTGTGTTTGTTACCCAAAAATTCCTTTTTTTTTGTTACGTAAAAATCATTCAACTATGTGTTCATTACACAAAAGTCGCTTTTCTTTCTTTTATTACACAAAAATCATTTTACTTTGCTCTAGTTATCACAAAAATCACATATTTACTTGAAAAGTCTATTATACCCTTGATATTATATAAACCTTCATATTTATGTAATACCTTCTATATTATATACTATATAATATATTTTTAACTATGTATTTTATTTATAAATAAAATAACTTAATATTATTTTATTTATTATTTTTATAATATATTCGTATATTTAATTTTTTCTTAACGTTAATTTTTAAAATATATTAGTAGCGTTATTAAATTTTTCAGTAACTTTAATATATATTAGTGGAGGAATAAAGCAACAAGTACATTTCTGTGAGAAAATTCGCAGGTAAACAAACAAAGAAAATGAGGAAAAAATTATATGTTAATCTGAAGGAAAATCCCTAGGTACTACATGCGAATATAGCCGGGGATATTTTCTTGGGATTTAACTGGGCAATTGGTTATTTTAGAAATTACAGTACTAGAAATTTGGGAAAAACCGTCTAAAACAATCGACTAAATTTGGTCGGTAATGATGAATAACCGTCCAAAACGCGATCATTAACGTGTAGTCGGTATTTTGAAGGTTGGAAAGGCATACCGACAAAGTTGGTCGGAAATTACCGACTAACTTTGGTCGGTCAATTAAATTCAAAAAAAAGAATTGCTGAAAAAAAGTTGTTTTATAACGCTACTAATATATCTTGAAAATTAAAGTTAAGAAAAATTAAATATACAAATATATTATAAAAATAACAAATAAAATAATATTAAGTTATTTTATTTATAAATAAAATACATAGTTAAAAATATATTATATAGTATAGTATAGAAGGTATTACATAAATATGAAGGTTTATATAACATTAAGGGCATAATAAACTTTTCAAGTAAAAATGTGACTTTTATGATAACTAGAGCAAAGTAAAATGATTTTTGTGTAACAAAAGAAAGAAAAGTGACTTTTGTGTAATGAATACAAAGTTGAATGATTTTTACGTAACAATAAAAAGACAAGTGACTTTTGGGTAACAAATACAAAAGTTCAATGACCATGGATAAAATTGTCTCCACAGTTAAAGGGATCCTGAAATTATGTTCTCTTCCACCAAGTTCTTGGTCTTAAATTATTTACATTTTCAATGTAAATATTCTATATACTTTTAATGAACTTTAACTAATTATGATTAGATTACCAGTTAGTGTTTATCAAGATATTTACCTATATTTACGCAATAATTAACCTATTTCTGTAAATACTTTATTTACAACGATAAAGCATAGAACTTAAACACTAAGTTTTTTTTCCTAATTATGTTTTGCATACTTCTAAATTCTACTAATTAATCTAATACATGAGAATTGAATGGTAGCAGGTGGTAGAGTTAATCCTTCCCTTAGCTGAGCTGAGTTGAGTTTATCATATATTTTTCCTCCACAAATTTGTAACTCCGGTTAGGTGTCTTAATTATAGTCAAGTTAGCTAGTTGATTTTCAGGTATTCAATCAAAATACAATAGTATTGTTGGTTTATTTACTCTTCGTATTAAGTGTTCTCAAATTTTGACACTAAAGTCCCCACAAATATTTTCAACTTCAACAAAATGGGATTTTTCTATCGTTTTTCCCTTTTCTTGCTAAAGAAACAAATAATCATTTATTTAGACAGCATATGTTTTGACCTACTTTATTGGACAACTTAAAAAAAATTCCTGAGTCTATCCTTGGAAATTATTATCTTTAGAAAAAGGAGATTGAAATTTACAACTATTGAGATTATCACAATAAAGTAGAGAGGGGCTCCATTGGAGGTTCTGGAAAGTTCTGAGAGAGGAAAATATCTGAGAGTAGAGAGAGAATGAAGATGAATTGTAAAATAGAACTCTGCTACTTTTCTCATTATTGTAATGTGTATATATGTACACGTGTGTATCTAAAATACAACTAACTGACTGTACTAAAAGCATAGGCATACAACTACACATACAACTACATGCTGACTTAGCATATTACAAAATGGCACAAATTAATTTATCTTTAACTAACTAGCTATGTCTCAATACCTCCCCTCAAGTTGGATGGGAGGACCTTACAACCAACTTGCCAAGAACAGCTGAATGCTTAATTCCTGTGAGGGCTTTAGTAAAAATGTCAGCCAATTGGTCAGTAGTGGCTATATGGTGAAGAGAGATCAGGCCCTCCTGGAATTTGTTCCTTATAAAGTGACAGTCGACCTCAATGTGCTTTGTCCACTCATGGAACACAAGATTATGAGCAATGTGGATAGCAGATTGGCTGTCACAGAAAACAACAATGGGACTGAACTCCGGGATAGTGAACTCTTCAAACAATCTGCTTAACCACACAAGTTCCCCAAAAACTTTTCTAAGGGACCTGTATTCAGCTTCAGTTGAGGATAGGGAAATGGACTCTTGTTTCTTGGACTTCCAACTGATGGGACTGTCTCCCACTAGAATAATATAACTAGTGATAGATCTCCTAGAGTCAGGGCAGGATGCCCAGTCAGAGTCAGAGTAGGCAGAGATGGAGCAATCAGTGCCATTTGAGAAAAATATCCCAAGTGTGGGATCTTTCTTGAGATACCTGAGAAGATGGAAAGCTACAGTTAAGTGTGTATCTCTAGGTGCCTGCATGAACTGGCTGAGAAGCTGCATACTGTAGGCTATATCCAATCTGGTATTGGTTAGAAAGTTGAGTTTACCCACTAATTTTCTGTAGTATATGAGATCTGGGAGAAGAGTGCCTTCATCAGCCTTCAATTTCATAGCAGGATCAAGAGGGAAAGATAAGCTGCTGTAGGCAAAATAGTCATATTCCTTTAATAAATCTAAGGTAAACTTCCTTTAAGAGATGATAACACCAACTGGCTTGTAAAGGACCTCCAAACCCAAGAAGTAGTGAAGTCTCTCCAAGTCCTTGATTCTGAACTGGTTGTCCAGAAATGAATTTAAGTTGGCTATCTCCAATGAATCAGTATCAGTGATGATAACATCATCAACATACACAACTACAAAGATAGTGGAAGATGTAGTTTTCTTAGAGAAGAGTGAATAATCATATTCAGAATGTTTGTACCTCAATGATGACGGGGCTTCGGTCAGCTTGGCATATGTGATGACCCGATATGTCACCTCATGTTTTAGAACTAAATTGGGTATTCTGAAGCCTTAAATATCTTATTTTTATTAGTTTTTAATATATAGGTCTTCCGCTAAAATATCCGGCCGTGCAATTTCTCAAAAATCCCTAATTTTACCCAAATCCCCAATTTCCACCATAGAAATACTAGATTTTAGGTTGAAAACTAATGGAATGTAATGGGTAATTGAAAGAAAGTGGATTAGAATCACTTACCAACAAATCGGGGAAGAAAATATCTTAGAAGAATCGTCTCTTGGCTTTCTAGCTTTTGAAAATTACTGGTTAATAATTGGGCGTCAGTGTTCATCGCGTTCACGTGAACATTGTCGTGTTCGCAAAGAGCAGGGCCTAAGTGGCCTGCGCAATTGCGAGTAACTGTACGCGTTCGCGAAGGTCTATTCCCCATGATCTCCGCGTTCGCGAGACTAGGCTTGCGTTCGCGTAGAGTTACCTCAACTCCCCTACCCAGCCTAGCTAAAGCTGTGCGTTCACGTGAGATTGGTCGCATTCGCATAGAGCAACCCCCCAATGCTCCGCGTTCGCGACCATGGTCTTGCATTCGCATAGTGAAAAATCCTCCCCCAACCTAGATCCCCTTTGCGATCGCGCGAATGTCTTCGCGATCGCGAAGCACAACACACCAGAACACCAGCTTCAGCAAACACATAAGATTTTCTAAGTCCAAATCATCCTGTAGCCTATCTGAAACTCACCCGAGCCCTCGGGGTTCCAAACCAAACATGCGCACAAGTCCTAAAATATCATACGAACTTGCTCGTGCAATCAAATCGCTAAAATAACACCGAGAACTATGAATTGAATACCAAATCAAATAAAATTTTCAAGAAAGATTTAGAACTTCTATTTTCACAATCGGACACATCAAACTAACTCCGTTTCTCACCAAATTTCACAAACAAGTCATAAATAGTATACTGGACCTGTATCGGGCTCTAGAACCAAAATACGAATCGGTATCAACAAGACCAAACATCAATCAATTCTCAAAAACCATTAAACTTCCAGACTTTCAATTTTTAATAGAAATTCATATCTCGAACTAGGGACCTCAAAATTCGATTCCAGGCATAAGCCTAGGTCCCAAATTATGATACGAACCCACAGGGACCGTTAAAATACGGATCCGGATTTGTTTGCTTAAAATGTTGAGCAAAGTGAAGTAAAATTAAATTTTAAGGTAAAAATTCTTATTTTATCAGTTTTAACATATATAATGAATGGTATGATGGCATCACTTTGGGCACACATATTATCCTCACCGTGCACCACAATTTCCTGTCTGTCCCATTCAAATTTAACCATCTGATGCAAAGTAGACGGTACTGCCTTGGCGGCATAAATCTAGGGTCGCCCTAGCAAAAGATTGTAAGAAACTGCCACGTCCAACACTTGGAATTCCATAGTGAACTCAACGGGCCCTATAGTCAATTCCAGTATTATATCACCTACTGAATCTTTGCCCCCGCCGTCGAACCCCCGAACACAAATGCTATTCTTGTGAATTCTATCATTGTCCACTTTCAACTTTTTCAACGTGGAGAGAGGGAAAATGTTCGCACTAGACCCATTGTCGACCAGAACTCTGGTAACTATATAATCTTCGCACTTTACCGTCAGATAAAGTGCCCTATTATGCTCGGTACCCTCCACGGGCAACTCATCATCGGAGAAAGTAACTCTGTTTACCTCAAATATTTTGTTTGCTATCTTCTCCAGATGGTTTACCGAGATCTTGTCGGGAACATGATCCTCATTCAATATTTTCATCAGCGACTGACGGTGCTCATCTGATTGGATTAGCAATGAGAGCAATGAGATCTGAGTAGGCGTTTTCCTCAACCGATCTACAACTGAATAGTCCTGCACTTTCATCTCAAAAACTCTTCCAGTTCCTCTTCAGTTACGACTTTTTTTACCAGTGCCGGATTATCTTTTTCTCTTCTTAACTCCTCGGGAGTAAAACACCTTCCCGAGCGAGTTAAACCCTGTGTTTCACAGACTTCTTCTTTGACTTTCTTCCCTTTGTACATCACTACCACTCGTTCATAATTCCAAGGAACGGCCTTGCTATTGATTATTGGTAATTGGGTTACTCGCTTGATAATAACCCGATCTGTGCGGGCACCTTCCACGATTATGACAGGTTGACTGACCGCTCCTGGTACAATCACCTTTATCCTTTCCTGTTTCGTTGCAACCTTGATCGAAGACCCTTTCTCAACTGCCACAGCTGGCTCAACACTCTTTTTGCTCGGCTTGAGCACCAACTTCTTACCTGCTGATTGTTCATCTGTCTTGACTCCACTAGACCGAATCATCATGACGGTCTGTGATGGCTTCTTGGGCTCTCCCTCCGCATGCACTATTTCGATCATATTTGCCTCCTGGTGGACTGGCATTGGATTCCTGTTAATATTGGGCGCCTCGGGAGCTTGAACTTCAATTCTAGTGGTATCAATAAGCTCCTGTATCGCACTTTTCAAGTGCCAGCACTTCTGTGTATCATGACCCGGAGTACCAGAACAATACTCACAGCTGACAGTATAGTCAAGATTCTTTGGAGGAGGATTTGACAGTTTGGACTGTATCGACCTTAGCATATCTAACTATTTTAGCCTGTGGAATAGACTAGTGTATGATTCTCCCAACGGAGTAAAGGTTTTCTTTTACTGCAACCTTTCACCCTTGAATGCTTGACTAAGCCGGAAACTTGGTCCGGGAGTGTTTTGGTAGGCTCATGGATGTGGATAAGTATTTTGTAGGACGGGAGAACGCCATTGAGTGTGGGCAGGAGGTTGGTTGTATGCTTGTGCATGGTGGACGGAAAAATGAGGTTCTGGTGGGGAATATTAGTGTTGGGGTGGATTGTGGTGATAAGTTTGTTGGTGGGGTCGAGGTTGATTGTAGTGGTAAGGTGAACCTCTGGATCCGGACCAAGTTCCTGAATCAACCATTGCTGCTTCCTCTCTCTTCTTTTTCCCAATCCCTCCTATGCCGCCCTGAATAGCCAGAGTAGTCGCTTTGATAGCCGAATAGCTCATAATTTTATTCGACTTGAGGCCCTCTTCTACCATGCCCCCCATCTTTACCACTTCATTGAATGACTTTCCCACAGCTGAGACCAAATGGCCATAGTAAGTAGGTTCCAAAGCCTGTAGGAAGTAATCTACCATCGCACTTTCCTTCATTGGTGGATCTACTCTTGCTACTTGCTCCCTTCATCGGAACCATATTTTCTAAAGCTTTCACTGTGCTTCTTCTCCAGTTTAGTTAAGGACAGTTGATCTGGAATGATCTCAAGATTGTATTGGAAGTGACAAGTAAATGCTTGCGCCAGATCATCCCATGTGTACCATCTTCCATGGTCTTGGTGGGTATACCATTCCAATGCTGATCCACACAAACTCTGACTGAAGTAAGCCATTAACAATTCATCTTTTCCTCCCGCTCCCCTCATCTTTCTGCAAAAACCCCTCTAGTGGGCTACTGGATCACCGTGCCCGTTGTATAGATCCAACTTGGGCATCTTGAAACCTGCCGGTAATTGCACATTCGGGAACAGACATAGGTCCATGTAGGCCATGCTTACTTTCACTCCCAATCCCTGCATGTCTCTGAATGATTGTTCTAAGCTTTTAACTTTCCTGAACATCTCCTCCTGTTCGGGATTTTTGACTGGTTTATCAACTTCTATCGGGAGGTCAAAGCGAGGAGTATAGGAATGGGTTTCTGGAGCTTTGAAAGTGGGCTCCGAGGGGTAGTATTGGTTGTCCTGGGCCTGGAACATAGGCTCGCTAGGAGATTTGTGGAGTGTAGCTGGGGGAGGTGCTACGAAGACAGGAGTTACTGGTGGAGGAGGGTATGGAATTGGTTTAGGGGGTGGAGATTGTGGTGTATGAGAAGTGGTGCCCCGGTAATGTTGGTAAATGGGAAAGTTCGGGGATAGATAGGTGGTAGGATGATCTTGAGTTTGAGCTGATAGTGGAGTGAAGGTAGGGTTAGTCGGGTAAGCGGATGGCAGTTGTCCTTTAGCCTAGGCCTGATACATTTCGGCCATTTGTTGTTTCAATTTGTACATCTCTTCTTTCATGGCGTTAACGTCCAACTCTTCTCCTTCGATGACACTTGTGTCTACATCTGGGATAGACATGATTATTTCACCTTTGGATCTGGTTTGGTATGGGTGGGTTGCCAGTATGCTTAGGTGAACTAACTGCTTGAATTCTGGAAACAACAACCAAACTTGTCAGTGATTAGAGTTTTAACAAATAAGCAACCACACATAGGAATGCAATGCACCTAGGCAATTAGTCATTTCTATCATGCATTTGCTTGGTTGCTTGTGTCATCCCGACTTTTTTTTATTTATGACATCTCCTTTTACTGTCACTCATGCCTATTTTCCTTTTGGTTGTGGTCGAATCCTATAGAGACTGCCTATGTATCATGACCCCACATGAATCAGACCGAGCGTAGTTCTGGTGGAAACAATTATTATTATTTTTATTTATTTTAACAAACGAAACAGTACAATGACAGAAATGATATTACATTTGGACAACACATTAAGAAAATGGTTTAAAAGACTCAACATGGACTCAAACTAAAACATGACTATTATATGAAAAGTTCTAACAATTATGACTATGCTTCACTCCACAATCTTTGGCTTTCAATCACTGGAACATTTGCTCAGGGCGGGGCTTGACCCGACTGACCCCCTAATGTACGGTACATCCTCTCTATCTCTACTGCAAGATGATGAGCAAAAGTAGGTGCATGCTCCAAAAACCTCTCATAATCCATCCCCTAGCAGTTCACATAACTTTAAGAGGTATAAACGGCCAAATCATGGATTTGTGCTATGAAATCTTGGAGATTCTGGTCTTGGTTTTGTAATTGTTGTTGGCGAGTGATGGCTATATCTCTTATGTGGCCCTCGCGATCTAAAGCCGACTCCAATTGAGCCTGAAGTCTGGCCTGCTCGAGTCTTGCCTGTGCTCTCTCCCTATCAATATCTGCATGCTGATGTTCTCTGTTGTACCTTCTCATTTCTTCCAATTGTGCATGGAGCTGAGCCTTTGAATGTATCCAATGATCCTTCTCTTTTTTGAATTGAGCCATTTCTTTTTTAAATCTCATTACTTGGTGTTCTTTACTTGATTTGGCCTCCTCATTCAACTGTATGATTTTTTCCTTAGCTTTGTCTAACGCCTTTTCGGTTTTTGCCAAAATGGAGTCATAATCTTGCATCCTTTCCATCAGATTGGCAATGATTTTCTGATCTTTCCAACTTCTCACTGGCGCTTTAGAGGCTTTCTTCATCTGTTGAAACTGAGCGCGGAGAGTTTTATTCTCGCAAATCAGACTCTTCTTTTCACCTTCTGCTTCTTGTGCTTGTAAGTTTTTCTCAAAATTGAGGTTCCTCAGGCTTTCTTCTAAGGCATGAATAGTTGCTTTGTACCCCTTTTCCTTTTCACCCCAAGCCAACCGTTCTTGGATTTTGTCATCAAAGGCTTGGATATGCGGTCTTTTTATGGGCCTTCTGGGATCGGGTTCTGGTGCATCATCCACACAAGATCTTTTCTCAAACCACCTAGCATAACCTGGATCTATCTCACCTTTCGCAGGATCTGAAACTTGGGTATCATCTTTCAAGTATCGACAACCATTCCAAATCCGCTGGATTAAAGCCTCAGGGAGTATGGCTTCGGGGTGTAGCTCAATCACTTGCACACTCAAATTTTCATCATCAGGCACCACTTGGTATCTCCCTAGCTATCTTAGAACTCTCTGTGGCGCATACGACTGGACACTCTTCAAACCAAACAGCAGCAAATAACTCTTTAAGGCCGACATGTGTATTACCTCTTTTACCGGGAGACATCCCAAAGTCCACTCAATTTGACTTGCAATTAAAGATTATAGGTGGGATATGCAGGCTTCCACCCATTCTGGAGATTTATAATCTTTTATTCTTTCTTCATAACTCTCAATGAAATTGTCCCTGCTCGGACCATATTGCATGAACTTGGGGTGATGTCGGAGATGTTTAGTCAACCACATTTGCAACAAAATATTGCACCTTTCGAAGAATTTTTCTCCGGACTTACACAAAGTCAATGCCCAATAAATGTTTGAGAGAATGATCGGGGCAAGAGTGTGATGCTCTTTGGTAGTGAGTACTTGTACGACTCTGGCTATGCGAATATCAATCGTTCGCTCTTTGTTTGGGAAGACCATGATTCCCAGAAAAGCCACTATGAAAGTGAAACGACGGTGAATCTGCCAGGTGTCCTTGCTTTGTTTGTTAGTAAGGCCCTTTTAATGAATTTCAAACCCATCCGGCTTTCCAAACCTTGAATATAGGAAGTTGAAAGAACAACACCTTTTAACAATGTTGCTTTTTCTGATTTGATTACTGATATTTATAAGACCAAAGAATCGGTGTACAGAGGGAGCCTTTGGGAATATGAGATTCTGGTTTCTCAAATCTCCGTCAAAACCGGAATATCCAGCTATTTCTTCTAAAGTAGGAGTAAGCTCAAAATCAGAGAAGCGAAAGACATTGTGAACAGGGTCCCAAAAAGTCACTAGTGCCGCAATCAAATCATCGCGTGGTTTAACTTTCATAATATCTGTGAGAGCTCCCAAATACTTAGTGACCCATTCCTGACAATCTCCTCCTAATTCATACCACCACATATGAAGCTGGAATAGAAACTCATCTACATCTGTGAATGGTGGGTGGGTTCTGAATAGTGCTCATTTTGTGAGTGATTTTAATTTTTTTTTTAAAATCAAGACTCATTTTGACTACCCGGACTATGCATGCAAATCGAGAAAGGCTAAAGTAAAATATTTAAGGCTTCAAAATGCCGAATTTAGTTCTAAAATATGAGATGACCTATCGGATCATCACAACACACCACTGCCTGCTGGCTTGTTTCAGCGCATACAAAGATTTATTTAATTTGCAAACCACCTTGTGTGGGACAGTTTGATCAATCAGAAGACCTGATGTCACCTCCATATACACCTCTTCATATAACCCACCATGGAGGAATGCATTATTTACATCATGTTGAAATATATCCCCGCCTTTTTCACAGCAACAGTAACTAAAATTCTAACTATTGTCATCTTGACACTAGGGGAAAAAATTTCTGTATAGTTAACTCCTGCTTGTTGAATATACCATTTCCCCACCAATCTAAGCTTAAATATCTCGATACTACCATCTGCTTCATTCTTGATCTTATAGACTCATTTGCAGCCTATTGCTAAGAGTACTAAGTCCCAAGTGTGGTTGGCATAAAGAGCCTCAAATTCCTGTGTCATAGCTGCTTGCCATGCAGGACCTAGTGTTGCCTCTCCATATGAGGATGACTCACTATCATGACAAATATTTGTCACTAAGTGCTGACTCTTAGAACATAGGGCATCGGGGATGATATGATTGTGATTGGAAAAGAGTGCACTTAAGAGAGGTAAACCTTGAGAAGCAACAGGATAAGATGAGTTAGGTAAGTTACAAATATAATCCTTGAGGTAAGTAGGAATTTTATGTGTTATGTTGGACTTTCTTAGTATATGTGTTTCTGATTGGGTAGATATTGGTGAATAATGACTGGTAGCTTCATGTGAAGCTGTAGGAATATGAACATAAGGGGATAAGGTGTCTGGTATTGATGCACATCTGGAGATGTGATACTTATAGGACTTTGAACACTAGAACGTGGACTGTTACTCTCAATGTAAGCAGGAAAGGAACCTAATTTGAGGACATTGTACAGGGAAACATTCTTAGAACCTAGAGAAAAAGGAAAAACATCTACATCTCTAGAGACATGAATCTTTCTAGTGGCTAGGCTCAGCACTTTGTAACCCTTTGTCCCAAAAAGGATAGCCCACAAACATATGAGGAGTTGTCCTGGGCTCAAATTTGTCGTTGTGCACCTTAGGCACAGTGGGGTAGCAAAGACAACCAAAACTTCTCAAGTGAGAATAATTGGGCTTCTTGTGATACATGAGTTTAAAAGGGCATTTGTTGTTTAGGTAGGTGGTCGGTAATATGTTGATCAGGTAAGTGGCTATCAAAATACATTCTCCCCAATATCTTGTTGGTAATTTGGATTGAAACATGAGTACCCTAGCAGTTTCAAGGATATATTTGTGTTTTCTCTCTACTACTCTATTTTGTTGTGGAGTATAAAGTCGAGTTTTCTCATGAATAATGCCTTTGGATTGATAAAATGTAGTGGCTTCATGACTGGTAAACTCCAGACCATTATCAGATCAGATGGTTTTTAGGAGGTGTTGAATTAATTCTCAATCATGTTTACAAAAGCTTTAAGGGTTTGTAGGACATTGCTTTTTCTACTTAACAAATGGGTCTAGGTGGACCCGCTAAAATCATCCACTATGTGAGGAAGTATTTGTAATTATCATAGGTAGTTGTCAGACCTCCTTTTTCATCTATACCCTATAAAGGGTGTAAAAGAGTTTTTCCAATTAAAGGACAATCGAAATGGAATTTATTTAAAAGATTCAGAGTCGCCACTTGGGAGATTTATGATGTCCCAAGTCACCGGTTGAATCCCGAATCGAGGAAAATATGACTCTGTTTAACAGTCTGCGAACCAGAAATCCGAGTAAGGAATTCTGTTAACCCGGGAGAAGGTGTTAGGCATTCTCGAGTTCCGTGGTTCTAGCATGGTCGCTTAACTGCTATATTCAGCTTAATTATCTGATTTTAAACAATTATGAACTTATGTGCAAATTTCAACTTTTAACCGCTTTTATTCAATTTTTAAAGAAGATCGAACGTCGCTTAAAACACGTCTTTGGATCGCGCCACATAAAATGCACCCGCAATCCTAAACATATTTTATTCAACGTTTTAAGATTTCGATTTGGGTCACATGAAATGCACACCCGAGTTTAGGAAAGTAAATTATTAAAATAACACGCCTAAAGCAACTTACGATGTTCATAGAGTTATTGAGGGCCTAGACATGCTACTGATGGATAAGTAATAAAGTAAATAATTAACATTATAAACTCAACTTTTTATATTTAATGTCTAACCCCACAACCCAACATCATTCATTCCCGCAGTTTTACATCCAACCATATTCAAATATTTTGCCGATAAAGCATCAAAACAAAACGGAGACCGAAAGGTTCATCAACTAAATAATGCTACAATCCAACCAAAAGTTTTACTAATAGAAAGGTGATGGTATTGTTCAAACTTAAGCCACTTCACAATAGTTAGCTTCCTATAGTCTAATGACTGACATATGGTATAAAATTGGATAACTATCTCCAGCCCCCCTACGATTATCCAAAAACTTGATCACATGAAAAGGTTCTCAAGAGAAGCTAACTGGAAAGACATGCTACAAATGATTAAAGATAATTCAGTACATCATCGAATCTAAAATTTTATAACTTTGCATTGTGAACAAGACCATTGGTTATAGTAACTCACGTTATCTAACCTTAACCATTTTTGCCGAATACATCAAATACTATATTTTAACTAGACAGTTTCGAAAGAAAAGAAAGCAATCTCAACGTGATTTGGGCCTGAGTATGCCTTAGACTCGTATGGCCTCTTTATTTGAAAGACGAGCACTGGCCCAGGAACGTGCCAGAGAGATGGCAATGCAGCCTAATGGCCCAAGAGGCCTGTCTCGATGTGCTGCCTGCTGCATGTCCATGCCAACCCCAAATTGACGACAAGGGAAAATATGGCATTAGGCCAAAAATATCAAAGAAAAATTATCAACTTAAACAGCATGTTGTAGTTAAACAGAACGCTAAGTTGAATTTGAAGTTCTCAATTGAAAGCACCAAAACTCACGCTAACATGATACCATGGGCTTGCATAACTAGAACAAACTAACCTATATAAGTTCAACAATCAATCACAAACTGGACAGTTCCGCAGGTGAACAGACATACTATTACAGTTATCCCATAGCACACATTGTCCAATTACCATTTCAGCATTTCAAAACTATATGATATGAGCTTTAATTTACTTGAATCCAAACCTCGCACTCATACTTCCCCAGAATCAAACCGACAGGTAAACATAAATTCACTTTACAATATTCAGCAATGTGAGAAAGGGCTATACTAAACATGCATAATATATGATTACAAACTTAATAATGCAACAGTAGATGAAATAGTAGAAGTAAACTTGAAATATAACTTGCATCTCAAGTGTTTGATATCCAAAGTGTAGATTCACATTCACATGTTGCCTATGGTTCCCAAAATATACCTAGAAAACAAAGAAAGTAGGGAAAATGAAGGATCAGCAGCAACAGGACAGTATCAGCAGCAATATAACAGTGCTTGTACAATTGAACCCAACCCCAAACTTCCAAAAATCAGCTTCTAGCAGTTCAAACCAAACTTCTAAACCCAGATTAGAGCCAGGTTTCTGGGCAGATGCACGACTTCAAAACTATTTTCAGGAAAAGTTCCAGAGTAACAAGGATTCAGGGAGTCAAAACCAAAACCAACTCAAACAATTTCTAACATTTCTAGGAAATTTAAGAGGAAAATCAATTACTTTCTCTTTCCAGTCTCTCTAAGGTGTAAAAAAACTGTCCCTTGAATGAGAAGAAGGCTTCCTTTTAAAGGCTGAGGGTCTGCTGTGTGCCTTCCAAGGCAAGGCAGTTAGATTTTTCCAAAATACCCTCATAGGACATCTTTTAAAACTGATTTTTGGACAACTGTCCATCTCCTTCAGATATTTTCAATTTACAGCCTGTTTTCCCTAGCCATTTTGGGCAGCTGTCCATTTAGGAAGCTTCCCATCAGTTATTAAAGATTCTTCAAGTTAATACAATCTCCAAAATTACCCCCTAAAGTTCCCCATTATTCACTTACCCCCCTTAAATTCTGAATGCTCACAATCACAATAACAGTAAACAAACGAGCTGACACTTTCAAATAAATTGAAATTCAAAACAACTATTGAAATTATGAAAAACTAGCTTGAATATCCTTCACACATAAACATGAATTCAAAAAATGTTCTTGAAACAAGAATTAATGCGAACGATGAACTATACTTGACTAATCTCAATGCTTCAGTTCCAAAATTAATTCACAAATGTGAAATGAAACCTAGCGGAAAGAAGAAAATCTCATGAATTGAAACCAAATTAAACTCAAACCTTACGAAGCCGATTGTCATTGACAATTAAGAAAACAAGCTAACTAACAAACTTACAATAAGAACATAATGCAATTAAGCAAGAAACGAAAATTCTGAAGGACGAAAACTGAAAAAACAAACAACCAGCAAACAAATAGAAAAGATCAAAAGGAAACCAATCGACGCAAAGGAAATTATCCCAAACCTACTTCGGCGAGAAATGCATGAACTTGAACAACCTTGAAGAAGAAAGTGAACCTTTGACGGTCATTAATCGGCTGTCCTTAACAAAAGACAAACGATTAATGACGGTTTGGGGTTCACTTGACCTTGCTAAGCCAGAAAGGAACCTAGGGAGAGACTTGGCTATCCGGACCTCTGCTCTACCACTGACGGACCATTTTGAAATGAAACAAACACGTATTTGAGGCAGTAAGGAGATGAGGGGTTGCATGGTGTGATTCTGGGTGGATATGGGAATTTTAGGGTTTCAGGTGTTAACCTCAGATCTGAGATTCGAGGCGATGGCGGGGGATTTGAGAGGAACTGTTTGGAGATTTGGGATGGGGATGTGGAAGGGAGTTCATGGTGTTAATTTGGTGGCGAGTGGACGCCGGCGCCACCACCGGACGGTGGGGAATTCTGGGGCGGCTACTAGGGTTTAGGGGGCAGGTTTCTGAAGTTAGGGGTGTTGGGACGATGAAATGAAGGGGGGGGGGTGCGTTTGGACATATATATACTTCCTAGGCTTTAGTTCCGAGCCGTTCGATCAAGTGGAGATCAATGGCTCAGATCGACACTGATCGAAACGACGTCGTTTTGTTTGAGGGGGAATCCGGACCGGGTCAGGCGTGGGTTGGGCCAGGTGTTGGGTGGAAAATTGCTTGGGCTGGGAAATTTAATTGCAAAAGCCCAAAATCAGATTTCTTTGTTATTTTTTTTCCTCTTCTTTTAATTTCCAATTTTCCTTTAAATTAATTCCTAAATCAAATAGTCCTACCACAAAAAATTAATTAACTCTAACTAACAATTACCACAAATAATTGAATACCAAATTGAAAGAAAAACTCCCAAAATTCGAAACTCAAATTAAAAAGCGTAAAAATGAGTTATTTTGTGATTTTTCCATTTTTGTAAAGCAACTAAATTACTAATTAATTCAAAAATGCCAAATTAAATCTCAAATGCAAATGCGATGTATTTTTTGTATTTTTTCATGGCTTAAAATGCACAAACGAAAATGCAAACAATTAACAGAAAATGCCACAAAATCCGATAAAATTTCAAACACTGACGGAAATTATTTTGTTTTGAATTTGTTGGAGTAATACATAGAGGGCAAAAATCACGTGCTCACAGCTGCCCTTCTTTATCCGGAAATACGAAGAGTTTTCGTGCAAAGATAAGTGAGCGGATACGAGCGATTATTTCCCGCTTGAATGCTCTGTGGGAAGCATTTTTGAAAGATTTGACCGCACCTTGCTTCCGAGGTTGCCTGCATATCCTTGGCTATAAAGGAATCAGGTCAGTGTAGTTTGGGAAGTTTCGGTAGCTGAGACTACCATGAAACTGGGATTTCACTGCTGCTGCTGCTGCTACTGCTTGCTGAACCTCCTTATTACACCATGTCAAAATAAAACAAGAAGCTAGTCTAGACTATGATCTATGGATTACAAAAGTCCTATCTATATCTTTAAACTTGATCTTGTGCTTTTTGTTGCCTTGTTGTTCTCCATTCTTTCGGAGACATCCGTTTGTTTCCACCTTGAATTGTAAACTGAGATGTTTTCCCCTTCTTCTGGTGGGTACCTGACTGCTGAACTTGATATGTATTCCCTGTTCTCCAGGCAGGCTCCTGACTTCAAAACGTGAATGTATCCCCATGCTATCCAGGCGGGCTCTTGATTGCTGACTTGAAATGTATTCCCTGCTCTTCAGGCGGGCTCCTGACTTCAACATAAACAAAGCAAAGAATCTGAAAGCTAAACTTAAATGGTACTCCCTTGTTCTCCAGGCGGGCTCCTGACTGCTGTATTTGAAAGTATTCCCTGTTCTCCAGGCGGGCTCCTGACCTCAACATAGACAAAACAAAGAATTTGAAAGCTAAACTTAAATGATACTCCCTTGTTCTCCAGGCGGGCTCCTGACTGCTGCGCTTGAAAGTATTCCCTCCTCTCCAGGCGGGCTCCTGACTTCAACTTGAAATTTATTCCCTGCTCTCCAAGCGGGCTTCTGACTTCAACTTGACAAAACAAAGAATTTGAAAGCTAAACATAAATGATACTCCCTTATTCTCTAGGCGGGATCCTGACTGCTGCGCTTGAAAGTATTCCCTGCTCTCCAGGCGGGCTCCTGACTTCAACTTGAAATGTATTCCCTGCTCTCCATGCGGGCTCCTGACTTCAACAAAACAGACAAAAACAAAGAAAATTTTCTGCCCCAGTTTGGTGGCTGGGGACAGATGTGATTGTAAAACTAAATCATATTACCAAGTATTACTAAGGATTTGAAAGCTAGGTCCCATTATTTAGGGGGGTCCTGACAACTCTTAACTAAATGACAATTTAAAATCTAAGTTATATCTTCTACAGGTGTGACTTCTGCTAAATCTTGCTATCCAAGAGGATCTTTAAACTACTTCCCATTATCCAGGAGGATCCTGAAAATCAAAAGTCCAATTTTATCTTAAGAGTGACAACTTATGGCTGAATTATACTACCCTACAACAGACTTTACGCTAAATGTTGTTATCTGATCGAAATCTTAAAGCTAAGTCCCATTATCCAGGAGGGTCCTGAAAACTCCTAATTGAATCCTATCTCGAACATGCAAACTTCTTATCCAACTTATATTCCTTTCGGATACATTTATGTTAGATTATGCTATTTCTGAACTTTAAATTAGGTCCCATTTTCCAGGAGGGTCCTAAAAATCAAAACAAACTTGTTTGGTGACTACCTTTCTCCACGGAGAGTTTCTCCGAATCCAACGAATTTTCTGCCCCTATTTCAATCAAAGAAAATTTTGTCAGTTTAAAGTGGTGGTTAGATGATGGCATTCTTGCTGAAGATCTTTCTGCTGCAATGTTTGTTCTGACTGGCTTCTCCGAACTGGCCCTGAACCGCTTTGACTTTCTGACTGACTTTCAAACCCCATGATTTTTGACGAACCGAGTGTTCTATACCCGTGCTGTTGTTTTGCCTCTGACCCCTTTATCTGAACCTTTGCATCCCCCATGACATTACCAGTCCCTTCCACCGATGAGACTTCCGGTGATTCCTTGTACCCTCCCCTTACATCGTGTTATCCTTAGTATGCTCCGACCATGATGTGCTTTGCAATTTTGGAAGTTGGTAGTGAGTTTTGACTTGCTTTGAACAAGACTAACATTGAAATATCTTAGACACATAAACCCAAAAGAAATGAAATGCAATGACTTTGCGGGTTAAGGATAAGAAGAATCCAAAACCAGATGACTGCTACAAAAAGGAAAAAGAAAAAGAAACCTATCTGAGTGGAACAGCTGGTACCAATGATCATGACATGCATTTCGGATTAATCGGCCCAATCTGTCCAACCAATCAACTTTCAGTTGCCGTACTTTGTTGCCCCAGAATTTCCATGACCTGATTACTTCGCCCAAACCTTGACCTTGTTCATCCTGCGGTGCCTTGAAACAATTTTCCCACCAACAGACCTTTCCCACTTATTGACTTTTCAACTCACTTCTGCCTCAAGGTGCCCGTGAGGGTTTTTACCAATAAGACTCTCTCGTTTTAATTTCTCTCAAATCCCGTCGCCTTACGGATCCTGTGAAGGTTTTCACCAATAATACTCTCTCATTTTATTTCTCTTAACTCCCGTCTCCTTACGGTGCCTTTGAAGGTTTTCACCAATAAGACTCTCTCATTTTTATTTTTTTCTGCTTGAACCAGAGTGTTGCCCCTGACATGAATTACCTTTGCCTGCTTGACTTGGCATTTCTCAAAGATTGATCAGAAGGTCTTTCTTTGGACCGTAATATGGGCTTTTGGACAGGGTTAAAAAGAAAGGGTATCAGAGGCTCGAAAACAATTCAAATGGGTTCAACTTACAACTTTCGGAATCAGGTTTCTCACAATATCCACAACTTCTGCCCCAGTTCCTTGCTTGAGGACTTTTGGACTTTTGTTTTGATGAGACCGAACCGTGAGGCTGCCTACGTATCCTTAAAAGGAATCAGGTCGAATGTAGTTCATGTCACAGAAATTACTTTGTTGTTATGTTTTTTCTTTTCTCTTTCTTCTCTTTTTTTCTCTCTTTTGCTTTTATCTTTTTCTTTTTATTGTTTTTCTTCTTCTTTTCTCTTTTCTTCTTTTTCTTTTTTTTTTCTCTTTTTCTTTATTTCTTTCTCTTTCCTTTTCTCTTTTCATTTTTCATTTAAGCCTGAATTGTGCCGTTGATCTCGAAAGAGGGGTATGAAAGAAAATAAATAAGGCTCAAAAGGGGTGACAAGGGATAAAGTGTTTAGATAGCAGAACAAAATGCCTTCGTCATTTCAATCTTCAAAATGCGCCAAATACAAATAAGAACAATCAAAGAAAGAAATCATACATAATATTTCTTGAATGCATCGGAATTGATAGCCATTTCTACACATTTCCCTTCTACATCTGTCAAATATAACGCGCCATTGGACAACACTCTAGTTACAACAAATGGCCCCTGCCAGTTTGGGGCGAACTTTCCTTTTGCTTCAGCCTGGTGAGGCAAGATACGTCTCAACACTAGTTGACCTACTTCTAACTTCCGTGGACATACCTTCTTGTTGTATGCTCTTGCCATTCTCTGTTGGTACAATTGGCCATGACATACTGCCGCCAATCTCTTTTCATCAATCAGGCTTAACTGCTCCAAGTGGGTTTTGACCCATTCAACATCATCAATTTTTGCCTCAGCAATAGTCCGAAGGGATGGGATTTCAATTTCTGCAGGTATCACTGCCTCCGTACCATACACCAACAAATAAGGAGTAGCCCCTACTGAAGTGTGGACAGTAGTGCGATAACCCAGCAACGCAAACGGCAGCTTTTCATGCCACTGCCTAGAACCTTCCACCATTTTTCGAAGTATCTTCTTTATATTCTTGTTGGCTGCCTCGACTGCTCCATTCGCCTTAGGGCGATATAGGGTGGAATTGCGATGTATAATCTTAAACTGCTGACATGTCTCTGTCATCAGATGATTGTTGAGGTTAGTGCCATTGTCCGTGATGATTACCTTCGGAATCCCAAACCGATAGATGATATTTGAATGCACAAAATCGACCACTGCTTTCTTGGTCACAGATTTGAAAGTTTTCGCTTCAACCTACTTGGTGAAATAATCGATGGCTACCAGAATAAACCTGTGTCCGTTTGATGCTGCTGGTTCGATTGGCCCAATGACATCCATACCCCAAGCAACAAAAGGCCATGGTGCAGACATTGTATGTAATTCAGATGGTGGAGAATGAATCAAATCAACATGCACTTGGCACTGATGACATTTACGCACAAAACTGATGCAATCCCGCTCCATAGTGAGCCAGTAATAACCTGCTTGGAGAATCTTCTTTGCTAGAACGTACCCACTCATATGTGGTCCGCAAACTTCGGAATGTACCTCAGTCATGATGGTTGTGGCCTGTCTTGCATCTATGCATCTTAGCAATCCTAAATCTGGAGTTCTTTTATACAATACCCCTCCACTGAAGAAAAATCCACTGGCCAATCGTCGGATTGTTCTTTTCTGATCACCTGTGGCCTGCAACGAATATACTCCCATCCTGATGTATTATTTGATATCATGGAACCATAGCTCCCTATCAAGTTCTTCTTCTACCATATTTGTAAGCATGCTGGTCAAGGACCTGAATCTGCAGAGGGTCCACATAAGCCTTATCTGGATGATGTAGCATTAACGCTAAAGTAGCCAGAGCATCAACAACTTTATTGTGGATCCTTGGGATATGCTTGAATTTGATCGACTGAAACTGTTGGCAAAGATCATGCAAATATTGTCTATACGGTATGAGTTTCAAATCCCGTGTTTCCCATTCTCCCTGAATTTGGGGCACCAGGAGGTCCGAGTCACCTAAGATCAAGACTTCCCGGACACCCATATCCATAGCTAACCTCAAACCCAGAATGCAGGCCTCTTACTCAGCCATGTTGTTGGTACAGTAAAAATGAAGCTGAGCCGTAACAGGATAGTGCTGCCCTATTTCAGAAATAAGTACTGCTCCTATCCCCACACCCTTCATGTTTGCAGCCCCATCAAAAAAAAGTTTCCATCCCGGCTTCTCAACTTGTTCCAACTTATCAATGTGCATCACCTCTTCATCAGGGAAATAAGTTTTCAAAGGTTCGTAATCTTCATCAACAGGATTCTCGTCCAGGTGGTCCGCCAAGGCCTGTGCTTTCATTGCAGTTCGAGTCACGTAGACAATGTCAAACTCTGTGAGCAGGATCTGCCACTTTGCAAGCCTCCCTGTGGGCATAGGCTTCTAAAAGATATACTTCAATGGATCCAAGCGAGATATGAGGTAAGTAGTATAAGATGACAAATAATGTTTCAACTTCTGCGCCACCCAGGTTAGGGCGCAACATGTCCTCTCAAGCTGAGTGTACTTAACCTCGTACGGTGTGAATTTATTGTAGAGATAATATATGGCCTACTCCTTCCTTCCAGTGATATCATGTTGACCCAGTACACAGCCGAATGAATTGTCCAATACCGTCAAATATAGAATTAAAGGTCGCCCTGGTTCCGGTGGGACCAACACGGGTGGATTTGACAAATACCCCTTTATCTTATCAAACGCCTTCTGACATTCATCTGTCCACTTAACCACAACGTCTTTCTTTAACATCTTGAAGATAGGCTCACAAGTTGTCGTGAGCTGAGCGATGAACCTGCTGATATAATTCAATCTCCCCAACAAACTCATCACCTCGGTCTTGTTCTTCGGAGGTGGTAATTCCTGGATGGCCTTGATTTTTGATGGGTCCAATTCAATACCCCGGCGGCTGACTACGAACCCCAACAACTTTCTAGATGGCACCCCAAAAGAACACTTTGCAGGATTAAGCTTGAGATTGTACCTGTGAAGCCTTCGGAAGAACTTTTTCAGATCCCTGACATAGTCAGACTGCTTTCTAGACTTCACGATCATATCATTCACGTACACCTCGATTTCCTGGTGTATTATATCATGGAATATTGTTGTCATTGCCCTCATGTAGGTTGCTCCAGTATTTTTCAAACCGAATGGCATGACCCGATAGCAGTATGTTCCCCACGGCGTGATGAATGTCGTCTTTTCTGCATCTTCCTCGTCCATTAAGATCTGATGATAACCCACGTAACAATCCACAAAAGAACCAATCTCATGTTTGGCGCAATTGTCAATCAAGATATGGATGTTCGGCAACGGGAAATTGTCTTTTGGACTTGCCTTGTTGAGATCCCGATAGTCAACACACACCCTGATCTTGCCATCCTTCTTCGGTACATGCACAACATTGGCTAACCAGGTGGGATACCGGGTGACCCGAATGACTTTGGCATCGAACTGCTTGGTGACCTCTTCCTTGATTTTTACACTCATATCTGTCTTGAAGTTTCTCAGCTTCTGCTTGACAGGAGGGAATGTCGGGTCCGTGGGCAACTTGTGAACCACTAAATCAGTGCTTAGACCTGGCATGTCTTCATAGGACCATGCAAAAACGTCTTTATATTCGAACAGTGCTTTAATGATCTCCTCCCTGAGTTGGGGTTCCAGATGGACACTTATTTTGATTTCACGGATATTTTCTTAGTCCCCTAGATTAACTGTTTCTGTGTCATTCAAATTAGGTTTGGGCTTTTCCTCAAAATGCCTTAGTTCCTTACTAATTTCTTCATAGGCCTCATCATCCTCAAATTCCAAATCGTCATCACGCTCAATTTCTTGTATTATTATTTTAGAGTTAGATTGGCTTTTAAAACTGGGCCGAAGATTCCTCACACATGTCATGTCATTGATATAAGCATAAAAAGGACTGTACAAAAGAAGAAAACCAAAACAAAAATAAAATTAGAAGAAATGAAGGAAAAGGAACAATTGCATTTCATTGAATATAAAGATAACATGATTTTAACACATCCAACTGGACAGAACATAATATCTGAATTACGGACCCTGGAATAATCCAGATAACTAAAAGAAAATCAAAATCCACTACCAAGACTCCCTCCGGATAGGAAGATGAGTAGCTTCCCAATTGTTGACTTTTGCACGTGATCCCACAAATTGCACATCTGCCTTGCTGGACCCTTCCCCAACCTGAACCATATTAACCTCAGCGAATAACCTTTCGAACCCCTTTACCAAGTCTCCATCGGCTCCAATCAGTGGTCCAGGGACCTTTGACAATAGTTGCTTTCTGGTACCCGGCCTGACGAATGACCTAGACAGACGCGGGATTGGCTTTGGTAATGTCCATGCTTTCTTCATTTTTCTAGCTCTTCTCACATCTGCAACGGTGTGTTTGAACCCAAGACCAAAAGTATCCAGATTCTTTGGAAGAGAAACTGGACGCACAATACCTTGCAGAGATTCACCTAAACCCTTGCCCGGTACGAAACCATTTTTCAACATTTCAACAGCTACCATTACTGAAGCCGCAACCATCTTTGGAGTTGGAACGCACTTTCCTTCCGGAATTTTCTCTACCGATACTGTGTTGGAAAACTGATAAACCCATGGTCCCTTGCCATTGTCAACCTCTATGAACGACACAATGGCACCATTGGGCACACACAAATTATCTTCGCCATGTACAACAATTTCCTGTCGATCCCATTCAAACTTGACCATTTGATGCAGAGTAGACGGGACTTCTTTGGCAGCATGGATCCAGGGTCGTCCCAACAACAGATTGTACGAAACAGCCAAATCGAGCACCTGGAATTCCATATTAAATTCAACCGGCCCTATTACTATGTCCCCGACTAAATCCTTCCCTCCACCGTCGAATCTCCGAACACAAATACTGATCTTGTGAATCCTTTCATTCTCCACTTGCAATTTGTTCAATGTGGAGAGAGGACAAATGTTCGCACTAGATCCATTATCAACCAGCACTCGAGTAACCACGGAATCTTCGCATTTCACCGTCAGATAGAGGGCTCTATTGTGCTCGGTACCCTCCATGGGTAACTCATCATTAGAAAAAGTGACTCGGTTTACCTCAAATATCTTGTTATCTATCCTTTCCAAGTGGTTTATTGAGATTTTGTCAGGAACGTGGGCTTCATTCAAGATCTTCATCAAAGCACGACGGTGTTCGTCTGAATGGATCAGTAATGACAAGAGCGAGATCTGAGCCGGTGTTTTCCTCAACTGCTCCACAATGGAATAGTCCTGTACTTTCATCTTTTTCAAAAATTCCTCTGTTTCTTCCTTGGACACAACTTTCTTCACCGACACTGGATTGTCTTTGGAAGTTTTAGCTTTTCTCAACTCTTCGGGGGCAAAGCATCTCCCCGATCGAGTCAAACCATGTGTGTCACACACTTCTTCTCTAACCTCTTTCCCCTGGTATGTTACTGTCACTCATTCATAATTCCATGGGACCGCCTTGCTGCTGATCACTGGAAGCTGAGTTACTGGTTTTATAATAACAGGCTCTGTGCGAGCACCCTTCACGACCACGACAGGTTTACCTGTAACCCCTGATACCACCACTTTAGCTTTCTCTGGTTTTACTGCAACAGTACTTGATGACCCTTTCTCGGCTACCACAGCTGGCTTGTTGTCTACCTCTTTCCACTGGACCACTGATTTCCTACTGGTTACCTTTTCCTTTGAATTGGTTTCACTGGAGCGGATCATCATCACCATCTGCGAGGGTTTCTTAGCCTCCCCTCCCTTGTGTATCAACTCAATCATATGGGTCTCATGGTGAGCTGGTAGCGGATTCTGGCTGATGTTTGGTGTTTCTGGGGCATGAACCTCGATCCGATGAGTATCAATGAGTTCTTGTACAGTTGTTTTTAGTTTCCAACATTCCTCTTTGTCATGTCCCAGGGCCTCTGAACAATACTCATAACTCACCGAGCGATCAAGATTTCTGGGAAGAGGATTTGGCATTTTGTCCTCGATCGGATTCAACATACCCAACTGTCTCAGTCTGTGGAATATGCTGGTATATGATTCTCCCAATGGAGTGAAAGTCTTCTGCTTCTGCAACCTTTCATTCTTAAAGGCTTGATTGGGTCGAAAACATGTTCCAAGAGGGTTTTTGTAGGCTTTTTGGGGTGGATGGGTATTTTGTGGAGCTTGGTAGGGACTCTGTGGAGCTGGAGCATGCAATTGCGCGTGAGCGGGAGTTTGGGTCTAGGTTTGTGCGTGATAGACAGAAAAATGGGGATCTGGCGGTGGGTAGTAGTGTTGTGGTGGGCTATATGGAGTGTGGGGGTATGTTTGGGGATAGGGTCAAGGCTGGTTGTAGAATGGTGGAGTGTTCCTGGATCCACCCCAAGTTGCCGACTCGATCATTGCAGCATCCTCTTTCTTCTTCTTTCCGAGCACACCCCCAGTACCGTTTTGAATGGCCTGAGTGGTTGCTTTGATTGCTGAATAACTCATAATCTTATTGGACTTGAGTCCCTCCTCAACCATGCCTCCCATTTTCACAACTTCATTAAAGGACTTGCCCACTGCTGACACCAAGTGACCAAAATAAGTGCGCTCCAAAGCCTGCAAGAAATAATCAACTATCTCGCTCTCTTTCATCAGGGGGTCAACCCTCGCTGCTTGCTCTCTCCAACGGAACCCATATTCTCGAAAACTCTCACCGGTCTTCTTCTCAATCTTCGTCAGTGACAGACGGCCTGGGATGATTTCAAGATTATACTGGAAATGACAGGCGAATGCTTGGGCCAAATCGTCCCATGTGTACCACCTGCTATGATCTTGTCTGGTGTACCATTCTAGCGCCGACCCACTCAAACTTTGGCTGAAATATGCCATCAGCAATTCGTCTCTTCCACCTGCTCCTCTCATCTTGCTACAGAATCATCTTAAGTGTGCTACCGGGTCGCCATGCCCATCGTACAAATCAAACTTGGGCATTTGAACCTTGCTGGCAACTAAACATCTGGGAACAGACACAAATCCTTATAGGCCACACTCACTTGGCCTCCCAACCCCTTCATATCTCGGAATGATTGCTCTAAGCTTTTGACCTTTTTGATCATCTCTTCATGCTCGGTATTTTTGGGCGTTTCTCGGTCTCTGCCGGGATATCAAGATGAGGAGTGTAAGGATATGGTTCTGGAACTTTGAAGGTGGGTTCAGGGGGATAGTACTGGTTGTCGTGAGTTTGAAACAGGGGTTCACTGGAAGATCTGTGTAATGTGGCAGGTAGAGGTGCCACAAAAACAGGTGCAATTGGTGAGGGAGGGTACGAGACTTGTTTGGGTGGTGGAGCTTGAGAAGTATGAGAAGTGGTGCCATGGCATTGTTGGTAAAGGGGGAAGGCTGGAGATGAGTTCACGGTGGGAGGATCCGGAGGTTGGGCTGACGGTGGGATATAAGCAGGATTGGTGGGATAAACTGGTGGTGGATGCCCTCTCGCCCAAGCTTGGTACATTTTAGCCATCTGCTGTTTCAGCTTATACATTTCTTCCCTCATTGCATTAACGTCCATTTCTTCCACCTCTTTCGACGGGTCAACAATACTTGTTTCCGGTTCCTGGTCGACCATATTCAGCCTGTCTTTCGATCGGGTGTTGTAGGAGTGAGCTGCCAGAATGCCAGTCAACTAACCACCTGCCTGAACTTAATACATCAAACAAACCACCTTGTTAGCGATTAGGATTTAACAGATTGATAACCGCACATTGGGCATGAATGCACCTAAATAATTAACCGTCTCTATTGTGTATTTGATTGGTTGCATGCGTCATCCCGGCCTTTTCCTTATTTTAATTGCAAACATCCCCCTTTCTTTTCTTTTCTTTTCCTTTCCTTTCATTCCTGCCTCTATTCTCTCTTTGTCTTTACTCTCTCTTATTTCTTATTTTCTTTCTCTTTTGTTTTTTCGCTCTTTCTTCTCTTTACTCTCTTTTATTTGGTTACGGTCGAATCCTACGGAGATTGCCTATGTATCATGACCCCGCATGAATCAGACCAAGCGTAGTTCTTGTATATAAGTGCGAAATAAAATATTTTTTGGATTTTCAGTTTTTATAAAAACAGATGCTTCGATTACAAAGACTCAATACTAACAACTTCTGAAAGACTTACAAACTCTGATGCAAAGACAAACACAGACTCCGAAAATAAGCTATCATACTCCAAAGAAATACAGACTCAAAAACAGAAAGAAAATACAAACCCAACATGACTTACAGACTCTGACAGAAATGAAATACAGACTCAAACGGAAAATCACGAGTACATCAATGCTCCTGGTGCCCGCGGGACATCATTCGGTCTCGCCACGGGCCTATGTGCAAGATCCCTTTGAAGTCGGTCCAAGTCGTTCATTATTTGTTTAACAAAGGTCATAACTGCTGCAAAGAATGTAGTGCGAGTCATATCCTCACAGATGTGGCACTTCATAACGATGTAGTCGGCGATGCTTCTAATTCTCTCTCTTATGACGCCCTTTTCTTGTAACAACCGCCCAATCTGCTGGGCCCTGGCCTCCAAAGTTTGCTCAGCTGCTTTGTTCCTAAAGTTGTTGCAAGTCTATTTCTAACTGCGCCAATGCCGTATAACAGTGTTCCCTTTCAACCTTGAAGTCTTTTGCCTGCTTGATCATTTTATTTTCTGTGGCGATGACCCTCTTCTTCAACCCTGCGACCTCATAATCGTACCTTTCTCTCAACTGCTTAACTAGGCATACCTGTTCATCTGCGTTCTTAGCCAATTGTTTTTGAGACTTGGCTAGTTCACTTTCTGCTTTGTTCAAATCGAAACTGTAGTCACTCACTTTCTGCCTCAGGTTAGCTATGAGCTTTTCATCTCTGTCACTTTGGACTGGATTTTCCGCCGCTACTTTCAATTTCTGAATTTGAGCTCGAAGGGCTTCATTTTCTTTGGCTAGCCTTTTCTTTTCTCCTTCATCCGCCGCCACTTGCAAGCTATTCTCGAATTTCAGTACTCTGACTTGCTTTTCCAACTTGCTTATGGTAGCCCTGTACTTATTTTCTTTGGTCAGCCAATCCCATTGTACCTGAGCTCCATCGGTGAATTGCTGGACATGGGGTCTCTTTGCGGGCCTATCAGGCTCATGTTGAACTCGGGATCTTTTACCATACCAAGCAATATAACTGGGCTCCACCTCGCCTCTGGATAGGTCTCGTACTCACGTGTTAGGCCCTAAGAATCTGCACTGATGCCAAACCCGACGCACTTTTTCTTCTGGAAAGGCAGCTTTTGGACCTAACTTAATGACTTGCTGACTCAAATCTTCATTGTGTGGGATGGTCTGGTACCGGCCCAACTGACGCAAGACTTTGTGCGGAGCATAAGGCTGGATACTCCGCAGACCCATCAACAGCAAAAAACACACCTCAGCTGACATATAGATTACTTCGTTGACCGAGAGCCATCCGAATGTCCATTCGATCTTATTTGCGGTCAAAGATCTCAAATGAGCATGCCATGCTTCCGTACCATCTGGAAACTCATAAACCTCTACTCGCTTTTCATGTTTTTCGATGCACTCGAGGCCAATCATACCGTAATTCAAGTATCCAGGACGGTGGCAAAGGTGTTCCTCCATCCATATTTGTAACATCATATTGCACCCTTCAAAGAACTTTGCTCCTTATCGACAACGAGTAAGAGCTCGGTAAATTTCTGCCAAGATCAACGGCACTATAGTCCCATTTGCCTTCTTCACCATAAAGTTAGCTATCCCTACTAATCCCATCTCTATGTTCCTATCTTTTCTTGGGCAAACCAAAATACCAGGAACGCCACTATGAAAGCCAATCCTCTCCAAGCTTCCCACTTGTCTTGATTCCCAGCATGAGTAAGACCAGTATCTGGTGTTTCGAAGCCAAGTGGATTCCCGTATCGTCGGTATAGAAAGTAGAAGGTACAAAATCCTTTGGCCAAATTTCCGTCTCGGACATCCCGACTGATGCTTAACAAGTCCAAAAATTTATGGGGGGGTCACTGTTCTTGGTGCTACCGGGTATTGACTTCTGAGATTCCCTTCGAAACCGGCATAGCCTGCTATCTCTTCTAGCGTAGGAGTTAACTCGAAATCCACAAAGTGAAACACATTATGTGTTGGGTCCCAAAACGGTATTAAGGCCTCAATCACGTCTTTTCTGGGCTTGACCTTCAAAAGCCCAATAAGACCGCCCAGTGCTTTTGTCGCAATTTTTCTCCTGTCATCCCCCAAATCATGCCACCACATATGTACCTCCAAAGGGATCTCTTTACGGACTGAGAAAGGTTCATTTTGATTTGTGCTCATCCTGCACATTTATTAAGGTGATTTTTAAAAGAAAACCATGACTCGTTTTGACTTAAGAGAAAACCACTTCCAAAATTTCCATAAAACATCTGGCCTTGCCAACACGGCCTTTCAGCACTTCAAAAATGAAGATTTTAAGGCCGTGTCAGCTAACTGGCCAAAACCTTTGAAAGTGACACAAGTGGCTGTTCTTGCAAAAACAGCCTTTCGGCGCCCTTTTAGGGACATTCGGCTATTTCTGACAAGAATGACATCACCCTAATTATTTTCAAATCAAAGTAAAATTTTTGGGCTTTTGGGCTATTTTTGCAAAAGGGAAGTTGGACCCGATGGGGGTTGCCTACGTATCTCACGCCCTGTGAGAATCAAACTGGTGTAGTTCGGGCAAATAAAACAAACTATTTTTGAAAACAAGAGTCTCTCTTTTTTATTTCATTGGCAAATAAAACTATTTTTGAAAACAAAAACCTTGTTCTTTTTTTTTTTCATTTCATTGGTAAATAAAACAAACTATTTTGAAAACAAAACCTCTTTCTCTTTTTTTTATGTTCTTGAAAATTCAGCAGAGTTTTGACACTATTTGGACATTGGTTTTTTAGAACAGGCGATTAACTCTTTTTACCCCTCATACTGCTATTTCTTTTCCCAAATTCTCTCCTTTTATTCAAAAGTCGGTCAGCACGCAAATTCGAAGCAAATAAATGCACAAGTAGCAAGTAAGATGCATCAGGATGGTCTTTTGTTTCGGGTGCACCTGTCCTAGACGGACCCAACCCCTGTGTTGAGCCCCCTAAGTCAAATGCACATGATGTAAGCAATCGTTCCTACTAGGGATCCGCCATAAGGTCTTGTTATACTAGGTTTAAAAACCTGGGTTTATTGTTCTAGACCTGGCCTACCCGAGCGGACAACTCGAGCCGTGGGGGGCAACGTACCGGGAATACAGAAGCTTCACCGGCTTTGCAACTTGTCCGAACCTCGTTCTAAATTTGGAATATGACTCTAACAGAAAAGAAGTCACACGAAGTGCACACTTCTTCATGATTTAGAAGACTCAGAGAGAAGAGGGATTTCGCAACAGTTTATATACAGTTCACGGAATATCAAAGCGGTAAAAGCAATCAATTAGCACATTAGGCCCAAATCATGTAACAAAATCAGATAATGGATAAAGCCAACTATAACAATTATTCTAAGCTCGAATTTTAAACCCTGAACCAGAGGTTCTAGGTTCTATCCCCAGTAGAGTCGCCAGAGCTGTCACACCTCCTTTTTCATCTATACCCCGTAAAGGATGTAAAAGAGTTTTTCCAATTAAAGGACAATCGAAACGGGTTTTATGTAAAAGATTCAGAGTCGCCACTTGGGAGATTTATGGTGTCCCAAGTCACCGGTTGAATCCCGAATCGAGGAAAATATGACTCTGTTTAACAGTCTACGAACTAGAAATCTGAGTAAGGAATTCTGTTAACCCGGGAGAAGGTGTTAGGCATTCCCTAGTTCCGTGGTTCTAGCACGATCTGCTATATTCAGCTTAATTATCTGATTTTGAATAATTATGAACTTATGTGCAAATTTTAACTTTTAACCGCTTTTATTCAATTTTTAAAGAAGATCGAATGTCGCTTAAAACACGTCTTTGGATCGCGCCACATGAAATGTACCCGCAATCCTAAACATATTTTATTTAATGTTTTAAGATTTCGATTTGGGTCACATGAAATGCACACCCGAGTTTAGGAAAGTAAATTATTAAAATAATGTGCCTAAAGCAACTTATGATGTTCATAGAGTTATTGAGGGCCTAGGCATGCTACTGACAGATAAGTAATAAAGTAAATAATTAACATTATAAACTCAACTTTCTATATTTAATGTCTAACCCCACAACCCAACATCATTCATTCCCGCAGTTTTACATCCAACCATATTCAAATATTTTGCCGATAAAGCATCAAAACAAAACGGAGACCGAAAGGTTCATCAACTGAATAATGCTACAATCCAACCAAAAGTTTTACTAATAGAAAGGTGATGGTATTGTTCAAACTTAATCCACTTAACAATAGCTAGCTTCCTATAGTCTAATGACTGACATATGGTATAAAATTGGATAACTATCTCCAGCCCCCCTACGATTATCCAAAAACTTGATCACATGAAAAGGTTCTCAAGAGAAGCTAACTGGAAAGACATGCTACAAATGATTAAAGATAATTCAGTACATCACCGAATCTACAATTTTATAACTTTGCATTGTGAAAAAGACCATTGGTTACAGTAACTCACGTTATCTAACCTTAACCATTTTTGCCGAATCAACACATCAAATACTATATTTTAACTAGACAGTTTCGAAAGAAAAGAAAGCAATCTCAACGTGATTTGGGCCTGAGTATGCCTTAGACTCGTATGGCCTCTTTATTTGAACGACGAGCATTGGCCCAGGAACGTGCTAGAGAGATGGCAATGCAGCCTAATGGCCCAAGAGGCCCATCTCGATGTGCTACATGCTGCATGTCCATGCCAACCCCAAATTGACAACAAGGGAAAATATGGCGTTAAGCAAAAAATATCAAAGAAAAACTATCAACTTAAACAGCCTGTTGCAGTTAAACAGAACGCTAAGCTGAATTTGAAGTTCTCAATTGAAAGCACCAAAACTCACGCTAACAGGATACCATGGGATTGCATAATTAGAACAAACTAACCTATGTAAGTTCAATAATCAATCACAAACTAGACAGTTCCGCAAGTGAACAAACATACTATTACAGTTATCCCATAGGACACATTGTCTAAATACCATTTCATCATTTCGAAACTATATGATATGAACTTTAATTTACTTGAATCCAAACCTCGCACTCTTACTTCCCCAGAATCAAACCGATAGGTAAACATAAATTCACTTTACAATATTCAGTAATGTGAGAAAGGGATATACTAAACATACATAATATATGATTACAAACTTAATAATGTAGCAGTAGATGAAATAGTAGAAGTAAACTTGAAATATAACTTGCATCTCAAGTGTTTCATATCCAAAGTGTAGATTCACATTCACATGTTGCCTATGGTTCCCAAAATATACCTGGAAAACAAAGAAAGTAGGGAAAATGAGGGATCAACGGCAACATGACAGTATCAACAACAATATAACAGTGCTTGTACAATTGAACCCAACCCCAAACTTCCAAAAATCAGCTTCCAGCAGTTCAAACCAAATTTCTAAACCCAGATTTGAACCAGGTTTCTGGGCAGATGTACGACTTGGAAACTATTTTCAGGAAAAGTTCCAGAGTAACAAGGATTTAGGGAGTCAAAACCAAAACCAACTCAAACAACTTTTAAAGGCTGAGGGTCTGCTGTGTGCCTTCCAAGGCAAGGCAGTTAGATTTTTCCAAAATACCCTCATAGGGCATCTTTTAAAACTGATTTTTGGACAACTGTCCATCTCCTTCAGATATTTTCAATTTACAGCCTGTTTTCCCTAACCATTTTGGGTAGCTGTCCATTTAGGAAGCTTCCCATCAGTTATTAAAGATTCTTCAAGTTAAAACAATCTCCAAAATTACCCCCTAAAGTTCCCTATTATTCACTTACCCCCCTTAAATTCTGAATGCTCACAATCACAATAACAGTAAACAAACGAGCTGACACTTTCAAACAAATTGAAATTCAAAACATCTATTGAAATTATGAAAAACTAGCTTGAATATACTTCACACATAAACATGAATTCATAAAATGTTCTTGAAACAAGAATTAATGCGAACGAAGAACTATACTTGACTAATCTCAATGCTTCAGTTCCAAAAGTAATTCACAAATGTGAAATGAAACCTAGCGGAAAGAAGAAAATCTCATGAATTGAAACCAAATTAAACTCAAACCTTACGAAGCTGATTGTCATTGACAATTAAGCAAACAAGCTAATTAACGAACTTACAACAAGAACATAATACAATTAAGCAAGAAACGAAAATTCTGAAGGACGAAAACTAGAAAAACAAACAACCAGCAAACAAACAGAAAAGATCAAAAGGAAATAAATCTACACAAAGGAAATTATCCCAAACCTACTTCAGCGAGAACTGCATGAACTCGAACAACCTTGAAGAATAAAGTGAACCTTTGACGGCCATTAATCGGTTGTCCTTAACAAAAGACAAACGATTAATGACGGTTTTGGGTTCACTTGACCTTGCTAAGCCAGGAAGGAACCTAGGGAGAGACTTGGCTATCCGGACCTCTGATCTACCACTGACGGACCATTTTGAAATAAAACAAACACGTATTTGAGGCAGGAAAGAGATGAGGGGTTGCATGGTGTGATTATGGGTGGATCTGGGAATTTTAGGGTTTCAGGTGCTAACCTCAGATCTGAGATTCGAGGCGATGGCGGGGGATCTGAGATTGGAGATTTGGGATGGGGATGTGGAAGGGAGTTCATGGTGTTAATTTGGTGGCGAGTGGACGCCGGCACCGCCACCGGACGGTGGGGAATTCTGGGGCGGCTACTAGGGTTTGGAGGGCAGGTTTCTGAAGTCGGGGGTGTTGGGACGATGAAATGAGGGGGGGAGGGGGTGCGTTCAGACATATATATACTCCTCAGGCTTTAGTTCCGAGTCGTTCAATCAAGTGGAGATCAACGACTCAGATCTACACTGATCGAAACGACGTCGTTTTGTTTGAGGGGGAATCTGGACCGGGTCAGGCGTGGGTTGGGCCGGGTGTTGGGTGGAAAATTTCTTGGGCTGGGAACTTTAATTGCAAAAGCCCAAAATCAGATTTCTTTGTTATTTGTTTTCCTCTTCTTTTAATTTCCAATTTTCCTTTAAATTAATTCCTAAATCAAATAATCCTACTACAAAAAATTAATTAACTCTAACTAACAATTACCACAAATAATTGAATACCAAATTGAAATAAAAACTCCCAAAATTTGAAACTCAAATTAAAAAGCGTAAAAATGAGTTATTTTGTGATTTTTCCATTTTTGTAAAGCAACTAAATTACTAATTAATTCATAAATGCCAAATTAAATCTCAAATGCAAATGCGATGTATTTTTTGTATTTTTTCATGACTTAAAATGCACAAATAAAAATGCAAACAATTAACAGAAAATGCCACAAAATCCGATAAAATTGAAAACACTGACGGAAATTATTTTGTTTTGAATTTGTTGGAGTAATACATATAGGGCAAAAATCACGTGCTCACAGTAGTGACATGGTAGGGATCCCATATGTCAACATGCAGTAATTGAAATATCTGTGTAGAAGTACTAGTTCTTTGTGGAAATGGAAGTCTGACTTGTCTGGCCATAGGAAAAATGGAACAAATGAAGGGTTGTTTAGGTGATAAATTCACAGGTATGGAGGATATTCTTCTCATTTTGACAAAGGGAACATGGCCAAGCCTATTATGCCACAAGGCATTTACACTAGTAGAAGAAGAACAGTTGCAACAAGAAATTGACACATTAGCATTTGAAACAATACCTTTACCCTTCAGACACCTGGAACATAGGTAGTATAGTACCTCCTTGCTACTACCAATCACCTGAGTCCTCTTCACTGTAGGGGCCTATAATAGACATAGTGTATCAGTAAAGAACACAATACACTTGAGATGTGATGCAAGTGAATGGACAGAAATCAGGTTGTACTTAAATGATGGAACATAGAGGACTTTGTGTAAGGTAATTTTAGTACTAAGTATCACATCTCCAAATTCAAGAACTTTCACCCTATATCCATTTGGTAAGCTTATCAATAGAGGGTATGGTAGTGTTGTGATATTGCTAAGTGCAGTTTTATTGAAGGTCATATGGTTAGATGCTCCTGAGTTTATGATCCAAAAGTTAGTCGTAGATTCGAAACATTTGCATGATGGTTTGTCAAAATCAATAGAAGAAGTGCAGACTACAATACCTGCAAAGTTGACAGCACCACTGGTGATATTGGCATTGTTGGGAGATCCTCCTATCTGGAAATGTTTGCAGCAAATTCACTATCTGCTCGTATTGTTCTTTTGTCAAGCTGATATTTTGATTCTCATCATGCAGGGTTGGATCATCTTCCTTCTCGTGGAGTAGATCAGCCGGGATTCCATGTATATTTGCCACAGCTCCTTTTCCTCTGTTGTATTTGTGGCCTTGAATCTGACTTGAATTATACCCTGGTTGAATTATTGAGTGTTGGTGCGATTTAAGTTTTGATTGTTGTATGAATTGCTTTATGAATACCCATGTAGCTTGTAGCATTCGTCCTTTGTATGGCCTGGCCTTTTGCAGTAGTTACAGAATGGTCGAACCTTATTATATGCAGTATAATGCATTTTAAAATTCCTGGCTCTATGTGGATTTTAATGTTGTAAAGGTGCAGTATTTACATGCAGTGAAGTAGACTCGGGGTTCAGCTGATTGTTAGGTCTGAATTCTGTCTATTTCTCCTCTTGTATTAACAGAGAGAAAGCCTGTGCCACGGATGGTAGAGGTTTCATCATCAAAATGCTTCCTCGCACTGTTGTGTAGACTTCATTTAGGCCCATCAAAAATTGGATAAGTCGTCTATCCTGTTCTGCCTTGTGCATAGTCTCATTTGATCCACAAACACAGTTGCACTAAGATTTAACACTCAAGGTGGTCATTCTTCCCATAATCTTTTCATTCGTGTGTAATAGGCAGTGATGTCTAAGGAGCCCTGAACAAGGTCGTTAATCTCCTTTTGGATTTGATACAGCTTTGCACCATTTGTTTGATCATATCGATCTTCCAGTTCCCTCCATAACTCTACTAAATCAGTGACATACTCAACATTGTCAGAAATCTCCTTTGCGAGGGAATTAAGGATCTAGGAAGTTACCATATCGTCGCATCTCTCCTATTGATGAAACTGAGGTGAATTGGGGGCAGGTTTCCTGCAATCCCCATTTATAAACCCTAATTTGTTTTTGACTAATAGGGCTCTAAACACACTCCTTCTCCATGACCTATACCCAATTCCGTCAAATGGAACTAGCATTAGCATTACTCGGGGACTATCCGAAGGGTGAATGTATAGAGGACTGCTCGCATCGATGACTGGTAGATAATTTCTGCTCGTACTGGGAGTGCGTTCTTCGGTTTGATCGACAGCTATGAGAAAAGCCCTAAACCATAAAATTGATAGATGTTCCAAGCGATTTAGTGAATAGACAGATCAATTTTATAGAAGATCTCTTCAATTCGTACAGAAATCGCAGATCGGAATTATGAAACCAAAACCTAGCAGGTGGCGGGGAAAGAGAGGTCTTGAGATACAAAAACTCCGGCAGATTTCGAGCAAATACCTTTTGCTGGCTCTGATACCATATTGAGATTATCACAATGAAGAAGAGATGGAGCTTATAGATGAGCTCCAATGGAGGTTCTGGATTATTCCGAGAGAGGAAAATATCTGAGAGTAGAGAGAGAATGAAGATGAACTATAAAATGGAACTCTGCTACTTTTTTCATTATTACAATGTATATATATGTACACGTGTGTATCTAAAATACAACTAACTGACTATACTAAAAGCATAGACATACAACTACACATACAACTACATGCTGACTCAGCATATTACAAAATGGCATATATTAATTTATATTTATGTCACGAACAGTGTCTCCCTTCGTGAACTATCATGACGACACCTAGTCTCTACGACTAGGTAAGCCTAACATTTGCGGAATAAAGGACTAAAACATAAAAGCTATCACTAATAAGTAAATTTAAATAAGGAAATAAGATGCCGCTCGGCATATACATTAATCACTTCCGAACAATTCATAAACTTTACCAAAACCCGGAATATCAAAAGTCACAAGCTAAAGAAAGAAACAGTACTACCATACTCCAGAGTCTAATACAAATAAGAAAAATACAAGAAGGATTGACATGGGGTGGAATAGATAGGGACTTCGAGGTCTGCGGACGCAGCAGATATACCTTGAAGTCTCTATAGCTGGTTTGCCTCATTGAGAGGTACCTGGATCTGCATATGAAAAACATGTGCAAGAAAGGCCAAGAGTACACCACAACGGTACCCAGTAAGTGCCAAGCCTAACCTCGGTCGAGTAGTGACGAGATCAGGTCAGAGACCTACTGATATATATAATATAATGAAGCAGATTGAAATAATTTAGTAAAGATAAATACTAAGATTTAACAAGAATAAAATTACAAAAAACCAACAGTTCAATACACAGATATAACAATATCTCCTGGGATACCGTCCCATAGTCCCAAACGTAAATGTGCAGGGGGATCTCTCGGGATACCGTCCCGTAGTCCCAAACGTAAATGTGCAGGGGGATCTCCCGAAAAACCGTTTCGTAGTCCCAAAATAAATATACAGTATAGGGGGGGTCTCCCGGAATACCATTCCATAGTCCTAAAGTAAATATGCAGCTCAACCAAACAGAGATAGCAGTTACATCAAGAAAACCACAGTTTAGGCTAAGTCTGAGTCAAGGAAAAACAAGAAATTTCACAAAAACATGCTGCACAGAGTTTAGATAGGCAGTTAGGCAGTTAAGACACGTAGGCATGCTTCCCTAAGCTAAACAAGATAGTTACATATGCTAGTGTTCCTCAATTAAAGGAAAAATAGATATTTTCTTAATGAAAACGGGGTTTTTCAATAAATAGCTCATCTACGCACTCGTCACCTCACGTACACGGTGCTCATATATCAAACAGTACCAAATCCTAATGGGAGTTCCCCTACACAAGGTTAGGCAAGCCACTTACCTCGAACCAAACTCAAATCAATCCGAAATCATGCTCTTGCCACGAGTATCTAACTCTGAGTGGCCCAATCCAATCAAATCAATTATATAACGCAAATATAGCTACAAGCAACTAATTTAGCTAATGAAATCAAAGCAAAGGCAAGAAAATAGAAAAACGCCCAAAAATCCTCCCCAGGCCCACTTCTTGGAATCGGGTAAAAGTCACAAATTATGAACACTCATTCACTCCCAAGTTTACTCGTACAAGAATCATCCAAAACTAACGCCTAAATCCCACTCTAATCTCAGATTTTTGGTTGGGGAACCTTTCCCCCAATTTCCCAACTTCCCCACTTAAATTCATTAATTTAATGAAGGAAACAACTATGGATTAATGAAATATGATCAAAATAGGATTAGGAATCGTTACCCAATGATTTCCTCGGAAAAACCCTTGAAAATTCGCCTTCCTCCAAGCTCAAAATCGAATTTTGTGATATGAATTCAAACCCTCGAAGATCCCTTTTTTTGCCCAGCGATTTCCGCTTCTACGAGGGGTCCACCACATCTACGGTCCCGCACCTGCGGAAAAACCATTGTAGGTGTGGGCTTAACTTAAGTCCTCAAGAATTGCTTCTGCGGTCAAGGGCCGCTTCTACGCGCCCGCTTCTGCATCCTTTTCTTCGTTCCTGCAAGACTCTGATCGCTTTTGCGGTCCTAGCTGGGCAGGTCCAAAATCGTATTTGTGTCTCGATGGCCGCTTCTACGACGTCGCACCTGCGGCCCAAAGTGCGCAGGTGCGATTACACCAGGTGCAGCTACTTCAACCATTTGCATAAGTCTCAAACAAATTCATTAAGCACCTGAAACTCACTCAAGGCCCCCGAGACCTTAACCAAACATACCAACCAATCCTAAAACATCATACGAAATAAGTGGAGCCCTCAAATTACCTCAAAGAATGCTAAAAACACAAATCACCCTCCAATCCAAACTTTAAGAACTTGAAACTTCAAAATTCCACAATCGATGCCGAAACCAACCAAACCACGTCCGATTGACCTCAAATTTTGCGCACAAGTCATATTCAATACTATAGACCTATTCCAACTTTCACAATCGGGTTCTGACCCCGATATCAAAAAATTTCTTCCGGCTCGAAACTCCAAAAATTCAACTTTCGCCATTTCAAGCTTAAATGGGCTACGGACCTCCAAAACACAATCCGAACTTGTCCCTAAGCCCAAAATCACCCAACGGAGCTAACGAAATTGACGAAATTCCATTATGGAGCTGTCTTCCCACTGTTTCGACTATGGTCCAAATTCTAAGACTTAAGAATCACCCAACGGAGCTAACGGAATCGACGAAATTCCATTCCTGAGTGGTGTTCCCACTATTCTGACTACGGTCTAAATTCTAAGACTTAAGCTCTCATTTAGGGACTAAATGTCCCAAAACACTCCGAGATTCAGAACGAATCATCCCGACAAGTCACAATAGCAGAAAATAGATACGGGGGAAGTAGTTAATAGGGGATCGGGGAGTTAATTCTCAAAATGACCGGTCGGGTCTATATATCCGCCCCCTCTTAAAACATTCATTCGTCCTCAAATGAGCATAGAGACATACCTGAAGTGGTAAAAAGTTGAGGATAACGGCTGCATATATCTGCTCGGTCTCCCAAGTCACCTCATCGACCGGCTGACCCCACTACTGAACCTTTACGGATGCAATGTTCTTTGACCTTAGCTTCCGAACCTGCCTGTCCAATATAGCCACTGGCTCCTCAACATAAGATAGATCCTTGTCCAACTGGACTGAACTGAAATCCAACACGTGAGACGAATCGTCGTGACATCTCTGGAGCACTGAAACATGAAAAACTGGATGAACTCCTGCTAGGTTGGGAGGTAAGGCAAGCTCATAAGCAACCTCCCAACACGCCGCAAATCCCTCTTTCCGAACCTCATAACTCCCTTCATAGGCAAAACTCGAAGCAAGACCTGCTCTCCAACCATAAATGAAACATCACGAACCTTCCGGTCCGCATAACTCTTCTATCTTGACTGGGCTGTGCGAAGCCTATCCTGAATCACCTTAACCTTCTCTAAAGCGTCCTGAACCAAGTCTGTGCCCAATAATCTAGCCTCACCCAGCTCGAACCAACCCACCGGAGACCGACACCGCCTACCATACAGAGCCTCATACTGTGCCATCTAAATGCTGGACTGATAACTATTGTTGTAGGCAAACTCCGCAAGTGGCAAGAATTGATCCCAAGAACCTCAAACTCCATCACACACACACGGAACATATCCTTAAAAATCTGAATAGTGCACTCGGACTGTTCGTCTGTCTGGGGTGAAATGTTGTGCTCAACTCCACCCAAGTACCCAACTCATATTGTACGGCTCTCCAGAATTTTGATGTAAACTGCGTGCCCCGATCAAAAATGATAGATACCGGCACGCCATGAATTCTGACAATCTCATGGATATAACTCGAGCCAGTTGCTTGGAAGAATAGGTAGTCATCCATGGAAGGAAATGAGCTGACTTGGTTAGCCTATCTACAATCACCCAAACTGCATCAAACTTCCACTGAGTCCGTGGGAGTCTAACAACGAAATCTATAGTGATCCACTCCCTTTTCCACTCCGAAATCTCTAACTTCTAAAGCAATCCACCCGGTCCCTGATGCTCATACTTCACATGCTGGCAATTTAGACATCGAGCAACATATTCTACTATGTCCTTCTTCATTCTACGCCACCAATAATGCTGTCTCAAGTCCTGATACATCTTTGCGGCACCCGGATGAATAGAGTACCGCAATCTATGAGCCTTCTCAAGAATCAACAACAACAACAACGACCCAGTATAGTCCCACAAGTGGGGTTTGGGGAGAGTAGTGTGTACGCAGACCTTACCTCTACCCCAATGGGGGAAGAGAGGCTCCTGAAGAATCAACTCACGCAAACCATCTACATTAGGTACACATAGCCTGCCCTGCATACTTAACGCACCATCATCCCCAATAGTAACCTCCTTAGCATCACCGTGCTGAACCGTGTCCTTAAGGACAAGCAGATGAGGGTCATCATACTGACGCTCCCTGATATGATCAATAAGAGAAGACCGAGAGACCACATAAGCAAATACTTGACTAGGCTCAAAGATATCCAATATCACAAACTGGCTGGCTAAGGCCTGAACATGCATCGCCATGTGCCTCTCTACTGTTGGTAGATAAGTTAAACTCCCCAAACTCTCTGCCCGGCGACTCAAAGCGTCGGCCACCACATTGGCCTTCCCCGAGTGGTACAAAATGGTGATATCATAATCCTTAAGCAGCTCGAAGCACCTCATCTGACGCAAATTAAGATCCTTCTGCTTGAACAGATGCTGCAAACTCTGGTGATCTGTATAGATCTCACAAGGGACACCGTACAAATAGTGCCTCCAAATCTTTAGGGCATGAACAACAGCTGCTAGCTCAAGGTCGTGGACAAGATAGTTCTTTTCATGTACCTTCAGTTGTCTGGACGCGTAGATAATTACCCTACGATCCTGCATCAACACCACACCAAGGCCAACTCGTGACGCATCACAATAGACTGTATAAGACCCCGAACCTGTAGGCAATATCAATATTGGGGCTATAGTCAAAGCTGTCTTGAGCTTTTGAAAGCTCTCCTCACACTCCTCCGTCTACCTGAACGGAGCACCCTTCTGGGTCAGCCTGGTCATAGGTGCTGCAATAGATGAGAATTCCTCAACAAATCAATAGTAATAACCCGCCAAACCAAGAAAACTCCAGATCTCTGTAGCTGAAGATGGTCTGGGTCAACTATGTACTGCCTCCACCTTTTTCGGATCCACTTTGATCCCTTCACTCGACATTACGTGACCCAAAAAATGCCACGAAATCCAACCAGAACTCACATCTTGAGAACTTTGCATATAATTTCTTTTCTCTCAAGGTCTGAAGCATTGTCCTCAGGTGCTGCTCATGATCTACCCGACTCCGCGGGTACACCAGAATGTCATCAATAAAGACAATAACAAACGAGTTAAGATAAGGCCGAAATACACTGTGCATCAAATGCATAAAGTTGCTGGGGCGGTGGTCAGCCCAAATGACATAACCAGGAACTCGTAATGACCATATCGAGTCCTGAAAGCAGTCTTCGGGATATCTGGCTCCCGAATCTTTAATTGATGATAACCTGAATGCAAGTCAATCTTGGAAAACACTTAGGCACCCTATAACTGATCAAATAGGTCATCAATATGAGGCAAAGGATACCGGTTCTTCACTGTAACTTTATTCAACTAGCGATAATCAATGCACATACGCATAAAACCATCCTTTTTCTTCAAAAATAAGACAGGAGCACCCCAAGATGACACACTGGGCCGAATGAAGCCCTTATCAAGCAATTCCTGTGATTGTTCCTTCAACTCCTTCAGCTCAGGAGGGGCCATACGATAAGGAGGAATAGAGATGGGCTGAGTGCCCGACAACAAAGCAATTCCAAAATCAATATCTTTGTCGGGTGGCAAGCCCAGAAGGTCAGCTAGAAACACATCAGGAAAATCCCTCACTATTAGGACTGAATCAACTATATGGGTATCAATACTAACATCTCTCACATAAGCTAGATACGCATCACACCCCTTCTCAACCATTCACCGAGCTTTAAGAAATGAAATAACTCTACTAGGAGTATAATCTAAAGTACCCCTCCACTGTAATCGTGGCAAAGCTGGCATGGCCAGCGTCACGGTCTTGGTATGACAATCAAGAATAGCATATTGGGGAGACTAATAACTATGGATTCTAGCCTATCTTATGCTCTCTTTTGCTTAGGTTTTGGATAAAAAATGTGTAAAAGTATTCTTGAAAACTGACTTATTGTGCTTGTTTGCAGGATTGGTCAAAATGAAGCAAGAAAGTCATAACCAGCTCATAAAGGAGTGAAATCTGTCCAAGTTCAAAGTTGAGAGAAATAGAACTGACAGCGGTGTAAGAGTGTGGCCGTAGAAGGACAACCACTAGGGCTGCCACAATTACGCTCCCAGTGGAAGTGAGGTTCAGAGAAGGAGTTTTGAAGGCATTAGAGGCGGCTGACCACGGTGAAATAGCATGGCAACAATATTACTTGACGCGGTCGCGGTCCGAAATTCCGCCCCTTAGCTAAATTGAGAATCAGAAGACTGAAGATTGGAGCTCAACTGAAAAGCACGGTCCGCGAACATATTTCGCAGCCGCAGTTGAAGATAACGTTGAGGTAGTTGCTTTTTCGCTCCCAGCAGAATCAAGTCCAGACCAAGCTCAGAAGAGAAAAACTACGGTCCGTGCTTGCTTTTGCACGGAAGTCTAAGCGCTGAGGCGGCCAGTTTTCTGCTGTCAGCGGAACCTCCGTAGGGGCATTTTTGTCCAGTAATTTCAACTGTGTATAAATAGATCTTTTTCAGATTTTTAGGGTATCTTTTATACTGTGAAGCTCGTAAGCAGCCATATTTTACTACTTAGAGTAATTTTAGAACATCTTTAGTCATTAATCTTAGATTTTCTTCTTGTAATTGAATTTTATGGCTTATATTTCATCATCATCTTTGATTTCTACCTTTATTATGAGTAGCTAAACCCGTTAACTGGGGTTGTGACCCAACCCTAGTGTGGGTATTTAATGGGTCTTCTATTTTAGGGCTTAATTGTTTATGGATTAGTGATATCTAGCTTGTTTCATGCTTTAATTGTAGAATTGGTGGTTGCAAACACTGATTCATGCCTTTATGACTTAGACTCTTCTTGAGAAAGAGGGACTAAGTCTAGAAAATTCAGGCTAACAAGGAATTAGGGTGCACTCAGAGATTGATAGCCCAAATTAAAGAGTTAAACCTAGAGATAGTAATACCCGACTTAAGCCAATTTTACTTGTATTGTTTGAACACCCAATTAGGCTTGAGAAAGCCAATTAGGAAAAAGTCACTCAAACTACCGAGAGGTATAGAGTGAGTAATTATGTGTAATGGTTATATTACGACCCCTAATATAACAAGCTTGTCCTTAATTTTAGATCTCATTAGATACTCGCCTAGGTGTAAGTCACTTCCCTAGTGCCTTTTATCACTTGAGAAAACCCTTACAAAAAAATATTGTACTTAGATTCTTTTCAGCATTTATTAGAATTAAATTAGAATAGTAACAAATCCCAAGATGTTTAGAAGTGCAATTAAGAACAACACACGTAGCTAGATTGGATAGAAACCCAATTCCAAACCAATATTAACTCTCTGTGGATTCGATCTCGACCTTTCGGGTAAACGCTGCATCGACCACTCCTCGCCATTATATTATGGTGTAGGGTTGGAGACGATCACTTTTTGGCATCATTGCCGGGGAGTTAAATAGTTTTTGACTATCTATCTAACTAGTTGTATGCTTTATTTTTCTTTCTTTCTGTTTTACTAACTTGTATGAGTTAATCGATTCAGGTACAAAACGACAAACAATGATCTTATCGGAAATGTTATCCCGGAGGAGGAGATAGATGATAATGGCGACGATGAGGTGCCTATAGTACCTCAAGGTCAAAGAAGAGGTCGGCAGGCCAATGAAAACATTCCAGACCCTCCCCCAGCTCCTCCATGAGTGGCTCCTCGAGTACTTCCAAATGAAGGGTATGCAAGTGCAATTGTCCCACCTTGGATCTGGGCGGGCAATTTCCACATTACAAATGTCATGCTGGCCTTATTGGAGCAAAGAGGGTACTTCACATGTGTTCCCCATCAGAATGCATATAAACATCTCAAGGAATTTTTGGATACCTGCTGGGTTAGCAAGAAAACAAATGTGTCGGAGGATGCATTGAGATTGAGATTATTCCCTTTCTCACTTAGAGGGAAAGCTTTGAACTGGCTCAAAAGACTCCCCAACCATTCCATCACTACGTGGGATGAGTTGGCCGACAAGTTTATAGCCAAGTTTTTCTTACTAGGACATATGGCTGCATTAAGGGATGATATCTTAGCATTTAAACAGGAACCAAATGAACCCCTTCATGAAATCTGGGATATAATAGAACTATGGTCAAGGAATGCCCCAACAATGATATGACTGAAGCAATGATCCAACAAACATTTTTATCGGGGTATAAACACGACCAATCAATGTGTGGTAAAACAGTTAGCAGGGGTAATTTTATGAAGCTCCCTTATGCTGAGGGCTGCGAGATTCTTGATAAGATAGTTGACACTTCATCAGCCTGGTAGAGTCGGACGAATGTTCCTCAGGGGGATCCTCATGTCATAAATCTTCACAAGGAACTTCAGGACCACGGACAAGCCATAGCTGAGTTGACAACAACCATGAACCAGTTAGCCAAAGCACAGCTTCAGTAGATTCAGGGACCAAAGCAAGTAAACGCAATGGAAGGAGTTAATCTATTGGTGAACAAGAGAAGAACGTCTGGTCAACAAATGCAAAGCAATCAAGATCAGTTTGATCAAGGTGGTAGTGGTTACAACCAGGATGATGGGTATTGTGAGTAAAGTGAAGAGGTGTTATATGCCAACAACTATCAAGGACAACGAGGTAATGCTCTAAATCAACAATGTAGATCGCAAGGGAATAATCAGAATTGGGGCAACCAAGGCCAAGAAAATTGGAACAATAATAACAACACCTCCAACAATTGGGGGAACAACAATCAAAACTGGGGAAACAACAACAATTAGAGTGGCAACAACAATTAAGAAGGTTGGAATAATGGTAATCAAGGAAATCGAGGGTCGGGTTTTCAAAGGCCTCCAATGTTTCAACAACCAAACAATCCACCTCCATTTCCGTCCCAAGGACCTAGCTCATAAAACAATGAGATGGAAAGGATTGAGTCGATGTTTGAGCAAATGATGAAAAAGAACGTCGACTCTGATGCCCAATTGGCATCCTATAATACTTCTATTCACAATCTAGAGGTCCAACTTGGCCAGATTTTGCAATCTTTGAACACTCGTCCTAAGGGGGCACTACCTAGTGACACGATAGTAAACCTGAAGGGTGGGAACAATACCGTCCATGCAATGGCGGTGACCACTAGGAGGGGTAGAGGAGGTGAAGCAAGTACCTCCAAGAAAAAGGGAGTTGCGAGTGATGAGGTTGAAGTACAAAATGATGATGATCCTATAGTTGTTGAGAAAATGAGGGAAGAGAAGTTGGATGGTGAGGTGAGAATTGATATTCAGGATATTGAGGGGGAGACTCAAAATGACGTGAACCCATCTATGGAACACGTGATAGACATGTTGATACCCAATTTTTTCCTCATATATTTTTAACATGCATATATTTTCAAAATAGTGCACATGCATTTACAAACATGCACAAGTATTCCTATAATTTTTCTATAATTTTAAAGGCTTTGAACCAATTTATTTCTGCATTTTTACTATACAAATATCCAATAATTATCCCTCGTATTATTTTTATGATGATTTAATCATCCAAATTCATTATTTATGTCCAAACAATGCTTAAATATTTTAATTGTATTTTTTATAATTATATTTGCATTTTTAAGGCTAGAATTGCATATTTTGCAATAATAGCCCATACATATGCATAATTATATTATCTATACCGAAAATGACTGTTTATATTTTTATAATATTAACTATTTTGAATCATTTTCATGCATAAATCAAATTTTTATCATCTATTAATTATTTTTATAAATTATTTTAGTAATTTGAATGGGTATTTAAAACATAGCCCCTTTTCTCAATTAATTTTCGGACATACCTTAGCCCAATACCCTAACCTAACCCAAACCCAATAACCCAATTATTATAATCCGCCCCAACCCTGGACTTAGATCCTGTCCGTTGATCTCAGAAGATCAACGATCCAGGACGAATTTTCCTTTTTAATAACACTAAACACCCCTAACCCTAATCATTTCTTCCGCCCCGCCGCCCTTGAATCCCTTCTCCTCTCTTCTCTCTCAAACTCTCTCCTAACCCTAGCCTGCCGTCACCAGAAAGCCTTCAATCCATGGGGTTTCCCATCGATCTTAAGCCCTATCCGGCCTCCTACCTCCACTGGTTGTTTGATTTATTTGATATTTCTCTTTAAAAAACCTTATATTTTTCTTGTTATTAATCAATTTTAGTTTTTCCCTTAAAACTAGGGTTTCATCTCTTTGCGTTTCTGCAAAAATTCTAAATTTTGTAAGTGTGGTTCTCTTTACTTATTCGACTGATTTTCATATCTATGTTCTAATCCCTAGGGTTTCTAATCGTTTAACTATTTGTTCTAATATTTGCCCGTTATTCTTTGGCCCTGTCAATTAACAGAGATTAACTGATTTTATTTGCCTAATTAGGGTTCAAAATTATATTTTTCTGTTGAAATTGGTATACTCTATTATTTTACTTATTTTTCCTTATTTGTGACTCATAATTGGTACTACTTGCCTTAATTAGGTTATTAGCCTGATTTCTAGGATTTGATTGTTTTAACCGACCCCTAGATGGTCTATGATTTATTTGTTTACCTTATTAAACTTCAATCTTCCCTGTTAATCGATCCTCCCTAATCTAAGTGATATGTCCCTGATTAAATGATTTGCATACCTTATTTGTGAACGCTTAATTTCATTCACCTTATTTATTCTACTCTGCTGAATGCTATATAACCCCACCATTCTGATTTTTTTTAACACACGAACACAAAGGGAAGATATAAAAGACACCTACACACATAATCTCTTACTCTTACTCACACACTCACAACTGTAGTTCTTTCTGTTAGTTCTACTTGCTATTCTGTCTAGCTAGTTGAAAGCCAAGGCTAGACCCTTGGATTTCATTCATCTTCACCTTCATGTTTGCTATCTCCTTAACTGGTTTGCCTCAATTTCTATTATCATTCTATATCCTATGTAGTTAAACATCAGCATGCTTCTATTTGCCCCTATGTTTTCCTTTTTATTGCTCTCTTAACCAGCATGACTTATTTCCTGTTAACTTGCCCTGCCTTATATGTTAGTATGGTTAGTATACTTGAGCATATCCTATTTGATCCATGACACTTGTTTACCTGTTAGCATGCTCCAATTCTTGTCCTGATTTTATGTGTTGATAATTTACCTTAGCATGTCCCTAATCAATTCATGGTTTCTGTGTACTTCTTTCAAGAATAATGTGCTTTAAATTCCTGCTACCTTTTTTGAATGGCTGTCTTATTAGTCATTTGACTCAGCATGTTTCTCTATGCTAAATACATGCCTATATGATTCCACTTAGTAATAGTTAATAGGCTAAGTCAACTCTGGCAATGTGAAACCTTATTTGACTCAGTTGTGACTCTGCTCTGTCTATGATTCCAGTGTTCTTGTTCTGTTGTGATTGTTTAACTATTGGTAACTACATCTAAATCAATTTGCTGAAATATGGTTCTGTTCTGTTTGCAACTTGTTTCTATTCACTTCTGAAAATAAAATATTTTTCATAAAACTATCCCTTACATTTGTATACTATTTTCAAACTCTTATTCTTAGCCAACTAGGGTCCTGCCACCCCCAGTGTGACCACTGCTTAGGGTCCATGAGTCTCTTTTAAACTTTGACACATTGGGGCTGGTTTTCTAATCCTTTATGAAATTTTGTGTTGAACATCTGATTCTGGTGTGAGCATTGCCCTTGGGAACTTTGACACCAGGAGCCAGTTTTATGTGCTATGGATGAGCTACCATTATGCTCAGAGTTGCTATGTTTGAAGGCCTGGTTACCAGGTTGATATTGGGCCTATGAAGGCTCCATATAGTGTAATGGATACTATTATGTAATTTATTCATCCTGGGCTGTAATAATCTCTGTAATAAATAGCTTTTGGGTTTATTAGTAAAAGCTGGGGGGGGGGGGGTCTATTCTTACATCTCTATTGAAATTGGGTAGATATCCTGCCTATAGAACTTAACTATGCTGATTGTACTATGTGGATATTGTATTGTGTTTAGAGATCCTGCCTATAGGATTTTATGATCGTTTGACTATGTGCTGCACATCTGCGTGTTAGAAACCATGCTATAGGACTTTATGTTTAATTCTGCACATTAAAAATTCTGTTTATAGGATCTGCACATATTTTCAATTCAATGCGCATTAGTAACCATGTCTATAGGATCTTGTCTGTTTGAATAACAATTTTCCTGGCAATGTTCTTAAAGAATTCTGCCTACACATGAGTAATAGAGATCCTGCCTATAGGAACTAAAAATTATCTAGATACCATGCCTATAAGAAATAAAATAATCAATTCTGCATATAGTTATCATGTCTATAGGAAATATCAGTTTTGCGCTTAGATATCATGCCTATAGGAAATAAGCATATAAAATTAGTCTTGACACTTAGACATCATGCCTATAGGAAGTAAGTATAAAAAATTAGTTTATGTGTTTAGATATCGTGTCTATAAGAAATAGTGCTTATAATTAGTTTCGACACTTAGAAAGCATGCCTATAGGATCTAAAAGATGAAATCTTCCTGTTAAAATCAATAACTGGTTTACAGCTTAGATACCATATCTATAGGGTTCTACTCGACTATCACTTAGGCAAGCCTATAAGTTCATTAAAATTCTGGGTCTAAAAAAACTGTGATTGCTTGTTTGACACATGCCTGGATTCAAAGTATTACCCAAATCAGTAGGCAAAACTGATAGGTACTCGTCTGCTCATTTTAAAACTGCTGTATATTCTATTTTCTGTTCATTTAGATATCTTGCCTATAGGATCCTAAAATCATTTAAAATTGCTTGTTTGAACAACGTGCATTTGTTTGTCTATTTGTGGAGGTTAATATAAGCCCACTTAACTGCTCCTTATGTGACAATCCTACTTGAATTTTGTTTGTCGCTTAGTTTTCTCCTTTTTAAACAATATAGGTGAGTCTAGAACCGCCTTAAATAGAGGTTCTAAATACCTCCAGGGCCAGAAGTAAGGGACAGGTAGTGCACGCATACGGTACGCACTGGATGTTATTAGAATGCTTAGGTAATAATTGAAAAAGGGAGGGTAATTGGGTAGTAAAGGATATGATGACTTGTGCGCTAATGCTATGTGTAGCACCCTAACTTAGGGACGATTACCAAGTATTGCACAGAAATGATCCTATAGGCTAAAAACCTAGGACCTCTTTCACTCCTTGTTTTAAAAGTGACATCTGTTTGTTAAATTGCTTTATTTCCTTTTAAGACTAATTCGCTTAAATTGAGTTTAGCTGGGACCCACTGTTGTGGACCTCGAGGGGTGCCTAACACCTTCCTCTCAAGGTAATTTCGAGCCCTTACCCAATCTCTGATGATGTAAACTAGTACATGAGTTATTTGCTTTAGGTGCCCTAACGCACTTTAATCCGTTAGGTGGCGACTCTTCAAATCTCTTACCCAATTCATAAAAGGAAAGGAGTTGTCCGAAAATGTCAAAAACCGGACTCCGTGAGGAAAAAGGGGGCGCGACAGCATGGCGACTTTGCCGGGGATAATTAGGCTCTTACCATGACAAACTTGCTTTTTGTGAATTAGTCTTAAGCATGATTTATTTTGTTAATACGTGTGCACCCTTTTCCTTTCCCCCTTTATCTGGATTTAATGGCTTATTTTCAAGCATTTATGATTTCCTTTACTACAGAAACTGACTTGTCTCCTTGTTTTCTTTTTTAAACATCTTTCCATTATTAAATACAACATTTATCATTTTTTAACGTGCAAATACATGACAAAATGCTATTTATTGTTTTATAAATCATGCTCAACATCATATTCTACTCGTGCGCAATCAATACTATAGAAACGATCGATAAGTGTTTGCGCCCTTCCTATTTATCACCCTTTAAATTCGAAAAGGTGTATTTGCAGTAAAACTAGTCGATCAACGGTGCAGTTGACGGTTCCGTGCCTTTCCCCCTCAAGTTGTCCACTTGAGGGTACTAGTCTATACCTCTATAGAAACCTTACTCTAATTAATTGTACATGCATCATGGTCAAACCTAGCCGAATTAATATGTTGTCCACATAATAACCCTTTAAGACAAGCCTTGTCCAAAAGTCCACTGGGTTTTCCATAATCTCAATAGACGCAACCACGATTTTGTGCATTAATTTTGGAGAAAATAAGTGCCAATATGCTAATCATTGTTTTATAAATAGTCGGATCTGGAGGGAAAAGGGCCTAACCATATTTGTTTTGCAGAAAATGAGGCACGAAGTCCCAGGTTCGGCATGGTCTGTAACATACCACCACTGTTGCTATATTGTTGGGAGGATCTTCGAACAAGTGATGAAAATCATATGAAAAGGGTCTTGGGAAATTTGCCTTCTTTGTTGGACCTCCAGTTAAACAACATGTTAATCGAAGCTACCATAATGTTCTGGGACAAAGAAAGAGCCATGTTTCGCTTTGGAAACATAGAAATGACCCCTCTCTTGGAAGAAATAGGGGGATTTTCTAGGCTACCTTGGGATAGTCCTGGTTTATTGGTGCCGAAAAATCACACTACTAGGGGGTTTCTGAAGATGACAGGTCTGAAAAAGAATGAGAATTTGGAGTGCCTAAAGAAATCTTATATACCTTCCGACTTCCTCTATGAATAATACGGTCACAACAAATCTTATCGTATTTTTGATAATGAATTCTACATCACTTCCTTGGGTTTGATTCACTGCAGGGTTTTTTGTGTTCATCATCTGCTTCTTGGGTATGATAGTGTTCCCGATCCAAGGGGATAAAATCCACACCAGACTGGCCATGGTAACCAAAACCTTGATGGATAGGATCAAGAGGCAGACATATACCATTGTCTCTATGATTATAGAAGACATATACCGGGCCTTAGAACACTGTTAGAAGGGGTACAAATACTTTGAAGGTTGTAATTTGCTACTACGGGTTTGGTTGTTAGAGCATCTCCAAAAAGGTCAATACCGTCAAAAGCTTCCGTGAAGGCCGTGGAATGATCACATAGCTTTCCATCATCCTAAGAGAATGACTTATATCCCAGACAGGTTTGCTCAACCCGAAAATGTTGTAGGATGGGCGCAGTTTTTTCAGCAATTTGACCGAGGATCAGGTTCAATGGACGTATGGTTCCCTACCGACGAGTTCATCATCAGATCTAGGGATGTTCCACACTTGATACTGATAGGGTTAAGGGGTATATACCCTTATGCTCCCATCATGGTTATGAGATAGGTAGGCAGGAAGTAGGTCATACAGTGAGTTGCTAAAATGAGTCACTATAGGCCAGTTTTTCAGGATAACGACATCCCATACAAATGTGAAGCTCAGCATATGTGGAATTTGAAAATTATCGTGGAAAGGGATACCATCGAGCTAGATCGATATCATTCCGGTCATGTATACTTTTACCCATCATGATTAGAAGATAACATAGCAGGAATATTCGAGCCAAGGGTTGGTCCAGGAAATCGAGTAATAGATGAAGTTGCCGAAGCACAAGCAAAATATAACAAACTGCGCAAAAGAGTTCACGAGTCCAAGGCCGATCACCTGGAGCGGCACAATACCGATATCGAACTAATTAATGAATGGAGGGAGATGAATGTTAAATCAAGTGAAAGGTTAGAATATCTGGAGTACAGTCTGATGGAATTGGAGGGAAAATGGGGAAGAGAGTCACCGATTGCCAAAACACCGAAGGAAGTGAAGGAGGACATTTAGCAAGGGCATACCTACTGTTGAACCTGCACGAACTGGGAATTTGATCGAGGAAGCCAAAAACATCCAGCCTGGAGAAGGTCCTTCGGGGACCAAGTAGATTAGGTTTATTTACTTTTTCAAATTTAATAAGGTTAAGTGCCATAAGTGACTTATCTTATTTATTGTCATTTTAGATTCATCTATTTTTATATTAATGAAATGAGGCAATTATTGGCACTGAAATTCTCCAAATCAACGTGTCACTAAGCCTACCTCGGTCACAACGAGGCTCCCAAATTAGGACGCAGATTTACATTCCTGCAATACGTGTTTAAATACTACAAACATTTTCAGAATCCTTACTAACTTGTTTACCTTTTTGTTTTCTTTATTTTTATTATTCCCATCCCCTAAGGTTGGTTTGCACATACTAGCATCATCAACATATCGCACCAGATCTAGAGGCACTCCACCTCCTCCTCCTCCAAGTAATCCGAAAAGCAGAGGAAAAACTAAGATGGATGATTTGAGTGGTATCTGAAAAGAAAATGCTGAGAATATTGAAACTTCATACGGTCGGAGTACTCCGGCCCAAAATGATTTGGTCCTACAATTGGAGCAGAAAATACTGGAGTTAATTGCAAGGAGAACTTGAACAGGTCTGTAACTTGGCAAACCTCTCCCTCACTCTGAACGTCCCAGACGTTAACCAACAAAATGCTCAAAACCCAACACCTCCTCAAAATACGCCAAACCAACGTCCATAAAATCCTCCCTCACCCCATCAATATGCCACACCCCGTCAAAATCCCAATCTTCCACCTGTACCAACTCCTTCACAACACCATCATCAACCAACCCAGTATCCACAAACCACTACCTATCACACTCCTCAGTACACATCACAACCTATTCCCGATCCTCAAAACTCAACCAACGACCACCACTACACCCAAACCCCTAGCAGCCACCAAAATAACCCTATATACGTGGAGACACTACCTCACTGCACTTAGCCAATCTCCTATACACCAAAATTTGCTGAGAAGGACCTGCTCATCAAGAACATGGCCGAGGAGCTCAAGAAGATGACAAGCCGAGTTCAGGGTGTTGAAGGAGGTAAGGTGATAGAAGGTCTAAACTATGAGGATTTATGCATACAACCAGATGTGGAACTGCCAGAGGGTTACAAACCTCCCAAGGTCGAAATGTTTAACGGAACGGGTGATCCGAAGGTTCATTTGAGAACTTATTATGACAAGCTCGTGGGGGTCGGAAAAGATGAAAGGATTCGAATGAAGCTCTTCATGAGAAGTCTTACTGGAGATGCTCTGTCTTGGTACATAAGCTAGAATCCTAAGAAGTGGGCCAATTGGGTGAGCATGGCATCATATTTTATGGACTGGTTCAGGTTTAATACGGAGAATTTTCCAGATGTCTTTTATATCCAGAATCTAAAAAAGAATCCAACTAAGACTTTCCACGAGTGTGCTACTCGGTAGAGGTTGGAAGCAGCCAAGGTCAGATCAGCATTAGATAAGGAACAGATAAACAAGTTCTTTGTCCGGGCACATGACCCATAGTATTATGAAAGGCTAATGGTCATTGAGAATCATAAAAGGACATACCATTGACAAGTGCCGAGCATTGAAAGATAAGATCCAGACATTGATTGATAATAAGGTCATACAAGCGAAGGAAACTGCACCCAACGTCCACTTTGAAGCACATAGGAGTGCTCTAATAAAGGTGTTGAATGAAGCTTACATGCCTAACAATATCACCAGTGGAGAGATGGCCAACATGGTAGGGCAAGTACTGGAGAGTCATAAGATCACCTTCCACGAGGATGAACTACCGCCTGAAGGGTTAAGTCACAACAGGGCACTGCATATCACGGTACAGTTTGAAGACAAATTCATTGTTAGGGTCCTAATAAATGGGGGTTGAAGCCTCAACATTTGTCCATTGACTACTTTGTAAAGGTTGGGCAAATATTTCCATGAGATACGGGCAGGAAGTATGAACGTGAAAGCATTTGATGGATCTTAAAGGGCTACGATTGGGGAGATTAACCTTTGTCTGCAGATGGGACCAAGTTGGTTCAATGTTGAGTTCCAAGTAATAGACATATCAGCTACATACAATCTTCTATTAGGTCGACCTTGGATACATGCCGTTGGGGCTATGGCTTCTACACTGCACCAGGCCGTGAAGTTCAAATGGAACCATCAGAAGATAATCATTCACGGAGATGGAAGTAACCCCATTTACACCATTGAAGTTATCCCGGTTATCGAGAATAGAAGAAGGCTGGGTGGAGAAATTTACCACCACATTGAACATGTTACCGCAATTGAGAAGGACAAGTGGTGGAGTAACAAAATAGAAAGCATACTGGCATGGTCTGGGTATGAACCCGACAAAGGGCTTGAGAAGAAACTCCAGGGCATTACCAAACTGATACAATTGAAATGTCACGGCACAACTTTCGGGCTGGGATATCCATACACCTGGCAAGAATATAATGATTGGTCGCCACCATGGCGTGGTTCTTATTATCCTCTCGAGCAGCTAGTGCCACATCTAAGTCAGAATTTTCACCAGGCCGATACAATATGGGGATCTGCAGATGAAGAAGCTTTGGCTGGGTTGAGAAATATGTTCCTAGAAGACGAGACTATGGATTGCAATATGATAGTTGGGGAGGAGGAGGAAGAAGGCCTTACCATTCAGACTGTGGAGAAGGGAGTTGTTCTCAGGAATTAGACTGTCACACCATCCCAGTCCCGCTGAATTCCTAGGTAGCTTGGCAATTAGCCTGACTTGTTTTAATAGCCATGCTAGGCATTTAAGATACTTTCAGTATTTTGTTTTAAAGACGCATTTTGTTTTGAAATAATTGCTCGAGCCATCGAGCCGTACTTGTTTTGGATATTTTCAAAATTAATTAATGCATTGCTATTTATTATTCATTATTATCTTTCACATTTTTCTTCTACAGCGTTATTATTACTTTTCCTGATGAACCGATGACTGTGACATGTAATGAGACAACGCAATATAAGGATAGTGACTCAGAAGAAGAGGATGAAATACTTGAGGAAGTTGTCAGAGAAGTTGAGAATTTTGAGAACAAACCTAAGTCCAACCTGGACGAAACTGAAGCAATCAATTTGGGGGATTCTGAAACCGTCAAAGAGACTCGCATAAGCATTCACTTATCACCGTCAGAGAAGGAAGAATACACTCATTTTATGAAAGAATATGAAGATATTTTTGTATGGTCATATGATGACATGACCGGTCTGAGCACATCCATAGTGGCTCATAAGTTGCCTACCAATCCAATATATCCGCCAGTGAAGCAGAAACTCAAAAAGTTCAAGCCAGATATGAGCCTAAAAATCAAGGAAGTAGTCACCAAACAAATCAAAGCCAAGGTCCTCAGGGTAGTTGAGTACCTAACCTGGTTAGCCAACATTGACTTGAGAAAGTTCTTTGATAGGCTAAAGAGGTACAATCTAAAATTGAACCCCGCAAAAGGTGCATTTGGGGTTCCTGCAAGAAAGCTGTTGGGATTCATTGTCAGCCGCCAAGGAATCGAGTTGGTCCCGTCCAAAGTTAAGGCTATCCAAGAGTTACCACCACCAAAGAGCAAAAAGGACGTGATGAGCTTCCTGGGACGCCTCAACTATATCAATCGCTTCATAGCACAGTCCATGGTAATATGTGAACTCATCTTCAAATGTTGAGGAAAGATGCTGAAACCAGTTGGACTGAGGATTGTGAGAAGGCTTTTGACAAAATCAAGGAATACCTATCTACATCGCCAGTCCTAGTCTCGCCAGAACCTGGGACACCTTTGCTACTCTATTTATCCGTATTAGATGGAGCTTTCAGATGTGTTTTGTGATAATATGACGAGACAGGAAAAGAGGAGCAAGCCATATACTACTTGAGTAAGAAGTTCACTCCTTATGAAGCACAATACTCTCTGCTGGAACGCACTTGCTGTGCTTTGACCTGGACAACTCAAACATTAAGGCATTACTTCTGTGCCTATACCACATACCTCATATCCAGGATGGACCCTCTGAAGTACATCTTTCAGAAGCACATGCCAACCGGGAAGTTAGCCAAGTGGAAGATATTGTTAAGTGGGCTCGATATCATCTATGTAACTTAGAAGGCGGTCAAAGGACAAGCATTGGCAGACCATCTTGCTGAAAATCCTGTGGGAGGAGAATACGAACCACTAAAAACGTATTTTCCTGATGAAGAAGTGTCATTCATAGGAGAGGACATTGTTGAAGCCTACGACGGTTGGAGAATGTTCTTCGATGAGGCTGCAAACTTCAAAGGAGTGGACATTGGAGCAGTTTTGGTATCGGAAATAGGTCAACATTACCTGATATCCACAAAGCTTAGGTTTATGTGCACCAACAATGTGGCAGAATATGAGGCTTGCATTATGGGGCTCAATCTGTCCATCGATATGAATATACAAGAGTTACTGGCAATTGGTGATTCGAATCTTCTGGTACATCAGGTTCAAGGAGAATGGGCTATAAAATACACCACGATACTACCATACTTGTATCATGTGCAAGAATTAATGAAGAGGTTCACAAATATAGAATTCAAACATGTTCCAAAAGTCCAGAACGAGTTCGCAGACGCACGGGTCACCTTGTCATCAATGATACAACATCCAAATAAGAATTTCATCGATCCCATCCCGGTGAAAATCCATAACCAACCGGCTTACTGTGCTCATATTGAAGAAGAAACGGATGGAAAACCTTGGTTCCACGACATCAAAGAATATTTGGCGAAAGGAGCATATCCAGAACATGCAAACCACACTAAAAACACACATTACGGAGGTTGTCCAATCACTTATTCCAAAACGGAGGGACCATATATAGAATAACTCCTGATCTAGGATTGTTAAGGTGTGTTGACGCAAAGGAGGCTTCTAGATTGCTAGAGGAGATACATGCGGAACTTGCGGACCACCTATGAACGGTTTTGTTCTAGCCAAAAAGATATTCAGAGCCAGATATTTTTGGATGACCATCAAAATAGATTGCATCAGGTACGTCCAGAAATGACACCAATGCCAGGTACATGCAGACATGATAAAGGTACCACCAAACGAGCTCAATGCAACAAGTGCACCTTGTCCTTTTGCTGCCTGGGGAATGGATGTCATCGGTCTGATCGAGCCCACCGCTTCCAACGGACACCGGTTCATTTTAGTGGCTATCGACTATTTCACAAAATGGGTAAAGGCTGCATCTTACAAAGCTGTAACCAAAAAAGTCGTCGCAGATTTTGTAAAGGATCGTATTATTTGCCGATTCGGGGTTCCCGAGTTCATTATCACTGATAATTCTGCCAATCACAACAGTTATCTGATGAAAGTTATGTGTGAAACCTTCAAAATCATGCACAAAATCTCTACAGCATACTGCCTCAAATGAATGGAGCCATGGAAGCTGCCAATATAAACATCAAGAAGATACTGAGGAAGATGGTAGAAAATCACAAATAATGGCACGAGAAGTTACCCTTTGCCCTATTGGGGTACCGCACTACGGTCCGTACATCAACTAGGGCAACTCCCTATTTACTGGTTTATGGTACCGAAGCTATCATTCCAGCCGAGGTAGAAATCCCTTCTTTAAGGATCATACAAGAAGCCGAAATTAGTGATGCAAAATGGATAAGGAGTCATTATGAGAAACTATCCCTCCTAGGCAGAAAACAAATGAATGCGGTATGTCACGGTCAGCTTTATCAGAATAGGATGTCCAGATCTTTCAAAAAAAGGGTAAGACCAAGACAATTCACACCGGGGCAGCTGGTGCTGAAGCGAATCTTCCCATATCAGGATGAAGCCAAAGGGAAATTTTCACCCAACTGACAATGTCCCTACATGGTTCACTGGGTGCTAACAAGAGGAGCACTCATACTCGTCGAAATGGACGGAGAAGTCTGGCCAAAACCTATCAATTCAGATGCAGTCAAAAGATACTATGTGTAAACCATTTCATGTTTCTTCATATGATTTAAACTGAACTACGCTTGACATGATTCCCGTTTAAGAGGGGATACGTAGGCAGCCCTGTGGGTTCGGTCTTATCATAAAATCTTCATTTTCCTCAGAACCAGAAACTGGGGCAGAATTTTGAGGAGGACCCTTAAAATTCCGGAGCAAGTCCGGCCGACGCCATCATATGCTAGAAAGTCAGAAATTGGTTAAGTAACTGGGGCCGAATTTTGAGAAGGATTCTCAAATTTCTGGAGCAGATCCAACAAATTTCATTGCACGCAGAACGGCCGAAGGATCAAACTGGGGAAGAATTTTGAGAAGGACCCTCAAAATTCTGGTGTAAGGAAGCCGCAATATCTCTAAAAGTGTTACAGTTATTAGTTCATCTAATTTACTTGATATTATATACCACTATGTTTTCTAAAATAACTCTATTTCATCAATAAGTGCATATTTTTGAAAACTTTATTTCTATGGAAGCCAAGTGTTACCTAGGACGACTCGAACAAGGCCTCCAGAGCAAACAAAGCAAAGCAAGCAGACAAAGGCACGAACCAACCTTCCCTTACAAAACTCGTGATTTTTCTTTGGATGCAGGCACAGTGAACATAACAGGAGTATTCGCAAAAATACACATATCAAGATCACTATCAATCAGGGCACCAGACGCAAATATATCTCCAGCTAAGAAATATTCTACTCCTATTTGCTACTTGATCACTGCATAAGGCTAAGCATTGCCTTCTTCTTACATGAGACTAAGCTCTATCTCGATCCTTGCATGAGGCTAAGCCCTGCCTCCATATTTTCATAAGGCTAAGCATTGCCTTCTCTTTGCATGAGACTAAGCTCTGTCTCGATCATTGCATGAGGCTAAGCCCTGCCTCCATATTTGCATAAAGATAAGCATTGCCTTCACCTTGCATGAGACTAAGCTCTGTCTCAATCCTTGCATGAGGCTAAGCCTTGCCTCTGTATTTGCATAAGGCTAAGCATTGCCTTCTCTTTGCATGAGACTAAGCCCTATCTCAAATCTTGCATGAGGCTAAGCCCTGCCTCCACATTTGCATAAGGCCAAGCATTGCCTTCTCTTTGCATGAGACTAAGCCCTGTCTCAAATCTTGCATGAGGCTAAGCCCTGCCTCCGTATTTGCATAAGGCTAAGCCCTGCCTCCGTATTTGCATAAGGCTAAGCCCTGCCTCCGTATTTGCATAAGGCTAAGCACTGCCTTCTCTTTGCATGAGACTAAGCTCTGTCTCGATCCTTGCATGAGTCTAAGCCCTGCCTCCATATTTGCATAAGGCTAAGCATTGCCTTCTCTTTGCACGAGACTAAGCATTGTCCCCCTTTCTTGCATGAGGTTGAGCCCTGCCTCCATATTTGCATAAGGCTAAGCACTGCCTTCTCGTGAGACTAAGCTTTGTCTCCCTTTGCATAAGTGTTGCTCTATTCTAAACTTTGCCTTATCTTCTTCTCTCGGGGCTAAGCTTTGCCCCCCCAAACTCTGTAAAAGACTAAGCTTTGTCTTATTATCACCTTTGGTATCATGTCTCTGCACTTCATGGGCTGATGCATAACCAACTTGTCCAAAGGCATCATAGTCCGAAGGCATCATCCTCATAGCCTGAAGACACCATGTCATGGCCTGAGGATCTCTCAATACTGCACATCATTATTCAAAGGCGTCATGTTTCAGAGGCACCATTCTCATGACCCGAGCGCATCATTTCATGGCCCGTGAATCCCTTATCTTATGATCATGGCCCAGGATATCATGGTCTAAGGACGTCATCTTCACTGTCCAAAGACAACCTCCATGGTCCAAAGGGAATTTGCATCATGTTTAAATTCTCGAAGTAATCTATATACTTGCATGCATCGTGTTTTAAGTTTTGCAGGTAACCCAAGAAGTAACAGTTCTTCAAACAGGAGCAACCTTCGCTCCGGTTTCCGATCGTACCACTCATACTCTGTCATTTAACTGATTCCCATCAATTACCCGCCTTTACTCTGTAACCATTCAGATATCTGCCCTATAATACATCCGTTACGCTTTAGACTCATATTCATAACTCTGCATAAACCCACCTGATACCACCCTTCACAAAAGAACCTTTTCTGAAACATACTACCATTCCCATAACAATTCCACTGGTTTCATCCACCGGTGGGTCCATAACTACACATGGCCTGATTCCTGTAAAACCAGGGATATGTAGGCAGCTGAGAAATTAGGGTGCAGCCTACATTTTTCAAAGCACCCCCCCATTCGGTCAAAATCGTTCATCATTTCTTTACCTGACAACTCTTTCATCCTTCCCGGGTAAAGAGGGACAACTGTTGATACCCAATTTTTTTCTCATATATTTTTAACATGCATACATTTTCAAAATAGTGCACATGCATTCACAAACATGCACAACTATTCCTATAATTTTTCTATAATTTTAAAGGCTTTCAAACAATTTATTTCTGCATTTTTACTATACAAATATCCAATAATTATCCCTCGTATTATTTTAATGATGATTTAATCATCCAATTTCATCATTTATGTACAAATAGTGCTTAAATATTTTAATTTTATTTTTTATAATTACATTTACATTTTAAGGCTAGAATTGCACATTTTGCAATAATAGCTCAAACATATGCATAATTATATTATCTATATCGAAAATAACTTTTTATATTTTTATAATGTTAAGTAACTATTTTAAATCATTTTAATATACAAATCACATTTTTATCATCTATTAATTATTTTTATAAATTATTTTAGTAATTTAAATGGGTATTTAAAACATAGCCCCTTTTCTCAATTAATTTTTGGACCTACCTTAGCCCAATACCCTAACCTAACCCAAACCCAATAACCCAATTATTATAACCAGCCCTAATCCCGGGCTTAATCCTGGCCGTTGATCTCAGAAGATCAATGGTCTAAGACAAACTTTCCTTATTAATAACACCAAACACCTCTAACCCTAATCATTTCTTCCGCCCTGCCGCCCTTGAATCCCTTCTCCTCTCTTCTCTATCAAACTCTCCCCTAACCCTAGCCCACCGTCACCGAAAACCCTTACATCCATGGGGTTTCCCATCGATCTTAGGCCCCATCCGGCCTCCTACCTCTACTGGTTGTTCGATTTCTTTGTTGTTTGATGGAATCTCGAAGAGATTCAACACAAACTTGGCTTCAACTCGTCATTTTCTTGATGAACCTTCCTATGTTCATCTCTATGTTTGTGAGTGCTGTTATCTTCATGTTTATGGCTTAAACCTCCGGTTCCAAACCGGATTTTTCTCACCTCTGTCATTTTAAAAAAAAAACTAGTCGCTTTCTACTCGAGTCTATTCAGATCTCTGTAGATCTGAGATGATTTTGAGTTTATCTGATATTTCTCTTTAAAAACCTTCTGTTTTCCTTTTTATTAACCGACTTTAGCTTTTCCCCAAAACTAGGATTTCATCTCTTTACGTTTCTGCAAAAAATCTAAAAATTTTAAGTGTGGTTCTCTTTACTTGTTCGACTGATTTTCATATCTATGTTCTAATCCTTAGGGTTTCTAATCGTTTCGCTATTTGTTCAGATATTTGCCTGTTATTCATTGGCCCTGTCAATTAACAGAGATTAACTATTTTATTTGCCTAATTAGGGTTCAAAATTATATTTTCCTGTTGAAATTGGTATTTCTCTGTGATTTTACTTATTTTTCCTTATTTATGACTCATAATTGGTACTACTTGCCTTAATTAGGCTATTAGCCTGATTTCTGGGATTTGATTATTTTAACCGGCTCCTAGATGGTCTTTGATTTATTTGTTTACCTTATTAAACTTCAATCTTGCTTGTTAATTGATCCTCCCTAATCTAAGTGATATGTCCCGAATTTTATCGTGTTAATTGATTGGGTTTTAACCTTAATTAACTGATTGAATGATTTGCATACCTTACTTGTGAACTCTTAATTTCATTTGCCTTATTAGTTCTACTCTGTTGAATGCTATATAACCCCACCATTCTGATTTTTTTTGACACACGAACAAAAACGGGAAGATACAAAAGACACTTACACACATAAACTCTTACTCACACACTCACAACTGTAGTTCTTTCTGTTAGTTCTACTTGCTATTCTGTCTAGCCGGCTGAAAGCCAAGGCTAGACCCTTGGATTTCATTCATCTTCACCTTCCTGTTTGCTATCTCCTTAGCTGGTATGCCTCCATTTCTATTATCATTCTATATCTTATGTAGTTAAACTTCAGCATGCTTCTGTTTGCCCCTATGTTTTCCTTTTTATTGCTCTTTTAACCAGCATGACTTATTTCTTGTTAACTTGCCATGTCTTATATGTCAGTATGGTTATTATACTTGAGCGTATCCTGTTTGATCCATGACACTTGTTTACCTGTTAGCATGCTCCAATTCTTGTCCTGGTTTTATGTGCTGATAATTTACCTTAGCATGTCCCTAATCAATTCATGGTTTCTGTGTACTTCTTTCAAGAATAATGTGCTTTAAATTCCTGCTACCTTTTTTGAATGGCTGTCTTATTAGTCATATGACTCACCATGTTTCTCTATGCTAAATACATGCCTATATGATTCCACTTAGTAATAGTTAATAGGCTAAGTCAGCTCTGGCAATGTGAAACCTTGTTTGACTCAGTTGTGACTCTGCTCTGTCTATGATTCCAGGAACTGTTCTGTTGTGATTGTTTAACTACTGGTAACTACATCTAAATCAATTTGCTGAAATATGGTTTTGTTCTGTTTGCAACTTGTTTCTATTCACTTCTGAAAATAAACTATTTTTCATAAAACTATCCCCTACATTTGTATACTATTTTCAAACTCTTATTCTTAGCCAACAAGGGTCCTGCCACCCCCAGTGTGAGCACTGCTTAGGGTCCATGAGTCTCTTCTGAACTTTGACACATTGGGGCTGGTTTTCTAATCCTTTATAAAATTTTATGTTGAACATCTGATTCTGGTGTGAGCATTGCCCGGGGTCCCTGAGGCCCTTGGGAACTTTGACACACCAGGAGCCAGTTTTATGTATAGATGGGCTACCATTATGCTCAGAGTTGCTATGTTTGAAGGCCTGATTACCAGGTTGATATTGGGCCTTTGAAGGCTCCCTATAGTGTAATGGATACTATTATATAATTTATTCATCCTGGGCTGTAATAATCTCTATAATAAATAGCTTTTGGGTTTATTAGTAAAAGCTGGGGGGAGGGGTCTATTCTTACATCTCTATTGAAATTGGGTAGAGATCATGCCCATAGGATTTTATGATCGTTTGACTCTGTGCTACACATCTGCGTGTTAGAAACCCTGCTATAGGACTTTTTGTTTAATTCTGCACATTAAAAATTCTGTTTATAGGATCTGCACATATTTTCAATTCAATGCGCATTAGTAACCATGTCTATAGGATCTTGTCTGTTTGAATAACAATTTTCCTGGCAATGTGCTTAAAGAATTTTGCCTACACATGAGTAATAGAGATCCTACCTATAGGAACTAAAATTCATCTAGATATCATGCCTATAGGAAATAAAATAATTAATTCTGCATATAGTTATCGTGTCTATAGGAAATATCAGTTTTGCGCTTAGATATCATGCATATAGGAAATAAGCATATAAAATCAATCTTGACACTTAGACATCATGCCTATAGGAAGTAAGTATAAAAAATCAGTTTCTGTGTTTAGATATCGTGTCTATAAGAAATAGTGCTTATAATTAGTTTCAGCACTTAGAAAGCATGCCTATAGGATCTAAAAGATGAAATCTGCCTGTTAAAATCAATAACTGGTTTACAGCTTAGATACCATGTCTATAGGGTTCTACTCGACTATCACTTAGGCAAGCCTATAGGTTCATTAAAATTCTGGGTCTAAAAAACTGTGATTGCTAGTTTGACACATGCCCGCATTCAGAGTATTAACCAAATCAGTAGGCAAACTGATAGGTACTCGCCTGCTCGTTTTAAAACTATTGTATATTCTGTTTTATATTCATTTAGATATCCTGCCTATAGGATCCTAAAATCATTTAAAATTGCTTGTTTGAACAACGTGTTGATTTGTTTGTCTATTTGTGGAGGTTAACATGAGCCCACTTAACTGCTCCTTATATGACAGTCCTACTTGACTTTTGTTTGTCGCTTAGTTTTCTCCTTTTAAACAACATAGGTGAGTCTAGAACCGCCTTAAATAGAGGTCCTAAACACCTCCAGGGCCATAGGTAAAGGACGGGTAGTGCACGTATTAAGGTACGCACTGGATGTTATTAAAACGCTTAGGTAATAATTGAAAAGGTGAGGGTAATTGGGTAGTAAATGAAATAATGACATGTGCGCTAATGCTATGTGTAGCACCCCAACTTGGGGATGATTACCAAGTATTGCACAGAAGTGATCCTATAGGCTTAAAAACCTTGGACCCCTTTTACTCCTTGTTTTAAAAGTGATATTTGTTTGTTAAATTGCTTTATTTCCTTATAAGACTAATTCGCTTAAATTGAATTTGACTGGGACCCATTATTGTGGACCTCGAGGGGTGCCTAACACCTTCCCCTCAAGGTAATTTCAAGCCCTTACCCAATCTCTGGTGATGTAAACTAGTACATGAGTTATTTGCTCTAGGTGCCCTAACACACCTTAATCCGTTAGGTGGCGACTCTTCAAATCTCTTACCCAGTTCCCAAAAGGAAATGAGTTGTCCCAAAATATCGAAACTCGAACTCCGTGAGGAAAACCCGGAAACAGTGATGCCTAAAGCCAAGACTCATTTGCCAAGGCCGCCTCCACCTTACCCTCAAAGACTTGCAAAGCAGAAAAGTGAAAACCAGTTCAAGAATTTTATTGAGATGATGAAAAAATTTCAATCAATGTGCCCTTGGCGGAAGCTCTTGAGCAAACTCCGGGATACGCCAAGTTTATGAAAGACTTGGTAACTAAAAAGAGATCTATGGATTGTGAGACCATCAAAATAACTCATCAAGTGAGTGCTATTGTACACTCTATAGCTCCAAAGCTTGAAGATCCCGCCGCATTTACCATTCCATGTACCATTGGGAGTGCAGATTTTGCCAAGGCCTTATGTGATTTGGAAGCGAGTATAAATTTGATGCCATACTCTGTCTTCAAAACTTTGGCTATTGGTCAACCGAGAGCTACTTCAATGAGATTTCAAATGGCCGATAGAACATTGAAGAGGCCGCTTGGTATTATTGATGATGTTCTTGTCCGGGTGGACAAGTTTATTTTGCCTGCTGATTTTGTGATCCTCGACTACAAAGTCGACTATGAGGTGCCGATAATATTGGGAAGGCCTTTCCTAGCAACAGGGAAGGCATTGGTTGATGTGGAAGCAGGGGAACTCACCTTTCGGGTGGGTGACGAAAAAGTTGTCTTCCATGTGTGCAAATCAATGAGGCAACCGAATAGTACTGAGGTTTGTTCTTTTGTGGATCTGGTGATGAAGGTGAAAATTGATGACACAAGTGCCATGATCAATGTAGAGGATCCTTTGGAAGCGATATTGTTGAACCATGATGTGACCGAGGATGAAGGCTTGGTAGAGTGTGTCAATGCCTTGCACGGAATGGGTTCTTACTTCTATGAACCCCGTAAACTCTCCTTGGATCTTGAGAATAGAAAGACTCCACCAACAAAGCCCTCAATTGAGGAACCTCCTATATTGGAGTTGAAGCCTTTACCTCCACACATCAGGTATGAATTCTTGAGCCCTTGTTCAACTTTACCTGTTATTCTTTCTTCTTGCCTTACTAACATGCAGGTAGATGCCACCCTTGAGGAGCTTCAAAGAAGGAAGAGAGCAATTAGATGGACTCTTGCTGATACTCGGGGGATAAGCCCCGCCTTTTGCATGCACAAGATTATACATGAGGAAGATGCCAAACCCTCTGTGGAACATCAAAGGAGGTTGAACGAGGCAATGTAAGAGGTCGTCAAGAAGAAAGTTATAAAGTGGCTAGATGCAGGGGTTGTGTATCCCATCTCGGATAGTTCTTGGACTTCTCCGGTATAATGTGTGCCAAAAAAGGGGGTATAACTATGGTCACAAATGAGCAAAATGAGTTGATCCCTACTAGGACTGTCACCGGATGGCAGTATGCATGGACTACCGGAAGCTGAACAAAGTGACCCGCAAAGATCATTTTCCATTGCCTTTTCTTGACCAAATGTTGTATAGACTTGCTGGGCGTTCCTACTATTGTTTTCTGGATGGGTACTCAAGTTACAAAGTGTCCGTATGGCACCTTTGCATTTTCTAGGATGCCATTTGGTTTGTGTAATGCACCGGCTACCTTTCAATGGTGTATGATGGGTATATTTACTGACATGGTGGAGGACTTCTTTGAAGTGTTCATGGATGATTTCAGTGTTGTGGGTGACTCTTTTGAAGAATGTTTGGGTAATCTTGACAAAGTGTTGGGCCGATGTGAGGAGACAACTCTGTTGCTTAATTGGGAAAAGTGCAACTTTATGGTCGAGGAGGGCATTGTCCTCGGCCATAAGATCTCAAAGAACGGTATCGAAGTGGACAAAGCGAAGATTGAAGTGATCTCAAAACTCCCTCCTCCTACTTCCGTCAAAGGAGTGAGGAGCTTTCTTGGGCATACGGGGTTCTATCGAAGGTTCATCAAGGACTTCTCTAAGGTAGTGAATCCCTTGTGCAAATTGTTGGAGAAGGATGCAAAGTTTGTGTTTAATGATGAGTGCATGAAAGCTTTTGAGCTTCTCAAGTATAGATTGACGACCACTCCCATCATCACCGCACCCAATTGGAGCTTGCCATTGGAGCTCATGTGTTATGCTAGTGACGTTGTGGTTGGAGCGGTCTTGGGTCAAAGGGTGAACAAGATGTTTCATCCGGCCAGGTTAATTATACTGTAACAAAGAAAGAGTTGCTAGCAATTGTGTTTGCAATGGAGAAGTTTAGGCCTTATCTCATGGGTGCCAAGGTGATTGTTCACACTGATCACGCAGGACTCCGTTACTTGATGATCAAAAAGGATTCTAAAGCTAGATTGATGAGATGGGTTTTGTTGCTTCAAGAATTTGACCTAGAGATTGTTGATCGGAAAGGTTGTGAAAACCAAGTGGCGAACCACTTGTCCCTCTTGGAGAAGGAGGGGAGATCCATAGATTGTCTCAAAATTAATGATGCATTTCCAGATGAACAACTTCTCTCAGTTTCTATGAATAGTATGCCTTGGTTCACCGATGTGGCCAATTTTCTTGTGACCGGCATTGTTCTGAGTGAGCTCTCTTCTAACAAAAGGAAGAATCTTAAATGGGAGAACCTTATCTTTTCAAGATTTGTAATGATGGTATGATCCGGAGATATGTTCCGGAAGAGGAGCAAATGAGTATTCTTGATGCTTGCCATTCCTCGCCCTACGGTGGTCATCATGGTGGGGTGAGAACTGCTTCAAAGGTTCTTAGTTATGGTTTTTATTGGCTTACTTTGTATAAAGATGTTGGTAAGCTTGTCAAGAGATGTGATGAAAATCACAGAGCAGGTGGAATTTCTAAGAAGGATGAAATGCCTCTCACCACTATTCTTGAGGTTGACAATTTTGATGTGTGGGGAATAGACTTCACGGGGCCTTTTGTGAGTTCTGTCGCAACACTTACATTCTGGTGACTGTTGATTATGTATCCAAATGGGTTGAGGTCGTGTCTTTACCCAACAACGAAGCCCGTAGTGTGGTGGCGTTTTTCAAGAAAAATATCTTCACACGGTTTGGCACTCCTCAGGCGATCATCAGTGATGGGGGTTCTCATTTCTGCAATAAGGCATTTGACACTTTGCTTGCAAAGTATGGTGTCAATCACAAGGTATCAACCCCTTATCATCCTCAGGCTAGTGGACAAGTTGATGTCTCTAATAGGGAGATAAAGAGCATATTATCAAAAACTGTCAATGCAAATAGAACTGACTGGTCAAGAAAACTGGATGATGCTTTGTAGGCTTACAAGACTTCTTATAAGACTCCAATTGGTATGTCTCCGTACCGGTTGGTATTTGGGAAGGCGTGCCATCTTCCAGTTGAGCTAGAACACAAGGCCATGTGGGCGATGAAGAGGTTAAATCTTGAGCGGGATGTTGTAGCAAATCTTCGGGTAGAGCAACTCAATGAGCTTGATGAGTTCCGGTTTCATGCCTATTCCAGCTCGTCCTTGTATAAGGACAAGATGAAGTACATGCATGACAAATGTGCACGGAGCAAGGAATTAAAGGAGGGTGACTTGGTTCTCTTATTCAACTCTCGGTTACGACTGTTTGCGGAAAAGCTCAAGTCAAAATGGAGTGGCTCTTTTGAAGTGGTACATGTGACTCCATTTGGTGCTCTTGATTTGAAGAATAAAAATGGTGAAGTTTTCAGAGTTAATGGGCACCGAGTCAAATACTACGTGGGAAAATTTGATGACAACCACGTGGTGGCAATGATCCATCTCAAATAATTGATGGTAACCTGCGTCGTGCGCGACGTTAAATTAGGTGCTTCTTGGGAGGCAACCCGTGTGTTTTTCATTTTCTTCTTTTTCATTTTCTTCTTAGTGTAGGATTTATTTTCTTCTCAGCAGAAGCATTTCGTGGGGGCAAAATTTGGAAGCTGACGCGGACTAGAAAATTCCAAAATAAAACTTCTCTGAAGTTTCATCCGCGTCCACGTGGCTTTTTCGCGGTTAGCGGACCTATTCCGCGGCTGCTCCCATTTTTCAGCTCTCAGTGGTAGTGTTGCACAGACAACTCTTCAGCCTAGGTAAAAGCATGGACCGCAGTGAAATTTCGCGGCCGCACCAGGTAAGACTTGTGGGCCCCTGTGCTATTTAGTATAAATAGAAGGTCCTGAGACTATTTACCCTTTTCGCTCCTTGAAATCTCACAAGAATATTTCTATTGTTCATCTATCCTAAACCCGAACCCATTTGCATCACTAATTAGAAGTTAATTACCAACACCAATTCAAACTACTGGTATGTTCAAATCATAACATTTCTTCTATAATTTTATTTTTTCTTTTCTTTTAGTTTAACTTTTTCCTATTTTCTTTTAGTTTCAATTAGGGTTATGTAGTTTGTAATTAGTTGTTGCAAAAATCCATGAAACTACTTGTTGGGCATGCCTAGGAGGGGTGAGTAATGTTCATAATACCCGTTAAATTACTAGAAAATATGAAACCTTATGATTCCCATTTTTGAATTCCGCAGCCGCGGATGCAATTCCGCGGTCAGCGTTCTTGTGAAATCCTGTGCTGCAATTGGTTTAAATTCCGCTCTCAACGGTGGAAAGTTCGTTGTCAGCGGACCTGTTTACGCGGTCGTGCCTCATTTTTCGCGATCAGCAAAATTAAAGTTCAGAGAAGTGTCAAATTGCGTCAGCAGCCGCGTTTGTTTTTCCGTGGACAGCGGTTCAACTTCCGTGGACGCGCCCAAAATTTCACTCTCAGTGGTCGATCAACATTAGAGGCTGGGTAGTTTGATTCCCAGTCCTCCTCGGCCGTGGTCCTTTTTTCGTTATCAGCGGTACCCATTCCGCGGCCATGCTTCTTTTTTCGCTGTCAGCGGATCTGAGATTTTAAAACACTGTCAACTTTTCATCTCTTTTCTTTACTGCTTCTTTTAGCATCAATACTAATGATCTTTCACTGATTGTGTATGCAGACAATGGTCAAATCTATAGGTGGAAGTGAAAAACAAAAAGGGAAGCAGAGTCCTCCCGGGGTAGGGGATGAGGACAAATCAAGTTACCCCTAGCATTACGACAATCCATTGGGAAAATGCAGAAGGATATCAAAGATATGGATAGAGCCGCATCCCATTCCGAGGGTAGTGACTATGTCCCTTCCTGGGAAGCCTCAGAAGGTGATTCTGTACCTACTAATGTCCCGGAGTTCTCAGGGAGGTTTTAGTTGAGAGACGTGCCTACACCCCCAGCTTCACGTACTTCTCATGCTTCTTCTGAGTCATCTGATAGCTCAGAGGAGAGGAGTGAGCCTTCAGCATCGGCCTCTCCACCTAGACAGGAGCCAATTGATGTAGATGCTGAGATACGGGATGATAGGAGAGGGGGTGATACCCAGACTGGAGTGTTGGAGAGAACACGGAACCTGGTGGTTTGGCAAGAAAGATTCATAAGTGAGAAAGTCTACCACAAATTCCGGGAATGGTGGCCTCAGAGGTCACTCACACATGAGAGGCATTTCATAGAAAAATATCTTCTACCCCACAACCCTAATGTGAAGCAACAATTTGATGAAAAAGTGGGGTGGAAGTTCTTCACAAGCAAGCTACCGGATGCCAATGAGCATTTAGTGAAAGAGTTTTATGCCAATGTTGCCCACATCAAAAAGGGCACATTTGTGACCAAGGTGCGGAACCTGGAAAACAAATTTGATGGGAAGACTCTGAAAAACTATACCGAATTCAATGATGAGGATGAGTCTTTGTACTTGGAGAAGGTGGCCATGGATGAGTTGGTCTGCCCATGGCTGGCATCAATAATTGTTCTCCCGGAGACTACTCCAGCTTGGTTGACACTAGGTATCCCAATCTACCGAAACACATTAAGCTTTGAGGCAAAGGGTTGGGAGACATTCGTGTGCAACCGGTTAGACCCCACTACTCATGATAGTGACATGCCGGTCTCATGGGCGATTATAGTGGGGGCCATCATGGTGGGGTACCCGATCAATATCGGGAATATCATGTCCAGGGTGATCACCATAGTGGTCAAACAAAATAAGAGTTCCTACTCATTCCTGAACTTCCTCACTATGTACTTGGAGGATCAGGAAGTTGTGGGAAGGGATTTTGATACAAAGGTGAAACCTAAGAGGCCCTTCTCATGGTACAGTCTTCAGGGTCCAGGCAACCCTAAGTTCAAGGGAAACGCCTCCACTTCCACTTGCCAGTCTGAAGAGCCAGGGGTGGTGGCTACTGGTTCCGAGCCTCCTACTGCCATACCATAGCCTCCAGTCGGACCATCTACTTCCATGCCTACTACGGTGCCATCTTCATCAGCTTGCCCTCTCACTGCACTGAGGGTTAACAAGACTCTATCCTACATTAACAATTGGATGCAAGCAGCTACATCAAAGCTAGCTATCATATCCAGCACCGTGGCAGCTCAGGCAGTTCCCGCTCAGCCTCAGGTGCTAGCTTCCGTGGAGGAATCACTGAAGGAGCTTCTGGACAACCAGAAGAAGCTCCTGAACAACCAGAAGTTGATTATGGATGCTTTGGAGGCCCAGGGAAAAGTTATCATAGACTTGAGCAAGCAAACAAAGAAGATGAAGAAGACTCGAGTTTCAACGGAGCCGGTGAAGCTGCTGAGGAAGGAGGTGGACAAGATTAGATCTGGTGGGGACATTCCATTGGAGCTATTACTAAGGGACCCAGTTCCGGCAGCTCAGGCAGGGGAGCAGGAAGCTGATAGAGAGCCTATGAGGAGAGGGGTGATTCCCTAGACAGATTACTTTGTGATTCAGCTGGAGGACACTGAGGGAGGTGACCCAGGGACCCAGCCATAGGACCCCACTGATGTTCCGAACCCCATTCAGACAGAGGATCCATAGGGAGTTTTATTTAGTCTCTAACCCCTCCTTGATCTTATTTTTTCTTTTAGAATTGAGGGCAATGCTAGTTTTTATTCGGGGGGGGGGGAGTGGTCCTATTTTGATGATTTGAACTGGATTGTAATTATGATACTGATTTTTCTTTATTGTTATTTTTCACTTTTTGCTATTTTTCAATTTCGATATGTGTATAAAGTTACTTTTCCATGTATATATTCATTCCCCGTTATGTATATTCGTCTAAATCCCCTATTGTACATATTCACTTTACTTTCTGTATTTTACTTTATGACTTCTTTTGCAATTTTCCTTAATAGCATAGCTTCTTTTTTCATTTAGTAGCTTCTTTTTTCAATTTGTAGCTTACTTTTACAAGTTTTTGTTATCAATAAGCCTTTAGTTTTTTTTAATGTCGTGGTTCTTTCCAAGGGTGGAGTTTGTGTGAACCGGGTGGCTCTTCCCGATGATGGATGGCATGACAACCTTCTTAAGGCTTTGAATCCGTTTTCTTTTCATTTTTGTGTAAATAGTAGTAATGAATAAAAGTGTCTTAGGAAAAGCTTCACGTGGGCCTAACACATTTATCTTTGACCTTATGGTTAGAAACAAATTGATGTGTAAAGGATGGTGATAGTTGTGACCTTTAGACTCTTGTGTTGGCTAAACAATCATCGAGTGGTTTTTAGGAGCCATTTGTGTGGCTCCATCTTAGCTAAAGTTGTTGTGGGCCCTCGACTCTGTTCTCTTTAGCAATCCAATAGCTTGTGTGGTGAGGTTTTGATTTGCAAGTCCAAGTCCCGTGCTAATAAGTCTAGAACTTGCCCTGAATGTTTGTCTAGGCAAAATTCTAAGTGTAGCTCGACTTGAGAAATGATTATAGGCTCTCCTTGATCCAAATTGAAAACTTTAAAGCATCCATAGCCTACCAAATATTAGATCCCTAGTCAACCACGTTGAGTCATAGCCCTTGTTCTTTCAATAACCATGATACAAGCCTTTATCCGTTCTAAAATGATCCTCTCTTGGCACCGGATATTTCCTTAGCACAATTGGTAAAAGCATAAGTTTAGGGGGAGAGACGAGGAATACAAAAGTGATAAAAGGTACAAAATGAAGAAAAAGGAAGGCAAAAGAAAAAGAAAGAAAAACCAAAAGGCCAAAAAGAAAGTGAACACTGTAGAAAAAGAAGGGATTCAATAAAAGCAATGATGAAAGGCTTGGAATTATTATAAAGGAGAAAGATGATTGTCAAGAACAAGAAAGAGTGACAGTGTGTCTCTCTAATCTCCTAAGGAAGAAGAAAATGACTCAAACAGTCAAGAAAGTGTGAGCCGAAATGAGAAAATGAAGTGCTTAAGGAAAGATGAAACCTACATAGACCGATATATCCTACCTTGAACCAAAAGCCTTCATTACATTTTCACAAAAGTCCTATATGATTTTGAGTTGAGTGAGCTTATATTAGTGGTGATTCACATGAGGGGCAAGCTTATGGTACTTAGAGCCGGACTTGTGACCTTCCTTTGAGAGAGATGAGTGTATTTTTTCAAAATCCTTGTTCTGAGTGCTATAATCTAAAATGAGATTTGCTTATGGAGAGCAGAGGAGAAAGAGTTTGGGTTCCACAATGACCTATGTAATAGAGTGAGTTTCGTTGATGAGTTAAGTCAACTCTTGAAGCTCTTGTGTCGCCCTAGAGCCATGGTGCTAGAAAGGTTGTGTGTTGTTGATAATACATTTGTGTTAGGGTAATTGTTAGTCCTAATTGATGCTTGTTGAAGTCACCTTAGAACAGCTGAAATTGTTCTTTCTTTTACTTTGTTGGAGTGGGAATTACTTTGTTTACTTGAGGACAAGCAAAAGCTTTAGTTTGGGGGAGTTGATAACTATGGATTCTAGCCTATCTTATGCTCTCTTTTGCTTAGGTTTTGCATCAAAATGTATAAAAGTATTCCCAAAAATCTAACTTATTGTGCTTGTTTGCACGATTTGATCAAAATGAAGCAAGAAAGTCATAACCAGCTCATAAATGAGTGAAATCTGCACAAGTTCAAAGCTGAGAGAAATAGCGTTGATAGCGGTGTAAGAGTGCGGCCGCGGAAGGACAACCGCTGGGGCAGCCACAATTACGCTCCCAGCGAAAGAGAGGTTCAGAGAAGGAGTTTTGAAGGCATCAGAGGCCGCTGACCGTGGTGAAATAGCGTGGCAGCGGTATTACTTGACACGACTGCGGTCCAAATTCCGCCCTCAGCGGAATTGAGAATCAGAGGACTGGAGATTGGAGCTCAACTGAAAAGCGCGGCCCGCGAACATATTTTGTGGCCGCGGTTGAAGATAACGCTGAGGCGGTTGATTTTCCGCTCCCAGCGGAATCAAGTCCAGACCAAGCTCAGAAGAGAAGAACCGCGGTCCGGGCTTGCTTTTCCGCGGCCGCGAAACTCTAAGCGCTGAGGCAACCAGTTTTCCGCTATCAGCGGAACCTAGGTAGGGGCATTTTTGTCCAGTAATTTCAGCTGTGTATAAATAGATCTTTTTCAGATTTTTAGGGTATCTTTTGTACTGTGGAGCTAGTGAGCAGCCGTATTTTACTACTTAGAGTAATTTTAGAACATCTTTAGTCTATCTTAGATTTTCTTCTTGTAATTGACTTTTATGGCTTATATTTCATCATCATCTTTGATTTCTACCTTTATTATGAGTAGCTAAACTCATTAGCTAGGGTTATGACCCAACCTTAGTGTGGGTATTTAATGGGTCTTCTATTTTAGGGCTTAATTGTTTATGAGTTAGTGATATTTAGCTTGTTTCATGCTTTAATTGTAGAATTGGTGGTTGCAAACACTAATTCATGCCTTTATGACTTAGACTCTTCTTGAGAAAGAGGGACTAAGTCTAGGAAATTTAGGCTAACAAAGAATTGGGGTGTACTCAGAGATTGATAGCCCCAACTAAAGGATTAAACCTAGAGATAGTAATATACGACTTGAGCCAATTTTACTTTTATTGTTTGAACACCCAATTGGGCTTGAGAAAGCCAATTAGGGCAAAGTCACTCAAACTATCGAGAGGTATAGAGTGAGTAATTATGTGTAATGGTTATATCACGACCCCAAATATAACAAGTTTGTCCTATTTTAGATCTCATTAGATACTCGCCTAGGTGTACGTCACTTCCCTAGTGCCTTTTATCACTTGAGAAAACCCTTACAAAAAAATATTGTACTTAGATTCTTTTCAGCATTAAATTAGAATAGTAACAAATCCCAACATGTTTAGAAGTGCAATTAAGAATAACACACGTAGCTAGATTGGACAAAAACCCGATTCCAAACCAATATTAACTCTTTGTGGATTCGATCTCGACCTTTCGGGTAAAAGCTGCATCGACCACTCCAAATCATTATATTGTGGTGTAGGGTTGGAGCCGATCAGCGATGACCAATCCATGCCCAACATAACATCAAAATCTACCATGCTGAGAAAAAATAAATCGACTCTGGTCTCAAAACCACAATCAAACACGATCGATAAACGTGGTCCACAACAAGAGAATCTCCCATAAGAGTAGACACATAAACAGGGGAACTCAAAGAATCCCGATATACACCCAAATGCATGGCAAAATAAGAGGACTCATAGGAATAAGTGGAGCCTGGATTGAATAGAACCGATGCATCTCTACGACAGACCAAAACAATACCTGTAATGACTGAATCGGAAGCAACAGCCTCTATACGAGCAGGAAGGGCATAGTATCTGGCCTGGCCTCCCCTTCTAGGGCGACCCCTACCACTCCGACCTCCACCTCAGGCTGGCTGAGCAGGTGGGGTGGCAGCTAGTGCTGTAATCATAGCCTGAGGACCTAGTGGAGCACGATGTGACTGAGATGTCTGTGGAGGTGCACCCTTCCTAAGTCTAGGGAAATCCTCACCATATGGCGAGTGTCACCACACTCAAAACAAGCTCTGGAAGGACGTGGAGGCTGAGACTAGCTCGGGCCAGGTTTGCTGGACTGACCGTTGATGGTACCCCGTGTAGGATGCACACTAGATTCTTAGGGTGCATAATAAGGCTCTTGAGGTCTAGGCAAAACTGGAATACCACTGGCTGCTGGAAGATCTGAATGAATGGGGTGACTTATATAACCCCTACCATGACGAACTGCAGCTGGGGCACGGGCACCAGAATAATGGCCCGACTCTTGAGACCTCTTGGTCTCTCTTTCCTCCCTATCCCAAGCAAGCATGCCCTCTACTCTCCTAGCAGTACTCACCACCTGCTGATATGAGATATCCATCTCAAGATCCCGGTCCATGCTAGTCTTGATGCTGGGATGAGTCCCTCAATAAACCAGCGAACCCTCTCTCAAACTGTAGAAACCAAGGTCGGTGAATGTCTAGCCAAGTCACTGAAACTAAATGCATACTCTGAAAAAGTCATAGCACCCTGGCGCAATTGCTCAAACTCCGCATGCCATGCAACCCTGAGGCTCTGAGGGACATACACTCTCAAAAACATGTCAGAGAACTAAGTCCATAAAAGGGAAGCTTTCTCAGCCGGACTGTCCAACTCATAAGTATGAAACCACTGACAAGCTACCCCTCGAAGCTGAAAGGTAGTGAAAGGAACCTAATAGCATCCTAGGAAGCTCAAATCTATTCAAGGACAAGGATGAAGCTTTGTGATCTCAAAGAGGGCCTTTAACAAGATCTCAAGCTAAAAAGTTGCAAAACAAGGTCATTTGACTTCAGGAACGATCAAATAAGTTGTTAGTTGGGAGGAAGAGCTTAAGGCTAAAGGATATGAGTTATCTAGGTGTTATAATTATTTTATGGACCAAATTCATGTCCAATAAGAGGTGGATTAAATCCCAAGAAACATCCTCTAAAGAAGGTCCAAACCAGGCCACTGTTGGACCAATTTAGCACCTAAAATGTGTCCAAACTTGCAGCCCTTGAAGTCCTACATAAAGCCACATTTTTATAGCATACAAATGACTTACTTGATTTCCAAGAATGGTACAATAGTCATGCTAGATGTTGAGTGCAAGTTGGTGCCAAGTTGCTTGCAAATTTCCTTCAAGATTTTCAAGATTCTATCCAAGATTAGTTTGGAACTTATTTCCATATATTATGGGACTATATTTATTGCTTTCCTAGTTAGTTAAGGTTATGCTTTTCTTTTACTAAGATTTTTGGAATTACTTTCCAAGAATGACTTGGTTTTTGCTTCCTAGTATTTTTCTTTTCTTAAGGTAGTTGGACTTGTTGTCCAAAGTAGTTTAGGACTTTATTTCCTTATTTTTTAGGTACAATTTCGTGACTCCCTCTCTATATAAAGGGGTGTCTTCTTTGTTTTAAGATATAGATTATTCAGATTATTATCAATAAAAATTGTGAGATTTTTCTTATACTCTTGTGTGTGGCTACTCTTAGATTTATTCTTCAACTTTCAATACCCAACTTAAGGTGGTAAGATTAAACCCTTTTTGAAATCTTAGATCACTTCTAGGTATTCAAGAAAGGTGATAAGTTTAGGCTTATTGTTGTTCTTTATTTTCTATTTGCTTCTGCACGTTCCTTGATTTTCTTTAATAATTCCTGAATCCCCTATCGTGTTGTTATCAAGTGATAACAACAAGATAGGGGATTCAAGAATTAGTAAAGAAAAATAAGAAAAATCAAGAAATATTTGGAAGCTAAAAGAAAATAAAGAAACAAAAAAGATTTTTGGAATTACTTTCCAAGAATAACTTGGTTTTTGCTTCCTAGTATTTTCCTTTTCCTAAGTTAGACTTGTTGTCCAAAGTAGTTTAGGACTTTATTTCCTTATTTTTTAGGTACAATTTTGTGACCTCCTCTCTATATAAAGGGGTGTCTTCTAAACTTATCACCTTTCTTGAATACCTATAAGTGATCTAAAATTCGAAAAATTTATCTTACCACCTTAAGTTGAGTCTTGAAGGTTGAAGAATAAATTCAAGAGTAGTCACACACAAGAGTGCAAGAAAAATCTCCCAATTTTTATTGATAATAATCTGAATAATCTATGTCTAAAAACAAAAAAGACACCCTTTTATATAGAGATGGGGTCACGATTTGTACCTAAAAAATAAGGAAATAAAGTCCTAAACTACTTTGGACAACAAGTCCAACTACCTTAGGAAAAGAAAAATACTAGGAAGCAAAAACCAAGTCATTCTTGGAAAGTAATTCCAAAAATCTTAGTAAAAGGAAATCATAACCTTAACTAACTAGGAAAGCAATAAATATAGTCCCACAATATATGAAAATAAGTCCCAAACCAATCTTGGATAGAATCTTGAAAATCTTGAAGGAAATTTGCAAGAAACTTGACACCAACTTGCACTCAACATCTAGCACGACTATTGTACCATTATTGGACATCCAGTAAGTCCTTTTTATGCTATAAAAATGTGGCTTTATGTAGGACTTCAAAGGCTGCAAGTTTGGACACATTTTAGGTGCTAAATTGGTCCAACAATGGCCTGGTTTGGACCTTCTTCAGAGGATGTTTCTTGGGATCTAATCCACCTCTTATTGGACATGAATTTGGTGCATGAAATAATTATAACACCTAGATGACTCATATCCTTTATCCTTAATCTCTTCCTCTCAACTAACAACTTATTTGATCGTTCCTGAAGACAAAATGACCTTGTTTTGCAACTTTTTAGCTTGAGATCTTGTTAAAGGGCCTCTTTGAGATTACAGAGCTCCATCCTTGTCTTTGAATAGATTTGAGCTTCCTAGGATGCTATCATTCCCCTCTTCTTGAAGAAAATTCGTCCTCGAATTTCGACCTTGCATGAAAACGAATACATGCACTAGAAAATGGAATCCACTAATCTGAAAAAATAGTAAGAATAAAATAAGATAGTGACCATGTGTCCACTTAACCCAATTAAGCCTAATAGGTGTAAGTACTCCTTTATAAAGCATAAGAACATCATCATCCCAATAAAATTGATGCATAATTAGATTTGTCCCATAAAAACCTCTCTTAAGGTAGTCAAAAGATGTGCATGACAATAAAATTATAAAAGATTGATCACGCATCCATTTAAAACAAGTATCTCTACAAATTTCATGGATTCTTCTACATGTAAGCTATATAAATTCACAAGAAGATTAGAAGAACCCATAAATTCCAAAATAAAAACTTCAATATATTCAAGCTCATGACTATAACTTTCCCAAATAATATTCGCAATATCAATAGATTCTACATAATTGCTCAAACTGTCACAGAAAGAGTCATAGATAGGTTCATGAAAGAGTATTTGATGTCTAATGTCACAATAATCATGCATATCCTCTTTACTAGTATTAAATACTTTTACATGCTCACAATCAACATGACTAGAAGAATGACTTCCTATCACACAACAAAACTCACATTCTAGCAATTTATCACATGAAAACTCATTAGGCACTTGAATAAGAGAAGAAGAAATATTTAACTCATTCACAAGCCTCTTCTCATAAAATTCAAGCCTCTTTCCACCAAGTTGGAATATATAATGATCTATGTCATACTCAATTCAAAACAAAGTAAATTACTCTTATACTTGAACTTAGATATTACAGTTAGTGACTTGATGTGCATCAAAATATCATCATCCACAAAAATTATAAAGTCACCAACATAGGAATTAAGAGTATAGTTCATCACCTCCAAAAATACCTTAGGTGTTCTAGAAAGGCCAAGAATACGAATAAACCAATTATACATACCATACTTGGACCTATTTACTAATGGAACAACATCACCTTGTATTCTTTTATGCAATGATTCCAGCTTAGCAATGGCTTTAGGGAACTCTGTGTCATAAACCTGTAAATAAGAATCAAAGTAGTAAAAAGATTCAATAACAAAGAATTTAACCAAGCTTTTATCTTCTACTATTCAACAAGAATTGATTTCGCCAAATTCATGTTGGAATCCAATTGAATCTTTTGCCACCATCTCTTGCGCCTCACCTCCCCTTTCAAAAGTTCTTTCAACACGTGGCTACACAAAATCACAAGAACTAAAACAAGAAAGAGTTAATTGGTTAGGAAGTAAAGAATTCTTTTTCTTGCTTATACTCTCTTTGGATTTTATCACAAAACTAACTTTTTCCTCGTCCCTATCCTCTTCTCTCTCACCAAAGTTTTCTTCTTTTTCTTCACTCAAACCATCTTTTTTCTCTATCTCTACCTCAAATCCCTTTTCTATCTCATGGCCTTCTCTCTTTTCTTTTCCCTCAAGTTCGCTCTTTTTATCACTTGACATCCCATTCTCTTCACTCAACGTAACCTCTCATTTTTCCTCTCTTGGGATGTCGACATGCACTCCCTTACTCCTCTCGTTCTTTTTTCTCTCATATTTTTTCATATTCTCTTTAACGGTCTTTTCATCTTCATAAATTTGTGAGGGAGTCAAAGATCTAAGAATGAGTTTCTTTCCGTTAACCTCAAAAGAGTATCTATTTTTTCCATGTTATATGAAGCTCTTCTATAGACATACCATGATTTTCCCAACAAGATATGATAATTATTCATGGGAATCACATCACACCAAATCGCATCCTCATACCTTTCAACTGAGAATAGTAATAAGACTCTTTTATCTACCTTTACTCCTCTCAACATGTAGGGTTCAATATACTCAACACAATGCAAATTCAATTTCTCAACCATATAAGTGCTAATTGAGTTATAGCCAAACTCTTTGTCAATTCGAAGGGCACAAATTGCAGACATCACTTTAGCTCTTGTTTGAAAAATAATTTTACCATTATCTTCCTTCTATTTGGTATGCTGTAAGTTCGACTTTTCAAGTTGTTGAGTCATAGCTCGCCTCCTTTCACAATAACTACCGGTTTGAAACATCTTGAACAAAGATTAGAAGAATTATGTCTCTCTCAAAATTGTTTTTTCCTTCTAATATTCCTACCTCTCTTGCCTTTTTCCACTCAATGCAACTCTTGGCCGTTAATATTTAGATTTATTAATAAACCTTACTAGTCACAACCCTTAGTGATAAGAATATGGAGTTAGAAAAAGAAAGAAAAGTGAATGACCAAACCTAGGAAGAATAGAAATTGGTTAGTAGAAAAAAAGGAAAGAATTTTAGGAAACCCAAAACCCACAAGAATAAGGAAAGAAGTTTCCTTAGTCTTCAAGAACAAGGATCCCCTCTTCTTGTTTCCTTTCTTGACTTAGAAACCAAATAATACTTGAATTCTAAAAATAATAATGAGCAATAACACTTTTTGGGCTGATTTTCGTTTTTTGTTTTGTTTTTTTTTTGGTTGCTCAAGAACCTCCCAAGATTATCAAGATTGAAATCTTGATTAGCCTATGCTCTGATACCACTTGATAACAACATAATAGGGGATTCAAGAATTAGTAAAAAAAACACGAAAAATCAAGAAATATGCGGAAGCTAAAAGAAAATAAAGAAACAAAAAAGAAGATAGAAATTAAAGATAGATTGAATTCAAGAAAGAGTTTCTTGAATTCAAGAAGTCTATTCTTGAAGTTGAATCCTAACAACAACAATTAGCTAACGAAGAACTAATCGTCTTTGGTAGAGACTTAAAAATAAGAGATAGATTGTTAAATCCGACCCTTTAGAATAACAAGAACAACAATAAGCCTAAACTTATCACCTTTCTTGAATAACTAGAAGAGATCTAAGATTTCAAAAAGGGTTTAATCTTACCACCTTAATTTGAGTCTTGAAGGTTGAAGAATAAATCCAAGAGTAGCCACACACAAGAGTACAAAAAAAATTTCACAATTTTTATTGATAATAATCTGAATAATCTATGTCTAAAAACAAAGAAGACACCCCTTTATATAGAGAGGGGGTCATGAAATTGTACCTAAAAAAAGGAAATAAAGTCCTAAACTACTGTGGACAACAAGTCCAACTACCTTAGGAAAAGAAAAATACTCGGAAGCAAAAACCAAGTCATTCTTGGAAAGTAATTCCAAAAATCTTAGTAAAGAAAAGCATAACCTTAACTAATTAGGAAAGCAATAAATATAGTCCCATAATATATGGAAATAAGTCCCAAACCAATCTTGGATAGAATCTTGAAAATCTTGGAAATCTTGAAGGAAATTTGCAAGCAACTTGGCACCAACTTGCACTCAACATCTAGCATGACTATTGTACCATTCTTGGATATCAAGTAAGTCCTTTTTATGCTATAAAAACGTGGCTTTATGTAGGACTTCAAGGGCTGCAAGTTTGGACACATTTTAGGGGCTAAATTGGTCAAATAGTGGTCTGGTTTGGACCTTCTTCAGAGGATGTTTCTTGGGATCTAATCCACCTCTTATTAGACATGAATTTGGTCCATAAAATAATTATAACACCTAGATAACTCATATACTTTATCCTTAAGCTCTTCCTCCCAACTAACAACTAATTTGATCGTTCCTGAAGTCAAATGACCTTGTTTTGCAACTTTTTAGCTTGAGATCTTGTTAAAGGTCCTCTTTGAGATTAAAAGGCTTCATTCTTGTCCTTGAATAGATTTGAGCTTCGTAGGATGCTATCATAACCCCACTCAACTCTGTTATGCCCATAGTGCGGAGGATACGGTGGCACTCCTCCAGAAATCCCTGAGCGTTCTCTAATGCCAGACCACTGAATGTAGAGTTTATACTTCTTGTACCTCTCAAGCCTCCGCTCCTCCTCCTCTAAAGTTGCTGCCCTACCCTCGGGCTGAACTGGGGCTACAGTCGATACCGGTATAACCTTCAGGATCTAATGAACTTGAACCCGCTGCTCTAGAGTACGGACCGCCGGAGTCTGTGCTCCTTCCCCGGCTTGAGATGTGGCTGCAGTAAGGGGAATTAACCTCGCCTGATCTAGAGTGTTGTACATGCTCATGAACTGTGTAAGGGTCACCTGGAGAGCTGGAATAGTAGTAGTAGTAGTAGTAGTAGTAGTAGGTGTATCAGGAGCCTGTGCTCCGGCTGGAGGTACTGGTGGCTCCTCTGCAGCAGCTCATGCGGGTGCTCTGGCTGCACCACGTGTATGTCCTCGGCCTCTACCCGCCCCGGCCTGCATTTATCCTCACCATCTGTGAGAGAATAGAAGACAGAAGTTTAGAATTTGAAGTCAATAATATCGCACGACAAGGAATCAAATGAAGTGGAATTTTCCTAATAGTTCCATAGCCTCCCAAAGATAAGTACAAACGTCTCCGTACCGATCCACGAAACTCTAATAAATCGGCTTGTGACTCACTACTCCTATGAACCTAGAGCTCTGATACCAACTTGTCACGACCCAGTGTCTCCCTAGGTGAACTATCGTGACGGCACCTAGTCTCTACGACTAGGTAAGCCTAACATTTGCGTAATAAAGGATGAAAACATAAAAGCTATCAACTAATAAGTAAATTTAAACAAGGAAATGAGATGTCGCTCGGCATATACATTAATCAATTCCGAACAGTTCATAAACTCTTCTAAAACGCAGAATGTCATAAGTCACAAGCTAAAGAAAGAAACAGTACTCCCATACTCCAGAGTCTAATACAAAGAAGAAATATACAATAAGGGTTGACATGGGGTGGAATAGATAGTGTAACGATCCGACCGGTCCTTTTGCCTTCTAGAACCCCATTCCCCTAAGTAAGACTGGCCGTACATGCTTTAACTAATTCATGACTTGCGAGGACGGTTAGTTCGGGATTCGGAAGAGTTAAGGTTGAAATCGGAGCACTTGGTTCGTTAAGGTTGGCCTAAACGGCCAAGTTTGACTTCAGTCAACATTTTGAGTATACGACCTTGGAATCGAGATTTGACAGTTCCAATAGGTTCGTATGATGATTTTGGACTTGGGCGCATGCCCGGATCGGATTTTAGATGACCTGGGAGCATTTCGGCGCCTAATAGTGGAAGTTGATTCCTTAAGGATTTTGAAGTTCTTAAATATTTGGTTTGGAGTGGGTTTTTATGTTATCGAGGTCCAAATGGAGTTCCGATATCAAAGATAGTTCTGTATTGTCATTTAAGACTTGAACGCAAAATTTGGTGTCAATCCGAGTAATATAAGTGTATTTTGTCGCATTGGGAGTAAATTAAAGAACTTGAAGTTCATAAGTTTGATTCAATTGGTTTTAGGGGGTAATTCTTAGATTAAGCGTTGTTTCGGGCATTCCGAGGGTTCGACCGAGTCCGTTTTATGATTTCAAACTTGTCGGTATGTTTGGGCGGGGCCCGGAGGCCCCGAGCGTCAATCGGACGAGGCTCGAGTGAAGTTGAAAAATTTTGGAAGGAGTTGAAGCTCCAGATATCTGTCATAACCGAACCTGCGGTTGGTCAACCGCAGGTGCGAGACCGCAAGAGCGCTCGAAACCTCGCAAGTGCAGCCAAGGGGGAGGAGCCCAGGAACCGCAGATGCGGCTCCTTTTCTGTAGAAGCAGAACCACAGGAGCAGTCCCTAGACCGCAGAAGTGGTCCCAGCCAGCCCCAGTCCAATTCCACAGATGCGAGCTATCCCTCACAGAAGCGAGACCGCAGATACGGAAATCGCTGAAGGCAGTGCCTTCATTTAATACTAGAATGTGTCATTTTTGACACATTTCCTTCATTGTTTAGGCGATTTGGGAGCTTCCAAAGTGGGAATTTCCACCTAACATTGAGAGGTAAGTTATCCCTACTTAATGTGAGTAATACTTGGGTTTTGGGTAGATTAACACATAAATATTAGTGAAAAATTATGGAATTAGAGTAAAACCTAGGGTTTTGATAAAAACAAGATTCAACCACGAAATTTATCATGGAATAAAGTAAAAATCATATATTATTTATCCTTAGGTAAAAAAAGAATTTCCGTAACCCGGGCATATGGGCCCGGGGTTGGTTTTTTGGATACTTGAATTTAGGGTTGGGGAATTACTTTAATAGTTTGAATATGAACTCTTGAGCTTGTATTGACTAGTTCTTACTCCATTTAATTAGTTTTGGATCGTTCGGCTCCAAAGTGCGGGTTTGATCACGTTCTTGATATTGGAAGTAAGCTTTGGAGCGAGGTGAGTCTCCTTTCTTACCTTGTAAGAGGGAATTATCCCCATAGGTGAAATAATTAAATAGTCGCCACTAAATGCCGAGGCTACGTACGCACAAGGTAATGAGAGCCCGTGCGTAACCACTATTATGCTTAAGTTCGGGTTGTCTAGGACCCAAAAGTATGCTTTATGTGCTATTCTTGTAACTTTATTGTCAATGTAGATTGCTTAAATCATGTTGAATGTGTTAAATGAATTTATAAAGAGGAACATCATTTTCTTGACCATTTAAAGAGAAGTTGACATTTCTGTGAGTAATTGCTTCCCTGATAAATTCTCGCTTGACTGTTTGTTGTGTTTAATTATATTTGACTGCGTCACATGTATGATTCACGAGCGGGGTAATAGGTGCATCTATGGTACGCTTTGTTCGACCCTCCGGCAGTGCATACTTTATTTTTATGTTGGATCGGGTCGTACGAACTCGGCACTATTTGTGCATGCTTCTTGCTCGGTACTTTATGTGATTTGAACTGTGTTTAATGACCCGAAATGTAAATGGCTATCTGTGATATTTTCTAGGAAAGAACCTATCACTTCTTGCTATAAATTTGTTATTTATTTATGTCATCCATGCTTAGCATAACATTTACTTATATTATTTGACCCTAGTAAGTGCCAAGCCGACCCCTAGTCACTACTTCTTTGAGGTTAGACTGGATACTTACTGGGTACATATTGTTTATGTACTCATACTATGCTTCTGTACTTAATTGTACAGGATCTGAGGCAGGTACATCCGGCTACCCGTCTAGTGTGCGTCCTTGATAGTAGGCCGAGATTTCATGGTGAGTTGCTCCCTTCCTATGTCCTTCAGCAGCATGATGGAGTCTCACTTTGTTTTTGACTGTCTATTATACTTCAGATAGTAGGATAGATTTATTCTTTTGTATATTCTACTAGATGCCCATATACTTGTGACACCAGGTCTTGGAACACATAATGGTTGACTATTCTTTTGGGTTGCATATCTATTACTTTAAGTTGCGAATTATTACTTGTTTTCAATTCAAATTAAGATAATGCTAGAGTTGTTTTGGTAAAGTAAAATGAGAACACACTAATAACTTCGGGTTGGCTTGCCTGACAATGGTGTTGGGCTCATGACCTGTAATGAAATTGGGTCGTGATAACATGGTATCAAAGCACTAGGTTCATGTAGGTCTCACAAGTCATGGTCAAACCTAATAGAGTCATGCAGATCAGTATGGAGACATCTGTATTTATCTTTGAGAGGCTATAGGGTGTTAGGAAACTACTCTTTATTCATTTTCTATCGTGCAGTAGTTGGTATACTAAATTTTCCTCTTTTATTCTCTCACAGATGGTGAGAATGCACACGATAGATGTTCTAGGCCTGGGAGGAGCCGCTCCCCCCATTGCTAGAGGCTGAGGTAGAAGCCGGGGGAGGGCACTGGCCCGAGGGAGGGGACGAGGGCATCCTAGAGCTGTTCCAGTAGCATCACCGGCGGATCCTGCGGGAGATCCTATCATTGAGGAGTAGGGCGAGGTGCCCGCAGTTAAGCCTACCCCAGCGGACTTCATGACAGCACTGGTTTCCAGGAGGTCATGGGCCGTATGTTGCGGTTCATGGACACCATGACTCAGGCTGGTTTATTTCCAGCAGATCTATCTACATCACAGGAGGGAGGGGGAGCACAGACCCATACTACTCAAGCTCTGGTCATGCAGCTGCAGTGTATCAGAATCCGGGTGCACAACCTATGGATGGGGCTCAGCTAGTTGCTGCAGTGGTACTCGAGCCCAGACCAACTGCGGATGGTGATCCGCAGTAGTTATTGGACAGATGGACTAGGCTACACCCTCCTATCTTTGGGGGTGAGTGTCATGAGATGCCCAGGATTTCATTGATAGGTGCAGGGACAGACTGCACAACATGAGGATATTGGAGTCTTATGGGGTTGACTTCACTACTTTCCAGCTAGAGGGCAGGGCCCGTAGATGGTGGCAGTCTTATGTTCTTGGTAGGCCAGTAGGTTCTCCTCCCATCACTTGGGGTCAATTCACGCAGTTGTTCTTGGACAAGTATATTCCACCCTCTGAGAAGGAAAAGTTGCGATATCAGTTTGAGCAGCTTGAGCAGGGTCAGATGTCCATGACCGACTATGAGGCGAGATTTTCTGAGTTATCCCACCATGCATTGATAATACTTCCTGCTGACGCAGAGAGGGTGCGGAGGTTCGTGGCAGGGTTGCATTCTGGCATTAGAGCCAACATAGCTCGAGAGGTGGAGATGGGGACTCCTTAGTAATGGAGATTGCCTGGAGGATTGAGGGCTACCGTTTGAGAGGTAGAGAGCAGGCGCAGCAGGACAAGAGGGCCCGATTCTCCAGAGAGTTTAGAGGTGCCCCAGCTAGGGGCAGAGGTCAGTTTGGGAGAGGTCAGCCTAGCAGGCCCCTATATCCAGCACCACTACCTCCTCGAGGTGCTCCAGCGCACCCCTATTTCAGTGTCATCCCTGAGAGTTCCTACCGTCCGCCAGTTATTTAGAGTTCCTCCAGTGGGTATTCATATCCCCAGGATTCTTCTGGTTCTTATTTCAGTGCTATGCTGGAGAGTTCATACCGTCCACCAACTATGCAGAGTTCCTCCAATGGGTATTCAGTCCATCAGGGCCAAACTTTCGGATAATAGTCTATGGTGCCGAAAGGTCTTTACGAGTGTGTAGATCCGGGTCACATGAAGAGGACCTGACCTAGACTTCGGAGCAAGGCAGTACAGTAAGGTCAGTAGCCCATGATTGCAGCACCTGTTGCCCAGCCTCCCAGAGATGGGGGACAGACGTGTAGGGACCATCCTAGAGGTGGAGGCCAGACAAGGAGAGGTCAGCCAGCTACTACTGAGTCAGGTGGAGGCCAGCCAGCCGGTGCTCCAGCCAGATTCTATGCCATTCCGGCCAGACCATATGCATTGGCCTTAGATGTCGTTATCACAGGTATTATTTCCGTCTGCGGTAGGGATGCTTCAGTACTATTTGATCCAGGGTCTACCTATTCATATGTGTCATCTCTGTTTGCTCACTTCCTAGATATTCCTCGTGAGCCTTTAGGTACTCATGTTCATGTGTCCACTCCTGTGGGTGATTTTGTGGTTGTGGATCGGATTTACCGGTCCTATGTGGTCACATTTTGCGATTTCGAGACTAGAGCAGATCTCCTATTGCTTGATATGACCGACTTTGAGGTCATCCTGGGCATGGATTGGTTATCTCCATATCACGTCGTCCTAGATTGCCATGTCAAGACTATTACATTAGTAATGCCAGAGTTGCCAAGGTTGGAGTGGAAGGGTTCCTCAGTTAATACATCTAGTCGGGTTATCTCCTTTTTGAAGGCTCGGCATATGGTTGAGAAGGGTTGTTTGGCTTATCTAGCTTATGTTCGGGACACCACCGTAGAGTCTCTGACGATTGATTCAGTTCCAGTAGTTCGGGAGTTCGCTGATGTGTTTCCTTCTAACCTTCCTGGCATGCCACCGGATCGTGATATTGATTTTTGTATTGATTTGGCTCCAGGTACCCAGCCTACATCTATTCCACCATACCATATGGCTCCGAAAGAGTTGAAGGAGTTGAAGGAGCAGCTTGAGGAGTTGTTAGCAAAGGGGTTTGTTAGACCAAGTGTGTCACCTTGAGGTGCACCAGTGTTGTTTATAAAGAAGAAGGATGGGACCATAGGGATGTGCATTGATTACCGCCAGTTGAACAAGGCTACCATCAAGAACAAGTACCCGTTGCCGCGCATTGATGATTTTTTCGACCAGTTGCAGGGTGCTAGGATGTTCTCTAAGATCATCTTGAGATCAGGGTACCATCAGTTGAAGATTTGGGACTCAGATGTTCTGAAGACTGATTTCCGTACTATATATGGTCATTATGAGTTTCTGGTGATGAGCTTTGGCTTGAATAATTCCCCAGCAGCGTTTATGGACTTGATGAATAGGGTGTTTAGACCTTATATTGATTCCTTTGTCATCATCTTCATTGAGATATCTTGATATACTCATGTATCCTAGGGAAGCACGAGTAGCATTTGAGAGTAGTGCTTCGGACCTTGCGAGAGCAGAAGCTATATGCTAAGTTCTCCAAGTGAGTTTTGACTAGAATTAGTGGCATTCTTTGGGCATATTGTGTTAGGAGAGGGTATTAAGGTAGATCCCAAGAAGGTTGAGGCAGTTCAGAGTTGTCCATGTCGTACTTCAGTGACCAAGATCAGGAGTTTCCTAGGATTAGTAGGTTATTACCGTCGATTCGTGCAGGGCTTTTCATCTATTGCATCACCTTTAACTAGATTGACCCAGAAGGGTGTTCCTTTCTGTTGGTCCGATGATTGTGAGGCGAGCTTTCAGAAGCTCAAGACAACTTTGACTACAGCACTAGTCCTAGTGTTACCTTCCGGTTCGAGGACGTATACGGTATATTGTGATGCTTCATGCCTTGGCTTGGGTTGTGTATTGATGTAGGAGGGGCGAGTTATTGCATATGCTTCGCTTCAGCTAAAGATTCATGAGAAGAATTATCTTGTGCACGATCTAGAGTTGGCCGCGATTGTTCATGCTCTTAAGATATGGAGGCATTACCTGTATGGGGTGTCATATGAGGTTTATACTAATCATCACAGCTTACAATATTTGTTCAAGCAGAGGGATCTCAATTTGAGGCAGTGTAGATGGCTTGAGTTACTGAAGGATTATGACATCACTATTCTTTATCATTCGGGCAAGGCATATGTGGTTACGGATGCCTTAAGCAGGAATGTGGAGAGTATGGGTAGCTTGGCCTTCATTTCAGCAGAGGAGAGGCCACTAGCTTTGGACATTCAGTCCTTGGCTAACAGACTTACGAGGCTGGATATTTTGGAGCCCAGCCAGGTCTTTGCGTGTGTTGTTGCTCAGTCTTTATTATTGGGATACATCAAGGCTCGGCAGTTCGATGATCTGTATTTGGCAGTTCTTAGAGAGACGGTGCTACAGGGTAGTGCCAAGGAGGTTTCTATTGGCGAAGATGGTGTTCTGCGACTCCAGGGTCGCCTATGTGTTCCTAATGTTGATGGCCTAAGTGATAGGATTGTAGAGGAGGCACACAGTTCATGGTATTCCATTCATCCAGGTGCTACGAAGATGTATCGTGACTTGAGGCAGCATTATTGGTGGCGGCGAATAAAGAAAGACATAGTGGAGTATGTGGCTAGGTGTTTGAATTGCCAGCAGGTTAAGTATGAACATCAAAGGCCAGGTGGCCTACTTCAGCATATGCTTATACCTGAGAGGAAGTGGGAGCGCATTACTAGGGACTTCGTAGTCGGGTTGCCCCGGACCTTGCGGAAGTTTGATGAAGTGTGGGTCATTGTTGACAGGTTGACCAAGTCGGCACACTTTGTTCCAGTTGTGACTACTTATACTTCAGAGAGGTTGGCTCTGATCTACATTCGGGAGATAGTCCGGTTGCACGGTGTGCCTATTTCCATCATATCAGATAGAGGCCTTCAGTTCACTTCCCATTTCTGGAGGGCCGTTCAGAGTGAGTTGGGGACCCGTGTGGAGCTCAGCACAGCATTTCATCCTCAGACCGATGGACAGTCGGAGCGGAAAGTTCAGATTTTGGAGGACATGCTTAGAGCATGTGTGATTGACTTTGGAGGGCAGTGAGATCAGTTCTTGCCCTTGGCCGAGTTTGCTTACAACAACAGCTATCAGTCCAGCATCGAGATGGCTCCATTTGAGGCTTTATATGGTCGACGATGTCATTCTCCTATCGGGTGGTTTGAGCCTGGTGAGGCTAAGTTGTACGGTATAGACTTGGTGAAAGATGCCTTGGAAAAGGTAAAGTTGATTCAGGAAAGGCTTCGCACAGCATAGTCCAGACAGAAGAATTACGCGAATCCGAAAGCGCGTGATGTATCATTCATGGTCGGTAAGAAGGTTCTCTTGAAAGTCTCATCGATGAAGGGTATTATGAGATTCGGGAGGAAGGGCAAGTTGAGCCCCAGGTTTATAGGCCCATTTGAGGTGTTGGGGCGAGTTGGGGAGGTTGCTTATGAGCTCGCTTTACTTCCCAGCCTGTCAGGAGTTCATCCAGTTTTTCACGTATCTATGCTTCAGAGGTATCACGCCGACTTGTCCCATGTGCTAGACTTCAGTACTATTCAGCTAGACGAGAGCTTGGGCAATGAGGAGGAGCCAGTTGCCATTGTTGATAGACAGGAGCGCCAGTTGAGATCTAAGAGGGTTTCCGCAGTAAAGGTCCAGTGGAGAGGCCAACCAGTCGAGGAGGCGACCTGGGAGTCCGAGGAGGACATGCGGAGAAGATATCCATACTTATTCAGCACTCTAGGTATGAATCTAAACTCGTTCGAGGACGAACGTTTGTTTAAGAGATGGAGAATATAGCTACCTGATCGGTCGTTTTGCTATCTAGAACTCCGTTCCCCTAAATAAGACTGCCTCATACTTGCTTTAAGCGATTCATGACTTGCGGGGATGGTTGGTTTGGGATTCGTAAGAGTTCGGGTTAAAATCAGAGCACTTGGTTCCTTAAGGTTAGCCTAAAAGGCTAAGTTTGACTTAGGTCAACATTTTGAGTAAACGACCTCGGAATCAGGATTTGATGGTTCCAATAGGTTTGTATGATGATTTCGGACTTGGGCACATGTCCGAATCGGGGTTTGGATGACCCAGGAGCATTTCGGCGCCTAATAAAGGAAGTTGATTCCTTAAGGATTTTGAAGTTCTTAATTATTTGGTTTGGAGTGGGTTATTATGTTATCGAGGTCCGAATGGAGTTCCGAGATCGAGAATAGTTATGTATTGCCATTTAAGACTTGCACACAAAATTTGGTGTCAATCCGAGTAATATAAGTGTGTTTCGTCGCATTGGAAGTAAATTGAAGAACTTGAAGTTCATAAGTTTGATTCAATTGGTTTTAGGAGGTGATTCTTAGATTTAGCGTTGTTTTGGGCATTCTGAGAGTCCGAGCGAGTCCGTTTTATGATTTCGAACTTATCGGTATGTTCGGACGGGGACCGGGGCCCCTAGAATCAATCGGACGAGGCTCGAGTGAAGTTGGAAAATTTTTGAAGGAGCTGAAGCTCCAGGTATCTATCATAACTGCACCTGCGGTTGGTCAGCCGCAGGTGCGATACCGCAGGAGCGGTCGAAACCTTGCAGGTGCGGCCAAGGGGGAGGAGCCCAGGAACCACAGATGCGGCTCTTTTTCCGTAGGAGCGGCACCTAGACCGCAGAAGTGGTCCCAGCCAGCCCCAGCCCAATTCCGCAGATGCGGGCTATCCCTCGCAGAAGCGAGACCGCAGATGCGGTCCCCTAGCGGAAATCGTTGAAGGCAGTGCCTTCATTTAATATGGGAATGTGTCATTTTTGACATATTACCTTCATTGTTTGGGCGATTTAGGAGCTTCCAAAGAGGGGATTTTCACCTAGCATTGAGAAGTAAGTTATCCCTACTTAATGTGAGTTTAATACTTGGGTTTTGGGTAGATTAACACATAAAGATTAGTGAAAAATCATGGGATTAGAGTAAAACCTAGGGTTTTGATAAAAATAAGATTCAACCACGAAATCTATCATGGAATAAAGTAAAAATCATATATTATTGATCCTTAGGTTATGGGTAACAACTTCCCTCAAATATTTTAGGAATCTGGGCATGTGGGCCCGGGGATGGATTTTAGGAAACTTGAATTTAGGATTGGGGAATTACTTTAATAGTTGGAATATGAACTCTTGAGCTTGTATTGACTAGTTCTTACTCTGTTTAATTAGTTTTGGATCGTTCGGCTCCAGATTGAGGGTTTGAGCACGTTCTTGATATTGGAAGTAAGCTTAGGAGCTAGGTGAGTCTCCTTTCTAACCTTGTAAGATGGAATTATCCTCATAGGTGAAATAGTTGAATAATTGTCACTAAATGTGGGGGCTATGTACGCACAAGGTGACGAGAGTCCGTGTGTAGCCACTATTATGCTTAAGTCCGGGTAGTCTAGGACCCAAAAGTATGCTTTATGTGCTATTTTTGTAACTTTATTTTCAATGTATATTGCTTAAATCAAGTTGAATGTGGTAAATGAATTTATAAAGAGGAACATCATTTTCTTGACCATTTAAAGAGAACTTGACATTTCTGTGAGTAATTGCTTCCCTGATAAATTACTGCTTGACTGTTTGTTGTGTTTAATTATATTTGACCGCGTCGCATGTATGATTCTCGAGCGGGGTAACAGATACATCTATGGTTCGCACCGTTCAACCCTCCGGCAGTGCACACTTTATTTTTATGTTGGATCAGACTGTACGACCTCGACACTATTTGCGCATGCTTCTTGCTCGGTACTTTCTGTGATTTGAACTGTGTTAAATGCCCCAAAATGTAAATGGCTATATGTGATATTGTCTAGGAAAGAACATATCACTTCTTGCTATAAATTTGTTATTTATTTATGTCATCCATGCTTAGCATAACACTTACTTATATTATTTGACCCTAGTAAGTGTCAAGTCGACCTCTCGTCACTACTTCTTCGAGGTTAGACTGGATACTTACTAGGTACATACTGTTTATGTACTCATACTACGCTTCTGTACTTAATTGTACAGGATCTGAGGAAGGTACATCTGGCTACCCGTCTGGTGCGCATCCTTGATAGTAGGCCGAGATTCCACGGTGAGCTGCTCCCTTCCTATGTCGTTCAACAGCATGATGGAGTCTCTCTTTGTTTTTGACTGTCTATTCTACTTCAGACAGTAGGATAGATTTATTCTTATGTATATTCTACTAGATGCCCATATACTTGTGACACCAGGTCTTGGAACACACAATGGTAGACTATTCTTTTGGGTTGTATATCTATTACTTTAAGTTGTTAATTATTACTTATTTTCAATTCAAGTTAAGAAAATGCTAAAGTTGTTTTGGTAAAGTAAAATGAGAACACACTAATAACTTCGGGTTGGCTTGCCTGACAACGCTGTTGGGCGCCATCATGACCTGTAATGAAATTGGGTCGTGATAGATAGGGTCTTTATGGTCTACGGACGCGGCAGATATACCTTGAATTCTCTATAGCTGACTCGCCTTACTGGTGATATGGCTGGTAAGAGGTACCTGGATCTGCACACGAAAAACATGTGTAGGAAAGGGCATGAGTACACCACAATGGTACCTAGTAAGTTCCAAGTCTAACCTCGGTCGAGTAGTGACGAGATCAGGTCAAGGACCTACTGGTATATATATAATAAAATGAAGCAGATTGAAACAATTCAGTAAAGATAAATACTAAGATTTAACAAGAATGAAATCACAGAAAACCAACAGCTCAGTACATAGATATAACAATAGGGGATCTCCCGGGATACCGTCCCGTAGTCTCAAACATAAATATGCATGGGGGTCTCCCGGGATACCGTCCCGTAGTCCCAAATATAAATGTGCAGGGGATCTCCCTGAATACCGTTCCGTAGTCCCAAAATAAATTTGCAGTACAGGGGGGTCTCCCGGAATACCATTCTGTAGTCCCAAAGTAAATATGCAGCTCAACCAAACAGAGATAGCAGTTACAGCAAGAAAACCACAATTCAGGCTAAGTCCGAGTCAAGGAAAAACAGGACATTTCACAAAAACAAGTTGTACAGAGTTCAGATAGGCAGTTAAGACACGTAGGCATGCTTCCTTAAGCTAAACAAGATAGTTACATATGCTAGTGTTGCTCAATTAAAGGAAAAACAGATATTTGCTTAATGAAAACGAATTTTTTCAACAAATAGCTCGTGCACGCACTCGTCACCTCAAGTACACGACTCTCATATATATCGAACAGTACCAAATCCTAAGGGGAGTCCCCCACACAAGGTTAGGCAAGCCACTTGCCTCGAACCAAGCTCAAATCAATCCGAAATCATGCTCTTGCCACGAGTATCCAACTCCGAGTGGCCCAAATCTAATCAAATCAATTACATAAAGTAAATATAGCTACAAGCAACTAATTTAGCTAATGAAATCAAGGCTAAGGCAAGAAAATAGAAAAACACCTAAAAATCCTCCCTGGGCTCACGTCTCGGAATCGGGTAAAAGTCACAAATTATGGACATCCATTCACTCCTGAGTTCACTCGTACAAGAATCATCCAAAACCAACGCCTAAATCCCACACAAATCTCAGATTTTTGGTTGGGAAACTTTTCCCTCAATTTCCCAACTTCTTCACTTATTCATTAATTTTATGAAGGAAACAACTATGGATTAATGAAATATGATCAAAATAGGATTAGGAATCGTTATCCAATGATTTCCTCTGAAAAACCCTTGAAAAATCTCCTTCCTCCGAGCTCAAAATCGAATTTTGTGATATGAATTCCAAATCCTCGAATATCCCCTTTTCTGCCCAGCGATTTTTGCTTCTGCGAGGGGTCCACCGAATCTGCAGTCTCGCACCTGCGGAAAAACCATCGCAGGTGCGGACTTAACTTAAGTCCTCAAGAATCGGTTCTACGGTCAAGGGCCGCTTCTGCGCGCCCGCTTCTGAGTCTTTTTCTCCGCTCCTGCCCTACTCTGACCGCTTCTGCGGTCCCAGCTGGGCAGACCCAAAATCGCATTTGCAGCTCGATGGCTGCTTCTGCAACATCGCACATGTGGCCCAAAGTGCGTAGGTACAATTACACCAAGTGCAACAACTTCAACTATTTGCATAAGTCTCAAACCAATCCGTTAAGCACTCGAAACTCACCCAAGGACCCTGGGACCTCAACCAAACATACTAACCAATCCTAAAACATCATATGAACTTAGTCGAGGCCTCAAATCACCTCAAACAACGCTAAAAAATACAAATCACTCTCCAATCCAAACTTTAAGAACTTGAAACTTCAAAATTCTACAACTGATGCCGAAACTAACCAAACCACGTCCGATTGACCTCAAATTTTGCACACAAGTCATATTCAATACTACGGACCTACTCCAACTTCCGGAATCGGGTTCCGACCCCGATATCAAAAATTCTACTACCGGTCCAAAACTCCAAAAGTTCAACTTTCGCCACTTCAAGCCTAAATGAGCTACGGACCTCCAAAACACAATCCGAACACGCCCCTAAGCCGAAAATCACCCAACGGAGCTAACGAAATTGACGGAATTCCATTCTGAAGCAGTCTTCCCAATGTTCCTACTACGGTCAAATTCTAAGACTTAAGAATCACCCAATGGAGCTAACGAAATCGACGGAATTTCATTCTGGGGTCGTTTTCCTACTGTTCTGACTACAGTCCAAATTATAAGACTTAAGCTCTCATTTAGGCACTAAGTGTCCCAGAACACTCCGAAATTCAAAACGAATCATCCCGGCAAGTCACAATAGTAGAAAATAGATACGGGGAAAGCAATTAATAAGGGATCGGGGCATTAATTCTTAAAACGACTGGCCGAGTCGTTACACTTTAACTAATTAGTTATATCTCAATAACAACAATATCCATTTAGCCCTTTTTTTTGCACTATTGATGAATGCTGGATCAACGTGAATATCATGTTGGTCAACGAATTAGATATTCAACTAAAATGACAAAAAAAAAAAGTAATAATATGTAATGTCATTTGGCGAGATTTAAGTTAAAGTTGCCGTAGCGTTTCAATATTTTTTGAAAAATAATTATCAACTCGCTTTATCCATTATTCTTTACAGGCAAATCACCATTAAAATTGACTATTAAATATCTTATAAAAAGTCTAGAGACCAGTGTAGACTTTCAAAATCCTGCTGACAAATGAAATCTCCCGCAATAGAAAGATCAAATAGATCAAGCAAAGTGATAATTCCGATCGAATTGGTTAAATTAATATTTTGAAGTTCAAGTCATTAACCATATAATGAAAAGAAGACCATATTTATAATGAATTACGAAAACAACTTATAATTAACAGCTAGAGTAACTCGTTTATTGCGTCTCTAGACTCGTACTAAATTCATGCACCAAATCATGCTAATTCACTATAGTTGAGTCGTTAAAATTAAACTTAAAACTAAAACACATATCATTTAACTATAATGAACCTTAACTATATATGTGAATGTGTACATAGGTCGGTTGGTTCGGATTTTACAATCACCAAACCAAACCAATTGTGTCGGATTATTAAATCTAAAGACCAAATCAAACCAATAAAACTCGGGTTTTTCAATCTCGGTTTTTCTCGGGTTTTCGGATTATTCGGATTTTTTTGGGTTTTGTTTCCGGTAAAATCTTCGTAGAACAAAACATATAACTTGTGCTCAAAATGTTTCTTTAATCTTAGTAAGATACAGTCATACAACTATATAAAGCATTTTCCAAGAAAATAATACAAAACATGAGAGTTGTCACGCCAGTATCCTAAAATATTCAACAATAAAGACAATAAAATTATATAATATAAATATTGTTAATTAAACAGCCATAATAAAAATAAAAATAATCTAAAAGTACTAAGCAATGCTAAAATAAGTAGACTAATAAGGGACACTACAACATTATGCATATACAACTACGAAGTACGTCGTAGCTAAACATGAAAAATTTCATGGCTAAACACTTTAGCCACAATAATTTTTCCGTAGCATCCGTAGCTAGAAGTAGCGTAACTAAAAGTTAGCTACAAACTTTAACATTTCATGGCTAAGGATTAATACTTATTGCTACAAAAAAATTTGTGACGTGGCTATATTAATAAAACTTTTTGCCACAAAGAATATATATTTATAGCTAATAATTTTATCTTTTGCCACGATAAATTAACTTTGTAACTATCTTCCATACTTTAGATACAAAGGGATATACTGTGGCAAAATGTATTATTTATTTAGCTACAAAATTCAAATACGTAGCTATGCTCTCATATTAGATTTATATTATAGCATTTATATTTAGCTACCAACCCATAATTTTATGGCTATAAATCGTCAAATATCCACGATTAAATATTTTATTTGGTGAATAGATTTTTATCCATTTTATTTTTATTGATCAAAAATTAATTTATTAAAATTTTCAAATATTCCATATGCATACATTTTTTTTTATCAAACCATAGAAATACACAGTAATAAACTTTAAATATCACTTATTTTATACAAATTGAAATCTAAATAGTTTAATAAATTAATTCTAAAATATATAATTGTCTATTTACAATACATAATATTCACACTTCCACAAGTATGTAACTCTTGTACAAGAGACATAACAACTAGTTAATATGCAGCTAGATAATAGAAAAAACTAAAACTCACATTCTTGTCAAACTAATAGGAGTATAATACAAATTATGCACCATTATCTATAATCTATAAAATTCTCAAGGGTTCCACATCAAAAGAAAATTAAGTTCTAAGTATTTGATTCGGGAATTTCAGATGTCACCACCAGATGATCTTTTGCAGTCAAGGATGAAGTACTTTCACTCTTTGCATCAAGGTTGAATCCTTAATTTTCTTGCATTGAATAGATTGAAATGCACCCTATAAATTTAAAAGAAATAATAATTAACACAAAAGAATGAGTGAACCAAAAAGCGCATTAATACAAGAATTTTAGTATACAATAAGAGGGGGAAACTCAAAGCAACAAGATAAGAAAATAAACCTGTATACTTTTTTAAAAACTTTTGAAAGAATTCTCATCTCATTTTTGTAATGTCTTTTCGACGAACTGTGGCTCCTTCCAATATTAGATTTTAATCTTCAAAGTCCCACTCAATACCTATCACAATACGGCAAAAATATCTATCAAATTGTTAGAATATAAATTCCAAATTTTAAATCAAATAGGTGTATTTAGGGGTGTGCATTCGAATCGGTTTATCGATAAATCGAATCGATTATTTGTTATCGGTTCATCGATATCGGTTTATCGATTTATCGATTTCGATTTCGAAATTTTTCTTATCGAGCAATCGATTTCGATTTCGATTTTGTCCTCTTCGGTTATCGGTTTATCGATAAACCGATAAGATATACTAATTTTTTTTTTCTATAATACCCTTTCCTTTACCCTAAGTCTCTAACTCTATTATTTCTTTTACTACATTTAAGGAATGATCATATTTAAAGATCAAGGGAATGAAGTTCAAATTAATGGAAAACAGAATTAGCGGTGATGATATATTTTATTTTATTTTTTTATACCGTTGGAGTGTTGGTGACATACATTTGATCTCTTACTTTAGTTTTGTTGCATGTGCTTGTTAACAAAAATTTTATGTTATAAACGGTGTTCGTCTTATTTTAGCTTCTTTTTTGTCCATTTTAGTTAGGCGTGTTTATAGCGATATACTTTCCGTGGAATCCCACAAATTTTCTTATTGGTGTAATCGATAACCGAATCGATAATGTCACGACCCAAAATTCACTAAGGGTCGTGATGGCGCCGGACACAACTGTCAGGCAAGCCAACTACAATTTACTAGCAATTTATCATTTTAATTATTTTGAAATCATTTCCTTTAAACAAATAAATTATAAATAATAAACCTCGCTGGATAAATGAGGATGACTTTACAAAATTTAACTACTGAAAAATTCCTTGATCATCTCAGAACCCGGTGTCACAAGTACATGAGCTATTTCTAGGAAATAATGTAATACAACAACCGTCCAGAATACAATATTGGACAGAAAGTAAATACAAAAATTCGAAAGAGACTCTGCTGGCTGCTGGTCGTCTCGAGAAGTGCAGCTCACCTAAGTCTTCGTATCAATCATGCTGCTACGCCCATTAGGCCATTAGAGATGCATGTGCCTATGCAACAAAAATGCACAGCAAGTGTAGTATGAGTACGAAAACAATATGTACCCAATGAGTATCCTGTCTAATCTCGAAGAAGTAGAGACAAGAGGTCGATTTCGACACTTACTAGTGGTTCAATGATAATATAGTAAACAATTTGAGGAGATCAGAGCATTTTATAAAACAACAATTATAATCCATAAAGCCACATAGCAGATAAACAACTTCCCAAATAATAATGGATTTCTAAAGATTTACTTTTCATTATCTTTATCAATTTATCTCCGGCCAGGAAAGGCAAATGTCAACATTTAAAAATCTCAAGCAACAATACAAGCATGTGCATATCATGCCGAGGTCATACGGCCCGATCCAACATAAATATAAAATGTGTACTGCCGAGGGTCGGGTGGCGCGAACCATAGATGCATCTATTACCCCTCTCACGAATCCTACATTCAACGCGGTCAAATTTAAATAAACAATCACCCTGCTCGCGAATCATACATGCGATGCAGGTACACATAGAAATACATGCTCCGACAGCCAATTAAGAATTTATCGGGGAACATTTATCCAAATAAAATTCAATTCTCTTTTAACGATTTAAGAAAATGAAGTTTAATTCTTTTAGAAATTCATTTACCAATTCGATAAGATTTAAGCAATTCAACTGTCAATAAGATTACAGATATTCCAAGTATAGTATGCTTTTGGGTCCTAGACTACCCGGACTTACACATATTAATAGCTACGCACGGACTCCGTCACCTCGTGCGTACGTATCCCCCACAAATAGGATCACATAACCAATTATTTCACCTATGGAGACAATTCCCTCTTACAAGGTTAGAAAGAAGACTCACCTCGCTCCGAAGATCCCTCACCGGCTTCTACGTCCGTCCGAAGACTCAAATTGACACACAACGCTCCAAAACTAGACAATAATTATGTAAACCCATTAATATATGTCCAATTAATAATTATAATCCAATTTATAACAATTCCTAACCCCGATCGAAAAGTTGACAAAATTGCCCTCGGGCCCACATGTCTGGATTCCGAAATTTTTCGAAGATAAAGTTTACCCATAACCTCATGAACTCAAGTATATAATTTTCTCTCAATTTCATGCCAAAAACCGTGGTCAAAATCCAAAAATACCAATCCTAGGTCATTCTACCAAAACCCCAAGTTTCTACCACTTTCATGCTCAAATCCGAAACAAAATCATGTATTTAACGTCTAATGAGTGGGAACAACTTACCTTGACATAGATGAAGAAAATCTCTCTTCTGAAAGCTCCAAAATCGTCCAACCCGAAGTGAAAATGGGTGCAAATGAACCAAAACTCGATTTTTAAAGAGAGCTCACTGCCTCCAGTCCTTTCGCACCTACGGTCCCGCAGGTGCGGACCAATTTCCCCTTCTGCAATCCGAGGCTCCCAGCCCATTTCCGCTTATGCGCTCTTTCTTCCGCAGGTGCGGTCTCGCTTCTGCGGTGACCTAACCGCATCTGCGTTCCCGGCCTTCACCCTTCACCACCGCATCTGCGTCCCTTTGGCCGCTTCTGCGGCCCCGCACCTGCGGCCAAATCTTCCTAGGTGCGGTAATACCAGATATCAGCTGCTTCAGCTATTCTTCCAAATTTTGATTCGATCCGTTAACCATTCGGAATCTACCCGAGGCCCCCGGGACCCCGTCCAATCATACCAACCAGTCCCATATCATATTACGGACTTGCTCGAGGTCTCAAATCATATCAAACAACGCTAAAATCATGAATCGACCCCCAATCTATGCTTAAGGAACTTTAGAATTTCAAACTTTTACATTCGATGACGAAACCTATCAAATCACGTCCGATTGACCTCAAATTTTGCACACAAGTCATATTTGACATTACGGACCTACTCCAACTTCCAGAATTAGATTCCGACCCCGATATCAAAAAGTTCACTTCCGGTCAAACTTCTCAAAAACCTTCAAATTTCTATCTTTTGCCAAATGGCTCCAAAATGACCTACGGACCTCCGAATTCACTTCCGATCATGCTTCCAACACCAGAATCACCATCCCAGACTCGGAATTCCAAACGGACATCGATAACACTAAAATGCACTTCAGCCTAAACTTATGGAATTCTCCCAAAAATGCTAACTTCTACAATAGGTGTCGAAACGATCCCGGTTCTTCCAAAACCTGATCCGGACATATGCCCAAGTCCGAAATCATCATACGAACCTGTTGGAACCTTCGAATCCCGATTCCGAGGTCGTTTACTCAAAAACCCAATCTTAGTCGATTCTTTCAACTTAAGGTTTCTGAAATAAGAATTCTCTTTCCAAATCAACTCCAAGCTTCCCGGAATTCAGTTCCGACCATGCGTACAAGTCATAATACCTGAAGTGAAGTTGCTCATGGCCTCAAACTGCGGAACCACGCGCTAGAGCTCAAAACGACTGGTCGGGTCGTTACATTCTCTCCCACTTAAACATACGTTCGTCATCGAACGTGCTGAGAACTACACTGAAGTAGTCTGAAATCACTGTCTAACACCTCGTGCACCTACCCGTGCTACACAACTCAGTTGAGCACATTAGCTCGATCAATTCTGAAGATATTTCCTTTTATTCAAGCAAATAAGCCTTAGAGCCCAATTCCAACATCCGGAATTCTCTGCCAGGCCTGTTTCCAACATATGCTCACTGTATTAATAACTACACGCAGCACCAAAACATGACTGCATACCTTAGCCGAATTCGCACCTTGCACCACTTTACTCACAGGACCATAATAACATTCTCTGATCAAATTAGTCGAAATTCCACAAATCTAAAGCTCCCAATGCACCTCATGATATATATAAGTCTTGATCTAACTCTTACAATACTGTAACGACGGAAGAGATGTGTAGAAATTCATAACCAACTGCCGAATCAACAATTCATTGGGTCTATACTCCTGTCAGGAACCATCACCTTATTCTGAACCAAATAATGGTCTTTGCTCCTTAATATACTTCATATAATCAGATTACAATGATCCTAAATCCAATAATCTCGTCTCACCCCGTATGAACTACTCAGGCAATAAGCCCAAAAAATCTCATATGCTATCACTATGTGCCAATAGGCTACCAATTCGAACATGATACATAAAGGAAACAAACTCTGAAAAGGAAATCCAATTCCCCGCTCGCGAATCATACATGCGACATGGTCAAAATAATTAAATAGACACACCGCTCGCGAATCATACATATGACGCGGGCACACAGCTAATATAAGCTTTCCTCAAAAAAATAGGAAACAAAACACATAAAAACATATACGGGGAACTGTACTCAATGCCACACTGTTGTGACGCGCAATCCGATCCAAACAACATACACATGGAGGCGTGCCATCTGATCCACACATAAAATTCACATAAGGAGATACACACCGAGCCAGATTGCTCATTACAACAAAATATTGAATGTCTATCACAAGCACGCTAAGTGCATAATACCATCCCTGGGGAGCCATATAGCGCCATAAGCTACAAAACTCAAGCACAGTGAGGTGCGATATACGATCTGAATCTCAAGAGCCATTCTGCTCATATAACATCATCTCTATGCGGAACCTCAACACATAAGAAATTCACCAAGCCGTCTCACAACTCATACGATGCAATATATCATTACATGAGATAGCTGACGGTGAAATAGTACCCCGACTACTCTTCCATAAGTGAGTGCATTGCTGAAATGAACACATCTGGCCTGATATAGAGCCCATATTCATATTTAGATCCATCCACAAACCTCAAGCTGATTCTGATCACACTGAACTAGGCTAATAACCTTTCAAAGGTCCATAATAACTCCCCTTTTTCTCATAACACACGAAAACTACCATCACGTCCGGAGTAATCCTCCACAGTCCACAACCCAATAAACCGAGTGCCCTCCAGGCATCAATTCTCAATTTAACGATATCACTACAATCTTCATACTTGGTTTAACTCTTCAATCAATCAAGTGACTACATGCCACACTTATACAACTTTCCCGTGGGGCACGCTCCCATAACCTTCTGTAACAGATAACAGGTTTGTACATCCAAAACATCGGCCGCACTAACACTGAAAAGCGATCAAGAATCCTTAACCAGGATGCAAAGACTTTTTCACAAAGCACCAATCTCAGGTGACGCTGAGGACAATACCAACTTACTTTAAACATCGAAACTCCCTTCCTGCTCCTCCGAGCTCGTGACATCCTTGTCAACACCAAACTGCAACCTTGATCCTCAATTTAAATTTCATACCACTCACTGCACCCATCATTCCAATATACGATAAAACATGATTTTCGTCATAACTCCGGAACCACTAATAGATTAACACTTCATCATATAAAAATCTTTCACTTAACTCACTTCAGTAGAATCATAGCAACACGCAGATGAGGTCTCACAACCATAGAATATGGAAATCTCTAAGTAGTGGTCTAAGCCACCATAGCACTTCTGGGATCCGCCTACACATAACAGGCCATAATAGTAGAATACTTCTGAATAACATCAATTATGGCGGCCGACAAGCCTCACACGCACCGTCACAATTCACTTGCATATCTTGACCATGCTGAAGGAACTGATCACTACCACCAATACGCCAACCTAACTATGGCTAACCAATCTATCTTCTTCCAATTTATCCTTGATTGCCTTAGAAATATTAATAACTTCATTCAACACATAACACACTCCATCCGCACTCATCCCGAGTGACCTTGAATCACGAGACCATGTTGTCTCCAATCCCACGAACCATTTCATACCTCCCTTGCGTGCACATTCGCATCCTCAATTGGCATGCCCATTCTGATAATCCCTCTACGAATCCGAAGTCTTTTCTCATTTTCCGCCCAAATGCTACACTGCAAGTCAAAACATCATAGAACATTCTGGGCCTCTTCTCATAAGCTGCTACAAAGCTTGATTCTTAACCGTACCTATAGGCTCGAAATCATTAGGCATCGCACTTTACCCCTTTGAATCCACTAGGACCGTTGTTGAGAGCCACCCGCTCTGACTTGGTCCCGAATGTAATCAACTCCATGAATCTTCTAGCACATGAATACCCTCTCGACGAAGCACCCGGCAGAATCACTTCCCTTGGAACCTGCATCTATACAAGGCATAAATACTGAATCCTTCCTCAGTCTAAACATGAGCCAAATAAGACAAACCATAGCACACCTTTAACAATCCCTTTGCTCAAATTACCACTTATGTCCTTTTTCCGTAGCTGAAATAACTCATCAATATGCTAATAACCAAAAACCTCGCAAGTAGTTAACTATGCAACCCAATCATAGGCAGTGGGACTCTCCCACTTAGCTTGAAGCCACTTAACCTCTGGAATTCACCAAGATTCTTTATCTCTTATTGACATGACCTCGCGCAATTAAACCGCAGATTCCTTGAAATCCTTCCCATTCAAAGTTATTTTGTATCCTTCTTCATTCCAAGCAGCTCATTTCCGTTATATCAAATTTCCTGCCGCATAATAGCCCATGCTCCAAATTAAATCCGTAGGCCCCAATCACCAATCTCTAAAATTCCCAAATCATTCCAAACTCTCCTTAAGGTGCGTAGTCATCCTACTACAAAGCCCATATGCAACTCCGTCACTCTTCCACTTTGGCGGAACTCACCCCCTTTAATCGACTACTCGACCTTTGTTTCTTATGCCTGGCCTTCTAGAAATTTTAACCACCGCCTGACACTTCCCACATGTCCTTCCTCATCCTTTGCTGCTCAGTTGTTGCCTTAAATAAAATCTATCTTCGTAGCACTTGAACCCACAAATCGCTACTAACTTTAAACCTTTCTGAAGATCATCTTTCTCGAGCCGTCAACATTAGCAATACCGATTCAATCCTGAACCACCACACCCTGCGATCTCTGACAGTCATTTCTCCAATATTATTTTACAATATCTTACCCCAAAGGCGAATTGCAGAAGACCATAACACCGGCGAACTTAACACATTCAATCGCGGACGACGACACCACATCGCAGATGAAAATCCCATCACGCTTGAAATCACCAAGTCTTGTTACTCCATCGCTCCAAATCTAGACGTCCCTAGGCCAATTGCTTTTCCTCTATCGGAAATGAAATATCAGATCTTTGAATCGTGCACTGAGTAGGCTTCCTTTCAAATCATTCACTGCCCCAACACATAGGCAAGTATCCTACCATCAAGTCAATACTGTGCGATAACCAATCGTGAGCATCATAGCAACTTGTGCATAACCTCCAAGCTCTTAGAAGCACAACTACCGAGCCAAAACGATAGAAAAATTCTTCGGCCAGGTGACGACAATAGCCCGACCAACTATACCGGGAGAAACATCCCGCACCACATCTGTAGTACCATTAAAATCCTTTAATTCTCGATTTATAACAAGCAGTTCGCGTCGCGTAAGATTGAGTAGGAAGGAAACAAGGGCATAAGCCTCAAGGAATCAGATCACACGATGAGGAATCAAGAAGGGAAGTGCTCCTAACAGCCCTGTAGCTTTCCCAAGATAAGTACAGATGTCTCTGTATCGATCCGTGAGACTCTACTAGACTTGCTCATGAGTCGTGAGACCTAAGGGAACCTAGTGCTCTAATACCATGTTGTCACAATCCAAAATTCACTAAGGGTCGTGATGGTGTCGGACACCACTATTAGGCAAGCCAACTACAACTTACTAGCAATTTCTCATTTTAATTATTTTGAAATCATTTCCTTTAAACAAATAAATAATAAATAATAAATCCTGTTGGATAAATGAGGATGTCTTTACAAAATTTAACTACTGAAAAATCCCGTGATCATCCCAGAACCTGGTGTCACAAGTACATGAGCAATTTCTAGGAAATAATGTAATACAACAACCGCCCGAAATACAATATTGGACAGAAAGTAAATACAGAAATTCGAAAGAGACTCTGCTGGCGGTGGGTCATCTCGAAAAGTGCAGCTCACCTAAGTCTCCGTATCAATCATGTTGTTACGCCCATTAGGCCACTAGAGCTGCATGTGCCTGTGCAACAAAAATGCACAGTAAGTGTAGTATGAGTACCAAAACAACGTGTACCCAATGTGTATCCCGTCTAATCTCGAATAAGTAGAGACGAGAGGTCGACTTCGACACTTACTAGTGGTCCAATGATAATATAGTAAAAAATGTGAGGAGACCAGGGCATTTTATAAAACAACAATTATAATTCATAAAGTCAGATAGCATGTAAACAGCTTCCCAAATAATAATGAATTTCCAAAGATTTAGTTTTCATTATCTTTATCAATTTATCTCCGGCCAGGAAAGGCAAATGTCAACATTTATAAATCTCAAGCAACAATACAAGCATGTGCATATCATACTGAGGTCGTACGGCCCGATCCAACATAAATGTAAAATGTGCACTGCCGAGGGTCGAACGGCGCGAACCATAGATGCATCTAATCCTACATGCGACGCGGTCAAATTTAAATAAACAATCACCCTGCTCGCGAATCATACATGCGATGCAGGTACACATAGAAATACATGCTCCAACAGCCAATTAAGAATTTATCGGGGAACATTTATCCAAATAAAAGCCAATTCTCTTTTAACGATTTAAGAAAATGAAGTTTAATCCTTTTAGAAATTCATTTACCAATTCGATAGGATTTAAGCAATTCAACTGTCAATAAGATTACAGATATTCCAAGTATAGCATGCTTTTGTGTCCTAGACTACCCGGACTTACACATATTAGTAGCTACGCACGGACTCTCGTCACCTCGTGCCTACGTAGCCCCCACAAATAAGAGCACATAACCAATTATATCACCTATGGGGACAATTCTCTCTTACAAGGTTAGAAAGGAGACTCACCTCGCTCCGAAGATCTCTCACCGGCATTCCACGTCCTTCTGAAGATTCAAATTGACGCACAACGCTCCAAAACTAGCCAATAATTATGTAAACCCATTAATATATGTTCAATTACTCATTATAATCCAATCTATAACAATTTCTAACCCCGATCAAAAAGTTGACAAAATTGCCCTAAGGCCCACGTGCCCGAATTCCGAAATTTTTCGAAGATAAAGTTTACACATAACCTCACGAACTCAAATATATAATTTGCTCTCAATTTCATGCCAAAAATCGTGGTCAAAATCCAAAAATACCAATCCTAGGTCTTTCCACCAAAACCCCAAGTTTCTACCAATTTTCATGCTCAAATCCGAAACAAAACCATGTATTTAACGTCTAATGAGTGGGAACAACATACCTTGACATAGGTGAAGAAAATCTCTCTTCCGAAAGCTCCAAAATCGTCCAACCTGAAGTGAAAATGGGTGGAAATGAACCAAAACTCGATTTTTAAAGAGAGTTCACTGCCTCCAGTCCTTCGCACATGCGGTCCCGCAGGTGCGGACCAATTGCCGCTTCTGCGATCCTGGGCTCCCAGCCCATTTCCGCTTCTGCGCTCCTTCTTCCGTAGGTGCGGTCCCGCTTTTGCGGTGACCTGACCATATCTGCGGTCCCAGCCTTCGCCCTTCACCACCGCATCTGCGTCCCTTTGGCAGCTTCTGCGGCTCCGCACCTGCTGCCAAATCTTCGCAGGTGCGGTTATACTAGATATCAGCTGATTCAGCTATTCTTCCAAATTTTGATTCGATCCGTTAACTTTTCGGAATCCACCTGAGGCCCCCAGGACCCCATCCAATCATACCAACCAGTCCCTTATCACATTACGGACTTACTTGAGGTCTCAAATCATATCAAATAATGCTAAAATCATGAATCTACCCCCAATCCAAGCTTAAGGACCTTTAGAATTTCAAACTTCTACATTCGATGACGAAACCTATCAAATTACGTCCGATTGACCTCAAATTTTGCACACAAGTCATATTTGACATTACGGACCTATTCCAACTTCCGGAATTGGATTCCGACCCCGATATCAAAAAGTCCACTTCCGGTCAAACTTCTCAAAAACCTTCAAATTTCTATTTTTAGCCAAATGGCTCAAAAATGACCCACGGACCTCCGAATTCACTTCCGATCGCGCTCCCAACACCAGAATCACCATCCCAGACTCGGAATCCCAAACGAACATCGATAACACTGAAATGCACTTCAGCCCAAACTTATGGAATTCTCCCAAAAAATGCTAACTTCTACAATATGTGTCGAAATGGTCCCGGGTCTTCCAAAACCCGATCCGGACATACGCCCAAGTCCGAAATCATCATACGAACCTGCTGGAACCTTCGAATCCCGATTCCGAGGTCGTTTACTCAAAAACCCAATCTTAGTCGATTCTTTCAACTTAATGTTTCCGAAATGAGAATTCTCTTTTCAAATCAACTCCGAACTTCCCGGAATTCAGTTCCGACCATGCGTACAAGTCATAATACCTGAAGTGAAGTTGCTCATGGCCTCAAACTGCGGAACGACGCGCTAGAGCTCAAAACGACTGGTCGGGTCGTTACAGATAAGCCCCCAAAATCGATAAATCGAAATCGAAAAAATCGAAACTTTATTTAAACGATAACGATAAGCATATGTACAAATCGATAAGTAATTATCGATAAGGGTCAAAAATCGAATCGATAAATCGAATGCACACCCCTAGATGTATTGGGATCTAAAAATTCTAAGATATATATACATAAATATACCTGAAAAAATAGAAGCCATCGGGCTATTTAGCCAGTGATTCCGCTGGTTTGCTCTCTTCATGTGAAGAGAGGCGCTGTTGAAGAAGGAAATGAAAAAGGGGGATGGGGTTGGCGGCAGGGTAGGGAAACATATAAAGTGAGAATGTTATTAGGTTTGTGAATTTTGGTTTGGCCCAATTGGCCTTTATGTTCCTTTTCTATTTTTAATATATATATTTGATTCCTTTTATTTCTTAGTTAAATATATTACAAATGCCATAAATGCTAGAAACGTAAGTACTACTCCTAACATATGCAAGTAAGTAAGAAAATTGTCTATGTAAAATACAAAAGATCAAATACATAATTTATACTAAATAAAATAAAAATATTAACTTGCATGAAATAAAGATATTATATAATAAATTATATTCTTTATAACTTACATACTTAATTAAAATGTATTGAAAATTACAAGTATAATTTTTTAATATGAATTATGATATACTAGTTGTTAGTTTTATTATACACTGCTATATAACTGATCACGCCCAACTATGCCTTATAAAAGGACAATGCGGTCGTTGCAAATATAATCCGGTTTACAAGTCCGGAGTCGAATCCCACAGAGAACTAAGACTTAGCTACAACTGTTCAATATTGCTAAGAAGACAAGCTCTAACAATTCCTAAGTTATAAATATTAAGATTCTTATATCTAATTAATTAAAAAATTAAATTAGTAGATTAACAACTAAAGATACTACGGGTTGGAGAGAAGATTAAGGAGGTCTAGAGTTAAGATTTTCCCAATTGTCGGAATCCTTCCCTCTATGTCTTCTATAATTTCGCCTAAGTATTCTCTACCGATCATGAGCGCTTTGCGTATTGTAATTCTCTCCCGAGTAATCACAACAATTTACTAGACGCACTCTCCCGAGCTACGCTAGTTGGCTTTTAATACAGCTCACTTCAGATCTCACCCAAGGCTTCGTTATCCCTAATCCCGCCTTTAAACCCTCGGTTATAGATCCCTCTTATACTTTGGGAGTAGTGTTGTTCAACAATCACCTAAATATGCACTCTCTCCCGAGTTATGCACACAAAATAGGCACAGTTAATTGAGGATCCTGTCAATTAACTACAACAAACACGTAGTTGAACAAATAGAGATTAAACTGGCAAACTATATTAACATAATCAAGAAGTTCATCCTTCAATAGGTTCCATCAAAACCCTAGACAAAGGATTTAGCTACTCATGACAATGGGTAAATAAATAAACTATGAAAATATTCATGATCAAAATTGCAAGAAAAATAAAGAGAAGAAGAAAATATGATGTTTTGGGTGATCTCTCCCACTTGTTTTTCTTGCCAAAGTACTCTCTAAAACATTACATGCCTCCCTTGGGCGAGTTCTATTGTTTAATATAGGGTTTTGGGCTAAAAATCCCGTATTTTGCACTTTGGTCCCTGAAATTTACGCATCCTGTCGCGGTCCTACCGCGGTTACGCCAGGACCGCGGCCAGAGTGGCCTTCAGAATCTGCAATAGTGTTCTGCCGTGGTCCTACCGCGGTTATGGTTTCGACTGCATTTTTTCACCCTGTTTCATTTGGAATTTGGAAAAACGTAAAACATGAAAGTTGTAGCCCTTTGAGTTATCTTTCCAACTATATATTATGGAGCCCAAATGGAGTTTTGAGAAAAAGGTTATGTGCATGTTACTAGACAGTGCGCAATATGCCTACTCGAGTCTTTGTTTTGTTGTTTTATCATCCGTTGATCCCTGAATACGATCCCGACTTAATTTTTTGGGCTTTTACTCAGACTTCAAAACTCCAAATCACTCCGGGTAGGATATATTTATATATAAGAGTGACTACACATCGCTAAGCACTTTAATACATATATTTTTAACATTCAAACCACATACTTATGTCAAACCAAACTCCACCTTCACATCAATGTATATTACATTATACTTCTTTAAGAACACTTACATCAAGAGCCACCACTTATCAAGGAATTATTTTTTTTTTCTTTTTTTTACAACAATCCAGCTATTTTTTTTTTCAATTCAAGTGGCTTTTACTTTTTTAAAATAGTGCACCTTTCTCCTTATTTCATTAGTTCAACTCAAAAGCCAAACCAATCACCCCACACTTTAACTTTTACAAAGTTCATAACAATTCAAGTGCTCATGAGAGGTTACAATGGTTCAAATAGATGGTTAATTCAAATAAATGGGTAAGGCTTGTAATGTGGTTGCCAAAGAAACAAGATTACAGACTCAAAGGGGTTAACTACGATATATAACAATTAGGTGGGTAAAATATACATATCTGGCTCAACAAAGAAACGCCTATATCACTTCCAAGACTGAATAAAACTACTATTTCGCTTTGCAAATACACAGGGCAAGTTCTAGGCATCAAATGCAATGCACAGAATATAACAATTCCTTACACACACATGGCACATAACTCACTTAGGATTGGATTCATGGACACTCTAGTCAAAGCAGTTAAGCAATTTTAAGAACACACAATTTAAGGTACTTATACAAGAGTCAAAACTGAGCTTAAGCATCACAACCAAAGTACTCACTATTCTCAAGGCATAACAAAGTCAAGAGATATTGCTTCACTTTAAAACACAACACAATGGCTCCTACTCCCAAAAAAACTAACTACACCCAGTTCAAATAAAACCCTTGGAAAAGAATCGTGGTTTAAAGAAAAACCAAGGGGTAATTATTACACTACCTAACAAAAAAAAAATCTTTTTGTACTTTTTCTTAAGACTTAAATCCCTCAAGAAAATTGTCTAATAGATCCATCGTCGGGAAAAGTCCATTCTTTTCTATTTTAAAAAAATAATTATTCAATTACTAACACAACTAAAATAGCATAGAAAGTCACTCAGACAATCTCCTCACCCCACACTTAAAATTATGCATTGTCCCCAATGCACACCATAACTAATAAAAGGGTAAAAGAGACTCCCTGATAGGCCAAAGGCCGAAGCATTAGCAGCTCATGGGTAACTCAGACTTCTCCCAAGCTTGGTCCTTCGTGCGGGTACCTCACACTTAGTTCCAACCATTTAGTTTGTTGTTGCATTCTTCCAATAGCTTTGCTTTCCATGCTCCTAGAAAATTAAAAATCGACACTACAAACATAATATAATTAAAAATAAAAAAAAAATAAAAAAATAAAGCAGTAAAGTTGGGTTGCCTCCCAACAAGCGCTTGATTTAACGTCGCGGCATGACACGAATCACTTTTTGCCTCCACTTTGAACATATGAATTGGACCCCTAGTTTTGATTCAAGCTTATGATTATGGTCATGGGGCGGTGGAATGAATCTAACTGGCCCAAGGAAATAATGTAGTATTCTGCACTCCTTGGCCTTTGTATGAGGTATGTAATCCCGACTTTCTAGCAAGAAGAATTCCAGAATGTAAGTACTTTATTCCTCATTCCTTGACTCCTCAAATGGTTCGGACGACTCTATTTCCATATCATCATCTAAACACAATGTGGAAAAATGCTTGGAGTGAGGATCAATGCGCTCAACTACATGAACATTGGGACTGTCTACATTCTCAACACTAATGACAATAGAGTCAACTAAATATGTATCCTCAATATCCTTGGTTGACTCTAGTATCTCTCTTACAACATCGACATCCTCAAACTCTAGTGCGATTGATTGTTGGTGTTCTACTCTAGCCTCCTCCTCTAGCTCATCCTCGTATTTTTTTAAATCCTCCAGTAGAATGGCAATTTCTACAGCCAATTCATGCTCATATTGGCTACTATCCACAATGTCAACTTGTTGTACTTTACAAGGTTCAATTAATTTATTCGCTTGAGCCTCCAAGTTGTGAATAGTTGCCCCTTGCCTTTGTACCTGCAATTGTATCTCATCATGTTCCGTAAGGCACTTTAGCATATCCTCGATCTCTTTCAGGTCCCCATACCTGGGTTCTTTGTTCCTATTAACTTCACAAGAAAAAGAAGAACCATCAAAGTAAGGGGTTGGGGGAAGGTAAGAAATATAAGCACAACCGTGAAAGTGACCATCTTGACCACCACACATATCACACACATTCCACACATAAGATTGAGTTGGTGCACAAAACTCGTTCTCGGGAATATTTTGATAATTTTGCCCTGGGTGGTTTCCTTCACAATATGCATAAGGAGAATTAAAAGTAGAATTACCAACATCAAAATTCCCATAATTCCATGATGCCATGTTTCTCAAATAAAACTAAAAATAAAAAATAAAATAAAATAAAATACTAAAAAATAAAATAAAAGTTCAAACTTGAAACCTAGCAATATGTACACTTACAACTACACCGTTAGTTCCCCGGCAACGGCGCCAAAATTTGATCACGCCCAACTATGCCTTATAAAAGGACAATGCGGTCGTTGCAAATATAATCCGATTTACAAGTCCGGAGTCGAATCCCACAGAGAACTAAGGCTTAGCTACAACTGTTCAATATTGCTAAAAAGACAAGCTCTAACAATTCCTAAGTTATAAATATTAAGATTCTTATATCTAATTAATTAAATAATTAAATTAGTAGATTAACAACTAAAGATACTACGGGTTGGAGAGAAGATTAAGGAGGTCTAGAGTTAAGATTTCCCCAATTGTCGGAATCCTTCCCTCTATGTCTTCTATAATTTCGCCTAAGTATTCTCTACCGATCATGAGCACTTTGCATATTGTAATTCTCTCCCGAATAATCACAACAATTTACTAGACGCACTCTCCCGAGCTATGCTAGTTGGCTTTTAATACATCTCACTTCAGATCGCACCCAAGGCTTCGTCATCCCTAATCCTGCCTTTAAACCCTCGGTTAGAAATCCCTCTTATACTTTGGGAGTGGTGTTGTTCAACAATCACCTAAATATGCACTCTCTTCCGAGTTATGCACACTAAATAGGCACAGCTAATTGAGGATCCTGTCAATTAACTACAACAAACACATAGTTGAACAAATAGAGATTAAACTGGCAAACTATATTAACATAATCAAGAAGTTCATCCTTCAATTGGTTCCATCAAAACCCTAGACAAAGGATTTAGCTACTCATGACAATGGGTAAATAAATAAACTATGAAAATATTTATGATCAAAATTGCAAGAAAAATAAAGAGAAGAAGAAAATATGATGTTTTGGGTGATCTCTCACACTTGTTTTTCTTGCCAAAGTACTCTCTAAAACATTACATGCCTCCCTTGTGCGAGTTCTATTGTTTAATATAGGGTTTTGGGCTAAAAATCCCGTATTTTGCACTTTGGTCCCTGAAATTTACGCGTCCTACCGCGGTTACGCCAGGACCGCGGCCAGAGTGGCCTTCAGAATCTGCAACAGTGTTCTGCTGCGGTCCTACCGCGGTTACGGTTTCGACCGCGTTTTCTCACCCGGTTACGTTTGGAATTTGGAAAAACGTAAAACATGGAAGTTTTAGCTCTTTGAGTTAGCTTTCCAACCATATATTGTGGAGCCCAAATGCAGTCTTGAGCAAAAGGTTATGTGTATTTTACTAGACAGTGCGCAATATGCCTACTCGAGTCTTCGTTTTGTTGTTTTATCATCTGTTGATCCCCGAATACGATCCCGGCTTAATTTCTTGGGCTTTTACTCAGACCTCAAAGCTCTAAATCACTTGAATTTATTCTATAACATCTATATAGCTCGGAATCACTCCTACAAAGCATAAAACACATCATTAGTGCAAAACACTAGCGATTAAAGCGCAAACTCAACTAAAGTGCAGTAAATTAGAGTATAATAATCGACTAAAATACGTAATTATAGCCTATCATCAATAACCCATATTAAAATCTTAAATTTTTTTGAAGTGAAACTTAATAATATTGAATTATGTACATATTATAAAATATCAAATAATAGTCACAAGAGAAACATGATCCCGATCTTCCTATATCTTTATCATATTTAATTCTCAATTCTTATGTTAGAAGTATAATTTAATTTGTGAAAATTAGAAACTTGTATATATATAATTATTTTTCCTGTGGACTTAAGTGTGTGTGCGCGCATATATGGTACAAGATTATAGTTGTTTAAATTTTATATAATTAGTCATCCACACATTAATTAACTATAATTCCATTATATTTAATAAGAATTATAACATAATTAATTTTCATGTGGACTTAAGTATCAATTTATTTCGTAATTCTTTGTGTAAATAGCGATAACAGAATTATATAAAAATTAATGAATTATAATTTCATAAATTTTTGTAGTGTTAAATATGTTCATTGTATGTATTTTGGAGCTTTGGTCATTTATCAAAATTAAATGCACCAAAACGATCACAAAGTTCTACAATATATGAGAACTTATTTTTAAAATGAATCATTAGATATATGAAATTATTCTAAGTACTTATTAAAAATACTTAAATGTATATATATATATATATATATATATATATATATCAAACAACTCTTAAAGCCTTCAATATATGAGGACTAAATAAAAAGTAAATCTTAAATATATAAGAAATTACTCTAAGTAGTTACATAAAAAATAGTTAAGTACAAGACATACATAAATTCTCTATATATGTTAATATATTTTGAATTTTACACTAAATATATATATAATTAACGTCCAAATATAACATGTTGCAATAAAATAAAATATGAGTTTGATGAATAAAAGTAAATTGGTAAGTTTTGAGGCTACAAATAGGCATACAAATGATCTTTATTGAAGATTAACTTTTGCAATTTATTCTGTTATTTTAAAGTTTATTAATACTTCAATCTATACATAATTACTATATTTTCAATTATTTTGAGAAAATCTAACTTCTATAGTTAAAATTGAATTTTCATTACTTGATAGTGTTCGAGCAACTCTTATTTTTATCACTGAAATAAAAATATTCACCTATGAAATTTTGTACATATAACTTATTGTGGTTAAAATACTATTATTGCAGTGACAATCCTAACTATACGATCACAGTTATAATTAACTAGTAAGTTTATCGTCTCTTTAAATTTGTGGCTATTAATTTTGTCATGACAAATAGTTTTAACTTTTATCTAACTATTTTTATTTTAGAAGATAAATATTTATCTGACTACAAAATGTAGTTCAAATATTTAATGTGGCTAGATTTACCTTGTGGAAAAAAAAACTAATGATGAGTTATAAAATTTTATCTTATCAATTTTGTGGTATCATTTTAGCGTGACAAATAATTGTAGCTACTAAGCCAACTATGGCCATGACTTTTTAGAACTTGAAGCAAAATTATTTATTTAGTAACATTTTGATTTAAAAAATTTATTGTGACTAAAAGGTTATTATTGCTATATGAAGTTTCAACTCATGGTAAAAATTAATGATTAGCTATGAAATTCTATTATAGCAAAAAATTTGTGGCTAATTTAACCTATACTGCCATAACTTTTTATAACTTGAAGCAGAAATATTCATTTAGCTACAATATTTTATTTCAAATATTTTATTGTGGCTAAAAAGTTATTATAGCTATAGTAAGTTTCAACTAGTGGCAAAATATTAATGATTAGCTACAGAATTCAGTTATAGCAATAAATTTGTAGCTATATCACTTAACTACTGCCTCAACTTTCTAAAACTTGAAGCAAAAGTATTCATTTAGCTACAATATTTTGTTTCAAATAATTTATTATAGCTAAAAGGTTACTTTTGCTATACTAACTATTGACGCGTGACAAAAACTTATGATTAGCTACAAAATTTAATTTGTAACAATAAATTTATAGCTATTTATGTAGCTATTGCCACGATTGTTAGCAAGTATAGCTAATACGAGGAATTAGCTTTACCAACTTAATTTTCGTGGCAAAGAAATTTTATAATTTTGTAAATAGCCACGGAATTCTAATTTGTGTGGCTATTATTAGGTATTAGCTATAATTATTAAATTCATAGCAAAAATTTCGTAGCTATAGATACATAATATTGTAGTGGGAGTATTAATTACATGACTAAACGCTAAAGATTAAATAAAAATAGGTTATGCATTTTTATCTAAATTATTGCAAAATAAAAAATAGATATTCAATACATTTCGCTTCGTAGTATTGAATTGAAATGTCTTTTGTTAGCATTAGTATTGATTTGATTTTGGTTTGTGTTTTTGTTAGCATTATTTAATTTCCTAATATTAATGGCTATAAAATTTATTGGAACATTTAAAAGTTTTAAGTCTAACCTTGAAATAATACCTTAAAAGATAAAATTACGAAATTTTGTAAGAAATATTTATAAATTACATCACAATAAGTATATTTATATATTAAATATATCTAAAATTTCTATATATATAATGTCGGGTTGGTTTGGTTTCGGTTTGACTTTCTTTAGTTAAAACCAAACCAAACAAATTATGATCGGATTTTTTTTTCCAACACCAAACCAAATCAAACCAAACCATAATCGGGTTTTTTTCTCGGTTTGACTTGAATAATCGGGTTGGTACGATTTATCGGTTTTCTTTGTACACCCCTATATAGGATATATGTATACTTCATTGTTTTGATGCATGGACAGATTTGGATAAAGATTTATTGCATATTCCTATATAATACGGTTTCTTTCATTGATATATTGAAATGTCATGGTTTCCAGGAACAAAATTTTAGAGTTCTTATTTTACTTAACCAGGAATTTTCTTGAGATATTAAAATAATTATATAATGATAAAAATGAAAAGTAAATTACTTAAACCCCCAATCTAGTTTAACAAAAACATTTTTGGACATTCCGTCTAGTTTGAGAAATATCTAATACATGCTTCGAATTTAATTTATTGCACAGACCTCCCAAGTTCTTATTCAAATCTTTTCCCTCCAATGTTATTAAAATTACTTAGAAATATTAGGAAAATTAGAAAGAGAAATTTGGATAAGTTACATTATTCAGCTTACTAGCTACTAAACTGAATTACTAAACGACTCCAAGAATAATACGTTTAGCTTAAATTTTATTCCATGTAAAAAAATTTACCATTTTTAATTAACTTTTTTTTTCTCAAAAGAAATTTACTGATTTTTCATTTACTATTTCACCTTTTTAAAAAGTACTAAGTTTCCTTAAAAAGTCATCGTAAAAGAAGGTATTTTGGGCAAATTATATTAAAGATTGAAGTTAAGGTTTAATTTACCTGAGAAATTTAGATATTTTTCGAACTAGACAAGTAATCAGGAAAAAAGAAAAACAAATATGAATGGATAAGAGCTGCTTATACTTCCCTTGACGTGTTTGCATGCACAAAAAAGAAAAAAAAAACATCTATGTTAGACTTTTGTGACATATCGTATCAACTTGGACAATGATCATTTATCTTGAAGCTTCCTATTTTCCAATTATTAAATTAAAAAAGATCATTATCAGAAGCAAAAAAGCAAACTCAAAGCTTTCTGAAAAATGATTAGCTTTATTATTATCAAAAGAAAAGTACAAGTGGAAGATCAGCCACCCACTACACAGCAATACACACAATCTTAAGGTCATGAGTGATTAAACCTTTTCTTTCAAAGAATATTGACCGTGCGGAGGTAACATTTAAGTTTATGACTCTAAATTTATAAATTCATAACTCGTTTTAATTACTATTTTTACAATTAAATATTTATATATATACTCGTCTGAATGCATATCTAATACTATAACTCCGCCTTGTTGACGTATTGATTGCTTTTAGTTCAAATAAATATGTATGTAATTTTTTTTAAAAGTGAATATTTATAATAAATTCTCATCAACTGTCACAAAGTAGCAGTAAATGGCATAGTACTTTTTCGCAATAAAAAAATTAAATAGTACCCTACATCATTATTAATTAAAAAAATTCTAAATCCTTCTTTGAAAATAATAATGTCCCAAATTAAATAAACCCCATAACAAGGAACCAATTAAGAAACCAGTCAGATTAGTGTTGTGGACCTGTGGGAAACCCCACATATTAATTTTGGTTGGTGGTTCAGCAACATTAGAGATTGAATCGACTATATTGTCTTTTAATAGAACCCAACTCGCCAACTTTCTTATTCTTTATCCATTACAAATGCAATAACGTAAATGGCACGAGCCCAGATTAAAAGGATAAAATCAAACAAGTTCAGTAATTTGTCTGGAGATGTTGAAAATTACGTTTATTTAGTATACATATAAATTTAACATGAATATTTCCTTCAACATCCTTAATTTTACTCAAGCAATGTCACAATTGAGGTGCATGATACACTGAGAAAAGTAGAAGTTAGGAAAATAGTTATTCACCTAACAAAAAGACTATGATATTAATTGGCCTATAATAAAGTGCTACAGCTCAAGATAATCATTAAATCATTTTCAACTTTGTGTAAAAGCTTCTTATCGTTCACAAAAATTAGATTTGACACCAACAAGAGTCCTAATTATATATAATTATCATTCTACTGTCAAACCTTTCTATAATAATCTCGTTTGTTTCGATATTTTTTGGCTGCTATAATAAAGTGCTGTTATAGATAACACATATTATAACAACATAAAAATCGTTTCGACACAAGTTTGGCTTTTATAATAAATGGTTGTTATATAGAGATGCTGTCATAGAGAAGTCTGACTGTATATCAATCGTGACATCAAAAACGTTTTTGAGCTAGCATCAATTAACTTTGATAACACCCTCAAGAAAAACAAGTATAATGCAAATTAATCTAAACTTGGCGTGTGGGCAATTCCAACCACCTTAGTTAGGTTAAAGTACATCCTATAAATATCATTATCGATTGTGTTAATTAGTCACACACTTCTTAGGGTCACTAATTTAATTATTATTCAAAACAATTTGGCACCTCTAGTATAGTACTATTGTGCACCTATGGCTAATGAACCCGAAAAGGTTGTTCCACCCGCAGAAGCATCGGTGGCAGAGCCAGAAAAGGCGGCTCCGCCACCGACGACCGGACCCACCGACTACTTTGCGGTGGCGGATGTGGTGTTGAGGTTGTTAGTATTTGCTTCAGCATTAGTTTCTGTGGTGGTCATGTCAGTTAGTAAGCAAACAGAAATGGTTCCAACACCATTTCCACCTTATCGAGCACCTCTCCCTGCTAAGTTCAATCATTCACCAGCACTTATGTAAGTTTTAGATATCTTCTCTTTGGTCAACATAATATACGTGAGTCTAACTTTTATATGCTGCTAGTGTAAAATAATTGTTGTACTATCAAGTTACGAAAAAGATATGTACACGTAACCCGTCCATATAAAAAGTTGAATTAGTAACCTCATAATAAGTTAAGACTAAATCGTAATTACCTTGTACTTTCCAAGTTATATGGATAGGATTTAACGTATACACGTGAAATTTTTAGGATTTTTGCACTTGGGAGGGTGGTGATCTTTTAATAGCCAAATTTTAAAGGGGGTATTGACCCCAAAAAGAAAAAAGAAAAAAAGAAAGAAAGAAAGCGAAAGCGGAAAAATATTGATGTGTTGCGAAGACCACTGTAAGCGAAGATTATTTTGAACTGTGATAAAATTTAAGAAGCCTTAACTAAGGTATGACTTTGTCATGGGATGTAGCAGATTTTTCAAATAGTAATATATAGTACATTGATAGAGGCGGCAAACGGGCGAGTCAGGTCCGATCGGATATGGGCGGGTCGAAAACGGGTAGTGTAAAAACGGATAAATTATCCAACCCAACCCATATTTAATACAGATAAAAAATGGGTTAACCAGCGGATAATATGGATATTCTATTATCCATGGCTTCTTGAATATGATCATTTTTTGGAAAATTCCTAATCTCCTAAACTTGAGGAACTCCTAATTTGTGGCTTTACAAATGTAAAACTCATTAGTTATCCATTGGTTATCCATTTTCTAAGTGGATAATATGGTTCTTATTCATATTTAACCCGTTTTTAAAAAGTTCATTATCTAACTCATTTTTTTAAATGAATAATATGGGTGAATAACTGTTTTCTTTTAATCATTTTGTCACTACTAAGTACGTATATACTATTTTTCATGGTATGACATGATATGATAATTATCAAGAAGAAAATTATTTGCTCATATATGTGTGGGCCGACAAGGCTACCATGATAGACTGACAACCAAAACTATACACAAAACATTTGCAGGCAAAGCCTCTAAAAATGAAATGTCATCAGTGGGTTGAAAAGATAGTATTACTTAGTACGTAAGAGAGAAACTGTTGAAATATAGTTGATTATGAAGAGAAAATTATTCTGATTAGTAAGACTCATCCATCACCAATCACATGCTGTGATCATTTAATTTGTTAGTATGATTATAAGAAAGATTAGCCTTATTTCTTTCAAGATAACAAATTAAATAATTAAAGTCTTAGATGTTGTGTGTAGCCGGAATTTTGCGTAATTGCATTTTAACAAATATTTCCTCCGGTCTATTTTAGTTGTCATGGTTCTTAAATTTCTAAAATACCTATCATTTTAGAAAATAAGATATAATTAATTTTTGTTAATTTTTCCCTTAATATTAACTGTTCTTGAATGTAAAAAACATTGATTACATAGCATAGAAAACCTAAATACGAAGAGTAAATAAGAGTATGATAAACAAAAAGTCCTTGCTAATAGTTTTAAAGGGATGTGTAAAAGAGAAATACTATAATTAAATTAGACCAAAAGGAATATTGTTTGTGGGAACACAATTTAACTAGAATTTCCTGCCTTTAACTTGAGATGATTATTTCGAGTTTCCATTTTGCTTCTTTGGTGACTCAGACCTGCAATCTTAGGATAAAAAAATGAAGGGTGGTTGCTAAGCCAACTCAATAATATTGAACAACTCAATTCAAGTGGTGCTTACCACTTGAACAACCCTCCTATCTAAACAACTCACAACTTAAAGGACAGAGCCATTTTTTTCATTGTTATTAAATTCAATAATATTGACTGGAACTTTGTGTATTTATTCCCCCGATTAAATGCAATCCGGGGTGGTTGCTAAGCCAACTCTTTTCTTTTCTCTTTTGCGTTCTTTTGTTTTTATTGTTATGATACTATATTATATTTCGTTATTGACTGGAATTTTTGTATCTATTCTTAGTCAATATAATTCTGAAAATATGTGAAGCATGTGGATTTGCAGCGGCCTCAACTGGCTGTTTTATTTATGAGTCAAATCTCATTATCAGGATTCATCTTGATCCTGTCATTTTTTTTATTTTTATATCATTTAATACATAATAAAATATCTCTTGACGAGACTGTTAGTTGTACCTATCTTTTTACTACTTGGTTATCAATACGATTCTTCATTTTGACTAAATAATGTTGGTTACATTTGAACATTTCCAACTGACTTCAGAAAGCTACCTAACACAGAATTATTTACGTTGTAGCTATTTTGTAGCAGCATTCTCTGTGGCTGGATTTTTCAGCATAATTACTACACTTGGCTCCTTGTACTCCCTCACTAAGCCTGGTTGTTCTGCAAAGATCATTTCCCATTTCATTATCATTGATGTTGTAAGTTCTTACACTCTTTTATGTTTCATTATTCTAATAGGGTGCCCCCACCCTTAAACACACATGAGAAATACTACGTAGTCCTTTTCAGTTCAGAACTAAACTAGTTGATTCTCTTTGGTTGGCCGGCTTTAAGCAACCTTCGTATTTCCTATTGAGCTCCCAAGTCTCCAAGTGGTACCTCTTTGCTACCCACGACCTTAGCTTTTTAGCGAATCCCGCTCGTGTGTCACAGGATTTGTAAGTTGGTAGTCCACCAGATGGATTTGCTTATCCTTCTAGTTCGAGTCTCTTCTTGGGTAGTTACAGCGGCCCATAGGCGCGAGATGCACATTGTGAGGGGAGTAGGGTGGGGTGGGGTTGGAGACTTTCTTGATTATCTTGTTCTTCAACCATGGATTGAAATGTGGCTTAAGTATCTCCAATGATAGTGGATTTTATGCTTGAGGTTTCTCGAGCTACGCTTCCATATTAGGGTCTTAGGATTAAGGTTATGAAATTTCAGTATGAACTTTTTGTAACAATCAAGAGTGTGTCTGAGTGGTCTAATAATTCCTGCTTCCATTTAGGCCATAAGAATAGTGTTTACTATCACTATGGCACAACTATAGATAAAATCTTGGGTCCACCACTGCTCGTGACAGTAATCTTTATGTGTATTTGCAGCTTTTGCTAGGGATAGTAGCATCAGCAACCGGAGCAGCAGCATCAGTGGCATACATAGGACTAAAAGGCAACACTCATGTGGGATGGGGAAAGGTTTGCAACATGTATGGCAAATTCTGCAGATACCTTGGAGCTTCCATTGGAGTCTCATTGTTCTCAACCGTTCTGCTTCTTCTTCTTGTTCTCCTCTCTGTATACTCTAAGAAGATCCCAAAGTAAACAAGCTAGCCACAAAAAGTACAATTCTTGATGTATAGCAGAAAACCCCTTGTTAAATGTCAGCATGTGAGAGTCTGTTATTAAGTACTGTTCAAGTTTGTGTTCTTTGTGTATGTTTGTCTCTTTTCTTGTGTAGCCTTTGTTTAATTCGACATTACACCAGTGCTTGTATATGAATTCAATCATCTCTACCTGTTTTGGGATTAACAAAAGTTTCCAATTTATGGTGTTTTACTTCTATTAGTTCTAATGATACACCAGCAGGCCATCTGCATTTTGGATTCAAATATAGTAAACCTACTGGTATCTGAGGCACCCGTTTGCGTAAGTAGCCCTACCTTTAACGGATGGAGTTTTGAGTCTCAATTCTATGGACTTGAAGTTGTAGTTTAGCAACCCCCAGTGAACATCCCATATGTTTAACAGTGTTCAATAGAAATCAAAAACTATGCAGTACTAGGTAATCGGATAACTTGTAAAGAAATGTTGTCTAATATACAAGTATAACTAGTAAATGGTTTATGATATTATGGAAAGAATGGAGCATTTCAATACTTACTATTATTTGTGGCTTGAATTATTTCCTTGTATTTTTAGGAAACCCATAGTCCCTATAGGTTTAGGAAAACCCATTGTCCTAATAGATTTAGGAAAGGAAAACCTATAGTCCTTGTCAAATTGGGAAACCTTTCTCTTATAGGTTTGGGACCTTTTGAGATCTATATATAGGGGTTGTAGTTGGGGATTCTATAGATTGTATTGTGTTTTCTTCTCATTCATAGTGGAAAACTCTCTCTTCTTTTGCCCCGAGGATTAGGCTTAGCCGAACCTCGTTAAATCCTTGTGTTGATTTTTCTTCTCTATTTGTTTTGTGTGAGATTGTATGCTAGTTAACCCACGATATTCCGCAATAATTGGTATCAGAGCAAGGTTCGGGTTTCTACACATAATTTAGGGTTAAGATGTCTTCATCATCTTCAACAAAGTACGAAGTAGAGAAATTTGACGGAGGTTCTAGTTTCAGTCTATGGAAGATTAGGATGAAATCGTCCTTAGTGTCACAAGGATTATGGAAAGCAATTGATGATGATTTTGCTGAAGATATGAAAGAGACAAAGAAGGAAGACCTGAAGGAGAGGGCTTTGAATGCGATCTTCATGAGCGTTACAGATAGCATTCTTCGGGAAATTGCTGAAGAAACTTCTGCAACAACGGCATGGAAGAACCTGGAAGATCTATATTCTAAGAAATCGCTGACAAACCGCCTCTACCTAAAAAAAGAGGTTATACAATCTCCGTATGAACGAAGGTACACCTGTTAAAACTCACCTTGATGAGTTTAATTCAATTATAATGGACCTGAAGAATGTGGATATCAAAATTGAGAGTGAGGATCAGGCCTTGATTGTGTTATGTTCTTTACCACAGTCACTTTTGCCGATACACTGCTATATGGGAAAGATAGCATTTCACTAGAAGATGTTAGTAATGCACTAAAATCTAAAGAGTTGAAAAAGAGCTTTCCAGATAACAGAATTGAGGGCGAGGGTCTTGTGATTAGAGGAAGAACACAACAAAAGGACTTTAACAGGAAAAAGTCAACCGCAAGATCAAAGTCTAGAGCAAGGAAGCAAAACTGTTATGAGTGCGGGGAGCAAGGTCACTACAAGAGAGATTGTCTTAAGCTGAAGGAGAAAAGAGGAAAGCAGAAAATAGATAATTCGGCAAATATTGTTGACACTGGCAATAATTCTGATGATAGTGATTATATAGGGGAAGTTTGTGCTATGAATTCTAGTCATGGGCAAAATTCTTGGGTTCTTGATTCTGGTGCTACTTTCCATATGTGTCCACACAAGAATTAGTTTGCAACTTACAAACAAATGAGTGGGACTGTCTGTATGAGAGATGATAATCCATTACCAGTAGAGGGGGTTGGTAACATCAAATTGAGAATGTTCGACGGAATTATTAGAAACATTGAGTGTTGGCATGTTCCTCGGATAAAGAGAAATTTGATTTCTCTTTCGACTTTGGATGATCAAGGGTATAAATTTCACTCCGAGAATGGAATACTTAAAGTGTGTAAAGGCTCCATGGTACTCATGAAGGGTAAATTAAATTCTAAATTGTATCATCTTCAAGCCAGTATAGTTGAAGGGGAAGCTGCTGCAGCGTCTGGAAAAAGTGATCTGAATCAGTCTCAGTTGTGGCACTTGCGACTTGGCCATATAAGTGATAATGGATTGTCTTTGTTGAGTAAGCAGAATTTGTTGAATGGGTACAAAAATCAAGTTTTGAATTTTTGTGAGCATTGTGTGTTTGGTAAATAGACAAGGGTAAAGTTCATCAAGAAGGCCGAGCACAAAACCAGAGACAAGTTAGATTATATACACTCTGACTTGTGGGGTCCAAATAGAGTTCCCTCCAAGAGTGGTGCCAGGTATTTTATAACTTTGATTGATGATTACTCAAGGATAGTATGGGTGTATTTCTGAAAACAAAAGATGAGGCATTTTCGACATTTGTTAAATGGAAGACGATGGTTGAGAGGCAGACGGAAAGAAAAGTTAAGCGTCTTCAAACTGACAATGGGTTGGAATTTTGCAATTCTGAGTTCGATAATTTCTACAGCAGGGAAGGCATAATGAGACACCGCACTTGTGTCGGAACACCACAACAAAATGGTGTTGTAGAACTTTTGAATAAAATGCTTTGTGATAGGGCACGAAGCATGCTTTCACACTCATGTGTTAGCAAAGATTTTTGGGTTGAAGCAATCAATACAGCTTGTTATTTGGTCAATAAATCTCCATCAACAGCTATTGAGTTCAAAACTCCTTTTGAGGTATGGTCCGGTTAGCCTGCTGATTATTCAAATTAAAGGATATTTGGTTGTCCTACTTATGCTCATGTGAGGGATGGAAAACTTGAGTCGAGGGCAAAGAAGTGCATATTTCTAGGGTATGCAACTGGGGTGAAAGGTTATAAGTTGTGGTGCACAGATCAAAAGACTCCAGGGCTAATTATCAGTAGGGATGTAACATTCAATGAATCTGCCTTACTGGACAGTCAAAGGGAGAAGGCAATAGTAGAAACAGATCGTGGTGTCAGTGACCGCATAAAGCTAGAAATTGAATCTCCACTAGCTCAGCCCAATAGTTCTAAAGTAGAGGAAGTGGAGGAGGTGCAAAATATTGATCAAGACGATAATGTTGATGCACCTGCACAACAACAACCATATAGCATTGCAACAGGCAGAGAGAAGAGAGTGATCAACCGACCGCAAAGGTTTGCAAACGTAGCTGATGGGAATCTTCTTGGATATACGAATCCAGTGGGATTTGCTTTGGCAGTTGCAGAGACCGTTGATGCATTTGAGTGTTATAGCTATCTAGAAGCTATTCCGAGTATAGAACCAAATCGACGGATTAGTGCTATGGCTAAAGAGATTAAGTCTCTTAACAGGTTTAGGCATAGCCTAGACTTGGTTGATGTGCGGCAATGGATAGAGCCCTTGCGAGGGTTGAGGGCAAGGTAGAGAGACGTTGTTCCTGTTGATGAAGAGAATTCAAGCCAAGGGGAAGATTTGTTATTTGTGGCTTGAATTATTTCCTTGTATTTTTAGGAAACTCATAGTCCCTATAGGTTTAGGAAAACTCATTGTCCTAATAGATTTGGGAAAGGAAAATCTATAGTCCTTGTCAAATTAGGAAATCTTTCTCTTATACGTTTGAGACCTTTTGGGATCTATATATAGGGGTTGTAGTTGGGGATTCTATAGATTGTATTGTGCTTTTCTTCTCATTCATAGTGGAAAACTCTCTTCTTTTGCCCCGAGGATTAGGCTTAGCGAAACCTCGTTAAATCCTTGTGTTGATTTTTCTTCTCTATTTGCTTTGTGTGAGATTGTGTGTTAGTTAACCCACGATATTCAGCAACACTTACACATGCATAGATTAACAAGTATATGCACATCATCTGAATAACACAGTTTAAAAAGCAGAATGAACCAAGAAGAAGTAAAACTATAATATTGGACAACGTCCAGAACCAAACAAATGTTGCTGGTCAAACTAGCCAAGAACAGATTCAATTCTTATGCATTCAGTTAGTTAAACCACACCTTTGACTTGCTTTCACACCGATCATCTTATGATATACGACGCAAGCTATCCTTATCTAGATTTTGAGTTCAATTATTACTAGTATTTTTCTTCGGTGAGCATAAAGGCTACCGTGTTAATCTTAGGAAAGAAGCATTTCCAAACTAAGACAAGTTAGCACGATCAGACAATTACATATCAATTGCACCCTCAAGAGGAGGGTAAAACTTAAAAGAATGGCGAAGAACCATACAAAAAGCGTGAGTGTTACGGATGAATGGCTCTCTACAGACTCCAAATTTGCGAACCAATTGTGCACAAAGATGTGTAGTTGCAAAATTGGGTTTGGAGAGTGGGCTACCTAGATTTGAAGGCCACATTTTAAACCAGATAAACCAGACCATCACATACAAATTAAGTGAACCACGACTGCAATGACCAGTCCTATAAATACCGTATATCAGTTAACTCGTATAAATGGCATTTTCAGTACTTATTATATATTACCAGAGCATAAGACCAACTCTAAAAGAACATCTATCATCTTCTGAAACTGAACTCCACCATCTGTTCTCAGAAATTATCCTCGATAAGGGATCATTTAAATTGCTCATTTGGTGTTAAATTTACCTCTAGCATATCCTAAACAGTGCAATTTGACAGCAGGGTAATTTCCATATTGTCTATGCAGGAAAAGAATGATCTAATTTGACACAACTAGTTATAAGAAGTAACAATTAAGAAAAGTGCGCATGATAGGTGAGCTGCTTAACATTCAGGAATTTACACCATTCCATATTCCATTATTGGATAGGTACGACCGCATATATTCATATTAGAGTAAAATGTACACATAAATAAATTGATAACTTTTCAATATCTGCTACAGCTGAACAAACTGCATACCTCAAAATTGATTTGTCAGAGAGTAGCTAGTTAAGACCTCTTTGATTACAAACTTTCAACATGATGGAGAATTTTAGAATATTGTTTGCTCCCCTAACTCCTGACCAGCCATTCCTTCTTTGAGTACTTTCTGAAAAAAATCTTCCAATGTATCTTTTCCATAACTAGGTGTCGCGTCGGCATTATATTCCCCGGTCTCAGGATCCCAAACCAACATACTCTCCGCTGCATAATACCTCCCAATCTTCCCAAACTCGGCCGCATCTTCCAACGATGGAAATATTTTTACAAGGAAGTCAAGCAACCCAATCGCAAAGTCCATTATTTCAATAGGAACCCTAAGAAACTTTGGTTCTTTCCCCACAAGTTTAAACAAAATTTCCGCTTGCTCTAATGGCGTCAACGCCTTCCCCGGTCCTCCAATTGGCAAAACTTGATTGATTTTATCCTCTTTCAATACACAATCAGCAATAAAAGAAGCCAAATCTTGCTCGCTTATCGGCTTACAAGCGCACAACTTTCCATCACCAAACATCACATAAGGTTTCCCATCTTTCACCAATTCAACCTGACCTCCTAAGCTCTTGAAAAATGCAGTTGGCCTAACAATGCTATAAGTAAAACCATCATCCATTTCAGCTTCTTTCATCAACTCCGCCTCGAATTTAAGCTTAGCTCTTTGAAATTCAAGAAGGGGTTTTTGCACACAAATTGCAGACAACAAAACGAAATGTGAAGCCCCAAATTTTTTCCCAGCAACAAGACTATTCTTTGTTGCCTCATAATCAATCAACCAAGAATCTTTTACCCCACCGTTTCTACTAGCAAGGCAAGACACAACAACATCAATTGGAACCCCTAAATTCTCCACACTTTTCTCCAAACTCTCCAAATTAGTAACATCAGAAAAACACACATTAGCTCCATTTAATTGTTCCAAGGTATCATCTTTACTGTTCTTTCCTTTAATACCACTTTTTTCTCTAGCAATAGCTATAACATTAAACCCTTTATTAATTAACTCCTTAACCACAAATTTTCCAATGTAACCAGTTGACCCCACAACTAAAACTTTAATATCTTTTGGATTTTTACCTCTGAATGAAATCTTGGGGCTTTCAATAGTAGAGGCAGCTAAAGCTGTGATTGGTTTAAGCTTTCTTGAATTAACTCTAAAGGGTACATTCACAGAAAGAAAAGGAATTGCATAAGGGACTGTACTTACCTGAACATGATTGATGAAATGAGATGACAAAAGTTGCTTAAAGTTATGGTCTTTAGTTGATTGAAGTGTAAGTTTACTAAAAGGAGCAAAAGCAGACATTTTTTTTCCTTTGAACTAGTTCAAGAAACTTGGGTGCTAGCCAAAGATTCTGGTGGTCTTAATCAATAGCATTTCATAGGGAAAAAGAAGAATAATATAGAAAGAGAAAACATTTGAGGTGGTTGATGACATGGAAGTGGAGCTAAGTTGATTTATCAGAATGATTGGTTGACATTAAAAGGGGGAGTATCAAGAGAAAATCTTTATCTTGTCCAAAAGCAAAAATATCATTTGGGCCTTGGCTCCTGAGGCTGGCTTGCAAAAGGACTTGTCCATGATCAATACCCAACAAGCCTAGGATGGCCCAAACCAAAGAATACTTTTTTTAAAAGAAGAATTTACTTAAATAGCCGTCCACTCAATCGTTTAAATTAAAAACAGTTAGCGCATATGTAGTATACGTATAATTTATAGTTCATATGTGTATAATCGTGTATAATTGATATATAATCCATGTATACTAGCTAGGAAAAGCAAATGTGAATCCTGTCGGCTGGACATAAAGTTCCCAAATTTGAACATCCCAAAAGTTGTTTCATTTCACTTTACTAGACCCAGTTACACCCAAAAAAAAAAAATGGTTAAATGGGCAAAATTTTCTTTGACCAAGTGTAGATATATACAAAAAACCGCTAGCTCACTTGGATGCTAGAGCTAAGCCAAAAAACAAAATCCCTATAACTATTCAAACTTTCCAAAAGGTTCTTTCATTTACTCTGATATTGTAATCTGAGGTGTAATTGCAGTATCATGTCTCTAATCCTCTGAATACATGTAGTCACTTCTGTTAGGGATATAGTAGATATGTCTTAGATCCAATCTAATAGTTGATGATTTGAACATATTTTTGTGAACGTTATTTGATATAAAAATATATGGCATTCTTTTATCATAGTTATTATTAATTGTTTGATTAATTTGATAAGGTCCTTGATTAAATTTTGAGATTTGTCATCATGATAGAGATCATGATAATGAGAGAAAGTCTCTTACAATTTAATCTAAATTTGTTCTTGATCGTAGGATTATTAATTTGGACATTAGTAATCCGGTTAGATCAATATTTATGTGATCGTCTTTATGGGATAAAGATTAGTTGATCTCATTAACTAAATTACATAGATAGATGATGCATATAGAGATATGATCATTGAACCGACTCATTGGATAATTCCTAATGGTTAGAATTACCATAAATTGTCAATAGGATATTCTCTTGAAGAATGTAATGTAAAAGTTTCCTTTGACTTGAGATCGTCATAGTAATTGACAAGTTATTTATTGTGCTTTGATACTAGACACCAATGGCCCTAGGTGATAGTTGAAAGGATAATTGGGTACGATTAAATACTTGTAGAATTAGTGATTGATCAAGATGGAATCTGTCAACTCTTGGTAATGAGTTTAAGCTCCATGTTGTCATGAATTATAAACGACCAAACTAAGACCTTGGTCAGGGCAACTGAATGAAAGAAGAAATGAGTTTCTTAGGTCATTCAGTGGTCAATTATATTTGACATGAACACATAGTTGGTCACCTATTTGGATTTGACAGTTGAATCATATCCTAGGGTGACCCAGAGCTATAAGGACAGAATGAATTACTACATTATTCTTCTACAGGTTCTTGAGAGTAAATTGTATACTTCATTCTATCCGGTCGTTAAGGAGTGTAGCTAGACGCCACCCTTGATTAGTATATTGATGTGATCAATTTACTACCGGTTTAGTATTGAACTTATGGGGTCGCACTCTAACGAGTGTTCTGATCTTTGCTAAAGAATTAACTTATTATTTGATAATTGAATTAAAAAATTTAATTAGTCAAATAAATAAAGTTGTTAGTCCAAATGAAATATTATTATACTCTTTGCTAGCACAGAGATTATAATTAATATTGTGAACGAATTGAAGTTTTCTATTTGGAATAGAAAAATAAATTATATTTCTTGGTTAAAATATATATGTGATATATATAATTAATATTTATTTGCACAAAGTGTGCATATAGTATATTAATAAAAACTTATTTGGAAATCCAATTTAGAATTGGAATGGATAACAAAGTCCAAAAGTGGACGTAAGATTAGCTCAAACCCATTAAGAATGGGATTGATATTTTTTAATATAAAATATTAGTTAATTTTCACAATCCAATCCAATTTGGAATTGAATTGGAATGTCCTTAGAGGACAAGCTGACGACGTTTCCGATTGGAATGGTATATATGTTTCTCCAATGGAAAATTTCATAAGTTTATTTTTGGAATAAATTTTTACCCTAAGTAAATCATTACCTCAATCAAATATGGGTTTATAGGTGATACTATATAAAGGGTGATGGAGAAAATTTTGCCAGATGATTAATTCTCGAGAAGAAAAAATACTTTGTGAAAGTGAGAGTGCAATACAAAGCCAAGAGAGAAAATACAATTACAAGAAAAGTGTTTCTTGTTCTTCTAACATTGAGTTGAGATTTTTGAGAAAAATTTCAACACAATATTTTTCATTCAATTTGTTCGCGGGTTTCGTTGATCAAAGAGTTGATAGCAAGGATCAATCTCGGTGTGGATACGCATAGAGTCTTCGCATTATCGAAGAATTTGAAACGAGACTTTCTTCACCATGTACTTCTTAAATCCGATCTATTGACATGTAAATAATTTTTTTAATTGTTATTAGTTCATGAGATGTTAATTAATAACGATATTCTGGCATGAATTACTTTTATGTGATATATAAGATAATCATGTTAGAAGATGTTGAATTTCGTTTTTATGTCACATGCTTATTCGTTACATAATTTTGAATTATTTATTACATGTGATGTAAATCAATTTAGGACTAAGCATGTAGACATCTTGAACTAAATTCACATGCTATAAAAGATTTGATCTTCATGTTATTAAAAACTGCTTTAGTAACAATTCCCTCTTTCTAAAATTTGAGTTCTTAAATAATAAAATATAAGATATTTTATTATTGATCTATCCATCAAAGTAAATAATTTTACTTATTTCTTGTTTATAAGGAGCGGCCTGACTACCAGGAGACTTATAGTTTGAGAATATGTTAAAATTATTTATTGTATTAGATGTATGGATTGAAAGAATTATTTAATTTTAAACTAGACGCCTGGACTACTCGGGGAGTATAAAATTTAATAAGTTCTTTGCTATCATGATAGTTGAACTCAACTATGCCAGTAGGATCAACCTGACTACCATGAGACTATTTGACATAGAGCTATTTAAGAAAATTGTATGGGGATGCAATTGGTAAGAGTACCTACCTTTAAAATATATGTGAGAAATGACTTGACTTCCAAAGGGCTCATATATATTGTTAAAAGATTCCTTTGCTCCACTAACAGAAATAAAGATTTCGTGAACTATAATGAGGGTCAATAGTTTAAAATAATTAGTGGAAATATCATTTAGATAAAAGTCCATGTCTTTATGATATATGCAAATATGTTCTTATATCATTGCCTTTTCTTTTCTATATTTTAGATTTCTCAATATGTTTGTTATATCACTGCGTGAAATACTTGAGACCTACAAGTTGGTAGGACCAAACTTTGATGACTGGTATAGAAATTTGAGAATTGTTCTCATGCATGAAAAGCTCATTGATGTGATCGATAAGCCTACAAAGATAATCCCATCAGAGAATGATGATCAAGGCACCAAGGTTTATCAGAAACACTTGGAAGAATGCCTTGCTATTAAACATTTCATTCTCGCTTCTATGAGTTCTGAACTCCAGAGGAAACATCAAAATATGGATCCAACTGCAATCATTGAACATCTTAAGAAGATGGTTGGTACACAGTTGGATATTGAAAAATCTTCAGTTGGATCCCTTGTCAATCATATGATTGTTCTTATCGAAGAACATGAGAAGTTGGGGTACAAGCTTGGTAAAGAGCTTTCTGAAGATTTGATCTTGCAGTCAGTATATGATGCTGAATGATTTCACTGTAAAAAGAAAGGGCATTGGATGAGAAACTGCAAGGAGTATCTTGCAACTCTAAAGGACAAGAAACAAGGCGAGACATTAATGAAAAATATTTTTCAAGGTTTCTTTAGCTACTACTAATTCTTCACTGTAGGTATTAGATACTGGCAGTAGTTATAACATCTGCAATATGTTGCAAGGGTTAAAGATAAGTAGAAGACTAAAGAATGGAGAAGTTAATCTACAAGTTGGAAGTTATGCAAAAGTTGCGGCCATAATTGCAGGATCAATTTCTTTAATAATGCGTACGGACAAAGTACTTATGTTGGATGATTGTTATTATGCTCCTAAATTTGTTTCGAACATAATTTCAGCTTCTATGTTAGACAAACGTGGTTTCCGCATTAATATAGGCAATGATATTTGCTCTATTTATTATAGTGATAATTTATATGTGAATGGCTATCTCCAACATGACGTTTATGTCTTACCTAATGTGAATGCTAATTCGATTATGCATGTTTCAAGTCTTAAGAGGAAAAGAGATGATCAAGTAAATCATGCATACCTTTGGCATTGTAGGCTTGGTCATATTGGAGAGAAAAGAATTAACAAGTTGTACAAGGAAGGGTACCTTGACAAATATGATTTTGAATCATATCCAACCTGTAAATCTTGCTTCAAAGGAAAAATGATCAAATCTCCATTTACTGGAAGTGAAGAAAGAGCTTCTGAATTATTGGGACTAATTCATACAGATGTTTGTAGGCCCATAAAAATTCAAGCTAGAGGTGGATATTCTTACTTCATCACCTTCACTGATGATATGTCAAGATATGGATTTGTGTATCTTATGAAACACAAGTCTGAATCTTTTGAAATGTTCAAAAGGTTCTGTAGTGAAGTGGAGAAGCAGACTGGTAAAAGTATCAAAGTGCTAAGGTCTGATAGAGGTGGAAAATATCTTACTGAAGATTTTACCAGATATTTCAAAGAGAATGGGATTCTCTCATAGTGGACACCTCCAGTAACACCACAACACAATGGTGTATCTGAAAGGAGAAATCGAATCTTATTAGATATGGTGAGATATATGATGGGGTTCACTGAGCTTCCAATAAATTTATGGAGATATGCTTTGGAAGCATCAACATACTTACTAAATAAAGTTCCCACTAAGTCAGCCTCTATAACACCACATGAGATATGGAAAGGATGTAAGCCTAACATTAAACATATTAAAGTTTGGGCTTGTCCAGCTTATGTTAAGAGACTACAGTTTGATAAACTTGACTCAAGATCTAATAAGTGTAGGTTCATTGAGTATCCCAAAGAAACAATGAGATATTATTTCTATCACCCTTCTGACCATACAGTGTTTATGGCTAGAGGAGCAACCTTTTTGGAAAGGGAATTTCTTTTAGAAGAAAATTATAATGGAGAAATAAAACTTGATGAAGTTCAAGAAACTAATGAATCAACACAATATAAAGATCATAAGACCCAAGTTGAAGAACCTTTATTTGATGTTTTGAAGTTGCCAAGAAAGTTGTCATCTTCAACGGTTGAAGTTGAAGAACTAAATGAAGATCAAGAACAGGTTAATGAACCAGTTCCAAACTAAATTGAACAACGACCAAATCCAGCACAAGGTGAACAGGTTGTACAAGTACCTCTTAGAAGGTCTACACGAGAATGTCATGTATCAACTGAGGTTGATCATAATGATGATGACCCTAAGACCTATGAAGAGGCTATACAAAGTTCTGATTATGAGAAGTGGCAAAAGGCCATGGAATCCGAAATGGAATCCATGAAAGAAAATAAAGTATGGACTTTAGTTGAACCTTCAAAGGATATAAAACCTATAGGTTGTAAATGGGTTTTTAAGAAAAAGATTGGAGCAGACGGAAAGGTGGAGACCTACAAAGCCCGTCTTGTTGCCAAGGGATATCGCCAGAAAGAAGGAGTTGACTACGACGAGACGTTCTCTCCCGTGGTAATGCTCAAATCTATTTGGATTTTGCATGTTGTAGCAGTATGCTATGATTATGAAATATGACAAATGGATGTGAAAATAGCTTTTCTTAATGGTGAGCTAGAAGAGGATGTGTACATGACACAACCTGAAGGTTTCACATCTTCGTCTGATCATAATAAAATTTGCAAGCTATAAAGATCCATTTATGGACTAAAGCAAGCTTCTCGAAGTTGGAATATTTACTTTAACAAGACAATTGAAAAGTTCAATTTTGTTAGATGCGAAGAAGAACCTTGTGTGCACAAAAAGGTTAGTGGGAGCACAATTATATTCTTAGTGTTGTATGTTGATGATATATTGCTCATAGGGAATAACATACCGGTATTGCAAAGTACCAAGATTTGGCTATCTGAACAGTTCTCCATGAAAGACTTGGGAGAAGTAGCTTATATATTAGGAATAAAGATCTATAGAGATAGATCTAGGAAGCTGCTTGGACTTTCCCAGTCTTTGTACATTGATACCATCTTAAAGAGACATAATATGGATAATTCCAAAAGAGGCTATCTACCGATAGGCACCGAAATTACTCTTAGTAGGGAGGATTGTCCTAAAACACCTGAAGAGAGAGAACGCATGAGTAGGATCCCATACGCTAGTGCAGTGGGAGCTATCATGTATACCATGACATGTACACGTCCTGATATGGCTTATACACTTGGAGTGACTAGCTGATATCATGCAAATCCTGGTAAGGAACATTGGAAGGTGGTGAAGACTATTCTTAAGTACTTAAAAAGGACTAAAGACCAATTTCTCATCTATGGAGATTCTGAGTTGAAACTTGAAGGTTATACAGATGCAAGTTTCTCTTCAGATAAAGATGATAGCAAATCTATTTCTGGTTATGTATTTACCTTAAATGGTGGTACAGTGAGTTGGAAAAGTTCCAAACAAGCTACAGTAGCTGATTCAGTGATTGAAGCAGAATATATAGTAGCTAGTAAAGATGCTAAGAAAGCTGTATCGATGAAAAAGTTCTTAACTAAACTTGGTGTGGTTCCATCAATAGAAGGTGCAATTCCATTGTTGTGTGACAACACTGGATCCATTGCTCAAGCAAAAGAACCAAAATTATACCAAAAATCCAAACACGTTCTGCCAAGGGATCACTTGATAAGAGAAATCATTGGATGTGGAGACGTCTAGATTCAAAATGTTGATGGAAAGGAAAATGCTCCATACCTATTCACTAAAGCTCTTGGTGCAAAGGAGTTTGACAAGCACAAGTGAAAATTGGGAATGAAGTACAAGAGCGATTGTGTGACGACCCGGCCGGTCGTCTTAAGAATTAATGCCCCGATCCCCTATTAACTGTTTTTACCAAGTTTATTTTTGCTATTTTGATTTGCCGGGATGTTCGGTTTTGAGTTTCGGAGAGTTTTGGGGGACACTTAGTCCCTAAATGAGAGCTTAAGTGTTGGAAAGTTGACAGTAGTCGGAACAATATGAAGACGGCCTCGGAATGGAAATCCGATGGTTCTGTTAGCACTGTTGGGTGATTTCGGGCTTAGGTGCGTGCTCGGATTGTGTTTTGGAGGTCTGTAGCTAAATTAGTCTTGAAATGCCGAAAGTTGAATTTTTGAAGTTTCCGGTTCTATAGTGAGATTTTGATCTAAGGGTCGGAATGGAATTCCGAAAGTTGGAGTAGCTTCGTAGTGTTGAATGTGATATGTGCACAAAATTTCAGGTCATTCGAGCGAGGTTTGATAGACTTTTTGATCGAAAGCGTATTTTGGGAATTTTGGAGATCTTAGGCTTGAATCCATGGTCAATTAGAGGTTTCGATGTTGTTTTAGGTCATTTTAAGGATTGGTACAAGTTTGGGTAGTGGTTTGTGGCTTGTTGGTACCTTTGGTTGAGGTCCCGGGGGTCTCGAGATGAATTCAGATGGTTGATGAAAAGATTTTGGAGTTAGAGTTGCAGCTTCAGCTGCTGGTTCTGTTATAACCGCACCTGCGGTTTGGGTTCTGCAGGTGCGGCGCTGCAAAAGTGGCTCAATAGCTGCAGAAGCGGAACTTGGGAATTTCTTTAGGAACTGCAGAAGTGATGGTGATTCCGCAGAAGTGGTACCGCATCTGCAGATTGGGAGTTGCAGATGCGGAACCTGGCCTTTAAGTGAACAGTCACAGGTGCAACTTTTGGTCCGCAAAAGCGGGACCGCAGATGCGAAAATAGCTGGGCAGAAATAAGAAATTTCGAGAGTTTAGTTTCAAAAGTTGGAAAATTGATTTGGAGCTCGGGAGAGGGCGATTTTGAGAGGAAAATTGAAGAGGAAATAACATCCCGACAAGGGTGACAATGTCATAAACAATAACATCCCGACAAGGAGACAATATCATAAATAATAACATCCCGGCAAGGGCCAACAATGATAACTCCCTATGTTGTTTTTACATAACTATTTCAAGCAAATCTCTTTTACCACTGTTTTCCTACTAAACCCCTTGCAAACTATGTCAAGCACTCTCACTCTACTTCTAAGTCCCTAGGTTTTGCCCCCTCCAGTGTGTACTGCCTTGGAATCCTTTTGAGATCCTTCTGAACTCTAGCACACTGAAGTTGTCCCTTCCACACTGCACTTACTCAATTTGGTTATAAATTCTAGGTGTGAGCACTGCCCGGGATCCTTGAGATCCATAGGGAACTATGACGCACCTAGACAATGATATTGTCTATGAAATTGGCATTTGAGGCTATTAGAGGTTTGGGAAATCACTTGAGCCTGCTTCAAGCTCCCTATAGTGTAACTTCTTCTTTTTCCTTTATCTATTTATGTAATTCATTCATCTGGTTTGTAATAATTCGTAAACGAATATTGGGGTAATTAGTGAAAAGGTGGTGGGTAGTTACATATTTATGGGGTAATATGGGTAGAAACCATGCCTATAGGATTTTATATTTGTTATGTTTGTCTTACCATGTTAGAAATCATGCCTATAGGTTTCAAGTGGTTTCGATAATAGAAATCATGTCTATAGGTTTTAAAATCAACTTCAATAGTAGATACCATGTCTATAGAATATGATCCAGTTCAACTTCTATTATAACGGGTAATTACATTTTTTTCATGCCTACAAGTTTCTAACATCAGCTCTTAACAACTAGATATCATGCTTATAGGGAACAACATCAGAAATTCTGCCTATAAATCTAAAATCATTTTAGTCTAAATAAGTCAGTTCAATTCATGTTAGTTTACTTCGAAACTAGTCTAATTAGTGGTTTGTTTTCCTTAAATGAATTCTTTCGAGTACTGCCCTAATTTACTATTAGAAAGCATGTCTATAGGAATTCAAGAGTTCGTTTTTAAAATCTGCCCACTGTTTTACTATATCAAATGTAGTTATCATGCTCTTGGGACATCACTATTCAGCGTTTAGGTAAGCCTATAGGGCGAGTTTAAATTCTGCAATTCCGAAACTGTATTTCTACTACTTGAAGTTGTTCAGATTTAACAGGTCTAGTCAGTAGGCAAGTTAAATAAGATCCTTCACATATTGGCCTAATTCAGTACTTTATATCCTCTGCTCACTTAGATATCATGTTTTAGGGTTTGTTTTCTTAAGAGTTTGAATGTTGTTTGAAGACGTGCACTTATGTGATATGCTTGAGGAGGTAACTGTGAGCCTCTAACTTGCTTTATATGCAGTCCTAAATTGTTCTTGTCTGTCGTCTAGAATTTTCTCCTTTTAAGCACCTTAGGCGTTGTCTAGAACTGCTCAGCTTTAGAGGTCCTAAACTACCTCCAGGACCACAAGGAAGGGATGGGTAGTGCATGCGTAGGACATTGTCAAGGATATTAGAACGCTTTAGGCTATGACCAAAGGGAGGGACTTAGGTAGAACGAGATATGATAACTGCGCGCTAATATCACGCGTAGCCCCTCATTGAGGAGTGTTTATAGGACATTGCGTGGGGTGATCCTGTAGGCTAACCAACCTAGGACCCCTCCTTTTTAAAAATCCTTTTGCTTTACTTTTCTATATATACACAACTTGTCGAAATCTTTGTCTTATTTGAGTTATACAACGTCCAACGTGCTTTACTTGCAATTATTTGTTTCAACTACTTATTTGTTAATGGACTAATTCATAAATATAAGTTCGGTCGGGACCCATAGTTGTGGACCAAGAGGGGTTCCTAACACCTTTCCCCCAGGTTATTTCGGGCCCTTACCCTAAATCTCTGGTAATGCAAACCAATCCAAGAGTTAATCGCTCTAGGTGCCCTAATGCACCATAATTCGTTAGGTGGAGACTCTTCAAAATACCCAATTCCCAAAAGGAAATGAGTTATTACCCCCATAAATGTCGAAAAACCAGACCTTTTCCTCCCCGTAAAAAAGGGAGGGAGAAAAAGGGGGGCGACACCACTCCCATTTCATATATCTTGTTGTAGGCATGCAACCCGCTCCCATTTCATATATCTCGTTGCAGGCATGCAACTCGCTCCCATTTCATATATCTCATTGCAGACGTGCAATCCACTACCATTTTATATATCTCGTTGCAGGCGTGCAACCTGCTCCCATTTCATATATCTTGTTGCAGGCATGCAACCCGCTCCCCTTTCAAATATTTTTGTGGTGGCGTGCCACCCGCTCCCATTTACAAATCAATATCAATCACGAAAGAATCTCGACAAGGGAACAAGAACATAACAACAACATCCCGGCAAGGGAGACAATATCGTAAACAATAACATCCCAGCAAGGGAACCAACAATAATAATCAACATGTTAAGCATGAATATATCTCAACGGAGTCACAACAATTATAACACTAGACCCACGGGCATGCTTGACACCGACGTATAGATACTCGTCACCATACCTATACGTCGTACTCCACAATTAACACATAGCAAATAAGACACAACTCTTAATCCCTCAAGCTAAGGTTAGGCCAAACATTTACCTCAAACTTACATGGCCAACTCAAGCCTCAAACACCGTTTTTCCTTTAGAATTCGCCTCCAAATTACTTGTATCTAGACCAAATTAATTTAACAATATCAATAAATGCTATATCATTCATACACAATGCTTAATTATATGTTTTCTATCATTTTTCCCAAAAAGTCAAAAATTGACCCCGGGCCCGCTTGGTCAAAACTCGAGGTTCGGACCAAAACTCGATCACCCATTCACCCACGAGTGGAGTTATACTTAGAAAAGTTGCAGGTTTTCAGTTTCTGGTATTCTAGAGTTTTGTTCTTCGTGTTCGCGGAAGGACTCTCGCGAACGCGAAGGGTAAGTCAGGCTGAAGGACAATTCCTTCTACGCGAATGCGAGAAACAGGACGCTAACACGAAGCACTAGGGGTGCTACCCTTCGCGAGCGTGGACCTGCTATCGCAATAGTTGGATTACCATAAAGAGAATTCATATATTCATGATCTAAGTTTTCACCACCTCTAACATTATGCACATATTGACTCTCCGTAAATTGTAATAAAGTAATATCACTATCAAGAATCGGAGCAGGTGGAGGGCGGGTATGGGGTTTGGGTAGGGGAGGCCGGGGAATTAGAGGAGGAATAGATTGGCCACTAGATTCACCATTCTTGGATTTTCCCTTATTTTTACGAAATATTTTTTTTAACGAAAAATCCATCTTAATTATAATTATACAAAGTAATTAAATAAAACAAACAACTTGAATACTTGTTGAAATTAATTATCATTGAAGACTTGAATACTTAAATTCACCAACTTCACAATTTTTCACACAAGTTGTAACAATAAAGTAACCAATTTTAGAAGAAAATTAGAGAGAGACTGAGAGAGATCGAGAGAGATTGATGATTTGGTGAAGAAAAATGAAAGAATGAAGGGTATTTATAGTTGAAAATAGGGAAAAAGTATAATTATAAAAAATTTGGGGTTAAAACAAAGTTAGGAAGGTTAAATGGCTATTTTATAAATAGCCAACGGCTATTTTTTAAAGGTGCCACGGTCAGATTTTGATTTGAGAAAAAAAAATTAAAAGAATTAGTCGTTTGGCCTGTTTAGGACCGTTTGGGACCGGTTAGGACCGGTTGAACCGGCCCACTTAGGAGCCAGTCCCGGGCCCAAACGGTCCCGGTTCTAACGGGCATATTATTTGAACCGGCCCACTTGGGCCTCAAACCCCCTGGTCTCGGGCTTAAAGGGGTAGGCCCGCTTAGGCCCACTACCTACATGGGCTCGCGGGCCCGGGCCTAACCGGGCCACTTACCACCCTTAGTGCTGAGGGAGCACAAGCATGCCATTGGTTGGACAATGTCTGACATAAAGGGTATTAGCCCTGCATTCTGCATGCACAAAATATTCATGGAGGAGGGACACAAGCCTAGCGTGGAACATCAACGCCGCCTAAATCCAATCATGAAAGAGGTGGTAAGAAAAGAAGTGAGTAAGTGGCTCGACGCAGGTATAGTATTTCCAATCCCCTTCATTGATCAAATGCTTGACAGGTTAGCCGGATAGGAATACTATTATTTCCTTGATGGCTATTCGGGATATAATTAGATTGATACCCCGGAATATCAAGAAAAGACCACTTATACATGTCCTTATGGCACTTATGCATTTAAGAGAATGCCATTTGGGTTGTGTAATGCACCTGCAACTTTTCAAAGGTGTATGATGGCTATTTTTACCGGTATGGTGGAACGGTTTGTGGAGGTCTTTATGGATGATTTTCTGTGTTTGGTCCTTCTTTTGATGAATGTTTGACCAATCTTGCTAAAGTTCTTGCTAGGTGCGAGGAGACTAATCTGGTACTGAACTGGAAAAAGTGTCATTTTATGGTACGTGAAGGAATAGTGATGAGGCACAAAGTGTCCAAAGATGGACTGGAAGTTGACAAGGCTAAGGTGGAAGCAATTGAAAAGTTGCCACCACCAATCTCAGTGAAAAGAGATAGGAGTTTTCTCCGACATGTAAGTTTTTATCGCCGATTTATAAAGGATTTCTCAAAAATTTCCTCTCCTTTGTGCAGGTTGTTAGAGAAGGATGTGCCGTTCAAGTTTGATGATGCATGTCTAAAAGCATTCGAGGAGCTGAAAAAGAAGCTAGTGAGTGCACCAATCATAGTGGCTCCTGACTTGAACGAGCCATTTGAGTTGATGTGGGATGCTAGTGATGGCATTGGAGTCGTATTGGGCTAGAAGAGGAGAAAAATATTTTACTTCATTTACTATGCAAGCAAGACCCACACTCCTGATCAAATAAATTATAATGTGACAGAAAAGGAGTTGCTTGTTGTAGTGTGGGCGTTCGATAAATTTTGGACCTACTTGGTTGGCACCTAAGTCATTGTCTACACAGACTATGCCATCAGGTATTTGTTTGAAAATAAAGATGTTAAACCAAGGCTAATCCGTTGGGTTTTACTCTTGCAGGAATTTGACTTGGAGATATGAGGCTGTAAAGGAACAGAAAATCAAGTGGTTGGTCACTTGTCCAGGTTAGAAACTCGGAATCATATAGATGAGGGAGATGTCATCAAGGAAACCTTCCCGAATGAGCAATTATTGGTCGTTACTGCTGGGGAGGTGCCACGGTATGGAGATTTGTAAACTATCTAGCAAGTGGAGAAATGCCGCCTGATCTTGAACCTTATGCTAAAAAGAAGTTCTTGCAAGATATGAGATCATATGTGTGGTATGAGCTATTTCTGTTCAAATCTTGTACCAACCAGTTAATGAGAAGATGTGTGCCTGAATCTGAAGTAAATGCTATCTTACATGGTTGTCATGCGTCTCCTTATGGTGGTCATCATGCGAGTGACAAAACGGTAGCTAAGGTGTTGCAATCAGGTTTCGATTGGCCTAGGGTGTTTAAAGATGCCCATGAGTTCGTGAGGAGGTGTGATAGGTGCCATAGAACAGGAACAGTTATGAAAAGGCATTGTCACGACCCAGTTCTCCCTCCGTGAACTGTCATGACGGCACCTAGTCTCTACGACTAGGTAAGCCTAACATTTTGCGGAAATAAAGACGAAAACATGAAAGCTATCAAATAATAAGTAGATTTAAACAAGGAAGTGAGATGCCGCTCGGCATGTACATTAACATTTCAAAGACAAGTACAATAATTCTCCCAAAATCTGAAATGTCATAAGTCACAAGCTACAGAAGTAAATAGTGCTCCTAAACTCCGGAAACTATCAACGAAGAAAATACAAGAAAGTCTTTAACTTAAGGAAGAGTAGAGAGGGACTCCTAGGTCTGCGGACGTGGCTAATATACCTTGAAGTCTCTCGATGTAGCAACCATGTGCTAGACTCGAGGTTGATAGCTAGTACCTGGATCTGCACACGGAAAACATGTGCAGGAAATGGCATGAGTACACCACAGCGGTACCTAGTAAGTGTCAAGCCTAACCTCGGTCGAGTAGTGACGAGATCAGGTCAGGGCCCTACTAGTTTAAATATAATAAAATTTAACAGAAAGAAATATAGCAGTGAAGAAGTAAATACTGAAATTTTAACTAGGAAATAAGCACAGAAGAACAACAACTCAGAACACAACAATAGCAACAGAGTGATCTCCTAGGATACCGTCCCGTAGTCCCAAACGTAAATATGTAGGGGGATCTACCAGAATACCATTCCGTAGTCCAAAAGTAAATATGTAGTGCTGGGGGATCTCTCGAAATACCGTTTCGTAGTCCCAAAGTAAATATGCAGTACAAGGGGATGTCCCGGAATACCGTACCATAGTCCCGAAGTAAATATGCAGCTCAATCATTACAAACAACAGTTATATCAAGGAAATTCTACAGTTTAGACTAAGTTTACATCAAGGAAACAGGAAATTTTCACTAGAACATACTGCACAGAGTTCAAATAAACAGTTTAAACACGTATGCATGCTTTTCTAATCTAACAAGGTAATTACATATGCTAGTGTAATTCAAATAAGGAAAAATAGGTTATGACTTAGTTAAAACAGAGTTTTACAATAAATAGCCCGTGTACGTACTCGTCACCTCACGTACACGGCGCTCATATATCAAACAGTACCAAAATCCTAAGGGAAGTTCCCCCATGCAAGGTTAGGCAAGCCACTTACCTCGAACCAAGCTCAAATCAATCCGAAATCATGCTCTTGCCACGAGTATCCAACTTCGAGCAGCCCAAATATAATCAAATTAATTACATAACATAAATATAACTACAAAAAACTAATTTAGCTAATGAAATCGAAGCTAAGGCAAGAAAATAGAAAAACGCCCAAAATTCCTCCTCGGTCCCACATCTAGGAATCGAGTAAAAGTCACAAATTATGAATACTCATTCACTCACGAGTCTAACCATACCAAATTCACTCAAATACTATTCCAAAATCTTGATAAAAATCCCAAAATTCGGCCTAAGAACTTTTCTTAATTTTTCCCAATTTTCACCCCAAATCAGAAATTAAATGATGAATTCATGTTTAGATTAATGGGATATAATCAAAAAAGGAGTTGGGAATCACTACCCACAAACTTCCTCCGAAAATCTCTCCAAAATTTGCCTTCTACCTCTCAATCAAATTTTGAAGTTATGAACTCAAACCCTCGTTTTGAACTTTAAAATCTTACCAGTTACGTCCTTCATCGCGAACGCGACCATCACCTTGCGTTCACGTAGAACAAAAACTCCACTGCTCAATTTTCCTCTTTCGCGAACGCGAGTTCCTTTTCACGAATGCATAGCTTCAGCTGCCAGAGCCTTCGCAAACGCGACTCCTTATCCGCAAACGCGATGAGTAAACTCCTGAGGTCCTAGCTGCACCATCTTCTCTACGCGAACCGGATGCTATTCACGCGTTCGCGATACACTGAAGTCCAAACCTTCGCAAATGCGTCCCTAGACTCGCGAACGTGAAGAGCATTTTCTTCTTCTGCCCAAACTCTTTTTCGCGAATGTGGGCTTATCTTCGCAAACGCAAAGAACAAATCTTCTGCAACAAAACACTAGCAAAATCTGCCATCTTCTTAAGCTATCAAAAAGGACCCACCAGCAGCTCCAGCCGGAGTCCAGTCCCTGATATGCCTACTGCTACTACTCCAGCTCTCTAGGAGACCTTTGCGCAGTTCATGAGCATATACACTACTCTAGCACAGGCAGGGTTGATTCCCCTTATTGCAGCTACATCTTAGTCCAGGGGAAGAGTACAGACTCCACCACCTGCACTCCAGAGTAGAGGGTTCAGGTTGATCGGATCCTTAAGGTTATACCGATACTGCCTGTAGCCCTAGTTCAGCCCGAGGATAGGGCAGCAGCTTCAGAGGATGAGCAGTGGAGGCTTGAGAGGTTCAAGAAGTACAAGCCTCCTACATTCAGTGGTCTAGCATCAGATGATGATCTGGTATTTCTAGAGGAGTGCTAATGTATCCTCCACACTATGGGTATATCAGGATCGAGTGGGGTTTCTTTCACTGCCTTCAATCTTCGAAGAGCAGCCTAGCAGAGGTGGCGTACTTTTGAGTTGGACAGTCTGGCTGAGGCAGCTTCCCTTATATGGACCCAGTTTTCAGATATGTTCTTGAGGGAGTTTGATCCTAAGAGCCTCAGGGACGCATGGCGCACAGAGTTTGAGCATTTGCGCCAGGGTACTATGACTGTTTCGGAGTACGCTGTCTACTTCACTGACTTGGCTAGACATGCACCGAACTTGGTTTCTACAGTTCGTGAGAGAGTTCGCTTGTTTATTGAGGGACTCATTCCCAGCATCAGGTCTAGCATGGCCTGGGAGTTGGAGATAGATGTTACTTATCAGCATGTGGTGAGCATTGCTAGGAGAGTAGAGGGTATGTTTGCTCGGGATAGAGAGGAGAGAGAGGACAAGAGGTCTCGAGAGTCGAGCCATTATTCTAGTGCTCGTGCTCCAACTGCAGTTCATCATGGTAGGGGTTATATGAGTCGCCCTGTTCATTCAGCTCTTCCAGCAGCCAGTGGTATTCCAGCTCCTTCTAAACCTCAGGAGCCTTATTATACACCTCCAGTATCTAGTGCGCCTCCTGCATGGGGTGCGTTCAGTGGTCAGTCCAGCAGACCAAGTGATCGATGCCAACCCTACACCACTACAAAGTGGCGAGAGCGGTCGAAGTAGTTTTTACCCGAGATGGTCGGAATTAAATCCACAGGGAGCTAGAATTGGGAATTGGATTCCTATCTAAATTTGAAATATGTAGTGCTCTTAATCACACTTCCAATCATAATTGTTGTTTGTTACTTCTACTTTTATACTAAAGAGCTACTAAATTAAACTAAGAATGATTGCTTGTAAGGTTTCCTAAATAGTTAAAGAGGCACTAGGGAAGTGACTTTCTTCTAGGTGAATACTTGATGGGATCTAAAACCTAAGGCAAAAATGTTATGTTGGGGATTGTGATATAGCCAATGCACGGAATTACTCACTCTATACCTCTCGGTAGCTTGAGTGACTTTGCCCTAATTGACTTTCTCAAGACCAATTGGGTGTCCAAATTGTGCAAGCAATATAGGCTCAAGTCAGGTAGTACTATCTCTAGGTTTAACCCTTTAATTGGGGCTATCAATCTGTTGATTACACCCCAATTCCTTGTTGGGCTGATTTTCCTAGACTCAAGCTCTCTTTGTCAAGAAGAACCCAAGTGAAATAGGCACAAATTAGTGTTTGCAACCACTAATTCAACATGGAAAACATACATCAGCCCAAATATCAACTACCCATAAACATCTAAGCCTTAAATCAAAAGACTCATCAAATACCCATACTAGGGTTGAGCCACAACCCTAGCTAATGGGTCTAGCTACTCATAATAATGGAAGAAAACAAAGAAATAGATGAAGAATAACCCATATGATTTGATTACAAACTAAGATAAAGAAAATTCAGTGTTAATCTAGCTACAAATTACTCAAAATGGAACTAAAATGCCGTTCACGTGCTCTGGTCTCTAACAAATTACAAAAGATACCCTAAAAATGTGAAAAGAAAGTAGTTATACTAGGCCAAATTTTCTGGACAAAAACACCCCTGACGAGGTACTGCAATCCGCATAAAATACATCGCGGACCGTGATGAGTCTTCTTGGCTTGATTATTCATTCTCTGAATCTACCCACCATGGGCCACATAAAATGCACCGGCCGCGGTGGCTTCAACTGCGGTCCTTACAAAAAGGACCACGGACCGCATTGGCTTCTATCTTCAAACTCCCAACTCTCTGAACCCCCCTCTTCGCAGACCGCACAAAATGGATTGCGGTCGTGAAGAGTCTACTACGACCGCAAGAAATCCTCCGCCGACCGCACTAGTTGAAGGCCCCAAAAGTGCAACTCTCTGAACTTTTCCACCGCGGACCATACTAAATATCTGCGGCCACGGTGGGTCCTTTGCGGCTGCAGTGGATTTTATGTTGCAGCAGTGCCTTGACTTGTTCTTGGTACTTGTGCATGTTTTACTCCTTTTTGAGCTAATTTTGACTACTTGTCACTTTTTTTACCAAACCCTGCAAACAAGTACAACATGTAAGCCTTTGAGACTATTTTGTATACATTTTTACTCAAAACTCAAGTAAAAAGGAGTGTAAAATGAACTAGAACCCCTAGTTATCAACTCTCCCAAACTTAAGCTTTTGTTTGTCCTCAAGCAAACAAAATAAGACCTACCTCCTTAAGGATAAAACCAAGAAAATTCAGCTGACCTAAAGTGACATCATCTAGCATCAATTGGGACTAACAATTGCCCTCAAATTAAATGAATCATTAACAACATTCAACTTTTTAAACATCATGATTTTAGTACGACACAAGAGCATCAAGAATTGACTCAACCCATCAAGGAAACTCTTTCTACTACTCTGGTCATTGTGGAACCCAAACTCATACATCCTCAAATCTCCCTAAGCAAACCTCAATTTTAGATTGTAACACTCAAAACAAGCATAGTGGAAACACACTCATCTCTCTCAAAGAAAAGTTACAAGTCCGCCTGCAAGTACCATAAGCTTGCCCCTTATGTAAGTCACCACTAATGTAAGCTTCATTCAACTCAAGATCATATAGGACTTTTGTGGAGATATAGTGAAGGCTTTTGGTTCAGGGTAGGAAATATTTGGTCTAAGTAGGTTCCATCTTCCCTTAAGCACTTCATTTCTTCATTTTGGCATGCATTCTCTTAACTATTTGAGTCATTTACTCCTTTCTTAGGGGTTAGAGAGACACATTGTCACTCTTTCTTATTTTTTTCAAACCTTTTTCTCCTTTCAAAACTTTTCACACCTTTCATCTCTTTTCTTTTATTGAAACCCTCCATTTCTTTTACATTGTTCATTCTTTTTGACTTTTTGATTTTCTTTCTTTTTTCATTGCCTTTCCTTTTCTTCATTTTGTACCTTTTACCACTTTGTTGCATTCCTCGTCTCTCCCCCCAAACTTATGCTTTTGCCTTGTGCTAAGAAAAGATCGGGTGCCAAGAGAGGTATTTTTAGAACGGGTAAAGGCTTGTATCATGGTTTTTGCAAGAAAAAGGAGTGCCAAACCTAGTAAAAATGCTCTTCTTGAGAAATGCAACAACACTCCGGGCCTCATTGTTGGGAAAAGTCATGGCTTCAACCCACTTTGAAACATAGTCAACTGCCACTAGAATGCATGTGTTCCCACACGAGCTAACAAATGGGCCCATGAAATCAATTCCCCACGCATCAAAAATATCAACTTCAAAATCTCATCTTTCTTCGAAATTCCACCCGCTCTTTGACATTCGTTGCATCTCTTCACAAGTTCACTTGCATCTTTGTACAAAGTTGGCCAGAAAAAACCCACAACTAAGAACTTTTGAAGCCGTCCTCGCCCCGCCATGGTGGCCACCATAGGGAGAGGAATGACAAGCCTCTAAGATACTCAATTGCTCCTCCTCCGGGACACACCTTCGGATCACACCATTTGTGCAGATGTTGAACAAGTACGGCTCATCCCAATAGAAGTCCAAACTATCCTGTTTGAGCTTCTTCCTTTGGTTATAAGAGAGCTCACCCGAGATTATACCAGTCACAAGGTAATTAGCAACGTCCGTAAACCATGGCATACCATTCACCAACACAGAAAGGAGTTGCGCATCGGGAAATGAACCATTGATCTCTAGGCCATCATGAGGCCTCCCCTTCTCCTCCAAGCGGGACAAGTGGTCCGCCACTTGATTTTCACTACCCTTCCGGTCCACAATCTCCAAAAAACTCTTGAAGTAACAAGACCCATCGCATCAGCCTAGCCTTGGAATCCTTCTTCGTCATCAAGTACTGGAGTGTGGAATGATCGATATGAACTATGACTTTGGAACCCATGATACGGCCAAAATTTCTCCATTGCGAACACAATAGCCAAAAGCTCTTTCTCGGTCACCGTGTAGTTCACTTGAGAATCATTCATTGTCTTGCTCGCATAATACACCGGATGAAACATTTTGTTCACTCTTTGACCCAAGACCACCCCAACTACAACATCACTCGCTTTACACATAAGCTCGAAAGGCAAGCTCCAATTGGGTGCGGTAATAATAGGAGTGGTGGTCAATTTGTGCTTGAGAAGTTCAAAAGCTTGCATACATCCCTCATTGAACACGAACTTGGCATATTTTTCCAATAACTTGCACAAGGATTCACTACCTTTGAAAAGTCTTTGATAAATCTCCGGTAGAACCCCGCATGCCCAAGAAAACTTCTAACTCCCTTGACAGAAGTAGGGGGAGGGATCCTTGAAATCACTTCAATTTTATCTTTGTCCACCTCTATACCACGCTTTGAAATTTTATGGCCAAAGACTATGCCTTCCTCAACCATGAAATGGCATTTCTGCCAATTAAGAACAAGATTGGTTTCTTCACAACGGGCCAACACTCTATCAAGATTTTTCAAACATTCATCAAACGAGTCACCCACAATACTGAAGTCGTCCACGAACACCTCCAAAATATCTTCCACCATATCGGTGAAAATGGTCATCATACACCGTTGGAATGTAGCCGGTGCATTACACAACCCAAACGGCATCCTAGAAAAGGCAAAGGTACCATATAGACAAGTGAATGTGGTCTTCTCCTGATCTTCCGGAGTAATCAAAATTTGTTTGTACCCAGAATACCCATCCAAGAAATAGTAGAAGGCACGCCCAACAAATCGATCTAGCATCTGATCAAGAAAAAGCAATGGAAAGTGATCTTTGCGGGCCACTTTATTCAACTTACGGTAGTCCATGCACACCCTCCACCCGGTGACAGTCCTGGTAGGAATCAACTCATTCTGCGCATTGGTAACCATGGTCATACCACCCTTCTTCGGCACACATTGCACCAACCAAGTCCAAGAGCTATCATAGATAGGGTACACAACCCTGACATCCAACCACTTGATCACCTCCTTGTTCACAACTTCTTGCATTGCCTCGTTCAACCTCCTTTGATGTTCCAAGGAGGGCTTTGCATCATATTCCAGAATAATCTTGTGCATACAGAATGCGGGGCTTATCCCTCGAATATTAGGTAAGGTCCATCCAATTGCCTTCTTACGCTTTTGGAGCACCGTCTATGTGTCATCAACCTACATATTAGTAAGACAAGAGGAAAGAATAACTAGCAAAGTTGAACTAGGTCCTAAAAATTCATACTTGAGGTGTGGAGGTAGCAGCTTCAACTCCAACACCGGAGGTTCCTCGATTCAGGGCTTTATTGGTGGAGTCTTCCTATTCTCAATATCCAAAGAGAGTTTCCTAGGCTCATAAGAGTAAGAGCCTATTCCATGTAAAGCATTGACACACTCCACTCGTCCTTCATCCTCATTTACATCAAGATTCAACAATACCGCTTCAAGAGGGTCCTCCACATTGATCACTGCACTAGTATCATCAACTATCACTGTCGTAACAAGATCCACAAAAGAGCACACTTCAGAACTGTTGGTCTGCTTCATGGATTTGCACACATAAAAGGCCACTTTCTCATCACCCACCATGAAGGTGAGTTCCCCTGCTTCCACATCAACTAAGGCCTTCCCAGTAACAAGGAAAGGTCTACCCAATATGATCGGAACCTCATAATCTACCTCACAATCCAAGTCACAAAATTAGCTGGCAAGATAAATTTGTCCACCCGGACAAGTACATCATCAATTATACCCAATGGTCTATTCATCATTCTATCTGCCATTTGCAATCTCATGGAAGTCGGCCTCGGTTGCCCAATACGCAAAGTCTTAAAAATTGAGTAGGCCATCAAGTTGATACTTGCCCCCAAATCACATAGAGCTTTAGCAAAGTCTGCACTCCCAATGGTGCAAGGAATGGTGAAAGTACCGGGATCTTCTAGCTTCAGAGCCATTGAGTGCACTATTGCACTAACTTGGTGGGTCACCTTGATAGTCTCACAATCCATGGATCTTTTCTTTGTCACCAAGTCTTTCATGAATTTAGCATAACCCGGCATTTGCTCTAGAGCCTCCATCAAAGGTACATTAATGGATAAGCTCTTCATCATATCAATGAACTTCTTAAACAGATTCTCATTTTTCTGCTTCGCAAGCCTTTGAGGATAAGGTGGAGGAGGCTTTGGCAAGGGAGCCTTGGCTTTAGGCACAACTGTTTCGGGCATGTCTATTACATGTTCCCTAGATGGGTTCACGTCATTCTGAGTTTCCACCTAGGCCTCTTGGATATCAATCCTCACTTACTCATTCACATTCTCATCAATCACATTTTCAACCACCAAAGGGATCTCATCTTCTTGCAACTCAACTTCATCACTCAACATTTCTTTTTGTTTGGAGGCATTCACATCACTGCCTTGTCCACTTCTTGTAGTTACCGCCATTACATGCCCAGAATTGTTCCTACCCTTCGGGTTGACTATCGTATCACTAGGTAGAGCTCTCTTAGGGCGAGTATTCAAGGATTTTGAGATTAGGCCTAATTGGACCTCCAAGTTTCTGCTTGAAATATTATGTGAAGCCAACTGAGCATCAGAGTCCGCATTCTTTTTCATCATCTATTCAAACATCATTTCAATTCTCCCCATTTCATTGTTGGAAGAACTAGGACCTTGGGATGGAAATGAGGGTGGATTGTTCGGTTGCTGATACATTGGGGGCCTTTGAAGCCTTTCCAACCACCCTGATTGTTGTTTCCACCCCAGTTGTTGTTGTTACCATTCCAATTACCCTAATTGTTTTGATTATTGTTCTGGTTGCCCCAATTAGAATTTTGGTTGTTGTTCCCCCAATTACTATTCACTTGTTGTTGTTGTTGATTGCCCCAATTGCCTTGGGGTCTCCATTGTTGTTGGTTGGAAGAATTGCCCCTTTGGCCCTGATAATTGTTCACATATTGCACTTCTTCATTCTGCTCATCATAACCATCATCTTGGAATCCACCATTATCATTGTCATATTGATTCGAACTCTCTTGGTTTTGTTGATCTCTTTGTCTTCTTTTGTTCACTATCATGTTGATACCCTTCATAGAATTTACTTGTCGTGGATTTTGAACCTGGTGTAACTGTGACTTTGCTAGTTCGTTCATTGTTGTTGTAGCTCTGCTATTGCCTACCCATGATCATGGAGCTTTTTATGCAAGTGAATGGTCGTGGGGACCCTGTGGCACATTGTCTCTACTTTGCCAAGCGGAGGACATGTCAGCCATCTTATCAAGAATGTCACAAGCCTCATCATAAGACAACTTCATGAAATTACCCCCAGCAAGTTGGTTCACTATGTACTGATTTGTTGTGTTAATGCCCCAGTAGAATGTCTGTTGTATCATTGCCTCAATCATATCATTGTTGGGACATTCCTTTACCATGGTTTGGTATCTCTCCCATATCTCATGTAATGGTTCGTTGGGCTCCTGCTTGAAAGCTAAGATCTCATCCCTCAATGCTGTCATATGTCCCGACGAGAAAAACTTCGCAATGAATTTATCCGCCAACTCATCCCAAGTAGTGATGGAATGGTTGGGAAGCTGTTCAAGCCAATCCAATGCCTTCCCTCTAAGTGAGAAAGGGAATAATCCCAATCGAAGTGCATCCTCTGACACATTAGTTTGCTTGCTCCCCCAACAGGTATCCACGAAACCCTTGAGATGTTTGTAAGCGTTCTGATGGGGAGCACTCGTGAAATACCCTCACTGCTCCAACAATGTCAGTATCACATTTGTAATTTGAAAATTGCCTGCCCGGATCTGGGATGGGACAATTGCACTAGCATATCCTTGGTTGGGAAGCACTCGAGGAGTCACTTTTGGAGGTGGTGGGGGAGGGTTTGGAACATTATCATTGGCCTGGTCTCCTTTGTCCTTGAGGTACAGTAGGAACCTCATCATCAATATTGTCATCTACCTTCTCCCCCGGCGGAAGATCTCCAAGAGGTGCATTGTTTGCTGCCATTTTGTACCTGAATTTGCGACACACACAAATTAGTAACACAGAAGGAAAGAAGAAAAATACACAAAACTATTTAGATAGATAGCCAAAACCATTAGCTCCCCGGCAACGGCACCAAAAAGTGATCGATACTAACCCTACACCACTACAAAGTGTCGAGAGCGGTCGAAGCAGCTTTTACTCGAGATGGTCGGGATCAAATCCATAGGGAGCAAGAATTGATCTAAACTAGAAATGTGTAGTTCTCTTAATTATACTTCCAATCATAATTGTTGTTTGTTACTTCTACTTTTATACTAAAGAGCTACTAAATTAAACTAAGAATGATTGCTTGTAAGGTTTTCTAAATAGTTAAAGAGGCACTAGGGAAGTGACTTTCTCCTAGGTGAATACTTGACGGGATCTAAAGCCTAAGGAAAAGATGTTATGTTAGGGATTGTGATATAGCCAATGCACGGAATTACTCACTCTATACCTCTCAGTAGCTTGAGTGACTTTGCCCTAATTGACTTTCTCAAGACCAATTGGGTGTCCAAATTGTGCAAGCAATATAGGCTCAAATCAGGTATTACTATCTCTAGGTTTAACCCTTTAATTGGGGCTATCAATCTCTTGATTACACCCAAATTCCTTGTTGGGCTGATTTTCCTAGACTCAAGCTCTCTTTTTCAAGAAGAACCCAAGTCAAATAGGCACAAATTAGTGTTTGCAACCACTAATTCAACATGGAAAACACACATCAGCCTAAATATCAACTACCCATAAACATCTAAGCCTTAAATCAAAAGACCCATCAAATACCCACACTAGAGTTGAGCCACAACCCTAGCTAATGGGTCTAGCTACTCATAATAATGGACGAAAACAAAGAAATAGATGAAAAATAACCCATATGATTTGATTACAAACTAAGATAAAGAAGATTCAGTGTTAATCTAGCTACAAATTACTCAAAACGGAACTAAAATGCCATTCACGTGCTCTGGTCTCCAACAGATTACAAAAGATACCCTAAAAATGTGAAAAGAAAGTATTTATACTAGGCCAAATTTTCTGGACAAAAATACCCCTGACAAGGTACTGCGGTCCGCATAAAATGCATCGCGGACCGCGATGAGGCTTCTCGGCTTGATTATTCATTCTCTTAATCTAGCCACCATGGGCCGCATAAAATGCACCGCGGCTGCGGTGGCTTCAACTGCGATCCGCACAAAAAGGACCACAGACCGCATTGGCTTCTATCTTCAAACTCCCAACTTTCTGAACACCCCTCTCTACGGACCGAACAAAATGGATTGCGGCCGCGAAGAGGCTACTGCGACCGCAAGAAATCCTCCGCAGACTGCACTAGTTGAAGGCCCCAAAAGTGCAACTCTCTGAACTTTTCCACCACGGACCGCACTAAATGGTCTGCGGCTGCGGTGGGTCCTTTGCGACTGCAGTGGATTTTATGCTGCAGTAGTGCCTTGACTTGTTCTTGGTACTTGTACATGTTTCACTCTTTTTTGATATAGTTTTGACTACTTGTTACTTTTTTTACCAAACCCTGCAAACAAGTACAACATGTAAGCCTTTGGGACTATTTTGTATATATTTTTACTCAAAACTCAAGTAAAAAAGAGTGTAAAATGAACTAGAACCCCTAGTTATCAACTGGCCTGAGCCAGTCACAGTCGCCACATTCTCCCAGAGCTTGTTTTGAGTGTGGCAACACATGCCATATGGTGAGGGATTGCCCTAGACTTAGTAGAGGTGTACCTCCACAGCCTTCTCAGCCACAGCGTGCTCCACCAGGTCCTTGGCTATGATTACAGCACCAGCTGCCACCCTACCCGCTCTATAAGCCCGAGGTGGAGGTCGGGGTAGTAGGGGTCATCCTAGATGGAGAGGTCAGTCCAGATACTATGCCCTTCCTACCTGTATTAAGGTTGTTACCTCCGATTCTATCATCACAGGTATTGTTTCGGTCTGTCATAGGGATGCATCGGTTCTATTCGATCCAGGCTCCACTTATTCTTATGTGTCCTCTTATTTTGCCCCACATTTGGGCGTATCTCGGGATTCCTTGAGTTCTCCTATTTATGTTTCTACTCCCATGGGAGATTCTCTTGTTGTGGACCACGTTTATCGGTCATGTTTGATTGCTCTTAATGGTTTTGAGACCAGAGCCAATTTATTACTGCTCAGCATGGTAGATTTTGATGTTATCTTGGGCATGGACTGGTTGTCGCCCCATTATGCTATTCTTAATTGTTATGTCAAAACTGTGGTGCTAGCTATGTTAGGTGTACCCCGAGTAAAGTGGAGGGGTACTTCAGATCACACTACCAGTAGAGTTATTTCATTTCTTAAGGCTTAGCGAATGGTTAAGAACGGGCGCGTATCTAGCCTATGTGAGAGATGTTAGTATTGATACCCCTACAGTTGATTCAGTCCCAGTAGTGAGGGATTTTCCTGATGTGTTTCCAGCTGATCTTCCGGGTATGCCACCCGATAGAGATATTGATTTCGGCATTGATTTGTTGTCGGGCACTCAGCCCATTTCTATTCCTCCTTAATGTATGGCCCCTCCTGAGTTGAAGGATCAGTTATAGGAATTGATTTATAAGGGCTTTATTCGGCCCGACATATCACCTTGGGGTGCTCCTGTCTTGTTTATGAAGAAAAAGGATGGTTCTATGTGTATGTGCATTGATTATCGCTAGTTTAACAAAGTTATAGTGAAGAATCGGTATCCTTTGCCTCATATAGATGACCTGTTTGACCAGTTACAGAGTGCATGAGTGTTTTCTAAGATTGACTTGCGTTCAGGTTATCATCAGTTGAAGATTCGGGAGCCAGATATCCCGAAGACTGCTTTCAGGACTCGGTATGGTCATTACGAGTTCCTTGTTATGTCATTTGGGCTGACCAATGCCCTAGCAGAATTATGCATTTGATGCACAGCGTGTTCCAGCCATATCTTGACTCGTTCATCATTGTCTTTATTGATGATATTCTGGTATACTCCCGGAGTCGGGAAGATCATGAGCAGCACCTGAGGATAGTGCTTCAGACTTTGAGAGAAAAGAAATTATATGCAAAGTTCTCGAAATGTGAGTTCTAGTTGGATTCCGTGGCATTCTTAGGTCATGTGGTATCGAGTGAAGGGATCAAGGTGGGTTCGAAGGAAGTGGAAGCAGTGTAGAGTTGGCCCAGACCAACCTCGGCTACAGAGATCCGTAGTTTTCTTGGCTTGGAGGGTTACTACCGTCGATTTGTTGAAGGATTTTCATCTATTGCAGCACCTATGACCAGGCTGACCCAGAAGGGTGCTCCGTTTGGGTAGACGGAACAGTGTAAGGCGAGCTTTCAGAAGCTCAAGACAGCTTTGACTACAGCCCCAGTATTGATATTACCTACAGGTTCAGAGTCTTATACAGTCTATTGTGATGCCTCAAGGATTGGACTTGGGGCGGTATTGATGCAGGACGGTAGAGTGATTGCCTACGCGTCCCGACAGCTGAAAGTGCATGAGAAGAATTATCCTGTCCAAGATCTCGAGTTAGCTGCTATTGTTCACGCCTTAAAGATTTGGCGCCATTATTTATACAGTGTTCCTTGTGAGATCTACACTTATCACCAGAGTTTGCAGCATCTGTTCAAGTAGAAGGACCTTAATTTGTGTCAGAGGAGGTGGTTAGAGCTGCTTAAGGATTATGATATCACTATATTGTACCATCCGAGAAAGGCCAATATAGTGGCTGATGCCTTGAGTCGTCGAGCAAAGAGTTTGGGAGTTTGGCTTATCTACCAGCAGTAGAGGGGCCCATGGCAATGGATGTTCAGGCCCTTGCCAGCCAGTTTGTGAGGTTGGATAGTTCGATGCCCAGTCGGGTCCTAGCTTGTGTGGTTTCGTGGTCTTCCTTATTTGATCGTATCAGAGAGCATTCGTATGATGACCCATATTTGCTTGTCCTCAAAGACAAGGTTTTGCATGGCGATGCCAGAGATGTGACCATTGGCGATGAGGGGGTATTGAGGATGCAGGGCCGGATATGTGTACCCAATATTGATAGGCTTCGAGAGTTGATTCTAGAGGAGGCCCACCATTCGTGGTATCCATCCATCCGGGTACCGCGAAGATGTACCAGGATTTGAGGCAGCACTATTGGTGGAGGAGGATGAAGAAAGATATAGTTAGGTTTGTAGCTCGGTGCCTCAATTGCCAGCAGATGAAGTATGAGCACCAGAGACCAGGTGGTTTGCTTCAGCAGATAGAGATTCCGGAGTGGAAGTGGGAGCGGATCACCATGGACTTCGTAGTTGGACTCCCACGGACTTCGAGGAAGTTCGATGCTATTTGGGTGATTGTGGATCGACTGACCAAGTCCGCGCACTTCATTCCTATGTGTAATACCTACTCTTAAGAGCAGTTGGCTGAGATTTATATCCGGGAGATTGTTCGACTGCATGGTATTCCAGTTTCCATTATTTTATATAGAGGTACTCAGTTCACATCACGGTTCTGGAGGTCCGTACAGCATGAGTTGGGTACTCAGGTGGAGTTGAGCACAGCATTTCACCCCCAGACAGACGGACAGTCCGAGCGCACTATTCAGATTCTTGAGGATATGCTCTGTGCGTGTGTGATGGAGTTTGGAGGTTCTTGGGATCAGTTCTTGCCACTGGCAGAGTTTGCCTACAACAACAGTTATCAGTCCAGCATTCAGATGGTACCGTATGAGGCTTTGTATGGTAGGTGGTGTAGATCTCCGTTAGGTTGGTTCGAACCTAGCGAGGCTAGATTGGGGACAGACTTGGTTCAGGATGCCTTGGAGAAGGTTCAGGTGATTCAAGATAGGCTCCGCACAGCCCAGTCCAGACAGAAGAGTTATGCAGATCGGAAGGTTCGTGATGTTTCCTATATGGTTGGAGAGCGGGTCTTGCTTCAGGTTTCGCCTATGAAAGGCGTTATGAGATTTGGGAAGAAGGGGAAATTGAGTCCGAGGTTTATTGGTCCTTTTGAGGTATTGTGACGTGTTGGGGAGGTCGCTTATGAGCTTGCCTTACCTCCCGGCTTGGCAGGAGTTCATCCAATATTTCATGTTTCGATGCTCCGAAGGTATCACGGTGATTCGTCGCACGTGTTGGATTTCAGTTCAATCCAGTTGGATAATCTATCTTATGTTGAGGAGCCAATGGCAATATTGGATGGATAGGTTCTAAAGTTGAGGTCAAAGAACATTGCATCAGTAAAGGTTCAGTGGCGGGGTCAGCCGATCGAGGAGGCGACTTGGGAGACCGAGCAGGATATGTGCAGTCATTAACCTCATCTTTTCACCACTTCAGGTATGTCTCTATGCTTGTTCAAGGACGAACGAATGTTTTAAGAGGGGAAGGATGTAACGACTCGGCCGGTCGTTTTGAGAATTAACGCCCTGATCCACTATTAACTGCTTTCTCCGTGTTTATTTCTGCTATTATGATTTGCCGGGAATATTTGTTTTGAGTTTCGGAGTGTTTGGGACACTTAGTCCCCAAATGAGAGTTTAAGATTTAAAATTTAGACCGTAGTTGGAATGGTGTGAAGACAGCCTTGGAATAGAATTCCGTCGATTCTGTTAGCTCCGTTGGGTGATTTCAAGCTTAGGGCCGTGTTTGTATTGTGTTTTGGAGGTCCGTAGATTATTTAGGCTTGAAATGCCGAAAGTTGAATTTTTGAAGTTTTCGAATCGATAGTGAGATTTTGATATCGGGGTCTTAATTCGATTCCGAAAGTTGGAATAGTTTCGTAGTGTTGAATGTGACTTGTGTGCAAAACTTGGGGTCAATCGGACATGGTTTAGTTGGTTTCGGCGTCGGTTGTAGAAGTCTTGAGATTTCAAGTTCATTAGGCTTGGATTGGAGAGTGAATCTTGGTTTTAACGTTGTTTGATGTGATTCGAGGGTTGGATTAAGTTTGTATGATGTTTTAGGGTTGGTTGGCATGTTTGGTTGAGGTCCCAGGGGCCTCGGGTGAGTTTTGGATGCTTAACGGAAGTGAATTTGGACTTAGGCAAATTCTGAAGTTGTTGAACCTGTTGTTTTCGAACCTGCGGGTCTTAGACCGCAGGTGTGGTGCTGCAGAAGCGGCTGAGGGTACCGCAGAAGAGAGATTTGGTCTTTTTCTTCAGGGACCGCAGACGCAGAACCGCAAATGTGGCCTGGTGATCACAAATGCGGCCCCAACCCAGATAAGTTATTTTCGCACCTGCGAAGCTTTTTACGCAGGTGCGGGACCGCAGGTGCATCCCCTTGACCGCAGATGCGGTAATCGCTGGGCAGAAATATGAAATTTCAAGGGTTTGACTTCATGACTTCTAAAATCGAATTGGAGCTTGGTGGAGGGCGATTTCTGAAGAGATTTTGAAGGAGAAAGATTGGGTAACAAATGCTATCTCTAATTTGATTTTAATACACTAATCCATTGTTATTTTCCTCATTTAATCTAAGAATTTGAGTGTAAGGATGGGGATTTGGGGGAAGGCTCCCCAACCAAGTTTTGGGGTTTTGATTGGGTTTTAGATGTCGGAATTGAGTGATTTTTGGACGAGTGGTCTCGTGTGTGAATGGGTGTTCTAAATTGGTAACTTTTACCTGATTCTGAGATGTGGGCCCGGGGAGGATTTTTTGGCGTTCTTCCTAATTTCTCGTTGTAGCTTTGAATTCATTAGTAAATTAGTTGCTTGTAGTTTTATTTACGTTATGTAATTGATTTGATTAGTTTTGGGCCACTCAGAGTTGGATACTCGTGGCAAGAGCACGATATCGGATTGATTTTGAGCTGGTTTGAGGTAAGTGGCTTGCCTAACCTTGTGGGGGGAACTCCCCTTAGGATTTTGGTATTGTTGTTATATGAATGTTGTGTACTTGAGGTGACGAGTGCGTACATGTGCTAATTGTTGAAAACCCTCGTTTTCATTAAGTAAATGTCTATGTTTTCTTTTAACTGAGCATCACTAGTATATGAAGCCTCATATTTAGCTTAGGAAAGCATGCTTATGTGACTTAACTGCCTTACCTGCTTTAACTGCTTACTTGGATTTGTGCAGCATGTTTAGATTATAAATTCCCTGTTTTTTTTTTCTGATACAAACTTGAATAGAAATGGTAGAATTCTTTCTTGAGACTGTTGTGTATTTACTTTGGAACTATGGATCGGTATTCCGGGAGATCCCCCTACATGTTTATTTTGGGACTACGGATTGGTATTCTGGGAGATCCCCCTGCATATTTACGATTTGGACTACGGGACGATATCCCGGGAGATCCTCCGCACCTTTACTTTTGGGACTACGGGACGCTATCCTGGGAGATCCCCTGTTGCTATCTCTGTGTATTGAGTTTGTTTCTTTCTGTGATTTCTTCCTTATTGACTGTTAGCGCTTAATTATATTGTCTTATTTCATATTATTTACCTTGTTATATATATATAACCAGTAGGGCCCTGACCTGATCTCGTCACTACTCGACCGAGGTTAGGCTCGACACTTACTGGGCACCGTTGTGGTGTACTCATGCCCTTTCCTGTACATATTTTTCATGTGCAGATCCAGGTTCTTTTGCTCAGCCATTCTATCCGTGAGGCGAGGCGATTCAGAGACCTCAAGGTATATCTGCCGCGTCCACAGACCTAGAAGCCCCTCTTTATTCTCCCTTCAATGATAGGCTTTTCCCTGTATTTCCTTTGTTATTAGACTTCTGAAGTTTGAAACCTTATGCAATTTGCGGAAAAGGGAATTTAAAAGTACAAACTAGTCATCTAACAAACTTAAAACGAATCATCCTGGCAAATCACAATAGCAAAAATAAACACGGGAGAAGCAGTTAATAGGGGATCGGGCTTTAACTCTCAAAACGACCGGTCGGATCATTACATCCTCCCCCTCTTAAAACATTCGTTCATTCTCAAACGAGCATAGAGACATACCTGACGTGGTGAAAAGATGAGGGTAACGGCTACGCATATCCTGCTCGGTCTCTCAAGTTGCCTCCTTGACCGGCTGAACCCGCCACTGAACCTTTACTGATGCACTGTTCTTTGACCTCAGTTTTCGAACCTGCCTGTCCAATATAGCCACTGGCTCCTCAACATACGATAGATCCTTGTCCAACTGGACTAAACTGAAATCTAACATGTGATACGGGTCGTCGTGATATCTCCGGAGCATTAAAATATAAAATATCGGATGAACTCCTACTAGGTTCGGAGGTAAGGCAAGCTTATAAGTAACCTCCCCAACACATCGAAACACCTCAAAGGGACCAATAAACCTTGGGCTCAACTTGCCCCTCTTTTCGAATCTCATAACGCCCTTCATAGGCTAAACCCGAAGCAAGACCCGCTCTCCAACCATAAATGAAACATCGCGAACCTTCCGATCCGCATAACTCTTCTGTCTGGACTGGGCTGTGCGAAGTCTATCCTGAATCACCTTAACCTTCTCTAAGGCATCCTGAACCAAGTTTGTGCCCAATAATCTAGCCCCGCTCGGCTCGAACCATCCTACTAGGGACCTACACCACCTACCATACAGAGCCTCATACAGTGCCATCTGAATGCTGGACTGGTAATTGTTATTGTAGGAAAACTCCACAAGTGGAAAAATTGATCCCAAGAACCTCTAAACTCCATCATACACACACGGAGCATATCCTCAAGAATCTGAATAGTACGCTCAGACTGCCCGTCTGTCTGAGGGTAAAATGTTATGCTCAACTCCACCCGAGTCCCAGCTCCTACTGTATGGCTCTCCAGAACTGTGATGTATACTGCGTGCCCCGGTCAGAGATGATAGATACCGGCACGCCATGAAGTCTGACAATCTCCCGGATATAAACTCGAGCCAGCTGCTCAAAAGAATGGGTAGTCATCACAGGAATGAAGTGGGCTGACTTGGTTAGTCTATCTACAATCACCCAAACTGCATCAAACTTCCGCAGAGCCCATGGGAGCCTAACAACGAGATCCATAGTGATCCACTCCCACTTCCACTCCGGAATCTCTAACTTCTGAAGCAATCCACCCGGCCGCTGGTGCTCATACTTCACCTGCTGGCAATTTAGGCATCGAGCAACATATTCCATTATATCCTTCATCATTCTATGCCACCAATAGTGCTACCTTAAGTCTTGATACATCTTCGAGGCACCTGAATAAATAGAGTACTGCGAGCTATGAGCCTCCTAAAGGATCAACTCACGCAAGTCATCCACATTAGGCGCACATAGTTTGCCATGCATCCTCAATGCACCATCATACCCAATAGTAACCTCCTTAGTATCACTATGATGAACCGTGTCCTTAAGAATAAGCAGATGGGGGTCATCATACTAACGCTCCCTGATACGATCATAAAGAAAAGATCGAGAGACCACACAATCCAATACTCGACTAGGCTTAGAAATATCCAATCTCATAAACTGGCTGGCTAAGGCCTAAACATCCATTGCCATGGGCCTCTCTGCTGCTGGTAGATAAGCCAAACTCTCCAACCAGTGACTCAAAGCATCGGCCACCACATTGGCCTTTCGCGGGTGGTACAAAATGGTGATATCATAATCCTTAAGTAGCTCTAACCACCTTCTCTGACGCAAATTAAGATCCTTCTGCTTGAACAGATACTGCAAACTCCAGTGATCAGTATAGATCTCACAAGGGACACCGTACAAGTACTGCCTCCAAATCTTCAAGGCATAAACAATGGCAACTAACTCAAGATCGTGGACAAAATAGTTCTTTTCATACACCTTCAACTGCCTGGACACGTAGGCAATCACCCTACGGTCCTGCATCAACACCGTGCCGAGGACAACTCGCGACGCATCACAATAAACTATATAAGACCCCGAACCTGAAGGCAATACCAATACTGGGGCCGTAGTCAAAGTTGTCTTAAGCTTCTGAAAGCTCTCCTTACACTCTTACGTCCACCTGAACGGAGCACCCTTATGGGTCAGTCTGGTCATAGGCGCTGCTAGGAAACTCCTAATCTCGATAGATGAGGATGGCCTAGGCCAACTCTGCACTGCTTCCACTTTCTTTGGATCTACCTTGATCCCTTCACTCGATACTACATGTCCCAAGAATGCCACGGAATCTAACCAGAACTCACATTTTGAGAACTTTGCATATAATTTCTTCTCTCTCAAAGTCTGAAGCACAGTCCTCAGGTGTCGCTCATGATCTTCCCGACTCCAGGAGTACACTAGAATGTCATCAATAAAAACAATGATGAATGAGTCAAGATAAGGCCGAAATACATTGTGCATCAAATGCATAAATGTTGTTGAGGCACTGGTCAGCCCAAATGACATAACAAGGAACTTGTAATGACCTTATCGAGTCCTCAAATAAGTCTTCGGGATATCTGGCTCCCGAATCTTCAACTGATGATAACCTGAACACAAGTCAATCTTGGAAAACACTCGAGCACCCTGTAACTGATCAAATAGGTCATCAATACGAGGCAAAGGATACCGGTTCTTCACTGTAACTTTGTTCAACTGACAATAATCAATGCACATACGCATAGAACCATCCTTTTTCTTCACAAATAAGACAGGAGCACCCCAAGGTGACACACTAGGCCGAATGAAACACTTATCAAGCAATTCCTATAACTGTTCCTTCAACTTAGGAGGGGCCATACGGTAAAGAGGAATAGAGATTGGCTGAGTGACCGGCAACAAATAAATGCCAAAATTGATATCTCTATCAGGTGGCATGCCCGGAAGATCAGCTGGAAACACATCAGGGAAATCCCTCACTACTGGGACTGAATAAACTGTAGGGCTATCAATACTGACATCTCTCATATAGGCTAGATACGCGTCACACCCCTTCTCAACCATTCGCTGAGCTTTAAGAAATGAAATAACCCTGCTAGGAGTGTAATCTAAGTGATGTTCTAAACGCCAATACCACACAAGAGGGGGGATGATTTGTGTGGTACCCAATTTTCGCTCTAGAAGAACCTGGTTCTTCTAGATGTTCTAACTACTACAGTTTGCGGAATAAAAAGTACATAAAATAAAGAACACAGAGATTTTTACGTGGAAAATACCTGGCTCAAAAGGTGAAAAAACCACGACCTACTACTCAGTAGGATTTTCCCAAACTTCCACTAAAAACACTGAGCCAAAACGGCATTTACAAAAACTCTTTGTAAACCTAAGGATTAACTCTAATCCCTTGTAGCACACAGCCTCAACTGTTATGACAACTTCAAGTTAGCTTATAACTTGAACACTCAAAGTACCTAATACAATTGCTTCTATGAAAGCTGAAAGGTACAACTTTAAACCATCTACTACAATTGAACTAGAATAAAAAAAAACATAGTGGAACTGGTTCTTCTATCTCGTTCAAGTAGCTTCAGGAGTGCACACTCAAATCTCACATAAATTTCTTGCAAAATTGTCTTGCTCTTTTGGTTTCAATTTAGTTTAACTTCTGCGTTTGTGAAATACCTATAAAAGAGAACAATCGTTGTCATTTAATAGGTTAGAAATCAGAGTTTGATTGGGACTCAATTTCTGATCTTCAATCGTAGTTGAGTCCTTGAAGTATCAACACTCTCTTTATCCAGATTGTGTTATTTTCATATAAGGAGACTTTCTCCCCTTATCCAATATGCAACTTTTTCGATCAGATCAGGAGATATTGCTGCTTGATTAGTAGGACTTATCTCCTTCACGTGCATCTCACATGTGTAGGTTGATCATGACAGTGCTTCACAAGATGGACCTAGTCCATGACTGAGTTCATTTGTAATTCTTCAAAACTTCACCTGTTCTTGGGCAAACACTAAGGTACCCCTCCACTCTAATCATAGTAAACCTAGCATAGTCGGTGTCATGGTTTTGGCGTGACAATCAAGAATAGCATAATGGGGCGACAACTACATGCCCAAGATAATATCAAAATCTACCCTGCTAAGCAATAATAAATCGGCTCTGGTCTCAAACCCATTAAGGATGATCAAACACAACCAATACACGTGGTTCACAACAAGAGAATCTCCCACGGGAGTAGACACATAAACAGGGAACTTAAAGAATCCCGAGATATGCCCAAATACGGGGCAAAATAAGAAGGCACATAAAAATAAGTGGAGCCTGGATCGAATAGAACTGATGCATCTCTATGACAGACCGGAACAATACCTGTAATGATAGAATCAGAAGTAACAGCCTCAGTGCGAGCAGGAAGGGAATAGTATCTGGCCTGACCTCCACCTTTAGGGTGACCTCTACCACCCCGACCTCCACCTTGGGCTGGCTGAGCAGGTGGGGTGGCAGCTGGTGCTGTAATCATAGCCTGAGAACCTGGTGGAGCATGTTGTGGCTGAGAAGTCTGTAGAGGTGCACCCCTCCTAAATCTGGGGAGATCCCTCACCATATGGCGAGTGTCGCCATACTCAAAACAAGCTCTGGGAGGATGTGGCAGTTATGACTGGCTCGGGCCAGGTCTGCTGGACTGACCACTAATGGCACCTCGTGTAGGAGGCACACTAGATACTGGAGGTGCATAATAAGGCTCCTGAGGTCTAGGCGGAGTTGGAATACCACTGTCTGCTGGAAGAGCTGAATGAACGGGGCGACTCACATAACCCCTACCATGATGAACTACAGCTAGGGCACGGGCACCAGAATAATAGCCCGACTCTCGAGACCTCTTGGCCTCTCTCTCCTCCCTATCCCGAGCAAGCATGCCCTCTACTCTCCTAGCAATACTCACCACTTGCTGATACAAGATGTCCATCTCAAGCTCCCGGACCATGCTAGTCCTGATACTGGGAATGAGACCCTCAATAAACCGGCGAACCCTCTCTCAAACTGTAGAAATCAAAGTCGGTGCATGTCTAGCCAAGTCACTAAAGTGGACTGCATACTCTAAAACAATTATAGTACCCTGGCGCAACTGCTCAAACTCTGCGGGCCAAACGTCCCTAAGGCTCTGAGGGACATACTCTCTCAAAAACCTATCAGAGAACTAAGTCCATAAAAGAGAAGCTGCCTCAACTGGACTGTCTAACTCATAGGTACGCCACCACAAATAGGCCGCCCCTCGAAGCTGAAAGGCAGTGAAAGAAACCCCACTCGACTCTTCTATGCCCATAGTGCGGAGGATAGGTGGCACTCCTCCAGAAATCCCTGAGTATCCTCTGAGGCTAGACCACTAAATGTAGGAGGCTTGTACTTCTTGTACCTCTCAAGCCTCCGTTGCTCCTCCTCTGAAGTTGTTGCCCTACCCTCGGGTTGAATTGGGGCTACAGGCGGTACCGGTATAACCTCTAGGATCTGATCAACCTGAACCCATTGCTCTTGAGTGCGGGCGGCAGGAGTCTGTGCTCCTCCCCCGTCCTGAGATGTGGCTGCAGTAAGGGGAATCAACCCTGCCTGAGCTAAAGTGATGTACATGCTCATAAACTGTGCAAGGGTCTCTTGAAGAGCTGGAGTTGTAGTAGTAGGCGTATCAGGTGCTTATGCTCCGATTGGAGCTACTGGTGGCTCCTCTGCCATATCTCGTGCGGGTGCTCTGGCTACACTGCATTCACGTCCTCGGCCTCTACCCCGGCCCTGGCCTCGGGCAGCTCTAGCAGGGGCGCGGGTGCCTAGTCATCTCCTGTAGCACGTGTGCTCAACATCTGTGAGAGAATAGAAGATAGAAGTTTAGAATTTCGAAGTCAATAATCTCACACGACAAGGAATCAAATGAAGTAGAATTTTTCTAACAGTTCCATAGCCTCCCGAAGATAAGTACGGACATCTCTGTACCGATCCACAAGACTCTAATAAACCGACTTGTGACTCACGACTCCTATGAACCTAGAGCTCTGATACCAACTTGTCACGACCTAGTTCTTCCACTATAAACTATCGTGACGGTACCTAGTCTCTACGACTAGGTAAGCCTAACATTTTGCGGAAATAAAGACGAGCTATCAAATAATAAGTAGATTTAAACAAGGAAGTGAGATGCCGCTCGTCATGTACATTAACACTTTAAAGATAAGTACAATAACTCTCCCAAAATCCGGAATGTCATAAGTCACAAGCTACAGAAGTAAATAGTGCTCCTAAACTCCGGAAACTATCAACGAAGAAAATACAAGAAAGTCTTTAAATTAAGGAAGAGCGGAGAGGGAATCCTTGGTTTGTGGACGCGGCAGATATACCTTAAAGTCTCTCGATGCAGAAACCACACAGCTAGACTCGAGGCTGTTAGCTAGTACCTAGATCTGCACACGGAAAACATGTGTAGGAAAGGGCATGAGTACACCACAGCGGTACCCAGCAAGTGTCAAGCCTAACCTCGGTCGAGTAGTGACGAGATCAGGTCAAGGCCCTACTGGTTTAAATATAATAAAATTTAACAGAAAGAAATATCGTAGTGAAGAAGTAAATACTGAAATTTTAACCAGAAAATAAGCACAGAAGAAGAACAGCTCAGAACACAGTAATAGTAATAGGGGATCTCCCGGGATACCGTCCCGTAATCCCAAACGTAAATATGCAAGGGGATCTCCCAGAATACTGTTCCGTAGTCCCAAAGTAAATATGCAATGCTGGGGGATCTCCCAGAATATTGTTCCGTAGTCCCAAAGTAAATATGCAGTACAAGGGGATGTCCCGAAATACCGTTCCGTAGTCCCAAAGTAAATATGCAGCTCAATCATTACAAACAATAGTTATATCAAGGAAATTCTACAGTTTAGACTAAGTTTACATCAAGGAAATAGGAAATTTTCACTAGAACATACTGCACAGAGTTCAAATAGACAGTTTAAACACATAGGCATGCTTTTCTAATCTAACAAGGTAATTACATATGCTAGGGTAGTTCAAATAAGGAAAAATAGGTTAAGACTTAGTGAAAGCAAAGTTTTGCAATAAATAGCCCGTGTACGTACTTGTCACCTCACGTACACGGAGCTCATATATCAAACAGTACCAAAATCCTAAGGGGAGTTCCCCCACACAAGGTTAGGCAAGCCACTTACCTCGAACTAAGCTCAAACACATCCAAAATCACGCTCTTGCCACGAGTATCCAACTCCGAGTGGCCCAAATCTAATCAAATCAATTACATAACGTAAATATAACTACAAACAACTAATTTAGCTAATGAAATCGAAGCTAAGGCAAGAAAATAGAAAAACGCCCAAAAATCCTCCCCGGGCCCACATCTCGGAATTGGGTAAAAGTTACAAATTATGAACACCCATTCACTCACAAATCTAACCATACCAAATTCACTCAAATCTGATACCAAAATCTCAAAAAAAATCCCAAAATTCGGCCTAAGAACTTTTCTCAAATTTTCCCAATTTTTCAACCCAAATCCGAAATTAAATGATGAATTCATGTTTAGATTAATTGGATATAACCAAAAAAGGAGTTAGGAATCATTACCAACAAACTTCCTCCGAAAATCTCTCCAAATTTCGCCTTCTACCGAGCTCTCAATCAAATTTTGAAGTTATGTACCCAAACCCTCGTTTTGAACTTTAAAATCTGCCCAGTTACATCCTTCATTGCGAACGCGACCACCACCTCGCGTTCGCGTAGAACAAAAACTCCACTACTCAATTTTCCTCTTTCGCGAACGCGAGTTCCATTTCGCAAACGCGTTGCTTTAGCTGCCAGAGCCTTCGCAAACGTGACTCCTCATCCGCGGATGCGATGAGTAAACTCCTGAGGTCCCAGCTGCTCTATATTCTCTACGCAAACGCGATGCCATTCACGCGTTCGCGATACACTGAAGTCCAAACCTTCGCGAACGCGTCCCCAGACTCGCGAACGCAAAGAGAATTTTCTTCTCCTGCCTAAACTCTTCTTCTAGAACGCGGGCTTATCTTCGTGAATGCGAAGAACAAATACCAGCAAAATCTGCCATCTTCTTAAGTCAAAAAATGATCCGTTGAGCATCCGAAACTCACCCGAGGGCCCCGGGACCTCAACAAAACATACCAACCAATCCTATAACATCATATGAACTTAGTCAATCCTCAAATCACACCAAACAACACTAAAATCACGAATCACCCTCCAATCCAAACTTAATGAACTTGAAACTTCAAAATTCTACAACTGATGTCGAAACCAACCAAATCATGTCCGATTGACCCCAAATTTTGCACACAAGTCATATTCAATACTATGGACCTATTCCAACTTTCGGAATTGGATTACGACTTCGATATCAAAAATTCCACTATCGGCCCGAAACTCCAAAAATTCAACTTTTGTCATTTCAAGCCTAAATGAGCTACATACCTCAAAAACACAATCCGGACATGCCTCTAAGCCCAAAATCACTTAACGGAGCTAACGTAATTGACGGAATTTCATTCTAGATCCATATTCATACTGTTCCAACTACGGTCCAAGTTCTAAGGCTTAAGCTCTCATTTAGGGACTAAGTATCTCAAAACAATCAAAAACTCAAAACGAATCATCCCGGCAAATCACAATAGCATAAATAAACATGAGGAAAGAAGTTAATAGGGGATTGGGGCTCTATCTCTCAAAATGACCGGCAGGGTGATTACAGGCATGAGATGTCGTTGCCCGGTATTATGGAGGTTGAATTTTTTGATATGTGGGGAATTGATTTTATGGGTACGTTTCCCTCCTCCAGTAGGTGTAAGTACATTTTGGTGGTCGTTGACTATGTGTCGAAGTGGGGGGAGGCCATTGCTCTTCTTACCAATGATGCCAAGGTTATGGCCAACTCTGTGAAAAACCATATCTTTACAAGGTTTGGCACCCTGAGAGTGATGATAAGTGATGGGGGCACCCATTTCTGTAACAAGCTATTGGACAATATCTTAGAGAAATATGGGGTCAGACATAAGGTTGCAATTGCTTACCATCCTCAGACTAGTGAACAAGTTAAAGTCTCAAATAGAGAGATAAAGCAGATTCTGGAGAAGATGGTTAGTACAAGTAGGAAAGATTGGGCTGCAAAGCTTGATGATTCTCAATGGGCATACCGGACCGCCTACAAAACTCCAATCGGAACCTCCCCTTACAAGCTAGTTTATGGGAAGGCATGCCATTTACCGGTGGAACTTAAGCACAAGGCCTAGTGGGCGATAAAGAAGCTGAACTTTGATGCAGAATTAGCGGGTAGAAAATGGTTGATGCAATTGAACAAGCTTGATGAGTTTCGCTTGCATGCATATGAGAATTCCAAGTTATATAAAGAAAAAACCAAGAACCGGCATGATAAGTATATCCATCATCGCGAGTTCGAATCGGGCCAATTGGTTCTCTTGTTCAATTCGAGGTTGAGACTCTTTCGGGGGAAGCTCAAATCGAGATGGTTGGGCCCGTTTGAGGTAGTGAGAGTCACTTCACATGGTGCAATTGAGCTGCGCATCTTAGATGGCGAGAGAACATTCTTAGTGAACGGACAAAGAGTAAAGCACTATTATGGAAGTGGCTTTGATCGTCAGAAGTCGAAGGTGTTACTTGCCAATGATTAGACGAGATTCTGTGTCGTGTTGCGACGTTAAATTAGGCGCTTGTTGGGAGACAACCCAGCTTTAATTCTTTCTTTTATTTTTATTTTTATGATATTATTTTTGTAGTGTTTGTTTTAATTTGCAGGATTATAAGCATAGGAAGCAAGGCCAGTGGAAGAGTGTAAAAGCGAGCTAGATGGTGAGAACTAAGTGTCGGGTGCCCACACAAAGGACCATATCTGGGTGAAGTCTGAGTACCTCGTGAGCTGCTATTGCTTCGACCTTTGGCCTCTCAGGGAGTTTCTTGTCCACCCTTGTTATTGTTTTGCTTTATTGGTGCACTGGGGACACTGCACTCTTTTAAGTGTGGGGTGGGAGAATTTCTCTAGATGATTAGTTATGTGTTAGATAAACGTTAGCTTCTTATTTTTGTTTTCGTAGTTGTGTGGTATAGCTCCTAAAAAAATAGAAAAACTGGACTTTTCTCAATGATGGATCTCATTCGCCAGGTTTCTTAAGGGATTTAAATCGAAAGAAAAAAGACAAAAAGATTTTCTTTTGTTAGGTAGTGTAATAATTTTCCCTTGGTTTTTCTTTGTGCCACGGTTCTTTACCAAGGGTTTTGTTTGAACCAGGTGTAGCTAGTTTTATTTTTTTAGGAGTAGGAGCCATTGTGCTATGTTTTGAATTGAACCAATATCTCTTGACTTTGTTATGCCTTGAGAATAGTGAGTATTTTGGATGTGACGCTTTGACTCTTGTAGAAGTATCTTAAATTGTATGATCTTAACTTTGCTTAATTACTTTCACTAGAGTGTCTTGATGAGTTACGGAGTGTGTTATGTGCCATGTGTGTGTGAGGTTTGTGTGTTGTTCTGTGCTTTGCATTTGATGTCTAGAACTTGCCATGTGTGTTTGCAAAGCGAAATAATAGTTTTGTTCAGTCTTGGAAGTGATATAGGCGTGTCTTTGTTGAGCCATATATATATTTTACCTGCCTAATTGTTATGTATCGTAGTTAACCCCTTTGAGCTTGTAATCCTATTTCTTTGGCAACCACATTACAAGTCTTACTCATTTATTTGAATTAACCATCTATTTGAACCTTTTCACCTCTCATGAGCACTTGAATTGTTATGAACTTTGTAAACATTAAAGTGTGGGGTGATTGATTTGGCTTTTGAGTGGAATTAATGAGACAAGGAGAAAGGCGCACTGTTTTGAAAAAAAATAAGGCTCACTTGAATAAAAAGAAAAAAAAATAGTTGTATTGTTGTATGAAAAATATTTCTTGATAGTGTTGGCTCTTGATGTAATTGTGCTTAAAGAAGTGTTAGTAACTTGTATTTGTAAACTAATTCTGGAAAAACAAAACAGAATAATATATAAACAGAAAATGTAAAGAAACAAAAATCAATTCGAGCCCACTGAATTCACAGTGTTTCCTTAAGGAATTTAACTCCCTCCTAGTACCTAAGTTTATGGATTATTTTCTCCTAGGATAGAATGAATTACACACTGGTGTAGTGGTATTTCAAACCCCAGTGTTTCAGCGAACACAAAGTTCGGTAGCAAATCACACTTTATGCAGAAGAAGGAGTAGAAACTCAAAAAATCGTATGGAAATTCTGAGAGAATAAACATGTATTTATAGCCAAAGTTGGGCTGAAATCTGAAGAGGTGCAACTCTTCAAAATGGCTGTTTCTGCAAAATGGCCACAGCATAAATGTCATAACATAAATGGCTATTTACTCAACAATAAAGAGGAAAAATAAAGAGGGAAAATTGAAGAAGGTAGTTTAATTTTCAGTTACACAACTGAAAAACGGATTGGATTTAATATTAATATTTATTTTAATATTAATATTCTGTTATTAAAACAAATATTTGATAACATTTCTATTAATATTTTACTATTAACAAATAAATTTGGTCCAAAAAAATTAATCGATCATTTGACTGAATCCGAATACGAATCCAAATCCGAAGCCGAAGCCGAGCGAGCGACAATGATAACGGCGCGAGGATTGCCTTCTTCTCAACTCTTTAAGAGCTAGAAGAAGAGCAATTGTTTATATACCCATAAAAAATCTCTTCCTCTTCCAATATGGGACAATGTCCCTTTGCCAAGGGGGGAAACTTAAAATTTTCATTTTCTTCCATTTCCCATTCACCCTATTTTAAGCCTCATTATTCTTAAAATCCCCAACAATCCCCCACATGAATGGGGAATGGCTATATCACAGAAATATGCATGGAAATCTGTGTGATTCGCAAGCAAGGATTAATTGCATCTGGATAAGTAGGTTTCCCTTTGAACTTCCGTATTGAACTTATGTCGGATATACTCAGTCAATTAGTAGATTTGATAAACTGTCGAACTTTGGTGTATACCTAGACAACCATAAGTCACACAACCAACCCTTAACCGTCTTTGGTTCTCATTGTTGTGTTCGTTTCAGCCATGAACACTGCCTGGTTTCATAAGTGCGTAGAGAACTGGCCTTACAAAGTTCTCCTTGAAGTGGCTAACACTTCACACTTACATAGGTGATTGCTAAACGTGTCATCCCGTAGATACACTATTTGATATACCCCGTATAAATTTAGAAATCATTAAAAAGCCTTAATTCTTTATCATTGGTACTGAACATTGTCTCATCACGAGAATGGACCAAAAATTTAGTTGATAATGTTGAACCGTCATTAATGACTTTGTTTGATCTCCTTGAACCTAGATCTTGGGATCTCCAGTCTTCTAGGTAGAGTTACCGCCACTATGACTTACTCTCGGCCATAGTCCCATTCCCCTTGATGATTTCTCAACTACCTCTCTAGTTAATGTAAGTGGATCCGACACATTATCACTTGACTTTACATAGTCAATCGTGATAATTCCTCTAGAGAGTAATTGCCTAACGGTTTTATGTCTTCGTCGTATATGATGAGATTTACCGTTATACATAACGCTCTCAGCCCTTCCAATTGCTGCTTGACTATCGCAATGTATGCATATTGGTGCCAACGGTTTGGGCCAAAATGGAATATCTTCCAAGAAATTCTGGAGCCATTCAGCTTCTTCACCGGCTTTATCTAAGGCGATGAACTCAGCCGCTATTGTAGAGCGGTCAATACAAGTTTGTTTGGACGACTTCCAAGATATCGCTCCTCCACCAATAGTGAATACATATCCACTTGTAGACTTCGAATCAGCTGAACCGGTGATTCAATTTGCATCACAGTATCCCTCAATCACCGCAGGATATTTACTGTAGTGCAAAGCAAAGCCCTGGATATGTTCTAAATATCCCAAAACTCGTTTCATTTCCATCCAATGAGATTGACCTGGATTGCTCGTGTATCGACTCAATTTACTTATAGCACAAGCTATATTTGGTCGTGTACAATTCATGATGTACATTAAGTATCCCAACACACGAACATAATCCAATTGTGATATGCTTTGTTCTTTGCTAATGCAAGATTCACGTCAATTGGAGTCTTTGCAACTTTAAAGCCCAAGTGCTTGAATTTTTCAAGTACTGTCTTAATATAATGATATTGTGACAATTCCAGACCTTGAGAAGTCTTATGGATCTTAATTCCCAAAATTAAATCAGCAACTCCCAAGACTTTCATATCAAACTTTCCAGTTAGCATACGCTTAGTCGCATTTATGTTGGCAATGGCATTGCTCATTATCAGCATATCATCCACATATAAGCAAACAATGACTATGTGATTTGGAACATTTTTAATGTACACACATTTATCACATTAATTTATCTTAAAACCATTTGATAACTTTATTTGTTCAAATTTCGCATACCATTGTTTGGGTGCTTGTTTTAGTCCGTAAAAGGACTTAACAAGTCTACATACCTTCTTTTCTTTACCTGAAACCACAAACCCTTCAGGTTATTCCATGTAGATTTCTTCCTCCAACTCTCCATTTAAGAAGGCCGTCTTAGCATCCATTTGATGAATTTCAAGACCATAAACTGCAGCTAATGCTACTAACATCCGTATGGACGTAATTCTTGTAACTGGAGAGTATGTATCAAAATAGTCAAGACATTCTCGTTGTCTATACCCTTTGACCATAAGTCTTGCCTTATATTTGTCAATAGTACCATCATCTTTCATTTTTCTCTTAAAGATCCATTTAGAACCCAACGGTTTATTTCTAGGAGGAAGATCAACCAATTCACATGTATGGTTGTTCAATATAGATTCTATTTCACTATTGACTGCCTCTTTCCAAAATAATGATTCCGAAGAAGACATAGCTTCTTTAAATGTTTGAGGCTCATTCTCCAATAAGAAAGTCACAAAATCTGGTCCAAATGAAGTAGACGTTCTTTGACGTTTACTACGTCTTGGATCCTACTGATTAAATGTACTTTCTTTTGTTTCTTCTCGAGGTCGTTTAGATCCTTCACCAATCGACTCACATTCCTTTTTATACGGATATATATTTGCAAAGAACTTAGCATTATCTGATTCTATAACCGTATTATTATGAATGTCGGGATTTTCTGATTTCTGAACCAGAAATCGATGTGCTTTACTATCGGTCGCATATCCTATGAAAACACAATCAACGGTCTTCGGTCCTATTTTTACCCTTTTGGGTTTAGGAACTTGCACTTTTGCCAAACACCCCCCACACTTTAAAATAATTCAAGTTGAGCTTCCTTTATTTCCATTTTTCATATGGAATGGATTGTGTTTTGCTATAGGGTACTCGATTTAATATTCGGTTAGCCGTAAGAATGGCTTCCCTCCACAAGTTCTGTGGAAAACCAGAACTTATCAACAACGCGTTCATCATCTTCTTTAATGAACGATTCTTTCTTTCCACAATCCCATTGGATTAGGGTGTTTAAGGGGTTGTTGTTTGATGAATAATTCTATATTCTAAACGTATTTGTTCAAAACGATATTCATATTCACCACTCCTATCACTTCTTATCATTTTGATTTTCTTGTTAAGTTGTATTTCAACTTCATTTTTGTATTGCTTGAATGCGTCTATTGCTTCATCTTTACTATTAAGTAAATAAACATAGCAATATCGAGTACTATCATCAATAAAAGTTATGAAATACTTCTTTCCACCATGAGATGGTATTGACTTCATGTCGCAAATATCTGTATGAATTAAGTCTAAAGGATTTGAATTCCTTTCAACTGACTTATAAGGATGTTTAACATACTTAGATTCCACACATATTTGTCATTTTGATTTATCGCATTCAAATTTAGGCAATACTTCCAAGTTAATCATTTTCCACAATGTTTTATAATTAACATGACCCAAACGTATATGTCATAATTCATTTGACTCAAGTAAGTAAGACGAAGCTGAAATTTTATTATTATTCTCAACAACCATTACATTTAGCTTGAAAAGGCCCTCGGTGAGGTAACCTTTTCCTACAAACATCTCGTTCTTACTTATTACAACCTTATCGGATACAAATACACATTTAAAACCATTCTTAACAAGAAGTCCAGCAGAGACTAAATTCTTCCTAATCTCGGGAACATGAAGGACGTTGTTCAAAGCCACCACTTTGCCGGAAGTCATTTTGAATCTTCCCACATCCTTCAATCTTGGCCTTTGCAGCATTCCCATAGAAAGTGTCTCATCGGGTCCAATAAGTGCATAAATAGCAAAAGCTTCTCTAACAGCACAAACATGGTGAGTGGCTCCAAAATCAATCCACCACTCTTTAGGATTGCCCACCAAGTTGCATTCGGAAAGCATGGCACACAAGTCATCAACATCATCATGCTTTTCAACCATGTTTGCTTGACCCTTCTTATTGTCTTTCTTCGGAGCATGGCACTCTGTAGATTTGTGCCCAGCTTTCCCACAGTTGTAGCAATTTCCGTTGAACCGCTTCTTGCTTGGGTTGCTTTTTGGTCCAGAAACATGCTTCCTCTTTCTCTTATTTTGAGATGTATCCTCAACAATGTTTGCTCCCATTATTGTTGAGTTTCCATGGCCTCTCTTTTCAGCAGCTTTGTTGTCCTCTTCGATTCTCAACCGAACAATGAGATCTTCAAGGGACATCTCCTTGTGTTTGTGTTTCAAGTAGTTTTTGAAGTCCTTCCACAAATGAGGCAACTTCTCAATCATTATTGCTACTTGGAACGCTTCATTGATGACAAGACCTTCAATGAAAATTCTGTTAGTAAAAATAATAAAATTAATACTACCAGCACTAGTATTAATTCTACTTATACCTTCAGCAAGGAGATCGTGAATAATCACTTGCAATTCCTGGACTTGGGTAATAACAGACTTGCTATCTACCATTTTGTAGTCCAAAAACTTTGCAGCAACGAACTTCTTCAACCCGGCATCTTCAATTTTGTATTTCTTTTCAAACGCAATCCACAATTTTTTTGACGTTTCCACGCCACTGTAGACATTATACAAAGCATCCTCCAGCCCGCTTAGAATATAATTCTTACACAAAAATCTGAATGTTTCCACGCCTCAATCACGAGAAAGCGTTCAGTCTCTGGAGTTTCATCGGACACCACAGGAACATCTTCCTTGATGAACTTCTGGAGACTTAGAGTAGTCAAGTAGAAGAACATCTTTTGCTGCCAGCGCTTGAAATCAATCCCGAAAATTTTTTTGGGTTTCTCTGTCGGTGCCAATCTTGCCGGTGTTGTTCGACTCATTGAGGCATTGGCAATTACCATCGGAACAGCTTGGTTTCCGTTGTCATTCGTCATTTCTATAAAAGAATGACACAAACATTAAAATCACGTAGATTTTAATCTCCAATAGAGTACAAAACCACAAAGGTTTTGTTCTCCAAAAATAGTGAGTATAAAACAAATACAGAAAATATATAAAATTACTTAAGCTTGTTAGTAACCTGTATTTGTAAATTAATTCTGGAAAAACAAAACAGAATAATATATAAACAGAAAATGTAAAGAAACAAAATCAATTCGAGCCCACTGAATTTACAGCGTTTCCTTAATGAATTTAATCCCCTCCTAGTACCCAAGGTTATGGACTATTTCCTCCCAGGATAGAACGAATTACACACTAGTGTAGTGGTACTTCAAACCCTAGTGTTTCAGCGAACACAAAGTTCGGTAGCAAATCACACTTATTATTGCTTTGTTTGATGTTAAAAGTATGCAGAAGAAGGAGGAGAAACTCAAAAAGTCATATGGAAATTCTGAGAGAATAGACTTGTATTTATAGCCAAAGTTGGGCTGAAATCTGAAAAGGTGCAACTCTTCAGAATGGATGTTTCTGCAAAACAGCCACAGCATAAATGGCTATTTACTCAACAATAAAGAGGAAAAATAAAGAGGAAAAATTGAAGAGGGTAGTTTAATTTTCAGTTACACAACTGAAAAATGGATTGGATTTAACATTTCAGTGAATATTTTACTATTAACAAATAAATTTGGTCCAAAAAATTAATCAATCAATTGATCATTTGACCAAATCCGAAGCCGAAGCCGAGCCGAGCGAGTGACGACGACGGCGCGAGGCTTGCCTTGTTCTCAACTCTTTAAGAGCTAGAGAAGAGCAATTGCTTATATACCCATAAAAATCTCTTCCTTTTCCAATATGGGGACAACGTCCCTTTGCCAGGGGGAAAACTTAAATTTTCACTTAAAATTTTCATTTTCCTTCATTTCTCATTCACCTTATTTTAAGCCTCATTATTCCTAAAATCCCCAACAAGAAGTAGGGAGTTAATGTTCATTGATGTGAAGGTGGAGTTATGGTTTGATATAAGTATGAGGTTTTAAATGTTAAAGTGTATGTATTAAAGTGCTTGGAGCTTATATCTAAATTTATCCTACTTGTCCTGCAACCTACATTACAACCAATTAAAGTCCTACTTGATCTTAGACTGAATGAGCTCGATTAGTAGAGTAGTACACTACGGACAAGCCTATGGTGTATCTTTTGAGGCATATGAATGTTATTTCTGAGAGTGAGTGAATTCTTTCTATCTTGAGTTCCTAATTGTTCTTAAATTTAATTGTGTGTGGAATTACTCTCTTTTGTTGTGTGAGGATACTCAATTCATGAAGGAAAGATAATGTCATTGACCTTTATGTTAGAGTAAGTGAGTGAGTTGTGAATAATGCGTGGTACTTGTGAGTCAAATCTTGAGGTGAAGATTTACACTCTTGTGCTTAGTCTATTTTAAATAAACTTGATGTGATGAGTTAGGAGAATTGTTTCAAAAGGTCATGTCTATATAAAGTGTAGTTTGATTGCTCGAGGACGAGCAATGGTTTAAGTGTGGGGTGTTGATGATAGGCTATAATTACATATTTTTGTCACTTATCGCACTCTAATTTACTGGACTTTAATTAAGTTTGAGCTTTAATCGCTAGTGTTTAGCACTAAATGTGTGTTTTATGCCATGTAGGAGTGATTCCGATCTATGTAGATATTATGGAATGAATTCAAGCTATTCTGGAGCTTTGAAGTCTGAGTAAAATCCCCAGGATTAAGTTGGGATCGTGTTCGGGGATCAACGGATGAAAATGCACTTTAAGAACGAATGAAGAATCGAGCAGGTATACTGCGCATTGTCCAGTAAAAGGAACATTTTCGCTCAGAAATCAGTTTGGGCTCCACAATATATCGTTGGAAAGCTATTTAAAAGGTCTATAACTTTCATGTTTTACATTTTGCCAAATTTTCACAGTCGCGCCGCGTGGGGCGGCGCGGCTGCCTATTTTGCTCCTGCCTCGAAATTGCAAGGTTCCTGATAAACCCCACCACCACAGCGCGTGGAGCGTCGCCCCATGAGGTGCGCCTGTGTAATTTTTACAGAGACGGAATCCTATTTCGCGTCGAAAAAGGTGTTTTCGTCTGGGCCCGACCCAACTTGGTATAAATACATGTAAAAACGTTATTTTTGAGACTTTTGACACATCTTAGACCTAGAGAGACTATTTTGGAAGGGAGAAGACGTTTGGAGCATTCTTTGGAGGAGAAATTCATCGAGTTCTTCATTCCTTCATCTTTTCTTTGTAATTTGTTTGTGCGAAATACTTGGAAAATTATTGCTATGAGCATGAGTGGCTAAGCACTCTACTTTCTAGGGTTGTGGTTGACATGATTATTAACGTTTATTAATTACATCTCTGTTAATTCGGATTATCATCTTGTGGTTGTTTCTTTAATTCTAGTTTTAACTTGTGAATTGTTGTAGCTAGCAATTCGCCCTACTATCTATGATATGCTCGGGAAAGCCGTATTTAGATTAGAGTAGAATTAAGGAGAGCTTGTTCTGAACCCGTGGCTCGGGGAAAGATTTCGCGGTTAGGATAGGAATATACCTAACAGTCTTGCTTAGTTGAATGACGTATTATATTCGTTCATGATAGATGCAATGCCATAGGAATATAGGGTTGATATATTATGGATAGACGGATAGTATTATGGGAATATACTATTCATATAAACGATCTCGTCAACTAGCAACCATAGATAATTCTTATTAACGAGTGTGATTGTTGAACTTAATAGGATTGTTAAACCAACCACAACCCTGGAATCTTCATATCCTCTGAATTAAAGTCTCATCATACCCATTTGCATTCTTGTTAAATTAGTTGTTACTTGTTTAATTTCCGCAATATTAGACTAATAGAAGAACATCGCTCTTGATTATCTTGGACAATTAATTGATTTTAGTTTGCTTAGTCAACGATCAATCTAAGTCTCTATGGGAATGATATCCGATTTTTTAGTCACTTTATTACTTGACGATCACGTATACTTGCGTATGTGTTTAGTCCCAACAAAATCCTAGATTTAAGAGTGGACTCGTAAACTCATATTGCTAATTACACTTCAAGCCTTTAGCATAACAATACTTTTCAGTTTCTTAACTCTAAACTTGCAACTGAAATAACAACCAATAGCTAATTTTTCAAATTATGAGCAATAAATATGTTCAACTCGAACTATATATATATATATATATATATATTTAAAAGCATATTCTTAGATATTGTAAATCGTACGCACTCTGAAACTAGTGACAACGAATACTATATTTGTCTCAAGTTAAAAGTAAAGACTATCATGCCATTACTAGTATGATATTAGCAAATAGTCACTTCTAACCCCTGCTATTAGAATTTGATCAGTATTTAAAAAGTTATTAGCATTTAGCCACTTCTTTCAGTAGAAAGAAATTTTGGACAATAATATCTTCAACTAAAACACCAAAAAACTCTAGTAATCGTTGTTGGATTTCAAAGCTTTGACAAATAAAATGCCTGTATACAGTGCTGGAGTTTTTACTTATAGGAAAATCTTCGAATTTTAACACAGTATACTGGAGTTTTACCTTTAGAAGGTTTGAATTCCAGTAATTGCTGTATCTTAAGTAAGGATATTTTGTCTAAATTTTATTTCGCATTAAAAAGTGGCTATTTTTATATTACGTTTTAAAATATAGCTAAACTCTAATAGTCGGCTCAAAAAATGGCGACGCCTACCAATTTTCTCCCATTGTTATCATACCTACCTGCAATAAGCAATTGTACTTTTTGCTTTTGAAGCCCCATAAACGAACTACTGCAGCCCAGTCCATTAGAGGACTTGCAAATGAAAACTCCGACATATATATATATATATATATATATTAAAGCAAAAAAGTTTGTTTCTCATTTAGCCAAGTGGCAAGCTAATATAAAGCCATTTGGCAATTTAGAAAAATATTTGTTATAGTATTTAATTTAAATTGAAAGATAGAATATTTCTTTAATTTAAATAGAAAGATAGTAAATAAGATTCTTTTGAATCTAAATGGAAAGAAAGTTAAACTTGAATTGATTGTTTAGCTAATTAGGAAAGCTAATCAACACATAAATGTTCCAATTCAAATGAGAGGTTCAATGAGTGAGGCGAATTGTTCTAAATAATAAGAAAGAGCTTTTTGTAAACTTTTCACAACAAAAACAACAGAAAAAATAAAAAAGTGTGTGTTACTAGAAATAAAACTAAAAAATCTAGGTTTGAACCCATAATCATAATTACCGAATTGTTGGATTAAAACTTAACTTTCGTAACTAGCTTGGTTGATCAATAACGTTCACTTCTCCTTGTGCCCTAAGACGTTAATTCAATAAATTTAAGTATAACAAATATGAAATTAAAATTTATATTATATTAGTAGTGATAAAAGAAGAGTGAAAATATAAATTGAAGCATCAACTTGTATGGTGATTAATAAAAGAAAATTTGCTTTAATGATAGCGTACTTTCTTCACCAATCAGTACTTTCTTCACCAATCAGTAAACTCAATGTTCAAATCAATCTAAAGGAATAATGTGCATTTGTGGCTAAGCTAAATATTATTTTAAATATGACCAACTACCCTATCTTAACAAATAAAGTTTTGACCACAGAAAAGTTGAATTGAAAGACAATTTAGGATAATATTTATAATAATTTTTAATTTAATTTAAAATTAAAAGGTAATTTTTTTAGTTTAAATGGAAAGGCAGTAAATAAGATTATTTTGAACCTGAATGGAAAGAAAGAATAATAGTATTATAACGATACAACCAATTACCCTATCTTAACTAATAAGTTTTTTACCACAAGAAAATTTTGAGCTGAAAGATAAAAACAACACCCTTATCTTAGCTCATTATAAAGATAAATATGGAGGTATTATCAACACATAATGCGAGTACCACTACGTACTCCATTCAGCTAAAATATAAAATAAAGATAATAAATAAATGATACTCAAAAATATTATTGATAAATTTAAATATTAATTTGAGCAATAGAATAAAAAATAGTGAATATAATTTTTATTACAAGAAAAAGAAAAACTAAATTCAACTACTAATGGGAGTTTTGGGCAATGATATGAACAATTCTAAGTTATGGATAATGCAATAACATGAACAAGGAATCAAAAAAGAAGAAAAATATGTAAATAAATAATAATCTCAGTAGCAGATGTATATTGAATGACAAGATTTATTTGATCTTTGAGAAGAGAAACGTTTCTAAAATAATAATGAGATAAGTCACATTATATGAATAAGATATACGTATTTAAAACCATTATAACCGGTAAAACTAAAAAAATATAGACATTTGACATAATTTCAAGAAATAAATTAAAAATATTTAAATATAATTTAAATTCTTATATAGTATTTTAAATGGAAATTTAATGTCACACTTCCACATAAATGAAATAATTATATAAAATTTCATAGTAGAGGGAATAATATAGAAGGGGAGGGGGGAGGCTATAAAGATAATGTGAGTAAATTGATATTTTGAATTAATTTAAAAAAAATCTATATCTCTTACTCAATTAGCATTTTAGTTTTAAAAATCAAGATGTGTGATGTATGTAGTTTGGAGTCGAATACTTTTAAAATGACTCTCAAAAAGAGAATTGTCACATAAATACAGTTCGATTCAATCAATTTTAAAGCAACTCCAATAATGTTGGAAGGGAGTTATTCAATCATAATTTTACACAAGAATAGAGGAACTGATGACATACATTTCCGTGGGGATAATGTTTTAAACTATAAAGCAACTCAGATATCGGCTGAACTAAATGTCAATTATGTTGCCTTATGGTGAAATTAATTATCCAGCATTTTATAATTTATTTTATATCTCAATTATTTGGAAGCAATTCATACACTTTTTCTATTTTATTTTTCTATTAGTGCTAGCAGTTGCTATGCTAAATTAGATAAGAAGGGAGGATGGATTCTTCTCTAATGGCTCAGGTATAGACTATGACTTTTTAGCCCGTTGTTGATATTTATGTTCTCTCAAATGTATGAGCCAATTGATTGAGCAACTAATGGGGTCGGTATATATGTGTCACTTAGAATGAAGTAGATTTAGATAGAGTAAACATATACAGGAATATAATTGCACTATTTGGGATTACTATTTATACAAAATAAAATGAATTACAAAAATGGTAAGGTAAAATTCATTTAATTAAGAATTACCTGTAAGAAGTCATCTTCTTTTAGTACATGTGCATGGTACATTTAAAGTATTTTAACATTTATTTAATTATAATATGTTAATCTTAACTATATCCCAAAAGTATCATTTAAATTGTTAAAAATAAAGTGGCTTTAATTGTGTGGTTAAAATTGAGGTGACATTAAAATTCTTGAGCAAATTACGATCCTACTATTTTATATGTTGGTTACTCCCAAAAACTAGAATATATTGGTTGTCAATAAATCATCATGTGTGTATATATTAATTTGTCCATTGTGAAATTTTAGGTCGGTAGAAGTTGATGTTGATGTGAGAAATTATTATGTTGAGATAATAATATAATATATTTTATAATTTAAATTAAGATATTACTAAATGTATTTTATTAGTTGTTACTCCATATAGTATTATTTCATTCAGTTTCATTTTGATGAGATAGTTTGAATTTAGTTGTTACTGATACACTGTCTTTTTCCTTATTCTTGTGCCGAAGGTCTATCGGAAACAGCCTCTATACTCCCCGGAGTAGGGGCAGGTACACACTACCCTCCCTAGACCATACTTGTGGGATCTCATTGGGTTGTTGTTGTCTGACTTTGCACAAAATTTAGGAATGAAAAAAAAAACTTTTAAGTGTGGTCCTAAAAGCTTTGTGAGGTCGTGATAGTTGTATGGGTGTAAGAGCTTCTCATTACGGGTAAAATGAGTAAAATAAAAAATCTAAAGTTAAATTATTTTCAAATATAGAAATATGTCATTCTTTTGGAATAGACTAATAAGAAAAATACTTTATGTAAATTGCAAGGAAAGGAGTATTTATTTTTGAATCATATTGTATTTTTATTTGTTTGTATCACTAACTATACATAGGATTATAATATTTAAGTTTATGCCAATAGGTATTCATATAATTTATTCTTTTTAATTTATAGAATATAACAGGATCATAATATTATCCGCACATCGTGCGGGTACTAATACTAGTTTTATAATAACAATACAAAGCATCACTTCTTGTACGAATTAAGAAAAAAGATAGGTTGTGTGATTTGTTTATTCTAAATGCACTAAGATGCTTTTTGAAAAATCTAATATTTATACCGGCTGTAATTTTTTTTTTTCAAAAAAAAAAGGATTAAAAAAGGTATAGTCCTCAAATGTCGACAAGAAGATAATCTAATGCAAGTGTTGCTTAATTAATTTCTCATCGATGCAATAATCAGTTCTATTTATATGTTAATCTTTAGGAAACTATTGATGGTACATTGAGTTGAACGATTATCTTAAAGCTTAATTTTTGTTGGAATTAACTTCACATTTAATACTACCTCTTTGACAAAAAAAAAGTCCCTTAAACTCATTTTACTTTCAATCATAAATCTTTTCAAAAAAAATCTAAATAACGCATGTTTCTTGTAGCTTTAGTTTCTATATGCTGTCGTATTCAAAATCTCTCCTTTTTTATATTTGGTTTAGAGTCTTGAACTTCAAATATATTTAACTGGTCCCATCTTCCGGTGGTTTCCCTAAATTATGTTGTTTGTTTACGTAAAATGTAGCCATTTAAAAGTAGAATGTATACTTTACCCCTTAATGAATTGATTTGTAGGCATATAAATATTTATGGTTTATTTTAGACCACAAGTTTTAAAAGTCTTTCTTATTTTTTACTAACTCGAATAATGCCAGATAAATTGAAAAGAAAGGAGTATGATATTTTAGTATCATCCAAGAGTTATTCGATGATTATATGATTATTTAATTTAGTTACATATATTTTTATTATAAGGGTACTTACATTGAGATAAGATGATAACTACAATTTTGTTAAAATGTATACAAACAAATCAGATCATAAATATTTGATATGATTAATATTCTTTAATAAAGTCCGCGCATCGCACGGGTAGTAATACTAGTTGATTATTTAAAAGAAGAAACAGACAGCTAAAAGTATAGTTTTAACATGTGACTATCGTATCATAGGAAATATAAAGGAACAGAAAGAAAATGACAAAGTAAACGACCCTAAATTATATATATAGGAAATGCAGTAGAGATTTGAGTTTGACTGCTGGTTTATAGAGAAGAAAAGGTTTTTTAAAATTTAAAAAAAAAAGGCCAACAATAAACAATATAATTGTTGAGCGGATATTTCAATTTTAATATCATAAAACTAAACTTTTATGTCCACCTTCAGACGGCCGGCAACATGCCAAAATCCCTTTCTTTGTTGCATGCATTGGATTGTTGCATGAAAAGGTAGGAGCAATAGCTTTATAATATTGTACTCCTAGATAATTATTTAAACATTTTTTCACCTCTTTTCTTTTGATTTTTCTTACTTAATATTTCCTTCTTTTTGGGGGGGGTTGGGGGAGGGGAGCAATTAATTCTGCCGCTTATTTTATGTTTAGGGGAGTCCAAGAAAGTCCTTTTTGCAGGCTTAACAAAACAAGGTAATTAATTAATATCCATAATTTTATTAAACTAATAAATCGGGAAAGGGGTAAAATATAAAAACGAAAAGAAGAACTATTATTTTCTTCTCAAATCCGTTTTTTTTAAAAGCATAATCGAAAAGTTAGGCAAAAGTCCATGTAACCAATTAGAAGGACACGTAGTGAAAGTTTGTTATTCCTTTGCAATTTCAATGCCAATTGAATTTAATCTTAGTTTAGTTATAATTTAAACTTTTTAATAATAAACTAAAAATATGTATATATAGTAACTTGCGTGTGAATAAATTTAAATCATGATTTTGCTTCTTATAATTAGCCATAGTAGTAAATTTGGCGAGAGAATATACCTTTGGACATCTTTTTTTTTTAATAACTAAAAAATAAAAACCAAAAAAATAGTTCAGCAAATTCTCAACCTTAAAAAGCCAACGGAAAAAACGGCTCCTCAGTCAATTATATTAGAAACCTCGAGGCCCCCGCCAAAGAAAAACCAAAAGGGTGAAAGAAAACAGAGAGCTAATAATATTCTCCATCAAATCTTCCTCTCTATTTCTCTCTATCTTTTCTTTTTTCCCTGAATCCAATCAAGGGAAAAACAGAAATAATCAACACCCCCTTTTCCTCCATTTTTCTTCTGCAAATTAAACTCCTCCAATTCTTTCTTTGGAAAAAAAAAACAAAGATGGGTTGTGGGGAATCAAAGCATGCAGTTGCAACAGAAAACACCACCATTCCAAAGAACAAGAGATCATTGAGTTCTAAATCCAACTCCACAAAGGCTGAATCCCAAGAAAATGTCAAGATAATTGAAAATGGAGAATCTGGGGTTGCAGAAACTGTAAAAACAGCTGAAAAAGTGGAGGCTGCAGATGTAATTGCACCAAAAGTTGTGGCTAAGGAAGAAGCCAAGGTGGAAATGGAAAAAGTGAAAGAGGAGTTGAAAACAGAAGGGGTTGTTGTTGAAAAGAAAGAAGAAAAAGTTGTTGTACAATCTCAACCTGAGGAGAAGAAGAAAATTGGAAATGAAAAAACAACCCCTGCTGTTGTTGCTGCTGCTGATGTCGTAGAGAAGAAAGAATCAGCTGAAGAGATCAAAGCAGAAGAGAAAACCGGTATGTTAATTGTCACCTTGTAGTTTTATGTGATCTGTAGGAAAAAAAGAAACTTTTTTTGCTTCCAAAATTCAAGAAATTCATTTTATGATTTTAAATTGTTTCCTATGGTTTAAAGTTGGGAGCAACGGCAAAGTTGTCTCCCGTTGACCTATAGGGCACGGGTTCGAGCCGTGGAAACACATAGGGTAGGTTCTCTATATTATACTCCTTGGGTGCGGCCCTTTCTTGCACCTTGTATTGAACGCGGGATACCTTGTGTATCGGGCTGCCATTTTTGCCTCCTATGGTTTAAAATGCACAAATATTTCGTATTTACATAGGGTTTGGCAAAGGACTGCAATTCAATGATGTGATTTAGACCGGATAGGTCATACGAAGACAATTTTACCGTTGCTTCAAGACTCTCCTTCTGCACTTTAGTTTCATTATAGTAAGATTTTATTGATTAACCCTAAAGAATAAGATTTTTTATTGGTGTTAAGATTAAGGCAGTATAGGTTTTGCAGGCCTACATAGCATAGCAAAATTGTGCTTTACCTCAACAAGGGGAAGACAATGGATTATGTTTGACTAAAAATTGAACTTGTTTATCTCCTTTCTTTCTTTTATTCCCCCTTGTTGATGTTAACATGCACATCTTTTTAACTCATAGAGGAGACCATTAAGCCAACTGAAGAAGAGAAAGAGAAGGAAGAAGTTACTACTACTGCTTCTGAGGCCAAAGATGCTGCTAAACCAGAGACAGAGGAAAAGCCAAAAGAGGTATGAGAATTCTCAGATTCCCATTATTGAACCATAAAAATGTTAGAACTCCTTAACAACAACAACAACAACAACAACCCAGTGGGATCCTACAAGTGGGGTCTGGGGAGGGCAGTGCATACGCATACCTTACTCCTACTCCGGAGGAGTAGAAAGGTTGTTTCCGATAGACCCTCGGCTAAAGAAGATGAAAAGAGACAGTGGCACAGTAATATCATAGGAAGCAAGAAAGAAAGAAAGAAAAATAGCATCAGCAACGTAATAACCAGAAAATAAAGAGAAAGCAATAACAATAAGCAATAACAATGGCACAATACTAAACCCCTTAACAAATATTTCAGAAATAAAGTTCTTGTGCTAACAAAATTTTGTTCTTCAAAATGTCTTATTCCCATATTCATAATGTTAGCAGTTGGCCAGTTGTTGATTGAAAAAATTCTTCTTTTTTTTTTTTTGGATTTTGCAGGAGAATGCAACTGAAGCATCAGCAACTACAGATTCGAAAACAGATTGAGAATGCAGAGATGGGAGTATCAAAAAGGGCTGTTTACTAGTTTAATCCTTGATTTTTAAAGCCTGTTCTAATTTCCAGTATTCAGTACACATATTTGTTCTGTTTTCGGATTGGCTGATATACTACTCTGTTCTTCTTGTCCCTTTTCACCAAAATCTACTTCTATTCGGTATTATGATTGGAATTTCTTTAATTTGTTGTTAGAGCTTGTGACTGCAAATGGCTGATCATTCCCATACTTTTTTTCTTGAGTTATTAATACGTTGGGAAAAACTCATAATTTTGTTCTGTTTGGTCTCCTTGACATTATCAAGAAGAACCATCAACCCTTTATAAAATTAAATATTGTTTCCTTCATTCCTTTTTATATAATTCTTATTTATCTGAATATGAAATTTAAGATGTTAATATGATCTATAGATCATGTGAGTGCCGGTCAAGGAACTGAAGTTTGTTTGATATAGAAAAATACCACGTCAATTATTATTAAAATTTAGATACTTTAATGAATTTAAATTCTAGAAGCTAAAAGGTATATAAAAATGGAACAAGCTAACATTTTTTGAGGCATAAAAAAAATGACCCAAAAAAAATGTCATATACATGAAGTTGTATCGACTTATTTAAAATAGGAAATTTTACACCCTATAGAAAAGCTTAGTACCCTATTTATTTTAAATAAATACCATTTTAAAATATTACATCCTATAGATACCTTTTATCCTTTATAGCAAAATATCTAATTATAGTTACATTCTACATTTAAGGTACCATATATGCTAAATAATATTTTTCTCTCTCCGTTTTAGTCTTTTCTCTCACATAATCACAGTAAATCTTACTAACCACGTTCTCTCTCTTTTTACATACATTTTACTCTCTTCTCCCACAAACCCACGATTCATACCTCTTCTCCCACCCAAATTCTCTAGGTCTCCGCCATTATCACTCCCCATTTCTTTTTTCTCTAAAATCACTGTTTTAGAGCCGATACAAGTGCTTAGGGTAAGTTTAATTCTTAGATTTTATCCAAGGTTTTATTGATTTCTCTTTTCTCCCAGTAAAGCTGTAAAGATCCTCAATGGAATACGACGGCACCGGAGGCGGTTTTACCTCCAGCAGCGACGGCGACGATGCCTCTGAAACTCACCGGAAAAAGTCGTTTCTATCGGCACACAATGCACCAAATTCAAAGGCTTGAAGCGTAAGATACCGCTAACTTCAGAAACACAATATGTGTCAATATGTCCAGCAGTGGCCTTTAAACATTTGGATAAGAAGATAAACAATAAATTGGGGCTGACAATAAAACTTTCGTATAGCTAGGTTCGAAATCTGCTATCGACGAGACGACATTAGGGTTACTCTTGAACAAACATGACGGAGTTTGGGGCTGAGCAACTTGAAGAGTCTATTACCTTTTTTTCATTGTATTTCAATGTATCTCGATGTATTCGATGTATTTCAATGTATCTCGATGTATTCGATGTATTTCATTGTATTCATTGTCTTTTTTTATTATATTTTAATGTATCCTGTTGTATTCCATGTATTTCATTGTATTCACTGTCTCGCTATATTTCATGAATGTATTCATATGTTTTTTCAATTAATATAATTTATGTATTCAGATGTATTATATAATTTCTCTAAAGATTGCTATGTTTTTGGGGTATTTTTCGGTTGAGAATCTTTTTTATAACTGAAAATACAAAATTTGTGCGTTATAATTGAGTTTGTTGAGTTATATTAGGAGTCTATTATATTAATTGATTCACTTTCCGTTTTAAAAATAGTGTAATACCCTATTTCACGCGGTGAATACAGTTGAATATAATAACTTGTCCAGCTGTAATCCCATGTTTCACTCCATGAATACAGTCGAATACACTCGAATACAACAATTGATTAGCTGGACTTCCCTGATTCACGCCTATTTTTGCTATTGTATTCATGAATACAATAGCTTAAATACATCAAATACATCTTATAACCACACAAAAGGTATCTATAATCCGTAATATAGCAAATAATATCTATAGATGGCTAATTACTACTAAAAGATAGTGCTTTATGAAAATTTCTTTAAAATATTGCTGGCTAAACTCTCCCATCCCTTGTCCCCGCCCAGAGAAAGAAACTAAACCGTAGGAATAGATAAAATAGGTGTTTTAGACTCGGGCATTCCAACTAGGGGTGGCAAACGGGTCGGGTCGATATGGGGCGGGTAAAAACGGGTAATAAAAAATCGTACATCCGACCCGACCCATATTTAACACGAATAAAAAACGGGTTAACCGACAAATAATATAGGTAACCATATTGTCCATGGCTTTTTGAATATGATCATTTTTCGAAGAATTTCTAATCTCTCAAACTTGAGGAATCCCTAATTTGAGATTTTATAAATGTAAAATTTAAACCCTTCAGTTATCCATTTTCTAAATTGATAATATGATTCTTATTTATATTTGACCCGTTTTTAAAAAGTTCATTATCCAACCCATTATTTAATAGATAATATCGACAATTAAATATTTTCTTTTAACCATTTTGGCACCATTAATTCCAACCGCCAAATCTTGAAATAGATGCTCAAATAAAAAAACACGGCACTCCCTTAAGCAAACAAAATAAGAGCCACGAGCTTTAGGAATTGGAGAGCATCATTCGCCTATACCACAACTTTCAGTGATTGGAAATTCAATTTTGCCTTTTCCTAAGGAGCAGATAGCTGCTTCAAAGAATTAACAGAATATATTATCATAATATGATTGGTAAATACTTAAATCTCTTTTTATTTACATGGATGAGCTGTACAAAATAATAAAAACAAAGATTAAAAAAAGTTAACGAAAAGGAATTATATACATGACGTCCTCCCCAGCCAAGGATAAAACTGCACAATTAGCCTTGCTATACAATTTCCACTTTAAGCCTTAAGTTGGGAAACTCTGCTTCAACTCTCCCAGATTTTAGGGAGTCGGCTGGTAATCCCAGTGAAACTCTATACTGATCTCCCTTCCTCCCTAGACTCAACATTCATTCTCAAAACAGAAGAAGATATATCTCTGGAGAAGATGACATTTCCGTCGCTGTCTAATGTGCGGTACGCCGCTAGGCCATCATCCATCACGATTCTGCATCCCGCTGATACATCACATGCTAATTTTACACCATAATATCTTAAATGATCCGAAATACTGTTACCACTCACCGACCTACATAGATTTATCAAGTTAGAAAGCGACCAATAGATCTAGAAAAACTCATTATCAAGTTAGAAAGAGACCAATAGATCTAGAAAAACTCAGGCAGTCATCTATTACTGTGAAGATGATCAAGGAGGGGAAGCCGCACAATGGCGGAGCCACCTTTGTCCAAGTGGTGGCAAATTGACACCCCTTTGCCAGAATTACCTGTGTAACTAGGTAAAACTTCTTTTAATGGATATATATCATAATGTTCCACCCCCTTGGCTTCTTTGAGTGTTTACTTTTTTATATTTTGACTCCCCTTAGTGAAAATCCTGACTACGCCACTGCAGTCGTTAGGTGTTCCTTGTCATAATATTCTTTGATCTCAACTTACCAGCAAGTTATAGATTCCTTTCATTATGACGTGGTTCATCAGTAAAATCACCACTACCATGTCATGTTCCATTTGAAGTTCTTTGGATAAACTTCAAAACAAAGAAACCACTTCTACTCAATTTTCTGCAGAGTGACTTGTCTCCTATCGAATATCAGTGTGTTCTATGGTTTCACTTGCTTGATTTGTTATCAACAAAAGAAGAGCGAGAGAGACTCTTCTCTCGCATCATCACAGTTTGGTGCGCTTGAGTACAGCTTTAAAACAAATCTTTTTAAATTTAGTGTTTAAGGTAACTTTCCTCTTTTTTCCAGAATTATTTTTCTTCTTTGATAAGTGAAATTCGTGTGATCTATTGGCATTTTTTACATGATGCTACATGATGCTTTATAGAGCGCAAGAGGGGTTTATTTTTATTGGGTAAGAGGGATTCAAGTGTGCCCTTAACTGGTTATGATTTGCCATAAACATTTTTCCACCGTTCAGATCGTAGTTTTACTTAATCTAACCAACATGCAAATCAATTTGAAGAAATCCTGTGCAAATATTTCTGCTGAGCACATGAAAGAGAAACTTTTACCTGCTGCAAGAAGGGTCCTCCCCGGAATTATCACAGACCTTTTCAACTGTATAAACTAGACTTCCAAAGCCAAGATCATAAAGCCAGACCTGCAATTTGAAGATCTCACAAGGTCAAAATATGCAACCAGAAACCAGGACAGCAAGAGGCACATGACTTGGATTTGTCTAAACTCTAAACATACTTTGAATGCTCTCAATGAGAAAGACTATCACCATGAGGCTTTATCGCAGCAAACATATTAATACAGAAATTGCAACTAAAAAAATATAGTCATTGACGCCCTTCCATTTTTAATAAACTCATTGATACCCTAATTTCAACGTACTCTAGTAGAGTATGAGATAAGTGAATAAAATAACCAATGGATAGAAAAATGATACTCCCTCCATTCTGTATTGTGTGACAATATTGAGTGAACACGGAATTAAATTTATTATCTGTAAGGATGGAAGTAGTAAAATGGTTGCTGAAAGTTGGTTAATGGAGAAATGATCACATCAGCATGTAAATTTGATAGCTAAATGAATTAAATTCTTGACAATAGAATTTTTAGAAAAGCCTGCAGCACTGAACTCGAGGCATTCTATGTAAAAGAACATAGCTGCCTCGTGCCTTGCAACCTTTGTGCACCTAATGACATTGTTAGACTTATGCAGTTCAAAAGCAAGCAGTAGAGGTATTGAGTTGCAGCAAAAGAACTTGCCTCTCTAGGGAAATGACGATAAGTTTTCTGAGGGAAATAGCGATAGTAAGGGGGCAAATGAGGCACAATGTCATGACCATTTGTAACACGAATTGTATTGGGCACCCGTTTACTATAGTAGGACGCAAAAGCAGCATTGCCAATTCGTGGTTGTCCAAAAGTCATAACCGAAATATTCTGGCATCCAAGATGAACCTGAATGAGAAGATAAATCCATTAACTGCAAGTTATAGATAATTTCTTGCATTATATCAAGAAGTCCACAAGAAACATGTAATATTCCTACTTTTGTTGAGAAAAATGCATGTGTCAGTTGGTAATGATACGCAAGATCAATGATATTTAAGAATGAATCTCTCTCTTTAAATGGCAAGTCAAAACAGGTAGACAATGATTTTTACAAAATAGCGGCTAGTCTTTAGTGCATACCCTGAGATCCAGGGCACAGAAAGCAGCCATAGCCCCTCCCATTGAGTGCCCGGTCACTATAATTTGAATATCTCCATACAACTCTTTCGCTCTTTTGACAGCATTTAAAACTCCTGGGCGGATCGTCGTGTTGTGATAAGAAGAATAAAACCCATGATGCACCTGCAAGAGGCAGAGATGACTGATATGCAGAAAAGAAGGTTAAAAGACAAGAAAGGCAGAGAAGAGATTTGATGCCGTACACGCACCATTGCACCTTCCATTCCTGGATAATCGATATCAAGCTGCTTCCAGTACAGATCTTCAATCCAATTCTGTAGGCTGCAACCAAAAAGTCCACACTTGAACTTCAGCATCAAATATTGTTGAATCACAGAGCCAGAGACCATATACTCATATAGTAAGTTAGATAACCCATATGACATCACAACCGTGAGCAGATTGATCAGAGGTTATTGGATTTTAAATGTGGTCAAATTGAACAACAAACAAAGGTAAGGTCTTAACTTAACATTTCACAACTTAGACCTGAAGGCTCTACTCAGCTTTATTGACTCCCCTTTATTGTATTGTCCCACAAAGAAAGTAATAGAGTTCTGTAGTTTTCACAACATGAAGATCCAATCAGCTTCAGTAGTTCCTAATCATAGTCTATGATGGCAAAGGCTCCATTCACTCTTCTCAACAAAGTTTTGAAGCCAAAATCAGAACCAGCCATACAGTAATTACACTAGACAAGCACACAAGTACCTTAGCCCCTGAAAATTCTAATCAACTAGTCTTATTAGAAACCATCACTTCGCTGCTCAAAGCGAGGAACTGGTGTGAGCTTGATTCACTTCATGAAAGAAGCCATATGCTCTACAGAAGCGTGCACTTCAAACAAAGGCAAGTGAAGTGATCTCAACAAGAAGCAGTTGGCTCTTTGAATCTCAACTTTCATTCGCTTCATGCAGAAGCCATATGCTTTAAAGAAGTGTGCACTTCAAGAAGTGACACGTAAAGTGATCTCAACAAGAAGCGGTCGGCTCTTTGAATCTCAACTTTGAAAAGTTGGATTAAGATCAACATTATTGGATATTGGATGCTGAAATTAGTTATGATGAGGTGCCTAAAGTGAAAGAACAATACCCATTATTGACATTTTCTTCTTCTACTAATAAGAATGTCTCCAAAAATTTGAAATAAATAGAGACAGGCTGAAAAAACCTAGAAAAAGGGGCAATTTTAGGTTGTTTGGCTCATGTTTTGCTTGTATGCAAAATTTCACATAATTTTGGGCTTCTCCCAACATGCACACATGATGAAGTTTGCTAAAATGAGTTTCCACAAATAAATTACCAAACATCTTGCTAAAATAAGCTTCACCGACTAAATTATCCCTTCTAACCACCTTTTTTCCTTTTTCATTCGAGAAACAACCCTCTGAGGTGCATATGTCAGGCATGCCAACAATTGTAAATCTCACAGGCAATCCCCGCATCTGACTGCTTGAGGAACTTAGGCTTCACCGTGTTAGGCTGTTAGCACATCTAACGTTGATTTGGACTATTCAAGTTGAAAGTAGACTTAAGAGAAATAGTTCATGTCAAATCAATGATCAACTAAAACTTTTAAGCTTATCCAAATCAAAGCAAATCCACAACATTGTAGAAGGTGGTTTAGATCTAGATCTCATTTTCAACAAATAAATACGCTAGGAATACTAATAGCCAACTTGCATCCAGACCGATAACCAGCAAACTACGTAGCAAGCAGAACTTACTTCCTTTTTATAAGATACATAGTAGTACAACTTTAAAGGATTTCTGCCGCCTCAATCATGAAGTTCTTGCTGGCCTTCACTTTTTTCACAGGATTTAGTAAGTAGAAAATCATTATTTCTTTCAAAAGAGCATTTTCCCACGAAGGTGTCCATCTTGACGATAATTGGACTACATAACCACGAAACTACACCTTTTGCTTCCCCATATATCATATTTAACATTGCACAACAATGACAACAAAGTACAGGGACAATAAAAAACAAAACCTGCTTTCCTGAGTGCCTCTGAATGCAACAACAACGGCATTAAGATCCTGTGCCACCCCGACATATGCCTGCAACAGGTGGATACATATTAGATCACAAATTACAGCCTCTTATTAGGAGCACGCTTGATTCTGCATAATGTAATACACACCTGCAGGCATCGTTGAACATCAACAATGAGCTCTATAATTTGAAAGCCCTGCTCAGGAAAAATAGAAATATATCATCGAAGCAACTTAATAATGAAGTTATGAAAGCTTGAATAAAACCAATCATATATGAAAAGCATGGCATGGTATTTACGCACAGCTTTTCTTTAACATGAGGAATGAGCGGATGATAATCCAAATGGATTACCTTAGTTAAATCATTACATCTTGAACATGTCCAGGTAAATAATTCCGTCAAATCTGATACATAGACCTGCAAAGAAAAAGGATATTTTTGGGTCATAGTCTAGTTGATAATTATCACAGAAAAGTCAACAATGTACTGTAGTTACTGCGTCAAATGAGCAACCTGAATTGGAAAATGTCGTTCACTAACTGCAAATTAAGAGTGCAGAAAACAAAGGACAGGATTTCTAGAGACACGGAAGTTAAAGCTACAGAAAAAGCATTTAAAGATCCTAATAAAATACTTACTTCAATTGCATTCTCAACTCAAATAATGAAGCCTCCAAGGTCCTAAATACAGACCTTTTATACTGTTTTACAAGAATAAAGCCATTTTTCGGCCCCAAAACTACAACAGATTCAGATAGATTTGGAACAAATCCTAACGAGGTATGTAATCAGAACTTACAGCAGAAGCATATTCCACTAATATGGTGGCAAGAGTATGATTGTAAATAGCTGCGTGATGCTTGTTCTTGGCCCTCACTTTGAATTCTACAGCCAAAATAACTGTAAGCTATCTAGAGATTTGTTAACGGTAGTCAAGCAAGTCCACAATCAGTTTACCACGACAATCATAAAGAGCACAATGTAAATAGAGAAATACCTTCAAAACATACAGCAGTAAAATAACTTTTAGAATAACTTGGTAACCTACCAAGTCTAGATCAGTTTGCAATGGCAGTCATTTTAGATATAAGCAAAAACTAAGATCCAACCTCTAAAGATATAGCAGAGCTATCAGTGTTTGTACAATCCTCTGAAGCAGCGCACCGTGCCTACCTCAATCTTTTTCTTTTTCCTACTCTCTCTATTTCAAAATGTCCTAGTTTGACTTGCACAGAGATTAAAGAAAGTTAAATTTTAAATTGGTTAACTTTGTAGGCTGATATATTGAATCTTTTGTTTTCTTAGGATGCTGTAGAAATAGTCAAAAACAAATTAATAAAATTTAGTCTTGTTTTACCTTTTGAAATATAAGTGTTTCGAGGTAAAAACTGTTGTAAAAATGTTGTTTCTCTAAAGTTTTCTCAAAATTGTTGTGAAGTACTTTGAGATACTATCAATAGAAATATCTTCTTCCACGGGCAAAACTTCAAAACAAAAAAAAAAAACCACGGCTATCCTTAACACGTTTTTCTTTTGCACTAATAAAAGAAAGTAGACATTACTTTGGCATGAACTAAAATTAAAAACTAAATATTCAAATGGAAAATAGAGGGAGTAAGACCCTTTAGCATAAGCTACATCAAAGTTATCCTCATAAGGCCTCATGCAGTGAGCATTGCAAGTTTGTGTTGTCAAAGGCGCACTTAAAGCGTGCTTAAGCCCTGAAGCGAGACGCAAAACATGTTGAGTGCTTCGCCTCGCTTAGTGGACGCTTAGTAATGCCATCAAGGCTCTAAGGCATACTTTTCCTTGCCAATGAGCGTAATCACGAAAATGGGACACTAAAAATTGATATTTTACTTATTGTAATTTCTTTTCAATTCTATTGTACATATATTTGTTATTCATGCTTATATTATTAGTCTAGGACTACACATGTGTATTTTTTCTCCATTTGCACTTTCTTCAATAAAGCTCACGCTTTTTTTGCGTTTTGCGCTTAAAGCCCTAATGGACCTTAGAGTTTTTTGTGTTTTTCGCCTTTGATAACACTAATGCTAGTAAGACCTAATGCCTAAGGTACCATTATCTATCAGCTATTACAAAAACCACTAAGAACTTCACCTGAAGCTGAATATACAAAAAACATAAGCTTGACTTAACTCTAACACAAAATTTCGCATGCTCCTGCACGATGAAAGATGACATCTTCTTTTCTTTATGCACGATTACATAAAATTGGATTGCAAAATCAATCCAAGAAAATCTAATACACTTAACACCTACAAAAGTAACAATCAAATAGATGGTAGTAACTCATAATTATTGCACTGCATAATTACCTCTATCAGTTAAAAGTTAAATTTAGCCACCCTCAAGTGGATTGCAAAACTATCCAAGAAAAAAATACTCCATCCGTTTCAATTTATGTGAACCTATTTCCTTTTTAGTCCGTGCCAAAAAGAATGACCTCTTTCCCTATTTGGAAACAATTTACCTTTATGCAATAATTTATAGCCACACAAAATATATGTGCCTCATTTTACACCACAAGTTCAAAAGTCTTCTCTCTTTTCTTAAACTCCGTGCTCAGTCAAATGGGTTCACATAAATTGAAACGGAGGGAGTACTAAAACTTAACACAGACCAAACTAAAATTCAATCAATAATATTAACTCAAAGTTATTGCAGATAATGATTTACCTCTACTAGTTATTTTTAAAAAAAACAATTAAGCATAGAAAAATAGCCAACTTTAATTGTGTAAAGGAGCTCAATTTGTGTGTACAAGTCCATTAACTATCACATTTTGTCTGCTTGTATTTACCTCGAGTTAGATAGAGTTTAACCATAGTTAATCTTTAGCCTCAGTTGTTAGTAGTCGGTTAAGTTGCCAGTTGTAATTAGTTGTCACTTAGTTAGCTATAACCGTATGTGTATATATACTTGTAATACATCATTTTGTTGAATTAGCTGAATAAGAAAACCTGCTCTGACTTCTCTTTGTCTTCAGTTCATCTTCAATTTCCCTCGATGGATAACAAAATTCATTTCTGCTCATCTTCAATTCAACTCAGATTAGAGAAATTAACATGGTATCAGAGCCTTCGTACAAATGATTATAGGGATTTTTTCATGCAATTGAAGAAAAAATCGAGAGAATCGATTTCGAATCTGGCATCGTAACCCTAATTTTACACCTTTTGGTGCAATTTCATGGTTGTTTCTGACGATACAACCAATTCCGGTACCGGAACGACAATCGCCACTAGCGGAATGGTCGGAGGAACAATGATACTCGACCATAGCCACCCGCTATATCTTCACCCTTCAGATGGACCTATGTCTGTGGGGATTTTGTTAACTGGAATGGAGAACTATACTCTATGGAATCGAGCGATGAAGGTGGCCTTATTAGGAAAAAACAAATTATGTTTGGTTGACGGATCCACATCTAAAGCAGATTTTGGACCAACTCTTGCTCATCAATGGGATCGTTGTAACGCGATCGTGACTTCGTGGCTTATGAGCAATGTAAGCCAACATCTGTTGACGGGTGTTCTTTTCTCTGCCAATGCTCAAACTGTCTGGGCACAACTTAAGGAACGCTTTGACAAGGTAAATGCCTCAAGACTCTATTACTTGCACAAGGAAATTTTTACCTCTACACAAGGTGTTTCTTCTGTCTCTGTATATTTTACAAAGTTGACTGACCTTTGGGCGGAGTATGATTCGATACTACCTCCTCCACCAGCAAAGCATTATGTTGAACAACTGGAGTGTCAGCGTTTGTTACAGTTCCTAATGGGATTAAATGACAGCTTTGAACAAGCCCGAAGTCAAATCCTAATGATGCCTAATGTACCATCGATTAATCAAGCTAATGCAATGGTACTTCAAGATGAAAGTAGGCGACAAATTTCTGGAACTTTGGCACCACTGGACATATAGAGCCAACTGCTATGTTTACTGCACAATCAGGGGGAAAGCAGAAAAGGAACTACACTTTAGAATGTGATTTCTGTCATATGAAAGGGCACACAAGAGACGCTTGTTACAAACTAATGAAGTGTGATTATTGTCTCAAGAAGGGACATTTGAAAGAGAACTGTTACAAATTGTTGGGGTATCCGCCAGATTTCAAAACAAAAAGAAAGGCCAACTCTACAGTCTTTGGAAGTGACATCAATGGATCAACTACTTCTTTTCTTGGTGGACAACAGGGGCAAGGATATGTTGTTGCACCTACCTTTTCCCAGTCTCAATTCAATCAGATTCTACAACTACTGAGCAAGGCCACTTTAACAGAAAACGCCCCTAGTGTACACATGGCAGGTAATTTAGTATTTGGTCATGAATCATTTGTTAAATGGATCATTGATACTGGAGCAACTAACCATACGACTGGTGATAAATCTCTGTTGAACAATGTTGTACCAGTAGCTGATCAAGGGAAAGTCCAGCTACCAAATGGAGATTCGACTCTAGTGTCTCATGTAGGAGATTGTCAGCTTTCTGAAGGTGATTCTATTCAGAAAGTCTTATAAGTCCCAACATTTCAGTTCAATTTATTGTCAGTTTCAAAGGTGACAAGAGATTTGAATTGCTTTGTTTCTTTCCTCCCTGGATTCTGCATTTTTCAGGATCTTTGGTCTGGGAAGGTCAAGGGGATTGGTAAAGAGGAAGGTGGATTATATCTACTAGTAGCAGAAAAAGGAAAAACATCAGATAGAGGTCATACCTCACTAGCTGTACAACACTTGGAGGATGCTGAGATTTGGCACAAACGATTGGGACATGTTCCAATGCCAGTTATTAGAAAGATTTCTATGTTCAAGAATAAAAATAGTTTTGTCTTAGATCATTGTGATGTATGCCCTTTGGCTAGGCAAACTAGAGTGCCATTTCCTATTAGTACTAGCAGAGAAACTGGTGTGTTTCATTTAGTCCACATTGATGTATGGGGTCCTTACAAAATAACCACTCATAATGGAATGAAATACTTCCTTACATTGGTTGATGACTATTCACGAATGACTTGGATTTTTCTTATGCAACTCAAATCTGATGTTGTTATGTTACTGAAAAAATTTATTACTTTGGTCTCCACTCAGTTTGGTAAAAAGATAAAGACTTTTAGATCAGACAATGGGTCTGAATTTTCCAACTGTAACTGCAGAGAACTGTTTACTTCTCATGGAATCGTGCAGCAAAGTTCATGCCCTTACACTCCACAGCAGAATGGAGTGGTTGAAAGAAGGCATCGACACATCTTAGAGACAGCTCGAGCTATTAGATTTCGGGGGGGCTACCCATCAAATTCTGGGGTGAGTGTATCTTGGCTGTTGTTTATGTGATCAACAGGGTTCCTTCTACCATCTTGGGTGGTTTGTCTCCATTTGAAGTCTTCTATGGGAAACCTCCTTGTATCAGCCATATGAAAGTTGTGGGCTGCCTCTGCTTTGCTACACACCTGCCCAAGCAAGATAAGTTTGCACCTAGGGCCATCAAATCTGTCATGATGGGTTATGCTGCATATCAAAAGGGATATCTCCTTTATGATTTAGAGAACAGATGTTTTTTTATCAGCAGAGATGTGAAGTTTTTTGAATATATATTTCCCTTCAAACTCTTCCCAGCAGAGCGTCACTCCCCTACTGCTTTTCCTCAGTTTATTGATGCTGCAGACTGTCCATTGGTTATTTCGACTCATGAGGTGGTCTCTGCAACTCCACTGGGCTCAATGACTGAGTCATTGCAACCTCCTGTTTTGGATCAATCTGTTGAGTTGACTTCCTCTCAGCAAGATCATTGCTTGGGGGATCTTGGTGAGCCTGTTATCCCATCATCTGCTCCCCTTGCTTCATCTGTCCAAGAGTCTGCTTGTAGAAGATCAACAAGGGAAAGCAAGCCACCTATTTGGCTCAAAGATTTCATCAGACCAGACAAAAGGAAGGACACTGCCAACACCTGCTTGTATCCACTCTCTGAGGTGATGGGCTATGACTCACTATCCTCAAGCTATCAGAGCATCACTATCCTCAAGCTATCAGAGTTTTCTGTCTCACTTCTCAGTGGATGTGGAACCTAGATCTTATTCTGAAGCCATTAAGGACTCCACATGGGTAGATGCCATGCAAGCAGAAATTCAGGCTTTAGAGGAGAACAAAACCTGGGTGCTCATCCCTTTGCCCTCGGGGAAGAAACCCATTGAATGTAAATGGGTGTACAAGATAAAATACAAAGCCTCTGGTGAGGTGAAGAGGTTCAAAGCTCGGCTTGTCGCCAAGGGTTATAATCAAAAGGAGAGCATCGATTACCAAGAGACTTTTTCCCCTGTCGTAAAGATGGTCACAGTACGAACAGTGATAGCTATAGCAGCTGCACAGCACTGGCATATTCAGCAAATGGATGTTTACAATGCGTTTTTGCATGGGGACCTAGAAGAAGAGGTTTACATGACCCTTCCTCAAGGCTTCACTCATTCTGTCGATGGGCACCCTGTGTGCAGGCTGCTTAAATCACTCTATAGACTCAAACAGGCCTCTAGGCAGTGGAACATCAAGCTTTCCACAGCCCTTCTTGCCTCAGGTTTCCCACAAAGTTCCTTGGACTATTCTTTGTTCACCAGAAGAGTAGGAGTACACATGGTGGTTGTCTTAATATACGTTGATGATTTACTGATAACTGGTGATGATTTGTCCTTAATACAGGAGACTAAGCACACTTTGCAAAGCAAATTCAAAATTAAGGATTTGGGGGATCTCAGGTACTTTCTTGGCATCGAGTTTGCAAGAAGTCATGAAGGTATACTCATGCATCAACGCAAGTATGCGTTGGAGTTAATCTCTGACTTAGGTTTGTCAGGTGCCAAGCCTTTTGGAGCACCTCTGGAAATACATTCCAAGTTCACTTCTGCTGAGTTTGATCATCATGTTGGTACTCCGTCCACAATTGATCCTGTTCTGGCTGATCCCGGGCAATACCAACGGCTCATTGGGAGGCTATTATATTTGACGGTGACTCGGCCTGATATTGCCTTTGCAGTTCAGAGCCTTAGCCAATTTATGCATGCTCCTAAGGAGTCTCACATGGAAGCTGCTTTGCGAGTTGTTCGATATTTGCGGTTGGAACCTGGTTTGGGTGTTTTGATGTCTTCAACTGGCTCCAATGAACTTACTGCTTATTGCGATACTGACTGGGCTTCTTGCCCCAACACGAGGAAGTCCATCACTGGTTACATGGTGAAGTATGGCGAATCTCTCATCTCTTGGAAGTCCAAAAAGCAAAACACCATCTCCAGGAGTTCTGCCGAGGCTGAGTATCGCAGTTTAGCCTCCACTGTAGCAGAATTGACATGGCTCCTTGGTCTGTTCAAAGAGCTTGGGGTCACCCTTCAGTTGCCTGTTGCAATGCACTGTGCTAGTAAGGCCGCAATACAAATTGCTGTTAATCCTGTCTTTCATGACCGGACCAAACACATCGACATCAACTGTCACTTTATCCGAGAGAAGGTTCTTCAGGGCCTTGTTCTTCCTGTTTATCTGTCCTCTGTTGAACAACCAGCTGGCCTACCTCTTAACTAAAGGGTTGAGCAAGCTTCAACACACTTACTTGGTTTCCAAGCTAGGGATGAAGAACATCTTCATATCCCCTAGCTTGAGGGGGGGTGTAAAGGAGCTCAATATGTGTGTACAAGTCCACTAACTATCACACTTTGTCTGCTTGTATTTAACTCGAGTTAGATAGAGTTTAACCATGGTTAGTCTTTAGCCTCAGCTGTTAGTAGTCGGTTAAGTTGCCAGTTGTAATTAGCTGTCACTTAGTTAGCTATAACCGTATGTGTATATATACTTGTAATACATCATTTTGGTGAATTAGCTGAATAAGAAAACCTTCTCTGACTTCTCTTTGTCTTCAGTTCATCTTCAATTTCCCTCGATGGATAACTAAATTCATTTCTGCTCATCTTCAATTCAGCTCAGATTAGAGAAATTAACAAATTGGATGGCAAAACAATCCAAGAAAAACATGCTCCACTTAGCACCTATGAAACTAAAAAAATCTAGTCAAAGTAGTCATTCATAATTACAATAATATGAAAATCATGATTACCCCTACTAGTCGAAAAGGCAATTAAGCATAGGAAAATAGCGACCTTTAACCAAGTTTTGCCATCCATGCCCTGTATGACAACAATCAAAACAAAACTTTAGACTCAAATTAATAGTGTTAAAACCCACAAGTAAAGTACATACAAATCAGGATATAATTAACATAAAATTCAAATAAACACCACTTAGTTCACCTTGAAACTTCTAGAAGCTCAATTGGAAGCTCCGCATAGAACAAATTGTATTATTTTCTTTTTCTATCTTACGATCACCGGCGACGGCGATGATTTGCAAGGTCCACCGGCGATAAATGCAGAATGGTCCAAGCTTTTAGGCAGGAAAAAAGGTGAATTGGGTTTGACTATAATTGCAATTATTTATGCTCAACGTGAATTTTTCTGCGGCTTCTATTTAGAGGTTGCCTTAGAGAGGGAAACGCGGTGATGCGGTGGCGTATAGAAGCAGATTGTGACTCAGATACAGGCCGGTTTTGACAACTGCCGGTAACTGATTAGGATTGAGTTGAGTTGCTATTTTATTGTCTTATTTTGCTGGTATATTGTGCATATTCCCCCTCTTGTAGAAAATTATATTATAATCGAATTAATTGTTTTTTGTTTACTAACTTGTTGAATCTTTTTGATATAATAGAAAGAGGAGTTCAAAAATTATTTTAGGTCATTGATCAGATTTTATGTGTGACATTCTAATTTATATAATCCTCTAATATAAATTCTTGACTCCACCGCTCGTAATGTGTCAATCTTCACCCTTTTGTTAATTATGGTATATTACTTCTAAATAATTACTAAAAATTTAAAAATGTCATCATATAGTACCTATCACAATATTATCTCCCTTTCCACTATTCCTCTTTTCGATAGTTTGTCTTGTTTTGTTTACTTCTGGCTTCTTTTTGGTGGTCAATTATGATATGGGTTATTTCACTCTTTTATATTTGGGGGGAAAATATAAATCGGCAATAGTTGAGAAAAAATTCAAAAACTTAATTTTACATACATGGCAATTAAATAATTATATTACCAAGCACTTAGTCCCGTTAAAATAGAGATGGTAGTTAATAATTCTTAAATTCAAGCAAAAATAAAAGGAAAGATGATGACTTTCATCCAAAACTAAACACTCTTTCAAATTTCGCGTCTGAAATAGGCATACTAATTAATGATGCACAAATCCTACGAATCCACAAATGAATTACTGAACTTTCATGAATTACTACAATAAGAAAGTGATGGCTACTCTTCTTGAATTAAAATATACATTCACCCAACGTGTTCTCTTTAATAATATTGTTATTAATTTTTAAGTTATACCCCACTAATAGTTATTTAACTTATATAATGTTGTTCATTTATTTCAATAAAACGTTAATTTAACATTACTTATAGATTTTAAAATTTCCAATTCTTTTTTTCCCGTATATTTATTTTGTATATATACGCATACATCATATAAAACGTGTATATGTAAAATTAGTATATGCATTCCTTGTATATTAATATTATACACATCATATAATACTAGTATATGTATATTATATAATATTATTCTATTTTCAATGTATCTTGTTCTTTCATTCAAGATTTCATTATTTTCACTTCTTAAATTGTTTAAAATACTCGTATATTATAAGTTAATTTTTGAATATTAATATTTCAAAATCTCCCTTCTTATTTCAACGAAAAAGTATATGCATACAAATATAAATCATGTATAATTAATAATATGGTATAATATTAAAATAAATCATGTATATTTATCGTAAACACCCTTATATTCTGAAAAATATAAAATACACATATATAGTGGAAATATATAAGGTATATTTGTGGTATAATGTACATTATAGATTATTTACACGTTTGGTATAATTAAAAAAATCTTAAATGATATCTTGCTTCAGTTAAAGTATGTATCATTATTATACAAATGGTATAATGATGGTATTACGTATATTTACGTTTTTTTTGTTTTTCTGTGTATATCTAACAAAGATATGTTAATGGTATATATGTGATAAGCTTTCATGGTTTGATGGTATATACAATTTTAAGTTGTACTATTTTTAGATGCAAAATCAAATCACAGGAAAATGCAAAAAGTTGGATCCAACAAATTGACATATTAATAAAAATGACATTTAGAGACATAGAAACGCATCTGGTTTCAGGAACTTGAAAATCCCTGTGAACGGAGGCTACAACTCCTTCTTTCTTCTTCAACAACTACTCTTTGTATCATACTGCATTGTAAGCACACCATGGTGGAGAAAAAAGGGATGAAGACGCAGGTTGTTTTGGATGCGAAGCAAACCATGACAACTACAACGCGACATTGGCGAAGAAGTGCTCCTTTTAGGGGTGTGGCGGAGTTGTTGAAGGGCAACAGTCAGCTGACTGTTGTGCAGAGGTGGAGGTTCATGGTGGAGAGGTGACTATGAAGCTTTTGGGTACGATGGAGAAGAAGGAGAGTCAATGGTAGAGTGGCTGCTAGGATTTTGAAATGAAAAAAGTAATACTATTATATTATGAACTACTGAAATTGAAAAAGGATCACTAAACCTAATTATGACGAAATAGAATATGTTAAGTTTTTTTGTATATAGAGATATGAAATTTAGTTATTTTCATGAGATAACAAATATAATTATTTCCGTTAGAATTAGAGCATAAATGATTGCAACTTTTATTATAGTACTTTTCGAACAGAAAACTATATAATGTGTATTTACTTGGTTTTTAATACACTATTTTCTTATTTAAATTGTATTTTGGATACATAAATATAGGAGTATTTGATTTCTTTTAATTTCATCAGATAGTGAGATTTCAACTTTCCTAAAATTCTCTTCTCAAATTAAAGAAAAACTAAAAAAAAAAGTAAAGAAAAGAAACAATAAATAAATAAATTAAATAAGTGCCAATCCAAGTTGCAATGTTCATCCATTAGTTATGTAATTTTCCCCCATCCTTTATTATTTTTCAAATACTTTCTTTCAGGCTCTTTTTCTTCACTTCTTTTTTTATCCTTAATCTTCCTCTCAAGTTTTAATTCTATAAATAGTCTCATATTCCATAAAAGTCAGGTGCATTACTTCTCTATCCTCTAATATTTTTTCTTTCCAACCTTTTTCTCCCTATGTCATTTTTCTCCTCTAAACTCTATTTTTTCTCCTCTTTCTTGTTGTTGCTTAGCAAAATTTCTTAACATTGATCGTGAGATTAGATACAAATTATTCAAGTTTTTGAAAGTAAAATTTACATATTTAAAAATTACATTAAAAAATATTATAAGTCATAATAATTTATAATTCAAAATACTTATAAAATATCTAAGAAGAATATGGTCAAAAGATCAACCTTGTAGACTTCCTAAATAGTAATGTTCTCACATAAACTGAATTATGGCGTAGAATTTTAGGCAAATACATAGAAAACAATAAATATATTAGTCACACAACTTAAAAGTAATGCAAGTATTAATGCTATTACGACACCAATTTAAAGTCATTGTAGAAAAATTGATCAAATATGTTTGCTATATGAAGAAGCAAAAGTTTTAGGGGTCGGCGGTGCATACACATTAACTATGACGCTATTAAAATTGTCCGAAACTATGACGCTATTAAAATTGTCCGAATTTGCTGGTGAACAGAGGATCTAAACAACAAAAAATAATATGAAGGACAAGAAAAGCATCTTTCACACGTAATAAAAGAAGACAAACTCATATTGAGAAATGACAAATTTATCATCCGAATTAGAGATAATGCAAGGACTTAATCAGCCAAACCAATATTTTCAGACTGCAGAGGCTTGGGTAGCATTTTAGATTGCGTGCAACAACTTAAAAGAACATGAAGAGCGATGGAGATTAATAGGTACTGATTTTGTGGAAAATTACATAAATATTATTAAAGAATATGATGCAATCATAAAATAAAAATTATAAGTAAAAATATAAATTTCTAAAGATGATGAATATTGATCCTATAACAATCTCTTGTGTCTTTTTTGTAAAGAGTATTGCTTTGTTATGAAATCATAAACTCATAATTATTGGTTATGTTTATTGCTTAGCTGCTAGACGGAATTGTATGCTTCAGTTGTGATTTATTGTGAAGGCAATTAGAAGAATATTGTACTCTTAAATTTCTAATAATTTTTTGGTAAGAAATTATAATTATGTTACATAGTTTATACCTGAACATCGCGAGTAAATTTTTGGTTAACATCATGATAGAAATCAGATCCATGCCCTTTTTAAACAGTAGTAGAATAATACTTTAAGACTTAAAAATTATATTGACTTGTTTGGTTATAAACATAGAAGCATGTACAACGTAAATATTAGAACATTTACATTACAGTTATGCTAATAAACTACTTAGGGAATGACTTTTAATGTAAATAAAGGGTAAAGTGGCATAAAAAGTAAAAACTTACCTAACATATGCTTGAAGTTTGGGTTATGAACACCCAAAAATATTGGCTTAGTGAGAAGAAGAAGAATCAATTGAAGGAGCTTTTAAAGGACCCTTCAATGAAAAAACAAAATTATGCCCTAAAAGAATTCCTTCTTTAACTTAAACCTATATTTAGATAGTTCAAGTAAAAAAAATATTTTATACATGGTAAAATTTTAATTGCTCTAAAGTTTTAAATACTACGATTTCATATCTAGTCCAAATAAAGAAAACTTTAATAACTAAAATTTTAATTAATTTTTATGTCCTAAATATTAGAAAAATAATTAATGACTAATTTTTCTCTAGTAATTTAATTTATTATAAAAATTATTAAAATTAGTGTTAATATTCATTTTTACTTCTCAAATAAAGATATTTTGTTTTGAAATCTTTTAGACCTTTTTTGCCTTGTATTGTAGATCAATGAATTTATAAAATATAAGGTACTGTTAAAAATAAAAGAAATAGATATTAGAGCTCTTAAAAGGAGGCATACACTCCTTTTTAACCCAGCATTTCGGGTTTCTAACTTATAACTCAACAATAATATAGACAAATTCTTGCGTTTAGTTATTTACCCATTCAATCTAAAGTAAATTTTAATTGATTTTAAAAGTTTAAATATTAATATTTCTTGGTTTTAATAAAGAAAGAGTTAATAATGAAAACTTTAGTTGATTTCAAATTCCTATATATTATGAAAATAACTAAATAACTATTTTCAGTAATTTTTTTAAGGTAAACGGATGAACGACATTTCGCCAAAGGACGTCGTGCTTTTGATATATTTTTAAAAGATAAAAAATATAATTTATTTTTAGATATTTGTGTTTGTATAATTATTAGTGTTTTTGACTCTTATCAACTACTTTTCTCTCTTATATTCTTAAATGTTTTCTTATTTAATTATTGTATTTATTGAGTGTAGTTTTTAAATATTATACTAAAAGGTTGATAAATGGAAAAATATTGTTTTAGTAGAAAAGTAGTTTAACTATAACATGGAAATATATTAGGCTTACAATTGAAAGCATTCTTCGATAGATCAACATTCATATGCTCAAGTGTTTTAAATTGAGACCATTTGATCGTTTATTCGTGAAACTGGTTGTATTTATTTATAGTTTTGTTACATACTCTAAAAGAAAACAAATTCTATAATATAAATATAAACTGATTTTTAAATTTTATAAATTAGGACTTTTTACACAACTAAATAAGGAAAGATTTATAAGTCAACCATACATTAATTTTCATGTCCTAAATATTAGGAAAATGACTAAAATGACGATTTTGTACAATGTAAACTTTATTTTAAAGGGTAAAAAAGGCGAATGACATTTCGCTAAAGGCCTTTGTGCTTTTAATATAATACTAGTTTCAGGGTACGCGCGTTGCGCGTGTATCCTAACGCGTGTACCTTATCTTAATAAGTTAAATTTTTAAAATATCACATAAATGTTATATTTAAAATTTGTGTCTGAGATATGTATAAGGTAGAAGTTAACGAAAAAATTTAAATTTTTTAAAATGATGATTGTTGATCCTATTTAGGTAACTCAATAATGTAAGAAAATTATCCTTGCATAAGTCGATCAATTGTCTTAATCAATATATTTAACTTAAAATTTATTTTAGTTTTATAATTTTATTACTTAATTTCTGAGGTTATCATGCTCCTTTTTATTATTAGTACACATATCCTTGAAGATTGAGGTTTTTTTTTTTTCTTGAAAAACTATATATTCATATGTTAATTATAGAAGATATAAAATAGGATCAACTAACCGACAAATCTTTCTTATTTTTTCACCGAACGCCCAAAATTAAGATACTGACAAATTTTTTTTACCTGTTAAAAATATATTTTATACTGGACAAAATTATCATTTAACTATTTTTTTAGTATTTAAATTTGTATGTCAACTATAATCTTTTTATTAGATCTTTCATTATTTGAACTATACATAAAATCCTAATATGCAAGACTTTAGAATTAACTAAGATTAGCTTTTATAAATTTGTTCTAATATGTAGACTTTAGCTTTAGTTATAACGAACCAAGTATGTTTTAGCTCAACAAAAAGCTAAATATGTTCGTATGATTACGGTAAGACCGTAAGGCTTACCATAATCAAGTAAACTTTATATTGAATTCAAATATTATCATTAGATAATATTAACAAAATAAATCGATGTTACAATTATGAAACTTATATAGCGAAATAAAATTTACACCACATACATTCTAAGATCATTTATTTGAAAAAAATAATTTAATTAAGTATGTGATCAATTACTGTTGAAAATAGAACATGGTGTGAAACATCAATGTAATATCGACCTAGCACTTCAACTCAGATTGCTTGTGGACAACACATGACCAATATATTAATTTAGTTTACGGGTTCCTTTCCTTTCTATTGTTTACGTATTTTATCATGACAACAACATTTACATTATTTTATCATGACAACAACATTTACATTATTTTATCATGGCCACATTTTTAATATACCTTAAAAATTTTTGCGTACAACTTATCAAAAAGAGTTGCCAAAAAATTATCAATTAGCTCGAATAATAAACATGAGGATAAGCGAATAAACACATCAATATGAAATTTGAGAGATTATTAATCTTTCACATATAAATATACTTCTAGCAGCATTAGCCTAATTTAATGCTAGTGGTTATTAGACGAACAATGAATGAGATCTTAAAAGTTATTCCGCACATTAGAAATGGCTCTTATTTATTTCATCTCTGTTATATGTTTTCTCTAACAAACAATGTAAGAAAGCATCAAATAGATAATATTCAACTAATAAAGCTGACCAGAAGCATGTCGGAAAGGAATCACAAATTTCCAAAAAAAAAAAAACGGCAATATCATATAACTAAATTGGAGATAAAATAATTTTAGTTGAACACGAGTATAACTTGAATATACCAATAGTTTAGAAAATATATTTATACTATTAGGTCATCCAACAAAAATCTACAAATAATCATTCATAAAAAAAAGTAAGATCTATAATGGATTTTTCTTTAAGCTTATCAATCTTAAGCTGTCTAGAAAGCCTTAGCTCATTACACAATTTCAATCCTTCTTGTGTACAAACTCCTATAAGCTTACCATAGGTATAATTATTATACAGAATCTCACCGCAACTACCAAAAAAAGTAAGATCTATAATCTGCTATAAAACTTAAAGATGAATATTACACTTACAATATAAGTTAAAACTCTTACAGTAAAATTTTTGGGATTGCGTCTTGCATAATGATTATTCAACATGAGTTCTTCTTAATTTTTAAATCTTTGTACATAGAGATCTAGGATAACTTTTTCTATGTGAGTAGAATTAAGGTTGAATGATTTTCAGTTTCGTTTCTTTTCCTAGGTACAAATTAACACTCACTTAATGCATATATTGGAATTATGATTCTACATGAAGTGTCGTTAGAGTGACACGACGGAATGTACTAACATACAATCTATGGATATAAAAATTATCAAAAACTAAAAGTGGTGCATAACTACATATCCCTAACATTAAAGTAGTACCAACTACCAACTAAAGTTGTACGCAAGTAAGAAACATACTAATACATTTTTCTTTCAAAGCAATGACACACAAAGCGCGATTGAGCTCTCAAGAATATAGAAACATAAAAAAATTATAAAAACATAGATCCACTAAAACCATGAGGTATACCAATAGGTAACATAAATCCTTGAAAATCCACATGAATCGCAACAAACAAAGAATGCATAATCAAATTTATAAACTAAAATGTCAAATATCCCAAGTTAGTTTGATATTAAGTGGAGAATCAGACCTGGTTAAAGTTGGTAAAGCAACATAATTGAGAGTCTAATCTGATAAGCAATAGATTTATGAGTTGTGGCAGAACTCAACTTTTCTTTCATTCTTAGAATTCTTTTATTGATGGTTTTCTAACCTATAGTAGGATTTTATTAAGATTCATTAATAAATCAAGCAAAGAAAACGTATTAGTTTAGAGTTATGTTAAGTAAGGAAACTTTGTATAATATAAAATCTTAATTGTTTTTAAGTCCAAAAATTTAGGAAAAATTTGATTTGATTTTAAAGTCATAAATATTATTAAAATACTCAAATGACTATCTTGTCCAGTATGAACTCTCTTTTTAAAGGATAAAAAAGGCGAATGACATTTCGTTAAGAGCCTTCGTGCTTTTAATATAGTATAGATAAATAGATATAGATATAGATATAGATACAAATTACACTCGTTATAAATTTTTAATAAAGGGCTTGAGCACAATAGTCAATAGGCCCAAAAGAGGTTGTGATCCAACCCAAATCAGGTGACTCGGCCCAAACAAATACCGGACCCCAGTCCAAAGGCGGGAAATCACATTTCACCAATAAGTGGCGGGAAGGTCGCTTCACAAAAGAAAATATAAATATTCTGAAAAGGTTCCAATTTTGTTGGTCTAAGCGGGTTCACTATAAATACTGAAAACGTATTAGACCGTTTTCGAGTCGGTCCATACTATAGTACCACTTACTTTCCTCTTAAGGTGTTTTCCTCCAGCAGAGAAAACCCTCAAACTCGCGTTTTGAAATCGGAGCAGATGGCGAAAAACTCGAGAGCGAAATCCTCGTCGGAGGAGCCATTTTCGGACGGTTCCGAGGAGGAGCAAGTCAACGATCAAGTCAACTATGAAGAAGACGAGGAGGAGCTTGAAGCCGTTGCTAGGTCCGCCGATGACTATGAAGAAGACGACGATGCTCCTGCATCCAACAGAGCCGACGACGATGACGAGGTGCGTTTATTGGCCGTTCTCTTTAGGCTTTGGTATTTTTTTTTTTGGAACTGTTATTTTGCAGATCTAAGTTTACATTAGAATTCTTCTTCGGTTTGGTGTTTTTGCTGAAATAGACGAGGAATAATGTTGTGTTACTGACGAATAATGATGTGTTACTGAGTGGATATTTTAAGTAAAGCTTCAAAGCATTAGAAAGGAATGTGAATATGCAACCATTGCAATAGAGCTGTTGTTACTGTTTTTAGCTCATTATTATTAAGTAATGCCCGATAATAATGTGCTAATGAATGGATATGTGAAATTTGAGGTGGTGTTGAAATGGCAGAAAGGAATGCAAATGTGAATTTAGAAGCTCTGGTCATTGTTACGAATTAAGGCCCAGTAACTATTCCCCAAGTTAGCAAACATCATAGACTTTCTAGTTTAGAGTTAATATTTCAAGTGAATTTCTGATGGCATAAAGGAAAAGGAAAGAACATTTCATCAAAGAAACAGAAGATCTTGTCCCTGATAAAACGTGTTGAAATAGCTCATCAATATGAATTATTCAATTTGTAGTATCTGTGAAGCTAAAGTGATGATGACTTTTAGGTGATTTAATGTAGCTTTATGAGAGTTATCTTAAGTTTGTTTTGCTACGCCACCTGTAGGAAGATGCTGCAGCTAATGAGATCTCAAAGCGTGAAAAAGCGAGGTTAAAAGAGATGCAGAGGCGTAAGAAGCAAAAGATACAGGATATGTTGGATGCACAGAATGCTGCCATAGAAGCTGATATGGTATCTTACTTAGACCAATTGCTGAGAGATCATGGGTTCTGCTCTTTTCAATTAGTTTCTTGTGAAGATGTGCCTTATGGAAATTTTATCTTTGGCAGAATAACAAGGGAAAGGGGCGTCTGAAGTATCTTTTGGAGCAAACAGAGTTGTTTGCACATTTTGCAAAAACTGACCAGTCTACTCCAGAAAAGAAGGCAAAAGGAAGGTACGTGTAATGCGGTTTTTGTATTTTTTATATGCAGGGACTTTAGTTTGAAAGCTGTCAGTGTGATTCTAGAGACCTGTTAGTAGATTTGGGATTCAGGTATTTTTGAGCCGTGCACCTTTTTAGGTGTTAGCGGTCAGGAGGTTAATGCTTTGTGGAGAAAGGTCATCCGTGCCAAGTATGGACAAAATGGACTATGGTGCTCTAACATTGTTAATAGTTCACATGGGGTTGGGGTATGGAAGTCAATCAGACTTCACTGGAATACTCTGGCTGATAATACATCCATAAAGGTGGGTAATGGAAGGAAAACACTTTTCCGGAGTGATAACTGGTTAGGACATGGTCCTTTCAAAGATTTTTTTCCTAATTTTTTCAGCATTGCAACATCGCCTACATCCACTTTAGACAATGCCTGGGGTCATCAAGGATGGAATGTTACTTTTAGAAGGGCCTTGAATGATTGGGAATTAGAGAGGGTTGTGGATTTCTTTAATATCTTGGAACGTTTCCAAGGTCTTGGAGAAACTGAAGATAAACTCTGTTGGAACCTTTGCAGGAGTGGGAATTTTACGGTCAAATCCGCATACACTCTAATTGCCGCTTCAAACCAACAGTTAGAACAATGGCCCTGGAGGTATATATGGAAAGTAAAGGCACCGTTCAAGGTGGTATGCTTTTCATGGTTAGTTGCAAGAAAGGCTTGTCTAACCCAAGAGAACTTGAGAAGAAAAGGTTTTCAGCTATGCTCTAGATGCCTATTATGTGGTTCAGCTATAGAAACTAATAGCCACTTGTTTCTTCATTGTCCTTTTACTGACAAACTGTGGCAGCTCTTTCTTAATATTGTGGGCCTTAAATGGAGCATGCCAGCTAACACTTGTGAACTGTTGAAGTGTTGGAATTACAATGGGGATATAGTGAGACAGAAGAAATGGTGGCGATTGGTTCCTGCGTGCATATGGTGGACTGTCTGGAAGGAGAGAAATTTAAGAACTTTTGAAGACAGAAGCAATTCTTTACAGAAAATCAAGATGAAGTGTTTACTTTTGTTTCATTTCTGGTGTAAAGAAAGTTATGTTGAGGAGGCAGAATCTTTAGTAGACCTGATAGGTGCACTGTAATCCTAGGTTGACATAGCTGGTTTTTGTTCCTTGTAAATATGGCTTGGCACTGCCCTAGTGTTGTTTATTTTTAATATACTTGTTAACATTATAAAAAAAAAGGTGTTAGCGGTCAGGAAATAGAATGGGATAAAAGGAAGAAGGTTTACATATATGGATCCATTCTTGTTTGGTAGGTTTAGTCGGCAAATTGAAATCAACACATCCTAAATATTTTTGCTGTTTGAGTAACATGGTAAGGGAGATTCACTTTGTTTGTTTGGTTTTCAAGTGGCCACCTCCTCTTGAAATGGTGACTAGGGATTGTTGTCTCTACTCTTAGTACAGTTAGGGCAGGCTTACTCCCAAAAATAATAGTGGTTGTATTTTGCTTATTTTACAATTGACTGCTATATATTGTTATAGATGATTACATGATTGAACCTGATCCCTTCCAGTTGAATTGCTGTGTTATATGGAGAAGCTTGCTTCATTAATGTGATTTACTGCTTAAATTCTATATATGTACGATTGTCTTCTGTATGAATCCACTGATTAAACTTTTTCTTCAGGGGTCGTCATGCGTCAAAGATGACTGAAGAGGAAGAAGATGAAGAGTATCTCAAAGAAGAAGAGGGTGGGCTTGGAAATACACGGCTAGTGGCTCAGCCCTCTTGTAAGGACTTCCCCTGTATTTTAGCTTCTTGCTTTACACTGTATGTTTCAGCACAAGTATATTTATAGTATGAAACCTCTACCGGACTGTCTCAGAATTGCTTAGATCAGATGTAACCGGAATTGTTAATGATCTATCTGATCGAATATGTCCCTCCTTTCTAGAGATTTAAAATGTCTGGTTTAGTAATTCCCTTTATAATCCTTCTCTTTTATGATTTAGCCATATATATAGAAATCCTACTCAAGTTGAAAAAAATGTTTTTTTCAACCGTGCCTACAAACAGTACTTGTAAGAAAAGTGATTTCAATAATCTATTTGAGTACATTTTGTTTGATAAGGTTAGATAATCTCCTCAAACTTTACTTCGCCTATTTGAAGTTAATTTGTAAATCTTTGGAATTCTCTGCTAATTGAGAAATATTTATGTCTTATTCTGGGGAATTTAGTAAGCCTAGAGCCTGCAAGTTGTGTTATTGGCTAGGTAAATTTCAATCTCATTCCTGTACCACCAACTAAAGCAATCTAGATATCAGGTACTGTTGACTTAGATTGTGGGAATGTTCCTACTATGTTAGATGTAATGTGCTTGGTTTAAGTTCTAGAGGTACATCCATAGTTTAGTTTGCTGTATTGAAGGCATTATATATGTTTGAGGGTAATACGGTTAGGTTATACGAGTATGTGTGCAGAGTTTCAAAGAACTTGAGTTCCTTCTCTATGGTTGTATCTAATCAGCACTTGTTTAAACTGTGTAATCTTTACTTTGTATGAAGTCGCTGAGGAATAAATGAAGCTTAGGAACAATGGATCTCCTTAAATGTGTCCCCTATAGAATAGCTTAAGCTTTTAGATGAGGTGGTTGACACAATTCAATATAGTATTGGAGCATGCAGAGGTTCGTCCCGAGTTTGAGTCTGCTGCCATTTATCAAAAACTATTCCATGTTTTTGACCTAGGAGAATAGAATTGGGCCTACATGGAAGGGGCGTGTAGCAGATCTAAAATAATTCAATAAGAGTGTCTGCTCTGCAACATCTTGGACCTTCAAATGATGTGGTTCACACAATACGATATATTCTTTACTGAGGTTTTCCACTACTAGCATTTTACTTGAAAGTGCTAAAAGTCTGATAGCCTTGACCTTGTGGGCATTCTGGTGGAAAAGATCAAATTGAGTAGTGGAAATTTGAATTCCGTTGTGATTAATGCTTATATTTCCGACAAACTTCTTGTTTAATTCTCTCATTTCCTTGCCTCATTAAGGATGTAATGGTTCACGTGCGTGTTTATCAGGTATTCAAGGAAAGATGAGGGATTATCAACTTGCTGGTTTGAACTGGATGATACGGCTATATGAGAATGGCATAAATGGGATACTTGCTGATGAAATGGTCAGTGTTGTCACTTGAATTTTTTTGGGATATTCCTTTATCATTTTGTGCTTCGGGCTTTTTGGGAGACACATCTTGATTTAATTATTCCTGTAATTGCATAGGGTCTTGGTAAGACTTTGCAAACCATCTCCTTGATGGGGTACCTGCATGAGTTTAGAGGCATTACTGGTCCTCACATGGTTGTTGCGCCGAAATCCACGCTTGGCAATTGGATGAATGAAATCAAACGTTTTTGTCCTACTTTGCGTGCTGTAAAGTTCCTTGGAAACCCCGAAGAAAGGGTAAGCAGTTACAGAGTTCTCCTTCTTTCCCTTTTGTATATATCTTATTACTTCTCCTGACTATGCCGATGTTTCCCTTTTATAGAGATACATCCGAGAGGAGTTACTTGTTGCTGGGAGGTTTGATGTGTGTGTCACAAGTTTTGAGATGGCCATCAAAGAGAAATCTGCTTTACGTCGCTTTAGTTGGCGTTACATCATCATTGATGAGGCTCATAGAATCAAGAATGAAAATTCTCTTCTTTCCAAGACCATGAGGCTCTACAATACTAATTATAGGCTGTTGATCACAGGGACACCGCTTCAGGTGATTTTTGTCTTTGATGATTTTCTTTTTGTTTAGCAAGTAGTCCTTTTATACATGTCTCAATTTAGCCTGACCCTATCCTGAAATGCTTATTTACCTGTCCAAGAACTTTAAAATTGATATGGAATAGTGTTACCTTTTTGTAATTCATGTGGGGCATCTCTTTAGAAAACTAATCTATTTTTTCTCTTAATATATCAGATGTTATTTTATTAAGCTCTCCTATATCACTGCTTCTTAAACCTTTTCTCGGAATTTTTTATCATTTAAACCTTATCTTCGGTTTTGCAACAGTGAAATGCTAGTTTTTCATCTCTTAACTTTGTTAGACTGTACTATTCTCTGGTATGGATCTCTTTAATCTCATTACTTGATGTGCTGGGGGTCTATGCGATTGCACAGAATAATCTTCATGAGCTCTGGGCACTTCTGAACTTTTTGCTGCCTGAGATCTTTAGCTCGGCCGAGACATTTGATGAGTGGTTTCAAATATCTGGTGAGAATGACCAGCAGGAGGTGGTCCAGCAGCTTCATAAGGTATATTTGGCAGTAGTAGTTTGTATAATTGATAGTAGCAGTTTCGGCTATGTTGTAAGAAACAGTGTTCTAGTTGAGGGCATAAAGATAGATCAACTACGTGTGTGAGAGCTTGCAGTAGACTTGATCTCCATACTTTTTAAATCCCACTAAGAAAAATACTGTTTACAATTTTTTTTTTTGGGGGGGGGGGGGCTTGTATATCCACTGACTTTCCAATTTTTGCTACATGATCAGGTCCTTCGTCCATTTCTTCTTCGGAGACTAAAGTCTGATGTTGAGAAAGGTTTGCCTCCAAAGAAGGAAACAATTCTTAAGGTTGGTATGTCCCAGATGCAGAAACACTACTATAGGGCTCTGTTGCAGAAAGATCTTGAGGTTGTTAATTCTGGAGGAGAGCGCAAGCGTCTTCTTAATATAGCAATGCAGCTCCGAAAATGTTGTAATCATCCATATCTTTTCCAAGGAGCTGAGCCAGGACCTCCATATACAACAGGAGAGCATCTCATAGAAAATGCTGGTAATATTTTATTTCTATAAATGAATAGGAAAACCTTATCAATTTTTGGTTGTAAGCTTTTCCTTATAATGCATGTTCTCAATGCAGGCAAAATGGTTCTTCTAGATAAGTTACTTCCTAAGCTGAAGGAACGTGGCTCTAGGGTTTTAATATTTTCACAGGTTTTTTATCTCTCTTTCTTGTTCTCGACATTCCTGCTATCTTTTTTCTAAATAGCTCATGTACAGATTTTCGGGCTGAACCTTTGCTTCAATATTATGATCTAGATGACACGGCTATTGGATATCCTCGAAGACTACCTGATGTACCGTGGTCACCAATATTGTCGGATTGATGGAAACACTGGTGGAGAAGATCGTGATGCTTCTATTGAGGCATTTAACAGTCCAGGGAGTGAAATTTTTTGCTTCTTATTGTCAACCAGAGCTGGCGGTCTTGGTATCAATCTTGCTACAGCAGATATTGTAATTCTTTATGACAGTGACTGGTGAGGGAGGATCTTATAAGTCTGGTTTTCAGAATCTGGAGAATAGATGATATCTGAGTCTATTGGGTTTCCTGTCATTGTATTACAGGAATCCACAGGTTGACTTGCAGGCGCAGGACCGTGCCCATAGGATTGGACAGAAGAAGGAGGTCCAAGTATTCCGTTTCTGCACTGAGGTTTGCTTTCTTTCTAGATGTGTTACTATACTGAAATAATGCCATCACTTTGGTCTCTGTAGTGACGGTTGACACATTCTTATTTCAATTAATTCAAATAGTACACAATTGAGGAAAAGGTGATTGAAAGGGCTTATAAAAAGCTGGCACTTGATGCATTGGTTATCCAGCAGGGACGGCTGGCTGAACAAAAGAGTAAGCTTTCATTCTTGTGTTATTGCTTTCTCTTGATTATATTTTAGATGTTAGAGTATACTGAATTTTGATCATCTATTGGCCGATCATGCAGCTGTTAATAAGGATGAGCTGCTGCAGATGGTGCGGTTTGGTGCTGAAATGGTATTCAGTTCCAAAGATAGTACTATTACAGATGAGGATATCGATAGAATCATTGCCAAAGGAGAAGAGGCAACAGCAGAACTTGATGCCAAGATGAAGAAGTTTACAGAAGATGCCATCAAGTTTAAGATGGATGACAGTATGCACTCTGCTCTTCTTTTTGGCTTGTGGGTTGTATCTTTTGGCTCTATATAATTGGTTGTGCTTTTTTGCTGTTCTAAACAATTTGGATTTTTTAACTAAGATTTGCCTACTTTTTGCAGCTGCTGACTTGTATGACTTTGATGACGAAAAGGTAAGGGTGTTTAACTTGATTAGTTATCTAACAATTCTTTGTTTCAGACATCTTTAGTGTGCTTATCTTTCGTCTTTCTGGTTTATGTATTGTTGATGAAGGATGAAAACAAGGTGGATTTCAAGAAAATTGCCAGTGAAAATTGGATAGAACCTCCAAAAAGAGAGAGAAAACGCAAGTATGATTTTTAGTTGCTAAGTTCACCTTTTGATGTATTTAGAGCTTAATTTATCATCATTTTAAATGACTTCTTTGCTGTCAGTTACTCAGAGTCCGAATACTTCAAGCAGACCATGCGACAAAGTGGTCCTGCAAGACCTAAAGAGCCCAGGATTCCTAGGATGCCTCAGTTGTAAGTTGATTGCAATCAGTTGTACTAATTTTACTCCTCCCATTTTTCCTAGTGCCATAAGCAATACTGAGTTCTCTGAGTTCCAGCTTTTCGCAAGTTTGCTGATCTTTATGCCAAAATTCTGTTTATTGACATATCTTAACATTCTTAGGCACGACTTTCAGTTCTTTAATACCCAGAGACTAAGTGAGCTGTACGAGAAGGAAGTGCGTTGTCTCATGGTGGGTTATGCCTCGGGATTTCCCAGGATTTCTTTTATTGACATCTTCGTATGTGCCTTTTTGTTTGGTATCTTAATTTTCCGTTTCATTTCAGCAAGCGCACCAGAAGAATCAATTAAAAGACACAATAGAAGTGGAAGAGCATGAAGGTATAATTCCTTTTTCCTTTTAAAGGAATTTTTTTCCCTCTAAAATTTGGATGTGGGGACACATTAGGGTCTACTTTGCTTTGTGAAATGTGCTAACAATTGTTGCATTGTAGATGTTGGAGAGCCTTTAACTGCTGAGGAACAGGAAGAAAAGGAGAAACTGTTGGAGGAGGTAAGTGGTTTATTAACTCATGATGGGGTTATATTTAGCTTTTATATGTATCAGAATTTGGCATTTTGTACTTGTAGGGATTTTCAACATGGAGTAGGAGAGACTTCAATGCTTTTATCAGGGCATGTGAGAAGTATGGTCGGAATGACATAAAAAGTATTGCTGCTGAAATGGAAGGAAAGACAGAGGAGGAGGTTGAAAGATATGCAAAAGTTTTCAAAGAAAGATACAAAGAGTTAAATGGTAAGTGGTAGTTAATTTGCAAATAAAGAAAGAATTACTCTAGTCTTTCCGGTCCAAAGAGAACATCCAATTGTTATATGAAATAATTGTTAACACGAGAGTGGTAAATACTATTTAAGTGTTAAGTGGTAAACATTTGGTGCACATGTTGCTTTCTTTTTATGGTCTAAGAATGGGGAAGGAGAGAGGAAACCCTATTTGAAAGTAGACTGTTTTTTGTCAATTAAATCAGTGTGCCTGAATGAGTAATTTGGATCCTATGCAACTGTTTATATTGTATTGGGTGGAATGCTGGTTATCGAAAAAAACTGACTTTTAATTTGGGAAGGGATTGCGTGCTGGCCATTCTTCCTTTGTCTAGGGTACATCCCCGTTTTGTTTGAGAGGCTAAGGAACTAGAGTCCAAAAAGCAAAAAGAAAATGTGTAATTTCCCCATCTTCCTCTAAAAATTGTGTAATATCTGTCATTTTTTGTTGCAAAAAGCCGCTCCATGGTGGCAATCCAAATATTCTTGTTTTAGCGCAAATTTTATAAATGGTAAGCTTGCAATAAGCTGCAAAATATGGTAACCCAAAGGTTCTTTATTGATCTAGTTACAAATATGGAGCAATATGGTTCTCATCTTCAGTATACACCACCACTTAATTATTTATGTGATTGCTCTTGTAACGCTCATGTTCCATGTAAAGATTTCTAACCTCCTAAGAGAAGATTAATCACACTTTATCCACATTAAAAATGTTACATACTTTTGCTAATAGTGTTATTTAAACAACTTTGACAGACTTCAACAATTTCAGTATTATTGAACTATTCAAAGTTATTTTTTTAAAAGATCTAACTATTCACAGTTAAATTGCTATTAAACATACTTTTCAACTATTAGCTTAATATTTTCTTCTATTTCTAGTGATATAGAAGTCAACATTGGCATCTTATTATATGTGCTCAGCCAAATGGTATTATATATATTGGGAACACATTTTGTGTATGTTAGATCTGTTACATGCAATGTCGTGCTAATTGATATTACAGAATTACAAAAAACGAGTGGACGGATAAGCTCTTGATGTTCGGGCAGGAAAGGAATAAAGTTCTGTCTTGTGGTTAATGTTTTTGCTTTAGATAGCATTTGGGGCATGCTTTTATTTGATGTTGGAGGCAAGTTATTCTAATGGATGGTGTGTGTATAGATTATGATAGGATTATAAAGAATATCGAAAGAGGAGAGGCTAGAATTTCGCGGAAGGATGAGATCATGAAAACAATTGGGAAGAAGTTGGACCGCTACAAGAATCCATGGTTGGAGTTGAAGATCCAGTATGGTCAGAACAAAGGGAAATTGTATAATGAGGAGTGTGATCGCTTCATGGTAAGCGGACTAAAACTTTTGGTGCTTAATCTTTTACTTTATGTCTTTAGGATTTATGTATATGGAGATCATTTTGCAGTTATGTATGGTTCACAAGCTCGGCTACGGAAACTGGGATGAGCTGAAGGCTGCATTCCGCACATCACCTTTGTTTCGGTTTGATTGGTTTGTGAAGTCTCGAACCACTCAAGAACTTGCCAGAAGATGTGATGCACTTATTCGGTTGGTGGAGAGGGAAAACCAAGAGTTTGATGAGAGGGAGAGGCAGGCACGCAAAGAAAAGAAGCTTGCAAAGGTACTGGGACCTCTTAGTGCTGTTTACAGCATAAGATTACATTTGATGCTAAAAGCTTTTTGTATTTAACAGAACATGACACCAACAAAGCGCACTTTGGCAAGACAGGCAACTGAAAGCTCTCCTACCTTAAAGAAGCGGAAGCAGTCATCAATGGATGACTATGTGAGCTCGGTAAATATTTCTGCTGTCATTTTGTGTTTGTTTTTGTTTGAGTTCAAGATTGTGCTTAACTTTCGCAATCCCTCTGTTTACAGGGTAAGAGGAAGAAATGATGATCTTAACTTAGATAGCCTTCTCTTTTTGTGGTTTAGATCCTCTAGTATTTTGTTTAACCAGGTTGGTCAATCCGATGCTCTCTAGCTGCAATGTTGAGGGCATTGCGATTCTGTCTGGTGCAGAGGAGAATCAGAGTATTCAGATATGGTGTGTTAGTCCATTGTACAAAATCCAAATATACAATTCCATTAAGGCTAGTCTTATCACTGTGGCTGAACATTATGTAATGAAAATCAACGTACTAATTCATTGTTCTTGCCTGTCTGCTACTCCGCTCTTGTATGGTGTATATATTTGTACGCAATTTTCATTGGAAAAGAATAAGTTCTACCAATATTAAACAGTAGGTGCCTACAGGCAAATGTTAAATGAACTTACTGAACAACAGCAATAGAATTTTGAGATGCCAAGAGAATTAAGCTTGATCAGCCAAAAGTCAATATCCTGTTAAGTTCGAAGAAATGGGACATAAAGTTCGGAAAGTAATATTACGGCGACAAGCTGCAGATTAGAAGTTAGTTGCCGTTATGTTAGATTTTTTCACCTCTTTTCACATATTCGTTCATTTTATGAGTAAATAACATTTCATAGCCTAGGGCGGCTTCTCTGCCTCTGTTCCAGCCAAACTGATTCGGAGTTTATGTTGTTTATTTTTAAACCTCTTCGTAGTACTACATTTGGGAGGGATGGGAAGGGAGATACTAAAAATAAAGGGTACCTGCACTTGGTGTTTACACCAAACCAATTGAACTTACTATGGCTAAGTTTTTACTTTCTGAAACTGCGATTATCTGTTTAATGATCTTTCTGAAATATTCTCACTAAGATATTTTTAGTTGGTGACAACAAAATGATATGAAAGTGCAAAATTTCTTAGTCGACAGCAGGTTCAACCCCCAAAGGAAACCTACATGCCATACGGTTGCATAGGTCACCTCAGCAAGTCAGAAGAAATGGTGGCGAGATATTCAGTTTGAACCTTGAAGCTGTTAATTCAAAATATACAGTAGTTCGTTTAACGGGACACGGTATGATACTCACACCCCTTTTCTATAAAAGCCAAAACGCAAGACTCTGAAATCCATACAGATGGGAACTACAACAGAACACAAGGTGTAAGAATGGAATTACAAGGGACATCCTAAACCATATCCACCAAGTTCCTCCATACAAAGAACACATTAAGAAGCGAAAGTTTGATATCTTGCCCACTTCTCCTGTGTCATAAACTCTAGAAACCCCATAACACATGATTAACATGTTGCCATAATGAAACCCCCCATTTATCCCCCCAACTCTAGCTCCATATATTGCACCATCAAGCTGCTTTCCCCTCTTTTTAGCAGTTTTTCCTTCAAGCGCTACAACAGCTGAAACATCTAAGTTCACATTGAATAAGAATGAATTACCTCAATGAGCAAACACAGGAAGTTGGATAAAAGGACTCTTGCTTCAACTCTGAGTATGGATGACCAAGGGCATAATAATGATGCAATTGTAGTACCTCGGGTTTTGCATCGTGACGCCCAAAACCTACATTCCTAGAAACCCCTGAACATACGCTGTTGCGCAAATCAATCATTCATCCCATCGAAACTACTACCCCTTGCACTTGTCTTCTTTTTGTCCCTCCAATTTTCGCCCCATACTTTTGCTTCAGCAACTGCACGTTCCCTGTCTAGATCACGATTCCTTGGGGTTTCTCTAGTTCTACCTGCACTGACAGGGCTGTTCTTTTGAGAATCCGGACGTTCTGATTCATCCAAACCCCACTTACGACCAGATCCACCGCTAGTTGCAATTTTCCTCAACTCTATCCCAGTATTGAAATCCCTCGCAGAATCTCGTTTCCTCGAATCAGGAGAATTCCTCTGGATGGAAGGAGAACCATGGTGAGCACTGCTATGTTCATCAGGGCTCTCTACTCCATCTGCGGAGTGTAGTCTATCCTCCCTGCTCCTTGGAGTGGATGAACCAACACGGTTACTTTGTGCACCAACTGCATTAGGATCATAAGTTTGAGAGGCTAAATATGATAAAGCCGTCACAACATCCCCTATTAAAGGTCTAGTAGATGCTTGTTCTTGCAAGCACATCGCTGCCACAGCCAGTGCTTGGTATAGTCCTCGCATTGGGTAACGGCCTTGCAATAGGGGATCTGCCATTTTCGGGAACTTCCTCCGATCCTTGAAAAGCGGTCGAGCCTGCAAACACGTTTCTCAATGCATTAAAAAAGGCAAAAAGAATACCCTGCCTTTCAAAGGTGTAACAGTCAACTAAAGGAAACACAGATCTTCCACACATTATATTTCAAGAAATCGAAGAAACAGAGGACACAAACAATAATGGCCAAATACAATGGCAGAGAGGACATACCCAGGCAACAAGATTATGCTCCCCATGAGACCGTGCATTATCAATAGCTTTGCGTCCTGTAATCAGCTCAAGGAAGACGACCCCAAAACTGTAAACATCAGATTTCAATGTGAGTTGACCGGTCATTGCATATTCCGGAGCACAGTAGCCATATGTGCCCATCACACGCGTAGACACATGAGTCTTGTCGCCAACAGGGCCCAGTTTAGCAAGCCCAAAATCTGATAATTTAGGGTGGTATCCTTCATCAAGAAGTATGTTGGAAGATTTTAAGTCTCGATATATTACAGGAGGGTTGGCTTTGTCATGCAGATATTCTAAACCCTTAGCTGCACCAGCTGCAATCTTCATCCTTGTATTCCAGTCCAATGGTTCTTTATCAGGTGGAAGATCTGCATATGGACTCCAAAGAGGGGTTTAGGTGCCATTGCATAATTTGCATTGTTTCTATTACAGGAGAGAAGTAGCAACACAACACAAAACAACCAACATTAAAGATCACTTCAACTTAGACAATGAAAACTTTTATCTAAATATACCAGAAATAATGCAGAGATTCTACTTGTAGAAAGGAAGAATGAAAGTATTAATTAAGAGCACTCTGTTGAGCATCCCTACAAACTTTATGTGACTGCTTCAGTTGGGGGGGGGGGGGGATCTCTGAGTTTTCAACAAGGCCTTATCAGGAAAATGACTATGGAGATTCGGGATTGAGGAGCACACTCTAGCCTCTACGCGGGTAGATGATATATGGAATTATTGGAGGATGGAGGACTAGAAATATCACACTTTCTTATGGGTGCAGACTTTGGAGGAATATTACTAAAGGAAGGGAAGGCTACACAGGAAACAAAACCTTCAAGATAGGGGATGGAAGTAGAATCAGCTTTGAGAGTTGCACCTGGTGTGGAGGAGAGACGTTGAGACTCAACTTCACGTACGTTCACAGTATCTCAAACCAGAAGGAGAGGACAATACAACAGATTCACATGTTACAAGAGGGGGATTTCATTAGGACGTAAGGGTCCAAAGGAACCTTAGGGACAGGGAAATGGCTGTGCATCTCAAGATCTAGTTGAATTATTTTACAAGCAGAGTACATCTCATGTTACTCAGGGCTCACGGAGGTGGAGGGTGGGAAGAGATGGCTTGTTTTCACTTTTCAGTAAAAGTCATATTATCCTAAGCTCTTGGTGAGGGAGTCAAGTTTCCCACACTTATTTTGTTTGGATTCCAGGACACCAAGAAAGGTGCTTTTTACTTGGTTGGCAACGAGTGGAACAATATTGATAACTGAGAATTTGATGAAAGAAGATTACATATGCCAACTGGTGCTTCATGTGCAAATGTTTAGGTGAGGATGTGGACCACCTCAGGGGCGGACACACACGTTGAATGAAGCGGTGTCACGCGATACCGCTTCGTCAGAAAATCTTATGAGCATGTGTAATAATACTATGCGAAAATGAATAGATAGAAAAAATAACACTTCACAAAGATTGTCACTTGGCAGGCTGGTTAAGCAACTGATTTTGCAATTAGAGGTCGGACCTTAATTCGAACATATTTTGACAACCATTAGAGAGAGCCTCTATTTGTTAAAAATTGTGGTCAAGTAGAATTGAACTCTAGGTTAAGACTCGACAAAACCAATGCGCCAAGGTTATTCCTTATTTACGAATGTGGTAATTAATATTATTTTATTTTTCTTCTATAAATATCGACACAACTTACAAAAAATCCTGTGTATGCCCCTGGTCACCTCCTCCTACATTGTAGGGTGAAAACTCGATGATCTTGAAATGGTTCCTGCTGCAACTTGGCAATGCCAAGCTCACCGAATCAAGCACTCTCCAACCAGAAATTTAGCAGAAGGAAGAAAAATCGAAAAGCTTGGAATGTTGCCCCACTAGCACTTATGTGGCTCTTATGAAAGGAAAGAAATAGGATTTCAAGGGGATAGAGAGCTCCTGTGTGCATTAGAAGAATAGCCTCTCAATTTTAATTTCTTCCCGGTGCACCAATGAGGTTCCAGTTCGTATAGAAGATTGGTTGTCGTTCCTAGAGAATCATATTATGTTGTAGATTCTCTAGTTTTTGTTAGATTGCGTGTATTACCGAGATTTTCCCATTATTTATTAAACTATAAAAAAAATTGCTTACGAGTGAAAGTATACTATCCACACACTTTTACAACTTACACGTATATTGGATCTTGGAGTATTTCTGTATTCCCCAATATCAAAGTGGTTGAATCTACTTTCCATGCAGCATATAACTCTGATTGAAATAGAGTTATCCAGGAAAGTGACCGACTCTTTTTTGCTTACCTTAAGTTTCCAATATTTGGGCTATGGCATATTTCTTTCATTTTTAGAATGCTAACAGTTAGGACTATGGCATATTGTGACAATATGAACTAAAATGACAGTAAACATTCAGACTTAAAGCACGAATTGATCAAACAAAAGCAGCTCAATACACTTAAAGCACGAATTGATCAAACAAAAGCAGCTCAATACATTATACATTGGTCCATCTGTACAGAAGTCATAAATGAACCAATTTGGAAAAGAGCCTAGTTGGAAACCACATTGCTTCCTCCCCTGGTTTAGGAAAACTCAAATCATGATCTTTTTGCTCAAACATCTTGATGAGTAATAGAATCCACTAGGACGTAATCAACCTTCAAAAGTGGCAACCTCGTTATGTCACTATATTAGATTTCAGAATCAAATCTTTGATAAAGCTATACACGGCCTTCCACTGGTAAGAGGAATAATCTCCTAATCCTTAGTTCACTAAGATGAATAGAAAGTGGAGAAGAGAAATGAGTGAAAGGCAAGCAAGTGTTGAACCCTAGATACGCTAAATGCACGCCTTTATGTAGAGTATGCAAAGAACTGAAGCTTGGGACCTCGAGAATAAGGTAAATATTTTTTTTACTCTAATTACTTACAACTCACAGAGTACTCCCCAAATGCTTCTCTCCAACCATTACTACCATAACATCTTAGGAACTTATTTTCAAATAAAACTACTACTATTATTACCAATTGAGAAGTTACAGCTCAAAGAAAAAAGAGAAATAGAGACATACTGGACACCCCCAGTATGCATAACTATACCTCACCACACAACACAGAACAACATTTCTAACTAGGATAGAAGTTCAATCTATTTAATCTACTTCCCAGTTTTGGATTCATCCTTCCTCTCACAAAATACTTCTTGAATAATCATCTTGATGATAGCTTCTACTGGCCTTCTTTTGTTCTGGAAATTTATTAATTATATATTTAGGAAATTCAGACACAGTTACCACCCTTTCTTATTTAGAAAAACATTCTGACATCAGAAAGTTGAAAGAGAAAATAAAATCACAAATTTTTACTGCTCTCCAATTGATTTTGGCATTTAACGCTTCTTTCAGAAGGGAGGGAGTGGGAAGTGGTTGCCTAATCCAATACACATATTAGTCCAGCTGAGGTACTCTGTCCACCAGACTCCTCCTCCTTTTCCCACTCAAGTAGTATCCAATCATCAATTCCATCAGCACCTGCCGCCCCAACGTTTATTACATTCTTTCTCCATCTCTTGCACATCTATGACCTATGGTAGCTCCATAGTCCTTGATCTCCAGCTGTAGCCTGCCTAAACTGCTTACTGCAACCTCAGTAACGTCCTCTGAGTCCTTTCCACTATTATTGCTTTGCTTAATCCCACATACGCTGAAATATAAATTGCCGTGGTGTTGAAGACTTACTAGTGGCAGTAGGCTATCATTATTTGACAGAGGCTTTGCTGCAAATTTGCACTATAGAGTTCCTTGTCCCTCTCACTCTCACCTAAACCCACAACATTGCTAGAGAATATTTTGCAAGTTTGCTCTGGGGTTATTGTAGTGAATTTCCAGCTCCGGTAAATAGTAAGATTGTTAATCTCCCTCCCCCCCCTTCTTTTTCTTTTTTGGAAAGGTAAGTAATAAGGTGGTTAAACGCTCCTCTTTTTTTAATAGGTTAAGCCAGAGACTCTGGCCCAGAGTCAGATCTTACATGTTTTTTTTTTCTTCAAAAGATCTTATATACTGATGTAAACCAGTTGTTCAAAAAGTACTCTATGTTAACAGGTTTTCAGCTATCAAATTTTAGCTTTTATAAAAAATAATATCCAGTTATCATTCCCCCCAAAAAAGAGCTCCTAATAACCACAACACTGCACAAATCATGGGAATTCACTGCGTATAGGATGATTAAGCTCAAATAACTCCAGATATGCAATATCCTACAATGTGAGGGGCAACGTTGACCGGCCCAGAAGAACAACTACATGTAACACAGTAACAGATACAATTGCTGAATTTAATCAAATAATGACGCTATGCTAGTGCTAGCTATTGAAATGCTAAGTTGCTAACACCTGTTACCATAGTAAGCGACAAAGCCAAATAGAACTTTTAAATTTACTCCATTAACTTCCGTTATAATTTTCACCACATGCAAGAACCTCTTCAACCAAAGAATATATTTCTAAACGATAAAGATTAATCGCTGCTCGTAGACGTCTAAACACCATATTATTATTGCACAATCACCTAAGCCATGTCTTTGCACAGCCAAATGTTCCAGTAACTGAGCATAGTCCAATATTGGTGCAATAGCCAACTCTTATTGGAACCACAATTCCATGTGATACTCAACGTTCTACAATTAGATTGCGTCCTCTACCATATCTATAAGTAAACTGTACGACAGTCATCAGCTTTATCCATATTGCAACCCCTTCATTGGAATGTTTATGTATAAAATAGAAGACTCAAAAAGAAAGAGTGGGGATGCCACAAAACCAAGGACAGAAACAGAAAAAGAAAACCATAACGTAAGAGAAATCAGCAGCAAGCAGCGTCTCATCTAATTACATTTGCTGTGAACTGTTACAATTGCTTCGATTTGGTCAGTTAATTTTTGAAATGCTCCACCACATGTTCATATCATGCTTAATTGATGTAATCATTCAGCAAAATTAGAACTTGCTTTTAGTGTTATTCAAAACCTATATTCACATATGAGGCTTCCACAAGCACTTTGGACATGAACTGTAATAGTCTAACCCATTCCAAGACCCAAGTCATCACGTCTTCATGTGAACTTATTTATTATTATTATTATTATTATTATTATTATTATTATTATTATTATTATTTTACACTTTTACTAGGGAGAAAGAGAGCCTTGATGCATCACCGGGTCAAGCCGTAAAAACAGCCACTTGCAAAAATGCAAGGTAAGGCCAAGTACAATAGATCCAATGTCGTCCGACCTTTTTCGTACCACACAAAAAAGCAGGAGCTTAATGGACCAGGATGCCCTTTTATATAGGAAGAAGGGGCAGTGTTCTAGACAATAAGTAACTAGTTCATGATAAAACAAATTATAATGACACTGTGCAAATCATTGTATAAATTGCAGTAAATGTTCTAACCATGTAAATGATCCTCCAGAGAACCCAATGGCATAAACTCGTAAACAAGGAGGCGTTGGTCCCCATCTGCGCAATAACCAATCAGGTTGACGAGATTTGGATGATGTAGTAGGCTAAGCATCAGAACTTCCACCAGAAACTCCCTATTCCCTTGAAGACCATTGCGGTCAAGCTGTTTAACAGCAACCACCTGCAAATGGACCAGTACAATATAACCGATACTGGAATAGCAAGTCAGTGCAAAATTGGAGATTCTGGCACTTAATCTTCCTATGCTAACATATTCTTTTTTTAATAACCTTCCCTGTGCTAACATTTGCTAAGCTAACATAGAGATTGCTAATGATTTGATTTTGCACTATGGAATTATATTGTTATCAAATAAGACCTACCTGTCCTGTACTTTCCAGCCGACCTTTGTAAACACGTCCAAAACCACCTTCACCAAGCAAACACTCTGGCCTAAAATTCTTTGTTGCAGCAGCAAGCTCACGAAACGTGAACGTCTGTGCAGCTATATGTGCTGTTGGTCCATCTTTTGGAATGGCTGGATCTTTCTTAGAATCATGACTGCCGCGAGACTTTGATTTATCTGTTTATGAAAAATAATCATTGAGCCAATACCAAAAAGAAGAAAAGAAAAAGAAACAAGTCAAGTTGCGAATGTTCCGTTGACATTTTTGTTTTAGAAGAAAAATCAAATAAAAATTGAACATTATGCTGCATTAATTATGAAGCTCCACGGAGCTTTCGGGCACTGCTATATTTTAAGAGTCCAAATTCCTAAATAGTTCTTCAGACTAGGCCAGTCCTTTCGACATTCATACTCAAAGCATTCTCATTAGCAGCCTGTTCAGCTAGTATATGTATTCTTCATTATCGATAGGAGGTAGACCATCAAGAAATTGTCATATCATGGTTATAAAATTGAACTTCTTCTCCTTCCATTTAGTAATTCATGCGCTCTCCAAGTTAAAAGTCCTTGTTACATGTTTCACCTAATTAAGAACCCCCTCCCCCCCCCTCCCCAAGGAGCAAAAGTTGCTGCTTTTCATCGAATGTGCTTGCCAGAATCTATTTTCTCATAGTATAGAGATACTTCTGACTAATTCAAACAATTTAATAGAGCAAAATAATTAGTAAACAATTAGAACAATTGACAGATCTCTCAAATGTCCATCAGCATTACTTAAGAATAAACAAGAAAAACAAAGTAAAAAAGAAACAAATTTATTTCATGAAAGAGCCAGTCAAATCTGTAACAACCCTTTCTAAAATACCACAAACACCGTCAGAAAAACTCAGATCAAGTATATAAAAGAAAAACCACGCTCAAAATAGAACTAAAAAACTAAAATTCAACATAACCAAAAGCAAACAGAACATAAATAAAGAAACAAAATCAAATACACACCTGAATTAACTTTGCTCAAATGGATAGATTGAGCGGCAGAACCATCCTTAAAAGACTCCTTTTTTACAACTTCTTTAACACCATTTCCACTTTCCTTGTGTGATGATCTAAAGCAAGGAAAACACCCACCCATAATCAAATCCACACAACAAATCAAACAAAACCCTCCAAAAAACAAGAACCCTACTTCACAAAATTCTATAAAGAATCAATCTTTTTTACTTGTGACTTCACCATCTGATTTTTTTCACTTTTTCAAGAAAACCCCATTTCATTGTGAACAAAATCCACAAAAAACAAATCAAACAAAACCCACAAAAACAAAAAACCCCACTTCACAAAATTCTATATATAATCAAGATTTGTACTTTTGCCTTCATCATTTGATGTATTCTTTCACTTTTCAAGAAAACCCCAGTTCATAAAAATTCCAACTTTACACTCTCTTGAATTTTGCTAATAGACATTCTTCAGCCATGAGCCACTAATCAGTGACCCAAATGAGCTCAAAGTACAAAGATTCAACAGCTTCCCATTTCAGACAAAGTAGATCAACAAATCGAGGAAACTGATGGTTAAAGAAAAGGCAAAGAAACAAAGGCAAAATTTTTATTTGGTTTTATTATAAAATTTGTTTTTTATATGGTTAGATATATTGTGTGAATATATAAGGAAATAAAATTAATTTTAGAGAAGGGTTAAGGTAAAAACAAATAAATTTTGATTAGGTGAATCTTTATCTTGTTTAACATGATCTTCTTGTAATTGTTATCCTATTCACCTAAGGGCATAAATGGGACAATTGATGAAATTTGGGGGGCCAAAATGACAGTATAAATTACTTGTTTTATATAGTATTTATGTAGAGGGTAAATGCTTTTGTTAGGTAGCAAAAGTTGACGTAATTCTTGGAAATACTTTATTTAATATTTGTCCTTGCAGTTGTTGTATTTACTACTTATACTTTCCTCTTTTATAGACCAAGCTCTATCCATATCTTTTTATTAAAGAAAATGCAAAATGGAAACAAAACACTGTTTCTTCTTTTAGTTTAGATATTAAAATTAACATTTGTACACAAATATAATGTCAACTTAGATAAAAGCTCTAAGAATCTCAAATTGTTTAAAAAACCTTTTTGAATTTAATAGCATATTTCGTTATATCGCATGGGTTGTGGTGAGATGAATAAGATTCTTCACCCTTAAACAAAGGTTATAGTGTTGAGGTCCTAAGATTGAAAATAGACGAAATGATTTCGTGGCCACTTAAACTTGTAGGACTTTTGAAAGCCGATACACAAACTTTTGTCTTCCCCATTTAAACACTCAAACTCGTGAAATCTACAACTAGTAAACACCTTTGGCTATTGACTATGCTTATGTGGCGTAGCTTATCTTACGTGGACATAATGCGTACAAGTCAAATTCAATTGGCGCGTGTATTTATTATTATTCATTAAAAAGATTGTAAAATTAAAAAAATAAACAAAAACTATAAGGAAAACCAAAAAAGAAGAAGAAAATGGTGCCTGGGATTATTGACTCCGCCTTATTCCGCCGGTTCCATGAAAAGTAGCTCCATCAAATTTTTCAATCTCTTCAATGATAGGGATCAAGTGTTCAGAATAGATGGGATGACTAAGTTCTTCATGAACCATGACCTCCTGATAATCCCACTCAAATTTCACATACTGGTTCAGAGTGGAAGGAACTTCTCCTGCCATATGATCTCACGGCCTCCCTAAAAAAAATTCTATATCGATGATATATCCGTCACTTAGAATAGGACCGGGAACTCATTAGGCCCGACTTGCAGTGCTAGATAGATTTCCCTTATAATCTTAGTCTTCACACTTCATAGTGATGTGAAACGAATCTTTGCAAAATGAAATCCATTATTGTGTCCCGTTCCTTCTAAGGGAAGTTCATCTTTGCAAAATGAAGCCTTATTTTCCTCTACCATCCATTCAATTGCTGCAACCAATGTTTCGGATAAAAGTTGCACAGTTATGGTGGCTGGGTTTGGTGACGTCGTTTTGCTCTGTCCCCATCAGGTAAAAGTTGCACAGCTATGGTGAAGAAGAAACTAAGGAAAATAGAAGAAAAAGTAGAAATTAATAAATTTATTCGCGCCCTTGACGTGTAACAATTCCATTGGTCATTTGCTGACTGGATGGACACGTCTGTGAATGCGTAATACACGCACATAGGGTCAAGGGTCAAATGTGTTTATTAGTTAAAGGTTTCACGAGTTTGAGTGTTCAAATGGGAAAGTCCAAAGTTTGTGTATCGGCTTTCAAAAGCCTTACAAGTTTAAGTGGTCAGGAAGTCATTACGCCTTGAAATTACTGTTAGTAGGAAGTACTTTATTCTATAATGGACCTTACACAATACGGATTCGAATTAATCGAGGTTTCAATATAAATCTCGAACACATGATGTACCAAAAAAGAAAAATATTTCACTATTTTTATCATACTATTCGTGAATGTAAATGTAAAGGTTAAAACTTCTCTAATTGAATTTAATGACATTTTAGACATGACTTTTTATAATATTTAACGTTATTATGTGAACCAATATTATTCAAATCATTTTTAAAATTTCAAAATTGCGAAAACTCTAATCTAAAAGATCTTATCAAATTACCATATTCTGTTTCGTATCAGAGCATTCTATGTCCAATTTCAGTATCGCGAACCTGAACTATAATTGTCTAGTTGAAATTTTCCTATCAATTATGTTACAAAAAAAAAAAAAAATCTGTAAAAAAAAATTATTACTTCTAAGTAAAAAGGAATAAGATTATCTATCTATATCTATACTATATTAAAAGTACAAAGGCCCTTAGCCAAATATCGTTCGCCGTTTTTACCCTTTTAAAATAGAATTCATACTAGACAAAATGGTAATTTAATTATTATCCTAATATTTAGTACTTTAAAAGAAACTAAAACTTCGATTATTAGATTTTTTCTTATTGAATTAAGTAAGAAATTCTAATATTAAGGACTTTAAAATAGATATTATTTAAGAGAAGTAAGGGTCCTTATATATACTCACGATAATTTCCATAGAAAGGAGGAACCTATAATTCTAACAATCTATATACTGTTACTACTGAAGCAAGAGGTTTTGTACCTAATTAAATTTTTACTCTAATTATTAAATGTACTTTTTAATATTACATAAACGATAAAGAGAATAGTATCACGCTCGAGTACGACAAAAGTTTGAAAATAATTTGTATCTTCTATACTATCATAAAAGCATGAAATCTCAACAAATAATCAAGTCTTTGAATTAATAAAGCAGCAAAAAAGTCAATTCAATTTTGTTTCAAAATTATTATATAAGTAAACTTATTTGCCAAGTTGATAAAACTCTTAAGGTACAAAAATTATTTTCACAATAAAAGCATTTGTCGTGAAAGGAATAAGAAATAGAGCAAAATTTGCTATAATATAGAATTAAAAGTTAAATTGCTAAAATGCTAAGTTGAAGCAATAAGTATACACCATAAGACAAAAAATATTAAGGAAAATTGCCATTATCATTTTTCTTTCTTTTTATACTCATTTCAACAAATGATAGCTCCCTATATTTTTCATATCGTATTACATTATTTTTTACAGTTCAATATTAGCTATTTAAGAATTATATTGTTATTTATCAATATTTTTCTAAGAGCTATAGTTCTATCTCTTCACTCACAAATTTCTAAAAGACCGAAAAATTCAAATTCTTCAATTTGTTTTATTATCTTTGAATAATTATTCTAAAGTATTTTTTTATTTGTGTATAGTATTTGGTAATAAAGCTAATAATAATTTTCATAAGATATATATTCCATGTCTCATAAATCATAATAAGACATATAAAGACTTATGTGGAGTAGAATTTCTTTATTTAATGAGCTAGCTTAGTGAGATTAACATTCATTATATTTAGAAACTTACATTTTTTCTTTTATATTTTTTCAATAACTCAAACACATTATTTATTAATATATATAATTTTTAAAAATTATATATTTATTGATTACACTAGACAAAATTGTCATTTAAATTATTTTCCTAATATTTATGAGTTTGAAATTAACTAAACTTTTAATTATTAAATCTTCCTTATTTGAACTATATAAAAAAATCATAACATTAAATTTAATTTCACTTTTCACAACGTTTGTATTCGGCAATATTTTAGTTGTCCTAAACACGTTCTCTCTTTTTGTTGCTCCCCCCCCCCCTCCACATCCTTAAGAATTAGGATATTCTATTAAAGAAATAATTTTATATTTGATAAATTTGTTAAACAATCAATTTCCACTTTTCCAATTGAATCTGGGTACCAACTCAAATATCTTCTCATACGGAAAAAGTACCAAGTCATCAACATAAAACATTGAAAGCTTTGTCTGTTTGTCATATAAGAGAGATTTATGAGAATAATACTAATCAACCTATCTAGAGAAGATGGTGAAAAAAGAATTATTTTAAAAAGATAAAATAAGAAATTTATCCACTATTTATTTAATTACTATTATACAAAGTAAGAAACTTATAATAGTCAGTTGATAGAACTAAATGTTAAAAATTTGAACGATCATTTTACTCTTTAATCGAATATTATTCCTACAATACTTTTATATATAAAAATAATTTTACATTCTAATAAATAGTATTTTAGATATATATAATCATATAGTAACTAACTGTTCGTGCAGTTTTTATGCTAATATTTAAAAGGGAACATAAAAAAAGTGCATGGAAAATATAATTTTGATAAAAATAATATGGAAGAATTAACGATAATTCTTATTTGAGGTAACATGTAGGCATGGGTTTAGACTTAGCAATTAGGACATTCTTTTTCATTGAACTGCATACTCAAATTCTTTGTCCACTTTTATTGTCTAAATATTAAAAAATGATCAAATTATAATCTTTTTTAAATATAAAATCTATTTTAAAAGGTAAATAGATTGATTAATATTTTGTACAAAGGAATATGAATAGGAAAATGACATATACATGTAATGGGTCTCGAGTAAAAGAAGTACTTTAAAAAGAAATTATAGGTAATATAAAATAATAATCAAGCTAAAATTTTATACGAACGATTAATAATAACTGAGTTTGAATGCCTATTGGAATTACAGAGGTAGGAATATAATAGAGTGGATTAAACTCCTAAATATGATTAATATATATCACTTTGAAGCTTGCAATTTTTTATTAATTTTTATATTATAACGCAACTATATCTTTTGAATATTTTTTATATTATTTTTAAAAATCTATTTTCATTAACACGAAGAACATGCGCAACGCGTGTACGCTTAGACTAGTATATATAAAAAAGCGGGGCCGAATTGAAATGTAGCTTCCACACTTGCGATAGACATTCTTTAACTCATGTACAAATTAATTAAAAAAAAACCCTTTTTCAGAAAAAATTTATTTTATGTCTCATACAACTGACAATAGTTGTATGAGGCCTTTTTTTTGTCTCATAATCTTGTGGACCCAAACATGTAAGATTGGATCCATATATTTGTGAGACAAAAATGAGCCTCATACAATTAGTGTCAGTTGTACGAGTCACAAAATAAAATTTCTCCCTTTTCAACTCTAAGATTTGCAAAAAAGATGGCTGGAGTGACGACTTCATATTTGATCAGACGTCTGAGATTGCTATTAAAATATTTATGCTAGTACAAAGAAATTGGAGTTTTTCGATGTCATCCATGAAGGTACAAAGTAACAGGAAAACTGAGGGAAAAAAACTAAATAAAAGAGAAATAACTATAGACTCGATAATGTAAATAGTTAATCGTATTAGGTGTTTATACCAAACCAATAAATATAAGATATATGTTACATATGTACTTTTTAATACTAAATCATAATCAAGTAATATATTTTTTTAATTTAATTTGTTGATTCTATAAGATTAATTATTTAATTAAATAAAAACATCCAACATGATTAAGTTTTTACCATATCTATAAAGCATTGAATGCGGAAGATAGAGATTATAATTTATAACTCGAATTTCGATTTTATTGCGACAAATTAATTGATGCTTAGTCAACATGGTAACAATTATTCGTACCCATTTTTGACATAACATTATATATCAATTTACTATTATTAAGCGGAGAAATTTATATATCAACACATATCAAGCATTTATTTATTTGATGTAAAATTGAGTGTGGATAAACTTTTACCGATTGTTATTGATATAGAAGTACATATTGCTTTCTTTTTCGACTTATCTCAAAACACGTGATAAGTAATTACTTAATCATAATTTGTTTTACAACATGTCAAAAAACATTATTTTGTATGGAGAATAAAACGCCATCACTATAGCTAAACCAAAAAGGTTTGGTGTTTCACAATTTAGAAAGAAAATGATAGTAGTTGCCATTGTTACCTGTTAGGTTTGAAAATACGAACTTTGCATTGGAATCATTGGTATATGAAGACTTTGCCGCTGAAAATCCAACTTGCATTTTGTGAATAGTACTCTATTTCAGATTGAGAGACTCTTGGAAATGTGATGAGTTTGCCGTGAAAAAATGTGCTTTTTAAAATTAAAAATGACAAGATAAATACATAACAAATTGAATATATATATATAGTCGTCCCTATATTTATTTAACTCATAGGGACACCTGGTTGGAGGATGATGAAAAATAACCTTTCATAAAATAATACAATGTTTAGCTGGATGGAGTAAAAATTATATTTTTTTTGAAAAGAAAATAATCTTACATAACTAATACGATATTGTTTGATATATCAAATAATATCAGCACTAAATTATACGAGGAACAATATATTATTTTGTGTGGCATTAAATGTAAAATAAGTATAATTGTATTAGCAATATGAAAATAAAAAGCACCTAAGATAAAAATATCAAAAAGTAGGTAATTCCTTCGTAACATTACGTGTGTTATATTTACCATGATAATTCCTACCTTATTTATTTATCGTACAATAATTTATTTATTATAAAATAATCAATGTATTGTAATATTATATAATTAGTATGTGAATCAAATGAATCCTTACTAATCGTTTCATTGAAAAGATTATAATAATAACCATTTAAGTATTATTTCGTTGCGTAAAGTACCTTTGCATAATAAAAAGAGTTAAATATCTATTAGACAGCCTTGCAAAAAAGGCGGTAAGAATTTTAAACCATAAACATCCAAACATGCAGTCAATGATGGGCCTGCCATGAAATGAAAATGGACAAAGTTGTTTTCCAACCTTATCTCAATAATCATTTTTATTTCATTACTTTTCCTTAAAACAACAAAAATAAAAAGAAAATAAAAAGTTACCGACACCCTTTTACACCCCAGAAAGAAAAAAGAAAAATAAATTAATATAAAAGAACAATCACATGATTCATGACTGCCCAAAATCGAATAAATTCCAAAACGAAAAGGCTTTATGAAGAGGAGGCCTCAAATATTTTGTTTCTTAGTAGTTAGTATCCCTTTACCCCATTTTCTATGCCATTATTACTACTTGACAAGTTTGACAATTTTTTTTGTTAAACGTTTTAGATATTTTATGTATTTTGTAATTCGTAAAAAATGTACTTCACATAATTCTTTATGTAGTTTCAAGATATTCATATTGTATGAAAAAATAATTTACAGACCAATCTCCAAATTGATACAAAATAATATGTAATTTGACGGCACTATGACTCCTAAGTTTTGAAAGTTTTACACGATATGTCTTATAGAAATATCTTTACAGAGATAATATTGGATTATATAATTTACTTTTAGAACATAAAGTCCAATTTAGGCAAAAGTTATGTCTCGCATTCAACGATTTCCTTTTAATTTTGGCATATTTGTCACTATCACATTGATCTCTCATCAGTCTTTAATTATCACCGCAATATAAATATGTCAAAAAACAACAATTACGCTTCAATCTCAAGCTACTTATGTCAACTATATGTATCTTCGCTAATTATTTGACTCTATTAGAGCGAGATAAGCATATAGATTATAGTAGAACTTATGAGGTTTTCTCTTGCTTCAAGCAAAAATGTCCATAATCATAATCAATTGTTGAAAAAGTGTTAATCACATTGTTTAAGATGATAAAGTAAAAGGACAAGCTAAAAACTTAAGGTAAAGTGAGAGTTTATAAATAAAAATAAAAAGGACAATGAAAAGAGTAAATTACATTAAGCTGAGTAATAAACGGGTTGACATGATACACCTATTAATTATTTTTTCAGATTTTATTGGCAAGGAAATATTAGAAATTTAAGAAATGACATGTTCAATAAGAGTGAAGCTCCGACGTTTGAACATGGTGTTCTGCAAATGATATAACAAATTTACCATTTATTAAAGACAGTCAAAATAATTAGTTTAGTGACTTTTATTGGAAAAAACTTGTAATTGGATAACCATTTGAAAACTCAACTCTGTATTTTACTTAACTTTCGGTCTGCAATCAAAAGAATAACTTTTTTTTTTTTTTTACAATTGAACGAATAAAATAGAAGCTCATTATGTTTTCTTAGAGAATTTACTAGTGTATTACATTGTGTAGATTCTCGCAAATGCAAGTGTCATGATACCAATAAGCGCAACAACATAATCGCAATAGCAATTGTGTGAATTGTGATGCAAAGGAGAACAATGGTGAAAGCAAATCTCCTATAAGCATTGGACTGAAATTAAGGATTTTGGAGACATAAACACAAAAAACTAACTATGAAAAAGAGAAATCAAACATAGTTTTATTATACATGAATTACTTGATTATCAAACTAAATTATAATGTATTTCTTATTGAATCTATAAGCACCACATGAGCTAGCTAGGGTAGGTTGTCTATATCACACCAAGGGGTGCAACACTTTCCTGGACCTTGCGTAAGTGAAAAATGCTTTGTGTACTGGACTGTCCAAGATAGTTGGAGTTGTTCAGAATTGTTACTGTTAAAGTATACATTAACTGTTTTTAATTTAAAGTTGTTCAACTATAAGTTTATCGAGTAGATATCCATGTTTTACTTATGATGTAATACTATTAAGTAAATAACACCAAAAAAAATCCAACTTTTAACGACTCGGCCGATCGTTTCGAGAGTTGTAGCCCCGTTTCCCCATTTCCTTCTTCTTTTGTGTTCTTCAACTATATTATGATATACCGGGTTAGTTGATTCGGGTTCAGAGCGGTTTCGGTGTGAATTGAGACACTTAGCCTCTTAATAGAAACCTTAAGTTGGAAAAGTCGACCGGATATTGATTTATGCGTAAACGACCTCGAATTTGAGTCTTTATGGTTCTGTTAGCTCTGTTAGGTAATTTTGGACTTAGGAGCGCGTCCGGAATGTGATTTGGACGTCCGTGGTAGAATTAGACTTGAATTAGAATTTTGGCCGGCAGTAAAAATTTTGATATCAGAGTCGGATTGGATTTTTGGAAGTTGGAGTAGGTTGGTGGTGTCATTTCTGACTTGTGTACAAAATTTGAGGTCATTTGAAGGTGGTTTGATGCGTCGTTTGCGGAATTCGAAAGTTTAGAAGTTCTTAGGCTTGAATCCTGGTATAATTTGGTGTTTTGATGTTGTTTTGAGTGATTCGAAGGTTTGACTAAGTTCGTATGATATTATGGGACGTGTTGGTATGTTTGGTTGTGGTCTCGAGGGCCTCAGGATGATTTTGGGTAGTTATCGGATTGTTTTGAGTTGAAGAAGTGCAACTAAAACTGCTGGTTCTGGTGTTTTCGCACCTGCGGTGGGGAGCTCGCAGGTGCGGCCCCGCGGAAGCGAAGAGGAGATCGTAGATGCGGGCAAGGCTGGGGTGGACTGGAGAGCAGGTGCAAGGTTAGGAGCGTATCTGCGAAAGCGCAGATGCGGAAGGAGAGAGCAAATGCGGAAAAAGGCCTGAAAAGGGAGGATCGCAGAAGCGGGCAGGGCCCCCAGGAGCGCACCCACAGGTGCGAATATTTGACCGCAGATGCGGAATCTTGGAGATTAAGTGGGATCTGCACCTGTGACGAAATTCCCACAGGTGCGACGTCGCAGAAATGACAAATGGACTGCATATGCGGTATTGCTGGGCAAAAAAACACCAGCCCGAGGTTTTGTCTTTCATTTTCAATTTTGGACTTGAGAAGCTAGGGAGAGAGGCGATATTTTGGGAATTTCAAGGGAAACGTTGGGGTAAGTAATTCTAACCCATAATGGTCTAAATTTCGTGAATCCATGGCTTTATTCATCACCTAATTAGGGATTTGATTTGAAAATTTGGGGATTTAGGGCTTGAGAATTGGAGAGTGAATTTTGGGAAATTGGATGACTAAATGAGGTCGGATTTTGATAAATTTGGTATGATTAGACTCGTGAGTGAATGAGTTTTCGGGTTTTGTGACCTTTTTTGAATTTCGAGACGTGGGTCCAGGGGGCCAGGTTTGAGTCGATTACGGATTTTGACTCTATTTTGGTAGTTTTCTTGTGGAATTGATCCCTTTAGCCTATATTGATTATATTTTTTTACTTGTGGCTAGATTAGAGACGTTTGGGGGCGATCTGAGAGGCAAAGACATCGCGGAGTAGGATTTTTCTTGGTTTGAGGTAAGTAACGCTTCCAAACTTGGTTCTGAGGGTCTGAAACCCCAAACTATGTGCTATGTGATAAATGCTGAGGTGACGCACATGCCAAGTGATGGGTATGCGAGCATGCACCGTGATAATTATGACCTGGGTGATTCCATGACACTGTTTGGTGACTCTATCCTATTGATATACATGTTTTCATCATATGGAAAAGTGATTGAACTGTAAATCATGCTAGGTATCATGTTTAGGCTTCATGTCAGTATTGTTGGGACCCTTAGTGGTCGTTTCTTGCTGTCATCTCGCTATTTTAATTTATACTTCCGTACTCAGTCATGTTCATGCATTTTTTATATCATATATCAGTCTCAGTTATTTATTGATTCATCATATCATTGTTCCGGGTTTGTTTCATGAAATTGTGAGCCCGTGGGTGAGACTGGAGAGGTTGATGACTGAGTGAGGATGAGAGCCTGGTTATAAGTGACAGTTATAGGATCGGGCTGCATGCCGCATCAGTTATATTGATGATTATGACAGCGCTTGGATTGTAGGAGCCCCTCCGGAGTCTGTAACACACCCTCAGTGAGCCTAGATGATATTAGTGGGGGATGGATTTTTTCGGACATGGATTTGTCCGAAGTACTTGATACCTGGAGATGGATTTCTCTGTAGGGTTGGACTACCCCTTTTCCTCGGTACTGGGTGACTTATTCTCAGTGTTGTATATGCTCCGAGATAGATTTCCCTGGGCCGGATGGCCATATACAGTACCGAGTGGTTGAGCACTGGAGAGTGGGAGCACATAGTGTACATTGGCATGTAGAGATAGCTGAGTTGTATAACTTGCACTGTTCAAATTTGTATTTCCTTTATTGCCCTGAACTGTCTATTTACTTGAAAGCATGCCTATGTTTCTGCACATCATTTCTGTTATATCTATTGCGGTTGAGTTCATTACTACCTTTCAGTCCAAAGTTTGGACTTGTTACTTACTAAGTTAGTGTACTCACGTTACTCCCTACACCTCGTGTGCAGATCTAGGTGATATCGGTCGCAACGGAGGTTGCTGGTTGAGGTTTTAGAGTTTGGAGACTATCGAGGTAGCTGCATGGCGTTCTTGTGCCTTGACTCTCCTGCTTTATCTTTTGTCATATTTTCAATTTATTTCTCTAGACACTGTAATGGACTGTATTCTGATATAGACGCTCATGTAGTCAGTGACACCCCGGTTTTGGGCTGGATTGTATCGTATATTGGGATTTCTTATGTTTCAAATAGTTTTCTTTAAATGTTAAATGCTTCCGTTAATTTTTTCAAACTTATTGTTGTTGTTTTGGGTTTATTGAGTTGAGGCTGCCTAGTTCCACGATAGGCGCCATTACGACGGTTGATTTTGGGTCGTGATAAGTTGGTATCAGAGCCTAGGTTACATAGGTCTCACGAGTCATGAGCAGGTTTAGTAGAGTCTCGCGGATCGGTACGGAGATGTCTGTACTAATCTTCGAGAGGCTACAGAAATCTTAGGAAACTTCACATTCTTGGATTCTTATCGTGCGAATATGTTGATACTGGTAACTAAATTTCTGTTATTCTATTCTCTCACATATGGTGAGGACACATGCTACTGGGTAGGACGGACAACCACTAGTGCCACCAGTCAGGGCCGCGAGAGGCCGAGGTCGCGGTAGAGGCCGAGGTCGCGGTAGAGGCCGTGGTAGGGGCAGAGGTGTAGCCCGCATAGCAGCTAGGGAAGCCCCTGCAGATCCACCAGTTTCCCTAATTCAAGATCAGGTCCTAGTTGTGGATGCACCAGGGGGACCAGCTCAGACATCAGATGTTCCTTTCGTGATCCTAGTATTCAAGAGACCTTAGCTCAGATTCTGACCGTGTACACCAGTCTTACTCAGGCGGTCTCTGTTTCTACTGCAGCAACCACTTCCCTGGCCCGGGAAGGTACTCAGACTCCCGCCGCATGTACACTAGAGTAGGTGGTACAGGGACTCCAGACACCGGGGGTACTACCAGCCCAGCCGGTTGCACCTACTCAGGACTATGTGGTTCCAGTCATTCCCGATGATGAGCAACATAGATTGGAGAGGTTTGAGAGACACCAGCCTCCGACTTTCAGCGGTGCAGAGGGCGAGGATGCCTAGGGTTTCTTGGATAAGTGTTAGAGGATTCTCCATACAACAGGTATTTTGGAGACCAGTAGGGTCTCGTTCACTACTTTTCAGTTCACTGGAGTTGCTTTCACTTGGTGGGAGGCTTATGAGAGGCATAGGCCAGTGGGTGCAGCTCCACTTACATGGCAGCAGTTCTCCGTACTCTTCCTGGAGAAGTATGTGCCGTAGTTTCACTGAGAAGAGCTGCACAGGCAGATCGAGAGGTTGCGTTAGGATGACATAACTGTGACACAGTACGAGACGAGATTTTCTAAGTTAGCCCGTCATGCTGTTTGGTTGGTTTCCACAGACACAGAGAGGATTAGGAAGTTTATTGATGGCCTCACATTTAAGTTGCAGGTGCTTATGACTAGAGAGAGTGTCTGGTGCTACCTTTGATGAGGTTGTTGACATTGCTCAGGAGATAGAGTCGGTTCGCAGCCAGGAGCGAGTCGAGAGGGAGGCCAAGAGGTCTCATGGTTTAGGTAGCTTTGGTGGTGTTCCTCATGGGGTTCAGTTTCACCACGACAGAAGTCATTCTTACAGGCATGCTTAGCCGGCCCACCCAGTTCACCGTGGTGCATCATCTGGCCATGGTTCTCACAGTTCTCAGTAGGGCCACTCATCTCTCAGTGCCCTTCCAGCTTAGAGTTCGTCTCATGCACCATCAACTCAGGGTTCATCTATGTCGGGACCTTCTAGCGGGTATCCCGGTGCTCAGGGCTCCCTTCAGTCCCCACCGCCAATGGCCGGTAGAGGTTGCTTTGAGTGTGGAGATTTGGGTCATATCAAGAGGTACCGTCCCCTCCTCACGGGAGGTTCATCTCAGCAGAGGAGTCAGCCTTCGACTTCAGTACCGGTTACTTTACCACCCGCCCCGCCAGCTCGAGGTGGAGATCAGTCAGCTAGGGGTCGCCCTAGAGGGGGAGGCCGATCAGATGGCGGTCAGGCCCATTTCTATGCACTCCCTGCCAGACCAGATGCCATTGCTTCAGACATAGTGATCATAGGTATTATCTTCGTATGTCATCGAGATGCTTCTGTATTATTTGACTCTGGTTCCACCTATTCATATGTGTTCTCATATTTTTCTCATTATCTAGACATGCCCCGTGAGTCTCTAGTTTCATCTGTTCGAGTATCTACACCGGTAGGCGATACTATTATTGTAAACCGTGTATACCGATCGTGTGTAGTGACTATTGGGGGATTAGAGACTAGAGTTGATCTGTTGCTGCTTAGTATGGTAATTTTGATATGATATTGGGCATGGATTGGTTGTCTCCATGTCATGCTATTCTAGACTGTCACGCTAAGATGGTGATGTTGGCTATGCTGGGGTTTCCATAGATTGAGTGGCGAGGTTCATTGGATTATGTTCCCAGTAGGGTGCTTTCATTCTTGAAGGCCCAGCGGATGGTTGGGAAAGTTTGTCTTTCTTATTTGGCCTTTGTGAGGGATGTCAGTGCAGAGACTCCTACTATTGATTCAGTTTCGGTGGTGCGAGATTTTTCGGATGTGTTTCATGCAGACCTACCGGGCATACTGCCGAACAGGGATATTGACTTCGGTATTGATTTGGTACCGGGCACTCAACCCATTTCTATTCCACCATATCGTATGGGACCGGCAGATTTAAAGGAATTGAAGGAGCAGTTTCAAGAACTCCTTGATAAGGGGTTTATTCGGCCTAGTGTGTCACCTTGGGGTGCACCAGTTCTATTTGTAAAGAAGAAGGATGACACTATGGGAATGTACATTGATTACAGCCTGTTGAACAAAGTCACAATCAAGAACAAATATTCTCTGCCTCGCATTGATTATTTATTTGACCAACTTCAGGGAGCGAGGGTGTTCTCCAAGATTGATTTGAGGTCAAGGCATCACTAGTTGAAGATTAGGGACTCGGACATTCTTAAGACAGCTTTCAGGACCCGATATGGTCATTATGAGTTACTTGTGATGTCTTTTAGGCTGACCAATGCCCCAACAACGTTCATACATATGATGAACATTGTGTTTCGGCCTTATCTCGACTCGTTCATTATTGTATTCATTGATGATATCTTGGTGTACTCTCGTAGCCAGGAGGAGCACGCCGAGCATTTGAGGGTTGTATTGCAGTAGCTGAAGGAGGAGAAGCTTTATGCCAAGTTCTTAAAGTGTGAGTTTTGTCTCAGTTCAATAGCGTTCTTGGGACACGTGGTGTCCAGTGAGGGTATTCAGGTTGATCCGAAAAAGATAGAGGCGGGACAGAGTTGGCATAGACCGTCCTCAGCCACAGAGATTTGGAACTTTCTTGGTTTGGCTAGTTATTACCATCGTTTCATTCAGGGTTTCTCGTCTATTGCATCGCCCTTGGCTATATTGACCCTTAAGGGTGCTCCTTTCAGGTGGTCAGATAAGTGCGAGGCGAGCTTTCAGAAGCTCAAGACTGCCTTGACCACAGCTCCAGTGTTAGTTCTGCCATCAGCTTCTGGTTCTTATACCGTATATTGTGATGCTTCTCGGATCGACATTGGGTGTGTTTTGATGCAGGAGGGTAGAGTGAGTGCTTATGCTTCATATCAGTTGAAGCCATATAAGAAGAACTACCCCGTTCACGATTTGGAGTTAACTGAAGATTTGGAGGCACTATCTCCATGGTATGTCTTGTGAGGTGTTTACTGACCATCGTAGCCTCCAGCACTTGTTCAAGCAGAAGGATCTCAATTTGAGGCAGCGGAGATGGTTGGAGCTACTAAAAGACTATGATATTACCATTTTGTACCATCCGGGAAAGGCCAATGTGGTGGCCGATGCCTTGAGTAGAAAGGCAGTGAGTATGGGTAGTCTTGCATTCCTTCCTGTTGGTGAGAGACCCCTTATAGTTGATGTTCATGCCTTGGCCAATCGATTTGTGAGATTGGATATTTTGGAGCCCAGTCGGGTTCTAGTTGGGTAGTTTCTCGGTCTTCCTTATTCGATCACATCAGAGAGTGCCTGTATAATGATCCTCATTTACTTGTCCTCAAGCACGACGATGCAGAGATGTGACTATTGGTGATGATGGGGTATAGAGGATGCAAGGACGGATATGTGTGCCTAATATGGATGGGCTATGGGAGTTGATTCTTGAGGAGGCCCACGACTTGCGGTATTCCATCCATCCGGGTATCCGGATTTAAGACAACACTATTGGTGGAGGAGGATGAAGAAAGATATAGTTGGGTTTGTAGCTTGGTGCCTCAACTGTCAGCAGGTGAAATATGAGCATCAGAGACCGGGTAGCTTACTTCAGAAGATAGAGATTCCAGAGTTGAAGTGAGAGCGGATCACCATGGATTTCGTAGTTGGGCTCCCACGAACTTCGAGGAAGTTCAATGATATTTGGGTGATTGTAGATCGGCTGACCAAGTCCATGCACTTCATTCCTGTGAGCACTACCTACTCTTCAGGGCGGTTGGCTGAGATTTACATCAGAGAGATTGTTCGCCTTCATGGGGTGCCAGTTTCTATCATTTCAGACAGAGGCACGCAATTTACATTGTAGTTTTGGAGGGCCGTGCAATGAGAGTTGGGCACTCAGGTTGAGTTGAGCACAACATTTCACTTTAAGACGGATGGACAGTCTGAGCACACTATTCAGATATTGGAGGACATGCTACGCGCTTGTGTCATTGATTTTGAAGGTTCATGGGACCAGTTTTTGTCACTCGCGGAGTTTGCTTACAACAACAGTTATCAATTGGAGTAGGTTTGTAGTGTCATTTATTACTTGTGTGCAAAATTTGAGGTCATTCGGAGGTGGTTTGATAGGTTTCGGCGTCGTTTGCTGAATTCAGAAGTTTAGAAGTTCTTAGGCTTGAATCCGGGTGTAATTTGGTGTTTTGATGTTGTTTTGAGTGATTCGAAGGTTCAACTAAGTTCGTATGATGTTATGGGATGTGTTGGTATGTTTGGTGTTGGTCCCGAGGGATTGGAGATGCTTTTGGGTAGTTATCGAATTGTTTTGAGTTGAAGAAGTGCAGCTGAAGCTGCTGGTTCTGGTGTTTTCGTACCTGCGGTAGGGAGCCAACAAGTGCAGCCCCGCAGAAGCGAAGAGGAGGTCGCAGATGCGGGCATGGCTGGAATGGAAGCGCAAGTGCGAGGTAAGGAGCGCATCTGCGAAATCGCATGTGCAAGGTTAGGAGAGCATCTGCGAAAGCGCAGATCCGGAAGGGGAGCGCAAATGCGGAAAAGGGCCTGAGAAGGGAGGATTGCAAAACAGGTAGGGCGCGCAGGTGCGTACCTGCAAGTAAAATTATTTGACCGTAGATACGGAATCTGGGAGATTAAGTGGGATCCGTACTCGCAATGGAATTCCCGCAGGTGCGGCGTTGTATAAGCGTCAAATGGACCGCATATGCTGTATTGCTGGGCAGAAAAACACCAGCTCGAGGTTTTGTCTTTCATTTTCAATTTTGGACTTGAGAAGCTCGGGAGAGAGGCGATTTTTCGAGGAATTTCAAGGGAAACATTGGGGTAATTAATTCTAACCCGTAATGGTCTAAATTTCGTGAATCCATGGCTTTATTCATCACCTAATTAGGGACTTGAGTTGGAAATTTGGGGATTTAGGGCTTGAGAATTGGAGAGTGGATTTTGGGGAGCTGGGTGACCAAATGAGGTTAGATTTTGACAAATTTGGTATGATTAGACTCGTGAGTGAATGGGTTTTCGGGTTTTGTGACTTTTTTCGGATTTCGAGACGTGGGCTCGGGGGGCTGGGTTTGAGCCAATTTTGGATTTTGACTCTATTTTGGTAATTTTCTTGTGGAATTGATCCCTTTATCCTATATTGATTGTATTGTATTACCTGTGGCTAAATTAGAGACGTTTGGCGGCCGATTTGAGAGGCAAAGACATCGTAGAGTAGGATTTTGCTTGGTTTGAGGTAAGTAACACTTCCAAACTTGATTCTGAGGGTCCGAAACCCCAAACTATGTGCTATGTGATAAATGCTGAGGTGACGCACATGCCAAGTGACGGGCGTGCGAGCATGCACCGTGAGAATTGTGACCTAGGTGATTCCATGACACCGTTTGGTGACTCTATCCTGTTGATATCCATGTTTTCATCATGTGGAAAAGTGATTGAACTGTAAATCATGCTAGGTATCATGTTTAGGCTTCATGTCGGTATTGTTGGGACCCTTAGTGGTCGTTTCTTGCTGTCATCTCGCTATTTTAATTTATATTCCGTACTCAATCATGTTCATGCATTTTTTATATCATATCTCAGTCTCAGTTATTTATTGATTTATCATATCATTGTTTCGGGTTTGTTTCATGAAATTGTGAGCCCGTGGGTGAGACTGGAAAGGTTGATGACTGAGTGAGGATGAGAGCCTGGTTATAAGTGACAGTTATAGGATCGGGCTGCATGCCGCATTGGTTATATTGATGATTATGATAGCGCTTGGGTTGTAGGAGCCCCTCCGGAGTCTGTAACACACCCTCAATGAGCGTAGATGATATTAGTGGGGAATGGATTTTTCCGGACATGGATTTGTCCGAAGTACTTGATACCTGGAGATGGATTTCTCTGTAGGGTTGGATCGCCCCTTTTCCTCGGTACTGGGTGACTTATTCTCAGTGTTGTATATGCTCCGGGATAGATTTCCCTGAGCCGGATAGCCATATACAGTACCGAGTGGTTGAGCACTGGAGAGTGGGAGCATATAGTGCATTTCATACAGTCTGTGCATTGGCATGTAGAGATAGCTGAGCTGTATACCTTACATTGTTCAAATTTGTATTTCCTTTATTATCTTGAGTTGTCTATTTACTTGAAAGCATTCCTACGTTTCTGCACATCATTTCTGTTACATCTATTGCGGTTGAATTCGTCACTACCTTTCAGTCCAAAGTTTGGACTTGTTACTTACTGAGTTGGTGTACTCGCGTTACTCCCTACACCTCGTGTGCATATCCAGGCGATATCGGTCGCATCGGCGGTTGCTGATTGAGGTTCTAGAGTTTGGAGACTATCGAGGTAGCTGCATGGCGTTCGTGGGCCTTGACTCTCTTTCTTTATCTTTTGTCATACTTGTTGATACCCAATTTTTTCCAAAAATATTTTAAATTGCATATATACCTTCAAAATCATGCATTAATAGCAATTGGTATTTTTCCATAATTTTCCTATATTTTTATTAATTTATCCAGCATTTTATTTCCAGTAAATAATTACAAAATAGCATTACAAATGATTTCAAAAGCATTTCTTGATTTAATTTATTATTTATGGTCCTATTTAAACCAAATTATTTCATAATTAGCCAAATTGGCATCGTTTGGCTACAATTACAATAACTTTGCAATTATAGCCCAATCATACGATTTTATACTATTTTTGATCGGAAATTAATCATTTGTATTTTAAAATACTAAGTAATCATTTTTAACTATTTTCTATGCATGAAATTCATTTTGTACAATTATCAGCTATTTTTAAAAATTATTTAATTTAATTGGGTATTTAACAAATAGCCAATTTCATTTCAATTCTAGCCTAATTGAATCAGACCCCACCCAATTAAATCAGCCTAATACCCCAAAGCCCAATTCCTAAATCTACCAGGCCCAGACCTGATTTAATCTTGGTCATCGATCAATTTTGATCAATGGCCAAGATTCACTCTTTCCTAAATTAACCTAAGACCATACCCCCCCAAACCCTCATTCTCTCATCACTCTCCGCCATCACACCCCTTCATTCTCTCTCAAGCTATCTCTGCTAAACCATGGCTCATACTCGCTGACCATTGGCTCGCCGGTAACAATGGTGGTTCCACCACCACCCCTAGCCTCCATGGCTCCCCCCATGCCGGATTATTGCTACCCTAAGGTCCTCAAGGGACCATCGGCTGTTCAACTCACACCTATGGTCTGTGCTCACCATTCTCAGGCCACCTTGGCCCGTCTGAGTAAGATCTTTCTTTTTTCGAGTTGGATCTATGGCTTCTAAGCCGGAATATCTCTATCTCTAGGTTATCTCTCTCTAAAACCCTAATTTCATATCTTGACTCTTTAGATCTGTAACAGATCGCAGAGTATTTTGAGTTATTTTACCGTTTTCTATGAGAATATTTTCGATTTTTTTTCAAAACGTCTCTTCATTTTCATAACTAGGGTTTCTTAACCCTCTTCAAAATGACTTTTTCTCTGATTTTAAGTGTCATTCTACAATTTTTACCGTGTTTAAACAATTAATCTAGGTTTTCCCTTTTACACGATTAACTATGCTAAGAACCCTAATTTTTTGGTTTTAATCCTGGGTTCTGAGATTGTCTTTGCTTATTTGCTCGTCTGATTTGTGTGTATGTCTGTTTCTCATGCATATGTTCTGAGTCTCTGTGATTTTCTACCCCTTATGCTCATTAGGGTTTCTGATTTTGCTTCTCCCGCCTATATTATGTTTACTTTGATTACTGACAGAAATTTGTGGTAATTTCCTCTATTCAGTACTATTTCTAGTTGAATCCCTAATTTTCTGTGAGTGATACCCTTTACTGATTTCCTATGGTAATATTCTTTACTGATTTCCGACCTTTAGTTTACTTCTTGCCTTATTACATGGCTGACTATACTGTTAATTTATTCTTATATTATTTCCTTAATTAGAACCTTATGAACCTAGCCCTAATTGTTTACTCTATGCTTACTATGTTTGAATTATTTTCTTATCTGTTATGCTCCAGTTACACTTTGATTTCTTTCCTTATTTGCTACCTATTCTTATCGTTTGAATTGATTCCCTTAATTAATGGAGTACTTGTACTGATTTTGCTCTAATTGGTTCCGAGTTCCATAATTACTATACAATTGTGATTCTTACCTTATTTTACCTAGTTTCAAACTACTATATATATGCTCTCTCATTAATAGTTAACACACACAAACACATTAGTTCAAACTATCTCACACTCAAAACTTTTCTGCTTTTTTTCTTTGGTTACTTGCTATTATTCTGAGTTAGCTGGCTGCAAGCCAAGGCTAATTATTGTGCTCTCCTATTCTTCACTTTGTGTTTACTATTTCTTTACTAGTAAGTTCTGATTTCAATTCAAGTCCCAAAACCAATATGTTTCTTTTACTACTTCAGTTTATCATGTTTCTAATTTGCTTCTATCTACGGTTCTGTTGTTCAACATGTAATTGACATGTTTACATTACAGCTTCATCTAGCGTGCTAGTCTAACCCTATTAGGGCATTTCAGAACATGTTCTACTCCCCTGGTAGTCTGTCTCAATGTGACTCTACCCTGTTTAGAATGCTTGTCTACTTGTTATCCAATTTTGATATGCATTTACTTTGCAAACTGATCTGTCACTTTAAATGTCTGATTCTATGATTGGTTCTGAAATTCATACTGTGTTGGTACCACTAGCTATCCCCTAATCCCATAAACCCCACAAGAACTGCTATGTTCCTGTATACTATGTGCTCTATGTGTCCCCAATTCCCATCACCCCTGTGTGAAGGACTGTTATTTGAGTGTGGCTGAATCTGTCCTGGCTATATGTTTGATTTGCTGTTTGTTTGATTACACAACTTTTGTCAAAACTATTTTTTACTGAACAAACTCTCCTATTTTATAAAACTATTTCAACTAAGTCTCTTTTCACACTGCTTTCCTGCTAAAACCTTTTCAAAACTATGTCAAGCACTCTCACTCTACTCTTAGGTCCTTATGTTCTGCCCCTCCAATGTGTGACTGCTTAGGGATCCCCATGAGATCCCTCCGAACTCTGATGTATTGGATTTAGCCCTTCCACACTACACTTACTCAACTATGATTATGAAATCTGGCTGTGAGCACTGCCCGGGATCCCTTGAGGTCCTTAGGGAACTCTGACATACCCAGATTATGTGAAAGGCTGTGAGGAAATATGGTATTGGAAATTCTGGAAATTTGGGCCTACTTTCAGGCTCCCTATAGTGTAACTTCTTATTTTTGCTTATCTACTTATGTAATTCATGCAATATTGGTCTGTAATAATTTATTGTAAACGAATATTGGGGATGGCTAGTGAAAAAGGGGGGAGGGGTAGTTATACATGCTATAGATATCAAGGGTAGGAACCATGCTGTAGGTTTACATTTTTCTATGTGCGCACTAGAATCCATGTTTAGGACCAATACATGCGAAGCACATCATGCATCAGATACCATGCTCTTAGGTTTCATGTATATTGTTTCAACATCTCATTTTGACATTCTTGCTATCACTTAGAAATCCTGTTTCTAGGATAAATAACATTAAAACAAAAACGCTACTCCTGCACACTTGACAGCATGCTCTACAATGCTGTAACCTTTTGTGCATTTAAAAATCCTGCTCTAGGAAATTCTACAATCATGTTGTGCATTTAGAAATCCTGCTTTAGGAATCTTGCATATAAAGCATTCTATACCTTATGTGTGCATATTGGATACCATGTTTAGGTTCTCGTTCATACTCACTCAGCTATGCCTAGTTAAACTACTGATGCATGAAAAGGAATATAAACAGTCTCATCCTGCTTTAACAAATTAGTAATAATCCTATATCCTGTAAGACTTAGAACAACATGCTTTTTAGGTAAAATAGCTCCTTCATTGTTCTAATGGTTTTGGTAACAACTGTGCACTATCCAACGCCTAGGCAAGCCTTAGGTAATCAACCTCTATAAAACTAGAAACTGTTCTTTATGTTTATTGCTTAATGGTTAATAAGCTTAAAATCAGTAGGCAAACTGATTAGGGCCCTTGCTTCTGAGCTCATAAAATAAAACTTCATATCTTCTATGTCTTGATATTAGGACCCTGTTTAATAATACTGTCCTTGTTTGTGTTTGAGTCGTGCTATTTACATGCATTATCTGTGGAGGTAAACCTGAGCCTCTAATTGCTTCTTTCCTGCCTTTATTTTCTAAAGTCCTATTTGTTCTTGCCTGTCGCCTAGTATTTTCTCCTTTTAAACCTTAGGGGTTTGTCTAGAACTGCCTATAGGTAGAGGTCCTAATTTTCTCCAGGACCATTAAGAAGGGACGGGTAACAACACACAGAGAGATCGTTAAATAACACTCGCTTAAATAGCCGCTAAGGGTTAGGAATGGGTAGAATGGGATATGATGACTACGCGCTAATGTCACGTGTAGCCCCTCATTGAGGAGTATTTATCAGGCATTGCGTGGGGTGATCCTGTAGGCTAACCAACCTAGGACCCCTCCTTCCCGAATTCCCTTTGCTAAAACTTTACTTTTCTATATGTATACAATTTGTTTAAGCCTTTCCTTTGTCTCATTATTTGAGTCATGTAATGTCCAAAACGTGCTCTTATTTGTAATTATGTGTTTAAAATTATTTGTTTGTTGATGGACTAGTTCATAAATATAAGTTCGGTCGGGACCCACAGTTGTGGACCAAGAGGGGTGCCTAACACCTTCCCCACAAGGTTATTTCGAGCCCTTACCCTAAGTCTCTGGTAATACAAACCAATCCAAGAGTTAATCGCTCTAGGTGCCCTAACGTACCATAATCCGTTAGGTGGCGACTCTTCAATACCCAATTCCTAAAAGGAAACGAGTTATTTCCCCCATGAATGTCAAAACCCGGACCTCTCTCCGCAGAGGAAAAAAAGGGGGCGCGACAGTATTTTCAGTTTATTTCTCTATACACTGTGGTGGACTATATTCTAATGTAGATGCTCATGTACTTAGTGACACCCCGGTTTTGGGCTGGATTGTATCGTATATTGGGATTTCTTATGTTTTAAACACTTTTCTTTAAATATTAAATGCTTCCGTTAATGTTTTCAAACTTATTGTTGTTGTATTGGGTTTGTTGAGTTGAGGCTGGCCTAGTTCCACAATAGGTGCCATCACGACGGTTGATTTTGGGTCGTGACAGAACTAAAGACCGATATGCAGACAATGTATCTGCATTACTTGTTCAAAGTTTCTGTTTGCAAAAATAAACTCTAAATAGAGACATGATGGTCTAGTGGTTATAATTGACCAAGATTCTAATGTAAATTACACATATTTACAAAAGCAACATCTACAATTATTGTACTCGATTGTCGAATGAGTCAAAAAAGAAGTATGTCCACCAATAAATTAAGGCTATTATGCTACATGTTTTAACTATCACAAGTGACTTATGTTGGGGACATTTTGGTCCTGTCATTGGGGTTGTGAAATAACACGTGTCGTAATCTGAAAGAAAATAACAATGCTCCTAATAACTAGAAAAGACTGGAAGTTTATCTCTCAATTATTTTGAATTGTTTAGGTAATTTAAACCGTGACATGAATGCACCAGGATTTCATGTTTAAAGATGTTGACCCAAGTGAAGTTTGTTTTGAATATTGACAAAGGAACTCAAGCATGAACCAGGTCCATCTACAGTGTACATAGACACAGGAAGATTCAAACACAAGGGATATACGTGAGGGAGATAAGCTTAAGTGGTTATATCAGATATCTCATGATCAAAAAGGTTGCATAATTGATAAGGAGAAGGACTCCTTACTAGAAGAGAACACTATCCAAGATAAGAGAGGAGTTAGAAGTTGAAGATAACTAGAACTCTTCTACCAAGGAAGAGTATAGCATTGGGAGTATAGTTATTTCCTATTCTACTAACTCTATAAATTGTAGGATGTTCTCACCTTACATGCATGCACAAAAGGCTGAAGTTAAACGTGAGTTGAGAGCAAAATAGCAAGGTATTTTGCAAGCAATTCTTGTGTGATTCAAGTGTGCGAACCTGAAGCTACATGAACCAGATAGAAGAACCAGTTCCAAGTGTTTGTCTTTTATTGTAGTAGGTGGTTTTCAAATTGTACCTTTCAACTTTATTTAGAAGCAATTGTATTAGGTACTCTGAGTATTCAAGTTAGAGTTAACTTGAAGTTGTCGCAACAGTTAAAGGCTGGTTTCCACAACGGGATTAGAGGTAATTTTTAGGTTTACAAAGAGTTTATGTAAATGCTATTTTGGCTTAGTGGTTTAGTGAAGTTTTGGGGAAAATCCTACTAAGTAGTAGATCGTGATTTTTTCACCTTTTGGGCCGGGTATTTTCTACGTAAAATACTTGTGTTCTTTACTTTTTGCATTTATTATTTCTGCAATAGTCGTTTAAAGAACACATAGAAGAACTAGGTCCTTCTATAATTTGTGCACACGAAAATTGGACACCATACAAATCATCACCCTTTTGTGTAACATTGAAGTATAAAACATCAATTGGTATCAGAGCGAGTTATCCTTGAACATGCTTACATCTCAGGAGAAGATCAACATGAATGCACCACCTGGAAACTAGGAAGGGCAATCCACTACTAGGCTACCACTCTTTAATGGCCAGTACTACTCTTGGTGAAAAAACAGGATGAGAGATCACATTATAGGAGAGTACTACGAGCTATGGGACATTGTCACCGATGGTCCATTGGCTACCTTGAAGAAAAATGGTTAAGTAGTAGATGTGCCAAAGACAAGAGCTGATTGCACTATTGAAGACTTGAGAAAGTGGGAGAAGAATGCTGAAGCCAAGAAATGGCTTATTTATGGACTTAGTCCAGATGAGTACAACAGAATCCAAGGCTGTAGCACGTCTAAGCAAATATGGGACACACTACAAGTGGCTCATAAAGGAACACCTCAGGTGAAAAGATCCAGAGGAACTCTACTATACTCTTATTATAAGAGTTTTGCTATGAAAGAAGGAGAAACCATTCAAGAGATGTATACAAAGTTCATTACACTGACAAATAAACTGAAATCTCTTGGAAGGATTATTCCTGAAGAAGAAAGGGTCGAAAAGATATTAACTAAAGTATTGCCTATCACTTGGGATAGCAAAATCACTGCCATCTAGGAATCAAAGAATATTGCCACTCTCCCTCTGGATGAATTGATTGGAAATCTTACTGCCTATGAACTTAGGAGATAGACAATGAAGATGGATGTACCTAAGAAGGAAAGAAGTTTGGCTCTCAAAATCACTGAAGGTTCTGATCTGGAAGATGATGAAATGGCCATGCTCACCAAATATTTCAAGAAGTACCTAAGAAGAGGAAAGGGTTCAAATCAAAAACTCATGAGAAATGAACTAATGATGGTTGCTACAAGTATGGAAAGACTGATCACCACATCAAGAACTGTCCTTTATGGGAAATTGAGTGGAAGAAGTTGGAAAGAGCTGAATGAAGGAATTGGAAGAAGGAACAGGTTCAACCCAAGAAAAGCAATAGCAAAGGATCAAAAAAGTCTATAGTCGCTGCTTGGAGAGATAGCTCAGATGATGATGATGATGATGAACGAGCACTTATGGCTATTGGAGAATCTGATGAAGAAGCTGAGGTAAGTGTTTCTCATCTCAAAGACAAGATTAAATTTTTTTCTAAGGAAAGGTTATTTGAGTTGCTCCTAGAGCTAATTGATGAATCTGAGGATATAAACAATGAAAAGGAACAACTATCAAAAGAGTGTAGTTTTAAAAGCTAAGTGCAAAAACCTGGAACTTAGGGCTTGTGAAACTGAAAGTGAAAATGCTGTGTTGAAGAACCAGGTTCATGAACTTGACACTACTGTCCTAGAGCTTAGATATGAAAATCTAAAATTGAAATTAGGAACAGGTAAAGAGACAGCTAATCACACACAACTCACTTTAGAAGAAAATATAGGAAAAATGAAAGATGAGTTGTACAAAAAAGATGAGCAGATAAGAATTCTAAAGGAAGATCTGAGCAAGGTCAAGCATGAGCTAGACAGAACTTGTAAATGGAGAAGGTCCTCCGATGCACTTTCATGGCTACAAGAACACCATAGTAGAAACAAAAGAGGACTTGGCTTTGGGAAACCTGCACCCAAGTGGGATCCCAAAAGCAAGTACCTCACACTTCCTGATAATAAAATTTGCACACACTGTGGTAAAACTGGTCACTATAAAAATGAATGCACTGCAAAAGAAAATGCATGTTCAAAGAACAAAGAATTTGTTCAAGAGAAAAATAGGCTGCCAAGCTGGGCTAAAAAGAATTTGGTTCTTCCTTTTGCCTATAGAAAGGGATCCAACCTAGTTTGGATTCCTAAGACTAACCCCTAATTTCCTTTTAAAGGTCAAGTGAAGGGAAGCAACTAAATATGGTACATGGATAGCGGCTGATCAAAGCATATGATAGGAAGTAAGAACCAGTTCCTTTCACTTGAGGACCTTAAAGGAGGTAATGTCTCCCTTGGAAATGGGAAGAAAGGTGAGATCATTGGGGTTGGAAAAGTAAGTAAGACTGACTCTCATTCTATTGAGAATGTCTACCTAATTGATAGAGTGAAGTACAGTCTAATAAGTGTATCACAATTGTGTGATAGAGGTAACATGGTTGCATTCACCTCTACAAAATGCTTTGTGATTAACCTTATCACTGACAAGATAGTTTTGCAGGAAAAAAGAGTGAACACTATATATTGTGGATCTATCCATACTCTCAGATAATGAACTCACTTGTTTAAGTGTGCTGGATAATAATCCCCTCCTTTGGCACAAAAGACTTGGACATGCCAGTCTAAGTCAACTCAACAAACTAGTCTCCAAGGACTTGGTGATAAGACTGCCTAACATTAAATTCAAGGAAGACAAAGTTTGTGAGGCTTGTGCAAGGGGGAAGCAGGTAAGATCCTCTTTCAAAAGCAAGAAAATGGTAAGTACCACCAGAACGATGGAACTGGTCCATATGGATGTTTGTGGACTAATAAGAGCCTTGAGTAGAGGTGATAAGAGATATGTTATGGTGCTTGTTGATGATTACTCTAGGTTTACTTGGACACTATTTCTAACATCTAAAGATGAAGCATTTGACATATTTACTTCTTTTGTTAGAAAAACTCAAAAACAACTAGGTTATCAACTTGCATTAATTAGGTCTGATCATGGTACTGAATTTAAAAATGCTAAATTTGCTGAATTTTATGATGAGCATGACATAGATCATAATGTTTCTGCTCCTAGGACTCCACAACAAAATGGAGTAGTTGAAAGAAAGAATATAACATTGGAAGAAATGGCTAGGACTATGCTTCTTTCTAGTAAACTGCCCCATAGTTTCTGGGCAGAAGCTGTGAACACTGCATGTTACATCATAAATAGGTGCATGACTAGACCTCTTGTTGAGAAGACTTCTTATGAGTTACTTAAAGAGAGAAAGTCAAATATATCCCATCTTAGAGCATTTGGATGCTATTGCTTTGTGCACAACAATGGTAAAGACTCCCTAAGTAAATTTGATCCCAGAAGTGATGAGAGATTATTCTTGGGATATTCTTCATATAGTAAAGCTTATAAGATCTATAACAAAAGAACTATGTGTATAGAAGAAAGTGTACATGTAGTTTTTGATGAAACTAACATTCTTTCTGAGAGGCAGGAACATGAAGATGAAGCAATTGGGCTGGTAAGAAATTCAATGAATCCACAACCCAGACTGAAGCTGTAGTAGAGGAAGGAACAGGTGATGGAACAGGTTTTTCTACCTAGGGAAACATCACAAGGGGAACTGAACAAAGAGGAACTAATCCTCAAACATCGAGGGAACCTGTCTATGAACCTATTCCCCAGCAACAAAACATTGAAGGAACATCTTGGGGAAACCACCTGGTTGTGAAATCTTACAAATACCAAAGTTGTCATCCCATTGAGAACATAATTACTGATCCAACCCCTGGAATCAAAACCAGATCTTATTTGAAGAATCTTTGTGCTTTTAATGCTTTTCTATCTCTTATTGAACCTAACAATGTTGCTGAGGCTTTGCAGGATGCAAACTGGGTGAATGCAATGCAAGATGAACTCAACCAATTTAAGAAAAGTCAACTTTGACATCTAGTACCAAGACCCAAGGACAGATCATTAATTGGCACTAAATGGGTCTTCAGAAACAAACTTGATGAAAATAGAACAGTTACAAGGAACAAGGCAAGATTGGTGGTTCAAGGATATAGTCAAGAGGAGGGCATGGACTATGATGAGACTTTTGCTCCAGTTACAAGATTGGAAGTAATTAGGCTCTGTATAGCCTTTGCTACTTACATGGAATTCACTCTCCATCAGATGGATGTCAAGAGTACCTTCCTCAATGGTTATCTAAATAAAGAAGTGTTTGTTAAGCAACCTCTGAGCTTTGAAAGCAAGGAATGTCCTAATCATGTGTACAAGCTTGACAAGGCACTTTATAGGCTCAAGCAGGCTCCAAGAGCATGGTATGAAAGATTATCAAAGTTCCTGCTTGAGCATGGCTACAAGAGAGGTAAAATTGACAACACCTTATTCTTGAAGGAAAAATGTAAAGATCTCTTGGTAGTTGATATATACATTGATGATATAATCTTTGGAGCAACCACTGATAAGCTAAGCAAAGATTTGCTAAACTAATGGGGAGTGAATTTGAAATGAGTATGATGAGTGAGCTTAATTTCTTTTTAGGTTTACAGATTAAACAAAATTCAAATAGAACTATGATCCATCAACAAAAGCATGTAAATGAGTTGCTTAAAAGGTTTAAAATGGAAGATTCCAAAGAAATTGACACTTCTATTGCAACAGACACAAAATTGGATATAGATGAACCTGCTTCATCTGTTTATCAGAAGTTGTATAGGGGAATGATTGGCTCTTTGTTATATCTCACTTCTAGCAGACCTGACATTGTCTTCAGTGTAGGCCTTTGTGCTAGATTTCAAGCAAATCCAAAGGAGTCTCACTTGAATGCTGTCAAGAGGATCTTGAGATACCTAAAAGGCACCACTGACCTTTGTCTATGGTATCCAAAGGTAGTAATTTCAACCTAGTGGGATATGCTGATGCTGATTATGCAGATTTTCTTGTGGATAAAAAGAGCACCTCAGATATGGATCACTTTTTGGCTCATGTCTTGTGTCTTGGGCCACCAAAAAGCAAAATTCTGTAGCCTTATCTACTACTGAAGTTGAGTATGTTGCTGCTGCCTCATGTTGTGCTCAATTGTTGTGGATCAAACAACAATTAATGAATTTTGGAATTGATGAAGGTTGTATCCCCATTTCTGTGATAATACTAGTGCAATTAGTATGACCAAGAACCCGGTTCACTATAAGAGAACTAAGTAGATGTTAGGCATCATTTTTTGAGGGACAACTATTAGAAAGGTTTGATCACTATGGAATTTTGTGCTATTGACAAGCAAATAGCTGACATCTTCACAAAACCTCTAAGTAGAGATCACTTTGAAAGGAATAGGTTGAGTTAGGGATGATTAATATCACCTAAAAGGAATCTGTTCTATCTCAAAAATTGGTTAGAAAATTGTAAATTTTTGTACATAATTAGATTAGATTTTGTTCAGTCTCATACTTTCATTAGTATACTCTTGTGACATGTGATAAAATGACTCATTAAATTTCTAATGATATTATCTCTATTTTCTTGGAAAATTCAAACTTACACAAGATATTTCTCAGTGAAGAACCTGGTTCATCAAGATTACTTGGTACGTATTCTCCACTCTGCATAATTTGAAATAGTTATATTTGGATCGTGATTAAGAGAAGGGTCCCATTTAATCATAACTCCTTTTGAACTTATCCGTTATGAAATGAAGCAGTTTCGTTCAAAAAGGAGTCCAAACTGCATTAAGTGCCTAGATTCTAGGGACTCTCTCCAACGTCCTTTCAAAACAGAAATTTAGTTTGATTAAACTTCTGAGAGACTGTCATTACCCAATTAAACACTCCTCTTTAAATTGACTAGGCTTAGTGTCTTTTCCGCTTAAACTTTTCAAGCCGTCAAAATACTCTCCTCCTTCTCTCATCTTCCAAACACACTCAAACTCACTTTCTTTCATACCCAAGAACAGAAATGGCTAACATCTCTAACAATCTTTCATCACCACCCAAGGAAATCACTTCCACACTTTCTATCACCCCTTCAACCATGCCAACCTCTAAGAAAAGTAGGGTAAAAAATGATGACTTGCAAGGTTGTCGTTGGTGGAGAGCAGATCAAGAAAATAAATGAAAAATTAAAAGCGGGTAGGGAAAAAGAACCCCAAAAATATGATGAATCGTTCAAATCTGCTACTGAGGGGGAAGAAACAGTTCCTTCTAAGACAGAACAGGTAACGTCCGGCCCTAAATTTACTCCTCAAATTATTTCTGAGGTTGCTACAAATCTGGAGACTAGGTTTGTTCTGGTAGGAACTGTGGCAGGTGTTGAAACTACTGAGTCTGGAAGGGTTGGTGGTAAAAATAAAAAGAGAAAAGAAAAAGAGAGTGAGGGTGCTCAGAGTACTATGAGGGGTATGGAAAAAGGAGCGGTTGATTCTTCACCCACTCCTGTTGGCTTAACTAAAGAATCAGGTGCTATGGTAGTTTGGGGTGAGGAATCTGCTGGAGAAAAGGAAAGTGTGAGAGAAATAGGGGGAAATAGGTCTGGAGAAGCTGCTGAGGGGTTTGTTTGACTAGGGAAGGATGTTGATGAACCTGTTCCATATGAACAGGAAACCCTCGCAGACCTACTGAAAAGGGTGACTGACAGTTACAATCCCAAGTAGAAAGGAAGTTCAAGAGTTAAAACCCGTACTGCTAGGGCAAACAAGAAGAGGAAGGCTGCCTCTTCTATCCCTGTAGAGATTCCTCCCACAAGAGAAAGAGCCACAAGGAGCCAGAAGAAACAGAGTGAGGTTGAACTGGAAAAGGCCTTAGAAGAAAGTAAGAGAAAAGTTGTTGCTAAGGGAAAGAAGAAGGTGGTTGAGCCTATTGAGGCTATTGAAATTGATGAGATGGACCTGGTCCTTCGGGATGAAGATGAGACAAAAGAAGTGGAGGTTGTGGCTCCTAAGTATAAGAAAGCCAAGACTTCCACAAAGAAGTTTGTTTCAAAGACACAGTCCGCTGAACCATCCACTTTGGACAAAAGAACCAGGTCTGATGTGAAATCAAGAAAAGTGAAAATTGTGGAGGAAGAAGAATGGAGTGGAGAGGAAGAATAAGAAGATTCTAATGCTGAGAAGGACATGATGGTTAAATTGGGAAAGAGAACTATCTTGAAAGGCAGACTCCTCAGGGACTTGGAGGAGGAAAAAATGTTAATGCTGCTGGAGTAGTTACAGTTGCAAGGTTGGAAGGACATGGTCCTTCAGATGTATGGAAGGCTGGCCAAAACTAAGATTATGGAGTTCATGGAAAATTGTGAGATCAAAGATGGTAGGGTCACCAGTATGGTCAATGGGGTGACAGTGACTTTTGATGATAAAGAACTGGGAGAGATCTTAGGTGTACCTGCTGAATGGTATAATGATTATAAGAAGCTCAAATGGCCAAGTCTAGAGAATCTCCCTACTACCCTTGACATTACTAGGAAGTTTGGTGACAACGAAGAGGAACTTGAAACCAAGGCTATTTACAAAATTGAGATGAAGCCACCCCACAAAGTGCTATTCGAATTTTTTAACAAATGTGTTGTTACACCCCATGTTTTCGTACCTGAGAGTACGTCGTAAGTCAATTGATGTAAGCTCGAAATGAGATCACCTTTGAAAGTACATAAAGTAGATTAATCATGTTACCTTGGAGGTTACAAATCTTTAAAATCATGGATAACAAGTAGCAAGAGGGTTGAAAGGCTTAGAAGCTAAATGGAGAAAATAAGTTTCGTCAAATGTCGACAAGTTGGGAATGTTATAACACGTAATTTTAGGGTGATATTATGGTGCTTAACATGATAAGGAGGTTATGTTATGAGTTATTATAGTCATATGGTAAATGTGTGTTAGGTTCTGAAGTCAAGTGAGTTGTGGAACAAAAGTCGGCAAAGGTCATCACAAGTTACATTCATAGATGTGCTGAAAATTAGTTCAAATGTAGCTGAGCTTTTATCCAAATATACTTGGAACTATGGGGTGATCTATCTACCAAGTTGAATATTTACTAGTCTAGTTTCTAACACATTTAACCGTTCATTGATACAACATCGGAGTAGAGAGATATTCGCATTTTTGCGAGACCGTGCAAGCAGCTCCCATGGGACCCACAAAGTCGGTGTAAAACTTCAGCTTGTATTTAAGTCAATTATATATCGTTTTAACTCATTTTTCTCATCCACAACAGTTCCTAAACCCTCCTAAATGCTCTCCAAGGGTTCTTCCATGATTCTAGGGTGAAAACCTAAGATAAAAACATGAATCCAATGCTAGAAATCCCGTAGTGCTTGCTAGATCGTAGTTCTTCATCTCGTGGGTGTTTTGGAGGGTTCTTCAAAGGTAAGTAACCTCAGATTTTGTGTTTTTATTTATTATTAAGCTAATAATCAGTCCCTCCTTCATATATATTAAAGTTTCAAGGCGAAATACAAGTGTTTACACACCAACTTGAACACAAAAGTTGATTCAAGAAGAGAATACAACTCCTTTAGTGTTGTGGTGTGATTGAGGGTTGTTGTGAGCTACACCATCTGAGGATTTCAAGTTGTATCTACTGCCTAAGGTAAGTAAATCATGTTCTTCATTGTGCCTAAGGTCAATCATGGTTGAGTTGTTTGAGCAAAAATCTACAAGATAGTAATTGAGCATAAGGAATCACTGTCTTTTTTTGTAGGCTGTGTTGAGGCTATATATATGTTTTGTTATGGCTGGAACTTATTATAAATAATTTATTATGTTGTGGTTTTTGTTGTTAAGCTTATCTATGTGCTAATTCAGTGGATTGAAGAAGATAACATGAAAAATAAGATGTTGACGATAAAGGTTAAGGTGTTAGGAATGTGGACTGTATTTGAAGATTATGCTTATGATATTTTGGGTTGAAAATTATATGGTAAGCATAAGTATGATGTTAAATATTTTAGGAAGATTCAAAAAGGAATTAGATTCAAACCATATTTTGTTAATCGTAAATCGGGCTTGCTGCTCAAAATGGTTGTTGAACTAATCGAAGAGCTTATTGTGAATTATATTATTGTTGTTTGGGCTGTTTGGTAACATATGGGATGTAGTACAAATAGGGGAGGTGTTGTCCATTTTCTTGTAGAATATTGGTTTCCAAATATGAGAGTTACAATGCTTATATGATGATGACGAAGTCGGTTTACTCATTGTAGATGTATGAAGATCATATTGAGCTTGCTTGACGATTGGATAGAAGATTTCAAATGTATGTTAAGGCACTTACTTCTTTCTTTTGGCATTATCTAAAATGAAATGAATATAAACGATACGCTATTTCATAACGAATCTACTCCTAGAAACTAAGGCTGCTCGTGTTGTTCTTTCCTTATAAAGTTATTCTAAGCAAGTATGTATGATCCTTGAATCGTATTAAGGTTCATATTGACGGTATGAAGGTCAATAATGTTAAGTGAGAGTGCGACGACCTTATGTCACTCTAAAGGGTTTAGAACGTGATTCCATGAGTCTAGCATGCATTATATATATATATATATATGTATCTATTTTGCTCTACCGAGCCGCGCTATAGTCGGCCGGGTACGATACCTATTGTGCAACCACTAATCAGTTGGGTTTTTACCGAGCTCTACGTGGCCGAGTATGATTATACCGAGCCTTATGATGGCCGGGTATGTTTTTATCGAGTCCTCTTCAAGGCCGGGTATGATATGATGATGATGCCCACAGAGGCGTATGTTTTTAAAAGTATATGAATATATTTATGTCTCATGCATTTCATGTCAGTCGCCCTCAGAGGAATTTTGTCATTTTCCGGTCAGTAGGTGAGATTTTGATATATGGGTCGGAATGGAATTCCGAGAGTTGCAGTAGGTCCGCAGTGTCATTTGGGATGTGTGTGTAAAATTTCAGGTCATTCAGACGTGGTTTGGTAGACATTTTGATCAAAAGCGGAATTTGGAGGATTTTGGAACCTTAGGCTTGAATCCGATGTATTTTGGTTGATTCGATGTCGTTTGAGGTGTTTTGAAGATTGGTGTAGTTTTTATATTGGTATGTGACGTGTTGGTGCTTTTGGTTGAGGTCCCGGGGGCCTCGGGGTGATTTCGGATGGTTGACGGAAAGTTAGGAATTTTGGAGTTCAGCTGAAGTTCATGGTTGCTGTCATAACCGCATATGCGATTGGGAGGCCGCAGGTGCGACCCCTGCAGATGCAGAATCAAGCCGCAGAAGCGGCCAAGAGGCAAGTCAGACAGAGCCGCAGAAGCGGGTACTTGGGCGCATCTACGTGACCACAGATGCGGTAGAAAGGTCGTAGGTGTAGTCCCAGGGGTTTAAGTGAAAACCACAGAAGCGGTAGATGGACCGCAAAAGCGGTGGTGCAGAAGCGGAAAAGTGGACCGCAGGTGCGCAAAGCCTGGGTCAGAAAGTATAAAAGGTTTCCTTCTCGATTTTTGAGCTATTCTTCACCATTTTCATAAAGGTTTGAGCTTGAGGAGCTAATTGAAGAGGGATTTCATAGAGGTAAGGTTTTTGAACCCTAAACTTGTTCCTATGGTGTTATTTCACTGATTTGGCTTTAAATTAATGGAAATTAAGGGTTAAAAATTAGGAATTAGGGCTTGGTGTTGGAGACCTTTGAGTGAGGGTTTGAGGGGCCATTTGTGGTCGGATTTTGGTAATTTTGATATGAATGAACTTGTGGAGTGATAAATATTCCATTAATGTAAATTTTATCGGATTTCGAGACATGGGCCTGGGGGTCGGGTTTGGCCAATTTCGGGATCTTTGGTATAAGTTGATTATTTTCGCATGGGTTTCGTTCCCTTAGCATATTCTAATGTTATGATTCTGATTTTGGGTAGATTCGGCGCGAGTTGAGGCCGAGGCGAGAGGCAAAGGCATCACAGAGTAGTATTTCATCCGGTTTGAGGTAAGTAACCATTGTAAATATGGAACTGAGGGTACAAACCCCGGTAATTTGTATTGTTTTGATAAATGAGGTGACGCACCTGCTAGGTGACGAACGTGTGGGTGTGCACCGGTAGGGATTGTGACTTGGTTCGTTCCGTAGCGACCGTTAAGCAGCATATTTGATTTAAATCTTATTATATCACTTATTTTAGAGATTGATACTATATTATGGGTTGTATGCCATGTTTGGGGCCTTGTGCCGACCTGTTGAGACCCTTAGGTGCATTTTTACTGTTTTCCTCACTCTGTTTGTTTGAAAGCATATCCTCAGTCATGTTTTACCTGTTTATTGTTTAAACCTGGCTTTTATCACTCTACTTCTTAAAATGTGAAAACTGTTTGGGCTGAGTTTCCCTGATTTCCGCTATTATGCCCGAGTGACTGTGAGGTTAATGACTGAGAGAGGTTGAGGACCTAACAATGAGGATTATATATATATATATATATATATATATATATATATATATTACGGATTGGGATGCACGCCGCATCAATATTATATGAATATATTATGGATTGGGCTGCACGCCGCAATGATACTTATATGGGTCGGGCTTCACCCGGCAACGATATATATATTGGATCAGGCTGCACGCCACAGCGATATGACGCTTGGGCTGTTGGAGACCCTCCGGAGTCTATACACCCCAGTGAGCATAGTCGACTATAAATTATGGATCGGGCTACACGCTGCAGCGGTTACTATGATTATTACTATTATGAGATGTTATTGAGCCTGAGTGCTGAATGTGAGTATTGTGTGACGAGAGCTGAGTCACGAGTGTCTGAAAGGCTTGTCCGAGAGGGTATATTCATGAGAGATACCTTGCCCGAGAGGCCCATTTATGATATTTTTGCTGATTTCACTCTTCTTTTATAATAAGCCTCTGCTAAACACTATTAAGTAAATGATTTCAAAGTATTTCAACTGAAATTGAAGTTTTACGAAGTAACTGGCTTTTAAACTGTTGAGTTTGATTTGATACTCTGTTGTATACTCTTATATATATGATTTTAACTGCTCATCGCTGCACTCAGACCTTATTTACTTTAGTTACTTACTGAGTTGGCGTACTCATATTACTCCTTGACCTTATGTGCAGATCCAGGTGCCCGAGCGGCAAAGTGAGGGTCCTCAGCATTATCAAAGTTTATCGGAGATTGCAAGGTAGATGCATGGCGTCCGCAACCCTGCTTTCCTCCTTCCTATCCTTGTTTTTTTGCATTTTAGACTTGTTATGTATTAGACAGTCAGACTTGTGTATTTAGAGGCTCTAGACTTGTGACACCAGATTGTTGTGCTGTGTTGGTTTAATGTTTTACTGTTTTTCACACATTTCAGTGATTTAAATATTTCTTATGAAAATTAGATTTAATTAATGTTAGAAAGATGTTTTTATTAAAAGGAATTTATTGAGAATACTTGATTTGGTTGGCTTGCCTAGTATTGTGATAAGCGCTATCACGACCGGGTATTTGGGGTCGTGACAAGTTGGTATCAGATAGGTTACATAGGTCTCGCGAGTCATGAGCCGGTTTAGTAGAGTCTCGTGGATCGGTACAAAGACGTATATATTTATCCTCGGGAGGCTGCGGAACCTTTAGGAAAATTTCTCATTCTTGAATTCCTGGCGTACGAATCTGTTGATCCTAGTACTAAACTTCTGTTATTCTATTCTCTCACAGATGGTGAGGACACGTGATACCGGTTAGGATGGACGACTACCAGTACCACCAGTTGGAGCCACTAAAGGCCGAGGACGCAGTTGAGGCCATGGTAGGGGTAGGGGCTTAGCCCACACAACAGCACCTGCAGAGCCACCAACCGCCCCAGTTTAGGATTAGGTCCCAGTTGCGGATGCTCCAGCAGCACCAGCTCAGGCACCGGCTGTGCCTATTGTGATTCCAGGCCTTCAGGAGGCTCTAGTTCAGATTCTATCAATGTGCATCGGTTTGGCTCAGGCGGTCTCAGTTACTATAGCCGCAACTACTTCTCAGGCCGGGGGAGGTACTCAGACCCCCGTTGCTCGCACACCTGAGCAGGTGGGCAGGGGCTTCAGACACCGGGGGCACCTCCAGCCCAGCCGGTTGCACCAGCTCAGGAGTATGTGGTACCAGTTATACCTAACGATGAGCAGCGTCGATTGGAGAGATTTGGTAGACTTTAGCCTCCGACTTTTAGTGGTACTGAGGGCGAGGATGCCCAGGGTTTCTTGGACAAGTGTTAGAGGATTCTTCACACAACGGGTATTCTAGAGACCAGTGGTGTAGCATTTACTACTTTTCAGTTTTTTGGAGCTGCCTTTACTTGGTGGGAGGCTTATGAGAGGCGTATGCCTATTGGTGAAGCGCCCCTTACCTGGCAGTAGTTTTTTGTTCTCTTTCTGGAGAAGTATGTGCCACAGTCTCGCAAAGAAGAGCTGCGCAGGCAATTCGAGCATTTGCGTCAAGGTGATATGACTGTGACACAGTATGAGATGCAGTTTTCTAAGTTAGCTCGTCATGCGGTCTAGTTGGTTCCCATAGATCGAGAGAGGATCGGAGGTTCGTTGATGGCCTCACATATCAACTTCAGATTCTCATGACTAGGGAGAGGGTGTCAGGTGCTACTTTTGAGGAGATTGTTGACATCGCCCGCGATATTGAGTCCGTTCGTCACCAGGATCGAGAGGAGAGGGAGGCCAAAAGTCCTCGGAGATCTGGTAGCTTCGGTAGTGCTCCTTCGAGGGGTTAGTTTCAGCACGACAGAGGCCGTCCATTCAAGCAGGCTCAATCAGCTCACTCAGGTTATCGTGGGGCATCATCGGGTCATGGTTCTTACAGTTCTCATCAGGGCCATTCATCACTCAGTGCCCTTACAGCCTAGAGTTCGTCTCGTGCTCCATCAGTTCAGGGTTCTTCCATGCTAGGTCCTTCTACTGGTCACTCCGGTGCTAGGGGTTCCCTTCAGTCCCCGTCTCCAGCATCGAGGAGTTGTTATGAGTGTGGGGAGTTTGGGCATATGAAGAGGCAGTGTCCTTGTCTTCTTGAGGGTCCGTCTCAGCAGAGGAGTCAGCCCTCGACTTCAGCTCCAGTTACTTCACCACTCGCTCAGGCAGCTAGGGGTGGGGGTTAGTCAGCTAAGGGTCGCCTAGAGGGGGAGGTCGATAAGGTGGTGGTCAGACTCGTTTCTATTCACTCCCAGGTTGTCATGCCCCGAACCTGGGCCTGGACGTAACACGACACTCGGTGCCTGACTACATGTGACGGAGCGAACCAACTGGCTGGCTGAATCAACATGTGATATCATAACATACTAAATGTGGAAGATAAGCTAACACATGCTGACATACTGAAAGTCCGGATGTTATAAATCAAAGTGCAGAAGTACTAATACCATTCTGAAACATATATGCAACCAACATGGCTTAACATGAAAAGTCTGAGACTCTGTCTAACTGTTACTCTAGTCTATAAAGCCTCTAAGAAGTAATGAAAACACTAACTGTAACAAAAAAATACTGAAGACTGTAAGGTAATGATAATGCCCCGAAAGAACTGGGATCACCAAATAGCTGGTACGAGAATCCTAGCGCTCGGAATCATCAACCTGTAATTCATTACCTGCATTGTGAAATGCAGGCCCCGGGCAAAAGGGACGTCAGTACATTTGAATTGTATTGGTATGTAAAGCAACTGAAAGAAAGAATTATAAATGCTGAAACTGAAATTAAGCTGATAACTAAGATTTGATAATTGATAACTGAAATGATAACTATTGAAACTGAAACTGAAATGATAACTGATAACTGAACTTATATCTGATAGCTGAACTAGTAACTGATAACTGATAGCTGAACTGATAACTGATAACTAAACTGATAACTGGCAACTAAAATGGTAACTAATAATTGAACTGAACAAAGGAAGTACGGATATGAATACTCCCTCTCCTGAATGATGAACAACCTGTTTATCTGAACAATAAACTGCGGCCTCAGGCCCAATATATATATATATATGTGCACAAACTGCGGCCTCGGGCCCAAGTATACGTATACATAACTGCGACCTCAGGCCCAAAATGCATAAAGCATAAACTGCGGCCTCAGGCCCAAAGATGCATAAAGCATAAACTGCGGCCTCAGGCCCAAAGATGCATAAAGCATTGACTGCGACCTCAGGCCCAAATATAGGTGTTCAACATTCAGGGATTTTAAAATCAGGAACTGAGAATCATACTGCAATACATAATAGTGAAATACTGAATCACGCTGAGTTACATGATACTGGAATACTGGGTCATACTAAGTACATAATACTGGAATACTGAATCATACTGAGTTACATGATACTGGAATGGGACATGTATTCTTGAACATTGAAATTTCAACTATCTATGACATACTGGGTAAGCTGTACTGAGACTTAGAGATATCAAACCCAAGTCTATATTGAATATGAACTGAGCTCACGACGTTCAGAATGAAAGTCATGAACGAGTTATGAAGCTAGAGAATAGAAGTTCTACAACTATTCAAGGAACTAGACTTAACTATATTTCTGAGGCAATTGATACGTCGTAAAAGGAACGTAGTGTAGGGAGGATCATTAACATTCCCAAACATAGAGAGTTAGCCTCACATACCTCAATGTCGCCCCTTAGTGATACTACAATGATCCACAACACTAAGAACCTTCAATCTACAATAGCAATATCCAATGGAACCCAATATTAGTAATAAATTCCATAACTTATGCCATTTAGGCATATTATCAAACATCTTGTAGGCATAGATATTTACACCTCATAACTATAGTGTTGGTTCATCCAACTATCACCATTAACCAACAATTCATTCCACCATCATTCCTAACAAATTTATAACTTCCAACAACATATGTATGACCATCCATTCACGCCCAACCAACAAATCCTATCAAATAATCACTTTTAAATCCCTACCATGGTCATGCATTTAAATTGGGAATTTATGACTTCCAATCACTATACCATAAGTTGTAATACTTGATTCATACTCATAATTCCATAATAACATCATATATGTAAGTCTAAGGGTGTAGGATTACCTCTTGTAGACCAAATCTTGAAAGACAACTTTTGGGGTGTTCTTGAGATTTTGAAGAAATCCTATGAAACCCAATCAAAATCATGTTGTAACTAGTGATCTAGAAGTGAAATCACCATGAAAACACACTTAAAAACTCACCTTAGGTGTGCAATTGGATGCCTTGGTAGAGTTGGGGTGTAGAGGAAACCCTAAGCTTGAGGAATGACTCAATTCCTCTCATTTCCGGTCTTTAGAGTACTTAAAAACCTTCAGTCGCGTAGTTCGCGCGTTGTTCGCGTGTTTGTTCGCGCGTTTTGCTGAGCATTCTGCCTCAGACGCGCGAAATGCGCGACTTCGCGCAATACTTCGCGCGATACTTCGCGCGCTCTGACACCTGACCAGTGAAATGGTCATAACTTTCTGTATACACCTCCAAATGATGAACAGTTTGTTGCGTTGGAAACTAGACTCAAAGGGCTTTAATTTGATAGGTTATTCATCACACAAAGCGTTATAGAACCGGAGATATGATCGTTCAAAGTGAGGTCATGTGCGTATTCATTCACAGCCTTAGTCCATTTTGAAATTTTCCAACTTGGCTTAGACTTAGGCCTCTCCTTAGACCCCAATTCACCTATAACATAACTTATACACTTATTAACATAACCACTCAATTACCATCACGCTAATACTCGTTCAATGCATCCACAACCGATTCAAATTACAGGGTATTACATAAATAGTCCTTGTCCGTACACAGCTGATTCATATTTACGGAGTATTACATTACCCATACTCATCTTGATAGGGCTTCACATGTCTAAAAGATCACATTAATAGTCTTCTAACACATCCACAACTAATCCGGATTTATGGGGTGTTACACAGGTAGACCAGATGTTGTTGCTTCAGATGCTGTGATTACAGGTATTGTCTTAGTCTGCCGCAGAGATGCCTCTGTGTTATTTGATCCCGGTTTCACTTATTCTTATGTGTCATCATACTTTTCTTGTTATTTAGATACGCCCTGTGAATCTCTTGTTTCATATGTTCGGGTATCTACTCCGGTGAGCAATACTGTTGTTGTAGATCGTGTGTACCAGTCGTGTGTGGTGACTATTGGGGTTTTGGAGACCCGAGTGGATCTTTTGTTGTTATGTATGGTGGATTTCGATGTTATGTTGGGCATGGATTGGCTATTTCCGTGTCGTGCTATATTGGACTGTCACACTAAACCGTGACGTTGGCTATGTTGGGTGTGCCACAGATTGAGTGGTGAGGTTCTACTAATTTTGTCCCCAGTAGGGTGATTTCATTTCTGAAGGCCTAGTGGATGGTTGAGAAGGGTTGTCTTTCCTACTTAGCCTTTGTGAGGGATGTCAGTGCAGAGACTCCTAGTATTGATTCTGTTCCTATTGTGAGGGAGTTTCCCGATGTGTTTCCTGCAGACCTGCCGGGCATGTCACCGGATAGGAATATTGATTTTGGTATTGATCTGGTGCCGGACACTCAGCCCATCTCTATTCCACCGTATTGTATGGTACCAGCGTAGTTGAAAGAGTTGAAGGAGTAGCTTCAGGAACTCCTTGATAAGGGTTTATTCGGTCTAGTGTGTCGCTTTGGGGTGCACCTGTTCTATTCGTGAAGAAGAAGGATGGCACGGTGAGGATGTGCATTGATTACAGGCAGGTGAACAAAGTAACAATCAAGAACAAGTATCCTTAGCCTCGTATCGATGATTTGTTTGACCAACTTCAGGGAGTGAGAGTGTTCTCCAAGATTGATCTCCGTTTAGGTTATCACCAGTTAAAGATGAGGGACTCAAATATTCTTAAGACAACCTTTAGGACTAGATACGGTCATTATGAGTTTCTTGTTATGTCTTTTGGGCTGACCAATACCCCGACAACATTCATGCATTTGATGAACAACGTGTTTCGACCTTATCTTGACTCGTTCGTGATAGTTTTCATTGATGATATTTTGGTGTACTCGCATAGTCAGGAGGAGCACGCGGAGCATTTGAGAGTTGTGTTGCAGAGATTGAGAGAGGAGAAGCTTTATGCAAAGTTCTCCAAGTGTGAGTTTTGGCTCAGTTCAGTGGCTTTCTTGGGGCACGCGGTGTCCAGCGAGGGTATCCAGGTTGATCCAAAGAAGATAGAGGCGGTTCAAAGTTGGACCAGACCGTCCTCAGCTATAGAGATTCGCAGCTTTCTTGGGTTGGCGGGTTATTACCGTCGGTTTGTTCAGGGATTTTCATCTATCGCATCGCCCTTGACCAAGTTGACTCAGAAGGGTGCTTTATTCAGGTGGTCGGATGAGTGCGAGGAGAGCTTTCAGAAGCTCAAGACTGCCTTGACCACAACTCCAGTGTTAGTGTTGCCATCAGCTTCAGGTTCTTATACCGTGTATTGTGATGCTTCAAGGTTGGTATTGGGTGTGTATTGATGCAGGAGGGTAGAGTTATTGCTTATGCTTCTCGCTAATTGAAGCCCCATTCGAAGAACTGCCCCGTTCATGATTTGGAGTTGGCTGCCATTGTTCACGCGTTGAAGATTTGGAGGAACTATTTGTATGGTGTGTCTTGTGAGGTATTTACTGATCATCGTAGCCTCCATCACTTGTTCAAACAGACAGCAAAGATGGTTGGAGCTGCTAAAAGATTATGATATTACTATCTTGTACCATCCGGGGAAGGCCAATATGGTGGCCGATGCCTTGAGTAGAAAGGCGGTGAGTATGGGGAGTTTGGCATACATTCCAATTGGGGAGAGACCTCTTGCAATTGATGTTCAGGCCTTGGCCAATCGATTCGTGAGCTTAGATATTTTGGAGCCCAGTCGGGTATTGGCTTGTGTGATTTCTCGGTCTTCCTGATTCGATCGCATCAGAGAGCGGCAATATGATGATCCTCATTTGCTTGTCTTAAAGGACAAAGTTCAGCACGATGATGCCAGAGATGTGACTATTGGTGACGACGGAGTATTGAAGATGTAGGGCCAGATTTGTGTGCCTAATGTGGATGGGCTTCGAGAGTTGATTCTAGAGGAGGCCCATAGCTCGCGATATTCCATTCATCCGGGTGTCGCGAAGATGTATCAGGATCTGAGACAACATTATTGGTGGATGAGAATGAAGAAGGTTATTGTGGGATTTGTAGCTCGGTGTCTCAATTGTCAGCAGGTGAAATATGAGCATCAGAGATCGGGTGACTTGCTTCAACAGATGGATATTCCAGAGTGGAAGTGGGAGCGGATCACCGTGGACTTTGTAGTTGGGCTCCCACGGACTTTGAAGAAGTTCGATGCTATTTGGGTGATTGTGGATCAGCTGACCAAGTCCACGCACTTCATTCCTATGTGTACTACCTATTCTTCAGAGCGGTCGACAAAGATCTATATCCAGGAGATTATTCGGTTGCATGGTGTCCCAGTTTCCACCATTTCAGATAGGGGCACTCAATTTACTTCACAGATTTAGAGGTCTGTGCAGCGAGAGTTGGGTACTCAGGTTGAGTTGAGCACAACTTTTCATCCTCAGACGGACGGGCAGTCCGAGCGCACTATTCAAATATTAGAGGACATGTTGCGCGCTTGTGTCATTGATTTTGGAGGGTCATGGGATCAGTTTCTACCGCTCGCAGAGTTTGCTCATAACAATAGTTACCAGTCGAGTATTCGGATGGCTCCATATGAGGCTTTGTATGGGAGGTGATGTATGTCGCACCTCCTTTTCGCCGCGCCCGCGGGGCGCGTGGGAATTTTCTCCAATTGAAGGACAGTCGAAACGAGATTTGTTTATTTGTTTTAGAGTCTCCACTTGGGAATTTTAAGGCGTCCCAAGTCACCAATTATAATCCTTGAATCGAGGAGAATATGACTCTGTTTATTATTCTGCGAACCAGAAATCCTGAGTAAGGAATTCTGTTAATTCGGAAGAAGGTGTTAGGCATTTCCGAATTCCGTGGTTCTAGCACGGTCGCTTAACTGTTTTTATTATTGGCTTAATTATCTTGATTTTTATTAAATACTTTTTATTACGTGATTTTCTACCGCTTTTACTTATTGTGGTTAAGAACCCTTCTTTGAATCGAATTACGCGTACGTATATTCGTGTTATAAATTTAAAAATGCGGAATTGTGTCACGCGTACGTGTACACAATAACTTTTGATAATATATTTATTGAGTAATCATTTTTCGAAATTGTGTCGAATCAAGAATATTTGTTTTTCTGAATAGTGAACCGTACATCTCGGTTTTTTATGAAATTGATTTAACGCCTTTGAAAAAATCCTTTTATTAAATATTCGTTCGAAATTGCGCGTACGCATAATCCGAATTTTTTGCTTTTAAAAATATAATCAGGGTACGCGAACGTATCCCTAATCGCGCGACATATTTGTAATGATATTATGGAATTTCCACAAAAATATTTGTTATATCACGAGAAATCTCGTTTTAAGATACTCTTTAATTTTTTGGAAAAGAATCCACAATTTATTAAATGTTGACCATTGATTATAATTTCCGAATATAAATTATATTCATTCTAATTATTCTAATTCAAAGGACAAAATAAAAATATGATTAATACTATCTTTAAAACAAATATGACATTATATATATATATGCCAAGGAATAAATTACATATGAAACTAAAAATGAATGATTCATAAAGGAAGGAAATACTTTCCAAGAATTTTCATTATTACTTGATGCAAATTCTATTTTTTTTTCTAATTACCATTGATTAAAAGTGTTGCCATTTGTGTATATACAACTCAACTTATTCTTATATACTCGTTTTAATCTTAATAGATGAAATTAATTTACTTAGTTATGCCTATGATTGAGTTAGGATAGATATAGATATAATCAAACCAATTTGATTCTCAATCTATGTGAATTATTACTAACTATTAATTTTCACATTGTATAAGTTCCTAAGCCCTTTATTACTAAGAAAGAGAACAAGTCTTGTTGACTTAATAAAATGATATTGCATACAATATTACTTACTATATTTGACATTTTTGAACATACGGATTATACTAACGCATCTTTCAACTATAAATTATGAACACAACCAATGTTATGCCAAAAGATGGCAAATTGCAGCTAATCATCATCTAGCTTTAAACAACCACTAATTAACTAACAAGATAAACTAATAGCATATTTTCTTTGATAATGCTATATTATACCATACCTTTCTAACACTACCATGAAGTGTAAATAAAAACCAACTTTCTGCCATACTTCCTATTTACACAACTCATAGATAACTAAACTAATGAAATTTGACATGGATATCATTATTACAAAGTTTTATATGAATTTCGAAATAAGACAATTAACTTGTAGCCATCGAGTCGAACTTACTACTGGTTAACCAATATGAAACTAAAGCTGAAATTTTCAACTAAAGAACTCAAATGAGTAGATGACAGTATTACAATTCAAACTCTATTTATCTATCATGTTGAATCTCTTTCCAACATAAAATTTAAAAGACATGTACCTGAAAATGAAGGTAGAAGGAGTAAATTTCAGCAGTAGCAGCAGTAACAAATTCAGTAGAATATACTGATAACACAGTAAAATCTGAACAAGAATAGGATTCGAAGAGCCCAGATGCACAGTAAAGTACTTTTAAGAAACACTTCGGATTTTAACTGAACAGTGGAATCACATAAAGTTGAACAGATTCAACAAAAAAAAAACAACATTTCAGATTTCAGTTTTTCTTCAGTTTCAAATTCAGTTTGTTTCTGATTTTCTGTTTCCTTCCTTTAAAATCTCAGCCCTCAAAATCTCTTAAAAATTCTCTCTGAAAACCCTTCCAAACTCTCCTAAAGTCTGCCTCTAAATCAGTCCAGCTCCCTGTATTTATACAGGTCTGTCCCTTTCTTTTTTAAGTGCTGCCTGGACCCCCTTTTTGATATCTAAGGCAGATTTTCCCTTAAAATCTGCCACTGAACTGCTTTTTCTTATTCAAACAGCACTAAGGATACCTTTACTTTATTTTCAGCCCCTCCACTTCCTTTGGTTTCCTATTATCCTATTAGATTAACAGCCACTAACATTCCACTTCCAGCACACTAGCCCCAACACTGTTTTTTATTGTTTCATTCCCAGAAATGCCCTGAACTCCTACTGTTATTACTGCCCATTAATACAAGATCAAAATCTATTATGAAACAGATTTAAAAATCTGTTCAAACCTAATTATCAACCTGATTTAAAACAGCTAATACCAATTCTCTTAATCAAACAAACATTCTGTCTTTACATATTATGCTAAACAGGGAAATGCAATAGCTGATGTACAAGAGCTAAATTCAGATTGAACACTGAACTTGCATCCAAACATATTAACAATACATAGAACTCCAAAGAACATTTCAACTGAAATTCAAAATTGAACAAAGAGCAACAAATGCAGGAACACTGTCAGTATTGACACTGCCCTGAACTTAATGTTCACAAATAATATATAACACCTACTTGATGAACTTACTGATTTATAAACAAACATGATTTAATTGGCAAGTATCAATCAGTAGACTGTTTACAACATTTGTCCATAATTGGCCTAAAATAATAGAAGCAGACTGTTTTTTATTATCTTTATCATAAATGAGAATTCATAATATAACTAATCGACGAACTTAATCGAGTCGATTACTTACATTATGAACAATCACAACCAACTGAAACAGTTTCATATTTTGATCAAGTAGATAGGTAAGAAACAGAAATGACAGAATTAATCAAAACACAAATATAAAAAATTAACAAGCTATTAATACAGACAACAATACACGTAGAATACACAAAATAAATAGAAAAATACCTCTGAATTTTCAATTAAACTCGAACTCAACTTGGACTTCGGATTTTTTTGTTTGAAATCAAACTGACCTTAGTCGAAGTATTTTCCACTGAAAATACTTCGACTAAGGTCGATTAAACCTCAATCTTCATTTAATATGCACGGAATCCAAAAGTTTGGTATTTTTAGGGTTTCAGGTTCTCGGATCTTAAATCCGAACATTTCAAGGCAGATTCGAAGGGAACCAAACATGATACAAGGGTGAGGGTAGCCTAGGGGTCATTTGGTGTTAATTTGAAATGGATCTGAGTTTGTTCTTATTTGGTCCGAATCTTCAAAAGAAGATTCGAGAAGTTCCGAACTGATTCGAACCAAACAAACGATAGATCCATACTCAGGGTAACTAGGGGAAACTATGGTGTCGGTTTGGGACTGTTAGGTTTAGATCTGAACTTGGCTCAAATCTTCAAATGAAGATTCGAGAACCTTCAGGGAGATTCGAACCAAGCGGGTAACATATTCGGATAGAGGGTGTTCAGGGGGTTCTGGGGTGTCAAGATGGTGACCGGCGGCGTTGATGCCGCCGGGTTTCAGGCGGTGGAATCCTAGGGCGGCTAGGGTTAGGAGTGGGGGTTTGGGACGATGATGAACAGTGTAGGAAGGGGGGTGTTTGGTTAGGGGCCGGGGTAAGGTTTGGGATTTATATAGGGGTGGGGTGGACTGGTATCGTCCGTTGGATCAAGTAGAATGGATGGCTGAGATCCACTCACTTAACCAAACGGTGTCGTTTGGTTTAAGTTAGGGGGACGGGTTGAACCGGGTATCGGATCGGGTAAGGGTCTTGGGTTAGGGTGATGAGATCTTGGCCGTTGGTTGTATTTAATCCAACGGCCCTTGATGAGAGGTGACCAAACGACGTCGTTTGGTCTTAGCTTGGGACTGGACCGGACAGGTTGTTTGGATTGGGCTGAGGAAATGTGATTTGTTTTGGGCCTGGATTTTAAATCCAGGTCCGATTTTTTTATTTCCTTTACAATTATTTTCTAATTTTATTAGTAATAATAAAAAAAATCCTAATAAAATTAGAAACAATTTTTAACCTTACACAAAATATTAATTACCTTTTTAACAACTATTAACACATAGACAACATTAATCACACAGTGGAAAAAATAGAACAAAATGCATATTTTTATGATTTTATTTAAATTAACTTAATTAAATGCATACTTAAATCCTAGATATACATGAAACATGTATTTTTATTTTAATTTTGTTTAATTATAACAAAGCAAACATTTTACGGACATAAACAAATATTTAACACCACGCAAATTCAGAAATTACACAGTAAAAGAAATTTATTTTGATTTATTTTGGAGTAGTTTTTCGTAAGGCAAAAATCACGTGCTCACAGCTGCCCCTCTTTGTGCGGAAACTCGAAGAGTTTTCGTACAAAGATAAAATGAGCGGACACGAGCGATTTTTGCCCGTTCGAATACTCCGTAAGAAGCATTTTTGAAAGATTTGACCGTACCTCTGCTTCAAAGGTTTCCTACATATCCTTGGCTATAAAGGAATCAGGTCAATGTAGTTCGGGAATTTTTGGGTAGATGGGACTACCGCGGGACTGTGATGTTACTGCTGCTTTGTGCTGTTTTTACTGCTTGCTGACCTCCTTATTACACCTTACTTTAAAGGAAATACAAAATTAAACTAGATTATGGTACAGGAATTATAAAAATCTTATCTAGATCATGCCCTTGTGTTTCTTGTTGTCTTGATATCTTGGTGACTCTTGGGCATTTGGCTTATTCCGTATTCTTTTCATTATGTCCCATATTTTCTTTTGGGACTCTTGTTGTTTCTTGCTGGGGATTCTGTTGGACTCCTCTGCTTTGCTGATTCTAAGTGTGCTCCTTTTATATGAGCGAGCTTTTGATTTCATCACTTCAATTGCATTCCCTTGTTCTTCAGGTGGGTGCCTTGACTGTTTCTTTTCTTTCTTCATCCTCATTCTCCAGGTGGACGCCTGACTTCTTTAATTCCTTTATCCTCATTCTCCAGGTGGACGCCTGACTCATTCAATTTTCATCCTCATTCTCCAGGTGGACGCCTGACTTCTTCTTTTCTTCATCCTCATTCTCCAGGTGGACGCCTGACTCATTCAATTTTCTCATCCTCATTCTTCAGGTGGACGCCTGATTTCTTCGATTCTTTGTCCTCATTCTCCAGGTGGACGCCTGACTTCTTCTTTTCTCATCCTCATTCTCCAGGTGGACGCCTGACTTCTTCTTTTCTCATCCTCATTCTCTAGGTGGACGCCTGACTTCTTCTTTTCTCCTCCTCATTCTCCAGGTGGACGCCTGACTTCTTTTTAACTCATCCTCATTCTCCAGGTGGACGCCTGATTTCTTCGATTCTTTGTCCTCATTCTCCAGGTGGACGCCTGACTTCTTCAATTTCTTTATCCTCATTCTCCAGGTGGACGCCTGATTTCTTCAATTCTTTGTCCTCATTCTCCAGGTGGACGCCTGATTTCTTCAAATTTCATCCTCATTCTCCAGGTGGACGCCTGACTTCTTCGATTCTTTGTCCTCATTCTCCAGGTGGACGCCTGACTTCTTCAATTTCTTTATCCTCATTCTCCAGGTGGATGCCTGATTTCTTCAATTTTCATCCTCATTCTCCAGGTGGACGCCTGACTTCTTCAATTTCTTCATCCTTATTCTCCAGGTGGATGCCTGACTCATTCAATTTTCATCCTCATTCTCCAGGTGGACGCCTGACTTCTTCTTTTCTTTGTCCTCATTCTCCAGGTGGACGCCTGATTTCTTTTAATTCTCATCCTTATTCTCCAGGTGGACGCCTGACTTCTTCTTTTTCTCATCCTTATTCTCCAGGTGGACGCCTGACTTCTTCCATTCTTCATCCTCATTCTCCAGGTGGACGCCTGACTTCTTTAATTCTTTACCAGGTATTTCCTGACACAAATATTGTATTTGCCCCTGTTTTAAATCAAAGAAAACTTCGTTAGTTTAAAGCAGGGTGGTTGACTGGGGTATTCTTGCCGATGGTGATGCTTCTCTTCGTCTCTCTTTATTGCCTTGGAATGGTTGAAAAGACTGTTTTGTCCTTGTGATTGATCCTTGACTATAGGATTCCCCTCTGTATGTTTTCCTTCAAACCCTTTTAACTGTAATCATATGTCCCTTTTGACTTTGCTGATCCACTTTTGATTTCACCTTTCTTACACCCATATCTTTTATCTCCCACCTTTCGTGGCCGTATTTTATAATCTCGAATCTTGGTAGTATACCTTGACATTCCTTCTTATTTGTTTGGAATAAAACTTATCTCAAGGCTTTTAGAAAAGTAAGATTATTAGTGACGAAACACGCTGATTTCGACAATTATAGAATGAAAAGAAAAATCCAAGTTTGGATGACTGCTGGAGAAAGCTTAAAAACTTATCTGATTGGAGTTACTGACACCAATGATCAGGGTATGTATTTCGGATTAATCAACCCAGTCTTTTAATCAATCTCCTTTCAATTGTCTCATTTTTGTTTTCGCCAAAATTTCCATAATCCAACTTCATTTTTCATTTCACAGACCTGTTGGACTTGCAATATTTCAAAGAGTTTTCACCGATAAACCTTCCTCATTTGTTCATTTCTCACTTCCTTTTCGCCTTATGGTGCCTACGAAGGTTTTCACCAATAAGACTCTCTCATTTTTACTTTTATCTCAACTTCCGTCGCCTTATGGTGCCCGTGTGGGTTTTCACCTATAAGACTCTCTCATTTTTACTTTCTTTTCTTGTTTGTACCAGAGTGTTATGAACCATCTTCATTTGCTTGTCTCAGCATTTTTCTAAGATTGATCGAAAGGTCTTTTTGGTATGGGGTTAGAAATGGAAAAGGTATTAAAAGCTAAACAGTTCTTGGTATGGGTTAAAAATTACAACTCTTGGAATCTTTTTCTTTATTTGCAATACAGTTTCTTTGCCCCAGTTTTTGATTGGGGTCGCTTGACATAACTTTTTGTGCACATTATGTATATTGTGCACCCTATGACCGAGCCGTGAGGCGCCTACGTATCCTTCTTTGAGGAATCAGGTCAAACGTAGTTCACTTCATAATAATGTGATTTTTTTTTATGTAATACTTGATTTTTATTGATTCCAAGAGAGGGTAGGAAAGAAACAAGTTGGCTCAAAGGGGAAGCAAATGGTATAGTGTTTGGATAGCAGAATAAATTGCCTTTGTCATTCCAATCTTCGAAATAATGCTAAATATAAACACTCAAAAAGTTATGCATAATATCTCTTTACTGCGTCAGAATTGATCGCCATATCTATGCATTTGCCTTCAATGTCTGTTAAGCATAGTGCACCATTTGATAATACTCTGGTCACAATGAATGGTCCTTGCCAATTCGGGGCAAATTTGCCTCTTGCTTCAACCTGATGTGGAAAGAATACGCTTCAGCACATGCTGACCCACTTCAAACTTTCGGGGACGCACCTTTTTGTTGTATGCTCTTTCTATTCTTCTTTGATATAATTGACCATGGCATACTGCGGTCAATCGTTTTTCGTCAATCAAGTTCAACTGTTCCAGACGGGTTTTGACCCATTCATCATCATCAATCTTTGCTTCGGCGATGATCCGAAGGGAAGGAATCTCAATTTCTGCAGGAATTACTGCTTCGGTGCCATATACCAACAAATAAGGAGTGGCTCCTACTGAAGTGCGAACAGTAGTGCGGTATCCCAATAATGCAAATGGTAATTTTTCATGCCATTGTTTTGAACCTTCTACCATTTTCCGAAGTATCTTCTTTATGTTTTTGTTGGCTGCTTCTACTGCTCCATTCGCCTTGGGCCGATATGGGGTAGAGTTACGATGTGTAATCTTAAACTGTTGACATACTTCTTTCATTAAGTTGCTGTTGAGATTAGCACCGTTATCTGTGATGATCACCTTCGGGATTCCGAATCGACATATGATATTTGAGTGGACAAAATCGACCACAGCTTTCTTGGTTACTGATTTGAATGTCTTGGCCTCAACCCATTTGGTAAAATAATCAATAGCTACCAGAATGAATCTGTGTCCATTGGATGCTGCCGGCTCAATTGGTCCAATCACATCCATGCCCCAGGCAACGAATGGCCATGGTGCCGACATTGTGTGCAACTCGGATGGTGGAGAATGAATCAAATCTCCGTGTATTTGGCATTGATGACACTTGCGTACAAAACTGATACAATCTCGCTCCATGGTAAGCCAATAGTAACCAGCTCGGAGGATTTTCTTTGCCAACACATATCCACTCATGTGGGGTCCGCAAACTCCTGAATGTACTTCAGACATGACAGCTGTAGCTTGTCTGGCATCTATGCATCTTAATAATCCAAGATCTGGTGTTCTTTTATACAAAACTCCTCCGCTTAAGAAGAATCCATTTGCCAATCGCCTAATGGTCCTCTTTTGGTCTCCTGTGGCTTGTGCGGGATATATCCCCATTCTGATATACTCCTTGATGTCGTGGAACCATGGTTCGCCATCAAATTCTTCTTCAACCATATTGCAATAAGCGTGCTGATCATGGACTTGAATATGTATTGGATCTACATAAGCTTTATCCGGATGGTGCAACATTGATGCCAGGGTAGCCAATGCATCGGCCACCTCATTATGGATTCTTGGAATATGTTGGAATTCCACTGATTGAAACCGCTGACAAAGATCATGTAGACATTGCCGGTACGGGATGAGCTTTAAGTCTCGGGTCTCCCATTCTCCTTGAATTTGATGTACCAAAAGATCCGAATCTCCCATGACTAAGATTTCTCGGATACCCATGTCTGCAAGCTAGCCTTAACCCCAAAATGCAAGCTTCGTATTCAGCCATATTATTGGTGCAATAAAATCGTAATTGAGCCGTAACAGGATAGTGATGCCCTGTTTCAGAAATGATTACAGCTCCTATCCCAATTCCTTTCATGTTAGCGGCTCCATCAAAGAAAAGTTTCCAGCCATACTTTTCAATTTGCTCCACCTCGTCGATATGCATTGTTTCTTCATCGGGAAAATAAGTCTTCAACGGCTCATATTCCTCATCGACCGGGTTTTCGGCTAAATGATCGGCCAGTGCTTGAGCCTTCATTGCAGTTCGAGTCACATAGATGATGTCGAATTCCGTGAGCAATATCTGCCACTTTGCAAGTCTTCCCGTTGGCATAGGCTTTTGAAAAATGTATTTCAATGGATCCAACCGAGAAATGAGGTAAGTAGTGTAGGATGATAAATAGTGTTTCAATTTTTGAGCTACCCATGTTAGGGCGCAACATGTCTTTTCCAGATGAGTATACTTAACCTCATAAGCTGTGAACTTCTTGCTAAGGTAGTAGATGGCCTGTTCTTTTCTGCCAGTGAGGTCATGCTGCCCCAATACACAACCAAATGAATTTTCCAAAACCGTTAAGTAAAGAATCAAAGGTCTTCCTGGCTCTGGCGGGACCAATACGGGTGGGTTTGACAAGTACCCTTTTATTTTGTCGAATGCTTCTTGACACTCATCGGTCCATTTGACTGCAGCATCCTTTTTTAACAATTTGAAAATTGGCTCACAAGTTTTCGTGAGCTGAGCAATAAACCTGCTGATGTAATTTAACCTTCCCAACAAACTCATTACTTCAGTTTTGTTTCTTGGAGGTGGCAGTTCTTGGATGGCTTTGATCTTTGATGGGTCTAGCTCGATGCCTCGTCGACTGACTATGAATCCCAGCAACTTTCCAGATGGAACTCCAAATGCGCACTTGGCAGGGTTAAGCTTGAGGTTGTACCTGCGAAGTCTTAAGAAGAACTTCCTCAAATCCCCAACGTGGTTGGCCTGATGCTTTGATTTTATGATCACATCATCCACGTATACCTCAATTTCCTTGTGTATCATATCATGAAACACTGTGGTCATTGCTCTCATATAGGTTGCTCCGGCGTTCTTTAAACCGAATGGCATTACCCGGTAGCAATAAGTTCCCCATGGTGTGATGAATGCCGTCTTTTCTGCATCTTCTTCATCCATTAGAATTTGATGATACCCGGCATAACAATCCACGAAAGACCCTATATCATGCTTGGCACAATTGTCGATCAAAATATGTATATTGGGTAATGGGAAATTATCCTTTGGACTTGCTTTGTTGAGATTGCGATAGTCGACGCATACTCTAATTTTGCCATCTTTCTTTGGCACAGGAACGACATTAGCCAACCAAACAGGATATCGAGTAACTCGAATGACCTTTGCTTCCAATTGTTTGGTGATTTCTTCCTTAATTCTCATACTCATATCAGGCTTGAATTTTCTCAGTCTCTGCTTAACAGGAGGCACCGTTGGATTGGTGGGCAATTTGTGGACCACTAAATCAGTGCTCAAGCCCAGCATGTCATCATACGACCATGCAAAAACATCTTTGAATTCTATGAGTGCTTTAATTAACTCTTCTCGGATCTTTGGTTCGAGATGGACACTTATTTTAGTTTCCCGGACATTACTCGTGTCCCCTATATTGACGTCCTCGGTATCACTCAAGTTAGGTTTGATTTTTTCCTCAAAGTGAATTAACTCTTTACTAATCTCTTCAAAAACCTCATCTTCATCATATTCTGATTCATAATCACAATATATTTCTTGAATTAATATTTCGGAACCAGATTGATTTTTAAGACTGGGCTGAGGATTCCTCATGCATGCCATATCACTAGAGCCAGCGTAAAAGGAACTGTACAGAAAAGAAGAAAAAGAAAAGAAAGCTATTAGGAATGATAATAAAAAGGAAACTGCTTTTTATTGGATGATGAAAGATAACAAGGTTTTGCACACTTCAAACCAACTGTAAGATAAACTTTGGGATTACAACCTTGAAATAACCCAAACAAACTGAAAGAAAATCAAAATAAACTACCAAGACTCCTTTCGAATTGGGAGAGGAGTGGCTTTCCAATTATTGAGCTTTGTTTCTGGCCCAACGAATTGAACTTCTGCGTTGCTACACCCTTCTCCGCTTTCCAACATATTCACATCACTAAACAATTTCTCGAACCTTTCAATTAATTCCTCTTCAGGATTGACCCGGGATTTAGGAATTGTTGTTATCGGGCGATTTTTAGCACTGGTCTTGACAAAAGACTTTGACAGATGTGGTACTGGTTTTGGAAGAACCCATGCTCGGTGTTTCAACTTCCTGGCCCTTATCACGTCATTGGCGGTGGGTATGAACCCTAAACCGAATGTTCCCCAGTTCTCGGGGAGAGATACTGGTTGTACAATTCCTTGCAGAGATAAGCCCAGACCTTTGCCGGGTATAAAGCCATTCTTTAACATTTCGTAAGCTACCATGACTGATGCAGAAGATATCTTTGGATTCGGAAGGTATTTCCTTTCTGGAATTTTCTCTACTGACACCGTGTTGGTCACTTGATATACCCATGGTCCTTGGTCAATTTCTGTTCCCTCGACCGGTACAATGGTACTGCTGTGAGCATTTAAACTTTCTTCTCCATACACGACTACTTCTTGATGATCCCATTCAAACTTGACAGCCTGATGTAGTGTTGACGGGACTGCTTTAGCAGCATGGATCCATGGTCGACCCAATAACAAGTTGTAAGAAACAGATATGTCCAACACTTGGAATTCCATTGTGAATTCAACTGGCCCTATAGTTAGTTCCAACACTATGTCGCCAAATGAATCTCTGCTTCCACCGTCAAATCCTCGTACGCAGATACTATTCTTCTGGATCCTCTCCTCTTTAATTTTTAATTTGTTTAAAGTGGAGAGAGGGCATATGTTTGCACTGGACCCATTGTCAACCAATACCCGGGTTACTACGGAGTTTTCACATTTCACGGTGAGGTAAAGAGCTCTGTTGTGCTCGGTACCTTCCACAGGTAATTCATCATCAGCAAATGTAATTCTGTTTGTCTCAAAGATTCTGTTGGCTATTTTTCCCAAATGATTTACAGAGATCTTTTCAGGAACATGAGCTTCATTCAGGATTTTCATCAACGCCAGACGGTGTTCCTCTGAATGGATCAGTAATGACAACAATGAAATTTGAGCGGGGGTCTTCTTTAATTGATCCACAACAGAATAATCATGGAGTTTCATTTTTCTTAAAAACTCCTCCGCCTCTTCTTCCGTCACAGCTTTCTTTGTTGATATTGGATTGTTTTTAGTTTTTCTCAACTCTTCGGGAGTAAAACATCTTCCCGAACGAGTCAAACCTTGCACCTCACACACTTCTTCCTTGATTTCTTTGCCCTTGTACATTACGGTCACCCGTTCATAGTTCCATGGGATGGTTTTGTTGTTGATGATTGGCAGCTGGATTACAGGTGCAATAATAACCCGATCTGTACGTGCTCCTTCCACGAATACAACGGGTTTGTTAGCAACCCCTGGTACTATCACCTTCGGCCTCTCTTGTTTTGCGGCAACTCTGCTCGATGACCCCTCGTCGACTATCATAGACGGTTCATCACCATTTTTGTTCTGTTTAGACACCGGCTTCTCCTCCATTAACTGCTTATCTGGCTTGGTTTCATGAGACTTGATCATCATGACAGTTTGTGACGGCTTCTTTGTCTCCCCATCAGCTTGTATGATTTCTATCATGTTAGCCTCTTGATGAGCTGGCATTGGATTTCTATTGATATTTGGAGCTTCGGGGGTTTGAACCTCGATTTTATTAGTATCAATCAGCTCTTGTATTGCATTTTTCAAATGCCAACATTTCTCCGTATCATGGCCTGGTGCACCGGAGCAATATTCACAGCTAATGGTGTAATCCAGATTCTTTGGTGGAGGATTGGGTAGTTTGGATTGTATTGGTCTCAGCATGTCTAGCTGTCTCAACCTGTGGAACAGACTAGTGTAAGACTCTCCCAATGGAGTGTAAGTTTTCTTTTTCTGTTCCCTTTCTCCCCTGAATGCTGGCCTAGGCCTGAAACCTGGTCCGGGATAGGCTCGTGGGTAAGTACTTGGTGTGGCAGGAGCACGCCAATTGGTGTGAACAGGTGGCTGATTGTATGCTTGAGCATGGTTAATGGCAAAATGAGGCTCTGAAGGGTGATAGTAGTGTTGGGATGAATCATGGTGGTAAGCTGATTGGCGAGGTCGTTGTTGATTATAGTAAAGTGGTGAACCTCTGGGTCCCGGCCAAATTCCTGAATCAACTACTGCTGTTTCCTCCCTTTTCTTTCTTCCGATTCCTCCTACCCCGCCTTGAATGGCTTGAGTAGTTGCCTTAATTGCTGAATAGCTCATGATTTTATTTGTCTTGAGGCCTTCTTCCACCATACCTCCCATCTTCACTACTTCGTTGAATGATTTCCCAACCGCTGAAACCAAATGGGCATAGTAAGTTGGTTCCAAGGCTTGGAGGAAGTAGTCTACCATTTCGCTCTCCTTCATAGGAGGATCTACTCTTGCTGCCTGTTCTCTCCACCGAAAACCATACTCTCTGAAACTCTCATTGTGTTTCTTCTCAAATTTGGTCAAAGATAACCGATCTGGGATGATTTCCAGATTGTATTGGAAATGGTATGCGAATGCCTGTGCCAGGTCATCCCAGGTGTACCATCTTCCATGGTCCTGGCGTGTATACCACTCCAAAGCTGATCCGCTTAGACTTTGACTGAAGTAAGCCATCAATAATTCATCCTTTCCCCCAGCTCCTCGCATCTTGCTACAGAAACCCCTTAAGTGGGCTACTGGGTCGCCGTGCCCGCTGTATAGGTCAAATTTGGGCATCTTGAAGCCAACTGGCAATTGTACATTAGGGAATAAGCATAAATCTTTGTATGCTACACTGACTTGCCCACCTAATCCCCGCATGTCTCGGAACGATTGTTCTAGACTTTTGACCTTCCGGAACATCTCTTCTTGCTCAGCATTTTTGGCTGGCTTGTCAATTTCGGTTGGGAGATCAAAATGAGGAGTGGTTGAATGAATTTTGGAGGCTTTGAGGGTGGGCTCCGGAGGGTAATATTGGTTGTCTTGGGCCTGGAATATAGGCTCACTAGGAGATTTGTGAAATGTAGCAGGGGGAGGTGCTACGAAAACAGGAGTCATAGGTGGAGGAAAGTACGGAACTGGCTTTGGAGGTGGAGACTGTGGTGTCTGAGAGGTAGTGCCTCGGTAGTGCTGATAAATGGGAAAACTTGGGGATAATTCAGTGGTGATATTATCCTGAGTTTGAGTCATTGATGGAGCAGGGTTATTTGGGTAAGATGGGGGTAACTGTCCTGTAGACCAAGCTTGGTACATCTCAGCCATTTGCTGCTTGAGCTTAAACATCTCTTCTTTCATTTTCCCAACATCCATTTCTTCTATTTCCATACCTGTGTCAACATCTGGGATAGACATACTTTCGGGTATTGGTCCTTTTGATCTTGTGTGATAGTGATAATATGCCAGTATACTCTTTAGAGAAACTAACTGCTTGAATTCTGAAAATGAACAAACTTGTTAGTTTTGAGAGTTTAACACATATATAATCACACGTTGAGATGCAATGCTCCTAGACAAATAATCCCTTTCTATTATGCATTCGCTCGGTTGCTTGTGTCGTCCCAGCTTTTCTTGAAATTGAAAAATTGTCATTCACTTTTATTTACTATATATATCTTTATCGTGGTGGTCGAATCTTAGAGATTGCCTACGTATCAGACCTTGCGTAGTTCGGACCAAAGGCAATTATTTTTATTTATTACACAAAGATGGAATTACATTTGAAAACTTTAAGAAAATAGCTTGAAACACACACACTTAAATCAAAATAAAAGATACAATTCATAACATCTCACAACATGCCCCACTTTCCACTTTTGTTCTCTAATATTGGATTATCTGCTCAATGTGGGGCTTGACCTGGATGGCCTCCCAGCGTACGATACATCCTTTCCAACTCCATTGCTAGATGACGAGCAAAAGTGGGCGCATGCTCTGTAAACCTTTCATAATCCATTCCTTGGCAGTTTACATAACTTTGAGATGTGAAGACTGCCAAGTCGTGGATTTGTGCCCTGAAACCTTGGAGGCGTTGGTCTTGGTCTTGCAATTGCTGCTGACGAGTGGTGGCTATATCTCTGACACGGTTTTCACGATCTAAAGCTGATTCTAATAGAGCTCGGAGTCTGGCCTGCTCTAATCTTGCTTGCGATCTTTCCCTGTCGAGGTCTGCTTGTTGATATTCTCTGTTGCATCTTCTTGCCTCTTCTAGTTGTGCACGAAGCTGGTCTTCTGATCGCATCCAATAGTCTTTTTCCTTCTTGAATTGAGCCTTGTCTTTTTCGGATTGCCTATCTTGGCGTTCCTTGTTAGATCTGGCTTCTTCGTTTAATTGTTGGATCCTTTCTTTTGCTTTGCTCAATGCCCTCTCGTTTTCCGCAAGCATGGAATCATAATCTTGCATTTTTTCGAAGAGATTGGCAATGGTTTTTTGATCCTTCCAGCTCCTCTTTGGCGTTTCAGAGACTCTTTTCATTTTTTGGAGCCGAGCATGAAGATTTTCATTCTCACAAGCTAGACTCTTTTTCTCGCCTTTGGCTTCTTGTTCTTGCAAATCTTTCTCCAAACTGAGGCTTCTTAGATTTTCTTTTAGGGCATGGATAGTGGCTTTGTACCCTTTTTCTTTTTCTCCCCAGATTAACCGCTCTTGGATTTTATCATTGAAATTTTGAACATGGGGTCTTTTTGTTGGCCTTTTTAGCTCAGGTTCTGGTACATCATCCACGCGAGACCGCTTTTCAAACCACCTTGCATATCCAGGATTTATCTCACCCTTGGTAGTGTCTAGGACTTGAGTATCACTTTTCAAGTATCGGCACCCATTCCACATTTGCTGAAGTAAAGCTTCGGGAATAGTGGCTTCTGGGTGTAATTCGATTACTTGCATACTCAAATCTTCCTCATCAGGAACTATTTGATATCTCCCTAGTTGCCTTAGGACTCTTAGTGGTGCATATGGCTGAATGCTTCTCAATCCCAATAGTAGTAGATAACTATTTGAGGTTGACATATGTATTACTTCTCTCATCGGGAGCCATCCCAGAGTCCATTCAATTTGATTTGCCGTTAAAGCCTTTAGATGAGATACCCATGCTTCTATCCCTTCTGGAGCTTGATAATTTTTTGTTCTTTCCTCATAGCTCTCGATGCAATTATCATTTTTTGACCCATATTGTATGATCTTGGGCTGTTGTTGGAGATGCTCCATCACCCACATTTGCAACAAAATTTTGCATCCTTCGAAGACCGTTGCTCCTGATTTACATAAAGTCAGAGCCCGATAAATATCTGATAGAATGATGGGGACAAGGGTGTGATTTTCTTTAGTGGTGAGGATTTGCACAACTTTTGCGGTGCGAATATCAATTGTTCGCTCTTTATTTGGGAAGACCATGACTCCTAGAAAAGCCACCATGAAAGCAAATCGACGGTGCATCTGCCAAGTGTCTTTGTTTTGCTTATTAGTAAGGCCTTTCTCATGAATTTCGAACCCATCTGATTTTCCAAACCTGGAATACAAAAAATTGAAGGAACAACATCCATTGATGACATTGCTTTTCCTGATTTGACTGCTGATGTTCAGAAGACCGAAGAATCGATGTATTGAAGGAGCCTTTGTGAATATCAAGCTTTGATTTCTTAAACTTCCGTCAAAACCAACATAGCCAGCTATCTCCTCTAATGTAGGAGTAAGCTCGAAGTCAGAGAAACGAAAAACATTGTGAACAGGATCCCAGAACGTTACTAATGCCGTAATCAGATCATCCCGAGGCTCAACTTTCATAATGTCCGTAAGATTTCCCAAATGCTTGACGACCCATTTTTGACCGTCTTCGCCTAAATCATACCACCACATTTGAAGCTGACATAGAAATTCCTCCGTACTTGCGGATGAGGGGCTTTGTGTAGTGCTCATTTTGTATCTGAAATTTAATTTTAATAAAGTCAAAATTTATACTAAAAATCATATTCGAATTTTTTTTTTTAAAAAAAAAAAATTTTAAAACTATATTTTTTCGAAATTTTTAAAGCAACCCATTTTATTCCTTGCTTCTCACCATGATTTTATTTAAGCTGGTCAACAAGCATGTTCGAGGCGAATGAATGCACAAATAACAAGTAGGATGCATCATGATGGTCTTTTAATTTTTGGTTCACCTGTCCTAGACAGACCCAACCCCTGTGTTGAGTCTCCAAGGGCAAATGCATATGATGCAAATATTCGTTCCTACTAGGGATCCGGTACATGGCTGAGTTATTCTAAGTGTAAAACCTTAGGTTGATTGTTCTAAACCTGGCTTACCCAAACGGACAGTTTGAGCCGAAGTGGGGGTAACGTACCGGGAGCACGAAAGTCTGCCCGGCCTAGTTACTTGTCCCAACTCCGTCTTATTTGGTATGACTTTAACAGAAAGGTGGGTCACGCTCACGTGTACACCATAAATTCAGAAGACTCAGAAAGAAGGGGGTTTCGTAGCAGTTGTATATATTCACAATTCAAATAATATTAAAGCGGTAAAAAACTTTTAGCATATTAGCATATAAACAGTTGATAATTATATAGTAAATAAAGCCAATAAAACAGATATTTTAAGCTCGAATTCTTTAAACCCTGAACCAATGGTTCTGGGTTATAGTAACAACACTTTTGTCCCCAGCAGAGTCGCCAGAGCTGTCGCACCTCCTTTTCGCCGCGCCCGCGGGGCGCGTGGGGAGTTTTCTCCAATTGAAGGACAGTCGAAACGGGATTTGTTTATTTGTTTTAGAGTCGCCACCTGGGAATTTTAAGGCGTCCCAAGTCACCAATTATAATCCCTGAATCGAGGAGAATATGACTCTGTTTATTATTCTGCGAACCAGAAATCCTGAGTAAGGAATTCTGTTAATTCGGAAGAAGGTGTTAGGCATTTCCGAATTCCGTGGTTCTAGCACGGTCGCTTAACTGTTTTTATTATTGGCTTAATTATCTTGATTTTTATTAAATACTTTTTATTACGTGATTTTTCTACCGCTTTTACTTATTGTGGTTAAGAACCCTTCTTTGAATCGAATTACGCGTACGTATATTCGTGTTATAAATTTAAAAATGCGGAATTGTGTCATGCGTACGTGTACACAATAACTTTTGATAATATATTTATTGAGTAATCATTTTTCGAAATTGTGTCGAATCAAGAATATTTATTTTTCTGAATAGTGAACCGTACATCTCGGTTTTTTATGAAATTGATTTAACGCCTTTGAAAAAATCCTTTTATTAAATATTCGTTCGAAATTGCGCGTACGCATAATCCGAATTTTTTGCTTTTAAAAATATAATCAGGGTACGCGAACGTATCCCTAATCGCGCGACATATTTATAATGATATTATGGAATTTCCACAAAAATATTTGTTATATCACGAGAAATCTCGTTTTAAGATACTCTTTAATTTTTTGGAAAAGAATCCACAATTTATTAAATGTTGACCATTGATTATAATTTCCGAATATAAATTATATTCATTCTAATTATTCAAATTCAAAGGACAGAATAAAAATATGATTAATACTATCTTTAAAACAAATATGACATTATATATATATATGCCAAGGAATAAATTACATATGAAACTAAAAATGAATGATTCATAAAGGAAGGAAATACTTTCCAAGAATTTTCATTATTACTTGATGCAAATTCTATTTTTTTTTCTAATTACCATTGATTAAAAGTGTTGCCATTTGTGTATATACAACTCAACTTATTCTTATATACTCGTTTTAATCTTAATAGATGAAATTAATTTACTTAGTTATGCCTATGATTGAGTTAGGATAGATATAGATATAATCAAACCAATTTGATTCTCAATCTATGTGAATTATTACTAACTATTAATTTTCACATTGTATAAGTTCCTAAGCCCTTTATTACTAAGAAAGAGAACAAGTCTTGTTGACTTAATAAAATGATATTGCATACAATATTACTTACTATATTTGACATTTTTGAACATACGGATTATACTAACGCATCTTTCAACTATAAATTATGAACACAACCAATGTTATGCCAAAAGATGGCAAATTGCAGCTAATCATCATCTAGCTTTAAACAACCACTAATTAACTAACAAGATAAACTAATAGCATATTTTCTTTGATAATGCTATATTATACCATACCTTTCTAACACTACCATGAAGTGTAAATAAAAACCAACTTTCTGCCATACTTCCTATTTACACAACTCATAGATAACTAAACTAATGAAATTTGACATGGATATCATTATTACAAAGTTTTATATGAATTTCGAAATAAGACAATTAACTTGTAGCCATCGAGTCGAACTTACTACTGGTTAACCAATATGAAACTAAAGCTGAAATTTTCAACTAAAGAACTCAAATGAGTAGATGACAGTATTACAATTCAAACTCTATTTATCTATCATGTTGAATCTCTTTCCAACATAAAATTTAAAAGACATGTACCTGAAAATGAAGGTAGAAGGAGTAAATTTCAGCAGTAGCAGCAGTAACAAATTCAGTAGAATATACTGATAACACAGTAAAATCTGAACAAGAATAGGATTCGAAGAGCCCAGATGCACAGTAAAGTACTTTTAAGAAACACTTCGGATTTTAACTGAACAGTGGAATCACATAAAGTTGAACAGATTCAACAAAAAAAAAACAACATTTCAGATTTCAGTTTTTCTTCAGTTTCAAATTCAGTTTGTTTCTGATTTTCTGTTTCCTTCCTTTAAAATCTCAGCCCTCAAAATCTCTTAAAAATTCTCTCTTAAAAATTCTCTCTGAAAACCCTTCCAAACTCTCCTAAAGTCTGCCTCTAAATCAGTCCAGCTCCCTGTATTTATACAGGTCTGTCCCTTTCTTTTTTAAGTGCTGCCTGGACCCCCTTTTTGATATCTAAGGCAGATTTTCCCTTAAAATCTGCCACTGAACTGCTTTTTCTTATTCAAACAGCACTAAGGATACCTTTACTTTATTTTCAGCCCCTCCACTTCCTTTGGTTTCCTATTATCCTATTAGATTAACAGCCACTAACATTCCACTTCCAGCACACTAGCCCCAACACTGTTTTTTATTGTTTCATTCCCAGAAATGCCCTGAACTCCTACTGTTATTACTGCCCATTAATACAAGATCAAAATCTATTATGAAACAGATTTAAAAATCTGTTCAAACCTAATTATCAACCTGATTTAAAACAGCTAATACCAATTCTCTTAATCAAACAAACATTCTGTCTTTACATATTATGCTAAACAGGGAAATGCAATAGCTGATGTACAAGAGCTAAATTCAGATTGAATCACTGAACTTGCATCCAAACATATTAACAATACATAGAACTCCAAAGAACATTTCAACTGAAATTCAAAATCGAACAAAGAGCAACAAATGCAGGAACACTGTCAGTATTGACACTGCCCTGAACTTAATGTTCACAAATCATATATAACACCTACTTGATGAACTTACTGATTTATAAACAAACATGATTTAATTGGAAAGTATCAATCAGTAGACTGTTTACAACATTTGTCCATAATTGGCCTAAAATAATAGAAGCAGACTGTTTTTTATTATCTTTATCATAAATGAGAATTCATAATATAACTAATCGACGAACTTAATCGAGTCGATTACTTACATTATGAACAATCACAACCAACTGAAACAGTTTCATATTTTGATCAAGTAGATAGGTAAGAAACAGAAATGACAGAATTAATCAAAACACAAATATAAAAAATTAACAAGCTATTAATACAGACAACAATACACGTAGAATACACAAAATAAATAGAAAAATACCTCTGAATTTTCAATTAAACTCGAACTCAACTTGGACTTCGGATTTTTTTGTTTGAAATCAAACTGACCTTAGTCGAAGTATTTTCCACTGAAAATACTTCGACTAAGGTCGATTAAACCTCAATCTTCATTTAATATGCACGGAATCCAAAAGTTTGGTATTTTTTAGGGTTTCAGGTTCTCGGATCTTAAATCCGAACATTTCAAGGCAGATTCGAAGGGAACCAAACATGATACAAGGGTGAGGGTAGCCTAGGGGTCATTTGGTGTTAATTTGAAATGGATCTGAGTTTGTTCTTGTTTGGTCCGAATCTTCAAAAGAAGATTCGAGAAGTTCCGAACTGATTCGAACCAAACAAACGATAGATCCATACTCAGGGTAACTAGGGGAAGCTATGGTGTCGGTTTGGGACTGTTAGGTTTAGATCTGAACTTGACTCAAATCTTCAAATGAAGATTCGAGAACTTTCAGGGAGATCGAACCAAGCGGGTAACATATTCGGATAGAGGGTGTTCAGGGGGTTCTGGGGTGTCAAGATGGTGACCGGCGGCGTTGATGCCGCCGGGTTTCAGGCGGTGGAATCCTAGGGCGGCTAGGGTTAGGAGTGGGGGTTTGGGACGATGATGAACAGTGTAGGAAGAGGGGGGTGTTTGGTTAGGGGCCGGGGTAAGGTTTGGGATTTATATAGGGGTGGGGTGGACTGGTATCGTCCGTTGGATCAAGTAGAATGGATGGCTGAGATCCACTCACTTAACCAAACGGTGTCGTTTGGTTTAAGTTAGGGGGACGGGTTGAACTGGGTATCGGATCGGGTAAGGGTCTTGGGTTAGGGTGATGAGATCTTGGCCGTTGGTTGTATTTAATCCAACGGCCCTTGATGAGAGGTGACCAAACGACGTCGTTTGGTCTTAGCTTGGGACTGGACCGGACAGGTTGTTTGGATTGGGCTGAGGAAATGTGATTTGTTTTGGGCCTGGATTTTAAATCCAGGTCCGATTTTTTTATTTCCTTTTCAATTATTTTCTAATTTTATTAGTAATAATAAAAAAAATCCTAATAAAATTAGAAACAATTTTTAACCTTACACAAAATATTAATTACTTCATAATAACTATTTAACACATAGACAAAACATTAATCACACAGTAACACATTTAAAAATAGAATGAATGCATATTTTTTTGTGATTTTATTTAAATTATCTCTTAAATGCATAATTAAATCCTATATGCATGCAACATGTATTTTATTTTAATTTTGTTTAATTATAACAAAGCAAACATTTTACGGACATAAACAAATATTTAACACCACGCAAAATTCAGAAATTACACAGTAAAAGAAATTTATTTTGATTTATTTTGGAGTAGTTTTTCGTAAGGCAAAAATCACGTGTTCACAATGTAGATCTCCAGTTGGTTGGTTTGAGCCGGGCGAGGCTAGGCTGTTGGGTACAAACTTGGTATCGGATGCTTTAGAAAAGGTGAAGGTGATTCAGGAGAGACTTCGTACATCGCAGTCGAGATAAAAGAGTTATACTGATAGGAAGGTTCGGGATGTGTCCTACATGGTTGGTGAGAAGGTTTTGTTGAAGTTTTCACCCATGAAGGGTGTTATGAGATTTGGGAAGAAGGTCAATTGAGTCCTTGGTTCATTGGGCCTTTTGAGGTGCTTTGGAGGATTGGGGAGGTGGCTTGTGAGCTTGCTTTGCCACCCAACTTGTCGAGTGTGCATCCGGTATTTCATGTTTCTATGCTCCAGAAGTATATTGGCGATTCGTCTCATGTTTTGAATTTCAGTACGGTCCAGTTAGATGATGATTTGACTTATAATGTGGAGCCAATGGTTATTTTGGAGCGTCAAGTTCGAAAGTTGAGGTCAAAGGATATAGCTTCAGTGAAAGTGCAGTGGAGAAGTCGACCTGTGGAGGAGGCTACCTAGGAGATCGAGCGGGAGATGCGGAGCAGATATCCTCACCTATTTGAGGCTTCAGGTATGTGTTTTGACTCGTTCGAGGACGAATGTTTGTTTAAGAGGGGGAGGATGTGACGACCCGACCGGTCGTATCATGAGTTACCGCTCCGTTTCCCCCATTTCTGCTTCTTATTGCTGTGTTTATCGGTATTATGTGTTATCGGGTTGGTCAGCTCAAGTACGGAAAGGTTTTGGTGAGGTTTGAGACACTTAGTCTCTTTTGGTTGAGCTTAAGTTGGAAAAGTCAACCAGATGTTGAATTATGTGAAATAGGTCTTGGATGTGAATTCCGATGGTTCAGATAGTTTCGGGAGATGATTTGGGACTTAGGAGCGTGATCAAAATGTGTTTTAGAGGTTCGGAGTAGATTTAGGCTTGGATTGGCGAAAATGGAATTTTGGCATTTTCCGGTTGGTAGGTCAGATTTTGATAGAGGGGTCGGAATGGAATTCGGAGAGTTGCAGTAGGTCCGTAGTGTCATTTGGGATGTGTGTGTAAAATTTTAGATCATTCGGACGTGGTTTGGTAGACTTTTTGATAAAAAGCGGAATTTGGAGGATTTTGGAACCTTAGGCTTGAATCCTATGTGTTTTAGTTGATTCGATGTCGTTTGAGGTGTTTTGAAGATTGGTGTAAGTTTGGTATTGGTATGTGACTTGTTGGTGCTTTTGGTTGAGGTCCCGGGGGCCTCGGGGTGATTTCGGATGGTTGACGGAAAGTTAGGAATTTTAGAGTTCAACTGAAGTTCATGGCTGCTGTCATAACTGCATCTGCGGTTGGGAGGCCGTAGGTGCGACCCCCGCAGATGTGTAGTCAAGCCGCAGAAGCGGCCAAGAGGCAAGTCAGGTAGAGCCGCAGAAGCGGGTACCTGGGCGCATCTACGTGACCATAGATACAGTAGAAAGGTCGCAAGTACGGTCCCAAGGGTTTAAGTGAAAACCATAGAAGAGGTATATGGATCGCAAAAGCGGTGGTGCAGAAGCGGAAAAGTGGACCGCAGGTGCGAAAAGCCTGGGTCAGAAAGTATAAAAGGTTTCCTTCGCGATTTTTGAGCTATTCTTAACCATTTTCATATGGGTTTGAGCTTGGGGGAGCTATTTGAAGAGGGATTTCAAGGGGATTTCATAGAGGTAAGGTTTTTGGACCCTAAACTTGTTCCTATGGTTTTATTTCACTGATTTGGCTTGAAATTAATGGAAATTAAGGGTTAAAAATTGAGAATTAGGGCTTGGTGTTGGAGACCTTTGAGTGAGGGTTTGAGGAGCCATTTGTCGTCGAATTTTGGTACTTTATATATGAATGAACTCGTGGAGTGATAAGGATTCCATTGATGTAAATTTTATCGGATTCCGAGACGTGGGCCCGGGGGTCGGGTTTGGCCAATTTCGGGATCTTTGGTATAATTTGATTATTTTTGCATGGACTTCGTTCCCTTAGAATATTCTAATGTTATGATTCTGATTTTGGGTAGATTCAGTGCGAGTTGAGGCCGAGGCGAGAGGCAAAGGCGTCGTAGAGTAGTATTTCATCCGGTTTGAGGTAATTAACCATTGTAAATCTGGAACTGAGGGCACAAACCCTGATAATTTGTATTGTTTTGATAAATGAGGTGACGCACATGCTAGGTGACAAGCGTGTGGGCGTGCATCGGTAGGGATTGTGACTTGGTTCATCCCGTAGCGACTATTAAGCCGCATATTTGATTTTAAATCTTATGATATCACTTATTTAGGAGATTGATACTATATTATGGGCTGTATGCCATGTTTGGAGCCTTGTGCCGACCTGTTGAGACCCTTAGGGGCATTTTTACTATTTTCCTCACTCATTTATTTGAAAGCATATCCTCAGTCATGTTTTACCTGTTTATTGTTTAAACCTGACGTTTATCACTCTACTTCTTAAAATGTAAAAACTATTTGGGCTGAGTTTCCCTGATTTTCACTGTTATGCTCGAGTGACTGTGAGGTTAATGACTGAGAGACGTTGAGGACCTAACGGTGAGGATTATATATATATATATATATATATATATATATATATTACGGATCGGGCTTCACGTCGCAGCAATATTATATGAATATATTATGGATCGGGCTGCACACCACAAAGATACTTATATGGATCAGGCTGCACGTCACAACGATATATATATTGGATCGGGCTGCGCACTACAACGATATGACGCTTGGGCTGTAGGAGCCCTTTCGGAGTCTGTACACCCCCAGTGAGCATAGTCGACTATAAATTATGGATCGGGCTGCACGCCACAGCGGTTACTGTGATTATTACTATTATGAGATGTTATGAGCCTGAGTGCTGAGTGTGAGTACTGTGTGACGAGAGCTGAGTCACGAGTGTCTGAGAGGCTTGCCCGAGAGGGTATATTCATGAGAGATACCTTGCCCGAGAGGCCCATTTATGATATTTTTGCTGATTTCACTCTTCTTTTATAATAAGTCTTTGATGAACATTATTAACTAAATGATTTCGAAGTATTTCAACTAAAACTGATGTTTTACGAAGTAACTGGCTTTTAAACTGTTGAGTTTGATTTGATACTCTGTTGTATACTCTTATATATGATTTTAATTGCTCATCACTGCACTCAAACCTTATTTACTTTAGTTATTTATCGAGTTGGCGTACTCACGTTATTCCCTGCACCTTGTATGCAGATCCAGGTGCCCGAGTGGCAGAGTGAGGGTCCTCAACATTATCGGAATTTACCGGAGATCGCAAGGTAGCTACATGGCATCCGCATCCCTGCTTTCCTCCTTCCTATCCTTGTTTTTCTGCATTTTAGACTAGTTATGTATTAGACAGTCGAACTTGTGTATTTAGAGGCTCTAGACTCGTGACACCAGATTGTTGGGCTGTGTTGGTTTAATGTTCTACTGTTTTCCACACATTTCAGTAATTTAAATATTTCTTATGTAATTTGAGACTTAATTAATGTTAGAGAGATGTTTTTATTAAAAGGAATTTATTGAGAATACTTGATTTGGTTGGCTTGCCTAGTATTGTGATAGACACCATCACGATCGGGTATTTGGAGTCGTGACATACAAGCAAGGATCATTTTGGGGCAAACACTCTAACTTCTTGTGACTATGAAGTCCAAACCACTCCCAAAAAACCTGGTTCATCCAAAAAGGTACCAGTGAACAGCAAAGTGCGAGCTTTGGTACAAGAAAGTGGGACTAAGGATGCTGAGATTTATAGGCTGAAGAAGAGGTTGGCAGAGGTTGAGACTGAGAGAGATGCTCTCAGAGCTGATCTGGCAAAAGAAAAGGAGAAGAATGATGGCATTCTTCAGGATATGCTGAAGCTGCTCCAAGCCAAAAACCAATAACCTGGTCCTTCCCAGCCTTAAGCCTCCTAGCCTAGTGTAGATCAACTAGTGACCCAGTTCGAGATTTTTTGTTTCTTTTGCTCATGATCCAGTATTTTTATTTCTTTTTATGCTTTATGGTAGGATCTTATCAATCAATGAAATTCACTTCCTTTTGCTCTAACTGTTTGTTGATATTTCTTAGATGGCTAATATCCTTAGATTGATAGATGATGCTTAAATCCATGATTGTATTTGAAATAACCCTAGTGGTTATGAGTAATTTCTATTAAAATCTGGTTGTCTCACAAAAATATGCAACTTTTCGATGATGCCAAAAGAGGGAAGATAGGTTTGTTCTTTTACTTTGGACCGTGATGTTTATAATCTAATGAACCTACTCCTTAATGATTAGTGACTTTAAAAAGGAAAAATGTTCTGACCTTGTATTAATATTGAGCTAAGTTGAAACAGGGCCTACGCTTATGAAAAACACTGAGTTTGTCATCATCAAAAAGGGAGAATTTGTTGGCTTAAGTGAAGTTTGTTTTGAAGATTGACAAAGGAACTCAAGCATGAACCAGGTCCATCCACAGCGTACACAGACACGGGCAGATTCAAGCATAAGGGATGCACGTGAGGGAGATAAGCTTAAGTGGTTATATCTGATATCTACTTATCGAAAATGCTGCATAATTGATAAGGAGAAGGACTTCTTACTCGAAGAGAACACTATCCAAGATAAGGGAGGAGTTAGAAGTTGAAGATAACTAGAACTCTTCTACCAAAGAAGAGTATAGCATTGGGACTACAGTTATTTCCTATTCTACTAACTCTATAAATTGTAGGATGTTCTCACTGTACAGGCACACACAAAAGGCTGAAGTTAAACGTGAGTTGAGAGCAAAATAGCAAGGCATTTTGCAAGCAATTCTTGTGTGATTCAAGTGTGCAGACCTGAAGCTACATGAACCAGATAGAAGAACCAGTTCCAAGTGTCTATCTTTTATTCTAGTTTTATTGTAGTAGGTGGTTTTCAAATTGTACCTTTCAACTTTATCTAGAAGCAATTGTATTAGGTACTCTGAGTATTCAAGTTAGAGTTAACTTGAAGTTGTCGCAACAGTTAGAGGTTGGTTGCCACAACGGGATTAGAGGTAATTCTTAGATTTACAAAGAGTTTTTGTAAATGCTGTTGTGGCTTAGTGTTGGGAAAAATCCTACTGAGTAATAGGTCGTGGGTTTTTCACCTTTTGAGCCGAGTATTTTTCACATAAAATACTTATGTTCTTTACTTTCCGCATTTATTATTTCCGCAATAGTCGTTTAAGGAACACATAGAAGAACCAGATCCTTTTATAATCTGTGCACGTGAAAATTGGACATCACACAAATCACCCCTCTTCTATGGCATTGGAGTATAAAACATCAAAAGAACATCACATAATACAAGGTTACATGACTTTAGTTTTTTTTCTTTTTAAAATCAATCTACTCGATAAAGAAGATAATGGAATAAAAAGGAATTCCAACGATTTCACTAACAATCAGATTAGTTATCTTTTAGCCTTTGTTCATTCTTAGCATTAGTTGAACTGGTCCTTATTTTTTCTCTTAATTTCTTATTTTAAACTTTAATTTGGAGGCCATAAGTATATCTTTGGTATTATCAAATGTTTGAAATCCAGAGCATTCATTAAATATTTATATGACATGGTTAACAGCGAGTAGATATGTAACTAAATAAAAGTGGTCATGACATAATTGACATTCGAATAGCTAAGTTAGTCGAAATATAATCAATCACTAAATTGAAAAGCTGAAGATTTTCGTTTTGTTGCTTGATTGATGATATATTTGCAAGAAGCTAAATTCTTTAGAATTGGATTTTAATTTATGCATATTCATCATTATAGTGGTAATATGATATCTGTCTTAAACGAATAGTTTACAAATTGTAAAAACTGTTGCATAAACATTTAACTTAATATTTCATGGTTTATTACGTTTCCCTTTACAGAAGGTAATCTGAAATTCGGCGACAACGCTTTCATGGACCGCCGTCCAGGTAGTCCTAGCCTAACACTTGCCAAGTATTTGTATTTTTTTTTTAGATATAACCATTACTACTACAGTCAAACTCCTCAATAATAATTATTCTTTATACCAACACTTCATTATAATGGTCAAGTTTTTTTTTTTTTTTTTTTAAATTTCAATATTTCATCTTATGTTAGTAATATTTGTTCTATAATATCACTTCACTAAAGCAGCTAAAACTATTTAAAACAAACATGACTGTTACAAAAAAATTTGATTGCAATATAATATAATTATATACTGACTTATTTGAGATGAATGACCATGTTTTTCTAAAGAATTTCCTTTACTTTTTTTCGTTTTAACTTGCTCAACTAACCGTCCTTGCAAAAATAATTGGTCCAGCAAGTATTGGTCGTTACGTATTGGACCATTCCCAAGTGTACTTACCGAGTCCCTTCAAGGACATCCGATGTAAAAAAAAAAAGCACTTAAGGGTACTTAGTTTTATTTATTAATATATATATATATATATATATATATATATTCGATTTGTATTATCATCTCGAGTCAGATTGTAAGTATTCAGAATTTTCGGAGTTCAAGAAACCTTAATGTCAAAGGCGAACCCAGAATTTTAATGCGATAGGAGTATCATTATTTTCTTTTTTACCTGTGCCACTAAAGATTTTTAGTATTCAGGGTATTTGATCACGCCCAACTATGCCTCATAAAAAGGACTAAGCGGTCGCTGCAAATATAATCCGGTTTACAAGTTCGGAGTCGAATCCCACAGAGAACTAATGCTTAGCTACAACTGTTCAATATCACCAAGAAGACAAGCTTGAACAATTCCTAACTTATAGCCATTAAGATTCTTGTGTTTAACTAATTAACTAACAAATTAAAATAGTAAATTAACAACTAAATATACTAAGGGTTAGAGACAAGATTAAGGAGGTCTAGAGTTATGATTTTCCCAATTGTCGGAATCCTTCCCGCTACATTTTTTATAAATTCGCCTGAGTATTCTCTACCGATCATGAGTGCTCTAACTGTGATGACCCGGCCAGTCGTCTCATGAGTTACCGCTCTGTTTCCCCCATTTCTGATTCTTATTGCTTTGTCTAACAGTTCTATATGTGATCAGGTTGGTTGGCTCGGGTTCGGAAAGGATTTGGTAAGGTTTAAGACACTTAGTGTCTTTTGAGGAAGCTTAAGTTAGAAAATTCAGCCGGATGTTAACTTCTGTGTTAGAAGGCTCAGATGTGAGTCCCGATGGTTTGGATAGCTTCGGGAGGTGATTTGGGACTTAGGAGCATGATCAGAATGAGTTTTGGAGGTCTGGAGTAGATTTAGGCTTGAATTGGCGAAATTGGATTTTTGACGATTTCCGGTTGATAGGTGAGATTTTGATATAGGGGTCAGAATGGAATTCCGAGAGTTGCAGTAGTTCCGTTGTGTCATTTGGGATGTGTGTACAAAATTTCAGGTCATTCGGATGTGGTTTGGTTGGGATTTTGATCAAAAGCGTAATTTAGAAGATTTTGGAACTCTTAGACTTGAATGCGATGTGAATTTGGTGTTTTGATGTTGTTTTGAGCGTTCCGAAGGTTGGAACAAGTTTGAATGAGGTTATGGGATATGTCGGTATGTTTGGTTGAGGTCCGGGGGCCTCAGGTGAGTTTCGGGTGGTCAATCGGACCATTTCATGATGTTTGGAATTGCAGAAAAACTGTTGAAGTGTTGTAGAGAATTAGACCTTCGCGTTCGCGAGTAGGTCCTCGTGTTCGCGAAGGGTTAGCTGGAGAAGGCTGAGATTTTAGCCTTCGCATTTGCGAAGGGCTGGATGTTTATGCATCGCGTTCGCGTAGAGGAATTTGGTCAGCTGGGCTTGAGGTGTTTTATTCATCGTGTTCGCGAGAGAGGTAACACGATCGCGAAGGGTCAAACTGAGGAGCCATCGCGTTTGCGATGGGCAGGTCGCGATCGCGAAAAAGGAAATGAGGCGTGGGCAGAATGTTTAAATAGTCATCTTGTCCGCGATTTTGGGGTTTATTTCTACCATTTTTGAGTGTTTTTGGAGCTTTTTGAAGAGGATTGAAGAGAGATTCAAGGGGAATCACTTGGAGGTAAGATTCATGGACTTAATACTCGATTCTAATGTGAAATCTGCCTAATTAATCATGGAAATTAAGCCTAAAATTGAAGAACTAGGGCTTGAAATTGGAGACCTAGAAATTGGGATTTGAGGGGTCGTTTGTGGTTGGATTTTGGTGCTTTTGGTATGAATGAACTCGGCGAGTGATAAGGAATCCATTGATGTGAATTTTATCAAATTCCGAGACGTGGGCCCGGGGGTCAGGTTTTGGTAATTTCAGGATTTAAGTTGTAAATTGACTAGTTTCGCTTGAGCTTCATTCCTTTAGCATATTTTGACGTCGTGATTCTGATTTTGGATAGATTCGATGCGATTGGAGGACGATTCGAGGGGCAAAGGCATCGCGGGCTAGAGATTTGACCGGATTGAGGCGAGTAATGATTGTAAATGATGTCCTGACGGTATGAAACCCCGGATTGCACATCGTTGTGCTATATTAAGGTGACACACACGCTTGATAACGAGTGTGGGGTCGTGCACTGTTGGGGATTGTGACTTAGTCCATCCCGAACGACTATTTTACTGCGTATTTGACTGAAATCTATTTGCTATCATCTTGTTTTGGGCTGAATGCCATATTTGGGCCTCGTGCCAACTAATTGAACCCTTAGGGGATTTTTATTGATATTTCCTCACTGTTTTGACTTTATACGTGAACTCAGTCATGCTATATTCCACTGTTTTCATAACTCAGCCATGTTTACTTTATTTTAACACTTAAATGATCTTTTAAATGATATTTTGGGTTGAGAATTATGTTTTACTATTGCCCGAGTGGCTTGTGAGGATTTTGACTGAGTAAGGCCGATGGTCTATATTGTGAGGAAGCACCTGATTATGATTATAATGCCGAGGGCCTGAGATTTGTACGCCACGAGGTGGCTTGTTGATATGAGGCCGAGAGCCTAGTGATGATGCCACGAGATGGCTTGATATTGCGCTTGGGCTGTAAGGAGCTCCTCCAGGAGTCTGCACACCCCCAGTGAGCGCGAGTACCCATTGTGATGTGAGAGATAGCCCGAAGGGCTGGTATTATTTCTGAGATGTTGCCTGAGGAGCGGATTTGTTAACACTATGCCCGAGGGGCGAACCTTTATGTGTTTATCTTTCCTAGTTGCCTATCTTTTACCTGCTTAATTGTTGAAAATGCATTTTATAAAGTTTAAACTGAACTTAAATAATTTTACATATCTTTACCGATTCACTATTTTTATTGGCTTTTACTGTTTCGTTATAGCCTGTAATGTGCCTTACGCGATTTTTACTTTCAGTCTTTATTTATGATTATTACTCACTGAGTTGGAGTACTTACTTAACTCCATGCACCCCGTGTGCAGATTCAGGCATTGCTGATCCTGCTAGCGCGAGTTGAGAGCTCCTGGTAGACTTCGGAGTTCACGAGGTAGCTGCTAGGCGTCCGTAGTCCCGTGTTTCTCCCCCTTATCTCATTTCTTTTCCCTTATTAGTGACTTTGTAATAGATTTGTAGACTTTTCAGACTTGTGTTAGAATTGATAGATGCTCATGACTAGTGACACCCCGGTATCGGGCTGTGTTGGGTTTATTTTTTGCAAACTGTAATGTTCACAGCTTACTTTTGGATTATTTATCACGATTTAGACTTAATTCTTATTGTTTAATTGCTTAAAACTGAAATGGGTAAGTGTCGGCTGGCTTTGTCTTTACGAGAGGCGCCATCACGATCGGGTTCGGGTTTAGGGTCGTGACACTAACTGTTGTAACTCTCTCCCGAGTAATTACCATAATTTTCTAGACATATTCTCCCGAATTACGCTAGCTGGCATTAAGTACGGCTCACTCGGATCGCATCCAAGATTTCGTTATCCCTAATCCCACCTTTAAACCCTTCGTATTGATCCCTCATATATGTTAGGAGTGATGTTGTTCTATAACTACCTAAATATGCACTCTCTCCCAAATAATGCACACTAAATAAGAACAGTCGATTGAGAGCTCTTCAACCAACCACAATAATAACGTAGTTAAACAAATAGAGAAAATACTACGACAAAACTATATTAATGTAACATGAAAATCATCCTCCAATAGGTTCCATCAAAACCCTGGATAAAAAATTAGCTATTCATAATAGTATGCAAAACTACAATACTAGAATTCATAACCAATAATGAAAATAGGAAGAAGGAAGTGAAAAACTCGTAGAAGAATTCTCCGCCTTGCTCCTAGTGTATTCTTACCTCCTTAGGTCGAATCTCCGCTCTCCTTAGCCTCCTTAGGTCTAAATTATGTCAAAAGTCCTCAAAATACCGTTCTTTCATGTATATATACCAAGTAGGGTCGGGCCCAAATAATTATACCTTCTCCTACGTGACAAAAAGATACTTTTACCAGATAGGACATGCGCGACAGCGGATCAACCGCGGATGGGCCGCGCATATTGACCAGTGTTCTGCCCTATTTGCGCAGCTAGTGCGCGGCCGCACACTTTTAACCCTGTTCTATTTGGTATTTGGAAAAACGTAAAACATGAAAGTTGTAGCTCTTTGAGTTACTTTCCAACCATATATTTTGGAGCCCAAATGGAGTTCTGAGCAAAACGATATGTGTATTTTAGTAGACAATATGCAATATGCCTACTCGATTCATCATTCGTTCTTAACTATCATCCATTGATCCTCGAACACGATCCCGAATTAATTCCTTGGGCTTTTACTCAGAATTCAAAGCTCCAAATTACTTGAATTCATTCCATAACATCTACATAGCTCGAAATTACTCCTACAAGGCATAAAACACACCATTAGTGCAAAACACTAGCGATTAAAGCTCAAACTCAATTAAAGTGTAGTAAATTAGAGTGTAATAAGCGACTAAAATACGTAATTATAGCCTATCATCAACACCCCACACTTAAACCATTGCTTGTCCTCGAACAATCAAACTACACTTTATGTAGACACAACCTTTTAAACAATTCTCCTAACTCATCACACCAAGAATATTTAAAATAGACTAAGCACAAAAGCGTAACATCTTCACCTCAAGATTTGACTCACAAGTACCACGCATTATTCACAACTCACTCACTTACTCTAACATAGAGGTCCATGATATTATCTTTCCTTCATGAATCGAGTGTCCTCACACAACAAAAGAGAGTAGTTCCACACACAATAAAATTTAAGAACAATTAAGAACTCAAGATAGAAAGAATTCACTCACTCTCAGAAACAACATTCATATGGCACAAAAGATGCACCATAGGCTTTCCCGTAGTGTACTACTCTACTAATCGAGCTCATTCAGTCTAGGATCAAGTAGAACTTTATTTGGTTGTAATGTAGGCTGGGGGACAAATATGACATATTAGGATATAAGAGTGACTACATCTCCCTAAGCACTTTAATACATATACTTTAACATTTAAAACCCCACACTTATATCAAACCATGACTCCACTTTCACATCAATATACATCAACTCCCAAATTATTTAAGCACAATTACATCAAGAGTTACCACTTATCAATAAATATTTTTCGCAACAACACAACTATCTTTTTCTTTCTTTTCTTTTTTAATTCAAGTGGATTTTTTTAATACAGTGCACCTTTCTCCTTATTTCATTAGTTCCAATCAAAAGCCAAACCAACCACCCCACACTTTAACTTTTACACAGTTCGTAATAATTCAAGTGCTCGTGAGAGGTGGAAAGATTCAAATAGATGGTTAATTCAAACAATTGAGTAAGGCTTGTAATGTGGTTGCCAAAGAAATAGGATTACAGGCTCAAAGGGGTTAACTACGATACATAGAAATTAGGCGGTATATATATCTGGATCAACAAAGAAATGCCTATATCACTTCCAAGACTGGACAAAACTACTATTTTTCTTTGCAAACACATGGGGCAAGTTCTAGACATCAAATGCAATGCACAGAATATAACAACCCTCACACGCACATGGCACATGACTCACTCAAGAGTGGATCATCAAGACTCTAGTCAAAGCCGTTAAGCAAAGTTAAGAACATACAATTTAAGGTATACAAGAGTCAAAAACTGAGTCTAAGCGTCACAACCAAAGTACTCACTATTCTCAAGGCATAACAAAGTCAAGAGATATTGCTTCAATTCAAAACATAACACAATGGGTCCTACTCCAAAAAAAAAACTAACTATATCCGGTTCAAACAAAACCCTTGGAAAAGAACCGCAGCACAAAGAAAAATCAAGGGGGAATTACTATACTACCTACAAAGAAAATCTTTTTTTTCTTTAAACTTAAATCCTTCAAGAAAATTGTCTAATAGATCCATCGTCGGAAAAAGTCCAATCTTTTAAAAAACAATATTACTTAATTAAACTAACACAACTAAAGTAGCATGAAAAGTCACCCAGACAATCTCCTCACTCCACACTTAAAATTGTGCATTGTTCCCAATATACATCATAATTATAAGACGGTAAGAAAAACAACTTGGTAGGACAAAGGCCGAAGCACTAGCAGCTCATGGGGTACTCAGACTTCTCCCAGGTTTGGTCCTTCGTGCGGGTACCTCACACTTAGTTCCAACCATCTGATTTATTGTTGCATCCTTACAATAGCTTTGTTTTCCATGCTCCTAGAAACTCAAAAATCGACAAAAAAAATAATACAATAAAAAATAATAAAAAAATAAAACAAAGCAGTAAAGCTGGGTTTCCTCCCAACAAGCGCTTGATTTAATGTCGCGACACGACGCGAATCACTTTTTGCCTCCACTTCGAACTTATAAATTGGACCCAAAGTTTTGATTCTACTTTATGATCATGCTCTTGGTGTGGTGGAACGAATCCGACTGGCCCAATAAAACAATATAGTATTCTGCAGTTCTTGGCCTTTGGATGAGATGTGTATTCCCGACTTTCTGGCATGAAGAATTTCAGAATGTAGGCATCTTATTCCTTACTCCTTGACTCATCAAGTGGCTCGGACTACTCTATTTTCATATCATCATCCAAACACAATATGAAAAAATGCTTGGAGTGTGGACCGATGCGCTCTACTACATGCGCATTGGGATTATCAACATCCTCAACACTAATGACACTAGAATCAACTAAATATGTATCTTCAATATCCTTGGTAGACTCTAGTATCTCTTCTACGACATCAACATCCTCAAAATCTAGTTCGATTGATTGTTGGTGTTCTACTCCGGCCTTCTCCTCTAGCTCCTCAATTTCTATATCTAATTCACGCTCTTCTTGGATACTATTCACAATATGTTTGTTGAGCATTAAAATCTTCAACCAGTTGACTCACTTGAACTTTCATGTTGTTAATAGTTTCCTCTTGCCTTTCTATCTGCAGCTGTATTTTACTATGTTGTTCTATAAGGCACTTTAACATATCTTCGATCTTCTTTAGGTCAGCTTCCCTGGGTTCTTTGTTCCTATTAGCTTCACGAGAAAAAGAAGAACCATCAAAGTAAGGGGTTGGGGGAAGATAAGAAATATAAGAACAACCATGAAAGTGACCATCTTGACCACCACACATATCACACACATTCCACACATAAGATTGAGTTGGTGCACAAAACTCGCTCTCAGGAATATTTTGATAATTTTGCCCTGGGCGGTTTCTTTCACAATATGCATAAAGAGGATGAAAAGTAGAATTACCAACATCAAAACTCTCATAATTCCATGATGCCATGTTTCCCAAAATAAACAAATAAAACTAAAATAAAAAAATCAAATAATAAAATAGAAGTTTAACTTGAAACCTAGCAATATGTACACCTACAACTACACCGTTAGTTCCCCGGCAACGGCGCCAAAATTTGATCACGCCCAACTATGCCTTATAAAAAGGACTAAGCGGTCATTGCAAATATAATCTGGTTTACAAGTCCGGAGTCGAATCCCACAGAGAACTAAGGCTTAGCTACAACTGTTCAATATCACCAAAAAGACAAGCTTGAACAATTCCTAACATATGGCTATTAAGATTCTTGTGTTTAACTAATTAACTAATAAATTAAAATAGTAAACTAACAACTAAATATACTAAGGGTTAGAGACAAGATTAAGGAGGTCTAGAGTTATGATTTTCCCAATTGTCGGAATTCTTCCCGCTATGTTTTCTACAAATTCGCCTAAGTATTCTCTACCGATCATGAGCGCTCTAACTGTCATAACTCTCTCCTGAGTAATTACCACAATTTACTAGACATATCCTCCCGAATTACGCTAGCTGTCGTTATCCCTAATCCTACCTTTAAACCTTTCGTATTGATCCCTCATATACGTTAGGAGTGATGTTGTTCAACAACTACCTAAATATGCACTCTCTCCCGAGTAATGCACATCAAATAGGAATAGTCGATTGAGAGCTCTTCAACCAACCACAATAATAACGTAGTTGAACAAATAGAGAAAATACTACGGCAAAACTATATTAACGTAACAGGAAAATTATCCTCCAATAGGTTCCATCAAAACCCTAGATAACAAATTAGCTACTCATAATAGTATACAAAACTACAATAATAGAATTCATAATCAATAATGAAAATAGGAAGAATAAAGTGAAAAACTCGTAGAAGAATTCTCCGCCTTGCTCCTAGTATGTTCTTGCCTCCTTAAGTCGAATCTCCGGTCTCCTTAGCCTCCTTAGGTCTAAATTATGTCAAAAGTCCTTAAAATACCGTTCTTCCATGTATATACCAAGTAGGGTCAGACCCAAACAATTATACCTTCTCCTACGCGAAAAAGGACACTTTTCCCGGATAGGACGTGCGCGGCCGAGGATCAACCACGGATGGGCCGCGCATATTGACCAGTGTTCTGCCCCATTTGCGCGGCCAGTGTGCGGCCGCGCACTTGACGTGCACATTTCACCTTGTTCTGTTTGGAATTTAGAAAAACTTAAATCATGAAAGTTGTAGCCCATTGAGTTAGATTTCCAACCATTTATTGTGGAGCGCAAATGGAGTTCTGAGCAAAAAGTTATGTGCATTTTACTAGACAATATGCAATATGCCTACTCGATTCGTCATTCGTTCTTAACTATCATCCGTTGATCCCCGAACACGATCCCGACTTAATTCCTTGGGCTTTTAATCAGACTTCAAAGCTCCAAATCACTTGAATTCATTTCATAGCATCTACATAGCTCGAAATCACTCCTACAAGGCATGAAACACACCATTAATGCAAAGCACTAGCGATTAAAGCTCAAACTCAATTACAATGCATTAAATTAGAGTGTAATAAACGACTAAAATACATAATTATAGAATATCATCAGTGTTAAATTATTTATCATAATCATTTTTAAGGTATAGACACATACATATGCAAGATTCGAAGCTTATAGGGTTCGGTGACTCCTCATTGTTACAACAAGGCCCGCCTCTGCGTATGCTACTACTACCACATTCATAAAAATATAAAGAAATTTGCACAAATGTACAATTTTTTGCGCCCATCTGTATCTACTTAATCGACCAATACACTTTATTATTATAGTCTAAAATATACGTTCGTGTCATTTCAATAATCAACAGGGAACACCAATATACGATCACGTGTAGTAATTAATTGTTAACCAACGCTCTCAAACAACCCCGAATTTTCTCTTCTACCTCGCTCAATTCCTCCTCCTCCTCCTTCTAATCTCCTCCATGCTCATCTCTGATCAGCTTTTCACACACAGCTCCCATAGCTTCCTCAAATTTTTTCTCCCTATTTTTTTTCCTTGTACTACAATTTTTCTTTCTATATAGGCCTACAGATAATAATATGAAGTGAGTGTTTTGTTCTTATTACAAGTGTTTTTATTGAACTTCCAACATAAATACCCTTTGATTTGGTGAATAACAGAAGAAAGTTTTGAAGAATCACCTTTAAAGGTTCATTTAAAACTTTTAGTTCAAAATATGAAATTTATCAATAGTTGTCTTTTAAGCGGGCGTGGTTGAAATTTTAACAAATTTTGAAGAAGATTAGGGGTGGTTTGGACTGACTAGAGCTAAATCAAACTGAAAAATACCATTATTACATTATATATCACACACAAACATATATGATTTAAAGCCTTGGCATAATTGGTAAAGTTGTTGCCATGTGACCAGGAGATCACAAGTTCGAGCCGTGGAAACAGTCTTTTGCAGAAATACAAGGTAAGGCTGAGTACGATAAGCCTTTATGGTCCAGCCTTTCCCATAGCGGGAACTTAGTGCACCATGGTGGCCTTTGACATTTAGTTCCTTCCTCCCTTCAAAATTTCCCTTACACCGCCATCTCTTCACTCAAAATCACGATAAAATACCGTCCAACTACCACTAAAGTACCAACCCAATACCGATACCTAATTAAAAGCTCTTTAATTGCTCATATGATCTCTTCTTCCCGTTATTAAGCGACACCAAATGATTATCAAATTTCAGCTAAAAGAATATTTGTTAAGCACAACCATGAGTTGGGCTCAAGGTAAAGCAGTAGATCATAGAAACTTTTTGAGAAAGGTGAGTTTTGCAATACCCACATGCTAGTACACTTTGTTTTTCCCATTGATGGTCATCGCTGAGAAACAAAGGAAGAAAAACAAGACAGTGGTATCATTTTGGGAAATCTACAGTGTAACCCCGCTCAAATTAGTAACCGAAATATATATATTTTTTGTATATTTATATAATATCCATATTTTATACATAATTATTATATATTTGACTAGAGGATATAATTACTTTGAGTTGAGTGGCCAAATCTGATAAAATTAAAGCCCTATCATTTTTCTAAGATTATTCCTATTTTGCTTCTTAAATCAAGTTACTATTTGGGGGTCACATTTACCAATTTTATGGTAAAGTCATATAATCTGCATAAACCTGTATACAATTTGGTGCTAATATGTGATGCCTCATATTTCAAGATATAATAGTTAATTATGATCAACTTTTAAATTATTTTCGCTACAAATGGCTACTAGTGCTATTATCATATTTATTTAACGAGAATCAAAATTGTTGTTTTTATAAATTAACCAACTAATGTTCGGGAAAAAACCAACTAATGCTTTTAAATCAAAAATTATTTTTATGTGAAGCTAGACCGAGATTTTTCTTTTGGGAAAGTGGGAACTTTTTGGTCTCAGAAATTTAATTTCAATAAGTATTTAAGATCTCACAAAGGGGAAGAGAAATTATCACTAATGACATTGTCAAACGTACAAGTCATCCCAAAAGGATAGTTTGGTAGCTTCAATGTTACAGTAATACGAGTTTGAATTCAGTGCCTACAGTACTGATCACTACTCTATTGTTTAGTTGAATTTTCTCTTTGTAGTTAATTATGTAAAACAGATTAAAGATATAAGTTATTTCATCACAATAATGAAATTATTGGATAATCCTTGAGGTCGGATACATTTCACTAAATATTATTATACGTAATTTTTTGTCACGACCCAAGTTCGCCCGCCGTGAACTGTCATGACGACACCTAGTCTCTACGACTAGGTAGGCCTAACAAATTACGGAAAAGAAAACAATAGAATAAAACTAGCCAAAACTGTAGAAAATATCAAAATGAAGCATTTAAAATGCCGCTTGGCATATACAATACAACTCTCAAGCTGGAACTACATTTTCCAAAATTCGAAATCTCAAGCTTTTGAATGTCTACAAGTATCTAACTCCAGAATGTCTAAACAAAAGTAAGTACGAAAGGGCTAATACTTTAAGAGAGAATAGAAATGGACTCCTCGGTTTGCGGACGTGGCAGATATACCTCGAAGTCTTTGGAAAATCGCCTCGCCTCAAGGGTAGTAGGGCTGAGTCGAAGTACCTGAATCTGCACATGAAAAACATGCGCAGAAAGGGCATGAGTACACCACAGCGATACTCAGTAAGTACCAAGCCAAACCTTGGTCGGGTAGTGAAGAGGAAAGTCAGGGCCCTACTGAGGTTAAATGAAATATAAGGTATAACAGTATAGAATAAGACATGATAATTAAGTGCAATAGTAAGAAGTAACACAGGAGAGAAAGAACAACAACAACTACCACAAAGACAAATAATCATGGAGGGAATACAACTCAACACAGAGATAACAACCGGGGATCTCCCAAGATACTGTCCTGTAGTCCCAAATATAAATATCTAGTGGATCTCCCGGGATACCGTCCCGTAGTCCAACTCATAGTGCGCGGGGATCTCCCTGAATACCGATCTGTAGTCCCAAATGTAAATACTCAATACTGGGGGAATCTACCGGGCGCAGTCCCGTAGTTCCAATATAAAAGTGCAGGGGGATCTCCCGGAATACCGATCCGTAGTCCCAAAGTGAACATACAGGGGGGATCTCCCGGGATACCGTCCCGTAATCCCAAAGTAAACACACAACAACAACACGAAGAATACACAATTCAATTCAAATTCCATACCAAGGTAAAACAGGTATTTCTAGCCTAGCATGCTGCACATAATCCAAATAAGCAGTTTGAGCAAGTAAAGCAATTAAGTCAATTAGACATGCTTCCCTACGCTAACAACAAGCTTAATTACAAGTAGCATAAACAGGAAAGGAAACACGATTATAGTTACTTAATGAAAACCGAATTTTCAACAATTAGGACAAGTACGCGCTCGTCACCTCAGGTACAAGGCATTTCAAATATCAATAATACCAAATCCTAAGGGGAGTTTCCCCCACACAAGGTTAGGCAAACCACTTACCTCGAACCGACTCAAAATCAACTCGAAACCATGCTTTTGCCACGAGTACTCGACTCCAAATGACCCAAATCTATTCAAATCAATTGCATAATGTAAATATAACTTCAAGTAACTGATTCCACTAATTAATTATAAACTAATACGCGAAATTAAGAAAAATGAACAAAATGCCCCTGGGCCCACATCTCGGAATCGGGTAAAATTTACAAATTCAGAATTCTCATACCCTCACGAGTTCATTAATACCAAAATTATTCCAATCCGACATCAAAATCTAGATCAAAACTCCAAAATTAGGCCTAAGAACTTTTCTCCACTTTTCCTCAAATTTTCATCCCAAATCCGAAATTGAATAACAAAAGTAAGATTTGATTATAAGAATACAACTAGAAAGGGATTAGGAATCGTTACCCACTGATTTCCTCTTAAAAATCCTTCCAAAATCGCCCTCTCCCGAGCTCCAAATTGATTTTCTAACTTTTGATTTCAAACCCTCGAAATGCCTTATTTTCTGCCCAGCAAATCCGCTTCTGCGGCCAAGGGACCGCACCTGCGGTCCCGCTTCTGCGGAAACTCAACCGCACCTGCGATGATTAATCTCCCATTTCCGCACCTGTGACCAATTTACCGCATCTGCGGTCACGCAGGTGCGTGGACACTTCCGCACTTGCGGCTTCTAGCCTTTCCTCATCTGGCCGCATCTGCGGTCTCCCATCCGCTTCTGCAGTGCCTCACCTGCGGTCCCATTCATGCAGGTGCGGTTATGACAGGTTCAGCCAACGTCAAATTTTCATAAGTCCAATTCAACTTCCGTTAAGCACCCGAGGCCCCCGGGACCTCAACCAAACATGCCAACCAATCCTAAAATATTATTCAAACTTGTCCCAACCTTCGGAACGCTCAAAACAACATTAAAACACCAATTTAACATCGGATTCAAGCCTAAGAACTCCAAAACTCTGAATTTACGCTTTCGATAAAAAAGTCTATCAAACCTCGTCCGAATGACCTGAAATTTTGCACACATGTCACATTCAACACTACGGAGTTACTCCAACTTCCGGAATTCTATTCCGACCCTGATATCACAATCTCACTGTCGAACTGGAAACTTCAAAAATTCAAATTTCGGCATTTCAAGCCTAAATAAGCTACAAACCCCCAAAACACAATCCGAATACGCCCTTAAGCCCGAAATCACCCAACGGAGCTAAAGGATCGACAAAATTCTATTCCGAGGCCATCTTTATACTGCTCCGACTACGGTCTAAATTGTTAAAGTTAAACTCTCATTTAGGGATTAAGTGTCCCAAAACTCTCCGAAACTCCAAATAAATCCTCCCGGCAACTCACAATAGTTGAAACAAACACGGGGAATGCAGTTAATAGGTGATCAGGGCGTTAATTCTTAAAATCACCGACCGGGTCGTTACATCCTCCTACACTTAAACATTCGTTCGTCCTCGAACGAGCATAGATACATACCTGCAGTAGTGAAAGGATGAGGGTAACGGCTGCGCATATCCTGCTCAGCCTCCCAGGTCGCCTCTTTGACTGGCTGACCCCGCCATTGAACCTTCAGTGATGCAATGTACTTTGACCTCAGCTTTCGAACCTGCCTGTCCAATATCGCCACTAGCTCCTCAACATAAGATATATCCTTGTCCAACTGGACTGAACTGAAATCCAACACGTGCGACGGATCACCGTGATACCTCCGGAGCATCGAAACATGACATACTGGATGAACTCCTACCAAGCTCATAAGCAACCTCCCAAACACGCCACAATATCTCAAAAGGACCAATAAACCTCAGACTCAACTTCCCTTTCTTCCCAAATCTCATAACGCCCTTCATAGGCGAAACCCGAAGCAGAACCCGCTCTCCAACCATATAGGAAACATCACGAACCTTCCGGTCCGCATAACTCTTCTGTCTGGACTGGGTTGTACGGAGTCTATACTGAATCATCTTAACCTTCTCCAAAGCATCCTGAGCCAAATCCGTCCCCAATAATCTAGCTTTACCTGGCTCATACCAACCCACCGGGGATCTACACCACCTACTATATAGGGCCTCGTATGGTGCCATCTGAATGCTGGACTGATAGCTGTTGTTGTAGGCAAACTCCGCCAATGGAAAGAACTGATCCCAAGACCCTCAAAACTCAATCACACGCGCACAGAGCATATCCTCAAGAATCTAAATAGTGCGCTTGGACTGTCCGTCCGTCTAAGGGTGAAATAATGTACTCAACTCCACCCGAGTACCCAACTCATGCTGTACAGCCCTCCAGAACCGTGATGTGAACTGAGTACCTCTATCTGAAATGATGGAAACTGGAATACCATGCAGACGAACAATCTCCCGGATATAAATCTCCGCCAGTCGCTCCGAAGAATAGGAAGTACACACAGGAATGAAGTGCGCGGACTTGGTCAGCCGATCCACAATCACCCAAATGACATCGAACTTTCTCAAAGTTTGTGGTAGTCCAACTATAAAGTCCATGGTGATCCTCCACACTTCCACTCCGAAATCTTTATCTGCTAAAGCAACCCACCCGGTCTCTGATGCTCATACTTCACCTACTGACAATTGAGGCACCGAGCTACAAACGCAACTATATCTTTCTTCATCTACCTCCACCAATAGTGCTGCCTCAAATCCTGGTACATCTTTGCGGCACCCGGATGAATGGAATACCGCAAACTATGGGCCTCCTCTAGAATCAACTCCCGAAGCCCATCAATATTGGGTACACAAATCTGACCCTGCATCCTCAATACCCCATCATCACTAATAGTCACATCTTTGGCATCACCGTGCAGAACCTTGTCCTTGAGGATAAGCAAATAAGGGTTATCAAACTGACGCTCCCGGATACGATCAAACAAGGAAGACCGGGAAACCACACAAGCTAGAACCTGACTAGGCTCTGAAATATCCAATCTCACAAACTGGCTAGCTAAGGCCTGAACATCCATCGCCATGGGCCTCTCCGCTGCTGGTAAATAAGCCAAACTCCCCAAACTCTCCGCCCGGCGACTCAAAGCATCGGCCACCACATTGGCCTTGCCTGGGTGATACAAAATAGTGATATCATAGTCCTTCAGCGGTTCTAACCACCTCTTTTGATGCAAATTAAGATCCTTCTACTTGAACAGATGCTGCAAACTCCGGTGATCAGTATAAATCTCACAAGGCACACCGTACAAATAACGACGCCAGATCTTCAAGGCGTAAACAATGGCAGCTAACTCGAGATCATGGACAGGATAATTCTTCTCATGTACTTTCAACTGTCTGGACACGTAGGCAATCACCCTACCGTCGTGCATCAATACCGCTCCAAGGCCAATCCTCGAGGCATCACAATAGACAGTATAAGACCTTGAACTTGTAGGCAATATCATAATTGGGGCTGTGGTCAAAGCTATCTTGAGCTTCTGAAAGCTCGCCTCACACTCTTCCGTCCACTAGAACGGAGCACCCGTCTGGGTAAGCCTGGTCATAAATAACCCGCCAAGCCAAAAAACTGTAGATCTCTATAGCTGAGGATGGTCTAGGCCAACTTTGTACTGCTTCCACTTTCTTCGGATCCACCTGAATACCCTCACTCGATACCACGTGGCCTAAGAATGCCACGAAATCCAACCAAAACTCACATTTTGAGAACTTTGCATATAGCTTCTTTTCCCTCAAAGTCTGAAGCACTGTCCTCAGGTGCTGCTCATGATATTCCTGACTCTGGGAGTATACCAGAATATCATCAATAAAGACAATGACGAACGAGTCAAGATATGGCCGGAACACACTGTGCATCAAATGCATAAAGGTTGCTGGGGAATTGGTCAGCCCAAATGACATAATAAGGAACTCATAATGACCATACCGAGTCCTGAAAGCAATCTTCGGGATATCTGACTCCCGAATCTTCAACTGATGATAACCTGAACGCAAGTCAATCTTAGAAAACATGCGGGCACCCTGAAGCTGGTCAAACAAATCATCAATACGAGGCAAAGGATACCGGTTCTTCACAGTAACTTTGTTCAACTGGCGATAATCAATACACATACGCATAGAACCATCCTTTTTCTTCACAAACAAGACAAGAGCACCCCAAGGTGATACACTGGGCCGAATAAAACCCTTATCAAGCAATTCCTGTAACTGATCCTTCAACTCTTTCAACTCAGGAGGGGCCATACGATACAGAGGAATAGAAATGGGCTGAGTGCCCGACAACAGATCAATGCCAAAATCAATATCTCTATCGGGCGGCATGCCCGGAAGGTCAGCTGGAAACACATCAGGAAAATCCCGTACTATTGGGACTGAATCAGCGACATGGGTATCGATACTGACATCTCTCACTTAAGCTAGATATGCATCACACCCCTTCTCAACCATACGCTGAGCCATAAGGAATAAAATAACTCTATTGGAAGTATGATCTAAGGTAGCCCTCCACTCTACTCGCGGTACACTTGGCATAGCCCGCGCTACGATTTTGGCGTGACAATCAAGAATAGCATAATGGGGCGACAACTAGTCCATGCCCAAGATAACATCAAAATCTACCATGCTGAGCAGTAATAAATCGGCTATGGTCTCAAAACCACTAAGAACAACCACACACGACCGATAAACGCGGTCCACAACAAGAGAATCTCCCACAGGAGTGGAAACATAAACAAGGGAACTCAAAAGACTCTCGAGATACACCCAAATGCGAGGCAAAATAAGAAGATACATAAGAATAGGTGGAGCCTGGATCAAATAAAATGGATGTATCTCTATGACAAACTAGGACAATACCTGTGATGACAGAATCGGAGGCGACAGTCTCGGTACGGGCATGAAGGGCATAATATTTGGCCTGGCCTCCCCCTCTAGGGCGACCTCTACCTCCCCGACCTCCACCTATATCTGACTGAGCAGGTGGGTAGCAACTGGAGCTGTAACCATTGCTTGAGAACTCTTGCAGGGCACATTGTGGCTGAGAAGTCTATGGAGGTGCACCCCTCCTAAGTCTGGGGCAATCCTTCACCATATGGCATGTGTCACCACACTCAAAACAACCTCTGGGAGGACGAGCTGTGACTGGCTCAGGCCAGGTCTGCTGGACTGACCATTGAAAGCACCCCGCGCAAGAGGCGCACTAGATGCTGGAGGTGCATAATAAGGCTCCTGAGGCCTAGGAGGAGCTGAAATACCACTGGCTGCTAGGAGAGCTAAATGAACGGGGCGACTCATATAACCCCTACCATGACAAACTGCAGCTGGAGCACAAGCACCAGAATAATGGCCCGACTTTCGAGACCTCTTGGCCTCCATATCCTCTCTATCCCTAACATGCATACCCTCTATCCTCCTAGCAATGCTCACCACATGCTGATAAGAAATATACATCTCCAACTCACGAGCCATACTAGACCTGATGCTGGGAATAAGCCCCTCAATAAATCGGCGAACCCTCTCGCGAACAGTAGAAACCAAGGCTGGGGCATGTCTAGCCAAGCTAGTGTAACAAACATCATACTCCGAGACAGTCATAGTACCCTGGCGCAAATGCTCAAACTCCACACGCCATGCATTCCTGAGGCTCTGAGGAACATACTCTCTCAGGAACATATCTGAAAACTGAGTTCAAGTCAGGGAAGCTGCCTCATCCGGACTGTCTAACTCATAAGTACGCCACCACTCATAGGCGGCTCCTCGAAGCTGGAAGGTAGTGAAGGAAACCTTGATCGATCCTGATATACCTATGGTACGGAGAATACGGTGGCACTTATCTAGAAATACTAGAGCATCATCTGATGCTAGACCACTGAATACAAGAGGCTTGTACTTCTTAAACCTCTCAAGCCTCAGCTGCTCGTCCTCGAAAGCCGCTGCCCTGTCCTCGGGCTGATCTGGGACTGCAGGCTGTATAGGAATAATCTCTGGGACCTGATCAACATACACTCGCTGCTCAGGAGTGTGGGCAGCGGGAGTCTGTGCTCCTCAGTGTGGGCGGCGGGAGTCTGTGCTCCTCCCTCGGCCTGAGATGTAGCTGCAGCAACGGGAAGCAACCTTGCTTGAGCCAGAGTGGTGTACATGCTCATGAACTGTGCAAGAGTCTCCTGAAGAGCAGGAGTAATAGTAGCAGTAGGCGTATCAGGTGCCTGGACTCTGGCTGGAACTGCTGGTGGCACCTCGGTGACACCTCGCGGGGGTGCTCTGGCTGCACCGCGTGCACGTCCTCATCCTCTACTCCAGCCCCGACCTTTGACGGCTCCAATAGGGGGCGCGAGTGCCTAATCATCTCTAGTATCATGTGTCCTCACCATCTGTGAGAGAATAGAAGACAAAGGTTTAGAATTGTGATATCAATATCTCGCACGACAAGGGAATAAAATGAAGTGGAATTTTTCCTAACAGTTACATAGCCTCTCATAGATAAGTACAGGCGTCTCCGTATCGATACACGAGACTCTAATAAACTGGCTTGCGATTTATGACTCCTATGAACCTAGAGCTCTGATACCAACTTGTCACGACCCAAGTTCACCCTCCGTGAACTGTCGTGACGGTACCTAGTCTCTACAACTAGGTAAGCCTAATAAATTGCGGAAAAGAAAACAACAGAATAAAACTAGCCAAAACTATAGAAAATATCAAAATGAAGCATTTAAGATGCCGCTCGGCATATACAATACAACTCTCAAACTGGAACTACATTTCCCAAAACCCGAAATCTCATGAAATCACAAGCTTTTGAATGTCTACAAGTATCTAACTCCAGAATGTCTAAACAAAAGTAAGTACGAAAGGGCTAATACTTTAAGAGCGAATAGAAAGAGACTCCTCGGTCTGCGGACGCATCAAATATACCTCTAAGTCTCTGGAAAATTATCTCGCCTCAAGGGTAGTAGGGGTGAGTCGAAGTACCTGGATGTGCACATGAAAAACATGCGCAGAAAGGGCATGAGTATACCACAGCGGTACTCAATAAGTGTCAAGCCTAACCTCGGTCGGTTAGTGACGAGGAAAGTCAGGGCTCTATTGAGGTTAAATGAAATACAAGGTATAACAGTATAGAGTAAGACAACATAATTAAGTGCAATAGTAAGAAGTAACATAGGAGAGAAAGAACAACAACAGCTACCACAGAGACAAATAATCATGGAAGGAATACAGCTCAACACAGAGATAACAACCGGGGATATCCCAGGATACCGTCCTGTAGTCCCGAATATAAATATCCAGTGGATCTCCTGGGATACCGTCCCGTAGTCCAACTCATAGTGCGCGGGGATCTCCCGAAATACCGATCCGTAGTCCCAAATGTAAATACTCAGTACTGGGGGAATCTACCGGGTGCAGTCCCGTAGTTCCAATATAAAAGTGCAGGGAGATCTTCCGGAATACCGATCCGTAGTCCCAAAGTGAACATACAGGGGGATCTCCCAAGATACCATCCCATAGTCCCAAAGTAAACACACAACAACAACACGAAGAATACACAATTCAATTCAAATTCCATACCAAGGTAAAACAGGTATTTCTAGCTTAGCATGCTGCACATAATCCAAATAGGCAGTTTGAGAAAGTAAAGCAATTAAGTCAATTAGATATGCTTCCCTACGCTAACAACAAGCTTAATTATAAGTAGCATAAATAGGAAAGGAAACACAGTTATAGTTACTTAATGAAAACTGGATTTTCAACAATTAGCACAAGTACGTGCTCGTCACCTCACGTATAAGGCATTTAAAATATCAATAATACCAAATCCTAAGGGGAGTTTCCCCACACAAGGTTAGGCAAGCCACTTACCTCGAACCGGCTCAAAATCAACCCAAAACCACGCTCTTGCCACGAGTACTCGATTTCAAATGACCCAAATCTATTCAAATCAATTTCATAATGTAAATATAACTTCAAGTAACAGATTCCACTAATTAATTATAAGCTAATACACGAAATTAGGAAAAATGACCAAAATGTCCCCGGGCCCACGACTCGGAATCGGATAAAATTTACAAATTCAGAATTCTCATACTCTCACGAGTTCATTTATACTAAAATTATTCCAATCCGACATCAAAATCTAGATCAAAACCCCAAAATTTGGCCTAAGAACTTTCCTCCACTTTTCCTCAAATACTCATCCCAAATTCGAAATTGAATGACAAAACTAAGATTAGATTATAGGAATACAACTAGAAGGCATTAGAAATCGTTACCCACTGATTTCCTCTTCAAAATCCTTCCAAAATCGCCCTCTCCCAAGCTCCAAATCGATTTTCTAACTTTTGATTTCAAACCCTTGAAATGCCTTATTTTCTGCCCAGCAAATCTGCTTCTGCGGCAAAGGGACCGCACCTACGGTCCCGCTTATGCGAAAACTCAACCGCACCTGCGATAATTTATTAATCTCCCATTTCCGCACCTGCGATAATTTACCGCATCTGCGGTCTCCCAGCAGCTTCTGCAGCGCCGCACCTGCGGTCCCATTCACGCAGGTGCGGTTATGACAGGTTCAACCAACATCAAATTTTCCTAAGTCCAATTCAACTTCTGTTAAGCACCCGAACTCATCCGTAGCCCTCGGGACCTCAACCAAACATGCCAACCAATCCTAAAAAATTATTCAAACTTGTACCAACCTTCGGAATGCTCAAAACAACATCAAAACACCAATTTAACATCAGATTCAAGCCTAAGAACTCCAAAAAGTCTCAATTTATGCTTTCGATCAAAAAGTCTATCAAACCTCGTCCGAATAACCTGAAATTTGCACACACATCATATTCAACACTACAGAGCTACTCCAACTTCCCGAATTCCATTCCGACCCCGATATCACAATCTTATTATCGAACCGGAAACTTCAAAAATTCAACTTTCGGTATTTCAAGCCTAAATAAGCTACGGGCCCCCAAAATACAATCCGAACATGCCCCTAAGCCCGAAATCACCCAACAGAGCTAACGGAACCGGTGAAATTCCATTCCGTGGCCGGCTTTACACTGCTCCGACTACGGTCCAAATTCTAAAGCTTAAACTCTCATTTAGGGATTAAGTGTCCCAAAACTCCAAATAAATCCTCCCGGCAACTTACAATAGCCGAAACAAACACGGGAAATACAGCAGAGGATCGAGGCGTTAATTCTTAAAACGACCGGCCGGGTTGATATATTTTTAATGGATAGAATTCACAAAATAGCTATTTTTTAGCCCTTGCAATAAGAAAATAGCAAGAGTTCCATTAACGAGTTTTAAAACTCCAAAACATTAATTAATTTTAAAGATAGAGACCGAAAAATGACCAGTAGACATTATTTCTACATTAAATTTTCATAGCACACGCGATGTGATACATATATTTATGTGCTCACATGGAACGGACCAAGATAAGGCCAACCATGAGGCCTAACCAAAATAGGAATGGGCTTATATGGATATTCGAGGAAGAAATTAGAAAATAGTCACATTAATCCATATTATTAGAGTTTAACTAGTATGTTTAAAAAGCTATTAGTATTTAGATTTTTAAAAATCTTCAAACTAGCACCGATTGTTAGAGTTGTTCAGGGGCAAAAGCATCAATTTAGTTGGTCCAGTAGCTACTTTGCAAATATATTAAAAGCCGGCAAAACTCTAATAGCCAACCCAAAAAGTAGCTAACTGTTATAAAATAAAGACTGTAAAGTAAAGACAGGTATAGAGAGAAATTGATATATTATTCGAATTCAAACTGATGTACATAATGAACTGAAATCTCTTCTATTTATAGAAGAAAGGAAGCTGTTGTGTAAGCTGCTACGCTGCTGTGTAAGCTGCTACTACAAGCTGCTGTGTAAGCTGCTATGCAAGCTGCTACTGCAAGTTGCTGTGTAAGCTGCTACTACAAGCTGCTGTGTAAGATGATACTATACCAGATATGGATAATCTTCTACTGAGAGCAATGTTTATCCATAACGGAGTACTGAATGGATAAACTTATTATACCCGGTATGGATAATCTTCTACCTAGGGTAATGTTTATCCATAACCGGGTACCGAAGTGATAAGCTTCTTCAGGAAGATTATTTCCAATAGAGTACTAAATGGATAAACATATTTACGGTGGAGTCCCATATGGATAAGCTTCTTCAGGAAGATTATTTACAATGGAGTACTAAATGAACATCCATAATATAATATATTTATATTTATAACACTCCCCCTTGGATGTTCATTAAAAGATAATGTCATTAAAACCTCACTAGGAAAAACCACGTGGGAAAAAATCCCACTGAAGAAAAAAGAGTACACATATTTAGTAATACGCATTGCTAGGTGCCTCATTAAAAACCTTATAAGGAAAATCCCATGGGAAAAAACCTTAGTAAGGGAAAAAGAGTGCATCGCGTATTTTACTCCCCCTGATGAAAACCTTGTTTCAAATATTTGAGACTCCGCATTCCAATCTTGTATACCATCTTCTCAAAAGTTGAAGTTGGCAAGATTTAGTGAATAAATCTGCTGGATTATCACTTGAACGGATTTGTTGCACATCAATGTCACCACTTTTCTGAAGATCGTGTGTGTAGAATAATTTTGGTGAAATGTGCTTCGTTCTATCTCCTTTTATAAATCCTCCCTTCAATTGGGCTATGCATGCAGCATTGTCTTCGTATAAAATTGTGGGTCTTTTCTCACATTCCAAACCACATTTTTCTCGAATAAAATGAATTATTGATCTCAACCATACGCATTCCCTACTTGCTTCATGAATAGCTATTATCTCAGCGTGATTTGAAGAAGTAGCAACAATAGATTGCTTTGTGGAGCGCCATGATATGATAGTACCTCCATATGTAAATACGTAGCCGGTTTGAGATCGAGCTTTATGGGGATCAGATAAATAACCTGCATCTGCATAACCAACAAGGTCTGCACTATCTTTGTTAGCATAAAACAAACCCATATCAAGAGTTCCCTTTAAATATCGCAATATATGCTTAATCCCGTTCCAATGTCTCCGTGTAGGAGAAGAACTATATCTTGCTAGTAAATTAACAGAAAATGCTATGTCAGGCCTTGTAGCATTAGCAAGATACATTAGTGCACCAATTGCACTGAGATAGGGTACTTCGGGACCAAGGAGTTCCTCGTCCTCTTCTGGAGGTCGGAACAAATCCTTATTCACTTCAAGTGATCGAACAACCATTGGTGTACTCAATGGGTGCGCTTTGTCCATGTAAAAGCGTTTTAAGACCCTTTCTGTATAGGCAGATTGATGGATAAAGATCCCGTCTGCTAAATGTTCAATTTGCAGACCAAGACAAAGTTTTGTCTTTCCAAGATCTTTCATCTCAAATTCTTTCTTAAGATATTCAATTGCCTTTTGGAGCTCTTCTGGAGTTCCAACAAGATTTATGTCATCAACATAAACAACAAGTATAACAAATTCTGATGCCATTTTCTTTATAAAAATACATGGACAAATAACATCATTTATGTAACCTTCTTTCAGCAAATATTCACTAAGGCGATTATACCACATGCGCCCAGATTGCTTTAAACCGTACAAAGATCTTTGTAATCTGATTGAATACATTTCCTGAGATTTTGCTTCAGGCATTTTAAATCCTTCAGGGATTTTCATATAAATTTCATTATCAAGTGAACCGTACAGATAAGCTGTAACTACATCCATTAGATGTATTTCAAGCTTTTCATGTAGTGCTAAACTGATGAGATATCGAAATGTTATGGCATCCATAACAGGTGAATATGTTTCATCAAAATCGACTCCAGGTCGTTGTGAGAATCCTTGTGCAACAAGGCGAGCTTTGTATCTTTCAACTTCATTTTTATCATTCCTTTTTCGCACAAAAACCCATTTATGACCAACTGGTTTTATACCAGCAGGTGTTTGGACTACTGGTCCAAAGACCTCTCTTTTAGCAAGTGACTTCAATTCCGATTGAATTGCCTCTTGCCATTTTGGCCAATCAGATCTTTGTCGACATTCTTCGACAGATCGAGGTTCAAGATCCTCACTATCTTGCATAATATTAAGTGCAACATTATATGCAAAAATATTATCCACCACTATTTCAGATCGATTTAAATTAATCCCATCACCGATCGAACTTATTAAAAGTTCCTCACTCACATGAGCTTCGGGTTCATTAATTTCTTCAGGAATCTCAGAACTAATCAGATTTGGGTCTCTTCAGGAGATACCTTCATAGTATCGTTTTGATCATTTGTCGATTTTCTTTTTCGAGGATTTCGATCCTTAGAACCCAAAGGCCTACCACGCTTCAGGCGTGCTTAAGGTTCACTATCTCTCATGCTAGTAGATGGTCCTACTGGGACATCAATTCGGATAGGCACATTCTCTGCTGGGATATGTGACTTAGTTATCCTTTTCAAATCAGTAAATGCGTCTGGCATTTGATTTGCTATATTCTGTAAATGGATGATCTTCTGGACCTCCTGATTACATATAGGGGTACGGGGATCAAAGTGAGATAATGATGAAATTTTCCACACAATTTCTCTTTTGATTTCCTTTTTCTCTCCCCCTAATTGTGGAAAATTTGTTTCATCAAACCGACAATCTGCAAATCGAGCAGTAAATAAATCTCCTGTTAATGGTTCAAGATAGCGAATAATAGAGGGTGATTCAAACCCAACATATATTCCTATCCTTCTTTGTGGTCCCATCTTACTACGTTGTGGTGGTGCTACTGGCACATATACAGCACATCCGAAAATTCGTAGATGGGCAATATTTGGTTCATGACCAAAAACTAATTGTGACGGAGAATATTTATTATAATGTGTCGGTCTGAGATGGATAAGTGATGCTGCATGCAAGATAGCATGGCCCCAAGCAGTAGTGGGCAATTTTGTTTTCATAAGTAGTGGTCTTGCTATCAATTGCAGGCGTTTAATAAATGACTCTGCAAGGCCATTTTGAGTATGAACATAAGCTACATGATGTTCAACTTTTATCCCAACGGATAGACAATAATCATCAAAAGCTTGAGATGAGAATTCTCCAGCATTATCAAGGCGAATAGCCTTTATAGGATAATCTGGGAATTGTGCCCTTAATCGAATTATTTGGGCTAATAGCTTTGCAAACGCCAGGTTGCGAGATGATAGTAGGCACACATGAGACCATCTTGAAGATGCATCTATTAGGACCATAAAATATCTAAACAACCCACTTGGTGGGTGAATAGGTCCACATATATCCCCATGTATACGCTCTAAAAAGGCAGGGGATTCAATACCAACCTTCATTGGTGATGGTCTAGTGATCATTTTTCCTTGATAACAAGCATCACAAGAAAATTCGTCATTTGTAAGAATCTTCAAGTTCTTTAATGGATGCCCACTCGAATTTTCAGTAATTCGTCTCATCATTATTGATCCGGGATGGCCCAAACGGCCATGCCAAAGCACAAAAGTATTTGAATCCGTAAACTTCTGGTTTACGATAGAGTGTGCTTCAATTGTACTAATTTTTGAATAGTATAAGCCAGAAGATAAAGTTGGTAACTTTTCTACAATGCATTTCTGGCCAGAAATATTCTTTGTAATACAAAGATATTCCCTGTTCATTTCATCTATTGTCTCAACATGATACCCATTTCGGCGGATATCTATAAAACTCAACAAGTTTCTTCGGGACTTGGAGGAGAACAATGCATTGTCTATAATAAGTTTTGTTCCCTTAGACAGAAATATTATGGCTCTTCCGAAGCCTTCAATCAAACTTATATTACCAACAATTGTTGAAACATTTGCTTTTTCCTTATGCAAATAAGAAAAGTATTTCTGATCATTGAATATGGCATGAGTTGTTCCACTATCAATAACACAAATATCTTCTTGATTTGTCTTTGATCCAAACATAATTTGAGGGTTATCCATATTCTTCAAAATAACATAAATAAAATATATTATAGTAAACATCATTATCAAAGCATAACTTTTATTTATGTACAATAATTACATAACCATACTATCTATTACAAACAACAAAAATTAAAATATTTACATTTCTACAGATTCACTACCGATTACATGACTTGTTTCTCCTTCTGGGAGTGCAAAGTAATCAGCTACATCCAAATGCATGAAGTCTAAATTATCTTCAGAAATAAAATTTGCTTCAACATTTTTCTCTGTCTTCTTCAGGGAGGCTTGATAAAGCTCAACCAGGTGCTTTGGCGTACGGCAGGTACGTGACCAGTGCCCTTTTCCTCCATATCTGTAGCATGCATTTTCTGCATTTGGCGCTTGTACCGCTTCATGCTTTTGTTCCTTCCTTTTCCACTGCTGGTGGTGATGAGGCTTCTTTAGTGCATTATTATTACCATGATTGGGGTTTCTTCCCCGACTACGGCCATGACCACTACTGGGGCCACGACCTCTTCCACGTTTAGCTTGGTGGAAGTTCGTCTCATTCACTTCAGGGAATGGACAAGAACCAATAGGCCGGCTTTCATGATTTTTCATTAATAGCCCATTATGTTGCTCTGCTATAAGAAGATGTGAGATAAGTTCAGAATACTTTTTAAATCCCATCTCTCGATATTGCTGCTGCAGGAGCATATTCGAGGCATGAAAAGTGGTGAAAGTTTTCTCCAACATATCATGATCAGTAATATTATCACCACATAATTTCAATTGGGAAATAATTCTGAACATAGCAGAATTATACTCACTGATAGATTTAAAATCTTGTAGCCTTAGATGAGTCCAATCATAACGTGCCTGTGGAAGAACGACCATCTTCAGGTGGTCATATCTATCTTTCAAATTATTCCACAGTATGACTGGATCTTTAATAGTGAGATATTCCATTTTCAGGCCCTCATCAAGGTGATGGCGTAGGAATATCATTGCTTTGGCACGGTCTTGGTTTGATGCCTGATTTTTATCCTTGATGGTGTCTGCCAGACCCATCGCATCAAGATGAATTTCAATATCAAGCACCCAAGACATGTAGCTTTTGCCTGATATATCCAGGGCTACAAATTCAAGTTTAGAAAGATTTGACATTATTTAGGAAAAGAAAGTTCTTACCTCTAATACTTTCAAAGTATTTGCTCGAGATGTCAGAGTCTCGTGCTGATAACGTGTTATAAAATAAAGACTATAAAGTAAAGACAAGTATAGAGAGAAACTGATATATTATTCGAATTCAAACTGATGTACATAATGAACTGAAATCTCTTCTATTTATAGAAGAAATGAAGCTGCTGTGTAAGCTGCTACGCAAGCTGCTGTGTAAGCTGCTGTGTAAGCTGCTATTACAAGTTGCTGTGTAAGCTGCTACGCAAGTTGCTGTGTAAGCTGCTACTGCAAGTTGCTGTGTAAGCTGCTACTGCAAGCTGCTGTGTAAGCTGCTACTATACCAGATATGGATAATCTTCTACTGAGAGCAATGTTTATCCATAACGGAGTACTGAATGGATAAGCTTATTATACCCGGTATGGATAATCTTCTACCTAGGGTAATGTTTATCCATAACCGGGTACCGAAGTGATAAGCTTCTTCAGGAAGCTTATTTCCAATAGAGTACTAAATGGATAAACATATTTACGGTGGAGTCCCATATGGATAAGCTTCTTCAGGAAGATTATTTACAACGGAGTACTAAATGAACATCCATAATATAATATATTTATAACACTCCCCCTTGGATGTTCATTAAAAGATAATGTGTCTCATTAAAACCTCACTAGGAAAAACCACGTGGGAAAAAAAATTCTAGTGAAGGAAAAAGAGTACACATATTTAGTAATACGCATTGTTAGGTGCCTCATTAAAAACCTTATAAGGAAATGGGTTCAAAATTTATTATTTGTACATAATTAATAATTTTTTGGACAAAAATACAGGGTATGAGCAAAAGCTATGGGTTTAATTGAATCCATAACTTCTACCCTAGATATGCCTATGTCTGTTATATAACTTCACTCTATACAATAACGATGAAAGGTTGCATGCAATCTTATAAAAAAGCTCACTATATATATATATATATATATATATATATATATATATATATATATATATATATATATATATATATATATATAATTAGGAATGATTTTTGTACCAGTTTTCTGTATGTGTCAAAATTCAATTTTAGTCAAAATAGTGTTAGTAAAACATTCTTGCGATACCATGCGTCGAAATGATCTAATTATCAACGAAGGCCGTAGTAGAAGAGTTAGCAGGAACGTGGTGAAAGAATCAGCAAGAGCGAAGTCTTAGAGTTGTCATCAAGGCCGAGGTCGAGCACCCTTAACAGAGCTGTAACGACTAGTTTCGAGATAGGACACAGAAGAGAATATTCTAGTGAATATTCTCCGTATTTGTACTATTAGAGTTTTTTAGGAACATGTTTTCTATAAATTGGAAGAGACATAATGATAGAGGGCATGTGATATTCATGTGTAAAAAGTCACTTTGACTTGAGAAAGAGAATCAGATCTCATTGCTAAGATACAAACAACACCTTTTCACTGAGATTCTTGTCAATAGTTTTCCACTAGCTCTCAGAATAACTTAAATATTCAAGGGATTGTCTATCATTCATCATTATCAGAAAGAACATCCACTTATTCCATCCTTTCTTGGGTGACTCATTCCTTCTATTTACTTAAATGACACTATTCATTGATATTGAATGCTACATTATTGCCTTTGATCTCTTTTGATATTTATTGTATATTACCGCTATTGTCCGACTATATCTATATAGTGTTTGTTGCTTTTCAAGAACTTCATCTTAGGGATATTACTGTAAGGTAAATCCAAGATTCATATTTTTAGTCAAACAACTTGGCGCCGTATGTGAGGATTTCTTAGTTAAATTTTTAGTTTCCTCTAGATCTACAATTAATGCAAGTCACTAACATAAAAAATCCTCGAGATTTTTTTTTTGGTGTATACAAAACCCTACATGGCAGGTAACCTAGGAGAAAGGACAAAAATAACAAGTGACTTCTCAATCAACCTTTTGAATGTCATCAACGAAAACTAAGAAACAGAAGGTAAGGACACAACACCCCACGCATCCCCTGGGTGAGAGAGGTCACCACCCCCGCACTGCAGCATAACAAAACCCAGCGGAAAAGGGGTCTCCACGTCTACAGAAGAAGGGATGCCCTCAGCTGTGAAAAAATTCCTCGAGGCATGGCTGACATGCTAGCAAGTGTCCTTAACAAACCCGCACCAGGCATGACGGCAGAAACCACAAGGGTTTATACGATACAAAAAACAGACGAGCAGTGCAATCGACCCCTCCCTCGAAAGACATGTATAACTCACAATGTTATTGATAGTGCAGGTGAAAAAGCCCTTGCTGCCATTCTAAAGAGGATGGAAGAAATGGAGAATGAAAACAAGGCATTACGAGATCAGATGAAAGAGCACCAAGAACAGGTTGACAAGATACCTGGTGCCCCTAAATTGTTGCCAAATAAGGTCGCCGACATGTTTGTAGAGCAGTCGTACATCGATGACCCAGCCCCGTATGCCATACCAAAGACCTTTAAAATTCCACCTTACCTTAGGATATACGACGGAATGACTGATCCTGAAGATTATGTGACTCACTACATCATCGCCGTGAAAGGCAACAAGCCAAGGAACAAGTGTCCTCTATTTTGCTGAAGAAGTTTGGTGAAACCCTTATGAGAGAGGGGTATTAATATGGTATTCATAGCTACCAGCCCGCTCCATAGAAACTTTTGAAGAAATGTCATATAAGTTCGTAACCGCCCATGTCGGAGCCAAGAAAGCCGAAGTAAGAGTAAACGACATAATTGCAATTAAGCATCCCTTGGGAGAGGGACTAAGGGACTTCATTGCTCGGTTCAACAGAGTAAGGATGACTCTGCCAAGCGTGTCCGAAGGAATGACGGTCGCAGCTTTCCAGAACGGATTTAGTAGAGAGGGTTCTAGAGCAACTAGAAAACTATTAGGCCGATTGATGAAGTATCTACCAACCACTTAGGATTAAATCCACAATGCTTATTGTACTGAGGTCCGAGCAGATAAGAACGACCTCAACGGACCAGCTCACCGGCTAATCTCGGTAAAAGTCGAATCCAGAAAAGAACGAAGAGACCATACCAGAAGAGATCATCCGATTCTGTGACCTAACAGGGAACGCACCAACCATACATCAAGGCGACCACCGCACCCTCCCTTCGCTATGAAGAAGGCCCGCCTAGGCCAAAGACAGGGGCTCATTGGAACGAAAGAAGTATGCCTCATTTATTATTGTCACACCTCCTTTTTACTACACCCCGTAGAGGGTATAAATATAAAGGAGTTTTTCAATGGAAGGATAATCGAAACGGGATTGTTTATTTATTAAAAATTAGAGTCGCCACTTGGGATAATTTATGGTGTCCCAAGTCACCGGTTAAAATCCCGAATCGAGGAAGGTTGACTCTGTTTAACAGTCCGCGAACCAGAAATACAGGTAAGGAATTGTGTTAACCCGGGAGAAGGTGTTAGGCATTCCCGAGTTCCGTGGTTCCAGCACGGTCGCTTTGATCATACTTGGCTTATCGAAATTATTTAATTACTGACTTTAGACCCTATGTGCATTTATCCTTTACCGCTTTTAAATCACTTGATTATTCGTAGTTAAAGGATCGAGTTATGTGTACGTATACTCTTTCCCTTTGGCTCGTCAAAAATTATGTCACGCGAACGTGTCCACAATTAATAACACTTGATTATTATATATGAAAAGATTTGGCCAAAGTTGCGCGTATCTAAAGCAAACTATAAACACTTGTCATTTTGTATGATTAAATGGTATACGACGCGCCTCAGACTATATGAGCTAATTCAATTAATACCCTACGAAAACCCATTTTATTATTAAGAAAGTTTGCTCGAAATTGCGCGAACGCATATTTTGAATTAGTTTTTAGAATTGTAATCATGTCACGCGAACGTGTACACAATCACAATTGTATTTTAAACGGCCCTAAAGGTTTCTCTACGAATATTCAACAATTATTCCTAAAATCGAGTTAGGATTGCTAAGGCCACAAGTTACGGGCTAGCTACACTGTGAAAAGCAAACGGGCTAACTCAAGGCACGTGGATTTACAACCCAGAAGTGTTAATGTGGAGAAGGGCCTGGCAGCTCATTTGCTAGGACCATATTCTTTTCCTTGAAATTACATCCTTTAAATTTGGTCACATGACCAGTTTGAAGATCTAGGCGAGCTGGACATAATCCCCAAGAATCAGCACAAACTATTGTACAAAACCTGATTTCTTAAAGCCCAAAGCTATTTCTCTAATAATTCATGAGAAACACCCTCGCAAAGAATCATACCACCGGGCATGTATTAAAACTAACGATTGAATCATGAAGACTAACAGTTAAGCTTCGATCCGAATCCAGCAAACTTTAGCGGAATAAAATAAATTTCGATATAAGAACGGACAAAGACAACAAAGCTACAACTTATGAAAATAAACCTTACAATGAACACATTAAAACAAATGCATAGTCCCTGAAAAATGCAGGTAGGCCTTGGGTAGATTCTCCTCAGTAACCAAACCTATATCATGAGGAGTATGGACTGAACCATACTTTCACATTTTTGAAAGGTTAAACAAGCGCTAGAAATCAGATCCAATGGAACTAACCAGCAAATCAAACCAATGAGAGCCACAATCAGAATTTGCACCCAGAATAATGAATCGATGCACTGCTTGCACAGTGCGAAAACAGGGTAGATTTTCAGCTAAACAATTAAAGGTGAACATGATACAAGGAAGGTCAAACTACTCTACATATTCTAACAGTTTCCCAAAGATATGAGTGACATTCATGAACAAGACATAGGTGTGGCTGAGCTTAGCACTGACTTACAGCACTGTAATAGTCCAATAGTCTAACATGATTTATAATACATTGGTGCAAATCCCAAGTCTGAAAAGGAAATAGGCTACAAACTATATGACTAACTACTCATAATGATTAACGAGAGAAATGTGCAGAAATCACAAGAAGACTAATAGCCTCTGCTTGAAAGAACAAAACAGCCATTTCAGCTTGATTTCATAGGCTTCTGATCTAGATCTACTCAAGGTTCAAATGTCCTTACATACCTGAAAATGTGAAGAAAGCAACAACGAGATAATTAGAAAACCCAGCAGCAGTAACAAGCAGCAAAGTGGACCTCAAATCCAGTGGAATAGTGTACCAAAACAGCCTAAAATTCCAGATAATGCAAGCCAGCAGACCAGATTGCAGTGTCAAACACACTTTCACACAAGAAAACACCCAACACCTAGCCCTAATGACCAAGTCTCAAGCCATCTTAGCCCTCGATTGTTCAGAGATCATTTCAGAAGTGAGTGCCTCAAGAATTACAACAAAACTTTCAATGGAACAATGACTTTTTTTTAGTTGTTCTGATTTCTCCTGTACTTCAGCCTTTTCAGTCTCTCTAAGGTGTAAAAAACTGACTTGAATGAGAAGAAATCTTTCTTTTTAAAGGCTGAGGGTCTGTTGTGTGCCTTCCAAGGCAAGGCAGTCGGATTTTCTAAAATACCCTCATAGGGCATCTTTCAAAGCTAATTTTTGGACAACTGTCCATTTCCGTAAGATATTTTGAACTTACAGCCTATTTTCCCCAACCATTTTGGGCAACTGTCCATTTAGGAAGCTTCTCATCAGTTATTTAAAGATTTTTTAAGTTGAAACAATCTCCAAATTACCCCCTAAATTTCCCATTATTCACTTACCCCCCTTAAATTCTGAATGCTCACAATCTCAATAACAATAAACAAACGGGCTGACACTTTCAAACAAATTGAAATCCAAAACAACTATTGAAATTATGAGAAACTGGCTTGAATACCCTTCACACATAAACATGAATTCAGAAAATATTTTTGAAACAAGAATTAATGCGAACGATGAACTATACTTGACTCAGTTCCAAAATTAATTCACAAAATGTGACATGAAACCCAACGGAAAAAAAGAAAATCTCGTGAATTGAAACCAAATTAAACGCAAACCTTACGAAGCCGATTGTCATCGACAACTACGCAAACAAGCTAACTAACAATCTCGCAATCAGAACATAATGCAATTAATCAAGAGACGAAAATTCTGAAAAGCTGTAAAATAAACCAAGCAAACAAACTGAAGAGATCAACAGAAACCAATCGATGCAAAGGGAAATTATCTCAAACCTGCTTCGGCAAGAACCGCATGAACTCGAACAACCTTGGAGGAGGCAGTGAACCTTTGACGGTCATTAATCGGTTGTCCTTAACAAAAGACAAACGATTAATGACGGTATTAGGTTCACTTGACCTTGCTAAGCCGGAAAAGAATCCCAAGGAGAGACTTGGCTATCCAGACCTCTACTCTACCACTAACGGGCCATTTTGATATGAAACCAACATGTATTTGAGGCAGGAAGGAGATGAGGGGTTGCATGGTGTGATTTTGGGTGGATCTGGGAAATTTAGGGTTTCCGGTGCTAACCTCAGATCTAAGATTCGAGGCGATGGAAGGGGATTCGAGAGGAACTGTGTGGAGATTTGGAATGGGGAGGTGGAAAGGAGTTCAGGGTGTTAATTTGGTGGCGATTGGTCGCCGGCGCCACCATCGGACGGTGGGGAATTCTGGGGCGGCTACTAGGGTTTGGGGGGGTAGGGTTCTGAAGGTGGGGGTGTTGGGGAAAATGAACTGAGGGTGTGTGTGTGTATCGGACATATATATACTCCCCCAGCTTTAGTTCCGAGCCGTTAGATCAAGTGAGGATCAACGACTCAGATTGGCAATGGTCGAAACGGTGTCGTTTCGCCTGAAAGGGGGATCCGGACCGGGTATAAGTGGATTTGGGCCAGAACTGGGTGGGTACGAGGGGGAAGGGGCAATTGGGCTGGGGGGGGTTTGCATAAATGGCCCAAATCGAATTCCCTTTGTTTTTTGAATCTTTTCTTCTTTTTTTCAATTTCCAAATTTCTTTTTTTCCAAAATTAGAAATAAATCCTAATTTTTTAAAACTAATATTATCCTATCAAATTAAACTAGTTAATCTCTAAATATAATTACCGTACTAATTAAATACCAACTTAAAGAAAGCTAACAAAATTCGAGAAATTAAAATGAGAATGCAAAAATGAACTATTTTTTGTGATTTTCCAGTTTTATAATCACTAAATTACTAATTATTTCAAACATGCAAAAATTAAATCCTAAATGCAAATGCAGTATATTTTGTATTTTTAATTAATTAACAAACGAAATGCACAGACAAAAAATGCAAATAATTAACAGCAAATGCCAAAAAATTGCAAATAATGAAACAAAATTACTTTGTTTTAAATTTATGGGAGTATATTATGTCGGGCAAAAATCACGTGCTCACAGCTGCCCCTCTTTGTTCGGAACACGAAGAGTTTTCGTGCAAAGATAAAGTGAGCGGATACGAGCGATTTTTGCCCGTTTGAATACTCTGTGGGAAGCATTTTTGAAAGATTTGACCGCATCCTGCCTCTGAGGTTGCCTACATATCCTTGGCTAAAAAGGAATCAGGTCAGTGTAGTTTGGAAAGTTTTGGTAGCTGGGACTACCATGAAGCTGTGATTTCACTATTGTTGTTGCTGCTGCTACTGCTTACTGAACCTCCTTATTACACCATGTCAAAATAAAACAAAAGCTATACTAGACTATGATCTATGGATTGCAAAAGTCCTATCTATATCTTCAAACTCGATTTTGCGCTTCTTGTTGCCTTGTTGTTCTCCATTCTTTCGGAGACATCCGTTTGTTGCCATCTTGAATTGTAAACTGAGATGTTTTCCCCTTTTTCAGGTGGGTGACTGACTGCTGAACTTGATATGTATTCCCTGCTCTCCAGGCGGGCTCCTGACTGCAGACTTGAAAGTATTCCCTGCTTTCCAGGCGGGCTCATGACTCCAACTTGAAATGTATTCCCTGCTCTTCAGGCGGGCTCCTGACTTCAAAATAAACAAAACAAAGAATTTGAAAGCTAAAACTTAAATTGTACTCCCTTGTTCTCCAGGCGGGCTTCTGACTGCTACGCTTGAAAGTATTCCCTGCTCTCCAGGCGGGCTCCTGACTTCAACTTGAAATGTATTCCCTTATTCTCCAGGCGGGCTCCTGACTGCTACACTTGAAAGTATTCCCTGCTCTCCAGGCGGGCTCCTGACTTCAGCTTGAAATGTATTCCCTTGTTCTCCAGGCGGGCTCCTGAATTCAACTTGACAAAACAACGAAAATTTTCTGCCCCAGTTTGGTGGCTGGGGACAGATGTGATTGTAAAACTAAATCATATTACCAAGTATTACTAAGAATTGAAAGCTAGGTCCCATTATCCAGGGGGGTCCTGACAACTCTTAACTAAATGACAATTTTAAATCTAAGCTATATCTTTTAAAGGCATGACTTCCGCTATGTCTTGTTATCTAAGAAGGTCTTAAGCTACGCCCCATTATCCAGGAGGGTCCTGAAAATCAAAAGTCAAATTTTATCTTAAGAGTGACAACTTTTATAGTTGAACTATACTACCCTACAACAGAACTTACGCTAAATGTTGTTATCTAATCGAAATCTTAAAGCTAAGTCCCATTATTCAGGAGGGTCCTGAAAACTCCTAATTGAATCCTATCTCGAACATGCACACTTCTAAGTCACTTATATTCCTTTGGGATACATTTATGCTAAATCATGCTATTTCTAAACTTTAAACTAGGTCCCATTTTCCAGGAGGATCCTGAAAATCAAAACAAACCTGTTTGGTGACTTCCTTTCTCCACGGGGAGTTTCTTCGGAACAACCAAAATTTCCTGCCCCTGTTTCAATCAAAGAAAATTTTGTCAGTTTAAAATGGTGGTTAGCTGATGGCATTCTTGCTGAAGATCTTTCCGCTGCATTGTTTTGTTCTGACTGGCTTCTCCGAACTGTCCCTGAACCGCTTTGACTTTCTGACTGACTTTCAAACCCCGTGACTTTGATGAGCCAAATGTTCTATACTCCCGCTGCTGTCTTATCTCTGACCCCTTTATTTGAACTTTTGCATCTCCCATGACATTACCAAACTATTCCACTGATGAAGCTTCCGCTGATTCCTTGTATTTCCCTCTTTCGTCATGTTATTCTTAGTATGCTTTGCCCATTCCGTGCTTTGCAATTTGGAAGTAGGTAGTGAGCTTTGAAATTCTTTTTTACTTGCTTTGAATAAAACTGTCATTGAAACACCTTAGCCAAATAAACCTAAAAGAAAATGAAATGTAATGACTTTGCGGGTTAAGGATAGGAAGAATCCAAAACCAGATGACTACTACAAAGAGAAAAAGAAAAAGAAACTTATCTGAGTGGGACAACTGGTACCGATGATCATAACATGCATTTTGGATTAATCGGCCCAATCTGTCCAACCAATTAACTTTCAGTTGCCGTACTTCGTTGCCCCCAGAATTTCCATGACCTGATTACTTTACCCAAACCTTGACCTTGTTCATCCTGCGGTGCCTTGAAAGGTTTTCACCAACATACCTCTTTCATTCGTTCATCTCCCAACTCACTTTCGCCTTACGGTTCCCGTGAGGGTTTTCACCAATAAGACTCTCTCATTTTTATTTCTCTCATCTCCCATTGCCTTACGGTGCCCGTGAGGGTTTTCACCAATAAGACTCTCTCATTTTTAATTTCTCTCCTTGCTTGAACCAGAGTGTTGCCCTTGACATGAATTACCTTTACCTGCTTGACTTGGCATTTCTCAAATACTGATAAGAAGGTCTTTCTTTGGACCGTAATGTGAGCTTTTGGACAGGGTTAGAAGAAAAGGGTATAAAAAGGCTCAAAGCAATTCACATGGGTTCAAAATTACAACTTTCGGAATCAGATTTCTTACCACAACAATAACTTCTGCCCCAGTTTCTTACTCGGGGACTTTTGGATTTTTATTTTGATGAGACCGAACCGTGAGGCTGCCTACGTATCCTTAAAAGGAATCAGGTCGAACGTAGTTCATGTCATAGGAGTTACTTTATTTGTTGCGATTTTTCTTTTCTTTTTCTTTCTCTTCTTTCCTGTTTTTGTTCTGTTATTCTTCTTTTCTCTCTTTTTTCTTTTTCTCTTTTTTCTTTTCTCTTTTTTTCCGCTTTTCTCTTTTCTTTTATTTTCTTTTTCTTTCTTCTCCTTTTCCTTTCTTGTTCGTTCTTTCTTTTCTTTTTACTTATTTATCCTCCGCACTTGCATCTCTGAATTGTGTCGTTGATCCCGAAAGAGGGGTATGAAAGAAAATAAATAAGGCTCAAAAGGGGTGACAAGGGATAAAGTGTTTAGATAGCAGAACAATACGCCTTCGTCATTTCAATCTTCCAAATATGCCAAATACAAACAGGTACAATAAAAAAAAAAGAAATCATACATAGTATCTCTTGACTGCATCAGAATTGATAGTCATTTCTACACATTTCCCTTCTACATCTGTCAAATATAACGCACCATTGGACAACACTCTAGTTACGACAAATGGCCCCTGCCAGTTTGGGGCGAACTTTCCTTTTGCTTCAGCCTAATGAGGCAAGATACGTCGCAACACTAGTTGACCTGTTTCGAACTTCCGTGGACGTACCTTCTTGTTATATGCTCTTGCCATTCTCTGTTGGTACAATTGGCCATGACATACTGCCGCCAATCTCTTTTCATCAATCAGACTTAATTGCTCCAAGCGGGTTTTGACCCATTCAACGTCATCAATTTCTTCCTCAACAACAATTCTAAGGGATGGGATTTCAATTTCTGCGGGTATTACTGCCTCCGTGCCATACACCAACAAATAAGGAGTAGCCCCTACTGAAGTGCGGACAATAGTGTGATAACCCAGCAACGCAAATAATAGCTTTTCATGCCACTACCTAGAACCTTCCACCATTTTTCGAAGTATCTTCTTTATATTCTTGTTGGCTGCCTCGACTGCTCCATTCGCCTTAGGGCGATATGGGGTGGAATTGCGATGTATAATCTTAAACTGCTGACATGTCTCTGTCATCAGATGACTGTTGAGATTGGCACCATTGTCCGTGATGATTACCTTCGGAATCCCAAACCGACAGATTATATTTGAATGCACAAAATCGACCACTGCTTTCTTGGTCACAGATTTGAAAGTTTTCGCTTCAACCCACTTGGTGAAATAATCAATGGCTACCAGAATAAACCTGTGTCCGTTTGATGCTGCTGGCTCGATTGGCCCAATGACATCCATGCCCCAGGCAACAAAGGGCCATGGTGCCGATATTGTATACAATTCAGATGGTGGGGAATGAATCAAATTTCCGTGCACCTGGCATTGATGGCACTTGCGCACAAAATTGATGTAATCTCGCTCCATTGTGATCCAGTAATATCCTGCTCGGAGAATCTTCTTTGCCAGAACGTACCCACTCATATGCGGTCCACAAACTCCGGAGTGTACCTCAGTCATGATTACTGTGGCCTGTCTTGCATCTATGCATGTTAACAATCCAAGATCTGGAGTTCTTTTGTATAACACCCCTCCGTTGAAGAAAAATCCGCTTGCCAATCGTCGAATTGTTCTTTTCTGATCACCCGCGGCCTGTACCGGATATACCCCCATCCAGAGGTATTCTTTGATATCATGGAACCATGGCTCCCCATCAAGTTCTTCTTCTACCATATTAGAGTAAGCATGCTGATCACGAACCTGAATCTGCAAAGGGTCCATATAAGCCTTATCTGGATGATGTAACATCGACACCAAAATGGCCAAAGCATCGGCGACTTCATTATGTATTCTTGGGATATGCCTGAACTCTATTGACTGAAATCGTTGACAAAGATCATGCAAACACTGTCTGTACGGTATGAGTTTCAGATCCCGTGTTTCCCATTCTCCCTAAATTTGGTGCACCAGGAGGTCCGAGTCATCCAAGACCAAGACTTCCTGGACACCCATATCCACGACTAACCTCAAACCCAGAATACATGCCTCGAACTCAGCCATGTTGTTGGTACAGTAAAAACGAAGCTTAGCCGTAACAGGGTAGTGCTGCCCTGTTTCAGAAATAAATACTGCTCCTATCCCTACGCCTTTCATGTTTGCGGCTCCGTCAAAGAAAAGCTTCCATCCAGGCTTCTCGCCTTGTTCTAATCATCAATGTGCATCACCTCTTCATTAGGGAAATAAGTTTTCAAAGGTTTATAATCTTCATCAACCGGGTTCTCGGCCAAATGGTCCGCCAAGGCCTGTGCTTTCATTGCAGTCCGGGTTACGTAGACAATGTCAAACTCTGTGAGCAAGATCTGCCACTTTGCAAGCCTCCCTGTGGGCATAGGCTTCTGAAAGATATACTTCAATGGATCCAAGCAAGATATGAGGTAAGTAGTATAAGATGACAAATAATGTTTCAGCTTCTGCGCCACCCAAGTTAGGGCGCAACATATTCTCTCAAGCTGGGTGTACTTAACCTCATACGATGTGAATTTCTTGCTGAGATAATATATGGCCTGCTCCTTCCTGCCAGTGATATCATGTTGACCTAATACACAGCTAAATGAATTGTCCAATACCGTCAAGTATAGAATCATAGGTCTCCCTGGTTCTGGCGGGACCAACACGGGTGGATTTGACAAATACCCTTTTATCCTATCAAACGCCTCCTGACATTCATCTGTCCACCTAACCGCAACGTCTTTCTTTAACAGCTTGAAGATGGGCTCATAAGTTGTCGTGAGCTGAGCAATGAACCTGCTGATATAATTCAATCTCCCCAACAAACTCATCACCTCGGTCTTGTTCTTCGGAGGTGGAAATTCCTGGATGGCCTTGACTTTTGATGAGTCCAATTCAATACCCCAGCGGCTGACTACGAACCCCAGCAACTTTCCAGACGGAACTCCAAAAGCACACTTTATAGGATTAAGCTTGAGATTGTACCTGCGAAGCCCTCAGAAGAACTTCTTCAGATCCCTGACATGGTCAGACTGCCTCCTAGACTTCACGATCACATCATCCACGTATACCTCGATTTCCTAGTGTATCATGTCATGGAATATTGTTGTCATTGCCCTCATGTAGGTTGCCCCTGCATTTTTCAAACCGAATGGCATGACCTGATAGTAGTACGTTCCCCACGGCATGATGAATGCTGTCTTTTCAGCATCTTCCTCGTCCATTAAGATCTGATGATAACCCGCGTAACAATCCACAAAAGAACCAATCTCATGTTTGGCACAATTGTCAATCAATATATGGATGTTTGGCAGGGGAAGATTATCCTTCAGACTTGCTTTATTGAGATCCCGATAATCAACGCACACCCTAGTCTTGCCATCCTTCTTTGGCACATGCACAACATTGGCTAACTAGGTGGGATACCGCGTGACCCGAATAACTTTCGCATCGAACTGCTTGGTGACCTCTTCTTTGATCTTTACACTCATATCCGTTTTGAACTTTCTCAGCTTCTGTTTGACAGGAGGGAATGCCGGGTCAGTGGGCAACTTGTGAACCACTAAATCAGTGCTTAGACCCGGCATGTCATCATAGGACCATGCAAAAACGTCTTTGTATTCGAACAGTGCTTTGATTATCTCCTCCCTGAGTTGAGGTTCCAAATGGACACTTATTTTAGTTTCACGGACATTTTCTTGGTCCCCTAAATGTCTGTATCGTTCAAATTAGGTTTGGGCTTTTCCTCAAACTGACTTAGTTCCTTACTAATTTCTTCATATGCCTCATCATCATCAAATTCCAACTCGTCATCACACTCAATTTCTTGTATTATTACTTCAGAGTTAGATTGACTTTTAAAACTGAGCCGAAGATTCCTCATGCATGTCATGTCATTGATATCAGCATAAAAAGAACTGTACAAAAGAAGAAAACAAAAATGAAATTAGAAGAAATGAAGGAAAAGGAACAATTGCATTTCATTGAATATAAAGATAACAGGGTTTTAACATATCCAACTGGACGGAACACAACATGTGAATTATAGATCCTGGAATAATCCAGACAACTAAAAGAAAATCAAAACCCACTACCAAGACTCCTTCCGGATAGGAAGAGGAGTAGCTTCCCAGTTGTTGACTTTTGCACGTGGTCCCACAAATTGCACATCTGCCTTGCTGGACCCTTCCCTAGCCTGAACCATATTGACCTCGGCGAATAACCTTTCGAACCCCTTCTCCAAATATCCATCGGCTCCAATCAGTGGTCCAGAGATCCTTGACAACAGTTGCTTTCTGGTACCTGGCCTGACGAATGACCTAGACAGACGCGGGACTGGCTTTGGCAATGCCCATGCTTTCTTTTTCATTTTCCTAGCTCTTATCATGTCTGCAACGGTAGGGTTGAACCCCAGACCAAAAGTATCTAGATTCCTTGGAAGGGAGACTGGCTGCACAATACCTTGCAGAGATGTACCCAAACCGTTGCCCGGTATGAAACCGTTTTTCAACATTTTGACAGCTACCATGACTGATGCCGCAGCCATCTTTGGAGTTGGCACGCACTTGCCTTTCGGAATTTTCTCTACCGATACTGTGTCAGAAACCTGATAAACCCATGGTCCCTTGCCATCGTCAAACTCTATGAACGGCACAATGGCACCATTGGGCACACACAAATTATCTTCGCCATGTACAACAATTTCCTGTCGATCCCATTCAAACTTGACCATTTGATGCAAAGTAGACGGGACTGCTTTGGCAGCATGGATCCAGGGTCATCCCAACAACAGATTGTACGAAACAACCATATCGAGCACCTGGAGTTCCATAGTAAATTCAACTGGCCCTATTGTGAGCTCAAGCACTATATCCCCGACTGAATCCTTCCCTCCACCGTCGAATCCCCGAACGCAAATACTGTTCTTGTGAATTCTTTCATCCTCTACTTGAAGCTTATTCAACGTGACGAGAGGACAGATGTTCGTGCTAGACCCATTGTCAACCAGTACCCGAGTAACCATAGAGTCTTCGCATTTCACCGTCAGATAGAGGCTCTATTGTGCTCGGTGCCCTCCACGGGCAACTCATCATCGGAAAAAGTGACTCAGTTTACCTCAAATATCTTGTTAGCTATCTTTTCCAAGTGGTTTACTGAGATTTTGTCAGGAACGTGGGCTTCGTTCAAGATCTTCATCAAAGCTCGACGGTGCTCGTCGGAATGGATCAGTAATGACAAGAGTGAGATCTGGGCCGGTGTTTTCCTCAACTGCTCCACAATGGAATAGTCCTGCACTTTCATCTTTTTCAAAAATTCCTCTGCCTCTTCCTCAAACACAACTTTCTTTACCAAGACTGGATTGTCTTTGGAAGTTTTAGTTCTTCTCAACTCTTCGGGGGCAAAGCATCTCCCCGATCGAGTCAAACCATGGGTCTCACATACTTCTTCTCTAATCTCTTTCCCCTGGTAAGTTACTGTCACTCGTTCATATTTCCACGGGACCGCCCTGCTGCTGATCACTGGCAGCTGAGTTACTGTTTTTATAATAACAGGCTCTATGCGAGCACCCTTCACGACCATGATAGATTTACTTGTAACCCCTGGTACCACTACTTTAGCTTTCTCTGGTTTCACTGCAACAGTACTTGACGACCCTTTCTCGGCTACCACAGCTGGCTTGTTGTCTACCTCTTTCCGCTGGACCACTGATTTCCCACTGGTTACCTTTTCCTTTGAATTGGTTTCACTGGAGCGGATCATCATCACCGTCTGCGAGGGTTTGTTAGCCTCCCCTCCCTTGTGTATCAACTCAATCATATGGGCTTCGTGGTGAGGTGGTAGCAGATTCTGGTTGATGTTTGGTGTTTTTGGGGCATGAACCTCGATCCGATGAGTATCAATGAGATCTTGTACAACTGTTTTTAGTTTCCAGCATTTCTCTGTGTCATGGCCCAGGGCCCCTAAGCAATACTAACAACTCACCGAGCGATTAAGATTTCTGGGAAGAGGGTTCGACACTTTGGCCTCGATCGGATTCAACATACCCAACTGTCTCAGTCTGTGAAATAGGCTGGTATATGATTCTCCCAATGGAGTGAAAGTCTTCTGCTTTTGCACCCTTTCATTCTTAAAGGCTTGATTGGGTCGAAAACCTATTCCAGGGGGGTTTTTGTAGGCTTTTGGGGGTGGATGGGTATTTTGTGGAGTTTGGTAGGACTCTATGGAGCTGGCGCATGCCATTGCGTGTGAGCGAGAGGTTGGGTATAGGTTTGTGAGTGATAGACAGAAAAATGGGGATCTGGCGGTGGGTAGTAATATTGTGGTGGGCCATATGGAGTGTGGGGGTATGTTTGGGGATAGGGTCGAGGCTGGTTGTAGAATGGCGGAAGGTTCATGGCTCCACCCCAAGCTGCCGACTCGATCGTTGCAACATCCTCTTTCTTCTTCTTTCTGAGTACACCCCCAGTACCGTTTTGAATGGCCTAGGTAGTTGCTTTGATTGCTGAGTAACTCATGATCTTATTGGACTTGAGTCCCTCCTCAACCATGCCTCCCATTTTCACAACTTCATTAAAGGACTTGCCCACTGCTGACACCAAATGACCAAAATAAGTGGGCTCCAAAGCCTGCAAGAAATAATCAACCATCTCGTTTTCTTTCATCGGGGGGTCAACCGTCGCTGCTTGATCTCTCCAACGGAACCCATATTCTCGGAAACTCTCACCGGGCTTCTTTTAAATCTTTGTCAATGACAGACGATCTGGGATCATTTTAAGATTGTACTGAAAATGACAGGCGAAGGCTTGGGCCAAATCGTCCCATGTGTACCACCTGCTATGATCTTGTCTGGTGTACCATTCTAGCGCCGACCCACTCAAACTTTGGCTGAAATATGCCATCGGCAATTCATCTCTTCCACCTGCTCCTCTCATCTTGTTACAGAACCCTCTTAAGTGTGCTACCGGGTCGACATGCCCATCGTACAAATCAAACTTGGGCATTTTGAACCCTGCTGGCAACTGAACATCTGGGAACATACATAAATCCTTATAGGCCACACTTACTTGGCCTCCCAGCCCCCTTATATCTCGAAACGATTGCTCTAAGCTTTTGACCTTTCTGATCATTTCTTCATGCTCAGGATTCCTGGGTGGTTTCTCGGTCTCTGCCGGGATATCAAGATGAGGAGTGTAAGGATATGGTTCTGGAACTTTGAAATTGGATTCTGGGGGATAGTACTGGTTGTCGTGAGTTTGAAACAGGGGTTCACTAGAAGATCTGTGTAATGTAGCGGGTGGGGGTGCCACAAAAACAGGTGTAATTGGCGGGGGAGGGTACGAGACTTGTTTGGGTGGTGGAGCTTGAGAGGTATGGGAAGTGGTGCGTTTGCATTGTTGATAGAGGGGAAAGGCTGGTGATGAGTTCACAGTGGGAGGTTCCTGAGGTTGGGCTGATGGTGGGATATAAGCAGGATTGGCGGGATAAACTGGTGGCGGATGCCCCTTCGCCCAAGCTTGGTACATTTCGGCCATCTGCAGTTTCAACTTATACATTTCCTCCCTTATTGCATTAACGTCCATTTCTTCCATCTCTTTTGATGGATCGATAACATTTGTTTCTGGTTCCTGGGCGACCATATTCAGCCTGTCTTTTGATCGGGTGTTGTAGGAGTGAGTTGCCACAATGCCAGTCAACTAACCACCTGCCTGAACTGAAAACATCAAACAAACAACCTTGTTAGCGATTAGGCTTTAACAGATTGACAACCGTACATTGGGCATGAATGCACCTAGACAGTTAACCGTCTCTATTATATTTTTGATCGGTTGCATGCGTCATCCCGACCTTTTCATTCTTTTAATTGCAAACATCCCCTTTTCTTTTCTTTTCTTTCCTTTCATTCTGGCCTCTGTTCTCTCTTTGTTTTTACTCTCTCTTATTTTCTTTTGTTCTTTCTTGTTTTTCCGCTCTTTCCTTTTCTTTACTCTCTTATTTTTCCTCTTATTTCTTTCCCCTTTTTTCTTTCTTTTTTCCTTCTTTTCCTTCTTTTGGTTATGGTCGAATCCTATAGAGATTGCCTACGTATCATGACCCCGCATGAATCAGACCAAGCGTAGTTCTGGTGGATAAGTGTAAAATAAAGTAAAAACATTTGGGATTTTCAATTTTCATATAAAAATGCTATTACAAAGACTGAAACTAACAGACTTGAAAGAAACTAATAGACTCGAGATACAGACTCAAAAACAAACAATTCTGCATGCTCTAATAACAGAAATACAGACTCCAAAACAACTGGAAGACTTTAACGAAAAGAAAACACAGACTCAAGAAATCACGAATACATCAGTGCCTCAACTGCCCCTGGGACCCACAGGGCGGCATTCGGCCTTGCTATAGGCCGACTTGCTAAATCCTCCTGAAGGCGGTAGAGATCTTCCATTACCCGGCGAACAAAAATCATCACAGTGGCGAAGAACATAGATCTCGTCATATCCTCACAGCTGTCGCACTTCATTGCGATATAGTTGGCAACCCTTTTGACTCGCTCTCTTATGACGCCCTTCTCTTGCAAAAAACACCCAATTTGTTTGGTTCTGTCTTCCAAAGTTCGTTCGGCTACCTGGTTCTGCTCTTGGAGTTGTTGCAAGTCCCTTTCTAGCCGCGCCATTAAGGCGTAACAATGTTCTCTTTCAGCCTTAAATTTTTTGTCTTGTTTAGCCATTTCCCCCTCGAGGTTGCCGATTGCCTTTTCCCAACCTGTGACCCCTCTTTCATATCTTTCTTTCATCTGTTGAACGAAAGCTGCACGCCCCTTGGCGTTTTTGGAAAACCTTGCCCGTGCTTTTGCTAGTTCAGACTCAACTTTCTGCAGGTCATCTTCGTAGTCACGTACCTTTTGAGTGAGGTTGTAAATGAGCCTCTCATCTTTCCTGCTTCGGCCTGGGTTCTCGGCTTCAATTTTCAACTATCGAACTTGAGCTCTGAGGGCCTCGTTTTCTCGCACCAATCTTCTCCTTTCACCTTCGGCCTCTTGTGCCTACAAGTCATTGTTGAAGGTGACATTTCTCAATTCTTCTCGCAGACCGTGGATAATGGCCTTACATTCCTTCTCCTTCTCCCCCCAAGCTAACCTCTCTTGAATTTTATCATCAAAGGCTTGAACATGAGGCCTTTTGGTGGGCCTCTCGGGCTTCGGCTCATTGTTTACATAAGATATCTCCTCAAACCAAGCAGCATAATTTGGATCAACTTCCCCCTTGGCGACGTCTGGTACTGGGTGCCGTTCTTGAGATACCGGCAGCTATTCCAATCCTGCTGAACTATAGCCTCAGGCAATGCGGCTTCTAGATGCAACTCTATGACCTGGATGCTTAGATCTTCATCTTCAGGCACAATCTGATAACTCCCCAATTGCCTCAAGACCCTCTACGGTGCATATGGCTGAATACTCTTTACACCCATTATCCTCAAGTATCCTTTGGTAGCGGTCATATAGATGGCTTCTGTCCTCGGGAGCCATCCTATGGTCCACCCAACCTGACCTGCGTAAAGAGTTTTCAAATGAGAAACCCATGCTTCAAATCCTTCTGGTGTGTTGTAATCTTTTATCCTCTCCTCGTAACTAATGATGAAGTTGTTTGGGCTCAAACCGTAACTCATGAATCTGGGATGATGGCGAATATGCTCGATCAACCACATTTGCAGAATGGTACTGCAACCCTCATAAAACTGAGCCCCTGCTTTGCATACAGTCAATGCGCGATAGTTATCTGCTACCACCAACGGGGCAAGTGTAAGATCTTCCTTGGTAGTGAGGATTTGTGCAATTCTAGCCATACGAATCTCCACCGTTCCTTTATCATTTGAAAAAACCATGATCCCCAAGAATGCCACAATAAATGCGAACCAACGATGAATTTGCTAAAGGCCCTTGTTTTGTTTATTGCTCAGGCCCTTTTCATGCGTTTCAAAACCAGAGGAATGCCCGAACCTGAAGTATAAGAAATGGAAAGCACAACACCCGTTGCTCACCCGTTCCTTATTTGTCTGTTTACTAATATTAAAGAGGTGAAAGAACTTGTACACCGATGGAGCCCTTGGAAATATGAGCTGTTGCTTCCTCAAGTCCCGCCCGAATTCAATGTACCCGGCTATTTCCTCCAAAGTAGGGGTGATCTCGAAATCTGAGAAATGAAAGATATTGTGGACAGGATCCCAGAACGTTACCAAAGCTTTGACCAGTTCTTCCCGTGGTTTGATTTCAAAGATGTCTATAAGAGAACCCAAGTGCTTTTTCACCCATTTCTGACCATCTTCATCTAGATCATTCCACCACATACGCAAGTGTACCCGAGACTGTTCCCTGACCACTTCTGGCGGTTCTTAGATGGTACTCATTGTTCCTATAGAGGATTAAGGTTAGGGTTTGACTCGAGTTGACCCTTTTGTAAACAGCCTTTAGAAAAAGAAAAGAAAAAGAACAAATAAAAGAAGAAAAGAACCATAATCTCTTCCCCTGTATGCCAACTTTAGCCAAATGGCTGTTTCTGCAACGCGGCCCCTTCTCAATTTCACGCGAATTTTGAGGCTGGGGGAATTACTTTATGACCCCTCACAAGATTGCCCATTCTTTTATTAAAATAGCCTTTCGACAACTGAAAAATACTTTGCAGATACCTCGACAAGAACGGTTTAAGACATAGCCGAAGCTGGGTCGGCTTATTTTGACCAAAATCAAGGTTGAATTCATTCGACCATCGACTCTCTTTTATTGTTTTTCTTTTTCTCTTATTTTCAAAAATAAGGCCGAACCTTATGTAGGTTGCCTACGTATCCCACATTCGGTAAGAATCAGACCTTCGTAGTTTGGTCATATTTGAGATAACACAGTGTTTGACTCTTTTAAAAATAACCCCCCTTTTTTTCGAAAATTTTTTGGGTAAAGTTTTAGGGCGCTTTTCAAATACCGGGATGTTTTAGAACCGGGTTTTATTTCCTTCCCTATATCACTCTTGGTTTTCCTTTCTTCTTTTTCCGTTATATTATCCCTAGCCGGTCAGCATGCAAGCCAAAACAAATAAATATTCACATAGCACATAGGATGCATCAGGATGGTCTGTTATTTCGGGCGCACCTGTCCTAGACGGACCCAACCCCTATGTTGAGTCCCCTAAGTTAAATGCACATGATGTAAACAAACGTTCCAACTAGGGATCCGACATGGGGCTATGTTTTTCTAAGTTTAAATCCTGCGGTTTTGGTCTAGACTTGGGGTACCCGAGCGGACAACTAGGGCCGAGGAGGGGGCGACGTACCGGGAGCACTAAAGTCTACTCGGCCTTGTCGCTTGCCTAGCCTCATTCTATTTGGTATAATTTCTACAGAAAATGCGGGCCACGCGAACGTGTGCACCATTTTCAGAAGACTCAGAGGGATGGCGTAAGAAGACAATTATATACAATTCCAACAATACCAAAGCGGTAAACAGATAGCAATTAGCATAAAGGTTCACAGAATACAGTATTATGAACAATAAATAAAGCCAAGTAAAAATCATGAAACAAGCTCGAATTCTTGAACCCTGAACCAGAGATTCTGGGTTCGCTCCCCAGCAGAGTCGCCAGAGCTGTCACATCTCCTTTTTACTACACCCCGTAGAGGGTATAAATATAAGGGAGTTTTTCCAATTAAAGGACAATCGAAACGGGATTGTTTATTTATTAAAAATCAGAGTCGCCACTTGGGATAATTTATGGTATCCCAAGTCACCGGTTAAAATTATGAATCGAGGAAGGGTGACTCTGTTTAACAGTCCGCGAACCAGAAATTCGGGTAAGAAATTCTGTTAACCCGGGAGAAGGTGTTAGGCATTCCCGAGTTCCGTGGTTCTAGCATGGTCTCTTTGATCATACTTGGCTTATCGAAATTATTTAATTACTGACTTTAGACCCTATGTGCATTTATCCTTTACCGCTTTTAAATCACTTGATTATTCGTAGTTAAAGGATCGAGTTACGCGTACGTATACCCTTTCCCTTTGGCGCGTCAAAAATCATGTCACGCGAACGTGTCCACAATTAATAACACTTGATTATTATATATGAAAAGATTTGGCCAAAGTTGCGCGTATCTAAAACAAACTATAAACACTTGTCATTTTGTATGATTAAATGGTATACGACGCGCCTCAGACTATATGAGCTAATTTAATTAATACCCTACGAAAACCCGTTTTATTATTAAGAAGGTTTGCTCAAAATTGCGCAAACGCATATTCCTAATTAGTTTTTAGAATTGTAATCATGTCACGCGAACGTGTACACAATCACAATTGTATTTTAAACGGCACTAAAGGTTTCTCTACGAATATTCAACAATTATTCCTAAAATTGAGTTAGGATTGCTAAGGCCACAAGTTACGGGCTAGCTACACTGTGAAAAGCAAACGGGCTAACTCAAGGCACGTGGATTTGCAGCACAGAAGTGTTAATGTGGAGAAGGCCCTGGCAGCTCATTTGCTAGGCCCATATTCTTTTGCTTGAAATTACATCCTTTAAATCTGGTCACATGACCAGTTTGAAGATCCAGGTGAGCTGGACATAATCCCCAAGAATCAGCACAAACCATTGTCCAAAACCTGATTTCTTAAAGCCCAAAGCTATTTCTCTAATAATTCATGAGAAACACCCTCGCAAAGAATCATACCACCGGGCATGCATTAAAACTAACGATTGAATCATGAAGACTAACAATTAAGCTTCGATCCGAATCCAACAAACTTTAGCGGAATAAAACAAATTTCGATATAAGAACGGACAAAGACAACAAAGCTACAACTTATGAAAATAAACCTTACAATGAACACATTAAAACAAATACATAGTCCTTGAAAAATGCAGGTAGGTCCTGGGCAGATTCTCCTCAGTAACCAAACATATATCACGAGGAGTATGGACTGAACCATACTTTCACATTTTTGAAAGGTTAAACAAGCACTAGAAATCAGATCCAATGGAACTAACCAGCAAATCAAACCAATGAGAGCCACAATCAGAATTTGCACCCAGAATAATGAATCGATGCACTGCTTGCACAGTGCGAAACAAGGCAAATTTTCAGCTAAACAATTAAAGGTGAACATGGTACAGGGAAGGTCAAACTACTCTACACATTCTAACAGTTTCCCAAAGACATGAGTGACATTCATGAATAAGACATAGGTGTGGCTGAGCTTAGCACTGACTTACAGCACTGTAATAGTCCAATAGTCTAACATGATTTATAACATATTGGTGCAAATCCCAAGTCTGAAAAGGAAATAGGCTACAAACTATATGACTAACTACTCATAATGATTAATGAGAGAAATGTGCAGAAATCACAAGAAGACCAATAGCCTCTGCTTGAAAGAACAAAACAACCATTTCAGCTTGATTTCATAGGCTTCTGATCTAGATCTACCCAAGGTTCAAATGTCCTTACATACCTGAAAATGTGAAGAAAGCAACAACGAGATAATCATAAAACCCAGTAACAGTAACAAGCAGCAAAGTGGACCTCAAATCCAGTGGAACAGTGTACCAAAACAACTCAAAATTCCAGAAAATGCAAGTCAGCAGACCAGATTGCGGTGTCAAACACACTCTCACACAAGCAAACACCCAACACCTAGCCATAATGACCAAGTATCAAGCCATCTTAGCCCTCGATTGTTCAGAGATCATTTCAGAAGTGAGAGCCTCAAGAATTACAAAAAAACTTTCAATGGAACAATGACTTTTTTTTAGTTGTTCTGATTTCTCCTGTATTTCAGCCTTTTCAGTCTCTCTAAGGTGTAAAAAACTGACTTGAATGAGAAGAAAGCTTTCTTTTTAAAGGCCGAGGGTCTGCTGTGTGCTTTCCAAGGCAAGGCAGTCAGATTTTCTAAAATACCCTAATAGGGCATCTTTCAAAACTGATTTTTGGACAGCTGTCCATTTCCTTCAGATATTTTCAACTTACAGCCTATTTTCCCCAACCATTTTGGGCAGCTGTCCATTTAGGAAGCTTCCCATCAGTTATTTAAAGATTCTTTAAGTTGAAACAATCTTCAAATTACCCCTAAAATTCCCCATTATTCACTTACCCCCTTAAATTCTGAATGCTCACAATCTCAATAACAGTAAACAAACGGGTTGACACTTTCAAACAAATTGAAATCCAAAACAACTATTGAAATTATGAGAAACTGGCTTGAATACCCTTCACACATAAACATGAATTCAAAAAATATTTTTGAAACAAGAATTAATGCAAACGATGAACTATACTTGACTCAGTTCCAAAATTAATTCACAAAATGTGACATGAAACCCAGCGAAAAAAAAAATAAAATCTCGTGAATTGAAACCAAATTAAACGCAAACCTTACGAAGCTGATTGTCATCGACAACTACGCAAACAAGCTAACTAACAATCTCGCAATCAGAACATAATGCAATTAATCAAGAGACGAAAATTCTGAAAAGCTATAAAACAAACCAAGCAAACAAACAGAAGAGATCAACAGAAACCAATCGATGCAAAGGGAAATTATCCCAAACCTGCTTCGGCAAGAACCACATGAACTCGAACAACCTTGGAGGAAGCAGTGAACCTTTGACGGTCATTAATCGGTTGTCCTTAACAAAAGACAAATGATTAATGACAGTATTAGGTTCACTTGACCTTGCTAAGCCGGAAAAGAATCCCAAGGAGATACTTTGCTATCCGGACCTCTACTCTACCACTAACGGGCCATTTTATGATGAAACCAACATGTATTTGAGGCAGGAAGGAGATGAGGGGTTGCATGGTGTGATTTTGGGTGGATCTGGGAATTTTAGGGTTTTCGGTGCTAACCTCAGATATAAGATTCGAGGCGATGGAAGGGGATTCGAGAGGAACTGTGTGGAGATTTGGGATGGGGAGGTGGAAAGGAGTTCAGGGTGTTAATTTGGTGGCGATTGGACGCCGGCGCCGCCACCGGACGGTGGGGAATTCTGGGGCGGCTACTAGGGTTTGGGGGGGGGGTAAGGTTCTGAAGTTGGGGTGTTGGGGACGATGAACTGAGGGGTATGTGTGTGTGTATTCAAACATATATATACTCCCCCAACTTTAGTTCCGAGCTGTTAGATCAAGTAAGGATCAACGACTCAGATTGGCAATGGTCGAAACGACGTTGTTTTATTTGAAAGGGGGATCCGGACTGGGTATAAGTGGATTTGGGCCAGAACTAGGTGGGTATGAGGGGGATGGGGCAATTGGGCTGAAGGGGGGGGGGTTTGCATAAATGGCCCAAATCGAATTTCCCTTTGTTTTTTGAATCTTTTCTTCTTTTTTTCAATTTCCAAATTTCTTTTCTTTCCAAAATTAGAAATAAATCCTAAATTATTAAAACTAATATTATCATATCAAATTAAACTAGTTAATCTCTAAAAATAATTACCGTACTAATTAAATACCAACTTAAAGAAAGCTAACAAAATTCGAGAAATTAAAATGAGAATGCAAAAATGAACTATTTTTTGTGATTTTCCAGTTTTATAAACACTAAATTACTAATTATTTCAAACATGCAAAAATTAAATCCTAAATGCAAATGTAGTATATTTTGTATTTTTCATTCATTAACAAATGAAATGCACAGACAAAAAATACAAATAATTAACAGCAAATGCCACAAAATCCACAAAATTGCAAATAATGAAACAAAATTACTTTGTTTTGAATTTATGGGAGTATTTCATGTAGGGCACAAAACACATGCTCACAGCTATCTACTCACAATTTTTGTGTGTCACCTACAGAAATAGTCTACGCCCTCGAGAAACTCGAAACGAAAGTGAAGTGGCTGACGAAGATGAGATCAGCCCCGAACACTAGGAAATCCGACGCACTCTGTGAGTTTCACCAGGAACGTGGGCACAAAACAAAAGACTTCATCGCTCTCAAACAAGAAGTCGTAAACATGTTACAGTAAGGGCACCTCAATGAGCTACTAAGCGATAAGGGGAGGACCGTCTTCGCCAGAGGACATGAACATCAAGGCTTGCCTTAGCCGCCTTCGCCAGCTCGTACCATTAACATGATCATCGCGGCGGCGGCGATGCCTATATCAACATCGTGAAGTTTACTACCACTTACAAGCTCAAGCGGTCTATCACCCGTAAGCTGTATGACAAACTCGAAGAAAGTATCATCTTCGACAAGTCGGATGCCGACAGTTTGGCTTTCCCTCATAATGATGCCATTGTTATTACTTTATGCATTTTAGATACCAATGTCAAATTCATCATAGTGGATGATGGAAGCGGTGCGTGCATTATCCATCCTCGATTCCTTACCCAAATAAGGCTCGAGGATAGTATAGTGTCGCGTTACATCACGCTAACCAATTTTAATAATACAGTTGAGCGGACATCCGAGGAATTCACACTCCCCATCTTGGTTGGCGGCGTGACTCTGGAGACGACATTCCACATCATGGACCAGGCCACTGCGTACAACATCATAGTGGGACGACCGTGAATACACCCCATGAGAGCCATCCCCTGTAGCCTATACCAAGTAATTAAGTTCCCAACACCATGGGGGATATTCACCATACGTAGGGAACAACGTACATCCCGGGAATACTACACATTTCCTTGGGATGCACAGACACCTAACAGAAAAAAGAAAAAGAAAAAGAGGCATAGCAATCAACAAGGTCGAGGTCGAAGCAAGGAGAGACTGGGGACATCATCATGGATCCTGACACGATTGAGGCTGCAGGTTCGACCATAGAAGACCTCGACCTCGTTTAGTTAGACCTCAACGACCATAGCAAGAAGGCCTATATCAGTTGCAAACTTCGAGAACCAGGTAAATTCATTCAATTCTTAATAGCTAATGCAAATTTGCTTGCTTTCAGTCATACAGATATTCCGAGCATCCTAAAGGAAACCGCCACAAACAAATTAAATGTCGACCCATTCCACCCCCATTATGGCAAGTCAGGCATAAATTCAACTCTGCCATCAATGATGTAGTCCGCAAAGAGGTGGAATAACTGTTAGAGAACGGCTCCATCAGGGAGTTGAAGTACCCTAAGTGGAATCTCAATGTATTGATGGTCAAAAAGAAAAATAGAAAATGGCGGATGTGCGTGGATTTCACATACTTGAACAAAGCATGTCCAAAAGATTCGTTTTCATTACCCCATATCCACCAACTCATCGACACTACAGCCCGGCACGACCTATTGAGTTTCTTGGACGCTTACTTAGGCTATAACCAAATTCTTATGGAGGAGGAAGACTAGGAGAAGACCACGTTCATCACCCATCAAGGAACGTATTGCTATAGGTCAAAATTCATTTTAGTCGAAATAGTGTTAGTAAAATATTCATGCTATGCTGCGCGTCGTAATGATCTAATTATCAATGAAGGCAGGGGTCGAAGAAATAGCAGGAATGTGGTGAAAGAATCAGCAAGACCAAATTCGTAGAGTTGTCATCAAGGCCGAGGTCGAGCACCCTTAACAGAGCTGTAGCAGCTGGTTTCGAGATAGGACATAAAAGAGAAATATTCTAGTGAATAATTCTCTGCACTTATACTATTAGGGTTTTTAGGAACATGTTCCTTATAAATAGGAAGAGACATAATGATAGGGGGCATGTGATATTCATTTTTAAAAAGTCACTTTGACTTGAGAAAGAGAATCGGATCTCATTGCTAAGATGCAAACAATACCTTTTCACTGAGAGTCTTGTCAATACTTTTTCACTAGATCTGAGAATAACTCAAATATTCAAGAGATTGTCTATCATTCATCATTGTCAGAAAGAACATCCACTTATTCCATCCTTTCCTGGGTGACTCATTCCTTTTATTTACTTAAATATCATTTGTTGCTATTCATTGATATTGAATGCTACACTATTACATTTGATCTCTTTGGATATTTATTGCATGTTACCGCTACTGTCCGACTATATCTATATAGTGTTTGTTGCTTTTTCAAGAACTTCATTTTAGGGATATTATTGTTAGTTAAGATTAACAATCTTTTATATAAATTTAATTATTTGAACCAAGATCTATATTTTTAGTCAAACATTTTCGACAGTTGATATTGTAATCAACCCAACTTGACTTAAGACATGCATATGAACCAGTAAGCTCATAAAACACAAAATTTTTGTTAAGAAAAATATTACATCGGTGAGAGAAATACATAAGTAATTAATTCTTACAAACTTCGCCACTATCTAGGAGAGGGGGGTGGGGTTCGTTATAAGATAGACTTATATTCTCTATTCAAACAAGTGAAGGGACTAGGGAGTGATTTTACTTGATCTCAATTCTTCATGCAAGATAAAATCATGAAAAATAAGATGGAAAAATGAACAAGGGTCGACTTAATATACGAAGTAAAAGGAAATAAAAGTAGAGTGAGAATTATATTAAAGTATTATTAGTCAATTTACTACGTACACATAAATCCAAAATAAGTGTTATACGGCCAAAATTATTAAAATAGATAAATAAGTAGGTAACAACTCGTATGCATGAAGATGAAGCAATAATCACAGGTCAATTATAAGAAGATGAATTTGTTCCTGACCCAAATATAAGTGCGGGTCATGCGCCGAAAGCAGATTCAGAGGAATTCTTAGTTCATTAATATCTGCTGTAAATTCTCACGTAAATACTTTCGTTCTTTCTAAAATAAAAAATAATAAGAATATTAGATTTATGCAATACGTTTACCTTATTTAAATAAAATCAATAAACTAGAATTCAAATCAAGATTTAGAGGGGAAAAAAGTAGGAGGGCACCGAGAAAATTTTAGAACATAATAACTGTTAATTCATTGATCCTCAATGTAATCTGAGGATTTGATTTAGAATTAAAACCCTAATAATGAGAGGAGAAAGAGAAATGAGAGGAGCAAAATATCTTATGAGAGAAAATGAATTTGTTATTATGTTTAGAATCTTCTGTTGTTAGTGGTGTATATACAAAATAAATGACTAAATGAAAAATGGGCCGGGTATATAGTAAGGCCCAAACTAAGTACAAAACTATGAGGCCCAATAGGTGATCCATTTAGCTACTGTTAAATGGCCAGTATTGTCAACACCCCCTCAAGATGGAGGGGGTAGACACTCCAAGCTTGCCTAAAATTGATGATGTAGAGGACCATGCAGTGGCTTGGTAACCATGTCAGCAAGCTGGGCAGAGTTGGGAACAAACTGAAGGGATATTAAGCCAGAAAGCAAGCTGTCTCGAACATAGTGACAATCAACTTCAATATGGTTGGTGCGTTCATGAAATACTGGGTTCTTGGCAATGTGCAGAGCTGCCTGACTATCATAGAAGATAGAAATAGGGGCAAAAATATGAAGGCCCAAATCACCAAGTAAACAAGTTAGCCAAGAAACATCAGCCACAACCATCCTTAATGCTCTATATTCAGCTTCAGCTGAAGAGAGAGAGACAATGGGTTGCTTCTTACTCTTCCAAGAAATTAGACTGCCCCCAAGAGTGATGTGGAACCCAATCACAGATCTCCTTGAAGCAGCACATGCAGCCTAGTCAGAGTCTGAATATGCTAGAAGGGAAAGATCAGAGCTGGCAGAGAGTAGAATACCCTGAGCAGGGGCATTCAAGAGATATCTGGGGACATGTAGAGCTCCCAGCATATGAGGAACATGTGGGGATTGTGGCTGAGGTGTTGTACTGTAAAGGATATATCAGGCCTGGTGTGCTGCGGGAAGTTGAGTTTTCCAACTAACCTCCTGAAAGTGGTAGGATCAAGTAGGGGATCATGCATGTTAGGAACCAGCTTCACACTAGGATCCAAATAAGTGGTAGCAGGTGTGAAGTGGTCACAATGAAACTCAGAAAGTAGGTCAAAAGTATATTTGTGTTGAGTCATAAGATAACCATGGTCATGAGGAGTAACTTCCAAACCCAAGAAGTGATGGATAAACCCCAAGTCCTTAATCTTAAATTGAGCATCTAGGGAACCTTTCAAAGCATTCAACTCATCAAGGTCATCACTAATAAAATGTCATCTACATAGACAGCCAAAACCACCAAAAAGGCACCAGAAGACCTGATGAACAGAGAATATTCATTTTTGCTGGATATGTAGCCCCTAGATAGCAAGGATTCAGACAGCTTGGCAAACAATTGTCTGGATGCTTGCTTGAGGCCATAAATTGATTTCTGAAACTTGCACACCAAAGGAGAAGAGGTAGAAGAAGAAGGAGAGACTTCCAAAATAGGAGGAAACTTCATGTAGACCTCTTCATAGAGATCACTATACAAGAAAGCATTGTTGACATCCAATTGGAAAACAGTTCAACCTCTTTTTACAACTAGAGTGAGAAAACATCTGATGGTAGTGAGTTTAACTACAGGGGAAAAAGTCTCAGCGTAATCAACACCTTCTCTTTGTGTTCCCCCTCTTATCACAAGTCTGACCTTATACCTCTCAATAGAGCCATCAAATTTGTGTTTGATTTTATACACCCATTTGCAGTGAATAACCTTTTTATGAGGAGTAAGGGGAACAATATCCCAAGTGTGTTTAGCTTCAAGTGCTTGAAATTCCTTTAGCATGACCTCTTGCTAAGCAGGAATGGAGATAACCTGCTAGTAAAATTGAGGCTCATGCATGTGTATTTCACCACTAGGAACCTGAGGAGACACAAAAGCAGAAAAAGAAGAAGGAAAAGCAAAAGTACAAACAAAATCTTTAAGGTATTTAGGAACCTGAATAGGCCTACCAGATCTCCTAAGTTCAGGAACTGGAACAGGAGGAGGAAAAGGGATGGAAAAGAATCAGGGGAAGCAGAAGGTGAAACAGAAGGAGAAACCTCAACAGGAATAGAAGGGGAATCCTCAACAGGAACAGAAAGAGAAACCTCAACATAATCAGAAGGGGGAGGGAAAGTAGAAGAAGGAGAAGGGGAATAATAAGGAAAGATATGTTCATAAAAAACATCTCTAGAGAAAAAAGATAGAAATAGATGACAAGTTAAGTAGTTCGTACCCCTTTTTCCCACAAGGGTACCCCAAGAAAATAGTAGATATAGATCTAGATTGGAACTTATCTCTACCAGGTTTATGACTGGCTGCATGACAGAGACAACCAAATGACTTCAAGTGATCATAGGAGGGATCATGACCATGTAGTTTCTCAAAAGGTGAGATGTTGTGTAGGACTGTGGAGGAAATTCTATTAATGATATATATAGCAGTAAGAACACATTCACGTCAGTACTTGAGAGGGAGTTTGGATTGGAATAAAAGTGCCCTAGAGACTTCTAAGGGATGTTTGTGTTTTCTTTCAACAATTTCATGTCTGGTGAAGTATACCATTATAAGTAAAGAATTGTTGGAGTTCAGAACTACTCCCCAGTTGATAGGTATTATCAGATCTAAAACATTTATCAGAAGAATGAAATTGAACTTTTACCACTTGGATGAAAGCTTTAAGAATGGAAAAGCATTGCTCTTGCAAGAGATGAGATGTGTCCATGTCACTCTAGTAAAGTCATCAACTAGAGTGCGAAAATACCTAAAGCTATTGTATGTTTGAGTGTTGTAAAGGCCCCAGATGGCAATGTGAACAAGTTTAAAAGGAAGAGAAATGTGTATAGTACTATCAGGGAGGGGGAAGTCTATGTTGTCTAGCCATTGGACATACATTGCATAAAAATGGTTGTTTGGATGACACCTTATTTGACAGAAATAAAATGGATCTCATCTTGGAAAATGGAATATGACCAAATCTTTGGTGCCAAAACAGATCATCTTTATTAACAACAGATGGATGACAAGATTAAGTATGAAATACAGAATGATCAATAGAATTTGAAACAACATTATTGCTAGGAACAGAAATAGAAACATTAGACTGAGCAGAAGAAGAAACAGAACTAGGAACAAATAAAGGAAAGTGAGAATCAGCTGAATGCAGGAATTATAGTCCATTTGCAGCCTTACAAATTTTCAGAGGCCTCCTTAGAGAAAGGCCCTGTAAAATACAGTTAGAAATAGTGAAGATTGCAAGACATTTGAACTGAAGAAGTAACTTATGCACAGAGATCAAATTGAAATGGAATGAGGGAACTAATAAGATATTATGTAAAATCATATCTGCCCTGAGGATCAAAGAACCAGTAGATATGACCTTTATATCCATTAGGTAGAGTAATTAGGAAAGGTGTTACTAAAGGCTTAAGGTTGTAAAGTAAGTGTTTATGTAGGGTTATGTGGTTGGTGGAACCAGAATCTATGATCCAAGGGTTTAAGCCTAAGTGAGAAACTGCACATGCATGAAAAGAAGCTGAATGCACCTCAGGGTGACTGTACACACCTGTAAAGTTGGCAAATCCTGCATTTTCAGTGACAACATTCTTAGAATAAAGAGTAGGAGATATGTGGACTTGTTGAAGCAGAGTCATGAGATGTTGGTATTGTTCTTTACTAAGTCCATGTCCACTCTCAACAGAGGAATTTGATTTGGTAAACGCAGGGTCCAGAAGATGTTCATCAGACTGAACACAAGCTGCATACCTCCTATTCTTGGTAGACTTGAAATCTGAGGGGAAACCATGTAGCTTATATCACTTATCAATGGTGTGTCCAGGCTTCTTACAATATCTGCATGAAAGATTGGAAGATGAACTAGAACCTCTCTTTGCATCAAATTGGACCCTCTAATTAAAATCCCTAGAAGTGTTCACATGACTAGCTGAAGCATTAAAGGAGGCAGAATCATGGGAGAAACCAGGGACAGGAGTAGAAGTCTCTTTCTGTTTCTCATCATATCGTAGCATGGAGTATGCCTTACTCAGGGAAGGAAGGGAAGGCATCATAAGGATGTTGCTTTTGAAAATAAAATAAGACTCATTCAGACCACTGAGGAATTGATAGATTTATGCTCTTCAATGAATTTGGGGAGAGCACCACAAGAACAAACAGGACCAATATAAGCACTGCTAAGCTCATCCCAAAGACCTCTCTGTTTAGTAAAATAGGTAGCAATATCTAAATGACCTTGGGAGGTAAGACTAATTTCCCTTTGGAGTTGAATGTACTTAGAACCATTAGAAGTACCAAATCTTTCATTAATATCAGTCCATATATCCTTAACAGTATCAAAACACATTACACTGTTGGCTATATCCCTAGACAAAGAGTTTGTTATCCATGCAATGATCATGTCATTGCACCTTTCCCAAAAATGATAATAAGGAGAGTTAAATTTTGGTTTGGATATCCTATCAGTGATGAGACCTAACTTGTTTTTAGCAGATAGGGCAGTAAGCATGTTTTTTGCCAAATGACAAAACCATTTGTTACACCCCACATTTTCGTATATGAAAGTACTCCATAAATAAATTGACGTAAGCTCGAGAATGAGATTATTTTGGAATTATAAATATTATGCTACCAAACAAGTGATAAGAATATTCATGAAAGAGAGAGGGTAAGCAAATCAGAGAAAATAAAATTCCTGAAAGTTTGACAATTTGGGATAAAATATGGTCTGAGCTATTGATAACGCCCAACTATGCCTTTTAAAGGACAAAGTGGTCGCTGCAAATATAATCCGGTTTTAAGTCCGAAATCAAATCCTCAGGGAACTAACCTATCTATTACACTCTTTGGCAATGTTATTATCAACTCAATCAATCTCTAGATGCAAGATGTTTGATCAATAAAGATTGGGTTTTTGTTTAACTACTTCAACTACTATTAAAAACAACAGTAAGCTAAGACAAAGATAATTCAATGGTAAAAAGGTCTAGGGCAGTGATTTCCCCAATTGCTAGCTTAGGTCTTGACTCTTCCGCTATAATCTCGCCATAATACTCTATGAGGATTAAGAGTTATGGGTTATTGTAATTATCTCTCGATCAACTACAATAATTTACTAGAGCATTCTCTCGAACTACTCTAGCTGACAAGAGTTATGCAACTCTAAATTATCCCACCAAAGTTTTGTTATCTCTAAACCCACTTTTAAGTTCAAGTAATGAATCTCTTCAGTTACCCAAAAGTGGTGTTGTTCAACAGCTATCTAACCTAATATTCTTTCTCAAGCAATATAAGGTAATTAGACACGATTAATCAAGGGCCCATTCAATTAATCACCATACAAAACGTAGTTGAACAATCATATCATAAATCCGGCTCGATTATAACAACTTGGGTCAAAACTTTAACCAACAATTGGTTCCATCAACCCTAGATAAGTATTTAGCTACTCATATTAAAATAAGAGAAAACTACTAAATTGTTCATAATATAAAATTGCAAGAATTAAAAGGAGATAGAAAAACTCTAATGTTTGGTTGATCTTCTCACTCTTGTTCTTGCCTCCAAAAGTAGTCTAAAATCAGCTTAACACAATATTGTTTGAGTTTCTAAAGAATATAAGGGTTTTACAAAAGTTTCCCCGATTTTACACTTTGGTCCTCAAACTTTCCAGCAGCGTAAACAGTGCATCGCGGTCATGGCCAACCGCGGTCGACTGCGGTGAATGCTGACCTTTCTGCCTTACGTTGTTAATCTACCGCGGTTCGGTGCCACCACAGTCATGGTGTCCTTCTTGCCCATGCCATTTATGCTTCTTTGTGTTTGGATACTTCTCGAGTGGGCGTTTTTCTTCACATTATCGCCTCCAAATTACTCCATGTTGCTTCCTATCATATAATATTCTCTGCTAAACAAAAGAACACTATTTAGAGTATTTTGTTGGCAATTTATCTATAAAACAACAACAAAGTATGGTCATATTAAGGTGTAAATATCAACTATATAGCCTACTATCAGCTATAATACTCGGTATTTATGTATGGCCATGATAATATGATGTATAAAGTGTATTAAAAAGGAATATCATTTTAAGAAATTTGAGATAATTCTTAATTGTGTGGGTAATTGGTTAATTATTAGACAAGTAGGGGAATTAATGGATTGAGTAGGAAAAAGAGATGGATAATTGAATAAGTATGGGGCACTCACGTGGAAGAACCCCTTAAACCCAAAAATGACTCATTAAGCTATTATACTATGAGGCAAGTTGTACAAATAAGTCACTAGACTAAGTGAAAATTCATTTTACACGTAAAGAATTCTTGACCTCTTTAGTGGAAGAGCATAAGACTTTCCAAAATCAAGATAATTAGCATCCTTACCATTTTCCATTCTCACAATCAGAAATATTAAACCATGAAATGATAAGAAGCGATGGAATGTTAGCCATTCTTAAGGCTTTCTACAAAAATGTGAATTTTTGCAAATAGAAGAAATCCAACGAGAACTGTTAGCAACGTAAAATTTTGATGTTCTAAAGGAGTACTGTGCAACCTTTTCCAAGAACATCATACGGATTTTTCCCTACTCCAGTCTCCAGGTATGTTAAGAATACCCCTTCTTCCTTGTGGCATGATCTATACGACAAATGAAACGAGCAAATGCACAATTTTTATAAATGAATCTATTCATAGAAATACTAGGGGTGTCTATATTCTTGATTCCCCATGTGAATTATTATTATATCTTCTGTTCAGGGGTCTCAGAAAAATAAGTATTTCATAAAGTTTATCCGAAAGACATATTGATTTTTATGGCATTCCGAGAAAATCTTATTAATGTATTTCTTATGCATTTCACGCATTTATACATGTGCATTGACCCATGACCAGATGGCATTATATACGCGTATATGTATGTATGTAAGTATGTATGTATGTATGTATGTATGTATGTATGTATGTATGTATATATGTATGTATGTGGGATATGGGCTATGGGATATGGGAAAAGGTTACGGCGTTATATACGCACCACCACCTGATCAGCTGGTATACGTTGATGATTTTGCCCACAGTGGCCGAGATGATATGATGGGATGCCCTCAGAGGCTTGATAATATTATGAACACATGTACTTATGCACAACATGATATTCATACGCATACGCATGACACTATAAGTATTTCATGATTTACAGAATTGTCCAGACTTATAGATTGCGTCATGTACTCTATATTTCTTCCATGTCTTTTATGTACTTATTTATGTGCCTTACATACTCGGTACATTTCCTTTCATGCCCGCAGGTCCCGATAGACAGGTCGAGAGTCCTCCAAGTAGGCTATCAGCTCAGAGGAAGATGTGGGTGCACTCCATTTGCTCCAGAGTTGTTTATTTAGTCAGTATGATTAGTACATGCATTGATTGGTATGGCGGGGCTCTATCTCGACCTTTATGATATTATGTATTCTTAGATGCTTGTAGACATATGTCATGTGTACGGATTCTTGTATGGCCTTGTCGGTATATATTTTGAGTATATAAAGGATCATGTCGGCCTTATTGGCTCGTATGTCATATGTATAAGTTTGGATTACATGTTGGATCATCCATTGTCGAGTATTTCCCCATGTTTTATTCTACTTATCTCACGATAGCTTCTCTGGCTCATTTACCTATGATAGTATGATACGAAAGATACGTTATGTATGTACTCGGTTAAGTAAGGTACTGGGTACCTGTGGTAGCCCATCAGTGTGTGTTGTGATAAAAGTGGTATCAGAGCAGTTTGGTCCTAGGGAGTCTACAAGCCGTGTCTAGTAGAGTCTTGTTTATGAGTGTGTCGTGCACCACACTTATAAGCAGGAGGATTCAGGGCATTTAGGACTGTCACTCTTTCTTCTTACTCTAGATCATGTGGTAGAGCTCAGTTGTAAGAACTCAATTTCCTAAACTCTATCTTATTCATAATACGACAATGTTTACATCTAGAAAGATGATTGGTAAGAGATATAGCCGTAGAAGAGTTGAGTCAGAGGAACTCGATTTTTGCATCATGCTTAGGATGGATAAAGATGAGGTATTCAGTATATCATGTGTATACTAAAATGTGCAAGCTTCTTGATAAGGATCTCTAAGGCAAGAATGCCTAGCCACTAGGGTGAAAGCAATGAAAGAATCAGAGGGTACAAGTTTCAACAAGTAAAAGAAGCAAGGTGAAGAGGGGTACGAGGTACTTAGTTAGTAGAGATGAACATTATCTATAATTCAAGCATAGAAGTATAAGCATTTTTGAGTTACCTTCAACAATAACAGATGTATGTACAATCGGCCACACCCTTCTCGGTTATGCACTATGAGAGCTAACAGATATGGTTTAAGAGAAGGACGTGATATTCGGATCCGGCTGGGGTTAGAGTAACCCAAATGGTGGATGGATTGTTTGCGTTAGTTGACATTTCCGAAGGATATTGTAAATGTGCTAATTGATCTTGTCACACCTCATTTTTACCTAAAAGGGGATAAGAGAGTTTTTCCAATTAAAGTGACAATAACCGAAACGTGATTATTTATATCAAATTCAGAGTCGTCACTTGGGATAATTTATGGTGTCCCAAGTCATTGGTTTTGAAATCCCGAATCGAGGAAGTTTGACTCTGTTTTGCAGTCCGTAAAAGACAGAAATCTGGGTAAGGAATTTTGTTAACCCAAGAGAAGGTGTTAGGCATTTCCAGATTCCGTGATTTTAGCACGGTCGCTCAACTATTATTAATTGACCTAATTATCTGATTAATGATACGTTTTAAACCTATGTGCATTTTTAACTTTCTAACCGCTTTTAATGTTTATAGAATTATTTTCTGTAACAAGTCACGGTTGTCGTACACTTGTCATTTTGGTACACATTGCAAACCGCGTCATATGAAATGCACCCGCGATCTACATCATGTTTATTTTATCATTACTTCAAGTTGTGGTTGGGTCACATGAAATGCACACCCGAATTTAGATTTATGTATCATGACTATGCCATGGGAACCGTACCCATACTCACGATGATTTATTAATCGTGCCTAAAGCAAGCTATGATATTCATGATTTGTTCCTTTCCTAACTTTGAGATAAAAAAAATGCTGGCATTCAATTAAAGGCCCAAGGTGCGATGAAGCTTATTCCGATCCAAACCTTTTAACAACTAGCCTACCCAAATTTGGTCGGCCTAAACATGCTCTAGCGGACAATAAAAATAAAATAAAACAAATTAGAACTAAATAAATCAACGAAATATTGTGGAGATTGAAAAAAAAAGCTAACAATGAGAGCAACTAACAATGGTGGAGATTGAAACTTAATTCCTATGCCAAAACTCTCAAGCAATTACAACAGCGTAACAGGAGCCGAAAAATAGTAGCAACATGAAATTATTCCACGAACTTCGAACCTCGGACGACACCCTCGATCCAGACCTTGACAATCTCGAGCGGGAAATAGTGAATAACGATCTCACACGGAAAATCTCACCGGCAAATTCGAAAATTCGCAGCAGCAGACTTGAAGCTTGTTTGACAGAGGTTCACATGGTAGTGGGAGGAATGATAGTTGCCAATCTTTGTTCAAGGTGGTGTTATTGGATTTTTATGAGTTTAATTAGTTTTGGTTGGATGGTGTTTGTTTAATGATGAGCTTTTATGGAGAAGTTGGATTGAGTTCAGAAAACGTAATTAGTTACGGTGAGGATGAGAGTCTTTTTTTTGGAAGTTGGGAGGGACGTCTATCGTTTCTTTTGTTGTTAACGAAGAAGCTCTGGAGGCTGCCGATTCTTTTTGTTGTAGGAATTTTTGTCTTAGCTAGGTCTAGCTTTTAAGATGTAGAAGAAGATTCCTTTTAAAGTGTTGAGGTTTTATGGGTATTGGGCTTGGATCTATGGGCTAAGGGTTCGAAAATTGGGCCTAAAAAATGGGTTGTTTGAGCCTAAATTTATTTTTTCTCCTTGAACAAGACTATAAATACTACTTATTTACTAATTAATCCTACTTAAGTAAAATAATTATTAAAATAAAACTAACCGTTAAAACAAACCTATTTTTTGGTATTTTTCAAATATCATACTAAAAGATAAAAATGGAATTAGATTGAAATCATTGCAAAATTAAAATAATATTCCTGCCAAACTACTAATATTCCTGAAAATATAGTACAACTATTTTTGTATTTTTGAATTTTATGAAAGGTAGATAAACTAAAAATAACAAGACAAAATAAAGTAAAAGAGTCAAAACTAGTTGAAATAGCGATATTAAGCCTAAACTAAATATTTAAATGCTAAAATATGTAAAATCTCGGGGAGGGTAAAAAATTACATGTCTACAGATCTCCTTATGAGACACCCAGATAGTGCTCTAAAATAGTACAGTTAGATATGACTACTACAAAGATAGGCACTGGAAGCCTTGAAGGGACAAATATTATGTTAGTATGGCTCCCATCCCTGGTAGAAAGAAAATGTTAGGCAATTCGAGGAACCGATGGATGGAGTAATAGGGGCTAAAAGCAAAAGAATATTTTGTTCGAGTTTTTAGAATAAAGTGATAGACAAAAATATTAGCACGAAAATAAGAAGAGAGTTAATGAAGCAATATGAGTAAAATGTGGTACATGGATGACAATGATAGATCAAAAAATGATAGTATTACAGAGTCCATAATCAAGTGAAGGAAAAGATGAGAGATGACAGGCCTTGAGTATCACGACCCCAGTTCACCCTCCGTGAACCATCGTGACGACAGCTAGTCTCTACGATTAGGTAAGCCTAAATTGCGAAAGGTAAACCAAATTCGAGGAAGAAAATAATTTAAAACAGAAATAGAGTAAATAAACAGCGTTTAAAAGTGTCGCTCGACATACACAATATTAACTCTTAAAACCGATACATTTTCCCAAAACCCAAAAACCCATGAATCCACAAGCCTTGGAATGTCTACTAGTATCTAACTCCAGAATATCTAACAAGGAAAAGAAATACAGAAGGGCTAACACAATAAGGAGAATAGAAAGGGAATCCTCAGTTTGCGGACGCGACAGATATACCTCGAAGCCACTGGAACAGTTACCTCGCCTCAAGGGTGATAGGACTGAGTCAAGGTACCTGGGTCTGCTCATGAAAAACATGCGCAGAAGGGGCATGAGTACACCACATCGGTACTCAGTAAGTGACAAGCCTAACCTCAGTCGGGTAGTGACGAGGAAGGTCAGGGCCCTACTGAGGTTAAATAAAATATAAGATCTAACAATGTAGAATAAGACAATATAATTAAGTGCAACAGTAAGAAATAACATAGAATAGAAAGAACAACAACAACTAGAACAGAGACAAAATAATCATGGAAAAGAAATACAACTCAACACAGAGATAATAATCGGGGTACCTTCAAGGATACCTTCCTGTAGTCCCAATTACATATATCCAGTGGATCTCCCGGGATACCGTCCCGTAGTCCATCATATATATCCAAAGGATCTCCCGAGATCCCATCTCGTAGTCCAACTATTAGTGCGTGGGGATCTCTGAAATCCCGATCTGTAGTCCCAAATATAAATACCTAGTACTTGGTGAATTTACTGGATGCAATCCCGTAGTTTCATATAATTGTGCAGGGGAACTACCGGAATCCCACATCCATAGTCCTAATTAAACAGACAAGGGGGATCTACTGGAATCCCACATCCGTAGTCCCAAATAAACAGACAAGGGGGATCTACCGGAATCCCACATCTGTAGTCCCAATGAGAATACACAACAGCAACAGGAAAATATTCAGCAAATGTCAATTTCATATTAAGGAAAACAAGTAATTCTAGTCTAGCATGCTGCACAGAATTCAGGTAAAGCAGTTTGAGCAAATAAAGCAATTAAATCACTTAGACATGCTTTCCTACGCTAACGACATACTTAATGTGCAAGTAATATAAACAGGGAAGGAAACATACAAGTAATTACTTAATGAAAACCGCATTTTCAACAATTAGCACAAGTACGCACTCGTCATCTCATGTACAAGGCATTTCAATTAACAATAATACCAAATCCTAAGGGGAAGGTCCCCCACACAAGGTTAGGGAAGCCACTTACCTCGAACCGGCTCAAAATCAACTCGAAACAATGTTCTTGCCACGAGTACTCGACTCCAAATGGCCCAAATCTAATAAATTCAATTGCATAATGTAAATAACACTTCAAGTAACTGATTCTACAATTAAATTCTAAAATAATACGTGAAATTAGGTAAAATGACCAAAATGCCCATCGGACCAACGTCTCGGAATCGGGTAAAATTTACATTTCCAGAATCCTCACACTCTCACGAGTTCAGTCATACCAAAAGTACCAAAATTAGACTTCAAATGGTCCCTCAAATCATCACTCAAAGGTCTCTAATTGGTCAAGCCCTAACCCCCAAATTACCACTAATTTTCCTTAATTTTTCATGCTTATGATGATAAATATCACTCCAATAACGAATTTAGGAACCAAAGACCTTACCCCAATGAACTCCTCTGAGAATCCCTCTTGAAAAATGCTCCCCAAGCTTCTTCCGTTTGAAAAGAGGTGAAAAATAGCTAAATTTCGCGAAGGCAAGTATTTATATGTTTCTGCCCAGTTAATCCGCTTCTGCGGCCCTGGGACCGCATCTGCGACAATCACTAACTCAGCCTGATTCCACATCTGCGACTCCCCATCCGCAGATGCGGTACCACTCCTGCGAAAATTCTACCGCTTCTGCGGCTCCTGCTGAACCTCCCCATTTCCGCTTTTGCGATGCCAAATGCCGCTTTTACAGCTCCACACCTGCGGTCCCACACTCGCAGGTGCGGTTATGACAGAAAACCAGCTGAAGCTGCAACATTAAACTCCAAAATCCTTCTGTCAAACATCCGAAATCATCCCGAGGCCCCTGAGACCTCAACCAAAGGAACCAACAAGTCTAATACCACTGTCCAAACTTATACCAATCCTTAAAACACCTAAAACAACATTGAAATGACGAATCAACCACGGATTCAAGCCTAAAAATTCCAAAACTCTAAAAATACGCTTTCGATCAAAAAGTCTATTAAACCTCATCCGAATGACCTGAATTTTACACACACGTCACATTCAACACTACGGAGCTACTTCAACTTCCGGAATTCCATTCCGACCCTCGGATCAAAATCTCACTATCGAACCGGAAACTTCAAAACTCGATTTTTCGGCATTTCAAGCCTAAATTAGCTACTGACCTCCAAAACACCATCCAATCAAGCCCCTAAGCCCGAAATCACCCAACGGAGCTAACAGAATCATCAGAATTCCATTCTGAGGTCGTCTTCAAACTGCTCTGACTACGGTCAACTTTCTAACACTTAAGCTTTTATTTAGGGACTAAGTGTCCCAAAACTCTCCAAAACTCAAAATCGAACATCCCGACAAATCAAAATAGCACAAATAAACACGGGAAAAGCAGTTAATAGGGGAATCAAGGCGTTAATTCTTAAACCGGTCGTCTTATTGAGCCAACAAGGGAGTATAGGCCATAAAGTTATATCCTTATTTCGAGAAATAAGTTCGTGACTCCAATGCAACTACCAAAAAGGAGAGTTAAACATGGATTATGGGCTAAGTGATTTGATAATAGTCAGCATCATGAGAATTTCAGATTTGCATTTCTGTGATAATAGAATGGACAACAGAAGAGGATTCATGAGGAATTCAGAGAATGGTCGTTCAGAAAGATGCTTCCCTAAAGCAAGCAATGCGATCAAAGTTAAGCTTAAGGGACTATATGTGCTAGTTACACTAAGTGTCACCCTCGTGAATAAGGAATTTCATTATCCTTGGTATAGAAGGATTACCGCAAGGCGAGTAAGGGTCATCGGTGATGTGAAAGGACGCCAAAAATGAAGAGGTAAAACATCTATAGGTAGGTCACCATACCTTCAGCTCTTAGTACTCCCCTGAAGGGGGGAAGATGGAGTGATGTGGCATTAAGTCAGAATTAAGTGATTTTAATGACTATGGAATGGTAAAGGAAGAATGCGATAAAAATAATGAAAAAAGAATGAGATGACACTTATCCAAATCCTACAGATATGCTACGATTCAAGTGTAAGTACTACGTCAAGGAGAGGAAGTAAAGGTTCCAGCCCGAGCTGCTATTAATAAATAAGGAGCCAGTGCGAGACATAAGTTAGGACTTAGGAAATAACCCAAGAAAGATTACGCGGAATATTGAGATGAGAATGGGCCAACGAGTAGTTAGTAATTGATCAGGAATAGCCTAGTTATGGCTAAACATGAGGTTACAGACGAGTCAAGCAGGCCGTGTAAGATAAACATAGTAAAACCCAATAAAGTGAATTCAGCCTCGTAGTTATGACATCTTGATCCCTGGGAAATATTTAGGTAGGAGTTGGGGTAGTAAAAGGTACCATATGAGTATTACGGAAATAAAATAGAATGTCACTAGGAAGACAGTCGAAATATTAGTTCAGAAGCAACCCTACAAGAACATGGGTGTGGAGGTAAGTAACTACGAATAATTAGAGGCGAGGAAGAACGTCAAAGATTCCATCATGTAATCGATGTTATAAGCTCGCATCTTTACAAGAGTCAGGGGGTCCTCCCTAAGTACTACAACGAAAGACTAGCTGAGGAAATAAGGAATAAGGCTTCAACCTAAGCATAGTGACCTAAAGAGTAAATGGTCTTGTAGCAATAATCTTACTACGACATTGTATGCACTCCATAAGAAAGTGGTAACTACCATGGCTAATGAATGGGAAGTAAGATCAAAAGCAATACTCGAGATCATATGAAGTTGCACAAAAATTCCGGCATATGTGGTAACTAAGATAAGCCAAGTAGGCACGCAACAAGGAGGCAAAAAGACCAAGGAAAGTAATAGCTTACGTTTAAAAGAAAGCGGAGAAAGAACGGAAGGAATTATTGGATCAATGATCCAGAATTAGTTACGTCATGAACGCACTTAAGATTTCGGAGTAGTATCCATGTAGCATATATGTTGACAATCATACAGTCGTAGAAGACTTCGGTATAAGTTAAAAGGAAAGAGTTGAGTCCAAATCATAAACCAAGAATTTAATTGTTAGATAATGGTATCACGGATATTCCATAGCGTCCATCAAAATCTCAAGTAATAACTAATACCATGAGCCGCAGGTCGAAAGATAGCTTAAGCCTATATAAAGGTTGATCAGAAGGAAGAGGAAACTAAAGAGTTACGTTGGCCAAGTAAATCAGGAGCCTGATTATTGGACCTAGAAAATTATAGAAATCGTGATTGAGTACATGGAAGGACCACTCTTAATATCAGAGATACAAGAGAAATAGTACAACAACCATATTCTTTAACGACTCTACGATAAAGCCAGTCAGAATAGTACCAACCTCATAGAAAGTCAGTACGAAGCACCCACCAGATTGTATATGCACTAGAGGTGCAAGTATTATAACAGAACTTCGAGTTGTGGATGTGAATTATACCTATGTGGAAGGGAGGTCATGAAAAAGATAGAATATGTGATGCAAGATTTTAAGGCGAGTAAGGTAAAAGTGAACAACGTATGAGACACTCAAATGCAGAAGGTTGTGAATTGTTTATACTTCAGACAAAAGGTTAGAAGCGCTAGGATTTAGTATCTAGGAATAATAGCAGCATTGTCAGTGGCAGATCTTCTAACCTATGGCTTCTAATATCGAGAGGTGTAGCAAAGAGAGTAAAGGAGAGTTAGAGGATGATGCGACGTCTCGCTTGATGTTCCAGAATAGCACAAGGAAATCTATGGTGCAAGCAAATTGAAGGAAGGTGGCGAATAATAAATAGATATGTGTAGGTCACAAGCTAAAGTTGGGTAAAGCGATAAAGTTTTAAGAAGATATGAGTAAGGATAAGAAAAGAGCAAGTGAGAAGGTGACGAAAATGGATAAGTCCTCAAAATTAAGCCCATGAAAACAAGAAAGCTATTGGTTTCTCTATGTTATGAAAAGTTCAGTATAGCCTAAATGAACTCAAAGGAGTGTGAGACTAATAAAGTTTAGAAGAGATGGAATGCTGCCCTGGTAGTAGAATAAGGGTGTAATTATATAGTTGGGGCCTTCGATTGAGTAATGATTTGAAGAGGATTTTATGAATTGTACGGAATTAAAATACCCACATTAGGTGAATCGCATTGGGATACTATAAAATACGATTACTGAAGTATAGTATCGCCGCTAAAGTGGATCAGAAAAAATCACTTCAAATGTTCCACGAGGCAACGTAAGCCCTAGTGGTAATATATTACATAAGAAGTTTCAAGTCATCAATGGAAGGATGTAGATCAACATTGAGGTGAATCAACAATGGATGTGTAAAAGTTGTAACGTACGAGATGAGATAAGGCCATCAGTCTTAAGATGAACAGTAATGAAGAAGCGTTAAAGGACTCAGATTCATACATATGTGATGAGCAACAAGAGTAACCTGGAGTTTGGTAACAAACCTCAGCAGCGATATATCGAAGTAAGATTTACGGTATAGTATGACCTATCTAGCCGTAGTAAAGTCATACGGAGATATAACTGGGTCTATGAAACAAGATATAGCAATATTCCTAAGTTCAACAAAAGTACCAAATGAAGAACTTCAGTATACCTACAGATGCCCAGAGGGACATCTTGTCAAGCTCTGTATATAAAGTGAGGCCTAGAGATTCGATAAAAACTGGAGGAAAAAGGAAGGAAGAGTCACATAGTCACACTTACAAGGTTAGAGTCGTACAAGCTGCATGATAGAACATATCAACAGTTACGAGATCGGAAGGATTCTGACTACAAGTCGTGGTGCGAGAAAGAGGCCTAAAGGAGGGAATGCCCTAGCCTATGGGATTCATTCACAAAACAATTGCCTAAATGGCAAGAGGAGTACTAAAGTAGTCGCAAGAGCTGTGAGTTATGAGAATGACAAGTGCATCAGCCAACATTTGAGTATGAATGTTCCAAAGGGGGGGAATGATGTTGCACCCCACATTTTCGTATATGAAAGTACGCCATAAATAAATTGACGTAAGTTCGGGAATGAGATTATTTTGGGATTATAAGTATTATGCTATTCCAAACAAGTGATAAGAATATTTATGAAAGAGAGAGGGTAAGCAAATCGGAGAAAATGAAATTCCTCGAAGTTTGACAATTTGGGATAAAATACGGTTTGAGCTATAATACCCGGTATTTATGGATTAGTACCATAAAAGGTACCATATGGCCATGATAATATGATGGATAAAGTGTATTAAAAAGGAATAGCATTTTAAGAAATTTGAGATAATTCTTAATTATGTGGATAATTGGTTAATTATTGGACTAGTGGAGGAATTAATGGATTGAGTAGGAAAATGGGATGGATAATTGGATAAGTATGGGTCACTCACGTGGCAGTGATCGAGGCCAACCATCTACTACTATTGAGTAGCAAGAGAGGTCGAAGCATCTTTTACCCGAGAAGGTCGGGATCGATTTCTACAGGGAGCTAGAAATTGGAGTTAAGTTTCTATCTAAATAGGAGTTGTGTATTTGTTCCTAATTGCACTTCTGAACATTTTTGTTTTTGATATTAATTCTAATTTTATAATACTACAATGCTAAATTAGACCAAGTAAAGCTAAGATTAAACTATTGCATGTTGTTCAAATAGATAAAAGGCACTAGGGTAGTGACTTTCTCCTAGGTGGTCAATTGATGGATTCTTGAGTCTAAGCTAGATTGTTACATTTGGGGAGTATGATATAACCATTGCACGATTCTACTCACTCTATACCTCTCAGTAGTTCGAGTGATTTTGCCAGAATTAACTTTCTCAAGACCAATTGGATATGCAAATTTGTGCAAGCAATCAAGGTTCAAGTTGGGTATTACTATCTCTAGGTTTAACCCTTTAATTGGGGCTATCAATCTCTTGAATATGCCCCAATTCCTTGCTAGACTAATTTCATGGACTTAGGCTCTCTTTCTCAAGAAGAGCCAAAGTCTACTAGGCATAAACTAGTGTTTACAACCACTAATTCAACATTAAAACCCAAATTAGACCAAATATCAAACACCCATAGACAATCAAGCATCAAAACACAAGACCCATCAATTACCACACTAGGGTTGAGCCACAACCCTAGCTGATGGGTCTAGCTACTCATAATCAGAGAAGAAAACAAATCAATAGATGAAGAAAAACTCATAATAATTAATTGGTAAACAAAACTTGAAGATTCAATGTTGAAATTAAGCTAAAATTACTCCAAATGGCAAAAGAAATGAAGTCACGGGCGCAGCTCTACGTCCAAAACTATCTGATGACCTAAAAATGGGAAAAGAATCTATTTATACTAGGCTGAAAATTCTGGACAAAATACCCCTGCGGGGCTAGAACGGACCACACAAAATGCAGTGCGGCCGTACTAAGGCTCTTGGCTTGACTTTTCTGCTCTCTGAAGTTGGGCTTTGCGGACCGCACGAAATCGAGTGCGGCCACGGTGGCTTTTATTGCAGTCCACATAAAATGGACCGTGGACCACATTGGGCTTCATCCTCCAAAATGTCACCTCTCTGAACCTTGGCTCTACGGACCGCAGAAAATCGAGTGCGGCCACAGTGGAATTAATGCGGACCGCACAAAGTCCTTTGCGACCGCATTGCCTGGCTGACTGAGAAGCATAGCCTCTAAACTTCATCTTTGCGGACCGCACAGAATGGTGTGCGGCTGCACTGGCTCTGTTTGACTGAGCTTGATCTAGTCTTGGTACTTGTCCAAGTTTCACTCCTTTTTGACTTGGTTTTTGACACTTTGTCACCTTGTTGACCAAACCTGCAATCAAGCACAACTTCTGAGCCTTTGGGACTATTTTGTACACATTTATAATCAAAACTTAAGTAAGAAAGAGTATAAAATGCAACATAATCCCTAGATATCAACTCCCCCAAACTTAAGCTTTTGCTTGTCCTCAAGTAAACAAAATAAGACCCACCCCTTAAGAGAAAATCCAAGAAAATTCAGTTGTCCTAAAGTGACCTCACCTAGCATCAATTGGGACTAACAATTGCCCTCAATACAAATGAATCATTAACACCATTCACTCTTTTAAACACTATGGATTTAGTGCAACGTAAGAGCATCAAGAGTTGACTCAACACCTCAACGAAACTCTTTCTATTACTTTGGTCATTGTGGAACCCAAACTGACACATTCTCAACTCTCCCTAAGCAAACCTCACCTTTGAGATAGTGGCACTTAGAACGAGGTTAATGAAAATACACTCATCTCTCTCAAGGAAAAATCACAAGTCCGGCTTTAAGTACCATATGCTTGCCCCTTATGTGAGTCACCACTAATGTAAGCTTCATTCAACTAGAGATCATATAGCACTTTTGTGGCGACATAGTGAAGGCTTTTGGTTTAGGGTAGGAAATGTTTGGTCTAAGTAGGTTCCATCTTCCCTTAAGCACTTCTTTTGTTTCATTTTGACTTTTTGAGTCATTTCACTTCTTTCTAAAGGGTTAGAGAGACACACTTTCACTCTTTCTTGTTCATTTCAAATATTTTCTCCTTTCTCAACTTTTTACACCTTTCATTCTTGCTTTTCTTGAATCCTTTTATTCATTTCTACCTTGAACATTCTTTTTGTCTTTTTGATTTTCTTTCTTTTTCATTGCCTTTACTTTTCTTCATTTTGTGCCTTTTTACCACTTTGTTGCAATCCTCGTCTCCCCCCCCCAATTTATACTTTTGCCATGTGCTAAGGAAAGACCGGGTGCCAAGAGAGGGTATCTTTTAGAACGGGTAAAGGCTTGTATCAAGGTTCTTGAAGGAAAAAGGTTTAAGGCTCAAAAGGGTTGACTAGGGATTTTATCATTGCTAGGCTATGGAAGTGTTCAAGCTATCATTTGGATAAAGGAGAGCCTATAATCATGTTTCAAGTCAAATTACACTTAGGATTCTGCCTCGACAAATATTCAGGGCAAGTTCTAGACCAATGGCTCGGGACTTGGACTTGCAATGCAATTTCTCACCACAGAAACTATGGGATTGCTAAAGACATAGAGTCGGGGGCCCACAACAACCTTAGATAAGATTTGAGCACACAATGGTCCCAAAAAATCCCTTGATGATTATCGACCAACACAAGAGTCTCAAGGTCACAACTTTCATCATCCTATACACAACGATTTATTTTTGGCCATAGGATTAAAGGCATTGTGTTAGGCCCAAGTGAAGCGTTGCTTGAGGCACCCTTACCACTAACTACTAAAAAGCAAAAAAAAAAAATAGACTCAAACCCTTAAGAATGTAGTCATACCATCCATCATCGGGAAGAGCCACCCGGTTCACACAAATTCCACCTTTGGAAAGAACCGTAGCATTAAGAAAACCAAAGGCTTATTGCAAAGATCCAAAACAAGAAGCTACGAACATGAATAAAAAGCTAAGAAAAAAAAATGCAGAAAGTAAAATGAATATATACAAGAGGGGATTTAATCAAATATACAATAAGGGAGATGAATATATACAATGGAACATACTTTTATATACAGACCCAAGGTAAAAAAGTGCGAAAAATGAAATGAAATGCTGAAATTATATACATACCAAAGATGAAAAAAAAAGAAATACTAAAATCTGTCATATATATACAGTCATCCAAATCAAAGTAGGGCTTGCCCCCTCAAATGAAAGCTGACATTGTCCTCAATGCCAACTAAGAAAAATAAGCACCAAAAATAGAGGAAAGAGGATACAAAAATCTCCCTGTGGGCCGTCCGTCAGCATGGGATCCTGAGTGATCCCTGGGTCCTCTGTATGCTCGGGAACCTGAGACTGGCTCCCTGTGATCTGTGGCTCTGCTACTGTGACCTTGGCCTGGACTAGCTCCTAGGCTACATCCTGAGGGTGACTAGAAGAAGTCTCTGGTGGGCCTGCCAATTGGATAACTGCATCATCTAACTGGAGGATCACCCTCTTCCTCTTAGGAGGCCTCTCAGACTGCTCTGGCTGGGGATGGGCTGCTGGCATAGGGTCATGTAGTAACAAATCTAAAGGCAGGTGATCTGCCTTCAACTTGTCAACCTCAACCCGTAACTCCTTCACGGACTCTTTGGAAGCCCGAGTCTTCCTCATCTTCTTACCTCCCTAGCAAGCTCCTTGAGAGCCTTCCCATGAGAATCTACAGCATCTGTGAGCACTTTCTAGTTCTCTAGGATCTTCTTCTAGTTATCCAGAAGATTCTTGAGAGTGTCCTCAATAGACTGTGGGACCTGTGGAGGAGGAGGAGCTGACTGAGCTGCCATGGTAGTAGATAATACAGATAGCTTAGAAGTAGCTGGCTGCATCCAGTTGTTGATGTTGGTGAGGGCCTGGCTCAGACGATGGACAGTAAATGGATAGGCAGTGGTGGATGGTATCTCAGGATCTGTGGAGGTGGATGGATGTGGGGCCATATCTACTATAGTGGGAGGAGGCTGTGGAGTAGTCACTACTGTTACTGGCTCTTCAGATTGGCCAGTTGAAGTAGTGGATTTCCCTTTGGAGTGCTTACCCTTAGGGTTGTCATCACCCTGTAGGCTATACCATGAGAAGGGTACCTTCGCCTTCACCTTCACATCGTATCTACACTTGTCCACATTGAGATCCTCAAAGTACATTGTCAGAAAGTTGAGGAATGGGTAAGACCTGTCACCCTCACTCACCACCCATGAAATGACCTGGGATATCACATTCTCGATATTGATCGGGTACCCTGCCATGATGGATGCTACAAAGATCGCCCGATGAAGTGGGAGTGAGTTGTCATGGGTGGTAGGGTCTAGTCTGCTGTACATAAATGTCTCCCACCCCTTGGCCTCGAAATTCAATGTCCTCCTCAATATCTTCACCCCCGCAGTCAGCCAATCGGGGGTGGTACCAGGGATTGCAAAGTACTCCGCCAACCACGGACGGGCTTCTTCACCCAATTTCATCTTGTCTAGGTACAGGGACTCATCCTCCTCTCTGAAGGCCAAATAGTCATTGATGGTCTTGCCATCAAACTTCACGTTCAAGTTTTGCACTTTGGTGACTGTGGTACCCTTTTTTATGTGGGCCACATTGGTGTAGAATTCTTTCACCAAGTGCTCATTGACATCATCCACCTGCCCGATAAAGTAGTCCCAACCTGCTTTGTCTCTGAATTGCCTCAACACATTTGAATTGTGAGGCAAAAGATCTCGGGCAATGATTTTTCTCCCAATATCAACCTCTTTTCTGGCCACAACTCTCTGAATTTGTGGTAGGCAATCTCATTGACGAACCGGTCCTCCCATGCCTCCGGGTTCCTAGTCCGCTCTACCCCACCAACTTGGGGCTCACCCCTTCTGCTTCTTCCCCTTCTTATGGTATTGCACCCTCTCCAGATAATGAAGTTGTAGGAGAGTGGAGTACTCATCCCCACTAGCTGCAGCTGAGCCCTCAGACGACCCAGAAGATACATGCACTAAAGCTTGGGCAGTGGGGGAAGGTGGAGGTATACCTCTCAATCTATTTCTCTACGGCCAGTCAGCAATGTACTCTGGCACAGAGTCTGATGATGCCTCCTGGGAGGGCTCGTACTCACTCCCCAACTGATCAATTGCTCTGTCTGCAGCTTTAATGAGTTTCCTTATGTTCCTAATGTTTTGACGAGCTTGTGGGGTCAACCTTATCATCTTTTGTTTTCCACCCCGGGAGGACTCTCCTCTTCCTAGTTGTTTAGCACCCTTGCCTCTTAATTATACCATTGTCTGCAAACAAATCCAGTCATGCTTTGTTAGTCTCAATATACACAATGAAATTCAAAGTTGCAGTAAAAGAAATATGTTGCAGACAGTTTAGTTATTGTAGAGTGCGGACCGCACAAAATGCAGTGCGGCCGCAAAGAGGCCATTGCGGACCACACAAAATCCATTGCGGTCCGCACAGAGGTGGGGTTTAGACTACCCACTCTCTGAAACTATGCACCACGGACCGCACAAAATGCCATTGTGGTCCGCATTGAGGCACCGCGGACCGCACAAAATGCAATGCGGCCGCGATCCTCCATTGTTTAGCTTGCAGGACTTTGACATTGCGGTCCGCACAAAATACCATTGCGGATCGCACAGGGGCACCGCGGACCGCACAAATTTCACCACGGTCCGCACTGAGTACCAAATAGCAGCACCAACCTAGGGTTTAAGTGTTGATCAATTTTAGTCCAATTTTACACCTATTAATGAGTCCCTAAGTGTTGGTTCAGTCATTTAACTAACTACTCCTAATTAATACCGTATTTTAACTATACTAAGCTACAGAATCAAAGGAAAAATGGGAAGGAAGGAGGAGAAGTAAGAACACAAAAATTTAATAAAAATAATAAAATTAAACAATTGAAAAGAGATTAAAGTACCAGAAGTAAGATGCTGAGATGATGATTAAGCCTTAGTGGTTGATTACGTGCAATAGAAAGATGAACAATGATTGTTTAATCTCTGAGAGTAAAGGGTTCTAAAAGTTCAAAATCAGGGCCTCAGGTCCTATTTATAGAAAAAGGACCTGGGGCCCAGTTTACGTACCCACTATGGACCGCACAAAATGGCACCGCGGTCCGCGGTGCTCAAAACCATATAACTAAGACAAGACAACCACTGCGGTCCGCACAAAATGCAATGCGGCCGCAGTGGACCACCGCGGACAGCACAAAATGCAATGCGGCTGCGGTGGTAAACTTTAGAGAACCTCCACTTTGTCAATTCATCAGTGCGATCTGCATTGATTTCTTGCCCCCGCACTGAGGTCTTTGCGTCCGCACAAAATGGTAGTGCGGTCTGTATTGACAATCTTCAGAGAGTAGTCATTTTCCAACATTTTCCTGCACTACATCAGCACAATCCTAGAACATCTCACAACCAGTCTGTCCAAAAATAAATCCTACACTACAATGAAAATCAAAGAAAAACAAGAAGATAAACACATGGGTTGCCTCCCAAGAAGCACCTGATTTAATGTCTCGGCACGACGCAGGTTACCATCAAATCATTTGAGATGAAGAAGTGCCACCACATGGCTGTCATCAATTTTTCCCAAGTAGTGCTTGACCCTAATGCCCATTTACTCTGAAAACTTCCCCATTTTTATTCTTCAAATCAAGTGCACCAAACGGGGTCACAAACACCACTTCAAAAGGTCCACTCCATTTTGACTTAAACTTTCCCGAAAACAGACGTAACCAAGAGTTGAACAAGAGAACCAAATCACCCACTTTGAACTCCTTGCCACGAGCATATTTATCATGAAGGTACTTCATCTTGTCCTTGTACAAGGAAGAACTGGAGTAGGCATGAAATTGGAATTCATCAAGTTCATTAAGCTGCTCCACACGAAGATTTGCTGCCACATCCCATTCAAGATTTAGCTTTCTCAAAGCCCACATAGCCTTGTGCTCTAACTCAACCGGTAGATGACAAGCTTTCCCAAAAACCAACCAATATGGAGACATACCAATCAGAGTCTTGTAAGCAGTTCTATAAGCCCATAAAGCATCATCCAACTTCTTTGACCAATCGATCCTATTTGCATTGACCGTCTTTGACAATATGCTCTTGATTTTCCTGTTTGAGACTTCAACTTGGCCACTCGCTTGAGGATGATAGGGAGTAGAAACCTTGTGGTTGACACCATACTTTGCAAGCATAGTGTCAAAAGCTCTATTGCAAAAATGAGACCCCCCATCACTTATGATTGCACGAGGAGTGCCAAACCTTGTAAAAATGCTCTTTTTGAGAAATGCAACGATACTCCGGGCCTCATTGTTGGGCAAAGCCATGGATTCAACCCACTTTGAAACATAGTCAACCGCCACACGAATGTATGTGTTCCCACACGAGCTAACAAACAGGCCCATAAAATCAATGCCCCATACATCAAAAATATCAACCTCAAGAATGGTATTGAGAGGCATCTCATCTTTCTTCGAAATTCCACTCGCTCTTTGACATTCGTCACACCTCTTCACAAGTTCACATGCATCCTTGTACAAAGTTGGCCAATAAAACCCACAACTAAGAACTTTGGAAGCCGTCCTCGCCCCGCCATGATGGCCACCATAGGGAGAGGAATGACAAGCCTCCAAGATACTCAATTGCTCTTCCTACGGGACACACCTTCAGAACACACCATCCTTGCAAATCTTGAACAAGTATGGCTCATCCCAATAGAAATCCAAACTATACCATTTGAGCTTCTTCCTTTGGTTAGAGGAGAGCTCACACAGGATTATACCAGTCACAAGGAAATTAGCAACGTCCGCAAAACATGATATCCCATTCACCGACACCGAAAGGAGTTGTTCGTCGGAAAATGAATCATTGATCTCTAGGCCATCACGAGGCCTCCCCTCCTCTCCCAAGCGGGACAAGTGGTCCGCCACTTGGTCTTCACTACCCTTCCGGTCCACAATCTCCAAATCAAACTCTTGAAGTAACAAGACCCATCGCATCAGTCTAGCTTTGGAATCCTTCTTCGTCATCAAGTACCAGAGTGCGGCATGGTCTGTATGAATTATGACCTTGGCACCCATGAGATACGGCCGAAATTTCTCCATTGCGAACACAATAGCCAAAAGTTCTTTCTCGGTCACCGTGTAGTTCACTTGAGCATCATTTATTCTCTTGCTTGCATAGTATACCGGATGAAACATTTTGTTCATTCTTTGACCCAAAACCGCCCCAACCGCAACATCGCTCGCATCACACATGAGCTCAAATGGCAAGCTCCAATTAGGTGCGGTAATGATAGGAGTGGTGGTCAACTTATGCTTGAGAAGTTCAAAGGCTTGCATACATTTTTCATCAAACATGAACTTGACATCTTTTTCCAATAACTTGCATAAGGGGTTCACTACCTTCGAAAAGTCTTTGATAAATCTCCGGTAGAACCCTGCATGCCCAAGAAAACTTCTAACTCCCTTGACAGAGGTAGGGGGAGGGAGCCTTGAAATTACATCAATTTTTGCTTTGTCTACCTCAATACCATTCTTTGAAATTTTATTCCCAAGAACTATGCCCTCTTCCACCATGAAATGACATTTCTCCCAATTAAAAACAAGATTGGTTTCTTCACAACGGGCCCAAACTCTATCAAGATTCTTCAAGCACTCATCAAATGAATCACCAAGAACACTAAAGTCATCCATGAACACTTCCAAAATGTCTTCCACCATATCGGTAAAAATGGCCACCATACATCGCTGAAATGTAGTCGGTGCATTACACAACCCAAAAGGCATCCAAGAAAAGGAAAAGGTGCCATATGGACAAGTGAATGTGGTCTTCTCCTGATCTTCCAGAGCAATCAAGATTTGGTTGTACCAAGAATTCCCATCCAAGAAACAGTAGAAGGCACGCCCAGCAAGTCGGTCTAACATCTGATCAAGAAAAGGAAATGGAAAGTGATCCTTACGGGTCACTTTATTCAACTTGCGGTAGTCCATGCATACCCTCCAACCGGTGACGGTTCTGGTAGGAATCAACTCATTTTGTGAATTTGCAACCACGGTCATGCCACCCTTCTTCGGTACACATTACACCGGCGAAGTCCAAGAGCTATCAGAGATGCAGTACACAACTCCGACATCCAACCACTTGATTACCTCTTTTTTTACAACTTTTTGCATTGCTTCGTTCAACCTCCTTTGATGTTCCAAGGAGGGATTTGCATCATCTTCCAGAATAATCTTATGCATACAGAATGCGGGGCTAATCCCTCGAATATCAGCTAAAGTCCATCCAATTGCCTTTTTCCGCTTTTGAAGCACCGCCAATGTAGCATCAACCTGCATGTTAGTAAGACAAGAGGAAAGAATAACTGGAAAAGTAGAACTAGGACCTGAGAACTCATACCTGATGTGTGGAGGCAACGGTTTCAACTCCAACACTGGAGGCTCCTCAATTGAAGGTTTTGTTGATGGAGTCTTCCTATTCTCAAGATCCAAAGATAGTTTTCTTGGCTCATAAGAGTAAGAGCCCATCCCATATAAAGCATTCACACACTCCACTCGGCCCTCATCATCATTGACATCAAGATTTAACAATACGGCCTCCAAAGGGTCCTCCACATTGATCATTGCACTGGTATCATCAACTATCACTGCCGTGAAAAGGTCCACAAAAGAGCACACCTCGGAACTATTGGGCTGCTTCATTGACTTGCACACATGAAAGACCACTTTTTCATCACCCACCCGAAAAGTGAGTTCCCCTGCTTCTACATCAACTAAGTCCTTCCTAGTAGCAAGGAAATGTCTCCCCAATATGATAGGGACTTCATAATCCACCTCACAATCCAAGATCACAAAATCAGCTGTCAAGATAAATTTGTCCACCCGGACAAACACATCATCAATAATACCCAATGGTCCCTTCATCGTTCTATCTGCCATTTGCAATCTCATGGAAGTCGGCCTCGGTTGCCCAATACCTAAAGTCTTGAAAACTGAGTAGGGCATCAAATTGATACCTGCCCCTAAATCACATAGAGCTTTAGCAAAGTCGTCACTCCCAATGGTGCAAGGAATGGTGAAAGCACCGGGATCTTCAAGCTTGGGGGCCATTGAATGCACTATTGCACTAACTTGGTGGGTCATCTTTATAGTTTCACAATCCATAGATCGCTTCTTTGTCACCAAGTTTTTCATGAACTTAGCATATCCCGGCATTTGTTCCAGAGCCTCCACCAAAGGCACATTAATGGATAAGCTCTTCATCATGTCAATGAACTTTTTAAACTGATTCTCATTTTTCTGCTTCGCGAGCCTTTGAGGGTAAGATGGGGGTGGCCTTGGCAAAGGAGCCTTGACTTTAGGCATAACCGTCTCCGGCATGTCTATTACGTGTTCCCTAGATGGGTTCACGTCATTTTGAGTTTCCACCTCAGCATCTTGAATATCAATCCTCACTTCTTCATTCACATTCTCATCAATCACATTTTCAACTACCAAAGGAGCTTCATCTTCTTGCAACTCAACATCATCACTCAAAATTTGCTTTTGTTTGGAGGCATTCACATCACCGCCTCGTACACTCCTTGTAGTTACCGCCATAACATGATTGTTCCCATCCTTCGGGTTTACTACCGTATCACTTGGTAGAGCACCCTTAGGGCGAGTATTCAAGGACCGAGAGGTTTGGCCTAACTGAACCTCCAAATTTCTAATGGAAGTGTTGTGGGAAGACAACTGAGCATCGAAATCCGCACTCTTTTTCATCATCTGTTCGAACATCATTTCAATTCTCCCCATGTCATTATTAGATGAACTAGGGCCTTGGGATAGAAATGGGGGCGGATTGTTCGGTTGTTGGTACATTGGGGGCCTTTGACAGCCTTGCCCCCGATTTCCTTGGTTTCCATTATTCCACCCACCTTGATTGTTGTTACCACCCCAGTTGTTGTTGTTCCCATTCCAATTGCCCTGATTGTTTTGATTGTTGTTCTGATTCCCCTAGTTGGAGTTTTGGTTGTTGTTCCCCCAATTACCATTTCCTTGTTGTTGTTGATTGTCCCAATTGCCTTGGGGTCTCCATTATTGTTGGTTGGAAGGATTGCTCCTTTGGCCTTGATAATTATTCACGTATTTCACCTCTTCATTCTATCCATCATAACCATCATCTTGAAATCCACCATAATCATTGTCAAATTGCTCCAAATTCCCTTGATTATGTTGACCTCTTTGTCTTCTTTTGTTTACTAGCATGTTGATACCCTCCATAGCATTCACTTGGCGAGGATTTTAAACTTGTTGCAATTGTGCCTTTGCTAGTTGGTTCATAGTAGTTGTCAACTCGGCTATAGCCTGCCCATGATCATGTAACTCCTTGTGCAAATGAGTGACCGTGGGGTCACCCTGGGGCACATTGGCTCTACTTTTCCAAGCGGAAGATGTATCGGCCATCTCGTCAAGAATTTCACATGCCTCATCATAAGACAGCTTCATAAAGATGCCCCCAAAGAGTTGGTTCACTATGCACTGGTGTGTTGTATTAATGCCTCGGTAGAATGTCTGTTGGATCATCGCCTCAGTCATATCATTATTGGGGCATTCCTTCACCATTGTTCTATAACGCTCCCAAATCTCATGCAAAGGTTCGGTGGGTTCCTGCTTAAAAGCCAAGATATCATCTCTCAATGCTGCCATATGCCCCGGTAAGAAAATTTTGCAATGAACTTGTCTGCCAACTCATCCCAAGTAGTGATGGAATGGTTGGAAATTCGCTCGAGCCAATCCAATGCCTTCCCTCTAAGTGAGAATGGAAAAAGACTCAACCGAATTGCATCCTCGGACACATTAGTTTGCTTGCTCCTCCAACAGGTATCCACGAACCCTTTGAGATGTTTGTAAGCATTTTTATTGGCAGCGCCTATGAAATACCCACGTTGCTCCAGCAATTTCAGTATCACATTGGTAATTTGAAAATTGCCCGCCCGGATCTGGGGCGGGACAATTGCACTTGCATAGCCTTGGTTTGGAAGCACTCGAGGAGCCACTCTTAGAGGTAGCGGGGGAGGGTCTGGAATATTATCATTGGCCTGATGGACTCTCCTTTGTCCTAGAGGCACAATAAGGTCCTCATCTTCAACATTGTCATCTACTTCCTCCCCCGACGGAAGATCTCCAAGAGGTGCGCTGTTTAAGTTTGCTGCCATTTAGTACCTGAAGTTGTGACACACACAAATTAGTAACAAAGAAGGAAAGAAAAACAATACACAAAATTATTTATATAGATAGCCAAAACCGTTAGCTTCCCGGCAACGGCGCCAAAAAGTGATCGAGGCCAACCCTGTACTACTATTGAGTAACAAGAGAGGCCGAAACAGCTTTTACCCGAGAAGGTCGGGATCGATTTTCATAGGGATCTAGAAATTGGAGTTGAGTTTCTATCTAAAGAGGAGTTGTGTATTTGTTCCTAATTGCACTTCTGAACATTTTTGGTTTTGATATTAATTCTAATTTTATAATACTACAATGCTAAAGTAGACCAAGTAAAGCTAAGATTAAACTATTGCAAGTTGTTCAAATAGATAAAAGGCACTAGGGTAGTAACTTTCTCCTAGGTGGTCAATTGACGGATTCTTGAGTCTAAAGCTAGATTGTCACATTTGGGGAGTATTATATAACCATTGCACGATTTTACTCACTCTATACCTCTCGGTAGTTCAAGTGATTTTGCCCGAATTGACTTTCTCAAGACCAATTAGATATGCAAATTTGTGCAAGCAATCAAGGTTCAAGTCGGGTATTACTATATCTAGACTTAACCCTTTAATTGGGGCTATCAATCTCTTGAATACGCCCCAATTCCTTGTTGGACTAATTTCATGGACTTAGGCTCTCTTTCTCAAGAAGAGCCAAAGTCTACTAGGCATAAACTAGGGTTTGCAACCACTAATTCAACATTAAAACCCTAAATTAACCCAAATATCAAACACCCATAGACAATCAAGTATCAAAACACAAGACCCATCAATTACTCATACTAGGGTTGAGCCACAATCCTAGATGATGGGTCTAGTTACTCATAATTAGAGAAGAAAACAAAGCAATAGATGAAGAAAAGCTCATAATAATTAATTGCTAAACAAAACTTGAAGATTCAATGTTGAAATTAATCTAAAATTACTCAAAATGACAAAAGAAATGAAGTCATGACGTCCAAAACTATCTGATGACCTAAAAATGGGAAAAGAATATATTTATACTAGGCTAAAAATTCTGGTCAAAAATACCCCTGCGGGGCTAGTGCGGACCGCACAAAATGCAGTGCAGCCGCACTAGGGCTCTTAACTTGACTTTTCTGCTCTCTAAAGTTGGGCTTTACAGACCGCACGAAATCGAGTGCGGCCGCGGTGGCTTCTATTGCAGTCCGCATAAAATGGACCGCGAACTGCATTGGGCATCATCCTCCAAAATATCACCTCTCTGAACCTTGGCTCTGCAGACCGCACGAAATCGAGTGCGGCCGCAGTGAAAATAATGCGGACCGCACAAAGTCCTTTGCGGTCGCATTGCCTGGCTATCTGAGAAGCATAGTCTCTGAACTTCATCTTTGCGAACCGCACAGAATGGTGTGCGGCCGCACTGACCCTGTTTGACTGATCTTGATCTTGTCTTGGTACTTGTGCAAGTTTCACTCTTTTTTGAGCTGGGTTTTGACACTTCGTCATCTTGTTGACCAAACCTGCAATCAAGCATAACTTGTGAGCCTTTGGGACTATTTTGTACACATTTTTAATCAAAACTTAAGCAAGAAGGAGTGTAAAATACAACATAGTCCCTAGATATCAGGCAACACCCCTTAAACCCAAAAATGACTCATTAAGCTATTATATTATGTGTCAAGTTGTACAAATAAGTCACTAGACTAAGTGACAATTCATTTTACACGCAAGGAATTCTTGACCTCTTTAGTAGAAAAGCATAAGACTTTCCAAAATCAAGATAATTAGCATCCTTACCATTTGCCATTCTCACAATCAGAAACATTAAATCATGAATTGATAAGAAGCCATGGAGCGTTAGCCATTCTTAAGGCTTTCTACAAAAACGTAAATTTTTGCAAATAGAAGAAATCCAACGAGAACTGTTAGCAACATACAATTTTGCGGTTTTTAAAGGAGTACGGTGCAACCATTTCAAAAAATATCATATGGATTTTTCCCTACTCCAGGTATATTAAGGCTATCCTTTCTTCTTTTGGCATGATCTATACGACAAACGAAACGAGCAAATGCACAATTTCCATAAATGAATTTATTCATAGAAATACTAGGGGTGTCTATATTCTTGATTCCCCATGTGAATTATTATTATATCTTCTATTCATGGGTCTCAGAAAAATACGTATTTCATAAAGTTTATCCGAAAGACATATTGATTTTTATGGCATTCGTAGAAAATCTTATTAATGTATTTCTTATGCATTTCATGCATTTATACATGTGTATTCACCCATGACCAGATGGAGTTATATACACGTATATGTATGTATATATGGGATATGAGAAAAGGTTACAGCGTTATATATGCACCACCACCTGATCAGCTGGTATATGTTGATCATTTTGCCCACACTGACCGAGATGATATGATGGGATGCCCTCAGAGGCTTGATAATATTATGAACACATGTACTTATGCACGACATGATATTCATACACATATGCATGACACTATAAGTTTTCATGATTTATAGAATTGTCCAGACTTACAGGTTGAGTCATGTAGTCTATATTTCTTCCATGTTTTTATGTACTTATTTATGTGCCTTAGATACTCAGTACATTATTCGTGCTGACATCCCTTTTGCCTGGGGACGCTGCGTTTCATGCCCACAGTTAGATAGGTCGAGAGTCCTTCAAGTAGGCTATCAGCTCAGTGGAAGATGTAGGTGTGCTCCATTTGCTCCGGAGTTGCTTATTTGGTCAGTATAATTAGTACATGCATTGATTGGTATGGCGGGGCTCTCTCCCGACCTTTATAATATTATGTATTCTTAGAGGCTTGTAGACAGATGTCATGTATACGGATTCTTGTATGGCCTTGTCGGTCTATGTTTTGAGTATATAAAGGATCCTGTCGGTCTTATTGGCCCGTATGTCATATGTATAAGTTTGGATTACATGTTGGGTCATCCAATATGGAGTATTTTCCCATGTTTTATTCTACTTATCTCACGATAGCCTCTCTAGCTCATTTACATATGATAGTATGATACGAAAGATACATTATGTAGATACTCGGTTGAGTAAGGTATCGGGTGCCCGTTGTGGCTCATCGGTGTGGGTCGTGACACCACTGCCATCAAAGGAAGGGGATACCAGGTGAGCACCTGGACTGTCCGAGGGATGTATGTAGAAAGGATGAGAGGGGAGGTATAGTAAAATCATCAAAACCATCAGCTGTAGTTGATGAACTCACTTCAGAACTACCCATTTCTAAACCCTAGTTAGGTCAATTTTGTACAGAAAAACATATAATTGGCATCTACCAATACTTCAACCCAAAATTGAGTAATGAAAAGATATTATCGTCCTTCTTTGCAACCTAAAGAAGAAAGGCCTTCAATTTAACACATAAAATCTTCCACGACCTTTGATACCACCGGTAGAGCCAGAAATGAATATACTCCGTAGAATCGAGCCACAAATTTACCAGAGAAATAGCTCACAATCTCTGAAACCCTCTAACATTCATCAAATATGACCATAACGATCAAAATCAAAGAAAAATCCAGAAAATTTTCCGGTAACAAGAACTTCGATAAGAAAAGAACTTGAGAAACAAACACCGTCAGTGGATATGTGGAGCCATAATCGGTCGATAATAGGCTCTGATACCATATTAATTCATTGATCCTCAATGTAATCTGAGGATTTGATTTAGAATTAAAACCCTAATAATGAGAGGAGAAAGAGAAATGAGAGGAGCGAAATATCTGATGAGAGAAAATGAATTTGTTATTTGTTATTTTGTCTAGAATCTTCTGTTGTTAGTGGTGTATATACAAAATGAATGACTAAATGAAAAATGGGTCGGGTATATAGAAAGGTCCAAACTAAGTACAAAACTATGAGGCCCAATAGGTGATCCTTTTAGCTACTGTTAAGTGGCCTAGTATTGTCAACAATAACTACGTACTATCATGCTTACAAATTCAGTAATTTTCTATATATGAGAGTTTTCTTTTTTCTCTTTTCTTAATACTAATCTTGTAAAAAGAGAGAAAAATTATTGGGGCATGCCAACTGTTCTAAAGGATTATTACGAAAAGTATGGGAATCTGACAAATATTAAGACCTCTACACTATGCTCAAAAATCAAAATTATGTCACTGTTAGAATTGCATGCCGCGAAAATACTCAAAGAATATATCGATTGCTGTAGAACACTCTCTCTCACACATACATAGAGACATGACAGATAATATCAGAGGTAGAGTCAGAATATATTTTAACTTTATGAGTTAGATTTAAAACGACGATCTCATATCCTTATAAGTGGATTCTAAATTATATATATATATATATATATATATATATATATATATATATATATATATAATGAAGATTATATTAAAATATATTATTTAAGTAAAACCTACTAGGTTTGAGAAGATCCATATTTGGGCTTCTACCTTCGCGCCCGCACAATATATGTGATAGGTTTTGTAGTGTTTTAGTTCTTTCTGTTATTTTCCATCCGGGGATTCTGATGAGAAGAATAAATTAACTACAAAGTCACTGTTGAAAAGCTAATTAAAAAGATGCTCTGGAATGCAAGTGTTTTGACAAACTTCAAAATCTACCTAACGTGGTAGATAAACTACTCTTATATATATATATATATATGGTAGTTATTCGAAAAGGAAGCTAAGGTGTTTCTGGTTGAAATTGAGTTTGGTAAATATGTCCTTAATTTTGAGTTATCTTTGATCTTCACCCTACTTTATTCCCCAACATCTTTCCATATTTTATGATAAGCGTTTATCATCACCTTTCTTCCTTTTTCAAAACTGTTGTTGAAAAATCAAAATTTACAACGTGTTACTATTTTGAGAATACGTAGCCATACAGTGCAATACCACAATCCCGAGATATTTCCTAGTAGTTACAATCATTGGAATGTTTTGCTTTTACCTTAAGAAACTTCTAACAAAACAATAAAAATTATAGATCTAGAGAAGGACTTCACAATGTCACTGCAGTTTAAGCAGAGGCGGGTCTAGAATGTCAAACTTATGACTTCGAGATTTTAATCGTTTTAAGTTATTGGGTTTTAAATTTATAATTAATACATATTTAATAGATTTTTAAGACAAATACATGGTTCGAACCAAAGTTATTGGGTTCGGCCGAACCCACTCCCGGCACTCCGCCCCTGAGATTGAGGTACATATATCCATACGATCACCATGTATTAAAAAACAATGCCGGATTAAACCATGAATTTAACGGCTTGGTAGAATCTAATGTTTTGATATGGAAAATTTTATGCGAAACACATTATAAATAGAGTTAGATATATATTTTCAAACTTACTCTCTCAACTCAAAATTCACCATGTCGAAATTTTGGATGTGCTAGTGTATACAAGAGCTAATTGAAGTTCTCCCGCTTCCGATTTTCTTTCAATTCTATTTTAAGATCATAATTGATTGGCTTTACAAAGATTTAAGCTTTTAATTAGTTTCACAAACTGATTATGATATTATTCTAAAACCGGAGAGGTAAAATATAAAAAATAGTTTGGAATATTAGAAGAAAAACAAAATATAATATGCTAGCTGATCAACAAATTACTGAGAATGTAATCTTTGATATGATTTGTTTCCTCAGCTTGAAAGAATAAAAGAACAATTAATGTTTCAAAGAACATTCATTGCACACACAGAGTAACACGAACCTCAAATTCTGGTATGTGCCTTTGCTATATATCCTACATGTGCTGCCGCCGAAATCCTATCTTCCATAGATTCTTATAATTAAAGTTAATAAATTCCTTTTTCCACTAGAACCACGTTCGCACAGTTGAGTTGGGTTAAACATACTCAAAAATACTTTCAACATGATTAGATTTTATTCAATTTTAACCAAAAGGCCTCACATTACTATTAAAAATATTCAATACTTAATAAGTAATTTCTTTTTCTCTTCCATATATCTTTAGCTAAGTCTGCATTGATTTCAAAGATTCGGGACTTTCGAGACAACTTCCTTTCATGTGATTTTAGGCCTACCTCGTCCCTTTTTAATACCTTTCCCCACTATACTTTCACACCTATAGACCAGTGCATCTGTAGGTCGATGCAGGACATGACCAAACTATCTCAAGCTTCTCTCATTTTATCGTCAATATGTGCTACTTGCACCTTCTAGAGAATGTGGTCATTTTTTATTTTACCTAATCTTGTGTGACTGTTCGTTCATCTTACTATTTGTATTTCTATAATACTTATTTTTTTTGGATATGTTTAACTTTAGCAGTCCCATATTCACTATCATACAACATAGTCGATCTGACCGTTGTTCTATAGAGCTTACTTTTCATCTTGGTGGGCATCTTTCTATCACATATCATCCCAATAGCGTTTCTCCAATTGAACCATCCAGTTTTAATCCTATGAGTAATATCTTTATCTATTATTTCATTCTCTTAAAACAACGTGCCTAACTATCTAAATTGCTTGGCACCGCATTTACATCAACTTCATTCTTCTCATGCTGACTAAACGTGCAATGCATGTACTTAATCTCACTTTACTTGCCTTAAAACCCTTACTCTTAAGGTGTTTCTTTATAGCTCAAGCTTTCAGTTGACACCTTGCTAGCTTGGTCAATTAGCACAATATCATTAACAAATAACATACACCATAGGGCCTCATCTTGTATTTTGTTGGTTAGCTCAATGCAGAACCCTGTATAAATCCATTGTGGTGCAGAAATCCTCCATATCTCATATTGTTGTTTTTATGCTAGTGCCAACTCCTTCATACATGTCCTTTAACTATGACATTTATATATTTAATATGAGTTCTTTTCTTCTTGGTATTATCATGACCTTCATGATAACATAATCTCTTAATACTTAGGGTGTGTTTGGTATAACGAAAATATTTTCCGTGGAAAATATTTTCCAAGAAAATGTTTTCTTGAAAAACAAGTAGTAATTTTATTCATTTTCCGGTGTTTGGTACGCAATTAAGGAAAATGACTTCTCAAGAGTATTCATAAATAATTTAGATATAATAAACATGAAGCCATAAACTTTCAAACCAACAACCTTCCGAACCCACAAATTTCATAAATTTTCGAACCGTTAAACTTTCGAAACCGCAGAATTTCGAACCCGTAAACTTTATAATTTCTAAACTCGTAAACTTCCAAACACATAAACCTCGGAACTCATAATTTTGGAACTTGTAAAATTTTGATCCTTTAAACCGATAAATAAAAAATTAAAACTGAAAAATATATTTAAAATTTTTTTTCTTGGAAGGGGGGGGGGAGGATACTTAAAAAATATTTTTTTCTGGGGGGGGGGTTGAGGTGGGTGATGGGTGGTGGGTGGTGCAGAAAAACGAAAAAACAGAAATTTAAAATTGCAAAAAAAAAAAAATGGGTGGGAGTGAGGGTGTGGTGGAGGGATAGTAGGGTGGGTGGTAACGAAAAAACTGAAATTTGAAAAAGAAAAAAAAATTTAGAGAAGAGAGGGGGTGGGGGTGGGTTGGTGAGGGTTGGAAAGGTTGAGAAGGAGTTTTGGAAAATGTTTTCCTTCTCTTGATAAGGAAAACATTTTGGAGGAAAATGAGTTCATACGGAAAATGTTTTCTAAAACATTTAAGCCAATCAAACATGGGAAAATTGGAAAACATTTTCCGAAAAATATTTTCCTTCATACCAAACACACCCTTAGTTTTAAAAATTCAATCCAGTCACTGATTCAGGGTCTAGGAAATCATACTGAAAGATGCCCAATTTGTAAAATTTTATTCTGCACGAGGCAAAGTAGTCTTAGAAATAAGAATAACAAGTAGTATATGTTTGATCTTCATGATCAAAAGATGAATTAATGACAAAAGGCGAGATGACCTGGACATAATATAGTGTCTGTCCAAACAAGCTATCCAAATAAAATTTTCAAAAGGCAGAAAAAAAGAGAGGTTCTAAACATGTTAATGCGGCGACACTGAGAATATAAACTTAAAGTGGCATTTTTTAGTTATCTGCGAGGAATATGTGTATTCACCAGAATGACGTTACAAATTGTTTCATCTCCATACATATTGAAATGTCACTTCATACTTTTGCAAATGAAAAATGCCTCAGAATATCAATATCCAAGAGTTTGTGACACACTCTAGAATCTTCACATTTTTTTTTAGTTTTTCACCCGATGCTTGATATTCATATTGGAGCCTAATTAAATCTAGATTTGCACCAAAAAATCTCACATTGATGGATAAAGCACTCATTAACAAATGCAGTTCAATATCCAGAACTTAAAAATGAGACCGTTAGTTAAGAACGAAGAAGTAACCGCTCCACCACAATCCCTGTCGGTGAATCTTGACGTTATTACTTTGTTTTAATCGTTAGGAAAATCAGTTAATTAACACTAAAGCTATAAGTGGTTAACTTTTTATCTAATCATTTGTACATACCAAAGTAAAGAACTTTTTTGCTATATAGCTTTATATATATATGGTATGACAGTGTGGTTTATATTATCCTTCGTAAAGTAAATCAAGTATTATACTTAATTCATGCATGCAAAGTTTGTTAAAGACTCGAAATTCTTTTTTTATGACCAAAATTTTGAAGAAGAACGTGAGAAAGAGATGATAGCATTTATAAACATTGTTGCATTTCCATTTTAAACAGAAATTACATTCAACATATATTCGGCATTTCCCTAGAAGATCATGGCCTAATATAAAGAGCCATGAAAGCTGGGGAAGATTGACATAAAGTACAAAAGTTAGAACAAAAGAAAAGAAAGAAAAAAGAGTCAATATTAGCAAAGCCTCTTTCATTACTAAAGCCAGAGAGCTCCTGCATCTTTAAGCATCTTTTTGAGTGAACCATTGATATGAAGAGTCATAACAGTGTTGGCTGATCCCACAAATCTACCACCGATAAACACGGCCGGAACGGCTGGGCTACAGCCTAACCTGAGAAGAGATCTCTCCATTTCACGGCCGTTGATATCTTCATCAAGCTCATAAATCATAGGGCTAACACCTTGCTCGTAAAATAACCTCTTTATTGCATGGCACATGCAACATGAACTCTTGCTGAATATCACCACGGCCTTTTGTGATGCCACCTTCACTACACGATCCATATTTAATTTTTTTTATATGAATAACTTGAAATTTTTAGTGTTTGTTTATATTTTGTGATTTTTCTTGAAGTTGGAATTGCTAGATAGTTAGAGAGAGTTGGTAATGAAAATGTCAATGTATAAGGGATGTTTATATAGGGGGGAAATGATGATATGAAGGTGGTGGGATTTGGATATGTGATGAATATAGTTTATTGTATTTGAAGAAAAAGGAGATGGGGAAAAGTGAAAATTCTTTAAGATATTTGGATAGATTCTAGATTCTTGATTATGCCACGGTACAACTATATGCAAAATTCTGTTTCTTTGCTTTGATGGTAGGTTTAGGTTTGCAAGAGCCAAGAACTATATATATGGCCCCCTTTGCCCTAATTGTGAAAATGACACCTATCCCACATTCCCATTTCCTACTATTACGTCATGCTTTTACCTTTTTTTTTTTTTTTTAATTTGCAGTTCGATATCCGTATTGGGATTCGATTAAATTTTGATTGTGCTGGAGAATCTCATATATTATAGGTAAAATACTCCCTAACAAAAACGATTTTATACCATGATTCTAATTTGAGTCCTCTCGTTAAGAATTGAAAGACTACTCCACTACAATCTTTGTTGATCATGCTTTTACTTAGTTATGTGGCAAGAATCAAAAGGCCATTATTTTAGATATATACGTCTGATCCCCATAACGCTGACTTAGTGGTAGAATTTATTCCACCCATATCCTAATTAACTAATCAATAGATGTCTTCTTTTTCTTTTATAATTGTGATGTGTAGGTTAGTTTGTGCGCACCTCAATTAATTCCGTAACTAATTCCGTAAGGTAGTTGATATCTTCCACCAGCACAAATGCAGAGTAAATTATCCACCAAAACTTAGACATAAGAAAATATCACTTATGAAATTTGAATTTGAGATCTCACGGTTCTCAGCTCACTTCATTGATCACATGATCAGATCCTTGAGTGCACCAATATATATATATATATATATATATCCTTTTGTACTTTATAAATATAATATCATGTCAGTTACAGAATAAAATTAAACACTCTATTCGATTTAACTTGTTGCAACAAATTACTTAATTACTCTCCACTGTCTAACATTGTAAGAAATTGCTTAAATTTCTGTTGGATTCTAAGTAACTTAATTATATGAATTTCACTATGATTATATAAATTTAAACTCTTTTTCTTTTCCTCGAAATTGACATTGTCAGAGTAAAGCATACTCTAACACATTATTATTAAATTAACTAAGAGTCAATAGTTAATGAAATTGATCTAGCCGAAGAGGGTTGGTTAGCTTTTTCAGATAACGAAATTTTTAAAATTTAAATAATTAATAAGTGAGTAGAGAAGGTCAAATTACGATATTTGTGCTTAAAGGGTAACCGGGACAAATTTAACTATTCAAATTGTGATTTCTTAACTATTGGGTTGTCCCTATTAGAACACGAGCTTCTTCAACATTATAACAATTAGTCGACTTTTCTAGAAAGATCAAACATGGATGAGCTAGGGGCAGAAGGGGTTAATCCGCACGGAAAAGATTACATTATGTATTAAGATCAAATTTTATTTTTATATATATGCATTATATAACGGATCCCCTTGGCTTAATTCTTTGCATGTTTACTTATTACTTTTTTAATTTCTTAAAAAAAATTTAACTCTATTTTCCTTATGATGAAATGTTGATTGATTTTTGAGATTGCTAGTTATGAGAGTGTATAGGATAGAATGTCAACTGAAGATACGTAATTGAAAAAGAGGGCAAATTAAAGATGATAAGCATCAAAGCAAGGGTATGGATACAGTTACGTGAACATATCACAGGACGTCACAATAAATTCTTTGAGAATTTCTTCTACCATTTTGATAATTGATACAGAGAGGGCATCCTGAACCTGGCTTTTGCTTATTGGTTATGGAAAGAGATATATGCATGTCTCAATTATGGATTCCCAGATAAAGGAAAACATATGGCTTGTCACACTTATAAGTTAATATATGCTTTCAATTCTGTGGTACGTAGCGAATGGGTTCTCTAAAGAGACATTTTAATAGTAAAAGTACTCGTAGATAAGGGCATATATATACATACACCAGTGTTGACTTAAACCATATACAACAAGTATATGTGAAAAAAAGAAGAAGGGAATAGTGTGTTGAGTCCCACGTAGGTTGGGATGTGGATTTTCTATTTTTGATAATCGTGGTATCCGGGCGAGTTTGCACGCACCTTGACTAATTCTACGAGATATCTGCTATTACTCCCATCAACAACAGGTATCAGGTAATTTTATCCACCAAGGCTTGGATAGATGGGAGGAAATCAGACCTCATGATTCTCAATTCACTTTATTGATCACTAGGCCACACCCTTGAGTGTCGTAGGTTGGGATGTGGATTATGTGATTATTTATATAGTCTTAGGTAATTCTTACTTTATAAGATAGTTTTTGGGGTTGCATTATGCCATTGGGTCATTTTTATTATGGAATCAAAGACAGGTTCATTCTAATTCATTGTCAATCTTCCCACATCTTATATTGTTTATGCTCCAAATGTCGAGTTCTGGATGTGGGGGAGGGTGTTTAGTCCCCCATCGATGGGATGTGAATTATATGCTTTTTTATATGGTCTTACACAATTTTTGCTAGCTTTTGATGTTCAGTTGAGCCCAAATCTTTTTCTTCTTATTATAGTGTACATAATTATGTCAAATTAGCGCACAAGTAATTTAACTTTCGAGAAGATCATTGAAAATCACAATAATCTTTAGTCACAGCAACTTTAGTTTAGTTTTCGAATTTGCAGTCTCTTTTGACTTGATTATATAGATATTAACTTCTCATCCATGTGGCATTAATATTTGTCCACACATTAACTAAGATAACATGCATCTTGTGTTGATTTTTTAATTTCTTCATTTGACGTTTGATATTCATGTTAACGTCTTGACTAGTTTGAATTTGCGCTAAATAAAACATATTAAGGGGAAATACTCTTTCTCAACAGAAAAAAATCATTTGAAACAACTGATTAAATGATGAGCAAAGATGTTGGCCTGAGTAAGTTTGTTTTGATGATTGACAAACAAACACATGTATGAACCAGGTCCATACACAGTATATACAAGGTATGGGCAGATTCAAGCACAAGGCATGCACGTAAAGGGAATAAGCACAAGCGATTATATCTGATATCTCCTGAACAAAAATGTCACGACCCAAACCGATAGGCCATGACGAGTGCCCGAGTTCTACCTGTCGAACACCACTAAACATGCGTTTACAATATAAACATGAATTAAGGGTAGATCATGAATATCATCTGTCAATAAAATGTTGAATTACATGAATGACATACATGAGGAAAACATGTCCAAGAGACATATATACATATACATGCAGAATACGGTAGGGCGAGTCGACAAAGCTACTATAGACAACTACACATCCAAGACTGGAAGCCGACAAGGCCACATACTATATAACTATACATAACTGTCTACAGACCTCTAATAGAGTGTACAACTGTATAACGGACGGGACTGGGCCCTGTCATACCCATATATGTATACAAACACATTGTACCAAAACTCAAAACAGCTCCAGATCAAATGGAGCACACCAACTCTCGCTGATCAAGGATCTTAAGAAGGGGGACCATCAACCCCGTCTACTTGCACCTGCAGGCATGAAACGCAGGTCCCAAGAAATAGGAGCGTCAGTACGAATAATGTATTGGGTATGTAAGGTATGAAAATCAGTACATAAAATACATAGAGTAAAGAATTTCACCTGTAGGTCTAAATAACTTTGTGAATCCTGAAATACTTATAATGTCATACACGTGCGTATAAATATCGTATCATGCATAGATATAGGTGTAGATAACATCATCAAGCCTCCTAGGGCATCCCATCATATCATCTCGTCCTTTGTGGGCGAAATCATCAGCGTATACCAACTAATCAGGTGGCGGTGCGTATATAACGCCGTAACCTTTTCCCATATCCCATATACATATAATATACGCGTATATAATGCCATATGGTCATGGGTCAGTGTACATGTATAAATAAATGAAATGCATAAGAAGTACGTTAATAAGATTTCTCGGAATGTCATAAGATATGCCTTTCGGATAAACTTTATCAACTACGTATTTTGCTGAGACCCATGTACAGAAGATATAATAATAATTCATATGGGAATCAAGAACATAGGCACCCCTAGTACTTCTATAAATAGAGTCATTTATGAAAGCTGTGCGTTTGCTCATTTCGTTTGTATCATATGAATCATGCCAAAAAGAAATAAGGAATACGCTTAACATACCTGAGCTGATTCTCTTAACAATCCCTTTAACCCACGTCTTTTGCGAAAAACACGTAAAGGCTGAGGGCATCGGCTACTACATTCACCTTCCCTGGATGGTATAAAATATCAACGTCATTGTCTTTCTGTAGCTCCAACCATCTCCTTTGGCGTAAATTCAATTCCTTTTGCTTGAATATATACTAAAGGCTCTTATGATTTGTATAGATATTAACATGAATGCCATACAAATAGTGCCTCTACATCTTTAGTGCATGAATCACCGTGGCTAACTCTAAATCATGGGTCGGTTAATTCCTCTCGTGCTTTCTTAGTTGTCTAAAAGCATAAGCTACAACCTTACCATGCTGCATTAGTACACAACCCAATCCAACGCCTGAAGCATCACAATAGATAGCATAACCATCGGTCCCCTCTAGGAGCGTTAGAATCGGTGCTGAAGTTAATCTGTCCTTCAATGTCTGGAAACTCCGTTCGCAAGCATCAGTCTATTAAAACTTTGCTCCCTTCTGAGTCAACTTGATCAATTGTGCTGAAAGAGAAGAAAATCACTCTACAAATCTCCTATAATAACATGCCAAGCCGTGGAAGCTACGAACCTCCGCCAAGGAAGCTACGAACCTCCGTCGGTATCGTAGGTCTAGGCCAAGTCTTTACTGCCTCAATCTTTTGTGTATCAACCCGGATACCTTCACCTGAAATAATATGCCCAAGGAAAGCTACAAAATTGAACCAAAATTGAACCAGAATTCACATTTAGAGAATTTCGCATACAACTTCCCTTTATATAGAACTTTGAGCATAGTACACAAGTGATTTGCATGCTTGGAACGGGAATATACCAATATATCATCAATAAATACAATCACGAACAGATCTAGAAAGGGTCAGAACACACGGTTCATCAAATCCATGAATACTATTGGGGCATTGGTCAAATCGAATGACATAATGCGAAACTCAAAATGCCCATATCTGGTCCTGAGTGTTGTCTTCGGAATATCTATCTCCTTAACCTTTACCTGATGGACCCAGACCTCAAGTCTATCTTCGAGAAACACTTGGCACCCTGCAACTGATCAAATAAATCATCAATCCTCAGGAGCAGGTACTTTTTCTTGATTATCGCCTTATTCAACTGTCTTTAATCAATACACATCTGCAAGGAACCATCTTTCTTCCTTACAAATAACACAGGTGCTCCCCACGATGATTGTACTAGGTCTGATAAAACCTTTTTCAAGCAAGTCCCTTAGTTTTTCCTTCAATTCTCTCAGTTCTGCGAGTGTCATTCTATAGGGAGGAATAGATATTGGCTGAGTATCTGGTAATAGGTCAATAGCAAACTCAATTTCTTGCTCTGGCGAAAGACCCTAAAGCTCATCGGGAAACTCATTAACGATAAGGATAGATTGAATGGTTGGTGACTCTACTTTCACATCCTGAACCCGAACTAAGTGATAAATATAGCCCTTTCTAATTATCTTCCTTTTCTTGAGATAGGAAATAAATCGGCCTCACCGCGATGCCGTATTACCTTTCCATTCCAAAACAGGCTCCCCTGGAAATTGGAATCAGACCATCTTTGATCTACAATCAACGTTGGCATAAAAATAAGCCAACCAATCCATACCCATTATAACATCAAATTCTACCATATCTAACTCGATTAGGTTTGTTACTGTAGATCGACTATGAGCTACTATTATACAATATCTGTATACCTGCCTAGCTATCATTGGATCTCCAACTAGTGTGGACACCTTAAAAGGTTTAACCAACTCTGGTTTTATTCCAAACTTACTAGCAACCAACGGAGTAACATATGATAAGGTGGAACCTGGGTCAATCAATGCATATACATCATATGAGGAGACTAATAATATACCTGTAACAACATCAGGTGATGACTCCTAATCCTGTTGTCCTGCTAATGCATATATGCGGTTTTGAGGACCGCTTGAGCTAGATGCTCCACCTCTGCCTCTACCACGACCAATTGGTGCTTGTGAACCTTGCCTATGAGGCGTAATGATGATGACAAACCAGCTACAGACCCCGCTGGCTGAACTATGCTTGTATCACCTCTCGTCGGACAATACCTCATAACGTGGCCTGGATAACCACAAGTATAACAAACACCCAACCCCATACGACACTACTTGACATACTGCTTACCACATTGAGCACATCGTGGCAAGGGCGACCTCATCTAACTTAATTTACCCCTATACTGAGAACTTGAGGCCTTGGAATTCTGACTAGGTCCTGAATATATGGAACAATCAAATCTCCTATCGGCAAACTGAGGGGGTGCAATAGCCGATATCTGGGCTGGATACCTCGGGTATTGTTGTCTCTGACCACTTTGAAACTTACCAGAAGGACCCGAAGATCTCACCCTCTTACTCTGGACCCTATCATGCTCACGATCGGCCCTCTGCTTTTGCTTACGCTCCTCTACACCTTGAACGTATGCTTGAATACGAGAAATATCTGTGCCTGGTTGAAGTGAGACTGAATACAATCATTAAGCAAGTGCGGCCCAACCCTATCATGAACCGGTGAACCCGATACTCCATCTTAGATACAACAGTGGAAGCATACCTGGCCAACAAATCAAACTGAAGACTGTACTCCCGAACACTCATGTTACCTCGTCGAAGGGTCAAGAACCTATCAAATCCCGCCCATCTAATCTCTAGTGGCAGATAATGACGAAGAAAAACCTCTATAAACTCCCGCCATACCGCTGGAGGGGCATCCTCACCTCTGGACAACTACCAAGACTCGTACCAATTAACTGCAACATCTTGAAGTCTATAGGAAGCTAGCTCAACTGACTCAGTCGCAGTGGCCTTCATTACCCTCAAGGTCCTCTTCATCCTATTGATAAATACCTGAGGGTCCTCGTTTGGATCTGCTCAAGTAAATATCGGAGGGTCCAAATTAATGAAATCATGAACCCTCGCACTGACGGACCTATCTGCATGACTAATACCTACTTCCTAACATCGAGCCTGTGCGGCTACTAATCGAGTTAATAGCTGAATAGCCTCTCTCATTACCTGAACCGGTGCACCCGAATGAGGAGCTGGATGTACAGGGGCAGGTGCTGGAGCTGGTGCCCTTCGGAGCTCCTCTGGAGAGGGTGAGGTATGTGGAGTCTAAGATGGAATCTCACTCAGACTCTCCCCGAGCCCTGGTAACTATTGGTGCTCGATTAGTAATCTCATACGCCACAGACTTGCCCTTCTTGGTGGAGTAGCCTTCTTCGGCATCGCTGAAAGCATAATATATCGTTAGGAAAATGGATTCTTATATCACACAATTTTGGATAAGAAGGGAGGATAAAATCCTATATGTCTTGTAGCCTCATGTCTATAAGTGTGGTGCACAACACACCCACAAATAACACTCTAATAGACACAGTCTGTAGACAACTCTAGGACAGAACTGCTCTGATACCACTTTGGTCGCGGCCCAAACTGATAGGCTATGACGAGTGCCCGAGCCCTACCCATACACCACTAAGCATGCATTTACGATATAAACATGAATTAAGGGTATGACATGAATATCATATATTAATAAACTGCTGAATTATGTGAACGACATATGTGAGGAAAACATGTCTAAAAGACATATATACATATATATGCGGAATACGGTAGGGCGACCAGGCAAGACTACTATAGACAACTACACATCCAAGACTGGAAGCCAACAAGGCCACATACTATCTAACTACACATAACTGTCTACAGACCTATAATAGAGTGTACAACTGTATAACGGACGTGACTAGGCCCCGCCATACCCATATATGTATACAAACACATCATACCAAAACTCAAAGCAGCGCCGGATCAAATGGATCACACCAACTCTCGTTGATCAATGATCTTAAGAAGGGGGACCGTCAGCCTATCTACTTTCACCTGCGAGCATGAAATGCAGGCCCCGGGAAATAGGGGCATCAATACGAATAATTACTGAGTATGTAAGGCATGAAAATCAGTACATAAAAGATATAGATAAAACATGGAGTAAAGAATTCCGCTGTAGGTCTCACTAACTTTGTGAATCCTGAAACATTTATAATGTCATGATCGTGCATATAAATGTCGTGTCATGCATAGGTATAGGTGTACATAACATCATCAAGCCTCTGAGGGCATCCCATCATATCATCTCGGCCTCTATGGGCAAAATCATCAACGTATACCAACTGATCAGGTGGTGGTGCGTATATAATGCCGTAACCTTTTTCCATATCCCATATACATATAATATACACGTATATAATGCAATCTGGTCATGGGTCAATGTACATGTATAAATGAATTAAATGCATAACAATTATATTAATAAGATTTCTCGGAATGTAAGAAGATCAATATGCCTTTCCGATAAACTTTATCAACTACGTATTTTTCTTAGACCCATGAACAGAAAATATAATAATAATTCACATGGGGAATCAAGAACATGGGCACCCCTAGTACTTCTATGAATAGAGTCATTTATGAAAGCTGTGCATTTGCTCGTTTCATTTGTATCATATGAATCATACTAAAAAGAAAGAAGGGATAACCTTAACATACCTGAGTTGATTCTTTTAACAATCCCTCTAACTCACGTCTTTTGTGAAAAACACATAACGGCAGATGGAAGTAAGAAAAAATACGTATGATATTCTTGATAAAAATTGCACCGTACTCCCTTAGAATCACAATTCTCACGTTGCTAAGTAGTCTTGTATGAATTTTGTAGCAAATCACATTGCTAACATTTTGTTTGAGTTTGTTGAAACAATTTACATTGCTATAAAGATTAGATATATCTCTCTTTGTGAATTTTGAGATATCTTTTACCTTAGTGGGTGTGCGCCCCACTTAGGTGATGGCTTAGCCAAAAGTCCCTCTAAATATTCCATCTTGTAATGTAAGTTAAGAGTCACGAATGGGGCATAACTTGCTGGCACGTTGTGGGTGGGGGGGGGAGAGATTAAGCTTATCCAAATATGTTAATTACTTAGTTAATCTCCCACTAAAATTACTAATTACCCACATAATTAAGAATTATCTCAAATTACTTAAAATACTAATCACTTTTAACACACTTTATGTACCTTACTATCATGGTCATATGGTATCTTGTATGGTACTAGTCCATAAATACCGGGTATTATAGCTCGGACCGTATTTTATCCCAAATTGACAACCTTTAAGGAAACTCATTTTCTTTGATTTTTTTACACTTTAACCTTCACAGCACTTACTTATCGCCTGTTATAAATAGAATAAATGCTTATAACCTCAAAAATAATCTCATTCCCAAATCTACGTCGATTAACTTACGACAAAACTGTAACGTATGAAAATGCGAAATGTAATAGAAAAGGTTGCAAAATTAATAAGAAGCAGGACTTATTACTTGAAGAGAACTCTATCCTAGATAAAGGAGGAGTTAGAGGTTGAAGATAACTAGAACAATTCCACCAAGGAAGAGTAAAACATTAGAACTCTAGTTAATTCGTATTCTATTAACTCTCAATATATATATATATCAGTTGTGTTCTCTATTACAGGTGCGCACAAACGCTGAAGTTAAACAAGAGTTGTGAGCAAAATTGCAAGGTATTTTGCAAGCAATTCCTGTGTGTTTCTAGTGTACAAACCTAAAGCTACATGAACCAGATAGAAGAACCAGTTCCAAGTGTCTATCTTTTATTCTAGTTTCATTGTAGTAGGGCTTTTGAGTTGCACCTTTCATCTTTCTCTAGAAGCATTTGTACTAGGTACTTTGAGTGTATTATTCAAGTTAGAGTTAACTTGAAGTTGTCGCAACAGCCTGAGGCTGGTTGCCACAAAGGATTAGAGGTAATCCTTAGATTTACAAGAGTTTTGTAAATGCTATTTTTTGGCTCAATGATTTAGTGGAGTATTGGGAAAAATCCTACTGGAAAGTAGGTCATGGTTTTTTCACCTTTTGAGTCAGGTGATTTCCACATAAAAATACTTATGTTCTTTACTTTCTGGATTTGCTATTCCGTAATTGTAGTGTAAGGAACACGTAGAAGAACCAGGTCCTTCTATAATATGTGCACGCAAAAAATTGGAAACCTCAGAAATCACCCCCTCTTGTGTGGTATTAAAGTACAAAATATCAATTGGTATCAGATCAGGTTATCCTTGAAGAGGATAACACTATAGGTGAAGAGCAAGATGAGTGCACCACCTGAAAACTTGGAAGGGCAATTCATTGCTATGCCACCACTCTTTAATGGTCAGTAGTACTCTTGGTGGAAGTCAAGAATGAGAGATCACATACAAGGAGAGGACTATGAGCTATGGGACATTGTCATTAATGGTCCACTGGCTACTTTCAAGAAAAATATTGAAGGAGTAGATGTGCCAAAGACAAAAGCTGATTGCAATGCCGAGAATCTGAAGAAGTGGAAAAGGAATGTCAAAGCCAAGAAATGGCTTGTTTGTGGACTTGTTCCAGATGAGTACAACAAAATTTAAGGTTGTTCCACTACTAAGAAAATTCGGGACACACTGCAAGTGGTCCATAAAGGAACAACTCAGGTGAAAAGAGCTAGAGCAACTCTACTGTACTCTCAGTATGAAAACTTTTCTATGAGGATGGAGAAACCATTCAGGAGATGTACACAAGGTTCACTACATTGACAAATGAACTAAAATATCTTGGAAGGATTATCCCTAGAGAAGAAAGAGTTGAGAAGATACTTACTAGGGTCTTGCCAATTACTTGGGAAAGATAGATCAATGCCATCCGGGAATCAAAGAATATTGTCACTCTACCTCTGGATGAATTGATTGGGAATCTCACTACCTATGAACTTAAGAGACAAACCATGAAAATGAATGTACCTAATAAGGAAAGGAGTTTGGCACTCAAAATCACTAAAGGTTCTGATCTGGAAGATGATGAAATGGCAATGATCACCAAAGACTTCAACAAGTACCTAAGGAGAGGAAAGGGTTCATTAAGAAGTGGAAGCTACAGCAAGGCAAAAGCTTCGAAGAAGCAAACCAATAATGGCTACTATAAGTGTGAAAAGACTTATCACATGATCAAAAACTATCCTTTGTGAGAGATTGAATGGAAGAAGGAAAGAGCTGAACAAAGGAACAGGAAGAAGGAATCGCTTCATCCCAAGAAAGGCAACAACAAAGAATCAACCAAGGTTATGGTCGCTGCTTGGGCAAAAAACTCAGATGAAAGCTCAGATGATGATGGCGATGATGAACAAGAATTAATGGCTATTGGAGAATCTGATGAAGAAACTAAGGTAAGTGTCTTTCATCTCAAAGACAAAATTAAATTTCTATCTAAAGAAAGATTATCTGAATTATTGCTAGAGTAGATTGATGAATACAAGGATGTGAATAACGAAAAAGAACACCTGTCAAAAGAATGTATGATTTTGAAAGCTAAGTGCAAAAACCTGAAACTTAGGACTTGTGAAACTGAAAGTGAAACTACTGTGTTAAAGAACCATGTTCATGCGCTTGATACAACTGCCCTAGAACTTAGATCTGAAAATCTAAAATTGAAATTAGGAACAGGTAAAGAGACAGCTGGTCACACATAACTCACTTTAGAAGAAAATGTAGGTAAAATGAAAGATGAGTTATATAAAAGGGATGAACTTGTAAGAGTCTTAAAGGAGGATCTGAACAAGGTCAAGCATGAGCTAGACAAGACTTGTAAATGGAACAAGTCCTCTAATGCACTTTCATGGCTACAAGAACATCATAGTAGCAACAGAAGAGGACTGAGCTTTGGGAACTTTGCACCTACGTGGGATCCCAAAAGAAAGTACCTCACATTCCCTGAGAATAAGATTTGCACACACTGTGGAAATACTGGTCACTACAAGAGTGATTTCACTACAAAAAAAGGCATATCAAAAGAACAAAAATTATGTTCTGGGGACTAACCCCTGATTTGTTTTTGTTGGTCTAAGTGAAGAGAAGCAGCCAAATATAGTACATGGATAGTGGCTGCTCAAAGCACATTGGCACAAGAGACTTGGACATGCCAGTCTAAACCAACTCAAAAAAATAGTCTCCAAGGACTTGGTGATAGGATTGCCTAATATTAAGTTCAAGGAAGATAAAGTTTGTGAGGCTTGTGCAAGGGGGAAGCAGGTAAGATCCTTTTTTAAAAGCAAGAAAATGGTAGTACTACCAGGACGATGGAACTGGTCCATATGGATCTATGTGGACCAATGAGAACATTGAGCAGATGTGGCAAGAGATATCTTATGGTGCTTGTTGATGATTACTCTAGGTTTACTTAGACACTGTTTTTACATCTAAAGATAAAACATTTGACATGCTCACTTCATTTATTAGAAAAACTCAGAAACAACTAGGTAATCAACTTTTATCAACTAGGTTTAATCATGGTACTGAATTTGCGAATACTAAATTTGCCGAGTTTTGTGATGAGCATGGCATAAATCATAAATGTTCTGCTCCTAGAACTCCATTACAAAATGGAGTAGTTGAAATAAAGAATAGGACATTGGAGAAAATTGCTAGGACTATGCTACTTGCTAGTAAACTGCCCCACAGCTTCTTGGAAAAAGTTGCGGACACTGCATGCTACATCATAAATAGGTGCATCAGTGGACCTCTTGTTGAGAAGACTCCCTATGAGTTACTTAAAGGGAGAAAGCCAAATATATCCCATCTTAGGGAATTGGATGAAAATGCTTTGTGCACAATAATGGAAAAAACTTCCTAGGTAAATTTGATCCCAGAAGTGATGAGGGAGTATTCTTGGGATATTCTTCACATAGTAAAGCATATAAGATTTATAACAAAAGAACTATATGTGCAGAAGAAAGTGTACATGTTGTTTTTGATGAAACTAACATTCTTTTTGAGAGGCAGGAACAAGATGATAAAGCCATTAAGCTGGTAAGAAACTCAAATGAAACTACAGCCCAGCCTGAAGCTGCACCAGAAGAAGAACCAGGTGATGGAACAGGTCCTTCCACCGAGGGCAACCTGACAGGGGGAACTGAACAAAGAAGAACTGATCCTCAAATATCGAGGGAACCTGTCCATGAACTTGTTCCTCAGCAACAAAACATTAAAGGAACATTTAAGGGAAACCAGCTAGTTGTGAAACCTTACAAGTATAAAAGTTCTTATCCCATTGGGAACATAATCACTGATCCAACCTCTGGAATCAAAACTAGATCTTCTTTGAAGAACTTATGTGCTTTTGATGCTTTTTATCTCTTACTAAACCTAAAATATTTTTTGAGGCTTTCCAGGATGCAGACTGGGTGAATGCATGAGAGAATTCAAGTTTGGCATCTGGTACCAAGGCCCAAAGACAGATCAATGATTGGCACTAAATGGGTCTTCAGAAACAAACTTGATAAAGATGAAACAGTTACAAGGAACATGGCAAGATTGGTGGTTCAAGGATATAGTCAAGACGAGGGCATAAACTAAGATGAGACTTTTACTGCAGTTGCAATATTGGAAGCAATTAGACTCCTTTTAGCATCTGCTGCTTACATGGAATTTACTCTCCATCAGATGGATGTCAAGAGTGCCTTCCTCATTGGCTATCTAAAGGAAGAAGTATTTGTCAAGCAACCTTCTGGCTTTGAAAGCAAGGAATGTCCTGATCATTTGTACATGCTTGACAAGGCACATTATGGGCTCAAACAGGCTCCAAGATCATAGTATGGAAGATTGTCTAAATTCCTATTTGAGAATGACTATAAGAGAGGTAAAATTGATAATACTTTATTCTTGAAAGAAAAAGGTAAAGATCTCTTGGTAGTTCATATATATGTCAATGATACAATTTTTGGAGCAACTAGAGATAGGTTAAGTACATAATTTGCTAAGCTAATGGGGAGTGAATTTGAAAGGACTATGATGGGTGAGCTTAATTTCTTTTTAAGCTTACAAATTAAGCAAAATTCAAATGGAACTATGATCCATCAGCATAAGTATGTGAAGGAGTTGCTTAAGGTTTAAAATGGAAGATTAAAAAGAAATTGACACTCCTATAGCAACAGCCACAAAACTGGATATAGATGAACCTGGTTCATCTATTGATTAGAAGACTATAGGGGAATGATTGGCTCTTTTTTATTTCTCACTACTAGTAGACCTGATATTGTTTTCAGTACATGCCTTTGTGCTAGATCCCAGGCAAATCTAAAGGAGTCTCACTTGACTGTTGTCAAGAGGATCTTGAGATACCTAAAAGGCACCACTGATCTCTGCCTATGGTACTCAAAAGGTAGTAATTTCAACGTAGTGGGATATGCTGATGCTGATGCTGATTATGCATGTTTTCTTGTGGATAGAAAGAGCACTTTAGTTATGGTACACTTTTTTGGCTCATGTCTTGGGCCACCAAAAAGCAAAATTGTGTGGCCTTATCTACTACTGAAGCTGAGTATGTGGTTGCTTCCTCATGTTGTGCTCAATTGCTGTGGGTCAAAAAATAATTGTTGGACTTTAAAATTGATGTAGGTTGTATCCCCATCTTTTATGAAAATACTAGTACAATTAGTATGACCAAGAACCCTGTTCATCACAAAAGAACTAAGCACATAGATGTTAGGCATCACTTTTGAGGGACAACTATGAGAAAGGTTTGATTACTGTGGAATTTTTACTACTGACAAGCAAATAGTTGACATCTTCACAAATGCTCTAAGTAGAGATCACTTTAAAATGAACATGTTAGAATTAGGGATAATTAATATTACCTAAAAGGAACCAGTTCTAACTCAATAATTGGTTAGATAATTTGTAAATTTTGTAAATAATTAGATTAGATTTTGCTCAGTATCATACTTTTATTAGTATACTCTTGTGACATGTGCTAAAATATCTCATTTATCTCTAATAATATTATCTTTATTTTCTAGGAAAATTTAGACTTACACAAGAGAATTCTCAGTGAAGAACCTGGTTCATCAGGATTATATGGTATGTACTCTCCACTCCACATATTTTGAAATAAATGTATTTGGATCATGATAAAAAATGAGTCCCATTTAATCCCAATATCCCTCAAGTCTATTCGCTAAAAACGAACCAGTTTCACCAAAAGAGTCCCACGCGCCATAATTGCCTAGAATCTAGGGAAGAGTCCAACGTCTATTCAAATTGACTTTCCCAAATTGATTGGACTTCCGAGCTTCAGAAAGTAGCTATTATCCTCTCCAACTCTCCCTATTTAAATTGATTAGACTTTAACCATTTCTTCACTTCTAATCTTTGAAAAAAATCCAAGACTCTAAACAATTCTCTCTATCTTCTCTCATATCTTTTAAACACACATCTCTCCTGCACACTTGAAATGGAAAACCCTCATGAAAACCCATATGAACCACCGAAAGAACCAGCACCCACACCTTCAACCACCCTTTCCTCCATGAAAGGACGATTCAATATACTTGCAAGACAGTGGCTAGCAGTGAACTATCCAAGAAATTGGATGACAAATTAAAGGCCAGTCAAGCAAAGGAACCCCAAAAATTAGAAGAATCTTTTAAGTCTGCAACTGAGGGGGAGAACCTGTTTCGTCTGAAACATAACAGGTAACTTCTGGGCTAAATATTGCATCTGATGTCATTTTTGATGTGGTTGAAAATATGGAGAACAGATTTGTTCTTGTTGGTACTATTACTAGGGTAGAGACTACTGAGTCTAGTAAAATTGCTGGTAAAAAAAAAGAAAAAAAAAGAGTGAGTGTGTCAAAGGAAATGTCAAGGGAAAGGGAGAAGAAGGAGTGGCTGAATCTTCGCCTACTCCTGTTGGTTTGACTAAGGAAACAAGAGCAATGGTAATATGGAGTGAGGAAGCTGTTGAGGAGGAAGAAAGCTAGAGAGAAGAAAGAGGTAGTAGATCTGGAGATGCAAGTGCAGCTAAGGGGTTGGTTAGGTTGAAGAAAAGGTTCTTTCCACGAACCTGTTCCATCTGTGAAGGAACCCCTCGAAGATTTACTAAAAAGGGTATCTTATAGCTACAATCCAAAAAAACAAAAACGTTCAGGAGTTAAAATCCCTAGAATTGCTAGGTCACACAAAAAGAGAAAGGTTGCCTCTTCTACCCCTGCAAAGGCTCCTCCTACAAGAGGAAGAGCTACAAGGAGTTTGAGGAACCAGAGTGAGGCTGAACTTGAAAGGGCCTTAGAAGAGAGTAAAAGAAAAGATGTTGAAAAGGAAAAAAAGAAAGTGGTTGAACCAGTTGAGATAATTGAAATTGAGGAGATGGACCTGTTCCTTCATAATGAGGACGAGGCATAGGAAGTGGAGGTTATGAATCCAAAAGCAAATAAAAGAAAGACTTCCAAAAAGAAGTCCCCTACAAAATCTATTGACACAAAACCTTCTGCTTTGACAAGAAGAACCAGGTCTGCCAGAAAATAAAAAAAAGTGAAAGTAGTGGAAGAGGAGAGTGAGGAAGAAGAGGAAACTGATGAAGAATAGGACAAGATGGAGAAGTTTGGAAGAAAAATAATCTTGAAGAGTAGACTCCTTAGAGACTTAGAGGAGGAAAGAATAGTGATGCTACTGGAGAAGCTAGAATTTCAAGGCTGGAAGGACATGGTCCTTTAGATGGAAGGAAAACTAGCCCGAGCATAAATTGTGGAGTTCTTGGCAAACTGTGAAATCAAGAATAGAAGAGTTACCAACATAGTGAAAGGAGTGTAAGTTGTCGCGCCCCTCTTTCTCGCGAAATCGGATTTCGACACGTGACAACTCTTTTAAGGAAGGTGTTAAAAGAGAGAGTCTCCATCTAACGATTTTGAGGTGCATTAAGGTACCTATTTGCAAATAACTCTGTTTGACTAGTCAACATCACCAAAGATCAGGTAAGGGCTCGAAATTATCTCAAAGAAAAGGTGTTAGACACTCTTCGAGGTCCACAATTGTGGTTCCCGACCGAACTTGAATTATATGAATAAATCCAAAACAAGAGGGAAAGACAAGAAGTTGGGCATCAAAAATCTACCAACAAATAATTAATTTTAAGACAAAATGGGAGGGGGGTCCTAAGTTTTTTAGTCTAAAGGATCACCCCGTGCAACATAAATAGTACTTCGTATCTCCCTTGAGATGGGGTGTTACTCGTATTATTTAGCGGGCATAGACTATCATCTCCTGCTACCTGATTACTATCTTTAAGTTATTACCTAAAGCGTACTAATTGATTCTAAGTCATACCTTATGCCTGCACTACTCGTCCTATGCCTATGGTGCAGGAGGCGTTTGGACCTCTATTTTGGGTGGTTCTAAACTTAACTTAGGTTGCTCAAAATGAGAAAACTAGCAACATACAAAACATTGGACTTCATGTAAAAGCGATTAAGGACTCAAGTTGGCCTCCACACTTAGACAACAAATGCACGCAAACAAATTCTCACATTAAGCGCTAGACAATTTCAGAATTGGGCCAAATTAAAGCCATTAAGCCCTATAGACATGGTTTCTATGTGACCTCGTGCAGACAGTTTCAAATGCAAGGTGCCATTGAAACTGGTTTTATCTCCTATAGGTATGTCTCCTAAGTGAGTAATTATAACAACAACACATTAACCAATTAAGATCCTGTAGGCATGATTTCTAAAATGCAGATTTGTATAACATAAACTGATAGTCCTACGAGCATGGTATCTAGTGAATATGCTGCAATTGAAAGATCGGTCATTTATTTCCTACAGGCATGATATCTAACAAACATGTAGAAGCAGAGTATGTTAAACGAATTAAACACCTATAGGAAGGTTATCTAACATGCACAATAGCAGAACATGTTCGAGCAAATTAAATACCTATAGGAAGGATTTCTACCCGTTTCATGCAAATATTAAAATAAATCCATTTCCCCAATTTTACTAACACCCCAATTGTTTTTACAACATTATTACAGGCCCAATGAATGAAATAAATTACAAAGTTACAAAATACTATAGTGGGCCTAAGGCAGGCCCAAAGTATACCCGGTTTGGCTAGGCCTTCAATCTCAAGTCCACATAGTTTCACAACAGCCTAGAAAATAATCTTCATAGCCAAAAACCAGTAGCCATCAAAGATTCAAGAAACAGCCATGTACACAAGCCCATTGGCTCATTCAGTAGGTAGAAGGGGCAAAGTTGAGCAATGAGGAAAAATGGCAAAGAACCTTGGACCCTAGTGCATCAGAGTTCCCAAGGGCTTCAAGAACCCAGGGCAGTGCTCACTCTAGAGAGGTTAATATAGGAGATTCAGGGATAGTGCAGGTTTCAGTATCAGAGGGAGCGATCAAAGACCCAAATCCTAGTGTGTCAGAGTTCACAAGGGCCACAAATGGACCCCGAGCAGTGCTCACACTCGGGAGGTCAGCAACAAGATCCTTGATAGCCTTGGCTTTTAGCCGGCTAATAATAAGGAGTTTAGAATGGTATAAGTGATAATGAGAGAGAATGGACGATAGTTGAGAGGCAGAAGTGGGGAACACACTTATAACCTAAACCAAACATAGCCATGGAGAGCAACTAATCAAACAGGCCAGCAGGTTTAGCAGGATTTCAACACATAGGAAAACACCACATAGATAACCACACGTTGAAAGAGTTGGGAGAAAGAAACAAGTTATAGGATTAGCAGTCATGACACTAAACTAATTGAGGCTTAAGAGGTTCAGATTAAGCTAAACATGCATCCTAGGGTCATGCTATATTTTGTTATAATCAATGGAAGAACAAGGTATCAAATGAACAAAGGACATACTGGAAAACATATTTGTATAGAAGCGGGATTATAGTCGATAACAAATAATTTTAATACAAATTCCAACACATTGTGCATGCAATGCAAATATTGCAAGGACTTAGAACAGTGTAAGATAGAAAACTCATACCAAATATCACATATGGGTATTCTGGGATTGTCATAATAGACTAAAAAACTAGAGAAGATCTAAATCATGTCACAAGATGGTTCAACCAGGGCATGAAAAATAGGTTGAGGTAACTGTTAATCTCTCAATCAGTCACTAATAGGGAATAGGGATCAAGTGAGCATGCTGAGTGATGAAATAGCTAGTGAACATGTCATATAGACATTCTAGCGTTTACTGTAGAGGTTAAAGACAAACAAATAAGCATGAATAAGGGAAATATCTAGACCCATGCACTCAGATTACCCAAGTTAGGCCTAGACAAACACAAAACTGGTGGCATTAGGAGGAGAGGCAGATGCTAACGAACTTAGAACAAAGTAGAATTAACAAACTCGTGCACAAAAGTAATCCAAAAAATATATTAAGCCAAGAATTCCAGAGGTGAGAACATACGCAAGTCAAGAATACATAGGGATGAAACTGCAAGAGTCAAGTCGCTTACCAGTTAAACGAACAACAAACAAGAGCAAAAGATCCACAAGAGTCCAGAAGAGTTCGAACAGTAGATTAACTGTAGCCTTGGCTTTCAGCCGGCCACCACAAAAAAAAAAGCAAGATAATAAGGAATTCATAGAGCAAAGTTTCAAATTTTTAGTGAGATTATGTCGATTTTGGCCTGTCTAAAGGGAAGGGGAGGTGTTATATAGTAGCAAATTCGGGTGCACAAAAAAGGAAAATAATTGATTAAACACAGGTAAGGAAAGAAATCGAGTAAATACAGACGAAGAAAAGGGAGAAATCTCACATGCAAGTTGATAAAACAATAGAAAATGAGAAAGCATCAAACTCCAAACCCTAGTTAGGGTTTTAAACTCAAAATCGGACAACTGGTATGAAGTATCCAGTTCATCTCCCGTATATGGACGGAATATCACACAAATATTCAAGATGAGCCGATTCTCATCCGATATAGAGGTGGTATTTGCCAAAATTAGGCAAATACCTAAGTGATACCAAAATCGAGTAACTAGTACCAAAGGAACCCAAATATGGTAAGCAAATGATAGTAACATCCCATCATCAACAGGATTTGGGGGTGAGACAGCTAGGGTTCGTAGAAGATGAGAGAGTGTGAGGGCGATGGAGCAGAGACAATATGTCTCTAGGGTTAGGGGTTGGGTTATAAGAAGAAATTGGGGGAAACGTTATGAGTCGTTGATCACATTTGATCAACGACTAGGATTTAAGAGGAGTTGGGTCGATGTTTTGGATTGGATTGGGAATTAGGGTCGTTTTGATTGGGCTTAGGGGGGTTGGGCCAGAGATTTGGGTAGTTTGGGTCCGAAAATAAGCAAAATTTGGACTGTTATTTAAATACCCAATATTTAGCAAGAAATTATTTTTAAAAATAATTAATAAATAGCAGAAATATTATTTGTGCACTAAAATGATTAAAAATAATAACTTAACATTATAAAAATATAAAAAGATATTTTTTGCATAAATAATATAATTTTACATGAATATAGGCTATTATTGCAAAAATATGCAATTAGCCTAAAAATGCAAATGTAATTATGAGAAATGAAATAAAATATTTAAAAATATGCATGTTGGTGTAAATAATAAGTTTAGATGATTAAATTATCATAAATAATTTGAAGGATAATTACTTAATATTTATATAATAAAATACAGAAATAAATCGATTTAAAGCCTTTTAAAATTATGGAAAGTGCTTGTATAGGCTTATGAGCTAAATGATGATGCATATGTATCATTTTGAAAGTATATATACAATTTAAAGATATGAGGGAAAATTTGAGTATCCACAGCTGCCCTTCTTTACTCGGGAATGATGGAAGAATTATCGGGTAAAGAAAATTATGACTAGTTTTGGCTGAATAGAACAACGAATGATATGACTAAAATGGAGGCCGAACCCTAGTTCCTGAGTTGCCTACATATCCCTGGTGTTACAAGAATCAGGCTGCGTGTATTTCTGGACCCAAAGGTGAACGAAAACGATGGAATTGTTATAGGAATGGTCGTATGTTTCGGAAAGGGTTCTTTTGTGAAAGATAGTATCAGATGGATTTATGCGGAGTTATGAATGTGAATCTGATATGTAATGGATGTGTTATAGAGAAAGTATCTGAATAGCCATAGAGAAGAGTGAGTAATTGATGGGGGTTAGTTACCGTTTGGAATAATTGTAGGATGTAAACGTGATGAGCGGAAACCGGAGTGAAGATTGCTCCTGTTGGTAGAATGGTTACTTCCTGAATTACCTACAAAACTTAAAACACGATGCATGCAGATATACAGATTATTGCAAGAATTTAAACATGATGCGAATTCCCTTTGGACCATGAAGGTTGTCTTTGGACAGTGATGATGATGTCCTTAGACCATGACGTCCTGGGCCATGAATCGCATGATAAGGGATTCGCAGGCCATGAAATGATGTTCTCGGTCCATGAAAATGGTGCCTCTGAACTATGACGCCTTTGAGTAATGATGTGCAATATTGAGAGATCCTCAGGCCATGACATAGTGTCTTCCGGCTATAAGGATAATGCCTTCAGACTATGACACCTTTGGACGAAATGACGATATTTCATCCCATGAGATGCAAGGACATGATGCTTGGTCATATGCGAAGCGAAACAAGACAGAGCTTAGTCTTGTGTAAGATTGGGGGCAAAGCTTAGCCCCGATAAAAGATAGAAAATAGTGCTGGATTTCAAGTAGCATAGCATTCGGTATTAGGCAAGGAAAGGCAGAGCTTAGCCTTATGAAATTAGGGAGGCAATACTTAGCCTCATGCAAGAAGACGAGACAATGCTTAGTCTCGATGCAAGGAAGGCAGTGCTTAGTCTTATACAATCAGAGAGGCAATGCTTAGCCTCATGCAAGAAGAAGAGACAATACTTAGTCTCGATGCAAGGAGAGGCGGTGCTTAGCCTTATGGAATTAGGGAGGCAATGCTTAGAATCATGCGAGAAGAGGAGACAATGCTTAGTCTCATGCAATAAAAGAAGACAGGGCTTAGTCTCATGCAATGGAAGGCAATGCTTAGTCTTATGCAATTAGGGAGGCAATGCTTAGCCTCATGCGAGAAGAGGATACAATGCTTAGTCTCATGCAAAGAAATGAGACAGGGCTTAGTCTCATGCAAGGAAAGACAGTTCTTAGCCTTAGGCAATTGAGGAGGCAGGGCTTAGCCTCATGCAAGATGGGAAACAATGCTTAGTCTCATGTAGGGGAAGGCAATGCTTAGCCTTATGCAGTTAGGGAGGCAATGCTTAGCCTCATGTAAAGAAAAGACAATGATTGATAGCAGAGTATTTCTTATCTGGAGACATGTTTGCGTTTGGTAGCTTGTTATTATGAAGATAGTAATTTTCATGTGTGTACGTATTTGCAAATATTCCTTGTTCCTGCATTCAAAGAAAAATCATGAGTTTTGCAGGGAAGGTTGGTTCGTGCCTTCACCTACTTGCTTTGCTATGGAGATCCTGTTTGATCCCTGGGTAACATTTGGCTACCATAGAAATAAAGTTTTCGAAAAACATACATGCATTTGATAAATATAGTTATTTAAAAATGTAGTAGTATGCAATATCAAGTAAATTAGATAAACCAATGACCGTGACACTTTAGAGACATCGCGAATTCTTTGTATTAGAATTTTGAGGGTTCTCCTCAAAATTCTACCCCAGTTTAATAAGCGATTCTTCGGCCGTTCTGCATATGATGAAATTAGCTGGGCTTGCTCTGGAATTTTGAGGGTCCTCCTCAAAATTCTACCCCAGTTTTTGACCATGGGGAAAATAAAGATTTTATTAAGATGTGACCGAACCCACAGGGCTGTCTACGTATCCCCTCTTAAACGGTAATCAGGTCAAGCGTAGTTCAGTTATATCAGATAAAGAAACGTAAACAATCTTAAACATATCATCTTTTGACTGCGTATGAGTTGATAGGTTTTGGCTAAACTTCTCTGTCCATTTCTGCAAGTATGAGTGCTCCTCATGTTAGTACTCTATGAACCATGTAAGGCCCTTGCCAATTGGGTGAAAATTTCCCTTTTGTTTCATCTTGATGTGGAAAGATTCACTTCAGCACCAGTTGCCCCGGTGCAAACTGTCTGGGTGTGACCTTTTTGTTGAAAGCTTTGGCCATTCTATTCTGATAAAGTTGACAGTGGCATACCGCATTCATTCTTTTCTTGTCAATAAGAGCTAATTGTTCGTAGTGACTTCTTATCTATTCTGCATCACTGAGTTTAGCTTCTTGTATAATTCTTAAGGAAAAGATTTCGACTTCGGCGGGAATGACAACTTCAGTACCAAAGACCAACATGTAGGGAGTTGCTTCTGTTGATATGCGGACTGTGGTATGATACCCTAATAAGGCTAATGGTAATTTCTCATGCCATTGCTTGTGATTGTTCACCATTTTCCTTAGAATCTTCTTGTTATTCTTGTTGGCAGCCTCCACAGCTCCATTCATTTGAGGCCTGTATGCTGTGAAATTCTTATGCTTGATTTTGAAGGCTTCATACATAGTTTTCATTAAGTTACTATTGAGGTTGGTGGCATTGTCGGTGATGATGGATTCTAGTACATCGAATTGGCAAACAATATAATCCTTGACAAAATCTGCGATGACCTTCTTGGTTACAGCCTTGTAAGATGCAGCCTCAACTCATTTTGTGAACTAGCTATGGCCACTAAAATAAACATGTGCCCGTTCGAAGCGGTGGGCTCGATCGGACCACTGACATCCATTCCCCAAGAGGCAAAAGGACAAGGTGAACTCATTGCATTGAGTTCATTTAGTGGTACCCGTATCATATCTGCATGTATTTGGCACTGATGACACTTTTGGACATACCTGATGCAGTCCATTTCCATAGTCATCCAAAAATATCCTGCCCTCAATATCTTCTTGGCTAAAATGAAACCGTTCATGTGTGGCCCGCAAGTTCTGGCACTTATTTCTTCAAGCAACTTAGAAGCTTCCTTGGTGTCAACGCACCGTAATAATCCTAGGTCTGGAGTCTTCCTGTACATGATTCCTCCACTTTGGAAGAAATGGTTGGATAATCTTCGGAGTGTGCATTTCTGATTATTATTTGTATGCCCAAGTATTCCTTGATATCATGGAACCACGGATTCCCATCCGTTTTGTCTTCAACATGACCGCAATAAGCTAGCTGATTATGGATTCTTACTAGAATAGGGTCGATGAAATTCTTGTTCGGGTGCTGTATCATGGAGGACAAAGTGGCCAATGCATCTGCGAACTCATTCTGGATTCTCGAAACATGTTTGAACTCTATCTTTGTGAACCTCTTCATCAACTCTTGCACATGATATAGATATGGTAATATTTTAGTATTCTTTGTAGCCCGCTCTCCTAGAACCTGATGCACTAGAAGGTCTAAATCACCAATTACCAGCAATTCCTGGATAGACATATTAATGGCCAAATTAAGCCCCAAAATGCAAGCCTCGTATTCTGCCATATTGTTGGTACACGGAAACTTGAGCTTCGCGGATACCATATAATGCTAGCCTGTCTCTAATACTAAAACAGCTCTAATACCCACTCCTTTTAAATTTGCAGACCCATCACAGAACATTCTCAACCGTCATAGGTTTTGGTGATATCTTCTCCTACAAATGATATTTCTTCATCGGAAAAATACGTTTTCAGTGGTTCGTATTCTCCTCCTACAGGATTTTTGCAAGATGGTCTGCTAATGTATGTCCCTTGACTGCCTTCTGAGTCACATAAAAAATACCGAGCTCACTCAACAGTATCTACAATTTTGCTAGTTTCCCTGTAGGCATGGGTTTCTGGAAAATGTATTTCAGAGGATCCATCCTTAATATGAGATATGTAGTATAGGCGCAAAAGTAATGCCTCAACTTCCGAGCTATCAATGTTAATGCACAGTAGGTACGTTCTAGCAAAGAATACCGTGCATCATAGGGTGTGAACTTTTTACTCAGATAGTATATGGCCCAATCTTTTCTCCCCGTCTCGTCGTGTTGCCCCAAGACACAACCGAAAGCCCTATCTAGTACGGACAAATAGAGTAGCAAAGGTCTCTTAGGTTTCGGCGGGACCAAGACTGGTGGTATGGACAGGTATTCCTTGATTTGTCAAAAGCCTTTTGACATTCTTCAGACCAACTTGTTGCACCATCTTTTTTCAACATTTTGAAAATTAGTTCACAAATCATGGTCGATTGTGCTATGAAGCAGCTGATGTAGTTGAGATGCCCTAGCAAACTCATCACATCTTTCTTGCTCTTTGGAGGTGGAAAGTCTTGGATAGATTTGACCTTTGAAGGGTCTAGTTCAATCCCTCGGCGACTGACGATAAAACCTAGCAATTTTCTAGCAGGGACTCCAAAGACATATTTTGCGGGATTCAGTTTCAAATTATACCTTCGAAGCCGATCAAAGAACTTTCTCAAGTATGCTATGTGATTTGTACCCTTCTTGGATTTGATGATGACATCATCCACGTACGCTTCTATCTCCTTGTGTATCATGTCGTGGAAAATGGTTGTCATGACACTCATATAAGTGGCCCAGCATTCTTCAGACCAAACGACATCATTTTATAGCAGTACACCCCCCATTGTGTAATAAAATCTATCTTCTTGGCATCTTTTTCATCCATCCAGATTTGATGATATCCCGCGAAGCAATCCACAAAAGGATTGGAGTTCATGTTTAGCACAGTTGTCAATTAGTATGTGTATGTTGGGTAACGAGAAATCTTCTTTGGGACTTGCTCTATTTAAATCCCGATAGTCGACACTTACTCTGACCTTCCCATCCTTCTTTCGAACTGGCAAAATGTCAGCCAACTAGGTAGGATATTCAACGACTCTGATAACCTTAGCTTTGATCTGCTTGGTGACTTCCTCTTTTATTTTTAGACTTATATCCGACTTGATCTTTCTGAGTTTCTTCTTTACAGGTGGAAACATCGGATTTGTAGGTAGTTTATGAGCCACTATAGACGTGCTCAAACTAGTCATATCATCATAAGACCTTGCAAAAATGTCTTCATACTCTTTCAGGAAACGAATGTACTCTTCTTTCTATGATAGTGACCGGTGAATGCTTATGCGAGTTTCTTTGACTGTTTCAAAATCTCCCAAATTGACTATCTCGGTTTCATCCAAATTGGACTTAGGCTTATTCTCAAAGTTTTCCACTTCTTTGACAATTTCCTCAAGTAATATATCTTCTTCTTCTATTTCCTCTGAATCACTATCCTGATGTTGCGTTGTCTCATTACATATCACAATTGTTGGTTCATCAGGATAAGTAATAATAATACTGTAAAGAAATGTAAAGGATAATAATGAATACTAAAATAACAATGCATTAAATAAATCTTGAAAACATTAAAACAAGTACGGCTCGATGACTCGAGCAATTATTTCAAAACAAAATACGTCCAAAACAAAATACTAAAAACGTCTTAGATGTTTGAAATTGCTTTTAAAAATAGATCATGCTAATTGCCATGCTACCTAGGAACCCGACGGGCCCGGGATGGTGCAGTCCAGTTCTTGAGAACAACTCCTTTTCCCACGGTCTGAATTTTAAGGTCTTCCTCCTCCTCCACCACTGCAGCTATTGCATTGCAATCCATGTCTTCATCATCCAGAAATAGACTCCTCATGCCAGCTAAAGCCTCATCTTCTTCAGATCCCCATATCACATCAGTCTGTTGAAATGTCTAGTGCAGATACAGTATTGGATGTTCAAGAGGGTAATAAGGACCATGCCATGGTGTCGACCAATTCTGATATTTGTGCAAGGTGTATTCATACCCTCCTAAAAGTTGTGTCGTGACACTTTAGCTGTATCAGTTTGGTGATTCCTTGGAGATTCTTGTCGAGACCCTTGCCGAGTTCATACCCTGTCCATAACAATATGATTTCAATCTTGTTAATCCACCATTTGTCTTTCTCAATTGTATTGACACGCTTAATGCGATGGTGCATCTCTCCACCCAATTTCCTTCTATTCTCAACAACTGGAACCGTCTGATTGGTGTAAATGGGATTGCTTCTATCCCCGTGGTTGATTACTTCCTGATAATTCCATTCGAACTTCACGTCCTGGTGTAGAGTAGAGGCTACGGTCCCAGCAGTATGTATCCACGGTCGTCCCAACAATAGATTGTATGTGGCGGATATGTCAAATACTTGAAATTCAACATCAAACCAAGTCGGGCCCATTTGTAAACATAGGTTGATTTCCCCAATCATGGCCCTTTGGGACCCATTGAATTCTTTAACGTTCGTAGTTCCTGCTCGTATCTCATGCAAACCTTTACCCAACTTCTTCAAGGTAGTCGATGGACAAATATTGAGACTCGAACCCCCATCTATCAGGACCCTGGCAATGAATTTTCCCTCAAATTGCACCCGTGATATGTAGTGCCCTGTTGTGACTCAGTCCCTCTGGTGGTAGCTCCTCTTTGTGAAAAGTGATCTTGTGGCTCTCTAATACTTGACCTACCATATTAGCCATTTCTCCACTACTGATATTATTGGATATATAGGCTTTGTTCAACACTTTCACCAATGCATTCCTATGCACCTCGAAATTCTGTAGTAGTGATAGAATGGATAACTGAGCAGGGGTTTTGTTCAGATAATCAACCACAGAATACTCAATTGCTTGCACTTTTCTCCAAATATCATCCGGGCTTATTTCAATGATAGGTGGCTTGGGAGCGGCTTCTTTGCTTGTTCCTCCTAAATGCTAGGGCGTGTAAACCCTACCAGTTCTGGTCATGCCTTGTGCCGCACCAGTTTCTTTCATTTTCCCCTTTCCTTTCCTTCTTGCCTCTACAACATAGTCATAGGGTATGGCATTGGACTTAAAGGACGGTGTAGGTGCTACTGTCATGGTGGAGGGTGTTATCACTTCCACCTCAAACGCAGTTGGTGTGGCTGAGGGTGTTGTTACTTCAACCTCGAACGGAGTCGGTGCGGCTACTTCGACCTTAATTGGTGACTGAATCTGCACCACAATAGGTGTGAGAATGACTGGAGGTATTTTAGGTTCATCCCCTTCACGAATGAGCTCGATTGATCCTTCCAGATCCTTCGTCAATTTCGATCACATTTACCCCCTCGCCCATGTGATCTGGGAGGGGATTGTTGCGGATATTAGGTGCAGCCTCTTTTGCTTGTATAACCTTGGTGTCAATCAGCGTCTAGAACTTATCCTTTAAAGTGTGACATTCATCGATAGTATGACCCTTCCTACCCAAGTGGTAGGAACATGTCTTGTTTGGATTGACCCATTGAGAGCAATTTTCCATGGCAACGGCGGGAATATGAATGACATAATCGGTAGCCTTCAGTCTCTCATACAAGTGATCGATGGGTTCAACAATAGGAGTGTATTGTTAGGGCAGTATACGGTCGAAATTTTGTTTGGGTTTATGGTAGTTTTGGTAGGCTGATGGTGGTGAGTGGTAATATGCTTGTTGAGTGTTATAAGTATGGTAAGTGGCAGTGGGTTGTTGGTATCTGGGAGGTAAAGGCTGATATGTGGGTGGTGGTGTTTGATATGTGAGGGGAGACATCGGACCTTGGGCTACCATTACTGCCCCTACTTCCTTCTTTTTAGAAATACCGCCTGATTGCAAGGCTTTGTTCGTAGCCTGTAGTGCCTCAAAAGTTTCTGTTGGCTTTTTCTTGAGATTTTGAATGTAGAAGACATCTGGAGCATTCTCTGTACTGAAACTGAACCGATCTATAAAATCCGATGCCATAATTACCGAGTTAACCCATTTCTTTTGGTTTTGACCGATGTACCAGGATAGGGCGTCTCCAGTGAGGCTCCTCATGAACAACTTCATGCGGATTCTTTCATATTTTCCAACCTCTACCAGTTTGTCACAATATGTTCTCAAGTGTACCTTCGGGTTACCTGTCCCGTCGAACATCTCGAACTTACGAGGTTTGTACCTCTCTGGTAGTTCTACGTCTGGCTAAATACACAAATCCTCATAATTCAAACCTTTGATGCCTTTACCGCGTTCAACACCTTGGACTCGACTAGTGAGTTTCTTAAGCTACTCTGCCATGTTCTTGATGAGCATGTCCTTCTCGATGGACTTCGCTGTGTACAAGGTCTATTATGGAGTGTGGGTCAAGGTTTCCATGTACATTGGGTTTCTTTGATGGACTCCAAGAATTTGGGTATAGTGGTGGTTGTTGGTTGAGTTTTGAGGATCAGGGTAGGTTGTAGTGCGTTTTGAGGAGTGTGGTAGGTAGTGGTTTATGGATACTGGGTCATATGGTGATGATGTTGTGGAGGGGTCGGTACTGGTGGAGGATTAGGATTTTGAGGAAGTGTGGCATATTGGTGAGGTGCAAGAGGATTTTGTTGGTTTTGTGTGTTCTAGGGAGGTGCTGGGTTTTTGGTATTTCGTTGGTTGACATCGGGGACGTTCAGGGTAAGGGAAAGGTTTGCCAAGTTCCGGACCTGCTCAAGTTCCCCTTGTAGCTCCAGTATTTTTTGTTCCAACCGTAAAACCAAGTCATTCTGTGCTGGATTACTTCGACCATCTGAAGTTTCGACATTCTCCTCATGCGTAGCGTTGTGTTTACAGATATTGCTCGTATAATCCATTCTGGCTTTTCCTTTTCTTTTAGGATCACTTAGAGGAGGAGGAGGTAGAGGACATCTAGATCTGGTGTGATATGTTGACGATGCCAGTATGCATGAACCAATCTTAGGAGATGGGAATAAACAAACAAAGAAAAGAAGAAAACAAAAGGTAAACAAGTGAGTAAGGAGTATTTAAAAGGATATTTGCGGTATTTAAACACATTTCAGAATTGTAAATTTGCGTCCTAATTTGGGGGACCTCATTGTGCTCGAGTTAGGCCTAAGCGACATGTTGATTTGGAGAAAATCGATGCCAATAAATGCATCATTTCATTAATACAATAAATGAACCAAATCTCTACTAAAATGACAATAATGATAAAGAGTCACTAATAGAATTTTCCTTATTACAACCAAAGTCTAAAACGAATCTAGAAAGCAAGTAAAACATCATTCCTAATATATTTGGTCCCAGAGGGACCTTCTCCATGCTTGGACTTCTTTGCTCTATCGATTAGATTCCCCAGGTCGCGCATGTCTAACAGCAGATACGCCCTTGCTAGATGCCCTCCTTCATTGCCCTCTGCATTCTGACAGTCCGAGATTCTTTTACTCATCTTTCCCTCAAGCTCCATCAACCCCTGCTCTAAATATTCCAACCTCTCTGTTGACTTAGTAGCGGTTTCTCTCCACTCGTTAATTGCTTCCATGTCCACTTTATATTGTTCCAAATGCCTCGCTTCTGACTCAAAAACCCTTTTGCGCAACATCCTATATTTGACTTGTGCTTCAGCAGCATCATCTATAACCCTATTCTTTAGATTAATCCCTGGCTCAAGATCACCCGCTATATCATCTACCAACCATGATAGATAGAAGTGCATATGGCCGGCATAATACCGATCCGGCTCGTTGGTATATTTCTCCACAATGATCTTTTGATGCCACATGTGTTGTGCTTCAAACTTGAATGGAATGGCATTCCCCTGGAAGTCTGGTTTGTATAGAACCATTTTAGAAACTCGTGATATAACCTGTTATCTCCCAGCTTGCCTAGTAACTCTAATAGGAGCATAATGATAGATTCCCCTCAGTTCGATTAACAATAAATGTGGAGTATCTCTTGACCTGATGATGAATTCGCTACTAGGGAACCATTCGAACATCTAGTGTACCTTGTCATCAGTCAAACTGCTAAAGAAATGTACCCAGCTTATAGCGTTTTCCAGTTGTGCGAACCTGTTTGGGATAGAAGCCATTCTCTTTGGATGGTGATAGGGTATATGGTCATTCCATGGTCGTCGCGAATGTTCTTGACAGTATTCTCCCCTCTGAAGGTGTTCTAACAACCATACTTGCAGCAACAGATTGCAACCCTCGAAATACCTATACCCCTTTTTGCAACGCTCTAAAGCCCTGTGCATATCAGCCAAAGTCATAGGGACAATATTGTAAGTTTGCCCCTCAATCCCCTCCATTAAAGTTTTAGTGACCATAGCTAGGCGAGTGTGGATCCTTTCTCCTTGTATTGGAAATACCAGCATCCCCAGAAAACAGATAATGAATACAAAAACTCGGCGGTGAGTCCAGCCCAAAGAAGTGATGGAAAACTCATCACGATAAAGGCGGTATGACTTGCTGTGCCCATAAAGCTCATAGAGGAAATCAAATGGTATGTAAGACTTCTTTAGACAGACTAACTCATTATTTCTCCTAAAACCCATTATTTTCAAGAAACCTCGAGAAGTGTGATTTTCCGGTACCAACAAACTAGGGCTATCCCATGGGAGCCCAGCGAAGCTTCCTATTTCTTCTAAAAGGGGAGTCATTTCTATGTCGCCAAAATGGAAGACGTCTCTCTTCTCATCCCAAAACATGGTGGCGGCCTTAATTAATGCATTGTTTGGCTGAATGTCTAACAAGGAGGATAAATTTCCGAGAACTCTTTTCACATGACTTTTGTCACTTGGTGCAAGATTTTCCCACCAATCCAGCAGCAAAGGTGGGATATTTTGAACCATGCCGAACCTGTGGACTTCGTGCCTCATTTCTGCAAAATAAATAAAGTTAGCCCTTTCCCTCTCCAGATTTGGCTATTTACTCGTTAATGATCAACATATTGGCATGTTTTCTCTCCAAATAATGCACAGATCGTGATTGTGCCCATCAGACTTTGGACAAGGCTTGTCTTAGCGAGTTATTAAGCGGACAATGTTCTAACCCATACTAGGTTTGGACATGATGCATGCACAACTAATATTAGAGTGGGGTTTCTAGAAGAGTCTAGACCGGTACTCTCAAGCGGACAACTTGTGAGGGAAAGGCACAAAATCGTCGATTGCACCGCTGATCGACTAATTTTTACTACAAATAAGCCTTTCCAAATTTAAAGGATGATTTAGGAAGAGCGCGGACACTCATCAAGCGCCACTATGGTATTAGTTACGCAAGAGTGGAATATGATGTGGAGCATACTTTATGCAAAGATAAATCAACACATTGTCAAATATTTTGCATGATGAAAACAGTAAATGCAGTATTGAATGGGACGTAAAGGCATAAAAAGAAAGAAAAACAAGAAATAAGTTAGTTCGCATAATTTGAAAATTGTAATAAAGTAAACAAGGGAGTGAGGGTGGGGAGAGACATGATGTATCAGTTCTTAAAAAAATGTCTAAAGGAAAATGCATGTTATGACCAAATTGAGTAGAGATTTGCATGCGAATTCAAATAAAGGGAAAACGAGGAAAGGGTGTACAGGTAACAATAAAAGGGAAACGGGAGCGAGATATTCATGTAATAGCAAAATAATAAAGACCCGATAAAGACACGTTTATCAGAGAAGACTAATTCATATAGGCCAAGCTTGCTTATTGTAAGAGCCTAAAAATATCCCCAGCAGAGTCGCCATGCTATTGCGCCCCTCTTCTCGCGAAATTGGGTTTCAACACGTGACAACTATTTTAAGGAAGGTGTTAAAAGAGAGAGTCGCCACCTTACGATTTTGAGATGCATTAGGGCACCTATTTGCAAATAACTCTGTTTGACGAGTCAATACTACCAAAGATCGGGTAAGGGCTCGAAATTACCTCGAAGAGAAGGTGTTAGGCACTCTTCGAGGTCCATAATTATGGTTCCCGGCCGAACTTGAATTATATGAATTAGTCCAAAACAAGAGGGAAAGACAAGAAGTTGGGAAATCAAAAAATATACCAACAAATAATTGATTTTAAGACAAGATTGGGGTGGGGGGTTCCTAAATTTTTTAGCCTAAAGGATCACCCCGTGCAACATAAATAATACTTCGTGACTCCCACGAGATGGGGTGTTACTCGTATTATTCAGTGGGCACGGACTATCATCTCCTGCTACCCAATTACTATCTTTAAGTTATTATCTAAGGCGTACTAATTGATTCTAAGTCTTACCTTATGCGTGCGCTACCCGTCCCATGCCTATGGTCCAGGAGGCATTTGGACCTTTATTTTGGGTGGTTCTAGACTTAACTTAGGTTGCTCAAAATGAGAAAACTAGGCGACAAACAAAACAAGTTGGACTTCATGTAAAAGCGATTAAGGACTCAAGTTGGCCTCCATACTTAGACAACAAATGCATGCAAATAAATTATCACATTAACCGCTAGACAATATCAGAATTAGGCCAAATTAAAGCCATTAAGCCCTATATACATGGTTTCTACGTGACCTCGTGCAGACAGTTTCAGATGCAAGGTGCCATTTTAGATACAATTTCTGAGCGACTACACAATTGCCTACTAATTCCAAGTTATAAGCGATTAAACCTATACACATGTTATCTAGGTAATTTACTGTCACGACCCCAGTTCGCCCTCCGTGAACTATTGTAACAGAACCTAGTCTCTACGACTAGGTAAGCCTAACTAGTTGCGGAAAAAGGAAACAACATATAAAAGCTAATAGAAACTGTGGATAATCATAATTAAAATGTTTAAGATGCCGCTCGGCATATACAAATACACACTCTCAACTGAAAAGATCTCCTAAAACCCGGAATCTCATGAAATCACAAGCTATGGATACTACATAGTGCTCTAACTCCACAATGTATAAATCAAAGTAAATACAGAAGAGCTATAACTACAAGAGAGAATGACCTCGGTCTGCGGACGCGGCAGATATACTTCGAAGTCTCTGAAGAATTGCCTCGCCTCAAGGATGGTAGGGCTGAGTTGAAAAACCTGGATCTGCAAACGAAAAACATGTGCAGGAACGGCATGAGTACACTACAACGGTACCCAGTAAGTGCCAAGCGTAACCTTTGTCGAGTAGTGACGAGGAAGTCAGGGCCCTATTGGTTATATAGATATATAAGGAAATGAAACAGTATGAAGTAACACAGGATAATAAGAATAACAATAACTACAACAGAGAGAAAGATCACAGAAAGAATATAGCTCCACACAAAGATAGCAACCGGGGATCTCCTAGGATATCGTCCTGTGGTCCCCAAATGTAAATGTCTAGCGGATCTCCCGGGTTTCGTCCCGTAGTCCAAGTCATAATGCACAGGGGATCTACCGGAATACCAATTCGTAGTCCCAAATGTAAATATTCAGTACAGGGGGAATCTACCAGGTGCAGTCCCATAGTTCCAATGTAAATGTGTAGGGAGGATCTATCGGAATACCAAGGAAGTACATGTAGTTACTTAATGAAAAACACAATTATAGTTACTTAATGAAAACAGGATTTTCAACAATTAGCACATGTACACACTCGTCACCTTACGTACAAGGCATTTCATATATCAACAAAACCAAATCCTAAGGGGAGTTCCCCCACACAAGGTTAGGCAAGCCACTTACCTCGAACCAGCTCAATCAACTCGATATCACGTTCTTGCCATGAGTACCCGACTCCAAATGGCCCAAATCTATTCAAAGTAATTGCATAATGTAAATATAACTTCAAGCAACTAATTCAACTAATTATTTCGAAGCTAATACGCAAAATTAGGAAAATTTCCCAAAATGTCCCCCGGGCCCACGTCTCGAAATCGGATAAAATTCACAAAACTAGAATCCTCACACTCTCATGAGTTCATACATACCAAAATATGAGAACCGGACCACAAACAACCCCTCAAATCCCCAATTCTATGTCTCCAATTTCAAACCCTAAACCCCCAAATTTAACCCTGATTTCCCCTATATTCCTTGCCCAAATTAGTAGAAAATACAATAATAACGAGTTTGGGTCCCAAAAATCTTACCTCCTCGAAGCTCTCTTGAATCCTCTCTCAAAAACCTCCCAAAAGCTCACAAATCCGAATGAAAATGTTGATGTAAATGGGCAAAATCGCGACTAAACCTTTATATAGGTTCTGACCCAAGATTTCCGCACCTGCGGACATTTCCTCACACCTGCGGTCCCAGGTGCGCATCTGCGAGATTTCATTAATTGCCTTGGGCCGCACCTGCGCTTCTTCTACCGCACCTGCGGTCTCGCAGGTGCGCTCAAACTACCGCACCTGCGGAATCTGGCTTTCAAGCACATAGTCGCATATGTGACTCCTCAATCGCTTCTGCGATCACGCACCTGCGGTCCCCTAACCGCAAGTGCGGTTATGACAGAACTTCAGCAACCTTCAGATTTCTCGTAGGTCTAATTCTACTTCCGTTAAGCACCCAAAACTCACTCGAGGTCCCCGAAACCTCAACCAAACATGCCAACCAATCCTAAAACCTCATACGAACTTATTCCATTCCTCGAATCATATCAAACAACGCTAAAACCACAAATCATTCTCCAATCCAAGCCTAAGGATTTCCAAAACTTCCAATTTCCGCTTTCAATCAAAAAGTCTATCAAACCTCGTTCGAATTACCTGAAATTTTGCACACATGTCCCAATGACACGACAGACCTACTCCAACTTCCGAAATTCTATTCCGACCTTGATATCAAAAATCTCACTATCGAACTGGAAACTTCAAAAATTTAAATTTTCGGCATTTCAATCCTCATTAAGCTAAGTACCTATAAAACACAATCTAAACACGCCCCTAAGCCCGAAATCACCCAACGGAGCTAACAGAACCAACAACATTCCATTCCGAGGCTGTCTTCACACTACTTTGACTACATTTCAAATTCTAAAGCTTAAACTCTCATTTAGGGACTAGCTGTCCCAAAACACTCCGAAATTCAAAATAAACCCTCCCGACAACTTACAATACCAGAAACAAACACGGGGAATGCAGTTAATAGGGGATCAGGTCGTTAATTCTTAAAATGACCGGCCGGGTCGTTACATTTGTGCAGTAGTTAGTAGTGATAGACATGGAAGATATTCAAAATTACTCAGTTTAACCTACATGCATGCTTTCTAATAGTGGCAACGAAACAATGTTGAAAGTTCAATTTTAACACTTAAAGCAAGTAGGATTATCCTATAAGCATGATTTCAGCGATTGAAACTGGTTTTAACTCCTATAGGCATGTATCCTAAGTGAGTAATTATAACAATAACACATTAACCAATTAAGATCTTATAGGCACCATTTCTAAAATGTAGATTTGTAGAACATTAAATGATATAGTACTATGAGCATGGTATCTAGTGAATATGCTGCAATTGAAAGATCGGTCATTTATTTCCTACAAGCATGATATCTAACGAACATGTAGAAGCAGAGTATGTTAAAAGAATTAAACACCTATAGGCAGGTTATCTAACATGCACAGTAGCAGAACATGTTAGAGCAAATTAAACACCTATAAGCAGGATTTCAACCCGTTTCATGCAAATATTAAAATAAACCTATTTTCCCAATTTTACTAACACCCCAATTGTTATTACAGGCCTAATAAATGAAATAAATTACAAAGTTACAAAATACTATGGTGGGCCTAAGGCAGGACCAAAGTATACCCCTCTAGGCCAGGCTAGGCCTTCAATCTCAAGTCCACATAGTTTCACAACAACCTAAAAAATAATCTTCATAGCCAAAAATCAGTAGCCATCAAAGATTCAGAAAAAAACCATGTACACAAGCCCATTGGCTCATTCAGTAGGTAGAAGGGGCGAAGTTGAGCAATGAGGAAAAATGGCAAAGAACCTTGGACCCTAGTGCGTCAGAGTTACCAAGGGCTTCAAGAACCCAGGGTAGTGCTCACACTAGGGAGGTTAATAGAGGAGATTTAGGGATAGTGCAGGTTTTAGTATCAGGGGGAATGATCAAAGACCCAAATCCTAGTGTGTTAAAGTTCACATAGGCTTCAAATGGACCCTGAGCAGTGCTCACACTAGGGAGGTCCGTAGCAAGAGCCTTGATAGCCTTGGCTTTTAGCCGACTAAGAATAAGGATTTTAAAATAACATAAGTGATAATGAGGGAGAATGGACAATAGCTGAGGGACAGAAGTGGGGAACACACTTATAACCTAAAGAAGACATAGCCATGGAGAGCAATTAATCAAACAGGCCAGCAAGTTCAGCAGGATTTCAACATATAGGAAAACACCACATAGATAACCACACATTGAAAGAGTTGGGAGAAAGAAACAAGTTGCAGGATTAGCAGTCATGACACTAAACCAATTGAGGCTTAAGAGGTTCAGATTAAGCTAAACATGCATCCTAGGGTCATGCTACATTTTGTGATAAACACTAAAAGAACAGGGTAGCAAATGAACAAAGGACAGACTAGAAAACATATTAGCATAGAAGCAGGATCATAGTCGATAGCAAATAATTTTAATACAAATTGCAACACATTGTGCGTGCAGAGCAAACATTGCAAGGACTTAGAACAGTGTAAGATAGCAAACTCATACCAAATATTACATATGGGTATTCTGCGATTGTCATAATAGACTAAACAACTAGAGAAGATCTAAATCATGTCACAAAATGGTTCAAGCAGGGCATGAAAAACAGGTTGAGGTAACTATTAAGCTCTCAATCAGTTACTAATGGGGTATGGGGATCAAGTGAGCATGATGAGTGACAAAATAGCAAATGAACATGTCATACAGACATTCTAGCATTTACTGTAGAGGTTAAAGACAAACAAATAAGCATGAATTAGGGAAACATACAGACCCCTGCACTCAGATTACCCAAGTTAGGCCTAGGCAAACACAGAACTAGTGGCATTAGGAGGAGAGCCAAATGCTAACAGACTTAGAACAAAGTAGAATTAACAAACTCGTGCACAGAAGTAATCCTGAAAACATATTAAGCCAAGAATTCCAGAGGTGAGAACATACACAGGTCAGGAGCACATAGGGATGAAACTGCAAGAGTCAAGTCGCTTACCAGTTAAACGAACAACAAATAAGAGCAAAAGATCCACAAGAGTCCAGAAGAGCTCGAACAGTAGATTCTCTATGGCCTTTGATATCAGCCGGCCATCACTAAACAAAAAGCAAGATAATAAGGAATTCACAGAGCAAAGCCTCAAGTTTTTAGTGAGATTATGTCAATTTTGGTCTGTCTAAAGGGAATGGGGGGAGGGGTTTATATAGTAGCAAAATCGGGTGCACAAACAAGGAAAATATTGATTAAACACAGGTAAGTAAAGAAATTGAGTAAACACAGATGAAGAAAAAAGAGAAATATCACATGCAAGTCAGTAAAACAACAGAAAAGGAAAAAGTATCAAACTCCAAACCCTAGTTAGGGTTTTAAACTCGAAATCGGACAACTGGTATATGGACGGAATATCATACAACTCTTTAAGATTGAGTCGATTCTCGTCCGATATAAAGGTGGTATTTTCAAAAATTAGGCAAATACCTAAGTGATATCAAAATCGAGTAACCAGTACCCAATGAACCCAAATATGGTAACCAAATGATGGTAAAATTCCATTATCAACGGGATTTGGGGTGAGATAGCTAGGGTTCGTAGAAGATAAGAGCGTGTGAGGGCGGCGGAGTAGAGACAATATGTCTCTAGGGTTAGGGGTTGGGTTATAAGAAGAAATGGGGGGAAACGTTATGAGCCGCTAGCTGGGATTTAAGAGGAGTTGGTCGGTGTTTTGGACTGGGTTGGGAATTAGGGTCGTTTGGATTGGTCTTAGGGGGGTTGGGCCAGAGATTTGGGTAGTTTGGGTCCGAAAATAAGCAAAATTTGGGCTTTTATTTAAATACCCAATATTTAGCAAGAAATAATTTATAAAAATAATTAATAAATAGGAAAAATTTTATTTGTGCACTAAAATGATTAGAAATAATAACTTAACATTATAAAAATATAAAAAATATTTTTCGCATCAATAATATAATTATACATGAATATAGGCTATTATTGCAAAAATGTTCAATTAGCCTAAAATTGCAAATGTAATTATGAGAAATAAAATAAAATATTTAAAAATATGCATGTTGGTGTAAATAATACCTTTAGATGATTAAATCATTATAAAATAATTTGAAGGATAATTACTGAATATTTATATAATAAAATATAGAAATAAATCAATTTAAAGCCTTTCAAAATTATGAAAAATGCTTGTATAGGCTTATGAGCTAAATGATGATACATATGTACCATTTTGAAAGTATATATACAATTAAAATATATGAGGAAAATATTGGGTATCAACATAAGTGAGTTTTGACAACAAGGAACTAGCAGAAATTCTAGGGGTACCTGTTGAAGGGTACAATGATTATAAGAAGTTGAAATGGCCAAGCCTAGAAAACCTACCTACCTCCCTTACCATTACCAAAAAATTTGCTGACAGGGACTTAGAGCTATAGCCCAGGGATGTATACAAGAGTGAAAAGAAGCCTGCCCACAAGCTACTCTTTGAATTTGTCGACAAGGTTGTTTTGCCCAGGCAGGAGAGGAGGCACATTGCAATGTTCATCGACTTGGTTCTTATGGAGTAACTAGATAGTGGAAAGCAGATCAATTGGCCGAGGTTTATCATCCAGCTCCTTGATAGGGTACTCACTGGCACCAAAACACATGTCATACCATATGGGTTCATTCTCAATGTTCTGCTTGGTCACTTCAAGTTTCCACTCAAGAAATGGGATGTTAGCACAAGAAAAGATCACTTTGGAGCCAAAAGCTTGATTTCCTGTGACTATGAGGTCCATGCTTCTCCCAAAGAACCTGGTTCATCCAAGACGGTGCTTGTGAGCAACAAAGTGAGAGCCTTGGAGCTAGAAAGTGGGGCCAAGTATGCTAAGATTGAAAGGCTGATGAAGAGGCTGGCTGAAGTAGAAACTGAGAGGGATGCTCTCAGGTCTAAGCTTGCAAAGGAGAAAGAGAAAAATGAAGGCATTTTTCATGACACGTTGAAGCTGCTTCAAGACAGAAACCAAGAACCTAGTTCTTCCTAGCCTTAAACCCTTCCTAGCCTAGTTAGAAACCCAGTGACCCGAATGAGATGTTTTTTTGTCTTTTTTCTCATGATGCAGTACTTTTATTTCCTTCTATGCTTTGTGGATGTCTCTTATCAATGATAATCACCGCTTTTGCTCTAATTGTTTGTTGATGCTTCTTACAAGGATAATATCGTTAGATTAATAAGTGATACTTGACTCCATGATTGCATTTGAAGTAGCCTAAATGGCCATGAGTAAATTCTGCTAAAATCTGGTTATATAACATAATTATGCAACTTTTTGATGATGCCAAAAGGGGGAAGATAGGTTGTGCTTTTTACTTTGGATTGTGATATTTATAACCTAATGAACATGGTCCTTGATGATTTGTGACTTTAAAATAAAAAGTGTTCTAACATTATGTTGATGTTGAGCTGAGTTAAAACATGTTTCATGTGTGTGAAAAGCATAGAGTTTGTCAACATCAAAAATGGGGAATTTGTTGGCCTGAGTAAGTTTGTTTTGATGATTGACAAAGAAACATATACATGAACCAAGATCATACACAGTATACACAGGGCACATGCAGATTAAAATACAAGGCATGCACGTGAAGGGAATAAGCACAACTGGTTATATCTAATATCTCCAGAACAAAAAGGTTGCGTAATTGATAAGTATCAGAACTCCTTACTTGAAGAGAACTCTATCCTAGATAAGGGAGGAGTTAGAAGTTGAAGATAACTAGAACTCTTCTACCAAGGAAGAGTAAAGAATTATAACTCTAGTTAATCCATATTCTACTAACTCTATAAATATCAATTGTGTTCTCTTTTACAGGTACGCACAAATGCTAAAGTTAAACAACAGTTGAGAGAAAAATAGCAAGGCATTTTGCAAGCATTTCATGTGTGTTTCAAGTATGCAAACCTGAAGCTATATGAACCAGATAGAAGAACCAGTTCCAAGTGTCTATCTTTTATTCTAGTTTCATTGTAGTAGGGCTTTTGAGTTGTACCTTTCAGCCTTCTCTAGAAGTCTTTGTACTTGGTACTCTGAGTTTATTGTTCAAGTTAGAGTTAACTTTAAGTTGTCGTAACAGCCTGAAGCTGATTTCCACAATGGGTTAGAGGTAATCCTTAATTTTACAAGAGTTATGTAAACACTGTTTTTGGTTCAATAATTTAGTGAAGTGTTGGAAAAAATCCTATTGGGAAGTAGGTCGTGGTTTTTTCACCTTTTGAGCCAGGTGTTTTCCACGTAAAAGAACTTGTGTTCTTTACTTTCTGCATTTACTATTCCATAATTGTAGTGCAAGGAACACGTAGAAGAACCATGTCCTTCTATAATCTATGCACACAAAAAATTAGACACCACACAAATCACCCCTCTAATGTGTGGTATTGAAGTACAAAACATCAAAACCAATTATAATGACTAAAAGCTTTCATCAAGTTGACCTTCAAATTAGGGCATTGGATATATGGATAAGAGCTATGGGCCTTGATATAGTGAAATATAAACAAATTGTACAAGCTTCATGAGGTATTCAAGCGAAATTCTCTTTCTATTAATTTCAGTATAATCTTATATATCATCATTGTTATTCTCAACTAAAATTCTTATTGGGATCAAAATAATATGGTGCATTCGAAAGCTAACAATACAAAGCTTGGTGGATGATAAATCAGACAACAAAAGAATTATACTAAAATATGATACTATAATAGGTTTTGGTTTATTGACCTACATATAAAAATTAGATAAAAATATAAATGTATTGAGAGAAAAATATCCCCTAAATAAGACTCTTTAATGACTACATTGTGGAGGATGTCTTGTTATCCTCAATTTATAGATGTGCAAAACTTGTCTTCCAAGAAAATGATAAGACGTATTAAAGAGATTTATTCCTTTTAGGGGTCTTTTTACCTTCCTTCAAGAAAGAAAGTCTTAATAGATCAAAATTCATTCAACACAAAATGCTAAAAATTCATTTATCCTAATTGTATATGTATGATTTCTCTACCAATTCCATTAACTTGACCTTGTACTTGATGTCGAACCATTTTAACTTTATTTGATCTACGATTTGCGACCGAATTGGTCGGTAAATCTTGGGCAATCGTCCAGTCTAGTCCGCACTTCAGACTACTTGTGGTGCTCCAGTTAGTCAGGGTACTCATGTGGGGCAATCATCTTTTAATGCACCACCGGCATAGGGTTCCTATAGTGGTTATTTCAGTTATCCGGCATAGACTCGGTATGAGTAGCCACACTCGCAGAGGGGTTGTTATGAGTATGGTGACATGAGGCACATTATGAGAGATTGTCCTAGACTCGGGAGGGGCAGATTTCATTAGATCACTCAGGCTACAGGCTCCATTCCAGTTGCTACTCCACCTACACAACCAGTTAGGGATGGAGGAAAGGCGATTAGAGGGCGCCCAAGAGGGAGAGGCCCAGCCCGTTGATATGTTTTCCATGCTATGGCTAAGGTTGATGCACCAGATGGTGTCGTTACAGGTATGGTTTCGATTTGTTATAGAGGAGCATTATTCTTATTTTGATTCAGCTCTGCTTATCGAGTTGAGTCCTCCTATCTTGCTTCACATATATGTGAGTTTTGTGATTTCGTACTCTACTTATATGTTTACCCATGTTGGGAGATTCTATAATGGTAGCCTATGTCTATCGCTTTGTTTTGTTCACTATTGAGAGCTATGAGACTAGAAGTGACTTTCAATTACTCATTTCGGTAAGATTTGATGTGATTTCGGGATGGCTTGGTTACGATTTGTGATTTAGATACTCTACAATATGGGAAATCTATTACGTGTTGTGATTTTGTTTTGCGAAATTGAGTTAGTGGAAGTTTTCGGTTGGTATTATGTGTACTCTACTTGTGATTCAGAGCGGAGGATGGGATCCTCGTGTTTTTATGCAATTTGATATGTTTGAACCGGGCTGCGTGCCGCGGTGGAGTTATATTAGGATGAGATCCTTGTGATTAGTGTATACGTTTTGATTCTCACTTGTGGAATTGATTCTTAGTATGGTATTGATAGGGAGTTGTGCCTGTCGGGCTTGTTTGATAGTTCTCTCATGTGTTTCTCTTTGCATATTTAGTCATATTCGTGTTTTGCTTATTGGGTTTTAGCTTGCGAGGTGAGTGCCCAGGTAGTGTTAAATGCAACTTGTTGATTTGAGTGAATGGTTATGGGATCTTCATGTTTCTTGCATTGTTGTCAATGTTGTGAAGGTTTGGAATAGGGTTCTAGCTGATATGAGGTTAATTGCCGGTGCTGGATTTGATTATGGGCAACTATTGTGGCCAGAGTTGTTATGGGCTTCTGTGTGAGGTATTACAACGTGTAGTTGTACCTTGTGGGTATATGTATGAGTTGTTGCAACTGGTTGAGGCTGATATCGTGTGTTGATGTAAGAATCGGGCCTTCGGATGGTGAAAAATTTGGTTCTAAGGTTTATTAGTGTGGGTGGAAGGAATAATTTACAGTTAAGATGGTATTGCCAGGCATATGTGGATTGGGATGACGTGGGGTCACCTGCGGGTTTATGTATGGTAAGCTCACTCAGTGATTTGATGACTTCGGAATGGTTCTTGGCACGCTCGAGGATGAATGTTTGTTTAAGAGGGGGAGGATGTAACGACCCAACCGTTTATTTTGAAAATTAGCATCCTGTTCGGCGGCTTAAGGTCTCGAGTAGCTTCATAATATGTATCATAACTTGTGTGTGTGATCGAGTTTGGATTTCGGATAATTCGGGATTGATTTGGAAGGATGTTTCTTGTTTTAGAAGCTTAAGTTAAAAGAGTTGACTGGAGTTTGAATTTTGTGTATATGACTCCGGAATGGTACTTTGATGATTCCAATAGCTTATGGTGATTTTGGACTCAGGCGTATGTCCGGATTTGGATTTAGAGGTCTGTAGGTTAATTTGATGTATTTTGACGAAAATTAGAAAGTTGAAGGCTTGGAAGGTTAAGAGGTTTGATCGGGAGTTGACTTTGTTGATATCAGGTTCAAATTTCGATTCCGTGAGTTGGTATAGCTGTCTTGTGTCATTTGGAACTTGCATGAAAAATTTGACGTCATTCCTGGTTGATTTGATATGATTCGGCACGAGTTGTAGAAGTTGAAAGTTCATTAAGTTCGATTTGAGGCGCGATTCGTAGTTTTGATGTTGTTTGATGTGATTTGAGGCCTCGAGCAGGTTTGCGTTATATTAGGGAACTTGTTGGTATGTTCAGACGGGGTCTTGGGGACCCCGAGTGTGTTTCCGATGGGCCACAAACCATTTTCTCATATTTTGAAATGCTGGTTTTGTTATCTAGTTTTCTTCATCGTGTTCACGTCAGTGGCATCACCTTTGCGTAGTGTAATTTGGAGGTAGGCAATAATTGTTCTTTGTATTCGCGAATTAGAGATCACGTTCGTGAAGGTTGGAAAACTTGTCTTTGCGTTCGCATGCAGTGGTCCGCGATCGCGCAGAGGTAAGGCGGGAAGGGGCATTATTCCTCTTCGCGTTCGTGAGTTACATAGCCACGTTCGCATAGAGTCTGAAGATCTTGGTCACCGTGTTCACGACCTTTATGTCGCGTTCGCGAAGTATGATTTGGAAGCTGAAGGTTTTTGCTCTTTGCGATGGCGATTGGTCCGCGATCACGATGTATAATTCATTGGGCGGAATATAAAGAACTATATTTCGAGGGTTTGACCATTTTTATCATATCTTGAGTTGTAGACCTCGAATTTGAGCGATTTTTGAGGGATTCTTCACGTGTTGGATTGGGGTAATTGTTCTTTACCCGAATTTGAGTTTATTTCATGATTCCATCTTTGTTTTTATCATTAAATTAGTGGTTTGAGTGGGAGAAATATGAGAATTTTGTGAAAGACGTTTAAAAATGTAACATGATGATTTGAAGGACGAATATGTCGAAATTGGATAAATTTGGTATGGTTGGACTCGTTCGGAATGGGTGTTTTGATTTTATGAATTTATCGGGTTCCGGGATGCGGGCACGGGGTTGACTTTTTAGGTTTCATTAAAGATCAAAGCTTTATTATCCGGAATTTTTTCCTATAGTTTTTATTTATGATATTAAGTTATTTTGGCAAGATTTGAACCATCCGGAGGTTGTTTCACCCGAGGTCATTTTAGAGTATCAGTCTAGCTTCTTTGAGGTAAGTATCTTACCTAACTTTGTGTGGGGGAAGTACACTTTAGGATTTGAATCGTTTGTGCTATTTGTTTCATGTGAAAGCCGTGTATACGAGGTGACGATTTCATACTCGGGCTTATATGTGAAAATTGACCGATCTAGACTCTTACGTATCTTTTATGAACTTATTTGGAATTGTTAGCACATGTTATATCTTTTATTCGTCATGTCTATTATCACATGCTTTAGTTGAAGTTTGTCGTTACATGTCACATTCTTTACTTGTCGAGTTTTCTCTTATATACTTTATTTGGAGTTGTTATCACTTTTATCATTATGTGATTTCTTTTATTGTGGAGCTACTCTTAGTTGAAATTGTTGTCACATGATATCCTTTTGTTGTCGGGTTATTCTCATGCATTTAGACGTAGTACTAGTTCGTACCATATCCTTCATTGTTTGCCTAATTCATACACTAGAGTCCAAAATTTGCCATTTTATGGAAGTACTTTCACTTTCAAAGTTATCCTTAAACAATTAATTTAAATTGAAGTTATCGAGAGTCATTAATCTATTATAATTGAAGTTGTGTTTGAAGGGGGTGTTGTTCCTTGTTGAGTTACTTTTCCGTTCATATTGTTGTTATTGAAATTCTATATACGTTGTGTTGAGCCATGGGCTATTTGTTGTGAAAATATTGATATCGTTGAATATTTGTGATACGTGTTGATATATTGTGTTGTTATGATGATAGCACATGTGAATTATTCTGTGGTTTGGTTGTTGTTATGCGGAGTATAAGGGTGACATTTCACCGTTGTTGTTATGGAGTATAAGGGTGGCATTTCACTGTTGCTATTATGCGAGGCATAAGGGTGGCAACTCACTGTTGTTGAATGCATAGAGCGACATGGGTGGCTATTGTATTATTGTCCGGATGGAGAGATAAGGGTGGCTATTATATGGAGTGATACGGGTGGCTATAAGAGAGATAAAGGTGTCTAATGATAGTGCCAGGGCAGAGTGATACAGGTGGCTATTGGAAAGATAAGGGTGGCAATATCTGGGATGATGTTTGATTGTTTGAAGACATGGTGTTGGTGATTTTCGTGGGATGGTGTTATTTTCCTTGTGTTTGTCATACATCTTGCGTGACTTACTTTGTTGTTGCGATGAACTATTCGATGTCTTTGATACATCATATATCTTGCATGACTTGGGCTGCATTAGTACACTCACACAAGCATACATCGTAGCATGCTACTTATACTAGCTCAGGAGCATGAAACTTGACATTTATTGATCATGCACATGTGTTCTTGTATTGTCTGTTTCCATGTTGATATTGAGCTTGGGATCATGCTGGCGGATTGAGATTTTGGCACGTGAGTTGTCCGTGCGGTTGTGATGCGAGATGTGGGCACGAGGTGCTGTGAGTATATGATGGTGGGTTGAGACCAGTGACTTGTGGCTATGAGATGAAGTATCACGAAGTGATTTTGTTGTGAAACTTGTGTTAGAACGACTTGATTAATTGATTGTCTTTTGTGTTCCTTATTTGGTTTTAATGATACTTCATGGCGTTCTTATTGATTTACTGTTCATATCACTTGTTGGTTCTTGCTGCCATTTACTGATTTTCACTTTCCATTGTTAGTTTTATACTTCTATACTGCACATGTTATTTTGTCTAGTGAGTGTCTTGATTTGTACCTCGTCACTACTCCACCGAGGTTAGTCTTGATACTTACTGGGTACCGACCGAGGTATATTCATACTATACTTCTGCATATTTTTGTACAGATCCAAGTACTTCGGAGTCTGTTGATCGTTAGATAGCGAATAAGCTATTATTGTGGAAACTTCTAGGTATACCTGTCATCGCATTCGCAGGCCTCGGAATCACCTTCAGAAGTTATTTTTATACAGTTTATTTCTATTCTGAAACAATTGTACTTAGAGATTTTCTAGTGAATTCAGTAGAGCTTATGAGTTGTACTACCGATTTTGGGATTGTTGGCTTTGTATAGAAATGTCTGCTTCATATTTAATAGTTTTTGGATGAATTTTGTCATTAATTCAGTAAGCATTAGGCTTACCGAGTCTTAAAGATTAGGTACCATTATGACATTCTACGGAGAAAAGTTGTGGTCATGACACAACATGATGTGGATCTTTTATTCGCTTTTGTGCTCTCATCTCGAAATTAACATTCACCTCATTTTCAAGTGTAGGCTGGCATACACACTTAAACTGTAAAAAGGAATTAATAACATTAAACAAATGGGGATAAGTATTAATAAAATTTTATTTATTCTTACCTTAAATTGTTGTCACATATTCATTCTGATCTGGTACAGTATCTCTTTCCAGGAATTTCACGGCTCATGAAAAAATAACTTCATATATTCTACCACCATATGTATGGCCTGATAGGATGACAAAAACATACATTAAATTTAACATATAAAATAAACATTCGTTAAATTCTATATGCCAAATTTTATTTAAAGATTTTACATTAAATTAAAGGAAAACTCACTCGTCACTACAGGGAACGATATTCAGTAGATGAAGAGTATCATACAGTACAGTCCCTCCAGTATAATGTCTCACGGTCACAGCAACTGAAGAAGTACAGGTAGATGGGGATGCAACTGTGTGAGAGCCTCCAATATCCAAGTTACATATACTTGAAGTGGATGATGATGGAGATGATAATTGGGCGTACGATGTTTGAGGCACAAAAGATGAACAACCATGCTGGCTACTATAATAACTAGGGCATGCAATTGGTGGTGAGTCACCAAACTAACTAGCAAGATCACGCAGGGAAGAAGCTGACAAATATGGTGTGGGCATAAAATTAATGGTAGTGAAAGCTAAGCCACTATGAGAAGGCATAGAGCAATGCTGAAGCGGGTTAGACGGGGAAGAGACTTTGAAAAAGTCAGATGGCTGTGAAGTTGGCATAGAAGGAGGGCTCGCATAGGTGGAGGAAGCTGATTTGTAGTCGGTATAGTTAACATAACAAATATAAACATAAAGTATACATAATGAACATAAATTTATTTTAACATAACAAACATAAAAAACTAAGAGGTCATTAACAATATAAAGTAAATCTCATATATATTATAATAACACACCAATAGCTTAATCATATGTCACGACCCAAAATTTCAACCCGTCGTGATGACACCTAATACACTTGCTAGGCAAGCTGGCATAACAAATAAAATCCAAAATAACGCAATTTACAGGAATAGCATAAGTCTGAAATCTCAATATAACTGTGATGACCCAAAAGGTCATAACTTGTTTTAGAAATGAATTCTGCATTTCGAGGCCTTAAAAACCTCTTTCAACATCACCTCAATTTACGTGCACAGTCCGGATGCGTAGCCGGAAAGCCATTATGTGAAAATATGTTGAAAATAATGAATTTTGACTTTAAAATGAATTTAAGTTGACTTCGGTCAATATATTGGGTAAACGGACCCGGACCTGTAATTTAACGGCCCCGGAGGGTCCGTAGGAAAATATTGGGACTTGGGTATATGCCCGGAATCGAATTCCGAGGTCCCAAGCCCGAGAAATAAATTTTTAAAGAAAATTATTTTCTGCAATTATTTATGAGTTTTGGAAATGAAATGCGTTTAAAATTTGATGGTATCAGGACCGTATTTTAGTTCCGAAGCCCGGTACAGGTCTTAATATGGTTTAAGTCGAGTCTGTGAAATGTTGTAAGAAACAGACTTGAAACGACGTGAATCAGACCGTATTTGAGGAAATTGGAAATTTTGAAGTTCTTGGGTGATTTCATGATTTTGATGCTAAATTCATGGTAATTGATGTTATTTTGGCGATTTGATCGCACGAGTAAGTCTGTAGGGTGTTTTTGAGGTAGTGTGCATGTTTGGTTAGGAGCCCCGAAGACTCGGGTGAGTTTCGAATAGGCGTCAGAAGGTTTTTGAACTTAGGAAAAATTGCAGAAACTGTTGTTTGTTGGTGTCCAGGTCCTTGTGCTATGCGATCGCATAGGTATATTCGCGATCGCATAGCATAATTTCAGGAGGGTGGGGAGTCCTATTTTGTATTATGTGATCGCATAGCTCCTTTCGCGATCGCGTAGAGTAAATTCTGGGAAAGGAACCATTTTCTTCTATGCGATCGCACAGCCTAGTCCGCGATCGCAGTGACCAATCCCCCTTACCCTATGCGATCACATACACTTGTTCGCTATCGTAGAGACCAATTTTGCCCAGTCATTTAAACAGTAACAAAACACATAAGGGATTAAACCCAAAATTCATAACTTCTTCTTCCAAACTCCAAATTGGGCGATCCTTGAAAGAGAACTTCACCACAAATTCGTAGGTATGTAATCTTAGACTCATTTTCTTCAATTTCCATTAACACCCATTAGATTTCTAAGCCTAAATCATATTCTTAAGGGTAGATAATTAGGGATTTAGGTAGAGTTAGGGCTTTTGTATAAATGGAATTTAGACCTCGTTTTGGGGTCGGATTTCGAAAATAATTACATATTCGAGCTCGTGGGTGAATGGGTGATCGGGTTTTGGTCCGAACCTCGTGTTTTGACCAAGAGAGCCCGGGGTTGATTTTTGACTTTTTGGGAAGAATGATTGGAAATCTATAATTAGCATTGGAATTGAATTGTTTAGCGTTTATTGATGTTGGTAAGTCGAATATGTCTAAATACAATTGATATGGAGCCAAATTCAAAAGGAAAAGCGGTGTTTGAGGCTTGAGCTGGCCATGGAAGTTCGAGATAAGTGTTTGGTCTAACCTTAGCTTGAGGGATTAGGAGTCGTGTCTTTTTTGCTATGTGTTAACTGTGGAGTACGACGTATAGGTATGGTGACGAGTATCTATACATTGGTGTCAAGCATGCCCGTGAGTCTTGTATTGTAATTGTTATGACTCTGTTGTGGTTTATTGTGCTTCATATGATGATTATCATTATTGTTCCCTTGTCGGGATGTTATTGTCATTATTGTTCCCTTGTCGGGAAGTTATTGTCATATTATTGTTCCCTTGTCAGGATGTTTGTTTTGATATTATTTTTCCCTTGCCGGGATGTTGCTGTATTATTATTGTTCCCTTACCGGGATTCTTTTATGATTAGTGTTGAAAAATGAAATGGGAGCAGGTTGCACGCCTGCAATGGTAATATATGAAATGGGAGCGGGTTGCACGCCTGCAATGGTAATATGAAATGAGAGCGGGTTGCACGCCTGCAACGGTAATATATGAAATAGGAGCGGGCTGCACGCCTGCAATGGTAATATGTGAAATGGGAGCGGGTTGCATGCCTGCAACGGTAATATGTGAAATGGGAGCGGGTTGCACGCCTGCAACGGTAATATATGAAATGGGAGCAGGTTGCATGCCTGCAACGGTATCATATGAAATGGGATCGGGTTGCACGCCTGCAGCGGTATTACATGTGTACCTGTTCTTCTTATTTCCTTATCTTTGCTAGTACTTGATTTATGGCATTCCTTATATTTTCCTACTGTTGTACTGTTATTATCTGTTACTCCACGCAGCATGTTTCTCCCGCCCAACTTTAGTTGTAATTATCTCTTTCTATTTTCGCTGTATATGATTTAACTGCACATGTTTATTTGGTATTCTGGACCTAGCCTCGTCACTACTTCGCCGAGGTTAGGCTAGGCAGTACCAGCACACGGGGTCGACTGTGTTGATACTACACTTTTCTCTGTGTGCAGATACTGATACCGGAGCGTTTGGACCGCAGTGAGGGTGCTGTCTTCAGTCCACACAAGCGACCCGAGGTAGTTCTGCAGACGTCCGCAGGCCTTGGCGTCACCTCCTATCCTTCCTCTTTCTGTTTTTACTTATTCAGAGACAGACTTATGTATTTCATTCAGACTTTGTTTGTAGTGTTCTTAGACTGTCTATGAAGTTGTGACCCCAAATTCTAGGTAGTCTTGTACTTCAGATTATGTAGTAGTGTTTGGTTGGAATATTAAGTTTCGGCTTCTGCATTTTCGATTGTTTCCGTTGTTTAACCACTTAGTATTTTACATTGTCTAATATGTTTAAATAAAAAGGGAGATAACTTTGCAATATTCGGCTAGCCTACCTTCCAGAGTAGACGCTATCACGACTCACAAGGGTGGGAAAATACGGGTCGTGATAAGTTGGTATCAGAGCTCTAGGTTACATGGGTCTCACAGTTCATAGACAAGCTTAGTAGAGTCTGAGGGATCGGTACGAAGACATCTGTATTTATCCCTCAGAGGCTACAAACTTAGGAAAAATTTCACATTTATTCTTTCCTGTCATGCGGTTTGGTTTCTTAATGCTAATTGAATTTCTACTCTATTCTTTCGCATATGGCGAGAACACGTGCTTCCTCAAACACTGACCAGCACCCCGAGCCCCTAGAAGTGGCTCCTATGAGGGGCAGAGGGTGAGGCCGAGGCCGTGCTAGAGGCCAAGGTAGGGGCAGAGCTCAGCCCAGAGTAACAGCACCAGCGACGGAGCCTCAAGTTGACTTTGATGATGAGGGGACCAAACAGTTCCGATGGGACCAACTCAGGTCCTAGAGGGGTTTATTGCTACCCCAGTACTCCAGGATACTCTGGTCCATCTAGTGGGCCTTATGGAGAGTGTCACCCGGGCATGTTTGCTTCATGTAGCACCAACCGTCTCTCAGGCTGGAAGAGGAGCCCAAACTCCTGCTACTCGCACTCCGGAGCAGATGGCTCCCCAGTTTCAGACTCCAGCAGCTTAGCCAGTTGGAGCAGTTCAGCCGGGTGTGGTACCTCAGACCGGTGATGGAGCAGCTATGTGTGTTGATGCTTTGTGGAGATTGAACAGGTTCACCAAGCTCTTTACTACTACTTTCAGCGGTGCATCTTCTGAGGATCCCCAAGAGTATCTAGACAGCTGTCATGAGGTTCTCAGGAACATGGGGATAGTGGAGACCAATGGGGTCAATTTTGCTACTTTTCGCTTGTCTGGATCCGCCAAGACTTGGTGGAGTGATTATTGTTTGGCTAGACCAGCCGGATCACCAACTTTGACTTGGGAGAAGTTTACTCAGCTATTTTTGGAGAAGTTTCTCCCCATCACTCAGAGAGAGACCTATTGGAGGCAGTTTGAGTGTCTCTAGCAGGGCTTTATGACCGTTACTCAGTGTGAGACTAGATTCATCGACTTGGCCCCTCATGCTCTTATCATACTTCTCACCGAGAGAGAGAGAGAGGGTGAGGAGGTTCAATGAGGGACTTATTCAGCCGATTCGACTATAGATGGCTAAGGAGATAGGGAGTGAGATTTCTTTTCAGGAGGCGGCCAATGTGGCCAGGAGAGTTGAGATGGTTCTATCGCAGGGAGGTGGTTAGGGGTATGACAAGAGGCCTCGTCATTCAGGAAGATTTAGTGGTGCCTTGTTTGGAGGCAGGGATACGTATGGTAGAGGTCATCCTCCTACGCCTTTTCAGTCGGCACTTCAGGTTTCTCGCGGTGCTTTAGGTGGTTGTGGTTCTCATATGTATTATTCTGATTAGTAGTCCTATAGTGCACCACCAGCTCCTATCAGTGCACCACCGCTTCAAAGTTTTCAGGGTCGTCAGCCCCAGCAGCCGAGGGCTTGTTTTACTTGTGGCGACAAGACGCACATTGCTAGATATTGCCCTCGAGCACCAAGCAGTTCTCAGCAGTAGGGTTCCCATGCTATGGTTCAGGCACCAGGTGTTCCACCGCCTGCTCCGCCAGCTAGGGGTGGGGGTAGAGGTGCTAGAGGTGAAGGTAGAGGTATTAGAGGTGGAGGTCAGGCAACGAGAGGTGGAGTCTAGCCAGCAGTAGGCCGTCCTAGAGATGTAGTTTAGGGTGGTCGGTCCCAGCCCCGATGTTATGATCTTCCAGCCAGGCCTGAGACTGAGGCTTCCGATGTAGTTATCACAGGTAATATTCTAGTTTGTAGCATAGATGCTTCAGTTTTATTTGATCCAGGGTCTACATATTCCTATGTGTCATCTTATTTTGCAGTGTATCTGGTCATCCTAGTGATTCTTTGAGTGCTCTTGTATATGTATCTACACCGGTGGGTGATTCTATTATAGTAAATCGAGTCCATCATTCGTGTATAGTTGTGATTGGGGGTCTTGACACTCGTGTGGATTTATTACTTCTGGACATGGTTGATTTTGATGTCATATTGGGGATGGACTGGTTATCACCTTACCACGCTATCGCGGACTGTCATGCCAAGACTGTGACCTTAGCCTTGGTAGTTTACCTCGTTTAGAGTGGAGAGGGATCCCTAGTCATTCTACCCGTAGTGTTATTTCTTATGTGAAAGCTCGGCGTATGGTCGAGAAGGGGTGTTTGGCCTATCTGGCATATGTTCATAATTCTAGTGCCGAGGTTCCTTCTATTGATTCTATGCATGTTGTTCGTGAGTTCCCTGAGGTATTTTCTTCAGACCTGCCGGGTATGCCACCCGACAGGGATATTGACTTTTTCATTAATTTGGCTTCTGACACTCAGCCCATTTCTATCCTGTCGTATCGTATGGCCCCTCCTGAGTTGAAAAAGTTGAAGGAGCAGTTGCAAGGCTTGCTTGAAAAAGGTTTCATTACACCTATGTTGTTTGTTAAAAAGAAGGGCGAATCGATGAGAATGTGTATAGATTACCGGCAGTTGAACAAGGTTACAATCAAGAATAAGTATCCATTGTCGAGGATTGATGATTTGTTTGATCAGCTTCAGGGTGCCAAGGTATTTTCAAAGATTGACTTGAGATATGGCTACCATCAGTTGAAGATTAGGGCATTTGATGTCCCTAAGACAACTTTTCGCACTCGGTATAGGCTTTATGAGTTCTTGGTGATGTCATTCGGGCTGACAAATGCCCCAACAACTTTTATGGATTTCATGAACCGAGTATTCAAGCCTTACTTGGATTCGTTTGTGATAGTCTTCATTGATGATATTTTGATCTATTCTCGTAGCCGGGAGGAGCACAAGCAACATCTTAGAATGGTTCTTCAGACCTTGAGGGATAGTCAGTTGTATGCCAAGTTTTCGAAGTGTGAGTTTTGGTTGGGTTCAGTTGCATTCTTGGGTCATGTTGTATCGGCATAGGGTATTCAGGTTGATCTGAAGAAGCTAGAGGTAGTCAAGAACTGGCCTAGACCCGCGTCAGCTACAGAGATCCGGAGTTTCATGGGTTTGGAAGGCTACTATTGTTAGTTTGTGGAGGGGTTTTCGTCTATTGCAGCCCCGATGACCAGGTTGACCCAGAAGGGTGCCCAGTTCAGGTGGTCGGATGAGTGTGAGGTGAGCTTTCAGAAGCTCAAGACAGCTTTGACCACGGCACCAGTGTTGGTTTTGCCCACAGGTTCAGGGCTATATACAGTTTATTGTGATGCATCTCGTATTGGACTTGGTGCGGTGTTGATGCAGGATGGCAAGGTCATTGCCTATGCTTCGCGGAAGTTGAAGATTCATGATAAGAACTATCCGGTTCATGATCTGGAGTTAGTAGTCATTGTTCACATGTTGAAGATTTGGAGGCATTATCTGTATGGTGTGGCATGTGAGGTGTTCACGGATCACAAGAGTCTGCAGTACTTGTTCAAGCAGAAGGAGCTAAATTTGAGGCAGAGAAGGTGGTTGGAGCTATTGAAGGACTATGATATCACCATCTTATATCATCCCGAAAAGGCCAATGTGGTGGTCGATGCTTTGAGTAGAAAGTCAGCCAGTATGGGCAGTCTTGCTTATATTTCGGTCAGTGAGGGGCCACTTGCTTTGGATGTTCAGGCTTTGGCCAATCAGTTCGTGAGGTTGGATGTTTCTGAGCCCAGCCGTTTGTTAGCTTGCACAGTCGCTCGTTCTTCTTTATGGGAGCGCATCCGAGATTGACAGTATGATGATCCCCATTTGTGTGTCCTTAGAGACACGTACAACACGGAGGTTCCAAGCATGTTACCTTAGGAGATGATGGAGTTCTAAGATTGCAGGGTCGAGTTTGTGTGTTTAATGTGGATGGACTCCGATAGTTGATTTTAGAGGAGGCCCATAGTTCCTGGTACTCTATTCATCCGGGCGTCGCTACGATGTATCAGGATTTGCGGCAGCATTATTGGTGCCGGAGAATGAAGAAGGACATTATTCCTCATGTGGCTCGGTGTTTAAACTATCAGCAGGTTAAGTACGAGCATCAGAGGCCCGGTGGTTGTTCAAGAAGATTGAAATTCCTGAGTGGAAGTGGGAGCGTATCACTATGGACTTCATTGTTGGACTCCCATGGACTCAGAGGAAGTTCGATGCAGTGTGGGTTATTGTTGATAGGCTGACCAAGTCAGCACATTTCATTCATGTGGCAGTCTCCTATTCTTCCAAGAGGTTAGCTGAGATCTACATCCGGGAGACTGTTCGTCTTCATGGTGTGCCCGTGTCTATCATTTCGGATAGAGGTACGCAGTTTACCTCACATTTCTGGAGGGAAGTTCAACGAGAGTTGTGCACATGGGTTGAGTTAAGCACAACGTTTCATCCTCAGATGGACAGGCAGTCCGAGCGAACTATTCAGATTTTGGAGGATATACTCCGAGCTTGTGTCATTGACTTTGGAGGCTCGTGGGACCAGTTTTTGCCTTTAGCAGAGTTTGCCTACAACAACAGCTACCACTCGAGTATTTATATGGCTCCTTATGAGGCTTTGTATGGTAGGCGGTGTCGGTCGCTAGTTGGATGGTTCGAGCCGGGGGAGGCTTGGTTGTTGGGTACAGATCTGGTTCAGGATGCCTTGGACAAGGTCAGGATTATTTAGGATAGGCTTCATAGTGCTCAGTCCAGGCAAAAGAGTTATGCCGACCGCAAGGTTCATGATTTGGCTTTCATGGCCGGTGAGCGGGTATTGCTTTGAGTGTTGCCTATGAAGGGCGTGATGAGATTTGGGAAGAAGGGCAAGCTTAGCCCCAGGTTCATTGGCCCATTTGAGATTCTTGATCGAGTGGGAGAGGTGGCTTATAGACTTGTGTTGCCGTCGAGCTTATCAGTCGTGCATCTAGTATTTCATGTGTCAATACTTTGAAAGTATCACGGCGATCCATCCTACGTGTTAGATTTCAGCACTGTCCAGTTGGACAAGGACTTGTCGTATGAGGAGGAGCCGGTGGCTATTATAGACCGGCAGAGTTGAGATCGAAGAGTTTTCCTTCGGTTCGTGTTCAGTGGAGAGGTTAGCCTGCTGAGGCATTGACCTGAGAGTCCGAGTCCGATATGCGGAGCCGTTATCCCCATCTTTTCCTCTGCTCAGGTACTTCCTTCTTATATCCGTTCGAGGACGAACGGTTGTTTTAGAGGTGGAGAATGTGATGACCCAAAAGGTCATAACTTGTTTTAGAAATTAATTCTGCATTACGAGGCCTTAAAACCTCTTTCAACATCACCTCGATTTGTATGCACAATCCGGGCGCGTAGCCGGAAAGCCATAATGTGAAAATCTGTGGAAAATGATGAATTTTGATTTTAAAATGAATTTAAGTTGACTTCGGTCAATATTTTGGGTAACGGACCCGTACACATGATTTGATGGTTACGGAGGTTCCGTAGGAAAATATGGGACTTGGGCGTATGGCCGAAATCGAATTCTGAGGTCCCAAGCCCGAGAAATAAATTTTAAGGAAAATTATTTTCTGGAATTATTTATGAGTTTTGAAAATGAAGTGCGTTTAAAATTTGATGGTATCGGGCCCGTATTTTGGTTCCGGAACCCGGTACAAGTCTTATATGTGGTTTAAGTCGAGTCTGTGAAATTTGTTAAGAAATAGACTTGAAACGATGTGAGTCGGACCGTATTTGAGGAAATTGAAAATTTTGAAGTTGCTGGGTGATTTCATGATTTTGATGCTAAATTCATGGTTGTTGATGTTATTTTGGCGGTTTGATCGCACAAGTAAGTTTGTAGAGTGTTTTTTAGGTAGTGTGCATGTTTGGTTTGGAGCCCCGAGGGCTCGGGTGAGTTTCGGATAGGCTTCAGAAGGTTTTTGAACTTAGGAAAAATTGCAGAAACTGTTGTTTGCTGATGTCCAGGTCCTTGTGCTATGCGATCATATAGGTATGTTCGCGATTGCATAGTATAATTTCAGGAGGGTCCTATTTTGCACTATGCGATTGCATAGCTCCTTTCGCGATCACGTAGAGTAAATTCTAGGAAGGGAACCATTTTCTTCTATGCGATTGCACAACCTAGTCCGCGATCGCAGTGACCAATCCCCCTTACCCTATGTGATTGCATACACTTGTTCGCGATCGCAGAGACCGAATTTGCCCAGTCATTTAAACAGTAACAGAACACATACAAGATTAAACCCAAAATTCATAACTTTTCTTCCAAACTCCAAACTGGGCGATCCTTGAAAGAGAACTTTACCACAAATTCGTAGGTATGTAATCTTAGACTCATTTACTTCAATTTCTATTAACACCCATTAAATTTCTAAGCCTAAATCATGTTCTTAAGGGTAGAAAATTAGGGATTTGGGTAGAGTTAGGGCTTTTTGTATAAATGGAATTTAGACTTCGTTTTGGGGTCGGATTTAGAAATTAATTACATATTCGGGCTCGTGGGTGAATGGTTGATCGGGTTTTGGTCCGAACCTCATGTTTTGACCAAGCGAGCCCGGGGTCGATTTTTGACTTTTTTGGGAAGAATGATAGGAAATCTATAATTAAGCATAGTAATTGAATTGTTTAGCGTTTATTGATGTTGTTAAGTCGAATATTTCTAGATATAATTGATTTGGAGCCAAATTCAAAAGGAAAAGCGGTGTTTGAGGCTTGAGTTGGCAGTGGAAATTCGAGGTAAGTGTTTGGTCTAACCTTAGCTTGAGGTATTAGGAGTCGTGTCTTATTTGCTACGTGTTAACTGTGGAGTACAACGTATAGGCATGGTGACGGGTATCTATACGTCGGTGTCAAGCATGCTCGTGAGTCTTGTATTGTAATTGTTATGACTCCGTTGTAGTTTATTGTGCTTCATATAACGATTATCATTATTGTTCCCTTGCCGGGATGTTATTATCATTATTGTTCCCTTGCTGGGATGTTATTATCATTATTGTTCCCTTGCCGGGATGTTATTATCATTATTGTTCCCTTGCCGGGATGTTATTGTCATATTATTGTTCCCTTGTCGGGATGTTTGTTTTGATATTATTGTTCCCTTGCTGGGATGTTACTGTAATATTATTGTTCCATTGCCGGGATTCTTTTATGATTGGTGTTGATAAATGAAATGGGAATGGGTTGCACGCCCGCAACGGTAATATATGAAATGGGAGCGGGTTACACGCCTGCAACGATAATATATGAAATGGGAACGGGTTGCACGCCTGCAACAGTAATATGTGAAATGGGAGTGGGTTGCACGCCTGCAACGGTAATATGTGAAATGGGAGCGGATTGCATGCCTACAACTGTAATATATGAAATGGGAGTAGGTTGCATGCCTGCAGCGGTATTACATGTGTACCTATTCTTCTTATTTCCTTATCTTTGCGGGGACTTGATTTATGGCATTCCTTATATTTTCCTACTGTTGTACTGTTGTTATCTGTTACTCCCCGCAGCATGTTTCCCCCGTCCAACTTTAGTTGTAATTATCTGTTTCTATTTCCGTTGTATATGATTTAACTGCACATGTTTATTTGGTAGTCTGGTCCTAGCCTCGTCACTACTTCGCTGAGGTTAAGCTAGGCACTTACTAGCACATGGGGTCAGTTGTGCTGATACTACACTCTGCACTGTGTGCAGATATTGAAATCAGAGTATTTGGGCCGCAATGAGGGTATTATCTTCAGTCCACACATGCGACCCGAGGTAATCTTGCAAACATCCGCGGGCCTTGACATCACCTCTTATCCTTCCTCTTTCTGTTTTTACTTATTCAGAGACAGACTTATGTATTTCATTCAGATTTTGTTTGTAGTGTTCTTAGACTGTCTATGAAGCTGGTCCCAAATTCTGGGTTGTCTTTTACTTCATATTATGTAGTAGTGTTTGGTTGGAATATTAAGTTTCGGCTTCCGCATTTTCGATTGTTTAGTCTTATTCCGTTGTTTAACCACTTAGTATTTTACATTGTCTAATATGTTTAAATAAAAAGGGAGATAAATTTGCAATATTCGGCTTGCCTAGCTTCCACAAGTAGGCGTTATCACGACTCCCGAGGGTGAAAAAATCCACGTCGTGACAATAACAAAATAGTGCTAACACATGATATATCTCCCAGAACTGGCAAATACAGAGTCATGAGCTTTAATACAAAAATACAAGTATGAAAAGACTAAATATAATACTATCTAAAATAAAGACAATAGTACATAAGAAAAGAGACGCCAAGACTGGGGGCGAAAATGCAGCTACCTCGTCTCTCAATGCTCACCTCAACAAGCAACCCGCTACAGATAACTGGTCCCAATGCCTGGATCTACACAATTAGGTGCATAATATAGCATGAGTACAACCCACCCAATGTACTTAGCAAGTATCATATCTATCCTCAGCGAGGTAAAAGAAGCAAGAGTTCTAAATGATACTTGCTATAACCTGTACAGTTTAATAAATCCAACAAGTACAGAGCAATCAATTCTAGGCATATTATAGAATTTACTTTATTATTACGCACGTAACGAGAGCAGGGGGCTATATGGGGACGATATGTGATTGTTTGGGGGCATATTATTGATGATATTTGTGTGGTGGTGTGACTTCCTTATGTGTGTCATGCATATTATATAATTTGTTGTGTTGTTTCCAATGTGCTACTCGATGCCTTTGATATTACTTGTTGATTTGAGTTGTGATAGTACACTTGCACATGCATACACTGTAACATGTCATTTATACCATCCTACGAGTATGAAACATGATATCTCTTGGTCATGTACCTGTATTCTTGTATATTTTCTTTCTCTATGATACGGTTGAACTGGTAGCTCATGACCACGCCGGGAGATTTTGGATATTGAGTATATGATCACACCAAGCGGATTGTGATATTGAGCATGTGACCACGCCAGGCAGATTATGATATTGGCAGATGAGTTGTTTGTGCAACACGTGTGTTATCCGTGCAATTGTGATTGAAAATATTGGCATGAGGTTCCATGTGTATATGATTGATTTATTTGGGACTCGTGATTTGTGATTTTGAGGTGGGGTACCTCGGGGTGATTCTTGATGTAAATCTTGTATCGGAATGGTTTGATGATTAGAACTGTCGTTGTTTTTCCTTAATTGCTTTTACTTGTATTTTATCTGTGCTTTGATTATTTTGTTGTTTTATCATATGACTACCCTTCGTCGCCATTTATTTACTTTGCTTTTCCGTTGTTAACTTTATATTGATATTCTCCACAGGTTATTTAATTAGTGAGTGTCTTGACTTGAACCTCATCACTACTCCACCGAGATTAGTCTTGATACTTACTAGGTACCGTTGTGGTGTACTTATACTACGCTTCTATACATTTTTTTATATCCAGGTACCTCAAAGCGAGTTGGGCGATAGTGAGCCATTTATTAGAGTTGTTGTGGAGATTTCAAAGTATACCTGCAGGTCCGCTAGCAGGCCTCTGAGTCACCTTCTGTTTTTCTTTACTATTGTTTAATTTATTTTTAAACAATGCTGTATTTAGTAATTTCTCGTGTACTCTCAGTAGAGCTTATGCATCCTACTACCGGTTTTGGGAAAATGTATAAATATTGTTCATTTTTAGTTATGTTATGTCATTTACTAGTTATATTTAGTGGTTAAATGGTTTAAATATGTTAATATCTTAGCATGTGTTATGCTTACCTAGTCCTACCTATCACGATTCTTAAGGTGGAATTTTTGGTCGTGACACAAATCTATGGCAATTCTACAAAAATATCGATGAAAATTCTAAAATAATTCTAAATTTAATTCACTTAGAGATCTAAAAAGTATCTAAAATCTAGAGGCAAGATTCATGACTATTGAAATTAATAATTCACACGTCAAAAATTTTAAAAAAATAATCAAAAAATTAAATGGGAAGAGGAAGGGGTTCACGACAGGGGAATGAGGGGGGGTATAAGAGAGGGGTGAGGAAAGGGGGTGCGGACAAGGGAGGATGAGAGAATAGAGGGGTCGAAGAAGAGGACACGGATAGGGGAGAGATAGAGAGAGAGAGGCTTACCTTTTCCGGCTAGTAGCAGTGGTTGGCGGCTGGGGAGTTGGGGGCGCATTGTGGGAGAAAGAAAAGAGAAGAAAGAATGAATGGGGGCCAGGGCTCTAGATGTAAGAAGGATTTTTGATCGTTTTGGTCGAAAAAAGTAATTTTTAAAAAGGTTTGCAACCTTTTCGGTCGCAAATGGTAAAAAAATCTTATTTTTAAATTGTTTTGCATCTGTTTTGGTCGCAAACGGTAAACCAAGAAAAAATTAACTTTAAGTTTCCGACCAAATCGGTCGGAAATTGACTTTCTGAATTTTTGCGCCAAACGTTGCTACTAATATTGTCGGAAACATGGTCGAAAGGATTTAAAAAAATCAATAAATATCTTTTTGAAATTTCTGATCGACACAGTCAAAAAATTTTGACTATTTTTTCCGGTCGGAAACTTTCAGTCGCAATTCTGCTATTTTTTAGTAGTGTAAATTTTTCGAAAATACGGTCTAATATATATGGTTTAAGCTCAGGTTAGTGTGGAAATTATAGGCAAAAAGAAATTTTATTTCTAACGGCAGGAGTAATAAGAGATAAAAAGTTTATGGAAGAAAAATAACCTCAATTTTAAATGATAGAGGTAAATTTTAACTTTTTTTCCAAAAATTGTTATACGTCAATAACTCCACAAAGGGACCGGAATAATAGGTATCCGTCTATACACGTGATAGTTAAACTTTGTCCAGAACAAAATTCCAGTTTTAGGATACATACAATTGTATCCTCCATATTTCTTATACTTCATAAATGATAAAACTCATGTCACAACCCATTTCCATAATAGGTCATGATGGCGCCAGCACCGTTGTCAGGCCAACCAACGCGGAAATATTAGTGAATTCTTATTTTACTTACCAAAAGCGGTTATAATACTTTTCTTAATTTAACAATTTAAAATAGGTGATGATAAGCAATATTTAATAATAATTATACAACCCAAAAGAACTGTCTACTAATGTGTGTGCCAAGACCTGGTGTCACAAGTAGTGGGTAACTAGTAGAATGCACAAAAGAATAAAACTATCCTACTGTCCGGGATAGAATAGACAGCAAAAGTAAAAAAAGACCCCATCAAGCTGCTGAACGGCATAGGAAGGGAGCAGCTCACCGTGGAAGTCTCGGTCTATGAATCAGGGGCGCGCACTAGTCTGATAGCCAAATATACCTGCATCAGATCATGTACAATTAAGTACAGAAGTGTAGTATGAGTACATAAACAATATGTACCCAGTAAGTATCCCATCTAATCTTGAAGAAGTAGAGACGAGAGGTCGATATGACACTTACTAGGGTCAATTAATATAATAAAGTGTTCTGCTAGGCATGGTAGTCACAAGTAATCCACAGTTTGTAGCAAGAAGTAATAAGTCATATTCTTAACTATTTTCCAGTTAACCGTATTCATTTCAAGTATTCAGCAGAACAAGTCATGGATAAGATTTCACATATATATATCATGCGCACATTATGCCGAGGTCGACGGCTCGATCCAACAGAAAATAACTGTGCACTGCCAGAGGGTCGAATGGCGCGAACCATAGATGCATCTATTTCTACCAAGGCGATCATCCCGATCCACAAATATAAATTAATATCAAGAAAACACATAAATGTGCATTTAATTCCAAGTAAATTCATACAAGTGTCCAACAAGTGTATACATTCGCTTATATTTCTTTCCAAGTCTCTAGCATGTCCTAAGTGATCACATTAGCAAGAAAATATAGAGACATTCACAAATATAACGTGATACTAGTCCTAGACTACCCGAACAATTAACATAATAGTAGCTACGCACGGACTCTCGTCACCTAGTGCGTACGTAGCCCCAGCATTTACCAGCAAATTACTCAATTATTACACCTATGGGGACAATTTCCTCTTACAAGGTTATAAAAGAGACTCACCTCGCTCTAAATTGCACTTCCAATACCAAGAACGAGCGGAAACCCTCAATTCGGAGCCGAACGATCCAAAACTAGTTAAATGAGGTAGGATCTAGTCAATATAAGCTCACAAGATCGAATTCTAGCTATTTAAGCCATTTCCCAACCATTAATACCAGTTTCCTAAAATCCGACCCCAGGCCCACGTGCCCAGATTCCGAAATTTTCCAAAGGAAGTTGTTCTCTATAACCTAAGGATCAGCAATATATGATTTCTAATCCATTTCATAACCAATTTCGTGGTAAAATCTATGTTTAATTAAAGCCCCAGGTCTAGCTCTAACCCCTTGATTTCTCCAAATCTTTAGGTGTTAATCTACCCAAAACTCGAGTGTTAAACTTAGAAATAAAGGGGATGAACTTACCTCACGATGCTATGTGGAAATCCCTTCTCAAGAGCTCTAAAATTGCTCAATACCCGTGTGCCAAATGGTCAAAAATGGCTGGAGCTTGACTTAAATGAAGCTCACTACTTCATCAGTTTTTGCATCTGCGGTATGCGGTCCCTCATCTGCGGAATTGGCTAAAAGGTCTGGGACCGCTTCTGCAGTCTGGAAGCCGCATCTCCGTAGCCGCTTCTGCAATTTGGGCTGGCTAGCTTTGGGCCGCATCTGCGAGGCTACGACCGCTTCTGCGGTCTCTCACCTGCGGTTGACCAATCACAGGTGCGGTTATGACAGAAGTAGATGCTTCAACACTTCTCCAAATTTCCAACTTCACTCGAGCCTCGTCCGTTTGACGGTCGGGGCTCCCGGGCCCCGCCCGAACATACAAACAAGTCTGAAATCACAAGACAGACCTACTCGAACCTTCAGAATGCCCGAAACTACACTAAATCTAAGAATCACTCCCTAAAACCAAATGAATCAAACTTATGAACTTCAAGTTCTTAATTTTCCTCTAACGAGACGAAAACGCCCTAAAACTACTCGGATTGACACCAAATTTTGCAGGCAAGTCTTAAATGATATATCAGACCTGTACCGAGCTCCGGAACCAACATATGAGCCCGATACCCATGGAATCAATCATTAATTAGTTTTCTTTAAATCCTTAGAATTTCAGATTAACAATTTCTAATAAAAATTCATTACTCGGGCTAGGGACCTCGGAATTCGATTTCAGCCATAGCCTAGGTCCCATATTTTCCTACGGACCCTCCGGGACCGTCAAATCACGAATCCGAGTCTGTTTTCTCAAAATATTGACCAAAGTCAAACTTAGCCTTTTAAGAAAATCCTAAGCAATCAAATGGGCATATTTCACTCCAAACTCTTCCAAATCCCGAACCAACCATCCTCGCAAATTGTAAATTACTTAAATCAAGTGCGAGAAGTTTTATTTAAAGGAACGGGGTTCTAAAGGCAAAACGACCAGTCGGGTAGTTACATTCTCCACCTCTTAAACAAAAGTTTGTCCTCGAACGGACATAGAAAAGTACCTGGGCTGCTGAATAAATGTTGATATCTGCTCCGCATGTCCTCCTCGGACTCCCAGGTCGCCTCATCGACTGGTTGGCCCGTCACCGTAGAAATCCTCTTGGATCTCAGCTGGCGATCTTGTCTATCAATAATGGCAATTGGCTCCTCCTCATAACCCAAACTCTCATCCAGCTGAATAGTATTGAAGTCCAACACATGGGACAGATCGACATGAAACTTCTGAAGCATCGATACATGAAAAACCGGATGAACTCCCGATAAGCTGGGGGGTAAAGCAAGCTCATAATCAACCTCTCCAACTCGCCTCAACACCTCAAATGGGCCAATAAACCTTGGGCTAAGCTTGCCTTTCTTCCCGAATCTCATAACGCCCTTCATTGGCAAGACTTTCAAGAGGACCTTCTCGCCAACCATGAATGATACATCACGCGCCTTCTGATCCGCGTAGCTCTTCTGTCTGGACTGAGCTATGCGAAGCCTTTCCTGAATCAACTTTACCTTGTCCAAGGCATCCTGTACCAAATCTGTATCGTATAACTTAGCCTCACCAGGATCAAACCACCCGATAGGAGAATGACAACGTCGACTATATAAAGCCTCGTATGGAGCCATCTCTATGCTGGATTGATAGCTGTTGTTGTACGCAAACTCCACCAAGGGCAAGAACTGATCCCACTACCCTCTAAAGTCAATCATACATGCTCTAAGCATGTCCTCCAAAATTTGAACTGTTCGCTCTGACTGCCCGTCGGTCTGTGGATGAAATGCCATGCTAAGCTCCACGCGGGTCCCTAACTCACCCTGAACAACTCTCCAGAAATGTGAAGTGAACTGAGGGCCTCTATCTGATATGATGTAAACAGGCACACTGTGCAACCGGACTATCTCCCGAATGTAAATCTGAGCCAGTCTCTCCGAAGTATAAGTAGTCACCACCGGTATGAAGTGTGCTGACTTGGTCAATCTATTGACAATGACCCACACTAAATCAAACTTCCGCAAATTCCGCGGCAACCCAACTACGAAATCCATGGTAATGCGCTTCCACTTCCACTCTGGTATAGGCATCTACTAAAGTAGGCCACCCGACCTCTGATGTTCATACTTGACCTACTTGCAATTCCAACACCTAGCCACATACTCCACTATGTCCTTCTTCATCCTTCGCCACCAATAATGCTATCTCAAGTCACGATACATCTTCGTAGCTCCCAAATGAATGAATATCGCGAACTATGTGCCTCATCTAGAATCCTCTGCCTAAGACCATCAACATTAGGAACACATAGATGACCCTGGAGTCACAAAACACCATCCTCGCCAATAGAAACCTCCTTGGCACCTCCCTGAAGCACTGTTTCTCTAAGAACCGCCAAATGTGGATCATCAAACTGCCGGGCCTTGATCTGCCCCAATAATGAAGACTGAGCAACAACACACGCAAGGAATCGGCTGGGCTTCGAAATGTCCAACCTCACAAGTATGTTAGCCAAGGACTGAATGTCCAAAGCTAGTGGTCTCTCCTCTGCTGGAATGAATGCCAAGCTACCCATACTCTTTGCCTTTCTGCTTAAGGCATCCGCGACCACATTTGCCTTACCCGGATGATAAAGAATGGTGATGTCATAATCTTTTAGTAACTCAATCCACCTGCGCTGCCTCAAATTAAGATCCCTCTATTTGAACAAATGTTGTAAGCTACAATGATCCATATAAACCTCACATGGCACCCCATACAAATAATGCTTCAATATCTTAAGAGCATGAACAATCGCGGCGAACTTTATATCGTGCACAGGATAATTCTTCTCATGAACCTTAAGCTGGCGCGAGGCATAGGCAATAACTCGCCCCTCCTGCATCAATAAACATCCCACTCCAATGCGCAAAGTGTCACAATATACCGTATACATCCCTGAATCGGAAGGCAACACAAGGACTGGTGCTGTAGTCAAGGCTGTCTTGAGCTTCTGAAAGCTCGCCTCACAATCATCGGACCAATGGAAAGGAGCACCCTTCTGGGTCAATCTAGTCAGAGGTGATGCAATAGATGAAAATCCCTGCACGAATCGTCTATAGTAACCTGCTAACCCCAGGAAACTCCTAATCTCAGTCATCGAAGTAGGACGTGACCAACTCTGAACTGCCTCAATCTTATTAGAGTCCACCTTAAGACCCTCTCTTGAGACAATATGTCCCAAGAATGCCACTGACTCTAGCCAGAACTCACACTTAGAGAACTTAGTATATAGTTTCTGCTCTCGCAAGGTTTGAAGCACTACCCTCAAATGCTGCTCGTGCTCCCCCAGGCTACGGGAGTATATCAAGATGTCATCAATGAAGACGACGACAAATGAATCAATGTAAGGCCTGAATACCCTGTTCATCAAGTCCATGAATGCTGTTGGAGCATTAGTCAAGCCAAAGGACATCACCAGGAACTCATAATGGCCATATTTAGTCTGGAATACAGTCTTCGGAACATCCGTGTCCCGAATCTTCAGCTGATGATACCCTGACCTCAAGTCAATCTTGGAGAACACCCCTAGCAACCTGCAACTGGCCGAACAAATCATCAATACGAGGTAACGGATACTTGTTCTTGATGGTGACTTTGTTCAACTGGCGGTAATCAATGCACATCCGCATAGTTCCATCCTTCTTCTTCACAAATAACACTGGTGCACCCCAAGGAGATACACTGGATCTAACAAACCCCTTTGCTAACAACTCCTCAAGCTACTCCTTCGGAGCCATACGATATGGTGGGATAGATACAGGCTAGGTGCCTGGAGCCAAATCAATGCAAAAATTAATATCACGATTCGGTGGCATGCCAGGAAGATCAAAAGGAAAAACATCGGCGAACTCTCGAACTACTGGAACTGAATCAATCGTCGGAGACTCTGCGGTGGTGTCTCGAACATAAGCCAAATAAGCCAAACACCACTTCTCAACCATTTGCTGAGCCTTTAGGAAAGAGATAACCTGACTAGATGTATCAACTATGGAACCCTTCCACTCCAGCCTCGGAAACCCTAGCATCACTAAAGTAATAGTCTTGGCATGGCAATCTAGGACGGTGTGATATGGGGATAACCAATCCATACCCAGGATGATCTCAAAGTTGATCATATCAAGCAACAAGAGATCCGCACTAGTCTCGAAACCACAAAAGGTGACCACACAGGACCGGTAGATCTGATCCACAACCACAGAATCACCCACAAGGGTGGACACATGAACAGGAATGCCCAAGGCTCAGGAGAAATAACCAGGAAACGAGCAAACAGAGATGATACATATGAATAAGTAGACCTTGGATCAAATAATACCGAAGCATCTCTACCACCGACGAAATAATACTTGTGATGACGGCATATGAGGCCAATGCATCTGGCCTAGCCGGAAGGGCATAGAATCTAGCTGGAGCGCTAGCCGGCAGGCCTCCACCGGACTGAGTAGTAGCTGGCTGACCTCTCCCTGCCTGGTCTCCACCTCTAGGACGGACCCTACCCGTCTACCCTCCACCTCTAGGTGGAGGGGTAGCTGGTGCTGAGATCATAGGTTGCTGACCCTGTTGTATTGCCTTGCCCCGAAACCTGGGGAAGTACCTCCTCATATGGCCAAGTTCTCCACACTCCAAACAACCCCGCGATGTGGCGGCCTGCTGCCCTGATGGCTGAACTTGATGGCCTGTAGACCCACTGGGAGAAGCCTGAATAGCTGGTGGACAATATGAAGTCTCGGGCATAGCACTGAAATAAGAATCAGAAGAGCCCTAAGGACCTGAATACCCCCCGCAGGAACCCTGAATAGCTAGCGGGCGATAAGCTCTCTCTGACATGGCGCTGAAATAAGGACGTGTTGGAGCACCCCGAGCAGGCAGTGGTGCTGAATATGGGGGCTTACTAGGCTGACCCCTCCCAAACTGACCTCTACCCCTATCTGAGGCACCTCTGAACTCTATAGAGAATCTAGCCCTCTTATCCTGCTGCATCTGCTCTCTACCCTTCTGGCGATACCCCTTAACCTGCAAGCAATCTTTACCACTAGCTGATACTCTGTACCCATATCCACCTCTTGGGCTATGCCAGATCGAATACCGGGGTGCAACCCCGCAACAAATCTCCGCACTCTCTCTACATCAGTCGGAAGTATCATGAGTACGTGGCGAGACAACTCAGAAAACCTTGCCTCATAATCGATCACATACATTTGACCCTGCTCAAGATGCTCAAACTGATACCATAGCTCTTCCCTCTCAGAGGGTGGAATGTACCTATCCAAGAATAACTATGCGAACTGACCCCAAGTTATGGGAGGAGAACCTGTTGGCCTGCCTAGAACATAGGACTGCCACCATCTACGGGCCCTGCCCTCAAGCTGAAAAGTAGTGAAGTCAACTCCATGCGACTCCAATATCCTCATATTGTGTAGTCTGTCCCTACACCTATTTATGAAGTCATGGGCATCCTCATGATGCTCTCCCCCGAAGACCAGAGAGTGAAGCCTAGTCCATCTATCCAATAACTTCTGCGGATCGCCATCCACAGCAGGTCTGGGCTGGGGTGCCACTGAAGCAACTGGTTGAGCCCCATCTACGAGTAGGGCACCCGGAGTCTGATACACTGCAGCTGCATGACCAGGAGCCTGAGCAATAGGGTTCTGTGCTCCCCCTCCTGCCTGTGATGTAGCTGGACCCGCTGGAAATAAACCAGCCTGAGTCATAAAATCCATGAACCGCATCATACAACCCATGATCTCCTGGAATCCCGGTGCTATCATAAAGTCTGCTGGGGTAGGCTCAACTGCGGGAACCTCGCCCTGCTCTTCGATAATAGGATCTCCCGCAGAATCTATTGGTGGTACCACTGGGATAACTCTAGGACTCCATCATCCCCTATCTCGGGCCGGTGCCCTCCCCTGGCCTCTGTCTCGGCCTCTAGCAATGGGGGGAGCAGCTCCTCCCGGGTCTGGAATATCAGGCGTGCGTTTCCTCACCATCTGTGAGAGAATAGAAGAGGGAAATGTAGTATACCAACCGCTGCACGATAGAAAATTAATAAAGTTTAGTTTTTCCTAACACCGTATAGCCTCTCGAAGATAAATATAGACGTCTTCGTCCCGATCCGTAAGACTCTATTAGGTTTGCCCATGACTTGTGAGACCTACGCAAACCTAGTGCTCTGATACCATGTTGTCACGACCCATTTCCATAATAGGTCATGATGGAGTCCAACACCGTTGTCAGGCCAGCCAATGCGAAAATATTAGTGAATTCTTATTTTACTTAACAAAAGCGGTTATAACACTTTTCTCAATTTAACAATTTAAAATAGGTGATGATACACAATATTTAATAATAATTATACAACCAAAAAGAACTGTCTACTAATGTGTGTGTCAAGACCTGGTGTCACAAGTAGTAGGCAACTAGTAGATGTACAAAAGAATAAAACTATCCTACTGTCCGGGATAGAATAGACAACAAAAGTAAAAAAAAAGACCCCATCAAGCTATTGAACGGCACAGGAAGGGAGCAGCTCACCGTGGAAGTCTCGGTCTATGAATCAAGGGCGCGCACCAGCCTGATAGCCAGATATACCTGCATCAGATCCTGTACAATTAAGTACAGAAGTGTAGTATGAGTACATAAACAATATATACCCAGTAAGTATCGCATCTAATCTCGAACAAGTAGAGACAAGAGGTCGACATGACACTTACTAGGGTCAAGTAATATAATAAAGTGTTCTGCTAGGCATGGTAGTCACAAATAATCCACAGTTTGTAGCAAGAAGTAATAAGTCATGTTCTTCACAATTTTACAGTTAATCGTATTCATTTCAAGTATTCAGTAGAACAAGTGATGGATAAGATTTCACATATATATATATCATGCGCACATTATGCCGAGGTCGACGGCCCGATCCAACAGAAAATAATTGTGCACTGCCAGAGGGTCAAATGGCGTGAACCATAGATGCATCTATTTCTACCGAGGCGATCGGCTTGATCCACAAATATCAATTAATATCAAGAAAACACATGAATGTGCATTTAATTCAAAGTAAATTCATACAAATGTATACATTTGCTAATATTCCTTTCCAAGTCTCTAGCATGCCCTAAGTGATCGCATTAGCAAGAAAATATTGAGACATTCACAAATATAACATGATACGGGTCCTAGACTACCCGAACAATTAACATAATAGTAGCTACGCATGGACTCTCGTCACCTACTGCGTACGTAGCCCCTGTATTTAGCAGCAAATTACTCAATTATTACACCTATGGGGACAATTCCCTCTTACAAAGTTAGAAAGGAAACTCACCTCGCTCCAAAGTGCACTTCCAATACCAAAAACGTGCCCAAACCCTCAATTTGGAGCCAAGCGATCCAAAACTACTTAAATAAGGTAGGAACTAGTCAATATAAGCTCACAAGATCGAATTCTAGCTATTTAAGCCATTTCCCAACCATTAATACAAGTTTCCTAAAATCCGACCACGAGCTCACATGCCCGGATTCCGAAATTTTTCGAATGAAGTTTTTCTCTATAACCTAAGGATCAGCAATATATGATTTCTAATCCATTTCATAACCAATTTTGTGTTAAAATCTAAGTTTTATTAAAACACTAGGTCTAGCACTTGATTTCTCCAAATCTTTAGGGGTTAATCTACCCAAAACTCAAGTGTTAAACTTAGAAATAAGGGGGATGACCTTACCTCACGATGCTATGTGGAAATCCCTTCTCAAGAGCTCCAAAATAGCTCAATACTCGTGTGCCATATGGTCAAAAATGGCTGGAGCTCGACTTAAATGAAGCTCACTGCTTCAGCAGTTTCCGCATCTGCGATCAGGGGACCGCATCTGCGAGAGGAGACCGCATCTGCGAAATTGGATAAAATGGATAGGACCGCTTTTGCGGTCTAGAAGCAGCATCTGCGTAGCCGCTTCTGCAGCTAGGGAGCTGCTTTTGCAGTTTGGCCTGGCCAGCTCTAGGCCGCATCTACGAGGCTACGAATGCTTCTGCAATCTCACACCTGCGGTCGACTAACCGCAGGTGCGGTTATGATAGAAGCAGATGCTTCAACACTTGTCCGAATTCCCAACTTCACTCGAGCCTCGTCCGTTTGACGCTCGGGGCTCCCGGGTCCCGCCCGAACATACCGACAAGGCTAAAATCATGAGACGGACCTACTCGAACCTTCGGAATGCCTGAAACTACGCTAAATATAAGAATCACCCCCTAAAACCAAATGAATCATGCTTATGAACTTCAAGTTCTTAATTTTTTTCTAATGAGGCGAAACGGCCTAAAACTACTCGGATTGACACCAAATTTTGCAGGCAAGTCTTAAATGATATATCGGACTTGTACCGGGCTCTGGAACCAACATACAAGCCCGATAACCATGGAATCAATCATTAATTAGTTTTCTTTAAATCCTTAGAATTTTAGATTAACAATTTCTGATAAAATTCATTACTCGGGCTAGGGACCTCGGAATTCGATTCCGGGCATACGCCCAGGTCCCATATTTTCCTACGGATCCTTCAGGACCGTCAAATCACAAATCAGGGTCCGTTTGCTCAAAATGTTGACCAAAGTCAAACTTAGCCTTTTAAGAAAATCCTAAGGAATCAAATGGGCATATTTCACTCCAAACTCTTCCAAATCCCGAACCAACCATCCCCGCAAGTCATAAATCAGTTAAAGCAAGTGCGAAAGGTTTTATTTAAGGAAACGGAGGTTCTAAAAGGCAAAACAACCAGTCGGGTCGTTACAACTCATAACTTTTCTAAAAGTGTGTTCCTCTTTACTTGCATCGCATGAGTCAAAATGGATATTTGATTAAGAATTTAAATGTATGATCTTCACTACAAAATGAATGAGTTTAATTTATTCTACTTCTACTAAAGTTTTAATATCTGAATTTGAATTTCTAAATTATTTGGTCTATATTGGATATAAGATTGACAATTAGTGAAATTACCTTTATAGCTATATAGAAAAAGGACTCGTTGTTTTCTTACGTAAAAATAAACTACAATTAGTTTCGTCAATACAAGTATAAACATGATTTGACTTTGTTCGCTTTGAGCTATGCATGTATGATTTTAACGTAGGTAAATTACTAGCTATATACATTTATAAGTAACTTATTACAAAAATTGACCAATTCATAAAATATTATTAATATTAACCAAATTTTATCAATATTAACCAATTAGCCAAAGGTCAAATCTTTGCTTTCTTTTGAGTGGGTATTATTAGAATAGATTGGTTACATCTTAAGGAGCTTGAATCTCCGTTTTGGGATGATTCAGTGGAGTTTTGACGTGATTTGAATTGAAAATTCAAAATAGAAGATGAACGTGAAAAAAATGATATGTGCATCATTTGTGTATCACATTTGTATTACATTTGCATTAAATGTGTATCACATGTATATCTGTATGTGAGATACATGCGTGATACATGTTTGATACATGCGTCGCAGAAGAATTTTTTGAACTCGATTTTAACTATGAATTTTGATACTGTCACGACCCAAATCCTAACTTGTCGTGATGGCGCCTATCGATAGTACCCGGCAAGCTGACATTTCCCAAAAACTTTCAATATTTAACAGAAAATAAATCAAGAAAATTTTTAAATGAGCAAAGTATTCATAAACAAAGGTAAAACGCAAAACACAAGTGCAGAAAATAGCTCCCAATATCGGGGTGTCACTGAGCCCATGAGAATATATACATCGCCAGTCTAGAAATAAAGTGTCTATCCAAGTCTAGATCTAAATACAACGTAAGAAAAATATAACGAAGGAGAAACAAGGACTGCGAATGCAGGAAGCTACCTCGATATCTCCAACGGTCAGCTACGTGAAATATCAACACCCTTTGCGTCCAGAAACTCCTGGATCTACACAGAAAGTGCAGGGTATAGTGTGAGTAAAACAAACTCAGTAAGTAACAATAATAAATAAGGAACTGAAAAATAGTGACGAGCTACACAGCTATAATTCATTTTCAGTACTCTCAATAAGGAAAATAGACATGCTTCCCAAATCCGGCAAATTTAGTCAAATTAGTTTGTTCATGCCAAGTTCAAATAAAAGGCAGATAAAAATATCTTTCTAAAGGTTTCAAAGCAGTGATGTAAGGCAACTATGTGCAACAACAATGAAATCATATACAGCCTCTATAACGACCCGACTGGTCGTTTTTCTTTTTAGAACCCCATACCCCTAGATAAGACTTTCCGTACTTACTTTTACTGATTTATGACTTGCGGGAATGGTTGGTTCGGAATTTGGAAGGGTTTGGATTGAAATCGGAATATTTGGTTCCTTAAGGTTGGTTTAAAAGGTCAAGTTTGACTTTGGTCAACGTTTTTAGTAACGACCTCGGAACCCGGATTGGGAGGTTCCAACAGGTTCGTATGATGATTTCGAACTTGGACGTATGCCCGAATAGGGTTTTGGATGAACCTGGAGCGTTTTGGTGCCTAATAGTGAAAGTTGATTCCTTAATGATTTTTAAGTTCTTAAATATTTAGTTTAGAGCGAGATTTTGTGTTATCAAGGTCCGAACGGAATTCCGAGTTCGGGAATAGTTTCGTTGTATCATTTAAGACTTGCACGCAATATTTGGTGTCAATCCGAGTAGTATAAGCACGTTTCAGTGCATTAGAAGTAAATTGAAGAACTTGAAGTTCATAAGTTTGATTCAATTGGTTTTAGGGGGTAATTCTTAGATTTAGCATTTTTTCAGGTGTTCCGAGGGTTTGAGCAAGTCTGTTTTATGATTTCAAACTTGTCGGTATGTTCGGGCGAGGCCCGGGAGCCCCAAGCATCAATTGAATGAGGCTCGAGTGAAGTTGGAAAAATTGGCAAGGAGCTGAAGCTCCAGTTATCTGTCATTACCGCAACTACAGTTGGTCAGCCGCAGGTGCGAGACCGCAGGAGCGGTCAGCTTGTCGTAGAAGCAGCCAAGGGGAGGAGCCCAGGAACCGCAGGTGCGACTCTTTCTCCGCAGAAGCAGCTTTAAGACCGCAGAAGCTGTCCCAACCCGCCTGGCCAATTTCGCAGATGCGGACCCCCTCTCGCAGAAGCAAGACCGCATGTACGGAAATTGCTGAAGGCAGTGCCTTCATTTAATACGGTAATGTGTCATTTTTGACATATTTCCACCATTGTTTGGACGATTTAGGAGCTTTCAAAGAGAGGAATTCCACCTAGCATCTTGAGGTAAGTTCATCCTACTTATTTATAGTTTAATACTTGAGCCTGGGGTAGATTAAAACACAAAGATTAAGGAAAAATTATGGGATTAGAGCAAAACCTAGGGTTTTGACAAAAGCTAGATTTTACCACGAAATTTGTTATGTAATGAAGTAGAAGTCATATATTATTGATCCTTAGGTTATAAAGAACAACTTTCTTTGAAAATTTTCAGAATCCGGGCACGTAGGCCCTGGGTCGGATTTTGGGAAACTTATGTTTAAGGTTGGGAAACTCTAGTAATTAAAATGCAAACTCTTGAGCTTATATTTCACTAGTTCCTACCTCGTTTAATTAGTTTTGGATCGTTCGGCTCCAAATTGATGGTTTGAGCATGTTCTTGGTATTGGAAGTACGCTTTGGAGCGATGTAAGTCTCCTAGCTAACCTTGTAAGAGGGAATTGTCCCCATAGGTGAAATATTTAAATAATTTGCCACTAAATGGGGGGCTATGTACACACTAGGTGACGAGAGTCCGTGCGTAGCCACTATTATGCTTAAGTGCGGGTAGTCTAGGACCTAAAAGCATGTTGTATGTGATATTCTTGTAACTTTATGGTTAAGTTGGATTGCTTAAATCATGTTGAATGTGGTAAATGAAATTAATAAAAGGAACGTCATTTTCTTGACCTTTTAAAGAGAAGTTGACATTTCTGTGAGTAAATGTTCCCCAGATATATTCTTGTCTGCCCGTTTGTTGTGCTTAATTACATTTGACCGCGTCGCATGTATGATTCGCGAGCGGGGTAATAGATGCATCTATGATTCGCGCCGTTCGACCCTCCGGTAGTGCACACTTTATTTTTATGTTGGATCAGATCGTACGACCTCGACACTACTTACGCATGCTTCTTGCTCGGTATTTTTCTGTGGATTGGACTTTGTTGTATGCCCTGAAATGCAAATGGCTAACTGTGATATTATCTAGGAAAGGACCTGCTACTTCTTTCTATATACTGTTAATTATTTGTGATATCCATGCTTATTATAACTTTTTCCCATATTATTTGACCCTAGTAAGTGTCAAGTCGACCTCTCGTCTCTACTTCTTCGAGATTAGACAGGATACTTACTGGGTACATATTGTTTATGTACTCATACTACACTTCTGTACTTAATTGTACAGGATCTGAGGCAGGTACATCTGGCTACTAGTCTGGTGCACGTTCTTGATCATAGTCCGAGACTTCCACGGTGAGCTGCTCCCTTCCTATGCCGTTCAGCAGCATGATGGAGTCTCTCTTTATTTTTGGCTCTCTATTCTATTTCAAACAGTAGGATAGATTTATTCTTTTGTATATTCTACTAGTTGCCCGCAAACTTGTGACACCAGGTGTTGGAACACACATTGGCAGACTATTCTTTTGGGATTGTATAATTATTTTTGTACGTTACTAATTATCATTTGTCTTAACTTCAAATTAAGAAATTGCTGTAATTGTTTTAGTAAGGTAAAATGAGGACTTATTAATATTTCTGCATTAGCTTGCCTAACAATGGTGTTGGGCGCCATCATGACCTATACTGGATTTGGGTCGTGACAACATGGTATCAGAGCATTGGGTTCATGTAGGTCTCACAAGTCATGGGAAAACCTAATAGAGTCTTGCGGATCGGTACGGAGACGTCTGTATTTATCCTAGAGAGGTTATAGGGTGTTAGGAAACTATTATTTATTCATTTCCTTGCAGCGGTTGGTATACGAAATTTCCCTCTTATATTCTCTCACAGATTGTGAGGACACGCACGGCAAATGCTCCATACCCAGGAGGGGCTACTCCTCCCCTTGCTAGAGGCCAAGGCAGAGGCTGGGGGAGGGCACCAGCCCAAGGTAGGGGACGAGAGCATCCTAGAGCTGTTCCAGTAGCACCACCAGCAGATCCTGCGGGAGATCCTATCATTGAGGAGCAAGGTGAGGTGCCCGCAGCTGAGCCTACCCTGACAGACTTTATGACAGCACCAGGTTTCCAGGAGGTCATGGGCCGTATGCTGTGGTTCATGGACACCATGACTCAGGCTGGTTTATTTCCAGCGGATCCAGCTACATCACAGGCAGGAGGTGGAGCACAGACCCTTACTACTCAGGCTCTTGGTCATGCAGCTGTAGTGTATTAGACTCCAGGTACACTACCCACGGATAGGGCTCAGCCAGTTGCTGTAGTGGTGCCCGAGCCCAGACCAGTTGCGGATGGTAACCCGCATAAAATGTTGGATAGGTGGACTAGACTTCACCCTCCTGTATTTGGGGGTGAGCGTCATGAGGATGCCCAGGATTTCATTGATAGGTGCAGGGAGAAACTGCACAACATGAGGATATTGGAGTCGCATGGGGTTGACTTCACTACTTTTCAACTGGAGGGCAAGGCCCGTAGATGGTGGCAGTCCTATATTCTTGGCAGTCCAGTAGGTTCTCCTCCTATCACTTGGAGTCAGTTCACAAAGTTATTCTTGGACATGTATATTCCACCCTTTGAGAGGGAAGAGCTGCGATATCAGTTTGAGAAACTTGAGCAGCGTCAGATGTCCGTGACCGATTATGAGGCAAGGTTTTTTGAGTTGTCTCTCCATGCACTCATGATACTTCCCACGGATGCAGAGAGAGTGCGGAGATTTGTTGCAGAGTTACACCTCGATATTTGATCTAGCATGGACCGAGAGGTGGAGATGGGTACTGAGTATAAGCTAGTAGCGATTGCTCGCAGGATAGAGGGTTATCGCCAGAGAGGTAGAGAGTAGATTCAGTAAGACAAGAGGGCTTGATTTTCTGGAGAGTTTAGAAGTGCCCCGGCTAGGGGAAGAGGTCACTTCGGGAGGGGTCAGCCTAGCAGACCCCAGTATTCAGCAGCACCACCACCTCCCCGAGGTGCTCGAGTGAGGCCTTATTTCAGTGCAATGTCGAAGAGTTCTTACCATCCATCAGCTATTCAGGGTTCCTCCGACGGGTATTCTGGTCATCCGGGTTCTTCCAATGCTTACTTCAGTGCCATGCCAGAGAGTTCATATCGCCCACCAGCCATTTAGGGTTTTTCTAATGGATATTCAGGTCAGCAGGCTCAGACTTCAGGATAGCAGACTATGGTGCCAAGAGGTTGCTACGAGTGTGGAGATCCGGGTCACAAGAAGAGGACCTGCTCCAGACTTCGGGGCAAGGCAGTACAGCAGGGTCAGCAACCCATGATTTCAGCACCGGTTGCCCAGCCTCCCAGAGGCAGGGGACAGATAGGTAGAGGCAGTCCTAGAGGTGGAGGCCAGACAAGAAGAGGTCAGCCAGCTACTGCTCAGTCAGGTGGAGGCCAGCTAGCTGGCGCTCCAGCCATACTCTATGCCATTCCAGCTAGACCAAATGTATTGGCCTTAGATGTCGTCATCACAGGTATTATTTCCGTCTGCGGCAGGGATGCTTCAGTGCTATTTGATCCAGGGTCTACCTATTCATATGTGTCATCTATGATTGCTCATTTTCTGGATATTCCTCGTGAGCCTTTGGGTACTCCTGTTCATGTGTCCACTCTTGTGGGCAATTATGTTGTTATGGATCGGATCTACCAGTCCTGTATATTTTTCTGTTTTGAGACTAGAGCAGATCTTCTGTTGCTTGACATGATCGATTTTGAGGTCATCCTGGGAATGGGTTGGTTATCTCCATATCACGCCGTCCTAGATTGGCATGCCAAGACTATTACATTAGTTATGCCAGAGTTTCCAAGGTTGGAGTTGAAGGGTTCCTCAGTTAATACATCTAGTCGGTTTATCTCTTTTCTGAAGGCTCGACATATGGTCGAGAAGGGGTGTTTGGCTTATCTAGCTTATGTTCGAGACACCATCGTAGAGTCTCTGATGATTGATTCAGTTCTAGTAGTCCGGGAGTTCGCCGATATGTTTCCTTTTGACCTTTCTAGCATGCCACCGGATAATGATATTGATTTCTGTATTGATTTGGCTCCAGGCACCCGGCCTATATCTATTCTACCGTACCGTATGGCTCTGAAAGAGTTGAAGGAGTAGCTTGAGGAGTTGCTAGCAAAGGGGTTTGTTAGACCGAGTGTGTCACCTTAGGGTGCACCAGTGTTGTTCGTAAAAAAGAAGGATGGGACCATGCAGATGTGCATTGATCACCGCTAGTTGAACAAGGCTACCATTAAGAACAAGTACCCGTTGCCGCGCATTGATGATTTGTTCAACCAGTTGCAGGGTGCTAGAATATTATTTAAGATCGACTTGAGTTCAGGGTACCATCAGTTGAGGATTTGAGACTCAGATGTTCTGAAGGCTGCATTTCGGACTAGATATGGCCATTATGAGTTTCTGGTGATGTCCTTTGGCTTAACTAATGCCCCAACAACATTTATGGACTTGTTGAACAGGGTTTTCAGACCTTATATTGATTCTTTTGTCATCTTCTTCATTGACGACATCTTGATATATTCTCGTAGCCTGGGGGAGCACGAGCAGCAGAGAGTAGTGCTTTAGACCTTGCGAGAGCAGAAGCTATATGCTAGGTTCTCCAAGTGTGAGTTCTAGCTAGAGTTAGTGGCATTCTTGGGGCATATTGTGTTAGGAGAGGGTATTAAGGTGGATCCCAAGAAGATTGAGGCAGTTCAGAGTTGGCCACGTCCTACTTCAGTGATCGAGATTAGGAGTTTCCTGGGGTTAGCAGGTTATTACAGATGATTCGTGCAGGGCTTTTCATCTATTGCATCACCTCTAACTAGACTGACCCAGAAGAGTGCTCCTTTACGTTGGTCCGATGATTGTGAGGTGAGCTTTCAGAAGCTCAAGACAGCTTTGACTACAACACCAGTTCTTGTGTTGCCTTCCAGTTCAGGGATGTATACGATATATTGCAACGCTTCACGCATTTGATTGGGTTGTGTATTTATGCAAGAGGGGCGAGTTTTTGCATATGCTTCGCGTTAGCTGAAGATTCATGAGAAGAACTATCATGTGCACGATCTAGAGTTGGTCACGATTGTGCATGCTCTTAAGATATGGAAGCATTACCTGTATGGGGAGTCATGTGAGGTTTATACTAATCATCGCAGCTTATAGCATTTGTTCAAGCAGAGGGATCTCAATTTAAGGCAGCGTAGATGGCTTGAGTTACTGAAGGATTATGACATTACCATCTTTTATCATTCGGGCAAGGAAAATGTGGTCGCGGATGCCTTAAGCAGGAAAGCAGAGAGTTTGGTAGCTTGGCATTCATTCCAGCAGAGGAGAGGCCACTAGCCTTGGACATTCAGTCCTTGGCTAACAAACTTGTGAGTTTGGATATTTCAGAGCCCAGCCGAGTACTTGCGTGTGTTGTTGCTCAGTATTTATTATTGGGGCAGATCAAGTCCCGGCAGTTCGATGATCCACATTTGGTGGTTCTCAGAGAGATAGTGCTGCAAGGTATTGCCAAGGAAGTTTCTATTGGCAAGGATGGTGTTTTGTGAATCCAGGGTCGCCTATGTGTTCCTAATGTTGATGGTCTAAGGGAGAGGATCCTAGAGGAGGCACACAGTTCGCGGTATTCCATTCATCCGAGTGCTACGAAGATGTATCGTGACTTGAGACAGCATTATTAGTGGAGGAGGATGAAGAAAGACATAGTGGAGTATGTGGCTAGGTGTTTGAATTGCCAGCAGGTTAAGTATGAACACTAGAGGCCGGGTGGCCTACTTCAGCAGATGCCTATAACAGAGTGGAAGTGGGAGCGCATTACTATGGACTTCGTAGTTGGGTTGCCCCGGACTTTGTAGAAGTTTGATGCAGTGTGGGTCATTGTTGACAGGTTGACCAAGTCTGCCCACTTTATTCCAGTGGCGACTACCTATACTTCAGAACGGTATGCTTAGATTTACATTCGGGAGATAGTCTGGTTGCATTGTGTGCCTGTTTCCATCATATCTGATAGAGGCCCTCAGTTCACTTCCCATTTTTGGAAAGCCATTCAGAGTGAGTAGGGGACCCGTGTGGAGCTTAGTACAACATTCCATCCTCAGACCGACAGGCAGTCGGAGCGGAGAGTTCAGATTTTGGAGGACATGCTTAGAGCATGTGTTATTGACTTTAGAGGACAGTGGGATCAATTCTTGCCCTTGGAAGAGTTTGCTTACAACAACTGCTATCAGTTTAGCATCGAGATAGCTCCATTTGAGGCCTTATATGGTCGGCGATGTCATTTTCCTATCGGATGGTTTGAGCCTAGTGAGGCTAAGTTGCACGGTAAAGACTTGGTGAAAGATGCCTGAGAAAAGGCAAAGTTGATTCAGGAAAGGCTTCGCACAGCACAATCTAGACATAAGAGTTACGCTAATCAGAAGGCGCGAGATGTATCATTCATGGTCGGTGAGAAGGTTCTCTTGAAAGTCTCACCGATGAAGGGTACTATGAGATTTGGGAGGAAGGGCAAGTTGAGCCCCAGTTTTATAGGCCCATTCTAGGTGTTGAGGCGAGTTGGGGAGGTTGCTTATAAGCTCGCTTTTCCTCCCAGCCTGTCAGGAGTTCATCCAGTGTTTCACGTATCTATGCTTCGAAAGTATCATGCCGACTTGTCTATGTGTTAGACTTCAGTACCATTCAGCTGGATGAGAGTTTGGGTTACGAGGAGGAGCCAGTTGCCATTGTTGATAGACATGATCGCTAGTTGAGGTCCAAGAGGATTTTGTGGTGAAGGTCCAGTGGAGGGGACAACCAGTCGAGGAGGCGACCTGGGAGTCCGAGGAGGACGTGCGGAGAAGATATCCACATTTATTCATCACTTCAGGAATGAATCCAAACCCATTCGAGGACGAACGTTTTGTTTAAGAGGTGGAGAATGTAACGAACCGACTAGTCGTTTTACTTTTTAGAACCCCATTCCCCTAGATAATATTTCCCGTACTTACTTTTACGGATTAATAACTTGTGGGAATGGTTGGTTCGGGATTTGGAAAGGTTTGGATTGAAATCGGAACACTTGGTTCCTTAAGGTTGCTTAAAAGGCCAAGTTTGACTTCGGTCAACATTTTGAGTAAATGACCTCAAAAACCAGATTGGGAGGTTCCAACAGGTTTGTATGATGATTTTGGACTTGGGCGTATGACCAGCTCGGGTTTTGGATGACTCGGGAGTATTTTGGTGCCCAATAGTGCAAGTTGATTCCTTAAGGATTTTGAAGTTCTTAAATATTTGGTTTAGAGCAGGATTTTGTGTTATCGAGGTCCAAATGGAATTCCGGGACCGGGAATAGTTCCGTTGTATCATTTAAGACTTGCACGCAAAATTTGGTGTCAATCCGAGTAGTATAAGTATGTTTCGGCGTGTTAGAAGTAAATTGAAGTACTTGAAGTTCATAACTTTGATTCAATTGGTTTTAGGGGGTGATTCTTAGATTTAGCATTGTTTCGGGCATTCTAAGGCTTCGAGTGAGTTCGTTTTATGATTTCAAACTTGTCGGTTTGTTCGGGCGGGGCCTGGGAGCCCTGAGCGTCAATCGGACGAGGCTCGAGTGAGGTTGGAAAAATTGGCAAGGAGCTCAAGCTCCTGTTATCTGCCATAACCGCACCTACGGTTGGTCAGCCGCAGGTGCGAGACCGCAGGAGCGGTCAGCTCATCGCAGAAGCGGCCGGGGGAGGAGCCCATGAACCGTAGGTGCGGCTCGTTCTCCGCAGAAGTGGCTGCGCAAAGGTGGCTTCAAGATCGCAGAAGTAGTCCCAGCCCGCCTGGCCAAATCTGCAGATGCAGACCTCCTCTCGAAAAAGCGATACCGCAGATGCGGTCCCCTGACCGCAGGTACCGAAATTGCTAAAGGCAGTGCCTTCATTTAATGCGGGAATGTGTCATTTTTGACACATTTGCACCATTGTTTGGGCGATTTGGGAGATTTCAAAGAGAGGAATTCCACCTAGCATCTTGAGGTAAGTTCATCCTACTTATTTCTAGTTTAATACTTGAGCCTTAGGTAGATTAAAACACAAAGATTAAGGAAAAATCATGGGATTAGAGCAAAACCTAGGGTTTTGATAAAAGTTAGATTTAACCACGAAATTTGTTATGTAATGAAGTAGAAATCATATATTATTGATCCTTAGGTTATAAAGAACAACTTTCTTTGAAACATTTCGGAATCCGGGCACATGGGCCTGGGGTCGGATTTTAGAAAACTTTCATTAGTAATTAAAATGCGAACTCTTGAGCTTGTATTGACTAGTTCCTACCTCGTTTAATTAGTTTCGGATCGTTCGGCTCCAAATTGAGGGTTTGAGCACGTTCTTGGTATTGCAAGTACGCTTTGGAGCGAGGTAAGTCTCCTATCTAACCTTGTAAGAGGGAATTGTCCCCATAGGTGAAATAATTGAATAATTTGCCACCAAATATGGGGGCTACGTATGCACTAGGTGACCAGAGTCCGTGTGTAGACACTATTATGCTAAGTCTAGGTAGTATAGGACCCAAAAGGATGCTTTATGTGATATTCTTCTAACTTTATGGTTAATTTGGATTGCTTAAATCATGTTGAATGTGGTAAATGAAATTAATAAAAGGAACATCATTTTCTTGACCTTTTAAAGAGAAGTCGACATTTCTGTGAGTAAATGCTCCCCTGATATATTCTTGTCTGCCCGTTTATTGTGCTTAATTACATGTGATCGCGTCGCATGTATGATTCGCGAGTAGGGTAATATATGCATCTATGGTTCGTGTCGTTCGACCCTCTGGCAGTGCACACTTTATTTTTATGTTGGATCGGGCCGTATGACCTCGGCACTACTTGCGCATGCTTCTTGCTCGATATTTTTCTGTGGATTGGACTTTGTTGTATGCCCTGAAATGTAAATGGCTAACTGTGATATTATCTAGGAGAGGACCTGTTACTTCTTGCTATAGACTGTTAATTATTTGTGCTATCCATGCTTAGTTTAACTCTTTCCTATATTATTTGACCCTAGTAAGTGTCAAGTAAACCTCTCGTTTCTACTTCTTCGAGATTAGACAGGATACTTACTGGGTACATATTGTTTATGTACTCATACTACACTTCTGTATTTAATTGTACAGGATCTTAGGCAGGTACATATGGCTACCAGTCTAGTGTGCGTTCTTGATCATAGTCCGAGACTTCCACGGTGAGCTGCTCCATTCCTATGTCGTTCAGCAGCATGATGGAGTCTCTCTATATTTTTGGTTGTCTATTCTATTTCAGACAGTATGATAGATTTATTCTTTTGTATATTGTACTAGTTGCCCACAAACTTGTGACACCAGGTCTTGGTACACACATTGGTAGACTATTATTTTGGGATTGTATAATTATTTTTGTACGTTACTAATTATCATTTGTCTTAACTTCAAATTAAGAAATTGCTGTAATTGTTTTAGTAAGGTAAATTGAGGACCTATTAATATTTCCGCGTTGGCTTGCCTGATAATGGTGTTGGGCACCATCATGACCTATACTGGATTTGGGTTATGACACCCTCTCAAGGCAACAATCACTCAGTACTCCCATTCACTCCAATCTCATAACCAGTATAGGTCATGATGGCGCCCAACACCATTGTCAGGCAAGCCAATGCGGAAATATTAATAAGTCCTCATTTTACCTTACTAAAACAATTACAACAATTTCTTAATTTGAAGTTAAGATAAATGATAATTAGTAACGTACAAAAATAATTATACAATCCCAAAAGAATAGTCTACCAATGTGTGTACCAAGACCTGGTGTTACAAGTTGACACCAGGTCTTGGCACACACATTGGTAGACTATTCTTTTGGGATTGTATAATTATTTTTGTACGTTACTAATTATCATTTGTCTTAACTTCAAATTAAGAAATTGTTGTAATTGTTTTAGTAAGGTAAAATGAGGACTTATTAATATTTCCGCGTTGGCTTGCCTGACAATGGTGTTGGGCGCCATCATGACCTATACTGGATTTGGGTCGTGATAGCCTCTCAAGGCAACAATTACTCAGTACTCTCATTCACTCCAATCTCACACCACTCATTTCTCACACTCACTCATTCCTCACAGTCAGTCAGCACTCAGCACTCGCACTCAATAGGTACTTGTGCTCATCGGGGGTGTGTACAGACTCCGGAGGGGCTCCTTCAGCCCAATCGCTATATCAAGCCAATCATGGCATGGATCAATGAAACATGTGCAGCGTGCAGCCCGATCCCATGAATATCCTCACAATCAGGCCCTCGGCCTCACACAGTTATCAATCTCTCTAGTCTCCTGGGCTCTCAGAAATCAGGTAAATCAGCCCAACAACAACAATATGATGTATCAACAAGAATAATAGAGACTGGGATACGATATGCGAGTAAAAACAGAGACTGAGTAAAAATAACATTTAAAAGGTAATTCAACATGTAACACGGCCTCTGTTGGTCCCAACAGTACCACCACATTCACAGTCAAATTTTTATAACACATGGAGAGCATATAGCTAACAACAATTTTATTCAGCTTTTCAGTTTCACGGAATGCACCAAGTCACAATTCCCACGATGCACGCCCACATGCCCGTCACCTAGCATGTGCATCACCTCCAAAACAATCACATAACATATAATCCGGGGTTTCATACCCTCAGGACCAGATTTAAAATTGTTACTTACCTCAATTCGAGCAAAACTCTACTCCAAAATGCCTTTGCCTCACAAGTCGGCCTCCAAATGTCCCAAATCTGGCCAAAAATAGTACAATACAATCAATACGGGCTAAAGGAATCAATTCTACAAGAAAAATATGAAATTATAAGCCAAAATCCAAAATCAGCTCAAACCCATCCCTAGGGCTCACGTCTCAAAATCTGACAAAAGTCACAAAATCCGAAAGCACATTCACTAACGCGTCTAGTCATACTAATTTCAACAAAATCTGATACCAAATGGTCATTCAAATCTCCAAAATTAACTCTCCAAATCCGTAGTCTCAAACCCCCAAATTTCAACTCAAAAACACACTAGGTGGAAAATGAGTGGGGATAAATAATTATTGAAGAGAAATGAACACAATGAGCTTACCTCAAGAATCCCCTTAAAAATCCTCTCAATAACCTCCAAAATCCGAGCTCAAAATGATAGAGATGGTAAACAATCTCGTAACCCTCATATTTATATGTTCTGCCCAGGTCTTCTACACCTGCAGCCCAAATCCTGCTCCTGCGGGCTCCCTTCTGCGAGGAAAATCCGCTTTTGCAGAAAACACTAACCCTCAGCTGCCTCCGCTCTTACGACCGCTGGTCCGCATCTGTGAAATCGCAGGTGCGAGAAAATCATCGCACCTGCGGAGCCTGATGACTCCCATCACTTCTGCTTTTGTGCTCCACATGCTGCACCTGCGACTAAAACCCTCACAGGTGCAATCACACCAGCTGAGTCCAAACTTCAGCAGTCCTTCAACATCCAACTTTGATCCGTTTGCCACCCGAAATCAACCCGAGGCCCTCGGGACCTCAATCAAACATACCAACACATCTTAAAATACCATACGAACTTAGTCAAATCCTCGAATCACATTAAACAACATAAAAAATACAAATTGCACATGGATTCAAGCCTAATTTCATGACCCAAATCAGAGGGCCACGACTGGCACCTGGTGCCTACTCAACTGAGCACCATGTACCTTATCCTTTTTTTACTATAAGACTCGTCACATGCCATGATAGGCCATATATATATAATTAACAATATTAGAACTTAACTCACATAATTAATTCAAAAAGATTTATATAGATACATAGGGGCCGACAAGGTCGTTGACATGTCATACCTAAAACTATACACAGGACATTGTATGCAAAAGCTCTAAGAAAACATGACCATAATATATAAGTCGGGATAGGGGTCGTGACATCCTCATAAAAGAAAATAACATATATAGAATGTGACTCGGCAATACTCTAGGAAGATGTGGAGCTTACCAACAAAAAGCTGATATCTGGAGGCAGCCTTTAGTGGATGGTCCTCACCTCGCCTATCTACACCTGTGTGGCATGAAACATACAGCCCCAGAAAAAGGGACATCAGTACGAAGAATGTACCAAGTATGTAAGGCAGAAATGAAATGTAGTAATAAGATACTATCCCGGGGAGGGATAAGAGTCAACTTAAAACCTCTGACTTGCTACTGAGGGCCATAACATATAGAATAAGACCCATCTCGTATATATAAATAAAACTACAATATAATAGTTCTGATTACATCATTCTCATGACGCTAACTGCCCAACTAATCAGTGGTAACTGCCCGACCGGCCGTAGCTCGGTGGTAAATGCATAACTGCCCAACCGGTGGTAAATAATAATACATACTACTCAACCAGTGGTAACTGCCTGACCGGTTGTAGCACGGTTTTAAATGAAGATGCATATATCACCAATAAACATTAACATCTTTATCAAATACCTTAATAGAAACTTAGGAACATACTTAGACATACTTTAATATCACTTTATAGGAATGAATATCATGGACATCCTTAACTTCTAAGAGTAGAACCATTTATGGAATAACATTATGTTTATGGTATCATTACTTGGGTTATAAAAGGAAAGAAGGGATAGCCTTAATATATCTGGAGCAGGGAAAAATCCGTATGATATTCTTGAGAAAGGTTGCACCGTACTCCCTTAGAATCGCAAAATCTCGCGTTGCCTAAGACGCTATAAAATCAAGTGCTCCATCGTGGGTTATTTTGGTGTTGTAGTAGGAAAATGTTTTGTATTCTCTTAATACCTTCTAACGTGTGTTTGTAATAGAAAGAACATTATGAAATTAATCACTTGAACATCTAAAGACCAAATGAAGCAAAAATGCAAATCTTCTAAGCATGTCTTTACACGTAAATGAAGAATGTAGTGTCTTGTGTTTATCACTTTAGTGGCCACCTTTCAAGTTGATTCATGAGTCACTTAATTTGAAGGGTGGGCTACCACGTAGTGAAATTTAATCCTTATCCAATAATTCCCTAATTCATTAGGTAATATTCTATTACCCAATAATTAACCAATTACCCACATAATTAAGAATTATCTCAACTTACTTAAAATATTACTCACATGTACACCTTACTATCATGGTCATGTAATATTTTGTATGGCACTAGTCCATAAATACCAAGTATTATGGCTCATACCGTATTTATCCCAAATCAACAACCTTTAACAAACTCATTTCTTTTTTATAAATAGCATAAATACTTATAACCTCAAGATAATCTCATCCCCCAGTCTACGTCAATTAACTTAGGATGAAACTTTAACATACGAAATGCGGGATTTAACACTAACGATCTTTAAAATTTCAAAATTCTACAAGCGATGCCGAAACCTATCAAATCATGTCCGATTGACCTCAAATTTTGCACACAAGTCATAAATAACACCACGAACCTACTCCAACTTCCGGAAATCCAATCCGACCCCGATATCAAAAAAGTCCACTCCTGGTCAAACTTTCCAAAATTCCAACTTTCGTCATTTCAAGCCTAATTCTACTACGGACCTCCAGATCACAATCCCGACACGCTCCTAAGTCCAAAATCACCTTATAGATCTAACAGAACTATCACAATTCAAATCTGATGTCGTTTACACATATGTCAACGTCCAGTCAACTTTTTCAACTTAAGATTTCAATTAAGAGACTAAGTGTCTCAATTCACTCTAGAATCTCTCCGTACCCAAACCAACTAACCTGGAAAGCCATATAGCAGTTGTAGAGTACAAAAGGAGTAGAAAATGGGGGAAACATGCTACAAATCTTGAAACGGCCGGCCGGATCGTTACATCTTCCCCTTCTTAAACAAATGTTCATCCTCAAACGGGTCTACGAACATACCTGGAGTCGCAAATAGGTGTGGATATCTGATTCGCATCTCCCGCTAGGTCTCCCAAGTAGCTTCATCCATGAGCTGACCTATCCACTACACCTTCACTGAAGCTATATCCTTTGACCTCAACTTTCGAACCTGTCGATCCAAAGTGGCCACCGGCTCCACATCATAAGTCAAATCACCATCCAACTAAACCGTGCTGAAATCCAAAACATGAGACGTATCACCGATGTAATTTCGGAGCATAAAAACATGAAATATTGGATGTACACTCGACAAACTAGGTGGCAAGGCAAGATTGTAAGCTACCTCTCCAATTCTCTGAAGTGACTCAAAAGGTCCAATGAACTGATGGCTCAACTTGACCTTCTTCCCGAACAATATTGTTCCCTATATGGGTGAAACCTTCAGTAGAACCTTCTCCCCGAACATGTAAGCAACATCACGAACCTTCCTGTCGACATAACTCTTCTATCTAGACTGCACCATACAAAGCCGCTCCTGAATCAATTCATCCTTGTCCAAAGCATCTGGAACCCAATCAGTACCCAATAGCCTAGCCTCACCCGACTCAAACCAACCCATCGAAGATCTACACCATCTCCCATACAAAGCCTCATACGTAGCCATCTGAATGCTCGACTGATGTTGTTGTAAGCAAACTCCGCGAGTGGCAGAAACTGGTCCGATAAACCTTCTAAATCAATGACACAAGCGCGTAACATGTCCTCTAATATCTGAATAGTGTTCTAGGACTGTCCGTCCGTCTGAGGGTGAAATGTTATACTTAACTCAACCTGAATGCCCAACTCTCGCTGCATGGCTCTCCAAAACTACGATGTAAACTGCGTGCCCCTATCTGAAATGATGAAAACTGGCACACCGTGAAGGCGAACAATCTCTCTGATCTGCAAATACCTCAAGAGACACACCATAGAAATAGTGCCTCCAAATCTTCAACGCATGAACAATGGCAACCAACTCCAAATCATGAACAGGTAGTTCTTCTCATGGGGCTTCAACTGATGCGAAGAATAAGCAATCTCTCTACCCTCCTGTATCAAAACACACCCAATATCGATCCAAGAAGCATCATAATACACTGTATAAGAACTAGACGTTGATGGTAGAACTAGAACTAGAGTTGTGGTCAAGGCGACTTTAAGCTTCTGAAAGCTCTCCTCACACGACCACCTGAAAGGAGCACCCTTTTAGGTCGATTTGGTCAAGGGGGTGCAATAGACGAGAAACCCTATATGAAGTGACAATAATAACCCGCCAAACCAAGAAAGCTCCGAATCTCTATAGTTGAGGATGGTCTAGGCCAACTCTGAACTGCCTCTATCTTCTTCGAATCTACCTGAATACCCTCACTAAACACCACGTTCCCCAAGAATGCCACTGAACTGAGCCAAAACTCACACTTAAAGAACTTGGCATAAAGCTTCTCCTCCCACAACCACTACAACACAACCCTCAAATGTTGGGTGTGCTCCTCTTGGCTACGAGAGTACACTAGGATATCATTAATGAACACAATAACAAATGAGTCGAGATAAGGCCAAAACACATCGTTCATTAGATGCATGAACGCTGATGGGGCATTGGTCAGCCCAAATGATATCACGAGGAACTCATAATGACCATAACGGGCCTCGAAAGCTGTCTTTAGAGTATTCGACTCCCAAATCTTCAATTGGTGATACCCAGACCTCAAATCAATCTTGGAGAACACCCTCGTTCCGTGAAGCTGGTCAAATAGATTGTCAATACCCGGCAAAGGATACTTGTTCGTGATTGTGACCTTATTCAACTACCTATAATCAATGCTCATTCCCATAGTACCATCCTTCTTCTTCACAAACAGAATAGGTGTACCCCAAGTTGACACACTAGGCCTAATAAACCCCTTATCAAGGAGTTCCTGAAGCTGCTCCTTCAACTCCTTCAACTCAGCCAGCACCATACGGTATGGAGGAATAGAAATGGGCTGAGTGCCCTGCACCAAGTCAATACCAAAGTCAATGTCCCTGTCGTGCGGCATGCTCGGAAGGTCTACAGGAAACACATCCGAAAAATCCCACACCATTGGAACAGAATCAATAGTAGGTATCTCTAAACTAACATCCTTCACAAAGGCCAAATAAGAAAGATAACACTTCCCAACTATCCGCTGGGCCTTCAAGTATGAAATTATTCTACTGGAAACACAGTCTAGAGAACCTCGCCACTCAATTCGTGGCAACCCCATCATTGCCAATGTCACAGTCTTAGCGTGATAATCCTAAATAACATGACATGGAGACAGTCAATCCATGCCCAAGATCATATCAAAATCGACCGTACTAAGCAGCACAACTCTAGTCTCCAATCCTCCAATAGTCACTATACATGACTGGTATACACGGTCCACAATAATAGTATCGCCCACCGCACGTAGATACATGAACAGATAAAACTAGAGATTCATGGGGCATATCCAGATAATGATCAAAATACGATGACACATATGAATAAGTGGAACCAAGGTCAATTAATACAGAGGCATCCTTGTGGTAAACTGAGACAATACTTGTGATCACTGCATCTGAAGAATTGGCATCTGGTTTGGCGGGAAAAGCATAGAATCGTGCCTAACCGCCACCTGATCTGCCTCCCCCTCTAGGGCGACCTCTAGCTGATTGGGCCCCACTCCGAGCTGGATGAGCGGGTGGTGTATCAGCTAGTACAAAAGACGAAGCATGACCCCTCTGTTGTGCTAGACCTCCCTAATGACGAGGAAACTGCCTCCACATATGCCCAAACTCCCCGCACTCAAAACAACTCCCAGGTGCTAGTGACGGGGACTGAAGGAAGCCCCGAGCACCGGGATAACTGGTAGAAGGACCTAGCATAGATGAGCCCTAAACCGATGAAGCACAGGACGAACTCTGAGCTGGAAGGGCACTGACAGATAAGTGACCCTGATGAGAACTATGAGAACCATGGCCAGATAATGCACCATGGTGAACGAGGCGAGCCGTCTGAGCATACCTATAAGGACGACCCCTAGCTTGGTATAACTGACCTCCAGAAGAAACACCACTAAAACCACCCGATCCACGAGACCTCTTGGCCTCCCTCTCAACCGCTCCTTGCTGCAGACCATCTCTATGTTCTGCGCAATGTCAACAACCTCATCGAAAGTAGCACCATATACCCTCTCTCTAGTCATAAGCAACTGCAGTTGGAATGTACCTCTTGATCCTCTCCCTATCAGTGGGAACCAACCAAACTGCATGACGGGCCAACTTGGAAAACCTCATCTCATACTGCATCACAAACATATCATCCTGATGTAACTGCTCAAACTGCCTGCACAGCTCCTCTCTACGAATCGTGGCACGAACTTCTCTAAGAAGAGAACGGAGAACTCCTGCCAAATAAGTGGTGTTGCACCGACTAGCCTACGCCTCTCATAAACCTCCCACCAACTGAAGGCAGCCCCAGAGAAATGAAAAGTAGTGAACAAGACCCCACTGGTCTCTATAATACATGTTGTATAGAGAATCCTCTGACACTTTTCCAAGAAACCTTGAGCATCCTCCGCCTCTGTACCACTAAAAGATGGAGGCTGGAGTCTTCCAAACCTCTCCAATCTCCGCTGCTCATCATCAGACATTATAGGAACAACATGGGCCTGAGCAGCTGCAACCATCTGGGCTGGTAGTGCCCCCCGTGTCTGGAGTCCATGTATCACCTTCTCTGGTGTGTGGGCGGCGGGAGTCTGAGTACCTCCCCCGACCTGAGAAGTGGCTTCTAAGGCCTCCTGAAGGCCCGAAATCACAATGGGCACAAGTGGTGCCTGAGCTGGCCCCACAGGATCATCCACAACTGGCACATGTCCTAAACTGGGGCAACTGGTGGATCTGTAGGTGCTACCAAGTGGATCTGCAGGTGCTGCCCTAGCTGCTGTACGAGCTGCACCTCTGCCCCTACCGCGGCCTCTACTGCGACCTCGGCCTTACCCAACCCTAACTGGTGGTACTGGTGGTTATCCATCCTGCCTAGTAGTATGTGTCCTCACCATCTGTGAGAGAATAGAATAACAGAAGTTTAGTTACCAGAATCAACAAATTTGCACGACAAAAAATCAAAAATGTGAAGTTTCTTAAGGGTTCATCAGCCTGTTGAAGATAAATACACGTCTCTGTACCGATCCACAAGACTCTACTAAACCTGCTCATGACTCGTGAGACCTATGTAACCTATGCTCTGATACCAACTTGTCACAACTCAAATCCTAACCTGTCATGATGGCGCTTATTAATAATACTAGGCAAGCCAACATTTTCAAAATACTTCCAATATTTAACAGAACATAAATCAAGAAAATTTTTAAATGAGCAAAGTTTTCATAAACAAGGGTAAAACCCAAAACACAAGTGTGTAAAATAGCTCCCAATATCGGGGTGTCACTAAACCCATGAGAATCTATACATCACCAGTCTATAAATATAGTGTCTATCCAAGTCTGGATCTAAATACAATGGAAGAAAAAGATAAGGAAGGAGAAACAAGGACTGCGAACGCCAGGCAGCTACCTCGTTATCTCCAACGGTCAGCTACGTGAAATATCAACACCCTCCGCGTCGTGAAATTCTTGGATCTGCACACAAAGTGCAGGGTGTAGCATGAGTACAACCAACTCAGTAAGTAACAATAATAAATAAGGAACTGAAAGATAGTGACGAGCTACACAGTTATAATTCATTTTCAGTAGTCTCAACAAGGAAAATAGACATGCCCCCCAAATTCGGCAAATTTAGTTAAATTAGTTTGTTCATGCCAAGTTAAAGTAAAAAACGGATCAAAATATCTTTCAGAAGGTTTCAAAGCAGTGATATAAGGTAACTATGTGCAACAGTAATGAAATCATATACAGCCTCTCAGGGCAACAATCACTCAGTCCTCCCATTCACTCCAACCTCACAATCACTCATTCCTCACGGTCACTCAACACTCTACACTCGGCACTCGCACTCGCACTCAGTAGGTACTTGCACTCACTAGGTGTGTGTATAGACTCTAGAGGGGCTCCTTCAGCCCAAGCGCTATATCAAGCCAATCATGGCATAAATCAATGAAACATGATGCGGCGTGCATCCCGATCCCATGAATATGCTCACAATCAGGCCCTCGGCCTCACTTAGTCATCAATCTCTCTAGTCTCTCGGGCTCTCAGAAATTACGAAAATTAGCCCAACAGCAATAATATGATATATCAACAAGAATAAATAGAGACTACAATATAATATGCGAGTAAAAACTGAGACTGAGTACAAATAGAATTTAACAGGTAATTAAACATGTAACACGACCTCTGTGGGTCCCAATAGTACCAACACATAGCCTAAACATGGTCTATAACATGATTCACAGTCAAATTTCTATAACACATGAAGAGCATATAGCTAACAACAAATTTATTCAACTTTTCAGTTTCACTGAATGGACCAAGTCACAATTCCCACGGTGTATGCCCACACGCCCATCACCTAGCATGTGCGTCACCTCCAAAACAGTCACATAACACAAATCCGGGGTTTCATACCCTCAAGACTAGATTCAGAACTGTTACTTACCTCAATCCGAGCAAAACTCTAATCCAAAATGCCTTTGCCTCACAAGTCGGCATCCAAATATCTCGAATCTAGCCACAAATAGTACAATACAATCAATACGGGCTAAACGAATCAATTCCACAAGAAAAATATGAAATTATAAGCCAAAATTCAAAACCAGCTCAACCCGGCCCCCAGGCCCACGTCTCGAAATCCGACAAAAGTCAATAAATTCGAAAGCTCATTCATGTACGAGTCTATTCATATTTCATCAAAATCCGATACCAAATGGTCATTTAAATCCCTAAAATTAACTCTCCAAATCCCTTACCTCAAACTCCCAAATTTAAACTCAAAAACATACCAACTAGGTGGAAAATTAGCGGGGATACATAATTATTGAAGAAAAATGAACACAATGAGCTTACCTCAAGAATCCCCTTGAAAATCCTCTCAAAAACCTCCAAAATCTGAGCTCAAAATGATAGAGATGGTGAAAAATCTCGTAACCCTCATATTTATATGTTCTGCCTAGGTCTTCCACACTTGCGGCCCAAATCCCCCTCCTGCCTCGCTTCTACAAAAGCCATTAACCCCCAACTGCCTCCGCTCTTGCGACAACTGGTCCGCATTTGCGAAATTGTAGGTATGGGAAAATCATTGCACCTGCAGATCCTACTGACTCCCATCACTTCCGCTTCTGCACTCCACCTGTCGCACCTGCGGCCAAAACCCTCTCAGGTGCGATCACACCAGTTGAGTCCAAACTTCAACAGTCCTTCAACATCCAACTTTGATTTGTTTGCCACCCGAAATCAACCCGAGACCCCTGGGACCTCAACTAAACATACCAACATGTCTTAAAACACCATACGAACTTAGTCGTATCCTTGAATCACCTCAAACAACATAAAAACATGAATTGCACACGGATTCAAGCCTAATGAACTTTGAAATTTACAAATTCTACAAATGACGCCAAAACCTATCAGATCACGTCCAATTGACTTCAAATTTTGCACACAAGTCACAAATGACACCACGAACCTATTCCAACTTCCAGAAATCCAATCTGACCTCGATATCAAAAAGTCCACTCCCGGTCAAACTTTTCAAAATTCCAACTTTCACCATTTCAAGCCTAATTCTACTATGGATCTCCAAATCAAAATCAGGATATGCTTCTAAGTACAAAATCACCTTACGAAGCTAACAGAGCCATCAAAATTCAAATCCAATGTCGTTTGCACATAAGTCAACATCCTGTCAACTTTTCCAACTTAAGCTTTCAATTAAGAGACTAAGTGTCTCAATTCACTCTGGAATCTCTTCGGACCCGAACCAACTAACCTGGTAAGTCATATAACAGCTGTAGAGTACAAAAGGATCAGAAAATAGGAAAAACAGAGCTACAACTCTCGAAACGACCGGTCGGGTCGTTACAGATACCAAATTGGTCCAAATCGCCTCCAATCTTCCTAATATTTTGTTTATTGACTCATCTATATGTTTTCAATAAATTTCAACCGTACCCATTGAAAAAATTTCTTTTTGCTTAGATTTTTGGAATCTTGTGTGTGTGTGTGTGTTTGTATATATATATATATATATATATATATATATATATATATATATTTGCTACATCATCCATGAAATTTCCTTTCCGTCTTCCATCTAATGTTGTTGATCACACTTAAAAATATGGAAGGAGACCTTTGCAGGTAATTCATGGAAAGAAAGAACCTTATTTATTTGGATTTTTTATTTTTATATGTGCTCTGCTAGTTTTTGTAAATCTATGATTAATGGCTTGTCACGACCCCGGTTCGCCCTCCATGAACCATCGTGACGGCACCTAGTCTCTACGACTAGGTAAGCCTAAATTGCGGAAGATAAACCAAATTGCGGAAATTAAATGATTTAAAACAGAATTAGAGTAATAAAATAGTTTTTAAAAGTGTCGCTCGACATACACAATATTTAACTCTCAAACCGGTACATACTTCCAAGACCCGGAAACCCATGAATCACAAGCTAAGGATATTACATAGTGCTCTAACTCTAGAATAGTCTAAAACAAATAAATACAGAAGGGCTGTAAATACAAGAGAGAATAGAGAAACTCCTCGGTCTGCGGACGCGACAGATATACCTCGAAGTCTCCGAAGGGTCGTCTCGCCTCAAGGATGGTAAGTCTGAGTCAAGGTACCTGGATCTGCACATGAAAACCATGCGCAGAAAGGGCATGAGTACACCACAGCGGTACTCAGTACGTGTCAAGCCTAACCTCGGTCAGGTAGTGACGAGGAAGGTCAGGGACCTACTGAGGTTAAATAAAATATAAAGTTCAATAGTGTAGAACATAACAGTATAATTAAGTACAGCAATAAAAGTAACACAAGATATAAAGGGCAACAACAACTATCACAGAGACAAAGTAAATACAAAAAGAAATATGGTTCAGCACCAAAATAACAATCAGGGATCTCCGAGGATACCGTCTCGTAGTCCCAAATATACAGACCCAATGGATCTCCTGGGATCCCGTACCGTAGTCCAACTCATAGTGCGCGGGGATCTACCGGAATCCCATTCCGTAGTCCCAAATGTAAATACCTAGTACTGGGGGAATCTACCAGGTGCATTCCCGTAGTTATATAACTGTGCAGGGGAATCTACCGGAATCCCATATCCGTAGTCCCAAAATAAACAGACAAGGGGGAGTTACCTGAATCCCACATCCGTAGTCCCAATGTAAATACACAACAGTAACAAGAAAATATTCAGAAATGGCAATTTCATATTAAGGCAACAAGTAATTCTAGCCTAGCATGCTGCACAGAATTCAGGTAAGGCAGTGTGAGCAAGTAAAATAATAAAGTCACTTAGACACGATTTCCTATGCTAACAACAAGCTTAATAGTGCAAGTAATGAAAACAGGAAAGGAAACATACTAGTAATTACTTAATGAAAACCGGATTTCCAACAATTAGCACAAGTACACACTCGTCACCTTACGTACAAGGCATTTCAATTACCAAATATACCAAATCCTAAGGGGAAGGTCCCCCACATAAGGTTAGACAAGCCACTTACCTCGAATCGGCTCAATAATCAATTTGAAACCATGCTCTTGCCACGAGTACTCGACTCCAAATGGCCCAAATCTATTTAATTCAATTGCATAACGTAAATAACACTTCAAGTAACTGCTTCTACAAAGAAATTTTAAGCTAATACGCGAAATTAGGTAAAATGACCAAAATTTCCCTCGGACCCACGTCTCGGAATCAGGTAAAATTTATATATTCAGAATCCTCATGCTCTCACGAGTTCATGCATACCAAAATTATCTAAATCTAAGGTCGAATTCTCAATCAAAAGTCGAATTCTAGGTCTAAGAACTTTCTTCCAACTTTTCCTAATTTTCATCTCCAATCCGAATTTAAATGATGAAACTAACTATAGATTGATGGAATATAACTAGAAAGGGTTAAAGAATTGTTACCCAATGATCTCCTCTTCAATTTCCTCTCAAAATCGCCCTCTCCCGAACTCCAAATCGAATTTCTAACTTTTGAAACTAAACCCTCAAAATTTCATATTTCTGCCCAGCTGTTACCGCATCTGCGGTCCCGCTTTTGCGGAACAAGGGTCGCATCTGCGACTTCTCACTTAAAGCCATCTTCCGCATCTGCGACTCCCCGTCCGTAGATGCGGTACCGCTCCTACGGAAATCCTACCGCTTCTGCGGTTCCGGCTGAACTTCTCCATTTTCGCTTCTGCGGTAGATCCGCCGCTTCTGCGGCTCCGCACCTGCGGTCCCACACTCCCAGGTGCGGTTATGATAGAAAACAGCTGAAACTGCAACTTCAAAACTCCAAAATCCTTCCGTCAACCATCTGAAATCATCCTGAGGCCCCCGAGACCTCAACCAAACCTACCTACATGTCTCATAACTTCATTCAAACTTGCTCCAACCTTCGGAACGCTCAAAACAACATCAAAACACCTATTTTTCATCGGATTCAAGCCTAAGAATTTCAAAAACTGTAAAAATATGCTTTCGATCAAAAAGTCTATCAAACCTCGTCCGAATGACCTGAAATTTGCACACACGTCACATTAAACACTACGGAGCTACTCCAACTTCCGGAATTCCATTCCGACACTCGGATCAAAATCTCACTATCGAACCGGAAACTTCAAAAATTCAACTTTCGGCATTTCAAGCCTAAATTAGCTACAGACTTCCGAAACACAATCTGAACATGCCCCTAAGCCCGAAATCACCCAACGGAGCTAAAAGAACCATCGGATTTACATTCCGAGGCCGTCTTCACACTAATCCGATTACAGTCAACTCTCCAACACTTTATCTCTCATTTAGGGAATAAGTGTCCCAAAACTCTCTGAAACTCGAAACCGAACATCCCGGCAAATCAAAATAGCAAAAATAAATACGGGAAAAGCAGTTAATAGGGGATCAGGGCGTTAAATTCTTAGGACGACCGGCCGGGTCGTCACATGGCTATAGGTTGGTAAGTTAGTACTTATTTAGGACATTTATGTAAGATTTTTCCTTTTTTCCTTCAAAAAGTCTTACCAGTAAAATAACTATGAATCTCTAGCTTCTTTTTTTATCAACTTTCAAATTAGGAATTTTTTCACACACCTAACAATGTTGCCCTCAAATTAAGTTTCACATAACTCATCACCACGACTCTTGGGCTATTCTATAGATTTATTGTGAAGCCCACATCATATGTATTTATGGTCACCAAAATCCACATACTTCTTTTTTGTATTTGCATCTCCAAAATACATGTAACTATAGTAAATCGGCCTATAACAGGCAAAGACACTATAATATTGGCCTTGCATCATTACTCTATGATTTCTGATATGAGGCTTCTATGTTATATTTCATGTAGTCATTATCCGATATTTTACTTGTAAATATTGACGATTCGTGTTGTGTTTGCATTTAATTAAGTTGTGTTTGTGTGTAGGCTCATTTTTAAATAAAGTACAAAGTTGGATATGTGAATTGAAGAGAAAGTATGTGTAACCCTGATCATTAGTTTTCAATATGGTATATTGTTTAATCTAAAAAGGGTCAAATATATCCTTGTACTATCGAAAAAGGTTTAAATATATCATCCGTAATACTATTTGGTCATTTTAGAGCATATCGTTATACTATCATTCAAACATACCCCTCAATTGGACAGACTGCCACGTGGCACCTCAGGAATTAAGAGACGCTTTCCTTTTTTTTTACTTGATTAATTTCCCCTCTACCCATAACTCGTCCGAAGTCAGCTCTTTTTAAATAAATAAAAAACCTAAACGAGTGGACTCAACTTCCATGAATATCTTCTCTATATTTTCTCTTTTCTTTCCATTTCCTTTACCTTTATTTCTTTTAATTTTTTCTTACTCCTTACCCGTTATAACAGAAACGATTGTGTATAGTCCATATATTGATTTTGGGTTACATGGAATCAGAAAATTTTCTATCCATATATCTATCAACCACATCCAATGAGAGAGCGAAGTAGTTTGGTTTTGAAATTATGGCCTTACTGAAAAAGAAGAAAAGGTACTCATCTTCTCTGACATCTCATTCTTTAGGCATGAAGCTTAGGCTAAAATTTGAACCAAATATAAATAGATTTCCAAGAAAAAGAGGACTCGGGTTCGATTACCACACTTTTAAGGCTCAAGTCTGTATTTTTATCAGACAAGTAGAAGGCAACCACTGCATGCTTGCAAAATCACATGTTGATTGTCTCAATGCTGAACTTTGTCAGCATAGAAATCGAAAATCATCACTGTCTCTATTACTCGAAAAGAGGAAAAAGAAACGTGCAAAAAACACACACATAGGCGCAAGTTTATGGCTAAAGCGGCAGATAGGAAACTGTTATTATTAAGCCTGTATTTGTAAATAATGATTCTGAAAATTAGAACGTTAGCTTATAAACGTAAATATAAATAAAACAGAAATTAATTCGAGCCCACTAAATTCACAGTGTTTCCTTAAGGAATTTAATCCCCTCCTAGTACCCAAGGTTATGGAATATTTCCTCCCAGGATAGAACGAATTGCACACTGGTGGAGCGGTACTTCAAACCCCAGTGTTTCAACGAATACAAAGTTCGGCAGCAAATCACACTTACGGATGCTTTGTTTGTAGTTTAAAACAATGCAGAACAAGGGATGAAAACTCAGAAGTCGAATGGAAATTCTGAGAGGAAGGAATGCAAATTATAGCCGACGTTGAGTTTTCGGTGAAGAGAAGATCAATAGCTCTCAATTCTGTTTTGGTGTATCTTTTCTCCAACTGCTGTAGTTCATATTTATAGCAGTCAGTTGTGAGACCCGCCCCCTCTCCATGGTGGAGCATGCACTAGCTTGTTATGGAGCAAGCCATGATGGAGCATGCACTAGCTTGTTATGGAGCAAGCACTTAGCCATGGTGGGAGGAGCACTAGGCGGCTGCTATTGCAACTGGTGGTACAATACATGGATTGAAACATATCCGGTACAAACACGGATAATATTACATTAATATCTACTATTAACAAATAAATTTGGTCCAAAAAATTAATCAATCAATTGACCAAATCCGAAGCCGAAGCCGAGGCCGAAGTCGAAGCCGAGCCGAGCGAGCGAGCGACGGCGACGGCGCGAGGCTTGCCTTCTTCTTAACTCTTTAAGAGCTACATGAAGTGCATTTGTATATAAACCCACCAAACTCCTTTTTCTCTACCAATGAGGGACAATGTCTCATTAAAAGGAGAGGGAAACTTAAAATTTTACTCAAAATTTTCATTTCCCTCCATTTCCCATTCACCCTCTTTTTAATACCTTTCTATATTAAAAAGAAACTCAACAATCCCCCACATGAATGGGGAATGGCTATATCACGGAAGCATGCATGAAAAACTTGTGTGATTTGCAAGCAAGGATTAATTGCATCTGGATAAGTAGGTTTCCCTTTGAACTTTCCGTAGTGAACTTATGTCGGATATACTCGGTCAATCGGTAGATTTGATATCTTTGAACCGTCGAACTTTAGTGTATACCTAGACAACCATAAGTCACACAATCAATCCCTTAACCGTCTTTGGTTCTCATTGTTGTGTTCGTTTCAGCCATGAACACTGCCTGGTTTCATAAGTGCGTAGAGAATTGGCCTTGCAAAATTCTCCTTGAAGCGGCTAACACTTCACACTTACATAGGTGATTCCTAAACGTGTCATCCCGTAGATACTATTTGATATACCCTGTATCAAATTTAGAAATCATTAAAAAGCCTTAATGTTTTATCCTTGGTACTGAACATTGTCTCATCACGAGAATGGACTAAAATTTTTGTTGACAATGTTGAACCGTCATTAATGACTTTGTTTGATCTCCTTGAACCTAGATCTTGGGATCTCCAGTATTCTAGGTAGAGTTACCGCCACAATGACTTGTTCTCGGCCATAGTCTCATTCCCCTCGATGATTTCTCAACTACCTCTCTAGTTAGGCCTTTTGTAAGTGGATCCGACATATTATCACTTGACCTTACATAGTCAATCGTGATAATTCCTCTAGAGAGTAGTTGCCTAACGGTTTTATGTCTTCGTCGTATATGACGAGATTTACCGTTATGCATAACGCTCCCAGCCTTTCCAATTGCTGCTTGGCTATCACAATGTATGCATATTGGTGGCAACGGTTTGGGCCAAAATGGAATGTCTTCCAAGAAATTCCGGAGCCATTCAGCTTCTTCACCGGCTTTATCTAAGGCTATGAACTCAGCCTCCATTGTAGAGCGGGCAATACATGTTTGTTTGGACGACTTCCAAGATACCGCTCCTCCACCAATAGTGAATACATATCCACTTGTGGACTTCGAATCAGTTGAACCGGTGATCCAATTTGCATCACAATATCCTTCAATCACCGCAGGATATTTACTGTAGTGCAAATCAAAGTTTTGGGTATGTTCTAAGTATCCCAAAACTCGTTTCATTGCCATCCAGTGAGATTGACCTAGATTGCTCGTGTATCGACTCAGTTTACTTATAGCACAAGCTATATCTGGTCGTGTACAATTCATGATGTACATTAAGCATCCCAACACACGAGCATAATCCAATTGTGATATGCTTTGGCCTTTGTTCTTTGCTAATGCAAGATTCACGTCAATTGGAGTCTTTGCAACTTTAAAGCCTAAGTGCTTGAATTTTTCAAGTACTGTCTTAATATAATGAGATTGTGACAATGCCAGACCTTGAGGAGTCTTTTGGATCTTAATCCCCAAAATTAAATCTGCAACTCCCAAGTCCTTCATATCAAACTTGCTAGTTAGCATACGCTTAGTCGCATTTATATTGGCAATGCCATTACTCATTATCAGCATATCATCCACATATAGGCAAACAATGACTATGTGATTTGGAACATTTTTAATGTACACACATTTATCACATTCATTTATCTTAAAACCATTTGACAACATTGTTTGGTCAAATTTCGCATGCCATTGTTTGGGTGCTTGTTTTAGTCCGTAGAGGGACTTAACAAGTCTACATACCTTCTTTTCTTTACTTGGAACTACAAACCCTTCAGGTTGTTCCATGTAAATTTCTTCCTCCAACTCTCCATTTAAGAAGGCCATTTTAACATCCATTTGATGAATTTCAAGACCATACACTGCAGCTAATGCTACTAACATCCGTATGGACGTAATCCTTGTAACTGGGGAGTATGTATCAAAGTAGTCAAGACCTTCTCGTTGTCTATACCCTTTGACAACAAGTCTTGCCTTAAATTTATCAATAGTGTCATAATCTTTCATTTTTCTCTTAAAATCCATTTAGAACCCAAAGGTTTATTTCCAGGAGGAAGATCAACCAATTCCCATGTATGGTTGTTCAAAATGGATTCTATTTCACTATTGACTGCCTCTTTCCAGAACAATGATTCCGATGAAGACATAGCTTCTTTAAATGTTCGAGGCTCATTTTCCAATAAGAAAGTCACAAAATCTGGTCCAAACGAAGTAGACGTTCTTTGACGTTTACTGCGTCTTGGATCCCCCTGATTAAATGTACTTTCTTTTGTTTCTTCCCGAGGTCATTTAGATCCTTCACCAATCGACTCACATTCCTTTTTATACGGATATATATATTCAAAGAACTCAGCATTATCTGATTTTATAACCGTATTATTATGAATGTCGGGATTTTCTGATTTATGAACCAGAAATCGATATGCTTTACTATTAGTTGCATATCCTATGAAAACACAATCAACTGTTTTCGGTCCTATTTTTACCCTTTTGGGTTTAGGAACTTGCACCTTTGCCAAACACCCCCACACTTTAAAATAATTCAAGTTGGGCTTCCTTCTTTTCCATTTTTCATATGGAATGGATTGTGTTTTACTATGGGGTACTCGATTTAGTATTCGGCTGGCCGTAAGAATGGCTTCCCCCCACAAGTTCTGTGGCAAACCAGAACTTATCAACAATGCGTTCATCATCTCCTTTAATGAACGATTCTTTCTTTCCGCAATCCCATTGGATTGGGGAGTGTAAGGGGCTGTTGTTTGATGAATAATTCCATATTCTAAACATATTTGTTCAAAAGGAGATTCATATTCACCACCCCTATCACTTCTTATCATTTTGATTTTCTTGTTAAGTTGCGTTTCAACTTCATTTTTGTATTGCTTGAATGCGTCTATTGCTTCATCTTTACTATTAAGTAAGTAAACATAGCAATATCGAGTACTGTCGTCAATAAAAGTTATGAAATACTTCTTTCCACCGCGAGATGGTATTGATTTCATGTCACAAATATCTGTGTGAATTAAGTCTAAATGATTTGAATTCCTTTCAACCGACTTATAAGGATGTTTAACATACTTAGATTCCATACATATTTGACATTTTGATTTTTCGCATTCAAACATAGGCAATACTTCCAAGTTAATCATTTTTCGCAAGGTTTTATAATTGACATGACTCAAACGTACATGCCATAAATCATTTGACTCAAGTAAGTAAGAAGAAGCTGAAGTCTTATTATTATTGTCAACAACTATTACATTGAGCTTGAAAAGGCCCTCGGTGAGGTAACCTTTTCCTACAAACATTTCATTCTTACTTATTACAACCTTGTCGGATACAAAAACGCACTTGAAACCGTGCTTTACAAGAAGTCCAGTAGAGACTAAATTCTTCCTAATTTCAGGAACACGAAGGACGTTGTTCAAAGTCATGACCTTGCCAGAAGTCATCTTGAGAAATATCTTCTCATATCCTTCAATTTTTGTTGTAGCAGCATTTCCCATAGAAAGCATCTCTTCGGGTCCAGCAGAAGCATAGGTAGAAAATGCTTCCCTCACGGCACAAACATGACGAAAATTCTCGGAACGCCCCCCAATGAAGATTAATGCCTATTTTTACATGAACATAGTGACTTATTCAAAGTATTTTATTGAACAAGGGTTTCTGGTTGGCTGCAAACGAAAATCATTATAGTGAAATAAGGGGTTTAATTGGATAGGGTTATTTTTTAAGCGGATGGGTACGAATCTAATTAGGTTCGTGTTAACTTTGAACTGAATATCTTAATTTGGGATGAGTCTCTTTAATTCTGAAGTGTCATGTGGCAGTTCGTCCAATTGAGGAGTATATTGAATGATTGTATAATGGTAAGGGCTAAGATGACCAAATAATATAATAAAGGGTATTTTTAAATCTTTTTTGATAGTATAGGGGTATATTTGACCCTTCTCCGTTGTTTAATTGAATAAGAGCAATGTCTACATAGTGTTTATATTGGGGGGAAAAGTAGGCTCACCTTGGCTGTGAGATGGTAGCGGCCTAACTTGAACTCTAACGGAAAACTACTAGCTATGTTCATTTATAAGTAGCTTATTACAAAAGTTGACTAATTCATAAAATATTGCTAATATTAGCCAATTAGTTATTTGTAACCAAAAAAGGTCAAATTTTTGCTTTCTTTTGAGTGAGTGTTATTAGAATAGATTGGATACATATTAAAGAGCTTCGGTTTTGGGATGATTTGGTGGAGCTTTGAGGTGGTAATTGAAAATTCGAATTAGAAAATGAACTTGAAAAAAAATGATATGTGTATCACACTATGTATTATTTGTGTATCATGTATGTATCACTTATGTATCAAATTTGCATCACATATATATTCATGTATACTTGTATGTATGATACATGCATGATACATGTTTGACACATGTGTCGCAGAAGAATTTCTTGAACTAGATTTTAGCTATAAATTTTGATACCAAATCAATCCAAATCACCTTCAATATTCCTCAAACTTTGAATATTGACTCATCTATATGTTTTCAATGAATTTCAACCATACCCATTGAAAAAGGTTCTTTTTTACTTAGATTTTGAAATCTTATATATATATATAACTACTACAAATGGTCAGCCCTAGGATTAGAATTCATTGTATATACATGAATGGTGGAGATTGCTTATATATATAAGCCCTAGGATTCCATATGATTTACATTTTACATTACTCTGCATTACTCTGCATATGGTCTTCACCTAATTTACATTTTATTCTAATCATATGGTCATAGAGCTGAAATCCTCCCAGCACCAGTAAAAGAAGGATATGATTATTTCTGCCACAGATGTTTTAGTGAGCAACAAATACCCATACTCCTCCAATTTTTCCACAGATTTCATATCCCATGGATATACTCCCAGAAGTTTTCCTTCCACAAGCAAGAAGGACATAAAGGACTACCGTGGTTAGCCCTCCATGGCCACTGCAAATGGTATAAAATGTGGGATTCATCCAAAGCCTATGTGCCAGCGGTAGACAAGTGGTTTATGTCCCATCCGCAGTATCTAGCTATAACAGATGCAGTCGATGTTTTATTTTTACAAAAAAAGTCTATTGTAAGTGCACAACTAGCCGGTTGCAGCATCATGCTTGATTTTATTCAACAAATGGAGAAAATTCTTGATTTCCTCAAGGCACCATTTCCAGATCAACAAAATCAAGCATCTTTGTCTAACAAATCATCATCATCATCAGAAGAAGAAGACCCTGATTTAATGTTCTGAAAAATTAATCAGAAATTACAGCAGCATGACATCACAGCTGACATCATCTATGACATCAGCTAGCACTTACTCCTAATGACATCATGGATGACATTAGAAAATAATATGTAATTTTTAATTTTTTGGCTATAAATAGCCCCCCATAGCACTTGTAAGAAATACACCTTACACTACCATTTGAGAAAGAATTCTCTCCATCTCTCTAGAATTGGTTAGACCTCTCTCTCTAGTATATTAATATAAGTTTTTAACTTGTATTATTAATTTTTCAATTTCAATAATAATCAAGTTTATATTTATTTTACTCTTGTCCAAGTTTACATTTACATTATTCTGCATTATGGTCGGTTATACCACCTAATTTACTAATCACATTTTATTTACATGGTCGGCTCTGTCTTAGGATCATGTCTTCTCCTAGGGCTTCTATATGATTATTTAAGCATACCAAAACCCAGTTCTTGCAGATGGTTATTTATAACCTTTGAGTCATCCTAAAGAACAACTTCTTAAGAAATAATTAGATTTAATTATTTTATATAAAAGAAAACATGTATCCATGGATTTGATTTTTAGATCTAACTTTTCTACATAATATTGAGTTAAGAACTTGAATATTATCCTTATGGAACCCAATAGTCTCTTGAACCAAGAAGAGGAAGCATTAAAGTTATCATCGTTAAATTTGTTGTAATTACTTGCAGATCTAAGCCATGTCTTTCTTCCATCCTTTTTCCTCTCCTTCAAAAAATTCCTTCTCGTCTCCAACTTCTTCAACATCCTCCTCATCATCCTCCTCCAATACCAAAGTCAAAGAATAAATTAGCTTTTCTGATTTGTAGCAATCAATGGATGACTGGAAGATCCCTAAACATCCACACTCCACAATTTATAAGTCTTCACGATGGCCCTTAACTAGTTATTACCATATTTCTATAATTGAGCAAACCATTCCTCTTGAATCAGATCATGAGGAAATCAAACTTTTAAACCCAAAGTCTATAGAAAAATATAGGCGAAAATACAATTAGCTCCATTTTGGTTTAGTACAGATTGTAGCTAGATTTTTTGACTTCAATGATTCCCTCCTAGGAATGGTAGAAACCAGCCTTTGTAGCGGTCCAATTTACTTCGATTGTTTTTCTAATTTTACGGTGTCTCTTAGAGATAGAAATATCTTAGATTCTTTAACTCTTAATGTTAAAACATCCAATTATAAAACCAAATATGTATCCTTACCAGTAATAATTATTTATAGAATACAGTATAAAGCCATGAGTTCTGCCTTTAACACTGGAGCCATGAAAACCCTCCATAAAGGAAAAACTGTTCTTTTCAATACAGATATACAAAGATCTCACCTGTCAATACCAAAACCCATTTCTTGGAGTCAAGTTTCCCTACCACAAAACTGATTACTACATGATGCTACTCAGGCTGAGAAATTGAAAAATACTACAGCCTCTCAAATCCAACAATATTCTAGCGGATCTGTAGCCATTTCCTTCCAAAGGTCCTTGTAACGACTCGGCCGGTCGTTTTAAGAATTTATGCCCTAATCCCCTATAACTACTTTTCCCGTGTTTATTTATACTATTTTGAATTGCCGGGATGATTCGTTTTAAGTTTCGGAGTATTTTGGGACACTTAATCCCTAAATGAGAGCTTAAGCTTTAGAATTTGGATTGTAGTCGGAGTAGTGTGAAGACGGCCTCGGAATGGAATTTTGTCAATTTTGTTAGCTCCTTTGAGTGATTTCGGGCTTAGGGGCATGTTCGGATTTGTGTTTTGGAAGTCCGTAACTTATTTAGGCTTGAAATGCCGAAAGTCGAATTTTTGAAGTTTTTGGATCGGTAGTGAATTTTTGATATCGGAGTTGGAATTCGATTCTGAAAGTTGGAATAAGTCCGCAGTATTGAATATCACTTGTGTGCAAAATTTGAGGTCAATCAGAGGAGGTTTGGTTGGTTTCGGCATCGTTTGTCAAATTTGGAAGTTTCAAATTCATTAAGTTTAGATTAGAGGGTGATTTGTGTTTTTAGCGTTGTTTGATGTGATTTGAGGGTTGGAATGAGTCTGTATGATGTTTTAAGATTGGTTGGTATGTTTGGTTGAGGTCCCGGGGGCCTCGGGTGAGTTTCAAATGCTAACGGAGGTAATTTTGGACTTAGGCAAAATCTGAAGGTTACTGCTTCTGGTATTTTTGCACCTGCGGGCTGCAGATGCGGTGGAGTGAGACGCAGGTACGATTCTGGCACTGTTGGCCAGTGACCGTAGATGCGGTTATTGGACCGCTGAAGTGGACCGCAGCTGCGGAGAAAGTAGCGCAGGTGCGGGGTATGGCCGTTTAATGAAAACTCGCAGGTGCGAGTCCCCAGCTGTAGAAGCGAAAATCGCTAGGTAGTAAAATGGAAAAATGAGGGTTGAGCTCATAACTTGGAGAAAATGATTTGGATCTCGGTTGAGGGCAATTTCTCGAGGGTTTTTGAAGGAGAAACATTGGGTAACGATTTCTATCTTGATTTTGATCTTAGAACTATAATCTATTATTGTTTTCCTCTTCTAATTAAGGGATTTGGGGGATAAAAGTTTGAAAATGGGAGAAACGTTCCCCAATGGAAAATTTGAGTTTTGGGTGAGATTTTGACGTCGGATTTTGGTGATTTTTGTTCGGGTGTGTTCGTGAGTGCTCGGGGAATTCCGAGACGTGGGCCCGGGAGACTTTTTGCGCGATTTTCTTAATTTCACATGTTAGCTTCGAATTAATTAGTTAAATTAGTTACTTGAAGTTATATTTATATTATGCAATTAATTTGAATAGATTTGGGCCATTCGGAGTCGAGTACTCCTGGCAAGAACGTGATTTCGAGTTGATTGAGCTGGTTCGAGTTAAGTGACTTGTCTAACCTTATGTGGGGGAACTCCCCTTAGGATTTGGTATTGTTGTTATATGAGTGCCGTGTACGCGAGGTGACGAGTGCGTACACGTGCTAATTGTTAAAAAAATCATGTTTTCATTAAGTTAACACCTATGTTTTCTTGTAATTGAGCAATACTTGCACTTGAAGCCTCTTGCTTAGTTTAGGAAAAGCATGCTTATGTGATTTAATTGTCTTATCTGCTTTAATTTCCTACTTGTACTTTGTGCAGCATGTTAGAGTAGAAATTCCTGTTTAATTTTCGAATAGAATTGTAAATCCTTTTGAGACTGTTATGTATTTACTTTGGGATTACGGGACGATATCCCAAGAGATCCCCCCATATGTTTACTTTGGGACTACGGATCGGTTTTTCGGTAGATCCCCCTGCATATTTATATTTGGGACTACGGGACAGCACTCGGTAGATCCCCTGTACTGGATATTTACTTTGGGACTACGGATTGGTATTTCGGGAGTTTCCTGCATATTTATGATTCGGACTACGGGACAATATCCGGGCAGATCCGATAGATATTTACATTTGGGACTACGGGACGATATCCTGGGAGATCCCGTGTTGCAATTTCTGTGCATTGAGTTAGATTCTTTCTATGATTTTTTCGTTATATACTATTAGCATTTGAATTATATTGTCGTATTCCATACTGTTTTACCCTTTTTTCATCTATAACCAGTAGGGCCCGTACCTTCCTCGTCACTACTCGATCGACGTTATGCTTGGAACTTATTGGGTACCGCTGTGGTGTACTCATGCCATTTTTTGCACATATTTTTCGCATACAGATCCAGGTTCTTCGGCCTAGCCATACTATCAGTGAGGCGAGGCGATCTTCAGAGACTTCGAGGTATATTTGCCACGTCCGCAGACCGAGGAGTCCCTCTCTATTCTCTCTTTTAGCTATATCTCCTTATGTATTTTCCTTTGATTAGACATTCTGGAGTTAGAATACTATGTAGTATCCACAACTTGTGATTTCATGAGATTCTGGGTTTTGGGAGTTGATTCAGTTTGAAAGTATGTATTTGTATATGCCGAGCTGCATCTTACACGTTTTTATTATGTTTATCCACAATTTATGGCTAGCCTTATCTTTCATTTCTTTTTCCGCAAATTGTTAGGCTTGCCAAGTCGTAGAGACTAGGTGTCATCACGACAGTTCACGGAGGAAAAATTTGGGTCGTGACAGTCCCTTAGCCAAATAGTCTCTGTCTCGTCCTCTTCGGCACAGTCTAAGATTCAGTCTGGAAGACATTCAATATCTTATTTTCCTTCTAGAATCGAAACTGTTAATTTTGACTCTAGGACCCCTCAAGCCAAATATTCTGTAGAAACAACCCCTCCAATAGAAGTTAATTATGAACAACCTCAATCTCCCGCTTACTCAACTTTAGGTGTTGAATTAGGTGTTTTGGAAAAATATTTCCAAATTGTTAAAGAAAAACTTCGAGCAAATTTTTATTCACGAGAAAATATTTTTAAAAGAACTTGGTTTTTCCAGAAGTTTCAAGGAGACGATAGAAAAAATCTCCAAAGTATTTACTATGAGTTTTTAAACTTCATAAAAAGAACAAATCAATTTCTTTGAATGGTTTGAGGCTTATGCTGAATATCACCAATTAGATTTTCCTTTTTCTAAATCAATTAATGTTTCAAAAATTTGGAAAACCTCCTCCGGAGAAGAAGTCATCTCAGAACTTCCTCCGGCATAAACATTTTCAACAAGTTATGCAAATACTTCAGTAGTAGCTAATCCTTTCAAATTAAAAAACAAAAATGAATCTATTACATGCAAAGATATTAAAAATATCTTTGAACAAAATAATTATACGAACAAATATTTACAATCCCTTGGTGAATATTTAGTTACAAAACCAACTTCAGCATCTACTAGTTCTGAGCCAGTAGATACCTCCACTTCTTCAATCCATTTGTTTAAACCTTATGAGATCCCTAGAACTTCGGATCCACCAAGCTAAAGACTATCCTCAGTTCTCTTACCTTCAACGTAAGATCCTAGAAATTGAGAAAACCCTGATAGCTCAAGATACTCCATCTAAGGAGTTTTCTGTACATGTTTTCTGAGAATCCGATTCTGACCAAGAAACCAATTTATAGTCAGAACAATTTTATGAAAATCCTCCCCTATAAATTAACCCCGTCAGAACAGGATCCTTCAACTGGCATCAGCCCCAAAGACTTTACTATTCTAGAACTACCCATACTGATGTAGCCTTAGAAGAGAGACCCAATTTTATGCAAAACAACTATAATGCCCATAATATCTATGAATGGAACATAGATGGTTGTTCTGAATACAATATTCTGGCCAAATTACAAAAAATGACTTTGGTAGCCTCTGCATACCGAACTTCTCATAACTGTTCTGACCAGCTTACTACCCATGTCTTAGTAGCAGGTTTCACAGGTAAACTTAAAGGATGGTGGGATACCCATCTTAGCGAAGAAGATAAGAACCAAATTCTCTTAAGTGTCCGGGTTGATTCAATGGGAGAACCAATTCTTAAGGATGACCTTACCATTCCTGATTCAACCAACACCCTGATTTATACCATTATCAAAACATTCATAGGTAGTCCAGGTATCTTTAGGGAAAGATCTTCTGAGATACTTAACAACCTTAAGTTAAAACCCTTTCTGATTTCAGATGGTATAAAGGTTCCTTTATTACCTGAATCTACAAAAAACCTGATAGAAATCTCCCATATTGGAAAGAAAAATTCCTAGATGGTCTACCTAAGTCTCTTAGCGATTTAGTTAAAAGAACTCCAAAATCAGCATTCTGGTGATATTATTCCTTACGAACAAATCACCTATGGCCAACTCACCAGCCTCATTCAACATGTCGCTCTCAAAAGTTATCAACATGATAAGATATTGAGACAATTAGCCAAAGATAGAGCACAGACTCGTCGAGATCTAGGTAGTTTCTGTGAACAATTTGGTTTAGAACCTTGTAGCAAATAGCCTCACAAGAGACGAACAACTAAGGATATGGAGATTACGAAATATAGGTCTTCTGCACCCAAGTTTAGGAAGACCAAACTATTTTCTTCTAAATCCAAAACCTTTCCTAGTAAACATAAACCAATAAACTTCCAAACTCCCAATTCTGGAAAATGTTTCAAGTGCAACAAACCGGGTCATATAGCCAAATACCGCAAGTTGTCTAACAAAGTTATAAATATTGATTTAGATGAGTTTGTTCTTAACCAGATCGAACAACTTTTATTCGAAGATAGCGACACTTCCAATGATACTGATAATGAACTTGAACAGCAATTTAACCAACTCGAATATGATGACACAAAATTATCTTCATCCCAGTCTAGTCAAGAGGAATCTGCGATTAATGTTCTCTCCAAAGAACAAGATTTTCTTCTTGAAATAATAAGCAATCTCCAAGATTCTGAGCAAAAGAAGCATTATCTCGAGCAATTCAAACGAACAATAGATAAGCCTTCTATATCTTCCTCTAGTGTCTTTAGCAATCATCCTCAAGTTGCCAATACTTACAATATTACTGATATCCTCAGTAGTTTCCCTTCCCAAAAACCTAAGGTTATCCAAGATCTACAAACTGAGATAGCATTCCTTAAGGAAGAAATTCTAGAAATTAAGGCTAGACAAGAATTAGACCGTCTTGTTCTCCAACAGCTCTCTACCAAACCTGAAGAGCCCAAACCAACTAAAGTTAAACCAGTTGAACAAGAAATTTTTTGCAACTACCTCTCCAGAATTTCTATAAGAAAATGGCTTATGAGTTCATCCTAATTGTCAATAAGTCCTTTATCTTGGATATCATTTCCTTATTTAATACAGGTGTAGATCTCAATTGCATAAAAGAAGGGCTCATTCCAATCAAATTCTTTCAAAAATCCAAAGAAGGTCTTAGGGCTGCTAACGGCGGGAAACTAGGAATTAGCTTCAAACTCTCCAATGTTGAAGTTAGAACTTCCCTAGAAAATTCTCCATTGTCATCCACAAGTTCTTTCCTATTAGTAAAAGACCTTACTAATCTAGTTATATTAGGTACTCCCTTTATCGAGGAGCTCATACCTTTTATAGTAACAAAATAAGGAATTCTAATCGAACGCATAGGAGGTAGAACCTTTCTTCCTTTCGATAGACCTCCAATGGCAAAGTTCTTGTCTAGCATAAAAATTAAAGAAGCACAGATAAATTTTCTCAAAGAAGAAGTAGTGTTCCAAATGTTACAAAAGCAGCTTCAAAATTCTTCTTTCCAATCCAAGATAAAAATTTTAGAAACCAAAATCCAAGAAGAACTTTGTGCTGATTTACCTACAGCCTTTTGGAATCGCAAGAAGCACATTGTTAGGCTCCCTTACGAACCTGACTTTGATAAAAAAACAATCCCCACAAAAGCTCATCCCATTCAGATGAATCATGAGCTAACCATTCATTGTCAAAAAGAAATCAACGATCTTCTTGAAAATGCATCATCTCTCAAAGCAAATCCCCTTAGAGTTATGCTGCCTTTTACGTCAATAAAAACTCGGAAATTGTAACGACCCAGTCGGTTGTCTTAAGAATTTACGCCCTGATCCCCTATTAACTGCCATCCCCGTATTTATTTCTGCTATTTTAATTTACCAGGATGTTCGGTTTTAAGTTTCGGAGAGTTTTGGGACACTTAATCCCTAAATGAAAGCTAAGTGTTGGAAAGTTGACTGTAGTCGAAACAGTATGAAGACGACCTTGGAATGGAATTTTGATAGCTCTCTTAGCTCCGTTGGGTGATTTTGGGCTTAGGAGCTTGTTCGGATTGTGTTTTGGAGGTCCATAGCTAATTTAGGCTTGGAATGCCGAAAGTTGAATTTTAACGTTTCTGGTTCAATAGTGAGATTTTGGTCTGAGGGTCAGAATGGAATTCCAGAAGTTGGAGTAGCTCCGTAGTGTTGAATGTGACGTGTGTGAAAACTTTTAGGTCATTCGGACGAGATTTGATAGACTTTTTGATCGAAAGTGTATTTTTAGAGTTTTGGAGTTCTTAGGCTTAAATCTGTGGTTGATTCGTCATTTTGATATTGTTTTAGGTGTCTTAAGGATTGGCAAAAGTTTGGACAGTGGTATTAGACTTGTTGGTGCCTTTGGTTGAGGTCCCGGGGGCCTCAGGATGATTTTGAATGGTTGACGGAAGGATTTTGGAGTTTGGAGTTGCAGCTTCAGCTTCAGGTGCAGCCCCACAGAAATGGCTATATGGCCGCAGAAGCGAGTTGGGCCCAGAGCTCCAGGATCGGCAGGTGCTGCTGGGTTTTCGCAAATGCGGTGCCGCAGATGCGGCCAAGCGACCACAAATGCGGACCCAGCCCGTTAAGTGACTTTTCGCACCTACGATGTATTATTCCGCTGGTGCGGGACCGCATGTGCGCTCCCTTGACCGCAGGTGCGGTAATTGCTGGGCAGAAACATATAAATACTTGCCTTCGTGAAATTTAGCCATTTTCACCTCTTTTTAAATGGGAAGAAGCCTTGAGGAGCAATTTCAAGGGAGATTTTCAGAGGAGTTCATTGGGGTAAGGTCTTTGGTCCCTAAACTCATTATTGGAATGATTTTTATCAATTTTAGCATGAAAAATTAAGGAAAATCAGTAGTAAATTGGGGGTTAGGGTTTGATTAATTAGAGACCTTTGAGTGATGATTTGAGGGACCATTTGAGGTCTGATTTTGGTAATTTTGGTATGACTGAACTCGTAAGAGTGTGACGATTCTAGAAATATAAATTTTACTTGATACCGAGACGTGGGACCAAGGGGTGTTTTGGTTATTTTACCTAATTTCGTGTATTAGCTTAGAATTACTTTGTAGGATCAGTTACTTGAAGTGTTATTTACATTATGAAATTGAATTGAATAGATTTGGGCCATTAGGAGTCGAGTACTCGTGGCAAGAGCGTGGTTTCGGATTGATTTGAGCTGGTTCGAGGTAAGTGACTTCCCTAACCTTGTGGGGGGGACCTTCCCTTTAGGATTTGGTATATTGATAATTAAAATGCCATGTACGTGAGGTGACGAGTGCGTACTTGAGCTAATTGTTGAAAATTCGGTTTTCTTTAAGTAATTTCAATTGTGTTCCTTTTTTCTCGTTTCATCTTACTTGCAATTTAAACTTATTGTTAGCTTGGAAAAAACACGTCTAATTGACTTAACTGTTTATTTCTTAAACTACCTTAATTGTATTATGTGAAGCATGTTAGGTTAGAATTCTTGTCTACTTGGTACGAAATTGAGCTTAAATAAGTATTCCTTGTGTTGTTGCTACGTGTTTTACTTTGGGACTACGGACGGCATCCCCGGAGATCCCCTGTGCATATTTATGATTTGAGCTAAGGTGCGGGATACCGAGAGATCCCAAGCATGGATATTGAGGATACCGAGAGATCCTCAGGATACCGAGAGATCCCTAGCACGTATATTGAGGATACCAAGAGATCCTCGGGATACTAAGAGATCCCTAGAACATATTGAGGATACTGAGAAATCCTTGGGATACCAATAGATCCCTAGCATATATTGAGGGTACTAAGAGATCCTCGGGATACTAAGAGGTCCCCGGTTATTTCCATGTGATTGTTTTGCCTCTGTTTCAGTTATTGAATTCCTTGTTTTCCTGTATTAAATTCTTATTGTTAGCTTTCAATTGTACTGCTTATCTTATACCATCATACCTTATAATTTTTATTTTATCTCAGTAAGGCCCTGACCTTCCTCGTCACTACCCGATCGAGGTTAGGCTTGGCACTTACTGAGTACCGATGTGGTGTACTCATGCCCTTTTTATGCATGTTTTTCATGTGCAGATTAAGGTATTGCGCTCAGTCCTATCACCCTTGAGGCGAGGCAACTGCTCCAGAGACTTCGAGGTATATCTGCTGCGTCCGCAGACTGAGGAGTCCCTTTCCATTCTATCTTGTAGTGATAGCCCTTCTATCTTTTCTGTTGATGTAGACATTCCGGAGTTAGAGCATTTTTATTATATTCGTATCTTGTGATTCATGGGTTTCCTGGATTTTGGAAAATGTATTAGTTTTGAGGATTTATATTGTGTATGTCGAGCGACACTTTTAAACGCTGTTATATCACTCTATTTCTGTTTTAAATTGTTTTCTTCCGCAAATTGGTTTATCTTCCGCATCTTAGGCTTACCTAGTCGTAGAGACTAGGTGCCATCATGATGGTTCACGGAGGGCAAACCGGGGTCGTGACAGAAATAGAACGAGGTGTCCCTCGATTAGTCATCAATTATAAACCTTTGAACAAAGCACTTTGCTGGATTAGATACCTTATTCCAAATAAAAAGGCTTTATGTTGCAACTATCTTTTCAAAATTTGATCTAAAATTAGGATTTTGGAAAATTCAAATAGATCCAAAAGAAAGGTATAAAACTACTTTTACGGTACCATTTGGAAAATATGAGTGGAATGTAATGCTATTTGGTTTAAAATATGCTCCTTCCGAATTTCAAAGGATAATGAAAGATATTTTTAATCATTTTTCAAATTTTATTATTGTCTATATTGATGATGTTTTAGTATTTTCTGCTAGCATAGATCAACATTTTAAACATCTAAAGGTTTTCTTTAATGTTATCAAAGAAAAAGGATTAGTTTTATCAAAACTGAATATAGTCTTTTTTCAAACCAACATCCGATTTCTTGGCACAATATCGGGCAGGGAACCATTGTGCCTATTCTTCCATACAATTTGCTGACAAATTTCCTGACCAAATTTTAGATAAGACCCAGCTTCAAATATTTTTAGGATGTGTTAATTATGTATCAGATTTCATTCCAAGCCTTAGCAATTTGCTAAAACCTCTCCATGATAGGTTGAAAAAATCTCCACCTTCGTGGACTTCAATCCACGCCAATGTTATCAAAGAAATCAAGTTGAAAGTTAAAGACCTGCCTTGCTTATCTCTCCATGATCTTTATGCATTCAAAATAGTTGAGACTGATGCATCAGACATTGGTTATGGTGGCATTTTAAAGCAGAAAAAAGATGACAAGGAATAAATTATTGCATTGGCATCAAAACATTGGAATAATTCCCAACAAAATTATCCTACAATTAAAAAAGAAATTTTAGCAATTGTTTTGTGCAATTCTAAATTTTAAGCTAATTTATTAAATCAAAATTTTTTGTTAAGGATTGATTGTAAAGCTGTGAAATCTGTTTTACAAAAGGATGTACAAAATCGTGCTTCTAAACATATATTTGCTAGATGGCAAGCTATTTTATCTATTTTTGATTTTGATATAGAGTATATCAAAAGGAGCTCAAACTATATTCCGGATTTTCTTTCCAGAGAAGTCTTGCATGGAAGATGAAATGCCAAGAAAAAGAAAGCCGACATTTCAGATCCTCCAATACCTGCTCTTCCTCCGCCGGAGGGAAATATTACTAAGGCAATACCCAAACAGTCTGATACAGACGTTGTTTCCAAACAACAAACAATTTTAGTTGCCTCTAAGCAACTCCCAAAAGGCACAGCTGGACCAAGCCAGCCCAAATATAGAAAGCCATCAGCCCCAAGTTCATATGATAGAAAGTTCAAGGCCAATTCCAATTTCCAATCCGAAAAAATGGGCAGACCTAGTTGAGGAAGAAGAATCTCAATAATCTCAAGCTCAACTAGCACAGACCATGTCTTCTCCTTAGACTGAAGAAGAATTCATACAATGACGACAACTCATGGGCATTAAAGATCAAATGACCATGCTTGTCTTATTTAAAAAATAACTGAGAGATCAGTATCAATTGTATAAAAATTATTTTTCCAATGTGGCAGCACAAGGCCTCACATCTTCTTCCAACTCTGTAGCGGCCCAAAGTCATACGGCCTCTTCACTTCCTGTGGTTGTTAGAATCACCACACAAAACATATTGGAGGCTAAAAGCCCTATTGCAGGTATAGGGTGTCTATCCAATATCCCAAAAACCACAACCAATCAGGCACTTTCTTCATCAGTGCCACAATCAATTTCTTTAAACAAAGGCTTCTCCTCCGAGAAACACCACTTATATTAAGAATAAAAGTGTCTACCCACTCATTCAAATTGAACCAGAATTCTGGCATTCCAACCCCCAAGAGGTAGCTAAGAAAATACTAAGCCCTTCAACCAATTTCATTCAAAGCACCCACAAACATACCCAAAATACTATGAGTTCATTCTCACAGATACCAGATCATGCTTGTTTAAGCCCCACAAAGAAAAGAAGACCCAATCATATGTCACCCATACTACGGTGTGGATTAACAAAATAATCTCACCAAAAGAATGGGGAACCCATCTAGCTAAATACAAAAGACTTTCTCAGCCTTTTGATCCACAATTTTACAATTATTATGACTACCAGGCAGCGTGGATCAATGCTTTCACCTTCCAAAACCAACTTGGAAAGCATTTATAGTACATCCGCTGGAGTAAACAATTAACCTCTGAATTCCTTCAGTTGTTTATACATCAATGGTAGACTGCATATGGTCATAGAGCTGAAATCCTCTCAGCACCAGTAAAAGAAGGATATGATTATTTTTGCCACAGGTTTTCTAGTGAGCAACAAATACTCATACTCCTCCAATTTTCCCACATATTTCATATCCCATGGATATAATCCTAGAAGTTTTCCTTCCACAAGCCAAAAGGACATAAAGGACTACCGTGGTTAGACCTCCAAGGCCACTGCAAATGGTATAAAATGTGGGATTCATCCGAAGCCTATATGCCAGTGGTAGACAAGTGGTTTATGTACCATACACAGTATCTAGCTATAACAGATGCTATTAAAGTTTTATTTTTACAACAAAAGTCCATTGCAAGTGCACAACTAGCAGGTTCCAGTGACAGGCTTGATTTTATTCAGCAAATGGAGAAAATTCTTGATTCCCCCAAGGCACCATTAACAAAATCAAGCATCTTTGTCTGACAAATCATCATCAGAAGATGAAGAAGAAGACCCTGATTTAATGTTCTAAAAAATTAATCAAAAATTACATCAGCATGACAGCACAATGACATCACAGTTGACATCATCCATGACATCAGCTAGCACTTACTCCTAACGACATCATTTATGACATTAGTAAGTAAGGACTTCTTTTCCTAGTTAAAGAATTTATTCTCCATTGAGGCTGACAATGGAGAATTTTCTAGGGAGATTCTAACTTCAACATTGGAGAATTTGAAGCTAATTCCTAGTTTTCCACCGTTAGCATCCCTAAGACCTTCTTTGTTTTTTCAAAGAATTTGGTTGGAATGAGCCCTTCTTGTATGCAATTGAGATCTGCACATGTATCAAATAAAGTAATGATACCCAAGGTAAAGGACTTATTAACAACTAGGATGACTCTCATATGCCATTTTCTTATGGAAATTTTGGAGAGGTGGTTGCAAAAAACTTCTTGTTCAACTGGTTTAACTTCAGTTGGTTTGGGCTCTTCATGTTTGGTATAGAGCCATTGGAGAACATGACGGTCTAATTCTTTTATAGCCTTAATTTCTTGAATTTCTTCCTTAAGGACTACTATCTCAGTTTGGAGATCTTGGGTAGTTACTACCTTAGTTTTTTGGTAAGGGAATCTACTGAGGATATCAGAAATATTGTAAGTATTGGAAACTTGAGGATGATTGGTAAAGACACTAGAGGAAGATGTAGAAGGCTTACCTATTGTTCGTTTGAATTGCTCGAGATAATACTTCTTTTGCTCAAAATCTTGGAGATTGTTTAATATTTCAAAAAGAAGATCTTGTTCTTTGGAGAGCACATTAATCACAGGTTCCTCTTGACTAGACTGGGATGAAGATGATTTTGTGTCATCATCTTCGAGTTGGTTAAATTGTTGTTCAAGTTCATCATCAGCAACATCAGAAGTGTCGTTATCTTCTAATAAAAGTTGTTCGATTCGATTAAGAATAGACTCATCTATATCAAGATTTCTAACTTTGTTAGACAACTTGTAGTATTTGGCTATATGACCCGGTTTGTTGCACTTGAAACATTTGCCAGAATTGGGAGTTTGGAAGTTTGTTGGTTTATGTTTACTGGGAAAGGTTTTGTATTTAGAAGAAAATGGTTTGGTCTTCCTAAACTTGGGTGCAGAAGACCAATATTTCGTAATCTCTATATCCTTGGTTGTTCGTCTCTTGTGAGGGTTTTTGCTACAAGGTGGTAAACCAAATTGTTCATAAAAACTACCTAGATGTCGACGAGTTTGTGCTCTATCTTTGGCTAATTGTCTCAATATCTTATCATGTCGACAGATTTTGAGAGCGACATGTTGAATGAGGCTGGTGAGTTGGTCATAGGTAATTTGTTCGTAAGGAATAATATCACCAGAATGCTGATTTTGGAGTTATTCTTTAACTAAATCCCTAAGAGGCTTAAGTAGACCATCTAGGAATTTTTCTTTCCAATATGGGAGATTTCCATAAGGGTTTTGTAGATTCGGGTAAGAATGGAATCTTTATACTATCTGAAATCAGAAATGGTTTTACACTTAAGGTTCTTAAGTATCTCAGAAGATTTTTCCCTAAAGATACATGGACTACCTATGAATATTTTGATAATGGTATAAATCAGGGTGTTGGTTGAATCAGGAATGGTAAGGCCATCCTTAAGAATTGGTTCTCCCGTTGAATCAACTCGGACACTTAAGAGAATTTGGTTCTTATCTTCTTCGATAAGATGGGTATCCCACCATCATTTAAGTTGACCTGTGAAACCTGCTACTAAGACATGGGTAGTAAGTTGGTCAGAACAGTTATGAGAAGTTTGGTATGCAGTGGCTACCATAGTCAATTGTTGTAATTTGGCCAGAATATTGTATTCAGAACAACCATTTATGTTCCATTCATAGATTTTATTGGCATTATAGTTGTTTTGTATAAATTGGGTCTCTCTTCTAAGGCTACATCAGGATGGGTAGCTCTAGAATAGTAAAGTCTTTGGGGCTGACGCCAGTTGAAGGATCATGTTTTGACGGGGTTAATTTTGGGGGGAGGATTTTCATAAAATTGTTCTGACTGCGAATTGGTTTCTTGGTCAGAATCGGCTTCTCGGAGAACATGTAGCTAAAACTCCTTAGATGGAGTATCATGAGCTATCAAGGTTTTCTTAATTTCTAGGATCCTACACTGAAGGTCAGAGAACTGAGGATAGTCTTTCGCTTGGTGGATCCTAAGTTCCGTAGCGAAAGTTCTAGAGATCTCATAAGGTTTAAACAAAGGGATTGAAGAAGTGGAGGTATCTGTTGGCTTAGAACTAGTAGATGCTGAAGTTGGTTTTGTAACTAAATATTCACCAAGGGATTGTAAATATTTGTTCGTATAATTATTTTGTTCAAAGATATTTTTAATATCTTTGCCTGTAATAGATTCATTTTTGTTTTTTTAATTTGAATAGATTAGCTACTACTGAAGTATTTGCATAACTTGTTGAAAATCCTTGTGCCGGAGGATGTTCTGAGATGACTTCTTCTCCGGAGGAGGTTTTCCAAATTTTTGAAACATTAATTGATTTAAAAAAGGAAAATTTAATTGGTGATATTCAGCATAAGCCTCAAACCATTCAAAGAAATTGATTTGTTCTTTTATGAAGTTTAAAGACTCATAGTAAATATTTTGGAGATTTTTTCTATCGTCTCCTTAAAACTTCTAGAAAAACGAAGTTCTTTTGAAAATATTTTCTTGTGAATAAAAATTTGCTCAAAGTTTTTCTTTATCAATTTGGAAATCTTTTTCCAAAACACCTAATTCAGCACCTAAAGCTGAGTAAGTGGGAGATTGAGGTTGTTCATAATTAACTTCTGTTGGAGGGATTGTTTCTACAGAATATTTTGCTTGAGGGATCATAGAGTCAAAATTAACAGTTTCGATTCTAGAAGGAAAAGAACATATTGAATGTCTTCCAGACTGAATCTCAGATTGTGCCGAAGAGGACGAGACAGAGACTCTTTGGCTAAGGGACCTTTGGAAGGAAATGGTTACAGATCCACTAGAATATTGTTGGATTTGAGAGACCGTAGTATTTTCCGGTTTCTCAGCCTGAGTAGCATGTTGTAGTAACTAGTTTTGTGGTAGGTAAACTTGGCTCTAAGAAATGGGTTTTGGTATTGTCAGGTGAGATCTTTGTAGATCTGTTTTGAAAAGAACAGTTTCTCCTTTATGGAGGGTTTTCATGGTTCCAGTGTTAAAGGTAGAACTCATGGCTTTATACTGTATTCTATGAATAATTGCTACTGGTAAGGATCCAATTTTGGTTTCATAATTGGCTGTTTTAACATTAAGAGTTAAAGAATCTAAGATATTTCTATCTCTAAGAGACACCAAAAAATTAGGAAAACAATCAAAGTAAATTGGACCACTACAAAGGCTGGTTTCTATCATTCCTAGGAGGGAATCATTGAAGTCTAAAAATCTAGAATCTCTAAGACAGAGGAGTAGAGACGTGTCTAGACTTTTCCTGGACAGAGGTCTAGCTGCAATCTGTACTAAACCAAAATGGAGATGATTATATTTTCGCCTATATTTTTCTATAGACTTTGGGTTTAAAAGTTTGATGTCCTCATGATCTGATTCAAGAGGAATGGTTTGCTCAATTGTAGAAATATGGTAATCACTAGTTAAGGGTCATCGTGAATACTTGTAAATTGTGGACTGTGGATGTTTAGGGATCTTCCAGTCATCATTTGATTACTGCAAATCAGAAAAGCTAATTTCTTCTTTGAGTTTGGGATTGGAGGAGGATGATGAGGAGGAAGATGAAGAAGTTGGAGACGAGAAGGAATTTTTTGAAGGAGAGTAAGAAGGATGGAAGAAAGACATGTCTTAGATTTGCAAGTAATTACAACAAATTTAATGATGATAACTTTAATGCTTCTTGTTCTTGGTTCTAGAGACCATTGGGTTCCATAAGGATAATATTCAAGTTCTTAACTCAATATTATGTAGAAAAGTTAGATCTAAAAATCAAATCCATGGATACATATCTTCTTTATATATAATAATTAAATCTAATTATTTCTTACGAAGTTGTTCTTTATGATGACTCAAAGGTTATAAATAATCATCGGCAAGCCAACTAAGAATTACATATCCACTTTTCTTATGAAAACTACTTACAGTGCAAATCCGGAAGGATCACAGTGCCAACCTTAAGAGATCTTTTTATGAAAAATATAAGATTGAAGAAAAATATAAAAAAGAAGTCATATATATATAGATCTAAGTCTGATCTACCAATACCACATAAAAGCAAGTTAAAAACAAGAATAATAATCCTTACTTCCCCCCATGGCTTTGATACCCCTAAAAGATTAGGGGAAAAATAAATAAATGTAAGGACGGGAAGCTAATAACAATATGATAATTAAACCTGCAGAAGATATAGTTAGAATGCAAGTAAATAAATTTATGGGGCAGACCCGACCATGTAAATAAAATGGGATAAAGTAAATTAGGTGGTATAACCGACCATAATACAGAGTAATGTTAATGTAAACTTAGACAAGAGTAAAATAAATATGAATTTGATTATTATTGAAACTGAAAAATTGATAATACAAGTTAAAAACTTATATTAATATACTAGAGAGAGAGCTCAAACCAATTCTAGAGAGATGGAGAGAATTCTTTCTCAAATGGCAGTGTAAGGTGTATTTCTTACAAGTGATATGGGGGCTATTTATAGCCAAAAAACTAAAAATTACATAGTATTTTCTAATGTCATCCATGATGTCATTAAGAGTAAGTGCTAGCTGATGTCATGGATGATGTTAGTTGTGATGTCATTGTGCTATCATGCTGATGTAATTTCTGATTATTTTTTAGAACATTAAATCAAGGTGTTCTTCTGATGATGATGATAATGATGATTTGTCAAACAAAGATGTTTGATTTTATTGATCTGAAAATGGTGCTTTGAGGAAATCAAGAATTTTCTCCATTTGCTGAATAAAATCAAGCCTGCTGCTGGAACCGGCTAGTCACTTGCAATGGACTTTTGTTGTAAAAATAAAACTTCGGCAGCATCTGTTATAGCTAGATACTGCGAATGGGACATAAACCACTTGTCTACCGCTGGCACATAGGCTTCAGATGAATCCCACATTTTATACCATTTGTAGTGGCCTTGGAGGGCTAACCACGGTAGTCCTTTATGTCCTTCTGGCTTGTGGAAGGAAAACTTCTGGGAGTATATCCATGGGATATAAAATCTGTGAAAAAATTGGAGGAGTATGTGTATTTGTTGCTCACTAGAAAACCTGTGGCAGAAATAATCATATCCTTCTTTTACTGGTGCTGGGAGGATTTCAGCTCTATGACCATATGCATGCCACCATCGATGTATAAACCACTAAGGAAATTCAAAGGTTAATTGTTTACTCCAGATGATGAACCATGAATGCTTTCCAAGTTTGTTTTGGAAGGTGAAAGCATTCATCCACGCTGTCTGGTAGTCATAATAATTGTAAAATTGTGGATCAAAAGGCTGAGAAAGTCTTTTGTATTTGGCTGGATGGGTTCCCCATTCTTTTGGTGAGATTATTTTGTTAATCCACACTGTAGAATGGGTGACATATGATTGGGTCTGTTTTTCTTTGTGGGGCTTAAACAAGCATGATCTGGTATCTGTGAGAATGAACTCATAGTATTTTTAGGTATGTTTGTGGGTGCTTTAGATGAAATTGGCTGAGAGACTTAGTATTTTCTTAGCTACCTCTTGGGGGTTGGAATGCTAGAATTCTGGTTCAATTTGAATGAGTGGGTAGACACTTTCATTCTTAGTATAAGTGGGTTCCTCGAAGAAGGAGCCTTTGTTTAAAGAAAAAGATTGTGGCACTGATGAAGAAAGTGTCTGATTGGTTGTGGTTTTGTGATGTTGGATAGACACCCTGTACCTGCAATGGGGCTTTTAGCCTCCAATATGTTTTGTGAGGTGCTTCTAGCAACCACAGGAAGTAAAGAGGCCGTGTGATTTTGGGCCGCCATGGAGTTGGAAGAAGATGTGTGGCCTTGTGCCGCCGCATTAGATCAATAGTTTTTATACAATTGATACTGATCTCTCAGTTGTTTTTTAAATATGCCAGGCATGGTCATTTGATCTTTAATGCCCATGAGTTGTCGCCATTGCATGAATTCTTCTTCTGTCCAAGGAGAAGACATGGTCTGTGCTAGTTGAGCTTGAGATTGTTGAGATTCTTCTTCCTCAACTAAGTCTGCCCATTTTTCGGACTAGAAATTGAAATTGGTCCTGAACTTTCTATCATATGAACTTGGGGATCTTCGCTCATAGCGTAGTCTGATAGCGTTCTATATTTGGGCTGGCTTGGTCCAACTGCACCTTTTGGAAGTTGCTTAGAGGCAACTGAAATTGTGTGTTATTTGGAAATAACATCTGTATCAGACTGTTTGGGTATTGCCTCGGTAATATTTTCCTCCATCGGAGGAAGAGCAGGTATTGGAGGATCTGCAATGTCGGCTTTCTTTTTTCTTGGCATTTAATCTTCCCTGTAAGAATTTTCTGGTAAGAAAATCCGGAATACAATTTGAGCTCCCTTTGATATACTCTATATCAAAATCAAAAATAGATAAAATATCTTTCCATCTAGCAAATATATGTTTAGAAGCAAGATTTTGTACATCCTTTTGTAAAACAGATTTCGCAGCTTTACAATCAATCCTTAACAAAAAAAATTTATTTAATAAATTAGCTTGAAATTTAGAAATGCATAAAACAATTGCTAAAATTTCTTTTTTAATTGTAGGATAATTTTGTTGGAAATTATTCCAATGTTTTGATGCAAATGCAATAATTTGTTCCTTGAATGGTTTCAGGATTATGCTGAATATCACCAATTCTTTTTTTTTTTGGCACCATTTGGACAATATGAATGGAATGTAATGCCATTTCATTTAAAACATGCTCCTTCCGAATTTCAAAGGATAATAAATGATATTTTTAATCCTTTTTCAAATTTTATCATTGTCTATATTGATGATGTTATATATATAACATGCTTAAATTTCCTTTCCGTCTTGCATCTAATATTGTTGATCATGCTTAAAAATATGAAGGAACTCTTTGTGTGTAATTCTTGGAGAGAAAGAACCTTATTTATTTAGATTTTTAATTTTTATATGTTCTTGGGTAGTTTTGGTAAGTGTATGATTAATAGCTAGCAGTTGTAAGTTGTAACTAATTTGGAACATTTTTGTAAGATTCCCACCTCCAAATCCTATCGAATCCCAAGCCAAGCTCAAATAAACGACGGCAGGACACATGTGGATAATTTTTGTTATTCTATTTTTTTTAACCAAGAATGCCTAGAGTCTTTTATAATTTACTGCTATAAGCTATCTGTCATACTTCGTCACTCTTGGAGTCTTGCTTCTAGCATAGAAAGTCAGGTTCAACCAATTATCGATCATCAGAAAAATATTATTATTCAAACTATTGTGATACAAATTTTAAGTTCTTAACTATTGAATTTTTCCCGTGGAGACAAATTTATCTCGAGTTATGTCTTGATTATGATACATCTATTCAATAAGTATTGCATAACCAAATAATTCAAGGGAGGGCGGACTGCAGGGAGGGTCCTTTTAAGTAGATGACTCGTTGGGATATTGGAGCGGGACTTCTTTGGAAAAAAGAACTTGAATAAGTTTATTTTTAAAGGAATCATCATTTCCTATTAGGAACGCTATGATAATTTTAATCCCAGCATATTTTGGATGCTTGAAGGCCCTGCTGATACAAAGTGATTTAGAATGATTCTTCTTTCCCCGAAAATCAAAGTTTATCTGGTCCCTGAAAAATTCACTTTTTACAATTACATCACAATAATCCAGAAAAAGGGGGATGTTCATAGCGGACTCAATGGAGCAAGTTATAGCATCCTACTTCTTGTTACAAAAGAAAATTCATAAGAGAGATGAGGCTAATAAGGAATTGATAGAGGTGCATCGAGAAGGTTAATAACTTCTTGATCGAGAAAATGTATGTGCTTGTACTTCTCTTTATTTTTCGAGATTGAGTTGGTGTTCTCTCTTTCTAATGATCCTCTCCTTCGTCATGTCGCCCTAATTACATTCTTCCTCTCCATCAGATTGACATTTGCTCCAACTACTAACTATTAATATTTAATTGATGAATAGACCATGAACGAGAAACAACAAGAGAAAGCACAATGCGAATAGTAGTGGCACAAATAACATGACTAAAAGGCGAGCCTTGTATCTGTAACGATCCGATCGGTCGTTATGAGCATTTGTATTTCGCTCGATAGTTTGGGGGCACGAGTAGTAGCTCCGTAAGTTGTATTAGGACTTGTGTACAAAATTTAAGTTAATTTCGAGTTGCTTTGATATGTTTCGACGCGAGTTTTTGGAAGCCGAAGGTTCGAAAGTTCATTTAGTTTGATTTCAGGCGCGTTTCCTCGTTTAAATATTGTTATACATGATTTGAGGCCGTGAGTTGGTCCGTGTTATGTTATGGGACTTGTTAGTATGTTTGTACGGGTTCCCGAGGGGCTCGGGTGAGTTTCAGATAGGTTTGGGCTGCGTTGCGCTCGTTTTTCTTATTTTTCGACGTTGTTTATTCAAGCATAAATGGTACCACATTAAGCAAATGAGCTCCGATTTCAATTTTGATTGAAGAATTAGATCCGTATCGTAATTACGGAGCCATATCAAAAAGAATCATCGAATTTGGACATCGTATGTGATATTTATAGTCATTTTACTAAAAATTAGGTTGCCAGATTTTTTCTGATTAATTACGAAATTACCATCATTCGTATTTAAAAATCTGCACTATTTGCAAATATTGAAACCAACATATCTCCTTCATTATAAGGTCAAATTGAGTGGTTCAAAAGCCTAACTTGACTAAAATTTCACAAGAAATCCACTAGAAGCATAAAAAGTGAGTTTCAGGATTGTTTGGCATGATAAACGAGGTAGAATAGTTGGCAGAAGAATATATAAAACAAGGGTTTGTTTATTCGGTCGTATTTTGAGTTGGGGAGCTCGGATTTGGGCAATTGTGGAGGCAATGTAAGTGTTCTCTACTCGGTTTTGGTTATATTTCATGAATCCATCTTCGTTTTTGGGATTTGATTGATGATTTCAAAGTGAAATTTGAAGGTTTTTGCCTAAAGTTTCATAAAGTTAACTTTTGAGTTTTGAACATCGATTCGGAGTCGGATTTGAGTGAAACTAGTATGGTTGAACTCGTAATTGAATGGGTTATCGGATTTTATTAGTTTTGTCGAATTCCGAGGTGCGGGCCCGGGTTGGGCTTTTTGGCCGATTTTGGGCTTTTGATTAAAGATTTGACCTTTTCGATTGGGATTGATTCCTTTAGCATTGTTTGATATATTTGAGTTGTTTTTTGGTTAGTTTCGTGCCGTTCGAAGGTCGGAACGCGTGGCATGGCATTTTTGGAGCATGTTTGGCTTGCTCAATATTAGAATTGGCTTGTTCGAGGTAAGTAACTCTTCTAAACTTAGTTCTGAGGGTATAAAACCCTGTAACATGTGTTATATGATTAGTATTGAGGTGATGCACATGCTAGGTGATGGGCATGTGGGCGTGCACCCTGTGAATTGGGACTCTATTGTTCTCATGGCCTTGTATAGTGACCCTATTTTGTTGATCTTTGTGTTTTCACCATGTGATGAAGTAATTGAGCTGTCAATCATGTTAAACACCATATCTAGACTTCATGCTGATATTGTTTGTACTCATAGTAGTTATTTCTGGTTGTCATCTCACTTATTTCCATTGATATTTTTGTACTCAGTCACATTCATGCATTCATATCATATCTCAGTCTCAATTGTTGTTATTGATACATCAAATCATTATTGTCGGGCTAGATTCGTGATATTGTGTTCCCGTGAGTGAGACTAGAGAGATTGATGGCTGAATAAGGCCAAGTGCCGGAGTGAGAGTGACATTTTTTTGGATCGGACTGTTCGCCGCAACATATTATATCTATTATACTTTATGGGATCGGGTTGCACGCCGCAGCGATATATTGATTATATATATGTATATTGATCGGGTTGCACGTCGCAACGATATATGGATTGGGCTGCATGCCGCAGCGATATTAGGTCGGGATGCACGCCGCAACAATATAGCGCCTAGACTGAAAGAGCCCATCCGGAGTCTGTACAACCCTAATGAGCGCAGTCGACTATATATATATGGATTGGGTTGTATGTCGCAACAGTTATTATACACCGCTGAGTGATTTAGTGTGCTGAGTATTGACCTTCGTGAGAGAGGATGCGAGGCAATGAGATTGAGTACTCTGAGAGTGTGAGTACATGTTTCAGCTTTGAAATACATGGCATTTACATGTATACATTGCATACATACATAGAGATACATTTTTCCTCATGCTATATAGTATTACATCATTCATGACTTATTATACACATTGATATGTAGGTATGGAGAGGCACTTTATACTTGTTATTTGGAAAGAAAATGAAACATTTTATTTATTGTGAAAAGGATATTTGAAAAATTACAGTTTTCAAACTTACTCGTACTTTTGGAATTTTCGGTAAGAGATTTGGGATTTTTTCACTGAGATATTTGAAAAGCATGACCATTTTCTGGAACTAGTGAATGAGCTGAGTATTTTACTTTTGAGATATCTCTTTTATAGTTGCATCTATGTTGTTATGAATTGTTGTGGAAAATATTGGCATTGGACCCGATCATGTGTTAGCTCCTCACTACTTTCAACCTAAGGTTAGGTCTATTACTTACTCAGTACATAGGGTCTGTTGTACTGATACTACACTTCTGCACATTGCGTGTAGATGTTGGTTGCTGTGCTCGATGGTTGCAGGACTTGAAAATGTATCGGTGTCCCTGTTGTAGTTGCCTCCTTTGTTCGGGGTAGACTTAGCTTATAAAACTCTGTTTATGTACTTTTCAAACAGACTATGTATTTCTTTTATTTTCGATTTGTAAACTCTATTATTAGAAGCTCATGATTTGTACTACCATTCATTGGGATATATATAGAATTCAGTAAAAAAAAATTAATCGACTTAATAAAATTATTGAAACTGGATAGCTTTAGTTAGCTTACCTAGCGGGTTGGGTTAGGTGTCATCACGACTGGTGGATTTTGGGTCATGAGAAGTTGATATCAGAGCTCGAGGTTCATAGGTTCTACAAGTCATGAGCAAGTGTCTAGTAGAGTCTTGTGGATCGGTATGATGACGTTGATACCTATCTTCGAGAGGCTACAGGGCATTTAGGATACACTTCCCATCTTTCTTTCCTTATCGTGCAGCATTGATTCAGCTTGAAGTGTAAACCTTTAAATTTCTTCTACGCATTTGTATGCGCACATGAGCGCTCAGTATCAGTTGTGCATCGACGGCTTGTGACTCCCTGGATGAGGTGCGAGATGTGATTTGTGTGTGTTGATGAAGGGCCAGTTTGGAGGACTTGAGGCCGGATTTTGACTGTAGCTTGAGCACAAAGGTGTTGATTGTGTGAGCACATGCTTTTTTATTTATACGCCTGGTAGTGTCCCGATTAGTGGAATTTGTGGCTGGATAGCAACGTGATGAGTATGATGTGACTGCGAGATGTGTTCATATGGTTTGAACGTGATGAGAATGGTTGCTTGAGGTGTAGAAAGAACTATTGGGTGCTTGATTTCCATCTTGATTTGACGTATAGTCTCGAGTTATGGGTGTGTTAAAGGATCTTTTCATGTTGTTTAGTTGAGGAGTGAAGTAGATTTTCATGTCGTGATATGAGTTTAGACTCAGGAAGATTAAGTGATTGCGTAATAGTTATGACTGTGGAAGGGCATAGAGAGATGTCAGTTTGAGGCTTAGTAGGCGGGTTATCACCTGCGGGGTGTCCTAAGGTTGTGTGATCCCTATGTTATTTATGTGGAGAGTTTTCTCTTACCGATGGGTTGTATGTGTAGAACTTGAGTTTGGATCATTTGACGAGGTTGGCTTGACTGTCACGAGGATGAATGTGAGCTTAGCAGATGATTTGAGGTATTATATGGTTTGTGTTACATAAGCTTATCAAGGATTTAGTTGAATTTCAATGCGAGATTTTGGGCAGCAATAGAGTATGGGTATTATAAGTTATCAAATTCTTTATTCCTTGGCTTTGAGCCAAGTGGGGGAGTCTGCAATCGACGGTTTGATTACGCGGTTAGGTTTTATATTGGTTTCAGTTTGAGGTATACTGGTGAATCAGTTATGGCTTACAGAGGTTGAGATCGAGCATGTCTCGAGTAAGGGAATTTGTAGATACGGGTTGTATTACACTCTATGGGTATATGGAAATCATGAAATGATTAGTTGCTTAATCGTGAAGGATGTAGTGTTCATGGAATAGAAATTTACTCAATTGCTTAGAGGTGTGAATTACTTCTTAGGGTTTTGGGGTGCAAATGGGGCATAGGTCATTCGGTCTGTTTGGACAGCTATTGAGATTCAAGCAGAGTGTATGACTCTCGAGAATAGTTCTAATGAATTCAAGATTTATACGTGGCAATTGAGAATGTTGCAGATTTGTATATGGCTAGAAGCTGAGAGTTACATGGGATGATGTCGAGACTCGCAGTATTTCTATATCATTATGGATTCTCATTCAATATCAGGAAGGTGAAAGTAATGGCTTTAGATTCACAGAAGGTCTCTTCAGAGTGGGTAGCTTGGTTATGGTACTTTTGGGGTGCTTAAGAGAGCATTCAGCGGCTTATGAGCCTTAGGACGGTATGGTTTTATGCTAGGGTCTCATGTGGTGAGTTTTGGTTGCAGATTGTGGTATTATGGCAAGGAGGAGTATCAATTTAAGGTAATCTAGAAGGAACTCGGAGAACTAGGACAGCTTCGTGATGGGTTGGATAAGCATGGTAACAGATGTGATTAGCTCTTCTGGTTCTTATGATGTAGTGAGTTTCTTCAGGTGTTGTGTGGCGATACTCTCGGGATTTGATGGCTTGTGTAGTTTGGTTAAGTTAGAATAATTCAGTCCTGACGGTGTGGTTAAGTGTAAATGGGTTTCGGAGAGTTCTTGATGATTTCTACCACGGGTTGAGATATATATTTCCTACTGGTGCGAGGGCATGTTGCGTATTGTGATTTTCTCTTGGATGAGATCAAATGAAAAGTTCTTGGCTAATTGAGTGAGTAGTTTCTTGCTAAACGGAGCGGATTATGAAGTTCTCATATTTTTCACAAGATAGCATGGTATATGTGGTGTGAAGTGTGGGATGAAGATTTGTATGGGCAAGGTCACAGTTCAGTTATGAAGGAGACTAGGTAAACGATATTACTACTTGGTATAGTTTGATGATAGTGTACATTTCAGAAGGGGCGATGTGTCTCGATTATGGATACTTTATTGGTATTGCGGTGCTCTCCTAGTTGATCAACTGTTGATGTCCAAATTTTGCTTTGTGGCACAGAAGAATTATAGAAGTATTCCTTGTAGGATGATCACGTATTGGAGAAGTGTTAGGAATCCAAGCGATAGAGATGAGATCAGATATGGTGATTTATGTGTTCTATGGATTTGGAGACTGGGAGTTCCCATGAGTAGATTGTTTTGTGGTTGTGGACTATGAAAATATCCAGGGTTGGGCAGAGGAGAGTATGTGTTGTGACCAAAGTATGGGTTATTTATCTATTGTGGGTGACCAAAGTTGATTTGAAGTTCATTGGTAGGCCCAATATGGATGTGTCTCCAGCACCGAGTCGAATTTGTTGAATTCAAACTGATGTTGTTGAGGGTGTGCCATTCAGTTATTATTAAGCTTATTCGTATTCCGAACTGATCTGTGGGTTACCTTTCTATGTTACTAGAAGTGTGAATCGTTGGTTATACGCATACATGGTGCCGTTTTATTTGGGATTATAACAAAAATTTGAGCAAGATGAGTATTTGGGTATTGCGTGATTGATTGCGCATTGGTTATATTCTTTCAGGATGATGTCATGGTGCTATTTGCTCCCCGCGGTTAGGGAAATGCATTTTGGGTACTTGATGTCGAATTTCGAGTGGTTATGGATTTTAAGCAGGGTGGCTCGAGGCATATAATATGGACCAGCATTTGGATGGGGGTCACGCATTTTAGCAGAGTGATGTAGAGGTATGATCTTTTGTGTAAGGTTCATGTGTTTTGGTTCTGCAGTGTGTGATGAGTTCTTAGCATTGCGTTGTGGTGATACCCGTTGATCATGTGGGACGGTTCTCTTGTTTGATGTCATTTTCCATGTTTGAGTACATTTGGAATGTTGCATATTAGTGCATGGACTGCACAGGTCGTGGCTTTAGATTTTATAGATGTATCATGTCACTAGAATGGTCATGTTGGATGTGATGAGGTCATTGGCCTAGAATGGGTGTTATCAGATCTGATTACCGTATATTTGGAAGGATATTATTGTTGATCGGCTTAGAAATTTGTTGTAGTTCCTATCGAAGTAGATGGAGTTCCACAAGTGGTTGATCTAACCAATGGTTATGAGTTTCTGTGTGTTTCTTTCATCATCAGTAGTACACAAAGGCTTTAGAATGGGGTTTTGTTTGACATGAGGTTTATTACCAGTATTGGGTTGTTTTGAGCAACTACTATGGTCAGAAATTTTACTACGAGTATACGAGTCATGTGGTATGTTGGTTGATTACATCTTGGGTTGTGGTTATGACTTGATATAGCTTGTTCCGGCTTATACAATGTGTAAATGCGAGTTCGGGTCTTGTAGTAAATTTTGGATGTTGAAAATTGGATTATGTGGTTTACGGACTAAGGTTGAAGTAATGATATTTAGTTATGTTGTGTTATCGGACCTATAACAAATAGGGTGATGGGATCAACCCCGGGTATGTGCATGGTAAGGTTACACGGCAGTTTGACGGCTTAGGAACAACTCTTGGCACGTTCGAGGACGAACGTATATTTAAGTGGGGGAGAATATAACGACCCGACCGGTCGTTTTGAGCATTTGTATTTCGCTCGGTAGTTTGAGGGCACAAGTAGCTCTTTTTGCTATATTAGTATTTGTGTGCAAAATATGAGTTAATTCCGAGTTGATTTGACATGTTTCGATGCCAGTTTTTGGAAGTTGAAAGTTCGAAAGTTCATTTAGTTTGATTTGAGGCGCGTTTTGTTGTTTAAATGTTGTTATGCATGATTTGAGGTCGTGAGTTGGTCCATGTTATGTTATGGGACTTGTTAGTATCTTAGTACAGGGTCCCGAGGGGCTCGGGTGAGTTTCAGATAGGTTTGGGCTGCGTTGCGCTCGTTTTTCTTATTTTTCGACGTCGTTTCTTCAAGCATAAATGGTACCACATTAAGCAAATGAGCTCCGATTTCTATTTTGATTGAAGCATTAGAACTGTATCGTAATTACGGATGCATAGAAAAAAGAATCATCGAATTTGGACATCGTATGAGGAATATATAGTTATTTTACTAAAAATTGGGTTGCGAGATTTTTTTTTTCCAGATTAATTACGAATTGCCACTGAATTCGTATTTAAAAAACTGCACTATTTGCAAATATTGAAACCAACATATCTCTTTCATTATAAGGTCAAATTGAGTGATTCAAAAGCCTAACTTGACTAAAATTTCACAAGAAATCCATTCGAGACATATAAAGCGAGTTTCGACATCGTTTGGCATGAGAAATAAGGCGGAATAACTGACAGAAAAATATATAGAATAAGGGTTTGTTCATTCGGTCATATTTTGAGTTGGGGAGCTCGAATTTAGGCGATTTTGGAGGCTATTTTCACCATATGGATTGGGAAAGTGTTCTCTACTTTGTTTTGATTATATTTTATGAATTAATCTTCGTTTTTGGGATTTGATTGATGATTTTAAAGTGAAATTTTGGGGTTTTTGTCTGAAGTTTTATAAAGTGAACTTTTGAGTTTTGAAAATCGATTCGGAGTCGGATTTGAGTGAAACCAGTATGGTTGGACTCATAATTGAATGAGTTGTCGTATTTTATGAGCTTTGTCGGGTTCCGAGGCGCGGGCCCGGGTTGGGCTTTTTGGCCGATTTTGGGCTTTTAATTAAAGATTCAACCTTTTTCGATTGGGATTGGTTCCTTTAGCATTGTTTGATATATTTGAGTTGTTTTTGGTTAGTTTCGAACCGTTTGAGGGTCGGAACATGCGGCATGGCATTTTTGGAGTATCGTTTGGCTTGCTCGATATTAGAATTGGCTTGTTCGAGGTAAGTAACTCTTCTAAACTTAGTGTTGAGGGTATAAAACCCCGCAATATGTGTTATGTAATTGGTATTGAAGTGATGCACATGCTAGGTGATAACAACATGATAGGGGATTCAATAATTACTAAAGAAAAATAAGAAAATCAAGAAACGTGCGGAAGCTAAAAGAAAATAAAAAAAATAAAAAGGACGGAAAATTAAAGATAGATTGAATTCAAGAAATGGTTTCTTGAATTCAAGAAGTCTATTCTAGAAATTGAATCCTAACAACAACAATTAGCTAACAAAGAACTAATCGCCTTTGGTAGAGAATTAAAAAACAAGAGATAGATTGTGAAACCTAACCCTTTAGAATAACAAGAACAACAATAAGCCTAAACTTATCACCTTTCTTAAATACCTAGAAGTGATCTAAGATTTCGAAAGAGTTTAACCTTACCACCTTAAGTTGAGTCTTGAAGGTTGAAGAATAAATCCAAGAGTAGCCACACACAAGAGTGCAAGAAAAATCTCACAATTGTTATTGATAATAATCTGAATCTAAAAGCAAAGAAGATACACCTTTATATAGGGAAGGGGTCACGAAATTCTACCTAAAAACAAGGAAATAAAGTCCTAAACTACTTTGGACAACAAGTCCAACTACCATAGGAAAAGGTAAAACTCTAGGAAACAAAAACCAAGTCAATCTTGGAAAGTAATTCCAATAATTTTAGGAAAAGAAAAACAAAACCTTAACTACCTAAGAAAGCATCAAATATGTCCTAACAAACTAGGAAACAAAATAAGGAACTTTGACTCCTTCTCCTATGTTTTGGCGGCCCCTCCCTGAGCTGACTTGGGCGCCAAGTTGGCTCCTTTGTGAGTTGATTTAGGCGCCTAATTTAGGCCCTCCTTGACTGGTGCTTGGACCCCAATATACTTCCTCTTGGACTTGGACATGGACCATGAAATGAGTGTAGAACTTAGTTAAATCCTCTCCATAATTCTTGAGCTTTTCTTCCACCATTAGCGCCTTCTTGATCTCCCATTGAAGCCCAACAACCTTGTCTTGTTTCTCCTTAGCTTGAGACCTTGTAAATGGCTTTCTTGGTGCTTCTAAAGCTTTATCCTTGTCTGTGGAGCTATCATTCCCCTCCTCTTGAAAAGAATTCGTCCTCGAATTTGAACCTACATCAAACAAGGATAAATCGCAACATTGAATGTAGCACTTACTTGAAACTCACCTGGAAGGTCCAATTTGTAAGCATTATCTCCAATCCTTTCAAGTACTTTAAATGGCCTATCTCATCTATGGTGTAATTTTGTCTTCCTTTTTGAAGGAAATCTCTCCTTCCTCATATGAACCGAAACCAAATCACCAGGCTCGAAGATAACTGGTTTTCGACCTTTATTTCTTCGTAAAGCTATTTGCTCATTCCTCCTTTCAATTGCAAGTCTCGTATGTTCATGAATAGTCTTCATCAAATCAGCTTTCTTTTTTCCTTCAAGACTAACCATCTCATTAGTAGGCAAAGGCAATAAGTCAAGGGGTGTAAGGGGGTTAAAGCCATAAACAACTTCAAAAGGAGAATAACCAGTAGATGAATGAATAGTTCGATTGTAAGCAAATTATACCATAGGCAAGTGATCCTCCCAAGAAGTTAATTTTCTTTTTAGAACAGCCCTTAACATATTTCCTAAGGTTCTATTTACTACCTCAGTTTGTCCATCAGTTTGTGGATGACATGAAGTAGAAAACAACAATTTTGTTCCCAATTTTCCCCAAAGCACACGCCAAAAGTGGCTTAGACACTTAGCTTCCCTATCACTAACAATAGTTCGGGGTATACCATGCAATTTAACAACTTCTATAACAAATAAATCAGCAACATTAGAAGCATCATTAGTCTTTAAACAAGGAATAAAATGAGCCATTTTTGAGAACCTATCTACCACAACAAAGATGCTATCCTTACCATACCTTGTTCTAGGCAGCCCTAACACAAAGTTCATAGAAATATCAATCCAAGGTGAAATAGGCACAGGTAATGGCGTGTATAAACCATGTGGCAACACTTTAGATTTAGCTTGTTTGCACTGAAGGCATTGAGCACAAAATTTTTCTACATCTTTTCTCATATTAGGCCAAAAGAAATTTTCAGCAAGGATATCAAGTGTTTTAGGCACACTAAAGTGTCCCATAAGCCCCCCACAATGTGCTTCCCTCACAAAAACTTCTCGCAAAGAACAATTAGGGACACAAAGCTTACTCTCTTTAAAAAGAAACCCATCTTTCAGATTATACTTCTCAAAAGGCCCATTTAAACATGCCGATAATGCTACATCAAAATCAGAATCATCAACATATAATTCCTTAATATGATCAAATCCCATTAATTTAGAAGTAAGAGTAGAAACAAGAGCGTACCTTCTTGAAAGCACATCAGCAACTATATTGTCTTTACCTTGCTTGTAGCTAATGACATAAGGAAATGTCTCAATGAATTCAACCCATTTGGCATGTCTTCTACTCAATTTACTTTGGCTTTTCAAGTATCTTAAAGACTCATGGTCAGTTTTTATCACAAACTCCTTTGGCTACAAATAATGTTGCCATGTAGCAAGAGCCCTTACCAAGGCATACAATTCTTTATCATAAGTAGAATAATTCAATGAAGCCACATTCAACTCCTCGCTAAAATAAGCAATTGGTTTAGAATCTTGCATTAAAACAGCCCCAATACCTCTACCAGATGCATCACATTCAATTTCAAAAGACTTATTAAAATCAGGTAATTGTAACAAAGGAGCAGAACACAATTTATCCTTCAAAATATTAAATGCATGCTCTTGTTAGTTTCCCCAATTAAAGACCTTATCCTTCTTAATGACTTCAGTTAAAGGTGCAGCAATTGAACTAAAATCTCTAACAAATCTCCTATAAGAGCTAGCAAGTCCATGAAAACTTCTAACTTCAGTAATGCTATTAGGTTTAGGCCAATCTTTAATCGCTTTGATGTTATATTCATCTACTTCAACACCTCTAGAACTCACAACAAAACCCAGAAAAACTACCTTATCTACACAAAAAGTGCACTTGGATAGATTTGCATATAGTTGTTGCTCCCTAAGTACATTATAAACTTGTTTCAAATGTTCGACATGCTCTTCTAAAAATTTAGAAAAGATAAGAATATCATCAAAATAAACGATTACAAATTTTCCATGAAAATCCTTAAAGATATGGTTCATTAACCTCATGAATGTACTAGGTGCATTAGTTAACCTGAACGGTATCACTAACCATTCATACAATCCATATTTAGTTTTAAAGGCAGTTTTCCACTCATCTCCAGGATTCATTCTAATTTGGTGATATCCACTCTTCAAATCAATTTTAGAGAATATTTGAGACTTATGCAATTGGTCAAGCATATCATCTAAACGAGGAATAGGATGGCGATACTTTACCGTTATTTTATTGATGGCACGCAGTCCACATACATCCTCCAAGTGTCATCCTTCTTTGGCACCAAAAGCACGGGCACAGAACAAGGACTCGTGCTTTCTCTTACAAATCCCTTATGAAGCAGCTCCTCTACTTGTTTTTGCAATTCTTTTGTTTCTTCAGGATTGCTCCTATAAGCAGGCCTATTAGGAATTTGTGATCCTGGCACAAAATCAATGTGATGCTCTATTCCACTTAAAGTTGGTAAACCTTTAGGAAGATCCTCAGGAAAAACATCTTCAAAATCCTGCAAAAGGTTAGAAATAACACTAGGCAAAGAGGATGTTAGTGAATCATTATTAAGCAGAACTTCCTTATAAGTGAGCAAGATAATAGGCAGCCCCTCCTTTTTTGCAATTAAACACTCTGGCTTTTGCAAGGCTCACTTTTTTTTCAATCTTAGCTTCTTTCCTCTCACCAATGCTTTCTTTTTTTCACTCTTCCCCACCTTTTCCTTTCTCTCATTGTTGCCCTCTCTCTCCTCACACCTCACTTCATATTTTTCCTCTTTTTCTTTCCCTTTAGTCTCTTGTTTTGATCCCTCCCCATGTTTCCCCATTGATTCTTTCATCTTTTTTTGATCTTCATACACTTGGGAAGGAGTTAAAGGTGCAAGAATGTACTTCTTGCCATTATGCTCAAGAGAGTATCTATTTTTCCTCCCATCATGAAAAGCACTCCTATCGTACTGCCACAGGCGTCCCAATAAGATATGACAAGCTTGCATCGGTACTATATCACATAGAACTTCGTCAGCATACCTTCCAATCTTAAAGGAGACCATGCATTATTTATTCACCGTGACCTCTCCACTATCATTGAACCATTGCAGCCTATAAGGTCTAGGGTGCTTTGTCCATTCCAACCCTAACCTTTCCACCAAATATGCACTCACAACATTAGCACAACTCCCATTATCAATTATCATAGAACAAATTTTATCTTTAATCCCACACCGAGCATGGAATATGTTTTCCCTTTGTTCTTTATTAGAGTGACCCAAATTAATGTGCATAAGCCTCCTAACCACAAAATTCAACCCACTATCAATGTACCACATCTCTTCTACTTCTTCATTCTCTACAAACTTTTCTTCGTGTTCTTCACTTGGTTCACTTTTTTCAGTCTCATATCCCCCATCCTCTTTGATTAGAATGTTTCTTCTACTTGGGCATTCATAAGCCTTATGCCCTCTCCCTTGAGACTTGAGACTTGAGACATTGAATAGAAGAAGTAGAAGTAGAAGTCTTAGGCATAAAAGGCTTACCTCCATCCTTGGATTCCAATTTGCTCCTGCCCTTGTCTTCATGTAATTTAAGAGTAGGTGTCTCCTCAGATTTCGGTCATTGCTTCTTTGGAATAGTAGTTGGCCGGCTTCTCCATGAGCTAGATTATTGTCTCCTTTTGTTTTGTCTTTCTACCTTTACAGCTAATTCAACTAACTCATCTAAAGTTACATATTGTTGTAATTCAACTACATCAGCTATTTCCTTATTTAATCCATTCAAAAACCTAGCCATTATAGCCTCCTCTTCCTCCATACAATTAGCTTGGATCATCGTCATATCCATAGCCTTAAAGTACTCATCTACAGATAAAGACCCTTGCCTCAAAGTTTGAAGACGTTGGTGTAGATCTCTTTGAAAGTGTGATGGCACAAATCTCTTCCTCATTACCCTCTTCATCTCAGCCTATGTAGAAATGATTGCTTGTCCTTCTTGCAATCTGTCCCTAGAAAGCTTCTTCCACCAGATTGCTGCATAGTCAGAAAACTCAACAGCAACAAGTTTAACCTTCTTACCCTTCAAATAGTTGTAGCAGTCAAAGATGGCTTCCACTTTTCTCTCCCAATCAAGGTACAAGTCTGGATCCCTTGTTCCCTTGAAAGATGGCATCTTCATCTTTATACTACTTACATTATCATCTTCAAGTCTTCCTCTTTGTCCCCTCCTATCTCTTCCTACCCTATCAAAATCAATATCATCATTAAAATCATCGATTGGGTTTTCTTGATTTACAATCGGGGCGGGTACATTTCTCCTAGCTTGGGGTCTAGCATTATTTCCCCTCCTAAGTTCAGCTATTGTAATATTTTGCTCAGCAATGGAGTCCCTCATCTCTTGGAATTGCAAATTCCACCTTTCAAATTGTTGGTGCATAGCTTGCAAGGTGAAATCATTCCTTCCTTTGATTTCGGCTTCTTGAAGAATCCTTTGTTCATCATCACTACATGTACGAGACATCCTAAACAAAGCAATATATATCTCTCAATTTGGCTTTTCTCTCTGATGTTCTCACCTCTCTTACCTTTTTCCACTCAATTCAACTATTGGTCGTTAATCTTTAAATTTATTAATAAACTATACTAGTCACAACCCTTAGTGATAAGAGTATAGAGTTAGAAAAAGAAAGAAGAGTGAATGACCAAACCTAGAAAGAACATGAATTGGTTACTAGAAAACAAAAATTTAGGAAACCCAAAACCCACAAGAATAAGGAAAGAAGTTTCCTTCTTCAAGAACAAGGATCCCCTCTTCTTTTCCTTTCTTGACTTGAAAACCAAATAATACTTGAATTCTAAAAATAATAATGAGCAATAACACTTTTTTTGGGCTGATTTTCGTTTTTTTTTTTTTTTTTTTTTTGCTCAAGAACCTCCCAAGATTATCAAGATTGAAAGCTTGATTAGCCTATGCTCTGATACCACTTGATAACAACATGATAGGGGATTCAAGAACTACTAAAGAAAAACAAGAAAATCCAGAAACGTGCGGAAGCTAAAAGAAAATAAAGAAACAAAAAAAGACGGAAAATTAAAGATAGATTAAATTCAAGAAATGGTTTCTTGAATTCAAGAAGTCTATTCTTGAAATTGAATCCTAACAACAACAATTAGCTAACAAAGAACTAATCGTCTTTGGTAGAGAATTAAAAATCAAGAGATAGATTGTGAAACTCGCCCCTTTAGAATAACCAGAACAACAATAAGCCTAAACTTATCAAATTTATTGAATACCTAGAAGTGATCTATGATTTCGAAAGAGTTTAATCTTACCACCTTAAATTGAGTCTTGAAGGTTGAAGAATTAATCCAAGAGTAGCCACACACAAGAGTGCAAAAAAAATCTCACAATGTTTATTGATAATAATCTGAATCTAAAAGCAAAGAAGATACCCCTTTATATAGGGAAGGGGTCACGAAATTCTACCTAAAAAACAAGGAAATAAAGTCCTAAACTACTTTGGACAACAAGTCCAACTACCATAGGAAAAGGTAAAACTCTAGGAAACAAAAACCAAGTCAATCTTGGAAAGTAATTCCAATAATCTTAGGAAAAGAAAAACAAAACCTTAACTACCTAGGAAAGCATCAAATATGTCCTAACAAACTAGGAAAAAATAAGGAACTTTGACTCCTTCTCCTATATTTTGGCCGCCCTTCCCTGAGCTGACTTGGGCGCCAAGTTGGCTCCTTTGTGAGTTGATTTAGGCGCCTAATTTAGGCCCTCCTTGACTGGTTCTTGGACCCCAATCTACCTCCTCTTGGACTTGGACTTGGACATGAAATGAGTGTAGCACTTAGCTAAATCCTCTCCATAATTCTTGAGCTCTTCTTCCACCATTAGCGCCTTCTTGATCTCCCATTGAAGCCCAACAACCTTGTCTTGCTTCTCCTTAGCTTGAGACCTTGTAAATGGCTTTCTTGGTGCTTCTAAAGCTTTATCCTTGTACATGGAGCTATCACTAGCTTCTAAAGCTTTATCCTTGTCCGTGGAGCTATCACTAGGTGACGGATGTGTGGGCGTGCACCCTGTGAATTGGGACTCTGTTGTTCCCATGGCCCTATATGGTGGCCCTATTTTGTTGATATTTGTGTTTTCACCATGTGATAAAGTAATTGAGTTGTCAATCATGCTAAACATCATATTTAGACTTCATACTAATATTGTTTGTACCCATAGTGGTTATTTCTGGTTGTCATCTCACTGATTTCCATTGATATTTTTGTACTAAGTCACATTCATGCATTCATAGTATATCTCAGTTTCAGTTGTTGTTATTGATACATCATATCATTGTTATCGGGCTAGATTTATGACATTGTGTGCCCGTGAGTGATACTGGAGAGATTGATGACTGAGTAAGGCCGAGGGCCTGAGTGAGAGTGATATTTTTTGGATCGGACTGCACGCCGCAACATACTATATCTATTATACTTTATGGGATCAGGCTGCACGCCGCAGCAATATATTGATTATATATACATATATGGATTAGGTTGCACGCCACAGCGATATATGGATCAGGCTGCACTCCGCAACGATATTGGGTTGGGCTGCACACTGCAGCGATATAGCACTTGGGCTGAAGGAGCCCCTCTAGAGTCTGTACACCCCCAATGAGCGTAGTCGACTATATATATATGGATCGGACTGCACGCCGCAACAATTATTATACACCGCTGAGTGATTTAGTGTGCTGAGTATTGAGCTTCGTGAGAGAGGATGCAAGGCAATGAGATTGAGTACTCTGAGAGTGTGAGTACATGTTTCAGCTCTGAAATACATGGCATTTACATGCATACATGACATACAGACATAGAGATGCATGTTTCCTCATGCTATATAGTATTACATCATTCATGACTTATTATACATACTGATATGTGGGTATGGAGAGACACTTATACTTGATATTTGGAAATAAAATGAAACATTTTATTTATTGTGAAAAAGATTTTTGGAAAATTACAATTTTCAAACTTACTCGTACTTTTGGCATTTTCGGTAAGAGATTTGGGATTTTTTTCACTGAGATATTTGAAAAGCATGACCATTTTCTGGAACTGTGAACGAGCTAAGTATTTTACTTTTGAGATATCTCTTTAAGAATTGTATTTATGTTGATATGAACTGTTGTGGAAAATATTAGCATTGGACTCGATCCTGTGTTAGCTCGGCACTACTTTCAACCTAAGATTAGGTCTATTACTTACTCAGTACATAGGGTCGGTTGTACTGATACTACACTTCTGCACATTGCGTACAGATGTCGATTGATGTTGTTGTTGTGCTTGATGTTGAACTTGAAGATATACCGGCATCCCTGTTGTAGCTATCTCCTTTTTTTGGGGTAGCCTTAGCTTATAAAACTCTAGTTATGTACTTTTCAAACAGACTGTATTTCTTTCATTTCCGATTTGTAAACTCTATTCTTAGAAGCTCATGATTTGTACTATCAGTCCTTGGGATGTATATAGAATTCAATAAATTTATTTTTGTTTAATCGACTCAATAAGATTATTGAAATTGGATAGCTTTAGTTGTCTTACCTAGAGGGTTGGGTTAGGTGCCATCACGATTGGTGGATTTTGGGTCGTGACAGTATCACTCAATAAACCCATTTGGATTACACTTAATTGTGATAAACCTATTTACACCCTACCAAGTTCATGTTTGGATTATAGGGAACAAGCACCCAAGTGCATTAAATTCATCGACCATGGCTTGTTACCACTTTTAATGTTTCACAGTTTGAGAGAAACATGAGGTTCACTAATATATACATTAGCACTCAATGAAAGAATCTTTTTAGGTTTAAAAATACCAGGCTTTGAACAAGTTTGCATAGGATGAGAGACATTAATAGACATAGAGACAGAGCAATGATAAGTAGACAAATGGGTGGAAGAGGGTAATTCAGGAGTTGTGGATTTGGAAGAGGAATCCTTAGACCAGTTTGCATTTGTTGTAACAACCCGATCAGTTGTTTTGAGATCTAGCTTGTCGTTTGGAAATTTGAAGTCTTGAGTAGCTTCACTTCAGGTATTATAACTTGTACGTATGGTCAGAATTGAATTTCAGAAAGTTCATATTTGATTCGGATGAAAATTTTAAATTCGAAAGCTTTAAGTTGGAAGAATTAACTAAGATTTAACTTTTGACTAAACGAGCTTAAAATCAAGATTTGAAGGTTCCAATATGTTTGTATGATGATTTTGGACTTGGGCATATGTTCGGATTGAGTATCGGGCGGTCTGGGAGAATTTCGGCGCTTATTATGGAATGTTGGCATTTTGAAGGTTTAGGAATTTCTTAAGTTTGGTTTGAAGTGAACTTTGATTTTATCGATGTCCATTTGAGTTTCAGAGCCTTGGAATAGTTGTTGAAGAAGTTGATCATGATAAGGATAAGCTTGAACTAGATAAGGATAGTTAGATTGCATTGTAGAGTTTGTACTTAACTCAATGTAATAGTCATATATGTATTAGAGCTCTAAGTCATTTGTAGTAGTTAGCACTTAGCATACTTAGCCTAGTTTTTAGTTGTTTTATGACTTGAATAAATTTAGTCACTCATGGCTTTGTAATACATGTGAAAACACACGATTCTTCAATACAATTCCTTCTCAATCTTGTGATTTTCTACATGGTATCTGAGCTTACTGAAGCTACATTGCCCACATGATCAAACATGGCCATAATAATACCCTCAACCTCTTTGTGTCTATCACCTGCTTTCTTGCACCACCTGATTGCCTCTTGTCCAGTTAAGTTGAAACCATCGAACTATTTGATTTGGAGGACACAAATATGCCAAATATGTGGAAGAAACAATCACACAGCTTTAAAATGCTTCTATAGGTGGGACCACTCCTACCAGGCTACAGAGGATCTTCCACAAGCTTTTTCTGTTGTTAATCTGCAAAATACACAGGCTGAAGATGAAGATATGTATATTGACTCTGGTGCAAGCAGTCACACAACCAATTCAACAGGTAATCTATCAAACCTTCAACCTTATAATGGTTCTGATAAGATAATAGTTGGGGATGGCTCTAAACTTGATATCACACATATTGGTAATACAAAAAAATCTGGACTTAAAGTAAAGGAAATCCTTGTTGTTCCTAAGATTAAGAAGAAATTGTTGTCAGTTAGTAAGCTTGCTAAGGACAATTCTTGTATACTTGAGTTTGATGAATCTGATTTTGTTATAAAGGACAAGAGCTCAGGGAGACTTCTGGCCAAGGGATCTAAGAAGAATGATCTATATGCACTAGAGGACAATAACTTTTATGCCTTATCTGCATCAAATGAGTAGAAGAATACAGACAGTATTTTGCATGCTAGATTAGGTCACCCTAGCTTAAAGTCTTTAAAGATTCTTAGTAGTAACAAGTGTATTGATGTCAAGTACTAGAACAAAGTTCCTATTGTTTGTGTTAGTTGTCAGTTAGGAAAAGGATGTAAGCTTCCATTTGAATTGAGAAATAAGATTGAAAAAGAGTTTTTGTTTAAAATTCATTGTGATCTTTGGGGTCCAGCACCTGTTGAATCATCTCAGCACATGAAATACTATATTATTTTTGCTGATGACTGTACAAGATATACCTGGCTCTATTCACTAAGAAGGAAATCTAAATTCTATGATATTTTTGTTAAGTTTCAAAAGATGGTCGAGAAACAATTCACAAAGACTATTAAGATTTTTCGGTGTGATGGAGGCAGTGAATTTAATAGCACTGCATTTATTGAACATTTAGATAACTGTGGCATTGTTAGACATATTTTATGCCCTCAAACACCTGAGCAGAATAGAGTCTCTGAGAGGAAACACAGACATATAGTTGAAAGTGGTTTAACTTTGTTGTTTCATGCAAAGTTACCACAGTTTCTTTGGGTAGAAGCCTTTTTGACAGTTGTATTCTTAATTAACAGAATGCCTTCATCAGTGTTACAAATGGTAACTCCATTCTTTAAGCTCTTTGGAAAGAATCCGGATTATAACAGTCTAAAGGTTTTTGGATGCAGGTGTTTTCCTTACTTGAAAGGAAAAACAAAATTCTCTCCAAATACATATCCTTGTGTGTTTATTGGATATAGTAGCCTTCACAAAGCTATAACTGCTACCACCCACCTACCAGGAGAGTGTTTGTCTCAACATGTGGTCTTTGATGAGAACACATTGCCTTATGTGCAACCAGATGCACCACTAGATAGTTCAAGTGAGAAACTCACATTGCTACCTTCTATGAGTTTTTCTCCAGGTTGCATGATACCTCAAGCCCAGATGTGCACTCTTTTAATTTAGGGGAAGTGTTGAATGGATAACCATTAATTGGTGTAGGTGATCATCCTACAGCTAATATGAATGCACCATCATCTAGTGATCAGTTCACACCTGAGTCTCCAGTTGATGCTCCTGATGAGACTGTTGAGCCTACACCTACAACTTATCACAATGCTGAGCAACTTGAATCTCCTTTAGCAACAGTTCCTATAGGAATAGATGATCGCATGACTGCTGAGAGTGAAGAACCAAATAGCTCAGCTCAAGATAGTGCGCCTTCTGGCTCTAATGTATTTTTAGTTTATGATCCACAAGGAATTCAACTTGAAGTTGACTTGTCTCATTGGTTCAATACTGAACCTAATCAGGATACACAAGCTATACCAATACAAGCTACACCAACTAATGATGCAGAACCAGCAGAGCACACATCAAATGCACAAAGTCATCACATGGTCACATGACAAAAATCAAAATACATGCCAGTGAGGCACATGTGTCTGGTAGCAGCTAAGGAGCCATAGACTATAAATGAGGCACTTTCACCAGAATGGCTTGCAGCTATGCAAGAGGAGTGCACTTCACCAAAACAAGACCTGGATATTGGTGCCTAAGGCACCAAGTATGAATATAGTTGGCTCTAGGTGGGTGTTTAAAACCAAGTGAAAGGCTGATAGATCCATTGAAAGGTACAAGGCAAGACTAGTTGGCAAAGGGTATTCACAGCTTGAAGGAGTAGACTTTGAAGAAACTTTCAGTCCAGTTGTTAAGGCAACCACTATAAGAGTAGTTCTTTCAATAGCTGTGAGTCTCCACTAGTGTATCAGGCAACTAGATGTAAAGAATGCATTTCTGCATGGACATCTACAGGATAAGGTATGCATGAATCAACCACCAGGTTTTAAAGATCCTAGACATCCTAACAGTGTGTTCCTTCTAAAGAAAGCAATGTATGGCCTTAAGTAGGCACCTAGAGCCTGGTTTGATAGGTTCAGTTAACACTTGCTCCACCTTGGGTTTAAGTGCAGTAAGGTAGACTCCTCACTTTTTGTGATGTATTGAAAAAGAGGCACAATCATGCTCCTTTCGTATGTTGATGATATAATTGTCACTGCGAGTCACCCTGCACTAATTTCAGAAATCATTGATGAACTAGGTAAGGAGTTTTCTATGAAGGACCTTGGCCCTTTGCACTTCTTCTTAAGGATTGAGGTCACCTACTTTACTGGAGGCATTCATCTGAATCAGAGTAAGTATGCGGCAGAATTACTTGCCAAGACTAGCATGGCACTTGCTAAGACAATAAGCACACCTCTAGCACAGAAGCATGGTCTACAAGAAGTTGTGGATGATCGAGTTTTTGCTTCACTATAAAGTATTGTTGGTAGTCTACAGTATTTGACTCTCACAAGGCCAGACATAGCTCATGTAGTGAATTTATCAAGTCAATTCATGCAAAGTCCAAACAACACTCATTACCAAGCTATAAAAAGGATCCTTAGGTATGTGAAGGACATAAGTGAGTATGGTCTAAGAATCTTGTCTCAGTCACCATTCAGGTTATATGGTTTCTCTGATGCAGACTGGGGAGGGTGCCCTATGACTAGGAAATCAACTACAGGCTACAATGACTACCTAGGAGCTAACTGCATATCTTGGACATCCAAGAAGCAGCACACAGTGGCAAGGTCTAGTGTAGAAGCTGGAGTATAGAGCACTAACCTCGACAACAACTGAAATGACATGGATAACCTACATTCTCAATGACATTGGGGTTCGTTTAAAAACTGCACCAACTTTGTTCTATGATAACTTGAGTGCACTATATATGACAGTCAATTCAGTAAAGCATGCCAGAACAAAGCATGTTGAGATGGACTATCATTTTGTTAGATAAAAGGTTGCTAGTGATCAGCTTGTCACAAGATTTATTAAATCAAAAGACCAGCTAGCGACATTAATACAAAGGCATTGACTAAGTAGATGTTTGCAAGTTTTCAAAGCAAGCTAGAAGTGGTAAATACACCCCTCACTAGCTTGAGGGGAAGTGTTGAAGAAGTTGATCATGATAAGGATAAGCTTGAACTAGATAAGGATAGTTAGATTGCATTGTTGAGTTTGTACTTAACTCAATGTAATAGTCATACATGTAGTAGAACTCTAAGTCATTTGTAATAGTTATCACTTAGCATACTTAGCCTAGTTTTTAGTTGTTTTGTGACTTGCATAAATTCAGTCACTTATGGCTTTGTAATACATGTGAAAACACATGATTCTTCAATACAATTCCTTCTCAATCTTGTGATTTTCTACAATAGGTTCGTATCGTGATTTATAACTTGTACGTAAAGTTTGGCGTCATTTTGGAATGTTTAAGTATGAATCGGACGCGTTCGTCAAAGTTTGAATGTTTGAAATTTGAAAGAAGGATTTTGATCGTCGATTTGAAGTTTTGATGTTGTTTGGTGTGATTTGAGGTATCGATCAGGTTGGTGTTATGTTTTGGGACTAGTTGGTACGATTGGACGGGGTCCCGAAGGCCTCGGGTCTATTTCCAGATGGTTTCAGACCATTTTTCCTTGTTTTACAACTGTTGATGATGGTGTCTGGTTTTGTTCGTTGTCAATGCGAAGGGTCTCATGCGTTAGTGAAGAAGTAATTTTGGGCAGCTGGATTTTTACTCATCGCGAACGCGACATAGAGGTCAAGAACGCGGAGAAGGACTAAGGTAACCTATGCGAACGCGACATGGAGGTCGCGAACGCAAAGAAAGCGGGGTGGTTGTAAGGGAGAAGGCCTTCGCGAACACGAGGGGCAAAGCGTGAACGTGAAGGGCAGGGGAAGTCGGGCATCGCGAACGCGGACGGGTGGTCACGGACGTGATAAAGGATGGGCCTGGGCAAAATTGTTTAAAAAACGGGATTTTTGCTCATTCCTCTCTTGCTTGAGCGATATTTTGGGCAATTTGAAGGATCCATTTTCATCACCAATCTTGAGGTAAGAGATTTCTATATATTATGAGTTAAATACATGGCTTGTATACGGATTTAAATATGGAAATTAGTAGAAATTGTGGGATTTTTGTACAAAACCTACAAATCATATTTTTGGATTTTAACTACAAAATTGGACATGGTATTTAGGATAAATTATATATTTGAATTCGTGGCATTATGGGTAAAGAATATGTTCAAGAGTTTTGGAAATCTGGGCATGTGGGCCCGAGGCTTGACTTTGTTGACTTTTCGAGCGGAGTTGGGAATTATAATAAATTGTTAAATTATGTACATTGGAGTATATTGTGATTGATTTGCACGTTGTTTGACTAGTTTCAGATCGTTGGCTCTGAGTTGAGGTGTTAGGGAGGTGTTCGGATCCGGTTATGGAACTTCAGAGCGAGGTAAGCTCTTGTCTAACCTTGTGAGGAGGAAACTACCCCCTAGGTGATGTAATTGTTATGTGCTATGGGTGTTGCGTACGCACGAGGTGATGAGAGTTCGTACGTAGCTAAAGGTTGTTCATGTCCGGGTAGACTTAGGACTTTATCATGTGTTATCTGAATTATTTGGACTCATTTTCTAGCTTAATTAATGGAAATTGATTTTGAGACATATATATATTAGGCCGAGCTTTATCACTTTGAGTTGTTGCCAAAATATTTGATAAACATAAAGGAGTATATTCACTATTATGCCCCTGTATTTGTGTTGTAAGCACCTGACTCATAATTCCATAAGTTTCTTCTTTTCTTGTGGAGCGGGCCGAACGCCTCGGTAGTGTAATAGATGCATCTATGGTTTGTGTCGGTCGAACCTCGACAATATACACATTATTCGGGATTGGACCGTACGACCTCGGTATAATCGTGCGTTATATCGCTAGCAGTCCAAATATTCACGAGATTATCCTTCCGCTGATGCCTGGCATTTTATATGGTATTCCTTATCCGTTTCATAATGGCACTTGATACATCTAAATTGTTGAGGTAGAATACAAGAGTGAGAAATTTATATCTTTAAAAGAAATTTTTGGAAGATTATGTAACTTACAGTTTAACCTCCATTATTGTTGTTGTGCTTCATATTTGCTTATAATTTATCATATTATTTTATTGTACCTCTAGTAAGTATCGATGTAGACCTCATTAATACTTCTCCGGGGTTAGGCTAGATACTTACTGGGTACGCGTTGATTTACGTACTCATACTACACTTCTGTACTAAATGTGCAGGATCTGAGAGGATCATTTGATGGTCATATTGGGCGTAGGCATAACTACTGAGGAGACTTTTGGTAAGCTGCATTCTAGGCTGCATATCGCAGCCCACTAAGTCTCCATCGTACTGTCTACTTTATCTTGTCTTATTTACATTTCGAATAGATATTGTATTAATATTGTACTCCTTAGTAAATGTTCATGCACTTGTGACACCGGATTTTGGGATACTCTAGTGGTTGCTTATGGTTCGGCTTGATATTGCCATCTTTTATTTCACATCTTACTAATATTTTAAGTATTGTGATTTTTAAACGCAATGAATCCTCTACTTAATAAGGCTTATGATTTTAAAAATAATAAAATAAATAATTAAATTGATAGTTTACCGTTGACTTACCTAACGATGACGTTGTGCTCCATCACGACCTATAGTGGGAAACTGGGTCGTGACAGTTTGGTATCAGAGCTCTAGGTTGACTTGGGTCTCACGAATTATGATCAATTCTAGTAGAGTCTTAGGGATTAGTACGGAGACGTCTGAACTTATCTTCGAGAGGCTACAGGGCTGTTAGGAGCACTTCCCTTCTTGATTTCTCATCGTGCGATTTGATTTCCGTTGAAGCTTATACCTTCATTTCCTTCCTACTCATTCTTATACGATGTTGAGCGCTCGTGTCAAAGGGGCATCGAGAAGTTGTAGTGGTATTGTAGATGTGGAGCAGGATGTTTCTCCCTGTATATTTGAGCGAGTTATTATCGTCGTCTTATGTAAGGGTGTTATGTCGTCTCAGCACTGTATGCCTATGGTTTTGAGGCTATGCACAGATTGTTATGATGTTCGTACATTGTTACTGTGTTGTGTTGTTGTGAATATTAGGTTGCTCATTTATGGATCGCGATAGTGAATGGTTCAAAAGAAGGATTTCTCGGTTCATGGTTTAGAGGTTCGGCATTTAATCCCAGCAGAGGAAAAGCAATTGGACTATGGATGGTCAGGCCTTAGTTGACGGAGTAGCGAGACTTGATATTTTCGAGCGTGGTAGAATTTTCATTTATGGTGTGGTGTCGTCGTCCTTGTTGGAGCGCATTAAGGCCTATGGGTGTTAAGGTCTCTTTTGATTTGTCTTCGGGGCAGGGTGTTGTAGAACGGTGCCTCAGTAGCGATTAGCAGATATAGCGGTGTATGTTGGCTTCAGAGTCGAATCAGTGTTTCTAATATTGGTGGCTCGAGGGAAATGATCTTTGAAGAGGCTTATAGTTGGTGGCAATTTGTCCGTTCGGGTGCTACAAAGATGGATTATGATTTGAGGTAGTATTTTGACAGCAAATGAGGAGGAAGGACACGGTGGGAGGTGTCTCGCGGTGATTGAATTGCTAGCAGGTCAAGTATGAACAGCAAGGGTCGAGAAGTTTCTTAAAGGAGATAGTTTAACGGAAGTGGGAGTGGCAGAGTAGCAAAGGAATTCTGTGGTAGTATAGCCACATGCCTTGAGAAAAGTTTAGAGCGATTTGGAAATCATGATGGATAGTGACTATGTCTATAGATTTTATTTTGAATGGTGGCTAATGTGTTGAGGAAGGTTGAATATGACAGAAAGAAGAGTGTTTAGGGGTGCAAGAGCTTGATTTTCGTTTTTGGATGCGACATGACTTCGAGTTTGGAATGTATTATCGGACTTTCAGCTGATGTCAATGGGAATGAATAGACTATTATAGCCGGTGGACGAGCATGGGCTCAAGAGGGTTTACAGATTTTGTGGTAGTTGTACTCAATGCAGCATCGTTGAAAGATATTGGTATGGAATTCCACAGGTGGGCTATCTCCTATGAGCATGTTAGCAGTTGCATGATTTTGATAAAGTTTCTACGAAGAGTTCTACTTACTACCCGGTAGAAGGTCGAAAATGCGATTGTGGCTGATAATTCGGAATGTTCATGAAAATTTTAACAAGGGATTTCAAGAAATTTGGTGGATTGACGGTGAGAGATCATGGTAATTGAGAAGGAGGAATTTTTGTGGGTTCTACATTCATGTGATTGTAGCTTAAAGCTAAGTGGGGAAGCCCACCGTCCAGATTGGATCGCATGGTTGTATGTGTGTGTGGTTTCTTGTTATTGGTACATTGGTGGATATTTATGGCTAAGAAAAGAAAATATCAGGGGTAATTCGAGCAAAGAACTTGATGAATGTGTGCTATATTTCTCCTTATTGATTCATGTGCAGGCTTTGGGAAGACTCACAGTTTATGCTTCTTGTAGACGTGATGTACAAGGAAAAGAATTCATCTGGTTGCTTCTTTGGGAGTGTTCATGTGCTAATAGAGTATTGCAGTTTGATTATATTCGAGACCAGGTCAGAGTGGGTAACTCTCAATAGTGGTTCTAATGGGTTCAAGAACTAAAGTGAAGTGTCTAAGGATTTTGGGTTCGCTGTATGGTTAAGTATCAAGTTTTTGTAGTGGGTTATGAAAGGGACTTGGAGTGTTTCTATATTATCATCGGGTTTGTGGTGAGATTTTAGAAAGATGGAAGAAAAGAACTTCGGATTCGTAGAGGATCTTTCAGAATGGGTGTACCAGTTGGAGATGTTATTGTGCGCATAAGGAGGGTATGAGATGGTTCATGGGTATTGAGACGATGTGGTCTTGTGAATTGGGTCACTCGAGATGAGTGTTGTTGGGTTTCAATATGTTTTGAAGGGAGCTATTATTATTTCTAAGTAAATCCAAGAGTAAATTGAAAAAAGTTGGGTCGGTTAGTAATGGTTTGAATCAGCATGATTGTGGCAATGATCAGTTCCTTCGGCGTGTTAACTTATATAGGTGGTTTGTGGTTGTATGTGTGGGCTTGACAAGCACCCTACTTTGATTGATTTGGGAGGTATTTGATTTAAATAACCTTGTTGTGTAAATGGATCCAGGAAGAGTTATGGCAATTTAGACTATGACTTGAGGTTTGTATTTTCTACTGTTGCGGGAATTCGGTTGCATGTTGCAATTGTTCTTTTGAAATGAGATGGGTGAAAGGTTTCTAGCCAATGAAGTGTTTATTCTACTAGTATTTCAAGGGTTATTATGAATTCTTGTACTCTCGCATAGCAGCATGATAGGTGCAGTAAGCGGCATGGGAATTGGAAGTTAAGGATTAAGATTGCGGCTCGGTGTTGATAAGAATGTCACGAGCTCGGATGAGCAGGGAAGAATTCAGATGTTCATAGTAAGCTGGCATTTTCTTTAGTGTTACTTGAGAATGGTGTTCTGTGGAAGAGGCATTGTGTATCGATTTGCAGATTCTTAATTTGCTTTACAGAATTAGCACGGTTGGTGGTATGGAGGTGCAGACTTCGCTACCTGGTGCGGAAGGTCGAGGGAGCGTATCCCACGGGAAAATTGTATAAGTATGACATGTTAGTCACTTGATTATTAAGGATGGAAACCAAGTATGGAGATCTGGTACTATCGCTAATGTGAGAGTTTATGCTTGAAAGGCGCTCTATTCATTTGCTTGTGGACTGTGGGAGTTTGTCTCGGATTGGACGGTTGCTCGTGTGTGTCATGAATAGGGCCATTATGGATCCTTGAAAGGTTGTTGACCCAGTGTGGTATGGTCAGAATTGGCTTGAGATCCATTGATGGGTCTAATGCGAAAGCGTGCTCTACCTCAGGTCGGATGTGTTCATTCGGCAGAGCATTGCTTATCCATGTAATACTCCAAGTCTTCGGGCGTTGGATGTTATTCCCGTCGTCAGCTATTCCATGTAATACTCTATTATGCAATGTGGGTGGAGAGACAGCTTGATTATTCGCATATGTGTTGTGATCCAGTGTAGCTTGTGGTGTTATATGAGCGAGACGGCTCTCGAAATGCAAGTCATTTATTGAGCTTTAGTCGTTCTTGGGTTTTGTAACGTATGGCACTGTCCGTCTCCCCAGGGTTGTATCATGCAATTAGCGTGCTTGTGGTCGATATTTCGGGCATTTTGTAAGAATAAGCATTACGGCTTGACGGGTATATTATTAGATCGGGTGGCATGCTGCCATAGGTATGTTGTGTGGATCGGGTTGTACGCCACAACAATGTCATATTCGTATTGGATTGCACTCCGCAATAGTGTTATGTTTGGATCGGGTTTCGTGCCACAACAGTGTCATAATTGGATCGGGTTGCACATCGCAATAGTGAGATGCTAAGTACGGTTCCTTATACTTATTTTGTGTGCCTTCTTTCTCATCTCTGAGATAGAGCCATAACATCTGCGGGCTAGATGGTTCTTCGCCAAAGTTCGTTCTTCCCTATGGGTCATATTCGAGTTGTATCTTATTGGCGCTGTATGAGATTTTAGACTTTGTTTGAGGTGGCTTATTGCCTGAGCAGCTTGTACTATGTGAGACGAGGTTAGTGGACCTAAGATCAGTGCGATTCCATTTATGTAGGGTAATATCAAAGAGGAAATATCGTTATTCAATTCAGAATGAGGTAATGACTCTTGTTAGGTTGAAAGACCCCATGATTTATTGATTCGGCAGGTGGTTATGAGTTTCTACATATCTCTTTTGTCGTGGCAGTATAGCGGCAGTTGGAACAGGGCTACATGTGTTATGAGATGTATTGCGGGCATCAGATTTGTAAAATTACAGCTATTGTGATCAGTGGATATTATTATTAGCAAACGACTTATGTGGTGCATGGTGTGATTTCAGCAAAGGTGCATGATCATGTAATGGTACAATGTGCAGTGATTGATATGGTAACGTATGTTAAAATCGGGTCTCGTGGAGAATTCCGGATGTTGGAATTTGGTTCTAAGGCTTGTTTGCAGTTTGGCTCGAGCTACTATGCTCGCCAGGGTTGTGGTGGCACGGGTAGGTGCACGAGGTGTTAAACAGTGATTTTGGACTACACTGAAACAGTTCTTGACACGTTCGAGGACAGACAAATGTTTAAGTGGGGGAGAATGTAAGGACCCAACCGGTCGTTTTGAGCTCTAGCACATCATTTGGCGGTTTGAGTAGCTTCACTTCAGGTATTATGACTTGTACGTGTGGTCATAATTGAATCTCGGGAAGTTCGGAATTGATTCGGATGAAAATTCTAAATTCGGAAGCTTTAAGTTGGAAGAATTGACTAAGGTTTGACTTTCAAGTAAATGACCTCGGAATCGTGATTTGAAGGTTCCAATAGGTTCGTATGATGATTTTGGACTTGGGCGTATGTTCGGGTTGAGTATCGGGTGGTCCGGTAGTATTTCGACGCTTATTATGGAAAGTTGGCATTTTGAAGGTTTAAGAATTTCTTAAGTTTGGTTTGAAGTGGACTTTGGTGTTATTGATGTCCATTTGAGGTTCCGAACCGTGGAATAGGTTCATATCATGATTTATAATTTGTACATAAAGTTTGGCGTCATTCCGGAATGTTTAAGTATGAATCGGACGCGTTCATCGAAGTTCGAATGTTTGAAAGTTGAAAGAAGGATTTTGATCGTCGATTCGAAATTTTTATGTTGTTTGGTGTGATTTGATGTCTCGAGCAGGTTCGTGTTATGTTTTGGGACTGGTTGGTGTGATTGGACGAGGTCTGGGGGGCCTCGGGTGTGTTTCAGGATGGTTTCAGACCATTTTTCCATGCTTTGCAATTGCTGGTGCTGGTATATGGTTTTGTTCTTTGCGAACATGAAGGGCCTCATGCTTTTGCAAAGAAGTAATTTTGGGATGCTGGATATTTTCTCATCGCCAACGCGACACAGAGGTCGCGAACGCGGAGAAAGCCTGAGGTAACCTACGCGAAAGCGACATGGAGGTCGCAAACGCGAAGAAGGCTGGGTGGCTGCGAGGCAGAAGGCCTTCGCGAACGCGAGGGACGAAGAGCGAACGAGGAGGGTAGGGGCATCTGGGCATCGCAAACGTGGACGGGTGGTCGCGAACGCAATGAAGGACGGGTCTGGGCAGAATTGTTTTAAAAACATGATTTTTGCTCATTCTCTCATTCCTCTCTTGCTTGGGCGATTTTTGGAGCGATTTGAAAGAGCCATTTTCATCATCAATCTTGAGGTAAGATATTTCTATACATTGTGAGTTAAATACATGGATTGTATGCAGATTTAAACATGGAAATTAGTTGAAATTGTGGGATTTTGGTACAAAACCTAGAAATCGTATTTTTGGATTTTAATCACAAAATTAGACATGGTATTTAAGATAAATTATATATTTGAGTTCGTGGCGTTATGGGTAAAGTTTATCTTCAAGAGTTATCGAAATCCAGGCAAGTGTGCCCGAGTCTTGACTTTGTTGACTTATCGAGCGGAGTTAGGAATTATTATAAATTATTAAATTATGCACATTGGAGTATATTGTGATTAATTTGCACATTGTTTGACTAGTTTCGGATCGTTGGCTCTAAGTCGAGGTGTTAGGGAGGCATTGGAGCCAATTATGGAACTTTGGAGTGAGGTAAGTCTCATGTCTAACCTTGTGAGGGTAGTTTGATGTAATTTTTATGTGCTACTAGTTGTGGGTGCTACGTATGCACGAGGTGACGAGAGTCCGTACATAGCTAAAACTTGTTCATGTCCGAGTAGACTTAGGACTTTATCATGAGTTATCTAAATTATTTGGACTCATTTTTCTAGCTTAATTAATTGAAATTGATTTTGAAACATATATATATATATTAGGCCGAGCTTTATCACCTTGAGTTGTTTCCAAGAAATTTGATAAACGTAAAGGGGTATATTCACTATTATGCACCTGTATCTGTGTCGTAGCACATGACTCATAATTTCATAAGTTTCTTCCTTTCTTGTGGAGTGGGCCGAACGCCTCAGCAGTGTAATAGATGCATCTATGGTTCATGTCGGTCGACCCTCGGCAGTGTACACATTATTCGGGATTGGGTCGTGCAACCTCGGCATAATCGTGCGTTACATCGCTAGCAGTCCGAATATCCACGAGATTATCCTTCCGCTGATGCCTGGCATTTTATATGGTATTCCTTATCTGTTTGATATTGGCACTTGTTACATTTGAACTGTTGAGATAGAATACGAAACTAAGAAATTTTTATCTTTAAAAGAAATTTTGGAAAATTATATAACTTACAGTTTTACCCCATTATTGGTATTGTGCTTCATATCTGCTTATAATTTATCATACTGTTTTATTAGACCTCTAGTAAGTGTCGATGTCGACCCCTCATTATTACTTCTCCGAGGTTAGCCTAGATACTTACTGGGTACACGTTTATTTACGTACTCATGCTACATTTCTGCACTAAATGTGCAGGATCTGTCAAGATCATTTGGCGGTCATCTTGGCGCGTAGACGGCTGCTGAGGAGACTTTTGGTGAGTTGCATTCCAGGTTACGTGTCGCAGCCCACGGAGTCTTCATCGTTCTATATACTTTATCCTGTCTTATTTACATTTCGAACAGATATTGTATTAATATTGTACTCCTTAGTAAATGCTCATGCACTTGTGACACCGAGTTTTGGGATATTATGGTTGCTTATGGTTTGGCTTGATATTGCCATCTTTTATTTCACATCTTACTGATATTTTAAGTATTGTGATTTTTAAATGCACTGAATCCTCTACTTAATAAGGCTTTTGATTTTAAAAATAATACAATGAATAATTAAATTTATAGTTCATCGTTGGCTTGCCTAACAGCAACATTGGACACCATCACGGTCTATAGTGGGAAATTGGATCGTGACATTTGTCTTATTTCTTTTCTTATTTTCGAAATGCAAAATAGTGTTCTTGAATATTTTCCAAAAAAATAAAAGAAGAATTTAGTGTACTCTACTATCACGACCCTAAAACCCGACCCGACGTGATGGCGCCTATCATGAAACTAGGCCAGCCTCAACTCAACAATCAACACGATAATAACAAGTTTGAAAACATTTACGGAAGCTTTTAAGAGTTAAGGAACTATTTGGAACAAAAGAAATTTACTGAAATAGATACAATCCAGTCCAAAACTGGGGTGTCACTGAGTGCATGAGCGTCTAAGGAAAATACATAGTCTAACATAATGTCTAAGGGAACAACTGAAATACAACTGGAAAGTAAGGTGGAAAGCCAAGGCCTGCGAACGCCGTGCAGGTACCTCAATAATCTCCTGAGTCAGAAGTCACGATCAACCACCGCCACTGGATCCAAAGTGCCTGAATCTGCACACGGGGTGCAGGGGGTAACGTGAGTACACCAACTCAGTAAATAACAAGTCCAACCTTCGGACTGATAGGTAGTGACGAACTCAACCTCCTCAAGGATAACAGAAATAATGTACAGAAACATAGGCATGCTTTTAGTTGAATAAACAGTTCAAACAGGAAATAGAGCAGATATGAACATGGTAAAGAAATGAGACTTTGCTACATCTATATGTCAATGCACATGCTAGATGAATTGCACCGTGTTGAGTGCCTCATGTTCCCACAATCTCAAATGCTCGTCCACTCAGTACTGTATATGGCTCAAACTACCCAGGGAAGATCCATCCCAGAATATATACATCTCTGACAGCAATCACTCAGTACTGAGGAAGGTCATTCCAGCCTATGGAGAAGATCCATCTCCAGATAATAACAATAATAACCTCACAACCACTCGGTACTATATATGACTCATAAGGCCCAGGGAAGATCCATCCCGGAATATATATACATCACTGACATCAATCATCCAGTACCAAGGAAGGCCATTCCAGCCTATGGAGAAGATCCATCTCCAAGTATAAATACTTCGGACAAGATCCATCTCCAAGTATAAATACTTCGGACAAGATCCATGTCCAGGAAAGATCCATCCCTCAATAATACCAACTGCGCTCACTAGGGGTGTAAAGATTCCGGAGGGACTTCTCTTAGCCCAAAAGCTATAACAAGCCAACGAAGGCATGTTCAATATCTCGATGTGGCGTGTAGCCCGATCCCATACTGTCACTCAATATCAGGATCTAGGCCTCACTCAGTCATCACTCTCTATTCTCATACACACGTGCTCAAAATTATACTAGCACGAACAATGATATGATGTGTCAAATAACAATAATCGAGACTGAGGCATGATATAATATGCATGAACAGGACTGAGCATAGAATTTCAATGAAGCTAATGATATGATAGCAAGAAGTGACCTCTCGGGTCTCAACAGTATTGGTGTGAAGCCTTAACATGATAATTAGCATGATTTGTAGCTCATTAACTTAATCACATAATTACAACAAAGATATCAGCAAGAAAGAGTCACTAAGCGGTGCCATGGAATGATCCGGGTTGCAATTCTCACGGTGCACGCCCACACGCCCGTCACTTGGCATTTGCATCACCTCAATAGTAATCATAGAACACATAGTTCGGGGTTTCGAACGCTCAGAACCAAGTTTGGAAGTGTTACTTACCTCAAGCCAAGCCAAACTCTAGCCCGCGATGACATTGTCTCTCGATTCGGCCTCCAAATGCTCTGAATCTAACCAAAATCAGTATATTATCATGAGTATACACTAAAGGAATGAAACCCATACGAAAACTATCAATTTAGACCAAAAATCTTGAATTTGCTAAAACCCGGCCCTCGAGTCCACGTCTCGGAATTCGATAAAAATCACATCACAAGAATCCTCATCCTCCCATGAGTCTATACATACAAATAACATCATAATTGGACCTTAAATGGCCCCTCAAATCACGAATCAAAGTTCTCCAAAACTCAAGCCCTAATCCTCCATTTTTAGGCTTTAAATCCCACTAATTTCATGATTAAACAATGGAAAAATCATCATAAACACAAATAATAAATCCCAAGTAACTTACCCCATTGAAAACCCTTGATTCCTTTTGAAAATCACTGCCCAAAGCTCAAATCCCGGCCAAAAATGGTGAAGAATGACCAAAAATTCGCGAAAGAGCCTTTATATACACTCTGCCCAGCACTACTGCATCTGCGGTCCCCATTACGCATCTGTGGGGCCGCATCTACTTAAAATCCTCTGCTTCTGCAAAACTTCATTAAAAGTCATTTCCGCTTTTGTGGTTGCCTGATCGCACCTACAGTCATCGTAGATGCGGGGACCAAACCGCACCTGCGCTACATAACCGCTTCTACGGACCTCGCACCTGCGTTCCCCAATCCGCAGGTGCGGAAATAACAGGAATAGTAAAATCTGCAGCACAACTCAAATTCCAAACTTTTCGATAACCATCCGAAATCATCCCAAGGCCCTCGGGACCTCATCCAAAGATACGAACAAGTCACATAACATCATTCGAACTTAGTCGAGCCTTCGAATCACTCAAGACAACACCAAAACACTGAATCAACCTCGGATTCAAGCCTAAGAACTTATAAACTTTTCAATTCCACAAACGACGCCCAAAACCTATCAAATCACCTCTGAAGGACCTAAAATTTTGCACACACGTCCCAAATGACACAACGGACCTACTCCAATTTCCGAAATTCCATTCCGACCTCTATATCAAGATTTCCACTGCTGAACGGAAAATGCCAAATTTCTAATTTTGCCAATTCACACCTAAATCAACCACGGACCTCCAAACCACACTCCGAACACGCTCCTAAACCCAAAAATACCTAACGGAGCTATCCGAACCATCAGAATTTACATCTGAGACCTCCTACACATAAGACAACATCCGGTTGACTTTTCCAACGTAAGCTTACTCAAAAGAGACTAAGTGTCTCATACCTCTCCAAAATCTCTCTGAACCCGAACCAGCCAACCCGATATCACATAATACAGCTAAACAAGACATAAAGAAGCAAAAATGGGGAAACGGGGCTAAAATTTACAAAATGACTAGCCAGGTCGTTACATCTACATATCACATCCGTAATAATAATTTAAGGCAGAATTCTCAATGTAAGCATCTCGAAGTGGGGGACATTCTGCTTCTAGAGTTTTCCATTCACAAAACATAAATAATGTAAATAAACTTTATGATATTAGATTTTCCTTCTTTATTGTTATTGAACACTGTGACAACTGGAAAAAAGGTCATAACCAGAGAGATCAAGCAACAGTGGAGCATGTATGAGATATACACGATATACATATACTTGCGTGATTCCAACAGAGAGGAATATCATTTGAGCTGCAGATATATGTCCAATCTTAACAAGATTATGATAGAATAATATAAGTGATAGTAGGGTATATAGACGCTATTTACACTCTAAATGAACCATACTTTATTGTTGTTTTAAATGCTAAATGATAACAAAATACTCTAATTAGAGTTCTTTTGCTTTGCAGGAACTAATCCAAGTTAGAAAGAGACTATGTAGTGTTTTGGAGTCAATGACGTGGATATAAGGCCAATCAAGAAGAACCCAAATGAAAATAAGTAAGAAAAAGGCAAAGGATGACAGGACAAGAGCCCACCGCGATCGCGGTCGACCGCGGCTGGAATGTGGTGGGCCAAACACACAAGGCAAAGCTGATGCATTTCACCACAGTTGCGCCGCGTTGTGCCGCGACCGCGGTCGACTTTGGAATTGCCCAGAAATTTAGGGACTTAAGTGTAAATCGTGGGAAACTTATCATAACCCTATATAAACTCAACAAACTTGCCCAGGCAAAGGTTAAGCTTGTTTTTAGACTGAATTGGAGTAGGGCAGCTTATCGGGCGGATTGGGCAGTTATTTAATCTTAACGGTTCGGCTTATCGGTTATTGGTTTTTAAATGTATTAATCTGCTAGCCACCCGATAAGATATCGGGCGGATTGGTATCGGTTTAGCTCTTATTGGATGGTTATCGGTCTAATTCAATCTTTATTTTAAATAAAATAAAAATTCTGAATTTGAAACTGAAACTTTTATACATGATTTTAAGAAGCAGAAGATTTCACACTTCTATTTTAGGATTGGAAAAGGCTCACTACGAACTTGGGGACTAATTTGGTACTCAATGAATATGGTGATTGAAGGGTTCATGTCATGCTTGCAGATGCAAACATTCCCTGTAATTTTGGGAATGATCCTAGGAAGCACCTAACAGTGTTGATACAAATAATGATTATATATATATATATATATATATATATATATATATATATATTCTTAACGGGTTAACGGATTAACCGTTAAGAAAATTAAATAATCCGCCTCCAAATCGATAAGTCGTTAATAAAAAAAATTTAATCTGTTCCCCGTCCGTTAAACCGTTAAGCTGATACCAATAAGCCATTAAGCTTCGGTTTTGGTTGGATTTTCGGTTTCGGTTCGGTTTTGAACACCCCTAAATTGGAGGCAAGAAAGTGTGAGAAGATCAAGACACCATTAAAGTTTTTCAATCTTCTTCTTGTTATCATTATTTGCGAATTATGAATAATTTTATGGTTTTATCTTGTTTTTCTATGAGTAGCTAACTATTTAGTCTAGGGTTTTGATGGAACCTGTTGAGGGATGAACTTTTTGTTGTGTTAATATAGTTTGCCCAGTTTAATCTCTATTTGTTCAACTACGTTCTTGATGTAGTTAATAGATAGGATCCTCAATTAGTTGTGCCTATTTAATATGTATTACTCGGGAGAGAGTGCAATTTAGGCAGTTGTTGAACAACACCACTCCCAAAGTATATGAGGAATCAACAACCGAGGGTTTAAATGTGGGATTAGGGATAACGAAACCTTGGGTGCGATCTAAGTGAGCTGTAAGAGAAGCCAGCCAACATAACTTGGGAGAGTGCTTCTAGTAAATTGTCGTAATTACTCGGGAGATATTTACGATAGGAAGAGTGCTCATGATCGATAGAGACAATTAGGCAAAACTATATGAAACATGACAGAAAGGGAGTCCATCAGTAGGGGAAATCACAACCTTAGATCCTTCTCTTATTTGTTTACAACTCAGTCATAGTTAGCTTTTAGTTCACTTAATTCTATTCAGTTATAGTTAGTAGAAATATCACCAATATTCAAAATATCTAGGAAGTTGATTACGGAGAATTCAATGAGTCTGACAAAAGTTATTGGTAGGTTAATTCCTTGTGGAATTTGACTCTAGGCTAAATACCCGGATTATATTTGCAATGACCATTTGTCCTTTTTATAAGGCATAGTTGGGTGTGATCAAATTTTGATGTTGTTGCCGGGGAATTAACGGTGTTATCATTACAGTTGAAAGAAATACAAAAATTCTTAGTGTAGTCTGTTTTCTTTATTTTCAATCCATACATTGAAATTTTAACGTTTGTTAACCTGGTTGTACAGGTGCATGCCTAGAAACGCATCTAGAACTGGTGAAGTGTTTGAAGCATTATCAGATCCCGAGAAAGTATTCAAGGCCTTAAATTGGGCCAACCGGAAAAACAAACAACAACAATCAACTGAACAACCTGAACCAGACATGGCAGACCAGTTAAACAACAGAGGCAACAACGGGGATAATGTGGTAGACCCAGCTGCACAGGTAGTGGCGCCTCTAGTGCCAGAGGCTCCTAATATGACTGGGCACAACCCACATCAGAGAATTTGGACACAGCGATATTAGTCCAGCAGATACATGCTGAATATTTTCAAATCACAAACAACATGCTGCACTTGTTGTAAAACAAGGGACTATTTTCGGGGTCATACATTGAAGATCCTCAACAGCACTTGAAGAATTTCTTGTCAATCTGCAAAACTCAAAGGCAGCCCAACGTAACTCAGGAAGCAATAAAGCTATTGTTGTTTCCATTTTCAGTGACAGGAGCTTCCCAGACTTGGCTAAATTCACTCCCTATTAATTCCATCATGACTTAGGAGGAGTTAGTCAAGCAATTTATGAATACGTTTCATCCACCCAACAAGACTGCTCAGCAAATTGATGAAATTTTGAGCTTCAGACAGAAACCAATGGAAACATTGCAAGAAACATGGGAGTGATTCAAAGGGATGTTGGTTATATGTCCGCACCACGGTATTCCAAAGCAGATGTTGGGGCAGCGGTTCTACATGGGTCTTACAGATAGCGTGAAGGCTAATGTTGATACTTTAATTGGTGGAGCATTCTTGAGCAAATTATGGATAGAAATCTAGATCCTGCTTGACAAGATGGCACAGAATTCGGGGTGAACAACCAGGAATGCACCTATCACTCCAGTAGTTAACTTAGTGGCCTTAGATCCAGCCAACACTTGTGCTGAAAATATAGCCACCTTAATGACACAAATGAGCATACTCACCAAAAAGATGGAAGAGTCAAGGCAGAAGCAGTAGGTACACATTGTAGATACAACCTATGGGGGCTTATGCACATCTTGCATTAGTCATCCAATTGGTAGCTAGTGGAATGCAGAAAGTGATCATCATCATTACCCTGAGGACATGAACTATGTGTCTAATTATGGGGTTCATAGACAGGGTGGTCAGAATTGGGGTCAACAAAATCAGCCATACAGGTCAGTCCAACCACAATACAACAATAGAAATATGGGAGCCATGCGACCTCACAATGATGTGGCACCCTACCAAAGGCCACAGGGGTACAACAACCAAAATCAGTAGCAAGGCTATCATCCTCCTCAGCAGCAACATGGTGGGAGACAGGAAGATGGGTTTGCCATACTCGAGGCAATGATGCAGCAGGTTATTGGGTCAAATGTAAAAATAAGTGAAATAGTAGATGCACATGAGTCAGCCATAAAGAATATTGAAGTGCAAATGGGCCAGATCTCGATGTCTTTGAATAATCGTCCTCATGGGACATTGCCTGCAGACACTCAGGTAAATCCAAAAGATCAAGGCTCGAAGCAACTGATGGCAGTGAGTCTACGTAATGGCAGAGATCTAGACTTGGAGCAAGAGAGGGCTCGAGAAAGCAAACAGGCTAAGACACTTGTACTAGTGCCCATTGAGCTAGATTATTCAGCAAAACTAACAAAGGTGACAGCACAGCCTGCCCAGGAAGAAACCAACACACAGATTGAGGCTGAGAAAGAAGCTGAGACAGTCCAGGAACCGGTAGTTGAGGTGGTGTCTGACAAAGAGAAAACCCAAATCACTAGGAAGAAGAGACCTCCAGCACCATTCCCACATTGGCTGGCCAAATACCAGAAAGAGGAACAATATAAGAAATTCTTGGATATGCTGAAACAAATCCAGGTGAATATTCCATTGATTGATGTGTTAAAGGAGATGTCTGGTTATGCAAAAATGATGAAGGACTTGATGTCCCAAAAATTCGACTTCCAAGACTTGGCCACAGTGATTCTAACTCATACCTGCAGTGTTGCGGTAACTAGACCAGTTGCTGAGAAGTTGTCTGATCCAGGGAGTTTCACAATTCCCTGCACCATTGGTAACTTTGCCTTTGCCAAGGCACTCTATAATTTGGGGGCTAGCATAAATCTTATACCCCTGGCGATCTATAAGAGGTTAGGGATTGGAAGAGCTAGACCCACATCTATGTTGTTGCAACTAGCTGACAGAACTGTGAAAAGACCCTCAGGTATTTTGGATGACGTGTTGATACAGGTAGGGAAATTTGTGTTCCCTGCAGATTTTGTAATTCTAGATTGTAGAGTGGATGAAGAAATTCTTATAATTTTGGGAGGGTCGTTCTTGGTCACATGGCGAGCCCTAATTGATTGTGAAACTGGGGAGCTCAAGATGAGGTTGAACGATGAGGAGTTAACATTCAACGTGCAGAAATCTATGAGGCAACCAAGTGAATTCGCCAATTGTTCTCTTATTGATCTCGTGGATGTAATCGTGGAAAAGGATGATGAGACATTGAATATTGAGGATCCTCTCGGTGCATGTCTTATGAATTTAGATGAGGTGAATGGGGAAGAATTGGCAGAATGGGAGCTGGCTCTAGAGGGCAGAGTGTTTTTGGAGAGATCACTTGAATTTGAGCCCCTGCACTTAGAAAAAAGAGAAACTCCTCCAGCCAAGCCATCCATAGAAGAACCACCAAAGCTGGAGTTGAAGCCACTGCCGCCCATCTCAAGTATGTGTTCCTAGGACCTAACTCCAGATTACATGTTATTATCTCATCTAGTTTGTTAGATGTGCAGGCACAAGAGCTTTTGCAGGTACTCACGGAGTGCAATACTACCATTAGGTGGACCATGGAAGACAATAAGGGGATCAGCCCGGCATACTATATGCACAAAATTCTACTGGAAGAGGGGCACAAACCTTACAGGGAGCACCAAAGAATGGTGAACCCCAACATGAAAGAAGTGGTGAAGAAGGAGATTATTAAGTGGTTGGATGCGGGAATCATTTTCCCCATCTCTAACAGTAACTGTGTTAGCCCGGTGCAATGTATTCCTAAGAAGGGTGGTATGACGGTGGTAAAAAATGATAACAATAAGCTGATCTCTACAAGAACTGTCACCGACTGGAGAATTTGTATGGACTATAAGAAATTGAATCTGGCCACCTAGAAAGACCACTTCCCACTTCCCTTCATTGATCAGATGTTTGATAGACTAGCAGGGAGGTCCCACTTCTATTTTTTGGATGGGTACTCAGGGTACAACCAAATCTCCATTGCACTAGAGGACAGAGAGAAGACCTCATTCACAAGTCCATATGGGATTTATGCCTTTCGGAGGATGCCTTTTGGCCTATGCAATGCACCCACCACATTCCAAAGGTGCATGATGGACATATTCACTAACATAGTTGAAGACATAATGGAGGTGTTCATGGATGATTTCTCAGTGGTAGGAAACGCATTCGATGAGTGCCTTACAAACCTTAACTGAATGTTGAAAAGGTGTATGGAGACTAACCTTGTACTTAATTGGGAAAAGTGTCATTTCATGGTACAAGAGGGTATAGTCTTGGGACACTTGGTATCAAGCAAGGGAATCGAGGTGGATCGTGCTAAAGTTGATATGATAGCAAAGCTGCTACCCCCATATCAGTCAAGGCAATCAGGAGCTTCCTCGGGCATGCCAGTTTTTACCGGAGATTCATCAAAGAATTCTCAAAAATTGCCAACCCTCTCTGTAAGTTGTTAGAAAAAGATCACCCTTTCATGTTTTCTGATGATTGCAGGGTAGCATTCGAGGAGTTGAAAAAGAGGCTAGTCACAGCACCCATCATTGTTTCCCCCGACTAGGAGCAACCATTCGAACTCATGTGTGACGCCAGTGACTATGCAGTGGGGGTAGTGCTGGAACAATGAAAAGATAAGATATTGCACCCAATTTACTACGCTAGTAGAATGTTGAGTAGAGCCCAGCTGAACTACACTATGACTGAAAAGGAGATGCTGGTTGTGGTGTTCGCATTCAATAAGTTCATATCATACCTGATTGGCTCTAAGGTAATTGTATATAATGATCATGTTACTCTCAGGTACTTGATTGAAAAGAAGGAGTCCAAACTGTGCCTGATTCGTTGGGTGCTATTACTGTAAGAGTTCGACCTAGAGATTTGTGACCATAAGGGCACGGAAAACCGGGTCACTGATTATCTATCGAGACTTGAAGGAGCTAAAAACTCAATTGAGGCAGAGGATATTCTGGAAACTTTTCCAGACGAGCAGCTACTCACCACAAGCCTTGAGGAAGTGCCATGGTATGCAGATTTTGCAAATTACCTGGCAAGCGGTATAGTTCCCTATGACCTTTCTTCTATGCAAAAGAAAAAGGTTTACTGTGACTGCCGCATGTATTACTGGGATGAACCTTATCTATTTAGAATCTGTGATGACAATATGATCTGGAGGTGTGTCCCCAAGATAGAACAATATTCTGTTTTGCAGGCATGTCACACATCGGCATATGGCGGATATTTTGGAGAAGTCTGGACGGTAGTAAAAGTTTTAGAAGTTGGGTTCTACTGGCCAACAGTGTTTAAGGATGCACATGGTGTGATGACTGTCAGCGAACCGGTAACATTTCCTGTTGCCATGAGATGCCCATGAACCCAATTCAAGAGGTTGAAGTGTTCGATGTATGGGGGATAGACTTCATGGGTCCCTTCGTCAGTTCCTTTGGCAATAAGTACATACTTGTTGCTATAGATTACTTGTCCAAATGGGTGGAAGCTGAAACACTCCCCACCAATAATGTAAGGGTGGTGGTGGGGTTTTTGAAGAAAAATATATTTACCTGTTTCGGGATCCCGAGAGCTATTATTAGTGACGGAGGCACTCACTTCTGCAATCAAGCCTTCGAGAAATTGCTAGCAAAGTATGATGTGCGCCACAAGGTGGCAACCCCATATCATCCTCAGACTAGTGGACAGGTCGAAGTGTCGAATAGAGAAATAAAGAGTGTGTTGACCACGACTGTGAATGCCACAAGAACTGATTGGGCGAAAAAGTTAGATGATGCACTCTGGGCCTACAAAACCACTTTCAAAATACCAATTGGTATGTCACCATACAAGTTGGTGTTCGTGAAGGCATGCCACTTGCCAGTGGAACTAGAACATAGAGCTTGGTGGGCAATGAAATAGCTAAATCTGGACATTGAAGCTGCTAGAACAAATAGAGTCACAGAATTGCATAAGCTAGACGAGTTCCGATTTCTTGCTTTCGAAGCACGAGGTTATACAAGGAGAGAATTAAGAGGTTGCACGACAAGAACATTGTTAAGCGAAATTTTAATCTCGGAGACATGGTGTTGCTTTATAACTCAAGATTAAGGCTATTTCCGGGTAAACTCAAGTCACGATGGTCTGGACCATTTCGGGTGGTCTAAGTGCTCGCTTCAGGCACCGTAGAGATTGCCTCAGAGAAAGATTCCCACACATTTAGAGTCAATGGGAAAAGATTGAAAATATATGTGGGAATGGATAAAACCAAGGAAATGTCAGTGATCCATCTGACTGAACCTCAGAGGTCGAGCGAGCCTTAAATGCGCTCATTTGCGTCGTGCCGCGACGTTAAATCAGGCGCTGCGTGGGAGGCAACCCATGTATTCTTTTGTGTCTTTTTCTTTTGTTTGATGTTGTACCAGATGTGTAGGAAACAAACATTCTTAAAAAAATCGTGATCGCGACTGCGGTAGGACCGCGACGCGACCACGGTAAATGAAGAGTATTCTGCTTGGGTTGCTCAATCGATGGGACCGCGGTGAGTAGCCAACATTCTGTTTGCCCCCCCCCCCCTGAATTCACCGTGGCCGCGGTGGGACCGTGGTGAATCGGTATAATTCTGTCACCCAGGTAAGTTGTGTTAAAAAAAATTATTTTCTTTTCTTTTTCTTCTTCTAAAACACTAACAACCCCCACCCCCCGCAATTCCCTCACTTCTCTTACTCTTACCCCTCAAACCCTAACCCCAAGCCATTTCTTCTTCTTCTTCTCTCCATCTATCACCAACCCACTTTTCTCTCCCACACACACACACACTCTTCCGCCTCCCTCCTCCCTATCTTCCATTACTCTCAACTTATACAAGATCCAGGTATGTCAAGCTTTCCATCTGCCTTCTTGTTATTCTCTATTTTGCTATTTTCATGTCTGAATTATTGTAGTATTATAATTAGATTTTTGGTTTTCTTTTCTTCTTTTTAGTGGGTAATATGTAAAATGTTGTAGAGAAGAGTTTGGTAAGTTAATTATGGTGGGGTGGAGTTGTGAAGTGAGAATGGTTGATTTGGGGGGAGAGTTTATGCTTCCATAGGGATAGGTGTGTTAAATTAGAAACCATGCTCACAAGCTGTTTGTGAAATTGCCCCAATGGAGCTGTAATGGCTAATGTGACCATAGTGGTGGTGCAGTTTGAGTAACTACACAGGGTTCACATAACTCAAACCCTCACTAATAGTAGCATCTGTTTTGTCAGGTACAATGCATCAGTCCAGGAAGAGACATACCACAGGTTCCTCTGCTAGTAGACCTGGAGGTTTATCTAGAGCTCGAGGTCAGGCTAGTGTAGATCAGTTTGACAGTACTAGGTTTGTTTCCAAGGCAGTTCAAGATAGGTTTAACGCCAAGGCATCCAAGAAGTTGTTACCTGAAGTACACATTGACAGGCATGCCTTGCAAACTGAATGCCCAAGTATCTTTGAAGAGTTGAAGAGGTGTCAGTTGGACATCTTCTTTGATGAACCAGAAGAGGCAAATGTACTGATGGTAAGGGAGTTTTACGCGAACTGGCCGGAGCATGTTGATAGGGTGGTCACAGTACGAAACAACCGGGTGAATACATCTTTTGAGGCCATACGCCGAGTGTACAGGTTGCTGGTATTCAGTGGAGGGATGGATTATTACCATGCTTATCACCGCCTAACTATCTGGTGGGCACCAATTCTTGAAACAATCTGTGTGGCTGGTCAGGAGCCAATATGGATAAAGCACAAAATTACACTAAACTCCCAATCTATCACTTGGGAAGCTAAGTGTTGGCCATAATCATCAACAGCCGTTTGCTACCCTCTAGAAATAATATAGATGTAAATGGGCCAAGAGCAGCGGCTATTGATTATTTTATGACCCACCACGATTTTGATGTGACCAAGCTCCTTCAGGATGAAATGTTCATTCACTCCCCAGAAATACTCAAAGGGTTCTACTTCCCCTCCACGGTCACCAAGTTGTGTCGTGTTGCACGAGTTCCTGAAAATCCCATAACATATGGGAAGTTGCAATTGAAAGCCCCATTCGGGGCTAGCAAAAATCACAGTTGGGAAAGAGCCGGAAGTGGTGGTTGATGATGAGGATGATGCTAATGAGGATGATGAGGGACCTATACATGTTGCCACCCCACCAGAGCCGAGTGTTGATGAGGCGGGCCCATCACAGGCCCGTCGAAGTACCCACATGACAGCCCTGGAGCAAGAAATGGTTGGCCTACGCACTTCGGTCACTGACCTGAGTACTAGAGTTGACAATTTAACTACTCAACATGCTAGGTCAGAGAAAAAGATCATGGGCTGGCTTCGGGCGCTAGGACGAGTGTGTCACCTCGATCCTAGCATCGTCTCTGATCAGGACTAAGCACCAGGGAAGTCCCCTTACTTTACTCTGCTTTAAATTCTTTGACATGGGGACATGCCAAATCTTTAAGTGTGGGGTGGGGGATGGTTGTTGTTGTACAATTGTATAAATTTGTTTGGTGTTGTTGTTGCTTGGTATTTTTGGTTGATGTTAAATAACTTCAACTTGGCCCGAAGACGGACACCTCTCGACTGGTCTCTTGAGGGACCTAAGTCGAAAAAAAAAGAAAAAAACAAAAAAAAAATCGTTTGTTAGGTAGTGAAGCAACTCCCCCTTAGTTTTTCTTATTTGAACCAGGTGTAGTTAGTTTTGTCTTTTTAGTTTAGGAAGTCTTGGGCGAGAAACAAAAAAAGACAACATGTAAGCCTGTTTTCCTGGGCAACCACATTACAAGCCTAACCCGAGTTTAAATAGCCTATCTTGTTGAACCTGATCACCTCTTAGAAGCACTCAAAGTGTAATGGATATGGAAAAATATAAGTGTGGGGTGGTTGGTTGGGCTGTTAAGTGGAATTAAGGAGACATGAAAAGAAAAAGGTTCACTGGTTGATAAATAATATTAGAGGCCACCAGAAAAAAAAGTGAAGTCTCAAACTGGTGGTAGCGATTAAAAGGAAAAGTGTGCTGGAAAAAAAAAAGGGTTAACACAATAATGTAATGGTGGAATGAAGGTGTGACAAAGTTAAGAGCTTAAAAGTACACAATGTAGTGGAGTACTTAGGGAGGTGTAGTCACTATACCCATATGTATCCTACCCGTCCCACAGCCAACATTACGACAAAATAAAGTCCTATTTGGTTATAAACCGAATGAGCTCGATTAGTCAAGTATTACACTACGGGCAAGCCTATGGTGCGTTGTTTGTGGCATAAGAATATGTTTCTGAGGGTGAGTGAAATGTTGTATTCGAGTTCCTCAGTATGTGATTTGTAAATGATATAAGTCTCTTTTGTAGTGATTAGGCCCATGATTCATGAAGGGAAGGTAAGTCTGGACCTCTGGCTGAGAGTAGGAGAGCTATTTAGGGGTATTGTGTGGCTAGAAAGGAGTCCACTCTTGAGGCGAGGAGGTCGCGCTGAAGTAGTCTTTTTGTATGAAGTATTCTTGGTATAAAAAGTAGGGGAGGTAGCCTGTGATGATTAGGCTTATAGAGTGTGGTTTTTTGCTAGAGGACTAGCAACAGTTTAAGTGTGTGGTATTGATAGTATGGTATATAGACGCTATTTACACTCTAAATGAACCATACTTTATCGTTGTTTTAAATGCTAAATGATAACAAAATACTCTAATTAGTGTTCTTTTGCTTTGCATGAACTAATCCAAGTTAGGAAGAGACTATGGAGTGTTTTGGAGTCAATAACTTGGATATAAGGCCAATCAAGAAGAACCCAAATGAAAATAAGCAAGAAAAAGGCAAAGGATGACTGGACAAGAGCCCACCACGACCGCGGTCGACCGCGGCTGGAACGCGGTGGGCCAAACACACGAGGCATAGCTGATGCATTTCACCGCGGTCGTGTCGCGTTCTGCCGCGACCACGGTCGACTTTGGAATTGCCCAAAATTTAGGGACTTAAGTGTAAATTGAGAAACTTATCCTAACCCTATATAAACTCAATAAACTCGCCCAGGCAAAGGTTAAGCTTATTTTTAGACTGAATTGGAGGCAAGAACAAGTGTGAGAAGATCAAGACACCATTAGAGTTTTTCAATCTTCTTCTTGTATATCATTATTTATGAATTATGAATAATTTTATGGTTTTATCTTGTTTTGCTATGAGTAGCTAACTATTTAGTCTAGGGTTTTGATGGAACCTGTTGAGGGATGAACTTTTTGTTGTGTTAATATAGTTTGCCCAGTTTAATCTCTATTTGTTCAACTACGTTCTTGTTGTAGTTAATTGACAGGATCCTCAATTAGTTGTGTCTATTTAATATGTATTACTCGAGAGAGAGTGCATATTTAGGTAGTTGTTGAACAACACCACTCCCAAAGTATATGTAAAGTCAATAACTGAGGGTTTAAATGTGGGATTAGGGATAACGAAACTTTGGGTGCGATCTAAGTAAGCTGTAAAAGAAGTCAGCTAGCGTAACTCGGGAGAGTGCGTCTAGTAAATTATCGTAATTACTCGGGAGAGATTTATGGTAGGAAGAGTGCTCATGATCGATAGAGACGATTAGGCAAAACTATATGAAACATGACAGGAAGGGAGTCCATCAATAGGGAAAATAACAACCTTAGATCCTTCTCTTATTTGTTTACAACTCAGTCATAGTTAGCTTTTAGTTTACTTAATTCTATTCAGTTATAGTTAGTAGAAATATCACCAAGTGTTATTCAAAATATCTGGGAAGTTGATTACGGAGAATTCAGTGAGTCTGACAAAAGTGATTGGTAGGTTGATTCTCTGTGGAATTCGACTCTGGGCTAAATACCCAGATTATATTTGTAACGACTGCTTGTCCTTTTTATAAGGCATAGTTGGGCGTGATCAATAAGTATCCTCCAAAGCATTTAATCCATCTTATCTTGCAATGAAAGAGAAAAATAAAGAAGCTAAAATAGTAGAATCATTTGCACTACTTGCAAATGGTGTTTTTTTTCTTCCCATGATTAACTTGCCAATTGGAAAAATACAACTTGCCGTAATTGGGAGACTATTGATATTCGAACTCATAACACCACAATTTCAATCGCTGAATTATCAATTGTCCTTCGTATTGTGATATATTATTTCTATATCTATGTTAATCTTTGCAATCATCAATCAACACTGTATTAAAATTTGAAAATTCTTAGGGTGCAATAACTTTTTGTAACACTTCGAATGGAGTGGTCCGTACGTCCCTCTCCTCACCAAACCTGAAGAAAGGAGCAACAATCGTCTTCATATAAGATGTGAAACTAACTACTACAGAAGTTTTTATAGGAGTACAACAGTGATTCAATGTTCTTTTAGAATAATTACATAAAATTTCATCAGTTAACACAATGTATATATACATAGCATAATTACAAGCACCTTTCATGTACTTAAAATATGTGTATGGCCAAGTAAGTAGTATCACAATAGGGGTGCATTTTTATTAACATATTTGTCTTAAGTATTGACATAATTTAATTTCACTAAAAGTTTATTTAGTTTTATTTATATAGAAAAAATCCAATTAGCTAGACATAGTTGGCATGAATCTGAATTCGTGACACTATTGTCTGAATTATGTTGGACAATTTTAAGAGTGCATTTTACTCTCTAGAAGATAGGCTATCTGAAATGCTGAAAGTTTGTTGTATCGTTCCACCACTTAATTTTATCGGATGTACCTGAAGAACTCGTTCCACTTCCACCACTTAATACTATGTTAAAACTAAAACAAAAAGAGAGAGAATTAATTATTTAAATTCTAATTCTAAAGCAAAGAAGGTAAATGAAATATTTTCCCAAATCTACTTTATTTCTTCTCTCTCTGTGTGACATAATTATTTCTCTCTTCAAACCTATGAAATATGTGTTACCAAAAAGCGGATTTGAGCAGATGTGGAGCTAGAATTTCGAGCTTATGGGTTTCGCATTCTAATGGTTTGAATTTACTGAGTTCTAAATTAATAAATTATACATATTCAATGAAATTTTAAGACAAATACAAGGTTCAAACCAAAGCTAATAGGTTCGGTCGAACCCGCTCCCGACACTCTGGCTTTGCCCCTGGATTTGTGCGATGCCAAGAATCGTCTTCGTTTTCCCTTCCATCTTTATCTTATTTTCTTATCTATCATATCATCATACAAATGTGTGTTTGCGTGTGTAAGAAGTTGACTTCTTTTATCAAGTAGCTAGAAAAAATCTATAGAGCTGTACTTCATTCTTTTTTCTAACTTTAATTAGTACGTACGTACATGATTGCCAACGTAAACAGTTGTTGCATCTCTATCTTCCTTTCCTTATTCTCGTTTGCTATCTGACCAATTACGTATGCTAGCTAGTGCACGAATGTGTGCCTATCTTATAGTATCATTTCCTTTTTTCCCGTGAAGGCATCTTTTACGTTGGCAATATGAGATTAATTTTTTTTTCTCGTCCAAGCGAAGAAGATTTGAGTGCATAGTTATACATATGTTGTGGGATTATGTAAAATTTTGCGTAAGCGGTATCGCTATTTATACAAAAAGAGTAATAAATAACATATATTTTCTCTATTTTAAATTAGATGAGATATTTTCCTTTTTAGTCTGTTTTAAATTAGATGAGATACTTTCCTTTTTAGTTTGTTCCAAAATAAATGACACATTTTTTAATTTGAAAATAATTTAACTTTAAACTCTTTATTTTACTCTTAATGAGAAGCTTTTATAACCACACAAATGTCATGATCCCACAAAGCTTTTACCCCTTAAGCTTTTTTAATACAAGTTTCAAAAGTCTTCTTCTTTTTTCTTAAACTCCGTGTCGAATCAAACTATCTCATCTAAATTGAAATAAATGGAGTATATAGGAGCATATATTATCACTTTTGTAGACGAGAAAAATCCTTGGCTTGTTGATTTGATTGAGTCTTAAGTTAAAAGAGGTCTAAGGTTCAATTTATTTAACTACTTTTTTAACAAAAAAATAAAGTCTCGTTCAAAGATTTGCCCACAAAAATGCTCACAAAACAATCTTGTCAAGTGGTGTCATTTCTGCTTTAACTATTACGTCTTCTTGGGGGGTGAGGCTCTTCCCCAGATTCTGTATAGCACGGGATGCTTCGTGGAGCGGACTGTCCTTTTATAATAAAAAAAAATTCAATCGTATCACGTGACATTGCTTCGTTCAATGTGCATGCGCCCCTGTATATACACTTCGATATGAAATCTATGCTTTACAAAAATAATCTAACAATCAAGAGATTACTGCAATATCACAAGTTCGATGAGATCTTTGATATGCTTCGAACTCGAACACTTGGGGAATAACTTTAAATCCGTACAAGTAACCTTAAAAACCGGCCTTTGGGATCCACAAGAGCCAATTATGGGCAATACATTGCCCTAACTTTAGGTCACAGTCCCTTGTGTAGGACATGAACTTAAAGCACTACCAAATTCCATTCACATAGAACAAGCTGTGGACACCTTTTTTTTAAGTTTATGATCAACATGTCCAAGATTCCCCATATATGCATATGCTGAAAAGCCTGATAAAAGTGAATCAACTTTTGAACTGTCGAGATTTCTATAGAGAAATCTTTATTTCATTCTTATAGTTTCTTAGTATTTGATATTGGAGATTATCATAAAGAAGTAAACAATAGAAATAGTATAATATCCTTGGCTAGTATAAAGTTAGCCACAGACATGACTGCCTTTTGTTTCTTTTTTCGTCTTAATTTCTAATTTGATTATATTATTAACGCTAAATCCTTACCCATATTAAATTAATTAATAGGAGAGTTGCATTAAATATATATAATGATTTCGTCTTTGATTATACCTTTCAGGATGACGAGTACGTAAAAGGATAATCCTCCAGTACTAGATTTGGCAAATGTTAAATGTAATGTACAAGTGTGTAGGTGTACAAAGGAACCCGACAAACCGCATCAACCCGATAATCCGAGTCAAATCGAGAAAAAAACCTAATTATGGTTTGGTTTGATTTGGTTTGGTATTAGAAAAAAAAAACTCAATCATAATTGGTTTGGTTTGGTTTTAACTAAAGAAAGTCAAACTGAAACCAAACCAATCCGACATTACATATATAAAAATTCTAGATATATTTAATATATAAATATACTTATTGTGATGTAATTTATAAATATTTCTTAAAAAATTTCATAATTTTATCTTTTAAGGTATTATTTCAAGGTTGAACTTAGAATTTTTGAATGTTCCAATAAGTTTTATAGTCATTAATATTAGTAAATTAAATAATGCTAACAAAAGTCCAAACCAAAATCAAGTCAATATTAATGCTAACAAAAGACATTCAATTCAATCTACGAACGGGAATGTATTGAATATCTATTTTTTGTTTTGCAATAATTTAAATAAAAATGCATAACCTATTTTTATTTTTTTCTTTAGCGTTTAGTCATGTAATTAATACTCCCTTATTAGACTACTTATTTTAGCATGACTTAGTACTTTTAGATTATGTTTATTTTTATTATGGCTTTTTAATTAGCAATATTTATATTACATAATTTTGTTGTCTTTATTGTTGAATATTTTAGGATAAGCCATGACACATCTAATATTTTATATTATTTTCTTGGAAAATACTTTATATAGTTGTATCTTACTAAGATTAAAGAAATATTTTGAGCACAAATTATATGTTTTGTTCTCCGAAGATTTTACCGGAAAAAAAATCCGAAAAAACCCGAATAACCCGAGAAAAACCGAGATTGAAACCCCCGAGTTTTATTGGTTTGGTTCGGTCTGGTCTTTAGATTTAATAACCCGACACAATTGGTTTGGTTTGGTAATTGTAAAATTCGAACCAATCCGATCTATGTATACCCCTACACGTGTGTATGCAAAATGTGTTTTATGTTTTACGTTCCTAAATGTAATATGTAATTAATTCATCATGTTTTTGTAGGAAATTAGCAATTAATTCAATAAAACCTTTAAAAATCAACAGTATTTTATGCGACTTCAACTTCAATTGTGTGCAGTGTGTGATTGGACATAACTATGAGAATTTTCTCTCAAGTAAAATCCTATGGGTGTCTAATTGGCCGGGTCAGCCCGTTTCCGGACCGGCCCAGACCGGTTAAAACCGGAACCGGCCCGGATCGGTACAAGGGAGCTGGGTTAAAGGGGTAGGGGGGTTTGGTCCGTTCACATTTTGCCAACCGATTAATCGGATTGCTCAAATCCGGTCAACGTAAATTACTGTTGAACCGGTTAATCGGCCCGAACCGGTCCGGCCTGGCCCGGTTTAAAAGCTATATTTCATTTTTATTTTATTTATTTATTAAGGTTTTAGAGTCTAAGGCAATGCAAAACATTTGAATTTACTCTTTTTCGTTAATTTACTTGTTGTTAAATGTAAACCTTTCAATTTGTAAGTTTGAATTTTGAAATAAATGTAGAACTTGCAATTTATAAGTGCAATATTTTTTCCATCTACATTGTATTCGTTATATTTTTACTTTATATTAATATAAATTACAATTGTTATACAAAATACAAAAAAAATAAAAATAAAAATAAAAAACACTAACCCGGTCCCGGCCCGGCCCCTTGTACACGTAACCCTTACGGTTCATTTTTTACTCGGATGAACCCGAACCCGTTAAACCCGATAAGCCCCAACCCGTAACCGGCCTGGACTACAACCCGTACGGTTACTAATTTTCCCGGGGCATTTGCATCTATACCCGCTTGTTGTGTCACGTTTTAACTTGTGCCCACTTTGTAAAAAATATTGCAAACGTACCCGCTTTTTCGCATAATTTCAGCATACAGGGCTGAAGTAGCAAAGGAAATCACGCAAAACTTCAGCATTCTAGTAGTCGGGCCTGAAGTTTTTGTTTTGTAATTGTCGAACTTCAGCTCTAGAGCTGAAGTTTTTGTTTGTAACTGGCGAACTTCAGCTCTAGAGATGAAGTTTTTGTTTTGTAACTGGCGAACTTCAGCTCTAGAGCTGAAGTTTTTGTTTTGTAATTGGCAAGTTTTTGTTTGTAAGCTTCAGCTCTAGAGCTGAAGTTTTTGTTTTGTAACTGTCGAACTCCAGCTCTAGAGCTTGAAGTTTTTGTTTGCAACTGGCGAACTTCAGCTCTAGAGCTGAAGTTTTTGTTTATAACTGGCGAAGTTTTTATTTTGTAACTGGCGAAGTTTTGTTTTTGTAGCTGGCGAACTTCAGCTCTAAGTTTTTGTTTTGTAACTGGCGAACTTCAGCTCTAGAGCTGAAGTTTTTGTTTATAACTGGCGAACTTCAGCTCTAGAGCTGAAGTTTTTATTTTGTAACTGACGAAGTTTTGTTTTTGTAGCTGGCGAACTTCAGCTCTAAATTTTTGTTTTGTAACTATCGAACTTCAGCTCTAGAGCTGAAGTTATTTAGTTCATTTGTAATATGCACTAATACCCAACAAAAAATATTATAGTGTGTTGAAGTTTAAACACAAAAATGCATTATATGAAGTAGACTGAAGTAGGATGAATTATGTATTTCTTGATCCCGTCTCTAATGGACGGTTGACGAAGCAGTTTGTGCATGCTTTTGAGTCAGGCGAATCAATAACTCGAAGGGATTCAGTCTGTTGTTTGAGTAGTAGTGTAGGCATTTAAATTTAATTTCATAAAATAATTTGGATTATATTTAAAATTCAAGATATATTAGTCCAAATAAATACTACGGGCTAATATAATTGGATTGATTATATAAGTCCAATACATGTGGGTTAAATAAATAAGTCTTAATTCATTGGGCTAGCCCATTTAGTTGGGCTAAAGTGATGAGCCGAATTCATTAAGCCCAAGATGTCATCTTCCTAGATGCCCAGTTTGGTGCCACGTGTCAAATGACGTGGCGCGCCAAGTCAAACGAAAAAGCCAATAGGACCATGCCACGTGTCAAAATGACAAGGCATGTCGAGTCACACTGAAAGGCCAATAAAATCGTGTCGCGTGTGCAAGTGACATGTTCTGGCCAATCAAATGCGGTCATGTCACACTTCAATTTGATTGGTCGGAAAGTGTTTGTTTTTACCATGACTCCTTCCTTCCATAACTATAAATAGGGGTGTTCATAACTCAGAAAAAATACCAGAAGTTATAACAAGAAGCAAGAAAGAGCTCGTGGATCAAACGCTGCAAATTCCTCCACAAGTTTCAGGCTTCAAGTTCAAGTTCAAGAAATCAAGTGCAAGTCCAAGAACGAAGAACAAATCAAGGTCAAGTTCAAGCAATCAAGTTCAAGCTCAAGAACAAGATTATCGTTCGAGGCAACAAATACATATTCAAGATCAAGCTCAAAGGCCCTTGAATTTATTTACTATTGAAAAGAAGAATCAGAGGATTCATAGAGATTGTAACACTCAAAAATTCGAAATAAAATACTACGATTGTTGCGATATTTTTCGGTCTTGATTTTATTTTCTCGACGCAAATTTATTGTCTACAAATTCTAGAACGCCCAGTGGGACAATCTCTACCTCTCATCTCAACTTTTCAATCACCAAAGTTCAAAAACATTGAAATGTCTTCGAAGAAAATCAACTCCAAATCAACATCCACCAAGGCTGCTAACTCCAGGTTCTATGCTGATATGGAAAGCATCCTCGATGTCACCTTTGGAAGCTTCGGACCAGTTACGAGGAGCAAAGCAAGCTCTTTAGGACAACAAGCACCCCAAGTGTCGTCCGCATCAACCCCTATTTTTGGATCTTCATCCTCAAAAGGAGCAAGATCTTCCACAAATGCATCTGAAAGAGGAAGCGATATTGCTGAAAAGATCAAGAAGATCTTGCTCTGCTTGACCTCTCCGGCTCCAAGCACTCTGTAGTGAAGGAAGATGATGATGCTTCAAGCGATGGATCCTCCCCACTTACACCATATAGCGTGACCCAGTTAAGGATCAATCTGTGTGAAAATCCATGCTATTCTCCATCATCGACGACAATCATGCAAGCCATGGTGACAAACACTTCATCTATGGAGGAGCAGTTGGCTAACTTGACGGAAGCAATCACTGGCTTGACCAAATGCATGCAAAATCAAGAGGCTAGAATTGACAAGCTAACAGACAGGGTGGGAATCTTGATGGAAGAAGAATCTACCCATGCACCCGGCAAGCTCCTAGAAGTTCTAGAGAGTGACTCTCCCCCAAGACAAGCAGCGTCCACTAAGGCTATCCCTGTCTCATTTGAAGGGATGATTCCAATCGATCAACTGAAGGAGTTCATCGAAGGAACCATTAAGAACAAATATGAAGTTGCTGCCAAATCCTCCCTTACATATGCAAAGCCGTACACTGCAAGGTTCGATATGTTGAAGATGCCTGCTGGCTATCAACCTCCGAAGTTTCAATAGTTTGATGGTAAAGGTAACCCAAAGCAACATATTATGCACTTCGTTGAGACGTGCAACAATGCTGGGACTTATGGAGATTACCTCATCAAGCAGTTTGTTCGCTCGCTAAAAGGAAATGCTTTTGACTAGTACACGGACCTCGAGGCTGGATCTATCGATAGTTGGGATCAACTAGAGCAAGAGTTCCTCAATCGCTTTTATAGCACAAGACGCACGGTGAGTATGATAGAGCTCACAAATACTGGTCAACGAAAGGGGGAACCAGTTATCGACTTTATCAATCGTTGGACGAATGCAAGCCTCAACTGCAAAGACAGGCTTAGTGAAGCTTCAGGCATAGAGATGTGCATCCAAGGCATGCATTGGGGATTGCGCTACATCTTGCAAGGTATCAAGCCTAGCACATTTGAAGAACTTGCAACTCGTGCCCATGACATGGAATTGAGCATGGCCTCCGCTGGAAATGAAAAGGCTACCCATCTATGAACCTCGCAAAGTGAATGACAAGCAAGAAGTCAGGAAGTGGGGCAAGTTCGTACCCAAGTCTGAAAGCAAAGAAGCTATGAATGTCAATACGTCACTTGTGAAGTTCACGACGAAGGAGAGCAAAAAGCAGAGTATGAAATCCACTTCGTTTCAAGATAAGCCAAGTGGGAAGTTGACTCTAAAAGAAATGTAGGAAAAAGAGTACCCATTCCTGGATTCTGATGTGCCAGCCATTTTCGAAGAACTCCTCAAGTTAAATCTCATTGAGCTTCCGTAGATGAAGCGACCAAATGAAGCTGGGAAAACAAATGACACGAACTACTGCAAATATCACCGACTTGTAAGCCACCCTCTAGAGAAGTGCTTTGTCTTCAAGGATAAAGTCATAGACTTAGCTCGCGAAAAGAAGATCGTGCTAGAAAATGAGAAAGCAAGCGCAAACCAAGTCGCTATCACCTTTGGCTCACTCAGTCTGGATGACTTATGTGGTTTTAAAGAAAGTAAAGATGAAGAATTACTGGAGAGCGACAAAGCTGAAGTCAATCAACCTGATGACGATGAAGGTTGGACATTGGTGACTCGTCGTAGGCACCACAAAAGGAGCCCTAAAAAGAATCAATAGAACAACCAACAAGGAAGATGATGGTAAAAAGACCAACGAAAAAGAATCCAATTAGGCATTTGAATAAAGCAAAAGTGGAGATGCACCATCCTCAAAAGCCACGAAATCCAGTGACCTTGGAGGAGTTTTTAACAAGTTGGTTCCGCACGAAGATTTCCCAGGAGGGCATTGATGCCTCTTGTTGCCATGCTAACAAAGGGGAAGAAAAGATTGATGACCTACCATTGGCACCACCTTCGGAAAAGCCTATTGAGTCCACTCCTCAAGAAGTTAATTCTTGTGAGGAAAAGGTCACGTTCACAAATGGCGATCTTTTGCTAGGTGACACTCCTTATAACCGCCCATTGTACCTGGTTGGCTATATGCGCGATGAAAGGGTAAATCAAATTTTGGTTGATGGAGGATCCTCAGTGAACATTTTGCCAATCCATACTGTGAAAGAACTTGGTATTCCCATGAATGAACTCTTAGAAAGTCGTGTGATGATCCAAGGATTCAACCAAGGGGGGCAAAAGAGCCATAGGCGCGATCAGGCTGGGAATCACTATTGAAGATATGCAATCAAGTGCATGGCTGCATGTGATCGACGCGAAGACTTCATACAATGTTTGCTTGGGAGGCCTTGGATACATGAGAATAAAGTTGTTCCATCTACCTACCATCAATATTTGAAATACTACGAGGGCGAAGTCGAGAAGAAGGTAATTGCTGATGATGAGCCATTTATCGAGGCTAAGTCACACTTCGCCGATGCAAAGTTCTACTTGAAGAACCACATTGTGAAGGAGCCGAAAGTTGATGATGGTATGAAAAGCAAGAATGACGAACCCATAACTAAAAAAGTTGAGGTGACTATTGGTAAATCCAAAGTTGTTACTGAGGAGATACCCGCCAACGTGAATAAATCTCATAAAAGGGGTATTGCGTCTTATGGATAGAAAGTAAGTCCCGCGCTCCAACATGTCCCTAAAAGGAAGAAAGACGAGGGCGAATCATATAATATCCAAACCAAGACGTTAAGGGAGTTAACTCTTCCGGTAAAACGAATTGAGGCAGTAAAGTTGCCCTCAAAGTCGCTTGCAGGGTTTGTAGCCCATAATCGTTTGCAGAATGTGGCACTCCCTACAAAGCGAACAGATGGAGGTTTTGATCCTAACGCTTACAAGCTATTTGCAAAAGCTGGATACAATCCCAATGAGCTGTCAAAGTTAGGGAAGCTCCCATCAGAAGCTGCAACGAGGCAACCCTGTGAAGGTCTGGGATACAAGCAACCGTCACCAGTGCGCATCTCAATAAGAAGGGCGAGTAGCAAGTATATCACTGTAGAAGACGAATCTGCCGCTTCTAATAGGCCTTCTGTCTTTGATCGGCTTGGAAAATCAACTGTGAGAACTTCTGTATTTGAGAGATTGGGTCCATTAAAGAAGGGTAATAAATTCCAGAGAAATCATCGAAATACAAGAACACCCGCTTCACCCAAAATTCAGGAGATTTCTAAGGATTTCCATAGTTTGGTTCCTTCCAGAATGAGGCGACAAACAAAACTGATGGTTTCATGTGAAGAAGTACTGAAGGTAAAGCCATATATTGTGGTCTACACTAAGGAACGTAATGAAGATGAAGAAAGTGTAGGTTCTTCGTATCATATCATTGTACAAGGCGAGAATGGTGTTTCGTCTTCGATGGAAGATAATGTGGAATTAGAGGATGTTTCGTCGTGTTATCACATATCCTTCAATGATGGGGACCCTCAAGAAGATGAAGATGCGAAAGATGCTCCACCTGAACTTGAAGAAGGAGTGAAGACGGCAGTTGATGCCTTAAAAGAAGTTAACCTTGGCACCGATGAGGAACCAAGACCCACCTACCTAAGTGCTTTACTAGAAGCTGATGAAGAGAGCACTTATATTGAGTTACTCAAAGAATTCAGGGATGTCTTTGCTTGGAGTTACAAAGAGATGCCTGGCTTGGACCCGAAAGTAGCAGTCCATCACCTTGCAGTCAGAAATGGTGCTCGCCCTGTTAAACAAGCTCAAAGGCGTTTTAGGCCAGACTTGGTTCCCCTGATTGAAACTGAAGTTAACAAACTCATTGAAGTTGGATTTATTCGGGAAGTTAAATGCCCAACATGGGTTTCAAGTATTGTCCCTGTAAGGAAGAAGAATGGCCAATTTCGAGTATGCGTTGACTTCAGGGACCTCAATAATGCATGTCCCAAAGATGAATTCCCGCTTCCTATTACAGAGCTGATGATCGATGCTACTACTGGTTACGAGGCAATGTCTTTCATGGATGGTTCGTCGGGCTATAACCAAATTCGCATGGCACCAAAAGATGAAGAGCTTACTGCATTTCGCACCCCCAAGGGTATTTATTGCTACAAGGTAATGCCTTTTGGCTTGAAGAATGCTGGTGCTACTTACCAAAGGGCTATGCAGAATATTTTTGACGATCTTCTCCACAAGAATGTCGAATGCTATGTTGACGACTTGGTGGTGAAATCAAGAGAGAAGGGTGACCACATGAAAGACTTGAGGATGGTATTTGAATTGCTCCGGAGGTACCAACTTAGGATGAATCCGTTGAAATGTGCCTTTGGAGTTACTTCTGGAAAGTTCCTTGGTTTCATTGTCCGGCATCGAGGGATCGAAATTGATCAAGCCAAAGTGGATGCCATTTTGAAAATGCCTGAGCCTCGAGATATCCATGAATTGAAGAGTCTGCAAGGAAAGCTAACATACCTTAGAAGATTCATATCAAACCTGGCTGGGAGGTGCCAACCATTTAGTCACCTCATGAAGAAAGGTGTTCCTTTCAAGTGGGATCAAGCTTGTAGTAATGCCTTCAAAAGTATCAAAACCTACTTGATGAAGCCTCTAGTTTTAGCAGCTCTTATACCATGAAAGCCATTGATACTATACATTGCGGCACAGGAAAGGTCTGTTGGAGCATTATTGGCCCAAGAAAATAGTGAGGGGAAAGAAAACTCTCTTTACTACTTGAGCAGGATGATGACACCTAACGAGTTGAACTATTCGCCAATTGAAAAGTTGTGTTTGGCGCTAGTCTTCTCAATTCAAAAGTTGAAGCACTACTTTCAAGCTCATGTTGTCTGTCTTGTTTCTAAAGAAAATCCCATCAAGTTCATGATGTCAAAACCTGTTCTTAGTGATCGACTAGCGAGATGGTACCTCCAATTTCAACAATTCGAGATTTTGTACATCCTTCAAAAGGCTGTAAAAGGACAAGCATTGGCAGACTTCTTGGCAGATAATCCAATACCTGATGACTGGGAGCTAACTGATGAACTACCTGATGAGGACGCAATGGTCGTTGAAGTTCAACCCCCATGGAAGATGTACTTTGATGGTGCTGCGCATCATGGGGGAGCCGGGGCTGGCGTAGTATTTGTCACTCCTCAAGGTGAAGTCTTGCCCTACTCCTTCACCTTGACACAACTCTGTTCCAACAATGTTGCTGAATATCAAGCATTAATACTTGGGCTTGAAATGGTCGTTGATATGAAGCAATTGCAATTGCAAGTCTTTGGTGACTCCCAGTTAGTGGTCAATCAGCTTTTGGGTAGTTACGAGGTCAAGAAGCCTGAACTATGCCCATATCATGATTACGCAAAGAAGTTGATGGGGTGGCTCAGCGATGTGACTATTCAGTATGTACCAAGGAAAGAAAATAAGAAGGCTGATGCTTTAGCTGGTCTAGCTTCATCATTAACCCTGCCTGACCAAGCGCAAGTTACCGTCTGCCAGAAATGGGTAGTACCGCCGCCAAATGAGGTCGAATGTGAAGAAAACAAACTCAAGCATCTTGTTGCTGTTTCTGAAGTTGAGAAAGAAGAATGGCGACAACCCATCATCGACTACTTATGCTAAGGGATACTTCCAGAAAATCCGAGGAGGAGGACTGAAATCCGTCGTCGTGCACTTCGCTTCCTTTACTATAAGGATACTCTATACAGAAGGTCGTTTGAGGGAGTACTTTTGCGATGCCTAGGAGAAGAAGAAGCTCTCCAAGCTTTGCAAGAGGCACATTCTGGGGTATGTGGGTCACACCAGTCCGGACCAAAGCTCCACTTCCATATAAAAAGGATGGGATATTATTGGCCAACGATGGTAAAAGATTGCTTGGACTACGCTCGAAGATGCAAGGCTTGTCAATTCCATGCGAATTTTATTCATCAACCTCCTGAAGTGTTGCACCCAACTGTTGCATCCTGGCTATTTGACGCTTGGGGATTGGATGTTGTTGGACCACTACCAAAGTCCTCTGGTGGGCATCTATACATCTTGGTTGCAACTGACTACTTCTCAAAATGGGCTGAAGTTGTTGCTCTTAAGGAAGTAAAAAAGGAAAATGTTGCAAGTTTCATCCGAGTAAACATTATTTATCGCTTTGGCATACCTCGTTACATAATAACGGATAATGGAAAGCCATTCGATAATAGGTTGATGAACAGGATTTGTGATCTTTTTGGCTTCAAGCAACGTAACTCTTCGATGTACAATGCTGTCGCCAATGGTCTAGCTGAGGCATTCAACAAGACTCTATGCAACTTGTTAAAGAAAGTTGTCTCCAAATCCAAACGAGATTGGAATGACCGTATGGAAGAAGCTTTATGGGCATATAGAACGACTCATCGCACGCCAACATAGGCGACTCCTTATTCACTCGTTTATGGAGTCGAAGATGTCTTGCCACTTGAGCATCAAATACCTTTAATACGACTGGCTATTCAAGAAGGGATCACTGATGAAGAAAATGCTCGACTTCGATTAGCAGAGTTGGAAGCTCTTGATGAAAAGAGATTGGAAGCTCAATAGAGTCTTGAATGTTATCAAGATCGACTGTCTCGCGCCTTCAACAAAAGAGTTCGTCCGAGATCCTTTCAAGTAGGAGATCAAGTCCTTGCCGTACGAAGACCCATAATTACTTCCCATAAACCTGTAGGGAAGTTCACTTCAAAATGGGATGGGCCATATGTCGTACAAGAAGCTTATTCAAGTGGGGCTTACAAACTGGTTGATGCAGATGGTATGAGAATTGGCCCTATCAATGGCAAGTTTTTGAAGAAGTATTATCCATGAAGTTGCAAGTCATGGTGCTCCTCGACGTACGAGCCTAAACTGCAAGTCATGACGCTCCTTGACGCACGAGCCTAAACTGCATGCTGCTACACTCCTAGCCCGCAAGAGTATAAACTGTGTACGGCCCAAAAACAATATAGTCCGCTAGGTAGAAAATCTCGAAAGAGGCGGCCTAGGCAAATCTACCCAGTCTGAACTACGGTATGACTTGATCCTCTTCACTGAGGTACATAGGCAGCTTAGAGTTTCATTCTAAGTTCAGTCGCATAAGTTCAAAAGATACATATTGCCCCAATTGTTGTTCGAGTGAAGTATGGAGGAATGCAAAATCAAGCTGAAATGTCATTCTCCTGTTGAACTTTGATCTCATTTGATTTAAAGGAGGCAACCCTCCTTGGTAAATTGATATCTTCAATGGGCCGATTTTAGAAGGATGTCAAATATTTGCATTAAAGTCCAGGGATTCTCTATGTCTTCAGGTTCGCCAAACCTTCAAGTTTGTTGGTCTCCAAGTCCTCCCTCCGCCTAAAAAAAAGGGGAAGAGAAGCGAGGCATTAAAAGGAAACACAAGTATAAGGAAATGAGCTTGGCGCAACGTTTCAAATTCAGTGAGATTTGAACCCCAAGATATTTGTGAGAATATGGCTCTTAAATTTCGATTTATGGCAAGTAAGACGTCTTCCGATCTTGAGGCTTCCATATCAAGATACAAAATATTTGGTGAAGTCACGCAAATCTGAAATTGTCGGTGTATCAGAATTTAGTCTTGACTTTGAAATATTATCTGAATGAATCTGTAAGGAATTAAATCTTGAATTTTGGATATGTTATATATTTTGAAGTTAAGATTTCAGTAGATCAAACGGTTCCTGATTTCGACATTCCTACTTCAAGATACAAATCTTTTGGCAAAGTCGTGCAAATCTGAAATTTTCAACGTGGTGGAACCTAAAGTTGATTTCAAAATATAATCTGGGACGATCCTGAAGTTATTTGATTGAAAATTTTGGATATGTTCTATATTTTGAAGTCTAGTTTTCATGAAATCAAACGGTTCATAATTTTAATGTTCCTACACCAAGATATGATTTTTTTAGTGAGACTGGGCAAATCTGGAATTGATAGCAAGGTGCAATATAAAGTTGGTTTCAAAATATTATTTGGGACTATTCTGAAATTGTTTGATTTAGAATTTTGGATATGCTCTAGATCTTGAAGTCTAGTTTTCTTGAAATCAAACGGTTTGCAATTTCGATATTTTTACACCGAGATATGAATTTTTTGGTGAGACTGCGCAAATCTGAAATTTTTAACGTGGTGTGATCTAAAGTTGGTCCCAAAATATTATCTGCGGCGATTCTGAAGGTGCTTGATTCTGAATTTTGGATATATTTTAGATATTGAAATCTAATTTTTGAAAAAATCAAATAGTTCATTATTTGGACTCTCCCATGATAAGATATGAACCTTTCGTTACAAGTGCGTAAAGTAAAAAATTATGCAACTAAGGAGAAACGATCTTATCTAAGATGAAATAAATATCCACTAGGTCAACCTAATATAAAAAAAATAAAAGAGGAAATAATGCTAACAGCCTAATCTAAACAAAATTTGTAGTTGATTGGTTCTTGACAGCTAGTCTCCAAGTTCTTCTTCTTCTCCTCCAAATTGGCCGAATCATCAACAGTCAACAAATTTATGTTGTCATATGAAGAGACCTCAGTCTCGGCAGTTGAATTTTTTTTCTGAATCTCTTCAACCTCCTTTTGGAGTCACTTCTATAACACCTTCGAGGTTCTCCCTCTCTTGTTGTAATGTCTGCAACTTCTTCACGATTCTCTTCAATTTCTTTTCACTAGAGGAAACTTTCTTGACTTTCTCACTTGATTCAAGTTTGAACGATTCGAGACGCTCTTTAGCTTTGGAAATCAGCTCTAGCTTCTCATCTTCACTCGTCTTATCAGCCATATTGAATCGCTCTTGGTCATATGATGCGGCAAGTTCAAAAAGAGAATTCAGTAAATCTTCTAATGGAGAAAAATCCAGAATATTCGTCTTCTTCATATCCTCGAAAATCTCAATGATTTGCTCCCTATAAGATGAGAGCAATTCTGGACGAGTTTTGGAGAGCCTATTGCAAATATCCTCCCAAAGTTCCAAAATGAATTCCTTCTTGCGATTGAAAACAATGTTTTTTCCTTGAAATATAGATACCGTTGTATTTGTCATTGGTGAAATGCGAGTTATCTCATTTGGAGTTTGTCTTTTTAGGGATTTGTCATGAGGAAGAGATGATGCCTTTGACGATGACTTCACTTTACACGTAGGCCCTCCAATAGATTCATCACTCACTTGCGACTTGTCGCATGGGGATACCACCGGATGCCCAATGGTGTTTAACTGTATAAAGAAAAGGCAAAGAAAGTAAGTAACTTATAGTGAAGCTACTCCTAAAAAAAAGAGGAATGAGCGAGGCAATTGTATTTTACCTCTTTGTTGCAAGCTGTATGCGTTCTGGAGAGACTATCAACACTTTGAACCTCTACGATCTCTACTGGGTCAGGCCGTTTCCTTTTCCAATTTTGATCTTCATTGGTACTCTGGCTTGTGTCTTGAGGAACACGCGTGTTAAATGGAAGAACTAGAGGGTGTGTCTCTATAGCTGTTGAAGTGCACACCACTTCTTTCAAAGCTGCCTTTGAGGATTTAAGCTTCCTTTTTTTAGGTTGCGTAACTACTTTTGGGATTGGAGTTGATATTTTTTTAACTTTTGCGAGCGTCTTTCCAACACCTTGATCTTCACCTCCTAAAGGAGTTGTAGACTTTAGCCCAACATTGTCTACCAAAGCTTGTAAGTTATTCTCAAGAAACTTCCCATGCGCTTTCTCCCACCAAGACATATAATTAGTGGAGAAAGGCTTCTCCATAGGATCTCTCGCTGGGGGAAAAAACCGCACATGACATAGATCGATATAGTGTGCAAATTCTCCAAAATCTGATTCCTTCATCTAGAGAGGTGTTGCGGATATCGTTCTCCAAAAAGCCGGGGACGTTCTGGTAAAATCCAAATTGATGACCAAACCGATGCGGGCTATATGGCTCGATAATGAATGAGTTACCATACCTCAAAGGAAGGTAATTAAAACGTAAGCTCATGAAGTAATTTGATTCCAATTCTTGAGGGGCATCGTTATCCACGTAATAATAAGGACGGGAATTGGTTAACATTGTTGGTGCCCAAACTATATCCTTCCCATTGTGGATGCGTTTTCTTCCATCCTTCTCGTCAAAGTACCTTGCAGCCCCTTCTCCTGAGTATGCCATCATCAAAGTGACAGACGGACCCTTAGCAAGTGGATAGTGGGTTTTGAAGTAATGTGCAAGCCAGCCATAAACATAATGAATAGGAAAAGAAACTTTGACCTGATCGAGTTGGGAAGAATGCAAAATCTTATTCAAACCATGATAAATACTCGCTAAAACTGGGACTGCAAGGCTAATCTGTCGCCCGCCTGCCATCATGCTTGCCATCTTAAAAGTCTCAGGACGAATGGAGTTTTATACCTTGGGGAACACAAAGGCACATACAAAAAACTTGTCCACTTGATGAAGGAGACCTTTTGGGTAGCACCCGTACCCTCCTTAAGATGATGAAATGTGGCAAATAAATACTCGCAAGATCGAGGAATAAATATGACTTGTTTTTCATTCAAACCGATGAGTTCCCTTGTCTCAGGTACCACTTCTTCGTACGGAGAACCCGCAATGGGCAAACCCCCAAGGATATGTAAGTCCCAAAGAGATATAGATAGCTCCCCAGCTGATGTAAGAAGTGTGTTCGTCTTGGGGCACCAAGCCTCACAAAATGCTTGCAAAATGTTCGAGTTTCGATCATAAGTGAAAAGTGAGGCATAGACAGCATCGTAAATCTTTGTTGTACTTAGAGTTTGTTGGCTTCCACCAAGTACGTCTTCAGCCCATTCCCAATATCCTGGGATATGATGATACTCGCCCTCGATTGTTATTGTGTTTTCCCAATGTACTTCGCCTTGAATTATGCGACCTCCTAAGTTCGGAAGGGTGCTAGCAATATTTACATGGCGATGGATTGGCGCTTGGAGAGACCACATCTTGGATAATGGATTAGAAATCGATTTATGTTCCAAGGTCCAGTTCTCTACATGAAGGGAGTTCCTTAGAGGAGGCCATAGGGCTGCATATCGGCCGGCTTGTGAGGTGTGAACCAAAAGCTTGGTTTGTTCTATGCCATCTTCAGTCTCGATGATGAGATATCTAAGTTTTGAGGAAGGTGAGGTATAGTCCCTGAAATTTGCCATCTCTTCGTGCTAAAAAAAAACAGGGGTCATCAAAGTCCGAACCAAGAATATTAGAATGGGTACAAAGGTCTAAATGGATGAAATGCTCTCCAAGAATCGGGCCACATTGAGAGTAATCTCTCCAAGAATTTGGCCATTTTGAGAGTAATCTCTCCAAGAATTTGGCCATTTTGAGAGTAATCTCTCCAAGAATCGGGCCACATCGAGAGTAATCTCTCCAAGAATCGGGCCATTTTGAGAGTAATCTCTCCAAGAATCGGGCCATTTTGAGAGTAATCTCTCCAAGAATCGGGTCATTTTAAGAGTAATCTCTCCAAGAATCGGGCTATTTTGAGAGTAATCTCTCCAAGAATTGGGCCACATTGAGAGTAATCTCTCCAAGAATCGGGCAAGGATGGATACTCATCCCCTCACACCCCAAAATTGCCTTCTTCATGCATGGATCATCTCGTTGAACAAGAACATATCTTTCTCGCTTGACCTACGAAAAGAATGACAAAAAAAGAAAAGCACAAGAAAAGAAGAAGAAATTACCTTCTCGTCAATGCTTCCGAATCCACAAAACTAGACTCAAGTGGCTTGAGAAAACTACGAATTGATATTTAGAGGGGAAGAACATACGTCTATATATACACATATGGGAAGGCATCGGACAATAAATTTGACGATGTGGGATATTGCAATTGTTTTTCGAGTCGGATTCGAATACTGCTTGTGTCTTCGAAGAATAATTTGACTAGTAAAGGCGGCAATAGAAATTTGTTTCCAACATGGAAATCGAGTACGCATGTTTATCTCCCGGAATCTTATTAGAAATGAAGAAAACTACTTTGCAAAGAATATAAATTGCCAACAAATTTGTTTTGGACAGTAATTACGTGAATGTAATGAGACTACTACAAACTTCAATCATTATAGTGTTGTTTTATTCAAATATGAATTATCATTGATACTGTGAAGGCAAAGTGCAAGTTAGTTGTGGAAATTATCTCGTTCGAAGCTCTAGTTTGACACCTGTGTTTGGGACTTCACTGATACTTCAAGGCTTTGTCGTTAATAAGTTTATGCTCCGACAATACTTGAAGTAGGGGGCATTTGTAGGCATTTAAATTTTAAATTCATAAAATAATTTGGATTATATTTTAAATTCAAGATATATTAGTCCAAATAAATACTATGGGCTAATATAATTGGATTGATTATATAAGTTCAATACATGTGGGTTAAATAAATAAGTCTTAATTCATTGGGTTAGCCCATTTAGTTGGGCTAAAGTGATGAGCCGAATTCATTAAGCCCAAGATGTCATCTTCCTAGATGCCCAGTTTGGTGCCATGTGTCAAATGACGTGGCGCGCCAAGTCAAACGGAAAAGCCAATAGGACCATGCCACGTGTCAAAATGACAAGGCATGTCGAGTCACACTGAAAGGCCAATAAAATCGCGCCGCGTGTGCAAGCGACATGTTCTGGCCAATCAAATGCGGCCATGTCACACTTCAATTTGATTGGTCGGAAAGTGTTTGTTTTTACCATGACTCCTTCCTTCCATAACTATAAATAGGGGTGTTCATAACTCAGAAAAAACATCAGAAGTTATAACAAGAAGCAAGAAAGAGCTCATGGATCAAACGCTGCAAATTCCTCCACAAGTTTCAGGCTTCAAGTTCAAGTTCAAGAAATCAAGTGCAAGTCCAAGAACGAAGAACAAATCAAGGTCAAGTTCAAGCAATCAAGTTCAAGCTCAAGAACAAGATTATCGTTCGAGGCAACAAATACATATTCAAGATCAAGCTCAAAGGCCCTTGAATTTATTTACTATTGAAAAGAAGAATCAGAGGATTCATAGAGATTGTAACACTCAAATATTCGAAATAAAATACTACGATTGTTGCGATATTTTTCGGTCTTGATTTTATTTTCTCGACACAAATTTATTGTCTACAAGTAGTTTCTAACTATTTAAATATTATGAGACCACAAAAATTTCTCAGAGGAAAGAGGGACAAGTGGAATATCTTGAATTCTTTGGAACCACAGGGAAAGAGAAAACAACAGGAACAATGCCAAAAAGATGTATATGCAAAGTCTAGGACCATGAATCTGAGATCACTGTAGACCTAGACAACATGGATCTATGAGGCCTGAAGTCTAATCTTCAGAAAGAAGAAGAAGAAGAAGAAACTGAAGGAGGAGAAGGAGGAGGAGAAATGGGGCTGAAGTTATTTAAAAACTGGGTACAAGTTAAAAGTTTTTAAAAAATGGGTATAGGTTAAATGAGGGCGACCAAATAGGGCGCCCCGTGCAAGTTTTACAATTTTTCCTACCCAACCCGGCCCGGCCCACCCGTTAGACACCCATACAAAATCCTTTCGATAATATATAGATTTTGGTCTCGAGTCTCCATATATATAACCATCGATCAAGATCATCAATCTCATGAAAACGCTACATTTTAACAAGGTTCGACCACATGTAAATGTTGTTCGATAGAACTTTACTCTCACGTGGTCGTGAGCAGTGTTTTAAAAGGCAAAGGCGTGAGGCGGGGCGTTTTACCCAGTATGGGGCGAGGCGAAAGCCCTGAGACACGGGGCGTAAGTTCCATGGATCTTCAATTTTATAATTTGATAATTTATAAAATAATCTTAAAAATATTTTTATATGTGAAAACTACATTAAAAGTATGTACATACAATAAAAAAGCATAGGAAAATTATTATAATTGTTTTATAAGTGAACTAACAAACAAAAAATAAATACTAACTAAGCCACATCCTAACAATAAGGTTGTAAGTGATGCCTAATAAACCAAACAATATAAGGACTAACTTAAATTATTATGGCTATAATCTGAATACCTCATGTGCAACAGTAACACAAATATATGCCAACTCTGCAAATACAAAGACCACTTAACACTGCATTTACTCTGCTATTAAACATTAAATAGTAATTTGGTGTAAACAAAATAATTTGGTTAGAGATACACAAGTATCATAATTAAGAGCTCAAGCGGTACTCTATCTTGCAAAAAAAAAACACAAATGCACAAAAGTTATACTATATCAATTCTGTTCCAATATATCAAGCACCTCTCTAAACTCCTAGCAAGACTTCATCACCAGTTTTTAGCCATAGATATAGTTGCTCTATCAATCGCTATCAAAAACGAGGGTCTCATCAATTTCTACATCTTCTAGTCCTTCATCATCCTCGACTTCCACTAATTTTTTGTAGATAAAAGGAAAAGCAAAAGGTAAAAGTGTTAGTATTTTGACATAACAGATGGTAGCATACAACTTTATAAAAATAGTAGTAGAATACTATAACTTACCTGATGATTTCTGTTTTTTGTTAGAGGGACCCGATTCACTTGTATCTCTTAAACTCCTAACATCAGTGAATGATTCATGTGTAAGATCATTCTAATATGGTGTAAGCGGCACCGTCCTAACAACATCAATATCATATAAATTCTCTTCATCAAGCCAAGAAGGATCTTCCTTTTCAGTAATCCATTCATCATCAGAATCAACTTCATCTACTAGAACTGGATCAAACTTTTGCAATTTTCTTTTTATGCTCCTTTCTCTCAGTCTAGTATTGTACCTCACATAAACGAGAGCATTTAATCTATGATGCTCAAGTCTATTTCTCTTCTTAGTATGAATCTAGTGATAAGTTAGGATTTTAAAGTGTTTATGTCCCTACTTGCCTATGCTTTGAGTATAAATTGATACAAAAATAGTCCCAAAATGCTCACAAGTTGTGCTTGATTGCAGGGTTGATTGACAAAGTGACGAAATGTCAAAGATCGGCTCAAAAAGGAGTGAAACCTGCTCAAGTATCAAAGACCAAGAGAAGTGAAGAAAAAGGGGACTAGTGCGGACCGCGTAACAATGACCGCGGCCGCACTAGGAGGTTCAGAGACTGGACATTTTCAAGCTTAAGGTCACGCGGCCGCGGTAGGATTCACGCGGCCCGCAAAGAAGTTGCGCGGCCGCACTCCTGCTCTGTGCGGTCTGCGTTCATAGGATTCAGCAAAGGGCATTTGTCCTCACGCGGTCCGCGGTCACGTCTGCGCAGACCGCGCCAGTTGCCTTCGTGGCTGTGGTACACTCCCACGCGGTCCGCATCCCCCAGTTCAAGTCATCAAACAACTGAAGCCCAAGAGCCAGTGCGGCCGTGGTCCATTTTGTGCGGCTCGCACTGACCCTACAGGGGTATTTTTGTCCAGTTTTTCCAGCCTAGTATAAATAGAACATTTTACTATTTTTTTAAGGGAGCGGTCAGATATGAGAATAGAAGAACAGTTGCGCTTGGTGTTGTAGCCATTTTTGGCATATTTGCTTCCCATTAACAATAGATTATTGTATTTTCTTCTTAGTAATTAATTAATATGTGCAGTTCTTCATCTATTTCTTCAATTTCTTCTTTAATTATGTGTAGATAAATCCATTAGCTAGGGTTGTGGCTCAACCCTAGTGTGGGTAATTGATGGGTGTTGCCATCTAGGATTAGATTGACTATGAGTGTTTGTTATTTGGGTTGATTTTATGATTTAATTTAGAATTGGTGGTTGCAAACACTGATTCAAGCTTTGTGGGTTTAACTCTTCTTGAGAAAGAGAGTTTATGACCTCAAAATTGACCCAACAAGGAATTGGGATGGACTCATGAGAAATGATAGTCCCAATTAACGGGTTAAATCTCGAGAGAGTAATCACCCTACTTGAACCCTAGTTGCTTGGTCTAATTTGCCAACCCAATTGGTCTCGAGAGAGTCAGTTGGGCAAAATCACTCTCTCTACCGAGAGGTGTGAGAGTGGGTAAAATTGTGCAACGGTTATAGCATAAGCCCCAAATAAGTCAATCGAACCTAAGTAATATCTACCCGTCAATTAGCCACCCACGACCCTAGTGCTCTTCCTTCCCATTAATTACAACTTAGCAATATTCTCCTAGCATAATCTAGCTTTAATCCGTAGTTTTATAATAGTAGTTATAAATACAAAAACTCAAAAGATGCTTGAAGTGACATTAGAAGCACAACCGCAACTCTAGGCTAGACAGAAAATACAACTCCACTACTAGCTCCCTGTGAAAATTCGACCCCGGACCTCTATTCGGGTAAAAGCTATTGCGATCCGCTCTTCCTACCATAGTGTAGTGTCGAGTCGGCAGCGATCATCTAGCAAAAATCAGAAAACTTACATTAAGTTAAGCTATCATAAACAAACTAACAATAAGAAAATTTATGTAAAAGTATAAACGCTTACCGACTCGAAGGTGCTCCAATTTCGTTCACAACCCGAGGAGCTGCAAGTGAGACTCAAGACACGAATTGCAAATTTAGTCAACTCTGGAATCTTCCCGCCAAAGCATATCCACCAATCCATAGGAGATCTCACTTTCCTAGAATCCATACCTATCTGACATCCAAAATCCCCTTTCAATTGGTCATATGAATCTAACTGAACATCCACTTTAAATCCCTCTTCATAATCCAACATTCTTTCCATACATTGGTACAAACTTTGTTTGACCTCAAAGTTAATAGAAAATCTTTCCTCAAATCGCAATTGCGGATTCAAATAGTACCCTGCAACATGAAGTGGACGACACAGTTGGCGAGTCCATCTATCATCAATTCTTTTCCAAATGGGAGCATATATGTTTTCAGTATATCCACAATTCAAGGCTATTTTTTCCTTATCCCTATGTATCAAATCATACAAATATCCCATGCATGGTTTTTCCTCTGAATCTACTTCCCTCAAAACACTCACTAAATGGGCAACACTTTTCACACAATAAGCAATATATGGCCAAAATTTTTGATCAAACAGAACTATGGCTCTCGCTTTCACCCCCTCGTGTTTCTTAGCCCAAGCAGATTTATTCCAAGCTTCAGAAGAAAATATAGATCTAAGAGCTTGTTTTTGCTTTTGAATGCTTTGAAGTGTGAGATATGTTGTAGCAAAGCAAGTAACAGCAGGACGAAGAAGTTCATGATTATTTGTAAATGATCTCATTAAATCTAACACCCATGTATGTCCATAAATAAATCTCACCACTTCTTTTGCTTTTGTAAGTGTGTCTTGATGCATTTTTAATTTTCCTAACAGGTCAATCCAATGCGCTGCACATGGAGTCCAATAAATATGAGGCCTAGTTTTCATTATTCTTTTTCCAGCATTAATAAAATTAAAACCATTATCAGTTACTATCTGCACAACATTCTCTTCTCCAACTTCATCTATGATCTTATTTAAATGCAACGCAAGCATTTCACCACTTTTTATAGAGTCTGATGCATCAATAGATCTCAAAAAAAAGTACCCGCGGGACTATTAATTAGAAAGTTGATAAAACATCTACTTTTTCCATCTGCCCAACTATCGGACATAATTGAACAACCATATTGCTTCAAGATTTCTTATGTTCATCTAACATCTTGTTAATATTTGTAACTTCATCTTTTAGTATCCAAGTTCTTAGCTCATGCATTGAAGGAGGTACAAAACCCGGACCATAATTTGCAACTCCTTCAAACATTGACAAATAGTACGGATCATTTGCAACATTAAATGGTATACCACTTGAGAAGAAAAACCTACCAATTCGCTGACAAACTTCTTTTCTTTCCTCTTTTTTCCATTTGGAGTTCAAAGTAGCTTGTCTTGCTTGAGTACTAACAAAATCATCCAGCGGACCTCTAGCCTTTGGAGGCAAATTGCTCATAGTTGGAGAAGAACCTGATTCACCATTCATGTTACCACTTCCTGTTGCAACAACTCGCATTTCTTCCAAAGTATCCTTTCTCATGATTTTTACATTTTGAAGCTTTAGTAATGCTTTCTTGCATTCTTCAGCTACTTCATCCGGTACCTTCGGACAAGGCTTTATCCCTTTGTGGGTGCCTGCTAAATGTTGCTTCAATCTGTTAATTGTGCCGCTAATTTGTTGAGTACAGAACTTGCATCGGAAGTATTTCTCATCTGGGATCATGATTGAATATTTCCATGCAACATCTATTTTCCTTGCATTTTTAGAGCCCTCTTCATCCATTGTAACGTTTTAGCTTACCTACAAGTAAAGTGAGATAAGAACATGTAAATTATTAGAAGAAAATCTACATACAACAGAACATTATTGAACTTCAAATTTCATAAAATTCCTTTACCAAGGGAGAACATTTTTTGTTTCCTAATTTTGCGTTTCTTTATTTCGTTATTTGAATTTTGTACAATAGATAAATCTGAATACTTTTAGTTCTTTAAAAATTACGAATTTGGGATCAAATTGGTACAGAAAGCTGAAGCAAACATGACAATACCCACAAATCATGGCAAATAACTTTGAATAGGCTTAAGTGTACTGTTGGATTAAGAATTTCAAACAAGCAAATAAAGTAAAATTTTTACAGTAAAGCACCGTTGGATTAAGAATTCCAAACAAGCAAATAAAGTACTGTTGGATTAAAATACAAAAAGAATATTAAATCTCAACCAGTAAAATTTTTTTACCGTAGGAGGCTAGGAGCACATACAATTGGAAGAACCACATATGAATCTATGAAATACCGATTATACAATTACAATAGAACAAGAAAATCAGATTCAAGGATGGATAATCTCTACTTAAACTATTTGGAAAGGAAGTGTAGATGGGCATAAAGCAGAAAGAAACAAAAAAATCAAAAAAGTAATAAGAAAGATTAAGTTATACCTTTGGAGTTGTGTACTTAATGTGAACAGAGAAGTCAACACCGTAGGGTTTTTTTATTTGCTTCTGGTAAGTCTTGTGCGGGTAAAAGTGAAAGGGTTGAAAAAAATATTGGGAATTGTATAAATTGTTCCTAATTTGGCTAAGTTCCATAGGGCGTAAGTCCCAGAAGAAAGCGTGCATTTTGCCCCAATGTATAGTGCGTACGCCCGAAAGAACTTTGCCTTTTTCTATCGCCCTGGTGCGTTTGCAGTGCGCCCCCGCCTCAGGACTCGCCCCAATAACGCCTTTGAAAACACTGGTCGTGACCAAAGAAACCATCGATCAACCTAATTATGTGTCGCTCAAGAAATGTCCGACTTATCAATTTATCTGGTAACTAGCACTGACATGTGCATGAAAAGGAGTTGAAGATAATATCCTGGACCTCAAGGTTTGTCTCCTTGTTATGTACTATAGTTTTTCTTGTTAGTAAATTTTTCGATTTATTAACCGATGCATAATTTGCTTACTATATATAGCTGAATATCTTTACACACATTGTTTTCAGCAATTGTTCCCAATATTTCAAGTTATTCAAACAATTAGTTGCAATACAAAATAAAAATTAAAAATAAGCTTTTATTGTTTTTGTTGGAATATACAAGCTTGATAACATAATCATATCTGTTTAAATATTGACTTCAAAATATAAATTAGACAAAAACACATAATCTTAATAACAATTTAAGCATGTGGTCATTAATGTCATTACAAAAATTCTTTCCTTTTGCATTTCCATATATTTGTTGGTGAATTGGATTCGAATCATTATTTGTTGGACCACAAAAAAGTTTCCAATTGGATAAATCCAACTTCCCTCTCTCCAACTCAGCAGATTCTTCCTGGAAAAAGATAAATCATAATTAAATAATTACTCTGATCAAAACTTAAACAAGATTATCTTAACCCGACCCGATTCCCTAATCATCCCTTTCTAACTTCTAATTTTGCTAACTACAATCAAAGATCTTAAACCCAAAAAAGGAAAGAAAACATCATGTAGTCCACTTTCTATTCCTCTAAGAAAAAGATATATAATGGGAAAAATTAATAGTATTAATTAATTTCGGAGCAAAATTAAGCAACATACAAAAGATGATGGGTCAAGTCATGGGGCACCGACATTACTATTTTGATAAACAAGAATAATTAAGTTGATAATAAAAGAAAAATGGGGTAAAGTGATTTAAATTAATGATTTGTCGTATCAAGCAAAAGAGAAAAGCCGCAGTATTGACACGTCTCTATTTCCGTATGCAAAGAATCGTTATCGTGCAACATTAAACCTTTTTTTTTAATGTAGTGCCAACATAAATTATCCATCACTATCAAAATTGGTGATCTCATGTAAATTTTGGAACCTATCCAAATATCTTTCCAATAGTGTGAAAGTTACTTATCATTCCTTGAGGATTCACGGAAATTTTCTTAACAAGGGGAAAAATTTATTCGTACATTATATTTACACCCACTCTAAATTACAATATTTTTTTTAAAAGAAATACAATACAATTTATTGTCATAGCCAAGGGTCTATCGGAAACAGTCTCTCTGCCCTTTCAGGGTAAGGGTAAGGTTGGTACATCCTACCTTCCCTAAACCCACTTGTGGGATTATATTGGGTGGTTGTTGTTGTTGTTGTTGTTGATGTGTAATAAAAGGAAATTTAATATAATAGTTTCGAATCACTTTTTTTATTAGTATGGGATATTTACGCCAACCCTAAATTACAATATTGTTTTTAGAAAAAAAGCAATACAATTTATTGTCATGTGTAATAATATTAATAGTTTCAGAATTACTTTTTTGGATTGGATTTAACTTAGATATATGCACTGAAAAAGTAAATACCATTACATTATTAATTTTTCAAATTATTAGTTCCACTTGTTATGATAGTGTGAAGTGTATAAAAATTGTTTTTGCAACCTCAGCAAATCTATTTTCTTTTTTGGCAACCTCAGCAAATCTTTATTCCTTTTTTTTTTTTTTTTTTGCAACCTCAGCAAATCTACACCGTTAAGGAATTCTATAAATATCTCATTGTTCCTTCGTTTTTCCTCACCTCAAAACTCAACGTCCCTACAAAGAACCACAAGTCGCTAAAAACCTCAAACAACATTCACTCCACTATATCCTTAACCTTCCACATTTTCTCCCTCTTTTTTCACGTTCAAAACCCTAAATATTTTCTAAATGGAGAGAGTAAGCAGAATGGTAGCTGAAAAGCCAGTGGTGATTTTCAGCAAGAGTAGTTGTTGTATGAGCCATACAATTAAATCATTATTCTGTGATCTCGGCGTTCACCCTGCAGTTCACGAGCTAGATGAGATGCAGAGAGGCGGCCGAGAAATCGAAGCGGCGCTTTCGAGGCTCGGCTGTAACCCTACGGTTCCCGCCGTTTTTATCGGCGGTGAACTGGTGGGTGGTGAAAGTGAAGTTATGAGTCTTCACCTTCAACGCTCCTTAAAGCCAATGCTTAAAAGAGCTGGAGCTTTATGGGTTTAAATTCATTAATAATTTATAAAAATCGATATATACTCGACTTCAATAACAATAATAATAATATAAGCTAGAGGTGGACATTAATTAGTTACTTTTGGCAACAAAAAGAAAAGAAAAAGAGTGTGTGTATGTGTGGGTGTAAAGTAAGAGTGCGTAGCGTTGTGCTGCAATTTTCTTCAGCTAACTAGCTATATAATTATGGAGTGATAAATAATGTGTTCACTTCTACCTCAGCTTCTCGTTTTGTTATGTAAGCTGTGATCTCTTTTGCGAATAAATCTCAGTTTTTATTAATTAATAGTAGTACTGGCTTCTAGTTATTTTTCTGCCTAAATAATTCCTAATTTAGTCGTTGTTGACTTGTTGTTTAATTTCTTACATTTCAACATATACAGTTGTTAGTCATGTGCTTATACATCAAATTTTGTACGTTAATGGTGATGTTTTTACTCTCTTACCGTATCTTTTTTCTTTTGGCGCTCATTTAATTGATGGGAAGATAGATGCAGTAACTTATTAAAAATGCAGTCAATAACTTGTTTTAAATATATAATGAACTAATTAAGATGTTAATTTTATTTATATCGTTAATGTATATAATTTTAATTTATAGATTATATACGGCATGAGAAGCAAATAGTTCAAATTAAATTGAGCAATAACGTAACTTTTTTTCTTGCAAAATCTAAATTAAAGGAAAGCTTTGCCACACCAATAATAGTTCTACTATATATGATAGAAGAGAATATCTAAGACGCGAATGGTTGCATGCATGCTACTATTCAGTGGCATGCAAAAGACTAAATATTTCCATGTAATTTAATCACTGGCATACGTCTAGCAACTTAGTAATCGGAATAAACGTGTTCTTTGAAAAACTTGTATCGTTGATATTAATATTGTCATTATCGTCGTTATTTAAAATCTTAGTGTCGTTTAATTGAATGAAACGGTAATCATGCATGAGACTTGAGAAACATATCGAATCAGTCGATGAAGGTGATAAGAGGTATATCAATGCTGTTTATAATAGCTTTTAGATAGTTTCAAGGGACTTGTGTCACTTTCCTCCTATATGACAATTGCAGCAAATGATGTTGTGTGCTTCATTTGGAGAATGGAATAAATATATGAAGATTATATTCCATCCTTTTTTCCTTTTCTGCTAAGGCTTCACGCAAAATTGATGCCCCCACTTAAATAGAAAATAGAATGTGTAAATCGCATCCATGTAATATTGGGGATAAAGAAGAAAAATGCTTAAGAGTAGATAGGATCTAATATTTACAAAACATTATACGTGTGAGTATGTATGTATGCATTAAATTCATGTTGAAATGAAAAAGAATTTCACGCTTTATATTTGAATAATGAGGGTTGTGTATGATCAACCTAAGACCAAGTGGGGAGCCTTGTCTAAGGACAAACCCCGGGAGTTGGGATAGAAGCTGAGGAATATAGAGAAGAGTAGTGGGAACACGAATAGTATGTTTACAAGGACATTGACTTGTATCAGGGACACAGCTAGAGAGATGTAAATTAGGGGTCTCGAAGGGCTACATTAATTTAGTGGACACAGAGGAAAACGGTGGTAAAATGGAGAGGTCCAAGGTAAAGTAAAAACTAACAAGGCAGCATACTTGAAGTTAATGGAGAGCAAAGACGAGCAAGAGAAAGGGACGAATATAAAGTGATATAATGTGGCGAAGAAGGAGATGGAATTAGCGGTTATGGCAGCCAAACCAACGGCGTTTGGACGTTTTTATGAAGAATTTGAGGCCAAAGGTGGGGACAAGAAGATATACAGGTTAGCCAAGGCGAGAGAGATGAAGGCCCATGATTAGACTAAGTGAAGTGCATCAAAGGCTAGGAAGGTAAAGTATTGGTAGAAGAGACACATATTAGATAGAGATGGCAGACATATATCCATAAACTCTTGAATGAAGAGGGGGACAGAAATATCATATTGGGTGATTTGGAGAACTCCAAGAGTTATCGTGGTTTTGGGTATTATAAGAGCATATAGGCTGAGAAGGTTTAGGGGGTATTGCGTAGAATAACCAAGAGAAGAGCGACCGGTTCAGACGAGATCCCTGTAGAATTTTGAAAGACTGCGGGCAGAAAAGGCTTGGAATGCTCACTAGGTTGTTTAGCGTTACTTTTAGGACGTCGAGTATACTCGTAGAATGGAGGTGAAGCACGATGATAATTGTCACGACCCGATCGTGATGGCACTTATCGTGAAACTAAGTCAGCTGACACAATACCCGAATCAAACCATTATTCTATAAAGGTCATTTTTAAGTCATTAATTAACAAGAAATCTCATAATATAAGTCTAAATAACCAGTGCGGAATGAATACACAAACCCGACATTGGGGTGTCACAAGTCACGAGCATCTACTAAGATCTGAATACAACGAAGAGTTCTAAAAATATACTAAAAACAGTCTAGGAAAGATAAAAGGAAAGAGAGCAGGGCTACGAACGCTGGGCCGCTACCTTGCTAACTCCGATGAACCTACCACTAAGTAATCAACACCCGCTACCGGGTTCAAAAATACCTGAATCTGTACACAAGGTGCGGGGAGTAATGTGAGTACGCCAACTCAGTAAGTAATAAGAGTAAATAAAGACTAAGCAGTAAGAAAATACATAATCCACGTCATAATACCATAGTAAGTACAGTGTGTTTCTAAAACAGTATATATATCAAATCATTTCGTTAAAAATCCAGTTTTCGGTAGAAATTATTTGAAGATGTGTAAAAATCCATTTAAAATATCTTTTAGCAGTTTTCAAACAAATGATGAAATAGTGAGTAGAAATGATGAAAACATAGTCGGCCTCTCGGGCAAAAACTCACTCATATACAGCCCCTCGGGCAAAATATCAACAGAACCAGCCGCTCGGGCTACCTCACAATCACTCGTAATCAGCCCCTCGGGCAACAACATAAATCAAAAACAGCCCCTCGGACAACATCACATCACTCACACTGGGTACTCGCGCTCACTGGGAGTGTTTAGACTCCGGAGGGGCTCCTAAAGCCTAAGTGCTATAACAAGTCATCTCATAGCATAATCAATCAGGCCCTCGTCCTCACATAACAAGTCACCTCGTGGCATAATAAATCAGGCCCTCGGCCTCTCATATATAGCAAATCATTACAACATGATGCGGCGCGTAGCCTGATCCCATGATATCCTCACAACACAAGCCCTCAGCCTCACTCAGTCAGAAACCTCTCAAGCCACTCGGGCTACAGTAAAATAGGATGCTTAGTCGAAATATCATTTTATCAAAACGGAGTAAATAAGACTGAGTTATGAAATTAGTAAAACATAGCATGACTGAGTACAATTATCAAATTAAAACAGCGAGGAATTTCAGTAAAGAAAACCCCTAAGGGTCCAAACAGTTGGCACGAGGCCCAAATATGGCATCCAGCCCAAAACATAGTAATACTTTCCAAAATACAATAATACCCCTAAGGGTCTAAACAGTTGGCACGACCTCACGCTCGTTATCTAGTGTGTGCATCACCTCAAAGTAGTGAAACGATGTGAAATCCGGGGTTTCATACCCTAAGGACAACATTTACAATTATTATTTACCTCAAACCGGACAAAAATCTACACCGTGATGCCCTTGCCGCTCGACTCGGCCTCAAATCATCCCGAATCTATCCAAAATCAGAATCATATCATCAATACATGCTAAAGGAACAAGGCACACACGAAAATTATCAAATTAAATTAAAATTCCCTAAATTGGCCAAACCCGACCTCCGGGCCCATGTCTTGGAATCCGATAAAAATCACAAAACTAGAATCCTTATCCTCTCACGAGTCTATACATACCAAGAACATCAAAATCGGACCTCAAATGGCCCCTCTCCCCAATGAAAACTCTCCAATTCCAAGCCCTAATTCTCCAATTTTCAACCCTTAAATTTCAAATAATTACATGATTAAACAATGGAAAATCATCACATATATGAGTATTAGGGCTCAAGCCACTTACCTTACTGATAAACCCTTGAATTCCTCCTCAAAATCGTTCTCAAAAGCTCCAAAGACGACTTAAAATGGTGAAAAATAAACCAAAATTTGTGAAGTCCACAATTTGTACTTTCTGCCCAGGGGTACCGCATATGCGGTAAAAATGTCACTTCTGCGATGCTGCACCTGCGGAAAATCCATCGCAAGTGCGGTTCCCACTTATGCCCTCAGAAACCGCTTTTGCGATCACAACACTGCACCTGCGGTCTCGCAGGTGCGCCCCATTATCCGCACCTGCGCCTCCTGCCTCAGCTTTTCAAAATCCCGCATCTGCAATTCATCTTCCGCATTTGTGAACATCGCACATGCGGTTCCCACTCCGCAGGTGCGGAAATATCAGAAGTAGCAGCTTCAGCTGCCTTATTCCTCATCCAAACTCTCCGTTAACCATCCGAAATCATCTCGAGACCCTCGGGACCTCAACCAATAATACCAATAAGTCATATATCAACACACGAACATAATCGAACCTTCGAAATACTCAAAACAACGCCAAAACACCAAATCAACCTAGGATTCAAGCCTAAGAACTTACGAACTTTTCAAATTCCACAAACGACGTCGAAACCTATCAAATCACCTCAAAATGACCTGAAATTTGCACACATGTCACAAATGATATTACGAACCTACTTCAATTTTCGAAATTCCAATCCGACCCTAATATTAGGATTTCCACTGTCGGGCGGAAAACGCCAAGTTTCCAATTTCTCTAATTCAAGCATAAATCTACCACAGACCTCCAAATTCCATTCTGAACACGTTCCTAAGTCCAAGATCACCTAACAGAGCTAACCAAATCATAAAAATCCAAATTCGAGATCGAATACTAAAAAGGCAAGACTGGGTCAAACCTTTCAAATTTAAAGCTTCAAGCTGAGAATCATTCTTCCATGCATATTCCGATTAACTTGAAAGCCAAAACCGACGATAACATAAGTCGTAATACATCATAAAAGGCTAGTCATGCCCGAGAACTGGCGAGCGAAGTGCAAATGCTCAAGACGACAGGTCGGGTCGTTACATCCTCCCCCACTTAAACATATGTTCGTCCCTGAATGTGCCCAGAGTTGTTTCAAAAGCCATCAAATCGCCTTGTAACCTCACTATGCACATACTCGGGGGTGATCCCACATCACCCCATCCCATATAGGTCCGATAGCACAACATAACTGAAATTTTGCAATCCAACCAAGCCCATAAACCTTAGAACCAAATTTCCACTTCCGAAATTATCATAAGATCAGAATCTCACATATATACACTAAATAAGTTCGAACAAGCTGTATCAAACCATATCCATACCCAAGATGCAATTACATGATATACCACATAACTCAGATAGACATAGCGATAACTTCTAATCACAGCAGTTGCTCAAAACAACCGAATACCGATAATAAACCTCTTATAAAATAAAGCCCCGTTCCAACAGTTTCGCATATTGCCAATGATGAATGAAACACGCAGAAAGTCTTAATCATTCCTCAAATCAACCATTCATGAAGCTCCCTCTCTTTGGCAAGGACCATAGTAAATTTCTAAGCCGAACATCGATATTACCCTTCCAACATGCAGAAATCGAATTTGATAGTATTCATTCTAGATTCCAACGACCTCATCTCATCCAATACGGCTACTCTAGTGACATGACACATCGATACAATCTCAAGCCACAACCCGTGCAACCCGTGCACCAATAAGCAACAGTCCAAATATACTCAAATCATGGAAAGTGACTCAAATGAGAGAGCTGTACCGCAAGCTCACCAGTACTACCACAACACGATGCTAAGAATTCATCACACACCGTAGAACTAGAACACACAAATTTAACCTGGAGTATCATACCTCCACATAACTTCGCTACAATATGCGACCCTATCCAAACATTGGCCCACATGTAACACCTCATGTCACCATGCTCAAATTCAACTACTACGCGCAATTTGATACCTAGTACCAAAAGCAAATCATCATAACCATGGAAAAGCAACTGACATGATACCATACAAACCCGAATGGACATAGCCAATATGTCATCCACCGAGCAATACCCAATACTCTTCCCGCTTGAAATCCACTATGAGACCCTAATAGAACAGCACCATATGTGCATATAACCAACAAATCATAACACCTCGCAACACGGAAAGGTAAATCATAGATCAACCCAGAACACTAATATGTTCAATAATAATCGAATCAACACATCTCTCAACAATAGCAACTCGGAGTCAACAAAGCCGACTCGATGCAGAACACACATCCATATAGGCCTACCAATGAACCCCTTATCAAGGAGCTCCTGAAGCTGCTCCTTCAACTCCTTTAACTCTACCGGTGCCATACAATACGGTGCCCGACACCAAATCAATACCGAAATCAACAACCCTATCTGGCGACACGCCCGGCAGCAGGAAACACATCCAGAAAATCCCTCACCACCAGAACTGAACAATGGTAGGAGTCTCTGTACTGACATCCCTCATGAAGGCCAAATAAGAAAGACAACCCTTCCCTACCTTCCGCTGGGTCTTCAAAAATGAAATCACCCTACTGGGAACATAATCCGTCGAACCTCGCCACTCAATCTGTGGCATCCCCGACACAGCCAATGTCGACGTCTTAGCGCAAAAGTACAGAATAACATGACATGGAGACAACCGGTCCATACCTAATATCACATCAACATCTAACATACTAAGCAACAAAGGATCCACTTGGGTCTCCAAACCCCCAATAGTCACCACCCAAGGCCGATACACACGGTCCACGACCACGACATAACATGTTTATGAGAACTCCAAGTCTCCAAATCCATATCGCACATGAATCACCATATCTGATCCCAACCCCACTGCCCGAATATATACACACCTCTAATACCCAATCATTCCACAAGGGACACTCCTAAAATTCTTCGGTGCTATCAAGCAAACTAGAATACCAACAGTCAATCAAACAAGAGAGTGTCGCAATACCAATGATGTATTATTAACTCAATCACATTGCCCTTTCCGAAATGTATGCCCTCTTCAAGCCACACCAATTAGCAATATCATTTGCCTAATCATCTGAAACTGCCCACGCTGCCTAAGAATTTATGATCTTCCTTTCAGAACTGAACTATGACCTTACACATGCCAATCTCAACCCTATACCACTTACCGCATATACCATGTCATCCTATATGAGAACTTCATAATCCCTTCCGAGCCACAAGAAACTACATACTCAACTAGCCAAGAACCTTCCATTTGATCCCATCTAGAAGAAAATCACTATACATCACATGCTCATCACGCCAGTAGAAAATATACACCTCTAACCGTGGTAGAAAACCATCAAGAACTCTCTGAATCCCATTTGCACAAAACCAAACCATCAGGATTGCATCCTTTTAGCTCATCCAAGCTACGCAGGTCACCAAAAACCCAAGACATTGCCACAAGACATCTGTAGAAACTCATTACCTCATAAGCACCCAAAGAACTAATCATATCCCTTACCATGCCGATCCGGCCTACTACCAAGATGTCCTATTTATCCCAAGTTTCTTCTGATTTACCTTCGAATTGATACTTATCCTTGCCATGCTACCGCAGTCCTCAACCCAGATTCACTACACGAGACTCAAGCATAAAACTACACCGTCTAAGGCTCATAAGCCGTTGAATACTCTCTTAAATATCCCCAAAAGCACCACATTCGAAACACTTACCCTGAAGAGACTTCCTGCAAATCTAAAGCCATTACCTTCACCTTCCTGATACTGATTGTAGAATCCATAATGATATAGAAATGCCACAAGTCTTGACATCCTCCAATGTAAACCTCAGTTTCTAGTCAAATACACATCATGAAGGTCTCCAGTCACTACATGTAAATCTTGAATCATTTAAAACCATTCTCGGGAGTCATCTACTCTACTCAGGTTTCAATTAAACTGATCAAATGAACCGAACGACCTATACCCCATTAGCACTCTAACACCCTAGAAAGTAACCCCACCTTAATGAAATCAAATGATTTCCTACTCCATGCACCGCACATCCTTCACCAATAATAACTTAAGTCATTCTGTGATTCTCATACGCCCATAAAGCATAACATAACCTTTATTAAAATTTCTTTTACTCGAGCCATCCTTGATCTCAACCCCTGCAAGCCACAACTGATTCACTAATATACCTCAAACTAAAACCAATACAACACATAATCGTGCAATCAACTAATCAATAGCGGACTCCCCCACTTGGCTCAAAGTCATAGGTCAAAACACACAAAAATCACAATGCCCATACTGTTCTATTGCCATAATACCATGGTGAGTTTAAACTAAATCCTTCATAAGCTCATGCAACACAAACCACCTAGTACTTCAAATCATTTGCAAATCTCACATTCATCCTCGTAACAGTCAAGCCCACACTTTTAAGCGATCCAAATTCAAATTGTAACACATATATTTCACTGGTAAAAGAGGTCTATCAATATAAGGATCACACAAACTTCAGAACATTCCGCAGGAGATAACCCACATGCCTCGCCTCAACTAACATCTCTTCATACTCTTCTACTGTCATAAACATCACGCAATCACTTAATCTTCCTGAGTCTGAACTCATATCGTAACATGAAATCTACTCCACTCACCAACTAAACAACATGAAAAGATTCTTCACACACCCATATCTCAGGGCTATACATCAAATCAAAATGGAATCAAGCACCAAATAGTGTTTTCTTATACTCAAGAAGACCCTTCTCATCACATTCAAATCATACGAACACATCTCGCAGTCACATCATACTCATCACATAGTCATCTAGTCATCACTTCCACTAATAGGGACACTACCGAACATATAAATCCAGAAGCATGTGCTCACACAATCAACGCCTCAGTGCTCAAGCTATAGGCAAAACCCGGCCTCAAGTCCTCTAGACTGGCCCAACATCCACACACAGAAATCATATTTCGCCCTTCGATCAGGGAATCACAAGTCGTCGATGCACAACTGATACCGAGCACTCATGCGCGCATATGAACGCGTGAAGGAATTTCAAGAGTTACATTAAAGGCTGAATCAACGAGGCATGATAAGAATTCAAAAATGTGGGATTTCCTAAAGGTTCTACAGCCTCTCGAAGATAAGTACAGATGTCTCCGAATGGATCTGCGAGACTCTACTAAACTTGTTCATGACTCATGAGACCTATGTAACCTAGGTTCTGATATCAACTTGTCACGACCATAAAACTGACCCGGTCATGATGGCGCCTATCGTGAAACTAGGCCAGCTGACACAAATCTCGAATCAAAGCATTATTCTATAAAGGTCATTTTAAGCCATTAATTAACAAAAAATCTCATAATATAAGTCTAAATAACCAGTGTAGAATGAATACACAAGCCCAACATCGGGGTGTCACAAGTCACGAGCATCTACTGAGGTCTGAATACAATGAAGAGTTCTGAAAATATACTAAAAACAGTCCAGGGAAGATAAGAGCGAGGAGAGCAGGGCTGCGAATGCCGGGCAGCTACCTTGCTAACTCCGATAAACCTACCACTGAGTAATCAACACCCGCTACCGGGTTCAGAAATACCTGAATCTACACACAAGGTGTAGGGATTAATGTGAGTATGCCAACTCAGTAAGTAATAAGAGAAAATAAAGACTGAACAGTAAGAAAACACATAATCCACATCATAACACCATAGTAAGTATAGTGTGTTTCCAAAACAGTATCAAATCATTTCGTTAAAAATCCAGTTTTTGGTAGAAATCATTTGAAGATGTGTAAAAATCCATTTAAAACATCTTTCAACAGTTTTCAAACAAATGATGAAATAATAAGTAGAAATAATGAAAACATAGTCGGCACCTCGGGCAAAAACTCACTCATATATAGCCCCTCGGGCAAAATGAATCATAAACCGCCCCTCGGGCAAAATATCAACAGAATCATCCGCTCGGGCTACCTCACAATCACTCGTAATCAGCCCCTCGGGCAACAACATAAATCAAAAATAGCCCCTCGAGCAACAAAATAAATCAAAAACAACCCCTCGGGCAACATTACATTACTCGCACTAGGTACCCGTGCTCATTGGGGGTGTTCAAACTCCGAAGGGGTTCCTACATCCCTTGCATTATAACAAGCCATCTCGTAGAATAATAAATCAGGCCCTCAGCCTCACATAACAAGCCACCTCGTGGCATAATAAATCAAGCCATCGGTATCTTATATATCAAAAAACAGTACAATATACTGCGGCGCGCAGCCCGATCCCATGATATCCTCACAACACAAGCCCTCGGCCTCACTCAGTCAGAAATCTCTCAAGCCACTCGAGTTATAGTAAAATAGGATGCTCAGTCGAAATATCATTTAAAGTATCAAAATGGAGTAAATAAGACTGAGTTATGAAATCATTAAAACATAGCATGACTGAGTACAGTTATTAAATCAAAACAGTGAGGAATTTCAGTAAAGAAAACCCCTAAGGGTCCAAACAGTTGGCACGAGGCCCAAATATGGCATCCAGCCCAAAACATAGTAATACTTTCCAAAACACAATAATATCAAATAGTTTTCAATTAAATACGCGACATAATAGTCATACGGGACGGACCAAGTCACAATCCTCAAAGATGCACGACCCCACGCTCGTCATCTAGCATGTGCGTCACCTCAAAGTAGTGAAATGATGTAAAATCCGGGGTTTCATACCCTCAAGACAATATTTACAATCATTACTTACCTCAAACCGGACAAAAATCTACATCGTGATGCCCTTGCCGCTCGAGTCGACCTCAAATCATCCCGAATCTATCCAAAATCAGAATCATATCATCAATACATGCTAAAGGAACAAGGCACACACGAAAATTATCAAATTAAATTAAAATTTCCGAAATTGGCCAAACCCGACCTCCGGGCCCATATCTCGGAATACGATAAAAATTACAAAACTAGAATCCTTATCCTCTCACGAGTCTATACATACCAAGAACATCAAAATCGGACCTCAAATGGCCCCTCAAATCCTCAATGAAAACTCTCCAATTCCAAGCCCTAATTCTCCAATTTTTAACCGTTAAATTTCAAATAATTACATGATTAAACAACGGGAAATCATCACATATACGAGTATTAGGGCTCAAGCCACTTACCTTACTGATAAACCCTTGAATTCCTCCTCAAAATCGCTCTCAAAAGCTCCAAAGCCGACTAAAAAGTTGGAAAATGAACCAAAATTCGCGAAGTTCACAATTTATACTTTCTGCCCAGAGGTACCGCATATGCGGTCAAAATGTCGCTTCTGCGATGCCACACCTGCGAAAAATCCATCACAGGTGCGGTTTCCACTTATGCCCTCAGAAACCGCCTCTGCGATCACAACACTGCACATGCGATCTCGCGGGTGTGCCCCACTATCCGCACCTGCGTCTCCTGCCTCAGCTCTTCAAAATCCTACATCTGCAATTCATCTTCCACATATGCGATCATCGCACCTGCAGTTCCCACTCCGCAAGTGCAGAAATATCAGAAGCACCAGCTTCAGCTGCCTTATTCGTCATCCAAACTCTCCGTTAACCATCCGAAATCATCCCGAGACCCTGGGGACCTCAACCAATAATACCAACAAGTCATATATCAACACACGATCATAGTCGAACCTTCAGAACACTCAAAACAATGCCAAAATACCAAATCAACCTAGGATTCGAGCCTAAGAACTTATGAACTTTTCATATTCCACAAACGGCGTCGAAACCTATCAAATCACCTCCAAATGACCTAAAATTTTGCACACACATCACAAATGACACTACGGGCCTACTCCAATTTCCAAAATTCTAATCTGACCCCAATATCAAGATTTTCACTGCCGGCCAGAAAACGCCAAGTTTCCAATTTCGCCAATTCAAACATAAATCTATCACAGACCTCTAAATTCCATTCCGAACACGTTCCTAAGTCCAAGATCACCCAACAGATCTAACCAAATCATAAAAATCCAAATCCGAGATTGAATACTAAAAAGTCAAGACTGGGTCAAATCTTTCAAATTTAAAGCTTCAAGTTGAGAATCACTCTTCCATGCTTATTCCGATTAACCTGAAAGCCAAAACCGATGATAACATAAGTCATAATACATCATACAGGACTAGTCATGCCTGAGAACTGGCTAGAGAAGTGCAAATGCTCAAGACGACTAGTCGGGTCGTTACAATAATGTTGTACAAGAATGATTTTTATATCCAAAATTATAATAATTATAGGGGAATCAAGTTGTTAAGACACACTATGAAAGTGTAGGAGAGGGTGGTGGAGAGATGAGGGTCAGGAAGAGCGTATCTATTTTCGAGAATCAATTTGAATTCATACCAGAGCGATCAACCACAGAAGCTATTCATCTTATAAGAAGTTGGTGGAGTGGTATAAGGAGAGAAATAAGGATTTGCACGTAGTGTTTATTGACCTGGAAAAAACATACGACAAAGTCCCAAAGGAGGTTCTACGAGGGTGTTTAGAAGATAGAGGTGTTTTGGTATCATATATTAGGGCAAATAAGGACATATATGATGGAGCTAAAATTCAAGTTAAGACAGTGGCGGAGACTCACGACATTTTTCAGTCATGATGGGGTTGCACTAGGGATCAACTCTTAGCCCTTTCTTATTCGCCTTGGCAATAGATATATTGAAGCTACTTCAATGGAGGTACCATCTTACACCCGGTACTTTCATGCCGGAATGCGTCTTGAGTGAATTAATAGAACGGAGAGTTTAAGGATCTTTACAACAATAATGATGAGTTAACGCAGGTATTACGTAAGTATCGTGAGAGTTAGGAGACTTAACGAATAATAGATGTTATAACCCGTACTTTTGGGGTAAAACTAGGAGTACTTAATAAGATAAGGCGGTCATGTTTTAAGTTATTTAAATATATAATATTAGTATGTTAATTTTTAAAGTCAAGCAAATGGTAAAACAAAAGTCTACAAAATTTGTCACAAGATACGTTCATAATCTTACTGAAATCTGGGTCTACTGTCACTAAACTTTTACCTCAATAAACCCGTATTTATGGGGTAGTACACCTACCAAATTAAATATCTACGAGTCTAGTTTCCAAATCATTAAACCCTTTGACGATACGATATTGGAGTAGAGAGATATTCACATTTTTGCAAGACTGCGCAGGCAACCCCTATGGGACCCACTTGGACGGTGGCCGACCTTCACCTATTTTTATCTCATTTTTGGGATGAGATTTGCTCATTTTTCGACCTCCTCCAATAATCACACTCTCCATACCCTTCCAAAAAGTTCCACCAAGGCTCCAAATAAATTCCAAATAAATATATCATAATCCAACATCAAGTTAGCTTAAAGAAGAAAGAACACCTCTACAAGATTATGTTGTTGCATTAAGGATTGTTATGAGCTAAGAAAATCTTGGAGTATGAATTGTAGTTTCTGTGAAAGATAAGTATATTATATCCTTATTTTTTCTTAAGTTTAATTCGATGTTGGTGAGATTGTTTGAAGCAAAATACTACAATATAGCATTAGAATAGCCTATGATATGGTTGTTGTTTTGTTGGGTTGTTTTGAGGTGATAATTAAGATTGGTGATAGCCGAAAATTGTGGAAAATAACTTGATTATGATATGGTTTCTATTTTTATGTATGTCTATATGTTTATCAAGTGAATTGATGAAAGAAACATATGAAACTTAGAGATTGGAAGTTAAGACTAAGGTGTTTGTGCGTTTGTACTATTTTGCAAGGGTTTTGAGCTAGGTTTTGATCTGATTTTGTTAGAATATCTTGGATAAGTTATTGTTGATGTTGTTGCTATTATTTTGGTGCTGGTTTGAGTTGGATGTAAGTGGAATTTTATAGGAAAAATATTGTCTGATTTTCTATAAGTGTCCTACTAGCTTATAAGCATGTTTGTAAGTTCTTTTATGGAATTAACTACAAGTTTTACTCTCTTAATGTAGATTGAAGCCTTTGGGATAATATGCGTTGAGTATTTAAGTAAACGACGTAGGTATATTAAGGCTCATTTTTTTCTTTCTTTTGGCATGATCTACAAAGAACGTAATTACAATGTCGTTACTTCAAAAGGAACTCTATTCTCAAGATTACAGCTTATGAGCCTCATTGTTTCATATTATTATAGGTCATAACTCTTATTGTTCTTTGTCGGTATCTCTTCCTGCCTTGATAGCCTTCGATATTATGTCTTTTTATAATCCTTGTTGTCTCTCGGACAATAGATACTGACTCAGTTATAGAATGATAATTAGAGGATAACGACCTTAAGTCACTCCGATCGAATCCGTAAGGCCCTTCAGAGTCATTGCTTGCATTGTGTGTGTGTGTGTGTGTGTGTGTATATATATATATAGTACATCTTTCATACTAACAACCGGTTTCTGGGGCACTGTGTTTCATGCCCACAGGTACATATAGAGATTCATACGATACCTCGCAGTAGGTGACTCGACTCAGTTGAAGGTTGTCACGCTCCCTTCTTTCAGAGTTTTTTAGTGAGTTGATAGGTATAGTGGTTGTATGTATATACATAGTTGGGTATGTTGGGGTTTTGTCCCAACTAGATGTTGCTGATGTACTCTCTAGAGAAACTTGGATTTCAAATTCTAGTTGTTGTACAAGATAATTATATTATCTCCTTGATTGTGGTTAAGTTTAGTTCCATGTGAGTGAGGTTGTTTGAAGAAAAATACTACAAGATTGCATTGGAATAAGCCAAGATATGACAACTATTTTGTTGGGTTGTTTTGAGGTGATAAATATAATTGGTGATGGATGAAAATTGTAGAAAATAACTTAATTAGGAATTGGTTTGTGTTATTGTGCATGTCTATATGTTTATCAAGTGAATTGATGAAAGAAACATATGAAACATGAGATTGAAAGTAAATATTAAGGTGTTTGTACGTGTGTACTATTTTGCAAGGGTTTGATTTAGGTTTTGATCTGATTTGGTTAGAATATCTTGAATACATTATTGTTGATGTTATTCCTATTGTTTTGGTGCTGGTTTGAGTTGGATAGAAGTGGACTTTTATAGGAGAAATGTTGTTTGATTTTCTATAAGTGACCTACTAGCTTAGAAGCATGTTTGTAAGTCCTTTTATGGCATTAACTACAAGTTTTACTGTCTTAATATAGATTAAAGTCTTAAGGAAGATATACATTGAGTCATTAAGTAAATGATAGAGGTACGTTAAGGCTCACTCTTTCTTTCTTTCGGCATGATCTACGAAGAACCTAACTACAACGTTGTTACTTCAATAGGGAACTTTATTCCCACCTTATTGTTTCATATTGTTATAGTTCATGACTCTTACTGTACTTTGTCGGGATTACTCCCCCCCTTGATAGCTTTTGAATCTTATATCTTCTTATGATCCTTATTGACTCTCGGACAATTGATACAAACATAGTTACATAATGATAAAAGGTACGACCTTGAGTCACACCGATCAGATCCATAAGGCCCTTCACAGTTATTGCTTATATATATATATATATATATTTGAACCGTGATGTAGTCGGCCGGGTGTCGCACTTATATCTACACACCGATAGAGGTGATTTTGATATTACTGAGTCCTATTAAGGCTGGGCACGTCCGAGTCCTCTTCGAGGCTGGGTACGTTATGTTATGACATGATATGGCCCTCAAAGTGGTTTGATACTATATTATATGTCCCTGTTGAGTGGCTTGATTTTTACAAATATGCATATATACCCATGATTCTGACTGTGTATGCCTTCGGTGGCTTGTTATAAGTTTTAGGTTGACTTCTGTACTCTTCCTTTATATTCCATATTTTATTTATGTATGTTACGTGCCTTACATATTCAGTATATCTCTCGTTCTGACTACCCTTTGCTGGGCACTACGTTTTATGCCCGTAGGTGCAGATAGAGATTCAAATGATACCTTGCAGTAGGTGACTCGGCTCAGATAAAGGTTGTCAAGCTACCTTCTTCCAGAGCTATTTAGTGAGTTGATAGGTATCGTGGCTGTATATATATATATATATATATATATACATAGTTGGGTATGTCAGGTCCTGTCCCAATCAGATGTTGTTGATGTACTCTCTAAAAGCTTGTAGACATTCGTTTTGTATATAGTAGTCTTGTGTGGTTTTATCGGTCTACATAGTGGACACGTTGTGTTTACATTGGCCTTGTCATCTTTGTTGTGTATATATATTATATGCTGGGCATTTTCTGTGTGCAAGAAGTTTTTTCTTTTGATCAGGTAATCACTCATTAGAGGTCTTGTCGACCCACGTATGGTTGAGTATATTACTTGTATCAAGATTTGTATGCTCGGAACACCGGGTGTCGGCCACAACCCAAGGTTGGGGTGTGACAACCATGATGCATATTTTTTTAAAGATGACAAATTGTTGATTGACAAGATGTAAGGCGGAGTTAACGATAGGCTAGAGGTTTGGAGACAGCCCTTCGAGTCTAAAGGTTTCATGTTGAGCAAGACTAAAATGAAATATTTGGAGTCAAAATTCAGTAATGCGACTCACGAAGCAGATGGATAAGTGAGGCTGGATACACAAGTCATCCCCAAGAGAGGAAGTTTTAAGTACCTCGGGTCAGTGATCCAAGGTAAAGGGGAGATTGATAAGGATATTACACATTGTATTGGAATGGTATGGATAAAATGGAGGCTTGCATCGGGGGATTTCAGTGATAAGAATATGCCTCCAAGTCTTAAAGGTAGGTTCTACCGAGTGGTGGTTAGACTACTATGTTGTATGGGGTAGAGTGTTGTCCAGCCAATAATTCTTATGTCTAGAAGAGTTAGCGAAATGAGAATATTGAGATAGATGTGTGGGCATACTACGATAGATAGGATTAGGAACGTATTTATTCAGGATAAGGTAGGGGTGGCCCCTGTGGAGGATAAGATCTGGGACGCGAAGGTGAGATGATTTGGGTATGTGAAGAGGAGATGCACAGACACACCAATGAGGAGATGTGGGAGTCTAAGTATGGTAGGTCTCAAGAGAGGTAGAGGAAGGCCGAAGAAGTACTGGAAATAGGTGATTAGGCATGATAGGATATGACCCATGATAGGAGGTCGTGGAGGTCGAGAATTAGGGTTGTAGACTAGTAGGTAGTTGAGCGTACTTCCTTTCTTTTCCTTACCAGTAGTTTTGGTATTAGTCTAGTTTGGTCCTACTTTTTGATTACTATTACGATCTCTTATTACTTCTGTTATTGCTACTATCTAGCTGTTATTACTATTTCTTCCCATGACTTTACTGTTGTATTTCTTTTCCTTACTGGTGTGTTTATGCTTGACTTGAATCGGCGAGTCTATCAGAAGGTCTCCGTATACTTTACCCCCCAAGACCCACTTGTGGGAATATACTGGATATGTTGTTATCCGTGTGTGTGAGAGAACCTGCTCTGATACCAATTGTTAGTTTGAGAGCATTTATGAATTACTAAAGAATTTGGTTCTTTATCTTACTCTTTAAACGTAAAGTAAAATAAGCAGTAATGTAAAAATAATAATTTTTACGTGAAAAATCACCCGGCTCAAAAGGTGCAAAAATCACGATATACTGCATAGGATTTTAAACTTCTACTTCATTAGAACAATGAGACAAATGTATCGATTACAAATTGTAAATCAATACTCTCCAGTACTCCTACTAAAACTATTTGATTTACAAGTTACTCTAACTTGTAAAGTAAACACTCACTCCAACTCACTAATTATTTATGACACTTTGATTACAACTCGATTTCTTAAAATACATTTACTAGACTGACTCTAGAAGAACACACCACTGGTACTCGACTAGAGTGTGTAAAATGTAGTTCTTCATTTGATGTGCAAAAGGATAATCTCATCTGTCCAGAAGGATAGTATTTAAATGTCTGGACTCCAAGATCTTCTAGGAGTCCTATGCGTAGTCAGCTTCTCGTTTGATAGGACTCCACTGTTCTAAGGACTTCATAAGTCTTGGGACTCTTATCTCTCACTTATGCATGTGTATCTTCTTTTGCAACAACCTTTACCATGTGTAGCACCCTTCTTCCACCAAATTTGGACCTGATAAATTTGAGATAAAGTTACTGTCTTGCAAAGACGCACATTCATCATCCTTGAGGAGCTGATCCTTAACCCTGAGAAGATGGTTCTTCGAGCAATTAAGCAGCTACGTTGAGGACATGGTTCTTAAAACATTTCATCTAAACAAACTTTGTTAATTATCAAAACTCAATACTCAACATTATTGTTGTATTATATTCGAATAATCAGGATTTAGAAGAGAAAGGGAAAAAATAAAATAGCTAAATACAAGATTTCTGTTATATACATTATTGGCTTAAAAATGATAGTATATAATGCATTTTAAATATTTGTGTTACCCACATCACATATTATTAATTCATCTCATTATAATGGAAAAAAATTTAAAAACAAAAACTTGACATGAGAATACATTAATTGTAGGGCAACACAATCCTTAGCCCAACTTTTCCAAATTATAAATGCTTTAGATTGTTTTCAAAGGGATATCATCATAATTCAAATAATAGTGTTCGAATCTCAGTGACTTCCTAATTACTGGAGTGATCATTATCCAATTGAATTTTCTCTGTATTGTTGAATACTTGTAAAAGATATTTTGGGTGAAGAAGGAATTACCTTCGGAAATGTTCATCCAGTTCCAATAAAGGAGCTAATTCAGAAAACTTAACCCAACATTTTGGGCTAGTAGGTTTCTGTTACAATTAAGAGAAATATATATTTAGCCATTTTAAAAAAATAATAGCCGGTAATATATATATATATATACGTATTTTATATTCTTTTTAGCTAGCGAATGTAATTAATTAGGTCGACCAGCCAATTTCTTATTTTGCCTTTAAATTAATCGCAAATAGTTTCTTGACAATTGCTATTCAGTATGCGTTTTTTTTAGGTTTCATTCGCACATTTTGGTGTTTTAATTTGCAAACCAACGATTGTCTAATTTAAAGCAGATATTTTATTTGAACTTGAATGTTTTCAAGCTGAAAAAGTGATTTGAAGGTGTACTTCTAGTGATTTGAAAGTGTACTTCTAGTGATTTTAATCTTCAACTTCTACTCATAAATCTTCATTGGTGTTTCGACTTGCAAATCAACGATTGTCTAATTTAAAACAAAAATTTTATTTAAACGTGAATCTTTTCAAGTTGAAAAAAGTGATTTGAAGGTCTACTTCTAGTAATTTGAAAGTATACTTTTAGTATTTTTTAATCTTCAACTTCTACTCATAAAATCTTCGGCTTTCACCATTTCCTTTTTTTTTTTCTGAAAAACTACAATATCCAAATATAGCTTCTCAATTTCCGCAATGATTTTCTCTTCATTTCAATTCTAATGTACTCCAAACGGCAACGTACAATCTTTCCCTTTATTCCGGAAATAAAAATTGTTTTTGGTAAATAACGAGACAAACATTGTCGATGAAGTATGCCCAAACAACAGAAGATGGTCGTCCATCGGAAATTAACTTAAATAGTCGTCCGCTTAAAAAAAAGTTTATAGATGTAGATATTGTACATAATGGCTGTAAATACTTTGGGCCGAACGGATAAATGTGTTCGACCATTATATTTTTTTTAAGAGAAATTTTCACAAACCACTATTGTTTAGTGGTTATCAGCTAGTTGTAGCTACCATTTATATATTACTTCCTATAGCTATGTTTTCATATTTTTTAGAGTGTATTCGATGTATTTAAGCTACTGTATTTATGAATACAATAGCATTTCTCGGCGTGAAATAGGGAATTATATCACGACCCGGATTTTCCTCCGTCGGGATCGTGATGGCGCCTAACCTTACAATTGCTAGGCAAACCAACATATAAAAATTAAATACGCTAACCCTTAAAGCAATTCGCTAAATGACAATAATTTAAAACATGACAATATAATGAAATGTGGAAGTTTATAATTACTCAAATATCTCAACACAGCTACCCAAAACCTAGTGTTACAACTCACGAACTTCTAAGAGTCATTACAAACATTAACTGAAAGAAAAAAAACTATCTTTGAATTAAAATAAAAACAGTGAACTGAAATGACTAGAAGGGGACTCCAGAGTCTGTGAACGCCGGCAAATCTATCTAGGGTCTCTTGAAGGACTGAAGGCAGCACCTCAACTCGGACCGGTACCAAAATCTGCACAGAATGTGTAAAGTGCAGCATCAGTACAACCGACCCCATGTACTAGTAAGTGTTGAGCCTAACCTCGGCGAAGTAGTGACAAGGCTTGGACATGACAATAACATGAACTTGTGCAGTTAAATCATATACGAGCAAATAACCACAGGTAGAAATTAAGCAGTTAATAATGGGAAGGGGAAAACATGCTGAGGGGAATATCAAATCCTAAAAATAGTGCAGTAACGAAACGCAGTAAATAACATGCTTTGCACCAACGCCAGTAATAACATAGCAAACAAGTGCACGGCATCACCCTTCGTGCTTTTACTCTCTCATAACATGGCACGGCATCACCCTTCGTGCATTATCACTCATATAATATGGCACGGCATCATCCTTCGTGCTTTTACTTTCTCATAACATGGCACGACATCACCTTTCGTGCATTATCACTCACTCACAAAATATTGCACGGCATCACCCTTCGTGCTTTAACACTCACTCACGAAACATTACACGGCATCGCCCTTCGTGCTTTAACACTCTCCCTTACCAAAACAATGATCAATAACAACAGGGAGATAGAAATATCATAACAACAAGGAGATAGAAATATCATAAATCAGTCTTACTTCAATGTTTAATTCCACAATACCAGCCTCAACTCTGAGTGAATACTCAATCAATACCAAATTCCTGAAAACATGATAAGAATTTCTCGACACATGGAATATATGATCAAAGAGTACTAGAGTTACAAGAATAAGACTAACTCGCATGATATGACCCGACAACAACACATAGGTACTCTTCACCTTACCTATTTGTACATAACATCAAAACACGTAGCAAATAGGCAGATAATACCTAATCCCTCAAGCCAGGGTTAGACCCAACACTTACCTCGATTCCACGACCGAACTCAAGCCTCAATCACCGTTTTTCCCTTAGTTTTCACCTCCAAACAACTCGTATCTAGTCATAATTAACTTAATAATACCAATTATAGATAACGAATCAATCCCAATGTACAATTACAAGTTTTCCAACATTTTCCCCAAAAGTCAAAAACCGACCCCGGGCCCGCTTGGTCAAAACTCGAGGTTCGGACCAAAACTCATTCACCCACGAACCAAAATATATAATTAGTTTCGGAATCCGACCCCAAATCGAAGTCTAAATCCCAATTATACAAAAATCCCTAATTCTACCCAAACCCCCAATTTCCACCATGAAAACCCTAGATTTTTGTTTAAAAATTGATGAAATACAATGGATAATTGAAAGAAAGTAGTTTAGAATCATTTATCAACACTTTGGGGAAGAAATTGTCTCTTGAAAATCGCCTCTATGCCTTATAGTTTTTGAAAATATGAAAAAATGGCTCATTCTTGTTTCTGCTTCTGTTTCTGTTTTAAGTGTTGGGCGACAGTGTTCATCGCAATCGCGTGAACACTGTCGCGTTCGCGAAGAGCAGCCTTACCAGGACTTACGCGATCGCGGGAAACACTACGCGTTCGCGAAGGTTTAGACCTGCCCTGCCTTCGCATTTCCGATACGGGGCTCGCATTCACATAGGATTTCCCTAGTTCCTTGACCAGCCTTCCTAAAGCTACGCGTTCGCGGTCGACCGGTCACGTTCGCGTAGAGCAACTCCCCCCAATACTCTGCGTTCGCGACCCTAGTCTTGCATTCGCGTAGAGTGAAGTCCTCCCCCAGCCCAGTTTCCCCTTCGCAATCACGAGAATGGCTTCACGATCGTGAAGCACAAAGGATCAGAATACCAGTTGCAGCAAAACACACCAGATTTTCTAAGTCTAAAACGTAACCTATCCGAAACTCACCCAAGTCCTCGGGGCTCCAGACCAAACATACACACAAGTCTTAAAACATCATACGGACTTGCTCGCGCGATCAAATCACCAAAATAGCACCTAGAACTACGAATTTAGCTTCAAATTGCATGAAATTTTTAAGAAAGTTCAAAAGTTCTATTTTCTCAACAAAAGGTCTGAATCACGTCAAATTAGTTCCGCTTCTCACCAAATTTCACAGATAAGGCACAAATACCATATTAAACCTGTACCGAACTCCGGAACGAAAATACGGCCCCAATACCAACAAGATCAACTATTAACCATTTTCACAAACCATTACAATTTCAGTTTAACAATTTTCATTGAAAATTCATTTTTCAGGCTAGGGACCTCAGAATTCGATTTCGGGCATACGCCCAAGTCCCATAATTTAATACGGACCCTCCGGGACCGTCAAAACACGGATCCGGATTCGTTTACTCAAATGTTGACCGAAGTCAACTTAAATCAATTTTAAAGGCAAAACTTAGTAGTTTTCTCAAATTTCACATAAAGGCTTTCCAGAATTGCGCTCGGACTGTGCATGCAAATCGAGGAGAAAGAAAATAAGGTTTTGAAGGCTTTGGAACCCCGAATTGGGTTATAAACACGAGATGATCTTTTAGATCATCACATTCTCCACCTCTAAAACAACCGTTCGTCCTCGAACGAACATAGAAAAGTACCTGAGCTAGTGAAAAGATAGGGAATCTACTCCGCATATCAGACTCGGACTCCCAGGTAGCTGCCTCAATAGGCTAACCTCTCCACTACACACGAATCGAAAGATAACTCTTCTACCTCAACTAACGAACTTGCCGGTCCAAAATACTACCGGCTCCTCCTCGTAGGTCAAATCCTCATCCAACTAGACAGTGCTGAAGTCTAACACATGAGATGGATTGCGGTGATACTTCCGAAGCATGGACACATGAAACACTAGATGCACTGCTGATAAGCCTGGTGGCAACGCAAGTCCGTAAGCCACCTCTCTCACTCGATCAAGAATCTCAAAAGACCGGATGAACCTAGGGCTTAACTTGCCCTTCTTCTCAAACCGTATCACACCCTTCATGGGTGACACTCGAAGCAACACTCTCTCTCCGACCATGAATGCCACATCATGGACCTTATGGTCGGCATAACTCTTTTTCCTGGACTGAGCTGTACGAAGTCTATCCTGAATGATCTTAACCTTATCTAAGGCATCCTGTACCAAATTCATACCCAATAACCGAGCCTCTCTCGGCTCAAACCATCCAACCGGTGACCGACACCACCTACCATATAGTGCCTTATAGGGAGCCATCTGGTTTCTCGACTGATAGCTGTTGTTGTAGGCAAACTCCACTAACGGTAAGAACTGATCCCAAGAACCTCCAAAATCAATAACACCGGCGCGGAGCATATCCTCCAAATTATGAATAGTACGCTCGGACTGTCCGTCCATCTGAGGATGAAATGTTGTGCTCAACTTGACCTGCGTACCCAACTCACGCTGAAATACCCTCCAGAAATGCGAGGTAAACTGTGTACCTCAATCAGAAATGATAGACATGAGCACATCATGGAGACGAACGATCTCACGGATATAAATCCCTACCAACCACTTAGAAGAATAGGAAACTGCCATAGGAATAAAATGTACTTATTTATTTTTGTTTGGCGTACAAAAAAACTTTTTGAATTCCCAGTAAAAAGAGATTTCGCTAACGAAAAAGCCTTTAATGCTATCGAATATCCGCTGACTTAGTCAGCCTATCCACAATAACCCATATTGTATCGAACTTCCTCTAAGTTCATGGGAGTCCAACAACGAAATCCATAGCGATACGTTCCCACTTCCTCTTAGGAATCTAAATCTTCTGAAGCAAACCACCAGGTCTCTGATGCTCATACTTTACCTGCTGACAATTCAAACACCGAGCTACATATGCAACAGTATCCTTCTTCATCCTCTTTCACCAGTAATGTTGCCGCAAGTCTTGATACATCTTAGCGATGCCCAGATGAATAGAATACTGGGAATTATGGGACTCATCTAGAATCAACTCACGAAGTCCATCCACATTAGGCACACAAACACGACCCTACATCCTCAAAACTCCATCATCTCCAACTATAACCTGCTTGGCATCTCTGTGTCGCATTGTGTCCTTAAATACAAGAAAATGAGGGTCATCATACTGCCGATATCTGATATACTCCAATAATGAAGACCGAGCAACTATACAAGCTAGAACACAGCTGGGCTCCGAAACATCCAACCTCACGAACTGATTGGACAAAGCCTGAACATCCAAAGCAAGCGGTCTCTCACCGACTGGAAATACGCAAGGCTACCCATACTAGCCGACTTCCTACTCAAAGCATCGACTACCACATTGGCCTTCCCGAGATTGTCGCGCCCCCTTTTTCCCCTTTCCATTGGAGAGGAGTCCGGGTTTCGACGTTCATGGGTGTAATGACTCATTTCCTTTTGGGAATTGGGTTTTGAAGAGTCGTCACCTAACTATTTTAAGGTGCGTTAGGGCAACTATAAGGTTCAACTACAACTATGTTTGATAACTAGAGATAGGGTAAGGGCTTGAAATTATCCTAAGGGTGTTAGGCACCCCTCAGGATCCACTAGTGTGGTTCCCGGCCAGATAGTTTTTGTGAATTTGTGCAATCAGCAAGTAAACAAGTAAGGCTCAAGTAATAGGGGATTTAAGTTTAAATACACAAGTGTTTGAAAAAAAACAATTATTGAAAGGTGAAATTTGAAAAGAGTTATAACCTAAGGCATGCTTATGAATATAAAAGGGAGTGTCCTAGGTTTGTTTGTAATATGGATCACATCAATGCAATACCCGGTATGACACTCCTCAAAAGAGGGGATACAAGTGATATTAGCGCACTGGTCATCATATCCATATCTATCATTTCCCGCCCCGTGAAGGTAATTAAAGCGAGGGTTGGTCTCGACCTCTATTGCATGCAATTACCCGTCCCGTTCCTATTAGTCCCGGAGGAATTTAGGACTCCTATTCCTATAAGAAGGAGGTTACAAGATGACCCTTAGGTTTAAAGGTAAAATGTTAAGGCGACATACAAAACATATAAAACTACAATTAGGGGAAACATATAAGCAAATAGAAGGCTCAATTATACCTCCGCAAACAGTGCACAAAGACAACACGACTTATACACAATTAAGGTCTGAATTTTAAACTCATAAAACTGGGTGTTTAAGTCAGAACCAGATTCATTATATAACGCAGATAAGAAGTTCGAATCAGGCATGCCTGCTGGTTGTAGCAGTTGATAATTAAACAAAGGCAATTCCATTTTATTTAGGTAATTACCTAAGGCTTTCCTAGGCGTAAGTAGTATTTAGTAATTATTCAGGATTGCTAAGACAGTTTGAAGCTTATTATTACCTAAAACATGTTGTTCTAGGTTTTCAGCACACAGAATTACGGCCAGTTGCTTGTAAAAACTAAGTAAAATTGTTTTATCCCTCTTATGCATTCATAGTTAGTCTGAGCGTGCTTAAGCGAATATAAATGAAATCCTAAAGACATGGTATCTAATGTACAGATATGCAGAATTATGCAGAATCCTAAGCAGGATTTCTATATGCACAAATATTACAACGTTAAAACCAAAAATACCTAGGGTTTTAACACGATGAACCAGGTAGAAGAAAAATATGAACAAATCATTTAAACACAGTAAAATCATAAAACAATATTGAAAATCAGAGAAGAGGTCTTTTAAAAAGAGGTTGAGAAACCCTAATCATTGAAGACGAAGAGTCGTTTTGAAAAACCGGAAAACCTTTAAGGAAAACACTTGAGAGGTTCATAACATACACAGATCTGAGACAGTTCTGAAAGAAAATCGGAAAGCCTTTGAAGTTAGGGTTTCGGAGAACCCAGAAAAATGAGAAAGACTTCGAAAAGTTACCGATCTAGCCAAAAAATCAAGGATTTGACTCGAACAGTTGTGGATGGCCGGAAAGAGGCCATGGATAGGAGTTGAGCAAGGGTTGGACCAGATCTCTTCGAGATATGTCTATGAAATCACACAAGCGGGTCACCAGGGGATGTAGGAGACAAGTACACGTCTCAAACAGCCGTGGGAGTCCATGGATTGGGTGGGGATTGAAAGGAATTAGGGTGGATTTGGGTGACAGCGGCTAGGGTTTGAGTGAAGTTGCAGAGAGAATCGGCGAGGAAGGGGATTCAAGGGCGGCATGTTGGTGAGAATGATTTAGGTTAGGGTGGTCGTTTAGGTAAAAAAAAGTAAGGGTGAACGGTGGCCGTTGATCTGAATGATCAACGGCCTAGATTAAATGAGGTAGGTGGGGATCCGGGTTTGGGTAGGGTTTAAAAGGGTTAGGGTCGGGTTAAAATTAAATTGGGTTGGGGGAATTGGGGATTCAATTTGGGCTAGATTTTAAAGCCAATTTTGGCTATAAGTTAAATAGCCATTCTTTCCCTTTAAATTTTATAAAAATGATAAATAAATTTTGAAAACTAATTTAAAGGCTAAAATGATTTATAACACACAAATAACAATTTAAAAATACCAGACCCAATTTTATGAGTATAAAACCTAATTAAACCTTAAAAGGGCTAATATTGCAATTATGTGCAATTTAGCTTTGAAAATAATAAATGAAATTGTAAAAATATGTAAAAATTACTTTAAACATATTTTGGCATAAATATAAAAATCCAATAGATGAATTATCAATAATAATAATAATTTTGGAAATAATTATTGGGGATTTTATGGATAAAAAGGGAAATAAATCAATTTAAACCCTTAAAAATATGGGAAAATAATAAAACACTTGGACATGGTTATATATGCATATATATGCTATTTTGAAAGTATTTTGCATATTTAAAATATATAAGAAAAAATTGGGTATCAACAGCTACCCTCTTTACCCAGGAAGGATGAAAGAGTTGTCGGGTAAAGATATGATAGCTAATTTTGACTGAGCGAAACGATTTGAAGAAGATTTAGGCCATACCCTTGCTTCTAAGTTGCCTACATATCCCTGGCTTTACAGGAATTAGGTCGTATGTAGTTTAGGATCCGTCGGCGGAGTATGCCGATGGGGACTTTTAAGAATGGATGAAATATCTAGAGTCGGGTGAGTGATAGGTTCACGGGAATAAGGTTTGATATGGCTGAGGGAACTGGAGCGGAATTGCTCCCGCCGAGATGGCCGTTGCTCACCAGTTTACCTGCAACTAAGCAATACAAGCATATGTTGTGCGTAAATTTAAACATGATGCAAATTCCCGTTGGACCATGAATGTTGTCTTCGGACGATGAGGAAGACGTCTGTTGATACCAAATTTTTCCGTATATATTTTTTATACTCAAAATACTTTCAAAATAGCATGTGTATGCATATATAAGCATGCCCAAGTATTTTGGTATTTTTTCCAAATTTTTAAAGATTTTCAAAACCAATTTATTGTCTATTTTAACAGTACAAAATCCAATAATTATTTTCGAAATTATTATTTTGGTGAATAATTTATATTCATCCTCATAGTTACACCAAAATATAATTAACGTGATTTTTTGCATATTTTTACAAATTCATTTGATATTGTTTAAGCTAAATTACATAAAATTGCAATTATGGCCTATATTACGATTAATAGCGTTTTGCAATCATAAAATCATTTCAAGAATTTTTAGATTAATGTTTATATATTATTAATTAGCTCAGTGCTTTTAATTTGTTTTTAAAATCATTTTACTATTTTTTATAAATAAAAAGGGTAAAACTGGCTATTTAACATGTAGCCTCAGTTCATTTCAATTATAGCCCCATTACATTTCAATTTTAGCCTAAAAGTGACCCAATTTCAAACTCAAATTCGAACGACCCAATTCTTATTTTTACCCGACTCCTTAACCCGTTTTCAAACCCGTCCGGATTTTCTTTTAAATACTGGCCGTTGATCATTTTGATCAACGACCCTGATTCACCCTTTCCATTTTTAATTCCCTAACCCCTCTAACCCTAACCCCATTTTCACAATGACGCCGCCTCTGAATCCCAAAACTCTCTCAAGACTCTCAAGGTCCTTCGGAACCCTAGCCTCCTCCTACCTTGTTCCACAGTGTTTTCACCGGAGTCCATGGCTTCTCAGGCCATGGACAGCCTATACTCACCTCCTCCGGCTCTTGCATGCCTGATGCTCGAAGGTTCGAGGCCAGACCTCGAAGGTCTTAGATCAGACCTTCACCGATTCGAAGATTCCGGCCATCTCCGGCCATGCTTCGGCATACCATGGTGTTTTGAGCCTGATTCTGACCTCTCCGACTCAGATCGGTGACCTTTTCAAAGCTTTTTCTAGGGTTCTTTTGAAACCCTAACCCGTCGAGGTTTTCCCCGATTTTTCTTTTAGATCTGTTGTATATCTATGCTCTACTTGAGTGTTCAAACGATTTCCCTAACTTTTCTTTCAAAAATTACTCTCCGAAGTCTCTTTTACCATCTAGGGTTTTCTGAAAATGCGTAAGTGTTTAACTGACTTTCTTCTCCTTTTCTTTTGTATGTATTTGCCTCTACTGTGTTCTTATGTTTTCCTTCTACCTCGTATGTTCCTATACCGTGCTTTCTATATTCCGTTCTTGTATGTTCTGCTATTGTGTTTTCTACACTATGCCCTTGTATGCTTTTCTACTATGTTCTACTATTTTCTTCTACCATGTTCTGGTATGTTTCACCTATTGTATTCTTCTATCGTGTTCTTAAGTGCTCTTACTATTTTTTCCTTCTACTGAACTTTGTTTAAGCCTCTTCTAAAAGGATCTTTTTAAGCATGCTTCCTTCTACTGTTCTTATCAGTTTTTCTCATCATGCTTCGAATTAGTTTCTTTACTCTGTTGCTTTGAACTCTTCTATTGTATTTACATGTTATTCATGAGTTCTGTTGTTGCGAGAAGCATGTTAGAAGTTTCAGTTCTTTTCAGAAACCTCTGAACATGTTTCGATTAAACTGCTGGCCCTCTCATCTTTGCTTTATGGTTTGCCCGAACTGGGGTTCTTATGTCAAAACCCCCAACTCTTTTAGATCAATTTTGAAGTTTCATATGATTCTGACCTTTTGATAAACTCTTCTAAACTCTGTTACTGGATTTTCCACTGATTTTACGATGGCATGACAATTATTCTTTCATACTTAACGTGTCTGTATGCTCTTTATATGTGATGAACCTTTCTGTAAAAGGGCTTTCCAACTTGTGATTGATTCAAAATCCCTTTTAATAGGTCTAATTGATTGCTACTGATTTTCCTTAAGTTAAAATCTTTCCTTTTTTTCTGACTTGGTTCATTGGTAATGTCGAATCCCTGATTCCTTGATTTACTAGGTACTAATTGATTTACTATGTTCTTGCCTTATTTGGGCTAACCATATATTTTAAAATTTTCTTTCCTTAGTTAAACCCCTATGTATTTACCCCTAATTTCCTACTTTACACAATATGTTTACTTGATTCTCTTTCCTTAACTGATTGTTGTCCATTACCGTTTGAGTTTGAACTCCTTAATTAAAGGAAGTTCTTATGTTGATTGATTATAATTGATACATAGTTCCATAATTACTATGAATCTTCCCTTACTCTCTACCTATTTTCTAAGCTATAAATACTCAACTCTTTTTCTTTTCACAACACGGAATACACTTCAGAGCTTCACTTAATTCTCACAACCCCTTCTAAAACTTTCTGCACTTTGGCTTTCTCAAGACTTCTGCTTTCATTTATTTTCCTGAAACTGGTATGTCCTAGTTTTGATTCTAGCATCAACCCCAATGTGTTTACTTACAAGCTTTTATGTCCATGCCTACTTTACTGCTTTGTAGAGTTCAACTTCTATGATAGTATGCTTATGTCTTGTTATCTGTTACTGCAATAAATCTCATTCACCATACCCCTTTATGTGCTTGAGCTGTGGTTTAAGACATGGCAATACACAAAGTTATTGTCCATGGATTAAAACTGGATCTTTTGGATCCTAGGCTCTTTCAATTTCCCATACCCCATTCCCTTAGGTGTGTTGAGTTGAGGTATAGCCTGGCAGCATCTAAATTGTTGTCCAGGGCTAAACCTGACCTTCAATAGGTCCTAACTCTCTAATTTTTAGCTGACAGGCTGGTCAGGGGTGTGCCAGCACTCCTAATTGTTGGGCATGACCACCAACCTTCCTTGGCATTCCCTAATTCCCCTCTATTGCACTTACACCTATTCCTATAACCTTAAGTTCTACCCCTCTCTTTTGAGCCTTGCTTTGGGACCTTGAGTTCCCTCTGAACTTGGACATTTGAGGGCTGGCCCTTCCACACTACACTATAATCTAATTCTGCAATATATTTGGGGTGTAAGCATTGCCTGGAGTTCTTGAAGCTCCTTGGAACTTTGACACATCCCAAATAAGAGAAAGGCTTTGGAATCTGATCTTTGGAAGTTGGTTTATTTCATATTTCAGACTTGGTGTCTGAATTAGGCTCTCCTTGGTTGGAATCTTTAATTTCTAATATATTTTTTCTTATTCATTCTGGTCTGTAATAATCTTGTAATAAACATTTGGGATCGGCTAGTGAAAAAGGGTAGGGGACTATGCATGCAAGGGGTAGATACCATGTTCATAGGGAATTACTATACTTCTGAAATTCTGCACTCATGTAGATACCATGTTCATAGGGTTTTCTGCAATTTCATAACAGATGTCATGCCTGTAAGCCGATTCTAAAATTCTACATCTTCATATAGACACCATGCCTATAGGACTTTCTGCATTCTGCATCTGTCATTAGGCAAACCTATTATAGGATTTAAATACCTAATCAATTGCATGTAGACAACCTGCCTATAGGATTCCTGCATAAGCAATAACAGTGCTCAAATCAGTAATACCTAGAAAGCATGTCTATAGGAGCTGTTGACTAAACCTGAATCGTCAACTCGCTTATAAGCCTAAAATCAGTAGCAATAATGTTTAACGCCTGCGGATCTTATGTCCCTGTAATTGACAATTCTTTTTCTGCAATCAGTTTACTTCTTTATTTCTAAAACTAATAGATATCATGCCTATAGGTTCTGTTTAACGCCTAGGCAAGCCTTAGGGTAAAAGTTTATAATTGCATCAGTTTTGATAATTACAACCAGCAGGCAGGCCTAATTCGGACTTCTTATTTGAAAATATGTGATAAATTAGCCACCCTTCCTCGTTAAGTTTAATACAGACCAAACCAATATTTGTAAGTCATGCTAAATGATCTGCTGCTTTGAATGAGGAGGCCGACTTGAGCCTTAACTGCTATTTGTTTCCCTTTAAACTGCTATCTGTTATTGCTTGTCGCCTAGATTTTTATCCTTTTGAAAACTCCGCAAAAGCCCCAACTCCCTCCCCTTTAGGATTAGTAGTCCCATATGCCTCCGGGACTGATAGAATTGGGACGGGTAATAGCATACAATAAGTAACGATACCATTTTGTGCTTTAACACCTTAACGGGGTGGGAAGGGTAGATATGGATATGATGACCGATGCGCTAATATAACATGCGACCCCTCTTCTGAGGAGTGATTGCTGGGTATTGCATTAAAGTGATCCATATTAATTATAAACTTAGGACCCCCCCCTCCCTTTATTTGCTTTCATCTCTTCTGGTAAAACTATTCAAATTCATGAATTTCTGCCCTCTCTACTTACCTTCGAAAATTTTCAACTTGGTCGCAATGTTATGTGCGAATCCTTATTTGAGCCTTGATTGTTTACTTGTAAAGTCACAATTGTAACATGGCCGGGAACCACACTAGTGGATCTTGAGGGGTGCCTAACACCTTCCCCTCGAGATAATTTCTAGCCCTTACCCGAACTCTGGTTTTCCAACTCAAACTCTTCTAAAAAAGTGTCCTAATGCACTATAATCATTAGGTGACGACTCTTCAAATTCCGAAACTCAATTCTCGAAAGGGAATAGAGTTGTCATTCCCAATGTCGTATACCTGATTTCTGACCCCACGGTTAGAGAAAAAGGGGGCGTCGACAGCATGGCGGCTCTGCTGGGAATCTTCTTTAGGCTTTTACCATTGCATGTTGTTTGTGACTTTACTATCTCATTAATTGCTTTATTTACTGTCTTTTATTCTTTCACTACGAAACTGACTTGGCTCTTCATGTCTTTTCCTTCCTTTAGCTGCTTTCCTTTACTGCTTTATTTCAATACTGTTGTAATTACTGCAATTATTGTAATCATTTATCTTATGAACGTGAAAATACATGTCAATTTGTTTCATTCTTGTAAACTGCATCTTCAACATCATATTCCACTCGTGCCAAACAAATACCATAGCAACGCTTATAATGAGTGGTTGCGCTCTTCCAATATTATCACCCTTTAAATTCGGCAAAGGCGTATTTGCGGTAAAACCAATCGATCAGTGGTGCAGTCGACGGTTCCGTGCCTTTCCCTCTTGAGTTGTCTGCTCAAGGGTACCTGTCTAATACCCCAATAGAAACCTTAATCTGTCTAACTGTGCATGCATCATGGTCAAACCTAGCCGAGTCAGTTATGTTGTCCACATAATGACTCATTAAGATAGCCTTGTCCAAAGTCCATCGGGTTTCCCTGAAACCCAAACGGACACCTACATGTTCTATGCATTTATTTGGAGAACTAAATGCTTTTTATGTTAATTATTGGTTTAAATAATCAAGTCTGGCGGGGTAAGGGTCTAACACTCTGTTTTGCAGAAAATAAGGCACGAAGTCCCAAGATTTGGAATGGTAACCAACATTCATCCAAGGCTGCTAAATTAGTGGGAACATCTCCACTACAGTGATCAGACACTTGTCCGTAAATACTTAGGGAATCTGCCTTCTCTTCTAGAAATCCAGTCTGACAACAAAATCATAGAGGCTGCAACTCTGTTCTGGGATAGTGACAGGTCCGAATAAATAGGAGGCTTAGCGGGTATTTCTTGAGAGACTTCGGGTTTGCTTATGCCAGAGAATCGCAAGGGTAGGGGTTTCCTTAAGATGATGGGACTGAAGAAGAACCCAGACTTGACCTGTTTGAAAGACTCCTACATCCCATTCGACTATCTGTACGAGAGGTACGGCCATAGCAAGTCATACCGCACCTACTCAGATGAATTTGCCCTCACCTCACTGGGGCATATTCACAGAAGGGTCTTCGTATTCATGTTTTATTTCCTGGGGATGATAGTGTTCCCTATGAAGAAGTCTAGGATCCACACCAGACTGGCTATGGTAACCAAGACTCTGATGGAAGGAATTGGCGGACAGCCTTTCAGTATAGTGCCCATGATTGTTGCTGAGATATACTGGGCTCTGGACAACTGTCAACGAAAAGCCAGTCATTTTGAGGGATGCAATTTATTACTTCAGCTCTGGCTCATGGAGCACCTCCAGAAAGGAGAATACCGACAAGGATCTTACACAGAGACTGGGATGATCACATTGCCTTCCACCAGCCAAGGCGTATGAATTACATGCCTAACATATTCGCTCAGCCAGAGGATGCTGGAAGATGGGTGGAGTTATTTAAGAATCTAAAAGAAGACCAGGTACAGTGGATGGTTGAATGGTTCCCTACGGAAGAATTCATTGTTCGATCCCGAGATGCACCATTTCTCATACTCATTGGTGTAAGAGGAACTTATCCCTATGTTCCCCTCCGAGCCATGAGGCAGGCGGGAAGAAAGCAAATCATACCAAGGGTCGACAAAATGAGTCACTTTAGGGCTGACTTCCAGGACGATGATAGCCCTCATAAATGCCAAGCTCAACACATGTGGCATTGCAAGCTCGTTTTGGGGAAAGAAACTATTGAGACAGACAGGTATCATGCTGGTTGCGTGCCGCACTATTCGGGTTGGTTGGAAGATAATCACAATGGTATGGGTCAGCCCGGGTTCATTCACGGACACAGAATCATCGACGAGAAAGCTGAAGCACGAGTTAAGTACAATCAACTGCGCAAGAGAATTCGAGAGTGTGAAAGTGAGCATCGGGAAATACAAGAAGCCCATCAAAAGTTGATCGAAGAATGGAAGAATATGGTTGTCAGCGCCAACAAGCGACTAGGGTATTTGGAGCGGGGTCTAGTGGAGCTAGAAGGAAAGTTCCTCAAGAGGATTGAAGATTGTCGAAACGCTGAAGGGAATGCAGGCGGACATTTGGCCCAAGCTTATCTGCTACTAGGACTGCGCGAGCTGGTGAAGCTGTTCGAAGGGGATAAAGATGCCGAATCTGGGGAAGGTCCTTCTGGGACCAAGTAGTTAGGAGTCTTTTATTTTACTTTTAATGATGTAATAAGGCCGATGGCCACTAGTGACATTTTATTTAGCATCGTTTTGGATTCGTCTTATTTTTTATCAATAAAATGAGGCATTTAGCATTATAAGTCTCCAAATTAATTTGTCGTTAGGCCTACTTCGGGCACAACGAGGCACACAATTAGGACGCGATTCATTTAGCAACATTTTCTTCTCATAACGCGCACTAACTGGTTACCTTTTTTGTTTTTCTTTATTTTTATTCCCCTCCCCAAAGGTTAGTTCGTGCATTCTGGCACCATCATTATACAGTATGAGATCCAAGGGCCCTCCACCTCCTCCTCCTCCGAGTCCTATCCGGAACAAGAACAAAGGTAGAATGGGAGATTCAAGTGCCAGAAAGGAAATTGAAAGAATTGAGATTCCTAAGGGTACCCCGATTGCTAAGGAAACTGCTTCCCAACTTGAGCAGAAACTGTTGAAGTTCCAAGAAGAACTGGATCAAGTTCGGAACTTGGCAAATTTATCATTCACTCTCACTGCTCCTGATGTCAACTTTCCAAATGCTCAAAATCCCGCACCTCCACAGAACACCCCACAACCACAGATGCAACCCACTCATGCTCAACACTGCAACACATGCCACACTCCACTACTCATTCCTGAACCACTGAACACCACAAACGACCACCCCCACTACACTCAACCAATCTCAAGTGCACCTGAGTCTGATGACAAGGACTCTCTTATCAGAAACTTGGCAGCAGAACTCAAGAAGTTGACCAGCTGAGTCCAGGGCATGAAAGGAAACAAAGGCATAGAGGGGCTGAATTATGAGGACCTCTGCATTCAGCTAGACGTTGAACTTCCGGAGGGATACAAACCTCCCAAGTTCGAAATGTTCGATGGCACGGGAGATCCCAGAGTCCATTTGAGGACATATTGTGATAAGCTGGTCGGAGTCGGAAGGAATGAGAAAATCCGTATGAAACTCTTTATGAGAAGCCTGAAGGGGGATGCTTTATCCTGGTACATCAGTCAGAACCCCAAGAAATGGACAAGCTGGGTTGGTATGGCATCGGATTTCATGGATAGGTTCTGATTCAATACAGAGAATGCACCGGATGTATTCTACATCCAGTATCTGAAGAAGAAGCCTACCGAGACATTCCGCGAGTATGCTACTCGTTGGAGATCAGAGGCTGCTAAGGTCAGGCCAGCCTTAGAAGAGGAACAAATGAACAGATTCTTCGTCCGGGCTCAGGACCCACAATATTATGAGAGGTTGATGCTGATCGAGGGCCAGAAATTCTCCGATATCATCAAGATGGGAGAAAGAATTGAGGAAGGCATTAAGAATGGTATGGTTACTAATCTTTAAGCATTGCAGGCCACCAACAAGGCTTTACAGTCTGGTGGCATGTCCAAGAAGAAGGATGTCAATGTCGTAATGGTCGCACAGGGAGCCAAATCACCATTAAAATACCATACTTACCCGTCACCTCCACTTACATATCAGCCTATCCCGAATTACCAAGCACCCGCACCCTCTTACCAAATTCCACCACCCGTTTACTAATCATCTCCACCTCCCGTATATCAACCCACTTCACCCAGATATTCTCAACATGCACCTGTTTACCAAGCTTATAATGCCCAACCCTCTCACTACCAATCACCTCCCACTCGCCAAAATTTCCCTAGACCCAGAACAAATTTTGACCGCAGACCTCCCAGACAATATACAACCATCGCTGAGCCAATTGACCAGCTGTATGAGAAACTTAAAGCTGCTGGTTACGTCTCCCCTATCCCTGCCATAACTTCAGAAAATCCTTCCCAGTGGGTCAACCCTAATAAGACATATGCGTACCACTCCGGCATGAAAGGTCACACCATTGACGAATGCCGCTCGTTGAAGGACAAGATTCAAACTCTGATCGACAATAAGGTTATCGTAGCAAAGGAGCCTTCTCCTAATGTCCGCAACAACCCTCTACCTGATCACAGAGGTGGGGACATTCACATGATCGAGATCGAAGATGACTGGGACCCCAAGGGATCGATAAGATTGATTGCTGAGGATGATGAGCCAAAGAAACCGGCAGTCACACTTAACCCGATTGTTGTGCAGAACCAGCCCTCCAGGGGCGACGGAGTAAACATGTCTATACCTCTCGAATTTGAAGCACCTTCTTCTGCGCAGGTGGCCGGGCCAATTGAGGTTGAGTTTGGGGCTCCAAAGGCACCTGTACTCTTTGAAGTTGTTGTGTTACCACCGAGGGTAACCATTCTTATAGCAATGTTAGACATAACACTGTTCCACTCAAGTTCCATACCATGGGATTACACAGCTGAAGCAAGGAGGAAAGGAAAGACCAAGACGGGAGAGGCAATTACTGCGCATGGTATGACCAGAACAGGCAGGGTTTACACTCTAGAGCACCTAGCTGAGTCCAGTAAGCAAGCCTCGGGACGGACTACTGAAACTGGTCCCGATGATCTTTGGAGGAAAATACAAGCTAAGGAGTATTCGGTCGTTGAGCAGTTGAACAAAACACCAGCACAGATCTCCATCCTAGCTCTTCTAAAGAGCTCTAACGCACACAAAAATGCCTTGATGAAGATATTGAGCGAAGCTTATGTGCCCAGCAACATAACTAGGGGCGAAATGGCAAATATGGTATGACAAATACTGGAAAGCCACAAAATCACCTTCCACGAAGATGAGCTGCCGCCGAAAGGACTGAGTCACAACATGGCCCTACCCATCACCGTGCAATACGAGGATTACTTTGTCACTAGAGTCTTGATCGATGGAGGCTCCAGCCTCAACATCTGTCCGTTGATAACTCTTAGAACATTGGTAAAGAGCCTGCACGAGATCAAAGATGGGGCCATCAATGTCAAATCCTTCGATGGATCCCAAAGGTCTACTATCAGAGAGATCAGCCTATGCTTGCAAATGGGGCCAACCAGGTTCGACGTTGACTTTCAAGTGATAGATGTCCCAGCATCCTACAATTTGCTGTTGGGATGACTATGAATCCATGCCGTTGGAGTTGTAGCATCGACCCTGCATCAGGCAGTGAAGTTCGAATGGAATTACCAAGAGGTGATCATTCATGGCGATGGTAGCAACCCCATATATAGTCACCGGACCATCCCGATGATTGGAGGCAGAAGGAGAATAGGCGGAGAAACATACCACCACATTAAAAGAGTCAACGTTGTAGACAAATGGTGGGATAACAAGATTGAAAGTATCCTAAATTGGTGTGGATACGAACCTGGAAAGGGACTCGGCAAAAACCTCCAGGGAATCGCCAAACCCATCAAGTTGAAGAAACATGGCACTACATTTGGTTTGGGGTATGAGTACACTTGGGAGGAGTTCAATCACTGGTCGCCACCATGGCGAGGTCCCTACTATCCACTAAAGCAGACTTTCCAGCCGGTAGATACTATATATGGGTCGGAGGAAGATAAAGCATTGGCAGCCGTGAAGAATCTGTTCCTGGAGGATGATGATATGGACTGTTGTGTTATTTTCGAGGAGGAAGGGGAGGAAGGCCCTTCTATACAAGTTGTGAACCGAGGAGAGTACCTCAGCAATTGGTCAATCAGAACCACCAGGGCCCGGAATGCTTCGGGGTAGCAAGGCTAAACAAAAGCATCGTGCATCACATTTTACTTTTTACTAGCTGATTTATTTCCGCATTGTCTTTAATTCTGAAAAGAGCTATGATATTCAAAACAATTACGAATTTAATCGAAGCATTTCAGTTTATTATATATCTCGCTCTTATTATTTTTTCTATCATTCACTTTATTTTACACAGCATTACTATTACTTGCCTTGATGATGAACCAACGATTGTGACTTGCAACGAGACAACGCAACAAACGGATACGAACTCAGAAGAGGATGATATACCAGAAGAGGTCGTCAAAGGAGTTGAGAATTTTGAAAATAGGCCTAAGTCTAACTTGGACGGAACTGAGGTCGTTAATCTGGGAGATACAGGGAATGTCAAAGAAACACGCATCAGTATTCACCTGTCACCATCAGAAAAGAAAGAGTACACGGAGTTCCTTAAGGAATATGAAGACATATTCGCCTGGTCATATGATGATATGACTGGTCTCAGCACATCCATTGTAGCTCACAAACTGCCAATAGATCCAACATGCCCGCCGGTAAAGCAGAAGCTCAGGAAATTCAAACCCGACATGAGTTTGAAAATCAAAGAAGAGGTTACCAAGCAAGTCAAAGCCAAGGTTCTCAGGGTAGTAGAGTATCCGACATGGTTAGCCAACATCGTGCCAGTGCCAAAAAAAGGATGAGAAAGTTAGAGTTTGTGTTGACTAGCGGGATCTTAATCGGGCCAGTCCTAAAGACAACTTCCCCTTGCCTAACATACACATTCTTATCGACAACTGCGCCAAGCATGAGTTGCAGTCTTTTATTGATTGTTTCGTTGGGTATCATCAGATATGGATGGATGAGGATGATGCAGAGAAAACGGCTTTCATCATGCCGTGGGGAATGTACTATTACAAAATGATGTCATTCGGTTTGAAGAACGCTGGTGCCACCTACATGAGAGCCATGACTACCATCTTTCATGACATGATACACAAGGAGATCGAGGTATATGTGGATGACGTCATCATCAAATCCAAGAAAGCCAGGGATCACATGGCAGATCTAAGAAAGTTCTTCAACAAACTGAGGAGGTACAATCTGAAACTGAATCCCGCCAAGTGTGCATTCGGGGTTCCTGCTGGAAAATTATTGGGTTTCGTCGTGAGTCGTCGAGGAATAGAATTGGATCCATCAAAGGTCAAAGCTATCCAAGAATTGCCACTGCCAAAGAACAAGAAGGACGTGATGAGTTTCCTGGGAAGACTCAACTATATCAGCCGGTTCATAGCTCAATCCACGGTCATTTGTGAACCTATCTTCAAAATGTTGAAGAAGGACGCTGCTACCAAATGGACTGATGATTGTTAGAAAGCTTTTGACAGAATTAAGGAATACCTGTCAACGCCGCCGGTCTTGGTTCCGCCTGAGCCAGGAAGACCCCTATTGCTTTACCTTACGGTATTGGATAGAGCATTCGGTTGTGTTCTGGGACAACATGATGAAACAGGGAGAAATGAGCAAGCCATCTACTATCTCAGTAAGAAGTTCACACCGTACGAGGCCCGGTATTCTCTTTTAGAATGCACTTCTTATGCTCTGACTTGGATCGCGCAGAAGTTGAGGCATTACTTCTGTGCTTACACTACTTATCTCATATCCATAATGGACCCTCTGAAGTATATCTTCCAGAAGACCATGGCCACTAGCAAGCTCGCCAAGTGGCAGATCCTGCTAAGTGAATTCGACATTGTTTACGTGACCCATAAAGCAATCAAAGGGCAAGCCTTGGCGGACCATCTCGCCGAGAATCCCGTGGACGGAGAATACGAGCCCCTAAAAACGTATTTTCCCGATGAAGAGGTATCTTTCATAGGAGAAGATATTGCAGAATCCTATGATGGTTGGAGGTTGTTTTTTGACGAAGCTACAAATTTCAAAGGAGTTGGCATAGGAGCAGTCCTAGTATCAGAAACCGGCCAGCACTACCCGGTATCCGCCAAGCTCAGGTTCCCTTGCACTAATAATATGGCCGAATATGAAGCCTGCATCTTGGGGCTCAAAATGGCCATTGACATGAACGTTCAAGAGTTGCTAGTGATCGGAGATTCAGACTTGCTCATACATCAGTTCGAGGAGAGTGGGCAACCAAGAACTCTAAGATACTTCCCTACTTGCATCATATACAGGAGTTGAGGAAAAGGTTCATAAAGACAGAATTTCAGCACGTCCCCAGAGTCCAGAACGAGTTTGCAGATGCATTAGCTACTTTGTCGTCCATGATCTAGCATCCAGATACAAATTTCATTGATCCCATCCCAGTAAAGATTCAGGATCAGCCAGCTTATTATGCCCACGTTGAGGAAGAAGCGGATGGCAAACCATGGTTCCATGATATCAAGGAGTACTTGACAACAGGGGAATATCTAGGACTTGCCAACGCTACTCAGAAGCGCACACTTCGTAGGCTATCCAGCAACTTTTTTCACAGTGGAGGAATCCTGTATAGGAGGACTCCCGATTTGGGTCTACTAAGGTGTGTCGAAGCAAAAGAAGCATCCAGGCTATTGGACGAAGTGCATGCAGGGACCTGCGGGCCGCACATGAATGTTTTTATCTTATCGGAACTATCGAGCCTGCCGCATCAAATGGGCACAGGTTCATCTTAGTGGCAATCGATTATTTTACCAAATAGGTCGAAGCAGCATCATACAAGGCGGTCACTAAGAGGGTTATGGCGGGTTTCGTCCGCGACCGCATTGTTGTCGATTCGGAGTTCCGGAATCAATCATCACTGATAATGGTTCCAATCTCAACAGCGACTTGATGAAAGTAATGTGTGAAACTTTCAAGATCAAACACAAGAACTCTACAGCCTACAGGCCTCAGATGAATGGAGTTGTGGAAGCAGCCAACAAGAATATCAAGAAGATACTAAGGAATATGGTCGAAAGGCACAAACAATGGCATGAGAAGTTATCATTTGCCTTATTGGGATACCGCACTACAGTCCGCACATCGATCGGAGCAACTCCCTACATGCTGGTTTATGGTACAATGGCGGTCATCACCGCCGAGGTAGAAATTCCCTCCTTAAGGATCATACAAGAAGTAGAATTGGATGATGCAGAATGTGTAAAAGGTCGCTACGAGCAGTTAGCCCTTATAGATGGGAAAAGAATGAATGCGGTTTGCCACGGTCAGTTGTATCAGAACAGAATATCCAGAGCCTTCAACAAAAGGGTTAAGCCAAGGAAGTTTACACCGGGGCAGCTGGTGTTGAAGAAAATATTCTCACATCAAGATGAAGCCAAGGGGAAGTTCTCTCCCAATTGGCAGGGTCCGTACATGGTTCACCGGATTCTAACTGGAGGAGCCCTTATTCTTGCAGAGATGGATAGAGAAGTCTGGCCGAAGCCAATCAATTCAGATGCAGTGAAACGATATTATGTGTAACCACTTATGATTCCCTTAACGATGTAATTCGAACCACGCCTGACCTGATTCCCATTTAAGAGGGGATACGTAGGCAGCCCTATGGGTTCGGTCATAATTTAATAAAAATTCCATTTTCCCCCGCTATTGGAACTGGGGCAAAATTTTGAGGAGGACCCTCAAAATTCCGAAGTTAATTTTAGTTCATGCATCGCCAGAAGCGCCAGCCCAGTAAACTGGGGCAGAATTTTGAGGAGGACCCTCAAAATTTCAAAGATGTTTTTTAGTCATTCAGCACAGCCGGCAGAAATGTCCGCTCAGCAAACTGGGGCAGAATTTTGAGGAGGACCCTAAAAATTCTGGAGAAAAAGAGGTTGCAATGTCTTGAACCACGTCGCAGTCGTTGGTTCATCTAAAGAAAACTATTTTCGATTATATACGTTATATTTACTAAATCATGCATAACTATTATCCGAATTGCTGTTATTTAGCGACGCTACCCCAATGACACACAACGTCAAGAGCCCGGGGAAGACGAACTAACCTTTCCCCTTACAGAACTCACGATTTTCTTTGGATGCAGGCACTCAATTCGCATTATCATTAGATATATTTATGCACTCTCAAGAATACAACTTCTCAGAATCATCATTTGCCCGCAATTTCTATCCGTACACAATCTCCCCAGCAGTCATATTGTCGTAATCAGCTAAGAGATCTTACTACTAATCGTCTTTTTACATTATTGCACTGCATAAGGCTACCTTTCTGCCTTCCGAGGTTAAGCTCTACCTCCATCATCATCTGCATAAGGCTATTTTTCTGCCTTTCAAGACTAAGCATTGTCTCTATCCTGCATTCCTCTGCATTGCATAAGGCTACCTTTCTGCCTTCCGAGGTTAAGCTCTACCTCCATCTACATCATCTGCATAAGGCTACTTTTTTGCCTTTCGAGACTAAGCATTGTCTCCATCCTGTATTTCTCTGCATTGCATAAGGCTACCTTTCTGCCTTCCGAGGTTAAGCTCTACCTCCATCTGCATCATCTGCATAAGGCTACTTTTCTGCCTTTTGAGACTAAGCATTGTCTCCATCCTACATTTCTCTGCATTGCATAAGGCTACCTTTCTGCCTTCCGAGGTTAAGCTCTACCTCCATCTACATCATCTGCATAAGGCTACTTTTCTGCCTTTCGAGACTAAGCATTGTCTCTATCCTGCATTCCTCTGCATTGCTTAAGGCTACCTTTCTGCCTTCCAAGGTTAAGCTCTACCTCCATCTGCATTTCCTGTGTTGCCCACCTTTCTGCCTTTCGATACTAAGCATTGTCTCCATCCTGCATTTCTCTACATTGCATAAGGCTACCTTTCTGCCTTCCGAGGTTAAGCTCTACCTCCATCATCATCTGCATAAGGCTGCCTTTCTGCCTTTCGAGACTAAGCTCTGTCTCCATCCTGCATGGCTGAAATATTGCCACTTTATTTTCTTGCATGGCTGAAATATCGCCACTTTATTTTCTTGCATGGCTGAAATATCACCATTTTATTTTCTTGCATGGCTGAAATATCGCCACTTTATTTTCTAGCATGGCTGAAATATCGCCACTTTATTTTCTTGCATGGCTGAAATATCACCACTTTATTTTCTTGCATGGCTGAAATATCGCCACTTTATTTTCTAGCATGGCTGAAATATCGCCACTTTATTTTCTTGCATGGCTGAAATATCGCCACTTTTTTTCTTGCATGGCTGAAATATCGCCACTTTATTTTCTTGCATGGCTGAAATATCGCCACTTTATTTTCTTACACGGCTGAAATATCGCCACCTTTTTTTACGTCTTGCATCGGCTGAAAGATCTCCACCTGCTGCATTGCATGGGCTGAAAGATCGCCAAATTGTCCAAAGGCATCATTGTTCAGAGGCACCATTTTCATAGCCTGAGAACTCCATGCCATGGCCTGAGGACCCCATTTTATCTTTTGCATATCATTATTCAAAGGCATCATAGTTCGGAGGCACCATTCTCATAGCTTGAGAACATCATTTCATGGCCTGCGAATTCTTATTTGCGCTCTTCATAGCCCGTGACATCATGGTCCAAGGACGTCATCCTAACCGTCCAAAGACAGCATTCATTGTCCAATAGGAATTTGCATCACGTTTAAATTTATGCACAATATATGTTCGTATTGCTTACTTGCAGGAACACCGGCTGGCAATGGCCGTCTCAGCAGGGGCAATCCCGCTCCAGTTCTCGCAGCCTATCGATTTTTCAGAAAACCTCTCTCAATCTAAACATCGCGTCCGTCCGTTTCAAATCTCCATCGGCATATTCCGTCAATGGTTCCGAAACTACATATGGCCTGATTCTTGTAAGACCAAGGATATGTAGGCAGCTCAAAAACCAGAGCTCGGTCAAAACTCCTTTCAAATCGCCACTTCCGGTCAAAATTGGCCATCTTATCTTTACCCGACAACTCTTTCATCCTTCCCGGGTAAAGAGGGGCAGCTGTTGATACCCAATTTTTCCCTATATATTTTTATACTCAAAATACTTTCAAAATAGCATGTGTATGCATATATAAGCATGCCCAAGTATTTTGGTATTTTTCCCAAATTTTTAAAGATTTTCAAAACCAATTTATTGTCTATTTTAACAATAGAAAATCCAATAATTATTTCCGAAATTATTATTTTGGTGAATAATTAATTTCCATCCTCATAGTTACACCAAAATATAATTAACGTGATTTTTTGCATATTTTTACAAATTCATTTGATATTTTTTAAGCTAAATTACATAAAATTGCAATTATGGCCTATATTACGATTAATAGCGTTTTGCAATCATAAAATCATTTCCAGCATTTTTAGATTAATTTTTATATATTATTAATTATCTCAGTGCTTTTAATTTATTTTTAAAATTATTTTACTATTTTTTTATAAATAAAAAGGGTAAAACTGGCTATTTAACATGTAGCCTCAGTTCATTTCAATTATAGCCCCATTACATTTCAATTTTAGCCTAAAAGTGACCAAATTTCAAACTCAAATTTGGACGACCCAATTCTTATTTTTACCCGACTCCTTAACCCGTTTTCAAACCCGTTCGGATTTTCTTTTAAATACTGGTCGTTGATCATTTTGATCTCACCCTTTCCTTTTTTAATTCCCTAACCCCTCTAACCCTAACCCCATTTTCACAATGACGCCGCCTCAGAATCCCAAAACTCTCTCAAGACTCTCAAGGTCCTTCGGAACCCTAGCCTCCTCCTACCTTGTTCCACAGTGTTTTCACCGGAGTCCATGGCTTCTCAGGCCATGGACAACCTATATTCACCTCCTCCGGCTCTTGCATGCCTGATTCTCGAAGGTTCAAGGCCATACCTCGAAGGTCTTCACTCATACCTTCACCGATTCGAAGATTCCGACCATCTCCGGCCTTGCTCCGGCATACCATGGTGTTTTGAGCCTGATTCTGACCTCTCCGACTCAGATCGGTGACCTTTTCAAGGCTTTTTCAAGGGTTCTTCTGAAACCCTAACCCGTCGAGGTTTTCCCCGATTTTTCTTTTAGATCTGTTGTGTATCTATGCTCTACTTAAGTGTTCAAATGATTTTCCTAACTTTTCTTTCAAAAATTACTCTCCGAAGCCTCTTTTATCATCTAGGGTTTTCTGAAAATGCATAAGTGTTTATCTGACTTTCTTCTCCTTTTCTTTTGTATGTATTTGCCTCTACTGTGTTCTTATGTTTTTCTTCTACCATATATGTTCCTATACCGTGCTTTCTATATTCCGTTCTTGTATGTTCTGCTATTGTGTTTTCTACACTATGCCCTTGTATGATTTTCTACTATGTTCTACTATTTTCTTCTACCATGTTCTGGTATGTTTCACCTACTGTATTCTTCTATCGTGTTCTTAAGTGTTCTTACTATTTTTTCCTTCTACTGAACTTTGTTTAAGCCTCTTCTAAAAGGATCTTCTTAAGCATGCTTCCTTCTACTGTTCTTATCAGTTTTTCTCATCATGCTTCGAATTAGTTTCTTTACTCTGTTGCTTTGAACTCTTCTATTGTATATACATGCTATTCATGAGTTCTGTTGCTGCGAGAAGCATGTTAGAAGTTTCAATTCTTTTCAGAAACCTCTGAACATGTTTCGATTCAACTGCTGGCCCTCTCATCTTTGCTTTATGGCTTGCCCGAGCTGGGGTTCTTATTTCAAAACCCCCAACTCTTTTAGATCAATTTCGAAGTTTCATATGATTCTGACCTTTTGATAAACTCTTCTAAACTCTGTTACTGGATTTTCCGCTGATTTTACGTTGGCATGACAATTTTTCTTTCATACTTAACGTATCTGTATGCTCTTTATATGTGATGAACCTTTCTGTAAAAGGGCTTTCCAACTTGTGATTGATTCAGAATCCCTTTTAATAGGTCTAATTGATTGCTACTGATTTTCCTTAAGTTAAAATCTTTCCTCTCTTTCTGACTTGGTTCATTGGTAATGTCGAATCCCTGATTCCTTGATTTACTAGGTACTAATTGATTTACTATGTTCTTGCCTTATTTGGGCTAACCGTATATTTTAAAATTTTCTTTCCTTAGTTAAACCCCTATGTATTTACCCCTAATTTCCTACTTTACACAAGATGTTTACTTGATTCTCTTTCCTTAACTGATTGTTGTCCATTACCGTTTGAGTTTGAACTCCTTAATTAAAGGAAGTTCTTATGTTGATTGATTATAATTGATACATAGTTCCATAATTACTATGATTCTTCCCTTACTCTCTACCTGTTTTCAAGCTATAAATACTCTACTCTTTTCCTTTTCACAATACGGAATACACTTCAGAGCTTCACTTAATTCTCACAACCCCTTCTAAAACTTCCTGCACTTTGGCTTTCTCAAGACTTCTGCTTTCATTTGTTTTCCTGAAACTGGTATGTCCTAGTTTTGATTCTAGTATCAACCCCAATGTGTTTACTTACAAGCTTTTATGTCCATGCCTACTTTACTGCTTTGTAGAGTTCAACTTCTATGATAGCATGCTTATGTCTTGCTATTTGTTACTGCAATGAATCTCATTCACCATACCCCTTTATGTGCTTGAGCTGTGGTTTAAGACATGGCAATACACAAAGTTATTGTCCATGGATTAAAACTGGATCCTTTGGATCCTAGGCTCTTTCAATTTCCCATACCCCATTCCCTTAGGTGTTTTGAGTTGAGGTATAGCCTGGCAGCATCCAAGTTGTTGTCCAGGGCTAAACATGACCTTCAATAGGTCCTAACTCTCTAATTTTTAGCTGACAGGCTGGTTAGGGGTGTGCCAACACTCCTAATTGTTGGGCATGACCACCAGCCTGCCTTGGCATTCCCTAATTCCCCTCTATTGCACCTATTCCTAGAACCTTAAGTTCTGCCCCTCTCTTTTGAGCCTTGCTTTGGGACCTTGAGTTCCCTCTGAGCTTGGACATTTGAGGGCTGGCCCTTCAACACTGCACTATAATCTAATTCTGCAATATATTTGGGGTGTAAGCATTGCCTGGAGTTCTTGAAGCTCCTTGGAACTTTGACACATCCCAAATAAGAGAAAGGCTTTGGAATCTGATCTTTGGAAGTTGGTTTATTTCATATTTCAGACCTGGGGTCTGAATTAGGCTCTCCTTGGTTGGAATCTTTAATTTCTGATATATTTTTTCTTATTCATTCTGGTCTGTAATAATCTTGTAATAAACATTTGGGGTCGGCTAGTGAAAAGGGGTAGGGGACTATGGATGCAAGGGGTAGATACCATGTTCATAGGGAATTACTATACTTCTGAAATTCTGCACTCATGTAGATACCATGTTCATAGGGTTTTCTGCAATTTCATAACAGATGCCATGCTTGTAAACCGATTCTAAAACTTTGCATCTTCATATAGAAACCATGCCTATAAGACTTTATGCATTCTGCATCTGTCATTAGGCAAACCTATTATAGGATTTAAATACCTAATCAATTGCATGTAGACAACCTGCCTATAGGATTCCTACATAAGCAATAACAGTGCTCAAATCAGTAACACCTAGAAAGCATGTCTATAGGAGCTGTTGCCTAAACCTGAATCGTCAACTCGCTTATAAGCCTAAAATCAGTAGCAATAATGTTTAACGCATGCAGATCTTATGTCCCTATAATTGATAATTCTTTTTCTGCAATCAGTTTACTTCTTTATTTCTGAAACTAATACATATCATGCTTATAGGTTCTGTTTAACGCTTAGGCAAGCGTTAGGGTAAAATTTTATAATTGCATCAGTTTTGATAATTACAACCAGCAGGCAGGCCTAATTCGGACTTCTTATTTGAAAATATATGATAAATTAGCCACCCTTCCTCGTTAAGTTTAATACAGACCAAACCAATATTTGTATGTCATGCTAAATAATCTGCTGCTTTGAATGAGGAGGCCGACTTGAGCCTTAACTGCTATTTGTTTCCCTTTAAACTGCTATCTGTTATTGCTTGTCGCCTAGATTTTTATCCTTTTGAAAACTCCGCAAAAGCCCCAACTCCCTCCCCTTTAGGATTAGTAGTCCCATATGCCTCTGGGACTGATAGGATTGGGACAGGTAATAGCATGCAATAAGTAACGATACCATTTCGCGCTTTAACACCTTAATGGGATGGGAAGGGTAGATATGGATATGATGACCGATGCATTAATATCACGTGCGACCCCTCTTCTGAGGAGTGATTGCTGGGTATTGCATTGAAGTGATCCATATTAATTATAAACTTAGGACCCCCTCCCTTTATTTGCTTTCATCTCTTCTTGTAAAACTATTCAAATCTTTTTTTCATAAATTTCTGCCCTCTCTACTTACCTTCGAAAGTTTTCAACCTGATTGCAATGTTATATGCGAATCCTTATTTGAGCCTTGATTGTTTACTTGTAAAGTCACAATTGTAAAATGGTTGGGAACCACACTAGTGGATCTTGAGGGGTGCCTAACACCTTCCCCTCGAGATAATTTCTAGCCCTTACCCGAACTCTGGTTTTCCAACTCATACTCTTCTAAAAAAGTGTCCTAATGCACTATAATCATTAGGTGGTGACTCTTCAAATTCCGAAACCCAATTTTCGAAAGGGAATAGAGTTGTCCTTCCCAATGTCGTATACCCGATTTCTGACCCCACGGTTAGAGAAACAGGGGGCGTCGACAACGTCCTTAGACCATGATGACTTGGGCCATGAAGCGTGTGATAAGGGATTCGCAGGCCATGAAATGATGTTGTCGGTCTATAAGGATGGTACCTCCGAACCATGATGCCTTTGAATAATGATATGAGAAAGATTGAAAGAGATCCCCAGGCTATGACATGGTGTTCTTGGGCTATGAAGATGGTGCCTCCGAACGATGACGCCTTCGGATGAGTTGGCGATATTTCAGCCCATAAAGGATGCAGTAGTATGATGCGGACAAGATAGAGCTTAGTCTTGCAAATTGAAGGGCAGAGCTTAGCCCATAAATAAAGCGAAATAAACAGTGCTTGAGATAGTGCTTAGTTTCAAAGAAAATGGGAGGCATAGTTTAGACTCAGAAGGCAGAATGATAGCCTTATGCGAAAGATGCGAATGCAGATGGAGGTAGAGCTTAACCTCGAAAGGCAGAATGGTAGCCTCATGCAAGAATGCAGATGCAGATAAAGACAGTGTTTAGTCTCGGAAGGCAAAATGGTAGCCTTATGCAAGAATGCAGATGGAGGTAGAGTTTAACCTTGGAAGGCAGAATGGTAGCCTTATGCAAGAATGCAGATGCAGGTAGAGCTTAACCTCGAAAGGCAGAATGGTAGCCTTATGCAAGAATGCAGATGCAGATGGAGACAGCGTTTAATATCGGAAGGCAAAATAGTAGCCTTATGCAATGCAAATGTAGATGGAGACAGCATTTTGCCTCGGAAGGCAGAATAGTAGCCTTATGCAATGCAAATGCAGATGGAGACAGCGTTTAGTCTCGGGAGGCAGAATGGTAGCCTTATGCAAAAATGAAATAACGAATGATAGTAGAGTTTTCTTAGCTGATAACAGATTGTGGCATGGTGATTACTGGGAGCATTGTGACTATGGAGCATTACTTGTGTGTGCTAATAGCAAATGTTTGGCAAGTGCAACGGCTTGTAGAGTCGTACTCTTGAACAACGTTTGTTCCGTGGGCGTACAGTATGTTTAATGATTTCGCAATCCTAGTGCCTACATCCAAAGAAAAATCGTGAGTTTTATAAGGGGAAGGGTTAGTTCATATCCCCGCTGGCTTTGCTTGACTTGTTCGGCTTTGATCCGGTGATATCGTTTATATCATTGGGGTAGCGTTGCTAAACAAAGTGGTTTCAATAATAAACATGCATGATTTTGTAAAGATATGACATAAGCGCATAATTAAAATATTTTTTAGATGAACCATTGACTGTGACGTGACTCGGGACATTGCAACCTCTCTAGCTATGGAATTTTGAGGGTCCCCCTCAAAATTTTGCCCCAGTTTAATGGGTTGACGTTTCTGACTGTTGCTTGTGCGACAATCGGCTGAAGTTACTTCGGAATTTTGAGGGTCATCCTCAAAATTCTGGCCCAGTTTCCAATTGCGTGGGGAAATGGAATTTTTATTGAATTGTGACAGAACCCATAGGGCTGCCTACGCATCCCCTCTTAAACGGGAATCAGGTCAGGCGTAGTTCATCATATAAGGAAAGTATAAAATTACACATAGTAACGCTTGACTGCATCTGAATTGATTAGATTCGGCCAGACTTCTCTGTCCATTTCTGTAAGTATGAGGGCTCCTCCTGTCAGAACCCGGTGAACCATGTATGGACCCTACCAGTTGGGAGAGAATTTCCTTTTGACTTCATCTTGATGCAGAAAAATTTTCTTTAACACCAGCTGCCCCGGTGTGAACTATCTTGGTTTGACTTTCTTGTTGAAGGCTATAGACATTCTGTTCTGATAGAGCTGACCATGGGAAACTGCATTCATTCTCTTTCCGTCTATAAGGGCTAGCTGCTCATAACGACTTTTTACCCATTTTGCGTCGTCGAGCTCAGTTTTCTACATGATCCTTAGGGAAGGAATTTCTACCTCAGCGGGAATGACAGCCTCTGTACCGTAAACCAACATATATGGGGTTGCCCCGGTTGATGTGTGGATTGTGGTCGATACCTCAATAGAGCAAATGATAACTTCTCGTGCCACTGTTTATATTTTTCTATCATTTTCCTCAATATCTTCTTGATATTCTTGTTGGCGGCTTCTACAACTCCATTCATAGCTAAGACCTTATCAGTAATGATTGACTCCATTCATAACTCCATACAACTTCTTGATGTGTGGAATTCTTGTATCTGATCTTGAAAGTTTCACACATAGCTTTCATCAAGTCGCTGTTGAGGTTGGAGCCATTATCAGTAATGATTGACTCTGGGATTCCAAATCGACAAACAATGCGGTCGCGGACAAAGTCTGCCATGACTTTCTTAGTTACTGCTCTGTAAGATGCTGCTTCGACCCATTTGGTGAAATAGTCGATGGCTACTAGGATAAACCTGTGTCTGTTGGAAGTGGCAGGCTCGATTGGTCCAATAATGTCCATTCCCCAGGCGGCGAATGGCCACGGTGAGCTTGTTGTGTTAAGCTCGTTTGGAGGTACCTTTTTCATGTCTACATGTATCTGACAGCAGTGGAATTTTCGGACATACTGGATGCAGTCCGTTTCCATATTATCCAAAAGTAACCAGCCCGGAGTATCTTTTTTGCTAAGACAACACCGTTCATATGTGGACCGCAGGTCCCAGCATGAATTTCCTCTTGTAGTCTGGGTGCTTCCTTCACGTCAACATATCTTAATAGTCCCAAATCGGGAGTCCTCCTATACTCTTCCTCCGCTGTGAAAAAAGTTGTTGGAGAATCTCCGAAGTGTACGTTTCTGAGTAGGATTTACAAGCTCTATGTACTCTTCTTTTGCCAAATATTCCTTGATATCATGAAACCAAGGCTTTCTGTCTGCTTCTTCTTCAATATGGGCACAGTAAGCTGGCTGATCATGGATCTTCACTGGAATGGGATCAATGAAATTCTTGTCGGGATGTTGTATCCTAGATGATAGGGTAGCCAATGCATCAACGAACTCATTCTGGATTCTGGGAACATGTTGGAATTCTGTCTTCGTGAACCTCTTTCGCAATTCCTGTACGTGATGTAGATACAGGAGTATCGTAGAGTTCTTGGTTGCCCATTCTTCCCGTACCGATGTATATGTCTAAATCTCCAATTACTAGCAACTCTTGAACGTTCATGTCAATAGCCATTTTGAGCCCTAGGATGCAGGCTTCATACTCGATCATATTGCTGGTATACGGGAACCTGAGTTTAGCAGATACCGGATAATGCTGATCGGTCTCTAATACTAGGACTGCTCCTATTCCCACTCCCTTGAAATTTGTCGCTTCATCGAAGAACATTCTCCAACCATCATAGGATTCTACAATGTCTTCTCCTATGAATGATACCTCTTCATCAGGAAAATACGTTTCAGGGGTTCATATCCTCTATCCACGGGGTTTTCAGCGAGGTGGTCTGCCAGTACTTGTCCCTTGACCGCTTTCTGAGTTACGTAGACAATGTCGAACTCACTCAACAGGATTTGCCACTTGGCTAGCTTACTAGTGGGCATGGTCTTCTGAAAGATGTACTTCAAAGGATCCATCCTTGATATGAGATATATAGTATAGACACAGAAGTAATGTCTCAGCTTCTGAGCTACCCAAGTCAAATCACAACAGGTGCGTTCCAATAGAGAATATCGGGCCTCATACGGGGTGAACTTCTTGCTGAGATAATAAATGTCTTGTTCCTTCCTCCTTGTTTCATCATGTTGTCCTAGAACGCAGTTGAAAGCTCCATCTAACACTGCAAGGTAGAGTAGTAAGGGTATACCTGGCTCGGGCGGGACTAAGACTAGTGGTGTTGATAGGTACTCCTTGATTCTGTTGAAGGCCCTTTGGCATTCATCGGTCCAGTTGGTAGCGGCCTCCTTCTTTAACATCTTAAAAATTGGCTCGCAGATAATCGTAGACTGTGCTATGAACCGACTGATGTAGTTAATCCTTCCCAGGAAACTCATCACATCCTTCTTATTCTTTGGCGGTGGTAATTCTTGAATGGCTTTGACTTTCGATGGGTCTAGTTCTATTCCTCGACGACTTACAATAAACCCAAGCAATTTCCCAGCAGGAACCCCAAATGTGCACTTTGCGGGGTTCAGTTTCAGGTTGTACCTCCGCAGTCTATTGAAGAACTTCCTCAGATCTTCCATGTGGTCAGTGGCCTTCTTGGATTTGATAATAACATCATCTATATATATCTCTATTTCCTTGTGTATCATATCATGGAAAATGGTAGTCATGGCCCTCATGTAGGTGGCCCCTGCATTCTTCAGGCCGAACGACATGATCTTGTAACAGTACATTCCCCATGGTATAATGAAAGCCGTTTTCTCAGAATCTTCTTCATCCATCCAGATCCGATGATAACCAGTGAAGCAATCTACAAATGACTGTGGCTCATGCTTGGTGCAATTGTCAATCAGGATGTGTATATTTGGCAAAAGGAAGTTGTCTTTCGGACTGGCCCGGTTGAGATCCCGGTAATCGACACAGACTCTGACCTTCCCATCCTTCTTTGGCACTGGCACAATGTTGGCTAACCATATCATGTATTCTGCTACCCTGAGAACCTTAGCTTTAACCTGCTTGGTGACTTCTTCCTTGATTTTCAGACTCATATCAGGTTTGAACTTTCTGAGCTTTTGCTTTACCGGTGGACACATTGGATCGGTTGGCAGTTTGTGAGCCACAATAGGCATACTCAGACCAGTCATGTCATCATACGACCAGGCGAATATGTCCTCATATTCCTTTAGAAATTCTGTGTATTCTTCCTTTTCTGATGGCGATAGGTGAACACTGATTCGTGTTTCCTTGATGTTTTCTGCATCTCCCAGGTTGACAATTTTAATCTCGTTCAGGTTGGACTTAGGTTTGTTCTCAAAGTTCTCAACTTCTTTGACAATCTCATCAGGTATGCCATTTTTCTCTAAATCAATGTCCGTTTGTTACGTTGTCTCATTGCATGTCATAGTCGTTGGTTCATCAAGATAAGTAATAGTAATGTTGTATTGGTAAAGCAGGGAAAGAAAATGATAGCAATAAATATTAATTCATAAGAAAAATCAGAAATGCTTTTGATAAATTGAACAACTGCTTTTGAATATCGAAGATCTTATTACGGGAATTAAAAATGCGAAAAGAAAATCATTTAGTAAAAATAATGAATAATGCTTGTTTTAGCCTTGCTATCCCGAGGCACGTCAGGCTCTGGTTGTCCTAATGGTCCAATTCTTAAGATATGCCCCTCTGCTTACAACCTGTATGGAAGGGCCTTCCTCCCCCTCCTCCTCGAGAACAACGCAGCAGTCTATATTACTGTCTTCCAGAAACAAGTTCTTTACCGCTGCAAGTGCTTCTTCTTCATCTGACCCGTAAACAATGTCGGCATGTTGGAAAGTCTGCTCCAGACGCGGTATTGGCTGCTCTAGTGGATAGTAAGGACCGAGCCATGGTGGCAACCAGTTGTTGAATTCTTCCCAGGTGTAATTATATCCCAAACTGAAGGTAGTGCCATGTTTCTAGAGTTTTATGGGCTTAGCGATTCCTTGGAGGTTCTTGCCGAGCCCTTTGTGAGGTTCGTACCCACTCCAATTTAGTATACTCTCGATTTTGCTATCCCACCATTTGTCTTTGTCGATAGCATTTACCCGTTCAATGTGGTGGTAAGTTTCTCCACCTAGTTTCCTTCTTCCCTCGATCGTCGGAATGGTCTGGCAACTGTATATAGGGTTGATACCGTCGCCGTAAATGATCACTTCTTGGTGATTCCATTCGAATTTTACTGCCTGATGCAGTATTGATGTTACGGCCCCAGCAACATGAATCCATGGCCGTCCCAGTAGCAAGTTGTAAGATGCTGGCACATCTATCACCTGGAAATTGACATCGAACCATGTTGGTCTCATCTGCAAGCATAGAATAACCTCACCAATGGTGGACCTCTGAGAACCATCGAAGGCTTTCACGTTGATTGCTCCGTCTTTTATCTCATGCAGACCTTTACCCAACTTCTTGAGTGTTACCAGCGGACAAATGTTAAGACTGGAGCCTCCATCGATTAGGATTCTGGTGATGAATAATCTTCGCACTGCACGGTGATGTGCAGTGCTTTGTTGTGCCCCAACCCTTCAGGTGGCAACCCGTCCTCATGAAAGGTGATCTTATGGCTTTCCAGCACTTGTCCTACCATATTAGCCATTTCCCCGCCAGTGATGTTACTTGGTACGTATGCTTCACTCAGCACCTTTAACGGAGCATTCTTGTGCGCCTCAGAGTTTTGTAGCAAAGAGAGAATGGATATTTGTGATGGCGTCTTGTTTAACTGGTCGATGAACGAATATTCCTTGGCCTGTATCTTCCTCCAAAGGTCGTCCGGACCTGTCTCAATGAGGGGTGGCAGATTAAAGGCCTGCTTGCTTGATTCAGCTAGGTGTTCTAGGGTATAGACTCTACCAGTTCTTGTCATACCCTGTGCAACGACAGTTTCTTCAAACGTGACCTTGCCTTTCCTTCTTGTCTCGGCTGTATAGTCCCAAGGTACGACATTTGTATGCATTGGTGTCATGGTCGACATCGCCACTGGGATCGGCGTGGCTGTCCTCACCCCGAATGGTACATGTGCCTTGGGTGGCAAAACTTCAACCTCAAATGGTGCGGGTGCATTTGCTGGAGACACGAATTCAACCTCAATTGGTGTTGGTGTCTTTGTGGATGATGTTGCTTCAAACTCAAGTGGTACGGACATATTCACCTTAGTGTCCTCAGATGGTTGAATCTGGATTATGATTGGATTGAGAGTAATTATTGGTTTCTTTGGGGCATCACCTTCTGCGATCAACCCGATTAATCCCTCAGGATCCCAGTCATCTTCTATTTCAATCATGTGGATACCTCCACCCTTATGGTCTGGCAGAGGGTTGTTGCGGACATTTGGAGCGGGTTCCTTTGCCACAATAATCTTGTTATCAATCAAGGACTGTATCTTGTCGTTCAAGGAGAGGCATTCATCGATGGTGTGCCCTTTCATGTAGGAGTGGTATGCACAGGATTTGTTTGGGTTAACCTACTGAGAAAGGTTCTCAGGGGTTGCAACAGGGACGGGGGTGACATAATCAGCAGCTTTGAGTCTCTCATACAACTGGTCGATGGGTTCAGCGATGGTTGTATATTGTTTTGGAGGTCTGCGATCAAAATTTGGTCGAGGTCTAGGGAAGTTTTGGCATGCAGAGGGTGATTGGTAATGGGTTGGTTGAGCATTATAGGTTTGGTAGACATGATCGGGTTGGGAGTGTCTAGGTGAAATAGGTTGATATGTAGGAGGTGGAGGTGACTGATAAGTTGGTGGCGGAGCTTGGTATGAAGGTAAGGGTGCTTGGTAATTTGGGGTTGGCTGATATATGAGTGGAGGTATTGGGTAAGTTGGTATTTGAGAGGAGATTTGGTCCTTTGTACAACCATCACGGCCCCTACGTCCCTCTTCTTGGACACACTACCGGACTGTAAGGCCTTATTTGTAGCTTGCAAGGCCTTGAAGTTTGTAACCATACCATTTTTGATACCTTCTTCAATTCTTTCACCCAATTTGATAATGTCGGAGAATTTGTGGTTCTCAATCATCATCAATTGTTCATAGTACTGTGGGTCCTGAGCCCGGACAAAGAACTTGTTCATCTGTTCCTCTTCTAAGGCAGGTTTGACCTTAGCAGCTTTGGACCTCCAGCGAGTAGCATACTCGCGAAACGTATCTGTGGGCTTCTTCTTCAGATTTTGTATATAGAACACGTCTGGTGCGTTCTCTGTATTAAATCTGAATCTATCCATAAAGTCAGACGTCATGTCTACCTAGCTTGACCACTTCTTGGGATCTTGGCTGATGTACCAAGATAATGCATCTCCTTTCAAACTCCTCATGAACAGCTTCATGCGGATTCTCTCATCTTTCCCTACTCCAACCAACTTGTCGCAGTATGTCCTCAGATGGACCCTTGGATCACCTGTACCATCAAACATTTCGAACTTAGGAGGTTTGTACCCCTCGGGAAGTTCGACATCAGGCTGTATGCAAAGATCCTCATAGTTTAGCCCTTCGATTCCTTTGCTTCCATCAACGCCCTGAATTCGGCTGGTCAATTTCTTAAGTTCCTCAGCCAGGTTCCTGATAAGCAGATCCTTTTCATCAGACTCAGGTGTGCTTGAGATAGGTTGGGTGGAGTGTGGCATGGTCTCCACGTAGATAGAGGTGTTATGGTGGCCTGGTGTGTGGGTATGGAAATGGTTGTTTGTGGAGTTCTGAGGTTCTGGGATGAGTAGTGGAGTGTTGTTTGGGGTATAGCAGGTGTTGCATTGGTTCTTTGGTGGAGCAACGTGATGGTGAGGAGCGGGATGATTCTATTGTTTTGGGATATTCTGAGGAGGTGTGGGGTTTTGAGTATTGGGGAAGTTGATATCTGGGATGCTGAGGGAAAACGACATGCTTGCTAAATTCCGAACCTGATCGAGCTCTTCTTGAAATTTCAACAATTTTTGTTCAAGTTGTGACACATTCTCATTAGGAACCTGAATACCCTGGCTATTAATGGCCTCTACCCTTTCAGTCGTGTTCTCCTTCCTGATGTTGTTCAAATCTTCCATCTTGCCTTTGTTCTTGTTTTCAACAGGACTAAGAGGAGGAGTGGGTGGAGGGCCCCTGGATCTTGTGAAATAAGATGACGATGCCAGAATGCACAAACTAACCTTTGGGGAGAGGAATAAATAAACAAAAATAAAACAAAAGGTAATCAAGTCAGGGAGGATTATAAAAAGTATTGCAATATTTAAACACATAGTGTAGGAATGTAAAGCGTGTCCTAATTTGGGAACATCATTGTGCCCGAGGTAGGCCTAGCGACAAATTGATTTGGGGAACTTAGGATGCTAAATGCCTTATTTTATTGATAAAAATAGATGAATCCCAAAACGACACTAAATAAGCAAGAAATAAAAGTCATTAATGGTCATTGGCCTTATTACATTCATAAAGTGAAAAAGTAAATTCCCATCTATTTGGTCCTAGAAGGACCTTCCTCAGGTTGAATGCTCTCATTGATCAAATCCTACAGTTCGTGTAGGTTCACCAGTAAAAATGTCTTTGCCAGGTGTTCTCTTTCATTTCCCTCAGCGTTCTGGTAGTCGGTGACTCTCTTCCTCACTTTTTCTTCCAATTCCAGCAGACTGTATTCCAGATATTCCAACTTTTCACTAGCTTTGGCGGCCCTCTCTTTACACTTATTGATTTGGTCATTTGATGGAAGACTCCTCCACCAGTCTAGCAAGAGTGGGGGCATGCTAGCCATACCGAAGCTGGGGACCTCGTTCTTCATTTTCTGCAAAACAAAAGGTTAAGACCATACCCCCATCGGACTCGACTATTTAATACCAACAATTAGCATGAAGCATTTAGTTCTCCAAATAAATGCACAGAACGTGATGATGTCCGTTTGGGTTTAGAGAAACCCAATGGACTTTGGACAAGGCTATATTAAAGGATCATTATGTAGACAACATAACTGACCCGGCTAGGTTTGACCATGATGCATGCACATTTTAACAGAGTAAGGTTTCTATGGGATTTTAGACAGGTACCCTTGAGCGGACAACTCAAGGGGGAAGGCACGGAACTGTCGACTGCACCGTTGATTAACTAGTTTTACCGCAAATATGCCTTTCCGAATTTAGGGGTAATGATATAGGAAGAGCGCAACCACTCATCAAGCGTTGCTATAGTATTTGTTTGGCACGAGTGGAGTATGATGTCGAGCATGATTATGCAATAATTAAAAGCATGTTGACATGTATTTTCACGTTAAGAAAGCGATAAATACAGCAGTTTTATAATTTAAAACAGCAGTAAAAGAAGGAAACAAGAAAGATATGTCAGTTTCACTTTTGAAAAGGAAATTAAACACCTAAAGGAATTAAACAAATAATTGCACATAGGGAGGGTACAAATTCACAAAAACAATCTGAAATGGTAAAAGCCTAAAAAATCCCCAGCAGAGTCACCATGCTGTCGCGCCCCTTTTTTTCCCTTTTCCATCAGAGAGGAGTCCGGGTTTCGACGTTCATAGGTGTAATGACTCATTTCCTTTTGGGAATTGGGTATTTAAAGAGTCGCCACCTAACGATTTTAAGGTGCGTTAGGGCACCTATAAGGTTCAACTACAACTTTGTTTGATAACCAGAGATAGGTAAAGGGCTTGAAATTATCCTAAGGGGAAGGTGTTAGGCACCCCTCAGGATCCACTAGTGTGGTTCCCGGCCAGATAGTTTTTGTGAATTTGTGCAATCAGCAAGTAAACAAATAAGGCTCAAGTAATAGGGGATTTAAGTTTAAATACACAAGTGTTTGAAAAAAAACAATTATTGAAAGGTGAAATTTGAAAAGAGTTATAACCTAAGGCATACTTATAAATATAAAAGGGAGTGTCCTAGGTTTGTTTGTAATATGGATCACATCAATGCAATACCCGGTATGACACTCCTCAAAAGAGGGGATACACGTGGTATTAGCGCACCGATCATCATATCCATATCTATCCTTTCCCGCCCTGTGAAGGTAATTAAAGCGAGGGTTGGTCTCGACCTCTATTGCATGCATTTACCCGTCCCGTTCCTATCAGTTCCAGAGGAATTTAGGACTCCTATTCCTATAAGAAGGAGGTTCCAGGTTTACTCTTATGTTTAAAGGTAAAATTCTAAGGCGACATACAAAACATATAAAACTGCAATTAGGGGAAACATATAAGCAAATAGAAGGCTCAGTTATACCTCTGCAAACAGTGCATATAGACAGCACGACTTATACACAATTAAGGTTTGAATTTTAAAATCCTAAAGCAGGGTGTTTAAGTCAGAACCAGATTCATTATATAACTCAGAAAAGAAGTTTGAATCAGGTATGTCTGCTGGTTGTAGCAGTTGATAATTAAAGAAAGGCAATTCCAGTTTTATTTAGGTAATTATCTAAGGCTTGCCTAGGCGTAAGCGGTATTCAGTAATTATTCAGGATTGTTAAGACAGTTTGAAGCTTATTATTACCTAAAACATGTTGTTCTAGGTTTTCAGCACATAGAATTACGGCCAGTTACTTGTAAAAACTGAGTAAAATTGTTTTATCCCTCTTATGCATTCATGTTAGCCTGAGCGTGCTTAAGCGAATATAAATAAAATCCTAAAGACATGGTATCTAATGTACAGAGATGCAGAATGATGCAGAATCCTAAGCAATATTTCTATATGCACATATATTACAGCGTTAAACATTATTTCTAGGATATGCAGAAATGATATGTTTGTTAGTGTTGTTTAGCCTAAAACAGGATCTTTAAGCACATGGCAATAGGAACATGATCGCAAAAACTCCGGTTATTAACACAATTAACGCAGAATTTTATAAGTGATATGATAGTGAAATGGACATGCTGAAAACAGTAAGCGTAAGTCCTAGGGAACATGATCTCTAATGCATGAAATGAGTCCTGAGCATGGTTTCTATTACGCAAGTAGGAATATAAACCTAATAACATGTTTTCCACCTCTTACTATAGCATGCATATTCCCCATCCCTTTCACTAACCACCCCAATATTGTTTACAAATTATTACAGACCCTGTACTGAATTACATGCAAAAATAAGAAATTACAACCATAGGAAGCCTGATCTTGACTTCCTCTCTGAGTTATGTAATGAACCACCTCAAAAGCCAATATCGTTCCAAAGCCTTTTCTCATATTTGGGTGTGTTAGAGTTCCCTAAGGACCTCAAGGGGTCCCGGGTAGTGCTCACACCCAGATTGCATAATCAAGAGTAAGTGCAGTGTGGAAGGGACAACCCTTATGTGTCTAGGTTCAAAGGGAGCTCAAAGGGTCCCAAAGCAAGCTCACACAAGAGGGGCAGAACCTAGTAGTCTAGGAGTGCATGTGAGAGTGCTTGATACAGACTCAAAGGAGTGGAGTTGGAAAATATTTTTTGGAAACATCATGTTTGGAGTGAGTTTGTAGAAAAAAACGACAGAAGAATGCCTAACAAAAACAACTTTTTTAGAAAGGGAAAAGGGGTAGGAGCCACAACATACATACAGAACAAGTTCAAAGAGGAGTACATGCTTCAGCAGTTACAAACAGGGGAGTAGGGGTTGGAGACATAGAAGACCCAAACAGAAACACATAATTAGTCATGACTCAAGTATCTTAGAAGACGTGTCAGTTGAGGGATACAAACAGGAACAAGTAACCATGTTAATCACATTTGAACAAAGGAGGGCAGAATTTTAAGCATGCTTAGTAAAGCAATAAACAAACAGTACAAATTCAACAGCATAAGCCATTAAGTTAGTGCAGAAAGAGACAAGGATTGACAAACAAGGGAACACATAGAGTTGAGTTTCAGAATTTAAATTAAGAACATACCAATTGAAGGAGCAAGGTGCAGAAAAAGTAAAGCAATCAGAGTTCCAAAGTCTAGCCTTGGCTTTCAGCCGGCTAGACAAGGCAGTGGCACAAGTAATAGAGAAAGAAAGAGAGTTTGAATATGTAAGTGTGTGTTTTTGAACTCAGTTGTTCCTCTTTAGAGAGGAGAGGGTAGGGTATTTATAGCTTTGAAAATGAGTAGAAAATAAGGTAACAAGTAAAGTTTTAACACAAACATGGAAATAATCACAATCAGAATCAATTAATACAAGTATTTTCCTTTAATCAAGGAATCATTGTTCAAACGGATACTGACAGGAATAATTAAAGAAAGAAACTCAATTTGAGAAAGATTGATTTCTAACCATATAGGGGATATTAAAAGTATAGAGTAAATAATTAAGTCTAAATACAAAATATACTTAATTGGGGAAACGATTCAGCAGGGGTGCAACATCACAGCAAATAAAGGAAAGGAATCAATCAACTCAAACAAACGGGTAGAATTAGGGGTTTATAAGAAAACCTTTGCAATCAGTCGTAACTTGAGGAAATCAAGATCAATCAAGAAAGAATCATGATTCTGCACTTCGCCATATAAATAGAGAAGAATGAACAAGAGTATCAGACATGCAAGGCCAACCATATTGACAAAAGAAGCAACACAAACATACAGTAATAGCAGGAGTAGGCTAGGACTCAGTAGTAAAAGAACCTACTCGAAGCATGGTAGTTAACAAAGTCAAGTAGTCACATAGAACCAGAGTGAAAAACTAAACTAGGTAAGAAGGTCAGAAACAAGTAAAGAACCCTTTAAACTCACAGTAATGAGTGAGGAAAACCTTTTAAGAAATTAGGATTTTAACAATAGTCAAGTTAAAAATGGTAAGAACTCTGAATCAGTCAACAAAGAAGAGGATCCAAACACAAAGAACTTAATCGAAACAAGTATACATATAAACAAACAAGGACAACTTCAGAACCCGGATAAAACCAAAAATACCTAGGGTTTTAACATGATGAACCAGGTAGAAGAGAAATATGAACAAATCATTTAAACATAGTAAAATCATAAAACAATGATCGGAGAAGAGATCTTTTAAAAAGAGGTTGAGAAACCCTAATCATTGAAGACGAAGAGTCGTTTTGAAAAACCGGAAAACCTTTAAGGAAAACACTTGAGAGGTTCATAACATACACAGATCTAAGACAGTTCTGAAAGAAAATCGGAAACCCTTTGAAGTTAGGGTTTCGGAGAACCCAAAAAGATGAGAAAGACTTTGAAAAGTTACCGATCTAGCCGGAAAAATCAAGGATCTGACTCGAACAGCCGTGGGACGTAGGCTATGGATAAGAGTTGAGCAAGGGCTAGACCAGATCTCTTTGAGATATGTCCATGAAATCACACAAGTGGGCCACTAGGGGACGTAGGAAACAAGTACACGTGTCAAACAGTCGTGGGAGTCCATGGATTAGGTGGGGATTGAAGGGAATTAGGGTGAATTTGGGTGGCGGCGGCTAGGGTTTGAGTGAAGTTGCAGAGAGAATCGGAGAGGAAGGGGATTCAAGGGCGGCGGGTTGGTGAGAATGATTTAGGTTAGGGTGGTCGTTTGGGTTAAAAAGGTAAGGGTGCACGGTGGCCGTTGATCTGAATGATCAACGGCCTAGATTAAATGGGGTAGGTAGGGATCCGGGTTTGGGTAGGGTTTAAAAGGGTTAGGGTCGGGTTAAAATTAAATTGGGTTGGGGGAATTGGGGATTCGATTGGGCTAGATTTTAAAGCCAATTTTGGCTATAAGTTAAATAGCCATTCTTTCCCTTTTAATTTTATAAAAATAATAAATAATTTATAAAAATTAATTTAAAAGGCTAAAATTATTTATAACAATAAATAACAATTTAAAAATATCGGACCCAATTTTATGAGTATAAAACCTAATTAAACCTTAAAAGGGCTAATATTGCAATTATGTGCAATTTAGTTTTGAAAATAATAAATGAAATTGTAAAAATATGTAAAAATTACTTTAAACATATTTTGGCATAAATATAAAAATTCAATAGATGAATTATCAAAAATAATAATTTTGGAAATAATTATTGGGGATTTTATGGATAAAAAGGGAAATAAATCAATTTAAATCCTTAAAAAATATGGAAAAAATAATAAAACAGTTGGACATGCTTATATATGCATATATATGCTATTTTGAAAGTATTTTGCATATTGAAAATATATAGGAAAAAATTGGGTATCAACAGGGATGATACAAGATGATGATATCATAGTCTTTCAATAGCTCCAACCACCTTCGCTGTCTCAAATTGAGTTCCTTCTGCTTGAACAAATATTGCAAACTCTTATGATCCATGAACACCTCATACGACACGCCATATACATACTGCCTCCAAATTTTCAGCGCATGAACAATGGCTACCAACTCTAAGTCATAAACTGGATAATTCTTCTCGTGAGTCTTCAACTGTCGCGAAGCATATGCAATAACCTTGCCACCCTGCATCAATACCATACTAAGTCCAATACGAGATGCATCACAAAATATCGTATATGGCCCTGAACTTGTAGGCAACACCAACACCTACACCATAGTCAAAGCTGTCTTGAGCTTCTGAAAGCTCGCATCACACTCATCCGACCATCTAAAACGGGGCACCCTTCTGGGTCAACCTAGTCATCGGGGCTGCTATAGATGAAAACCCCTCCATAAACTAACGGTAATAACCTGCCAAACCCAAGAAACTCCAGATCTCTATAGCTGATGTGGGCCTAGGTCAGTCCTTGACTGCCTCACTCTTCTTAGGATTCACCTGAATATCCTCTGCTGATACAACGTGGCCCAAGAATGCAACTGAACTCAACCAAAACTCACATTTCGAAAACTTAGCATATAACTGGTTGTCCCTCAAAGTCTGAAGAACGACTCGAAGATGCTGCTCATGATCCTCTCGGCTGCGGGAGTAGATCAAGATATCATCAATAAACACAATCATGAAGGAATCTAGATAGGGCTTGAACCTGATTCATCAAATTCATAAATGTTGCTGGGGCATTTGTCAACCCAAACGACATCACTAGAAACCCATATTGCCCATACCGAGTGCGAAAAGCTGTCTTACGGACATCGAATGCCCTAATCCTCAACTGATGGTAGCCAGATCTCAAGTCAATCTTCGAAAACACTTTGGCACCATGAAGTTAATCAAATAAATCGTCGATCCTCGGCAATGGATACTTGTTATTGATGGTGACTTTGTTTAACTGTCGATAGTCTATACACATCCCCATCAATCCACCCTTCTTTTTTACACACAACACCGGCGCACCCCAAGGCGAGACACTGGGTTTAATAAAGCCCTTATCAAGAAAATCTTGCAACTGCTCCTTCAATTCTTTCAACTCTGGTAGGGCCTTGCGGTATGGTGGAATAGAAATAGGCTGAGTGCCCGGAGCCCATTCAATGCAAAAGTCAATATCCCTGTCGGGTGGCATCCCCAGCAGGTTTGCAGGAAATACCTCTGGAAACTCACGAACAACTGGTACGGAATCCATGGAAGGAACCTCCGCACTTGAATCATGAACAAAAGTCAAACAAGCCAAACACCCCTTCTTGACCATGCGCCGAGCCTTCATATAAGAAATGATCCTACTGGTAGAATGACCAGGATTCCCTCTTCACTCCAATCGAGGCAACCCCGGCAAGGCTAAGGTCACGGTCTTGGCATGACAGTCCAATATGGCATGATAAGGTGACAGCCAATCCATCCCCAAAATGACATCAAAATCGACCATATCAAGAAGTAGGAGATCTACACGGGTCTCAAGACCCCCAATAATAACCACACACAAGCAATAGACACGATCTACAACAATAGAATCACCCACCAGCGTGGACACATATACAGGAGCACTCAAAGAATCATGAGGCACAGTCAAATACGTAGCAAAATAAGATGACACATAGGAGTATGTAGACCCTGGATCAAATAGAACTGAAGAATCTCTACTGCAAACTGAAACTGTACTATGATAACGGTATCGGATTCCTCAGCATCAAGCCTGACTGGGAAAGCATAACATTAGGGTTGGGGCCCACCACTCTAAACTATATCTCTGGGACGGCCTCCTGCTGGCTGGCCTCTACCTCTAGCAGGCTGACCTCCACCTCTAATACCTCGACCTCCACCTCTAGCTGTCTGACCCCTACCTCTAGCTGGCTGAGTGGGCAGTGGAGCACCCGGTGCCGGAACTATGGCACGAGAACCCTGATGCTGAGAACTGCTCGATGCTCGAGGGAAAAATCTAGCAATGCCTCGGATCACCACAAGTATAACGAGACCTCTGTTGCGGCGACTACTGATCCTGAAACTGACCTTGACGACCTAGGTAACCACCCTAAAAACTCTGGAATTGAGGTGCACTGATGGGAGTTGGTGGTGCACTGTAGGCTAGCCGATTAGAATACTGCATATGAGAGCCACGACCACCTGAAGCACCATGAAAAGCCTGAAGTGCTGAATGAAATAGCCTGGGAGGATGGCCTCTACCGAAAGACTCCCTGCCTCCAGATGAGGCACCAGTGAACCTACCAGAATGACGAGGCCTCTTGTCAGACCCCTAACCACTCTCTTGAGCTAAAACCATCTCAACTCGCCTGGCCACATTAGCCGCATCCTGAAAAGAAATCTCGCTCCCTGTCTCCTTAGCCATCTACAATCTGATAGGTTGAGCAAGTCCCTCAATAAACCTCTTCACCCCCTCTCTCTCGGTGGGAAGTATAAGAAGAGCATGACGGCCAAATCAACAAACCTAGTCTCGTACTGAGTAATAGTCATAGAACCCTACTGAAGATGCTCGAACCGCCTGCGATAGTCCTCTATCTGAGTGATAGGAAGGAAATCCACGAGAAATAGCTAAGAGAAATGGTCCCAAGTCAAGGCAGGCGACCCAGCTGGTCTAGTCAACACAAAATCATTCCACCATCTCTTGGCGGACCCTATCATTTGGAATACATCAAAGTCGGCCCCATTGGCCTCCACTATCCCCATATTTCGCAACACCTCATGGCAGCGGTCAAGATAATCCTGTGGGTCCTCAGAAGCTGCCCCGCTGTAAAGAACCAAAAAAAACTTGGTGAACTTATCCAACCTCCACAAAGAATCAGAAGACATAGCTAATCCATCACCAGCCTATGCTGCTGCTCAGCTGAAGAAGAGATATGTGACCTCGCCATCCGCGAAAGAACAAGAGTAGAGGGTTCAATTTAGCATTGAGAGAACAAAATCGCACGACGGAGAAGAATAGAAGTGAAATTGCTCCTAAACTTTGTAGCATCTGGGGGATAAGCACAGACGTCTCCGTACCGATCCCTCAGACTCTACCTAGCTTGTTCGTGAATTGTGAGACCTAAGTAACCTAGGGCTCTGATACCTACTTATCACGACCCGGATTTTCCTCCGTCGGGATCGTGATGGCGCCTAACTTTACAATTGCTAGGCAAGCTAACATATAAAAATTAAATATGCTAACCCTTAAAGCAATTCTCTAAATGACAATAATTTAAAACATGACAATATAATGAAATGCGGAAGTTTATAATTACTCAAATATCTCAACACAACTACCCAAAATCTGGTGTCACAACTCACGAACTTCTAAGATTCACTACAAATATTGATTGAAAGAAAATACAACTGTCTTTGAATTAAAATAAAAACAGTGAACTGAAATGACTGGAAGGGGACTCCAGAGTCTGCGAACGCCGACAGATCTACCTTGGGTCTTTTGAAGGACTAAAGGCAGCACCTCAACTCGGACCGGTGCCAAAATCTGCATAGAATGTGCAGAGTGTAGCATCAGTACAACCAACCCTATATACTAGTAAGTGCCAAGCCTAGCCTAGGCGAAGTAGTAACGAGGCTAGAATACGACAATAACATGAACCTGTGCAGTTAAATCATATACCAGCAAATAATCACAGGTAGAAATTAAGCAATTAATAATGGGAAGGGGGAAAACATGCTAAGGGGAATATCAAATTCTGAAAATAGTACAGCAACGAAATGCAATAAATAACATGCTTTGCACCAACGCCAGTAATAAACATAGCAAACAAGTGCACGACATCACCCTTTGTGCTTTTACTCTCATCCTCACCATAAGAAACAATAAAAACGACACGACATCACTCTTCGTGCTTTTACTCTCTTATAACATGGCACGACATCACCCTTCATGCATTATCACTCACAGAATATGGCACGACATCACCCTTCGTGCTCTTACTCTCTCATAACATGGCACAGTATCACCCTTCGTGCATTATAACTCAATCACAAAACATTTTACGGCATCACCCGTCGTGCTTTAACACTCACTCACAAAACATTGCACGCATTACCCTTTGTGCTTTAACACCCTCCCTTACCAAAACAATGATCAATAACAATAGAGAGATAGAAATATCATAACAACAGGGAGAAAGAAATATCATAAACCAGTCTTACTTCAATGTTTAATTCCACAATACCAGCCTCAACTCTGAGTCAATACTCAATCAATACCAAACTCCGCAAAACATGATAAGAATTTCTCGACACATGGAATATCAAGTCTAAACATGGAATATATGATCAAAGAGTACCAGAGTTACAAGAATAAGACTAAATCGCATGATATGACCCGACAACAACACATAGGTACTCGTTACCTTACCTATACATTGTACACAACATCAAAACACGTAGCAAATAGGCAGATAATACCTAATTCCTCAAGTTAGGGTTAGACCTAACACTTACCTCGATTCCATGGCCGAACTCAAGCCTCAATCACCGCTTTTCCCTTAGTTTCCACCTCCAAACCACTCATATCTAGTCATAATTAACTTAATAATATCAATTATTGCTAAAGAATCAATCTCAATACACAATTACAAGTTTCCCAATATTTTTCCCAAAAAGTCAAAAACCGACCCCAGGTCCACTTGGTTAAAACTCGAGGTTCGGACCAAAACTCATTCACCCACGAGCCCAAATATATAATTAGTTTCGAAATACGACCCCAAATTGAGGTCTAAATCCCAATTATACAAAAATTCCTAATTCTACCCAAACCCCCAATTTCCACCATGAAAACCCTAGATTTTTGTTAAAAGTTGATGAAATACAATGGATAATTGAAAGAAAGTAGTTTAGAATCATTTATCAACACTTTGTGAAAGAATTTGTCTCTTGAAAATCGCCTCTATGCCTTATAGTTTTTGAAAATATGAAAAAATGGCTCATTCCCGTTTTTGCTTCTATTTTAAGTGCTCGACGACAGTGTTCATCGCGATCGCGTGAACACTGTCGCGTTTGCGAAGAGCAGCCTTACCAGGACTTACGCGATCATGGGAATCACTACGCGTTCGCGAAGGTTTAGACCCCGCCATTCCTTCGCGTTTGCGATACGAGACTCGCGTTCGCATAGGATTTCTCAATTCCTCTGACCAGCCTTCCTAAAGCTACGCGTTCGCGGTCAAACCGGTCGCGTTCGCGTAGAGCAACTCCCCCTAATGCTCCGCGTTCGCGACCCTGGTCTCGCGTTCGCATAGAGTGAAGTCTTCCCTAGCCTAGTTTCCCCTTCGCGATCGCGAGAATGGCTTCGCGATCGCGAAGCACAAAGAATCAGAATATCAGCTGCAGCAAAACACACCAGATTTTCTAAGTCTAAAACATCCCGTAGCCTATCCGAAGACCAAACAAACACACAAGTCTTAAAACATCATACTGACTTGCTCGCGCGATCAAATCGCTAAAATAGCACCTAGAATTACGAATTTAGCATCAAATTGCATGAAATTTTTAAGAAAATTCAAAAGTTCTATTTTCTCAACCAAAGGTCCGAATCAAGTCAAATCAGTTCAGTTTCTAACCAAATTTCACAAATAAGGCATAAATACCATATTAAACTTGTACCAAGTTCCGGAACCAAAATACGGGCCCGATACCAACAAGATCAACTATTAACCATTTTCACAAAACCATTACAATTTCAGTTTAACAATTTTCATCGAAAATTCGTTTCTTGGGCTAGGGACCTCGGAATTCGATTTTGGGCATACGCTCAAGTCCCATATTTTACTACGGACCCTCCGGGACTGTTAAAATACGGGTCTGAGTCTGTGTTACTCAAAATGTTGGCCGAAGTCAACTTAAATCAATTTTAAAGGCAAAACTCAGTATTTTTCTCAAATTTCACATAAATGCTTTCCGAAAATGCGTCCGGACTGCGCATGCAAATCGAAGAAAAAGAAAATGAGGTTTTGAAGGCCTCGGAATCCCGAATTGGGTTCTAAAACACGAGATGACCTTTTGGGTCATCACAGATTACAGCTAGACAGATTATTGTATTCGACTGTATTCACAGTGTGAAATAGGGGATTACAGCTAGACAGATTATTGTATTCGACTATATTCACGATATGTATTTGTGAATACAGTAACGTAAATAGCGTAAATCGTGGTCTATTCAGCTATTTTTAAACGGAAAGTGAATCAATTAACACAAATAGACTCCTAATATAACTCAATAAACTAAATTATAAATCTGAATACATAAATACATCTAAATATATAAATTATATTAATTAAAAAAATATATGAATACATTCATGGAATATAGCGAGACAGTGAATACAATGAAATACATGGAATATAGCGAGATACATTGAAATACAATGAAAAAAAGACAATGAATACAATAAAATACATAGAATACAACGAAATACATTAAAATACAATGAAAGACATATGTATTATATCAGCTCAATTCAAGTACTTTTTCTTGTTTGCCACTATTACACTGCCACCGACGCCGACACCAAACTGATAAGATAATTTTTTACAAATTTACAATTCAAAATATTTGGCAACGTGTAACTGACGCTGAAGGTGTGGGCCCATCTCCACTGCCGTCAATAGAAATTGTGCCTTTGTTAAAGGAAGAGCCGGAGGAAAACGATTTGCGAGGAGGCACTATGTTAGTTGGGCTAAATATGCAGCTGCAAACGGTAGAAAAAACGCATCTAAAAGATCCTCAAAAGGCCGGCACACGAAAGTTAAAGGCCGTGGTCGGAGAATCCGGATGTCGGCGGCCTGCGCTGCTAGAATCTTCCAATTAACATGAGAACTAGGCCATAAATCCGACGGTGAGACTAATTTATCAACGCCGAGCATGAGATCTGAAGCTGGTATCCGAAGTAGGCCATGAGGTCTGATTCGTTAAAACAAGAGAAATTTTCATGGAGAAAGACTAGAGTTGAGAGAGAGTGCGTGGAGAAAAATCTGATAGAATGAGAGAGAAAAATAATACAAAGCGTATTTTATGGCTTAAGGGTAGGAGGTGACCATAAATAGATATTTGGCTATAAAAATCAAAAGATAGCTATGAAATATAATTTTTTAAAAGGATATTTATTTAAAATAAATAAAATTTATACCTTTGCTACAAGAGGTAAAAATTTCTTTTTTTAAAAGGCCATTCTAATATAGGAACTAACCTAAAATTCTGGGCTGGGCCACTGGTGTACCCCATATCCAGCCCAACAACTCAAATAATCTGACACATGTGTAAAGTTGGGATGGATCGGAATCTTTGCTTATCAAAGATGTTCCAAGAAACAAAAGTGGGGCCCACTGGACCCACTTCTTTTTCTCGCAATAAATGCTCATCGACTCGCTCTTACCCAAAACTCAATCACCAACACCCACAGTGCATCTTAGCATCCACACGGCAATGGTTTACGTAATTGCACGTACTGACACAAACGAACGAAATGCTAAAATGCGCCACTTCTGCATTTTCACCTCACAGTAAAATGTATGTATGTATACAACATTTGTGGAGAGAGAAACGCTATATTTCACACTCTTCAGTCAATTTCAGTGTACATGTACATTTGTGAAGTAGAAATTTGCTAAAATACGCACATTTCAACTGCAACCTATACATACACCATTTCTGTGTCTATACATTGACCTATAGATACAAGTGCGTACCTATACATTTGTGAGGAGAAATTGCTAACACACGCACTACTCCACAGTTGTACCGACATACACATTTCTGTATCTATACACCTACTTATTGATACTCATTCAGGTATGTGTACATATACATTTGCAGAGGAACAAAATCCTAAGTTTAATAATCTATACTTTTGGAGATATTTAAACCTAGTTTTCTTCCTTTTTTCTTCGGAGATGAGTTTTCGATTTCTGTATAATGTGCAGTTATAATGTTGATATTTTTCTTAAATGCTTCAATAACTGAGCTTTCTTTTTTAAGAAAATGTAGCTATGTTTTGTGTTTTTTGAAGGTTTGGGTGATTTGAAGTGGTGTTAGTTGCTTAACAAAATGTTTGGGTTCTCGAAACGGCGAATGAAGCTCGGGAGGTAATGGAATGCTTATTAATGCCTAGAAACCATATGTGTACCTACAATGTGTGTATTTTTGTGCACTATTTTTGTGTGTGTGTGTGTGTACTGGTGTGCTTAAGTTTCCTTGAAAGATTGCTCTTTAGTGTTTAGGATTGCTTTTATGGCAATATACTCCGGAGATTATGCATATTTTAATTTCAAAAGAAATTTTGTTTTTTTAGAAGTCAAGAGTCTTTATTTAATCTCACCAAGATAAGGTGAAAATATACATACAGCATGTGTATGACGCTTAGTTTAAGAAATTATCAACGTGTTAAAGTTAGTTTTATTTGGTTTCTAGAACTAAGTAATAATTTAACGGGTTGCTGTTTAAGGTATTTTCGCAATGGACTAGGCTAAGTCCATAGTCTTCTCCTTGTTTAGAGTCAGTTGTAATGGCAAAAGAGCTGAGGATTTTCTCCTCAAAATAGGGAGTTTGGAGATGTTTAGCAGATCTCTGCTATGTTAAGTTTCGATGGGTTAATTAAGTAGGCCATGAGCTTTTTCTAAGAGATGTAGCTTTGATCCTTCTTGGAAAACTATGAATTGCATTAGTAAAAGATCAGGTACTGAGTGTGTTATTCATTTGACATACGCCTCAATCCCAAACTAGTTTGGGTTGTCTAAAATAAATCCTCTGAACAAATTGCACGTCCATTTCAGATTTTCATGTGTAAGATGCCATTGCAATCTCTAGTACAATTTTGACATGCTGTATACCTTATAACAGTGATATGAAGTCCTTGTGTACCTAAATTGCCAAAATCCTTCTATTGATACTCGAGGCTTTTTCATCTCTCACTCACGTGCTGGACTTCTTAAGGATATGAGTATCCTCAATATAGCAAAGAATGTTACAGAATCCTATGCCTTCTGAACCATATCCTAGTTATATTTGTCTGAGCTCGTCACTGTTTTACTTAGGTTGAGCTCACCTCAAGGAACTAGAAGTCCGATGAGGCACCCTAAACGTTTTAGCAATTCCAGTGTAAGACCTCTATTGTAACTTTTCCTTCTGTTGCATAAGAGAAGCATGAAGTTAAAGCTCTTTATGAATGACAGGGTGAAGCTGTTCCTCACAGTAATAATGATTCTGAAGAAAAGAGCTGTCAATGCTCATCAGGTGCACCGGAGTTTAACAACTGTGCTTCAGGTGGCACAGAAAATTGGATGCTTCTTTCTATAGCTGGAGAAAAACCTACACCTCGCTTCAATGTAACCGACTATTTTCAGATATCACATGTTATTAAAATTGCAATGCTTTAGAACTTAAACATCTTTCTCTTGCTGAGCAGCATGCAGCAGCTGTTGTTGGAAACAAAATGGTGGTTGTCGGTGGAGAAACTGGTAGCCGATTGTTAGAAGATGTTCAGGTAAAATGGTGGTTGTTCCTTTAGTTTCCTTATCTCAAGTTTGATGACTCCTGCCTAGAAATTTAAACATAAATATTGATCTTTTCTCGCGATTCAAACGAGAAAATGTTCGATTTCACTATGGAGTTCGAAGGCTAACTTTCACTAAAGATCAACATCAAACATTTTTTGGTTGATAAGTAAGAAATTACAATATTAAAGAAGATACGTTGAATTTAGAAGTTAGATTTTGAAGGAAACAAGAAGATATGTTGAATTTAGAAGTTAGATTTTGAAGGAAACACACATACCAGGAAGAGAAGTGTAGAATAAAAGACATAAATAGACAGAGATATGACTTAAATCTCCGTGCCCAATAGTAAGAAGAAGCATCTTTGTCTTGGTTTCTTGGAGAGATTTTCAATATCATGGAAACCTTTCTTTTTTCTCGCGGATCATTTAAGTCACAAGAAAAAAGTTCAGCATCTGTGTTGATCCTTGAAAAGGGGGAAATAATTAGATTGTAATTGAGACGAGTCTCAATCATTAGTATCGTGCAACTTGCTTCTTAGGTGGCATACTTGATACCAATGGCTTGCATTCATTTTCTTTTCAGGTTCTAAATTTTGATAGCTTTTCCTGGACAACAGCTTCATCAAAGCTCTACCTCTCGCCCACTAGTCTTCCTCTAAAGATCCCAGCGTGCAAGGGCCATGCTTTGGTAACCTTTACTCCAACTCTTCTAGTCTATTCTGTTGCTTCCTTTTTAGATTTTACTTGTCAAGAAACTGTAATGGATATAGAGATGTACCATGTCTCGGTGATATGTCTCTTTCAAGCGAGAGTTTGTAGGTTTTGAGAACCTGCTAATGGAAACACACAATGACCTAGATAATACCTAGTTAAAGCAACTTAAAAAGCTTCCTATGTGAAAATGTTATTTATCTATTAATTTGACAAAAGGTAAAAAAAAACTGAAGTTCACTTTTCTAAAATGTTGTCTGTGTGATATTTCCTCTATCCTATTTTAGTTGATATAGTTGTCACGGAGATTAACAGAAGAAAGTTTGGATAGGTGGTATATCTGAGTTTGGGTAGGAAGACGTCAAAATAATAGATGGAAAATGGTCTGCAAAAGAATATCTTTGAGTGGTTGAGGTATAGGAATAACAAACTTGGGGATTCCAGGTTCGAATCCAACTACGACACGCAGTGTGAGTCCATCTGCTCCAACCTTGATGAGTAGGTTTATCCAGTACATGTGTTTGTGGGTTGTGGTAGGCTGCCTGACAGATTAGTTCAGGTTAACCTAAGCTGGCCCCAATGCCACTTTCTAAAAGGAATAGTTATTATAATCGCATGATGCAGAGGGTGTGTAAATCGTTGATTTTACATTTTAGGAAAGAAATCATTTTTGAAATAGCTTAAAATAGCTAGCAGGGCAAACATAATGGAAGAGGGAGTGTATTGGGTGTTTGGAGAACATATACATGAATATAGTCCGAAATGTCTGATCACAACGATATTTGATATCAGTACTTGAATACATGTTTTACTTTTATGGTAGGGCTGATGTTTGCTGTTCTGATCTTATAATGCAATATTATTGTTAATCTCATTGATGTATCCTTTTATGATGCTACGGATGTCGTGTTGGAGTACTATTCATCAGAAACTTTATCTGTTATTTCCCAGGTTCAATGGGGGAAAAAGATTCTTATGGTTGGAGGGAAAACTGACCCTGCAAGTGAAAAAGTCTCAGGTTCATTTTCTTATAATTCTACGGTGTTTCTATCTATTCCAACTGTGCTTTCCACAATATACTTCTTTCGAAATTGTCTTTTGTAGTCTGGGCATTTGACACTGAAACTGAATGCTGGTCACTTCTGGAAGCTAAAGGAGATGTTCCGGTAAAGTTTCATGTCCTCTTGTGCAATCTGATTGTGCAAATCCTTTTCTACTTTGTGATATTCACTTCAGAGGACTGATAGCTCAGCTCATGTGAGAATGCACGGGAGAAAATATGATATTATTCACATATCTTAACAATGATACAATGAGCCCTATATATATATATATATATATATATAATACATGTCTTACTCCTAATACATATGGGATTAAGGTTATTTACTACTATTTAACTATCAAACTAACACTCTCCCTCAAGCTGGTGCATATAAATCATATGTACCGAGCTTGTTACATATATAACTAATACGAGGACCAGTGAGGGACTTGGTGAAAATATCAGCAAGCTGATCATTCGACTTCACAAATTTTGTAGCAATATCTCCTGAGAGTATCTTTTCTTTGATGAAGTGACTATCAATCTCAATGTGTTTAGTCCTCTCATGGAATACCGGATTTGATGCAATATGAAGGGCAGCTTGATTATCGCACACAAGTTTCATCCGGCTGATGTCACCAAATTTCAACTCCTTGAGCAATTGTTTGATCCAAATTAGCTCACATGTTGCCATAGCCATTGCTCGATATTCTGCTTCTGCATTAGATTGACATTTTGTTTCTTGCTCTTCCAAGACACCAAATTGCCTCCTACTAAAACACAACATCCAGACGTAGAACGTCTGTCAGAAGGTGATCTTGCCCAAGCAGCATCTGAGTAACCAACGATCTGCTCATGACCTCGATCCTCAAATAATTAACCCTTTGCCTGGAGCCGATTTTATATACCGAAGAATGCGGACAACTGCATCCAGGTGGCTATCACAGGGAGAATCCATAAACTGACTTACAACACTCACAGGAAAGGAAATGTCAGGTCTAGTCACTGTGAGATAATTTAATTTACCAACCAGTCGCCTATATCTTGCAGGATCGCTAAGCGGCTCCCCCTATCCTGGCAGAAGTTTAGAATTCGAATCCATCAGAGTGTCAATCGGTCTACAACCTGTCATTCTTGTCTCCTCAAGAATGCCTAAGGCATACTTCCGTTGTGCTATCACAATACCTGAGCTAGACTGAGCGACCTCAACACCCAGAAAATACTTTAGTTTTCCCAGGTTCTTAGTCTGAAAGTGTTGAGAGAGATGTTGCTTCAATTTAGTAATATCATCCTGATCATTGCCGGTAATAACAATATCATCAATATAGACCACCAGATAAATATAGAGACTCGAAGCAGAGTGCCGATAAAACACAAAGTGATCAGCTTCTCTCCGAGTCATGCCAAGCTCCTGGATAACTGTGCTGAACTTACCAAACCAGGCTCGAGGAGACTGCTTTAGACCATAAAGTGACCGGCGCAAGCGACATACAAGGCCACAAGACTCCCCCCGAGCAACAAACTCAGGTGGTTGCTCCATATAAACTTCATCCTCAAGGTCACCTTGTAAAAAGGCATTCTTAATGTCCAGCTGATAGAGAGGCCAATGGCGAACTGCGGTCATGGATAGAAAAAGGCGGACTGATGCTACCTTAGCCACGAGAGAGAAGGTATCACTGTAATCGAGCCCAAATATCTGAGTATATCCCTTGGCAACAAGACGGGCCTTAAGGCGATCAATCTTGCCATCCGGACCAACCTTGACTGCATATACCCAGCGAGAACCAACAGTAGATTTACTTGAAGGAAGAGGAACGAGCTACCAAGTACCACTCGTATGTAAAGCAGACATCTCGTCAGTCATAGCCTGTCGCCATCCTGGATGAGACAATGCTTCAACTGGAGACCTAGGGATGGAAACAGAGGACAAAGAAGATATAAAAGCATAATAGGGTGATGACAAACGATGATAACTTAAACCGACATAATGGGGATTAGGAAGTGTGATCCGTATACCTTTCCGAAGTGCAATCGGTGTACTAGGAAGAGATAAGTCCGCAGTAGGAGCAGGGTCAGGTGCAGGACGTGAATTAGCTAGGCCTATTGCTGGGTGCGGACGACGATAATATGTCAAGAGTGGTGTTCCTGTGGCGGGGAATCTAGGAGGAGCCACACTAGACTCCCCAACGGTTGGAATGGGTAAGACTTCTGTGGCGGAAGATGAAGGAGGAGCTATAGTAAGCTCCTTAAAGGTCGGTATAGGTAAGACCTCAGATATATCAAGGTGGTCAGAAGAGATAAAGAAAGGTTTAGACTCAAAAAATGTGACGTCAGATGACATAAAGACCTAGGAAGATCAGGTAAGTAACAACGATATCCCTTTTGAACACGAGAATAACCAAGGAAGACACACTTGAGAGCACAAGGAGCTAACTTATCTTTCCCAGGGGCTAAGTTATGAACGAAACAAGTGCTCCCAAAAACATGAGGAGGAACAGAGTATAAGGGTGATTGGGGAAACAATACTGCATACGGAATCTGATTCTGGATGGGAGATGAAGGCATCCGATTAACCAAATAACAAGCTGTGAGAACTGCATCGCCCCAAAAACGCAACGGAACATGAGATTCAATGAGAAGTGTGCGAGCAGTCTCAATGATGTGCCTATTCTTTCTCTCTGCAACCCCATTTTGCTGAGGGGTATAAGGACAAGAGGTCTGATGAATAATTCTTTGAGAAGTCATAAACTGCTGAAATTGAGAGGATAAATATTCTAAGGCATTATCACTGCGAAAATTGCGAATAGAAACACCAAATTGATTTTTAATTTCAGCACAAAAATTCTGGAATATAGAAAACAACTCAGAACGATCTTTCATTAAGAAAATCTAAGTACATCTTGAATGATCATCAATGAAACTAACAAAATAACGAAATCCCAAGGTTGAACTGACTCTACTAGGACCCCATATATCAGAATGAACTAAAGAAAAAACAGACTCTGCATGACTCTCAATACTACGAGGAAAGGAGGTTCGGGTATGTTTCCCGAGCCGACATGACTCACACTCTAATGTAGATAAACTAGACAAACTAGGCATCATCTTCTGAAGCTTGGATAAGCTTGGATGTCCTAAACGTCTGTGAATTAGGTCCGGAGGATTTTGTAACTAGACATGCCTTGGAGGAATTGAGTGAGTTAAGGTAGTAAAGGCCTTCTGATTCAAGTCATGTTCCAATCGTCTGTCCCGTACTGCGGTCCTGCATAATAAAAGAATCATCAATAAAATATATACCACAATGGAGGGCACGAGTCAAACGACTAACAAATGCAAGATTAAAAGGACAGCTAGGGACATAAACAACGGAATCTAGAGTGACAAAGGGTAGGGGATTCGCTTGTCCAACTCCTTTTTCTTTAGTTTGAGACTCATTGGCTAAAGTAACAGTGGGAAGAGATTGTGAATACGCAATATTTGACAAAAGTGATTTATTACCAGAGATATGATCAGAAGCGGCTGAGTCCACAACCGATTGTCCAAGAGTACTAGACTGGGAAACACAAGCAAAAGAATTACCAGCAACAGAAGTATCAGTTTGAGCAACAGAGGCTACTTGTGGAGATGTCTGCTTACTTGCTCGATACTGAAGGAACTCATTATACTCCCCTTCAGATAAAGAAAATCCCTGGTTACCTGTAGTCTCGGTCTGAGCAACATAAGCATTTTTGGGTGGACGACCATGTAAAGAATAGCACACGTCACGAGTGTGTCCAAGTTTATGACAATAAGAGCACTTGGGTCTAGATCTTCCAAAACGACCTCATCTTCGTCTATTCTCCATAGTTTGAGATGCCCGATTGTCCACGGACTGGGATACGAGAACAGACGAGTCAAGTGTCTGTGATGAGCTCACTGGGTGACTTGGTGCTACAGCAAGGCGAAGTAATCGAGAGAATAATTCATCAACTGTGGGGACAGTCGGACTAGCCAAAATCTGATCGCGTACTGAGTCAAGATCATTAGGAAGTCCAGCAAGAGTAAGAACTAGAAATATCTTTTGTCGCTGCTCTTGCTGCTTTTCAACACTAGCAGAAATTGGCATCAACTTCTCAAATTCCTCCATGACTGCCTGTACTTGTCCCAAGTAAGTAGACATATCTAATTCATGTTTCTTTAAATTTGTTATCCGCGATATCACATCATAGAAACGAGATATGTTATTAGTGTATAAAGTGCGAGCCTTTTCCCAAACCAAATAATATGTCTGGAATGGACGAAACAAGGGCATCAACTTGGAATCAATAGATCGCCACAAAATACTGCATAATTGAGCATCGATCTTCTCCCAAAGTGCTTTGGCCTTTTCATCTCTTGCGCTAGACTTCTTGATTAAATGATCTTGAACACCTTGACCTTTACACCACAACTCGACAGGCGAGGCCCAAGCTAATTAGTTTGAACTTCCCATTAAAGGTTCTGAGGTAATCATAACACCGAAACTGCCAGAGCCCGGGTTTTTAGACCCGAAAGCATCGACTCCCAAAGACATCGTTGGATTGAAGTGAGGTCTATAAAATTATCACCAAATAACAGAAAGAATCAATTGAAAACTCGCTGAAACAGACGAAGGAGACACTGTTTTTGCCGGAAAAATTAGTATAGTCGCCGGAAAAACTCAAAGTGGTCAGAATCAAACGAAAACGGTATGGGTGGGGTCGGAATTGGTAGACGACCCAACTGTTCTGAAGAAACTTTTTCAAAAAATGGCCGGAAGATGCTGTATGCGTCGGCGCGTGAGCTTCTCGTGGCGCGCGGGGGCGCGTGGAGAGGCTGCTGCCGGAGATTTTTCTGGGGTTTGGTCGCCGGACCGTGGTGACTCTTGTGGTAGTGTTGGATTTTGCACAACACTGACAGAGACAACGCAGACGCAAACAACCTTGAAAAAGTCGCCGGAAAAAGGCTTCCGGTGACTGATTTTTCTTCCCGGAATCGCTGGAATTTATGCACAGCGATAAATCTCTCACAATTGCTCTGATACCATGTGAGAATGCACGGGAGAAAATATGATATTATTCACATATCTTAACAATGATACAATAAGCCCTATATATATATATATAAAATACATGTCCTACTCCTAATATATATGGGATTAAGGTTATTTAATACTAGTTAACTACCAAACTAACAAGTTTAATACCTAATACGATTAAAGCAGACTCCAATGTATCCATTATCAAAAAGAAAGTGTAATAGTTATTTCTGCACCACGTCTCACCAAGTCCAGTGAAGTAGATTTCTATAATATTTCTCCTTTACATGAGGTAACTGTCTTACTCTTAAAGATAAAAGGAAATGGTAGGAAAATGGTAAAGATTTCACTTTAGTTTGTTGTGGATACCTGCAATGCAACATCTCTAGTTTTGTTTTTTTGTAACTGGCCAATTCAATGGACAGGTTGCGCGTAGTGGTCATAGTGTTCTTAGAGCAAGTTCAGTTTTGATTTTATTTGGGGGTGAAGATGCAAAGAGGAGGAAGCTAAATGATCTACACATGTTTGATCTTAAATCCTTGACATGGCTGCCGCTTCATTGCACGTGAGTTGCTAAAGGATATATCATTCATATCATTACTAATGTTCCTGCTCCTTGGGCCATTAACTCTACAAAATGGTGGCATTATCAGGTCTATTTCTTGATTACTAGCGCATGCATGCAGGGGAACAGGCCCATCACCAAGATCAAACCATGTGGCTGCCCTCTATGATGATAAATTGCTCCTGATTTTTGGTGGATCATCAAAGTCTAGGACGTTAAATGACCTGTACACGCTTGATTTTGAGACGGTTTGTGGAATAAAATCTTCACCTGTTCTTTCCCTGAATGAATGCATATTGCTTTTGTATGTAACATTGTAATGCTAGATTTTCATGTTCACCTCAGATGGCATGGTCAAGAATTAAAATACGGGGATTCCATCCGTCACCTAGAGCTGGTTCTTGTGGAGTGCTCTGTGGAACTAAATGGTATATTGCTGGGGGTGGTAGCAGGAAAAGAAGTATGTCGTAATAGCTAATAACTGCAGCTTTCTGGTTCATCACCTTTTGATTCTAGGATATACTCTCAATAAAGAAATGCATTTAATAGGAACCTATTTTGTACTTAAGCTTTCTGAATTTTTCAATTTATGTTTCTCCTTCTTGCATTTGTTTCCATTCTTGTTACTTAACTATACTTCGTTCCTTCAGGACATGCCGAGACTCTAATATTTGATGTTCTAAAACTTGAATGGTCTGTTGCTGTTGCTTCACCAGCATCTTCTATCACAACTAACAAGGTCCATTTCAGTTTTCACTGTCTCACAATCTTAATACATGCATCTGCCTTTTGCCATTTTGCCTATGAACTTTTATGTCAGTCAACTCACAGTATGTTCTTGCCTTCTGCTGCTGTGTTTGGATTTTTCACGTCAATTAACTCATAATGTTTTTTAAATTCTCAAGTATTTTGATATGTTGTGAACCTTAGCAAAAAGATCTTGCCATGCTTTGTCATTGCATGTGAAAGTACAATCATTAGAATTTGTATCAAATATCATTGAATATGTAACTAGCTAACTTACATATTTTCTTGTATTTTTTCATCAAAAAGGTTGTTTTCTTGTATTCATAGAAAAGGAAGTACCATTTTTATAGCACTCAAGTTCCTAGTTTTTCGAGAGTAGTCCATAGGCTATGGGAGAGAAGATAGAAGAGTGGGGCAGGAGAAGACAGAAGAAGGAAGGGCCTTTAGAGGGATAGGAACCTGCACATAAGTGGTGCAGTCTGGAGCTGCAACCACTGGACTCATGGGTGGATCAAAATGTGTGAAAATCACTGCATTCACTACTTTTCTTTTACAATGGGTTCAGATTATGTATAAATCTGTATTTTCCTTAACTTTTCAACTATATATACACCTCGTTGACGGCTGTGGGTGCACCCGCTGCCTTCAGTATTGCCGCCTCTGACTAACTACAATCCCAATTCTGTTTTTGTCTAAGTTTTGGAAATGATTTTGAAAATATGTGTTTGGACTTTGGGTTAGTGTTTCAAAAAAAATTAGAAGAATATTTTGGTTGGTTTTTGTTAAATTATTAGCAAAAACAAACGGTTTGCTTTCAAATGTAAATTAAATATTTTAACCGTAGGGCAAATTTTTTTGTTTATGTAAAACTTTTCTAAAGCAAAAGGGTTGTTAAGGACTTCATCGTGTGCTATATTAAACAGTGCACCTACGATCTGGTGGTCGAACCTGTACTTTAACAAAATTATATGCAGCTCTAGGTTGTGCTGCATGATGGCACGTGTAAGTATATTTTTAACATTTGTATGAATGCCAGGGATTCAGCCTCGTCCTTGTGCAGCATAAGGAAAGGGATTTTCTTGTGGCTTTTGGTGGTTTCAAGAAAGATCCATCAAATGAGGTGACATGGAAACCAGAACTTTTGCATTATAATAATCTTTAGCTAGCGTTGACATAATTATATTCGTAGAATCAAATTTCCCATATACAAAGTGTTTGCTTTGCCTCATCTAGTCATTCTTTTACAGGTTGAGGTACTCATTATGGAAAGAAATGAATTGTCAATGGGTCGCAGATCAAGTTTAAGTAAAGCTGCTGGGAACTTGCTATATGGGAATCGTTTGGCATCTACTGGGCCTGCTGCTTCTCAGCCAATTAATGGTACTTCTACCTCCCATGTGGATTCTATAGCGAGACAGAATTTAGCCTCTGCGGTTGAGCATCATGGCTCTGGCAGAAAATCGTTGTCAGAGTCTTTACTCGTTGATCCTAGTTCTGTGTCTGGTAATGTCTCGCTTCGCAAGCAATTTTCCAATGATGAAGACGCCGGTGCAAAGATACCTAAGACTTCAGGTGATGAAAGTCCTTCACAGGTAAACTAAAGCAACTATTCTGGTATTTCACTCTTCACAATCTCACCGCCCTGAGTAGATCGATGGGTATATATGACCTATCCAACGAAGTGTTCTATATTTGGATTTTCTATGGACAGGGCTATGAAATAGGATACTGGTTAGGATTGAGATGATTTGTTGGTTGAATTAGATAGGAAAGAATTTGGACTTTTTGGTCAATTTTGTCCGAAGTCCCTGAATATCCTAGCTCTCTCTTGATGACAACATGTTATCTGTTGAACATTGAAATTTCTGTTGCGAGGTGTTTTTAATTCAGGAGATTTGCTGCTAGTAATTTTTTTTAAATTAAGTGGGCTATATGATACGACAATGAGAGATTTGTATTTTTCAATCAAGTGATGTTCTGAAGTTTACTTGACGTCGTGTTTTTGATTCAAACTGATGCTTCATTCATCTTCAAATCGAAGGAACAAGGAGCTAAACAACTTGATGTAGGCATCAAAACAAGCAGCAGTGGAGGAAAAATTGTTACAGAGGAGATGTCTACTATTACTGAATCTGGACATTTGCCTAATCATTACAGACAAGCAAGTGGAAACTTTTTTCAAGACACTGATGATTTTGTCTTCCAAGAAAGTGATTATAAAGCTGGATTAACAGCTTCATCAGGTGCTTGTCAGCAGTATGAAGCCAAACTTTCTGCCCTAATGAGAAAGAACGAAATTCTAGAAGGACAGCTGGCAGCTGCATTGGCTAACCGTGAAGCAGCAGAGAAAAATTTATCTTCTGCTCTGAAGAGTAAACAGGACATGGAAAAAAGGATGGGTGACACTGTAAAGGAGGTGGAGTTGCTTAAAGAAAAGCTAGCTAGTGTTGAATTGGCTCAGGAAGAGGCTAATAGCTTATCCAACATTGTCCACTCCGATAATGTCAGGCTTGAGCATGATGTGGCTTTCCTCAAGGCAGTTCTCGATGATACCCAGAAGGTATAGAAAGCGGTTTTATTGGTTTATCCATACCTAGCATGTCTGAGCCAAACTTTTCAGCCCACTCTTACTAAGTTTAATGTCTACACATTGGATGCAGGAACTGCATACAACAAGGGGAGTCCTTGCTGGAGAAAGAGCAAGAGCTTTCCAGTTGCAGGTATGATCACAAACCTAAGACTAGACAATAGAGGAAGCATAAGCAAATTAACATTATTTATCATTTAGTTCTTTTTTTGGGGGTGGGGGGGTGATTGGGTAAGGGGAAGGGGATGCGGAAGGACCTGGTGAAGATCAACTTTACACCTTTAGGATACGACTGCTTTAATTGAGATTTACCACTCAAACTATGCAATTGGTTTTTTCCGTATGTATAATTGCTCTCTACATCTTAGATGACAACTTGGAAATTTATTAGTTTTCTTCTAATCATGTGACTTATTACAGTTACATCATAAGCAGATACCGGAGAGATTCAATTGTTTTTATGCTTGATGTTGCTTTCTTGGCAGTTCAGTTCGTCTTATACAATGACATTGTAATTAATCATGGAATACCCTTTCCTTTTGCAGGTTGAAGTTTTTCATTTAAAACAAAGATTGCAGTCACTGGAGAATCGATCTCCAACACCTCGGAAACCATTCCACGTTTAGAATATATCATGATATTTTGTATATTAGTTCTGATAGGATTATGTACATATATTTTAGACTTCAAGTATTAATTATCAATATTGGCTCGTTCTTGGAAGAACTAAACACTGACTTTTCAGACTGCCATATGCCTACGACATAGTTCACCCGATGAACTACAGATTTTGTTAGACTATCTTCAAATCACAATGTTGTATGTTGACTGCAAATCCTGCAATATTGCATATCAAGTTCTGGAACAAATATGACAAAAAGACAATGTTTAAAGTAAAGGACTAGCGATCTCCCTAATTGGGAAATGACAAAATGGTTTTGTTCTAATGGAGTGATAAGTAGCTAAAAGCCTAAAACCTTAACCAATGATTACAAGCTTACTGTCTCGAAATTGTTGGCCATTTCATGGTATGCAGACCAATGGAAGTAAATCACAATTAATTTTACAAGTCGAGAATGTTGCCATGTGGTTGAATCATCTATACACAATATCACCACTATTTTGAGGTCTGTTTGACACTACGTTATGCACAACCAGAGATAATGTTTTTGTAATTTATATCAAGTGAATATATCCATCAATTCCCAATCCCAAATTAGTTTCCAGATCCACTTTGGTATTCAGAAGATTCATAATAATTAGACTATTTTCATCAGCTATTAACCTACTACAACCTTTCTCATTTATTTGATGTTAGGAAGTAAATTATCACGACCTAAACCGATGGGCCGCGACGGGCACCCGGTACCTTACTCAACCGAGTACCAACATAACGTATTTTTCATATCATTCTATAGGTAAGTAAACCGGAGTAAAGCATGAGGGAATACAAACTTATACATATGAAGTACGGGCCTGTAAGGCCGGCATGATTCTTTACATACTCGAAACATAAGCCAACAAGGCCATACAAGTATCCGTATACATGACATCTGTCTACAAGCCTCTAAGAATACTTAATGTCATAAAGGTCGGGACAGGGTCCCGCCATACCAATCAATACATGTACTAATCATATTGACCAAAGAAGCAACTCCGGAGCAAATGGAGCGCACCAACCCTTTCACTGAGCTGACAGCCTACTTGGAGGACTCTCGACCTGTCTATCAAGACCTGCGGGCATGAAACGCAACGTCCCCAGGCAAAAGGGACGTCAGTACGAATAATGTGCCGAGTGTGTAACGCACCTAAATAAGTACGTAAAAGACATGGAAGAAATATAGAGTAAATGACTCAACCTGTAAGTCTAGATTAACTCTGTAAATTGTGAAATACTTATAATGTCATGCATATGCGTATGAATATCATGTCATGCATAAGTACATGTATTCATAATATCATCCAGCCTCTGAGGGCATTCCATCATATCATCTCGGCCACTGTGGGTAAAATCGTCAACATATACCAGCTGATCAGGTGGTGGTGCATATATAACGCCATAACCTTTTCCCATAACTCATATACATATATATACATATATATATGCGTATATAATGCCGTCTGAGTCATGGGTCAATGTACATGTATAAATGCATGAAATGCATAAGAAATACGTTAATAAGATTTTCTCGGAATGCATAAAACTCAATATGACTTTCGGATAAACTTTATCAAATACGTATTTTTCTGAGATCCATGAACAGACGATAGAATAATAAGACTTATGGGAGGATAAGAACATACACATCTCTAGCATTTCTACTAATAGAGTAATTTATGGAAGTTGTGTATTTGCTCGTTTCGTTCATGTCATATAGATCATGCCAAAAGAAAAAAGGGATAGCCTTAACATACCTTAACTCCGTTGAGTCCTTAATACCTTCTATGCTATTCTTCAAACAACTCAACTCAATCTACCACAACATAAGGAAATTCAAAATCAGTGTTGAGTAAAGGCTAAGTCCGTAACTTAAACTAGTAGCTTATTTACGTAAATTTGGCAGCATCTCCCCTATAACAAGGCCCTCCTCCAATACCATGTACCAACAACATCAAGAACACAACAATAACCACATGTATGCATCATGTCCCAACCTTATCTCCATCACAATATACCACAAAACTGTCTACACACCCTAATCACTCCATACATAAAACGACAACCAAAGTAGTGTCCAACAACCTAAAAAATGTAACGACGAACGACCAGCCAACCACCCTGCCATTATGTGGTGTTTATCCACACTCTTTATCCTCCCAAACTCCATAAAAACAGTAGCAAAATAGACAACCCAACAACAACACAAAACAGTCCACAATTCAACAACTCAAAATTGATTTTTCGGTTTACTAAAACATGTTTACTTGTCTTTTCTTTCAAATTGAGAAACACAACCAACAGTACATAATTAAGACTCTTATCCTATAAATCAGCCATAAATTCAACTTAAAAATAAGTTCACAACCAGCCAACAGTGATGCAACAACAAACAACATACCACTCATTCGAAACTCGCTAGGTCTAGTCTTTACGGACGAGTTATAATTTGTACAAGCATAGATAATGGAAGGAGAAGCATAAACTCATTTTGGACTGAGTAGAACCACGAAACCTAGTCCTTATCCATCAAAAATCATTCTCCCAACGAAGCTACATGAAGGGGAAAGAGAAACTAGCAAGTTGTCCGGGGTTTTCGGCACTAGAATCACATCGTAACATCTGAAATAACCTAGTGTTTGTGTGGGATTTTTGGGGAGGAGGTGCAGGGGTTCAATCTGATTTTTTGGTTTGAGAAATAAGTGAATGAAATGAGTTAATATGTCCTTAAAACACCCCTCTTGGCCGACTTTAGGGCTTTTAATTGTGGCCTCTCCTTTTGGCAAGTAGGTGATGCACCTACTTGTCACCTACCATTTTGCGCAGTCTCGCAAAAATATGAATATCTTTCTACTCAAATATTGTATCAATGAATGGTTTAATCCGTTGAAAACTAGACTCGTAAATCTTCAATTTTATAGGTAGATCATCCCGTAATTACAAGTACATTGGGAAAAATACTCATCTACATTTGACCTAATTTTCACCATATTTATGCATGTAACTTGTGATCACCTTTTCCAACTTTTGTTTCACAACTTTCTTAACTTCAAAACATGACACACGACTATCATACAACTAAAATAACTCATAACATAATCTCCTTATAAGGTTAATCACCCTAGTCTCACCCTAAAAGTACATGTTATAACATTCCCAACTTGTCGACTTTTGACGAAACTTATTTTCTTCAATTCATTTAGCTTCGAAGCCTTCAAACCCTCTTAGTACTTGATATTCATGATCTTAAATATTTGTAACCTCCATTGTAAAATGATTAACTTAATTTACGTACTTTCAAAGTTGATCTCATTTCTAAGCTTACATCAATTGACTTACAGATACTCTAATGTACGAAAATATGGGGTGTAACATCATTCCCCCCTTTGGAACATTCGTCCTCGAATGTTGATTGATGCACTTATCATTCTCATAACCCATAGCTCTTGCGAACACTTTAATACTCTTCTATCCATGTAGGCAACTCTTCTTTGAATAAATCCAAAGTCTAGGGAATTCCCCCCTCTAGTCCTCTTTCTCATACCACGACTTGTGGTCAGACCCCTTCCAATCTTGTAACCGTTGCTACCTTTTGTCATACAGCCTGTACGACTTTTTCCTTGTATGTGCGCCTATGCGACTCTTCTCTCATTTTTCTCCAGTTTTTAGCCAATCTCTAGGTCTCACGTTGTAAATATATATAGAGCTTGATATGTTGTCCCTCTGGGCATCTATGGGTATACTGAAGTTCTTCGCTCGGTACTTTGTTGAACTTACGAATATTGCTATATCTTATTTCATAGACCCGGTTATCCATTTATATGACTTTACTACATCTAAGCAGGTCATACTATACCATAATTCTTACCTCGATTTCTCGTTATTGAGGTCTGCTACCAAATTCTAGGTTACTTTCATTGCTTATCCAATATGTATAAATCTATGTCCTTTAATGTTTCCACATTACTGTTCATCTTAATAATGACGGCCTAACCTCATCTCATACTTTATAACTTTTATCCATCCATTGTTGATTCACCTTGCGTGGGTATTTTAATCCTGTCCAATTCATGAGATCCCTTTCTTTTCTTCGTCAGATCATTACTCAATCAAAGGCCCAAACGTCATCCTTTATCTATTACAATTACACCCTCATTCTATTACCAGGGCAACATTCCATCTCTTCTAAATGCTATTAGTCTTAGACTCCTTTGAGTTCATTCATGTTATAGTAAGCTTTGTATAACTCAGAAAAACCATCTGCTCTTCTTGTTTTCATGGGCTTAATCCTTTCTTTAACTTATACCGAAGCCTTCTACGGTTGTATGATGTCAACATATATGCTGCATGGATAATACTCCAAAATCTTAAGTGCGATCATAACGTAGCTAACTCTTGATCATTGATCGAATGATTCCTTTCGTTCTTTCTCAGTTTTCTTTAAACGTAAGCTATTACTTTTCATGGTCTTTCTGCCCCCTTGTTGCGTGCATACTTAGCTTATCTTAATTCCCACACATGCCGGAATTCTTGTGCAACTCATATGGTCTCGAATATTACCTTCGGTTGTGAGACTGCTTTAACATGACAATTTCTCCTTCGAGTTACTATATTTAGGTTGCAGTATTTCCTCAGCTAGTCTCCCATTGTAGTACTTAGGGAGGACCCTCTGACTCTTGTAAGGATGCGAGCTTATTACATCGTATACCCGATGGAATTTTTGGCGTTCTTCCTCGCCTCTAATTATCCGTAGTTACTTACCTCCACGCCCTTGTGCTTGTAGGGTTGCTTCTGAACTAATATTTTGATTGCTTTCGCAGTGACATTCTCTTTTATTTCCGCAATACTCATATGGTACCTTTTACTATCCCAACTCCTATCTGAATATTTTCCAAGGTCATGATGTCCTATCTGAATATTTCCCAAGGTCATGATGTCATATCCGTGGGACTGAATTTCCCATGTTGGGGTTCATTCTGTTTATCTTGCACAATCTATTGATTTGTCTGTATCCTTTTTGTCTAGCAATAACTAGGCCCTTCCTGAATCAACTTACTAACTACTCGTTGGCCCATTCTTATATCAATATTCTGCGTAATCTTTCTTGAGTTATTTTCTTTGTCTTAACTTGTGTCTCGCAGTGGCTCCTTATCTATCAATAACATCTCGGGCAGGGACCCTTACTTTCTCTCCTTGACGTTGTGTTTGCATAATGTTCTGGAATTGCAGCATACATGTAGGCTTTGAATAAGTGCAATCTCATTTTTGTCGCATTCTTCCTTTACCATTCTATAATTACTAGAATCACTTAATTCTTACTTAACGCCACATCACACCATATTCACCCTTTAGGGGAGTACTGAGAATTGGAGCTATGACGTCCTACCTATAGATGTTTTACCTCTTCATCTTCGGCGTCCTTTCATACTGTCGATGACCCTTACTCGCCTCCTGGTAATCCTTTTGTACCAAGGATAATGAAATTCCTTACTCACGAGAGTGACACCTAGTGTAACTGGCACACATAGTTCTTTAAGCTAAACTTTGCTTACATTGCTTGTTTTAGGGAAGCGTCTTCCTGAATGACCATTCTCAGAATTCCTCATGAATCTTCTTTTATTGTCCATTCTATTATTGCCGGAACAAAATATGAAATTCTTATGATGTCGACTATTATCAAATCACTAAATCCCTAATTCATGTTTACTTTATCTTGTTCACCAGCCCATACTAATCTCTATTATTCTGGGGTCTAGCTTTTCCTCTTGGCAATCACGTTAGAGTCACGAACTTACTTCTTGAAATGAGGATATGACTTTATGGCCTATACTCTTTTGTTGTCTTAAGGCCTACCACCTCTCGTCTCTTCCTTCACTTGACTATAGATTTTGTAATATTGTCATCTTTTGATCTACCATTGTCATTCGTATATCTTACTCATAATGCTTTATTAACTCTTTTCTTATTTCCCGCTAACATTTATGTCTATCACTTTATTCTGAAAACTCGAATAAGACATTCTTTTGATTTTAGCTCCCTTTGCTCTATTTAGTGGCTCTTCGGGTTGCTTAACGTTCTCGCTCTACTAGGGACGTGAGCCACACTAAGGTAATATTTATCCCTGATCATGCTAGTATTCACATCTAATTATAATATTCTAGAATGCACCATCTAGATGTCTCACAAGGAGATCTATTAGCACATTTGCAATATCCTTCGACAATGTCAACTACCTTAAGCAATCCATTCACCAATTTGGGTTACCCTAACCCCAGCTGGATCTTGATATCCCGTCCTTCTCTTAACTATACCTGTTAGCCCCCACAGGGCATAACTGAAATGGGTGTGACCAATTGTACATACCTCTGTTACTATTGAATGTAACTCAAAAAGCTTATGTTCCTCTGCCTGAATTATAACGTTGTTAACCTTCATTAACTGGGATCCTCGTACCCTTCTTCATCTTGCTTCTTTTGCTTGTTGAAACTTGTATTTATCTTCTTAATCTCTCATTGTCCTTCACCATAAATATGGATAGGCATTCTTGCCTTAAGGCTTCTTATCAAGAAGCATACATATTTCAGTACACCCATGATCTGCTAAAGACCTCACATTTACTTATCGTCACCATACAAAAATCAAATTCCTCTGACTCAGCTCTTCCACAACTATCTCTCTTTCCAACCTTCTTTCAGGATGTAGTATCGTCTTATTACGAATAAAATAGGAGTTAAAAACTTGAATTTTTACAACTGAGCTCTACCACACAATCTAGAGTAAGAAGAAAGAGTGACAATCCTAAATGCCCTGTAGCCTCCTACTTATAAGTGTGGTGCACGACACACCCATAAACAAGACTCTACTAGACACGGGTTGTAGATTCCCTAGGATAGAACTGCTCTGATACCACTTTTGTCACGTCCCAAACCGATGGGCCGCGACGGGAACCCGGTACCTTACTCAACCGAGTACCAACATAACGTATATTTTATATCATTCTATCATAGGTAAATGAACCGGAGTAAAGCATGATGGAATACAAACTTATACATATGAAGTACAGGCCTATAAGGCCGGAATGGTTCTTTACATACTCGAAACATAGGCCGACAAGGCCCTACAAGTATCCGTATACATGACATCTGTGTACAAGACTCTAAGAATACATAATGTCAAAAAGGTCGGGACAGAGTCCCGCCATACCAATCAATACATATACTAATCATACTAAACAAAGAATTAACTCCGGAGCAAATGGAGCGCACCAACACCTTCCATTGAGCTGACAGCCTACTTGGAGGACTCTCGACCTGTCTATCAGGACCTGCGGGCATGAAACGCATCGTCCCCAGGCAAAAAGGACGTCAGTACGAATAATGTACCGAGTATGTAAGGCACCTAAATAAGTACATAAAAGAAATGAAAAAAATATAAAGTAAATGACTCAACCTGTAAGTCTAGATAACTCTGTAAATCATGAAATACTTATAATGTCATGCATATGCGTATGAATGTCATGTCGTGCATAGGTACATGTATTCATAATATCATCCAGCCTCTGAGGGCATCCCATCATATCATCTCGGCCACTTTGGGCAAAATCGTCAACATATACCAGCTGATCAAGTGGTGGTGCATATATAACGCCATAGCCTTTTCCATAACCCATATACATATATATACATATATACGCGTATATAACGTCGTCTGAGTCATGGATAAATGTACATGTATAAATGCATGAAATGCATAAGAAATACGTTAATAAGATTTTTTCGGAATGCCATAAAACTCAATATGACTTTCGGATAAACTTTATCAAATACGTATTTTTCTGAGACCCATGAACAGATGATATAATAATAAGACTTATGGGAGGATAAGAACATACACATCTCTAGCATTTCTATGAATAGAGTAATTTATGGAAGTTGTGTATTTGCTCGTTTCGTTCATGTCATATAGATCATGCCAAAAGAAAAAAGGGATAGCCTTAACATACCTTAACTCCGTTGAGTCCTTAATACCTTCTATGCTATTCTTCAAACAACTCAACTCAATCTACCACAACATAAGGAGATTCAAAATCAGTGCTGAGTAAAGGCTAAGTCCGTAACTTAAACTAGTAGCTTGTTTACGTAAATTTGGCAGCATCTCCCCTATAACAAGGCCCTCCTCCAATACCATGTACCAACAACAGCAAGAACACAACAATAACAACATGTATGCATCATGTCCCAACCTTATCTCCATCACAATATACCACAAAACTGCCTACACACCCTAATCACTCCATACATAAAACGACAACCAAAGTAGTGTCCAACAACCTAAAAAATGTAATGACGAACGACCAGCCAACCACCCTGCCATTATGTGGTGTTTATCCACACTCTTTATCCTCCCAAACTCTATAAAAACAGTAGCAAAATAGACAACCCAAAAGCAACACGAAACAGCCCACAAAACAGTCTCACAATTCAACAACTCAAAATTGATTTTTCGGTTTATTAAAACATGTTTCGACTTGTTTTTTCTTTCAAATTGAGCAACACAACCAACAGTAAATAATTAAGACTCTTATCCTATAAATAAGACATCAATTCAACTTTAAAATAAGTTCACAACTAGCCAACAGTGATGCAACAACAAACAACATACCACTCATTCGAAACTTGCTAGGTCTACTCTTTACGGACGAGTTACAACTCGTACAAGCATAGATAATGGAAGGAGAAGCATAAACTCACCTTGGACTGAGTAGAACCACGAAACATAGTCTTTCTCCATCAAAAATCATTCCCCCAACGAAGCTACATGAAGTAGAAAGAGAAACTAGCAAGTTGTCTGGGGTTTTCGGCACTAGAATCACATCGTAACATCTGAAATAACCTAGTGCCTTTTTTGGGATTTTTGGGGAGGAGGTGCAAGGGTTCAATCTGATTTTTAGTCTGAGAAATAAGTGAATGAAATGAGTTAATATGTCCTTAAAACACCCCTCTTGGCCGACTTTAGGGTTTTTAATTGTGGCCTCTCCTTTTGGCAAGTAGGTGATGAACCTACTTGTCACCTACCATTTTGCGCAGTCTCGCAAAAATGTGAATATATCTCTACTCAAATGTTGTATTAATGAATGGTTTAATCCGTTGGAAACTAGACTCGTAGATCTTCAATTTGGTAGGTAGATCATCCCGTAATTCCAAGTACATTGGAAGAAATGCTCAGCTACATTTGACCTAATTTTCACCATATTTATGAATGAACTTGTGATGACTTTTTCCAACTTTTGTTTCACAACTTTCTTGACTTCAAAACATGACACACGACTATCATACGACTAAAATAACTCATAGCATAATCTCCTTATAAGGTTAAGCACACTATGTCACGACCTAATCCCCGAACCCGGTCGTGATGGCGCCTCTCGTGAAGACAAGGCCAGCCAAACCAAAACGGAATACCTCTTTTAAACAGTTAATCATCATAAACGATAATAACATATAATATAATACTCATAAATTGCAGAATTTAACGATAATAACCGCAAGAACCATCCCGACACATGCCCAATCCGGGGTGCCACAAGTCACGAGCATCTACTAGGGTATAAATACAACTGAAAGCCTGGAGTGTACAAATATATACTAATTAAATGAGGAGAGAGAAAAGCAGTGCTGCGAACGCCGGCAGCTACCTTGCTAAACTCTGATGACTCTGCCTCTGATCAGCCAAAACATACCTGAATCTGCACACAAGGTGCAGGGAGTAATGTGAGTACTCCGACTCAGTGAGTAATAATTATAATAATGGCTGAAAGTATGAAAACACGTAAAGGCACAAAGCAATTCCATCTCAAGCAGTAAAATCACTTAAAACAGTAAATCAGTGAAGAAAACAAATGATATTCCTTTTAAAACAAGTAAAACCGGTAATTTAACAGGTAAATAACAAGTAGAAATCCGCCTCTCGAGCACAGTATCAATCGCTCAGCATAGTATCATCCCCTCGGGCTCACTCTCAGTACAGTATCAGCCCCTCGGGCTCAGTATCAATCACTCAGAACAGTATCAGTCCCTCGAACTCACTCTCGGAACAGTATCAGCCCCTCGGGCTACCTTACAATCACTCATATCAGCCCCTCGGGCATAGCATCAATCACTCAGAACAATGGGTACTCGCGCTCACTGTGGGTGTGCAGACTCCGGAGGGGCCCTTTACGGCCCAAGCGCTATATCAAGCCACCTCGTGGCATCATCACTTAGCATATCCTCACATCACTCAAGCCATCGTGTGGCATATAAAGTATCTCAGGCCCTCGGCCTCACATCACTCAAGCCACCGCGTGGCATAAATAGTAACTCAGGCCCTCGACCTCATATCACTCAGCATATCCTCACATATGGCCCTCGGCCTCACTCAGTCCGGAAATTATCATAAGCCCATTGGGCATTAATAAAACAGTAGTTCTCAAGCCAAAACATGATGTAGAAATATCTTTTAAGTTTCAACAGGGCTGAGTTCAAATAATAAGTCAAGTAGTGAGGAAACAGTGATAAAAATCCCCGAAGGGTTCAAATAGTTGGCACGAAGCCCAAATATGGTAGTCAGCCCAAATCATGATGATAACAAATGAATTTCAATTAAATATTTGGTAAAATCATCAATCGGGATGGACAAAGTCACAATCCCCAGTAGTGAAAGACCCTACGCTCATCATCCAGCGCGTATCTTGCCTCAATATAGCACTACGATGTGCAAAACGGGGTTTCAAACCCTCAGGACATCATTTACAACCATTACTCACCTCGAACTGGCTAATTCTCTAGCTTGCGACGCCTTTGCCCCTCGAATTGGCCTCCACGCGCGTCGAATCTATCCAAAATCAAAACGAATATGTCACAATATGCTAAGGGAATAAAGCCCAAGCGAAAACATTCGAAAATATCAAAAATCCCGAAATTAGCAAATCCCGAGCCCCGGGACCACGTCTCGGAATCGGGTAAAATTTACATTTTCAGAATCCTCATACCCTCACGAGTCTAACCATACCAAAATTATCCAATTCTGATACCATTTGGTCCTTCAAATCATCATTTTACATTTTTTAAAGGTTTCACAATTTTCTTCCCAAATTCCATCCCAAATCACGAATTAAATGATGAATTCAGTGATAGATTCATGTATTCTAGCCAAATCTGAGTTAAAATCACTTACCCCGATGAATTTCTTGAAAAACCTTCAAAAAATTGCCAAAATCCGAGCTCTCGAGGTCAAAATATTAAATAAAACCCAAAACCTCGTTTTCATAGAGTACCCCTCAGGTTCCAGCCTCCGCGGGCCGCACCAAAACGACCGATGTCCGCGCAAACACAACCGCGGCCGCACATGCCTTCTTCTGCAGTGACATGCTTTAGTATTTTGGCCATAACTTTTTCTATATATGTCCAAATTGCGATATCTTTAGCTTTCTGGAAACTAGACACGAAGGGCTACAACTTTCGTTTTTGACTCATCTCAAAATTCCTTGTGGATCAAAGGATATGAGCTTCCGAAGTTGGACCGACGATCTGCAAATCTTCATGACCGCGGCCGCGGTCACTTTTACGCGCCCAGCACTAAGCCAGCGCGCCCAGCGCTAATTCTACCGCGGTCAGCGCTAACAATTCTGCCTCCATCCATTTTCTAAGTTTCGAAATGTCCGTACTCGCTTAAAACTCACCCGAAACACACCCGGAGCCATCAGACCTCAACCCAAACATACCAACACCTCCCATAACATCATTAACACCTAGTCGAGTTTTTGAATCACTCTGAACAACATCAAAACACAAAATCAACTTCGGATTCAAGCCTAAGAACTCCAAGAACTCTTAAATTATGCTTTCGATCAAAAAGTCTATCAAATCTCGTCCGAATGACCTGAAATTTTGCACGCACATCCCAAATGACACAACGAAACTACTGAAACTCTCGGAATTCCATTCCGACCCCTATATCAAAATCTCACCTATCGGCCGGAAAGCGCCGAAATCTTGATTTCGTCAATCCAAGCCTAAACCTTCCACGGACTTCTAAAATGCATTCCGATCACGCACCTAAGTCCCAAATCACCTAACGGAGCTAACCAAATCATAAAAATTCCCATCCGAGATCAAATACACATAAGTCAAATTTTGGTCAAACCTTTCCAATTTTAAGCTTTCAAGTGAGACTGTTCTTCCAAATTCATTCTGATTAACCTGAAACCCAACACAAACGATTTACATAAGTCATAATACACCACACGGGGCAAGTCATGCCCGAGAACTGGCGGGCGAAATGCAAAAGCTCAAAGCGACCGGTCGGGTCATTACACCCTAGTCTCACCCCAAAAGTACATGTTATAACATTCCCAACTTGTCGACTTTTCACGAAACTTATTTTCTTCAATTCATTTAGCTTTGAAGCCTTCAAACTCTCTTAGTACTTGGTATTCATGATCTTAAATATTTGTAATCTCCACTGTAAAATGATTAACTTATTTACGTACTTTCAAAGTTGATCTCATTTCTGAGATTATATCAATTGACTTACGGATACTCTAACGTACGAAAACATAGGGTGTAACATAAATATGCTTTGCAAAGCTCTCGTAGGCGAAGTTTTTGTAACGATCCGACCGGTCATTTTGAGAATTTGCACTTTTCTCGGTAGTTTGGGGGCACAAGTAGCTCCGTATGATGTATTAGGACTTGTGTGCAAAATTTGAGTTCATTCCGAGTTGATTTGATATGTTTCGGTGCAAGTTTTTGGAAGTCGAAAGTTTTAAGTTTGATTTGAGATGCATTTCGTTGTTTCGATGTTGTTATTCGTGATCTGAGGCCTCGAGTAGGTCCGTATTATATTATGGGACTTGTCAGTATGTTCGTACGGGGTCACGAGGGGCTCGGGTGAGTTTCAGATAGGTTTGGGCTATGTTGTGCTCGTTTTTCTTATGTTTCAACGTTGTTTCTTCAAGCATAAATGATACCAAATTAAGCAAATGAGCTCCAATTTCTGTTGTGATTGAAGCATTAGATCTGTATCGTAATTTTGGAGGCATAGCAAAAAGAATCATTGAAATTGGATATCGTATAAGGATTTTATGGTCATTTTACAAAGAATTGGGTTGCCAGATTTTTTCAGATTAATTACAAAATTCCCACTGACTTCGTATTTAAAAATCTGCACTATTTCTAAATATTGAAACCAACATATCTCCTTCATTATAAGGCCAAATGGAGTTATTCAAAAGCCTATCTTGACTGAAATTTCACAAGGAATCCATTGGGGGCATCAAAAGCAAGTTTCGGGATCGTTTGGCATGCAAAACGAGGCAGAACAGCTAGGCAAAATTACTTAATATGAAGGTTTGTTCATTTGGTCATATTTTGAGTTGGGGAGCTCGGATTTGGACAATGTTTGGCGACGATTTTCACCATATAGATTGGGGTAAGTGTTCTATACTCGATTTTGGTTATATTTCATGAATCCATCTTCGTTTTTGGCATTTGATTAATGATTTCAAAGTGAAATTTAGGGGTTTTATCTAAAATTTCATAAAGTGAATTTTTGAGTTTTGAACACCGATTTGGAGTTGGATTTGAGTGAAACTAGTATGGTTAGACTCATAATTGAATGGGTTGTCGGATTTTATAAATTTTATCGGGTTCCGAGGTACAGGCCCGGGTTAGGCTTTTTGGCCGATTTTGGGCTTTTGATTAAAGATTCGACCTTTGTCGATTGGGATTGGTTCTTTTAGCATTGTTTGATGTATTCGAGTTGTCTTTTGGCTAGTTTTGAGTCGTTCGGAGGTCGCTACGCGTGAGATGGCACTCTTGGAGCCTCGCTTGGCTTGTTCGGCAGTCAGAATTAGCTTGTTTGAGATAAGTAACTCTTCTAAACTTAGTGCTGATGGTATGAAACCCCGAATTACGTGTTATGTGGTTGATGTTGAGGTGATGCACATGCTAGGTGACGGGCGTGTGGGCATGCAACCTGTGAATTGTGACTCCATTGTTTCCAGGGCACTGAATAGTGGCCTTATTTTGTTGATATCTGTATTTTCACCATGTGATAAAGTAATTGAGTTGTGATCTATGTTAGACATCATGTCTAGGCTACGTGCTTATCCTATTGGGACCCACTGAGGTTATTTTTGTTGTTGAGTTATTTTCTTTCGTTGTTTTATATACGCAGTCATACGCATTCATATGCATATCATATCTCAGTCTCTGTTGTTATTTACTGATACTTCATATCATCATTTTTGGGCTAGTTTCATGACATTGTGAGCCCGAGAGAGAGAGAGAGAGACTGAAAAGATAGATGACTGAGTGAGGCTGAGGGTTTGATTTGAGATATTGTTACTATGGCACGTGAGTTGTCCGTGCAGCACGTGAGTTGTCCGTGCGGATCCTGATATTGATACTATGGCACGTAACTTGTCTGTGCAGTACGTGAGTTGTCCGTGCGGATTATAGCGCTTGGGCTGAAGGAGCCTCTCCGAAGTCTGCACACCCCCAGTGAGCACAGTCGACTATGTATATGTATGTGGATCGGGTTGCACGCCGCAATGATTATTGTACAGTGTTGAGTGACTGAGTGTGCTGAGTATTGAGTACGGTTAGAGATAATGCGAGACAGTAAGGTTGAGTATTCTAAGAGCGTGAGTACATGATTCATCTCTGAGATACATGGCATTGACATGCACACATGACATACAGGCATATAGATGCATTTTTCCTCATGTTGTATAGTATCACATTATTCATGACTTTTCACACAGATTGATATGTGGTATAGTGAGGTATTTCACACTTGTTATCTGGAAAGATAAAATGAAACATCTTATTTATTGTGGAAATGATTTTTGGAAAAATTACAGTTTTCAAACTATCTCATATTTTTTTTAGTTTTCGGTAAAGGATTTGGGTTTTCACTAATATACTTGAAAAGTGGAACTATTTTTCGGAAAATTATGAAAAGGTTGAGCATGTTATCTAGAGCTACTTCTTTATTTATTTGCGCTATATTGTTATGAATTGTTGTTAGTTATTGGTGTTGGACCCAATCTATGTATCAGCTCGTCACTACTTTCAGCCTAAGATTAGGTTTGTTACCTATTGAGTACATGAGGTCGATTGTACTCATACTACACTTCCTACGCACTGCGTGCATATTTCAGATGCTAATGTTACTGTGCATGGAGGGAGCTAGCATTGAAGGTGCACTTGCGATCCAGACTTAACTGCCTCTTGTTCATGGTAGTCTTAGATTTTGTAAAACTCTGTCTATGTACGTTCAAACAGAAGATGTATTTACTTCATATCAACTTTGTAAACTCTATTATTAGAAGCTCATGATTTGTACTACCAGTCCTTGGGAATGTATAAGATTTAGATAATTTCTTTGATTAATTATCCTGTTAAATATCATTGAAACTGAATAGATATTAATTGACTTACCTAACGGGTTGGGTTAGGTGCTATCACAACTAGTGAATTTTAGGTCGCGACAGTTTTACATCAAATAATTTGTTGAAAATCTTTGGAGTTCTACAAAATTGTCGGTACAACCTTCCAGAGGGTAAATTTACATCGAGGATAGGACAAAAGGACTACAATAGATTACAACATATGGGCAGCCATAATATGATCTGAAAGGAAGAGAGACTGTAGCTGAACAGTCTTGACTCGCGAAGAATTTGTAGTGTAGAACACGAGGTAGCCACAACAAGTACCTTATTTGAAATTCGCATTAAGCTTTGGAAAGGCCACAAAGAATCTGCTGCTGGTGAAGTGGATTTCTGCTGTTTTTATATTAGATGCCTGCCAACTGAACCAGTTCTCCTAAACATGTAGCAGAGCAAGAGAAGAGCTTAAAATATGTTTCTGTTCCTCATCATAAAAGCTCAGCCTCTTCCTGGTCTGCATCAGCATCCTCGACATCATTCTCTTCATCTTCTTCAGGAGCATCAGGATCTACTCCCTGCCGAAAATGGATAGGTTCATTTAAGCACACAGTGGAACCAAAAAAAACTGTCTAATGAAGGGCTAGCGTAAATACACTCAATATATGCATGACATCAAGCAAACATAAGTAAACAAATACCAAGGCCAAAATGAATTTGGGTGTCCCATGATGGATGGAGAATTACTAGCCAAGTTTAGTAGAAAACATATCTTATAAGATTCTTTTCAATAATCGAGAAATTCCCGAGCGCCAGTGTGGCATGGTTCGAAATTCTTCTCCACTTAAATACTAGGCTTGCGTCTGCGGCAGGGTTCGAACCCGTGAAGTGCCCTAACCCACATGACACAGGATGCACTCTTACCCCTAGACCAAAGCCGTGCGGGCCATATGTTCGGATTTAAGACAAGCATATAAAGGAAATGATTTCACGTTGAACAGGAAACAAAACCTTGAGCTGCTTCTCCAGGCGCTCCAACCCTTTCTTTGCAGCTTCATTTTGGGGATTTATCCTGACAGGCAGAGCAAAAAATTGTTTTAAGTAATTGGAATTATGTCACTTTCATGCAAACTGCTTCTCTTCTCATTTCTTTTACCTTCTAGAATTTAAAGCACAGATAAGTTAAAGGGCTGATGTGAGATTAATTATCTAACACATCTAATGCCTTAAAATCTAGCAGAAAAAGATTGCAAGAAAATTCAAGGAAAAGTAGGACTACCTCAGTGCTGCCTGGTAGTGTGACAAGGCATCTTGTGGCATATTTGTTGCAGCAAATACTTGGGCAAGCTTAACATGCAACGAGTCATCAGCCCAATCCTTGAGATACCGCTCAAGGAGAGTAACAGCATCTACAGTTCGACCTTCAATGACATGCAGTTCTGCCAAGGCTAGCGCTGCTCCAAGATAACCAGGTTCCAGCCTTAGTGAAGATTCATAGAACTTCTTTGCCTGTAAAAAGAGTTGGTACTTGAAATTTCAAGAAAAAGGAAAAGGAAATAAAGTGCTACTCAGATATACTATATTGTTATGTTTTCTCCCGTAAGGTAATATTTTATTAATATTGTGGGGAAAAACCCCCATATACAAGAGGTATACCAAAAGTAGAGAACCTACACAAAGATATGGTTATCTACAAAACCACCCAATCATCTATACAAACATGAATCTCGCGGATTTTTGAAAAATATATAACTTAGAAGATAGCTGAAAGATTTTTTTTTTCCTTTGGTACCATAAGAGAAAAATACAAACAAAAAAGACAGAGAAGAACAAACATACTTCCTTAAAAGATGGTACAGATCAAGTCTTACCAAATTGGATTTCCTTTACATGCAAAAAGAGAAAATGTCAAATGAAAATTTGAGACCTATGTATAGTTTGACATATAAAGAAAAAGCACCATACCACTTTAAAAAAATCTATATTAAAACGTGTTGCGATACCATTCTTTTCCGCATAATGTATAAGATTTATCTATTTCAACTTTTAGTTTTCTGATTTGGACTTTTATAAACTGAAACAGAAAAATCATTGGTCAACGAAGATTAAAAAAATGTCCAATTTTAGGTGACACGATCACTGTTTGTGTATTAAACCAATTTTTCCTTCAGATTGATATTCTGAAATATTTCAAAATACTACTCCCTCCGTTTCAATTTATATGAACCCATTTGACTGGGCACGGAGTTTAAGAAAAGAGAGAAGACTTTTGAACTTGTGGTATAAAATGAAGCACATATATTTTGTGTGGTTATAAATCATTGTATAAAGGTAAATTGTTTCCAAATAGAGAAAGAGGTCATTCTTTTTGGCACGGACTAAAAAGGAAATAGGTTAACATAAATTGAAACGGAGGGAGTATTAATCTTTCAAAAGTCGACCTGTTTTGTACTTTTTATAGTTCCTAAATATAAATGTTTGTCCTTAGAGAAAAAATGTATGAGATCAATTCAAAAAGTAGACAGTTCACTTTCATACTCCAAAAATGTAATTGATTCTGGGGAGACGGAAGTAATTCTTAACAATTTTAAATCTATAAAAGTACAAGCTTCAGAGCATTATCCCAGACATTTCTGTAATCAAAGATTTTTTACAAACATTATAAGAAAATATTACTTAAATATTCTTTTGAAATGTAAACTAGATACTTTAATAATTTAGGTGTATCAGAAAAGCATGTTCCCAGCTCTCACCTTAACAATCTTGTCAAATCATATAAAAAATTCAATTTGAAAGAAACAGTATATAAATACATCTTTAAAATTTTGCAACCAATAATATGCAAGTAGGAATCCTGCTGCTACCTCTGTTAGTTTTAAATTTCACCAGAACCTTTATGATTCTCTAACAAAAAGCTAATACGAAATATCAAATAAACCAGCTAACTCTGAGGACTCAATTCAAAAATCAAAAGGTAAGAAAGAAGGACATCTCAATTATACCTTTTCCCTCCCACTAGTATTACTAGCATGTACATCACCCACCAATTTTAGAGCTTTTGCTGACTGTGGCATGGCCTTCATTGCCTCCCTTGCAGCATGCAGTGCCTCCTTGATCTTTGAAATTGCTAAATAAGAGCGTACTAAACCTATGTATTTGAGAGAAACTCATTAAGAAAGGAATGGAATAATGCAAAGGCGTCATTCAAAGAAGCAGAATGCTAGTAACCTATACAATCAAACTTCACCCTCCTTTGAAACAAACCTTGATAAGAACGAAGATCAGGTCTCAACTCTTGAGCACCTCTAAAGGCAACCACAGCAGCTTCAGGTCGATTCATCGAGAAGAATAAATTTCCCTAGATGTTGGCCAAAACAAAGAATAATCTAACTATGTGGCATTGAAAAGTATTCACTACACACAAGAACAAATCTAAGCGCACCTTCATTATATAACCTGGTATATGTCTCTCATCAATGCGGATGCTCTGGTTGCAAAAAAGCAACATTATCACTAGTTTATGCTTGATTCATCAACAACAATCTCAAAAAGTAAAACTAAACAAAACTAACCTTCTCAGCATAAGATAAAGCCCCTCTCTCGTCTTTCCTTTCCCATAAGACAGACAAGGCCACAAAAACCTCAGGCCTGGTCGGGTCTATGTTTAGTAGATCATGTACTAATTTATTCAACTTCGAATAATCAGATTTCTGCTTTAAGAGCATAGCATACTCGTCCATATAAGTTATAACATACGGATCAGTGGATCGAACCTGTAGAGACCATACAATGTTATATGTAGTACACATTTAGAAATGATAAAAATATCACATCAAGATGTAGCACTCGTTTTACCTTCTCAAAATCTGTTATAGCTTCTTCAGTTTTTCCAATGATGGCTTCAACCTTCAGAAACGTGAATATGAGACAGGGATACGCATAACATTTTGCTTATTTTCAGAACAAAGTTGCCAGAGAAAAAGCTGAGACTCTGTGTCCTTTAAGTGTTTAGGGTAAAAACTGTCATCCTAAGAAATGAGCATTCGACCATCCGTGAAAAGAAACAAATACGAAGAGTAGTTCTCTAAATCTGGGTAATTTAGAACAATCATTACAATCAAGGAATTCCCTTGAAAGCAGGGCAAAGATGTAAATGATTAGACCAGACAAATCTAAAACATGGAAAGATAATGCTAGGCATGTGATACTTCACTATATCGACCTGTCTACGTGAATCTGACACCAGTAAAGGAGATAGCCAGTATAGAGAATATTTGATCCACAAGAAAGAAAAGGAACAACTACTTTCACATAACCCTGTTATATTTCAAATGATACAACCATGAGCCTCTGACATGTTAATCATGATCATTGTATTGCCCATTTGACCTACTGCCAAACACATGTAAAAAGGAACTATGAATAAAAGGAACATTGTACTATTCAATGAATATTTACAATAATTTTCCATATAGTCATTCTTCCCTAACCTTAGCCATTTCAAGCAGTATATGTATGTTACAAGGGAATCGTCGCAGAAGCTCAGCAAAAATTTCCAGACCACCTGCAGAATAAGAACAATCAAACAAAAACTAAGACCAAGTAGAAACGAGTTTTTGGCTAGAGGACATTTTGATAGCACTTTGCCCCTGTTCTCCCAGTTCAAAGACAAACAGATTTTTTTGATAATATAAATCTTCCAGTATACAAGTGGTATATGTGTTATGTGTTTCTTTTTGTGCTATTAGAAAAAAGAAAAGCAACAGCAGATATACAAAATTTAGGAGACAGAGAACCCAATGAAGCTGTTTTCATTTGCTAATCAATTACAGTGAGTCAATGAGCAGGAGGGTATCCCCTGAAGTTAGACTATTCAGGTGTGAAAATTAGCAAGACTCCTGCCCTTACATTTTTTATAACCGCCATAACATTTATCTTCATATATCGCAAAAAAATCAGTTTTCCCGAATAGTTTTCTGAAAAATCAAACCAATTTTAGTAAAAGAGAAGGGGAAGGATAATTTTTAAATACTGAAAAATCAATGATCAGGTCAGCTACAATTTTAGCGACTAGTCATTAGTTTGATCAATTTCTTTTCTTAGCATAGCATGTAAGAGAATTTGAAAATCATCACTTCGGTTAGTTTCCATCAGCAATTTTTAGATTACTCCCACAAATTTGATACCCTATATCTTATTAATTCTAATATTTTAATTAATAAGATTAGCTTCTACTCCCTCCGTTTCAAATTAGATGAGGTACTTTCCTTTTTAGTTTGTTCCAAAATAAATGACACATTTCTAAATTTGGAAATAATTAAACTTTAAACTCTTCATTTTACCCATTTTACTCTTAATGAGAAGCTTTTATAATCACACAAATGTCATGGCCCCACAAAGCTTTTACCCCTTAAGCTTTTAAGACCACAAGTTTTAAAAATCTTCTTCTTTTTCTTAAACTCCGAGTAAAACTACCTCATCTAAATTGAAACGGAGGGAGTAATATTTTTATTTATTTTAATAGCAAAATCAATAAAGATTTAGGAATAACTTTCTTTAGAGGGCAAATGTTAAATTGCTTAAAAATACTGAGAACATTCGCTAAGTTTGGTCAAAAGTAGATGGTACGTGTCATATAAGGTATAAAGTAATATTACTAATTATTAGTTAGAGTTAATACAGTTAGAATATAAACATGTATAAACAAGTAGATAGAGTCAACGAGATACAAGGAGGTATACCATTAAAGCAACAAAGACCGAGAAGGGGTGCAAGCTGACAAAACCAATAAATTGTTTGGTCAGTTATTTCACTGTAACAATTCCCCATTGTAGTATAGCTTCAGGTTTTCCACAATATAATTTCTACACGATCACATTTAGTATCTTGTCAGATTTTATTTTGAAATTTAAGTATGAAAGCGATACAACAATCCAACTAATTTGAATGAATCTAGTGACACTCAATTATATACATTAGGTTTTACAAATTAATACGTTACCTTAACATTCCCTCCCTATTAAAATAAGAACAGAAATTTTCTCGTTTGTAACAGTTTTAATATTTTGAATTTTCTTCAACATGCTACGAATACCATACTGTTTCTCTTACAGCAGAATATTTTAGAAGTACTGAAAAGTAGAGGAAAATTGCTCCGCTGGTCGAACAATGATTTGGGGCTTCATCTTGTACCTTTAATAAAAGTGGATAGAGTGATGGTTTGACAATTTATTGTGGCCTCTTCAGTATTCAGAGGTATTGTATCAAGGGTCAAAGTAATACTGCAACTATAAGCTAAAATAGTCAAACCGGCACATTTTAATTAGGAAAAGATTGTCACCTTTATAATCATTTGAAGCAATGCAACATTGGGCTTCAACATAACGCTGCACAGGAGGAAAAGAATAATATGAACATTAGATAGATATTATCGATGAAAAACTAATGCTTAAAAGACTGGAATAAAGTGAACATTGGCAGATAACCATCCGACGAGATCTTAAATAATTATACCAACTAGTCTTAGGGTACGCGCTTTGCGCGTGCACCCATATTATTGAATATATAATTTTAAAATAATATAAATATTATCAAATAATATATTTGACTATGAAATTAAATGAAAGAAAAAATGTTGGTTCTTTGAAAATGATAACTGTTGATCCCATTTTGTTAGCTCAATAAAGGAAAAATCTTCCCCATAGAAGTCTGCATATACCTTATTGTAATTTGTGAGATTTTTTATGGGAATATCTTATGAAAATTATCGTTATTTCTGCAGCCTAATACTTAAAAAAATTAAAAATATTTTTATTAATAAAGATAAATTAAATAATTTGAAATTGAATCTTTTGGTCTTGATAAATGATGAGGTTGGCTTTATAGCTCATAGAAAAAAAATAATAAGTGACAATACAAAGTCAACTGATTTTGAGTTACTATTTTACAACTATTAACTTAATATAGAACAAATGTTGCCGTTTTTTGGAATAAATGCAAATAATAATAATAATTCACGACAACTTATTTAGAATATATTTTGTCTTCCACTATTTCATCTTTATCATTTTTAGTTTACATTTTTACTAATTGGACTCTTAATACAAATTCTTTAACTAAATTGTTTATTTTTTCACTGTTATTGCGCCTTTTATGGAGATAAATTTATGTATCCTAAACTTTTTGCTAACCTGAAAACTAATTTACTTATATGATGAATTTAAAAAATAATTAAAGTGGATTCTTTTGCTAATTAGTAATTCAAAGACTTAAATTTTTTCTGAGCATTAAAGGAAATAGTATGTGTTTTGTCTATTCAAGTTCTTCATATATTAGCTCATTCATAGTTTTGAATATTTTTTACTACAATTATAATTTTTTCCAATAAAAAATTTGCATTGTTGAAGAGTAAAAATTATTCTAATATTTCAATTTTGAATTTTTTGTGTTTATAAAACTCTCAACCATTTTTCTTTCTCTCTGTCTTTTATATTCTTAAATATCTTGTTAGTAATTTGTCTTATTATTGATCAGTGTACTTTTCAAATATTATACAAAAACGATATCTAGAAGCTAGAATTTAATTGTAATTAGAATTTCAAAAGTAGATATGACATGTTCATTGAATAACATGAGAAATTAGAAAATGAAGTCCACTTAAATTCATTTACTTCTCTAGAAGTATCGTTAGGTTTGATTAGGTTTTCATGCTTAGCATCCTAATAAAATAGACATAAAATAATGTTCTAAAATAGTATTATTATTATAATTTTGCTTAACACTTGTTTGCACTAATTGTAATTAAAGAATATTAATTGTTTGAGCTTCTTGTTCTTTTTCTTACTTTTGTAAAAGTAAATATAGATAGAAAAGATTATTTGAAAGTTGAATATTTTTATACTAAAATTAGGACATAAAAAATGATACTTCATTGGCCAACGAAGCAATCTACAACCTATTCTAAGTCGTAAGTTTTCTTTTTCTCAAAAAAGGAAATCTTGTTTAGTTTTTTCATGTTTATAGCATACGCTGGGCTTCATTATATAGAAGTTTAGACAAGAATATTTTAGTATGCAAAATTTTACTTGATTTAGAATCTAATATTAGGAAAATAATGTACAAAATTTAGTTGATTTAGAACTCCTAATTAGTAGAAAATTTATTAAATGACTATTTTGTCTAGTGTGAAATCTATTTTGAAAGGGTAAAAAAGGCAAACGACATTTCGCTAAGGGCCTTCGTTCTTTTAATATGCATGTGAGGTGGCACTTATAGTTGACAAGTTTAAATACTAAAAGAGAATTGCAAAACCACGAGGTGTTTGAACCAAAAGGTTGGTAACTAAAATGGTAGAAATTTGGAAACCAAATCCAACGAAATAAACAATCTTAGATTTTACTACTTTCCCCATTTCACTCCTTTCCCTGACCATCCCCTATCAGAAGGCTTTGTACCTCCCCTAATTGAAACATAATGAAATTGAAGTCGCTTAATTCTTTAATTTTATTCAAAATTTCCATGCATCACTTGGTGTAAAAGAGCCATCTTATCAGCTGTTAATTTTGTGTGTAGACCATTTCGGAATCGAAATTGTAAATTTTTTTATACGCCTATCAAAAAAATTGTAAACTTTTTTATACACGTGTGATAAGGGTATTTTTGTTGAAGAGCTTCAGGACTTTGGTCTAATGGTAAGAACACGACGTGAAGGGCTTTGGTCTAATAGTAAGAACACAACGTGATGCATGGATTAGGCCACACGTCACGAGTTCAAATACTGCCGCAGATAAAAGCTTACTATTTAAGTGGAGAAGGGTGGAGGGACAAGCCCGTTATCTATCGAGTTTCGAACCTTGAGCCAACTGATCCTAGAAGATTTCTTATTTTCTCCTTTATTAGAAAAAGGAAATTTTGTGGAGAAGTAAAGGTCTTTTGTATCTATCTAACTTTGCATAGAGTTTCATCTACATCTTTCCAATAAGTAGAGATATGGAAGGATCGGACATCTTGGGCACATTCTTGGTTCCTTTTATAAACTCTGATGATTGCACATTGATTGGCAACTTTTCCATTGTACATGCTTAATTTCATATTCGTCTCAATAAGCTCATTTTCCTCAACCACATAGCAAACTTATTGTTTATAGTTTTCATGTGTTGTCACCATGGCAATCTGGCACACCTGATCTATCAACTCATGAGTAAGTCTCCTCGGGTTATCTCAGTCACACTAGGATGGCACCCTTACCGATGAATCAAACTATCTTCCGATATAGCGCATTTACGGTTACCCATGACATTCTCCTATATAGAGTTATTGCAGTAGCAATGGGCTCCTACCCCACATAGCAAACACGAGATATGAAAACCTAAGGTTGTCATTACTGCCCTCATTCTTCAGTGGGGTTTAAACTAGAAAGCAATTTGGTCCAATTTGGCTTTCATTTTGTATTTTGGAAAACAAAAAAGAGAAATGAGTCCAGCATCCCTCCACGCACATTAGCAGAACAGGAAAGGAACTAGCAATGGGGTTAGTATTGGGAAAAAAATTGACACAAAGAATTTCTATCAAGAAACCCCACAACCCAATAACAAGTTGCCAGTTTGATAAAACACAAAATGCAGCACAACATAAAAATATATAATCGGATAAACAGAGGCAGCTCAGTCTTTAGTGAAAGAAAGTTAAACCACATCATTGTTCACTAACCTGTAACCAACGACTTGAATCAAAATGATCAAAAGTAGACCTTGCACCTCGAGTTGGGGTCTGCAATATCAAGAGTAAGCAAAATATTGTGTTATGATTGCTCCAAAACATGTCATGAGTTCTACCCAAAAATCCACGTTAATTAATTACACTCATGGAATGACAGTTTCTAGCAAGATAATAAAAGCATTACACGGTTTCAAATTACCATTTATCATTAGCTCTCTAGGTCCTGACTCTTGCAAGAGCACCCCACAGGGATTGGAGGTGTGGAAACATAAATGGAGCGCTACAAGTCATCTTCCTCCTCCTTGGACAGTAAGCAAGAGAGGAGGTGAAGTAAAAGCAGAGGGGTAATACTCTCCAAGTTCAATTCTTCAACCCATCCAAAGAAAGACAAAACGTAAGAAGTATATTCCTGTCGTAGTAATATGATAATTCTTCCATTCTATGCTCCTCATATACATTTTTTTACGCTGCACCAAAGTTATTTTAATGGTTCACACTTAGGCGCGTTCAAAAATATTTTAACACTCAGGTGATGAAATGTTCTTTTTCTTAAACAACTAAGAGAACAGCCTTCTTCCGAAGCAGTATAAAGGGTGTTCCCTATATTATCAGCCAATTATCCCCTATTTAAATAAAGCAAAAAAGTAATTGTTTCACGATACACTGCAGCAGGGGCATGATATGCAATAGCATAACTCAAATGTGTAGATGACTCTGGCTGCAATGGCTTTTCAACTTAGGAGTAGATAGCCTTAATGTTATGACGACTACATTAGATGAAAGTTATGATCAAAGAACTGAAGAAGAGACATTCTTCTCCCTTCACTAATTTAACCACGCATGGGCAAACCCAACAATTCGATCTTCGTAATTTGAAGATAAATATAGGAGGGACAAAAAGGATGATAAGATCCAATTACACATTTAGATTTTGATATAAGAGGTAAAATTTTCAGATGAGCAACTATAGGCATTAAGAAATTAAAATTAAATGAAATGCATTGCTAGGCATTCTTATTGAAAATACTTTTGTTACCATCAAACCTTTAACAATCACGCAGTTTACTGTAAGCAAAGTTTTTTTCTAACATCTCTTTTACAGAAAGGACGGTGAAGCCATATATACTGAATATCTGGTAAAACAAACCTGTGGAAACAATGAAATAATGTCCTTAGCTGCCACACCCAACTCCGCCAAAGCTATGATAGCCTCAATGATGTAAGGGCAATGCCTGTGAATAACAGAAAGCAACAACAGTAGGATGGATAAGACTGAGGTGTATTACAAATCAACCAATGACTGTGACACTTCATATTGCTCACTTCTTCTGCAGGTTAATCTATAAAAAGGTAGGGTCCTGAACAGGGACAGAAGAAAGAAGGAAAAAGAAGGCTAAAAGCAAAATTACCTACAAAGAGAAAGAGTAACAAATAAAGTTTACTGTTTTCTTTTCTCTTCTTGTAATGTCAAAGACTAAAAAGTTAGAAGAAGGAGAAACTAAGAAAAACATCTAGAGAAGTAAAAATAAGTACGTATACACTATCATAAGCAAATAATATTGTCTTAAAAAATCAAAACACGAAAGACCTTAAACACTCTTTATAGCATGTAACGGCTGCACGAGTATGTCTAGAACTTCGATAAAGTTTTCCCATCATGAGATTCATCTGCAAATTTCTTGCTTTGCTTGGGATTCCTTCCATCTGCGACATAATGGGGAACAGAGACTCAATGCTTGCAACTAATTTTCTCCAAAATAGATGTATAAACACATAGGATAGAAGTAAATGGCAATATTCAGTTATGCTGAGAGACTGTATTACAAAATGCGTAGCAACAGTGAAAGAAATGAGAAGAAGAAAAAACATAATTCCTTTTTCATCACAAATAGGTATCCACCAAACATTCTAAAACTATGTCCGCTCCAGATAATGAAGAGTCATAAAGATGACTGACCTCGAGAAGAGCTGCTCTATTCTCATTGAGTGCACAATGTGATGATGCAATCTTGAACTTCACCTATTATGATATGAAACAGGAAAGCCAACAAAAGACCCTCAGTAGTGTCTCTATGAGTTTAGCATTTCCAAGAATTAGATATACACCAAAATACCTCATTCTCATTAATTGCTGAAATGTTGAAAGAATTTGGCGATGATGACCTGGTTGATGCAGACAGTGCACTTCTAATGGGTGTTGCATTTTGCTTAGGAATTATTCTGTGGCAGTGCAATGCTTGTTTGTACGCGTGCTGGCAAAATAGTGAACTAAATAGTTTAACAACTAACACTATATGATCAATCTTAGTACCATACAAGTGAAAATGCACCCTTTATCAATAATTAAATTGCAGTACATGGGAGATCAATCTAAAGTCCAAAATAACCAAATTATTTACAATAGCTCTCTTGTACTCTTTCTCTCGAAACAAAGCATCGCCGAGAAGCACCTGCATAACAAATTACAAACAATCGATAAATCAATTCGTAAATAAACAAAATAAATTCCAATTTATTTATTAAAAAAAGGAGAAAGTAAACAAACCAAATTTTCAGCCTTGAGGTGTGGACTTGTTTCAATACTTACAGAAGACGACGAAACAAGAAAACATCCCTAAATTTCAATCACAAAAGAAACCAAAGATCAGGATCACCTATGCAGTAAATTACAATAATTCACAATGAGAAAAGGTGAAATCTCAAAAACCCTAAGGGTTAGTTAGTGAAAATACAAGCATTTGAGCAGAAGGGAACAAGCCGTGGTCCAATAGAGTGCTCATCTGGTCTTTCGGAACGTCCATTATTGCTGATGAGGATGAGCTCGCTTATTGAGAGAACTGGTTCAAGAGTGTGTGTGTGTGTGTGTGTGTGTGTGTGTGTGAAGAGTAGCTGATTCTTGAAGCCGCTCGCTTTTTTGAATTCCCTTCTTTGAGTTTAGTATAGCTTGGTTGGCAAAGCTTTGGTCGAATTTTTTTTTTTTTTTTTTTGCCAAAAGTACTTTTGGCAAAAAATTGAGGTATTTGGTCAAGCTTTTGGAATGAAAAAAATGCTTTGAGAAAAAGTAGAAGCAAAAAAAATAGTTTCTCTCCAAAAGCACTTTTTTGAGAAATATTTTTGAGAAAAAATACACTTAGAAGTAGTTTTTTAAAACTTGGTCAAACACTAATTGTTGCTCAGAAGTGCTTTTCAAACTAATTAGTCATACATAAACTGCTTCTAACCAAAGTACTTTTGATAAAAATACTTTTAAAAAATAATACTTCTCAAAATAAGTTGATTTTTACAGCTTTGCCAAACGAGCTAGTAGTCTCAATGTTAGTTGCACGAGAAGTATGTATTAAAAATAATAAGCTTTCAATTGCTTACGCTGTTGAATATGTATAAAGTTAATAATCAATTCCTTAAAATAAAATCATCTAATATATAATTCGAACCAAGTCATTAATAATATTTTTGACATAATATAGTAGGACGAAGTTGAATTAATTAAATATGTTAGAATCACAGCATTATGTGATTAAAGCTGTAAACTCACTTAAAAATACACTATTATTTATGAAGCGATACAAAAGTCTAATCTGGTCCATGATCCTTTTTTTTTTTTTTTTCTGTGGGACGTTATTCCGTTTCAATTATTATCTATTTTTATGTCTAAAAGTATTAGATTTCTTAGCCACACATTCAAAACACGTTATACAGGGGAAATCATGTCATACATAAGTTGTTGCTATAAAGCATCATGTGTCAAATATTACAAACGCGTACCAAAAATCATAAATTTTCTATCGCGATAAATATTTTAAAATCACTTGTTACTGAATATGTATTTTAAAGTTCAATAATTGATTCCTTTGAAAAGAATATATATTATGGAAATCAACTCATTAATAAAGTTTCGACACAATCTAAATACGAAATGGAACTGAACATTTTGAGAGTTGATATTAGGCTATATAGATGATATTTACACCTTAATATTACCATGCTTTATTGTTGTTTTGTAGGCAAATTGCCAACAAAATGCTCTAAATGGTATTCTTTTGTTTCGCAGGGAATATTCTAAGTGAGGAAGCACCACGAAGTATTTTGGGGGCAATAATGTGAAGAAAACGCCCACTCAAGAAATACCCGAGCACAAAGAAGCAAGAAAATGGACTGAGCAAATTCCACCCGACAGCGGTGGAACCGCGGCAGATCAAGCATCAAGGCAAAATGCTCAGCGTTCACCGCGGTCGAGCTGCGGTCTTGCCACGACCCCGGTGCACTGTTCACTCGCCAGGAATTTGGGGACCAAAGTGTAAATTCGGGAAAACTTGTTCCAAACCCTTATAAGCTCTAGAAACTCGCCCTGATTGTGTTAAGCTTGTTTTTAGACTACTTTGAAGGTAAGAACAAGTGTGAGAAGATCAACCAAACATTAGAGTTTTTCTATCTCTTTTTATTTTCTTACAATTACCCATTATGAATAATTTAGTAGTTTTATCTTGTTTTGTCATGAGTAGCTAATTTCCTAGTCTAGGGTTTTGATGGAACCTATTGAAAGATGAACTTCTTGTTATGTTAATATAGTTTGCCCAGTTTAATCTCTATTTGTTCAATTATGTGCTTGTTGTAGTTAATTGACAGGATCCTCAATTAGCTGTGCCTATTTAGTGTGCATAACTCGGGAGCGAGTGCATATTTAGGTAATTGTTGAACAACACCACTCCCAAAGTATATGAGGGATCAATAACTGAGGGTTTAAAGGCGGGATTAGGGATAACGAAGCCTTGGGTATAATCTGAAGTGAGCCGTAATAAATAAAGCTAGCTAGCGTAACTCGGGAGAGTGTGTCTAGTAAATTGTCGTGATTACTCGGGAGAGATTTACGGTAATAAGAGTGCTCATGATTGATAGAGATTATTGGCTGAATCTAGGTGAAACATAACTGGAAGGGATTCAATCAATAGGGGAAATCATAACCTTAGAACCTTCTCTTAATTGTTTACAACTTAATCATAGTTAGTTTTCAGTTGCTTATTTACATTTATTCGTAGTTAGTAGAAATACCCTCAATTATTATTTACAACATTTGGGAAGTTGATTCTGTAGAATTTAGTAAGTCTAACAAGAGTAATTGATAGGTTAATTCCTTGTGGGTTCGACTCTGGGCTAAATACTCAGATTATATTTGCAACGTCCGCGTGTCCTTTTTATAAGGCATAGTTGGACGTGATCAAATTTTGGCACCGTTACCGGGGAATTAACGGTGTTATCAATTTCAATTGAACAAAATACAAAAATTCTTAGCGTAGTCAGTTTTCTCTACACCTAATCTATACATTGAAATTTTAACATTTGTTGACTTGGTTGTACAGATGCATGCCTAGAAACTCATCGAGAACTAGTGAAGTATTTGAATCATTATCAGATCCCGAGAAAGTTTTCAAGGCCTTGAATCGGGCCAACTGGAAAAACAAACAACGGAACAATTCGAACCAGACATGGGAGATCACGAAGTAGACCCAGCTGTACCAATAGCGCCAGTGGCACCTCTTGTGCCAGAGGCTGCTCTCTATGACTGGGCACAACCTACAGCTGAAAATCTGGCCACAACGATCGTAGTACTACACATACAGGTGGAATCATTTCAAATCACGAATAACATGCTGCACTTGTCGCAAAACAAAGGACTATTTTTGGGGTCACAAGTCGAAGATCCTCAACAACACTTGAAGAATTTTCTGTCAATCTGCAAAACCCAAAGGCAGTCCAACGTAACTCCGGAAGCAATCAAGTTGTTATTGTTCCCATTCTCAGTGACAGGAGCTGCCCAGACCTGGCTAAACTCACTCCCTATTAATTCCATAACAACTTTGTAGGAGTTAGTCAAGCAATTTATGAACAAGTTCCACTCACCCAACAAGACTGCTCAACAAATTAATGAAATTTTGAGTTTTAAACAGAGACCAATGGAGACACTGAATGAAACATGGGAACGATTCAAAGGGATGCTGGTTATATGTCCGCACCATGGTATTCCAGATCTGATGTTGGGGCAGTGATTTTACATGGGATTGTCAGATAGCATGAAGAACATTGTTGATGCTTCAGCTGGTGGAGCATTTTTGAGCAAACACATGGAGAGAAGGCCAGAGTCTGCTTGACAAGATAGCACAGAATTCAGGATGGACAATCACGAATGCACCTATCACTCCAGTGGTGCACTCAGTGCCCTTAGATCCATCCAACTCTATGGCTGAAAATATGGCAACCTTATTGACACAGATGAGTATACTCACCAAAAAGTGGAAGAGTCAGGACAGAAGCAGCAAGTACACATCGTAGATACTACCAATGTGGGCTTATGCACATCTTGCATTAGTCAGCCAATTGGTAACCAATGAAATACATAACATGATCATCATTACTACCCTAAAGACATGAACTACGTGTCTAATTATGGAGGCCAGAGACAGGGTGGTCAGAATTGGGGTCAGCAAAATCAGCCGTACAAGCCAGGCCAGCCACAGTTCAATAATGGGAACATGGGAGGTATGAGACCTCCAAACAATATGACACCTTACCCAAGGCCACTGGGATATAACAATCAGAATCAGCAGCAGGGGCATCACCCTCCTCAGCAGCAGCATGATGGACGGTAAAAGATGGGTTTGCTAGACTTGAGGCAATGATGCAGCAGATTATTGGGTCTAATGCAAAAATTAGTAAGAGACTAGATGCATATGATTCAGCTATCAAGAATATTGAAGTGCAGATATGCCAAATTTCGATGTTTCTAAACAATCGTCCTCATGGGACATTACCTGCAGACACTCAAATAAACCCAAAAAATCAAGGCCCGAAGCAGTTGATGGCAGTGAGTCTACGGAATGGCAGAGATTTAGAAGTGGAGCAAGAGAGGGCTCGAGAAAACAGACAGGCTGAGACACTCATACCAATGCCCATTGAACTAGATGAGTCAATGAAATTGACAGATGTGACACTCCAGCCTGCCCAGGAAGAACATAACATTCAGATTGAGACTGAGAAAGAAGCTGAGACAACCCAGGAACAGGTAGTTGAGGTGGCAGCTGATAAAGAGCAGTCCCAAATCATTGGAAAGAAGAGACCTCCCGCACCAATCCTTCAAAGGCTGGCTAAGTACCAAAAAGAGGAGCAATACAAGAAATTTTTGGAGATGCTGAAATAAATCAAGGTAAACATTCCATTGATAGATGCTTTGCAAGAGATGCCTGGGTATGAAAAAATGATGAAGGACTTAATGTCCCGAAAATTCAATTTCCAAGACTTGTCCACGGTGACTCTTACTCAGACCTGTAGTGCAGTGGTGACTAGACCAATTGCGGAAAAGCTATCTGACCTAGGGAGCTTTACAATTCCCTGTACTATTGGTAATTTTGCTTTCGCTAAGGCACTTTGTGATCTAGGGGCCAGCATAAATCTTATGCCCCTGGCGATTTATAAGAAGCTAGGGATTGGAAAAGCTAGACCCACTTCTATGTTGTTGCAGCTAGCTGACAGGACTGTAAAAAGACTCTCTGGTATCCTAGATGATGTGCTGATTCAGGTAGGAAAATTTATGTTCCCTGCAGATTTTGTGATCTTAGACTGCAAGGTGGATGAAGAAATTCCCATAATTTTGGGAAGGCCGTTCTTGGCCACTAGGAGAGCTCTTATTGATTGTGAGACTGGGGAGCTCAAGATGAGATTAAAAGATGAAGAGATAACATTCAATGTGCAAAAATCTATGAGGTGACCAAGTGAATTCGCCAATTGCTCTCTTATTGATGTCGTGGATGTAATTGTAGAAACTGATGATGAAATGCTGACTATTGAGGACCCTCTTGCTGCATGTCTGATTAATTTAGTTGAAGTGAATGGCGAAGAACTGGCAGAATGGGTATTGGCGTTAGAGGGCAGAGGGTTCTGGGATAGAACTCTTGAATTTGAGCCCTAGCACTTAGAAAATAGAGAAACTCCTCCAGCCAAGCCGTCCATCGAAGAGCCACCAAAGCTGGAATTGAAGCCACTGCCCGCCCATCTCAAGTATGAGTTCCTTGGACCTGACTCCACATTACATGTTATTATCTCATCTAGTTTGTTAGATGTGCAGGCACAACAACTCTTGCAGGTACTCAAGGAGTGTAAAACTACCATTGGGTGGAACATGGCAGACATTAAGGGGATCAGCCCCCGCCTACTGTATGCATAAGATTCTGCTGGAAGAGGGACACAAACCTTCCAGGGAACACCAAAGAAGGATGAACCCCAACATGAAGGAAGTGGTGAAGAAAGAAGTGATAAAGTGGTTAGATGCGGGAATCATTTTCCCAATCTCTGACAACAGCTGGGTTAGCCCAGTGCAATATGTGCCTAAGAAGGGTGGCATGACGGTGATCAAAAATGATAATAATGAACTGATCTCAACACGAACCGTCACGGGATGGAGAATTTGCATGGACTATAGAAAGTTAAATCTAGCCACCCGGAAAGACCATTTCCCACTTCCCTTCATTGATCAGATGCTAGACAGATTGGCAGAGAGGTCACACTTCTGTTTTCTGGATGGGTACTCAGGGTACAATCAAATCTCCATTGCACTAGAGGACAGAGAGAAGACCTACTTCACTTGCCCATATGGCATTTATGCCTTTCGGAGGATGCTCTTTGGCCTATGCAATGCACCCGCCACATTCCAAAGGTGCATAATGGACATATTCACTGACATGGTGGAGGACATAATGGAGGTATTCATGGATGATTTCTCAGTGGTGGGGAACTCATTTGATGAGTGCCTTATCAATCTGACTCGTGTGCTGAAATGGTGTATTGAGACTAACCTGGTTCTTAATTAGGAGAAGTGCTATTTCATGGTACAAAAGGGCATAGTCTTGGGGCACTGGGTGTCCAGTAAAGGAATCGAGGTGGATCATGCTAAAGTTGACGTGATAACAAAGCTGTCACCTCCAACTTCAGTCAAGGCAATAAGGAGCTTCCTTGGGCATGCCGGATTTTACCGGAGATTCATAAGAGACTTCTCAAAAATTGCCAACCCTCTCTGTGAGTTGTTAGAAAAAGATCACCCCTTCTTGTTTTCTGATGATTGCAGGGTAGCATTCGAGGAGTTGAAAAAGAGGCTAGTCACAGCACCCATCATTGTTGCCCCCGACTGGAAGCAACCATTCGAACTCATATGTGATGTCAGTGACTATGCAGTGGGGGCACTGCTGGGACAGCGGAAAGACAAGCTAATGCATCCAATCTACTATGCCAGTAGAACGCTGAGTGGAGCCCAGTTGAACTACACTGTGACTGAGGAGGAGATGTTGGCCGTGGTGTTTGCTTTCGACAAATTCAGATCGTATCTTATTGGCTCTAAGGTAATTGTATACACTGATCATGCAACTCTCAGGTACTTGATTGAGAAGAAGGAGTTTAAGCCACACCTAATTCGTTGCGTGTTGCTACTGCAAGAATTCAACCTTGAAATTTGTGACCGTAAGGGCACAAAAAACCAAGTCGCTAACCATCTATCACGACTTGAGGGAGTTGAAAACTCAATTGAGTTTGAGGATATTCTTGAAACCTTTCCAGACGAGCAGCTGCTCGCTACTAGTTTTGAGGAAGTGCCATGGTATGCAGACTTTGCAAATTACCTGGCCAGCGGTATAGTTCCCTATGATCTTTCCTCTGTACAAAAGAAAAGTTTTATCGTGACTGTCGCATCTATTATTGGGGCGAACCTTACCAGTTTCGAATATGTGTTGACAATATGATCCGGAGGTGCGTCCCCGAGATAGAACAATCTTCTATTTTGCAGGCATGTCATGCATCGGCGTATGGAGGGCATTTTGGAGGAGTCAGGACAGCTACGAAAGTGCTAGAGGCCGGTTTCTTTTGGCCAACAGTGTTTAAAGATGCGCACTAATGGGTGAAGGGCTGCAATGAATGTCAGCGAACCGGGAACATTTCCTGTCGCCATGAGATGCCCATTAACCCGATTCAAGAGGTGGAAGTGTTTGATGTCTAGGGGATTGACTTCATGGGACCCTTCGTCAGCTCCTTTGGCAATAAGTACATATTTGTTGTTGTGGATTACCTGTCCAAATGGGTAGAAGCTGTAGCGTTGCCCACTAATGATGCAAGAGTGGTGGTGGGTGTAGACATGTGATTTTTGATACTCCCCAAGTTTTTTCATATTTTAGCGTAAATATTCAGTTTAGGTTTAGTATCGCTCTCTTTACTTTATTTTATCTTTAAAAAAAAAGAAACTACAAAAATATTTTACCTTATTCTAGCTAGTTGATATTTTGTCTAGTTAGTTTTATTTTTGAAAAGATACAAAAAATAGTCTTGACATTTTATTTTACAAAGGATAGTAAGAAAACTTTCACAAAATAGTTTTACTTAGTTTAGTGTAATTTTTAAGTTGTAGATCTTTAGCGAATGCTAAGTAGGATTTAGATTTTTCTAATATGATTATTTTCTTTCTATTTTAATATTACCTATTGTACTTAGATAATTAGTAATTTGTGAAGCTATTTTGTTTAAAATTAATTCAAATTTAGAAGAAAAAAAGAAGAAAAACAAACAAACAAAGCAACCAAAAAGAAACAAACGAAAGAATATCTGAAGGAAAAGAATGAAAAGCGCAAAAAGTAGAATGCAAAATTTGAACGTGGCTTTCCATTTTGTTGTTGGGTCCTTATTTGTTTATTCCATGTGAGCACATAGGCATTTTGGTGAGAACATTCTCATATCAATGGTTTAAGGCTTTCTAGACACTCACATTTTGATACTTAAAAAGGGATATACAGTAGAGAGGAGATAGAACGGAAGGAACAAGAAAAGAATAGGAAAAATCCTTAGCGCCGCATCACTCACCTTGGACAGCAAATTGACACACTTAGTGATCTTTCTTCTTAATTTCCTTCCATAACACCCAACCTTTTTCCTCTGCGATTGGTTGACAAGCTGATCTCCATATTATTGTCTACTAATCGAAATCACCCAAAACTCCGTCTCTACCCGTTTTTGTCTCCATCTCTTTCTTTCGTTCTCAAGATTAATAAAGGTATAAATCACGGGTTGAGTTTAGTGAGATGTCCGGCGGGGCTCTCCGGTGGAGATCTTGTTCGCGGTTTTGTCACTTTTGCGTTTCTAAGCTGCCACTCATTTAAATTTCAGATTTATTTGAGGTCTATTTCTTCTTTTCTTCTTTTGTTTTGCTTAATATCATGATTTCATTATTTCGCTAATTTGTCGTTGCTCTGTTTCGTTAAATATTTGAACTGATGCTTCTTTGCTCTGTTTCAAGATGCCTTGGCAATATTTGTTTACTCCATTTTGTTGCAAATTATTGTTTATATATATATTTTTTAGTTTAATCTGTTTGGATGGGTTTTGATGGCTAGAATAAGTTTTTTTTTGATTCCATGTTTCCTTGCTTTATTAAGAGATAATTGTTTTAAGCTTCACAATTAATATTTTGATGGCAACAGACTTAAATTAACAAAATTAAGCAGGCTGATTTTGAACTAATAAAGGGTGGGTGCATTATTTGGTGAGCGTCACACCTCCTTTTTACACACCCGAAGGTAGTATAAGGGAGTTTTTCCAATTTAAGTGACATTATTCGAAATGGGATTAATTATTCATTTTTTGTTCAGAGTCGCCACTTGGGATGGTTTGTTTTCTGGTGTCCCAAGTCACCGGTTTATTTTTTAATCCCAAATCGAGGAAGATTTCGACATTCCTTTTGAAGTCTGCGAACCAGAAATTCTAAGTAAGGAATTCTGTTAACCCGAGGGAAGGTGTTAGGCACCCCCGGATTCCGTGGTTCTAGCACGGTCGCTTAAACTATCATAATTGACCTATTATCTGATTTTAATACATGTTTTAGCCTATGGTACATTTTAACTTTATTAAAACACTTTTAATTATTTTTAGGAAGATTCAACATTATCTTGGCTCATATATGAAATGATCATGTGTAGTATAAGTATTTCTCTTACTGTTTCTTAAAGTTGGCTTCGCAATGATGCACTAATTCCTACATAATGCAATGTATTAGCAATATGATATATCCTAATAATGAATCCGTTTTTTTAGGATGATCGTATACATGCCTCCATTGAAAAATATATACGTTTTTTAGGACCAAGATACAAGAAGTCGGCTTATATTGCATGAACTAATTTGTTGTCGAACCAGACAACAAATTAAAAACCTTAAGTGGAGGCAGAATTATTCGATAATTCTTCTCTTCCATTATTACCATGTTTTATAAAGTTCACAATTTCTCCAACTTGTAACATTAAATTTAAAAAACAGATTCATGTTTCTTTTCTTTTCTATAGGGACCTAACATAGGTGCCCGAAAGAGAATAATATACAGCCTGGAACATTCAAATCCAGAAAATCTGAGCGGTCTAAAGTGGAGGGAAAAATAAATACAGTATGTGAATGAAGTGGAATGAAAGAGTTAAAAAAAAAATAATTATCTGTGTTGGGCACTCCATTTCGCAGTGATGATTAACTCTGCTTTCCCAATGTATTGTCAAACCATTTTATGGCTCCATTCAGTTGTGCAATTTTCTTTCCTTCTACGGTATGCTAGAGCTTCAAGCCATTGCATTTTCATATTCCTGGCTCCCAAACAACAACTGGACGTTTATACAAATCCACAAACAAACTTCTTCAGTCTATAATTGGTTTCTTCTGCACCAAACAAAGTAACATATAACAAGGATAAAGGTGAACAATTATGTTGAAGCAGAGCAAAGTCTCATTTGCCATCTTAATGCCTCCAGATTTAGTCCTACTGTAGAAATTCTGAAAAACTGCAGTGAACACAAAGTTTTTGTTGTCCCCTTCTTCTAACGTGAATCATGATGGTGGTCTCAACAGTTTAGCTCTTGATGGTTTATACTTTCTGTCCTCCTTTTCATGTTCTTCACTACCAAGATATCCTTAAGCTGCGCGCCACCTGCTATTTTAGCAAATAACAACTTAATGGGGAACTTTTAAGCCCCAAAAAGTTCTTTTCTTCTCTTCTTATCAATAGTCGTTGATTCAATTCTTCATCCTTAGACCAATCCACCTCATTAATTCCAGCACTTCCCAATGGAAACATTACAAAGAAAATTTGATTAACTGGTAGGTGACATACATATGCATCATGCTTCAATATCAATATTTAAGGCCATTCTTCTAATTTTTCTCATGTATTGTAGGGTTAATTACCATACATGAAGATCTGGATAGCAACGTATCTGCTGATGTTGATAAAAAAAAAAAATGACGCACAGGTGCAGAATTCTCTCCTTATCCTTTTTTGTTATTTATGTTTGTGCAAATATGCATCTTCAAATGATTGAGTTGCAGGTCTTCAATCTCAATATTTAAGTCTATCATGTTTATTTCTCTCATGTATTGTAGGGTCAGTTCCCATACAGGAAGATATGAATGCTAAGAGATCTGCTCATTTTGATTAAAAAAAATATACAAAGCGTGATTAGTATACTAGATATGTAATGCTTAAAAAAAATCTCATAGCGGGAGCTTAGTGCACCGGCTGCCTTTTTTGTAGTATTTACTAATAAAGTTTTGGAACAATACAATAATATCCTGCAGAGTAAATGTTGGTGTTCAAATATAACTCCAGCCACCTGTGTTTGATGGCTCATGTATCACGGTGAGTGTGATATATCGAGCACTGGAATTTTGTAAGATACATAATATCTAGAATTGCTTCAGCTTTTTAGTATATATTAGTGTTCATTATATATTTATTTTTACTGTATTGTAGTTATAAATGAATTGATGATAATCATTTAAAATATGAGATTTTCCTATAATAGATATAAGAAAAGTCATGAGGCTAGCATCACAATTGAGAATTGATGGAGCTGGCAGTTGTGCTACAGATTGGAAGGTATAAGATTGCTTCATGAGACTTAGTAGTTATTATTAACTCTTACCTATATTTCCACAATTAGCACTCATGTGCTCCTTATTGTTTGACCTAAATCAGATATATGTTTATGAAGTTTTCTATAATAAAAGTTGTAGAAACATTACAAAAGTTACTACAAGTTGAATCCTTTTTCATTTTAAACATTAATATAATGCATTTGATAGTTTGGTCAAAGATCATGTATTTACTCTTTCAAACCAAAACTAATAATTTCTAGGGAATATTAGCAATAATTATTTCTTTGGGATTTGTCTGACTATGTAATTGGTGCAATTTCCTATCCAAATGCTCTGTTGCTAGAGAAAGTTTAGTAACATGAATCTTATGTTCCTCCTAATTACATGTATTTTGTGCAGCTACTGTTGGGCTGTTTGCAAACTGAGAAAGCGATACGGCCAACAGAGTTGGCTAAAAAGCATTTTAAAGAGAGGCTTTTGTAAGTTTTATTCCTAATGCATTGATTGTTGGCCAAGTTCATACAGTCAAACTCATTAAGATTATATTACTGATATCTAAATTGTTGAGTGATCATGTTGATTGGTAATTGAAGAAGATGCTTTACTAATTGGAACATTTACAACATTATGTCCGCAATTTATCTTTGGCATAATTTTATAAATTAATGCCATGCCGGTGATACTTCCACACTTGATATTAAACCTGACTTGAAATCCCTGGAGTATATGATCTATAATGTTGAAAAAGGTATATTCAAGGCTTACATTTGCAAAACTAGTCACTTTCGATTTATTTGAAGGGCGTCCTTATGTATGACTATTACAGAGTAATTCCTCTATTTGTCAGGTTTATGTTGTGGCATAGAAGATATGGATTCCTTAAAATCTGGAGCTTCGAGGTCCTTTCACCATTTAATGGATCCTAGCTTTGAACATATTCCACCAGCACAATTAGATGAGCTGGAACTTAATATAGACCAGTTCATCACATCCGAGGTACTGTGCTTTTCAATTAAATCTCTGTTTAAAATTATGTTTGTTATAGTATATACATTGAAATAATCAAATAACTCATACATATATATATATATATATCTTTCTCACTCATAATGCATGTTTGCTTTTATTTTTTGTAATAACAGTTGTACATGTGCTTCTACCATTTTTGGCTCCACAATGACATTGGACTTGGTTGTTTACAAAGAAGTAGAAAAAAAACCACCAGTTTATTACACCAACGATTGATGTCTTTCCAAACGCGGGCTTGAAATAACAATTCTAATCTACCGTCATAACTTATTTTTATTGACATTCTACTTCTCAAGAAAATAGTTATTTATTTATCCATTTCAATTTAGCAGACAATTTTTGTCATCATCAGATTATTATTCCTGCATTTTGTCTCTACACAGTATTGCTGCGGGGAGAGAAGTATGTTCTGCTTGAAGTTGACCGACCTTACAGTAGAATATTTTCTCTTATTGGTTGCTGAACATGTGTAGCAATTCTTTTTGGCGTGGAGATACATAGTTTGATGAAGTAAGATCACACCGCTTCTCTGTTCTTTTGCTATTATTGGTTTTGTACAAAGATTCTAGCGTATTTTCAAAAGAAATTATGCATTTTTTAGCAACAGAGACTGAATCTTTTGATAACAAAGAGACGTACAACTTATTTTCAGACACAAGAACAAATGTTGCAGATATATAAATCCTATGAATACCATATATAACAAAGACATCTCTTAGCCTTGGTACGATCATAACGATCGAGGACGCTTTAATTTTCCAATAATGCAGAGAGATAAACTTCATAATTGGGCTTGGGAGAAATAGCGCACTTATTCTTTTGTACCTGAACTGCAGAAACATGTACATAAAGTCATCCAGATCCTTTCGATTATCCTCTTGGTCTCACAACCCGATCCAACTGAGAATTAACTTAGAGTCCATGAGATTGAAAAAAGAGGACATATGGAGATGGACAACAGAGAATGTTATATCAAAATAATTATGGGCCTGATTTTTATAATACATATATAGGGAACTGAAGATCATTCTTCAGGTGTTCCTAATACGGACTTATTTAAGAAATAATATAATAACAATGAGCCTATGACTACAAAATAATTGAAGGAATATGTTAGTGATGTTAAGATTTTCATATCAACGTAAGTTTCAAAGACTTAATAGCCTTTGATATATATGTTCTGTTACAGATAACCAATTCTCATAAATTAAAATAATATTACTTTGTAGCTCTACAATTTGGTTACCTTTGAACATTTATTTTTGTTTGGTTGGGCCGATCCACGGAAACAATCAGTAATGTTGCCATGCTATTTTAACTATTACATACGGTGGCAGAAGACATACTTGATCTCCTCCATCATTCGGCAAAGCTTGCTTCTATTTCTATGGTACATTCTCTTCCTATTTCTCAATAATTAAGTTTTACGTTAATTTGTGTGAATTATATTGATATTACTTCTTATTTTTTAGGCATTTGAATTGTTCCAAAGAAGCTTTGCTATTTGTCACACCTTTATATTATTACTTCTCATTTCTTATGCACTTGAAATATGGTATCGAAATAAAGTTGTACTCCCAATTGAAAACTCGATTGGTGTGACCATCCACCTTAATTACAATTTACTGCTCTGGCCTAGGCTGCATATTATGGGAGAAGTGCAGTTAGTTATTAACAATTGTCTTTTGGGATAGCAAGGATTCAAGAAAAATACAAATGTGAGAATATACAAAATTATTGCATAAAGTATAGGGGTTGAGTTAGAACTGTAATTTGATGTTAATCTCTAGATGAGTAACTTCTACTGAATGGGCGCTGAACATCCAACTAATAAAAAGTAGCATGAGAATTAGGATAAAATATCTGCCCCCCATGAAAAGTATTAAAGATGAAATAAGTTGATTTTGATAGAGATATTGATACTCCGATTGTATCAGTTAGTAAAGAGGAGATAAGTTGATTTTAGGCAACTTTTGCAGTTCAGAGGGAACAGTGCATAGCTTTTCTAATAATTCAAATTTTATTAGGACACTTATAAGCATGTGAATATGAATGTAGGGTAATCATATTTTTCTGATAATTTGAACTTATACGATAGAACTATAACTAAAGTTTCTCCCCTTCAAGTGTTTTGAAAAATTTCATAAAACACTTAACAAGTACTATTAAGGTTCTCACTTTATTTTATAGGTGATTTAGAGAGCAATTGAGCAGTCGAATGAATTAGAAGAGGATTCTTATGATAAAGCAATATCAAAGTACATGACAGAGTGGGGTGACTTGCCATGGGCTCATATTATTATACTCAGACACCATGTGAAAACGTTAAATTGTAAAGACTCCTTGTGGTTGCTACAAGGTTTTGTGATGTAATTCCCGCTATTATTATTTTCCATTCCATATATACATTGACGGTGCATTTACATGTTCATAAAATAATAGTATTTGCATGCTCATTTTTATCTATCATATTTTTGAAGTAATAATTTCTTATGAAAATTATATTTAATATTCTCCGCGCAAAGCGCGGGTACGAATACTAGTAAATAAGTTAAAGGAGCTACTTGAAATGGCCATTTATGTAATTCCGCCTTCTCCAATCTTACGACGAATCTATATCTATACCTATCTATCTATCTATATTTATCTATCTATCTATCTATCTATCTATATAGATACATAGATATAGATAGATAGGTATAGATATAGATATAGATTCGTCGTAAGATTGGAGAAGGCGGAACTACATAAATGACACATTTTATATATATATATATATATATATATATATATATTCTATATCTATCTATCTATATTATTATAAAAGCACGAATAATTCATGCAAAATATTGAATGACAAAAAGATCCCTGAAATATTGATCGACTTTTATAACCTTAAATATTTGTATAATTTAAGAACATAATTGTAAATCACCTAAGGCTAGAACACTTTTTCGATTCAAACTCTACAATATACAAAGTTAATTTTGAGTCAAATTCTTTTGGGACATCTACGTAGCCTACCAAGTCTACAAAGTTGATTTTCTAATACTGAAGTAAATCTATGTTGAATGACATTGTAATATTCAATACCTTTGCCTAATATTAGAGACCAAATTCAACTAAAATTTGCATATATTTTACCTTATTTAATAAACTTTGTCCTTTCCTTATTTCATTGAATTGAAACATATATATTCCCCGGACCAGAAAACCATGTATTATTATCATATGTCTAACCTATATTATTATTATTATTATTATTATTATTATTATTATTATTATTATTATTATTATTATTATTATTCCTACTACTACTACTACTTTAAGAATTTGCTTCTTGTACTTTGTACATATTCCTCAATAAGAATCACTTTATGAAACTGGATGTTACGTGTTTCACAATTTATAACGCAAGACATATTCGTGTAAAGCACGAACATAGAGACTAGTACTATATTAAAAGAACGAAGGCCCTTAGCGTAATGTCGTTCACCTTTTTTATCCTTTAAAAATAGAGTTCACACTAAATAAAATAATCATTTGACTATTTTTCTAATATTTGAAAATATTTATTTAGTAATTTTCTAATATTTAGGAGTAGTCAATGAATTATTTTCCTAATATTTAGAGCTTTGATATTTGAATTTCCTTCTATTCTAGGAGTTCAACGACGGCATTCTAAGAATAGTCAAAAATAATATGCATACTATTTTTTCGGTCATAATTTTATCATTCTAAGGAAAGCTTAAATCTTAGAGAATTCATTTAATTTTTCAATCCCTTCATTAGGAAAGTTTAGTTCGTTTCAATTTCTTCACTAACAAAGTTTCGTTTGATTTTCAATCCCCTCAATTGGTAAGTTTCGTTCTTTTTCAAACCTTTAAAAATGTATTATATATTAGACAAAATAGTAATTTAGTTATTTCCGAAGGACTTTAAAATTATCTAAGATTTTTATTATTAATTTTTTCCTTATTTAAAATATGTATCTCTTTGTATAGCAATATTAAATGCACTAAATCTCCTTTTATAAAAAAACTACTTATATTTAGGAGTTTGAGATCATTAATGAATTTGCCACTTTTATTCTCAAACAAAGTTCAACGTTAAAGTCTTTATGAATGGAGACAAGTTTAAAGCCTACGAACACCCAATTATGTCTTCTAAAAATCCTACCAAATCTGGTGGCTTTGTGTTCACCTACATACAAAATTCACAGAAGAAAAACTTTTTCTTTTTCTATTGATTCCACCAAATGACTTAATGTAATTTTTCATATAGTAAGTTATTTGTATTAATTTGTAAATCTTTGAGAAATTATGACAAAAGCATATGGAGTAACAAATATCCATAATTTTAGACTTAATATTAGGTCATACAAATAATAACATTTTTCAAAAGATATAGTTAAAGGACATTCTTTTCAAATTCATGCAAAATCGATAGATCAAATCCTTATATAAAATCGAACGATCTTTTAATCTTAAAAACAAACACTCATTATTTAACATTTATGTATAAAAAATAAGTACATATTATACTCTTTAATTCAATATTAAATTCTAGAAATACTTAATTAATAAAAGGATACTTGACAATTGCACGTCAAGTTCAAATGATACATTTAATTTCAGAGGAGACAAAGATATTATTATTACATCCCTATCATTTAATTTATGTATATCAAGTATACTCATTATTGTTATTTAACTTTTCCCTTATATTTCGAAGTTTTTAATTAATTAAATTTTATGTATTAAATCCTTCAGTATTTGAATTGTATGTAAATTTTTAATATTATACATATAACGAATTCTTTTTTTATTTAAATTATGTAAATTTTTATTTTATAACTCAAACATAATTTTAATAGAATATTTATATAATTATTTTAAATATATTTACACATCGAGATGGAGTACACATGCAAAAAGCACGTACCCTAAGATTAGTTATTATAAAAGCACGAATGTTTCACGTTAAATATTGAAAGACGAAAATATCCCCAAAATATTAGCCGCCTGTTATGTCCTTCAATAAATAAATTATATCTTAAACGCTAATACCTAAAACCGTAAAAGCAATTCAAATATTGCAGAGTCCAAGTCAACGTGACATTCTTAGGGTCAAATTAGCAAAGGAAACGTATTCCTTCATTCATTATTTGAATGGAAATCAAAATCTATATTTATTATCTATAGTTCCATACTATAAATATTAGATAATCGAAAAGTTAATTGTGGAACCAAAATAAGTCAAATATTAGACAAATTTCAATTCTTCTTTGCAGAACCGAGTCTAAAAATTACCACAAATATCAGTGTTTACGCCTCATGTCATTAAAGTTAATTCTCTTTTCTTTCTTTAGCAAGTTATGCTCTACTTGAATCTTAATTAAACTGTATGTGGTCTAATCTGCCTTTAACTTTTTATTTTTTATCCTTTAAATCTTTATGGAAAAATATTCCAAATAAACACTTTAAATATTTTCTTCTTTTTTTCTGGTATATTATTATTGAATGTGTGTCTTCGTCGGTATAGACTAGATTTTGGAGACCTGGGCTTTATTTGTGAAATTTTTTAGTTCTAAATATATTTTAGATGTTTTACTATTTTTATAGTTAAATACCAGTTTTTGATTTTCCTCTTTCGTGTTGAAAGATTAGACGGAAGTGTTTAGTTTAATCAGCCAGAGAGGAGCAGCAGTTATGGTAACTTCAAGAGTGACAGATGCAATTAGCAAATTCTGAAGAAGTTTTAATTCAATTAGGATGCATTGCAGATTTTGATTTATACAAATTGCCTCGTGTGCCTTCTTCCTTCTCATGATAGTTTCAAGATCACAATTTGTAAAAATTATTAAGTAATTACATGGCGTGGCCATAAATTTTGAATATACCTATTCCATAAGTGTTTATTGCATTCTTGAAGTGATTTTAAATTTTTTAACATAACTCTTGATCACCCCCAACTATGCCTTATAAAAAGGACATGCGGACGTTGCAAATATAATCTGAGTATTTAGCCCAGAGTCGAACCTACAAGGAATTAACCTATCAATTACTCTTGTTAGACTTACTAAATTCTACGGAATCAACTTCCCAAACATTATAAATAACAATTGAGGGTATTTCTACCAACTACGAATGAATGTAAATAAACAACTGAAAACTAACTATGATTAACTTGTAAACAATTAAGAGAAGGTTCTAAGGTTATGATTTCCCCATTGATTGAATCCCTTCCAGTTATATTTCACCTAGATTCAGGCAATAATCTCTATCAATCATGAGCACTCTTATTACCGTAAATCTCTCCCGAGTAATCACGACAATTTACTAGACGCACTCTCCCGAGTTACGCTAGCTAGCTTTATTTATTACGGCTTACTTCAGATTACACCCAAGGCTTCATTATCCTTAATCCCGCCTTTACACCCTTAGTTATTGATCCCTCATATACTTTGGGAGTGGTGTTATTCAACAATTACCTAAATATGCACTCTCTCCCGAGTTATGCATACTAAATAGGCACAGCTAATTGAGGATCCTGTCAATTAACTACAACAAGCACATAGTTGAACAAATAGAGATTAAACTGGGCAAACTATATTAACATAACAAGAAGTTCATCCTTCAATAGATTCCATCAAAACCCTAGACTAGAAAATTAGCTACTCATGACAAAACAAGATAAAACTACTAAATTATTCATAATAGGTAATTGCAAGAAAATAAAAGGAGATAGAAAAACTCTAATGTTTGGTTGATCTTCTCACACTTGTTCTTGCCTTCAAAGTAGTCTAAAAACAAGCTTAACACAATCTTGGGCGAGTTTCTAGAGCTTATAAGGGTTTGGAACAAGTTTTCCCGAATTTACACTTTGGTCCCCAAATTCCTGGCGAGTGAACAGTGCTATGCGGTCGCGGCAAGACCGCGGTGAACGCCGAGCATTCTGCCTTGACGCTTAATCTGTCGCGGTTCCACTGCGGTTCCACCGCGGTCGCGGTGGAATTTGCTCAGTCCATTTTCTTGCTTCCTTGTGCTCGGGTACTTCTTGAGTGGGCGTTTTCTTCACATTATTGCCTCCAAAACACTCTGTGGTGCCTCCTCACTTAGAATATTCCCTGCGAAACAAAAGAACAACATTTAGAGCATTTTGTTGGCAATTTGCCTACAAAACAACAATAAAGCATGATAATATTAAGGTGTAAATATCATCTATATAGCCTAATATCAACACCCCACACTTAAATCATTGCTAGTCCTCTAGCAATCCACCACACTCTATCAAAGTTCCTTCCCTAAACGACTCACACCTTGAACAATTTACCAAAGTTGCACCTAGTAGTGAACAACCTTTACCTCAAAAGTCGAATCTCTCGTACCATGCAACATTCGCGCTTACTCAAACTACTCTATACAAGAGTCAAGACTTACCTTTCCTTTGTGAATCACATGCCCTCACATCACACAAGAGAGTAGTTCTACATATAATGATATTTAGAACAATTAGGAACTTAGATAGACAAAATTCGCTCACTCTCAAAAAGAACATTCACATGCCACAGAGATGCACCATAGGCTTGCCCGTAGTGTACTACTCTACTAATCGAGCCCACTCAGTCTAAGATCAATAGGACTTTACTTGGTTGTAATGTAGGTTAAAGGACGGGTAGGATATATTTGGGAATAGTGACTAACCTCCCTAAGCACTTTTAATACAATTACATTAACCTTCAAAATCATACTTATGTCAACCAAACACTCCACCACTTTTTTTTTATTTACAACATCCCCATCCATTAGGTGTCATTGTAACAACCACCACTTATCAACTACTACATTTACTCATTCATTTTTTTGTGTGGTTCTTATTCTTTTACTCTTCAAAACTCTGCACCCTTTCTCTATTTCAATGGTTCCACTCAAAAACCAAATCACCACCACACACTTTTGCTTTTGCATAATTTCAATACCATTCAAGTGCTTAAGGCACAAACATACACCCGGTCAACCATTGAGCTTAGGCGTTACACTCTAGTGTTGATTGTGTTCATGTGTATTAACGCCAATGGATTCTCTTTCTATTTCAGCTCGTAGCTCATCAATGCTAACTAAAACTAAAAACAAAATAACAAAAACTACCGACACCCGGTTCAAGCTAAACCCTTAGAAAAGAACCGTGGCCCAAAGAAAAACCAAGGGGGAGTTACTACACTACCTAAAAATAAAATAAAAAATCTTTTTGGGATTTTCTCTAGACCAACTTCCCTCAAGAACTGTCTCAAATATCCGTCATCAGGAAGAGTCCTTATATATATATATATATATACATTTTTTTTGACTTAGTCCCTCAAGAACCCCGTCGAACGAGATCCATCGTCGGGACAAGTCACTTACCTACTTTAACTTACCTAATGAGATTATTTCTCAAAACACCAAAAACCATCAAAGCGAAACACAAAAAGAAATTAAACAACCAAATTGTTACAAATATATACATACATGGAAGTATCCCCCACCCCACACTTAAAATGTAGACATGTCCTCATGGCATAAAAAATTAAAAAACAGTGAGGTAGAGGAACTTCCCTGTAAGATCACTCCTGATCGGAGACGGTATCTGGGTTCACATGGCAAGCACGACCCAGAGCTCTCAGCCAGCCTAAGAATTTCTTCTCCGACTTCACCTGCCATTCAACCATCGCGTCTACGCGGGCACCCAAATCAGTGACTGAGGTATGCAACCCAGCCATCTCCTGCTCCAAAGCTGTCATGCGGGTACTCCGGCGGGGCTGTGATGGGCATGCCTCATCAACTCTCGTAGGTGGTGGGACCTCAGCTGCCTCCGCATCATCATCGTCAGATTCATCATCTGATTCAACAACATCTACCAGCGGCTCCATCCCAATTCTGATTTTTCTTGCCAGGAACGGGGCTTTCAGTGGCAATTTCCCATCAACTCTAGGGTCTTCAGGGACTCTAGCTAGATGGCACAGCCTGGTGACTAGAGAAGGGAAGTAGAAGCCTTTGAGCAACTCAGGTGATCTAATGAGCATCTCGTCATGGAGGATCCGAGCCACATCAAAATCCCTGTGGGCCATGAAATAGTAGATCGCTGCCGCCCGTGGTTGATTGACATCTGTCATATTGCTGGAGGGCAACATTCGACTGTTGATAATGGTGAGCCAACACTTAGCCTCCCAATTAAGAGACTGGGAGTTAAGTGTGATTCGGTGCTTTATCCATATGTATTCTCTATTTGGAACACAAATAGTCTCAAGAAGAGTTGCCCACAAGGCATTTGTTCGGCTATAAGTACGATAAACATCATATTCCCCCCAGAACACTGGCAGCTGGTACATCCTTCGGATGGCCTCTAGGGATGTATCTACCCGGGTATTGCATACAGTGACAACCCCATTCTCATGTTCCGGGCAGTTAGCATAGAACTCCCTTACCATCTGAACATTGGCCACCTCCGGTACCTCGAAGAAGATGTCCAGCTGATACCTCCTCAACTCATTGAAGATATTTGGGCATTCTACCTCTAAAGCTTGTCGGTCAATATGCACCTCATGTAGCAATTTCTTAGCTGCCTTTGCATTGTACTTGTCCTCTGCCGGTTTGGAGACAAACCTAGTGCTGTCAAACTGTGGTGCACTGGCCTGACTCCTACCTCTCGAAGAGCTTTCCGGTCCACTAGCGGAGGACCCGACATTGCGTCTCTTCCTAGATGAACTCATTTTACCTGTCAAACAGAGAAACATCTCTCAGTGAGTGTGTAAAATGTGTGACTATGGGTGGTTACTCAGACTTCACCACAACCATATCACATTAGCCCCTTATAACTCCATTGGGGCAATTTCCCAAACACCTTGTGGGCAAGACAATTTCTTTATGCACATAGCCCATATGGATACATTAAAGCTCGTTCCAAATCAAAGATTCTACTACACCATCACACCCCACAACACTTCATTCAACACCCACAAGCATTCACCCCCTTCCACCACATTATACACACAACCCCTTCACCAATCAATCTCAAAAACGAAATTCAAAAGAAAAAACAAGAAGAAAACTAACAAAAATCAACGAAACATCACTACACAATTACAAATACTAGGCTAGCATATAACTACATACAACACAAAAAGAAAAGAGAGGGGGAAGGTGAGTAGCATACCTTAATGGAAGAAGAGGTGAGAGGAACGGAGATGAGGGAGTAGTAAGAGTGAAGAAGAAGAAGAAGAAAGGGGGGCTTTTTTTTGGGAGTTAGGGTTTAGAGAGAGAGAGATTGAGAGATAAAGAAGGGGGGTTCGGATGTTTTGGGTAGTTTTATGAGGGGGGAGTTTTAATAAGTATAAAATATAAGAGGAAGAAAAGAAGGAAAAAGAAAAAAAAAACAAAAAAAGTACCTGGTGCCCACCACGGTCGACCGCGGTCCTACCGCGGCCGTGGTGGGTTTAAAAGTCGGAGGCAGAATGTTAATGTCTCACGCGGTTCTACCGCGGTCCCACCGCGGTCGCAGTGGGTTGGATGACGCGAGGCAAAATACTCGCCTCTCACCGCGGTCGCGGTGCTGCCCAGAATTTTTTTTCTTCCTTTTTTTATAGGAAGGTACATAAGAAAAATACTAACAACAACGTTCGTGGGTTGCCTCCCATGCAGCGCCTGATTTAATGTCGCGGCACGACGCAGATAAGCGCATTTACAGTTCGCTCGACCTCTGAGGTTCTGTCAGGTGGATCTCTGTCACTTTTTTGGTTCAATCATTCCTACATATAGCTTCAATCTCTGCCCATTGACTCTAAATGTGTGAGAGTCTTTCTCCGAGGCAATCTCCATAGCCCCTGAAGGGAATACTTCGACCACCCGAAATGGACCAGACTATTGTGACTTAAGCTTACCAGGGAACAACCGTAATCTTGAGTTATAGAGTAATACCATGTCCCCGGGTTTGAAATGTCGCTCAACAATGTTCTGATCATGCAACCTCTTCATTCTTTCCTTGTACAACCTTGTGCTCTCAAAAGCCAGATATCTGAACTCGTCGAGCTCATGCAATTCAGTGATTCTCGTTGTGCCCGCAACCTTAATGTCTAGGTTCAGCTGTTTCAGTGCCCACCAAACTTTATGTTCAAGTTCCACTGGTAAGTGGCAGGCCTTCCCAAGCACCAACTTATATGGTGACATACCAATTGGTGTTTTAAAAGCAGTTATATAAGACTAGAGTGCATCATCTAGCTTTTTCGCCCATTCAGTTCTTGTGGCGTTTACAGTCTTGGTCAATACACTTTTTATCTCTCTATTGGACACTTCAACCTGTCCACTAGTCTGCGGGTGATAAGGGGTAGCCACCATATGGCGTACATCATACTTTGCTAGCAACTTCTCGAAGGCTCAATTACAGAAGTGGGTGCCTCCGTCACTGATAATTGCTCTCGGGGTCCCAAAACGGGTGAATATGTTCTTCTTCAAGAATCCCACTGTCACACCTCCTTTTTACCTACACCCGAAAGGGGATATAGAGAGTTTTTTCCAACATAAAGTGACAATCGAAACGAGATTATTTTTATGTAAAATTCAGAGTCGCCACTTGGGATAATTTATGGTGTCCCAAGTCATCGGTTCAAATCTCGAATCGAGGAAAAGATTGACTCTGTAGTACAGTCCGCGAACACAGAAATTCGGGTAAGAAATTCTGTTAACCCGGGAGAAGGTATTAGGCATTCCCGAGTTCTGTGGTTCTAGCACGGTCGCTCAATTGTTATAATTGGACTATTTACTTGATTTTAGTACATGTTTTAGCCTTTGGTGCAATTTTAACTTTAAACCCACTTTTATTTAATTATTTTTTTAGGAAGATTTCAACATTATTTAAAGCACGTCTTGAACCACGTCACATAAATGCACCCGCGGTCCCCAACATATTTTATCTAACATTGTTGAGAGTTGGATTTGGGTCACATAAATACACACCCGAGTTTAAGGAGATTAATTTAAATATCGCACCTAAAGCAACTACGCACTTTCAAGTTTGCGAGAGCCATAAAAAATTTAACTAAATGGCACACCCCGATTTCTAAAGGATTAAAATTAATTAAGTGAGGGCCATGGGTTATGAAGTTTTCTTGCGAATGGCGCACCTCAACTTGCTTCAAAAGAATGTATTCAACTAAAACAAACCATGAATGTTCATAATTAATTATTTCCTAAACTAATTTGAGTTGTTGTGAGGCCATGAATTATGAAAATAACTTTATGGATGAAGTACACCGTTTATTAAACCAAAGGTTTGCTTCAACTCAACACTTTACGGCCAAATTACTTGAACTAGATATCGACTTAACTCGTGAATCAATCCCACATAATGAGCACAACAGATGGACCTAATAATTGAAATATCAATTCCAAAGGCATGATTAGATAAAAAGTGAAAAGATCCCAACAAAATAAATTCTATACAAAAAGACTAAATTGCTAATGCTTCTGATTCAACAGAAAAAACCTATATTTTGCAACTTAAGAACTTAATATTATTAAATTGCTCACCAAATAATGCACCCACCCTTTATTAGTTCAAAATCAGCCTGCTTAAGTTTATTAATTTAAGTCTGTTGCCATCAAAATATTAATTGTGAAGCTTAAATAATTATCTCTTAATAAAGCAAGGAAACATGGAATAAAAAAAACTTATTCTAGCCATCAAAATCCAATTAAACAGATTAAACTAAAAAATCTATATAAACAATAATTTGCAACAAAATGGAGTAAACAAATATTGCCAAGGCATCTTGAAACATAGTAAAGAAGCATCAGTTCAAATATTTAACGAAACATAGCAACGACAAATTAGCGAAATAATGAAATCATGATATTAAGCAAAACAGAAGAAGAAAAGAAGAAATAGACCTCAAATGAATATGAAATTTAAATAAGTGGCAGCTTAGAAATGCCAAAGTGACAAAACCGCGAACAAGATCTCCACCGGAGAGCCTCGCCGGACATCTCACTGAACTCAACCCATGATTTATACCTTTATTAATCTTGAGAACGAAAGAAAGAGATGGAGACAAAAATGGGTTGAGACGGAGTTTTTGGGTGATTTCGATTAGTAGACAACAATATGGAGATCAGCTTGTCAACCAATCGCAGAGGAAAAAGGTTGGCTGTTATGGAAGGAGATTAAGAAGAAAGATCACTGAGTGTGTGAATTTGCTGTCCAAGGTGAGTGATGCGGCGCTAAGGATTTTTCCTATTCTTTCCTTGTTCCTTCCGTTCTATCTCCTCTCTACTGTATATCCCTTTTTAAGTATCAAAATGTGAGTGTCTAGAAAGCCCTAAAAATGTGTGGGGCCCCCATTGCTATGAGAATGTTCTCACCAAAATGCCTATGTGCTCACATGGAATAAACAAATAAGGACCCAACCACAAAATGGAAAGCCACGTTCAAATTTTGCATTCTACTTTTTGCGCTTTTCATTCTTTTCCTTCAGATATTCTTTCGTTTGTTTCTTTTTGGTTGCTTTGTTTGTTTGTTTTTCTTCTTTTTTTCTTCTAAAGTTGAATTAATTTTAAACAAAATAGCTTCACAAATTACTAATTATCTAAGTACAATAGGTAATAGTAAAATAGAAAGAAAATAATCATATTAGAAAAATCTAAATCCTACTTAGCATTCGCTAAAGATCTACAACTTAAAAATTGCACTAAACTAAGTAAAACTATTTTGTGAAAGTTTTCTTACTATCTTTTGTAAAATAAAATGTTAAGACTATTTTTTGTATTTTTTCAAAAATAAAACTAACTAGACAAAATATCAACTAGCTAGAATAAGGGAAAATATTTTTGTAGTTTCTTTTTTTAGATAAAATAAAGTAAAGAGAGCGATACTAAACCTAAACTGAATATTTACGCTAAAATATGAAAAATCTTGGGGAGGGTCAAAAATCACATGTTTACAGCTGCCCCTCTTTGACTGGAAATACGAAGTATTTTCAGACAAAGAACGACTAGACAGGTTTTTTGACCCGACCCTTACTTACAGGGACCAAAAAACTAAGAGAAATGAGAATGTGATCGAGCCCTGGTCTCTGAGCTGCCTACATATCCTTGGCTATAAAGGAATCAGGCCACGTGTAGTTCAGAAGTGAGTGAGATGATGGAGTATGCCGAGGTGGAGAGCCAGTCGAGGTGCCGTTCCGTCGAGGTTCCGGTCCGCAGTCCTATTATTATATCAAAAATAAAAAAAAATGAAAAAGACTAACTAAGCCTGTCAACTATGAGTTACAAGATTCCTATCTATAAGTCTTCTGAAGCTTGATCTGAAGTCTTGAATGGTTCTTCATGCATACTTTAGATTTGAACCTCGGCGCTTGTTAGCTGCAGGTGCTAGCTTGTTCTTCTTTAGCTTTTTGGATCAAGATCGGACATGCAATGCTTGTGACCTTAGTCATGTCTTGAGCAATCCACCTCTTGTTTCAGCTTTTGCATTTTGGATTCACTCCCTTTTATTCCTTTTTTTTCTTTTCTTATTATTTTTTTGTTTTTGTTTTTTTTTAATTCTGGACTGAGATTACTTCCATTGATCATCTCCTCTATTGACTCGCCTTCTTGCCGCGAGCTTCTGCTACTTCTAACTTGAACTGTTTTCCTTTGAGACTTGAACTGCTTTCCCTTGAAACTCAAATTGTTTTCCCTTGTTCTCCAGGTGGGCGCCTGATTGCTGAAACTTGAACTGTCTTCCTTTGAAACTTACACGGCTTTTCCTCAAAACTTGAACTATTTTCCCTTATTCTCCAGGTGAGCGCCTGATTCTACAACAAAACAGACAAAACAAAAGAAATTTTTCTGCCCCAGTTTACACTAGGAAGATTTGTGAGTTGTTAGCAAAACTATAAATCACCTGCGCTGCTGATAAATGATGCAATGATGAGAGTAAAATTAATGGCTCGACCAGGATGTGTGTCTCTTATGCGTGATTGAACTTGCGGAAAACTATAAACTAAACTTGACTAAAGTAAAGACTGACCCTATTCTCCAAGCGGGATCCCTGATTTCAAGAAAACTAAAAATTGACCCTCTTTTTTCAAAACCAGACTTCCCTTCTTCTTTTTTCAAATTCAGACTTCCCTTTTTTTTAAAAATTATTATCCTAGGAGAAAATTCACCGGACTAGGTTTTCTATCTTAGGAAAAAGATTCATCAGACTAAGATTTCGATCCTAGGAGAAAAGTTCATCAGACTAGGTCTCTTTTTCGGTATCTTAGGAGAAAGATTCATCAGACTAAGATTTCTATCCTAGGAGAAAATTCGTCAGACTAGGATTTCTATCTTAGGAGAAAGATTCATCAGTCTAAGATTTTGATCCTAGGAGAAAGTTCATCAGACTAGGTCTTCTATCTCAGGAGAAAGATTCATCAGACTAAGATTTTGATCGGGAGGAAGCTCCATCAGACTAGGACTTTTTATCCTAAGAGGAAAAATATGAAGATCAACGGCAAGATTTTATGCACAATAGCAAGACAAATAAAGGCAAAATTTTGAGAAACTTCCCTTTGTCGGCCCTTCTCTTCTTCTTTTTTCTCTTTTTTTTTGAACCATTTTTCTTGCACTGCTTTGTTCCTGTTTCACACAAAGAAAAATTTGTCAGTTTTAAAAATGGTGGTCAGTTTGTGGCCTTGAGTATTGGGCACCTTGGCTTCTGCTCAATCAGCTTGAGTCGGTTTCAAGAAACTTTTGCTCTGCATCAACCCTAATTGTTTCACACCAGTACCATTTGTATTTGCAACTCAAACAGCCTTATCCCAATTGGAGATCTTTGCTTAGGTGAACTTTTCCGATATCTTGAATGACTTCCTGCTTTTGAGCAATTTGTCTGCTAGAGAAAGTCACCAGTTATCTTTGCTTGCGCCAAGTAGGCTGACAAGAGTCTTTTGGGGAAACCTTTACATGAATCCTCAAAGCATGTTGGTAGTAATAACTGAGTGTGCTGGCCAAATTCACTTTATGCAACTGAAAAGCTGGTAGCAGATTTTGAAATCTTTTCTTGCTTGTTTTGAGAAGGACTGACTCAAAGTGAAGGACACAAGGATGCAAAGAAACAAGTATCAACAAGAAATGCCCCTGTCGGAAGGACAGAAGGAAGAGTTTTTTTTCTCAATAACTAGCCTTAATGATCATGACATGCATTTTAGACTTAGCGGCCGATCTATCAAACTAATTCACTCTTCCCTTTTACTATTCTTATGACCTTTGAAGTCGGGCTTGTTTATGCCAATTCTTCGCACCAGCTTTATGGCTCACTTTCGACTAGTGATGCCCCGAGGAGTTTTCACCAACAAGTCTCTCTCATTTATTCATCTCTACTTACCGTCGCCTTATAGTGCCCATGAGGGTTTCACTAGTAAGACTCTCTCATTTTTTTTTCTTTCTCTTTTGCTTTCTTGTGCGAGCAACTTGACAGTGTTCTATGTTGCGTGAAAACTGTTGCTTATTGCATGCTTCTCTTGGCGTTTCTTGAATGCATATCGGGAGGTCTTCGTTTGGAAGGATTTTGGATAGGGTTGGAAAGAAAAGTCGGCATGAAGGCTCAAAGTAGACTCATACTGAGGGGTTGTAGACTTACAACTCTTGGAATAAACTCTTTCAAAAGTGAAATAAAATCTCTGCCCAGTTTCAGATACTGGGGATTTTTGGCTCCTTTTTTTTGAATTCTTATTTGGGTGGACTGAACCGTGAGGCTGCCTACGTATCCTTTTTTTTAAGGAATCAGGTCGAACGTAGTTCAAACATCTGACCTAACTATTTTTTCATCTTTCGTTTTTTTTCTCTGTCTTTTTTTTCCTTTTGTCTTTTTTTTTGTTTTCAAAACAGGTTGCCCCAGCTTCTATTTTCTGGGGGCATGGACCTTTGCCAGTTCTTTTCTTCTTCATTTTTTTTTCTCTTGAAAATTGCCCCAGTTTGTACTCTTGGGACATGGACTTTTTTTTTCTTCTTTTTTTTTTCATTTTTTTTACTCTTGACTCTAAACTTGATTCCAAAAGAGGTGGTCAAAGAAAATAACACAGACTCAAAAGGGGTAGCGAAGGATATAAATTGTTTGTGTAGCAGAAAAAGGGCCTCCCTGCCTCGAGAACGCCAAACATAGTATCTTTTCGTGATCACAACATTGATGAACATGTCTGTCTTCTTGGTGTGTCATGGTCACAAGACACTTTCCATCTCTTAATGTCAAACTTTCCAACAAACTTCAATTGATTAAACATCATCAAGCCCGATCTTCACAATGATTTGAAGGTGAATTTTACTCGACCTTAGTTCCAAAGTATTCCAACTCTTTATTCATCCTTAAATGTATTTTTTTAGTTATCCAATTCCAGATTAAATCAGTTCCTAAGATCTGGCCAAACTTTTCGCATGCATGTCATGTCATTATAACTAGCGACAAAAGAACTAGGAACAAAATGACACAAAAGGACAAACTGTATTTTATTGAGTAAAGGATGAAATAGTTTTACAACTAAACAAGCAACCCAAAATACGAGTTACAACCCTAAAATAACCCGAATAATGAAAATAGCAACAGAACAGATAGACAAGACTCACACAAATAGAATGGAGGGATAGAAGGATTTGACTCAATAAAACAAATAAAATTTGGATCACAACCCTGAAATAACCCAGATAATAGAAAAAACATCAAAATAAGCTACCAAGATTCATTCCTAGTGAGGAGGGAATGACTTTTCAATTGCTAGGCTTGACATTTAGCCACAAATTTGCTCATCAGAATCAGCAGAGCCTTCTCCAATTTCAACATCATTAACTTCAGTTAACAAGTACCCAAGAGGATTCTCATACTCCATGTCACCAGGCATCATCCCTATAAATTGTGCATCATAATGTGCAGATAAAGCATTCTGCGCGATATTCTGGGTGTCACTGTCTTGGATCACAATCAGGTTTTCCTGGATCATCCTTTCTATTTCTTTTTTCAAATCCTGACAGCTTTCAACATTGTGCCCCTGGGCATTGGAATGGTATTCACACCTTTTAGAAGAGTCAAATCTTCTTGCACGGGGGTCCACATGATTTGGAGGAATAGGTGCAATCATATCATACTGCTTTAATTTCTCAAACAAGCTTTCATAGGACTCTCCTATTGGTGTAAAATTATCTTTTAGCCTTTGTTCCCTTCTATACCCCTGTCTTGGATGTGGATTATAGGGCATTTGAAAATTTTGTGGAGGCTGGTGGAGATTTTGCGGTGCTGGTGCTCGCCTTCTGGGGTGTCTTGGTGGCCGGGCAACATACTGAGGTGCAAAAATAGAGTATTGAGGGTTCTGAAGTGGATAATAGTATTCAGGGGAATCATGGGAAACTTGATGAGGTTGCTCATATGCTCTCCTAGGACCTCTTCTCGACCCTGATGTCATTATAATTTCTTCGTGTTTCTCATTCGTGCCACTGAAATTATCAGATTCAACCTGGACAGCCTGAGTTGCGGCTTTAAGAACTGCTTGACTTATAATTTTGCCTGTCTTAAGACCATTCTCTACCATTTCTCCCATTTTGATTGCTTCCGAGAAGGATTTGCCCACTGCGGACATCATGTTTTGAAAATAATCTGGCTCTTGAGCCTGAAGGAAGACAGTGATTAGCTCGTGGTCGTCCATAGGTGGCTTAACACTGGCTGCTTGCTCTCTCCATAGCATATTCCCTGAAACTTTCAGTTGGTTTCTTCTTCAGGTTTGAAAGGGAATTACGGTCTGGGGCGATGTCGATGTTATATTGAAACTGTTTGACAAAGGCCCGTGCCATGTCATCCCAGACATACCAGCGAGACGTGTCTTGATCCATAAACCATTCAGATGCTACTCCCATAAGGCTTTCCCCAAAATAAGCTATTAGCAATTTTTCATTTCTTCCTACACCTCTCAGGTGATTGCAATACCTTTTCAGGTAGGCTATGGGATCTCCATGTCCATAATACTTTTCAAATTTGGGAGTCTTGAAACCAGGCGGCAAGTGGACATCGGGTAACATTCATAGATCTTTGAAGGCAACACTCTTTTGACCTGCCAACCCTTGCATGTTTTTCAACCGTTGTTCTAAGTTTTTCACTCTTTGGGTCATTTCTTCCTGTACCATCTTTCGAGCAGGCTTCTCAATGTTTGCAGGAAGATCAAACGAGTACGAGTGGTACTCAGGAGAGTGGTATTGCTCTTGCTGTGTAGCAAATGGTGACTCATGACGAGGCTGTCCTTGACCACTGGCCCATGCTTGACATATTTCGGTAATTTGCTGTTTCAGTATTCTATTTTTCTCAAACACAGTAGACTCTTGTTGAACCCTCTGACCCTGAGTCTCTTGAGCACTTGTAACAGTTTCGATGTTAGTTATCATTTTTCCTTGGATCTTGTATTTCCAGCTTACCACAAACCGACCACCTCAACTTTCTTTACAATTCAAAACAAAACATGTTAGAATGGACTCAGTCGGTCCTTATTATTATCAACATTTTTCACTTTTGTTTTTCATTTTTTTTCCTTTTTTCTTTCAATGGTTGATCGAACCTGATGTGGGTTGCCTACGTATCCTGTGTGAACATGAATCAGATCTTGCGTAGTTCGGGAAGATCATGAATAAAGTTAATAAACTAACTTTTTTTTGAATTTTTTATTTTATTTTTTCGAAAGAAAGACTTATAAAGAAGAAAGAGAATATTCTTGGATTTTGATTTTTCTTCAGCATTTTTGCAAAGAAGGACTTCTAAAGAAGAAAGATATTTTTTTTGAATTTTATTTTGACTTTATGAAAGAAATGCTTTAAAAAAAGAAAATATTTTTTAATTTTGAATTTTCTTTTCAATTTTGAAAGAAGAACGAAAATATTTTTGGATTTTTGGAAGAAATTAAAAGAAAATATTTTTGCATACTTTTTAAAAAACAATTAGGGTCTAAAAGAAAGGCTTTCTAAAGAAGCAAGTAATGAAAAATATTTTTGGATTTTTTGAAAATTATGGGCCGGAACTGATGAGGTTTGCCTACGTATATCACATCCGGTGAGAATCAGACCCGCGTATTTCGCCCAATTTTGACGGAACAAAAGAAAATATGACCTATTTTGAAATGAATTTTCTTTTTCTTTTTTTTTTTCAAAATTTCAACAGAATTTCAGAGTAATTCAAATACCTACCTCTCACTCTCTTTTCTTTTCTCTTTTTTTTTTCGATTTTCATTTTTTTTTCATTTTCTTTCCCTATTCTACAAGCCAGTCAGCATGCAAGCCGAAGCAAATGAATACGCAAGTAGCAAGTAGGATGCATCTGGATGGTCTTTTCATTTAGGGTACACCTGTCCTAGACAGACCCAACCCCTGTGTTGAGTCTCCAAAGTCAAATGCGCATGATGCAAACAAACGTTCCTACTAGGTATTCAGCATGAGGCTGCGTTATTCTAAGTTTAAAACCTGGGTGTATTGTTCTAGACCTGGCTTACCCGAGCGGACAACTCGAGTCGGGGGGGGGGAGGGGGCAGCGTACCGGTAACCAAAAGATCATCCGGCTTTGTAACTTGTCCGAACCTTGTTCTATTTGGGATATGACACTAACAGAAAGAAGTCATGCCAGCGTGCACTCCTCAGAAAAGAGAAGATAGCGGCTTCGTAGCAGTTTATATATAGTTCAAATAATATCAAAGCGGCAAAAAGCAATGTTTAGCACATTAAGCCCAAACATGTAATAAAATCAGATAATAAATATAGCCAAATATAACAATTATTCTAAGCTCAAATTCTTGAACCCTGAACCAGTGATTCTGGGTTCTTTTCCCCAGCAGAGTCGCCAGAGCTGTCACACCTTCTTTTTACCTACACCCGAAAGGGGGTATATGGAGCTTTTTCCAACTTAAAGTGACAATCGAAACAAGATTATTTTTATGTAAAATTCAGAGTCGCCACTTGGGATAATTTATGGTGTCCCAAGTCACCGGTTCAAATCCCGAATCGAGGAAAAGATTGATTCTGTATTACAGTCCGCGAATACAGAAATCCAGGTAAGAATATTTGTTAACCCGGGAGAAGATATTAGGCATTCCCGAGTTCCGTGGTTTTAGCACGGTCGCTCAATTATTATAATTGGCCTATTTACTTGATTTTAGTACATGTTTTAGCCTATGGTGCAATTTTAACTTTAAAACCGCTTTTATTTAATTATTTTTTAGGAAGATTTCAACGTTATTTAAAACACGTCTTGAACCACGTCACATAAATGCACTCGCGGTCCCCAACATATTTTATCTAACATTGTTGAGAGTTGGATTTGGGTCACATAAATGCACACCCGAGTTTAAGGAGATTAATTTAAATATCGCGCCTAAAGCAACTACGCACTTTCAAGTTTGCGAGGGCCATGAAAAATTCAACTAAATGGCATACCCCGATTTCTAAAGGATTAAAATTAATTATGTGAGGGCCATGGGTTATGGAGTTTTCTTGCGAATGGTACACCTCAACTTGCTTCAAAAGAATGTATTCAACTAAAACAAACCATGGATGTTCATAATTAATTATTTTCTAAACTAATTTGAGATTGTTGTGAGACCATGAATTATGAAAATAACTTTGTGGATGAAGTACACCGTTTATTAAACCAAAGGTTTGCTTCAACTCAACACTTTACGGCCAAATTACTTGAACTAGATATCGGCTTAACTCGTGAATCAATCCCACATAATGAGCACAGCAGATGGACCTAATAATTGAAATATCAATTCCAAAGGCATGATTAGATAAAAAGTGAAAAGATCCGAACAAAATAAATTCTATACAAAAAGACTAAATTGCTAATGCTTCTGATTCAACAGAAAAACCTACATTTTGCAACTTAAGAACTTAATATTATTAAATTGCTCACTGTGAGCACGTGATTTTTGCCTCGCATGAATTACTCCTACAGAATCCCCAAAATTAGGATTTTTCTTTTTATTTATTTGGTTTTTAGGAATTAATTGCCCAATTTTCGTGTTTATTAACATTTTTGTGCGCATATTTAATTTTATTTAAATCATGAAAAATAGCAAAAATATCACGCATTGTATTTAGGATTTAATTTTACCTTTTTAAATTAATTAGTAAATTAGTTTGATTTACGAAAATGGAAAAATCACAAAAATAGCTCGTTTTCGCATTTTTAATTTTTAGCTTCGAATTTTGGTAGTTTTCTTTTAATTTGATATTTAATTAGTTGTGGTAATTATTATTTAGAGTTAATTAATTTAATCTGGTAGGATAATTTGGTTTAGGGATTAATTTAGGTTTTATTTCTAATTTTTTTTTGAAAAGAAAAAATGTTTTAAAATAAAAGGAAAATGGGAAAAGGAAAAGAAGTGAAAAGAATAAGATGTTTGGGCCAAATCCATAAAATTCCTCAAATCCCAATTAATTCAACCCCTAAAACCCGTTTACCCAAGCCCAAAACCCGTCTCACCCAGTCCAGCCCCCCTCATCAAACGACGTCGTTTAGGTGACCAGCAGATCTGAGCCGTCGAGGTTCTTTAATCCAATGGATCCAATGTAGGGGACCGCTTAATATATATATATGTCCAAACGGCCGTACCCCCTCGTCTCATGTCTCTCAACTTCTCTCTTCAGAGATCGTTACCACGAACCCTATAGCGCCGCCCTCAAAACCTTGCCATCTCCAGTGGTGGCGCCGGTCTCAATCAACACCAAATCAACACCCCAGATTCCCCTTCACCACCTCGTTCCGAATTCTCACTCCTTTTCTTTCGAATCTGTCTGGAACGTCACAAATCTTGATTCAAAGGAGAAGCCCTAGCGCCGCCTTTGTTTTCTCCGGTGGCGGCGCCACCCCTAACCGGCCCCAAACGTCCACCCCAAAATCCTCGCAACCTCCCCTTCCCAAATCCCTAACCAATTTTCCTCGAATCCTTTGGCATTTTCTCGAATTCCAAATCTGAGTGCGAACCCTAAAAACCCAAAATCAATTTCTGTTGAATCTGTTGGCATGCATGACCATAGGCTTCCGATTTGTTCGAGTGTTGAAGTTTGATTCAACGCGAATTGATGCTACTCATTTGTTCTTGACAAAGAACAAGTGATTAGTATCAGTTCCGTTTAAATCAAGATGTCCAGCGTTATTTCGAGTTTAGTCGGTAAGCTTTCTTTATTTTTCTGTCCATTTTGTTATTTCACCTCCTACTCCTCTTCTTTTTCTTCTCATTTTTCATGAAGTAGACCGAAAATTGACCAAGGTTCTAAACCTAGGTTTCTTTTTCTGGATTGATTCATATTTGTATTGGTTCCGACTGTTTTTCAGTTTTCCTTTCAACTTTTAAACGTTGTTTTTGGTAAGATTATTTACTCGTCATGCTTAATCGTCACTCATGACTTTAAGTTTCTGATTTTTTTTCTAGTCGTATGATTAGTTTAATTAGATGTTGCTGACTTGGTAATATAGTTAATTCTAGCTCATTATTTTGTTAAACTCAGTCATTTAGTTTAGATTTTTGTTTTTGAAATCATTTAATTGGTTTCTTCTTCTGTTTTTCATGAATTGCCAAATGGATTTCCTGATTGGTTTTGGGCTTTGGGGTCATTTCTGACCCATTTTTAAGAGAAGCTCATTCATTTTGGTTTGAGTCTTGGGTCAGAATTGACCCATGTGGTCTGTTGTGGTAATTGACTAAGTCTTAAAGGGTATATTAGGAAATCTAGGTGAGAGAATCTCTTATAACTGAATGGGAAGCTGCCTAGAAGGTGGGGGTTGGGACTTATGTGAAAACCTGCTTTTTAAACCAAGGATTAAATAGCAAAAATGAAAACTTCAAAAGGATGAAAGTGCAAAACTGATTTCATTATTGCTGCCCTAGTAACTTGCCTATAAAGGCATTATTACTTGAGGCTCAAGGGGGATTGGAAAAAAAAAGCTAAGAAACTCAGGGGAAAAAAACAGCTGAAATTTGGAAAAAAAGAATTACTGTTCCATTGAGTTCTATTTCTGATTTTTTGGAATTCCAACTTGCTAAGGCAATCTATGGTTCAGTTGGGTGTGTAAAATGGCTTGAACTTGTTTTTCTCTTAAAGTCTGGGTTTGAGTTCTGGGTCGAGGTCATTGTTTCATTATTGGTTGAGTTGATTTCACTGGATATTTGGTGGAATCTAGGACTTTTCTTGTTGCTGAGTTTTACTGCTTTGGTTTCTGCTGTTACTGGACCTGTTACACTGCTGTTGTAGCTGTTTGTTGCCCTCACATTTTTCCTTTTGTGTATTTTCCAGGTATTTCCCCAAACCGTGGTCAACAAGTGACTAAGAACATGTATTTCGAGTTGAAGCCTGACTGAATGCAAACTGTTTTTAACTCCATGACATTCATTTCCTCTATTTCTTTAATGTTCTGTAATAAGTCCTGAATTACACATGTTGTATCAGTTATCTCATGCCCTTAATATGATATCCAAGTGAATATGTGCTCTTTAAGAGTTTTGGGTGTTGATTAATTCTCTAGATTTTGTTACTTTTTGGTATTGAAAAAGAGTTAGTTAGTTTAAAGTCTCGTGCTATGTTTGTAAGTTTAGTTAAGTATGAATGTTCGTTAATCTGAAGTCAAGCATGTATCCTCAGTAGTAATTCAAAGTTTTTCCTGATGTAGTAGTTATTGGGTAGTGATGAGATTTAACAGTTTGTGTTTGAGTGCAAGAGTTTGTTTTGCTTTAGCATAGACTCGATCTTGAGTCTGAAACCCTCAGTTTTGTTCGTTACAGTGTTGGGCTCCTCGAGCCTTGAATTCTGAAGTCACTTGCAAAGGAAGATGGCATGTTGTTGTTATCTGGACTCGTTTTTGAGCCCAGCAGGGCATTCTTTTAGCTACTGGATTGTTTGGGTAGCAGATTTGACTCAAGGATGCATGGAAGATAAAATTAAAAATTTAGCTTAGTTAAATTGTGTTAATTGTTTAAAATCAGAGTTTAAGTTTGTTAATCTGACTTCATGTTCCATAATTAACATCAGTTTAATTTGTATGAATCATTTGAATCACGAGAACTTGGGCCTAGTGATGGCCCAATAAATGAAGTCAGGGCCATTAATTCAAATAATTCCGGTATTCTGCATGTGTAGAGATTCGATCTGGAGTCTCGCATTTGCCGTTGCCCATTCTCTATGGCTTAGGGCTTGCGTTGAGCATGTATTAGGGCAGACCAATTGTTGGTCTTTTAGTTTTAAATTGATCCGAAATTTTAGTCTTAAAAGTGTTGATCATTCTGTCCTCTAATTAATTGAATTCTCACTAGTTACATTACGAAATGAGCCATATCCATTAGAATATAACTTATGGCCCTCCGAAGCCTAGTTTGAATGCCTCTTTACTTTAGAATTAAAGTGCGTCGCGCCAAATAAAATCTCAAATGCGTGGCCCTCATTTAATTATTTCATTTAAAATACTTAGAAATCGAGGCGTGCCATTTAGCAAATTTCCATGGCCGTCACAAAGATAAAACGCGCAGTTGCTTTAGGCGCGTATTTTAATAATATTACCTTCCTAAACTCGGGTGTGTATTTCATATGACCCAACTCCAATTCTCAACAATGTTAAATAAAATATGTCGTGGATCACGGGTGCATTTCATGTGGCGCGGTCCGAGGACGTGTTTTAAAACGAACTTAATAACAAACTTGCCGATAATAGTTTAACCGAGACGACCATATTTGTTATCTGGCAGAGATATATTTTCAACACAATGTATGTTATTTACTACAAAGATTCAGTATAGATGAATTACAATAATTTATAATGAGTTCCATATCAATTAAAGAATATTTTATATAGAACTTGAATTACTGGCGATTTTCTTATACTTAAGAAACACAATCGTGAATCCAACTTTAAGAAATAGATAGAGTAACATTTGTACTACACAAAATCGTTTCATATATAAGCAAAACTTCAGTATGCTCGTCCTAAAGAAATTAAAAAAAAACTTTCAGATGATAAACTTTTAAAAACAGAAATAGAATACCGGTACTACACATAATCGTTTAATTAATACAATTTATTGTGCCATTAAACCAGTAAAGAAGTGAAACTTTAAAATTATGTAAAGTTGAATATGTTACCTTTGCATCTTGTAAAATCAACTCGATGAAATTTGGTATTTCAGGCTTGAAACGATTCGAGATTTCCCACATTCGAAGGGCTCTAACTTTGAAATTCTGTTGAGTTGCTTGAAATTTGACTGATTTTATGAAGTATTGTAACCATATTTGTAAAGTTGTGTATTTTGAGCAAAAAGAAAAGAAAATAAAAGGAGCAGCAGACGTTTGGGATAGTATCAGCGTAGGAAACAGTTTTTAAATTATGGAGTTAGGTTTTGATACCCACGTTTGGTAAGACGATCGTGGAGTGTTTGGGATCGTGGAGTGCTTTTTTTTCTTTTCTTCGTGTTTGTACAATTCTCTATTTTTTGTCGAATTTTTAGGTTTATAATAAACTAAATAAAAAACTAATAAAACAACGTGGGTGTCAATTTATTTTTGAACTGATGAGACGCTCGTGAAGCGTCTTATTTTTTCTTTTTTCCTATTTCTATGTAAAAAAATTGTATAAAAAAATTTGGCGAATTCAGGTTTATAATAAATTAAAAACTAATGAAAAATTTAGGAGTTTATTTTTTGGAATTGGAGTAATTGTATTTTTTTTAGTTTTCAGTTTTAATAAATACATGCCCAAAAACGTGGACTCCATGATGTGAATAAATTTTGTAAGTTTTTTTTCTTATTTTAAGTTTTTTTGAATCTCCACATTTATTGGAGGTTGGTCCTAAAACTTTACACAATATTTCGTTGTGACACTTGGCATAATATCATGGATTTGCTTCTCCTTTTATATATTAACTAGTATTAGTACTCGCGCGGATGCGCGAACACTAATCATGTCAAATATTTATTTATTTGAATTATGTGCCAATAGTCTTAGAATTTAAACCTTCTTGATAAATATAGATAATTATTGGATATAAATTAAGAAACACTACATGAAAAAGATTAACCATTTCTCAAATTTCCTAGTTATAATTCTATTTTCTTTTTTGGTATCATTCTCAGCGGTGTCATTGGATCCTGAAAATAGTCAGGAAGCAAAATAATAACTCATAATTATGGCAAAACAATCAAAGGTTGAGACTAGGGGTGTTCATGATTCGGTTTGGATCGGTTTTTCCCTAAAAAGAAACCAAACCAAGTAAGTCGGTTTTTCAAATATTAGAACCAAACCAATTAAGTATATTTTTTTCCGATTCGGTTTATGTCGATTTTTTTGGTTTTTTCGGTTATTTGTCGGTTTTTTCTTAAATATAAGACATACACTACCAACACACATTTCGACGACTATATTTTCAACGTAACACTATCAAATCAATTGCCCTTTGAGAAATCTATTAATTACCAAGATATATTGATGATAATTGAATCAAATAGTGATGAATAATTTAAGGACTCAATTAAAAATATATTATTTTAACATGAAATAGATTCGTACACTTAACAAAAGAAAGCTACCAATTAAACTACAATGTAAAGGTCAAGAACTGTACTAAAAGTGCAAACGATTAATATTTACTATAAATTTTTTAAAACTTTGTATAAAAGTATACATATATATAGGTGTAATAATAAATTTAAGAAGCTACTCCTATATTCGGTTTGGTTCGTTTTTTTTTAATTAAAACCAAAACCAAACCAAATTTGATCGGTTTTTAAATTTCACAACCAAAACCAAACCAAACCAAAAAATATCGGGTTTTTTGGTCGGTTTGGTTTGGTTCGGGTTTTCGAATTTTTATGAACATCCCTAGTTGAGACTATGAAGGATTTTTTGGATACGGCTTGACTCTTGTATTACTACTTGAACTCTTATTTGGTGTGTTGATATCTTTCAAAAAATATTTCTATTTTAAAATTTCAGTTTCTAAAATTTTATTTTTCAATAATAATTATGTTTATAATAATGGAAGTAAAAACATTATCCTTAATTCAAAAACTCAGTTTAGTCGGGTATCTAAAAATTTAAATAATTCTTTAGCCAGTGAATTTATTTTTTCCAGTATGACTCCATTTTGATATTTGACACTAACCATATTAAACATCTGAGTTATTTGAATTATATATAAATAACCTTAAAATTTAAACCTTCTATATAATTATAAATAATCGTCAGATATTAATTAAGAAATACTACATGAAAAAAAACTAATATTTTTTCAAATCTCGTAGTGATTTTTTTTTTTTGCATCATTCTTATTGGAGTCATTGGAACCTAAAAATAGTCACGAAGCGAAATAATAACTTGTATTTATGGCAAAGCACAAAGGCTGACACAATATGAACGACTTTTTGGTTACGACATGACTCTTTTACTATGACTTGAACGACTTTTTGGTATGTTGTTATCTTTCAAAAAATATTTTATTTTGAAATTCTAATTTTATTTTGGTATGTTGTTATCTTTCAATAATGATTAGCTTTATAATGATGCAAGTGAAGATATCATCCTTAATTTAAAATCCACTTTAATAGACTATCTAAAAATTTAAATAATTTTTTAGCCAGCGAAACTTTATTTCAGTGTGGCTCTATTTTGAGTTTATTCATATCTCTAGCCACATATTTTAAATTTTGAATACCCTATATATATAATTTTTTTTCTTTGAATCATTAAATGTTAAATTAGTTGATTGTTATTATATAACATTGCACATATTCTCTTAAAATTATTAAGTAGTTTTTTTTCGACACAATACATGGCTTAACATCAATGCAAACTACTCAAATTGCATCTAAATTCAGATTCAAATATCATATCAGTTTTTAGTAATAATAATTTTTTGAAAACGACACACAATGTAAATTAGAAAAAAAATATATTATACTATGTATTTGAGTTGAAAAAAATATTTTAAATCGATGAGATAGGATGATTTGCACTTTCCGTCCCTTTAAACTTTTTCCTCTCCACATACATTTCCTTTTCTCTTTCGACAAACAAGACATGCAAAGAAAGAGGGAGAAAATTTAATTGACAACCCAAATTTAATTTGCAGAACTTCTTCCCTTCCATAAACCCTACGACGGCTCCCCTTTCCTCCCACCCCCACCCAACTTTACACTATTTCTCCCTTCAGTAACCTCTATAGTTCTAGAAGAATTCTTCACGAAGATCAAGGTTTGTTCGCAGAGAATTAACTCCAGCTAAAGGTACGCATTTTTCAGAGTTTCACATCATATTGGATTTATCGTTTAGTAGTTAGAAAGCGTGAAGTTTTAGAGTTATTTCGGTATTTTACGAATTAAAGCTCCAATTGATGGAGCTAACTCCCTCTGTCCCGATCTGTTTGGTGTTTTTTCCTCATACCTATAGACAATTTGACCAACATTTGGAGCTAAATATACTAGACTAGTCTTAAAAGTAAAATTTAGATTACTTTAAATGTGATTTCTAGGTCACAATTTTTCTGGTATATAAAATGGAATGAGAATTAAATTTCAAAATATTAGTCAAAGTGTTGATCATCGCCCCCAGGGCTTTGTTCTAGTAGTAAGAGTGTAGCGCCTGACGTGCGCGTTAGGTTCACATCACAGGTTTGAACCTTGCCTCGAACAAACGTTTGTTATTTAAGTGGAGAAAGGTAGAGGGCAGCCATTATCTATCGAGTTTTGGACCTTGTGCCACTGGCCTGGGGGATTTCTCGATTATCAAAAGAAATGTGTCAATCATTTTTGGTTAGATGGAGAATTCAAAATGGGACATGTAATTTAGATAATGCTCAGTTGGGGAATGATCTATGGTCAGCTTCTCTCTGTTAAAAAGGATTTGTAATGGACATTGAAACTTTTTGTGGGATTTTTAGTTTAATTGTCTTAGAGCACGAAACTGTTTGAAAATAGTTTGCTCATGTTTTGAAGCTATCTTTGCTTTGCCCTTCTAATTAAAATTTAGTCTGATTGTGTTTAACTGGTCCATTGATTATTGAAAGTCTATTACATGGATTTCTTTTGGTCTCAATGGAAGTCTTCAGAGCAATATTGCTCTTCTAGTTCTTTAGCTTCTCCAAGGAAGCATTACGTGTAAAGAGCTTACATGATTCTTTTCTGAAGTTGGTAATATGTAACCACTTATAACTTTTGGATCTTTTCTGCTAGCTGGCCTGGGCTTGATATCTTGGTTTACAAGATCCATGAACTTGAGCCCTGTATTTATTTTTCCATTACTCAATTAGTGACCAAATCAGTTGTTATTTTTGACTATGAAGTTCTGTCTTTAGCTTTCCCAAGCACTTTTTGAAAATGCCAGATATTGACATTCTATCGTGATTTGGCAGAGGCATGGTCGTTCTATTTGTTTTTCTCTGAAATTATGTAGAAATTTTTAATGTATTATACAATATCACAGATGTTTTGAAACAGAAAAGGCATGAGATTAGTATTATCCTGGTGAATCCTTCTAGATATGATGAAGCATATCTTGGATATGGTGTTAAGATGTCTCTTTGAGTTTAGATCGATCGTTTGGCCATAAATTGTTTGCATCATAGCATGTACTAACTACTAAGTACTATGTAGTAACTCAATACAAATTGCAAATGTGAAATGCCGGAGTAATCTTCCTTTTTTCTGTATATTGGAGAGCAGTGTGTGCCTCCTAGGGACGGTTAAGACTTAAGACCAAATAATCTTCAGGTACTTGTAGTAGTTGATAATGTTTTTGCTCCAAGTAACCAAGTTGTGCACTTCATCAACAAAAATGAAAAGTAACCAAATTATGCTCTTTTTTTCTGCAGCCAAGCAACAAACATCTACGTGGTGGTTTTCGATAGATTCAAGTGGTAAATCATTGGATAGCGATGACTTCTCAGGAGAACAGTGAAGGTAGTCAACAACCAGCTGCAACAGACAAGCAGTTGGAGAGTTACTCGTATACTAATTGGGCAGACAAGATACAACAACAGTACCAGAAGATCAAAGAGAATGCAGAAACTTACCCCTATGTTTGGGGTTCATATATAGTTGTATATGGGGGATTTGGTCTTTGGTTTGCCTATAGATGGCGAAAGCTCCGTAAAACAGAGAATCGAGTTCGAGTCCTTCAAGATAGACTCCGGAAACTTGTTGATGCTGAAGCGTCAACAAGTTCCTCATCTGCTGCCACTAACAAGGCGCCTCCATCTTCTGATATATCAACCAAATAGATGGGTTTTTTACCCATGCAAGTGACTTCCCTTTTCGTTTATGCTGAAATTGGGAGTATTAGTATTTTTTGGGGGCTAAAACTAAGTTAAAGTTGTCAATGAAGCTGTAAGGATATCACTCCTTTGTGTGACAATACGTGATCACGAAGCCAAAGTTAGCAGTCATATGAGAAAAACAGTTCTTACTAAAAGTTATGTACATTTCTGAGGGTTATATTTTTATCTTTTTTATTTTTTTCCCGTGCTCTCTAGCTGAATTTCGTGTTTATGAATTGTGATATGGTGATCTATTTGAATAATTTGTGCAACTGATACATCGTTGATTTTAGAGAAGAAAAATTAGATCATGCACTTCTCTTTCCTAATTATAACTGAAAAGATATCTGGTTGAGTGTAATTTACTTTTTAGAGGTGATGTAAAAGGGTACCAACATAATATGAGTAAGTTTAATATTTCGAAATTTTTATTTAAGATTATTATTAGTCCCTTGAACCAACAATTTTTTTATTTTCTGATACTTTAATTAAAAGAGAGATGAGAGCATTATCGTTTGAGTTATTTCCTAAAAGAGAGATATGAGAGCATTATCTTTTGAGCTATTTCCTCTCATGCTTCTTGTGCGACTAGATAATGTTGCCCATGCTTCGCATGGGGCCAAACAATTTGCAGCCTAAAGTTGTCTTTATTTGCAACAAAAGATTAGAGCTAAATGAACAAGATCGTAAAATGCGTTACAAAGTACGTATTACATAAACAACAATTGCTACTCTTTTACGCAGAGAGGTCAAGCCACAAGCAGAACATACAAATGTGCATACTAAAATTCAGCAGCAGCCTTATTCCGCAGTCAATTTTCCATACTGCGATGATTGAATTCCATAGGTTTAACATCTTGTACTGGTAGATTTGCAGGTCAGCCCATGGTGTTGGTGCAGAACGGCAAAGCAAGCATCTTAGAATCGGAAGGAAAAAGAATGAAAAAGGATTAAGCTCACCCATTTAGACATATCTTGTTCGTCAAACAATTATGATTGGGAAAGTATACTCAGGGTAACTGGATCCTGAGTGCCGTCGAAGCTTATGAACCAATTATAATGTCAACTGTATCTCATAACTTTCAATACATTTGTATATTCTGAAAGCATACATAGATGACAGTTTATAGCCCGTTTGGCCAAGCTGCAAAAATCAGCTTATTTTGAGAAGTGTTTTTTTTTCAAAAGTGCTTTTCTCAAAAGTACTTTTGGTGAGAAGCAGTTTGTGTTTGGCTAATTAGTTTGAAAAACACTTCTGAGCAACAATTAGTGTTTGGCCAAGCTTTAAAAAAATGCTTTTAAGTGTATTTTTCTCAAATGTGCTTCTCAAAAAAGTGCTTTTGGAGAGAAGCTACTTTTTTCTGTTTCTCCAAAACTACTTCTGCTTCTCCTCAAAAGCACTTTTTTCCTTCCAAAAGCTTGGCCAAACACCTCAATTTTTGGCCAAAAGTGCTTTAGGCCAAAAAGAAAAAATACTTTTGGCCAAAAAGAAGCTTGGCCAAACAGGCTATAAGAGAGATTTGATAGTTTGAGGCATGATCGGAAGAGTAACTGAGGTCATTCAAGAATGCTAAATGTAAAAAAAGAAAAGAAACCTGCTCTCTTTAGCACCTGCTTTGGATAACTCTTCTTTCTTAAAGTTGACAAATCTTTCACACTGATGTCCAAGAATATACCAGCTTTTGTCATTTCTGAATGAGCTTTCTAGAAAAAGGTAAAAGAACTATAATTGAGCATCTTTACCATTAAGGAGGAACAGACCTCCCTGCATAACTCAAACACGGCAAATCAACATTCGCAGATTGTGTCCATCCATAATCAATTAACTTAATGCTGTGGATGCACTGCTTGTGTCCTTACCTGGCGAGCTAATATTTTCTTAATTGTGTCTGGATCTGCATGTGGTTGCACATCAACATTTGATATTACTGGTATTCTGGGAGTTCTGATCTCTGTTGCACCCAGAGCAGCTTCTAGTCTTGAGACAGCTGGATTCATAAAACTCAGCTAGACGTACCTGGAACAATCAAAATCCAATGTTAAGATGCGAACAGCATTGGCAATTGGCAGCCAAAACAACAGCGTTTGGAGAGAGAGGAAATACCGTCATTAGAACTTTGAATCATTTTGCTTTTGCTTCTACCACTTCCAATCCTTTAAGACCTCCGGAGACTGCATAATTTCCCAGCAAAAATATACAATGTCAACAACAAAACTAGAAAATGCTTAGCCAGGTGCAATATTGCAAAATGTATAATAAATATGGTATTTAGTCTGGTTATAGAGCATTTGAAAAAACTCACGGGGCACAAGAAATTTGCAATCTGAACTTTGTTGGCTTCATCAACTTCCTCATTAGCTGCATCACACAGTTTGTGGACCTTCTCGGAGTCCAGTCCAATTATACTAATCATTGCACTTTTTGCAGCATCAGCAGCATCCTGAAGGAAAGGGAAAGAGTAGATATTTTAGAGTTCCATGCAAGATATATATTCTTTTATCATTGGATTGTTGAACATTACCTAGCTTCTCCTCTTAGCTTGACCAGCTTAAGCCCATCCTCGAAACTGGCAGAGGTAATAGATCAATGGGGACAACAATGAAATTTAAGTACTTGCATTTTAAAGAGTGGTAAATACTGAATGATAGAAAAGTAACATCCAATACATAAGCAACTCCTAATGTATGTGTTTCCATAAGGTTATGCAAGGCAGGAACCTGAAAGCTCCTGCAAACGCCAGAGCAGTGTATTAGCCCAAGCTTAGACCACATGTGACATCAACTGAACTAATTATTTGCTGACCGCCCTCACGAGCACGGAGCATCTCTACTGCAGCTAAGCTAGTGATATAGATAGCTGGCTGGGAATAAGTAAGTTATGAGCTAGTCAAAAATTGATGTTAAGGTTATATCCTATTGTCATCACAAAGATCATCCATAAAATCATCTCTGGGAGGAGCAAAGTAAAAAACAAAGGCATCCATTAACAGCAAAATGTGCATACATTACAGAAGCCTTCCACTTTTATGTTGTAATCCTCAATACCAAACAGGATATGTGGAGCAAAACAAAAGGAAAATGATGAAATGATTAATGAAAGAATACCTGCCTTAAAACAGTGGAGTCTAACTTCTCTTTAGGACCATTAATACATATATCCAAAAGGTCAAACCTGTACACCAAGAGCTCAGAACGTGGATATGTTCAAATGATCAACTTTGCACCTTGGCGTCAGACTTAGGCACCGAGCCCTTTTGATGTGGCCAAAGAGCACAGCTTGCTTGGAGCTCAATTTCTAATTTCTTTTATTTCCACATTACAACAACAAAAGTTGGGGCCATTCAGTGGAACTATGTAATAACCTGATATCTTAAGAGTAAACTTTTAAGTTATGTTGTTAGTGATAATTTATTTAATTTTCACAGGTATTAATATGCATGTACATATATATTTTTTTAAAATGAGATTATCATTTACATAGGTGTAAAGTGCGATGGCTAGCCAAGTGACAATTAATAATTATATAATAATAGAGTGGGCTAAGCCCATCATTCTAGTTACGTGCAAGACCTAGAAGGGAGAAACCTAAAGTGACGAATAAGTGAACAATTAACTTTAGATAACTAAGAGAAATTTACTACAATGTAGAGAGCTTTTCGGTAGTGGCAGGGATTCTCTTGAACCGTTGGTGGCGTGAACTTAGAGAGCTAGAAAGAGTGAAATATTCTTGCACATTACAACTCAACTGTGATGGAAAGGTATAGATTTAATTTTATCACTATGACTATATTTCTTGAATTAATCTAGGAGGGATATTATCACTAATTCTTTTTCTTGTAGTGACAAAGATCGAATTGGAACAGAGTGGCCATGGAAAACATTGTAGTATTTATTAGGCCTTGGTAATATGAGTAGAATTTTGTAATGAAAACCTTACTATTTAATAATGGATAAGAACTATTTGAGATTGTCTTTTTGAAGTCAGAACACTTTGCATATGGAATTCGTTTTAGAGTTTTGTATATATTGTTAAATTAGTTGCATTACATAAATTCATGTAATAAGGTTTGAATTCCTCAACTCACGTATAGTTACAGGTGCATTAATGAGCGTAAAGTTTAGGACGCTTAGAAACCCTTTTAAGCCAGACAAATAAGCTTTGAATGTGTGAATTATTAAGGGTTTAGTCGACTGTTTAGCATATCAATTGTTGGATTTAGTATAAAAATTCATATTTGACTTATCATAGTATCAAGATTGGAACTTGATGATAGATTGGACTCTACGACTTATGGGTAACTCGATAATATAATTTGTTCGGGGATTTAGCCATAATCAACGGGGAGTCGACTTTTGAGTTAACTTTATTTTGAATGTTTCAAAAGAATTATGAGATCAATCTGACTATCATAATTGATATCGTTAATCAATACTTTTGGATAGATTGATGCTGTTGGAGGCAATTTGATTGGTGTTCTAGACGTTGCAAGGTTGGAAAACTTTTCAGTGAGACTTTAAGCTTTGATGCTTGCTTTTCAACCCGTTTTGAAAATGTGATTTCTCTGCCTGATCCATGTGTTGGGACAAGCATGCGCTTGGCAGAATCGGTGGTCTTAGACTAGCCGTAAATATATTATTTTATGAAAAATATAAAAATATTTTATAAGTAGTTTGATATTTTGATTTGGGTGTGAGCCATGGTGTTGAGTTTGATACGGCTGTGCGCCATAATGTTGAGTTTGATACGGCTGTACGCCATGATGTTGAGTTTGATATGTCTGTGCGCCATGATGTTGAGTTTGATACGGCTGTGCGCCATGATGTTGAATTTGATACGGTTGTGCGCCATGATGTTGAGTTTGATATGGCTGTGCGCCATGATGTTAGTTTGATACGGCTGTGCGCCATGATGTTGAGTTTGATACGGCTGTGCGCCATGATGTTGGAGCATTGTATATGCCTTTGTACATCACCCAAGCATTGTGTATGCTTCTTGATATATTTGGGGCATTGTGCATGCTTCTGTGAGCATTGTGTATGCTCTGTTACATATTTGAGGCATTGTGGTGCCGTTGTGTTGTGTATGCTCTGTTACATATTTGGGGCATTGTGTATGTTTAGGTGTGTTGATAAATTTCTTTCACTGCAATTATAATAAGTCCTTAGTGGGTATTCTTGTGGGTTAATTCTTAATAACTCAGTTGATACACATATATTGAGTTATTGTATAATTATCATATTTACTATATCATTCGTGTTGTGGTATGTTTGTATTTTCCAACACTTGTTCCAGAGGTATTTAAATTAGCCGGTCAAGGTTCTTACTGGGTTATATTTATGTATAACTCACTCCTTACCTGCATCTCTATGCAGATACCGTTGCGGGAGATAGAGCTAGTGGCTGACGAGTTTGTTTGAGTGGATCCTATTGCTGAAGTGAGTCATCGCATTGTTCGTGGAGGCTTTCGATTCAGACTTACCTAGTTCATGTTAGTTATTTTCTTTTTTTCTTTGGGGTTTGCATACCCGTCAATAAAACTCATATTACTCTGTTAGATGCTCTATGGTCTTAGTGTGAGATTTGTGCTAGAGTTTTATTATTTGAGTGATTGTTGGTTTTCCTATCAATTGACTAAGGTATTGGGAGATAATTATTTTCTCTTTAATTATTAATAATACTATTAGGCCTGCATCTTTTTCTCTTAGTGTTTGTGTAAATGGTCAAACGTTAGAGAAAGGGGTTCGCCTGGCAGGTAGTGTTAGTTGGGTGTCAGTCACGTATAGGGGGTAGTTTGGGACGTGACAAACTATTTATGGAAAAGCTTTTTGAATGATTTCGTTGTAAACTATATTGTAAGTTGAATGATCATCATCACTATCTGTTGTGCCTGGTCGAATTAATAATTTTACACAATTGAAACTTTTTGCTCTTGATAGCGCTACGTAGAGCTGACCGTGCGAAAAAACAGGTTCGCGTAAATAAATTCCCACGAAGTCCAACGTTTGACCTTGAGCTTTATTTATTGTCATAGCAAAACATAATCTCACAGGAAATTGTGTTCTTTTGAAAGGAATAGGCAATTTTTCATCTGCTGATGATAATAATGGTATTCTGGGAATAAATACATGCGTATTCTTAAAGTCCCCGGAGGCAATTTTAGCACTTATAACATGTTTTCGAAGATCACGAGATATAAGTCATGTACCATTGCATAAACCTTCACAAGGATTTAAATTTCGTAACAACATAACAGGACAATTCTTTTTCAAGGTCAATTTATGAGGAGGTAAACCAGCAGGATGTAAAGTATGCAAAAAAATCTTCATATTGACTTTGATTGTTTGGTTCAATAGTCTCATCAAATGCAACATATGTTTTAGGATCACCAGGAAATTGAGCTATGAGCAAATCATTTATTTCATCAACAAAGTCATTTTTAGTTGTCAGAATTACATGTGAAGTCATAGAAGATGCATCGGAAAAACATGTATGTAGATCTGGATAATTAACTCTAGACAACAAATCTAAGGATTGATTTTCAAAAATGAAAGGGATAACAAAACAATCGGGGATTTCAATTTTGTCATAGCTATTTATTTTTTCTAGTCCATTTCCAATTCTCATCAAATATTCACAAAAGGTAGGATCTGTCTTTGCACGCATATTCTCCGATAATCTCAGTTTTTCGAGTTAGATTCCAAATTTCAGAATATAATAAGCTTTCTTGAATAAAATCTTTTTTTTCCGACTCCTAACAACCAAGAGAGTTTATCTAAAATCACCACTTTTCCTCCAAATAGAGCATTTGTATCCATTAGATCCTTCAAGAGAATATCAAAAGTTTCTATCACTTTCTTTTTTGCCATAGATACTTCACCTCAGACAATCAGTTTTGCATCACGTATTAAAGCTGCAAGTGCGCTTTGCTTACTAATGTTGCAAGAATATTGTTCATCGATATAAATAGGAAATTTAAAACAGGAATGAGCAGTTCGCCCTCCTGGGAGGATCGAAGCTGCAACACCTGAACTTGTTGTTGCTAAAGCAACAAAACCTTTTGATCATAACACCAGCTAATAAAGCACGGTATAGAAAAGTTTTTCCAGTTCCTCCAGGTCTGTCAACAAAAAATGCTCCTGATTTGATATGGTTGTGCGCCATAATGTTGAGTTTGATATGGCTGTGTGCCATGATGTTAAGTTTGATATGTTTGTGAGCCATGATGTTGAGTTTGATACGGCTGTGCGCCATGATGTTGAATTTGATACGGTTGTGCACCATAATGTTGAGTTTGATACGGTTGTGCGCCATGATGTTGAGTTTGATATGGCTGTGCGCCATGATGTTAGTTTGATACGGCTGTGCGCCATGATGTTGAGTTTGATACGGTTGTGCGCCATGATGTTGGAGCATTGTGTATGCCTTTGTACATCACCCGAGCATTGTGTATGCTTCTTGATATATTTGGGGCATTGTGCTTTCTGTGAGCATTGTGTATGCTCTGTTACATATTTGAGGCATTGTGGTGCCGTTGTGTTGTGTATGATCTGTTACATATTTGGGGCATTGTGTATGCTTAGGTGTGTTGATAAATTTCTTTCACTGCAATTATGATAAGTCCTTAGTGGGTATTCTTGTGGGTTAATTCTTAATAACTCTGTTGATACACATATATTGAGTTATTGTATAATTATCATATTTACTATATCATTCATGTTGTGGTATGTTTGTATTTTCTAACACATGTTCCAGGGGTATTTAAAGTGGCGGGTTGAGGATCTTACTGGGTTATATTTACGTATAACTCACTCCTTACCTGCATCTCTATGCAGATACCGTTGCGGGAGATAGAGCTAGTGGCTGACGAGTTTGTTCGAGTGGATCCTATTGCTGAAGTGAGCCACCGCATTGTTCGTGAAGGCTTTCGATTCAGACTTACCTAATTCATGTTAGTTATTTTCTTTTTTTCTTTGGGGTTTGCATACCCGTCAATAAAACTCATATTACTCTGTTAGATGCTCTATGGTCTTAGTGTGAGATTTGGGCTAGAGTTTTATTATTTGAGTGATTTTTGGTTTTCCTATCAATTGACTAAGGTATTGGGCGATAATTATTTTCTCTTTAATTATTAATAATACTATTAGGCCTGCATCTTTTTCTCTTAGTGTTTGTGTAAATGGTCAAACGTTAGAGAAAGGGGTTCGCCTGGCAGGTAGTGTTAGTTGGGTGTCAGTCACGTATAGGGGGTAGTTTGGGACGTGACAAACTATTTATGGAAAAGCTTTTTGAATGATTTCGTTGTAAACTATATTGTAAGTTGAATGATCATCATCACTATCTGTTGTGCCTGGTCGAATTAATAATTTTACACAATTGAAACTTTTTGCTCTTGATAGCGCTACGTAGAGCTGACCGTGCGAAAAAACAGGTTCGCGTAAATAAATTCCCACGAAGTCCAACGTTTGACCTTGAGCTTTATTTATTGTCATAGCAAAACATAATCTCACAGGAAATTGTGTTCTTTTGAAAGGAATAGGCAATTTTTCATCTGCTGATGATAATAATGGTATTCTGGGAATAAATAGATGCATATTCTTAAAGTCCCCGGAGGCAATTTTAGCACTTATAACATGTTTTCGAAGATCACGAGATATAAGTCATGTACCATTGCATAAACCTTCACAAGGATTTAAATTTCGTAACAACATAACAGGACAATTCTTTTTCAAGGTCGATTTATGAGGAGGTAAACCAGCAGGATGTAAAGTATGCAAAAAATCTTCATATTGACTTTGATTGTTTGGTTCAATAGTCTCATCAAATGCAACATATGTTTTAGGATCACCGGGAAATTGAGCTATGAGCAAATCATTTATTTCATCAACAAAGTCATTTTTGGTTGTCAGAATTACATGTGAAGTCATAGAAGATGCATCGGAAAAACATGTATGTAGATCTGGATAAGTAACTCTAGACAACAAATCTAAGGATTGATTTTCAAAAATGAAAGGGATAACAAAACAATCGGGGATTTCAATTTTGTCATAGCTATTTGTTTTTTCTAGTCCATTTCCAATTCTCATCAAATATTCACAAAAGGTAGGATCTGTCTTTGCACGCATATTCTCCGATAATCTCAATTTTTCGAGTTAGATTCCAAATTTCAGAATATAATAAGCTTTCTTGAATAAAATCTTTTTTTTCCGACTCCTAACAACCAAGAGAGTTTGTCTAAAATCACCACTTTTCCTCCAAATAGAGCATTTGTATCCATTAGATCCTTCAAGAGAATATCAAAAGTTTCTATCACTTTCTTTTTTGCCATAGATACTTCACCTCAGACAATCAGTTTTGCATCACGTATTAAAGCTGCAAGTGCGCTTTGCTTACTAATGTTGCAAGAATATTGTTCATCGATATAAATAGGATATCGAAGCTGTAACACCTGAACTTGTTGTTGCTAAAGCTACAAAACCTTTTGATCATACACCAGCTAATAAAGCACGGTATAGAAAAGTTTTTCCAGTTCCTCCAGCTCTGTCAACAAAAAATGCTCCTGATTTGTTAGAAAATATCCTATCAAGAATCGTGTTATACGCTTTTCGCTCGGTATTTAAATTTCTCTCTAGAAGCAAATCTTTTTCTCTAACAATGATGTTTCTTTCAAATTGACAGACATTGGTTTCTCTAATAGCAGCTGAAGGTTTAATTTTTTCAGGAATAAGATTATATTCATTAATATCACGTCCCATCAAATGCAAAATATCATTGATATGATTTAAAGCCATAAAACGAATATCTTTAGCATTCATGTTAGGTAAAATCTTAAAATCTTCGGACATAGAATCTTCAAATTGTTTCCAAAGTTCTGTTGGGTTAGCGGGATTGCAGTACACCAATAATGTTGCAAATAAACGCCTTAAACTATATGGCATTTGATAATTTGTAGCTTCAGACATACATTCAACCAAGTTGTTATCACAGTGTAACAACCCTCTTTTTTCTGCAGCCTCTCTAAATGTACTACAACAGTTGCCGTCAACTTTACATAAGTCCTGATATGATTTTGGTCCTCTAACGTTTATCAATAATAATCTAAGATAATATCTTTCTCCTTCTGTTGGATGACATGTTACAACACGTCCAATTACAATACGTTGTTTTCGACGTGTCCACATTTTTTCCTTAGATGACCATACAAAGTACTCGGGAAATTCTTTATACAATAATAACAACTGCATAGCATCTTTATTTGTTCTGTTCATAACAAAGAATTCAGTTAACATTGTTTTTTGAATCATCGGATTACTTAGTATTCTATCAACATTATCAATACTTTTAAAAGAGACAAATTGTTGTCCTTCCAAATGTAATTGAAGGTGAAAAACACTTGGAGTCATTTCACTTATTGGGAAATAAAATAATCGTCATGCAGCTTTTGGGGGCGAAACTCATCTAGCAGATTGATATTCTTTTATTTCATCTATGTCTGTATCTGTATCACTACCATGTATGTGAAATGCAATTTTATCGTGTCCTTTGCAAATATATTTGTAAATATATTTCACTACCTTGATATCAGAACAAACTTCAACATTCATATGACAATTATACTTGCATAACAAAACTGGATTATATGGAACTACCCAAGAATTATCCAGAAGCTCACCTCTTATTTCTACAACTTTTCCGGTTCTTCTCATTCTGGAAGCATATTGGATATGAATTCTTCCCTTTTAATGTTTGTTCAGCAAAATCTTTTGGGTACTTGAATTTGCAGTTATTATTTTTCATGCAAATATTTGTAGGATTTAGCTTTCCACAAGGACCATGCATCATATGTTTAATAACAAGTGAATATAGATCGCAATCTTTTTTAGAATCAGGCAATTCTGCACAGACAAATCTATCATAAGATTCAGGAGTCAGTAATTTATGTTCATCAGCAAGTATAATAAGGAAATGAGCATGTGGAAGACCACGTTTTTGGAATTCTATAGTATACATGAATCCTGCAACTCTTCCAAAGACTTGTCTTTTTAAAATATCAGTCTTTAGTTCTTCCACCTTTGCTCTGAAAACTCTACTAACTAAATCATGTTTGTTCTGTACCTCATCAGTCTGTGACAAATGTTCTTTTATTTCTGGCCAAGAAGGATTACAAGTCATTGTTATAAAGAAATCAGGTTTTCCAAAATATTGTACCAATGCGATAGCATCCATGTATCGTCGGCGCATGTCCCTTGGTCCCCCTATAAATGTAATAGGGAGGAACGTTTTCTTTCCAATTTTTGAGGCTTCCCTTTCACCACATCTTAAAATATCAAGGAGTCCTTGCAAGACCTCAATCCTATATAAATCTGGATTAAATGAGAAGAAGTCTAATCTTTGTGTTTCAAGCTTTATATATACATCTACTATAAATTGTTGGAATATTCTTCCACAATGTAGCACTTCGTTTGTTTCATTATCTCTTATTTAAAATTTGTAACAGTAATACTCTCGACAAGACACTGTATCTCTTTTTCGTTTTCCTTTTTGTAGTGAGTCGTCTTCCATATCAAGAAATCCATCAATTGATCACATGTTTGATATACTGGGTAATTGTTCATGTTCACAATAAGCTCTACGTTTCGTCACATTATTTGTCTGAATAATTTTTTTGATTCCACAATGCCATCCATTTTCACCGAAGGGAAATAATAACGGATACTGCAACGGATCATAACATCCATAATAATAATGTACTAATCGAGCTCTATTACTGTGGGTATATATTCGAATATGTGGTGCACAAATGTCTCTAGGATTTTCTTGAAGCCATAATGCCGCAATCTCCGATGAGCTGGGTAAGTTATATGTTCGTTGATCTAAGGTTGAGTGGCATTTAAGAGCAATATAAAAATCAGATAATTGAGGAACATTCAAGAGAGATTTTAAGAAAATAGTATATGGATTAAATTTCAATATGTCCATCAACTTTTTCACTATCGATTCATTAATTTTTGTCGAACAAGCCATCCTATTAGCTAGTTCATTATCATGGTCGTAGAAGTACAGCTGTAAATTCCTGGGTTTTTCATTGGAAGGGATTAAATCATCTATAAAATGATACATTTGTCCTTGGACTCTAAATTTGTAGATACTACAATTTCTTTTTCGCTAGCTCTTTATCATACTTTACACCAAGTGCAAACATGTTGTTGTACGTTCTAATATAAGTTCGAAAGTTTTCAGATTCTTCAGTATTTCCAAAGTATAACTCTGATAATTTAGTTGACATTTTATGAGATGTCAACCTTATTGAACCACTGTTACAGCAAAATCCTGGAGGTTCATATTCGAACCTCTTTGCACGACAGTATTGGCAGTGCGGAACCTTTTTTAGAGCAACTTACTCACTTCGTAGCTCTTTAGCGGCCGGACAAACCTTTCTAGCCCGGCTATGAACTGAATATATAAGAAGTATCATAAAAAAAAAGGGAAACACAAAGGTATATGTATGGTGGAGATTATTATAATAAAAAGTTTGTGCAAACCTTTGATTGGAACAGCGTTCAACGAAACAGGAGGCAGGTTAGATGTATCCGATGCGGACCATAAAATACAAATAGTCACAAATTATAATAATGTACAAACAATGTCATTCTAAAAAAAATACAATGTAAAGGCAGGTTTACAATAATAGGGGGATCCAATATACGCTTTCCTTTTTCTGGATTATCCATGACTCTAGTCGTGCAACTTTGAAGACTGACAGCTGGTAAACAGAATAGCCAAGACGTTTAAAAGCGTACAATGAGGCATCAGTAGATGCAAAATAGTGTGTAAAAAAATCATATAGTATTCTTGTATTTTAATTTATAGGCACATATAAGATAAGTAAGATATCATACTCAATCTGCAAATAAAATAAATAAGCATCCTTGTACTAATAATATATAGTGTATAAACATGAGTACAACAACATAACCTTTTTCACAAAGCGAAGGATATCGTTACCTGTTTCACGAATGATAGGGGGATCCAATATACCCTTTCCTTTTTCTAAATTATCCCGCGATGTACTCACGCAAGCTTGATGGCTGGTAGCTGGTAACACAACATCGAAGGCATTTAAAAGCGTACAACGAAGCTTCAGTAGATGCAAAATAGAGTACAATAGAGCACGTGCTATTTGACTATTTTAACTTATAGGCACATAAGATAAATAAGGTATTATACTAAGTTTCCAAACAGAATACATTAGCACCATTGTATCAATAACATATGGTTTCTAAAATGAGTACAAAACTCTTAACCTTTTTCCGCAAGGGAAGGAGGTTCTCGTATGGTAAGAGTAGTTTGTTTTAGAAATTCTGCTTTGTCCCAAGATGATGTTGCCTGCTCTAGGACAGCAACAATCGGACTTTCAAGAAGGTTGTGCTTTGCAAAATTTTGTCTTCTCATACGTCGCGACAGCAACATCGCTTCCCTTCTACGAGCAGATATTTGGCTCTGCGTATCACGCCGTTTAAGCTGCATTGCAGCCTTCTTTTTTTCTGCGTATGAGTACTTGTTTGGTTCTTTAGAATCCATCGGTCGCGGCAGTTCAACTTCTCTTTTCACCTATAAATATTTCCAACCGAAGTTCCCATGAGATGTTTTAAAAAGACATAAGTTATATTTTTAATATCACGGAACACTATATCTATTAAAGATTAATGTATTACCCACAGAAATACAATGAGAAAATTTGTTGAACTTCACTATTTACTTCTTCATCCGATAGAGGAATATTTTAGTGTAAGACTAATTTATCACAAGAACTTTTGGGGGGTTTGAAATATTTTAATTTAACACTTACTTATCATAACAACTTTCCTGGGGTTTGTCATGAGTTTCTACGACTGGTTGCCATTTTATATGTATGCGACTTTGGTTATTAGTGCTGCAACTATCATTTAATTCTTCCCGTGGCACAAATGGGTCTACTAAGTCCCTATATTATTAAAAAAATTCTACTTTGGAACTTTGGCAAATAATTTCCCTGAACACTAAACTTTCCTCTTTAGTTACCCTTTTTATAGGCTACTTTCCTCTCTGGTTACTGTGGTGTTTTAGCATTAGATTAGTATGATGTTGCAACAACATAATTGAACTTCCAACATACTTAAGAGATGATGTGTTACTTTCTGTTGAACTCAAGACACTCTATCGATCATGAGGTTTATATGATACACATGATGTACCAATCTTATGTCCTTGCTGCAGTAAGTTTTTTTTGATTTGCACCGGGTGTCCGAGTTTCTTCGAGCCCCGACTAATCCCGGGGGTGCACAGGCCCTCGGCAAGGAGTTTCCCGCAAGTGCACCACGGTTAATTCAAGTTTTACCCCGTCCGATGGCCCTCAGAAATTGTTTGCGCCCGGTGGGTTTCGAACTTGAGACCTTGAAAGGGAGCAAACCCCAAGGCTCAAGTCAATTGCCACCAGGCCAACCCCTGAGGGTTCTTGCTGCAGTAAGTAGTTTTGGCTTATTTGTTTTTTATTCAACTCTAAGTGTATGAACTCATGTTGGTTATTATTCTTTAAAATTTTGTAGCTATTTAGAGCAAATAGAACAATCTGTATGTCATTGAATATATTTTTTGTCTAATCAGTTATGCATAATAGTTGTGCAATCATTGTTCAGTGTGGTCATCGTACATATTGTATGATGCAAGTTACAATCTCACTGAAGACAAAGTGTGATAAATTAAAATTTTGTTGTTTACAAGCACTCCGGACATGCACACAGGATAGTGGCTTCTATAGCATTTACATTAACAGAACATTGTGAATTCTCCAACAGCGAGGAAATAAATCTTAAGAAAGTTTACTTATTTTTTCAAATTAGCATTCAGTAAGCTGACTACCAAATGCTAATCCCAACAGCTTGATTTCATTTACTATTTCTGTTTATCTTCTTAATTGATTTAAAGGATTGTGCATATATGTGGAAAGAATCTCAGTACATAAAATAAGTGTACGCATGTAATCTATAGGAAAGCGACAATAATGTTTGATGAAAAATTAATTTTTCCCTTTTTATGTCCTATATCAAATTGATATAGGAAAGTCTGGGACAAAGGCGATGTATAAGAACAAAGGCGATGTGCAGAATTGTAACAACTATAGGGGTATCAAATTACTGAGTCATACCATGAAAGTCTGGAAGAGAGTGGTAGAAATGAGAGTGTGAAGGACGGTGTCTATTTCAGATAACCAGTTCGGGTTCATGCCGGGGCGATCTACCACAGAAGCTATCCACCTTATTAGGAGGAGGATGGAACAATATAGGGATAAGAAGAAGGATCTCCACATGGTGTTTATCGATCTAGAGAAAGCGTACGACAGGGTTCCTAGGGACCGTCCTATGGAGATGCCTAGAGGTTAAAGGGGTCCCGGTTGACTACATTAGGGCGATTAAAGACATGTATGATGGATCTAAGACTCGGGTTAGGACAGTAGGAGGCGACTCCGACCATTTTCCGGTTGTTACGGGGTTGCACCAAGGGTCTGCGTTCAGCCCTTTCCTATTTGCCCTGGTGATGGATGCCATAACGCATCATATTCAAGGGGAGGTGCCATGGTGCATACTATTTGCGGATGACATAGTCCTAATTGACAAGACACGACGCGGAGTCAACAAGAGGCTAGAGGTTTGGAGACATGCCCTTGAGTCTAAAGGTTTCAGGCTGAGCAGGACGAAGACGGAATACCTCAAGTGCAAATTTGGGGCCGAGCCGACGGAAGCAGGAGTGGAAGTGAGGCTCGACTCGCAAGTCATCCCTAAGAGGGGTAGTTTCAAGTACATTGGGTCAGTTATTCAGGGGACCGGGGAGATCGATGAGGATGTCGCACATCGTATAGGGGTGCAGTGGATGAAGTGGAGGTTAGCAATGGGAGTCTTGTGTGACAAGAAAGTGTCACCGTTACTAAAAGGTAAGTTTTATAGAGCAGTGGTTAGGCCTGCTATGTTGTATGGGACCGAGTGTTGGCCGGTTAAAAATTCACACATCCAGAAGATGAAAGTAGCAGAGATGAGGATGCTGAGGTGGATGTGCGGGCATACAAGGATGCACAAGATTAGGAATGAAGATATTCGAGAGAAAGTGGACGTGGCCCCCTTGGAGGACAAGATGCGGGAAGCAAGACTCGGATGGTTCGGGCACATTCAGAGGAGGAGCACTGATGCACCAGTGAGGAGGTGTGAGCGACTGGCGGTGGTGGGCACGAGGAGAGGTAGAGGGAGGCCTAAGAAGTATTGGGGGAGGTGATCAGGCAGGACATGGCACGACTTAGGACTTCTGAGGACATGACCCTTGACAGGGAATTGTGGAGGTCGAGCATTAAGGTTGTAGGTTAGAGGGTAGTTTGTGAATATTAATACAGCGCACTAGAGTGAGACTAACCATTTAGGAGTTAGTCTTAGGATGCTACTGATCAGCTACTGATGCAGCGCTATATCTATTGGATATTAGTATACCTTACATCCTTTTCTCCATCATTTTCGTATTTCCTATATTTCTTATATTGTTGTTATTTTTATTTTATGTTATGTATTATATGTTTTATTATGAGCCTATTGATAGTACTAATATATTGTCTCTTGTTGCTCTCTTGAGCCGAGGGTCTCCAGGAAACAGCCTCTCTGCCCCTCGGGGTAGGGGTAAGGTCTGCGTACATATTACCCTCCCCAGACCTCACTTGTGGGATTATACTGGGATATTGTTGTTGTTGTTGTTGTTGTTGTATGTCCTATATCAAACTGAAGATACTACCAGACCCAAATAGCTATTTAGTAGCTTATACTAAGGGTGTCTAACGGGCCAGGTTGACCCATAATCGGACCGGCCCAGACCGGAAAAAACCAGAACCGAACCGGCCCGGTACATAGGGGCCGGGTGGGGCTGGGTAGGAGGGGTAGAGGGGGTTGGTCCGTTTATTTTTTTTTAACGATTAACCGAACCGGTCAAACCCGGTCCACGTGAACAGTACCGTGTACCGGTTTAACCAGACCGGACCGGTACAACGGCTAAATCTTCTTCTTTTTTTTGTTTTTTTTAATTTTTTGAAATCTATGGGGCCCACTAACCGTTGGCAACGGTCACCCCTGGCAGGGATCCGTTGCTTAACACCCTTAATTGCATTAATAGCCTCTTTTTTCTTTAAAATTTAACCTTTTTTTCAATTTACAAAATTAACCTTCTTTAAACCTATAAATACCCCCCTCCTCTTCCTCATTACTTCACTCATCTCTCAATCTCAATTCTCAAATCTCAATTCAAGTTAAATCATGTCTCGTACTTCTAGAGTGCGCTCATATGTTTGGCAACACTTTGAGGTGGTAGAAGAAAATGAAGAAGGTCAGAAAGTAAAGTACAAGAAATGTGGTCAAGTCTTAAATCTTCGTTCAGGGTCTGGCACATGCAGTTTAAGGAGGCATATAAAGTATCGTCTTGAGCACGCTCCGGAAATTCGTATTTAAGATTTTAAGACAATTTGTGTCATTTTAAAATTATTAGACGTATTTATGCTTAATGTTTTAATTGTTAGATTAATATGAAGTATTATTAATTTATTATGCATGAAAATTTAGTTTTACTATTTTTTTGTTAATTTACTTTTTAAATGCAAACTTTAATTTTGTAATTTTGAAATAAATGTAGCACTTGCAATTTATAAGTGCAATTTTTTCTCATCTTCCTTGTATTCTTTATGTTAATACTTTGTATTAACATAACTTACAATAGTTATACAAAATACAAAAAAAAAAATACACTAAAACCGGCCCGGCCCAGCCCCCTCAACCCGTAACCCTTACGGTTCAATTTTTAACCGAATAAACCCGAACCCGTTAAACCCGGTAAGTCCCAACCCGTAACCGGCCCGGACCATAACCCGTACGGGCCCAAAAAGTCCCAAACTAGCCCGGCCCGGCCCACCCGTTTAACACCCTTAGCTTATACTGATAAAACAACATGAAATAGCAAGACTTTGAGAACATCTGGGCTTTTACAGATTTAACAGCTTATCAATGTGAACAAAAAATAAACTGTACATCCATATGTTAAAAGCTTCAAACTCTGATTCACGAAGACCAAGTGTGAAAAACAAACAATTAAAGATCTCATTGCAAACTTAATATTGAAATTTCTCTTCTTTGTGAGAAAAGACACAAGGCATGGATGGTTTAGTTCAATTCGTACTGTCTAATTGAAAGCAAAAGCGGTTGTTAGTATTTAGTCGCAGGTTTCCCCAACTATTTCAATAAACCCAAAACAATAGTAGAAATAAAAAAAATGGCTAATTCATTCAGGAATTGCCTCAAACACCTAAAGACAAAGCTGTTTGACAAATGAAACTCTCTTTGCAATAAAGCCCTAACATGCCATAAAAAATAAAATAGAGAAACACGGTATGCGAAGAAGGAGAAGAGAACTCACAAGAAACAACGATCCAAACGGGAAAATTCACAAAAGTGCAAAGATGAGATGAAGAAGCGCAAGGAGCCAAAAGGTGGAAGCTGGGAATTGACAGACGGCGGAGCTTATTTGATATTGGTGATACTGAATTTGCAATAAACCGGGTGTTAATTCTGCCTGCCTGGTTAGAAGAGAGAAGCTCTAGAAGAGGTTGTAGAATGCCCAGGTTCGGTATAATCCAAGCGAAGCATATAAAATTAGCTGAAAAGACAATATTACCCTTGAAATATGAATCAGACATGTCGTACACATGTGTGCTATAGGAGAAGATGTGTCCATCCTAACATAAAGAGTTCTAGCTTGTCATCTTGTGCCCGTCTTATAAACAGTTCATATATAGTTTAATTTAACGTGATAAAAATAATTAGTAAGTTTGATGTCACAAAAAGTAGTTTAAAAATATTTTTTTTACTTTAATATTACCAACGGTAATTTAATGTGTGAAAAATAATTTAATAATCTATTAACATAGTCATTAAAGTTCAACAATAATACCTAAAATTAACTTTAAATTACAAACGCCAATATTATGTTATTACAAGGAAAAAATTTAATATATTATTTGGTGATTATTGTGTAATATTCAAACTATTCTTTGACAAGTCCTTGAAAGATCGCCTAGCGATCGAGATATGTGGGTAATAGCTTGCGAAATTTCAACTTCAAATTTCAGTTACAATACTTGGAGCGAGCCTTTGTTCCTATAATATACAAGATTGGTCTAGGAGTGTGTTTGGTACGAAAATTGTTTTGCACGAAAACTTTCTTTTAAAAAATATTTTTTTGAAAAATAAAAGGTTTGTTTATTTATCTTTTGATGTTTGGTAAGTATATTTTAAAAGTATTTACATATAATCTAGTCAAACAATATAAGAGCGGAGATCAAAAGGTGGGGGATGTCGTAGGTGTATTGGTTTAAATTTGGCGACTTGATAGCTGTAGATAAATAGGGTCGAGGACGGGGTCGACCGCGGCATAATAGCGAGGAGTCGTCCTCAGAAGGATTATTGCCGAGGGCGAGCAGCTGGAGTAAAGAAGTAACGGTAGGATATGTTTAGAATGGATACAAGGAATATTCCTTATATTCCCTATGTTGTACTTTTTAGGGTTTCTTGGGAATATCCCTTATAAATAGGAAAATATATAGAGAAAAAAGTGGATCTTCACTTTTCTTGATAAGAACACTTTGTAAAGAGTTGACTAAAAAGAATATACAAATATTGTCTTGTTCACCGACTACTTGACTCAACATACGTTATTCATTCTCTGTTTGCTAGATCCAAAGATTCCTTATCCTCACTTCTCAACTTTTCACGTTGCTGTTAGGTGGAAGATTCATCTGAGTCATATTATTTACCTTGAAAATGGTAATGACAATTAAATTTGATTTTGTGGTTCTAAAAATACGTGATTTATTTGAATCTAGTTGTTAGGCAACAGATGCTAAGTGTGAGCTAGGAAAGTAAACTAAGAGTAAGAGGCAGTGTTGTTATTCAAACCGAACGGCTACGAATTGGGGTCTCGGACTGGCCTAAGCTGGGCCTCGAGGTCGAGCTGATGAACTTGACTGGGGATGATCGATGAAGGACTAACAGTTCCAAGGGCCTCAATAATGGCTCTTTATGATCAATGATAAATAATAAATGAGGAACAATCAATGAAACGCAATAAATGTAACCAATAAATCAAAGGAAAGACAATGGATAATGTTTAAGTTAGAGAGCAGAGAATGTTTTTGTTCTTGTATTGAATATCATGTGTCTTTACAAAATGACAAGGGTCCCCTTTATATAGGAGGGGGAATCCCAACATAGTACATATGCATTTATTACAAAGATAAATAGCTGGTACAACTATTTAATATCACAGTACGGACTTGTACTATTCTTGTAGACTTGGTCAGCTTTAGCCACGTGCCTTTTGGGAATTTTCCGCTTGTCTAAGATAGCCACTGATTTGCACTGCCTCAAGGTCGAGCATTGGGAACCCTCGGGGTCAAACCTCGAGATATGCTTCGAGGCTTCTGAATATGGGCTATGGAATGTCACAATGATCATAAAATTAGACTCTCCGATTTTAGCCGTATACAGATAGTCCCCGCGTTTCTTAGAATAAAATAATATGAAAGGACTTTGACCTTGATTTTCTCGAGCCTCTCATAATGACATCCCGCTTATGACGTAAGCTTTCGTGGTGACTGAAACATCTCATCGGTTCATCTCCCCAGAAGCATTGAATACACTGTCGGTTCCTTTTTTCAAAAGCGGTGATTGCATCGCCGATCCGTTTCCCCAAAAGCATTGATTACGCCTGTTGATATGTTTCCCAAAGGCATTAATTGCGCCGTCGGTTACGTTACTGTCTTTCTATAAATGGGAGATTACTTGAACCAAGATTTCTCCCAGTCATTCTTCAACAGCCTTTAGCCCTTTTCCTTTCTTCATCCTCAACCAAACTTTTATTTCTATGGTTCAAACCCGTGACCGCAAGGTCGCACGACAGCAGTTTTGCCAGTTATGCCACGGTTCTTTTTCGGAATCTTTCACCACTGAGTGGGATCATACTGGGTTGTTGTTGTTGTTGGTCCGAAATAATGAGAGAGGGGCCTCAAGTTCTTCCCGTACCACATGATATGTGGACTGTAAACTGCTGCTCATCTCTCTTAACTTCAACCTGGTGTGGCACTTCACTCCTTCTTCTTTCCATGGAGTGACGTGGCGCTATCTACTAACTTTTGCATCCCACACCGGTGCAATATCTCAAGAAGTGGCTTCACAATAGTAGTGTTGGCGAGGCCCATACTTGCCAAGTTTTTCACCAGGCCACGATTTCTCTTGCTTGTTAAAAGCTTTTGATCTTTGACAGGCAATAGCCTCTTCCTTATCTATTGCTGCTTCGGAGGAGATTCTCGAAGACAACGCTCTGAAGATCAAAATGGGATCCCCGAGGAAACGGTTATCGCAAATGTCACTCCCGAGGATGTACCTTCGAAAGTGATCAGGCTTTTTAGCTGTTGTTTTTTGCTTCTTTGTTTGTGTAAGGACCCCCCGTGGGCTTTTATAATCGTCTTTTATCAATACATAAGTTTCTTTGATTTGCCTTTGGCATGTGATGAACTTCCATTGTACTTTTGATCGGTCCGAATGATGGACCCGGTCATCGTAATCCCTTTGGTTCTCGATTGGTTAATATGGTATTTATTGAGATTCCTTGTCATCCCTTGGACTAAGTCTAGATCGATCTGATATAAACTTAGGTCGTCGGGACTTCTGAGCTGGAGTTGAGTGAGAGCAGGGTCCTGATTTTCTTTGAAATAAAGCATAGCCTTTTTAGGCTTCGTTGCTAGTCCTCGAGTGAGAGTTTGCTTGATCGTCTAAAAATAAAGATAACCCTTAGGCCTTTACAAACAGTCCCCGAGTGAGAGTTTGCTTGAACTCGGTTGGCCTCCAACTGAGCGAAAAATTGCTTTGAACTTAAAATGAAGATAGCCCTGAGCTTTATGAATAGTCCCCGAGCGAAAACTGGCTCGAACTCGGGTGGGCTAAATAATCGAGTGAGTGTTTGCTCGAACTCGAGGAAAAAAAAAAGATAACCCGGAGGCTTTAACATAGTCCTCGAGTGAGAACTGGCTCGGACTCGGGTAGCCCGGGGGCTAAATAATCGGATGAATACGATGCCAAGTTCCTTGTATCTGATGCCAAAGATAATTAGGGAGAGGCCGATGGGGCTGCAGTCCCCGAGGGGAAAGTAGATTAGGCTTTTCCTTTCTGATTCTGTGTATAATGCTCTTTGAGAACATTGTAAATGAAGCTTTGTATTATTTCACATATACATATAAAAAAAAGCCTTCTGGTCTTCCCCTTTCATGAATTTTTCTTTGTTTGTGTATGTCTTTCTTTGTCTTGAATTTTGACGTTTGTTAATGATTAGCCAGATGAATTGGCCTTCAAGGTAGAACCCTTAGGTTCACAAATTGGCCCTGAGGCTTATTAGGCTGGCCCGTAGGCTCTTACGCATTTGCCCTTAAGCACTTTTTAGTTAACCGTTTCGGGCTTAGTTTTCGAGTCGGGTTTCGAATCGAGCTCATCGACCCTTAGGTTTTTGAATTTTAAGCTGGCTCTTACGCGTTGGGTCGGCACGACCTCTAATATAGGCTGACGCTTAGGCTCTTATGTGTTGGGTCGGTACGACCTCTAATATGGCTTTATTTTTCCCTCGTTAAAGACTTTTTTGAAGTTTTTGTGTTCGTTCAACTCTTCTATGGTTCGATAAGAACCTCGATTGTGAGCCGTTATGTAACGATAAATGAGCACCTTGGGAATTTTCGCTCAATGGTTGAATTATTTCGAAGACTTTTTATTGCTTGGAGATGATATGATCGAAGCTCTTTTCGAATCCTTTTTATGCCGAGGGTAGCCTGATTAACTGGTTCTTTTCGAAGTATTTCTGAAGTAATTGAAGGCCTATGATTTTATGGCGACGGTCGGGCATCCCCGAGTTGCGTTAGTTCGGCCGGAGCCTTATGACCGTATTCATTGTGTTTGGCTATAGCCTTTTAGTCCCCGAGTGAGGTAGCCTCGGCGTCTATATCGAGGGTACGCCTTTTTCGGGGTCTTACAAATTCGAATATATTGCCCTGACTTTAAGATTGGGATTATGCCTTTTGTAAGGTCTTATAAATTTGAACATGCCTTACTTGAGGTCTTACATATAGGTTACTTGGCACAAGTATAATTCATGCCTTGCTTGAGGTCTTACAAGTGGGTTACTTGGCACAAGTATAATTCATGCCAAGCTTGAGGTCTTACAGATTTGATATTGCCTTGTGGAGGTCTTATGAGCTCGAGGCTCCTTATGGAGGTCTTACATTGTTGATAATGCATCATGGAGGTCTTACATTTTCTAGCATTGCTATATGGAGGGCTTTCGGGCTCGAGGTTGCCTGCTTGGGGTCTTATGGCCTCGAGTTTTTGATAGCTCGATGGGGTGACAGTCGGCGACAATCCCCGAGACATCGAAAGTCTTTGGCTCTGGAGTCGTTCTTTGTAAACTTGATGTTACCTCATTGAGGGATTACGAGCTTGAAGTTTCCGGCCCGGAGGTCTAAGGCTTCGAGTTTTTGATATCATTTCCCAAGTGTTCGGGAAATTTCTGCCCCTGGGTCCGTTTCTTGTAAAAATAGCAAAATTCTTTGAAGTACGAAGCATTTTGATGGTAAAAGATACTCCTTTGATTACTTGGTAAAAGTATACATGTTTTCGTCGTCAAGGATTTGATTATTCTATGCGGACACGGTTCATTTGACCGTTTGGCCCGATACATCATTTTTCTATCGAGAACCTCTTTGGCTCATCTTGATTTCTCCAGGGAGGTGATCTCCCGGGGGATGCCCCCAGTATTCAAGGTTGATTGAAGAGAAGTCTTGAATACTTGTTAGATTCTTTTTAGGTATCATATAGATGTTACCTCGTTAAAACCCTTGCCGGTAAAACCCTTCTTGGGATAAAATCCGATCGAAGGAAAAGAGTGCAATGCATGCTTCAAAACCCAAGGTCTTCAAGCTGTAAGGTGCTTCGATTTTTCTAACCGGACACCTGCACACAGGTTAGTGTAATATGTAAATGAAAAGGGAGACGGTTATACCTTAGTAGTGATGGCGTTTCGAGCCTCGATATGCTTCATCTGCTTGCTCTAGGGACGCGGTATGGTCATTTGCTTACTCACTCAGGTGCAGCCAAAAATGTAGCTTGTGATTGCCACTTCGTTGTTTGCTTATCTTTTGGTTCCTTCGATGTTGAAGGTGTCGATGTCGGTGTTACGTCATGCACCGCGAGCATCTCTCTTGCTGCATGTTGCTCCCCGTATAGCTTTTTATTCCATCCTTTGTTGGAAACTCAATCATTTGATGAAGGGTTGATGATACTGCTCATGCAGTGTACCAATATCCTTCTGAGCAAGGCATTGTATCTCATGTCTCCTTCGATGACATGAAACTTGACATTTTAGGTTATGCCAGTCACGTTGATGGTGAGGGTGATCTCCCCTTTCGTTGTCTCGCTCGCCATGTTGAATTCGTTGAGGACTCGAGAGGCGAGCACGATTTGGTCGAGCAGACTGATCTGCTCCACCACCCTCGACTTGATAATGTTGGCCGAGCTACCTGGATCCACAAGCACACATTTAATTTGAAATGTATTCACAAGAAAAGAAATTACCAATGTGTCGTTATGAGGCTAAGGCAGGGCCTCGATGTCCTCTTCGCTGAATGTGAGAGCGTCCTCGGGTATGTAACCTCGAGTTCGCTTTTCCCTGGTGATGGATATTTTTATTCACTTGACAGTGGGTTTCTGTGGGATGTCGATTCCTCCAACGATCATGTGGATGACATGTTGTGGCTCTTCTGTTTCATTTTTCCTGTTCGCCTCTCCTTTCCGAAATTGATTTATGGCTCATTCGTTGAGGAACTCTCGAAGGTGCCCTTTGTTGATTAATCGAGATACTTCTTCTCAGAGCTGTCTGCAATCTTTGGTCCTACGACCGTGTGTGCCGTGAAATTTGCACATCAGGTTAAGGTTCCTTTGCGACGGATCTGATAGTATGGGTTTTGGCCACTTGGTCTCTTTGATTTTACCTATGGCTGATATGATGTCCGAAACATCAATGTTGAAGTTGTACTCGGATAGCCAGGGTGCCTCTGTTGGTCCTGCGTGTCTGTCGAATCCGGCTCTGCTCATGAGTCCTCGAGGATTCTGACCTCGATCTATCCTTCCGTCGCTTTGGGGTATATTACACCTTGGGGCGTTTCTTCGATCTTCAGTGTACGGTTGATACCTTTACTTGTTTGGCTTTGATTCCTTTTCCAGGAGCCTGCTATGATATACTGAGCCCGAGGGGGCTCCTAGTTGGTCATCCTAGACCCTAATCTTTGATTGATACCGGTTGTGGACATCCGCCCAAGTTACGACGGGATATTCAACCAAGTTCTGCTTTAGCTGCTTCGAAGCTATCGAGCTTCGTTCGTTCAAACCTTGAGTGAAGGCCTGCACTGCCTAGTCATCGGAGACTAGTGGTAATTCTATTCGCTCCATTTGAAAGCGAGATACAAACTCTCGTAGGATCTCGTTTTCTCTCTATTTGATTTTGAAGACGTTGGATTTCCTTATAGCAACCTTGATGGCACCAACATGTGCCTTTATAAATGAATCTGCCAGCATGGCAAATGAGTCTATCGAATTCGGGGATAGGTTGTGATACCACATCATGGCCCCTTTTGAAAGTGTTTCTCCGAATTTTTTCAACAGGACGGATTCAATCTCGTTGCCCTTTGGGTCTTTTCCCTTTATAGCACAAGTGTAAGCAGTGATGTGCTCGTTGGGGTCAGAGGTTCCGTTGTACTTCGGGAGATCGGGCATTCTGAATTTCTTCGGGATGGGCTTTGGAGCAGCACTCGATGGGAATGGCTTTTGTACGAATTTCTTTGAATCTACACCCTTCAGAATCGGGGGTGCACCTGGGATCTGATCGACCCCTGAATTGTAGGTCTCTATCTTTTTGTCATTGGTTTCTATCTTCTTTTCGCCCGATTCAATCCTCTTTCTGAGGTCCTCGAGCATCTCTATAATAGCGGGGTCGGTTGCCTACCCATTGTTGCTCGATATTTTCGGCACATGTTCGGCTCGAGGAGCCGTTTCCGGTGCTGTTATGCTTGGAGTTTTTTGGTGGCTTTGCAGTTGAGCAATCGCCAGTTGTTGTGCCTACAACATTTCAAAAATGACGTGAAGGCTAACCTCACTACTACAAATAAGACCTTTAGCGGTAATTCAAAATGGCTTTAGCGGCAATAATAATAGCCGCTATATCTTTTACCGGCCATTAGTCTTTTGCCGTTGAAATTGATGTCGGCAAAGCCTTTAGCGGCTATTCTCGCAAAAGCTGGTAAACGGTATGTTTTATTGCCACTAAAAGTTATTATCTTTAACGGCAATTATTTGCGGCAATTATAATGGCTACTAAATCCAATCCAAAACGGCTAATTATACTTCTTTAGCGTCCATTATTATAGTCGCTACATTCAAAATATTTGCTGCTAAAAATCGCATCTTTAAGGGCAATTATTTGCGGCAATTATAATGGCTACTAAATCCAATCCAAACGGCTAATTATACTTCTTTAGCATCTATTTTTTATAGCTGCTAAATTAAAAATAATTTCCACTAAAAGTTCGCATCTTTAATGGCAATTATTTTGTGGCAATTAAAATGGCCATAATATCCCTTCTGAAAACATCTTAGTTTGCCCTTTTAGCTTCCATTCTAATGGCTAATATGTTTAACTAAAACGTCAATATCTTTAACGATAATTATTTTACATCAATTATAAATAGTTTAGCCACAATTAATAATAGTTACTACATTCATACAGAATATGACTCAAATAATAAAATATATTAATATTAATTAAAAAAATATAATGTATCTCATTAATCTTAACAAACAAAAGGAAGTACTAATCAAAAACATTAATATTACAGTAATTTAAAACATAAAAATATATTGTTTAGACTAAATAGCTAATGTCATAATATAATTAATTCATACGAATGATGGTCTTTAAATGATTTCCGCAACTTTTCATTATTTTGAAATTTTTTACCCGCTAAATTATCCAACATCAGACGGTTTGACCTGAAATTATAAAATAATTATGTCAAAAGATAAAGTATAACGTGAAAAAATATCTTGAACATTTCATCACTATTAGAGTAGCCAACTCCCTCACCTAACATTTGTAAGCAAAAACAACTAAGCTAAAATATGAACATTTCAATCAAATTGATTAGAACCCAAACTTCAACAACTACCTACTGAAACCTAGTAAAAATAGCTTGATTCTTCAATCCAACAATATTCTTAGCAGCAGATAGTCGAACCAACACTCGATTCAAAAAAAAAATTAATAAAGAAGCAAAATTGAAAACAAGAATTAAGCAAATACTTTGCAAAGTGCAATTAAACGACAGCAGCATATGTAGATGACAATATATGTAGATTGCCCCAGCCACAATAAGGAAGAGGAAAGCCTCATATCCAAATAACAACAACAACATCTAAATGACAGCAACATCTAAAGATGACAACTTGTCGGATGCAACACTTGAGAAAACTTACTACACTGGTTTAAAAGCAACTTGTCCCAGAAGAGGCGGAGACAATAACATTTCCCCTCTAGATTTCACATCACCAGTCAGATTTGACAATACATATTTCAAGTTGTTGCTATGGGGCAAAGGACTTTTGAACTCAGATGAAGTGCTACTGACTAGGAAAGTAAAAAAGACTAAGGAATTAGTGAAGAGCTATGCTAAAAATAAGGAAATTATGAAGGCAATGGGGTATTTCATCCTAATGCACTTCAATCATTCTACATCCCTACAATGGTGCCACACAAAGGACACATCAATCTACTGTTGGAATTCACAAGAGTTTCACGACAAACTGTGCATGATCAACTATGTGCACTTCTACTGGACACAAGAAGCAATGAGGTTTGCGGACAAGTTTGATATACAGGGAGAGAAAGAAAAACTACAGCTGCAATCTTGGACAATATGCTACTGGGAATATGATGGGATATCAAGAGAACAAGCATGGGTCGCACACGAAAACTGAAAAAACAATAGCGACGAAGGACAAAGATGAGTAGTACCATGAGAAGGTTGGGCATTTTCAGCAACACTAGGAATCTTTGATGTTTGTGGTACTCGTTCATGTCCACTATTGGCATCAGGGATCTAATAAATATCAACATGTTAGATAATAATACTTTTATATGATTAGAATTTCATTAAAAATGTCTAAAGCTTATGAAATGGAGTTATCTGTTCACCTGAGGTGGCATTGCTACTTTGAGGCATAGATGCATGAGGAGCATATTTGCGCATGAGTTGTCTTATTTGGAGTAATTCTGATTGCATCATCTTCTGATTTTGTTTCATCATATTCATTTCTTCATTTTGTTTCTCCTTTAACTCGATTATCTTATATTCTATCATTTGTATAACCTCATTAGAAGAATCATCCACAATAATATTTCCTAAGGAAGACCTACTACCCCATAGAACAGAAGGAGTTGGACCAAGTCCTAAACTACGAACATAACCACTTTTTTCATTTTCCAATACCTGAGAATACACATCGCCTTCCCAAGCAACACTACGAGGAGGTTGCTCAGTAAATCTCTCACTATTGCACATCCTTTCATTTGTCATTTCCTGACCATAGAATATACAATAAATCAATTTTGGAATTCATGAGTAGGAAAAAATGCACATTGTTTGACGGAGTCATCAAACCAACAAAATAAAAGAAAGAATAAATCTTACGACTGTCTTGACAGAATCATCATCCAGTGGCTTACCATTTGAGCTGGGAGAAGGATGTGCCCTGATTATAGCTTGGAGCTTAAGGTGATTCAAGCTAGATTAGCTAATCTTATACATGGATTTAAATTGTCATTGCTTGATAATATGACTCCCAGGACCTCAACATGGATGAGATTTTTGGGCTCTCCATACCTAAAAAGTTTTCATTTGTTGTTGTGATTAAGCCAAGACATTCACCAAAACTTTACTCTATTTGATTCAGCACTTCTATGGTTCCATCAAGATAAACTTCGTGTTATGTTTGAACTCGTGCTCTAAATCTTTTGTAATGGTATCGTCTACTTATCCATTTTAGATCTTGTATCTTTTTCATCCATGTCGAGTTCCTCAAGAGTCATATTATCAGGCAATGACCATTTAAATCCATATATAAGATTAGCTAAGCTAGCTTGAATCCATGTATAAGGTTATCATTTACTCATCCATCTTAAATCTTGTGTCTTTTATAAGAAATCTTACAACTGTATTTCAAGACTCTTCATCTAATGATTTACCATCCCTACGCTTTGTATGAGCTAAAATGTAAACTATTGCACGTGTAAGCTCTATTCCATCTATAGCCTAATAAAGCTAAATTGATGTCAAATATCATGCATGATAAAAAAAATATTTGTAGAATCTTATAGTATATAATTTATGCATGAATACCTTTTCATTCATAAAGGTTGCTATGCTTTTGGATCCTCCCATGTGAGGCATCTTTTGCTTAGCCCTATTGATTCTATTTGCTTGACTACAGTTCTGTCATTGCAACACAAAAATAATACTCATTAACAATACTTAAACGTATAACATGCAGTAAAATTTAAGTTTTTAAAGTCCAACAATAGAAAGAAGGTCAAATGTTAGTCCAAATAGAAAAATATTGTATACAATAGGCACAAGTAGCTTGAAATCGAAAAGGGTGAAATCAGGGACTAAGATACCTTTTCAGTCTGAGTTAAGACAAATGAATGGTCTCGCTCAGGGAGGATGTGCCTCCATTAAACAAAGAAACTGAGTGATTAACAACGACTAAGAGTCCTAATGAGAGGAGTGACAAAAAATTCTACAATGCCACAGTAGAAAGTGGTAGTGTTGTTAATATTTCACCCGCTACCTGGACCAAATAGCTGAAGTGAAAACTTAAACATGCCAAGGTCTTTATGAACTTGCTTCAAGATAACGAGGATTAATATTACAGCTAGCATAAGCATTTCTCCATTGTATTTTAAAAGCAAGTAAAATTAAGAAGGAACTCTACCTCTTTTGGGGAATTTTCATAATTGGCATTGCAAACAAGAGAAAATTCCAATTTAAAATTTTAAATACATCCTCCCACGATAGCTCAAGGGCCCAATCTATTGTAATCATCCTACCATATTCAATCAAATAGTAGAGGTAGTCAATAACATTACAATGATATTAAAAGTAAAATATAAACTAATGCCCTAGACAATAGCTGCAGTCTCAGACTAATAGTGCCGCCATCGGCTCTGAACCAAAATATCAAATACATTAGGGACATAATCTTGACCTAAAATATAATGTACCTGCAGAAAAAATATCGCTGTAGAAATTCACGCACCATTGTTGTATAGATAAATTTAAAAATATACTTTCTTAATCATCAATTAATGTACCTCTTTATGACTTCAATTAGGAAACAACCAAGCACCTTAGTAATTATCAGTATGTGCGGAGCTTGATGAGGTAATCCATAATCGTAATCGGCTCGAGCATGTGGAGGCGACAATTTGCTTTTCTCAAAAAATGATGAAGGGCAATTAACTCCAACCCTAGATATAAAAATCACCTTAACATATGTGAGTCTGTGAGGGAAAATAATTAAGTTAGAATACAATTTTTTATGTCTTTCTTGATAGTTTCTATAAGCTCAAGATTATTTGAACTAGAAAGAATTGATAAGATGCATCTATGAATGTAGGTTCAGCACATTGCCAAACAACAGATTTTTGAAAGACTAGGGTGGACTTAATTCAAAATCTAATAGTGATGTCACTGATAACATAATATATATCAAAAAGATAATAATGTAGATAGAATCTATAAACAAAAATTAAAGAGATTTAAAATGACACACCTTCTCTTTTGTGCTGAAATGATAAAACCTTCCCTTATAAAAAAATAAATCCCGAAGTGTATCTAATCAGATGCAACAAACAATTTTGAATTTCAAAAGTTAATTTCTTCTGCTTCTTAATGTTTTGATTCTAGAAGCTACAAGATATACCGATACATAAAAGTTCAAAGAATTGAGGAATTACAAATTTACAATCTCAACCTAATTGTTTATAAAAGAAAACTATATGTGATGCAACCAACTCTTAGGCACATCATCAGAGCCTAGAGATACCTAGTCTTAATTCAACCAACTCCAAGGCACACCATCCAACATTTTATAGTGCTTCTATTTCTTTCATCCAAAATCACTTATTTTCTCTTAATTGTTCTTTAGTTTTACCAATCTTAAAGAAGGTCTGCCATGTTTAAAGTTTAACATCACACCATATTTTTTGTTCTAAAGTAAATCATTAGTCTAATCTAGAGTGCCCTAGTGAACATGATGTGAGCTAGATTAAAAGGAGTATAAGGATGCCTGTGGGAGTAGTACATACAGTTGAGAGAGTTGTACCTAACAGAAGGAATGTAAGTTAGTTATAAGTTATATAGTTTACAGTTAAGTCCAGTTATCTTTTAAGCAAAGAAATGTTATATACACATTTACTCTATTATGTTTTCCTATTTGGACAATTTGCGTCGTGGTCTTGGTCCGGTTCCTTAAGAATCTCAGTATTTGTAAGGAGTCGAGCTCCCGTTTTGCTTCTTCATCGACTGAAACCTAATAATTTTTTGCTTATTCTTAGCTACTTCTCTTTTAATTACTGCAATTTCCTAAGTTTCTAGAATTAACTGCATTAGAACAAGTCTTTCACTGCTTGCTAGTAACAAAATGGATCAATACATTCACTTGAAAAGATCGTTAGGATTTTCCATAGATAACTCTAATTCCAAGTATTCTTTATAATAATAGTGAAATTATTACCAGATTAAACACTTAAGAATCTGATTCTATCAATAGCGCATATGATTCAAAATTCAGTCAAATGATGAGCGGCGAGTAAATTACCGATCTATTTATTGAAAAAAAGATATGTAATCCATCAATCCATTTTGAAAATTTTAGTTTACGTTCCATTTTATCTATGATTCCCGGTTCATGAACCCTAGAATATCATTATATACCAAAATATTAGTACTTCCATTATACTAAGATTAGGTCTCAAAGGATTAATCTACAAATAACTTTTCCCACATTCTGTCAACCTCTCTGAACTCATTCTAGTTTCCTTCTCCATTCTTTTTAGCATACTCCATTAGAATTTCAACAACCTAGAATTGCAGAAAAGAGATAGAGAGTAGAGAGAGATGAGTCGAAAATTACCTGAGTGAGCGATAAGGTGCCGACGATGGAGAAAGATGAGTTGGTTGTCGGTGACGGAATTTCATAAGTTAGATCTGTTTGTGAGAGAACAAACTTTTTGTTTTTTATTCAATGAAAAAATGGGGATAAAGTTTGCTTTTAACTTTTACTGTCCATCATATTCAATTGTCGGTGGAGAGGTTGCATTTTTGTGGCTAATACTCATTTGCCGTTAATAATTTGGCGTAAGAAATGAATTAGTAGCAATTAATTTATTGCCATAAAATAATTGTCGCAAAAAGTACTTTTTGTTGTAGTGCCTCTCGTTCCTCCCGAGCTGGGGTTTTCTGAGCTTCTTGTTGGTTTTCTTGGCGTATACTCCTGTTAGTGTGGGAGCTTATATCGATGTGTTGGGCGTTGCGTGAGCCCACATCCATGGGGGTTGGCTCTGGTGCGTCCTCAGGGTTTCACAGTGGCATACCGGCGCCTGGAACAGCTACACCATTCTCTCCATGGTCCTCAGAACCGTTGTTTTCAGGTGCATTCACTAAGTTAGATATTTTGACCTGAAATCAAAGATTCTTGGACAAGAAAAAGTGTGAAGAATAACTTGTGCTTTTCAGTAAACCATTACTAAAGCAATCACTATTATTTTTAGCCCCACGGTGGGCGCCAAACTGTTTACTTTGAAAATGATAATTACAATTAGATTTGATTTTGTAGTTCTAAAAATACGTGAATTATTGTAATGCTAGTTGTTAGGCAGCAAATGCTAAGGGTGAGCTAGGAAAGTAAAGTAAGAGTAAGAGGCAATGTTACTATTCAAACCAAACGGTTGCGAATCGGGGTCTCGGACTGGCCTAAGATGGGCCTCGAGGTCGAGCTGATGAGCTTGACTAGGGATGATCGATGAAGGACTAATAGTTCCAAGGGCCTCAATAATGGCTCTTTATGATCAATGATGAATAATAAATGAGGAACAATCAATGAAACACAATAAATGTAAGCAATAAATCAAAGAAAAGACAATGGAGAATGTTTAAGTTAGAGAGGAGATAATGTTCTTGTTCTTGTATTGAATATCATGTGTCTTTTACAAAATGACAAAGGTCCCCTTTATATAGGAGGGGGAATCCCAACATAGTATATATGCATTTATTACAAAGATAAATAGCTGGTACAACTATTTAATGTCACAGTACGGACTTGTACTATTCTTGTAGACCTTGTCAACTTTAGCCATGTGCCTTTTGGGAATTTTTCGCTTGTCTAAGATAGCCACCGATTTGCACTACCCCGAGGTCGAGCATTTGGAACCCTCGGGGTCAAACCTCGAGCTATGCTTCGAGGCTTCTGAAGACGGGCTATGGAATGTCACAATGATCATAAAATCAGACTCCCCAATTTTAGCCGTATACACATATAATATTTGGGTGACAAATTCCATCTTATTACATTCATTGCCACGGTCTATATTTATTGCATGTTCTTATTATAATATTCATTGATAATCATTGAGCTCATATCCAACATTCATTATTCTCAAATATTGTTCATATCGCTGGTGCTCTCCAACATTAGATATAGAATTTATTATGTTTAACTAAAATTCACTCTCTATTTGATTATTAATTAGTTTAACAAAAAACTTAACACTTTTTGATCAAACAGTAGGGGGCGAAGTTTGGGGGGAGGGGGGCTAGGTGGGTGAGACTGTGGAGTGTTAGGGGCGGATCGAAGACAATTAGCATTGAATGTCCCTTGTGAATCTTGTTTTTTCTACTCTTATCGAGAAAGTTATTTTAATGATTTTTAAGAAAATTGCTTTCAACCAAACATAGAAAAAATGTTTTACTGCATTCCAAACAACCCCAAGCACAATTGTATATAAAAGTAAAATGAGTAATATGTAAATTGAAATACGTACTTGTCTCCATTTCTAAAGGTGGCATCTCGACTTTATTTTTCTCATTTAAATACTTTTACTTGGTAAAAATATATATAATAAATTTCTTTGACGATCATACTGATGTGATATCAGTTAAGCTAATGTAGAAAATTGAGTGTAAATCACGAAATAAATATCACATAAATTAATATGAAGAATCGATTATATTGATATCAAATCAACTTGATAGCCGAAATAAATCAGAAGCCGTTGAAACACTATGAAAATATGCAAAACAATAAAATAAAATCGAAAAATTAAGAAGCCGATAAAAGTGGTGTTATATTTGGTCTAGTTTCGTCTGTGTATTAAACAAATTGACTAAGTTGATTTGATTCAATTTTAAGTAAAAATATAGTCAAAGAGAATCATGAATGCCCTTCCCCTCCCAATTTTTATAATGGAAAAGGTCCAAATTTACCCCTTTACTTTCGGATATTATTTATGTTTAACTTCCGTTATACTATTTACCTAAATTTAACCTTACTATTATATAATCCGGGCAAATTTACCCCTACCATCAGTAAATTTTTAAAAATTATCCCTCAGTCCATTAGGTAACCCAAAATCTTCCAAATCCCTTTTAATCACTTGTTCTTCTTTGTTACACCTTGTGCATTCGGCGTTATCATGCCGTAAAGGGGCTAATTCGATAGGAAGATCATTTCTATGAGATATTTAAATGATGTGATAGTCATACGTTAAGATTGGAAGTCATTCGAGTTGTGGTTAAAAAGTCGACAGAGATCACCGCAAGTTACAGGTTTTAAATTTCACTGAAATTTGAATAAAATGTTGATGAGCTTTTTTCTCAATATATTAGGAGTTATAGTGTGTTCTACCCATCTAATTGAAGGTCTATGAGTCTAGTTTCCAACGCAATAAACCGTTCATTAATACGACTTCAGAGTAGAGAGATATTAATATTTTCGTACAGGGGTGCACACTGCTACGGGAGCAGTGCGCTTAGTCGGTTTTAGTTAAGAGTTTTTTTTATTTTATTTAAGTCAATTTAAAACAGAACCCCTGCGTTTTATCCTCTCCAAAACAGAACCTAAAACCTAGGAATTCCTCTCAAACTCCTCTCATCCATCTAGCCAATCATAACAACAATTTAGTCATCCTCAAGATGGAGAACACCATGGCAACTTCAGAATAGTGAATTCTTCGGTATTTCACTTTTCGTAGGAAGACTTTGCCTTGAAGTAATCTCGAATTTAAAGTAATTCTGGTCACATAAGGTATGATTTAACCTCTTCTTTGATCTTTGTAAACTTATACCATAAGAATTCCTAAGGAATAGTTGAAACCTCTAAAGAAATATTCTTAATTTTTTTAAGAAACCTCTCTTAATATGACTTGATTGTTGGGACTGTTCTATATAGTTTTATTGTGTTGTTTGGATCTGTGAAGACATGGATGGAATCGTGTCGATAAGGAGATGTAGTAAATTAAAAATTTGGTGCTGTGTTGCGGGGAAATTAAACTACAAAGGAGTCTACAAATTCATGCCCGCAAGTTGTTGGCTTAAATGTCTAAATAAAGAATTATGTAAGATATGAGCTTGAATTTGATATTGAATGGTTCGTATTATGTAGGAAAGCATTCCTAAGGCTTTCGAGGTCTCGGAAACCGTATATAACTCCATCGACAAGGTATGTAGGGCTTTCACTATACTTTTCGGCATGACTAGAATTCGAATAAACGTTTATCGAATTATTTCGTCGGATTCGAGTTATTTCACCTTCAACTCATAAAGATGCTTAGACCTAATCCTTTCTCATAGATTTCTTACTTTAGAGAATATCTATGAATTCTCTGTTTCCCTTGTTCCTTGCTTAAAAAGAACTAGAGCCTTTTTACTCGTTCTCCTTTCGACGTTCATATAAATCATGAATAATGTTCGCTGAAAAGTAACACTTACTTAAAAGGTACTCATAATACATAACTCTCATGTTCTTAGTACTTGATGGCTCGTAGTTGAAAATTAAATACTTTAGCGACAACCATGATAGTCGAGGAATAATGATGATAGGCCACTTCGACTTTTCTTAGAACACGTCTTTTAAGGTTAGTTTCACATTGCACTTATATATATGTATGTATTTACTTTCATTACCGAGCCGCACTATAGTCGGTCGGGTATGACACCTATTGTGTAACCACTGATCAGTTGGGATTACTAAGTTTTACGTGGCCGGGTACGATTCTACCGAGCCTTTATTATGGTCGGGTATGTTATGGATATTATATCTCCACAGAGGGATTTATTATTATATAATGTGATATATTATAAGTAGCGATAGTGAGCGACGATTCCATGAGCATACATTTATATTCATGTTGAATTTTAGTTTCCTATCGAGGCTAGTTTCAGAATTCAGACTGTCTCTATATCTCTTCTCTTGTTAATTACATTTTTCATGTTACACTTGTTGCCCTACATATTCAGTACATATTTCGTACTGACGCCTTTTTATGCGTTGTGTTCATGCCTACAGATTCGGATAGACAGAGCGGCGTGCCTCCTTAGTAGGACCCCCCGGATCAGCGTTGGGTGTCGCACTCCACTTCTTCGGAGTTGCTGATTTTGAGTTCATAGGTACTATTACAGGTGTATATGTGTAGTTTTGGGCATGTCGGGGGCCTTGTCCTGACATGTTGAGATTGTGTTACACTCTTAGAGGCTTGCAGACTAGCGGTCATTGCATATATTTTTTTTTTGTATGGCCCTATCGGCCTTCTGAATAGCTGTTATACTGTTGTTGCAGCCTTGTTGGCCTAGGTTATATATATATATATATATGTGTGTGTGTGTGTGTGTGTGTGTGTGTGTGTGTGCATGTGTGTGTGTGCGCGTGTGCGTGTGTGTGAATGTCGTGTTGGACTCTTCTACCTGCAGGTTATTACATTTCAGATCATATCTCATGGTTGGTTCGCTCGGGCCTTCGGGCATCGGGTGCCGGTCACACCTCCCAAGATTGGGGTGTGACATTCTTCTTGATTCACTATTTTCAGAAATTATTATTAAGGTGAATGCTAGAGGTACTAAATTATAAATTATTCATGAATATTTTTAATTACCATTGCATCAACTTCTCTTCTTTGGAATTGATTTAAAACTTTTATAATTTTTCAATCATATACATACCGTAAATTTTTTGTGGGTCTATTTGTTATGTATTATATGTGGTTGCTCATCTTGTATGTAAATATACATTGGAATATATTTGTGTTGTCTAGTTAGTATTCGGTCGACTAACTTAAGAGTGCACAATGTATATGCATTTGATTAAAGCAAAGTTGAACTCGACAATGCAAAGTCTCCATACCTTTCATGGCACGAATTCATTAAAGCCGGGGTATTGTAAATACTTTTAGAATTTAGATAAGCTACATAATTTAGATTATTTAATTTTACTATACTTTATTTACTAACCACTATATTATTTTAATATTTCTTTCTCTTATTTATTTTTTTCAATTAAGAAAGCCGATAAATACCAACTAAATCGAAAATAGTAAATTAAGAAGAAGAATAAGTGACTTAACTAGAATGATTAGGGAGATTTTGGGTCACCTAATGGACTGAGGGGTAATTTTTAAAAATTTCCTGATGATAGGAGTAAATTTGATCGAATAGTATAACGATAGGAATAAATTTGACCGAATAAAGTCTGGGACAAAGGCGATGTGCAGAATTGTAACAACTATAGGGGTATCAAATTACTGAGTCATACCATGAAAGTCTGGAAGAGAGTGGTAGAAATGAGAGTGTGAAGGACGGTGTCTATTTCAGATAACCAGTTCGGGTTCATGCCGGGGCGATCTACCACAGAAGCTATCCACCTTATTAGGAGGAGGATGGAACAATATAGGGATAAGAAGAAGGATCTCCACATGGTGTTTATCGATCTAGAGAAAGCGTACGACAGGGTTCCTAGGGAGGTCCTATGGAGATGCCTAGAGGTTAAAGGGGTCCCGGTTGACTACATTAGGGCGATTAAAGACATGTATGATGGATCTAAGACTCGGGTTAGGACAGTAGGAGGCGACTCCGACCATTTTCCGGTTGTTACGGGGTTGCACCAAGGGTCTGCGTTCAGCCCTTTCCTATTTGCCCTGGTGATGGATGCCATAACGCATCATATTCAAGGGGAGGTGCCATGGTGCATACTATTTGCGGATGACATAGTCCTAATTGACAAGACACGACGCGGAGTCAACAAGAGGCTAGAGGTTTGGAGACATGCCCTTGAGTCTAAAGGTTTCAGGCTGAGCAGGACGAAGACGGAATACCTCGAGTGCAAATTTGGGGCCGAACCGACGGAAGCAGGAGTGGAAGTGAGGCTCGACTCGCAAGTCATCCCTAAGAGGGGTAGTTTCAAGTACATTGGGTCAGTTATTCAGGGTACCAGGGAGATCGATAAGGATGTCGCACATCGTATAGGGGTGCAGTGGATGAAGTGGAGGTTAGCAATGGGAGTCTTGTGTGACAAGAAAGTGTCACCGTTACTAAAAGGTAAGTTTTATAGAGCAGTGGTTAGGCCTGCTATGTTGTATGGGACCGAGTGTTGGCCAGTTAAAAATTCACACATCCAGAAGATGAAAGTAGCAGAGATGAGGATGCTGAGGTGGATGTGCGGGCATACAAGGATGCACAAGATTAGGAATGAAGATATTCGAGAGAAAGTGGGTGTGGCCCCCTTGGAGGACAAGATGCGGGAAGCAAGACTCGGATGGTTCGGGCACATTCAGAGGAGGAGCACTGATGCACCAGTGAGGAGGTGTGAGCGACTGGCGGTGGTGGGCACGAGGAGAGGTAGAGGGAGGCCTAAGAAGTATTGGGGGAGGTGATCAGGCAGGACATGGCACGACTTAGGACTTCTGAGGACATGACCCTTGACAGGGAATTGTGGAGGTCGAGCATTAAGGTTGTAGGTTAGAGGGTAGTTTGTGAATATTAATACAGCGCACTAGAGTGAGACTAACCATTTAGGAGTTAGTCTTAGGATGCTACTGATCAGCTACTGATGCAGCGCTATATCTATTGGATATTAGTATACCTTACATCCTTTTCTCCATCATTTTCGTATTTCCTATATTTCTTATATTGTTGTTATTTTTATTTTATGTTATGTATTATATGTTTTATTATGAGCCTATTGATAGTACTAATATATTGTCTCTTGTTGCTCTCTTGAGCCGAGGGTCTCCAGGAAACAGCCTCTCTGCCCCTCGGGGTAGGGGTAAGGTCTGCGTACATATTACCCTCCCCAGACCTCACTTGTGGGATTATACTGGGATATTGTTGTTGTTGTTGTTGTATGCCCTATATCAAACTGAAGATACTACCAGACCCAAATAGCTATTTAGTAGCTTATACTAAGGGTGTCTAACGGGCCAGGTTGACCCATAATCGGACCGGCCCAGATCGGAAAAAACCAGAACCGAACCGGCCCGGTACATAGGGGCCGGGTGGGGCTGGGTAGGAGGGGTAGAGGGGGTTGGTCCGTTTATTTTTTTTAACGATTAACCGAACCGGTCAAACCCGGTCCACGTGAACAGTACCGTGTACCGATTTAACCGGACCGGACCGGTACAACGGCTAAATCTTCTTCTTTTTTTGTTTTTTTTTAATTTTTTGAAATCTATGGGGCCCACTAACCGTTGGCAACGGTCACCCCTGGCAGGGATCCGTTGCTTAACACCCTTAATTGCATTAATAGCCTCTTTTTTCTTTAAAATTTAACCTTTTTTTCAATTTACAAAATTAACCTTCTCTAAAACTATAAATACTCCCCTCCTCTTCTTTATTACTTCACTCATCTCTCAATCTCAATTCTCAAATCTCAATTCAAGTTAAATCATGTCTCGTACTTCTAGAGTGCGCTCATATGTTTGGCAACACTTTGAGGTGGTAGAAGAAAATGAAGAAGGTCAGAAAGTAAAGTACAAGAACTGTGGTCAAGTCTTAAATCTTCGTTCAGGGTCTGGCACATGCAGTTTAAGGAGGCATATAAAGTATCGTCTTGAGCACGCTCCGGAAATTCGTATTTAAGATTTTAAGACAATTTGTGTCATTTTAAAATTATTAGACGTATTTATGCTTAATGTTTTAGTTGTTAGATTAATATGAAGTATTATTAATTTATTATGCATGAAAATTTAGTTTTACTATTTTTTTGTTAATTTACTTTTTAAATGCAAACTTTAATTTTGTAATTTTGAAATAAATGTAGCACTTGCAATTTATAAGTGCAATTTTTTTCTCATCTTCCTTGTATTCTTTATGTTAATACTTTGTATTAATATAACTTACAATAGTTATACAAAATACAAAAAAAAAATACACTAAAACCGGTCCGGCCCAGCCCCCTCAACCCGTAACCCTTACGGTTCAATTTTTAACCGAATAAACCCGAACCCGTTAAACCCGGTAAGTCCCAACCCGTAACCGGCCCGGACCATAACCCGTACGGGCCCAAAAAGTCCCAAACTAGCCCGGCCCGGCCCACCCGTTTAACACCCTTAGCTTATACTGATAAAACAACATGAAATAGCAAGACTTTGAGAACATCTGGGCTTTTACAGATTTAACAGCTTATCAATGTGGACAAAAAATAAACTGTACATCCATATGTTAAAAGCTTCAAACTCTGATTCACGAAGACCAAGTGTGAAAAACAAACAATTAAAGATCTCATTGCAAACTTAATATTGAAATTTCTCTTCCTTGTGAGAAAAGACACAAGGCATGGATGGTTTAGTTCAATCCGTACTGTCTAATTGAAAGCAAAAGCGGTTGTTAGTATTTAGTCGCAGGTTTCCCCAACTATTTCAATAAACCCAAAACAATAGTAGAAATAAAAAAAAATGGCTAATTCATTCAGGAATTGCCTCAAACACCTAAAGACAAAGCTGTTTGACAAATGAAACTCTCTTTGCAATAAAGCCCTAACATGCCATAAAAAATAAAATAGAGAAACACGGTATGCGAAGAAGGAGAAGAAAACTCACAAGAAACAACGATCCAAACGGGAAAATTCACAAAAGTGCAAAGATGAGATGAAGAAGCGCAAGGAGCCAAAAGGTGGAAGCTGGGAATTGACAGACGGCGGAGCTTATCTGATATTGGTGATACTGAATTTGCAATAAACCGGGTGTTAATTCTGCCTGCCTGGTTAGAAGAGAGAAGCTCTAGAAGAGGTTGTAGAATGCCCCGGTTCGGTATAATCCAAGCGAAGCATATAAAATTAGCTGAAAAGACAATATTACCCTTGAAATATGAATCAGACATGTCGTACACATGTGTGCTATAGGAGAAGATGTGTCCATCCTAACATAAAGAGTTCTAGCTTGTCATCTTGTGCCCGTCTTATAAACAGTTCATATATAGTTTAATTTAACGTGATAAAAATAATTAGTAATTTTATGTCACAAAAAGTAGTTTAAAAATATTTTTTTTACTTTAATATTACCAACGGTAATTTAATGTGTGAAAAATAATTTAATAATCTATTAACATAGTCATTAAAGTTCAACAATAATACCTAAAATTAACTTTAAATTACAAACGCCAATATTATGTTATTACAAGGAAAAAATTTAATATATTATTTGGTGATTATTGTGTAATATTCAAACTATTCTTTGACAAGTCCTTGAAAGATCGCCTAGCGATCGAGACATGTGGGTAATAGCTTGCGAAATTTCAACTTCAAATTTCAGTTACAATACTTGGAGCGAGCCTTTGTTCCTGTAATATACAAGATTGGTCTAGGAGTGTGTTTGGTACGAAAATTGTTTTGCACGAAAACTTTCTTTTAAAAAATATTTTTTTGAAAAATAAAAGGTTTGTTTATTTATCTTTTGATGTTTGGTAAGTATATTTTAAAAGTATTTACATATAATCTAGTCAAACAATATAAGAGCGGAGATCAAAAGGTGGGGGATGTCGTAGGTGTATTGGTTTAAATTTGGCGACTTGATAGCTGTAGATAAATAGGGTCGAGGACGGGGTCGACCGCGGCATAATAGCGAGGAGTCGTCCTCAGAAGGATTATTGCCGAGGGCGAGCAGCTGGAGTAAAGAAGTAACGGTAGGATATGTTTAGAATGGATACAAGGAATATTCCTTTGGATATTCCCTATGTTGTACTTTTTAGGGTTTCTTGGGAATATCCCTTATAAATAGAAAAATATAGAGAGAAAAAAGTGGATCTTCACTTTTCTTGATAAGAACACTTTGTAAAGAGTTGACTAAAAAGAATATACAAATATTGTCTTGTTCACCGACTACTTGACTCAACATACGTTATTCATTCTCTGTTTGCTAGATCCAAAGATTCCTTATCCTCACTTCTCAACTTTTCACGTTGTTGTTAGGTGGAAGATTCATCTGAGTCATATTATTTACCTTGAAAATGGTAATGACAATTAGATTTGATTTTGTGGTTCTAAAAATACGTGATTTATTTGAATCTAGTTGTTAGGCAACAGATGCTAAGTGTGAGCTAGGAAAGTAAACTAAGAGTAAGAGGCAGTGTTGTTATTCAAACCGAACGGCTACGAATCGGGGTCTCGGACTGGCCTAAGCTGGGCCTCGAGGTCGAGCTGATGAACTTGACTGGGGATGATCGATGAAGGACTAACAGTTCCAAGGGCCTCAATAATGGCTCTTTATGATCAATGATAAATAATAAATGAGGAACAATCAATGAAACGCAATAAATGTAACCAATAAATCAAAGGAAAGACAATGGATAATATTTAAGTTAGAGAGCAGAGAATGTTTTTGTTCTTGTATTGAATATCACGTGTCTTTACAAAATGACAAGGGTCCCCTTTATATAGGAGGGGGAATCCCAACATAGTACATATGCATTTATTACAAAGATAAATAGCTGGTACAACTATTTAATATCACAGTACGGACTTGTACTATTCTTGTAGACTTGGTCAGCTTTAGCCACGTGCCTTTTGGGAATTTTCTGCTTGTCTAAGATAGCCACCGATTTGCACTGCCTCAAGGTCGAGCATTGGGAACCCTCGGGGTCAAACCTCGAGATATGCTTCGAGGCTTCTGAAGATGGGCTATGGAATGTCACAATGATCATAAAATTAGACTCTCCGATTTTAGCCGTATACAGATAGTCTCCGCGTTTCTTAGAATAAAATAATATGAAAGGACTTTGACCTTGATTTTCTCGAGCCTCTCATAATGACATCCCGCTTATGACGTAAGCTTTCGTGGTGACTGAAACATCTCATCGGTTCATCTCCCCAGAAGCATTGAATACACTGTCGGTTCCTTTTTTCAAAAGCGGTGATTGCATCGCCGATCCGTTTCCCCAAAAGCATTGATTACGCCTGTTGATATGTTTCCCAAAGGCATTAATTGCGCCGTCGGTTACGTTACTGTCTTTCTATAAATGGGAGATTACTTGAACCAAGATTTCTCCCAGTCATTCTTCAACAGCCTTTAGCCCTTTTCCTTTTTTCATCCTCAACCAAACTTTTATTTCTATGGTTCAAACCCGTGACCGCAAGGTCGCACGACAGCAGTTTTGCCAGTTATGCCACGGTTCTTTTTCGGAATCTTTCACCACTGAGTGGGATCATACTGGGTTGTTGTTGTTGTTGGCCCGAAATAATGAGAGAGGGGCCTCAAGTTCTTCCCGTACCACATGATATGTGGACTGTAAACTACTGCTCATCTCTCTTAACTTCAACCTGGTGTGGCACTTCACTCCTTCTTCTTTCCATGGAGTGACGTGGCGCTCTCTACTAACTTTTGCATCCCACACCGGTGCAATATCTCAAGAAGTGGCTTCACAATAGTAGTGCTGGCGAGGCCCATACTTGCCAAGTTTTTCACCAGGCCACGATTTCTCTTGCTTGTTAAAAGCTTTTGATCTTTGACAGGCAATAGCCTCTTCCTTATCTATTGCTGCTTCGGAGGAGATTCTCGAAGACAACGCTCTGAAGATCAAAATGGGATCCCCGAGGAAACGGTTATCGCAAATGTCACTCCCAAGGATGTACCTTCGAAAGTGATCAGGCTTTTTAGCTGTTGTTTTTTGCTTCTTTGTTTGTGTAAGGACCCCCCGTGGGCTTTTATAATCGTCTTTTATCAATACATAAGTTTCTTTGATTTGCCTTTGGCATGTGATGAACTTCCATTGTACTTTTGATCGGTCCGAATGATGGACCCGGTCATCGTAATCCCTTTGGTTCTCGATTGGTTAATATGGTATTTATTGAGATTCCTTGTCATACCTTGGACTAAGTCTAGATCGATCTGATATAAACTTAGGTCGTCGGGACTTCTGAGCTCGAGTTGAGTGAGAGCAGGGTCCTGATTTTCTTTGAAATAAAGCATAGCCTTTTTAGGCTTCGTTGCTAGTCCTCGAGTGAGAGTTTGCTTCATCGTCTAAAAATAAAGATAACCCTTAGGCCTTTACAAACAGTCCCCGAGTGAGAGTTTGCTTGAACTCGGTTGGCCTCCAACTGAGCGAAAAATTGCTTTGAACTTAATATGAAGATAGCCCTGAGCTTTATGAATAGTCCCCGAGCGAAAACTGGCTCGAACTCGGGTGGGCTAAATAATCGAGTGAGTGTTTGCTCGAACTCGAGGAAAAAAAAAAGATAACCCGGAGGCTTTAACATAGTCCTCGAGTGAGAACTGGCTCGGACTCGGGTAGCCCGGGGGCTAAATAATCGGATGAATACGATGCCAAGTTCCTTGTATCTGATGCCAAAGATAATTAGGGAGAGGTCGATGGGGCTGCAGTCCCCGAGGGGAAAGTAGATTAGGCTTTTCCTTTCTGATTCTGTGTATAATGCTCTTTGAGAACATTGTAAATGAAGCTTTGTATTATTTCACATATACATATAAAAAAAAGCCTTCTGGTCTTCCCCTTTCATGAATTTTTCTTTGTTTGTGTATGTCTTTCTTTGTCTTGAATTTTGACGTTTGTTAATGATTAGCCAGATGAATTGGCCTTCAAGGTAGAACCCTTAGGTTCACAAATTGGCCCTGAGGCTTATTAGGCTGGCCCGTAGGCTCTTACGCATTTGCCCTTAAGCACTTTTTAGTTAACCGTTTCGGGCTTAGTTTTCGAGTCGGGTTTCGAATCGAGCTCATCGACCCTTAGGTTTTTGAATTTTAAGCTGGCTCTTAGGCTCTTACGCGTTGGGTCGGCACGACCTCTAATATAGGCTGACGCTTAGGCTCTTATGTGTTGGGTCGGTACGACCTCTAATATGGCTTTATTTTTCCCTCGTTAAAGACTTTTTTGAAGTTTTTGTGTTCGTTCAACTCTTCTATGGTTCGATAAGAACCTCGATTGTGAGCCGTTATGTAACGATAAATGAGCACCTTGGGAATTTTCGCTCAATGGTTGAATTATTTCGAAGACTTTTTATTGCTTGGAGATGATATAATCGAAGCTCTTTTCGAATCCTTTTTATGCCGAGGGTAGCCTGATTAACTGGTTCTTTTCGAAGTATTTCTGAAGTAATTGAAGGCCTATGATTTTATGGTGACGGTCGGGCATCCCCGAGTTGCGTTAGTTCGGCCGGAGCCTTATGACCGTATTCATTATGTTTGGCTATAGCCTTTTAGTCCCCGAGTGAGGTAGCCTCGGCGTCTATATCGAGGGTACGCCTTTTTCGGGGTCTTACAAATTCGAATATATTGCCCTGACTTTAAGATTGGGATTATGCCTTTTGTAAGGTCTTATAAATTTGAACATGTCTTACTTGAGGTCTTACATATAGGTTACTTGGCACAAGTATAATTCATGTCTTGCTTGAGGTCTTACAAGTGGGTTACTTGGCACAAGTATAATTCATGCCAAGCTTGAGGTCTTACAGATTTGATATTGCCTTGTGGAGGTCTTATGAGCTCGAGGCTCCTTATGGAGGTCTTACATTGTTGATAATGCATCATGGAGGTCTTACATTTTCTAGCATTGCTATATGGAGGGCTTTCGGGCTCGAGGTTGCCTGCTTGGGGTCTTATGGCCTCGAGTTTTTGATAGCTCGATGGGGTGACAGTCGGCGACAATCCCCGAGACATCGAAAGTCTTTGGCTCTGGAGTCGTTCTTTGTAAACTTGATGTTACCTCATTGAGGGATTACGAGCTCGAAGTTTCCGGCCCGGAGGTCTAAGGCTTCGAGTTTTTGATATCATTTCCCAAGTGTTCGGGAAATTTCTGCCCCTGGGTCCGTTTCTTGTAAAAATAGCAAAATTCTTTGAAGTGCGAAGCATTTTGATGGTAAAAGATACTCCTTTGATTACTTGGTAAAAGTATACATGTTTTCGTCGTCAAGGATTTGATTATTCTATACGGACACGGTTCATTTGACCGTTTGGCCCGATACATCATTTTTCTATCGAGAACCTCTTTGGCTCATCTTGATTTCTCCAGGGAGGTGATCTCCCGGGGGATGCCCCCAGTATTCAAGGTTGATTGAAGAGAAGTCTTGAATACTTGTTAGATTCTTTTTAGGTATCATATAGATGTTACCTCGTTAAAACCCTTGCCGGTAAAACCCTTCTTGGGATAAAATCCGATCGAAGGAAAAGAGTGCAATGCATGCTTCAAAACCCAAGGTCTTCAAGCTGTAAGGTGCTTTGATTTTTCTAACCGGACACCTGCACACAGGTTAGTGTAATATGTAAATGAAAAGGGAGACGGTTATACCTTAGTAGTGATGGCGTTTCGAGCCTCGATATGCTTCATCTGCTTGCTCTAGGGACGCGGTATGGTCATTTGCTTACTCACTCAGGTGCAGCCAAAAATGTAGCTTGTGATTGCCACTTCGTTGTTTGCTTATCTTTTGGTTCCTTCGATGTTGAAGGTGTCGATGTCGGTGCTACGTCATGCACCGCGAGCATCTCTCTTGCTGCATGTTGCTCCCCGTATAGCTTTTTATTCCATCCTTTGTTGGAAACTCAATCATTTGATGAAGGGTTGATGATACTGCTCATGCAGTGTACCAATATCCTTCTGAGCAAGGCATTGTATCTCATGTCTCCTTCGATGACATGAAACTTGACATTTTAGGTTGTGCCAGCCACGTTGACGGTGAGGGTGATCTCCCCTTTCGTTGTCTCGCTTGCCATGTTGAATTCGTTGAGGACTCGAGAGGCGAGCACGATCTGGTCGAGCAGATTGATCTGCTCCACCACCCTCGACTTGATAATGTTGGCCGAGCTACCTGGATCCACAAGCACACATTTAATTTGAAATGTATTCACAAGAAAAGAAATTACCAATGTGTCGTTATGAGGCTAAGGCAGGGCCTCGATGTCCTCTTCGCTGAATGTGAGAGCGTCCTCGGGTATGTAACCTCGAGTTCGCTTTTCCCTGGTGATGGATATTTTTATTCGCTTGACAGTGGGTTTCTGTGGGATGTCGATTCCTCCAACGATCATGTGGATGACATGTTGTGGCTCTTCTGTTTCATTTTTCCTGTTCGCCTCTCCTTTCCGAAATTGATTTATGGCTCATTCGTTGAGAAACTCTCGAAGGTGCCCTTTGTTGATTAATCGAGATACTTCTTCTCAGAGCTGTCTGCAATCTTCGGTCCTACGACCGTGTGTGCCGTGAAATTTGCACATCAGGTTAAGGTTCCTTTGCGACGGATCTGATAGTATGGGTTTTGGCCACTTGGTCTCTTTGATTTTACCTATGGCTGATATGATGTCCGAAACATCAATGTTGAAGTTGTACTCAGATAGCCAGGGTGCCTCTGTTGGTCCTGCGTGTCTGTCGAATCCGGCTCTGCTCATGAGTCCTCGAGGATTCTGACCTCGATCTATCCTTCCGTCGCTTTGGGGTATATTACACCTTGGGGCGTTTCTTCGATCTTCAGTGTACGGTTGATACCTTTACTTGTTTGGCTTTGATTCCTTTTCCAGGAGCCTGCTATGATATACTGAGCCCGAGGGGGCTCCTAGTTGGTCATCCTAGACCCTAATCTTTGATTGATACCGGTTGTGGACATCCGCCCAAGTTACGACGGGATATTCAACCAAGTTCTGCTTTAGCTGCTTCGAAGCTATCGAGCTTCGTTCGTTCAAACCTTGAGTGAAGGCCTGCACTGCCTAGTCATCGGAGACTAGTGGTAATTCTATTCGCTCCATTTGAAAGCGAGATACAAACTCTCGTAGGATCTCGTTTTCTCTCTATTTGATTTTGAAGACGTTGGATTTCCTTATAGCAACCTTGATGGCACCAACATGTGCCTTTATAAATGAATCTGCCAGCATGGAAAATGAGTCTATCGAATTCGGGGATAGGTTGTGATACCACATCATGGCCCCTTTTGAAAGTGTTTCTCCGAATTTTTTCAACAGGACGGATTCAATCTCGTTGCCCTTTGGGTTTTTTCCCTTTATAGCACAAGTGTAAGCAGTGATGTGCTCGTTGGGGTCAGAGGTTCCGCTGTACTTCGGGAGATCGGGCATTCTGAATTTCTTCGGGATGGGCTTTGGAGCAGTACTCGATGGGAATGGCTTTTGTACGAATTTCTTTGAATCTACACCCTTCAGAATCGGGGGTGCACCTGGGATCTGATCGACCCCTGAATTGTAGGTCTCTATCTTTTTGTCATTGGTTTCTATCTTCTTTTCGCCCGATTCAATCCTCTTTCTGAGGTCCTCGAGCATCTCTATAATAGCGGGGTCGGTTGCCTACCCATTGTTGCTCGATATTTTCGGCACATGTTCGGCTCGAGGAGCCGTTTCCGGTGCTGTTGTGCTTGGAGTTTTTTGGTGGCTTTGCAGTTGAGCAATCGCCAGTTGTTGTGCCTACAACATTTCAAAAATGACGTGAAGGCTAACCTCACTACTACAAATAAGACCTTTAGCGGTAATTCAAAATGGCTTTAGCGGCAATAATAATAGCCGCTATATCTTTTACCGGCCATTAGTCTTTTGCCGTTGAAATTGATGTCGGCAAAGCCTTTAGCGGCTATTCTCGCAAAAGCTGGTAAACGGTATGTTTTATTGCCACTAAAAGTTATTATCTTTAACGGCAATTATTTGCGGCAATTATAATGGCTACTAAATCCAATCCAAAACGGCTAATTATACTTCTTTAGCGTCCATTATTATAGTCGCTACATTCAAAATATTTGCTGCTAAAAATCGCATCTTTAAGGGCAATTATTTGCGGCAATTATAATGGCTACTAAATCCAATCCAAACGGCTAATTATACTTCTTTAGCATCTATTTTTTATAGCTGCTAAATTAAAAATAATTTCCACTAAAAGTTCGCATCTTTAATGGCAATTATTTTGTGGCAATTAAAATGGCCATAATATCCCTTCTGAAAACATCTTAGTTTGCCCTTTTAGCTTCCATTCTAATGGCTAATATGTTTAACTAAATTGCCGCTAAACGTCAATATCTTTAACGATAATTATTTTACATCAATTATAAATAGTTTAGCCACAATTAATAATAGTTACTATATTCATACAGAATATGACTCAAATAATAAAATATATTAATATTAATTAAAAAAATATAATGTATCTCATTAATCTTAACAAACAAAAGGAAGTACTAATCAAAAACATTAATATTACAGTAATTTAAAACATAAAAATATATTGTTTAGACTAAATAACTAATGTCATTATATAATTAATTCATACGAATGATGGTCTTTAAATGATTTCCGCAACTTTTCATTATTTTGAAATTTTTTACCCGCTAAATTATCCAACATCAGACGGTTTGACCTGAAATTATAAAATAATTATGTCAAAAGATAAAGTATAACGTGAAAAAATATCTTGAACATTTCATCACTATTAGAGTAGCCAACTCCCTCACCTAACATTTGTAAGCAAAAACAACTAAGCTAAAATATGAACATTTCAATCAAATTGATTAGAACCCAAACTTCAACAACTACCTACTGAAACCTAGTAAAAATAGCTTGATTCTTCAATCCAACAATATTCTTAGCAGCAGATAGTCGAACCAACACTCGATTCAAAACAAAATTTAATAAAGAAGCAAAATTGAAAACAAGAATTAAGCAAATACTTTGCAAAGTGCAACTAAACGACAGCAGCATATGTAGATGACAACATATGTAGATTGCCCCAGCCACAATAAGGAAGAGGAAAGCCTCATATCCAAATAACAACAACAACATCTAAATGACAGCAACATCTAAAGATGACAACTTGTCGGATGCAACACTTGAGAAAACTTACTACACTGGTTTAAAAGCAACTTGTCCCAGAAGAGGCGGAGACAATAACATTTCCCCTCTAGATTTCACATCACCAGTCAGATTTGACAATACATATTTCAAGTTGTTGTTATGGGGCAAAGGACTTTTGAACTCAGATGAAGTGCTACTGACTAGGAAAGTAAAAAAGACTAAGGAATTAGTGAAGAGCTATGCTAAAAATAAGGAAATTATGAAGGCAATGGGGTATTTCATCCTAATGCACTTCAATCATTCTACATCCCTACAATGGTGCCACACAAAGGACACATCAATCTACTGTTGGAATTCACAAGAGTTTCACGACAAACTGTGCATGATCAACTATGTGCACTTCTACTGGACACAAGAAGCAATGAGGTTTGCGGACAAGTTTGATATACAGGGAGAGAAAGAAAAACTACAGCTGCAATCTTGGACAATATGCTACTGGGAATATGATGGGATATCAAGAGAACAAGCATGGGTCGCACACGAAAACTGAAAAAACAATAGCGACGAAGGACAAAGATGAGTAGTACCATGAGAAGGTTGGGCATTTTCAGCAACACTAGGAATCTTTGATGTTTGTGGTACTCGTTCATGTCCACTATTGGCATCAGGGATCTAATAAATATCAACATGTTAGATAATAATACTTTTATATGATTAGAATTTCATTAAAAATGTCTAAAGCTTATGAAATGGAGTTATCTGTTCACCTGAGGTGGCATTGCTACTTTGAGGCATAGATGCATGAGGAGCATATTTGCGCATGAGTTGTCTTATTTGGAGTAATTCTGATTGCATCATCTTCTGATTTTGTTTCATCATATTCATTTCTTCATTTTGTTTCTCCTTTAACTCGATTATCTTATATTCTATCATTTGTATAACCTCATTAGAAGAATCATCCACAATAATATTTCCTAAGGAAGACCTACTACCCCATAGAACAGAAGGAGTTGGACCAAGTCCTAAACTACGAACATAACCACTTTTTTCATTTTCCAATACCTGAGAATACACATCGCCTTCCCAAGCAACACTACGAGGAGGTTGCTCAGTAAATCTCTCACTATTGCACATCCTTTCATTTGTCATTTCCTGACCATAGAATATACAATAAATCAATTTTGGAATTCATGAGTAGGAAAAAATGCACATTGTTTGACGGAGTCATCAAACCAACAAAATAAAAGAAAGAATAAATCTTACGACTGTCTTGACAGAATCATCATCCAGTGGCTTACCATTTGAGCTGGGAGAAGGATGTGCCCTGATTATAGCTTGGAGCTTAAGGTGATTCAAGCTAGATTAGCTAATCTTATACATGGATTTAAATTGTCATTGCTTGATAATATGACTCCCAGGACCTCAACATGGATGAGATTTTTGGGCTCTCCATACCTAAAAAGTTTTCATTTGTTGTTGTGATTAAGCCAAGACATTCACCAAAACTTTACTCTATTTGATTCAGCACTTCTATGGTTCCATCAAGATAAACTTCGTGTTATGTTTGAACTCGTGCTCTAAATCTTTTGTAATGGTATCGTCTACTTATCCATTTTAGATCTTGTATCTTTTTCATCCATGTCGAGTTCCTCAAGAGTCATATTATCAGGCAATGACCATTTAAATCCATATATAAGATTAGCTAAGCTAGCTTGAATCCATGTATAAGGTTATCATTTACTCATCCATCTTAAATCTTGTGTCTTTTATAAGAAATCTTACAACTGTATTTCAAGACTCTTCATCTAATGATTTACCATCCCTACGCTTTGTATGAGCTAAAATGTAAACTATTGCACGTGTAAGCTCTATTCCATCTATAGCCTAATAAAGCTAAATTGATGTCAAATATCATGCATGATAAAAAAAATATTTGTAGAATCTTATAGTATATAATTTATGCATGAATACCTTTTCATTCATAAAGGTTGCTATGCTTTTGGATCCTCCCATGTGAGGCATCTTTTGCTTAGCCCTATTGATTCTATTTGCTTGACTACAGTTCTGTCATTGCAACACAAAAATAATACTCATTAACAATACTTAAACGTATAACATGCAGTAAAATTTAAGTTTTTAAAGTCCAACAATAGAAAGAAGGTCAAATGTTAGTCCAAATAGAAAAATATTGTATACAATAGGCACAAGTAGCTTGAAATCGAAAAGGGTGAAATCAGGGACTAAGATACCTTTTCAGTCTGAGTTAAGACAAATGAATGGTCTCGCTCAGGGAGAATGTGCCTCCATTAAACAAAGAAACTGAGTGATTAACAACGACTAAGAGTCCTAATGAGAGGAGTGACAAAAAATTCTACAATGCCACAGTAGAAAGTGGTAGTGTTGTTAATATTTCACCCGCTACCTGGACCAAATAGCTGAAGTGAAAACTTAAACATGCCAAGGTCTTTATGAACTTGCTTTAAGATAACGAGGATTAATATTACAGCTAGCATAAGCATTTCCCCATTGTATTTTAAAAGCAAGTAAAATTAAGAAGGAACTCTACCTCTTTTGGGGAATTTTCATAATTGGCATTGCAAACAAGAGAAAATTCCAATTTAAAATTTTAAATACATCCTCCCACGATAGCTCAAGGGCCCAATCTATTGTAATCATCCTACCATATTCAATCAAATAGTAGAGGTAGTCAATAACATTACAATGATATTAAAAGTAAAATATAAACTAATGCCCTAGACAATAGCTGCAGTCTCAGACTAATAGTGCCGCCATCGGCTCTGAACCAAAATATCAAATACATTAGGGACATAATCTTGACCTAAAATATAATGTACCTGCAGAAAAAATATCGCTGTAGAAATTCACGCACCATTGTTGTATAGATAAATTTTAAAATATACTTTCTTAATCATCAATTAATGTACCTCTTTATGACTTCAATTAGGAAACAACCAAGCACCTTAGTAATTATGAGTGTGTGCGGAGCTTGATGAGGTAATCCATAATCGTAATCGGCTCGAGCATGTGGAGGCGACAATTTGCTTTTCTCAAAAAATGATGAAGGGCAATTAACTCCAACCCTAGATATAAAAAATCACCTTAACATATATGAGTCTGTGAGGGAAAATAATTAAGTTAGAATACAATTTTTTATGTCTTTCTTGATAGTTTCTATAAGCTCAAGATTATTTGAACTAGAAAGAATTGATAAGATGCATCTATGAATGTAGGTTCAGCACATTGCCAAACAACAGATTTATGAAAGACTAGGGTGGACTTAATTCAAAATCTAATAGTGATGTCACTGATAACATAGTATATATCAAAAAGATAATAATGTAGATAGAATCTATAAACAAAAATTAAAGAGATTTAAAATGACACACCTTCTCTTTTGTGCTGAAATGATAAAACCTTCCCTTATAAAAAAATAAATCCCGAAGTGTATCTAATCAGATGCAACAAACAATTTTGAATTTCAAAAGTTAATTTCTTCTGCTTCTTAATGTTTTGATTCTAGAAGCTACAAGATATACCGATACATAAAAGTTCAAAGAATTGAGGAATTACAAATTTACAATCTCAACCTAATTGTTTATAAAAGAAAACTATATGTGATGCAACCGACTCTTAGGCACATCATCAGAGCCTAGAGATACCTAGTCTTAATTCAACCAACTCCAAGGCACACCATCCAACATTTTATAGTGCTTCTATTTATTTCATCCAAAATCACTTATTTTCTCTTAATTGTTCTTTAGTTTTACCAATCTTAAAGAAGGTCTGCCATGTTTAAAGTTTAACATCACACCATATTTTTTGTTCTAAAGTAAATCATTAGTCTAATCTAGAGTGCCCTAGTGAACATGATGTGAGCTAGATTAAAAGGAGTATAAGGATGCCTGTGGGAGTAGTACATACAGTTGAGAGAGTTGTACCTAACAGAAGGAATGTAAGTTAGTTATAAGTTATATAGTTTACAGTTAAGTCCAGTTATCTTTTAAGCAAAGAAATGTTATATACACATTTACTCTATTATGTTTTCCTATTTGGACAATTTGCGTCGTGGTCTTGGTCCGGTTCCTTAAGAATCTCAGTATTTGTAAGGAGTCGAGCTCCCGTTTTGCTTCTTTATCGACTGAAACCTAATAATTTTTTGCTTATTCTTAGCTACTTCTCTTTTAATTACTGCAATTTCCTAAGTTTCTAGAATTAACTGCATTAGAACAAGTCTTTCACTGCTTGCTAGTAACAAAATGGATCAATACATTCACTTGAAAAGATCGTTAGGATTTTCCATAGATAACTCTAATTCCAAGTATTCTTTATAATAATAGTAAAATTATTACCAGATTAAACACTTAAGAATCTGATTCTATCAATAGCGCATATGATTCAAAATTCAGTCAAATGATGAGCGGCGAGTAAATTACCGATCTATTTATTGAAAAAAAGATATGTAATCCATCAATCCATTTTGATAATTTTAGTTTACGTTCCATTTTATCTATGATTCCCGGTTCATGAACCCTAGAATATCATTATATACCAAAATATTAGTACTTCCATTATACTAAGCTTAGGTCTCAAAGGATTAATCTACAAATAACTTTTCCCACATTCTGTCAACCTCTCTGAACTCATTCTAGTTTCCTTCTCCATTCTTTTTAGCATACTCCATTAGAATTTCAACAACCTAGAATTGCAGAAAAGAGATAGAGAGTAGAGAGAGATGAGTCGAAAATTACCTGAGTGAGCGATAAGGTGCCGACGATGGAGAAAGATGAGTTGGTTGTCGGTGACGGAATTTCATAAGTTAGATCGGTTTGTGAGAGAACAAACTTTTTGTTTTTTATTCAATGAAAAAATGGGGATAAAGTTTGCTTTTAACTTTTACTGTCCATCATATTCAATTGTCGGTGGAGAGGTTGCATTTTTGTGGCTAATACTCATTTGCCGTTAATAATTTGGCGTAAGAAATGAATTAGTAGCAATTAATTTATTGCCATAAAATAATTGTCGCAAAAAGTACTTTTTGTTGTAGTGCCTCTCGTTCCTCCCGAACTGGGGTTTTCTGAGCTTCTTGTTGGTTTTCTTGGCATATACTCCTGTTAGTGTGGGAGCTTATATCGATGTGTTGGGCGTTGCGTGAGCCCACATCCATGGGGGTTGGCTCTGGTGCGTCCTCAGGGTTTCACAGTGGCATACCGGCGCCTGGAACAACTATACCATTCTCTCCATGGTCCTCAGAACCGTTGTTTTCAGGTGCATTCACTAAGTTAGATATTTTGACCTGAAATCAAAGATTCTTGGACAAGAAAAAGTGTGAAGAATAACTTGTGCTTTTCAGTAAACCATTACTAAAGCAATCACTATTATTTTTAGCCCCACGGTGGGCGCCAAACTGTTTACTTTGAAAATGATAATTACAATTAGATTTGATTTTGTAGTTCTAAAAATACGTGAATTATTGTAATGCTAGTTGTTAGGCAGCAAATGCTAAGGGTGAGCTAGGAAAGTAAAGTAAGAGTAAGAGGCAATGTTACTATTCAAACCAAACGGTTGCGAATCGGGGTCTCGGACTGGCCTAAGATGGGCCTCGAGGTCGAGCTGATGAGCTTGACTAGGGATGATCGATGAAGGACTAATAGTTCCAAGGGCCTCAATAATGACTCTTTATGATCAATGATGAATAATAAATGAGGAACAATCAATGAAACACAATAAATGTAAGCAATAAATCAAAGAAAAGACAATGGAGAATGTTTAAGTTAGAGAGGAGAGAATGTTCTTGTTCTTGTATTGAATATCATGTGTCTTTTACAAAATGACAAAGGTCCCCTTTATATAGGAGGGGGAATCCCAACATAGTATATATGCATTTATTACAAAGATAAATAGCTGGTACAACTATTTAATGTCACAGTACGGACTTGTACTATTCTTGTAGACCTTGTCAACTTTAGCCATGTGCCTTTTGGGAATTTTTCGCTTGTCTAAGATAGCCACCGATTTGCACTACCCCGAGGTCGAGCATTTGGAACCCTCGGGGTCAAACCTCGAGCTATGCTTCGAGGCTTCTGAAGACGGGCTATGGAATGTCACAATGATCATAAAATCAGACTCTCCAATTTTAGCCGTATACACATATAATATTTGGGTGACAAATTCCATCTTATTACATTCATTGCCACGGTCTATATTTATTGCATGTTCTTATTATAATATTCATTGATAATCATTGAGCTCATATCCAACATTCATTATTCTCAAATATTGTTCATATCGCTGGTGCTCTCCAACATTAGATATAGAATTTATTATGTTTAACTAAAATTCACTCTCTATTTGATTATTAATTAGTTTAACAAAAAACTTAACACTTTTTGATCAAACAGTAGGGGGCGAAGTTTGGGGGGAGGGGGGCTAGGTGGGTGAGACTGTGGAGTGTTAGGGGCGGATCGAAGACAATTAGCATTGAATGTCCCTTGTGAATCTTGTTTTTTCTACTCTTATCGAGAAAGTTATTTTAATGATTTTTAAGAAAATTGCTTTCAACCAAACATAGAAAAAATGTTTTACTGCATTCCAAACAACCCCAAGCACAATTGTATATAAAAGTAAAATGAGTAATATGTAAATTGAAATACGTACTTGTCTCCATTTCTAAAGGTGGCATCTCGACTTTATTTTTCTCATTTAAATACTTTTACTTGGTAAAAATATATATAATAAATTTCTTTGACGATCATACTGATGTGATATCAGTTAAGCTAATGTAGAAAATTGAGTGTAAATCACGAAATAAATATCACATAAATTAATATGAAGAATCGATTATATTGATATCAAATCAACTTGATAGCCGAAATAAATCAGAAGCCGTTGAAACACTATGAAAATATGCAAAACAATAAAATAAAATCGAAAAATTAAGAAGCCGATAAAAGTGGTGTTATATTTGGTCTAGTTTCGTCTGTGTATTAAACAAATTGACTAAGTTGATTTGATTCAATTTTAAGTAAAAATATAGTCAAAGAGAATCATGAATGCCCTTCCCCTCCCAATTTTTATAATGGAAAAGGTCCAAATTTACCCCTTTACTTTCGGATATTATTTATGTTTAACTTCCGTTATACTATTTACCTAAATTTAACCTTACTATTATATAATCCGGGCAAATTTACCCCTACCATCAGTAATTTTTTAAAAATTATCCCTCAGTCCATTAGGTAACCCAAAATCTTCCAAATCCCTTTTAATCACTTGTTCTTCTTTGTTACACCTTGTGCATTCGGCGTTATCATGCCGTAAAGGGGCTAATTCGATAGGAAGATCATTTCTATGAGATATTTAAATGATGCGATAGTCATACGTTAAGATTGGAAGTCATTCGAGTTGTGGTTAAAAAGTCGACAGAGATCACCGCAAGTTACAGGTTTTAAATTTCACTGAAATTTGAATAAAATGTTGATGAGCTTTTTTCTCAATATATTAGGAGTTATAGTGTGTTCTACCCATCTAATTGAAGGTCTATGAGTCTAGTTTCCAACGCAATAAACCGTTCATTAATACGACTTCAGAGTAGAGAGATATTAATATTTTCGTACAGGGGTGCACACTGCTACGGGAGCAGTGCGCTTAGTCGGTTTTAGTTAAGAGTTTTTTTTATTTTATTTAAGTCAATTTAAAACAGAACCCCTGCGTTTTATCCTCTCCAAAACAGAACCTAAAACCTAGGAATTCCTCTCAAACTCCTCTCATCCATCTAGCCAATCATAACAACAATTTAGTCATCCTCAAGATGGAGAACACCATGGCAACTTCAGAATAGTGAATTCTTCGGTATTTCACTTTTCGTAGGAAGACTTTGCCTTGAAGTAATCTCGAATTTAAAGTAATTCTGGTCACATAAGGTATGATTTAACCTCTTCTTTGATCTTTGTAAACTTATACCATAAGAATTCCTAAGGAATAGTTGAAACCTCTAAAGAAATATTCTTAATTTTTTTAAGAAACCTCTCTTAATATGACTTGATTGTTGGGACTGTTCTATATAGTTTTATTGTGTTGTTTGGATCTTTGAAGACATGGATGGAATCGTGTCGATAAGGAGATGTAGTAAATTAAAAATTTGGTGCTGTGTTGCGGGGAAATTAAACTACAAAGGAGTCTACAAATTCATGCCCGCAAGTTGTTGGCTTAAATGTCTAAATAAAGAATTATGTAAGATATGAGCTTGAATTTGATATTGAATGGTTCGTATTATGTAGGAAAGCATTCCTAAGGTTTTCGAGGTCTCGGAAACCGTATATAACTCCATCGACAAGGTATGTAGGGCTTTCACTATACTTTTCGGCATGACTAGAATTCGAATAAACGTTTATCGAATTATTTCGTCGGATTCGAGTTATTTCACCTTCAACTCATAAAGATGCTTAGACCTAATCCTTTCTCATAGATTTCTTACTTTAGAGAATATCTATGAATTCTCTGTTTCCCTTGTTCCTTGCTTAAAAAGAACTAGAGCCTTTTTACTCGTTCTCCTTTCGACGTTCATATAAATCATGAATAATGTTCGCTGGAAAGTAACACTTACTTAAAAGGTACTCATAATACATAACTCTCATGTTCTTAGTACTTGATGGCTCGTAGTTGAAAATTAAATACTTTAGCGACAACCATGATAGTCGAGGAATAATGATGATAGGCCACTTCGACTTTTCTTAGAACACGTCTTTTAAGGTTAGTTTCACATTGCACTTATATATATGTATGTATTTACTTTCATTACCGAGCCGCACTATAGTCGGTCGGGTATGACACCTATTGTGTAACCACTGATCAGTTGGGATTACTAAGCTTTACGTGGCCGGGTACGATTCTACCGAGCCTTTATTATGGTCGGGTATGTTATGGATATTATATCTCCACAGAGGGATTTATTATTATATAATGTGATATATTATAAGTAGCGATAGTGAGCGACGATTCCATGAGCATACATTTATATTCATGTTGAATTTTAGTTTCCTATCGAGGCTAGTTTCAGAATTCAGACTGTCTCTATATCTCTTCTCTTGTTAATTACATTTTTCATGTTACACTTGTTGCCCTACATATTCAGTACATATTTCGTACTGACGCCTTTTTATGCGTTGTGTTCATGCCCACAAATTCGGATAGACAGAGCGGCGTGCCTCCTCAGTAGGACCCCCCGGATCAGCGTTGGGTGTCGCACTCCACTTCTTCGGAGTTGCTGATTTTGAGTTCATAGGTACTATTACAGGTGTATATGTGTAGTTTTGGGCATGTCGGGGGCCTTGTCCTGACATGTTGGGATTGTGTTACACTCTTAGAGGCTTGCAGACTAGCGGTCATTGCATATATATTTTTTTTGTATGGCCCTATCGGCCTTCTGAATAGCTGTTATACTGTTGTTGCAGCCTTGTTGGCCTAGGTTATGTATATATATATATATATATATATATATATATATGTGTGTGTGTGTGTGTGTGTGTGTATGTGTGTGTGTGTGCGTGTGTGTGTGTGCGCGTGTGCGTGTGTGTGAATGTCGTGTTGGACTCTTCTGCCTGCAGGTTATTACATTTCAGATCATATCTCATGGTTGGTTCGCTCGGGCCTTCGGGCATCGGGTGCCGGTCACACCTCCCAAGATTGGGGTGTGACATTCTTCTTGATTCACTATTTTCAGAAATTATTATTAAGGTGAATGCTAGAGGTACTAAATTATAAATTATTCATGAATATTTTTAATTACCATTGCATCAACTTCTCTTCTTTGGAATTGATTTAAAACTTTTATAATTTTTCAACCATATACATACCGTAAATTTTTTGTGGGTCTATTTGTTATGTATTATATGTGGTTGCTCATCTTGTATGTAAATATACATTGGAATATATTTGTGTTGTCTAGTTAGTATTCGGTCGACTAACTTAAGAGTGCACAATGCATATGCATTTGATTAAAGCAAAGTTGAACTCGACAATGCAAAGTCTCCATACCTTTCATGGCACGAATTCATTAAAGCCGGGGTATTGTAAATACTTTTAGAATTTAGATAAGCTACATAATTTAGATTATTTAATTTTACTATACTTTGTTTACTAACCACTGTATTATTTTAATATTTCTTTCTCTTATTTATTTTTTTCAATTAAGAAAGCCGATAAATACCAACTAAATCGAAAATAGTAAATTAAGAAGAAGAATAAGTGACTTAACTAGAATGATTAGGGAGATTTTGGGTCACCTAACGGACTGAGGGGTAATTTTTAAAAATTTCCTGATGATAGGAGTAAATTTGATTGAATAGTATAACGATAGGAATAAATTTGACCGAATAATATAACGGAGGTTAGCTATATAAAATAGTTAAAAATAGAGGAGTAAATTTGGACCTTTTTCCTTTTTAGAAATTATAGAAGTGTTTAAATATTGGGAGAAGTACACGAGTTAATATGTGTACCAAGCCAAAGTAGAAAGAGAAAAGACTATTTACGTGAGCAAACAACAAATAAGAGCCCATTTGGATTGGTTTAAGAAAAATGACTTTTCAAGTGGAATAACTTTTAAGTCAAAAAGCAATAAGTTAGATTTTCCACTTATTGCTTTTAACTTGTTTTAACCGATTTTTAATTTATTTTAGGCACTTTTTAACATTACCAAACACTAAAAAAAAGCTTGAAGATTTATTTGACCAGCTTAAAAGCCAATTCAAACGTCTTCTAAGTTGATCATTATTAATCAAAAAAGTTTCCTCATCAAGTTTTGGAGTATAAAATCACCTTTATTCCAAACTTTACAAAGTTTTTATATCTAAATTTAGTCGGACCTAATAAATAAAAATAAAAAAATAAAAAAAGAGATGACAAGGAGTATCAAAATATCCGAGGATTGTTTTTTTCTTTTTCTGGACTGAATTTCGAAACGTAAATTTATTACTCCTCTCTTTTGTAATTGTTGTCTGGATTTTGTTCTTCTGCCACGCTCCCTGTGGACTCATCGGATCGAGCTCCACAGAGTAACGAATCGACAGGCTTCTGGTTCACTACATTTCTAGGGTTTCCATAGCTTGAAACTCATCAACATCAACACACCATTTCTGAGAAATTTCTCCAGTTAAAATAAAAAAAATCGTCTGTTATTTGAATTGGTGGGTTCGGCAGCTCAAAACCTCAAGCAATGTACAGTGGGTCAAGCGATGGCGAAGGCCCTGAGGCTCCGGCGCAGCAGCGAAAGATTCCTCCCGCATCCTCAATGCTTTGGGTCCGAAACCTCCGTAGATACATCGGATCCGGCGCTGGCCTCGGCTCCGAAGCCCTAATGGGTAAGTCAGTTTCTCTTCACCCATTTGGATTTCCGTTTGCATGGTTTCATTTGGTTTTATCACAACTGGTTTATGCATTTTCCATTTTTTCTCTCTCAGCTTCCTCTACCTCCCCCAATAGTTTTACTGTACTGAGCTTTTTTCTGAGTTAATTCATGACTTGTAATGATTTATGCATGTTGATCTCAAAAGGGTAACTTATATATGTGATATTTTTTGTGCTAATTTTAGTTATGGGAATTCGTGTTGTTCACCTCCTATTATGGGAATTCGTGTTGTTCACCTCCTATTATGGGAATTCGTGTTGTTCACCTCCTTAGTGAGATCATACTCGGTGGTCGGCTGGTTTTTCTGATAGCTGTAGGAGATATTCGAAGTTGTGCGAGTTATCGTGGCATTAAACTCATGAGTCATACGATGAAACTCTGGGAAAGAGCGATAGGGTGTAAATTTAGGAACACGACAGGGTAACATAGAACCAGTTTGGATTTATGTCCGGTGGATCTACACCGGAAGCTGTATTCTTGCTAAGAAGTTTGATGAAAATTTATCGCGTAAGGAAGAAAGATCTACCCATTGACCTGAGGAAAGCATATGATAGAGTACCACGAAAGGTCCTTTGGTGGGTGATGGAGAAGAAACAATTCACATTAAATATATAAATGTCATAAATGACATGTATGAAGGAGTTGTCACTAGTGTGAAAACAATAGTAGGAGATACAAAAGAGTTTCCCATAGCAGTGGTTTTACACCAGCGTTCTGCATTGAGACCCTGCTTATTTATCCTAGTTATGGATGAGTTAATCAACGCAATATGAGATGAGGTCCCATGGTATATGCTATTTGTTGATGACATTGTGTTAATCGACGAAACTAGCAAGGGTATCGACCAAAAGCTTGAGCTATGGAGAAGCACCTTAGAGAGTATGGGTTTTAAAATAAGTAAAAGTAAGGCTGAGTACTTGCAAGTTTAGTCGGCATGAGAAGAGTGAATTTGAGGTGAGAGTAGATGGAATTGTGGTGCCAAAGGACAAACGATTTAGATATCTAGGCTCGTTGTTTCGAGAGAATGGAATGGTAGATGAAGATGTTACTTATAAAATTAGAACCGGATGGTTGAAATGGAAAATTGCTACCAGGGTATTATGTGATAGAAGAATGCCTACCAAGGTAAGTTCTATAGAACAGCTATAAGACCGACTATATTATGTGGTAGTAAATGTTGGGCTGCTAAAGTTTAACATATCCACAAGATGAGTGTTGTAGAAATGCAATGCTAAGATGGATTTGCGGTCACCCAAGATTAGATAAGATTAAAAATGAACGCATTCGCCAGAAGGTGCAAGTAGCTAGCACACATTGAGGATAAGATAAGAGAAGGTCGCTTGAGATGGTTTGATCATGTCCTACGCCGGCCTATAAATGTATCGGTCCATAGGTGTGAAACTATAATGGGGTCCCGGGGGAAGGTGTTAAAAGGGGGCGAGGTAGACTTGAAATCACATGGAAGAAAGTTATCTCGAAAGACCTACAAATCCTTGGTATAAATGCAGACTTCACTAAATATAGGGCACAATGGAAGAGGAAAATCCATGTAGGCAATAACTACTAGTTGGGAATAGGTTTTAGACTTGCTAGAGAATTTTTATTATTATCATTATTACTGTTATTATTATTTTTTTGTATATATTTATTTCTTTTACTTGCCCTTTTATTTTATGTTAGTAATGATGATGATACGATGATGATACGAGTTGAGGATAATGAAAGGAATGAGGATTTGTTTGCCGACCCCAACTTGTTTGAAACTGAGGCGTAGTTGTTGTTGTTTTAGATAAACAATGAGTAATATGATATCACATATTCACAGGTAATTTGATGGTTTTCACTCATTTGTTTTATTTACGCACACACCTACATTACACCTCCTTGGGGTGCAGCCCTTCCCTGGACCCTGCGTGAATGCGGGATGCTTTGTGCACCGTGCTGAACTTTTTTTACACATTAGAAAGCAGAAAAATTATTGTAAGGATGAGCTTCTCTCATATTATCATGCATTTCATGCCCTTGGAGCAAAGAACGCTGTGTGGTAGTGTACTTGCTTTCTATTGATCAAAGGTCCATTCAATGTTCAAGTGGGCGATGGTAATCAATATGCACTTGTGTCCATTGGTTTCAAATTGACTCCAAGTTTGTCGCTTCAGGATGGTTTATTTTTATGTAACAATTTGGGTTCCATTTTCAGAGCTGGCATTTTTTCAGCTAATTTAGTTGTTTAGTTTTTTCCTCTCCTATATTGGCTTTAGGTGTATATTCTGCTTCAAAACTTTCTTGTTATGATTTGGTTTGGTTTAACACTTCCCTTGGTATGCAAATCTGTCGCTGCATTCTGTAAATCATGAATCTATGTGCAGTATGCGTTATCTGACTATGTCTTCATGTTTTCATTTCAGAGCTTGAAACAAAAAGAATCTTGCTAGATATTTTTAAGGACAAGCAACAAAAGAGTGCTGAAGCTGGCACTATTCCTAGCTTCTATAAGAAGGTATCACATTGCATTCTTAGATGATAGTGTAACTCGCGATGTTTCTACCTTATATCCTACTCTCATCCTTACTACTTCTGTCTTTTTTCTCCTTTTTAGAAACCTGAAGAAGGATCTATTAGTCATAGGGTTCAGCGGCTGGCAAAATACCGATTTTTAAAGGTATTAATATCCTTTTCCTAGTTTGCATATGGTCACTGGTTGTAAAGCGTCAAGCATTGGGATCCAGCTTTCCAGTGCTCTTGGCCAAGGAGCTTTTCTCTGCTGTTACTGAGGGTTTTTTGTTTTTCTTGTTGATGGCCATCATCATGTTGATATTGATGAATAGTATCTTAACCTATTTTTAGAAAACAGGGTCACTGGGATAGTTGATATTTTTATAGTTCATGTCTGTGAAAATGTATAGAGTTAATTAACTTCTTTTATTTGTTCAGAAACAATCTGACCTTTTGCTAAATGCTGATGATTTGGATGCTATGTGGGTCTGTCTAAGAGAGAACTGTGTGATCGATGATGCAACCGGTGCAGAAAAGGTTAGACAATAACTTTATTTTCCTGATTTCAAATTTTATAACCAGCACCCAGTCAGTTTTCGATTTTCCAGCTCAAAAAAAAAAAAGAAAAGAAAACCAGCACCAAGTCAGATCCTCTTTGGGAGTCTCTCCTCTCTCAGAGGCACCTACATGAACACATGGGTGCATCATTCAGAAAACTGTCAGCAGCATACTATTGGTTGAACTTTGAGACTATAATTCACAAAGTGTTAGAATGGAAAAAGTTAGAGTCCTCACCGTTTCGATATTTCGGCCGAATGGCTGTCATACTAAATCACACAATTAAAAAAAAGAGGCTGTCATACCAAATCGTTGTTGTTGCTTGAATCCTAACCTACTTCCTGTTACTTTGGCTAAGCTAATAGTCTAATATGGTAATACCAAACCTGAATGTATTGATGAAATAGGTATTAAGTGCTTATGGGTGGCATATCTCATTCTTCAAATGTTTGTTTTTTGCTCCTCATCGATGTGTTTATCTGATTGCTTGACTATATCTTCAACTTCCTTAATTGCTTCTCATTTATGTCACTTGCACTTCCTTTGTGCTTTGTTCTTTGAGTAATTAACCATAGAGATCATTCTGAACCATCTGAGACAAACAGACAAAAAAAGTTCTTCATTTATTTACTGTTGTTGTTATATTATTGTTACTATATATATTAATTCTTTGTTTTCTAGCAACATCTGTAAGCATGCTGAGAAAGTGATTCTTTGTCTTGTTTAGATGAATTATGAAGACTTTTGCCACATTGCCTCTGTCTGTACAGAACAAATAGGGCCTAAATGTCGCCGCTTCTTCAGTCCTTCAAATTTCATGAAGTTTGAGAAGGATGAATCAGGGAGAATTGCCATTCTGCCGTTTTACCTTTATGTGATGCGCACAGTGAGTATTATCAACCTGTACCTGCAAAGTCCTTTTAGCTTTACTTTTCCTCAACAGTGTTTAAATACACTCAGATATACTTCCCTGTCCCTGACATGGTGGAAGTATATTGAATCTGTTTGCGTTTTATACACCGAAATTTGACTGTTTATTGGTTTATTCATAAGCTTTAAGGTTGTTCAATCTGCTTTCTTTGTACATCGAAATTCATATATTCAATGCTTTGTTTGTACCCCTGATGAAACTCACTTCCTTTGTGAATAAAAAACATTGTACCAGTTAAGTGAACAACTTTGATCCTAATTTCTTGGAATGATCAAATCACAATATGTGCGTGTATGTGTTTCTGTGTCTTTGTCTGGCGGTCTTCCTGAAGGAAAAGAAGGAAAAATGTGAAGGAACTAAAGAAAGAGATAACGTAAATAAAATTACCTTATAAAAAAACACGATATGTGCGTGTATGTGTTTCTGTGGCTTTGTCTTGCGGTCTTCCTGAAGGAAAAGAAGGAATATGTGATGGAACTAAAAAAAAAAAGGAAAAAAGAAGAGAAAACATAAATAAGATTCTGCTCGAGTAGTGATTGTGAGTTTTACCTTATAGGATTGCACCCCTCTGAACCACATAAATCAACTCTATTTTATCTGAAAAAGAAAAAACCAGGGCACTGTGAATTGGCCGTCCTCCAATTCTATAGTTGAGTTAATACGTTATTTGCAGGTCTTGAGATATTGCTATTTGAACTTATTTTGAACAGGAGCTTCTGTTGAGGACGTAAAGTTTACTGAATAGCTAAGTTGCTCGGACTCGGGTGCGGGTATCTGATACGGGACGGATCTGAGTATCGGATTCGGCAAAATCTAAATTTTAAGATTCGGGGGAGCGCATCCGGATATGGATACGGGTGCGGGGATTCGGCTAATAAAAAATAGAGCTATAAAAATATTGTAAATTTTGAGAGATTCTGTGAAAAACTTACATGAATATTGTAGAATTCAATCTTTCACTCTCCAAGATGGACATTATTCTTTCATTCTCCTAAATCTGTTTTATTTTTTATTTTGAGAAATCAAAATCTCAATTTTTCTCCCAAATTTGTCGATGGACTCCGATCAAAGTGTCTGAAGTCAGTTGACCGTATCCGGGACGGATCCCGCTCCCGTCCCGGTCTCGTATCGGGACAGGGACGGCATCAAAATCAAAGAGCCCGCGCAACTTAGCTGAATAGTAACGCATTCTGTCTCTGTAAGAATTTTATAGCGCGCAAACAGTTGGAAGTTTTTTGTAGTTCAAAAAGAGATCCTGTGAAAACTTCCTACCGGCAGGCTGCTTGGCCATGCTATTCTAACGAGGGTTCATCTTGCGAGATGTAAATTTCACTTAGATGTTGGTGACATAAGAAGTTGTGTGGTCTTTTAATATTTTCTTTTTTGGAAAAGTTTGTTATTTGATACTAGTTATTTTTTTGGAACTTGATGGTTAGTAGTCCTTGTTCCTCTGGAAGAGTTGATACATCTTCTCTCAAGAGCTGGCTAAAAATAAATTAGGAAGAGGTCTTAAGCTCTCTGTGTCATATTTCTTACATTTCTAATATGATTTCTCTGCTTTTTTAGGTTTCACTTACTCAAGCCCGAATTGACATGAGCGAGCTTGATGAAGACTCTGATGGCTTCCTTCAACCCCATGTATGGTTCTTCACTATTCTCAACTCCAATGCTTTATACTTATTTGTTTTTTTGCCTTATACAGTTATTATCTTAGTAAGTAGCGCACACACTTGGACAAATTGAATTCACACATGCGCTTTCTTTTTTGGGGCCAGGAAATGGAAGCCTATATACGGGGCTTGATTCCTAACCTAGCACAGCTTCGAGACATGCCAGCTGCTTTTGTGCAAATGTATTGCCGTATAGCTGCACACAAGTTTTTCTTCTTTTGTGATCCCCATAGACGAGGTTTGTGTTTTTAATGACTTTTTTCATATTACGAGCTTTTGTATATGGTACTCCTGCTGTTTTGTAATCCAGCAAATCAATAATTTCCCAAGCACAAATATTCTTGCTTTATATACCCAATCCATTAGATATACTTTGCATTATCTTGAGCTGCTAGATAAACTCTTTTATACAATTGTTACTTGAATTTAGCTTCAAAAGTGCAATGTTGACCCCAACAGGTAAGGCATGCATAAAGAAGATATTGCTTAGCAACTGTCTTCAGGAGTTGATGGAACTTCACCAGGTAACTTCTTCTTGTCGTGTACTACTACTTAATGCAATTAAGCGTGGTTTAAGTGCTACGGATAAATACTGCATAAGTTCTCTCAAGTGTATAGCAATCTACCTGTCATTTGTCCTTGTGACAGTTTTTTTTTTGAATTGGTAACTATTGTATATATTAAAAACATCAGTACATAGGTTGCACTGAAAACCATATTTACATGAAGAGGATTAGTAGATGTTCTAATTCGAGACCTAGCAAGATCCTAGTATGTCTATGATTGTCAATGTATCTTCTATGTAAATCTGTTTGCACCAAAAACAAAAAAGAAGAATACAATTGAGTTTGATCTTCTGCACTGGATTGCTTCTATCTTCAAAATATCTCACGTTCCTTTCCCTCCAAACTGTCCACCAGATACAAGCCGGGATAGTCCTCCATCTATCTCTACTAGTTGCTTCAGCTCCAGCTTCTTCCCAGCTATAAAGGACATCTTTAAGCCTGTATGACATTGACCATGAAATACCCCTAAGACTAATAAAGATTTTCCATAGTTGGTCTGTAATCTTGCAATGTAGAAACAAATGTGTGACAGTTTCAGCATTTTCCCCGCACAGAAAACATCTTGAGCACAGAGAAATTCCCCTTTTATGAGATTATCCTGGGTTAATACCGCCTCCTTTGCTAGTAGCCAAGTGAAGCAAGCTACCTTGTATGGAATCTTTGTTTTCCATATATGTTTCCAAGGCCATGGGTCCACCTGTTGATTATTATGATTCAAAATCTTATATGCATCCTTCACCCGGTAAACCCCTCTGTTGTGCCTCTTCCACCAAAGTGAATCAAAACCTTCCTGTAATCCTTTAAATGCTTCCAACTCTATGTAAAAGTCAGCTAATCTTGTTATCTCCCAGTCATTCAACTGTCTTTCTTAGAGCGATTTTCCATCCTTGATGACTCCTCATATCAGCTACTGTCTTATGCTGGTTTTGTGCTAAACCAAACATATCGGGGTATCTTTCCTTTAAGCTTCCGTTTCCTAACCAGTTATCATTCAGAATGATGTGTTCCTTCCGTTGTTCACTCTTATGGAGGAGTGATTCTTCATTATAGGCCAAAGTTCTCTGATGGATTTCCACACACTTACTCCATATGATGTTCTGACTTTTTTTGACACCCAGTTATTTTCCTCACCATACTTTGCTTTGATCACTTTGCCCCATAAAGATTGGGGTTCTTGAGAGTACTTCCATAACCATTTCATTCTAAGAGCCTTGCTATGATTCTTCAAATTCCTTATTCCTAAACCACCTTGTTTTTTATCCATTGTGAGTGTCTTCCATTTAACTAAATGGAAGACCTTTTTCTCTTTATTACCTTGCCAAAGGAATGATCTTCGGAGTTTGTCCAATCTCTGTAAAATGCCTCCTGGAATTGGGAACAAAGACATCATATAAGTAGGAAGTGAGTCTAATACTGAGTTGATTAGAACTAGCCTGTCCCCCAATGATAGGTATTGTGATTTCCATCTTGACAGCTTCTTCTCACACTTTTCTATGACTGAATTCCAGATTTCTTTTGATTTGGATCTTGCACCAAGAGGCATCCCAAGGTAAACAGTTGGTAGGGACCCAACTTCTCCTCCCAATATCTGTGTCAGTTGCTCCATGTTGTTAACTTCATTAATGGGAAAAATATTGCTCTTTCTCCAGTTGATGTGTAATCCTGAGACTCCCTCAAATAAGACCAAAATGATTCTTAGGAATCTAAGTTGGTCCTTTTCGGCATCACAGAAGACTAGAGTATCATCAGCATATTGGAGATGTGTGATCTCTAGATTGTTTGCCCCACTCCTGTTTACCTCAAAACCTTTAACCCATCCACTGACTTTAGCCGTTTTGATCATGTTGTTCAATCCTTCCATGGCTATAATGAATAGAAAGGGAGATAAAGGATCACCTTGTCTTAGACCTCTGTGTGAATGGAAAAAACCTTTAGGAGATCCATTTATGAGAATGGAGAATTTTACAGTAGATATGCAAAATTTCATCCATCTATTCCATTTCTGCCCAAAACCCATTAGTTCTAACATTCTGAGTAGGAAGCTCCAATTTACATGATCATAGCCTTCTCAATATCTAATTTGCATAAGATTCCAGGTTCTTTCTTTTTTATTCTTGAATCCACAGCTTCGTTGGCAATCAACACTGCATCTATTATTTGTCTTCCTTTGATGAAAGCCATTTGTTGAGCATCGACAATTTTCCCTACCACCCTCTTAAGTCTTTCGGTTAAGACTTTTGAGAGCAATTTGTAGAAGCTCCCTATCAGACTGATCGGTCTGAAATCTCTCAATTCTTTCGCACCTGTCTTCTTTGGAATCAAAGCTATATATGTTGCATTGAAGCTTTTCTCAAACATCTCCTGAGAATGGAAGTTGTTGAAGGCCGCCATGATGTCTTCCTTCAAAATGTCCCAACACTTTCTGAAAAAACCCATTGTGTATCCATCCGTACCTGGGGCCTTGTCACTTGCACACTTCTTCAGACAGGTCAAAACTTCTTGTTCCTCAAAGTTACTCTGTAAAAACTCCCTTTCTGATTCAGAAATTCTTGAGCTATTTTCGAAATTGACCATTGGTCTCCACTCTTCAGGTTCTTTGTATAACTCCTTGTAGAATTCAGTTATCTCAATCTCTATTCTGTCTGGATCCTCGACTACTTCATGTCGAATCATTAGTTGATCAATGTTGTTGTTTCTCTTGTGTGCATTTGCAGTGCGATGGAAATTTTTTGTATTCCTGTCCCCTTCTTTGAGCCACAGAGCTCTTGATTTTTGTCTCCATACAATTTCTTCATTCTTGAGTTGTTCCTCAATCTCCATTAGAGTAGCTGTTTTCCTCACTGATTCCTCCTCTGTCAGCGCTCTTAGTTGTTGTGTTGTCTCAAAACCTGCTAGTTGACTTAGCAATTTTGATTTTTGCAGTCCCAAATTACCTTCATAAACTCTGCTCCATTCTTTTAGCTTGCCCTTGAGAGCTTTTAACTTGCAAGCTAAAATGTAATCTGGTCGTCCTGAGAATTCAAAAGATGTCCACCAGTCTCTAATTTTGTCATCAAAACCTTCCACATTCAGCCACCAATTTTCAAACTTAAAGTATGATTTAGCTTGTTCCCACGCACCACAGTATAGAGCCACATGTGAATGGTCCGAAATGAACCTTTGTTGGATAGTTTGCTTGATGTTTCTGAAGCTTTCATCCCATTCTTCTGAAATGAGAAATCTGTCAATTCTTGAAGCGGCTGTATGATTGTCCCCTTTGAACCAAGTATAGTAGCCTCTTTCAAGTCGTAGATCTATCAACTCCATATCTTCTATAAAATCCGAGAATTCCACCATCGCTTTGGACCTCCTTGAACATTCTCGTTTTTCAGAAGGGTACCTTGTAACATTAAAATCGCCACAAACCGCCCAAGGACCTTCCATCAATCCCCTCACTGCACCAATTTCTCTCCATACTATTTTCCTTTCTACTCTACAATTTGGGGCATACACTCCTGTTATGTGACATTGAAAATTCTGTAAAAGAGCCTCGAACTTGCAAGTCAAAGTGTATGCACCAGTCTGTAACACCTCCCTTTCCATACTCTGCAATCCCATAATAACAAACTCCCCCCTCTCGTGCGCTAGCTTCTAATCTTGCATACCTCACCCATCTACCACCCCATATTTGACTGATTATTTCCTTGATATCCCCCTGCACTTTTGTCTCTTGCATGCATATAATGTCTGCCCTCCAGTTCTGCACTTGACTTTTTATGATCTCTTTTTTCTTCTTGTCGTTTAATCCCCTCACATTCCAGGAAATTACTTTGATCTTCATATTGAAATGATTGATAGATCTCTTCCCCTACTCCTTTTCCCGTCACTCTTGAATTTGACATCAAACGAAGTTAAACCTTTTAATTCCAGTGATCCTTAGAATATTTGTTTCTTCACCTCCAACTCTGTCTCCACCCTTCTAACCTGTCTGCAACTGTCAATTTGCATTAACAACTCCAATGCTTCTTCTTCATGGCCTTGAAAATCTACTCCAAACATTTTCCCCAATTTGATAATATTTTGATGGACCCATAGTGTTGCATCCATGTCTATCCATTAATGGATTGTGTTGCTGAACTGCTATAGGATTCACCTCCTCGATTTCCCAATCTTGGATAGAGCTAAAGTGCTTTAGTTGTTCCAAAGCACTTCCAACTTGATCTTCCCCCATATTTGTGTATATGCTCTGCTCCCCTGCCTTCTGTTCCAGTCTTGCTATCTCTGTTCCACCTTCTGGCTGACTGCAACTGTTAAGTGTTGCCTTTGGCATACTTTCAAGGTTTTCATTGGGGATTGGATCCCCTGGAGTGGACTCTTTTGCCCCTAGGTAAGAAGGTCCTCCCATTTCCTCAATACAAGGCTTCAGCCTAATATCATCAGAAAACTCACACGAGAGATCATTAAAAATGACTTGTGCAGCCAAGTCGGAGTCATAGGATTTCAGCTCGTTGTTTGTCACTTTACTGCTCTGATTCATCGAACTCGAACCTTGTGTAAGTTGCACACTTGCCTTTCCTTTATCAGTGTTTTGCAATATGGTGCACCCCACTTGATTGTTCAAATATCTCTCTATTTCAAAACATTGTTCGTTTTCTTGCATCTTCAGCTCATATCTTGTCTGTCTTTCAGCCCAGATTGGGATGAAAAATTTGATACCGTCTCTTTTAATCCCAACCTCATTGGGAGTCTTTCTGCCATCACCAACAATTTTAATTCTTGCCCACTTAAGATGATTTTTGAGATCAGTTTCTTCTTCAGTAGCTATCCATCCCCCACAGAGATCTCCTATTTCTTTGAAGATCTTTTGTGACCATAGATGTAAAGGAATCCCCATGGCTCTAATCCAGCATGTTTCCTCGATTTGTGAGTTTGGAATGCATCCAGCAGTATTACTCCACCATTCCAGATGAAGCTTGAACTTTTTCCAACTCCATTCTCCTTGCATAATCTGCTCCGCCATGAATCTGTTTGGAAATTCAAAAAGAAACATGTTGCCTGTCATTTTATACATGTTTACTCCATATGCTTCGTTCCATGACGCACTAGCCCATCGCCTTATATCTGCTAAAGTGGGTCTCTCATTGATTTCTTTCCCAAAAAACCCGACAATGCATCTTTTTAGTAAACCAGAATCCTCGCTACCTGTCGGTTCCACAACAGAGATATCTCCATTGTTTATGCTGACCTTTGCCTCTCGAAGGGTATTGGATTGCCATTTACTCTCCTTGATTGCTTTGACATAAGGGTAGTTGTCCACAGTGATTCTAGGTGGGGCTGTGGGATTCATTTTGGGGTCTGATGTATGAATCTTTCTATCTTAGCTGCTATGTCTTTCCAACCTGCATTCAAAGCTAACTCTGGAATTATAATAACAGACCTCCCTTTTCCCTTCAGTGACAGAATGCTCATGTATCTTCCATGAACGTTGAATTTCCTGGTACAGAAATGTTCTGTCATATGTTCCTTGTACTTCCATCGCTTCACTAAATTCATTTGATCTGTCGACGCTTCTTTAAGTACAAAACAAATCCATTCCATTACCTTTCTGCCCATGGATGAATGTCTCATCATGCTGCGGCTTCTCTCCACCCATTCGAACCATACCTCTTTGTTGGAATTCCATCTGGTGATGTCAAAAGATTTGAATCCTGCGTTGAAATAAATCCGGTTGTCTCCCATATTGTACAACCCAGCTGTTCAGGTTATGGAGATTATAAGGAGTATTTGATGGTCATCACAGTTGAGCTGTTGAGGTAAAAGAAACTGAAATTTGGGCTAAAACAGAGGTTTCCCGCTCCCGGAAAAATAAAAGTCGTCGGAAATCTGAAAAAATTGTACCGATCTGGTCGGAATTAGCAGTACAGGAAGCTGTCCAAATTTTTTTTTTTGAAAAGCTGCCGGAAATTGGCTCACGCGCCCGGCGCGTGGTGACTGGGTCGCCAGAAAGTGTCGCGCGTGGCGGCGCGTGGAGGCTGCTTCGTCGGAAAAATTTCAGTGGAGTGGTCGGAATTTCGAGGGCTGTCTAATGGTGTTCATGGAAAGCTAAAAATTCTTGTACTCAGGCTCCTCGGGGAGTGTGCCTGAGAGCTTGAGAGTTATGACTTTTTTCGTCTTTTTGGACTTTTTAGCTGTTGTCCCAGATGACAAAGTTATTATTAGAAATCTTGATACTTAGTATTCTTGTCCTTGTGACAGTTTTGATTGGGCTTTGTTCTCAATCCTTAAGAAATCCTCATAACCCTTCATTTTAATCAGCCTTGAACATTTAACTTCTTTCATGTAGCACCTCCTTCAGCAAAATTTAAGGTGTGAATTCTTTACATTAAACTATCTGTCCTCACTTAGTCCACTTTCCGGTTGTTAGAAAGGCACTATAAAATGGAATTTGAGGGATGGGGATGAAGAAGGATTTAATATTCCAGATGCCATGTTTCAGCTTCAGTTGAGTAATTTGATTCACCGAGGAACACAATAAAGTGATGACATATCTTGAGTTTGTTGAACGTCTTAGGATGTAAAAAAGTTGGAGAAACCTGACAAAATGGGAGATTCAAACCTGCATGTTACTTTTTCTCTGCCTAACTAATTCAATTTAAGTACAGAAATGCTTTCCAAATGAGCTATTGTCAGAATATCATTTAATAAGCTAACGAGACTTGGCGAAATACTGGAAAGCACTCTTATATCTCAAATTTGTTTCCTCAATTTCTGATACATATTGCAACCTAGCATTTTCCTGATATTATTGCTAAGTGTTGGGGTTGACAAGTAGAAGTTAGTTTATTCAGCTGTTCCCAGGACTTTTTTTTGGTTCCTAGAACTTAAAACACATAAAAGTGATGGTCCTCGGTTAGTATTTTGCACAATTTTATCAAAATTATTTGCATAATTCTTTGTTAAGAACCAACTTTTACAAAATATCACCTAGATTCGAAGTCATAGTTTGTTTACAATCTACACCTAAAAAAATCTGCTACTCCTTTGCGCGCACAAAGATGTTCACTAAACTATTTTGTTGCAAAGTTTTCACTGTATTCTGCAGGAGAAACATATAACTGTTTATAGTTCCTTATTTGTTCTAAAAGTAAGAATCTGCTTTTGCATCAGTTTTCCTTTTACTTTGAGGATGATATGTTCACATTATTTGTGTGCTAGGAAACTGAAGAAGAAGTTACTGACACAGAACAAGCTGAAAACTGGTTTTCCCTAACTTCTGCACAGCGCATATGTGGTCAGTGCTCTGAATTTCTTAATTTTGAAGCAGATCCATGTCATGTTTTGTTTACTGCTTTCCTTCTACCCAGCTTCCATTGGAGCTGTCTTTCTATTACATCGGGGATCTGGGAATGGGAGAGGGGAGACATTTAGAATCGAATCCACACCTATTATGTGTGACACTCTTATCAGTACTACTAAACGTAGACGGTAACTGTTGGTTGCAGTATGTTTTATGTTATAATTCCAAAGGTTCCTGCCGCCCGGATCATATTGTCTGCTAGTTTAACCAGCTCTGATACAGTATTCCCCTTTGAATGAGTACAGTTCCACATAGTACGTGCTGTAAGTACAGAACCTCTCTTAATTTCTTTTAAGCTGATAGGAAACAAAGGTTGTCAGTTTAGTGCTTCCAATTTTCTCAATACTTGGTCATGCTACAAGATTGTTTATAGCTTTTATACATGGGCTGGTGGAGAATCAAGTGTAAACGGCATTTAATAGATAAAAAAGGTAGTTATATGTCCAAATACTTGCTACTGTGGTTGTTGTGGGAATCACAGCATGGTATATCCCAATCCCCAGAATAGTTACGCTCACACATCTTTCCTAATATTCCCCACTTTCTCCTTATTCTTCTCCTCCCCCTCCTTTTTTTTCTTATTCTCCTCCTCTTCTCTCTCTCTCTCTCTCTCTCTCTCTCTCTCTCTCTCTGCGTGTGTGTTTTTCTCTTTTGTTTAATTTTATTTTTCTGGGTATTCGTTCTCTTCTGCCTTCCTTAAGATATATGCTTATATGAATTATGCAGACATGTTTCTTGCTCTTGATAAAGATATGAACGGAACATTGAGCAAGCAGGAGCTAAGGGAATATGCTGATGGTACACTAACGGATATCTTCATTGAAAGAGGTAAAACTGAGAGTCTGCTTATGTACCATTGATGTATCTTTCTTGAGGATCTATGGGATGTTTCAGTTGTGTGGTCTGCTGCAGCTGTGGTCTCTTTTCCTAACTATTTCTTTCATTTTCTGCAATTATTGCTGGAAATCCTATAGGAGTCACTCCCGTAGTTCACATTGAAACCTTGCTGTCTGAGATAGACACTTTGCATGTTCACCTACCTGTCACTAGACCTAGGAATCTGATGCCTCGAGATTTCTCTCCAGTCTAAACTAGGTAGGGATTCAGCCATGTTTCTTCTTTTTGATACTGGGGGTCACCATGGGACATAGGCTCCAAGATGGGAGCTGTCTTACCAAGGGAGTTCCTTGCCAATTGCCACTGTCATGGTAATCCAATCTGGCACCATCTTCAAAGGGCAGTGGGCATAGGCTCCAGGATGTGTGAGCTGTCTCACCTAGGGAGATCCCTGCCAGTTTCTGCTGTCATGGTACTCCAATCTGGCACCACTATCAAGGGTCTTCTCACTGGATGTTGAGTCTATTTCTCCAATTTATTATCAATATTGCAAGACAGGATTAGCACTGGTCAAGCAGTTGATTATGTTCTCATATATCCTATAGGCACTACCAATAGTCTTATCTTGCTGCCATCTTTGAAGTCCTACTATTGCCTCATTGCTAGAATCAGTTCTTGCACCACCTGTTGAGTTGTTACCTGCAATCTGGGAACACCTCAAATTTTTAGGCACCATAAAGAATTTGGACACATTGCATCTTAATAATAAATAAGATTAATATGTAATCTAAACACTACGAACATTACCTCTATCATCAGTATAGTTGCCCACTTGATTGCTGCAATCTTTCCCTCCATAGGTCATGTTTACAGTATCTACAGCCCAGGCTCCAGAGAACAGAGCGACACCACTCTTTATCTTCTGGATATTAAAGGATTTTGGCCCTTTTTGGTATGGATTATCCTGAAGTTTTCCATTTGCATGACCTAAAGTTATCCTGCCTTCTCCTAAAGGAAATAACGCAAACATTTCAAACGAACTTCAGCCACATCATGTTACTTTTCCACCTTGTCTTGCTGATTGTAACCTGATGCAGCGGACTACCAGAGAAAGCTCTTTCCCCCTTTCATCTAAACTCTCTTGTTATCTCATACCAATGTGCATTTCTCATTTTTACAGTCAGAAGTCATCTGGGTGCTTTTATTTTTAAACCTCCTATAGCTTTTATATAATCCTAGGATTGAATTCGTATTTGTTGTGAACTTTTTTTGGTTTGTTTAATTACTAGTTTTTGACGAGCACGTTCGGCGTGGAAAAATTGGAGGCGGCAATGCCCGTGAAATGGATTTTGAAAGCTTTCTTGACTTCGTACTAGCCCTGGAAAACAAGGATGCTCCAGAGGGTTTAACATATTTGTTCAGGTGTCTTGATCTCAATGGAAGGGGTTTCCTAACTACAGCTGATATTCACACGCTATTCAGGTAAAAGGAACATGTAGTTGTATTTTTGCTATGAGGAAATTTTCTCCACCTGTCTAGTCAGTAGTACATAGTTATTTCGTATTTGTTATTCCAAATTGAGAAAAGGAAAAACGAAATATGGAAGAGAAAGAAGGGATCACAGTTGAGTTTGAGATGTATCCTGATTCAATCTTCCTAAAAAGAGTTTCTGGGATTTCCTACTTGTGGTTCCTGAGATAGTGCTGCAAGTCTCAAATAACCAGATACATAAGCTCATTGAAGTATCAGCCACTCAATAGACTGAAGTGTTTATTTGATTCTATACGCTACCACTACTATTTACCACTCCCCTGTACACCAAAAAGGATGTGGGTAAGAGGACAAGAACCCATGAAAGTTTAGACGGTCTTGGGTTGACCTTGACCATCTAGGTGTTGAATCTCAACCTAGTTATGGAACTTCTTCCAGTGTCCAGATTAAGGCCTATTTGTATGATGTAAAATGTTTTTCCTTAATGAAATTCCTTGTATTTGGTTGTCTAGAACTGAAAATTATGTTTCTGTAAATGGAAACATTCCCCACCACCACTCTCCATTATATTATATTGCACCAACTTTATGTCCGACGAAACACCAAAAATCATTTTACATCATCCAAATAGGGCCAAGTATTTTATGTCTTACAATCAGATTTCTTCTTGTATCACTGAGCATTCCACTATAGTGGTCCATTTCTGATATGGAATGTTATTTGTATTAAAAAAACAGAGATGTCCATCAAAAATGGATTGAAGGAGGGAACTATGAACTCTGCATCGAGGATGTAAGGGATGAAATATGGGATATGGTGAAGCCGACTGATGCTTTGAGGATAACACTGGCTGATTTATTGTCATGCAAACAAGGTGGTACCGTTGCAAGCATGCTAATAGACGTGCGTGGTTTCTGGGCCCATGACAACAGGGAAAATCTTCTCCAGGAAGAGGAAGAACCCCAAGAAGAAGGATGAGAAGGATTCAAAGAGCAAATCATCTGTAATTGCACTAACATAAGATCCTAGTTTGCAGAATAGATTATCCTATGTAGAGAATTTGGTTTTACTTTAGTTGTGTGAATGAGAAGTGGCTAACCATGCTGTGATTAGGTAGACTCTCTTGGATGCTGAAAAAACCTCCAAGAGTTGTATGTTTGAAATCTTGTGTAGCAAACAGATTCTTGAAACCTGAGATGAATACAGAATCAAAGGTGCATATTGCTTGGTTCCGTAGGCATACCGCACAAAAATTGAGCATTTATATTAGTATAAGTTTTTTAATGAAAAGCTATGTCAGGAAACCTGTTCTCTTGTATCACCTCTGCCTTTTGGTTCACAACTTTGTCCGCATATATGTGGCGAAGTATATTCTGCTTTTGATGAAGTTGTTGATTTTTATCAATGTGAAACTGATTTGATGCGAGAAACCAAAGTCTAGAATTTTGATAACTATGATTAATCTCTCTGAATCTGGTTGAAGTCAAAAACCAAAGCACAACCAAAAATGTGTGAGAGATGATGTTATGCTAGTTGCTTGCTTAAGGAAGCAATGGGAAGAACACTTATAGTCTGTTTGGCCAAGCTTCTCCAAGGTAAAAGGTGCTTTTTTTTTTCCAAAGTTGAAGAACTGTTTGGTCAAGGTTTCAGAAGAAAAAAGTGTTTTTGAGTAGAAGCAGAAACAGAAAAAAATAGCTTCTTCCTAGAAGTAATTTTTTGAGAAGCATTTTTTGAGAAAACTACACTTACAAGCACTTTTTAAAAGCTTGGCCAAAAACTAATTGTTGTTTAGGAGTGCTTTTCAAATTAATTAGCCAAACACAAACTCTTTCTCACCAAAAGTACTTTTGAAAAAAAACACTTCTCAAAATAAGTTGATTTTTCCGGCTTGACCAAACAAGCTATTACTAACAAAACAGAGAAAGAGAAGGAAAAAGAATTTTACTGAGTACTTTGTTGAGTTTGATTCTAGTTCTTGTCTCATTTAATAATTTTCTTCCTGTTTTTTGCCAATTTTCGTTCTTACCTCATTCTCCAATTAAAATTTTAGAGTGTCTTTTCATATCTCCTGCATCGAGTAGTTTTCTTTCTAAGAAATTTATTTCCTTGGTCTTCACCATCATTGTTATTAGCTTCTCCTTCGTCAAATAATATGTGTGTATATATATATTGGCAATACATATGAGCCACAATGAGATAGTCTTCCCAAATGAAACTCGCGGAAAGACATGAACAATGAACATAGTGGCTTTTCAAATAATTTCTTCTAACCAAAACACCATAGCATAACAAAACAAAATATATTCCTATTTAGGATTGAAGTGTAGATCGTTGATGTTAAAACACCAAGATAAATATTTCTTTGACAGTAAAAGTAATAAATGGGACTAATTACATTCGACTGAATATACATTATGGTTTTTTATAAAAGTACCTTCAGCTTTTAAAACAACTCATATGTATAACCACAGATTCAGAGATACACATATCCCTACTAGCTGCAAAACACACTGACAGCAAATTGATAGCAACGCCCTCTTTTGAGATTTTTAATTTTCCAACATTACTCTCCTCTTTATGGCTACTTTCTTGACCAGAGACTTCTAACTTTTCTCCTCTTTATGGCAAGTTTTGGGGCCAATTGGTTTTGTACCCCTCTCCAAATATGTTTTTAGTTTTATATCTCTTTTCTCCCGGAGTTATTTATTTTACATAAAAGAGATTGGAAATCACACACAAAAACCATTTTCTTTTATTCAAATTGTAAAAAGCTATGTCCAACCATTTACTAACTATTTTCAGCAGGTTCAATTGAATGCATAATTATATACATCAAATTTAAATTATGAATCTGTATCTAACTAGAGTGTGTATACATCTCAGAGATAGATATAGCTATAGTTGATTAAACATTTTGTACATATGCATAGAAATGTTTATGTATATGGGCCCTTCGAAACCCACTAACCTAATTAAATCCTGAATCCTACAACTTCGATTCCTGTAAATTTATTGTTTACATATTTAAAAAAGATTGTGAATTGAAATAAGCTTGGTTTGATACAAATTCAAGATTTAAATTAATTGCATCACACCTACACCCATTTATACTTTTTGTCAATTGGGTGCAAAACTTAATGTAAATGTACAAGTTTTAAATTATTCAACCATATATAAAAAGTTCAAATTAATGAAACTTGGGAATGATTGCACATGCTGTCGACATAGCTAGTATATAAAATACGGGTTCGGCTGAACCCTATAACTTTTAGTTCGGACCTTATATATATGTTAAAAGATATACGTACTAAATATGTAAAAATATTAAATTTCAAATTCAGTAACTCAAATAGATTATAGATTTAGTGATTCAAATACATAAACTTAAAATTCTATACTTACATCCCACCCGTGGGCTTGATATTTGTTGGGAGGATTTCAACAAGCAAGACCATGTCTACTGTCTACCAATCCCTTTGTGTGTGTTGTACAATGTAGCTCCCTCCTCTTCCTCCCAAAGTAAAAGACAAAAACTCATAAGAATATAACAAAACTTATAAATGAGACAGAGCAAGACAAAAATGGACAGAGCTCAAGAATCTTCCATACAAGTACCTCTACACCCTTCTGATCTCCAGCCTTTGGGGGTAAAAAAAGGTAAATGCCATCAGCTTAACAAGAGGTACATATAGAGGCAACTTACACTGATAGTGTAAACATGACTTGGTATTCACTAAACATGACTTGGTATTAGCAAATTATACTGATAGTGTAAATATTTTGTAACGTCGCACAAAATTTAAATTCAATGTGCATTATGTTCCCTGGAATAATTTTCTTGAGCCAAGGGTCTATCGAAAACAACCTCTCTACCTTCCAAGGGGTCGTTTGGTTGGGAAACAAGTGATCCCATGATTAATTATCCCGGGATTAGTTATTCCGTCCTCCCACGGGGATAAAAAAAATACTACAATCCCGGGATAATTAGTTATCCCACAATTTTATTCCAAACAAATGTGGGATAACCTTATCTCAAATTTAATCCCGAAATTAATTATCCCTTATCCCTCTTACCAAACGAGTTCTAAGAATAGGAGTAAGGCTTGCGTAGGCACTATCCTTCCCAGACCCCACTTGTAACACTCTACTATAAGTTGTTGTTGTTGTATGTTTCCCTCGAACACTAAATTTATTCCAGCAGCAATTTCAATTTGTGTGTATGGATTTGGGCGTGGGGAATGTCTTATTTGCTCAGCTGTCATGATCTGTAATGATGTGATGTCTCATTCTACCAACAAAAATAATAAACAGACACTCTCTTCTTTCCAGGTCATACAAAGAAAAAGAAGGCAAAAAGGCTGATAGTGTGGATACAAGGAAAAGACTTGGATTGATTTTTTCACCTTTTCTTTTGATTCCCTTTCAATTATTTTGTCTGTCCAGTACAAGTAAGTAGTTTTTTCTTACTGTTCCTAACCTAGTAAAGACAAACTTTTTTACTATCAGTTACAGCTACCTCAGATTGGATGAAACCTTTTCTTGCTTATTTTCCTATTTTGAAAAGTTCCAAGACTTTACTAAAAGCACATTTTTATTGGTAATTTCATGTCAAATTTGAGGTTTGTAACTAACACCCTCATCAAGATTTTATCTTTAGGGAAGCTCGGTGCACTAAGCTCCCCGGAACCACAATGGTCTATTGTACGTAGTCTTACCTTGCATTCTGAAACTCATATTTTATCTTTAGGGCAACTTGATGCACAAAGTATCCCGTATTTATGCAGGATCTGCTGAAGGGCCATACTCCTAGGAGTGTGATGTAGACAGAGACACACCCGTAGTGGTTGGCTTGCTTCCACGACTCGAACCCCTAATCTATAGGTCACACAGATACAACTTTACCGCATTCAAATTTTTATCTAATTATAAGATATTCTTGCTGTGTGAGAAATCTTAGACACCTTTATGCCAATTATCTTTCTACACAAGGGAATCAAAAAGTACTTGTACAACTGACAAGGTATGTAATTTTAACTGAATTGGTGTAAAGAGAGGACAGAATCTGAGGAAAGCTATAAATAATAAGTCCTCTTTTTCTTATATTTACTTAGCAGCAGGCCAAGGAAAAAAGTGAAGAAAAAAACAAGAGATTCTTTGTTGGTTATAAAAAGAAGGGGTTCTTCAACTGTGGTGAGAGCTTCTTTTCTTGAATGACATATTGGCATGTGTAAATGCATGGACAAGAAAGTGGGGTACTCTGAGAAATTAGCCAATGAGTTGTCTGAATATAAAGGAAATTGGCAAGCATTGCTTCCTTACCATAGTTTCTGTTTCCCAAATGGATTCTTGAAATCAACTAATTAACATTTCTCAAAGATTTTGTCATGTCCTTCCTCAGCAATTATTTTTCTAGTACATAATTTCCAATCAAGAGGACCACCACTTTCATCTGATTTTTCATAATGGAGTTCAAGTTGGTACCTTTATATTCATCTTTATGAAAAAAAATTCAGCTTTTTCAGCAGTAATTTTGACTTGAAAATTTCTTCATTGATCCATATCAACACAAGTGTCAATTAATGTTCAAATAAGTTGGATGATTTTCTTGGATGGCAAGTTCATTTACAGCTATAGGAGGAGGAATTGGAGGGGCAGTTGTCCTCTTGGGAGTAATTTTCTTTTTATGCTTTTGCGCGTTTCGCAACTGGAAGAATTCAAATAAGAATTCAGACGGTGCTTCTTCAGATCCATCTGCAGTAGGTAATGTAGAAAAAAATCATCATTAGTTTACTATAGCAATGGAGATGAACTAATTTGCCCTGCTAACTCTACTTTCTGCTAAATGTACTGACTAAAATAGTTACAATGGAGCTGAAGAGGGGAGGCCCAAGCCCATCTTTTAAGCAGTTCAGAATGGAAGAGTTGGAGAAAGCCACAAGGAATTTTGATGAGAGCAATCTCATTGGTTGTGGGAGTTTTGGTCTAGTTTTCAAAGGATTGCTTTGTGATGGAACTGTTGTCGCTATAAAAAGGCGCTCGGGTACTCCTAAACAGGAGTTTAATGAAGAGGTATGTCTAGCTATTAAAGGAGCTGACTGTTTAATAGAACAGATAGAAAAGGGGGAGATAACACAATTTTGAACTTCATATTTCCTGTTTTTAACAAAAAGAGAAAGAAGTAGAGATTAGAACTTCAAGAAACATGCTTAATATCAAGTCAATACAAAAGTTGAAGCAATCTTGAAACCATCTATATAATTCAATTATATATCCAAGTATTGATCACTAAACTTTGCATTTCCAATAATAGGTGGCTCATTTATCACGAATTCAACACCGCAACCTGGTTAATCTTTTAGGCTACTGCCTCGACAGTGGGTACTCAATGCTGGTTTTTGAGTATTTGCCAAATGGAAGCATGTGTAATCACTTGTATGGTATGGGTTTATTGAGTAAAGAGCCTTTGACTATATTACTCATTATATGTTAAAGTTGATTGGTTCTCTTATCAGATACAGGAAAGGACTCTGCAACAAAGTTAGAATTCAAGCAAAGGTTATCTATTGCTATTGGAACAGCCAAAGGTATATCATTAAACTCGTTCGAGATAAATGTTCTGATTAAATCAAGAATGAGAAACAGAAACAAAGATGACTCTAAATTTGTTATTAACTGCAACAGGTTTAAGTCATTTACATGGCCAACGCCCTTCAATAATCCACGGGAACTTTAAAACAGCTAATGTTTTGGTTGATGAGGACTTCATTGCTAAAGTTGCAGACGCGGGGATTCTGAAGTTACTCGAGAAAATTGATGATGCAGGTCCTTCTGGACTGAGTTCTGTGAATGCTTTTAGAGATCCAGAGTAAATAGCAAGTTACCTTTTTGAAGTTCCAGAGTTTTTTAAGCACTTCTTTTGATTCGTTTCTGTTCCGTGTTTAGGATAAATCAAATTGGAATACTGTGTGAGACAAGTGATGTTTACAGCTTTGGAGTATTCCTATTAGAGCTCATAACTGGAAAGGAGGCTTCAGATATAGATGAATTTGGATCAAACCAAAGTATACTAGAATGGGTAAGTTAAAGAAGCAATTTTTCAACCTGTTAACAGAATGTACCATTGATCTTGCTTATACTGAATATTTATGTGAACTCGGCAAAAGGTTGAAAAACAGCTGAGTTCAGACCAATTAGTGGATAATAGGCTGTTGGGAAGCTTCACAGCGGAGGTAATGAGGGATTTGATCAAGCTAGCGTTGAGATGCATGAGTTTTCCAGGGCGATATAGGCCAACGATTGAAACAGTCGTGTTGGATCTTGAAAGGATTCTTGAGAAGGAGCAGATGCACACAACTGTTATGGGAGAAGGTACTTCAATAGTTACACTTGGGAGTCAATTGTTTACAAACTGAAGCAATGAGACATCTATTTAACTTGAAAGATTTTGGCCTGCAAGAAACAACAAGTAAATTTGAATGGCTTTGTCCCTCTCCTCTCCGAATTCACAGTCCTTCCGCCCAGCTAACTGTTTCACAATCGTCAATTCTCCCAAACTTCATATTTCTCCTAAAATATGAAATTTACTTCCTTTAAATAATGAGTATATTCTTGAGCAACTTTAGTCCTTTAAATTTATGAAAAAGCGATCACTTTTAATTGCTGTCAAATATTTAAAATTTAACTTCTTTTTGTTTGAAAATAATCACATACTTATTATACTTTCTTTGAGTCATAAAATAGAAGGCGAGGATGATGAATATTGATTATATATCACTAACTCAATTAAAGAAGAAACTGTAAAACACAACTCCTCAATCATTAGTTATTATCCAACTGTGGTTGTGTAAAAATATTTATGAAAATTATTGTTATTTATGCTACCTACTAACGACAAATAAGTAACAAAAAAGTTGCTTTTATCATGATTTTTAAAATTTATGAAGTAACATAAATCGAAAATGACTCTATTAGTCTTCTAGAAATTTTGAAATAACATGATTGGCTTACGATTCCGGAAGAAAATGGTAAGTGACAACATAAAGCCTAAAAAGACTAATATTGAGGTAATATTTTTCAATAGAAATAACTTAATTTATATAAAATATAATGAGTTGTAGTTCGTTAGAATATATTTTGTCTTCAACTATTCTGTCCTTATTGCTTTAAATTTTCTCTTAGCCGATTTAAAATTACTATACTATAAATGATTTTACTTTATTTTATATCCTAGGAGTTTTGTCTACTTAAAAATAATAGTTTAAAAAAGAATTGAATTGGATCTTTTGCTATAGTTAATTTTAAAACGAAATCATATTTTCTTAATTCTAAAGGAAATAATGTTTTTTTTTTTGCAAATTCTTAGTATTGGTTCATTCCGAAAAATATGCAATAAAAATTCTATTCTTAAAGAGTAAAAATTTGTCTACATTTCACTTTGGATCTTTGTATTTGAAGAATCATTAGTGTTATTGACTATTGCTAATCACCTCTATCTCTTATAAAGTTTTGCTAGTTTTTGGTTCTAATTGTTTAGTATCATTTTTTAATATTATAAAAATGACAAATAACTAATATTATTTGAGTAGGAAAGTAATTCAATTATAATAGCATAGAAATCAGAAATTACCATTAAAAAATTCATCATTAATTAATATTGTGACGTTTAACTATTTATCTTTTAATTCATCATTAATTAATACCATGACTTGAAATAGTAATTGATTTATGATACATAGAAAATAACACATTCACAATTATGTAAGGTAAACTCTTAATTATTTAGATTTCGAATAATGTTAAAAAGATTCTAAGAGCCCTTAGTACTTTAAAAAGATTTGTTTTATTCAATTTGTAAGTTAAACGTTTCACACCTTTATACTTTTTTTTTTCATCCCAAATTGCTAAAATTAATGAACGGATGATTGATTGACTCTAAAAAATAAAAATATAGCATGGCATCACCAATTCATAGAGGCAGCACAAAACTTGTTTGAATGCCTCTTTTGGCCCAATAACTGATGAAAGACCAAATAGCAATAGGTACTGCCTACTTACGAAACGTAGCAGTGCCTGCATCAACAAATAAGTACTATTTTTGTCTCCAATTATTTGTACAAACAAATCAATTAAGCGAAAAAACTAATTATGACAATTTTTTTTATCCGTTAAAAATAAATTTTATACTAAATAAAATTGTCGTCAATATCTTTTTAATAGTTAGAACTTTTAAATTAACTAAAAGTATGGTTATTAACTCTTTATTTATTTATTTGAGGTATATTAGGACTTTAAATTTCAATAAGCTTACATAAATTATTTTCTTATTTAAGCTATGTAACATAGCTATAATATTTTGCATGCTAATTTTTCTAATATTTATGTTATAATTTTAAGAGAATATAATGAATTGACAATTCATGAACTACCGATACAATGATACTCCTACTAATAATTATGAAGGTGTCCTTGATTAACCCAAATAAAATTTTAAAAAAAGAAGAAATTATAATTTTAAGATACTTTCATAGTTGTAGTCAAATTACAAAAAACAGACCGAGAATTTTAGGTTTGAGCAAATTTCATGTGCTCTAGGAAAGGAAACTTATTAATTGATTTTAAATGCTCGACATCAACAGAGAAAGTCCTCGACATCAAACCTATTGTGGCTATGCTGTGTATCTGATATAGCAAGCGAAAACAGATAAAAAAACGAAGCCATCAGATGTTCAATCCTGCGCCCCGCAGGCGGAAACAATGTGCCTCTGCCATTGGCACCTTCTACCATTTGTTATTCCGGGTGGCAACTCTTTTATTTATCATCTATATATATATATATATATATATATATATATATATATGATTTCTACCGAAGCTGGCGGATGGCGTACCACCCCCTCGGCCCTTAATAGATCCGCCCCTGATCTGTAAAGCATACAAAATGCTCCTTATATTGGCGCTATTTATGTTTATGTCAGAGGTGCCAAAGCTAGAAGCAAGATTACGAATAGAATATTCAAAGCTTTTGACTAAGTAAGATGGATGGATTTGGAAGCAAGTGAAAGAACTAGTTGCATAAAATATAATTTTGTTTGTTGACCAAAAAAAAGCGCGGAAGGTTATAGTAAAATTTAAAGTAAACCAAATTTAAAATAACATAATTACTTTTACTTTAATGAAAGGAGAATAATTGGACAAACTTGTCAAGTTTTTTTTATCCTTAAAAATATGAGTATATTTAATTAATAGAAAGATGTTACTTCATGTCACAAATTATAGGTTATGTCCAGTTAAGGAAAAATGAAACCTTTTAATCTTTGACGTTAATTGATCGGACATTTTTCCTTTTTCGTCTTGCTGCAATTTTTACGATATAATAGTCAAAGCTTTTAAAAATAATTTAATTTTAAGAATTAACAATATAAATAAGGAGTCAAAGGTTTATCGGACATATACACTTCCATCTCCATACTATATTTGTAAAATTTTACTGGATTGTTGTTGTAATTAACAATATAAATAAGAGTTATAATCACATAATCAGAAAACAATTTATTGTTGTCTACTAAAAGTCCAAACTTTAAGGAAACAAGAATATAACCACACTCTTATCATACTTCAAATACAAATATAAAAAATGAAAGGAAAAAACTTAGTTCCTCCATTCAAATTTATGTGTTATTGTAATTTAATTGAGCACAAAGTTTAAGGACGTAAAAGAATATTTGAATTTTATACTCTTAAATTAAATATATGTATAACATATCAAAATATCTTTTTAAATTAAATGGCTTAAATTATTCATACAAGGGAGTGTCTTATTGGAATAAAAGTTTACTAAATATAGAAGCCACATTCTTTTACAAACTAAAAAAGAAAGTAAAACACTTAAATTGAACAGAATAAAATGCTAAAAAACAGTTAACACATATATCATATTAAAAACAAAGTTGTAGAAAACTTTTAATAACCTTTTCAGCAATTATCTGAAGAAAAATATAATATCAATTTCTTAAAAACACCCGCCCAAACGGATAATTTTTTTTTTTGAGCTCTTCGCCGTAGCCATCCATGGCTTTCTCTTTGTTCACTACAACTGCATCAACTTTCTCTCCTCACTGCCAAGCACGACCCAATACCAATCCCAGTCGCAATAGAACCAATCCAAAGCGCGTGTCTACAAACACAACCAGAAGAAGGCAAAATCCCAACCGCCGTCAGCTCAAATCCGGCGAGTTTAGGCCGCCCCCGCCAATTACCATCGCCGGCGGTGATACTGCCACCACCTACACTCGCCTACCCCCCAAAGATGATTTTGTTCTTCCACCCCTTCACAGTTCAGCTGAAATTACGCTATCTGAATCAACTATCTCCTCCACCCCAGCTAAGAATCTTCGCCAAAAAATAAAGGATTCGGTTGATGATGTTGACAATTCGGAGAATTTAAAGTTTGATTATGGGAAATTCGAGCTGTACGAGGTTAATGATGATGATTTTGAGGACGATTCTGAAGAAGAAGATGATGTGGGTGGTGAAATGGAAGGTTCTAGAAGTGGGGTGTTTGAGGGTAGTGGGAAATTCGAGTTGTACGAGGTTAATGATGATTTTGAGGACGATTTTGATGAAAATGATGATGTGTATAGTGAAATGGTAGGTTTTGAGGGTGGTGATGTTTTTGAAGGGGAGGGGAGCGATATAAAGGAGAAAGAGAAAGGGGTTCCTGCAGTGATGAGGTGTTTCGATAGGGCGAAAATATTTGTAAAAGCAGGGGATGGAGGGAATGGAGTGGTGGCATTTAGGAGGGAGAAGTTTGTGCCTTTGGGTGGACCATCTGGTGGTGATGGAGGGAGGGGTGGGAATGTGTATGTGGAGGTAGACGGATCGATGAATTCGTTGTTGCCATTTAGGAAAAGTGTGCATCTTAAAGCTGGGAGAGGAGGGCATGGTCATGGAAAGAAACAATTCGGTGCAAAAGGTGAGGATGTGGTGGTGAAGGTGCCGCCTGGTACGGTTCTTAGGGAGGCTGGGGAGGGTGGAATTCAAGGGGATGTACTTTTCGAATTGTTGCATCCGGGACAGAGGGCGTTGCTGCTGCCCGGTGGAAGAGGTGGGAGAGGGAATGCCTCTTTTAAGACAGGGTCGAATAGGGTGCCCAAGATCGCAGAGAATGGTGAAGAAGGTGCAGAGATGTGAGTATCTTTAATGATAATCGTTTCTGTTCGTTAGACTTTGATTTTTTATTGCATCTTAAGGGCACATTCAGCATCTAACTGTAAAGCATATTAGAATGTAGTTTTCGTTTGGTGGATCTATTGGGCTCTCATCCTTAATTTTGAATGCTTTAATTTTGAAGGCCAAATAAGCTTGAGTAGAAATATATCTTGGTCACATTTCTTTCATATTTCATTTTGTATCTTGCAAGTAACAGTCCTATTGAGCAGGTGGTTAGAATTGGAGCTTAAGTTGGTCGCTGATGTTGGTATAGTAGGAGCTCCAAATGCAGGGAAGAGTACATTTCTCAGTGTTATAAGTGCTGCTCAGCCAGCTATTGCGAATTACCCCTTCACCACTTTGCTCCCAAATTTGGGTGTAGTTTCATTTGATTATGATGCTACTGTGGTCGTTGCTGATCTGCCTGGTCTACTTGAAGGGGCACACCGAGGTTTTGGTTTAGGCCATGAGTTTCTTCGGCACTCAGAAAGATGTTCAGTCCTGGTACAAGCTTTTCTAAAGTGTTCTTTCTTTGCATTAGTTAGTTGAATGCGTTCCAATTCTGCATAAATGGAACTATTAGTGATTTGTTGAATCAGATTGAGATGGCATATTACCATATTACTATACAGTTTGCATTTTGTAATTTGAATGCTTGCTATGTTATAGCTAATTCATTGATGAAACTTCACTTCTAGAGCTATTAATCTAGAAATATTTATTTGAAAAGGTTAAACATAATGCAAACTGTAACGGGCAGCTCGGTGCACGAAGCATCCCGCGTTCACGCAGGGTCTGGGGAAGGGCCGCACCTCAAAATACAGATTGCAAACTATATTTTGATTTATTTTGTTCTTTTCTTGTTTCGAGTTTGTATTAGCTTGGTGGTTTTTATAAAAAGAAAAAGAGTAGTGGTTCACATTTAGCTATCCCCTTCCTTTCTAAGGTCCCAACATGGAATCACTGCACAATGTCCTTGGTCCCGTTGACATGAGCGATGGACAAAAATGGATAGGTGTTTTTTGGGTAAAAGATGTCCTCCACAACCCCCCCTCCCCCCACCCCACAAAAAATATTTTTTTGTTGGTCATTTCATCTTTTAGTAGTTTCTGTGTACTCTGTGCATCCATATATTTCATCGTTTACTTAAAAGTTCCGATTATTTTGCACTGGTGTATGGCATTTCTTTACCTTTTTACTGATTATTCTGAGATTGAGCTAATATTTTTGACTAATTGATGGAATTTTTATTTGGAGAAAGGTGCATGTGGTTGATGGTTCATCTCCCCAACCGGAATATGAATATGAAGCTGTTCGTCTTGAATTGGAAATGTTTAGTCCTGAACTTGCTGAAAAACCTTTTTTAGTGGTTTACAACAAAATGGACCTTCCAGACGCATATGAGAATTGGAAGACATTCAGAGACAGTCTGAAATCTCGTGGAATTGAACCCTTTTGCATGAGTGCAGTGAAAAGAGAGGGTACACATGAAGTTATTTGTGCTGCTTATGAGCTTGTTCGAAGAAAAAGAGAAGCTGCTAAAGAAGAAGGTAAGCGTTTCTTAATTGTCATTTGCTTCTATGTTACCAGTGGCCATGATTATGCTAAAATGCCTTTTATGTTCAATTAATTTGTTTTGACAAGTGCAATTAAGTTGAACAAATGTCTGTTCTAGCTAAATAAATATTTCTATCAAAATTTTTGTCCTACGTTCGTTGTTGGGTTGTCCTAAAATGTTGTCATTTCATAATTAGCACATTTTAAATACACAGAAGTTTCAAGGGCCTCTACTTTTACCTTAATCCTCTATTCTACCTTTCTACAATGCAAAAGTAAAAAATGGCGCTCATGTTTCTCAAGAAATAATAAACAATTCATGTATTCACTATTTTCTTACTACTTGAGCTTGATGAAAAACTGGACTACCAAATTAGGACAGATGGAGTAACATAGATTAAAATTTGAATGACGTGCTTTTCTCTTCCTTTATTTTGTTTTGCAACCCGTGGTGGTGGTGGTGGTGGGGGGGGGTACGGTAACTTGCATTGCGCCCTTGCTCTTTGCTGTTTGTTTTTGTCTTCTTTCTTCACCTTCCTTTTCTCTTAAAGGGAGTGACCAAGTTGTGTGTCAGTCATGAAGAATTGGTTCACAGCAGTTAGATTTGCTTGGAGTTGCTTCGTTCTTTGTGAATGTGACATATGAAATGAGAGTGCTTACTGACCCCCCTCCCCCCGGGGGGGGGGGGGGCTAAACTCGTAATAGATTTTTTTTTAAAAACTAAATAAAACAAGAGTATTTATCAGAAAATAAAGAAAATTAGAGGGTAGATTTGACGATTCCTGGTGGAATAGTCGAGGTATGCCCAAAACTGGTGTGGACACCACATTAAAAAAAAGGATTTTCTACTATGTATTTTCAGCACAGAGTTTCATGTATTGTTGTTAAATGGATGTCAAATTTTTGTGTATGTGGGGTGGGGGGTGGGGGGAGTAATGCTGATTGTAATGTTCTTAATTTCTTGTACAGTGAGAATGGACCCAGTAAACTTGAACTATGTTGCTGACATGGTGAAAAAGCAGCGAGCTGCTCCCATAAGTGAGTTTGAGATCACCCATGATAGTTCTTCCAAAACTTGGTATGTTCAAGGATCAGGCCTGCAACGTTTCGTCCAAATGACAAACTGGAGGTATGGTTCTTGTTGTTCCCTGATCCTGTCTTCTTTTACCTTCTCGTCATCGCCTTCTATCATGCGCCTTTCCCCTATTTTCTTTTGGATTAGCATCCCTATGGAAGCATGTTTCTGTTGTAGCATATTGGCCCTGAAGTCAATTAATTGGATTTTCTTGTATCATAGCTGAGACTAGTCAACATTATCAACTTGAATTGAACTTTTTCTAGTGGTCTCAGAGATTTTAAGTGTACAGAGATTTTAAATTGGCGGACTATAGAGATTCCTATAGCCAGCTTGCTTCAAGGAGCCTGTTTTAAATCAAGTTTTGTTGGATGTATTTGATCCTTATCAAAATTACATTGAGTTCCATTAAAAAGGAATCTTGTTCTTTGCGACAGATATATGGACTCAGATAGAAGATTTCAACATGTTCTGGAGGCATGTGGTGTGAATAAATCTCTGCTCAAGCTTGGCGTGAAAGAGGGTGACACCGTCATCGTTGGAGATGTATGTCTATGCTACTTTGCTTCCTTATTTCCAGCTAATCTTAGCCACTGGACTGCATAATTGCTTCTTTTCCCGTAATTTGCATTGAACTTATTTGCTAATAGCTTATTATTCTTTAACTTAAGTTCAACTATTCAAGGAATACAGGTACTACACATAGCTTTGTTTAGCATGTCATGATGAAAAACTCTTTGACATTTTCTGTAATATCCTCCCCTTGCTGAGTGAAGAGGAACTCCTCCTTAACCTATAATATGTATACAAGTGTCAGGGATTAATTTGACTGAGTTTTGCTTCATTCGTTGCCAGATGGAGTTAGTATGGCATGATTCTGATAATTCAGGCCCTACAAGTAGGAAGAAGTGGGCTGCCGGACCAAGTCAATAATCTCATTGTTGCTCTTTACTTGAGCCTTTCGAATATGCTGCTAATCGATAAATCGTACATAAGACTAAACATCCTTGATGTGGATTTCCAAGAACTTAAACAAGTTCTGCTGAAAATCATCATGTATTATACATCGGCACCGTGCACAAGACATGTAAGTACCATAATTTTGTTCAAGACGTTGCTTAAAATTGTTACCTTTGTTTGCTAACGTGAACTATGCAGTTGGGTTCATCATAAAACTTATACTTGCTTTCCGTGTAGGTTCATACTATCAAGTTGTGGATAATGTAATTGTGCTTCCAATTAGCAGAGCGTTTTCAATCAAAATACCTTATAGAGCTGCAAGAGGTAAGGGGCGGAAAATATGGTTTCACCCATCATCTTGGTCTGCCAGAATAATGCAGCCTCCTCTTTCTGGTGCAATGTACACTATCCTCATTAGTTAATTTATGATAGTGACGGTAGAGTTATGTGAAATCTTATATTTTTGTCTATTTAGAAACATGGTCCTGGTTAGTAAGGATTCATATAGTTGACCCTAACTTGTTTAGGGCTGAGCCATAGCTATTGTTGTTGTTACATCTTAAAGTTTCAAATGGCTATATGACTGAGGCATAGTTGTTGTTGTATCTTGAAGTTTCAAATGACCATATAAATAAGTTGAAGAAATGCAATAGCACTTTCTCTTCTAATTTTGGCTCTTTCATGATTGCTGAAGGATTATGGATCGTATAAACAATCTTACATTATTATTCACCGCATAACAATCTTCATATTATAGTCTTGCATAGCTAGTCTGTGATCTAAACAATCCTTTTTTCTGGGTTCTACCCCGTTTTTGTGCTTTTTCACTATGTTCCCTGAGTTTTATAATTTGATGACTTTGGTTTACTAGACATCTGCTTTGGATCTCAATGGTGTAGAAATTGGAAAATACAAGTTGCTCTCTGTAGTCTGATATTTGACGAAATCTCAGAAGTTAGGCTGGTCTTTGGATCTAAGTTCATAGGAACCAATTTTGTTGTTTTCTTGATAAAATTGATCCACACAACTCTAAACCATGCCCATTTCCACTATAGCCCATCTCCACTTCATTAATATATACTACTCCTAGGCTTTATTCAACTGCATTTGCTTTTGAAGTTACTTCTCTATCTATATCTATTTTATTGAATACTGAAGAAATTCTTTTAATTTCCGCTGAGCTAAACCAATATGTTTGATATTTGTAGTAAACCAATGTCAGCATTTAATAGCTTATTTCAATTTCCATTTTGAAAAAGAAGAAAAAAGAATGAAGATTTTGTATTGGATTAGAGATCAACTTTCTCTTCACAACCATGGATGTAGTTGCAAGTTCACTCACTAGAATAGGCAAGAATTCGATCTCCCTCCTAACTTTGCTTCCCCTTTTCTCCCCCCCCCCCTTCCTCGGTCGAAAAATTCACTATGTTGCTAGATTATTTTCTTTATGTACGTATATTATATGTTGAATCCTCTTGACTTATATTTTGACTATCCTTAGTGAAGATCTTGACTCCACCACCAATAGAGATACATATAAACTGTATATGGAAGCCAAGACTTGCTCAATCTAAGGAAAAATACCAAATGAATGAGGATGACTGTTATAACTCACAATTTACAAACACTAAGGGGTTGTTTGGTAGGAGGTATTAGAAAAAATAATGCAAGCATTAGCTTTATGCATTATTAATTCCTTGTTTGGTACATTTTTTCAATCGGTGTATTACTAAAACTTGTATTAGTTATACAACCTATTTGGTATTATCCTATGTGTAATTAATACATAGCAAACCATGGTATTAGCAATGCAAGAGTTTTAATATTTGCATAAGCATGGTAAAAAACACAATTGCCCCTCAAATCTCTCAAAGTGTACAAAGTTAAAGAATGTGGAGGGTATTTTTGTAAGCAACTAAATTTTTAAGAAATTATGCAATGCATTAGTACACCAAACCAAATAGTGGATAAGAAATAATCTCAGCATAGCTAATGCTAGCATAACTAATCCCAGTATTACTAATACCAGCATTGCTAATACACCATGTTCGACACTATTCGTATACCTTCTACCAAACGACCTTTAAAAGTATGGAGAAAATGAAACCTTGTCAACGAAATCGAATTTCTAGTAAGCCAGGGGAATTGATTGGAGTTGGGTAGGGGTGGCAAATGGGCGGGTTGGGCTGAATGTGGGCGGGTCAAGATGGGTTATGTCAATAAATGGGTTATTGCCCAACCCAGCCTAAAGTGTACTTAGGCTAAGATGGGCTAAACAATGGGTCATAGCCCAACCCGCATTGCTAATACACCATGTTCGACACTATTCTTATACCTCCTACCAAATGACCCTTAAAAGTATGGAGAAAATGAAACCTTGTCAACGAAACCGAATTTCTAATAAGCCAGGGGAATTGATTGGAGTTAGGTAGGGGTGACAAATGGGTGGGTTAGGCTGAATTTGGGCGGGTCAAGATGGGTTATGTCAATAAATGGGTCATTGCCCAACCCAGCCCAAAGTGTACTTAAGCTAAGATGGGCTAAACAATGGGTCATAGCCCAACCCGCCCAACTTGACCCATATTTTAGATTCATGTTCATCTTGCATAAAAAACTTTTTACTTTAAAATGTGTAAGTTGAAAAATATTTTGCGAGATGGGGGTAGGGGTAGGGTGTGTGGGTGGTGCAAAAAAATACAAAAAATAGAAAATTAAAAATACAAAAAAAAGTAAAAAATTTTTTTGGAGGGGAGGGGGGTGCTAGGGTGGGTGGTGTAGAAAAACAAAAAAAATAGAAAATAGAAAATACAAAAAAGAAGTAAAAAAAATTGAGGGGGTTGGGGGAAGGGGAGGGGTAGGGGTAGGGTGGGTGATTAAAATTTAATAAATAGAAAATTGAAAATACGAAAAATAAAAAAACTAAAATTGAAGTAAATTTCAAGATAAGTTGGGTTGAGATCCCTTTGTTTTGGGTGAGTTTTATGAGTTGTATTTGAGTTATTTAATGGGTCAGAATGAGCTATTACAAATAATGGGTTAACTTGAGTTCAGCCCAAATAAACCCATGAGCTAAAATGTTGTAGCCCAACCCATTAATCTCTCGATGGATTGGGCGGGTTGAATGAGTTTGGGCTCAAATTGTCACCCATAGAATTGGGACTGTGTACCAAGGACATGGTTGGCTCTAGTACTATATGCATCGCAGCAAGGACAATCATACTAATTGTTTTTTAAACTAAATTTTGAACTTGCCAAATGAACAAAGAACATTGTATTGCCAAATTGTAACGACCCGATCAGTCGTTATGAGAATTTTAGCTCGTTTTCCCAATTTTTGCCGTTCGATGTGTTATTCAGCTGTGTTGAGTTGTATCGAGTTGGTAAGTTTGGCTTCAGAGTAGTTTTGGAGTGAAATGAACACTTAGTCTCTTAGTTAGAAAAGTCAATCGGAAGTTAACTTATGAGTAAACGAATTCAGATTTGGATTTTTATGATCCGATTAGCTTCGTTGGGTGATTTTAGACATAAGAGTGTGTCCGGAATGTAATTTGGAGGTTTATGGTAGAATTAGGCTTGAATTGGCGAAAGTTGGAAGTTTAGAAGTTCTTAGGCTTGAATCCGAAGTTGATTTGGTGTTTTGGTGTTGTTTTGGGCGTTCCGGAGGTTCGACTAAGTTCAGATAGTGATATATGACTTGTTGGAATTATTGGTTGAGGTCCTGAGGGCCTCAGATGAGTTTCAGATAGGTTTGGGTTGTGTTGCGCTCATTTTTCTTATGTTTCGACGTCGTTTCTTCAAGCATAAATGATATCATATTGAACGAATGAGCTCCGATTTCTTTTTTGATTGAAGCATTAGATCCGTATCGTAATTACGAACCCATAGCTAAAATAATCATTGAATTTGGACATCGTATGAGGATTTTATGATCATTTTACTAAGAATTAGGCTGCCAGATTTTTTTAGATTAATTACGGAATTGCCACTGACGTCGTAATTAAAAATCAACACTATTTGCAAATATCGAAACCAACATATCTCCTTAATTATAAGGTCAAATTGAGTGATTCAAAAGCCTAACTTGACTAGAATTTCACAAGAAATCCATTGGAGGCATAAAAAGAGAGTTTCGAGATCGTTTGGCACGAGAAACGAGGCAGAATAACTGGTAGAAAAATATATCAAATAAGAGTTTGTTCATTCGGTCATATTTTGAGTTGGGGAGCTCAAATTTGGGCGATTTTGGAGGCGATTTTCACCATATGGATTGGGGTAAGTGTTCTCTACTCGATTTTGGTTATATTTCATGAATCCATTTTCGTTTTTGGGATTTGATTAATGATTTCAAAGTGAAATTGAGGGAGTTAAGGCTTGAGTTTTGGAGAGTTTTAAGTGAGGATTTGAAGGACCAAACGGAGTCCGATTTTGACGTTTATATAGTTAAACTCGGGAGAGGACGAAGATTATTATTCTGCAATTTTTGACTGATTTCGAGACGTGGGTCCACGGGCCAGGTTTTGGCCGATTTCGGATTTTTGGCATATTTTGTAGTTTTTTATTGTGGAATTCGATTCTTTAGCATATGTTGATGGTATTAATTTTTTTATGGTTAGATTCGGAGCTTTTGGAGACCGAGTCTAGAGACGAGGGCATCCCGGAGTAGGATTTTATGCGGTTGAGGTAAGTAACAGTTTTAACTCTAGCTTTGAGGGTATAAATCCGGAGAAATTGATATCATGTGATTGTTTGGTGGTAATACACACGCTAGGTGACGGGCGTCTGGGTGTGCACCACGAGGGATTGAGACTTGGTCCGTCCTGTGAGGCTGTGAGGCCTAATGGCTATTATCTATGGTTATTTGTTTACTTATTGTTGAACTTGTTTACCTTCATGTTAGAGATCATGTTTAGGCTTTATTCATGCTCACATTATTTGTACTCAGTCATAAAAATTATTGTAGATGTTTACCTCAGTCTCTATTATTTGCTAATATGTTGTGATACTTGATGTGGGCTGTGTTCCCTTATTTGTTGATGATGGTGAGGCTAGTGAGGTACATGACTGAGTGAGGCCGAGGGCCTGGTTGTGAGGATATTAATACCATAGCACGTGAGCTGTCCGCGTAGCATGTGAGCTGACAGTGCGGGCCCAGGTATTGATACCATAGCACGTGAGTTGTCCGCGTAGCACGTGAGCTGACCGTGCGAATCCAGGTATTGGTATTATGACACGTGAGTTGTCCGTGCTTAGAGCGTGGGCTTTAGGAGGCCCTCCGGAGTCTATACACACCCCCAGTGAGCACATAGTGTTGAGTTTTTTGAGTGTGTTGAGTGCTGAGTGCGAGTGATGAGTGATGGAGTGACACTGCTGTGAGGTTGTATTTATTTGTGCTGTTGCTGCATTTATCTGTTAAATTTCTTTGTGACATTTACTAAGTTATGGAATTTACCTATTTATTTCTGTTTGTTTTTAAATTGTGAAAATAAATAATTGGACTGTTTTACTTAGCTCGTCATTACTACTCAGTTCCTTAGTTATTTCTGTTACTACTGAGTCAATTGTACTCATACTACACCCTGCACTTTATGTGCAGATGCAGGTGAGTTAGAGCACGACGATTGTTGAGTTAAGGCCGGCTATCTTTGGAGACGGCAAGGTAGCTGCTAGCGTCCGCATGCCCTTGTTACTCCTTTTGTTATTTCTTCTTTGGACTGTATTGACAGTTAGACAGTTATATTTCTTAGTTCATAGTTTTAGACACTCATGACTTAGTGACACCCCGATGTTTGGGGCTCGTTTCTGTATTTTATATTAATTATATTTAGAGTTGATTTAGTTTATGAGAAATTCAAATGTTGAAATGTTTTATTAATTTCTTATAGAGAAAATGCATAAAGACCCCATTCAACTTGTCCTGGAAAGTCATTTACAAACCTAATCTTTACGGGTGTCCTAACACCCCACTATTGTTTAAAGAATTGTATTTATTTACTCCCTCCTAAGGCCTGGTCACCCGCGCGTCTTAGACAACCGAATTGAGCGCGTCCTTACTCTTTTAATCGTTGAAAACACCCCAAAAAAAGAAAGAAATAAATTTTTAGCGTTAATATAACCCCAACCAACGGTAAAATCCCTTCTTCCCCGATATTTTACCAAACCCAATTGAAGAACCCTAATTTCTTCTTCTTCTAATTTCTGCAGAAAATCCCTCAAATTGCCCTTTGAAGTTTCAATCTTTGAAGGCAAAGGTTAATCTTTCTTCTTCCTAAGAACCCTAATTTCTTTCTTTTATTATTGTTATGCCTTTGTCCTAAAATCCAATTATCCGATCTTTGAAAGCGAATGCAAATTATCTGACTTTGATATTGTCTTTTTGTGTTGTAGTTGTTGCAATGCTTTCAAAAGGCTTGAATTTGACAAGGCTTTGCACGGAAAAGGAAGAAAATGAGTCAAGTGGAGAAATTCGATGCAACCATGGCTATGTGCTGCCTTTGTTAATAGCTTGGACCCCTCGGAACCCAGGAAGAAGATATTGGGTTTGTCCATACTATGGGGTAAATAATAGTAAAAATGCTTTCACTAATTGAGTTGTGAAAAATTATCATTCATTAATTTTCTTTTGTTATTCATCTTAGGGTCTACGATCTTGTGATTTTTGGGTTCGGAAGGATTCCGAAATTGATCCTAGGTCCAAATTTGTTATTCCAAAATTGCTTGACAAAATGGGTGAACTTGAGAATGCATTAGAAGGCTTTAAAAATCTTTCCAAGCCGAGAACAACTTTAAAGGTTGAAAACACCATAGAAGAGGACAAGATGAAGAAGATTGAGGCTCACTTGGTGAAATTGCAAGATGATATGGAGAAGATGAAAGAGAAGGAAAAGAAGTGGAAGAGTAAATTAGCTAAGTCAAAGGCTAGGGAAAATGTACTTTGGTTCATTATATTGAGGATGTGTATTATTCTTGTTGCTTGTGGGTATCCAGGAATCTCATTGAAAGAAGATGCAATGAGGTTGCCATTGTGAATCTAGTTTTGTCATCTCAATATGAATGTAGTTGTTGCTTGTAGGTTTTATTTTGTATGTTTACAATGGACCTTTCATTTGAATGTAAGCCTTTTGTAGTTTTGTCATCTCAATATTTTGTAGTATTCTCATCTCAATATGTATATGTAGTTGTTGCTTATCAATTGTTGTTTCTAAAGAAGCGTTATTTTTATATTGGGAAGTAAACTGCATACTACATAAACTTCAGAAATTGGCAATCAACAATAGACACACAACAGTACTAAGTTTTCTTGTCACCAACCAAAGTATTTCATTTCATGGCAAACATACATAGTATCAACCTATACAACTCATAGATCACCAAAACATCATATATGCATTTGTTGCATAAAAGTCACAAAATGAGTTAACAAAACAGCTGTTTGTTGTCATTGTCACACCTCCTTTTTCCGCACCAGCGAGGGTACAAGGGAGTTTTTCCAATTAAAGGACAATCAAAACGGGATTTATTTATTTTATTTCAGAGTCGCCACTTGGGAGATTTAGGGTGTCCCAAGTCACCAATTTTAATCCCGAATCGAGGAAAATAATGACTCTATATTATAGTCTGCGTACCAGAAATCCGGATAAGGAATTCTGTTAACCCGGGAGAAGGTGTTAGGCATTCCCGAGTTCCGTGGTTCTAGCACGGTCGCTCAACTGTTATATTTGGCTTATTTATCTGATTTTTAATACAATATGAACTTATGTGCAAATTTATCTTTTAACCGCTTTACTATTATTGTTTTTAGGAGAATGTGAACATCGCTTAAAACACGTCTTTGGACTGCGTCACATGAAATGCACCCACAATCCGGAACGCATTTTATTTGATGTTTTGAGATTTGGATTTGGGTCGCATGAAATGCACACCCGAGCTTAAGAAAGTAAATTATTAAACACGCGCCTAAAGAGACTATCGCGTTATTATTTTGGGAAGGCCACGAAATTCACTAAGCGGCCCTCCTGAATTCTAAGTAATTTAAAACAAATATTTACTGAGGGCCCCGTAATTTGTATTTTTATTCGGCGAGGCTCATCTCATTCTTATTTTTTTTAAGGAATTTGCAACGTCATGGAAATGCATCTCGGGCCACGCCACAATCAATGCGCCCGTGACTAGAGACACATTTCGACTCCGTTGAGATTTGGATTTGGGTCACATAAATGTGCACCCGAGTTTAGGGAGATAACATTATTAAAGGCGCGCCTAAAGAGACTAGCGTATTGTTATTTTGGGGAAGGCCGTAAAATTCGCCAAACGGCATGTCCCGAATTCTAATTATTTTAATATAAATATTTATTGAGGGCCCCGCAATTTCGTATTGTATTTGGCGAGGCTCATCTCATCGTTTATTAAAGGCAAACCTAAGAACAACTATGATTATCTACTTTATTTGCCTCTAACAATCCTAATTTATTCACTAAGATTATCTTAAAGTCATTATAATCGGGTTACATAAGATGTACCCCCCGAATTTTAGGCATCGTAACCATGTCACGAGAACTGTACCTATAATAACGATGATGGCTTAACTACGCGCATGAAGCGACTACGAGGGTTCAAGGCATTCTTCTACATTACTTATCTTTCCCAAAAGGCATGCCACGATGATGAACACAAACGATGGACGACAAGATATGGAATCAGACCAATTAAAGGGACATGGATACCATTCACAAAACTAAACAAATCCATATCTAAATATCATAATAGAACACTACAATTGTCAAGCCAACACTTATAAGGAAAAACATTAAAGATTTCTTATTGTTCTAACTCTTCTTTTAGTCTACTGGATCTAAAAAAGAAAAATCCAAATCAGTTGCAAACAACGATTAAAACATATTATGTGAACAAATTTAGACAACACATGAGAAGGCTCCAAAAGGGAAACAACAGGGGTGAGAATGCACCTGAAGTGGGTGTTGTGATTTTCTCAAAATGTTCTACTGCTACACGAGCAAAACCAGAACTGTGGCTACAACGAGAACTTGAACCCGACCGGAACCGCGAACAACGACTGGCCAACGACGAACTCGAACGGACCTCACCCCGGACAGAACTTCTGGGCTATTTTTGAATGTTTTCGGTTAAGCTTAAGCTTGTGCGTACGTGTGTTTTCCGGTCAGTCATGGCAAGGAGGGAGGGTGGTTCATGGTTGGACGTTACAGGCAATCGTTTGGACGTGGGGGTGGCGACTGGTTTAGGGTTTTGTTTGAAGGAGAAGAACGTGGTGGTTTAGGGTTCCTCTGGAATTTGTTTGGATGTGAGAGCGTGGATTACTGGCTGGACGATGCAGCAGCGATAGCTACTGATCGACGAGGGATGAAGGGTCGTTTGGTCAAGGTGGTGAGGCTGCCATGGTGGTTGGTGGCAGTGATGACGCAGCTGGTGGTTTGGGCGACGTGGATAGTGGTCGTTTGGCTTGAGGAAGGAGCAGATGTGGAAGGTCGACGGACGGTGATTGATGGTGGACGACGAGCTTGTTTGGTGGGGGTTCCGGCGCCGGGAAGGTGACGTTTGGTGGTGGTCGTGAGGCGGGCTGGTTGGGTTTTGATGGAGGGTGATGGGGAAGGTGTTTGGACAGTGTCGAAGGGCAGCGTTGGTGGTGGTTTTGGGCGTGGAGGTGACGGGTTCTGCTGGGGGAAGTCCGGTGGTCGAAGGGCTTTTCGGTTAGGGCGTCGTTTACAGTAGGGTTTTTCTAGGGTATTTGCTTCTTCTTCTTCTTGAAGAAGAAGCGTGAACAGTCCCCCTCTGTTTCAAAATTTTCAAAATTCTTTTTGTTCCCCCCCGTTTTTCTTCTGTTCCTTCTTTTTAAAAGAGAAAGAAACCCATGCACAGTGGTCCCTCCCCAATTTTTAAAAGTTTGTTTGTTGGTCCCCCCTTTCTTTGTGTTCGTCCGTATTTCAATGCCCATGAAAATGAGCCCCACGCGTGGTGGGGTTCGAGGCATATGTCCCCCACGCGTGGTGGGGTTCCCCATGTGTCCTGGACACGGTTTATTATGGGCTAGGTCCGAAAATTAGGCCTAAAACCGGGTAGTTTGAACCCGAATATTATTCTTTTGCCCGGACCCGAGAAATAGGAACACGTTGCTTAACTAGTCCTATGTAAGCAAAATAACTACCAAAAATAAGACTAGTATTTAAACAAAACTATATCTTTTTAAATATTTTTCAAGATTTAAAATAGCTACAAAATATTAATAAAACTTTTTTTTTTTGTAATTTTCGTTTTTTTAAATATTAAGATAAAATATGAAGCAATATATTTTTTTTGTATTTTTCAAAGTTAAAATGACTATAGAATATTAATAAAACTATTTTTTTGTAATTTTCGTTTTTTAATAAAGACAAAAATATGAAGTAATATTTTTTTGTATTTTTCAAAATTATAATGGCTGCAAACATTAATAGAACTATATTTTTTTTTTGTAATTTTCGAATTTACATAAAGTACCAAAATAAAGTACAATTTTTGTATTTTTCAAGTTTATGAGAGATACATAAACTAAAATTTATATATATATTTTTTGAAATTTCTTTTTGCAACGAAATAAAGTAAAAATAGTTAAAATAGCTATATTAGTCCTAAATTAAATATTTAAGCTAAGAATGTAAAAATTCCCGGGGAGGGTCAAAAATCACGTGCTTACAGCTGCCCCTCTTTGACTGGAAACACGAAGAGTTTTCCGACAAAGAACGACTAGACGTGTTTTTGACCCGACCATTACTTGGACGGACTACACTAAGGAAAGGGAGGGAATGTGACCGAGCCCTGGTATCTGAGCTGCCTACATATCCTTGGTTATACAGGAATCAGGCCACGTGTAGTTCGGGAATGAGAGAGATAGTGAAGTGTACCGAGGTGAAGAGCCGATCGAGGTGCCGTTCCGTTGAGGTTCCGGTCCGCGGTCCTGTCATTACAACAAAAATGAAAACTGAAAAAGACTAACTAAACCTATCAGCTACTAGTTACAAGGATTCCTATCTCTTAAGTCTTCTGAAACTTGGTCTTGAGTCTTGAATGGTGCTTCATACAGACTTTTGGACTTGAACCTTGATACTTGCTAGTTGTAGGCGCTAGTTCTTGAGCAGATCACATTTGTTCTCCACATCCGTGCTTCGGATTCATTCATTTTTCTCTTTTTCTTTTTTCTTCTTTTTTTTCTTTTTGTTTTTTGTGACTAGCTTTTGTTGACCCTCTCAGACTGTTGACTCGCATTCTTGGGGCGAGATTCTTGTTGCTTCTATCTTGGATTGAGTGCTGGGGATTTTTGTTGTGGCTTTCTGCCTTCCAATGGGTTACGGCTTGACTTTGAACGATCCCGCTGTTCTGCAGGCGGACCCCTAACTTCTTCAATCTTTGACATATAACAATCTTTTGCTCTACAGGCAGGCCCCTGACAATCAAAACAAACAAAACAAACAAAATTTCCTAACCCAGTTTTCACTGGGAAGGTTTGTGAGTCGTTAGCAAAATCGTAGCCCACTGATACTACTGATGCAGTGCTGAGAGTGAACTAAACACTAGATTAGGATGTATTCCCTTCTTTTTTTTTCAAAATGTTTTTTTTTTTTTTTAGCATCTTAGGAGAAAGATTCATCGGACTAAGATTTTGACCCTAGAAGAAGGTTCATCAGACTAGGTCTTTTCTTTTTGGTATCTTAGGAGAAAGATTCATCGGACTAAGATTTTGATCCTAGGAGAAGGTTCGTCAGACTAGGTCTCTATCTTAGGAGAAAGATTCGTCAGACTAAGATTTTGATCCTAGGAGAAAGTTCATCAGACTAGGTCATTTTTTGTTTTTGGTATCTTAGGAGAAAGATTCATCAGACTAAGATTTTGATCCTAGGAGAAAGTTCATCAGACTAGGTCATTTTTTGTTTTTTGGTTATCTTAGGAGAAAGATTCATCAGACTAAGATTTTGATCCTAGGAGAAGGTTCGTCAGACTAGGTCTCTATCTTAGGAGAAAAATTCATCAGACTAAGATTTTGATCCTAGGAGAAGGTTCGTCAGACTAGGTCATTTTTTGTTTTTGGTATCTTAGGAGAAAGATTCATCAGACTAAGATTTGGATCCTAGGAGAAGGTTCGTCAGACTAGGTCTCTATTTTTGGTATCTTAGGAGAAAGATTCATCAGACTAAGATTTGGATCCTAGGAGAAGGTTCGTCAGACTAGGTCTCTATCTTAGGAGAAAAATTCATCGGACTAAGATTTTGATCCTAGGAGAAGGTTCATCGGACTAGGTCATTTTTTGTTTTTGGTATCTCAGGAGAAAGATTCATCAGACTGAGATTTTGATCCTAGGAGAAGGTTCATCAGACTAGGTTTTTTCTTTTTGGTATCTCAGGAGAAAGATTCATCAGACTGAGATTTTGATCCTAGGAGAAGGTTCATCAGACTAGGTTTTTTCTTTTTGGTATCTCAGGAGAAAGATTCATCAGACTGAGATTTTGATCCTAGGAGAAGGTTCGTCAGACTAGGTCATTTTTGTTTTTGGTATCTCAGGAGAAAGATTCATCAGACTGAGATTTTGATCCTAGGAGAAGGTTCGTCAGACTAGGTCTCTATCTTAGGAGAAAAATTCATCGGACTAAGATTTTGATCCTAGGAGAAGGTTCATCAGACTAGGTCTTTTCTTTTTGGTATCTTAGGAGAAAGATTCGTCAGACTAAGATTTTTTGTTTTTGGGTATCTTAGGAGAAAGATTCATCAGACTAAGATTTTGATCCTAGGAGAAGGTTCGTCAGACTAGGTCTCTATCTTAGGAGAAAAATTCATCGGACTAAGATTTTGATCCTAGGAGAAGGTTCGTCAGACTAGGTCATTTTTTGTTTTTGTTGTTTTTTTTTTCTTTAACAACCAATTAGGAGGAAATGCATCTCCTACGGGTGAAACTAAAATGAACTTAGGAGGAAATGCGTCTCCTAGGGGGTAAAACTTAAACTTAGGAGGAAATGCGTCTCCTATGGGTAAAACTTAAACTTAGGAGGAAATGCGTCTCCTATGGGTAAAACTTAAACTTAGGAGGAAATGCGTCTCCTACTGGGTGAAACTAAACTTTAGGAAGTGCGTCTCCTATTGGTGAACTATTCTTAGGAAGTGCGTCTCCTACTGGTAAAAGCATTGCTTAGGAAGTGCGTCTCCTATTGGGTGCAATAAACTTAGGAAGTGCGTCTCCTATTGGTAGAACTGAACTTAGGAGGAAATGCATCTCCTATGGGTGAAACTGAAACAAACCTAGGAGGAAATGCATCTCCTATGGGTAAAATTAAACAAACCTAGGAGGAAATGCGTCTCCTATGGGTGAAACTAAACAAACCTAGGAGGAAATGCATCTCCTATGGGTAAAACTAAACAAACCTAGGAGGAAATGTGTCTCCTATGGGTGAAACTAAACAAACCTAGGAGGAAATGCATATCCTATGGGTAAAACTAAACAAACCTAGGAGGAAATGCGTCTCCTATGGGTGAAACTAAACAAACCTAGGAGGAAATGCATCTCCTATGGGTAAAACTAAACAAACCTAGGAGGAAATGCATCTCCTATGGGTAAAACTAAACAAACCTAGGAGGAAATGCATCTCCTATGGGTAAAACTAAACAAACCTAGGAGGAAATGCATCTCCTATGGGTAAAGACGTGGAATGTATTCCCTTATTATACAGGTGGGCGCCTATTGGTAAAGACACAAAATGTATTCCCTTGTTATACAGGTGGGTGCCTAGAATATGAAATGCACAGACAAAAGTATTCCTCTCGTTATACAGGTGGGCGCCTGTTTAAACTAAGACATAAAAGTATTCCTCTCGTTATACAGGTGGGCGCCTGGTAAAGACATGAAAAATGATATGCCCGCATTATACTGGTGGGTGACCTTGAACAGAAATGAAAAGACTGAAACCAACATATCCTATTTGAGGGCGGATGAACCCAACATATCCTATTTGAGGGCGGATGAACCCGACAGATCCTATTTGAGGGCGGATGAACCCAACATATCCTATTTGAGGGCGGATGAACCCGACAGATCCTATTTGAGGGCGGATGAACCCGACATATCCTATTTGAGGGCGGATGAACCCGAAATATCTTTAAGACTTGAAAATGTCTTACCTCGAATACTTGCTGGGGATTGGGATGAACTTTTCCTTTTCTACCTTCCCCATTTTTTATTATTATTCTTTTTATTTATTTATTTATTTTTTTTCTTTTTTTTGTTTTTGCATAGCTTCTTCCTTCGAAGACTACCTCCCTTGATTTACTTACCTGTTGGGGGTAAAATGTTATCAGCTGAGGGTACCTGACTTCCAGAAAATTTTCTAAATGAAAGGAAAATTTTCTGCCCCAGTTTGATAATATCCCTTGTGGCATGCGTTTCTGCATCAATGCCATTTCCTTTACCTGTTTCAAATCAAACAAAATTTGTTAGTTTAAAACATGGTGGTTGGCTGTGATACTCCTATTGGGATTGCTTTCCCTTTCTCCTTCATTGCGCTGTGCTCCACGACTTGTTGGGGATGATATTATGTGCTGGGGATAATCCCTTCCTGCTGGGGATATCCCTCTTCTTTTGTGGCATAGCTTGGAAACTGGCATTTCCCCGACCTTTTAGTCTAGTATGGATTTCGCCAAATCATGCTCACTGCTCTCCTTGCTTTGTTCACGGGCCTTGTCTTTGAGGTTTATAACCTTGGTTTTGGCAAGGATATCCCTCTTGACGCTCGTCAATCCTTTTGTCAATTCCCTTTTGCTGGGGATATCTTTATTGACACTGGCCTCGCGCTTGTTCCTTGCTGACTATACCATTTGGATGTACTAGTCAGATCTCATCTTGAAAAGCTGATGGCATATTTGAAGTCATTTCATACTTGTTCTGACCGGACAGACTCTATTGGGGATTTTTCTATGAAAGGAAAAAGATAAAAGGGAACAGGATAAAAAGACAAAGGAAAAAACATGACTCTTTTAACAAAAGAAACTATAAATAAAAACCCTATCAAATGCAGATGCCGACTCTAATGGCCATGACATGCATATGGGGCCTATCCTTTACCGTCAATCCTCTTTCAAGATCTTCAATTGGCGATTCCCCATCTGATTCTCACTCTTATTCGACTTGTAGTGCCCGAAGGGTTTTCACTATCAAGCCTCTCTCATTTTGGTTTTCTCTCAGCTTTTATCGCCTTATGGTGCCTGTGAAGGTTTTCACCGATAAGACTCTCTCATTTGTATCACTTTCCAGCTGGGGATTTGGAGTGTCGCCGGTATGACTCTTTCTGCTGGAGATTAGAGTCCTTTCTGCTGTGGAACAGAATGTTATGTTCGCCGGTAAGACTCTTCATTTGTCTGACTTGGCATCTTTTGAAGACTGATCGGAAGGTCTTTCTTTGGACCGTAATGTGGGTTTTGGATAGGGCTAGAAATAAAGGGTATTAAAGGCTCAAAAATGAATCGATTTTGGGTTATTAATTACAACCTTCGGAATTAGATTTATTTACAACAAACACAACTTTTGCCCCAGTTTCTTGCTTGGGGATATTTTAATTGATTTTTCATTTTTCAAAACTATGACCGAGCCGTGAAGCGCCTACGTATCCTCTTTGAGGAATCAGGTCAAACGTAGTTCCCAATTCCTCTTTTTCATCTGACTTTTTTTTTCTTTTTCTTTGTTATCAATTTCTTCTCGTTTCTCTTTTCATTTCTCCTTTCTTTTTGTCGTTTTTTCTTTCTCTCTTTTTTCTTTTATTCTTCTTTTTCCATTTTGTTGTTTTCTTTCTTTTCTCTTACCTGCCATGCTCGCATATTTTATTCGTTGCTACTAATTCCGAACGAGGGGTATGAAAGAAAATAAATAAGGCTCAAAAAGGGGTAGCGAAGGATAAAGTGTTTGGGTAGAAGAACAAAATGCCTTCGTCATTCCAGTCTTCAAAACATGCCAAGTGCAAACAACACAATTTAAATTTGTAGTCTCTTTTGAGGGTGCTGGACTTGACAATTATATTCAACATTTGCTTTTTCATTGGTCATTTCTAAAGCACCGTTGGGCGATACTCTCATTATCATGAACGCCCCTCATGCCAATTTGGAGAATCTTGCTTTTAACGGTTTTTCTTCATATTTTACTTGCCCCAGTTCCATATGACTCGAGCTCTGAATAATCTCAACCGCCCTTATTTCCTTTAAATGGTCTGATCACCTTTTCGGGGTTTTATGATTAACTTTTAAGATTAGGCCCAAACTGGGCGCGCATGTCATGTCCCTAGAATCGGCATCGAATGAAATGATAAAAGGACTAAACAAAAGACGATTGGAACTAACAAAAGACCGACTTTGTATTAGACTACCGGCGAAATGGTTTGAATAATAAAACAAACAAAACAACCAGAATAAAATCCTGACACAAACTGGACAAAATTTAAACAAACTGCTATGACAAAATGGAAAGATAAGAAGGTTTGACACATGACAAAGCCCCAATTACAACCTTAATAATCGGAACAACAGAAATGACCACAAAATAAGCCACCACAAACTTCTCTCTTGCTGACCAAGGAACGAAGCGTCCTCCTAAAAAAATTGGCATCTTAGCCACTGAGCTTTGCATCAATACTGCCAAGACCATTACCCGCTTCAATATCGTCACCCTCTGTCAACAAGTTCTCGATAGGGTTCGAGTGCTCCATGTCATTGTTATTAATCACAATCCGCCCTTCTTGGATCATTCTTTCTATTTCTCTTTTCAAATCCCGACAGCTTTCAACATTGTGCCCCTAGACATTGGAATGGTATTCACACCTTTTAGAAGGGTCAAAGCTTCTTGCATGTGAGTCCACACGATTTGGAGGAATAGGTGCAATCATGTTATGATTCTTTAATTTCTCAAATAAGCTTTCATAGGACTCTCCTATTGGTGTAAAATTATCTTTCAACCTTTGTTCCCCTTTATACCACTGGCTTGGCTGTGGGTTATAGGGCATCTGAAAATTTTGTGGAGACTTCTGGAGATTTTGTGATGCTCGTGCTCGCCTCCTGGGGTGTTTTGGTGGCTGGACAACATACTGAGGTGGAGCGACAGAGTATTGAGCGTCCTGAGGTGGATAATACTGCTCAGGGGAGCCATAAAAAATTTGAGGAGGCTGCTCATACCCTCGAGATGTTCTCCTGGGACCTCTTCTAGACCCTGATATCATCATGATTTCTTCAATCTCCTCATTTGCGTCGCTAAGATTATCTGACTCAACCCGGACAGCCTGAGTTGCGGCTTTAAGAACAGCTTGACTTATAATTTTGCCTGTCTTAAGACCATTCTCTACCATTTCTCCAATTTTGATTGCTTCCGAGAAGGTTTTGCCAACTGCGGACACCATGTTTTGAAAGTAATCTGGCTCTTGCGCTTGAAGGAAGACAGTAATTAGCTCGTGGTCATCCATGGGTGGCTTAACTCGAGCTGCTTGCTCTCTCCATTTTATGGCATATTCCCTGAAACTTTCACTTGGTTTCTTCTTCAGGTTTGAAAGGGAAATGCGGTCTGGGGGAATGTCGATGTTGTATTGGAACTGTCTGACAAAGGCCTGTGCCATGTCATCCCAGACATACCAGCGAGACGTGTCTTGATCCATAAACCATTCGGAGGCTACTCCCGTAAGGCTTTCCAGAAAATAAGCCATCAACAATTTTTCATTTCTTCCTGCCCCTCTCAGTTGATTGCAATACCTCTTCAGGTGGGCTATGGGATCTCCATGTCCATCGTACTTTTCAAATTTTGGAGTCTTGAAACCAGGTGGCAAGTGGACATCGGGGAATATACATAGATCTTTGAAGGCAACATTCTTTTGGCCTGCCAACCCTTGCATGTTCTCCAACCATTGTTCTAAGCTTTTCACTCTTCGGGTCATTTCTTCCCGTACCATCTTTCGGGCAGGCTTTTCAGTTTTTGCAGCAAGATCAAACGAGTACGAGTGGTACTCATGAGAGTGGTACTGTTCTTGTTGTGTCGCAAATTGTGACTCATGACGAGGAACCTTCCCACTCTGAGTCTCTGGAGCACTTGTAACAGCTTCGACGTTAGTTGTCATTTTCTTTGAGGCACAAACCAACCACCTCAACTTTCTTCACAATTCAAAACCAAATATGTTAGAATGGACTCAGTCGGTCCTTATTATTATCAATATATATATATATATATATATATATATATATATTTATTTATTTATTTATTTATTTATTTACCTTTGTTTTTGTTTTTTTTTTTTTTTTTTTTTGTTGTGGTCGAATCTTATGGAGATTGCCTACGTATCATGACCCCGCATGAATCAGACCTTGCGTAGTTCGGGCCATTAAAAGATAAACAATACTAAACATTTTTTCATATTAGAACAAACTGGGTTTCAAAGGTTTGAAGATGACCTACAAACTTGAAAATCAAACAACTCGCATGTTCTAATCAAAAGATTGGTAGACTCAAAAACAAAATTCCAGCTCCCTTCCTCTGTTCGGCAAATGCAACCAAATGGTTATTTTTTGCAAATGTGGCCCCTTCCAAATTTCACATGAATTTTGAGTCCGGGGAGGATTATTTCGACACTTTACAAACTTGTCCATCCTTTTACGAAAATAACCTTTCGACAACTGAAAGATACTCTAAGGCTATTTCGGCAAGAACGGTTTAAGATGCGGCCGAAGCTGGCTCGGCTTATTATGACAAAAGACGGTATTCACATGACCGCTGACTCTCTGATTTTTTTTCTTTTCAAATTACAATAAAAGACTTGGCGTTGTAAACACGGCCCTTCAGCGCCTCGGGGACGAAGATTTATAAGGCTGTGTGGGTCAACTTGGACCAAAAATTCTAAACATGACCCGAAGGTGGCTATTTATGCAAAGTCAGCCTTCCGGCGTCCCTTTCGGGAACATTCGGCTATTTATGACAAAACAGCATCACCTGACTTATTTATGACTCTTTTGTCGTTTTTTTTCAAATTAGAAAACTCAATATTACAAACACAACCTTTCAATGTCTCGGGGACGAAGATTTTTAGGCTGTGGGGGTCAACTGGACCAAGTCTTAAAAAATGACCCAAAGGTGGCTGTTTATGCAAAGTCAGCCTTCCGGCGTCCCTTTCGGGAACATTCGGCTATGTCTTGATAAAACAGCGTCACCTGACTTCTTTATGACAAAATTAAAATTTGACATATATTTTTTATTTATTTGTTTTTTGGCTATTTTAGCAAAAGGTGGGTTGGACATCACCCGACTTATGTATGACAAGATTAAAATTTTTGATTTTTGGCTATTTCAGCAAAAGGTGGGGTTGGACCCGATGAGGGTTGCCTACGTATCTCACATCCGGTGAGAATCAAACCCGCGTAGTTCGGGCAAATAAACTGTTTTTGAGAGGACCCTTTTCCATTTTCTATATTTTTTTTTATTATTATTTTCACAACAATCAAATAGACTATTATTCTATTATTTTCATTTATAACAAACAAACGAATTAACGAAAAACATAAAACATTCCTTCTTTTTTGAGAAGGTGGGGTTGGACCCGATGAGGGTTGCCTACGTATCTCACATCCGGTGAGAATCAAACCCGCGTAGTTCGGTCTTTGAGAATAAGTAGGCAAATAAGAATAAGTAGATGAACAAACTTTTTTTTTTTTTGAATTTGCGAAGGAAGGCAAATAAAAGAAGCAAGGAAGTATTTTTTTTTGATTGATTTTCTTTTAAAAGAAAGACTTCTAAGATATTTTTTGAATTTTCATTTGCTCTTTTTTTTTCTTAATTCTAAAGAAGAAGAAGAAAAATATTCTTCGGAATTTTGCTTTTAATAAAAGGAATGCTTCTCAAATTTTTTTTTTGGGATTTTGAATTTTCTTTTCAATTTTGAAAAAGAATCAAAATATTTTCGGATTTTTTTTATTATATATACATGTTTTTTTTTAAAACAATTAGAAAGAATTTCTAAAGAAATCAATAATGGAAAGTATTTTTGGATTATTGTAATTTCAGCATTTTCATAAACAAGTAAATAAACATATTTTTTTAAAAAAAACAAGACCCTTTTTTACTTTTTTATTTTATTTTTTATGGCAAGACAAACTATTTTTTTTTTTGAAAAACAAAACCAAACAATGATGATTTTTTCTACTTTTCCTTTGTTGTTAATAAAACTAACTAATAAGACATATATTTTCCTTATTTTCTCAAAAATTCGGCAGAGTTCCGACACTACTTGGACATTTGTTTTTTTCACATTTATAAACTGTTATTTTTCCTCTTTTCCACTATTTCTAACTTGTGGATGATGATGAAAAAACATACAATTTTTTTTTTTTTGAATTTTTCAACGTTTTTTTTATATATACATATATACATATATATTTTATTTTTTTATATTTATTATATTTTCAAAAATGTGGCATGGGGGACATAGGGAATTTCAAGATTTCTTGGGTTCCGCAAATGTTCCCCATGTGCTTTTCCCAAAATGAAGCGTGGGAGACATAGTGGATTTCCAAGGCTTCTTGGATTCCACAAATGTTCCCCATGTGCTTTCCCAAAAAGCAAGCGTGGGGGACATAGGGAATTCCAAGAATTCTTGGATTCCACAAATGTTCCCCATGCTTTGATTAAAATAACATCATGCTGGAAAAACGTGCGGCCTTCTTATTTAAATGTGATCAACCTAACAAGGTGTGTTATTTGTCCGCAACTATTATTGGTCCGCCAAACGACCCATTCACCCTTGAATAAATACAACATGTAGCACTTAGGATGCCAAAAGATGGTCTATTATTTTCAGGTTGCTTGTCCTAGACGGACCCAACCCCTGTGTTGAGTCCCCTAAGTCAAATGCACATGATGCAAATAAACGTCCCTACTAGGGATCCGGCATGAAGCTGAGTTATTCTAAGTTGATAACCTGGGTATTTGTTCTAGACCTGGCTTACCCGAGCGGACAACTCGAGCCAAGGATGGGAGCTGTGTACCGGTAACCAAAAGGCCATCCGATTTTGCAACTCCACCGAATCCTCGTTCTATTTTGGTATATGACACTAACAGAAAGAAGCCACGACCAGCGTGCACTCCTCAAGAGAGAGAAGAGAGGGGTTTCGGCACAGTTTGTATATACAGTCCAAATAATATCAAAGCAGTAAAAGCAGCATTTAGCACATTAGGCTCAAACACGTTAAAAAACCAGATAATAAATAAAGCCAAATAATAACAATTATTTCAAGCTCGAATTCTTAACCCTGAACCAGTGGTTCTGGGCCTGATCCCCAGCAGAGTCGCCAGAGCTGTCACACCTCCTTTTTCCGCACCAGCGAGGGTACAAGGGAGTTTTTCCAATTAAAGGACAATCAAAACGGGATTTATTTATTTTATTTCAGAGTCGCCACTTGGGAGATTTAGGGTGTCCCAAGTCACCAATTTTAATCCCGAATCGAGGAAAATAATGACTCTATATTATAGTCTGCGTACCAGAAATCCGGATAAGGAATTCTGTTAACCCGGGAGAAGGTGTTAGGCATTCCCGAGTTCCGTGGTTCTAGCACGGTCGCTCAACTGTTATATTTGGCTTATTTATCTGATTTTTAATACAATATGAACTTATGTGCAAATTTATCTTTTAACCGCTTTACTATTATTGTTTTTAGGAGAATGTGAACATCGCTTAAAACACGTCTTTGGACTGCGTCACATGAAATGCACCCACAATCCGGAACGCATTTTATTTGATGTTTTGAGATTTGGATTTGGGTCGCATGAAATGCACACCCGAGCTTAAGAAAGTAAATTATTAAACACGCGCCTAAAGAGACTATCGCGTTATTATTTTGGGAAGGCCACGAAATTCACTAAGCGGCCCTCCTGAATTCTAAGTAATTTAAAACAAATATTTACTGAGGGCCCCGTAATTTGTATTTTTATTCGGCGAGGCTCATCTCATTCTTATTTTTTTTAAGGAATTTGCAACGTCATGGAAATGCATCTCGGGCCACGCCACAATCAATGCGCCCGTGACTAGAGACACATTTCGACTCCGTTGAGATTTGGATTTGGGTCACATAAATGTGCACCCGAGTTTAGGGAGATAACATTATTAAAGGCGCGCCTAAAGAGACTAGCGTATTGTTATTTTGGGGAAGGCCGTAAAATTCGCTAAACGGCATGTCCCGAATTCTAATTATTTTAATATAAATATTTATTGAGGGCCCCGCAATTTCGTATTGTATTTGGCGAGGCTCATCTCATCGTTTATTAAAGGCAAACCTAAGAACAACTATGATTATCTACTTTATTTGCCTCTAACAATCCTAATTTATTCACTAAGATTATCTTAAAGTCATTATAATCGGGTTACATAAGATGTACCCCCGAATTTTAGGCATCGTAACCATGTCACGAGAACTGTACCTATAATAACGATGATGGCTTAACTACGCGCATGAAGCTACTACGAGGGTTCAAGGCATTCTTCTACATTACTTATCTTTCCCAAAAGGCATGCCACGATGATGAACACAAACGATGGACGACAAGATATGGAATCAGACCAATTAAAGGGACATGGATACCATTCACAAAACTAAACAAATCCATATCTAAATATCATAATAGAACACTACAATTGTCAAGCCAACACTTATAAGGAAAAACATTAAAGATTTCTTATTGTTCTAACTCTTCTTTTAGTCTACTGGATCTAAAAAAGAAAAATCCAAATCAGTTGCAAACAACGATTAAAACATATTATGTGAACAAATTTAGACAACACATGAGAAGGCTCCAAAAGGGAAACAACAGGGGTGAGAATGCACCTGAAGTGGGTGTTGTGATTTTCTCAAAATGTTCTACTGCTACACGAGCAAAACCAGAACTGTGGCTACAACGAGAACTTGAACCCGACCGGAACCGCGAACAACGACTGGCCAACGACGAACTCGAACGGACCTCACCCCGGACAGAACTTCTGGGCTATTTTTGAATGTTTTCGGTTAAGCTTAAGCTTGTGCGTACGTGTGTTTTCCGGTCAGTCATGGCAAGGAGGGAGGGTGGTTCATGGTTGGACGTTACAGGCAATCGTTTGGACGTGGGGGTGGCGACTGGTTTAGGGTTTTGTTTGAAGGAGAAGAACGTGGTGGTTTAGGGTTCCTCTGGAATTTGTTTGGATGTGAGAGCGTGGATTACTGGCTGGACGATGCAGCAGCGATAGCTACTGATCGACGAGGGATGAAGGGTCGTTTGGTCAAGGTGGTGAGGCTGCCATGGTGGTTGGTGGCAGTGATGACGCAGCTGGTGGTTTGGGCGACGTGGATAGTGGTCGTTTGGCTTGAGGAAGGAGCAGATGTGGAAGGTCGACGGGAGGTGATTGATGGTGGACGGCGAGCTTGTTTGGTGGGGGTTCCGGCACCGGGAAGGTGACGTTTGGTGGTGGTCGTGAGGCGGGCTGGTTGGGTTTTGATGGAGGGTGATGGGGAAGGTGTTTGGACAGTGTCGAAGGGCAGCGTTGGTGGTGGTTTTGGGCGTGGAGGTGACGGGTTCTGCTGGGGGAAGTCCGGTGGTCGAAGGGCTTTTCGGTTAGGGCGTCGTTTACAGTAGGGTTTTTCTAGGGTATTTGCTTCTTCTTCTTCTTGAAGAAGAAGCGTGAACAGTCCCCCTCTGTTTCAAAATTTTCAAAATTCTTTTTGTTCCCCCCCCCCGTTTTTCTTCTGTTCCTTCTTTTTAAAAGAGAAAGAAACCCATGCACAGTGGTCCCTCCCCAATTTTTAAAAGTTTGTTTGTTGGTCCCCCCTTTCTTTGTGTTCGTCCGTGTTTCAATGCCCATGAAAATGAGCCCCACGCGTGGTGGGGTTCGAGGCATATGTCCCCCACGCGTGGTGGGGTTCCCCATGTGTCCTGGACACGGTTTATTATGGGCTAGGTCCGAAAATTAGGCCTAAAACCGGGTAGTTTGAACCCGAATATTATTCTTTTGCCCGGACCCGAGAAATAGGAACACGTTGCTTAACTAGTCCTATGTAAGCAAAATAACTACCAAAAATAAGACTAGTATTTAAACAAAACTATATCTTTTTAAATATTTTTCAAGATTTAAAATAGCTACAAAATATTAATAAAACTTTTTTTTTGTAATTTTCGTTTTTTTAAATATTAAGATAAAATATGAAGCAATATATTTTTTTTGTATTTTTCAAAGTTAAAATGACTATAGAATATTAATAAAACTATTTTTTTGTAATTTTCGTTTTTTAATAAAGACAAAAATATGAAGTAATATTTTTTTGTATTTTTCAAAATTATAATGGCTGCAAACATTAATAGAACTATATTTTTTTTTTGTAATTTTCGAATTTACATAAAGTACCAAAATAAAGTACAATTTTTGTATTTTTCAAGTTTATGAGAGATACATAAACTAAAATTTATATATATATTTTTTGAAATTTCTTTTTGCAACGAAATAAAGTAAAAATAGTTAAAATAGCTATACTAGACCTAAATTAAATATTTAAGCTAAGAATGTAAAAATTCCCGGGGAGGGTCAAAAATCACGTGCTTACAGTCATTGTAGCAGCAGCAAAACAGACACCAAATCTAATAATACAGAATAGCAACAGCGAAATGCAGTCTATAGCTACCTAAAAATCCTTATCAAAATACAGAATTGCAGTCTATAACTGCTTAAAATTTTAGCATAATGCAGTCTATTGCAATATAGTCATCAACAAAATCATAGCTTCATCAACTGGGTTGATTTGCAGTGGTGCTTTCCTGGCTCAACTTAGCAGCCCTAGACCTTGTTTGAATGAGTTTCTTGCCTCTCAATTGTTGAAGCTGCCTTGATGTCATAGCTTCTTTACCTTTCCATTTAACACCTCATGTTGGTTGATGGCCTAGATCTCCAGTTACTTCTGCCGAGGACCTCACATTCTTAAAGTTTATAGATGACATTCCAGGCTGCCAAAACCCAACAGAAAATCAGACAAATGAAATCACCTAAATATGAGAGTTTGTGTTAGACTTACATTTTTTGAATTTTGAAGCCACTTTGAGTGTGTAAAACTCCCATCCCAACTATCCTTGGTTTCTTATATTGTGTTCTTACATCAGTGCTAGTACCAACATCCTACATCAAACAATCAAAAGTAAAAATCTGGTAATTATTTAAAAAAGAGAAAAAAGACATTAAAGGAAAGAACTTCACCTTTTCTTTAGAACCTTTTGGCCTACCCCTTTCTCTTCCAGTACTTTGCTTTGGTGGCTTTGAACTACCAACATTTGTAGGCACCAAACTTGCTGAAGTTGCAGCAGTATTACTTCCATCAGCCTTTGCACAACCCCTTTTGTTATGACCCTTGTTATGACAATTGCTACATGTCATTTCCACTCCACTTTTGGACAATTTTCCTGTCTTATTTTCACCAGGCTCTTTTCTTCTAACTTTCTTTGGCCTTCCAGGCATCTTCTTGACATGAGGTGGTATAACAGTTGGATTTTGTGACTCTGGCCACATATTCATACCCAAGACAGGATGAAAAAAATAATTGTATGTTTTCATGTAAGTGGCATTACTGTACCAGTGAAAAATATAGTTCATAGGCTCTAGATTTGTATAATGCAGGACAGCAACTACATGAGCACAGGGTATGCCTTTTAACATCCAAACTATGCAGGTGCATGTTTGCCTGTTGATGTCCACCAAATGCTTCACTTCACTTGCACCTGATCATTGCTTCACTTCACATCCATGCTCACCAGTCCAGAAAATGTTACATTTCATTAACGTTTCCGTGTTCTCTTCCAAGACTTTCATGGCCATTGGTGAAAAATCAGTAATCCAAGTGTTTCCAAACTGTCTGAGCTGACCTATTTTGTTCATCATCTTCACCCTTATTTCTTCAAGCATTGTCACTATAGTCTTCTGCCTTGCTGCCAAAATCCAAGCATTGAAACATTTTGCCATATTATTGTCAATACTATCAGACTTGCAGAATGTGTTGAAATACACCTTACTCCATCTTTCAATGTTGTAGTACAATTGTTCATCAACTATCTTAGTCCCCAATTTCTTCATGTCATCCAGATTTTTCTTCAACTCCCACTCATAGGTAGACCTTGCACACCTCCAGAAGCAGTTCCTTCTCTCTATGCCCCTCCATTTCTTAGACCAGTTAGCTAGGATGTGCCTTGCACACATCCTATGCTTAGAATTTGGAAGCAGGTCTGCTATAGCATTCTCAAGCCCCTGGAAAATGAACAATGGTTGTTAGTTTTAAGTGAAATAGCAATAGAAAAATAACAATAAACTACAAGTGATTACCTTTTGCATGTCTGTTATTATGGTCAGACTTGTACCATCTCCAAATTGAAGATAACTTTTTAAAAGGTTGACAAACCACCTCCAAGTGTGCATATTTTCAATCTTAACAACAACCCAAGCAAGTGGAAACATCTGATTATTTTCATCTTTGCAAACTGCTACAAATAGTTGGCCTCTATATACCCCTTTTAAAAAACATCCGTCCAATCCAATGCATGGCATACAACCAACTAAGTATGACTTCTTCATTGCATCAAAACAAATGTAGAACCCAACAAACATTTTCTTCCCACCTTCAAAAGTTTCTTCACTAAGTTTCACTACACATATACTCCCTGGATTAGATCTAAGCAACTCATCCCTATAATCTAAAATCCTGCCATACTCCAGTTTATGGTCACCCATTATCTCATTCAATACAATATTTTTTGCCCTCCTACAAACTGTCCTCCCAACATATAATCCTAATTTCTTTCTAATGAACTCTTGAAACTTGAATATTCTAATGTTAGGTTGTTCTTTTATCCTCTCATTGAACCTTTTAGTCAAGAACTTTGAATTACATAGCTTGTTTCTGTTAGTAGGGTCACATTTGTGAACTGGATTGTAGTTCTTGACTACAAAATCCTTAGTCCTAGAATCATAACTAGCAACTAGAAGCCAATGACAGGATGCCTTCTTGCACTTTACCCTCACCCATGTAGGTTCATTTACATACTTTTCTATAGAAACCTTTTATTGAACAACATATTTAGTTACAGCTTCTCTGAAATCTCTCACACTTGCAAATGCAAGTCCAGTTTCCCAAACTATTTTCTTGCAAGTCTTGTCAAAGATTACTCTTCTTTTAGTCTTTCTTCTTATAGCTTTAACTTTCTCTTGAACCTCCCCTTCACCTTCATCATCAACATCATCTGGATCTGTCTCAAAACTAGCAGCTTCATCTGAGAGGTAATAAGGCTCATCACCACCTATCTTACCTTCTAAACTCTTCTTCTTCCTAGATTCATATTCATCATACCCCACATTTGGCCCTCTCTTACCTAGTTTAACATGTTCTTGTTCAGGAGCACTTTCTTTCCTCTTCCTCATCTCTACGGTCCTTCTTTCTGCCCTAAATGCCATGTACTCCTCATGTGTATCACTGCCATAATCAGCTTCTCCTTCTTCAAACAACTCCTCATGCTCTGAATCTGAGCTATTATCAGTGCTGCTACTAGATTCAGATGAGGAGTTTGAACTATCATCAGTAGTAACAGCTATAGACACACTATTATTGGCACTATTTTCAGCAATATTGGATGCTTTTTCAGAAGTTCCCAAACCCTCACAGCCCCCTAAATCTTGACCAGATTCCTTCTCAAAAGTAACATTACTATCACCCACAACTTGGTTGACATATTCTAATGGGGGGGGGAGACCACTACAACTTCTTCAACCATGTGATCTACATACCTCCAAAATATCCCCACTTTTTAACTCTTCACAAATATCCATAAGGTCCCTATCAACCTTAATTACTACCAAACTAGAACAATTAGGTGGTCTAACATAAATAACAGCAGAAGAACTATTGTAACCAAACTCTTTTACATAATCTAAAAACTCAAAATATGAGAACATATCAACATCGACATCAACACAATCAGTAATCATCCCACCAACATAATCCTCCACTGAAAAGGAATGTAACTTATCCATGGAGATTTTTCCACCATGGAAAATCCTTAGTGTAACAAGTACAAAATACATTGAAATACCTAAATATAGTAGAAAATAAACTAATTAAGGATTAATAGTTACTATTAGACTCTTAAATAAGAAGTCAGAATACATGCAACAAGAAAAAACTGAAAATTGGTTATTATTACACCTTAAAAATTGTATTTCTGTTCCTCGATTTTACATTGAAAACATTACAATGAAGAAATTTGAAGCAAGTTCAAAGCCCTAGATACGGATGATATTAAACAAACTAAAACAGAGATAACATTTAGGGTTGATGATAGAAAAGGCTAGGGTTGATGTATTTACCTCCAAACTAAAACAAAGATAACATTTGAACTTGATTCTTCAGAGACCTTCAACTTCGAACGGGTCTTCAACCATCTCGTCAAATGAAACAATTAAAAACAAACGGAACCACAATGAACAACGAAATCGAAGGATTTTGCAACAGGTCCCTTCGATTTTGATCAGGCAAATTGATTTTGGTGAGACTAATCGAATCTTTGAAGGTGCGGCAATAGGGTTCTTCAATTTGGGAATTTTTCACTAAGGGGGTTAATGGGTGAATGAGAGTCTTTGTAATCTGTTATATTTATTTACGGAAGGATTTAATTACGTGGCTTCATAATAAAAGCGTGTGTTTTCCACTGAAATTATTATAGTTGGGTCAGGCCTTAGGAGGGAGTAAATAAATATAATTCTTTAAACAATAGTGGGGTGTTAGGACACCCATAAAATTTAGGTGTGCAAATGACTTTCCAGGACAAGTAGAATGGGGCCTTTATGCATTTTCTCATTTCTTATAATCGGTTTAGTAATAATATTTAGGAAAATGGACTTGCCCTGTAACACGATAGACGCCATCACGACATGATTTGATTTTGGGTGGTAACACAAATGAATCTGACTCTTGAAATTTTTGTTGCTGTACTGGTAATTTCACCTTCTTCTAATTCATTCACCATATTGTTGCCGCTTTCCTTTTCGAGATCATTAATGATATATGTGAGAGATCGGTCCTTTTTACAAAATATTCTCTTAGTCAAGATACTTACCTTTTCCAAAATAAGCTTCAACCTTCCAAAACGTCTTTCCCCTCTCGATAGCCTCCAATCATCCACAATTACAATGGTATGTCCTACCATTCCATACCTTTATTCTACAAATTGAGCTTTGACCCAAATGATCTTATATTTATGTTAAAAAAATATATACATAATTATTCAAAACTCAGTAAGCTACCTTTTCTAAAATCTAAAACCCGTAAACTCAATATCTCCATCTCTGACATTGAGGATCCAGGAATCAATTTTGAGGATATGCATAGCTAAGTGAAGTTTACAGAAAAAGGACACTTTTTTCATTCACAACTTATAAAGTTAAAACCGTATCTTTTGACTAACCAAACTTATTGTTTTTCCTCTTTTTTTTTACTGTTTAAAGTAAGGGAAAACCCAAGCCTTTTAGGTACGTCGTATTAAATCCTAATACTATCTCCACACATATGTACCCCAACCTCGTATATATTCTCTACTACTTCAGTTAACTTTACCAGTTTAATTTTCCTAGTGAACCCAAATCTGTTTGGTCTTGACACGTGCAGTGGAATGTGGGATACCCCTTGATGACATGGCAACATTGTCCACGTGTGACTGTTCATGGTACTTAGCTGACATGGAAAATATTTCTTGATTACGATAGGAAAAAAGAGGTCATGGGTCGTATTCGGGAAAAAGCAAAACGGGGTTTGGTCACAAAATCCCGTTTTTTGTTTCCTCGGATTGGACTCTCTTTCTGTTCCTCATATCTTCCCTTAGATCTTTTTTTTTCTCTCTTTTTAAAATCTTACACTAAGCAATAATTCTCGTATTTTACACAATTTTATGAAGAGTTTATAGGTTATTACAAAGAATATAGAAAAGTTTTAAGCATAATCTTAAAAAAATATTGAATGTACAGGGCATATAGAAGTGTTAGAATTTGTAGCTTATGAATTTTGGACCATAATATTTTTGCTTATAGGATTCTAAATAGATTATTTATACGTATTAAATAATTTTTTTAACATAAATATATGTTTTAAGCCAAAATTACTAAATTCTATCAAACTTGTAGCTAACGGCAGCTCCGCCCAAAAAAACATCGGTAACTATCCCAAATATATAGATTTACAGTAATTCTAAATACAACAAGACAACTCAAGAGATGTAAAAAGGCCACAACAAATTAGGAGAGTTTAAAAAAGGAAATTTTACCTCATATAGCGAAGGTTAATACTTTATTTATTATATTGATGCTTCTTCAACAACTGTCTTCATTTAACCGGCGGCGACCTGGATATCGGTGGATTAGGGACAGAGTTTGGGGTTGAGGAACTTGAAGATTCTGTTACCTTTTTTTTCATTGTATTCCAATGTATCTTGTTGTATTCCATGTATTTCATTGTATTTACTGTCTTTTTTTTTAATTGTATTTCAATATATCTTGCTGTATTCCATGTATTTTATTGTATTTATCGTCTCACTGTTTCCACGAATGTTCATATATTTTTTTAATTAATGTAATTTATGTATTCAGATGTCCTCCGCTAATGCATGTCTATGAATTAATCCAATCTCTGAATAATACGGAAATCTCTAGACTGTCCCTCGCTAATGCATGTCTATGATCTCCAATTTGAAATCTTGTCGCGTTAAAAGCACTCTCCGATGCTACTGATGATGCTTGAATAACCAGGATATCTCAGGCCATTATTGAAAGTGTTGGAAAAGACTTGCCACGCTCCCTCCACCATGCCAAAAGTTGTTCGTTGCCTTCCTCGTCTTTGATACTTTCCAATCCTTGATTAAGATAAGAATCAAGTTCATCATCAATAGAGGAATCAAAACCTGTTATATCATCCATATCTTCCCATAAAACTTTTGCTCAAGACTTAGAAGTAGAAGGAGCAGTTTCACAACCTGTTAGTTTCATAGATTTATATTTATTAAACATTAATCTAGTATAAGAATATATGCTAGCTTGACAATCTCCGAGAGATGGTTGTTCATTTTCTTGAATTGCTAAATTCTCATAAATTTTACGAACAAGTCCCGTTGCACCTCTTAGTTATAAAGATGAGTTAAGTAGAGTAGAAATTAAATAAACTTGGGGAATAGGAAAAAATACTTTTTAAATTTTGGAATCATTTCATTAATGGTCGATGCATAAGTTGGATTTGTTTTATACTTACCAAATACAACAGAAATTCCACAAATATATATTTGTGAAACAATAGGATAATATATACTAGAAAATTATTTTGTATCATAATAAAATTTTTCTAAAAATTTAGTAAGCTCTTTGATCCCATCCCAATCAGAATCAATAATTTGATCAGCGGGGATACTATTATGCATATTAAATACCTTTTGGATAGGCACCCGATTATCATAAGCAACTTTAAGCATTTCATAAGTAGAATTCCACCTAGTACAAACATCTTTTGGAACTTTTCTAAATGGAAAGTTAGCACTAGCATATTGTTGAGCAAATTCACGAATTTTACTCGCTTTATTAGCACGAAAATATAGTCGCAAGCATGTTGTATTTTACTACAAGTATCAGAAAATAAATTAAGACCATTTTTTACAACCAAGTTAAAAATATGGCATGCACATCTAACATGAAGAATTGCTGGATTAATTGGACAAAGTCTAGTTTTTTAGCTAGTTGTTGCGGTTGTGTTAGCAGAAGTATTATCTAAGGTGATAGTTAAAACTTTATCAATGATTCCATAAAAATCAAGTATTTGTAGAACAATAGTTGCAATATATGCTCCAGTGTGTTTTGAATCAACAAATTTATAACCAAAAATATGTTTTTGAATGTTCCAATGATGATCAACCCAATGATATGTAACAGTTAAATAATCACAACCATTAGGACTACGACCTATATCAGATGTGATAGACACTTTACAATCTAAGTGAAAAAATACACAACGAATATACTGAAGATATTCGGTTTGAAATTTAAAAATATCATTTCTAACAGTGGTCTTAGGAAAACCTTGAAAAGCAGGGTTATAAATTTCTTGTATATAATGCACAAAAGCAGGGTGAGAAAGAAAAGTAAAAGGGAATTCAGAGACAACCACCATTTTTGCTAAGTTCTCACAATCTCTATCTTTGTTATAGGGGTGTAAAATAGTATCAGAAGCATGGTCAAGTTGTTATTGTACAAAATTAGAACCCCCGCCAGATCCACTAGGAGTGTCAGTACCGGTGCTAGGATTTGTGATCCTTAAGTAAGTGTCTGGTTAAACCCCCCGTCCCACCACTTTTTGTGTGTGCAAATTGTTGCTTACATTTTTCACATATATCACGATGAGTGACTTTATCACGTTTAAAAATTTCCATACCAGTGATGTTTTGGGACGTTCAGCCTTAGGCTTACCCCTTACAGGGGGTAAAGCTCCAGACCGAGATTGACTCTGAGTTGGAGCTTGTGTTGCGGGACTAGTAGGTGTTTCATCTAATTCTTCTTCCTCATTTTCTTCATCCTCATTTTCTTCGTCCTCAAAAAAAATATCATTGTCAAATTGTCTTTGTAAAGTTTCATGATCTAGTTGTTCTCCGACATTAATATTATAACATGCGGGGGGTTGGAAAATGAAGTTCATCAATATGAGTCATTTTATCTATATGTTTTCTAATTCTAGGAGAAGGGTTAGGATTAGGACTAGGATTAAGATTACTAATTCTTTCACCTTTACTATTTTTTTACTACTTTGTTTAAACATACTAAATATATTTTTAGGTGCCATAATTTAAATACGAAATTAAATTAAAAAATTTAACACAAAAACACACAAATGAAATACGAAAATAGAACACATAAAGTGAACATAAAAATTAAGCACTAAAATGATACACAAAAATTATATATTAAAATTAGGAGATGGAGCAAGTGCACCGTGATTAAATATTGAAACATGAAGAAATTGCCCAAAATATTGCTCCAAATACTTGACGAATTAATTTGAAGCTTGAAAGTTACTCCAAAAATTTGCCCAAATACTTGAAAGCTATCACTTGATAGTTGATAGTAAGAAAATTGAGAGAATAATATAGGTATAATGTAAGAGATTTGAGAGAGGAAGATTAATTTTTTGTGGGAAAAAATAAAGAAGGATGGGGGTATTTATAGTAGAAAATAGGGCCAAAGTTTAATTTAATAAACTTAGGGGTTATATTAAAAGTTTGGGGGAGGGAGGGTTAGTGTGTTTTGGGAGGGGGGGGGGAGGACATTTTCAACCATTTTTGGCCTTTGGGAATGACTATTTTTGCAATTGAAACCGTTGCCCAACGGGTAAAATTCAAAAAAGAAAAAATTACACGGGACAGGCGGGATGGGACAGGAAGCGACGGGACAAAATGGGACGGGGCAAACAGAACGAAATGTCCATCCCTTCCCATCCCGTATCCCGTTTAACATTGGCCCATCCCGTTTAAAATGAAGTGGGCCGGGCCGGGCCGGGACGCGGGATGGGATCAGGATGTCTCGTCCCGTTGGACAGCCATAGAATAGCGTAGTAGACCCTTGTATTTGTTTCAATTTGTCATTCCGGTCCATGTACTCCATAAAGTTTCATCTAGACACTTATAGTTGTTAAAATGCACTATTTTAAACCCATCTGACCGTTAACCTAGCTTATGTGGCATATATAAGGCTAAAGTGCTTGGCACACACGCGCCACAAAAGGCGTGAATACAAGGATGATTCGACAGAAAATGAATAAAATAAGAGAAAAATAATTTTTTTAAGGTAAAAAAAGTAAAACACAAAAAGGTAAAGAGCAACGAAGAACCCAGTTTTCTGTTGCTGCAATAGCTTCTTCCTTTCATCATAATTAAAGATAGACAATCATCAGAATTTCATTCGGCAAAATCCTTAGAATAATAATAAGTTCTCAACAGGAACTTCGTCCAAATATTCATCGAGAAGAATAGGAATTTCATCGGAACCTATCAAAAACTCATCGTTGAAATCTTTGAACCATCAATTGCAAAGAACATAGCAGAAAAGTTTGAACCATCACCGGCGATGGAGACCACCACAATTCTTTCTTCCACATCACCTTGCTGTAATAGAAAATTTAAAAAAAAATCCTAGCAGTACAAGTCAAATCATGCAAGAACGCCAAAAGGCGCGCAGATACAAAGAACACAAACGAGGAAAAAATTCACGGGGTGACCGAACCTGAATGGCGTGTGGGGTGCACAAATCAATTGCTTGGTTTGTGTAAATTATTGGGTTTTGAAGTGATTGCTATTTCCTCTTCCACTTTCAAAATTGTGGTGGATATTCACAAATCTGATAGTATCTCTCCTGTGGTTGTTCGGTAGTCAGGTTTTAATGATTGCAGTGGAATTGGAGGGAGAAGAAGGTGAAAATGTTGCCTTTTTTAATATTAGCGTGATTGAGCAACACCCGGTCAAAGGGGTTTAGAATAGTGTGTTTTGACAATTGTAACCGTCTAGATGACAAACAGCTACAACTATAAGGGTCTGCTACGCTATTCTGCCAATTTTAAATAGCAGTAGCTACTTCTTATTTGTGCATTTCTACTTGACTTACGATCTCTAGCAAATTCGTAATTTATTGAATAATAGTACTGGACTAAAAGGAGTTACATATTTCATTAGAATTGGATTTAATTATGAGAAATTTCATTTTGTTTACAACTCCAACAGATTGTTAACCTAAAGGGGTGATGTTATTGTATTTTTTTGTTGACATGAGCGATTTTGATTTTGATGATTAATAAAGGAACAAATGCATGAACTAGGTCCGTGGATAATGTGTCACACCTCCTTTTTCCGCACCCGATGGGGTGCAAGGGAGTTTTTTCCAATTAAAGGACAATCGAAACGGGATTGGTTTAATTATTTCAGAGTCGTCACTTGGGAGATTTAGGGTGTCCCAAGTCACCAATTTTAATCCCGAATCGAGGAAAAGAATGACTCTATATTATAGTCTGCGTACCAGAAATCCGGATAAGGAATTCTGTTAACCCGGGAGAAGGTATTAGGCATTCCCGAGTTCCGTGGTTCTCGCACGGTCGCTCAACTGTTATATTTGGCTTGATTATCGGATTTTATACATGTTGGACCTATGTGCAAATTTTAACTTTTAACCGCTTTTATCATTTATTGTTATTTTATCAAGAATTGCAACGTTGTGAAAATGTATCTCGAACCACGTTACAATCAATGCACCCGTGGTCGTCGACACACTTTGACTCCGTTGAGATTTGGATTTGGGTCACATCAATGTGCACCCGAGCTTAAGGAAATTAAATTATTGAAGGCGCGCCTAAAGCGACTAGCGTATTTATTTTGGGTAGGACCGTGGAATTTTGCTAAACGGTCCACCCCGAAATCTAAGCAATTTGAAAGCAAATATTTACTGAGGGCCCCGCAATTTTGTATTTTTATTTTGGCGAGGCTCATCTCATTCTTATTTTTTTTTTTTAAAAGGAATTTGCAACGTCATGGACACGCATCTCGAACCACGTCACAATCAATGTACCCGTGATTAGAAACACATTTCGACTCTGTTGAGATTTGGATTTGGGTCACATAAATGTGCACCCGAGTTTAAGAAGGTAAAATATTAGACACGCGCCTAAAGAGACTATCGCGTTATTATTCTGGGAAGGCCATGAAATTCGCTAAACGACCCTCCTGAATTCTAAGTAATTTTAAACAAGTATTTACTGAGGGCCCCTCAATTTGTGTTTTTATTCGGCGAGGCTCGTCTCGTTTTTATTTTAAAGGATAAACCTACAACGACTATATTTTCTATTAAGTTCGTTTCTAAAAAAAGAAATCCTAATTTATTAATCGAACAATGGAAGCTAGTAGGATACACGGCTAATGAAGAGTATCTCAAGCTTGACGAATTACAATTAAACATGAACCTACATTTAGAACTAAACCATATGATAAACAACTGAATAATGACTAATAAAATTATAACAGAGCTTATTAAATCAATCCGACTACCCATTCGGCAAGCTAGTCACGAACATGAAAACTTTTGTACAACTTTCGTCTAGCACGCCCATTCGAGATAGCAATAACATAAGCACAAAACTAAAACTCGACGGATTTAAACAAAATCTTCAACATAACATGTATTTAAGCTCGGACACGATAGTAACCGATAGCAACTCAAACAAAGATTAGAAAACGAACCTCTAATGATAAACACTGATGTGGATTTACAACTCATTCATCAAACCGAAATGGAGCCATAGTCGGCGAAATGACGCAGCGAGACCAACGAACTGGAACCTCACCTCGACACTCGAATGGACTTCAAACGGGAAAACATAGAAACAGTCATCACAGCTCAAACGGAATAGCTCGCGCTATAACTCGAACACGAACGGGCTGAGCATGACCCATGGCTGCTACTGGTTTTTCCCGGTGTGTTACTGGAGGGGTCGTGGTCTGGTGGTAGTTTGGACGTGGTGTTCAGTGGTCGTTTGATCCACTGCTGGGCGTGAGGAAACGACGGGGAGACTGGTGGTGGCGTGAGGTCGAGTTGGAGGTTTGGTGGTGTACGCCGGTGGTCGACGAGGGGAAGGTGATCGTTTGCTGGAGGACAGCGACAACGGGGGGAAGCTGGTTGGACGATGCAGCAGGTCGGAGATGGGTCACGATGGGAAGGTTAAGACGCGCAACGACAGCTGCTCAAAAACGCAGCCACAGCTGCTTGGCACGCAGCAACAGCTGCTCGTTTGACTAAAAATGGTGAAGCCGCTACGGTCGGGACTGTCCGGTGGTGGTTTCAGGGTGTTGATGGATGTGGTGTTTGGGTGATGGTGTTTGGACGTGGAGGTGACGGGTTGTTTGGTTGTCGTCTGGAAATGACGACGAGGGGGGCTGGTTGCTCGGTGGTGAAGGTGAGAGGGGGAGTTGGTTGCGACGTTGGTTTGGTTTTTCACAGTAGGGTTTTGCTTTCCCGTTCTTTCAAAGGAGGAAGGAGATGAATAGTCTCTTCCTCCAAAATTTTTAAAATCAGTCCCTCTTTTGTTCAGCAAAATGTCCGTGTGTGCCAAGAAAAATGAGCCCCACGCGTGGTGGGGTTCAAGGCATATGTCCCCCACGCGTGGTGGGGTTCCCCACGTGTCGTGGACTCGGTTTATTATGGGTTAGGTCCGAAAATTAGGCCTAAAACCGGGTAGTTTGAACCCGAATATTATTCTTTTGCCCGGACCCGAGAAATAGGAACACGACGTTGCTTAACTAGTCCTATATAAGCAAAATAACTACTAAAATAAGACTAATTACTTAAAACAAAACTATATTATTATTTTCTTAATATTTTTCAAGATTTAAAATAGCTACAAAATATTAATAAAACTATTTTTTTGTAATTTTCGTTTTTTATATAAAGATAAAATATAAAGTAATATTTTTGCATTTTTTCCAAATTAAAATGACTACAAAACCTTAATAGAATTATATTTTTTTTGTAATTTTCGAAATTATATAAAGTACAAAAATAAAGTGCAATTTTTTGATTTTTTCAAGTTTATGAGGGATACATAAACTAAAATTTATATATATATTTTTTGTAATTTTTTTCTTTTGCGAGAAAAATAAAGTAAAAATAGTCAAAATAGCTATATTAGTCCTAAATTAAATATTTAAGCTAAGAATGTAAAAATTCCCGGGGAGGGTCAAAAATCACGTGCTTACACAATGTACCCATCTGACAGATAGAATCAAGCAAAAGGCATGCATGTGAAAGGGATATGTATAAGTAGTTATTTCTGATAATCGCTGAACGAAAATATTGCATATTTGATAAGGAGCAGGACTCCTTACTTGAAGAGAACTCTATCCAAGATAAGGGAATAGTTAGAAGTTGAAGCTTACTAGAACTCTTCCACCAAGAAAGAGTAAAGCATTAGAACTCTAGTTAATCCTTATTCTACTAACTCTATAAATATCAGTTTTATTTTCTTTTACAGATGACACACACGTATAGAAGTAAAAACACGAATTGAGAGCAAAATAGCAAGGCATTTTGTGAGCAATTCCTGTGAGATTCAAGAGTGTGATCTTGAAGCTACACGAACCAGATTGAAGAACCAGTTCCATAAAGAGTTTTATGTGTCTTTCTTTATTTCTAGTTCAAAGTGCAGTAGGCGTTTTGAGTTGTACCTTTCAGCTTTCTTAGAAGCAAACTATACTAGGTATCTGAGTTGTATTATTCAAGTTAGAGTTAACTTGAAGTAGTCGCAACAGCCTGTGGCGTGTTGCTACAAGGGTTAGAGTTAATCCTTAGGTTTGCAAGAGGTTGTAAACTCGAGTTGTATTGTTCAAGTTAGAGTTAACTTGAAGCCGTCGCAACAGCTTGTGGCTGGTTACTATAAGGGTTAGAGGTAATCCTTAGACTTGTAAGAGTTTGTAAACATTTTTGTTGGCTCAGAGTTGTAGTAAAGTGTTTGGAAAAAATCCTACTGGGTAATAGATCGTAGTTTTTTCACCTTTTGAGTCGGGTGTTTTTCACATAAAAATCCTTATGTTCTTTACTTTCTGTATTTATTATTCTGCAACTGTAGCGTTGCTCCCAAACGCACACACAAGTATACGTGGTCGACAAGTAATATAGGATTGTAAGTCCAGATATCGTACCCACAAGAACTTATGGTTAATTATCAACTAAATTAAACCAAACAGTTAATATATTCAAGTGAATCCTAAAGTATGAATATTTTACTAAAATTAATCTTGAGTAACAAATTAAGAGATTAAAGAAAACAACGACAAACTTAAAGACGAATTCAATGGGAGAGAATATTCTAGAGCTATGGGTTAGATAACGATCCCGTTGAGTTTTCTACCTAAGTTGTCTCATTAATTTATCTAGTTTATTGATTGACGGGGTTAATATTGCTTGTAGACTTCTCCCGAAGTATAACTCGCATATTGGATTTATTCTATGCTACTACTCCTACAAAATACAAAAATAACACTACAATGATAACACACAAAAAAATAAACAAAAAAAAGTAAAAAAAAAATGAAAAAGTAAAAAAATAAAATAAAATTGGGTTGCCTCCCAACAAGCGCCTGATTTAATGTCGTGGCACGACGCCATCACTTTCACCACTTTTCCTTTCACTTTGAGGATATGAATTGCGCCCCAATTTTGCATCAATTTTTCTATCACGTTCCTAGGGCGGTGGTGTGAATACAAAAGAACCAAGTAAACAATGTTGCATCTTGCACTTCTTGGCTTTTAAGTGAGAGATGTCATTTTGTCTCCTTGGCATCACAAATTTCAGAATATAAGCACTTTGTTCCCCATCCATTGACTCCTCCATATGCTCGAATGGATCAATTCTCATGTCACCAACCAAACACTACATTGAAAGATGGTTAGAATGAGGTCCAATGCGGTCCAACTTTAGAATCACTTCACTTTTGACATCCTCACCTTTGCACATTTTGTCAACCTAACAATTATTAAAAATATTTTGATCGAATAGTTGGAATTCCTCTTTTTGCTCTATAAGTTGACCAGTATCTGTAAGAACGTGATTTTTGATCCTCCCCGGGAATTTTTACGTTCTTAAGCTTAAATATCTAATTTAGGACTAGTATAACTATTTTAACTATTTTTACTTTATTTCGTTGCAAAAAGAAAATTTCAAAAAATATATATAAATTTTAGTTTATGTATCTCTCATAAACTTGAAAAATAAAAATTGTACTTTATTTTGGTACTTTATATAAATTCGAAAATTACAAAAAAAATATAGTTCTATTAATGTTTGCAGTCATTATAATTTTTGAAAAAATACAAAAAAAATTACTTCTTATTTTTGTCTTTATTAAAGAACGAAAATTAAAAAAAAATAGTTTTATTAATATTCTATAGTCATTTTTAACTTTGAAAAAATACAAAAATATTACCTCATATTTTATCTTAATATTTAAAAACGAAAATTATAAAAAATAGTTTTATTAATATTTTGTAGCTATTTTAAACCTTGAAAAATATTTTAAAAGATATAGTTTTGTTTAAATACTAGTCTTATTTTTGGTAGTTATTTTGCTTACATAGGACTAGTTAAGCAACGTGTTCCTATTTCTCGGGTCCGGGCAAAAGAATAATATTCGGGTTCAAACTACCCGGTTTTAGGCCTAATTTTCGGACCTAGCCCATAATAAACCGTGTCCAGGACACGTGGGGAACCCCACCACGCGTGGGGGACATATGCCTCGAACCCCACCACGCGTGGGGCTCATTTTTCTTGGCAAAGCATTACAAAACACGGACAGAAAGCCAAAGGAAGGGGGACCCTTTTTGCAAAAATCCGGAAGAAGTACTGTTTGATCATCTTCTTCACTAAAAGAAGGAGAAAAACCTACTGTCCAAAAGAAACTACCCGCCCCCAGCGTCCAAAACCAAAAACCCACCTCGTCACCTTCCCGAGCTCACCTCCACGCCATAACCATCACCCCCAACCAGTCGGACCTCCCTTCCCCGAGCACCGGACCAACACCCCCACGCTCGAACACCCCCCCGAACACAAAAAAAACCACCAACTTCCGCCATCGACGACCAGCCTCACAAGAACCAGACCAAAAACCACGCAAAACCCTCGCGTCCAAAACCACCGGACCAACACCCCCACGCTCGAACACCCCCTCGTCACCACTGTTCGCCACCTTCTTCCTCATCCCGTCGACCTCAACCAAAAACCCAGCAACACCCATCGACCACCCGTCAAGCAACAGCCATCGCTGCTGCGTCGTCCAACCACCCCCTTCGTCAACTGCCCAAACGACCCCTCCAACTGTGGCTTCACGTACACAAGTGTCGCGCCGGAAAAATACAGCAGCAACCAAACAATCCCTGGTCGTTGACATTTGTGGGTCCGAGCTTTCTGTTCGTCGAGGTCCGGTACGTCGAGGTGTTTGTCCGAGGTTTCGTCGTTGTTCCTCGTCCAGTAAGGTCCAGCTTGAGTTCCGTCGGGGTCGTGTTTGTCGTCCTAAGTTTGCCGAGGTTCAAAGGTTAGTAAACTTCACTGTATTAGATAAAGAAATTTTACGTTCAATGTTCGAAGTTGCAATATATCGATTGATATGATAATTTTCTGCCCATGTTTCACCGTATGCATTTTAGTTCATTTCTGGGTTATGTTATTATTGTTTACTTGATGTCGTTTGATTTAGTTGTATTAGTAGTCCTAAGACACAGCTTGACGTTGATTCGCTCGTCCCTTCATTGTCTTAGTTTATTTGGACAAAATTAATATTAGTACCTGTTGTTACTACGCCCGAAACACTCATTCGCCTAACTTCTTTTATTAAATCTTGACAAGTTATGAGATTTTAGTTGTACAGAGGCCGTAAGTTTTAGTATTGTTAAAGGCGTAGAAATGGCATCCTTTAAAAATAAATAAATAATTATAAAAAAAATGAATGAATAAAAAATAATAATAAAAATAAATAAAATGAGACGAGCCTCGCCGGAAAAAATGTACAGATTGCGGGGCCCTCACAAAATATATGTATTAAATACTTAGATTCCGGGACGGGCCGTTTAGCAAATTTCACGGCCCTACCAAAAAATAATAATGCGCTAGTTGCTTTAGGCGCGCCTTAATAATGTTATCTCCCTAAACTCGGGTGCACATTTATGTGACCCAAATCCAAATCTCAACGGAGTCGAAATGTGTCTCTAGTCACGGGCGCATTGATTGTGGCGTGGCCGAGATGTATTTCCATGACGTTGCAAATTCCTTTAAAAATAAGAATGAGATGAGCCTCGCCGAATAAAAATACAAATTGCGGGGCCCTCAGTAAATACTTGTTTAAAATTACTTGGAATTCGGGAGGGTCGTTTAGCGAATTTCACGGCCTCCGCAAAATAATAACGCGATAGTCTCTTTAGGCGCGCGTTGAATAATTTACCTTCTTAAGCTCGGGTGTGCATTTCATGCGACCCAAATCCAAATCTCAAAACATCAAATAAAATGCGTTCCGGATTGTGGGTGCATTTCATGTGACGCAGTCCAAAGACGTGTTTTAAGCGATGTTCACATTCTTGTAAAAATAATAATAATAAAGCGGTAAAAAGTTAAAATTTGCACATTAAGTTCATACTTGTATAAAATCAGATAATCAAGCCGAATATAACAGTTGAGCGACCGTGCTAGAACCACGGAACTCGGGAATGCCTAACACCTTCTCTCGGGTTAACAGAATTCCTTATCCGGATTTCTGGTACGCAGACTGTAATATGGAGTCATTCTTTTCCTCGATTCGGGATTAAAATTGGTGACTTGGGACACCCTAAATCTCCCAAGTGGCGACTCTGAAATAAATAAATAAATCCCGTTTCGATTGTCCTTTAATTGGAAAAACTCCCCTTGCGCCCCGCGGGCGCGGAAAAAGGAGGTGTGACAGCTCTGGCGACTCTGCTGGGGATTATACCCAGAACCACTGGTTCAGGGTTAAGAATTCGAGCTTGAAATAATTGTTATTATTTGGCTTTATTTATTATCTGGTTTTTTACGTGTTTGAGCCTAATGTGCTAAATGCTGCTTTTACTGCTTTGATATTATTTGGACTGTATATATAAACTGTGCCGAAACCCCTCTCTTCTCTCTCTTGAGGAGTGCACGCTGGTCGTGGCTTCTTTCTGTTAGTGTCATATACCAAAATAGAACGAGGATTCGGTGGAGTTGCAAAATCGGATGGCCTTTTGGTTACCGGTACACAGCTCCCATCCTTGGCTCGAGTTGTCCGCTCGGGTAAGCCAGGTCTAGAACAAATACCCAGGTTATCAACTTAGAATAACTCAGCTTCATGCCGGATCCCTAGTAGGAACGTTTATTTGCATCATGTGCATTTGACTTAGGGGACTCAACACAGGGGTTGGGTCCGTCTAGGACAAGCAACCTGAAAATAATAGACCATCTTTTGGCATCCTAAGTGCTACATGTTGTATTTATTCAAGGGTGAATGGGTCGTTTGGCGGACCAATAATAGTTGCGGACAAATAACACACCTTGTTAGGTTGATCACATTTAAATAAGAAGGCCGCACGTTTTTCCAGCATGATGTTATTTTAATCAAAGCATGGGGAACATTTGTGGAATCCAAGAATTCTTGGAATTCCCTATGTCCCCCACGCTTGCTTTTTGGGAAAGCACATGGGGAACATTTGTGGAATCCAAGAAGCCTTGGAAATCCACTATGTCTCCCACGCTTCATTTTGGGAAAAGCACATGGGGAACATTTGCGGAACCCAAGAAATCTTGAAATTCCCTATGTCCCCCATGCCACATTTTTGAAAATATAAAAAATATAAAAAATAAAATATATATGTATATATAAAAAAACGTTGAAAAATTCAAAAAAAAAGAAGATTTTGTATGTTTTCATCATCATCCACAAGTTAGAAATAGTGGAAAAGAGGAAAAAATAACAGTTTATAAATGTGAAAAAAACAAATGTCCAAGTAGTGTCGGAACTCTGCCGAATTTTTGAGAAAATAAGGAAAATATATGTCTTATTAGTTAGTTTTATTAACAACAAAGGAAAAGTAGAAAAAATCATCATTGTTTGGTTTTGTTTTTCAAAAAAAAAATAGTTTGTCTTGCCATAAAAAAAAAAAGTAAAAAAGGGTCTTGTTTTTTTAAAACAAATATGTTTATTTACTTGTTTATGAAAATGCTGAAATTACAATAATCCAAAAATACTTTCCATTATTGATTTCTTTAGAAATTCTTTCTAATTGTTTTAAAAAAAAACATGTATATATAATAAAAAAAAATCCGAAAATATTTTGATTCTTTTTCAAAATTGAAAAGAAAATTCAAAATCCAAAAAAAAAAACATTTTTGAGAAGCATTCCTTTTATTAAAAGCAAAATTCCGAAAAATATTTTTCTTCTTCTTCTTTAGAATAAAGAAAAAAAAGAGCAAATGAAAATTCAAAAAATATCTTAGAAGTCTTTCTTTTAAAAGAAAATCAATCAAAAAAATACTTCCTTGCTTCTTTTATTTGCCTTCCTTCGCAAATTCAAAAAAAAAGTTAGTTCATCTACTTATTCTTATTTGCCTACTTATTCTCATTCGACCGAACTACGCGGGTTTGATTCTCACCGGATGTGAGATACGTAGGCAGCCCTCATCGGGTCCAACCCCACCTTCTCAAAAAGAAGGAATGTTTTATGTTTTTCGTTAATTCGTTTGTTTGTTATAAATGAAAAAATAATAGAATAATAGTCTATTTGTTTGTTGTGAAAATAATAATAATAAAAAAAATATAAAAAATATAGAAAATGGAAAAGGGTCCTCTCAAAAATAGTTTATTCGCCCGAACTACGCGGGTTTGATTCTCACCGGATGTGAGATACGTAGGCAACCCTCATCGGGTCCAACCCCACCTTTTGCTAAAATAGCTAAAAATCAAAAATTTTAATCTTGTCATAAATAAGTCGGGTGATGTCCACCCCACCTTTTGCTAAAAAAGGCCAAAAAACAAATAATAATAATAAAAAAAATACATGTTAAATTTTAGTTTTGTCATAAAGAAGTCGGGTGACGTTGTTTTATCAAGACATAGCCGAATGTTCCCGAAAGGGACGCCGGAAGGCTGACTTTGCATAAACAGCCACTTTTGGGTCATTTTTGAGACTTGGTCCAGTTGACCCCCACAGCCTAAAAATCTTCGTCCCCGAGACGTTGAAAGGCCGTGTTTGCAATATTGACTTTTCTCATTTGAAAAACGATAAAAAAGAGTTATAAATAAGTCAGGTGATGCTGTTTTGTCATAAAAAGGGCCGAATGTTCCCGAAAGGGACGCCGGAAGGCTGACTTGGCATAAACAGCCACCTTTGGGTCATTTTGAGATATGGACCCACGCAACCTTATAAATCTTCGTCCCCAAGGCGCTGAAGGGCCGTGTTTACAACGCCAAGTCTTTTATTGTAATTTTGAAAGGAAAAAAAATCAAAGGGTCAGCGGTCATGTGAATACCGTCTTTTGTCATAATAAGTCGAGCCAGCTTCGGCCGCGTCTTAAACCGTTCTTGCCGAAATAGCCTTAGAATAATCTTTCAGTTGTCGAAGGGTTGTTTTCGTAAAAGAATGGACAAGTTTGTAAAGTGTCAAAATAATCCTCCCCGACCTCAGAATTCATGTGAGAATTGGAAGGGACCACATTTGCAAAAATAACCATTTGGTTAAAATTAGCAAACGGAGGAAGAAAGTTGGCCATTTGTTTGGAAGTTTATAAATCTTTTGAAAATTGTGAAAAATGGAAATTGTGAAAAAATGTTTATTATTGTTTATCTTTTATTGGCACGAACTACGCAAGGTCTGATTCATGCGGGGTCATGATACGTAGGCAATCTCCATAAGATTCGACCACACACACAAAAAAAATGATAAAAAGAGAAAAAAGAAAAACAAAAACAAAGGTAAATAAATAAATATATATATATATATATATATATATATATATATATATTGATAATAATAAGGACCGACTGAGTCCATTCTAACATATTTGGTTTTGAATTGTGAAGAAAGTTGAGGTGGTTGGTTTGTGCCTCAAAGAAAATGACAACTAACGTCGAAGCTGTTACAAGTGCTCCAGAGACTCAGAGTGGGAAGGTTCCTCGTCATGAGTCACAATTTGCGACACAACAAGAACAGTACCACTCTCCTGAGTACCACTCGTACTCGTTTGATCTTGCTGCAAAAACTGAGAAGCCTGCCCGAAAGATGGTACGGGAAGAAATGACCCGAAGAGTGAAAAGCTTAGAACAATGGTTGGAGAACATGCAAGGGTTGGCAGGCCAAAAGAGTGTTGCCTTCAAAGATCTATGTATATTCCCCGATGTCCACTTGCCGCCTGGTTTCAAGACTCCAAAATTTGAAAAGTACGATGGACATGGAGATCCCATAGCCCACCTGAAGAGGTATTGCAATCAACTGAGAGGGGCAGGAAGAAATGAAAAATTGTTGATGGCTTATTTTGTGGAAAGCCTTACGGGAGTAGCCTCCGAATGGTTTATGGATCAAGACACGTCTCGCTGGTATGTCTGGGATGACATGGCACAGGCCTTTGTCAGACAGTTCCAATACAACATCGACATTCCCCCAGACCGCATTTCCCTTTCAAACCTGAAGAAGAAACCAAGTGAAAGTTTCAGGGAATATGCCATAAAATGGAGAGAGCAAGCAGCTCGAGTTAAGCCACCCATGGATGACCACGAGCTAATTACTGTCTTCCTTCAAGCGCAAGAGCCAGATTACTTTCAAAACATGGTGTCCGCAGTTGGCAAAACCTTCTCGGAAGCAATCAAAATTGGAGAAATGGTAGAGAATGGTCTTAAGACAGGCAAAATTATAAGTCAAGCTGTTCTTAAAGCCGCAACTCAGGCTGTCCGGGTTGAGTCAGATAATCTTAGCGACGCAAATGAGGAGATTGAAGAAATCATGATGACATCAGGGTCTAGAAGAGGTCCCAGAAGAACATCTCGAAGGTATGAGCAGCCTCCTCAAATTTTCCATGGCTCCCCTGAGCAGTATTATCCACCTCAGGACGCTCAATACTCTGTCGCTCCACCTCAGTATGTTGTCCAGCCACCAAAACACCCCAGGAGGCGAGCACGAGCATCACAAAATCTCCAGAAGTCTCCACAAAATTTTCAGGTACCCTATAACCCACAGCCAAGCCAGTGGTATAAAGGGGAACAAAGGTTGAAAGATAATTTTACACCAATAGGAGAGTCCTATGAAAGCTTATTTGAGAAATTAAGGAATCATGACATGATTGCACCTATTCCTCCAAATCGTGTGGACCCACGTGCAAGAAGCTTTGACCCTTCTAAAAGGTGTGAATACCATTCCAATGTCCAGGGGCACAATGTTGAAAGCTGTCGGGATTTGAAAAGAGAAATAGAAAGAATGATCCAAGAAGGGCGGATTGTGATCAATAACAGTGACATGGAGCACTCGAACCCTATCGAGAACTTGTTGACAGAGGGTGACGATGTTGAAGCGGGTAATGGTCCTGGCAGTATTGATGCAAAGCTCAGTGGCTAAGATGCCAATTTTTTGGGGAGGACGCTTCGTTCCTTGGTCAGCAAGAGAGAAGCTTGTGGTGGCTTATTTTGTGGTCATTTCTGTTGTTCGGATTATTAAGGTTGTAATTGGGATTTTGTCATGGGTCAAAACTTCTTATCTTTCCATTTTGTCATAGCAGTTTGTTTAAATTTTGTCCAGTTTGTGTTAGGATTTTTATTCTGGTTGTTTTGATTGTTTTATTATTCAAACCATTTCGCCGGTAGTCTAATACAAAGTCGGTCTTTTGTTAGTTCCAGTCGTCTTTTGTTTAGTCCTTTTATCATTTCATTCAATGCTGATTCTAGGGACATGACATGCGCACACACTTTGGGCCTAGTCTTTAAAGTTAATCATAAAACCCTGGAAAGGCGATCAGACCATTTAAAGAAAATAAGGACGGTTTGAGATTATTCAGAGCCCGAGTCATGTGGAACTGGGGCAAGTTAAGCACAAAGAAAACCGTTAAAAGCAAGATTCGCCGATTTGGCATGAGGGTCGGTCATGATAATGAGAGTGTCTCCCAACGGTGCTTTAGAAGTGACAAACATATGTTTAACATAATTGTCAAGTCCAGCACCATCAGAAGGGACTACAAGTTTAAATTGTGTTGTTTGCGCTTGGCATGTTTTGAAGACTGGAATGACGAAGGCATTTTGTTCTGCTACCCAAACACTTTATCCTTCGTTACCCCTTTTGAGCCTTATTTATTTTCTTTCATACCCCTCGTTCGGAATCAGTAGCAACGAAAAAAAAGAGAAAAAAAACGACAAAAGAAAATGAGAAAAGAAAAAGAGAAAAGAAAAATGATAACAAAAAGCAAAAAAGGGAAAGTTAAATGAAAAAGAGGAATTGGGAACTACGTTTGACCTGATTCCTCAAAGAGGATACGTAGGCGCTTCACGGCTCGGTCATAGTTTTGAAAAAGAAAAAAAATCAATTAAAATATCCCCAAGAGAGAAACTGGGGCAAAGGTTGCGTTTGTTGTAAATAAGTCTAATTCCGAAAGTTGTAATTAATAACCCAAAATTAATGCATTTTTGAGCCTTTTATACCCTTTCTTTCTAGCCCTATCCAAAACCCACATTACGGTCCAAAGAAAGACCTTCCGATCAGTCTTCAAAAGATGCCAAGTCAGACAAATGAAGAGTCTTACCGGCGAACATAACATTCTGTTCCACAGCAGAAAGGACTCTAATCTCCAACAGAAAGAGTCATACCAGAAACAATCCAAAATCCCCAGCTGGAGAGAGATATAAAACGAGAGAGTCTTATTGGTGAAAACCTTCACAGGCACCATAAGGCGATGAAAGCTGAGAGAAAACCAAAATGAGAGAGACTTGATAGTGAAAACCCTTCGGGCACTACAAGTCGAATAAGATTGAGAATCAGAGGGGGAATCGCCAATGGAAGATCTTAAAAGATGATTGACGGTAAAAGATGGGCCCATATGCATGCCATGGCCATTAGAGTCGGTATCTGCGTTTGATAGGTTTTTATTTATAGTTTCTTTTGTAAAAGAGTCGTCGTTTCCTTTGTCTTTTATTTTGTTTCTGTTGTCTTTCTCCTTTCATAAAAAATTCCCCAATAGAGTCTGTCTGGTCAGAACAAGTATGAAATGACTTCGAATAGGCCATCAGCTTTCCAAAATGAGATCTGACTAGTACATCCAAGTGGTATAGTCAGCGAGGAACAAGCGCGAGGCCAGTGTCAAAATATATATCCCCAGCAAAAGGCCCATGAACAGAGCAAGGAGAGCAGTGAGCATGATTTGGCAAAATCCATACTAGACTAAGAGGTCGGGGAAATGCCAGTTTCCAAGCTATGCCACAAAAGAAGAGGGATATCCCCCAGGAGAAAGGGATTATCCCCAGCACATAATATCATCCCCCAACAAGTTGTGCAACGCAAAGAAAGGAAGGAAAAAGGAAAAGCCATCCCAGCAGGAGTATCACAACCAACCACCATGTTTTAAACTAACAATTTTGTTTGATTTGAAACAGGTAAAGGAAATGGCATTGATGCCAGAACTGCGTGCCACAAGGGATATTATCAAACTGGGGCAGAAAATTTTCCTTCCATTTAGAAAATTTTCTGGAAGTCAGGTACCCCCAGCTGATAACATTTTACCCCCCAACAGGTAAGTAAATCAAGGGAGGTAGTCTTTGAAGGAAGAAGCTATGCAAAAACAAAACAAAAAAGGAATAAAAAAAAGAATAATAAAAAGAAAAATGGGGAAGGTAGAAAATGAAAATTCATCCCAATCCCCAGCAAGTATTCGAGGTAAGACATTTTCAAGTCTTAAAGATATTTTGGGTTCATCCGCCCTCAAATAGGATCTGTCGGGTTCATCCGCCCTCAAATAGGATCTGTTGGGTTAATCCGCCCTCAAATAGGATCTGTCGGGTTAATCCGCCCTCAAATAGGATATGTTGGGTTCATCCGCCCTCAAATAGGATATGTTGGGTTAATCCGCCCTCAAATAGGATATGTTGGGTTCATCCGCCCTCAAATAGGATCTGTTGGGTTCATCCGCCCTCAAATAGGATATGTCGGGTTCATCCGCCCTCAAATAGGATATGTTGGGTTCATCCGCCCTCAAATAGGATATGTTGGGTTCATCCGCCCTCAAATAGGATATGTTGGGTTCATCCGCCCTCAAATAGGATATGTTGGGTTCATCCGCCCTCAAATAGGATATGTTGGGTTCATCCGCCCTCAAATAGGATATGTTGGTTTCAGTCTTTACATTTCTTGACAGGCGCCCACCTGAATAACGAGAGGAATACTTTTATGTTCTAGTTTGACAGGCGCCCACCTGAATAACGAGAGGAATACATTTTTGTCTTTTCATTTATGTTCTAGGTCACCCACCGGTATAATGCGGGAATACATTTTTGTCTTTTCATTTCTGTTCTGGGTCACCCACCAGTATAATGCGGGAATACATTTCTGTCTTTTCATTTCTGTTCTAGGTCACCCACCAGTATAATACGGGCATATCATTTTTCATATCCTTACCACCAGGCGCCCACCTGAATAACGAGAGGAATACATTTTGTCTTTTCATTTCTGTTCTAGGTCACCCACCGTATAATGCGGGAATTGTCTTTTCATTTCTGTTCTAGGTCACCCACCAGTATAATGCGGGAATACATTTTTGTCTTTTCATTTATGTTCTAGGTCACCCACCAGTATAATGCGGGCATATCATTTTTCATATCTTTACAACCAGGCGCCCACCTGAATAACGAGAGGAATACATTTTAGTATTTGCATTTCATGTTCCAGGCGCCCACCTGTATAACGAGAGGCATACATTTCAGTCTTTTATTTTAAGTGTTGAAATTGGGAGCCCGCCCAGATAACAGAGGCATACATTCAGTCTTTTTTTTAAGTGTTGAAATTGGGAGCCCGCCCATAATAACAGAGGAATACATTCAGTCTTTAATTTTAAGTGTTGAAATTGGGAGCCCGCCCAGATAACAGAGGCATACATTCAGTCTTTTATTTCAAGTGTTGAAATTGGGAGCCCGCCCAGATAATAGAGGCATACATTCCACGTCTTTACCCATAGGAGATGCATTTTCTCCTAAGTTCAGTTTTACCATTAGGAGACGCACTTCCTAAGAATAGGTTCACCAATAGGAGACGCACTTCCTAAGTTGATTTCACCAATAGGAGACGCACTTCCTAAGCTAAGTTTTACCAATAGGAGACGCACTTCCTAGATCCATTGTACCAATAGGAGACGCACTTCCTAAGAAAAGTTTCACCCAGTAGGAGACGCACTTCCTAAGAACAGTTTTTCCCAATAGGAGACGCACTTCCTAAGTTCATTTCACCCATAGGAGACGCACTTCCTAAGATATGTTTCACCATAGGAGACGCACTTCCTAAAGTTCAGTTTCACCATAGGAGACGCACTTCCTAAAGCAAGTTTCACCAATAGGAGACGCACTTCCTAAGCAAGTTTCATCAATAGGAGACGCACTTCCTAAGTCAGTTTCACCATAGGAGACGCACTTCCTAAGAATAGTTTCACCATAGGAGACGCACTTCCTAAAAGCAAGTTTCACCAATAGGAGACGCACTTCCTAAGCAAGTTTCATCAATAGGAGACGCACTTCCTAAGTCAGTTTCACAATAGGAGACGCACTTCCTAAGAATAGTTTCACCGTAGGAGACGCACTTCCTAAAGTTCAGTTTGACCATAGGAGACGCACTTCCTAAAGCAAGTTTTATCAGTAGGAGACGCACTTCCTAAAGCAAGTTTTATCAGTAGGAGACGCACTTCCTAAGATAAGTTTCACCAGTAGGAGATGCACTTCCTAAAAATATTTCACCAATAGGAGACGCACTTCCTAAGTTCAGTTCTACCATAGGAGACGCACTTCCTAAGTTCAGTTTCACCAATAGGAGACGCACTTCCTAAAAATATTTCACCAGTAGGAGACGCACTTCCTAAGCAAGTTTCACCAGTAGGAGACGCACTTCCTAAGCAAGTTTCACCAGTAGGAGACGCACTTCCTAAGCAAGTTTCACCAGTAGGAGACGCACTTCCTAAAATCCATTGTACCAGTAGGAGACGCACTTCCTAAAAAGTTTCACCAGTAGGAGACGCACTTCCTAAGTTCAGTTTCACCATAGGAGACGCACTTCCTAAGTTCATTTCACCCATAGGAGACGCACTTCCTAAGATATGTTTCACCATAGGAGACGCACTTCCTAAAGTTCAGTTTCACCATAGGAGACGCACTTCCTAAAGCAAGTTTCACCAATAGGAGACGCACTTCCTAAGCAAGTTTCATCAATAGGAGACGCACTTCCTAAGTCAGTTTCACCATAGGAGACGCACTTCCTAAAGTTCAGTTTCACCATAGGAGACGCACTTCCTAAGTTCATTTCACCCATAGGAGACGCACTTCCTAAGATATGTTTCACCATAGGAGACGCACTTCCTAAAGTTCAGTTTCACCATAGGAGACGCACTTCCTAAAGCAAGTTTCACCAATAGGAGACGCACTTCCTAAGTGTAGTTTTACCCCTAGGAGACGCACTTCCTAAGTTTAATTCCATGCACAGGAAACGCACTTCCTGAATTAAGTTTTCATTGTTAGGAGACACACTTCCTAGTCTGGTTCACTCAGGTTATACTTTTGCTTTAGGGGACACACTCCCGAGTTTGGCTTTTTAGATTATATTTTATTTCAGGAGACGCACTTCCGGAATTGAGATTTCACCCCTAGGAGATGCACTTCCTAGTTTGATTCATTTTAAGTTCGACCATAGGAGACACAATTCCTAGTCCAGTTTTTGAAGTTTACCCGTAGGAGACGCACTTCCTAATCGAGATTTTATTCATAGGAAACGCACTTCCTAGTTCTAGTCACTGAAGTTTTCACCCTTAGGAGACGCACTTCCTAGTTTAGCTCATTCCGATTCAACCATAGAAGACACACTTTCTAGTTTGAGTTATTGAGGTTTTTATTTTAGCAAACACATTTGCTAGCAAGAGTTTTGGTTTCACTCATAGGAGATGCACATCCTAGCCTAGTCTTTAGTTTACTCTCATCATTGCATCAGCAGTGTCAGTGAGTTACAATTTTGCTAACGACTCACAAATCTTCCCAGTACAAACTGGGTTAGAAAATTTTGTTTGTTTTGTTTGTTTTGATTGTCAGGGACCCGCCTGTAGAACGGAGGTTGTTGCGTGTCGAAGATAGAAGAAGTCAGGAGTCCGCCTGTAGAACGGGGAAACATTTTTTCAAGATCAAGCAGTGACCCACTGGAAAGCAGAAGGTTACAACAAAAATCCCCAGCACTCAATCCAAGATAGAAGCAACAAGAAGCTCGCCCCAAGAATGCAAGTCAACAGTCTGGGATGATCAACAGAAGTTGGTCACCAAAAAACAAAAACAAGAAGAAAAGAGAAAAAAAAGAAAAAGAACCCAAATTACGGAAGTGGAAAACAAATGTGGTCTGCTCAAGAACTAGCACCTACAACTAGCAAGTATCAAGGTTCAGATCCAAAGTCTGCATGAAGCACCATTCAAGACTCAAGACCAAGTTTCAGAAGACTTAAGAGATAGGAATCCTTGTAACTAGTAGCTGATAGGCTTAGTTAGTCTTTTTCAGTTTTCATTTTTGTTGTAATGACAGGACCGCGGACCGGAACCTCGACGGAACGGCACCTCGATCGGCTCTCCACCTCGGTACACTTCACTATCTCTCTCATTCCCGAACTACACGTGGCCTGATTCCTGTATAACCAAGGATATGTAGGCAGCTCAGATACCAGGGCTCGGTCACATTCCCTCCCTTTCCTTAAGTGTAGTCCGTCCAAGTAATGGTCGGGTCAAAAACACGTCTAGTCGTTCTTTGTCGGAAAACTCTTCGTGTTTCCAGTCAAAGAGGGGCAGCTGTAAGCACGTGATTTTTGACCCTCCCCGGGAATTTTTACGTTCTTAAGCTTAAATATCTAATTTAGGACTAGTATAACTATTTTAACTATTTTTACTTTATTTCGTTGCAAAAAGAAAATTTCAAAAAAATATATATAAATTTTAGTTTATGTATCTCTCATAAACTTGAAAAATAAAAATTGTACTTTATTTTGGTACTTTATATAAATTCGAAAATTACAAAGAAAATATAGTTCTATTAATGTTTGGAGTCATTATAATTTTTGAAAAAATACAAAAAAAATTACTTCTTATTTTTGTCTTTATTAAAGAACGAAAATTAAAAAAAAATAGTTTTATTAATATTCTATAGTCATTTTTAACTTTGAAAAAATACAAAAATATTACCTCATATTTTATCTTAATATTTAAAAACGAAAATTATAAAAAATAGTTTTATTAATATTTTGTAACTATTTTAAAACCTTGAAAAATATTTTAAAAGATATAGTTTTGTTTAAATACTAGTCTTATTTTTGGTAGTTATTTTGCTTACATAGGACTAGTTAAGCAACGTGTTCCTATTTCTCGGGTCCGGGCAAAAGAATAATATTCGGGTTCAAACTACCCGGTTTTAGGCCTAATTTTCGGACCTAGCCCATAATAAACCGTGTCCAGGACACATGGGGAACCCCACCACGCGTGGGGGACATATGCCTCGAACCCCACCACGCGTGGGGCTCATTTTTCTTGGCAAAGCATTACAAAACACGGACAGAAAGCCAAAGGAAGGGGGACCCTTTTTGCAAAAATCCGGAAGAAGTACTGTTTGATCATCTTCTTCACTAGAAGAAGGAGAAAAACCTACTGTCCAAAAGAAACTACCCGCCCCCAGCGTCCAAAACCAAAAACCCACCTCGTCACCTTCCCGAGCTCACCTCCACGCCATAACCATCACCCCCAACCAGTCGGACCTCCCTTCCCCGAGCACCGGACCAACACCCCCACGCTCGAACACCCCCCGAACACAAAAAAAACCACCAACTTCCGCCATCGACGACCAGCCTCACAAGAACCAGACCAAAAACCACGCAAAACCCTCGCGTCCAAAACCACCGGACCAACACCCCCACGCTCGAACACCCCCTCGTCACCACTGTTCGCCACCTTCTTCCTCATCCCGTCGACCTCAACCAAAAACCCAGCAACACCCATCGACCACCCGTCAAGCAACAGCCATCGCTGTTGCGTCGTCCAACCACCCCCTTCGTCAACTGCCCAAACGACCCCTCCAACTGTGGCTTCACGTACACAAGTGTCGCGCCGGAAAAATACAGCAGCAACCAAACAATCCCTGGTCGTTGACATTTGTGGGTCCGAGCTTTCTGTTCGTCGAGGTCCGGTACGTCGAGGTGTTTGTCCGAGGTTTCGTCGTTGTTCCTCGTCCAGTAAGGTCCAGCTTGAGTTCCGTCGGGGTCGTGTTTGTCGTCCTAAGTTTGCCGAGGTTCAAAGGTTAGTAAACTTCACTGTATTAGATAAAGAAATTTTACGTTCAATGTTCGAAGTTGCAATATATCGATTGATATGATAATTTTCTGCCCATGTTTCACCGTATGCATTTTAGTTCATTTCTGGGTTATGTTATTATTGTTTACTTGATGTCGTTTGATTTAGTTGTATTAGTAGTCCTAAGACACAGCTTGACGTTGATTCGCTCGTCCCTTCATTGTCTTAGTTTATTTGGACAAAATTAATATTAGTACCTGTTGTTACTACGCCCGAAACACTCATTCGCCTAACTTCTTTTATTAAATCTTGACAAGTTATGAGATTTTAGTTGTACAGAGGCCGTAAGTTTTAGTATTGTTAAAGGCGTAGAAATGGCATCCTTTAAAAATAAATAAATAATTATAAAAAAAATGAATGAATAAAAAATAATAATAAAAATAAATAAAATGAGACGAGCCTCGCCGGAAAAAATGTACAGATTGCGGGGCCCTCACAAAATATATGTATTAAATACTTAGATTCCGGGACGGGCCGTTTAGCAAATTTCACGGCCCTACCAAAAAATAATAATGCGCTAGTTGCTTTAGGCGCGCCTTAATAATGTTATCTCCCTAAACTCGGGTGCACATTTATGTGACCCAAATCCAAATCTCAACGGAGTCGAAATGTGTCTCTAGTCACGGGCGCATTGATTGTGGCGTGGCCGAGATGTATTTCCATGACGTTGCAAATTCCTTTAAAAATAAGAATGAGATGAGCCTCGCCGAATAAAAATACAAATTGCGGGGCCCTCAGTAAATACTTGTTTAAAATTACTTGGAATTCGGGAGGGTCGTTTAGCGAATTTCACGGCCTCCGCAAAATAATAACGCGATAGTCTCTTTAGGCGCGCGTTGAATAATTTACCTTCTTAAGCTCGGGTGTGCATTTCATGCGACCCAAATCCAAATCTCAAAACATCAAATAAAATGCGTTCCGGATTGTGGGTGCATTTCATGTGACGCAGTCCAAAGACGTGTTTTAAGCGATGTTCACATTCTTGTAAAAACAATAATAATAAAGCGGTTAAAAGTTAAAATTTGCACATAAGTTCATACTTGTATAAAATCAGATAATCAAGCCGAATATAACAATTGAGCGACCGTGCTAGAACCACGGAACTCGGGAATGCCTAACACCTTCTCCCGGGTTAACAGAATTCCTTATCCGGATTTCTGGTACGCAGACTGTAATATGGAGTCATTCTTTTCCTCGATTCGGGATGAAAATTGGTGACTTGGGACACCATAAATCTCCCAAGTGGCGACTCTGAAATAAATAAATAAATCCCGTTTCGATTGTCCTTTAATTGGAAAAACTCCCCTTGCGCCCCGCGGGCGCGGAAAAAGGAGGTGTGACAGTATCTACAACAATTAGTTGTAGGGCATCAGACGCCTCAACCTTTTTATTCAACTGAGCCTCCAAGTCATGGATATTAGAGCCAAATTAGTCTATCTCTTGCCTGAGCTCAGTTCTTCCTCCTATCAGTTGTTCTGTCATATTTGAAAGACCATCACGAAGAAACTCATGAGATTTTATTAGTTGATCTTGTTCCTCTGGCCAAGATTGGCTTACTGTATCTGCTTCTTCAAAGTTATTTTCTTGTGGAAACTCGCTCTCTTTGGCTATTTCTCCCTCCCCCCGGCCTTCATTCTCATGATTGTTGCACTAATTCTTTGTATAACCTTTTGATTTTTATCGTATTGCTCGGCTACTTGCCTTATCATCATGTCCTGTTGCTCGGCTACTTGCCTCATCATGTCCATTATACGAGCCACGCTTTTCATATCCTCCACTTTCTTGCTCCTATCAAACTCATAAATATTATTAGAAACATATAATAAGAGCTCTGAGAAGGATAATAAGAATTAGGACAACCACACATATTACAAACATTCCACACATAAGATTGGGATTCACAATTTTTCCACAAATGTGGTCCTTCACAATATGAACATGGATCACCAAAATAAGAATAACCAATATTCCACCAATTCTTATTCCAAGATGCCATGTCAATAAAAAAAAAAGTCAAACTAAGATAAAATAAAATAAAATAAAAACTTGAGTAGACAAAAAGTAAAAATCTAATCTAGTAGATTAGTTAATTTCTAAGTCCCCGGCAACGGCGCCACAAACTTGTTGCTCCCAAACGCACACACAAGTATATGTGGTCGACAAGTAATATATGATTGTAAGTCCAGATATCGTACCCACATGGACTTATGATTAACTATCAACTAAATTAAACCAAAAGTTAATCTATTCAAGTGAATCCTAAAGTATGAATATTTTACTAAAATTAATCTAGAGCAACAAATTAAGAGATTAAAGAAAACCAATAAGCTTAAAGACGAATTCAATGGGAGAGAATATTCTAGAGCTATGAGTTAGATAAAAATTCCGTTGACTTTTCTACCTAAATTGTCTAATTAATTTATCTAGTTTATTGATTGACAGGGTTAATATTGCTCGAAGCCTTCTCCCGAAGTACAACTTGCCTATTCAAGCTATTCTAACGCCTATATTCCTATGGAATTAGGATTAACAAGAACGCATTTGTAATTCCCGTATAATAACCAAACAAGGCGATTAGGTATATTCCTATCTTAACCGTAAATCCGTTCCCGATACTCGATTTCAATATCTTGCTCTACTCAATCTTATATGCAATCTAGAATTCCCTCTCACGAGTTCAATCCCAGATTCGCAGATAGTATTCAATTGGTGATCAAGCAATCAAATTATTAAGCGCAAGATTGAATAAACAAACCAATATGATAAAATAATAAGAACAATTCAAGCTTCAAACTACAACGTTCATGTAGTACCCAAAACTCTAGAACTAATAAATTATAAAACTAAAAGAAGAGAAGAGAAGAAAAACTAGTTAGAATCCTCCTCCAAGCGTGGTGTGTTCTCCTTAGGCAAAAGTATGTCTCCTTCCCATTAAAAGCACGTTTTCTTGATGTATTTATAGAGGCTAGGGTTTGTTGGGACGAATGGGGCTTCTCCTAATTCGAATAGGAGAAGTTGAAATTTTCTGCTTCGGTCCTGGTCTCGCGAAGTGACCCTCGCTTCGCTGTCCGGGACTTTTCTGGCTTCTTGTGCTCTGGTCCCGGTCTCGCGAAGTGACCCTCGCCTCTCTATCCGAGACCTTGTCACCAAATTTATACTTTCTCCAAATTCTTCCTTGTTTTACTTCACTTTGCATGAAAACTTTCCAAATCACTTCCAATTGACCCCTACACATATAAATAAAATCATTAAGCTCAAGTCACAAATATTCACACACAAATTAATAAAATCGAGGTAAAATGCAAGGTATAGCAAAAATATGGATTTTTAGTCAAACATACAGTAGTTTAAGTAACACATAGAGAAATCGGGTCCTTCGATAATCTAGTGCACTTGAAAATCGGACATCACGCAAATCACTCCCTCTTGTATGGTACTTGATAAGTAGGGTTTTTGACTACTTATTTGCTCTCTTTTACTTACATTTTAGCTCAAAATTGCTCAAAGGTATTCCCGAGAACTAATGAAATGTGCTTTCGTGTAGGACTATTGGGAAATGAGCCAAAGAAATCAAAATCAATTCATAAAGGAGACAAAAGTGGACAAGGACCAAAACAAGGGAAAAAGGCCCACAGTGCGGACCACATAATACTTTGTGCGGCCGCAAAACAAGGAAAGAGCCATGTCAGTTTTTCTTCAGATTATGCGGACGGCACAAATACTGTGCGGCCGCAAAAGAGGAGATTCAGAGAGTTTGTTTTGGGCAAGCTGAAGATATGCTAACCGCACCATAATTGTGCAGCCGTAGGATAGCAAGTGTGACCGCACTCACAATTATGCGGTCTGCAGAAGAGAAGAATCAAAGAGCTGGGTTCAAGTCTAAAATCAAGAAATGCGGGCCGAACTAAAATTGTGCGGCCGCGAAGCAAGAGTGTGGTCCGCACAAGAAGAAGGAGTGCGGCTGCAACCCAGAATTGTGCGGCCGCAAAGATAGAACCTGTCAAGCCAAGCCTATTTGTGCGGACAACACACATTATTGTGCGGCCGCACAACCTCCACACGGGCATTTTTGTCAGATATTTTCAGCCTAGTTTAAATAGAACTTTTTGTCATTTTTAGGTTAATTTTTAGTTTTAGGGCTCACCTGAGCCGTTTTCTTTACCGTTTTGAGTAATTTTGTACTAGATTAACTTCTAAACATTATATTTTCTTTCCCTAATCAATTATTATGCATTCTATCTTAATTTCTTCTATACTTTCTTCATTTTTTATGAGTACCTAAATTTTTAGCTAGGGTTGTGGCCCAACCTTAGTGTGGATACTTAATGGGTGTTTGATTTAGGGCTTGTTTGGGATTGTGTTATTGATATTTTGCCTTGTTCATACTTGAATTCAAGAATTAATGGTTGCAAACATTGATTCATACTTATTTGACTTAGTCTCTACTTGAGAAAGAGAGACTAAGTCTAGGAAAACTTGGTTAACAAGAAATTGCGGTGAATTCAAGAAATTGATTTTCCCAATTAAAGGGTCAAATCTAGAGATAGTAAGACCCAACTTGAGCATATATCACTTGTTTTGTGCAATACTCATTTGGACTTCAAAAGGCAAATTGGGCAAAATCACTCAAACTACTGAGAGGTATAGAGTGGATAATTGCGTGTGATTGCTATATTACAACCCCGACTAATCAAACTTGCCTAGAGTGTACAACCCGTTAGGTAACCACCAAGGTGGAAGTCACGTCCCTAGATTTTTTATCATTTGAAAATCAACCAAAACCAAAAATATTGTCTCCTAATTTCATATTTGCAATTAATAGCTTAAAGTAGAAGTAAAAACAACAAACAAGAACGTAGAAGTGTAATTTGAGGCACATCATATAATTACACTAAATATATACCTAATCCCAATTCTAACTCCCTGAGGATTCGACCCTGATTCGCATTGGATTTTATTATTGCTTTGATCGCCTCAGTAATTATATTTGTGGTGTGAGTTTGGGCAACATTATTACTGAAGTATAAAACATTATTTTTGCTTGCATTTTATGCATTAATGTTTACTGTTAGTAACTTTATTGGCTAACAAGTAAATCAGGTAGTACAAAGGAATTCGGAACCCAATTATGGTTCTTTTGGACTCAAAATACATAAATAGGTGGGGAAAAAGGTGACATTTTTATGTATAGCGCCACAATACTTGGCGCTATACAGTAACGTTAACTGTGCCGTTACTGTATAATGCCAAGTATTGTGGCACTATACTGAAAAAGCTGACACGCCCAGGTATAGCGCCACAATACCTGGCGCTATACATAAGTTTTATATATAGCGCCTGGTATTTTGGCGCTATACTCCTTTTTCCTGGCCCCACCAACAATTTCTGACTTCAATAATTCAAAAGTGTATAGTGCCCACTTTTTGGGTGCTATATATATATATATATATAAAAAAAATCCGGCTAGCCATTTCCTATATAAAGAGGTTAGGATTGTATAGAAATTCATTCAAATTTTTTTTTGAACTCTTGTTGAAACGTTTATTGTTGTTAAATTCTCCAACATTTTTTCATTATGTCTGAAGAGCGTAATAATAGTTTCATTATATTGGGGGGGGTGAGGTTGTGATGGAGAATAACTCTGTGGGCTACAATTTACCTGCTCAGTGACATGTTAAATTGCCACTTATAATAGAGTACGATAAATTGATATCGTTGTTATGCAAAAAAATGAGTGTGTGGAAACGTTCAGTGATACTTAAAGTAACCGGAAGATATCCGTATTCCGTTACTCCGCAAGGGGTTGCTTTTTACTCGGAGTTTAACATCGACGATGATGAAATTTTGAGTGATTTTCTGAGGACTCCGGACGAATGCCGGGAATTTCTTGTAATTACAATGTTGGAGATGTACGTGAAGGTCGAAGACGTTCCAAAAAACGAGGTTGTGCGTAGTAAAGATAACCCCCAGTCATCGGGTGGTTATTCTGGAGCAGTTTTTGCCGGACAGGTTCCGGATGAAAAAGTTTTCCTTGATTTAAACTTATCACCACCGGCGAATGAGCAACGAGAAAATAATTTATACCCTGCTTTCCATAATTCACAAGACGAGTGGTAAACTTCAATTTTCATTTGTGTTAATTATGTATATTTTTGGCGTATTGAATTTGTATTAACGCTCATATATTTAATAGGGGGTACCGGCCGGATATGAATTTTACAAGTGACCCATCTGGTAGTCATCACCTAATTGAAAACGTCCATCATGGAATTTCATCACATTACGACTTGTAAGTGAAGTGATATAGCCATATGGAAAGCATTTATTAATTCAATAGCTTATATTTTTGTTAGTTGCGCAGTGAAAACGAGCAAGTTGAAACACCCGTACTCACTCAATTGATCGAAAACGACGTATTACATCGGGATCTGGCAGATGCACAGAGTGAGGAACAGAATAGTGATTACGATAACAATGCCGATGAATCCGGAGACGAGACACCCTTTTTTCGTGAGGATGGTGATGAGCAGGATGAGGAGGAAGGACCTGATTTGAAGAGAGACCCCCCTAGACGAAGAGTGTATGAGTCCGAAGTGTCGTTTCATTCAAGGGAGATTCCTTACATTGATAACTTGCCAACCGTGCCGGATGTGGAAGCTCTCACAAAGGATTTTGATGAAATCCAGACAGCAATGTGGGATGAGTCTAGACCAATGGTGCTTGCAAAGGGGATGCTTTTTCCTGATAAAGCGCGCTTAAGCAGGGCTTGTAAAATGCACAACATAAAAGAGTGTCGTGAGATGCAGGTATGGGAGTCAAGTCCGATAGTATACAAGGTTGTTTGCCGCAGGTGGTTTTGGCCATGCAATTGGATGTTGCGTGCGACCAAGAATAAGACAGGTATGTAGAAAGTGGGTAAATACATTCCCACCCACACATGTGAAATGGACACATTCAACGGGAATCACTTCAACTTGGATATTGACTTGATTTCCCTTGTACTTATTCCGCACCTCGAAGCGTCCATATGGTATACAATCAAAGAGTGCATTACATCAGTCCACCAGGAATATGGCCATACCATTACGAAAAGAAAGGCATTTCTCGGGCGCAAACGAGCATTTGAAATTGTCTACGGTAATTGGGATAAGTCATTTGCATCTCTGCCAAAGTACATGACCGCACTGTAGCACTTTAACCCCGGGACAGTTGTTGAATGGAAGCTTGAGCAGAGTCCGGGAACACCAGAATACATATTCAATTACGTGTTCTGGGCGTTTTAAGCCAGCAATTGATGGTTTTTCGCATTGCCGGCCCGTAATATCCATAGACAGAACTCATGTATATGGAAAGTACAATATCAAGCTATTGATAGCTGTGGCAGTGGATGCTAATGGACAGATATTTCCTCTAGCTTTTGTTGTTTGTGCCAATGAAAGCACAGAGACGTGGACGCTGTTTTTGCACCACTTAAAAGAGCACGTTGTCAAACAGCGCTCAGGTATTTGTCTAATATTTGATCGGCACGGTGGTATATTAAGTTCTGTGGAGAACTTGCCTGCATGGCAAGAACCTTATGCATACCACCATTACTGTGTGAGGCACTTTAAGGCCAATTTCCAGAAGGCACATCCCAACAAGGATCTACATGATTTGATGTGGATGGCAGCAACAGACCACCAACAACATAAATTCCGGAGGCATATGGATTCTATCAGGCAAGAAGACGAGGTAGCCTATCGTTGGTTAATGCGACATGACCCTGAAAAGTGGACGTTGCATGCGGATGGTGGTAGACGTTGGGGAGTTCTTACTACAAACGTGTCAGAGTCCTTCAACGGGTTATTGAAGTCGGCAAGAGGATTGCCCGTCACAGCCATAGTGCGGATGTCGTTCAAGCAGATGGCGGAGAGGTTTGTTGAACGGTCTGTAGTTGCATCGGAATTGATGGAGATGAGTGTTGAATTTATGCTAGTGCCTATGAAGAGATTTGAGAAATACAGACGGCGAGCACATTGGTATTCATTTTTGCAGTATGATAACGAAAGAGGTGTTTTTGAAGTTCGCACTGCTATCCATAATAATCGGGGTAATAATGTACATACCCTAAATGAATCCGCAAAGTTATGCTCCTGTGGGAAATGGTCCATCTACCACATGCCTTGCTCACATGCCATCAAGTGTTTTCAACGTGTTGGTTATGCGGAGACCAACTATGTTGATCAACATTATAGGGTTTCCAAGTACCTAAACACATATAGTGGTCAGTTGCAGGCAGTGGGTGCTGAGCATTATTGGCCTCCAGAACCATTTAAAATGGTGTGTAATAAGTCCTATTTGCGTAAAAGACAGGTGCAGAAGAGAATGCGTATACGAGACCAAATGGATGTTAGTGACACCGTTTATGCGCGCAAATGTGGTATATGCTCGCAAACAGGACACGACCGTCGTAAATGTCCTTCAGCTGGTTTGGGTGGCAAAACTAATCAAGCTCGTGGTGGGTGTTCTTCTAGTGTACCTAACTACCCATGAGTTGATGTTGTAATAGCTAGTTGTTATGTCTATGTTGCAAGATTTATGAAATAAAATTATGCTTGTTAATTATGATTTGTATTTTCCCATTTTACCTATTTAAATAATAATTTAATAAAATTATCTGTATATTTATTATGTGTGTGTTGTCTTGTCTAAATGAAAAAGCTGACCAACTGACATAAAGTTGTCTTGTCAACATCATGATATTTAACACGCAAAATATAACGCCATTAGATAGTACATTATGTGTGTGTTGTCTTGTCGAACTGAAAAACTGACCAGTTGACATAAAGTTGTCTTGTCAACATCATGATATTTAACACGCAAAATATAGCGCCATTAGATAATACGTTATGTGTGTGTTGTCTTGTCGGACTAAAAAAGCCGACCAACTGACATAAAGTTGTCTTGTCAACATCATGATAATTAACACGCAAAATATAGCGCCATTAGATAGTACATTTTGTGTGTGTTGTCTCGCCTATAAATAACGAGCTCATTGTTGTTATTCTGTGTGCTCAAAATTTACTAAAAGCAAATATTTTATTAAAAGTAAGGTTTTTTTACTAAAAGCAAATATTTCACAAATGGCTCAACCTCTTCGTCCACCAAAGTGCAACTGTGAAAAAGAATGTTTGATGCAAAATTGTTGGGACGGTGGTGAAGTTGGACGCCGCTACTGGCACTGTATGAACTAGTTTTACAAGGTTCCCGACGAACCTATTTGTGATTTTGAGAAATGGGTTGATGAACCATGTTATCAGGAATGTTACAGAGAACAACTGCAGTTTCTTCATAATATGTGTTTAAGACAACGGGAACATGAAAAAGAAAGCAACAGAATTATTGCAGACTTGAGGGCGAAACTGAATGAGGTGGGAGAAGAAAAATGGAAAACACAATGGAATTGTGAAGCACAAAAGGTACGTAAAAAAATATAAACTGGAACTTGCGGAGGTGAAGGCGAAACTAAAAGAGGTAGAAGAAGAAAAAGAACAACTGGAAGAACGATTTAAGTGGTTGGAGCGGAGAATAAATAGCAACCGGGGCTAAACATTGGCATGTATGTGTTTAGTGTATTTTTCATATTTCATGTATTTTTATTATGTTGGCCTGCTATGTTTGTGTTTGTGCTGTAGTAATGTTTTCCTTGTTTGTTGTACTAAATTTTATTTTAATTGAAGATAGAAGTTAAGTTTAAGTGCTTGTGTTGTACTAAATTTTATTTTAATTGAAGTGGAAGTTAAGTTTAAGTGCTTGTGTTGTTCTAAATTTTATTTTATGAAACTATCAAACGAATGGAGAACTAAAAAAAGTAATGGGCATATTCGATTAAATATTGTTGTTAATGTATACAAAAATATTGTTTACATCATGTCAATGTGTCCCGTATCCGGTGTGTCTCAATGCAGCCGCTGGAGGCGCATCCCCTCCCGCCCGGGTACGCTATCAGGATCATCATCATCAAGTCGTCTCCTTATAGCCGGATGCGGCGCAGGATGACATGTATCGGTGGCACTGTCAGCTCCAGTAGAAGGCTACATAATAATATGAAACTTAGTATAGAAAACTACATAACAATTCACAACAATTTATATTATCTTACCATCATCGTATCTAGATCCTGAATGTAGTCATCTGTCGCTGCATCGCATGAAGCCTTAAAAAGGAAATTAATAAAGTTAAAGAAAATAAATAAGTAACAATTAAAACAAATTCAAATTCAATACTAATAAACTCATACATGCGCATGTGATGTGGAGCCATAACTTAGTCGGCGCTCACTATAAAAATTTCGGGTCGGTCGATCCTTAATAGTGGTAGACGGGCCTGGGAAGTATCTACCCCAATCCACTCCTTGAATATCCGAGCCCGTGATCAATAATTGACCCGATGGGGTCACCTACGATGGCACTGTAGTGCGATAAATTCCAAAGTTGTAAGACGGCATGTCCGTCTCATGCATGCCACCTGCCATAGCAGCAGCAACATCGTCAGCAGGAGCCTCAATGCCCCCTTGCTGGGGACCACCTCCTCTCCGCCCATGACCACGTCGTCCGGCACCACCAGCTCATCGGGCACCACCAGCTAATGCTGCACTGTGGGCCGGGGCCGGGCCTAAATCGGCTTAATGGGCCCGGGCTTAGCGGTCCTGGGCTCTGGCGGTCCCGGGCTTCGTGGGCTCAACGGGTGAGACCAGCCCATGACGGGCCTAAACCCATATTGTCCTGGGCTTAGCGGGCCTAGCGGATTTTTTTGTTTTTTTGTTTAAGGCAATATCTTGTAAACCATATCATGGCTATATAAAATAGTAGAAATCTAATTATTAAAAGTGCTTGACGAAAAAATAATATATATATATATATAGACTATAGTATACTAGATTTTCTTGTAGTATATATTGTATAGTATACTAGTATAGAATGTTATGTATATATATTTCATTGTATATTTTCTTGTAGTATATATTGTATGTTATGTATATATATTCCCTTATATATTTTCTTGTAGTATATATTGTATGTTATGTATATATTCTCTTATATATTTTCTTGTAGTATATATATTGTATGTTATGTATATATATTCCCTTATATATTTTCTTGTAGTATATATTGTATGTTATGGATATATATAGTATAGCTTATATATTTTCTTGTATTATATATTGTATCTTATGTATTTATATTATAGCTTATATATTTTCTTGTAGTATATATTGTATAGTATACTAGTATAGAATGTTATGTATATATATTTCATTGTATATTTTCTTGTAGTATATATTGTATGTTATGTATATATATTCTCTTATATATATTCCCTTATACTACAAGAAAATATACAATGAAATATATATACATAACGTTCTATACTAGTATACTATACAATATATAAGCTATAATATATATACATAAGATACAATATATAATACAAGAAAATATATAAGCTATACTATATATATCCATAACATATTGTATGTTATGTATATATTCTCTTATATATTTTCTTGTAGTATATATATTGTATGTTATGTATATATATTCCCTTATATATTTTCTTGTAGTATATATTGTATGTTATGGATATATATAGTATAGCTTATATATTTTCTTGTATTATATATTGTATCTTATGTATATATATTATAACTTATATATTTTCTTGTAGTATATATTGTATGTTATATATATATATTATAGCTTATAAATAATTCCAAGTTAAAGACAAAAAAATATTGCAACAAGATATTCAAGGGCATGTCTTATAATTTTTATTACCAAAAATGGCATATCTTTCTTAGTCTTCCTTCCCCCAATGGAATGAGCACAACAAGGTACTAATACCACCATTAAAAGGAAAAAAAATCTAAAAGAAGATGTGCCAAAGTACAAGTTACACCATAATCTACATTGTATCTCTAACAAATCTCGTAAATCCTTCAAGGTCGGAGGAGGTTGCATTGGTGGTGGTGGAAAAGAAGCTTGTTCATCATCACTTCCGGGCGAAGCAGAATCCTCCGCAAGTTCCGCCATCATTTCTTCATAAGCTTCATCTATCGCCGGTTGTGATTCCGCAATTCCAAAGTTTCTTCTTTCCGAGCGGATCCAATCTCTGAATAGTACTGATTTTTCCAAGCTCTCCCTCATAGATGCTCTATGATCACCTATTTGAAGTCTTGCTTGACTGAAAGCGCTCTCTGATGCAACAGTTGAAGCTTGAATAGATAAAATATCCCGAGCCATCCTTGCAAGAACCGGAAAATGTTTTTCCCTTGCTTTCCACCTTTCCAAAAGATCAAAAGAGCCGTATGGATTCTCCTTTTCAAGTCCCTGAGACAAATAAACTTGAAGCTCATTTAGATGTGAAGTTTAATCATAATTATCACCTTGAGAACCCCTGAACTCCGTCCAAGATTTAAGAGATTTTAAGCCCGCAGCTCTTTTAGACGATTGTGAGCTAGACGAAGTAGGGGTTGGAATAGTTGGCCTAGCATGCTCTAAGGCAAGTTGATAAGCATTATAAACTGTTTGAGCGTTAATCTTAATTGAAGCTTTTGCATCTGCAAGTGTCGCAATTTCCTCATTTGAAAGATCTAAAGCCTTATAAATATTTGAATACCAAAAATGAGGACCTCCCAATTTCATTGTAGGATTTAGCATTGCAGCAAGACCATAAATAGGAGGGATAGGAAAAAAATATTTTTTAAACTTTTGTTTCATTTCATTTATAGCAAGTTCATAAATATCCCCACCCTCACTAAATTCAACAAACAAATCAGATAGTGCTGCAATATAAACTAAACAGTTTGAAATAGTAGGATAATATTGCCCAGAAAATGCATTTGTAGCAATTTGAAAATGTTCTAAAAAATCTAAAAGAATTTTAACATTCGTCCAATCTTGAGTAGTAAGCATTTCATCATCATCCTCACCACCTACCCGAGCATTAAACGTTGCATTAATTGGGTTTCTATATTCATATGCAACTACTAAACTTTCGTACATATAATTCCATCTAGTCGGGCAAGGTTTATGAACCTTTCTTTCTATAAGGCCATATTCATCACATTTTTTAAAATATTCTCTTAGTCTACTTCTACGGTTTGAATAAAAAAGCCAATTAAGAGCCATTCTAACCTTTTCAATTTCTAAATTTAAAATTCGCATACCATCACCGACAATTAAATGATAAATATGACAAATACATCTAACATGGAATATATTCCTAAATGCAGGATTTAGTGTTGTTGTAAGTATGCCTATAGCACTAGTGTTACTAGAAGCATTATCCATAGAAATTGCCATTATTTTATCTCTAAAGCAAAAATATCTACAAATATCTGCAACAGTGTTAGCTATAAACTTACCTGTGTGACGTGAATTAATTATTCTATACGCAATTATGCGTTTTTGCATTGTCCATTCCTCATCTATCCAATGACTTGTAACAGTTAGATAATCACAATCATTACCACTTCTACCAATATCAGTAGTAATAGAAATCCGATTAGGTATATGAGTAAATAAATACCGCAAATATTGTTCATATTCATGTTTATATTTATAAATATCGCTCTTAACTGTTGCGCGAGGCCAACCTTTATAAGTAGGATTAAAAACTCTTCGAATATAATGAATCCAATTAGGATTAGAAGTAAAAGTATAAGGTAAGCACATAACGGTAATCATCTTTGCTAATTCTTCACGATCTCTATTAGGATCGTAATATAAAATACCTCCGGTCACAGTGTAAATTCCTGGTTGAACTAGATTTGAACCTATACTAGGGTTAACCGTAGAATCTACACTTGTCTCCTCTAGCTGCGCTTTCATTTGTAAAAATCTAGCTTTATCTCTAGGGTGTGTTTTTATGTGCCTAGTCAAACTACCCGTGCCGCTACGGTCTCCAGTATATTTATGCGCCATTAATTTCCCACAAGTTTTACACTTAGCATTATTTTGTTCTCTTACTTGAGTAAAAAAATTCCAAACTAATGATGTTTCTAGGCGTTTAGCAGGTTCTCTATTAAAAGTAGAAGTTTCTACAGGTGGGTCTGTTGGTGCATCAGTTGGGTTATTAACAGGACTAGTAGGTGTATCATCTAAATACGATGCTTGGGTTTCATCATCATCCTCATTTTCCTCATTATTTTCTAAGATAGTTTCATTAGGATAAAGAGCATTCAGAATTTCATCATCTAATCTTTCACCTGGTGCAATATTATGGCAAAATTCACTATCAGTAAATTGAAAACAAGGGTGATCACTATCAAGAATTACGGGAGGAGGAGGACGTCTAGGTTGGCGACTACTTTCAACTTGCTTATCTTTTCTAGGTCGGGGAGCCGGGGGAAGGGTAGTTGGTAGGCCACTACTTTCACCGGTTTTATCTTTTCCCTTACCAAATATTTTTTTCAAAGAAAATGCCATATTAATTACAATTATGCAAACTAAAACACACAAAAATATATTCTTAAAACTTAAGAGTTGAAACGAGTTTACCGGATTGCCGAACAACTTCTTGAAAATTGAAAATCGTTGAAGACTTGAAGACTTCAATTCACTAACTTTACAATTTTTTACGAAGTTTCAACAATAAAATAAGCAATTCTAGTAGAGAGATTGAGAGAGATTGAGAGAAATTGATGAATTGGTGAGTAAAAATGAAAGAATTAGGGGGTATTTATAGTTGAGAAATGGGGAAAAGTGTAATTATATAAAGTTTGGGGTTAAAATAAAGTTTGGGGGCCAAATGGCTATTTTATAAACTACCAAACGGTCAAAAAAAGCCCCAAACGGCTACTTTTTAAATATGGCCGTTGGGATGTTTTTTTTTAATTTTTTTTTTAATTTATAGCCGTTAGGCCCGCTAGGCCCGTTGGGCCCGGACCAGGCCCATCAGCCGGTCCCGGGCTCGTGGTCTTAATGTTGAAGACCAGCCCGCCTCGGGCTTTAAGGGACCGTTAGGACCGGCCCACCAAGACCGGCCCACCAGGCCCGTTAGGACCGCGGACCCGGTCCGGTTCAGGACCGACCCACAGTGCAGCATTACCACCAGCTCGTGGGATACCACGACCTCGATAGTACTGCACTGGGTTCATATAATCAGCCTCGTATGCCAAACGCTGATCCGATCGGGCTCGCTGCAGTGTCTAGGCAGCCACATCCATGAATCGACGACTATACTCCTGTATGTCCACAGGATCGTGGACATAACTCTGCATCTGCTGCCCCATATGATACACGGTATGCAATCCAATCACCTGCACAAAGTAAAAAACATAAACTACATATTTGGCACAAAATTACAGGTATATAATTAATAATAACAGAAAATATACCAGGGCCTCGTGTCTCCCGGCGTATGGGACGTACCGACCGTGTGCCTGATGAACTGGGTTCCCGATAAAAAGTTGGGAAATAGTGCGGTACCATGCCATATAACGTTGAATAGGAAAGTGCTGCGGAGGTGGGGTCAAGTCCCCTCGCCTGTCCCAAGTACCCAACTACTCGTTAAGTCATGCCATAAATGTGTTTTCCGCCCTGGACCGATCATCCCTCTTATAATGTAAAGCATGCCATGCAGGCGGAGTCGGTATAGGTTGCGGCAGGCCAAACTGACGAAATACCCGCTCGGAGGCATGGTGCTCGACAATATCGAGGCACATGAGTGGGACAGAAGCCCTCCAAATATATCGGTCGAATGTGCAATACGCTGGCAGGGTACCTATCACCTCATTGTTGTACGACGTCCAGATGAACTATCAAATAAGAACACAAACTGTTAGTATGCGCAACACTAAGTTAATCTATAACAGGTAAGTTTAGTTAGATATTCACCTATGCGTCCTCCAGCAGATCCAACACATCCCTACAGAGGGGGAGATTATGATGGGCATCATACTCTCGTGCAAGAGTACGACGCATAACCCACCTACAGGCTAGAGGGAGTTGCGGAATTTCTACATTAGCCGGTAGCTGTGGTAAAGGTGGTTGAAACTGCAAAAATCGCTCCCAGACCCAAACCTAACATACAAAGTTGACGTAAAGTATAAGATTAACTATAACTAGGTAGAATTGTAACTAATGGACATATTATTTGAATATTTTGTTACCTGTAGAAGTGGCAGAAAGCCACCAACGTCTCTATGTGTGTCGATGCAAGCCCGACACATCTGTCTGTACAGATATGAGATGACAACACCACCCCAGCTATAGATGGTTGTATCCTCGAACCGGGCAATATGATGCAGAAAACGGAGGCTTACTAGGTTCCCCGAAGTGTTCGAGAACAAGACCCCTCCAAATAGAAGGAGCAACAACAGCCTCGTATATCGCTGTACATCCACCTCCGCTGACTCGTCGGTGATAGTATGGTGGATCTGCACCAGGTGGTCTCTAATGGGGACCAACTGTATACGACTGGACCCAGACACTACCTCCTCGTCCTCCGACATGAAACCCGTGAGCATGTGCAGCATATCCCAATATGTATGCCGCGAATAATATCTCATGGCCGCAGACAGTAAAACTGGTAAGCCATCAGCGGACATGCCATATAAAATCTCAGCGTCCTGGAGTGTGATGGTGGCCTCGCCGATGGGCAAATGGAAAGTGTGCGTCTCCGGTCGCCACCGCTCAATCAAGGCCGTGATCAAAACATAGTCGAGTTATATCTGGCCAATCCTAATAATCCTATATAATCTCATCTCCTCCAGGTAATGGACCACGCGGGAATGTAGAACGCGGGGAGGACACAAAAACTCCCACAATAGATCCACTCTCCTAGCCCGGAAAGTCTGCGTAAGTAACTATCCGTCCCATATATACTCGGGTCTATGTTGGGGCTGTAGGGCTAATAGATCCGACGTTCGAGGGTCGGGATGAACAATCGCGTCCATGTCGTCAACTGTAAATTCATATTTTTTAATAACTTAATTGTACAAATTATATATATATATATACCTATGGGTTCCGGGCTCGATATTTTGAGGCCCAGTGACACCAAACTATCATTAATAATTATGTGTTTTTTTATAATTTAAATTCATATTTTTTAATAACTTAATTGTACAAATTATATATATATATATATATATATATATATATATATATATATATGGGTTCCGGGCTCGATATTTTGAGGACCAGTGACACCAAACTATCATTAATAATTATGTATTTTTATTATAATTTAAATTCATATTTTTAATAACTTAATTGTACAAATTATATATATATAATTGTACAAATTATATATATATATATATATATGGGTTCAGGGCTCGATATTTTGAGGACCAGTGACACCAAACTATCATTAATAATTATGTGTTTTTATTATAATTTAAATTCATATTTTTTAATAACTTAATTGTACAAATTATATATATATATATATATATATATATACACACACACATATACCTATGGGTTACGAGCTCGATATTTTGAGGCCTAATGGCACCAAACTATCATTAATAATTATGTATTTTTTTATAATTTAAATTCATATTTTTAATAACTTAATTGTATAAATTATATATATATATATATATATATATATATATATATATATATATATATATATATGGGTTTCCGGGCTCGATATTTTGAGGCCCAATGACACCAAACTATCATTAATAATTATGTGTTTTTTTTATAATTTAAATTCATATTTTTAATAACTTAATTGTATAAATTATATATATATATATATATATATATATATATATATATATATATATATATATATATACCTATAGGTTTCGGGCTCGATATTTTGAGGCACAATGGCACTAAACTATCACTAATAATTATGTGTCTTTTTATAGTTTAAATTCATATTTTTAATAACTTAATTGTACAAATTACTAATTATGTGTGTTGATATAATTATTAACTTAATTGTACAAAGTTTGCATTTGTAACAACCAGTATAAGATACTTAAACAAAAGAAATTCTAAGCTAAAATACTATACATTACTACGCTACAAGGCTCTAAATTTTACTACGCTAAAAGGGTCTACGTTTTACTACGCTAAAAAGGTCTAGATTTTACTACGCTAAAAAATAATCTAAACTAAACATAAACAACAAATAAATTTAATTGCAAATAAAACACAAAACGGCATGAAAACACACATATATAAATCAGGATATTAACAGACAAATTTATTTTACAAATTTATATTTTTTTAGAAAACACTAATATTAAATCCGGATAAATTTAACATGCTAGTTTCGAAAAAAAACACAAACCGAAATAGAACACATATAAATCAAATAATATGCATTATTATAAATGTTTCAACTTAAAATAAATCGAAATACCTCGATTTAGAATTTTCGGAAAGCAAAAAAATTGATATTTTGACTCCGGAAGTGTGAATCGACAATAATACGAAGTTGTATTCGAATGTGGGACCTACGTTCTTCAAGTTTTATGTGCCGGGGGGACCCAAATTTTTTTTTTAAAATGGAGGGCAGCAGCGGGTATGGGGGGACCAAGAAGAGAAGAGAAGGGTTAAATAATGGAGGAAGAAACGATGAAGAAGATGGATGGAATTTTAAAAAAGGGGTATGGCGCCAGTTATTGTGGCGCTATACATGCGCCGTGTTAGCTTTTGCAGTATAGCGCCACAATATCTGGTCCCGGTCTCGCGAAGTGACTCTCGCCTCGCTATCCGGGACCTTGTCACCAACTTTATACTTTCCCCAAATTCTTCTTTGTTTTACTTCACTTTGCATGAAAACTTTCCAAATCACTTCCAATTGACCCCTACACATATAAATAAAATCATTAAGCTCAAGTCACAAATATTCACACACAAATTAATAAAATCGAGTTAAAATGCAAGGTAAAGCAAAAATATGGATTTTTAGTCAAACATCCAGTAGTTTAAGTAACACATAGAAAAATCGGGTCCTTTGATAATCTAGTGCACTTGAAAATCGGACATCACGCAAATTACTCCCTCTTGTATGGTACTTAATAAGTAGGGTTTTTGACCGCTTATTTGCTCTCTTTTACTTGCGTTTTAGCTCAAAAATGCCCAAAGATATTCCCGAGAACTAATGAAATGTGCTTTCGTGTAGGACTATTGGGAAATGAACCAAAGAAATCAAAATCAATTCATAAAGGAGACAAAAGTGGACAAGGACCAAACCAAGGCAAAAAGGCCCACAGTGTGGACCACATAATACTGTGTGCGGCCGCAAAACAAGGAAAGAGCCATGTCAGTTTTTCTTCAGATTATGCGGACGGCACAAATACTGTGCGGCCGCAGAAAAGGAGATTCAGAGAGTTTGTTTTGGGCAAGCTGAAGATATATGGACCGCACCATAATTGTGCGGCCGTAGGATAGCAAGTGCGACCGCACTCACAATTATGCGGTCCGCAGAAGAGAAGAATCAGAGAGTTGGGTTCAAGTCTAAAATCAAGGAATGCGGACCGAACTAAAATTGTGCGGCCGCAGAAGCAAAAGTGCGGTCCACACAAGAAGAAGGAGTGCGGCTGCAACCCAGAATTGTGCGGCCGCAAAGATAGAACCTGTCAAGCCAAGCCTATTTGTGCGGACAACACACATTATTGTGCGGCTGCACAACCTTCACACGGGCATTTTTGTCAGATATTTTCAGCCTAGTATAAATAGAACTTTTTGTCATTTTTAGGTTAATTTTTAGTTTTAGGGAGAGCACCTGAGCCGTTATCTTTACCGTTTTGAGTAATTTTGTACTAGATTAACTTCTAAACATTAGATTTTCTTTCCCTAATCAATTATTATGCATTCTATCTTAATTTCTTCTTTACTTTCTTAATTTTTCATGAGTACCTAATTTTTTAGCTAGGGTTGTGGCCCAACCTTAGTGTAGGTACTTAATGAGTGTTTGATTTAGGGCTTGTTTGTGATTGTGTTATTTATATTTTGCCTTGTTCATGCTTGAATTCAAGAATTAATGGTTGCAAACATTGATTCATACCTATTTGACTTAGGGGTCGTTTGGTAGGAGGTATTAGAAAAAATAATGCAAGCATTAGCTCTATGCATTACTAATACCTTGTTTGGTATCTTTTTTTAACTTGTGTATAACTAATACTTGTATTAGTTATACATCATACTTGGCATTATCCTATGCATAAGTAATGCATAGAAAACCATGGCATTAGTAATACCAAGGCTTTAATGCATGCATTAGCATGGTTAAAGACAAAATTATCCTTAAAGTCCCTTAAAGCTAGAGAATATGGAGGGCATTTTTGTAAGCAACTATTTTTAAAAAAAAATTATGTAATGCATTATAATTTTAATACACCACACCAAACAATAGATAAGAAATAATATTTGTATAACTAATGCTTGCATTACTAATACATGCATTATTAATACATGCATTACTAATACACATTATTCCGCACTATTCTTATACACCCTACCAAACGACCCCTTAGTCTCTACTTGAGAAAGAGAGACTAAGTCTAGGAAAACTTGGTTAACAAGAAATTGCGGTGAATTCAAGAAATTGATAGCCCCAATTAAAGAGTCAAATTTAGAAATAGTAAGACCCAACTTTAGCATATATCACTTGTTTTGTGCAATACTCATTTGGACTTAAAAAGGCAAATTGGGCAAAATCACTCAAACTACTGAGAGGTATAGAGTAGATAATTGCGTGTGATTGCTATATTACAACCCCGACTAATCAAACTTGCCCTAGAGTGTACAACCCGTTAGGTAACCACCTAGGTGGAAGTCACGTCCCTAGATCTTTTATCATATGAAAATCAACCAAAACCAAAAATATTGTCTCCTAATTTCATATTTGCAATTAATAGCTTTAAGTAGAAGTAAAAACAACAAACAAGAATGTGGAAGTGTAATTTGAGGCACATCATATAATTACACTAAATATATACCTAATCCCAATTCTAACTCCCTGAGAATTCGGCCCGATTCGCATTGGATTTTATTATTGCTTCGATCGCCTCAATAATTATATTTGTGGTGTGAGTTTGGGCGACATTATTACTGAAGTATAAAACATTATTTTTGCTTGCATTTTATGCATTAATGTTTACTGTTAGTAACTTTATTGGCTAGCAAGTAAATCAGGTAGTACAAAGAACATCAGAGCTTTTGCAGATGTAGGATTTGACAGCGAGAGCTACGTACTAAGCAAACTTTCTAGGAATTCTACTTGCTTCCATTTCTTGAGACAAAACCTGCAAATATTAATACCCAATCTCAAATCACCTAATTTAAAAGTTTAAACCCCATATCACTGACTAATTTTTTATTTGAAAGCCTAAAAAAGCACCCTTCCACATTTTGGGAAAAAAGAAAGAAAATACTAAAAGAATGAAGGGGTGAAGAAAAATGGAGTACTTTAATCACATTCCTACTAATTCACGAATTTTGTTGAGGTTTAACTAATTCTGAAGTGTTTTCAAAAAAAAAAAAAAAAAAAAGTTGGAGTTGTTTGCATTTTCTTAGTATTTTACCGTCTAGTCTTTTTATGATTCGTGAAACCATTAAAATGTTTAATCTGACCATAATATGAACATTTGACAGGGTTAATTTGGAACTATTAGCTTATAAAAACACATACTCCACTAGCTAGTAGTATTACTACTATCTTTATTATATTAGGCATTTAGTATTTGATATTTACGGGCTTTATGCAAACGTTTAAAATTCAATACACACATATAAAAAGTAGTAATGCATAACTTTGCGACGAAAAATATTTCATGGATCATCCTTTGATACATGTATTTCCACCCGATAGTATTGATTCAATTAATTCAAATTCGATATATCCATTGGAAAGGGTAAAGTACTTCCTATAAAAAGATTTTCTCTGATTGTACCATTTAAGTTGTATATAATACTGATAATTGGAGCCATGTTCATGTTGGTCAAAGAAACCAAAAATCGTCATTCTTACAATGAGAGTCTCGTCAAAGTCCAAGGTCTCATGTTCTCAAGTCCTTGGCTTAGAATGTCATAATCTTTATCCCTAAATTCCGGATGACCCTAATTTTATTTATTTTATTATATATATTGCTAGACAAAAAGTGTGTGCATTTTTTTTGAAGAACGTGCAAAATTCTAATCTCACTCTCTCTACCCATGAAAGTTTCCCTTGTCAGTATAGAAGCTTGAATTAAAATTTAAATGGGAGGCCCCCACTTCACCTCCTTATTATTTTACGTTTATTATCATTAATATTATTTATTTATTTTTAAAAACGAAGACACAAGCCCCTCAATTTAAGAAATTCCAACTTATGACTCTTCTATTAACTAATTAATTAAATCCCAAGTGGTTCACACCTTTTCATATGTCCCTTGACCAACTATTCATCCTTTTCAAATGCTAAACATAAATTCATTGCTCTTTCAAAATATTGAACTCCTCCATGAACAATAACTTAATTCCATTATAATAAAAAATATTCTATCAAGAGAGTAAAGAATATGGTGTTTCAATAAGCATGAGTTAATTTTTGATGCCAAAGTTGAACGATTTCATTTCCGAGTAAAGTAAGTTGGCAATGTATGCAACCACACTTATTTTTCGCAGCTTGAACTTTATATGTGTGTAGTAAATACTCACCTATTACTACAGAATAGTTAATGGATATACAATAGTTTTTATCTTCATCGATTTAAAATCTTAGAATCCACATTTGAATTTTTCCACAATTACATTTTTCCTTGTTTCTGGTGTTCTAATGTGGAATTGAGGAGAATCAAGGAATCTATCATATGTGACATGAATTAACTTAAGGGGGAAAAGAAACATTTAGTGGATGAGTCAAGGGTCATAGATTTAGTCCACGTCATATAAGAAAGATGATAGATGACTAGTATTTTAATGAAACCTCAATTATATAATGTCTTTGTTTTTTTAATCATATCTCAATTCTCACATTTGTCCCACTCCTTTAACTTATACTAGTTCAATAATTTTATGAAATAAAGCCACTATAGAGACCAGAAGAGTGGTGGCAAAGCATTATGGAGTTTAGAAATCATAGTAACAAAAAGACATAAAAAGGGGTTGACCAAATATTTTGATTTTATGACAATGATTAAGTGTTTTTCTTTCTTTTTGTGTGGGGGTGTGGGGGTTTATGTTGTTCCCAATGCCATTTAGGCATGTGAGTCAAGAAAAGTTAAAAGTGTCATGTTAGAACTGCTTAAGTAATGGACTAATACTCAATTCAGTCTTTTGATTCATAAGTGTCTATTTATATAATCAAGAAAGAATTCAATTTGTTTTTACAAGATTACTCTTATGTACATATACCTTATGTACATATCCCTAAAAAAATTTCTTACTCCTTGCATTAAATATTTAATTAAGGATAGTTTAGTCATATTAGATATTTTTGTGTAGAATTTAATATTTTCTTAACGGGCATACCAAAAACAAATTGGTCACTTATTATGGATCGGAGGGAGTAATAATTAGTGACCCACTAATTATATTAATTTCTTTTTGCTTAGATACTTATTGCTTTACATGTGTTTCAAACTCCTTTTTTTTTGCACTTTTGACTATAGCCTTTTATAACTCACTTTCGGACAAGACAGAGATCCATAAATTGCTTAGAGAATTTCTCTCTTTTTGAACACACAAAAAATTAATTTCCTACTTTCCCCACTTCATTTATTTGTTATTTTTTTTATTGATTAGATTTTTCTTCTTCGATTCTTTGAAAAATCTCTAACTTAGCTTTGACCATGTTACTGTATTAGTAGAAAATAAATATAACACCTGGAATTATGTGTGACTGACAAGCCATGATACGTGGATCACTAAGAAGGTGGCAGCTAAAATATTGTATTAGAAGATACACGAGATACAAGAGGTACGAGCAAATTACTTACGAGATGAAGGGATGTAGTTGCTCGAGTCTAAATCATTCAATAAATATGGGTTAAATGAATCAAGATAGTAAGAAGGGGAAGATTCACGAACCTCTAGTTAATGAGGAAGAAGAATTGGAACCGTTACAGAATCTCCATAAACAGTTACGATTGCCAATTATAACGGTTCATTAATGTCATTAATTTCGACCATAAAAGGAAGGAAACATTATGTTTGTAAATCCCTATATAAGGGAAAATAATTTCATTTGTAAAGACACTTGAGATAATATTGGAATATATTCACTTTACTTTTCTGTTTTTCTCTATATTGACTTTGCAATCAGTTATTTCCTTACTTATTCTTGTTCTTTTCCTTTCATATAATTGAGAAAGTACAAAATTTCTTGGTTATCAGTAACCCCGAGTTCTTCTAAAAATAGGTTTTGACCGAAGATACATTTTTTAGTTAAACAAATTGGTTCCGTTACCGGAAATCTGATAATATTTTCACTTTTAAAATTTATTTTTCTGTCAAACAATCATGTCGACTACTAACGACAACAACCAACAAAACCAACTGAACCAACAAAATTAACAAGAAGACGAAACTCCAATCCTTTCACCCCAAACTTCTCCTCAATACTCCCGAGAAGGGTCACTTGAAAGATCAACATGACATGCGAATAACCAACAAGAGCACGATCAAACTACTAAAGATACATTGAAACAAATAATTGTTGAACACGTCAACAATGTCCTTCAAGCTTTCGTTAGTGGATTACCAACTATACCACCAACTCCACCTCCAAACAACACCACAACCATAGAGAACCCACGCTCGGGACTTGCTAATTCAGGCAGTGGAGGAACTCCCAGCGAATATCGCGATGGAAGGTCAGGTACCCCAAATAATTCTGATTTACAAAGTTTAGTACTAACTTTGCAGAAGCAGCTCATGGAGCAGAATGATCGCATAGAGCAAATACCTAGTGTGCCACCCGTGATTAAAGGAGGTATTGATAAATATTCTCAACAGCCTTGGAAGTCAAGTGCCGCTCCCTTGCCGATCCAAAAAAAGTTTAAGGTGCCCGATATTCCGAAGTATGATGGAACAACAGATCCACGAGATCATGTAACTGCGTTTACAACTAGCATGAAATATAACGATTTAACCAAGCAAGAAATTGAGTCGGTGCTGGTCAAAAAATTTGATGAAACACTCAAAAAAGGAGCACTAACATGGTATTCTCTTTTACCAAAAAATTCTATTGATTCTTTTGCTCAGCTTGCAGATTCATTTATAAAAGCACACTCGGGAGCTCAAAAAATTGAAAAGAGGATGGAAGATATCTTCAAAATAAATTAAGGAGATACAAAGCTACTTAGAAAATTTGTGGATAGATTTCAGCGTGAAAGAATGATGTTACCACGTGTACCTGATAATTGGGCGGCCATAACATTTGCAAGTAACTTAAATAAAAAAAGTTCAGAAGCCACAAGGAGACTCAAAGAAAGCTTACGAGAATTCCCTGCTACACCTTGGAATGATGTTTACAATAGATATAGCATGAAGCTGCGGATAGAAGAAGATAATATCACTCAGTCACGGGGAGATGAAAGAACAAGTTCAAAGAGACCAGAAATTGAAAAAATGTTCGGTAAGAACAAGTACGAACCTTACATGGGACCAGCAGGAAGGGATTCACGTTCTAAACAAGAAAATCCAAGGTACGGTTCTAGATCAAGAGACAGAGATACGGGTTCATCATCCAAGTTTGGAAAGGAGCGAGATACGCGGGATACCAATGTTAATACGAAGGCAAAGATTGGTGATTACAGTTTCAATGTTAGAACTTCTGAGTTGGTAGCTGTTTTAAAAAGTATAAGAGATAAGGTGCGTTGGCCAAAATAAATGAGATCGAACCCTAACAGAAGAAACCCATATTTCTAGTGCGAATTTCATAGTGACCACGGTTATAAAACAACAGATTGTAGATTGCTACAAGGTGAAATAGAGCACTTGTTAAAACAAGGTTATTTAACCGATTTGTTTAGTGAGAACGGTAAGCAAGCATATACGAAGAATAAACAAGATCAACAAAAACCACCCTTACCAAAAAGAACGATTAATGTGATAAGCGGAGGAGAGGAGGTCAACTGCGTGACGTATACGGCTACAAAAAAGGCATCAAAAGTCACAGTTACCCACGAAAAGTGAGTTTGCCAAGTTTTGGAAGAAGACAACATAACGTTTGATGATGCAGACACAGATGGCGTGATGATCCCTCACAATGATGCACTGGTAATATCTTTACGTGTACATGATACTAATGTGAAATGAGTTTTGATTGATCCAGGTAGCTCTGTAAGTATCATTCTTTAAAGAGTGGTAAACGAGATGCAAGCCGATGATAAATCGGTGCCCAAAGCACGTACCTTATCTGAATTTGACAATTCGAGCGTTGTTACAAAGGGGGAAATAGTGCTCACCACATTCACAGAAGGAGTAGTCAAAGATACGAAATTTCAAATGATAGATATAGACATTGTGTATAATATGATTCTCGGCAAACCTTGGATTCATGAGATGGATGTTGTTCCATCTACTTTACATCAGGTTATTAAGTTCCCTTCACAATGGGGAATTAGACAAATCCGTGGTGATCATCAGGCTTCTAGAAGTATCAATTCAGTGGCAGATTCAAGCATACAGAATGATGTTGCAGATAAAAAATAGCAATTATAGAATTCAGTTGAGGATTTAGCAACACAAACCTCAACTGGAGATGGGCAAACGGATGTAGACTCAAGGCCTGATATCATTCAAGAGCCAGAAGAGAACGAAAACATCAAAACAACAATTGAAGAACTCGAAGTGGTGTTGTTGTTTATATATTGGCCGGACAGGAAAGTTTACATCGGAACCAACATGAGCACAGAGATGAAAGGTAAGTTAATTGAATTCTTAAAAAAATAATGTAGACTGCTTTGCTTGGTCGCATTCAGATATGACACGTATACCATCAGAGGTGATGACCCATAAGCTAAATGAAGATCCAACATAGCCACCTTTCAAACAGAAGAAAAGGAAGCAATGATCCTTCAAAAATCAGGTGATTCAGGATGTGGTACAAAAGCTTTTAAAAATCGGGTCTATACAAGAGGTAAAATATCCTAATTTGCAAGATAATACTGTAGTGGTGCCAAAAAAGAATGGTAAATGGCGAGTTTGTGTAGACTATACTGACTTGAATAAAGCTTGCCCTAAAGATTCTTTTCTTTTGCCGCACATAGATCAACTAATTGATGTTACTGCAGGACATGAATTGTTGAGTTTTTTAGATGCATATTTATGATATAATCAGATAAAAATGGATCCTTTAGATGAGGAAAAAACTTCCTTTATTACAGACAAGGGGACTTACTGTTATAAAGTCATGCCTTTCGGCCTAAAGAATGCTGGAGCCACAGCCAGAGGTTAGTAACGAAAATGTTTCAAGAAAACCTGAAAAAAACTATGGAAGTCTACATCGATGACATGCTAGTCAAGTCAACACAGGCGGGGGATCACATCCAACATTTGTCAAATACATTTCAGATTCTCTGCAAATTCAATATGAAGTTAAATCCCCAAAAGTGTGCATTTGGCGTGTCTTCAGGTAGTTTTTAGGTTTCCTTATTTCTGACCGAGGAATTGAAGTAAACCCAGCACAAATTAAAGCCATTGAAGAAATATCGGACATACTCACGAGCAAAAAAGAGGTGCAGAGGTTGACAGGTAGGATAGCAACACTGGGAAGGTTTATTTCTAAATCTTTGGAGAAGAGTTTTAAGTTTTTTTCAGTGTTGAAAAAGCTAAGCCAATTTGAGTGGACTAAGGAATACAATCAAGCACTCAAAAATCTAAAAACATACTTGTCAAACCCATCGTTGCTGGCTCAACCGAAGGATGGAGAAAGGCTACTCATCTATCTCGCTGTGTCAGAAATGACGGTAAGTGCAATGTTAGTTCGAGAAGACAAAGGTAAACAATCTCCAATTTGTTATGTTAGCAAGTCTTTATTGGATGCTGAAACTCGATATCATCATTTAGAAAAACTTGCCTTAGCACTAATCATGGCGTCTAGAAAGTTGAGGCTTTGTAGTGACCGCTTACCCCTTAAGAAATATTGCATAAGCAAAAACTATCAGGTAGATTAGCTAAGTGGACTATAGAAATAAGTGAATATGATATCACATATCAACCTAGAACTGCGATAAAATCATAGGTTTTAGCAGATTTCGTGGTAGACTTCAGCCTAGGAATAGTACCAGAAGCAGAAAAGGAACTGCAGGTATTCAACGGGTCTAATCGGGGTACATGGAACCTATTTATCGATGGCTCCTTGAATGTTAAAGGAGTGAGTTTAGGCATTGTTCTAATCCCACCTTCGGGAGAAACTATAAGGCAGGAAATAAAGTGTCATCCCATTACTAACAATGAAGCAGAATATGAAGCTGTAATTGCAGGTTTGGAATTGGCACGAGAGCTCGGAATAGTGCAGATTATAATCAAGAGCGACTCGCAGCTTGTAGTTAATCAAATGCAGGGGACATATATAACTAGAGAGGTGAGGATGAAGAAATATTGGGAAAACGCACGAGACTTAATCAGACAATTCCAATCTTGGAAAACTGTGCAAATACCCAGGGAAGAAAATGCTGAAGCAGATGTGCTGGCTAATCTCGCATCCGCTGCAGAAGTGACGAATGAAGAAAATGCTTCTGTAATACATTTGTTTCATTCGACACTCGATCAGGATAAAAACGAGGTAAGTTTTGATAATCTAACTTGGGATTGGAGAAACGAGATCGTTATTTTTTTGCAATATTGGATTTTACTTGAAGATAAGTAAAAGGCTCAGGCACTTCGACGAAAATCTTCCCGTTATTGTTTGGATCGTGGCAACCTATATCGAAAGATGTTCGGTAGACCTTTAGCAGGGTATCTCAACCCTTCTCAAACAGAGTATGTAATGAGAGAAGTACATAAGGGATACTGTAGAAATTACGTAGGAGGAAGATCCTTGGTAAACACTCTTATGAGTGTAGGATATTATCGGCCAAAAATGGAAGAAGATGCGGAAAGCTTTGTGGCTAAATGTGACAAATGCCAACGATATGGTAATAACATGTACCGCCCAGTAGAGTTATTACATTCGGTTATTGCACCATGACCTTTTATGAAGTGGGGGATGGATATCGTGAGTCCACTACCACAAGCCAAAAGAAATGTACGATTTTTACTAGTGCTAACCGATTATTTTACCAAGTGGGTAGAAGCAGGTGCCTTCAAACAGGTGCGGGAAAAAGAAGTCAGGAATTTCATTTGGCGAAACATCATATGCCGGTTTGGAGTTCCAAAAGAAATCGTGCGCGATAACGGCCCGCAATTCATAGGTGCGAAAATCATAGAATTCTGTTAGAGTTGGCAAATTAAAAGGATAACTTCAACACCTTGTCATCCTGTGGTTAATGGACAAGCTGAATCAACAAACAAGGTTATTATTAATAACTTGAAGAAAATATTAGAGGAGTCAAAAGGTAAGTGGCTAGAAATGTTACCAGGAGTCTTATGGGCTTACCGGATGATAGCGAAAACAGGTACGGGAGAGACTCCATTCTCACTTGTGTATGGTGCTGAAGCCTTAATCCCAGTTGAAATAGGTGAACCAAGGTAGATACACCCAGGAAACCGAAGAATCAAATGAGGAAGAGATGCGAATAAATCTCGATTTGCTTGAAGAAAGGAGAGAAAAAACTCTAATAAGGATGGCAACGCAGAAGCAAATTATTGAGCGATATTGTAATCGGAAAGCTCATCTTAGATACTTTAAGATTGGGGACTTCGTCCTCAAAAAAGTTTTTCAATCATCAAAAGCGGCCAATGCAGGAAAATTGAGTCCAAATAGGGATGGACCTTACATGATTCGTGGCATTGCTAGAAAGGGTGCATATGATTTAGAAACAATGGACGGCAAAGTACTCCCATCAAATTGAATTGATGTTCATTTAAAGAAGTACTACTTCTAAAGGAAGACCCCCGGTCAGGTATCATTTATGTAAGGTTTAGATTTATTTTTTTAAATTATACTAACCATTTTAGATGATAGGCACAAAGCAAGCCCACACCAAATGAGGATATTAGACCTAAAAGACACGCGAGATGCAAAATTATCCTTGGTCTGGGTTACAACCTTTCTGATGGAAATAAAAAGGATTAAACAGTCATCATCTAAAAATATACCTCCGAGTCCCGTATGTATTTTTCCTTTTCAGGAAATGGACCAAATGAAAGGAATAATCAAGTGCTCGAGATTTCATACTTCAAAGATCTAACACTTGGGGGACTATAGATATAAAGGCAAAGCAGACTGAAAGTCAAAGAAGATTCAAGAAGACTAAAAGTCAGAATTCAAGCCTGGATCAACCCAAAAATCAAAAGTCAAGAGCAAATCAAGAGCCAAAAATACAAGCCTGATTCAAAAACCTTTGTAATAAGCTTTAATGAAGTATAAACTCGTGGATGTAAATTACAATATCCTACGAATACTTAGGTGAAAGGCAATATTTAGTCATGAGTTGCAAAATATACCCTAGAACTTTGTGAAATCTGTTATAAAGAAAACAGTTATGAAAGAGTTGTAGATGTTTTACAAAAAGTTACTTGAACACATGTAAAGTGTTATATAATTTGAAAGTTAAAAATACAAAACTTCCTCAAATTATTCAAGAAATTTCTTTGAAATATGTATTTTCCTACTTCTTTCATATGTTTACACCAATATGAAGTTGAGACGTCTTCTTCATTAGTATCGTTTATAAAAGGGCCCTCTTTTATAAAAATTTGTGTCTATTCAAAAATCACGAATTACTAAAGCATTTTTAAATGCAAAATAAAGAGTAGAACAGAAACTCAAACGTAATATTATATATTGAACCTGGCTAAAACTAAATATAAACTTAGTTAAAACGAAGGAATTTTGATAACAAACCCCAAAACAGACCAGGGGTAAAAACTTGCCAACTATTCCAAAAGTAAAAAAAAAAGACTTCCCAAGAAAAGTTCACAAAACACTATGGGGCAGGATCTAAAGAAGTACTATCAGTAGCTAGAGAGGCAAAATCCAATAAGGCATCATCAGCTACGGGAGAAGATACAACTTGAGCAGAAGAGGATTGAACACTAACTTCACCAGGAGCAAGTTCATCACCTTCAGGAATGCCGACTTCAGGTGAGGAAAAGTTATGAAGTTGTTGAGTTTTTTTAATAGTTTCCTTAGCTTTTAATATCAGTAGTCAAGTCAAAGCCTTCCTGGCTAGCCTCCATCAAAGTCTCGAGGCGCGTATTCAAAAAAGCCCAGCTTACATCAAGAGTTGATTTATCTTCAAGGTCCTCATAATCTCTCTCCCATTGCTTAATTTCAGCCTCCAACTCTTCTCTTTCAGTCAAAGAAGCATAATAAGAAGCCTTCAAAGGGGCGAATGATCTCTCCAAGAACTGGACCTTGTCTGAAGATGCACAGAGGTCTTCTTAAGCCTGAGTGAGTGTTTGAACAAGCTCCCTGGCATAGATCTCCTTCTGATTAAGTAGTTCTTTCAAACCCCTAATTTCTTCGGTAGCTTTAGAAAGCTGCTCTGCAAATGAAGACTCAAGAATGTCTTTGTCTGCCCACTTGACTGGAAGAGGCTTTTTCAATTGCCAATTCTGCTGCCATCACTTGTACTTGTTGTTCCAAAGCACACTTCTCCTCATCTAAAACTTCTTTTTCCAACTGAAGACTCTCATATTGTTCCCTCCAGTTGTCCGCTTCCGTACGATAATCGTTGACTAGCTGCTCAGTATTGACAATTCTCTTCATAAGCTCCATGCCTATCAAGTTGATCTACAAAAGAAAGGAAAGAAGTGATTATCAAACAAAGATAAAAAATCACGAGGGAAGTAAAGAAAAAAAAGCTAATTCTTATACCTTCAAAGATGAGTGAACAATATCACTCATCCATGTTAAAGAACTGTGGCTTTCCAACTTAGACTTCTCAACTGGGCCAATTAGAGGTTTTAGCCATACATCGACTTGACCAGACTTTTTCAAAAGATTACCAACCTCGGGGACTTCAATGTTAACTTTTTTCATCATCTTATTACTACTGGAAGAACCTACTTCAATATGAGAAGTGGTAGCAGTAGGGACAGTTGAGGAAGTGAAAACAGTCATGGGAGGAGCAGTAGCAGCAACGACAGGAGCAAAAACTTGAGAACCAATAGGAGCGGACATTGGAAAGGAGGTGAGAGGTGCTTCTTCAGAAACAAGATCAAAATCTTCATTATCAAACCCACAGAAAAATAATTGATCGGTAGAGTCATGAGTGCAACATTCATCTCTTCATCAGAGCTCGTTAGAATGACACTTTCAAGCTCATTCATGGGAACTGAACTTGGAGGAGGGGTGGCTTCTTCATCCGAAATAACGCGCCTCCTAGCACGAGGCCTTCCCACTAAGGAACCCTCTTCTCGTTCCTCTTCACCCTCATAGCCATGAGCTCTCTCTGATTTTCTCTTTGATGAAGAATTCAAAATCATTTCTTGAGCAAGAGATAAAGAAAGCCTTTATGAAGTAATAGATGCGGCACTAACACCTCGAATAGGAAATCCTAACAGAGGAAAAAGTTAGAAATCCCCAAGTAAATATGGAAGAAAGGAATTAAAGGCAAGGATATCATGAGTTTTGACTTTCCAGCCAAACCTATGAGAAAGGTATTTCCAAGACCTTCTTTCCATAGGAGCAACCGATAACAACTTCTCTACCCAAGCACGGATGTTTGGTATTTCTTCAAAAACTTCTATGGTTGCTAAAAAGAGGAAAAAACCCAGCCATAAGATCGTAAGTTTCTTCTTCCCTCATAAAAGAAGAGAGATATAAAAAAAAACTTACAAGCAAAATTTTATTTCTCCGGAAAAGGCATGTTCTCCTCACCCACTAAACCACTTGTGGGAGCAGCAACAAAACGGGCATACTGGTCACAATCCTTATCATCTTCAGGGCTGACCAAAACCCTTTTGCTTCGGGCAGAGAGAGTAAAAACCCCTGAACGGAACAACTTAGGGGAATAAAGATGAAGCAAGTATTGAGAGGTGAAGGGTAAAGAGGCCAAATTAGATAGGTATCGTAAACATGCAATAGCTTTCCATACAATAGGACCAATCTGTCCTAAGCAAACATTGAAAAAATGACAAAATTCTATGATAACTGGGTCAATAAGGGGCATGAAACCTAAAGTAAGAGGATATGTGTTAACGAAAGAATAACCCACTAGGAACGAAGTTATCCTTTGGTTTGGACCAGGAACTAAAATTGGAAAATCATGTTTCTAGTAGCATTCTCTTCGCACAAGAGAAATCAAGCCATCAATAATTTGAGAAGGATAGACATCGACACGATCATGGGAAGTCATAGAAGTAACTTGGTTTCTAATTGATTCACGATCAGGGGAGAAAGAAAATTCTGCATGAATAATTTCATCAACTGTTGGTTCTCTAAGGGGCTCACTTGATTCCCTATTTCTGGCAGATGATCTATGGGTTGAAGAAGCTCTAGTCCTAGATAAGGAAGGGGTAACAACATTGGGTTGAGAAGTAGAACCACGAACAGATAAAGACCCTAAGCTATGTAAACTACCGCCTCTTCCATTCCTAACAGGAGTAGTTGAAAGGGGAAGTTCATCTACAATTACTGTTCTGCGAGGATTGGGGTTTGATGAAGACATGAATGCAAGAAAATAATGCGTACTGAAGAATAAGAACGATTAAAGAAGAAGAATACTGTAGATTGAAGGTTTTCGTGAAACTAACGGCACATAGGGTATTTACAAGAAGAGGCAAGCATCATGTAAAGTGAGTCATGATGGAGATGTCATAATGAAACAGTCACTTCGTGACTGACGCAGCCGCAAAAAAGCCCTAAAAACCACTGAAGAGTCGCAAACCTAATTGATAGAGGCCACGTGGCACATGCATTAAATGGAAGTGACATACAATGCGTTGGTTCTGAAGAAGACACAATGATACATGGGAAACGACGGCAAAAATTCCTGCTATAAATACATACCACTTCCCAAATATTCAGTTGCAGAATATTCGACAAGTGGGGGAGGGGGGGATTATCTGTATTAGTAGAAAATAAATATGACACATGGAATTATGTGTGGATGACAAGGCATGATACGTGGATCACTAAGAAGGTGACAGCTGGAATATTGCATTAGAAGATGCACGAGATACAAGAGGTACGAGCAAATCACTCGCGAGATGAAGGGATGCAGTTGCTCGAGTCTAAATCATTCAGTAAATATGGGCTGAATGAATCAAGACAGTAAGAAGGGGAAAATTCACGAACCTCTAATTAATGAGGAAGAAGAATTGGAACCGTTGCAGAATCTTCATAAACATTTATGATTGCCAATTATAACGGTTCATTAATGTCATTAATGTTCATAGTGATTCGGCCATAAAAGAGAGGAAACATTATGTCTGTAAATTCCTATATAAGGGAAGAGAATTTCATTTGTAAAGACATCTGAGATAATATTGGAATATATTCACTTTACATTTCTGTTTTTCTCTATATTGACTTTGCAATCAGTTATTTCCTTACTTATTCTTGTTCTTTTCCTATCATATAATTGAGAAAGTACGAAATTTTTTGGTTATCAGTAACCCGAGTTCTTCTAAAAATAAGTTTTGACCGAAAGATACATTTTTTGGTTAAACAGTTACTTTTTCGTCTTAAGTGATCTTTACCACAATGTTATAACGGAAAGAAATTAAAAAATGAAGTTCAAGCTTGAAATAGCATCCATACAAATTAAATAGCCACTTACTAATTGATTTGTAATTTTTATTCTTCTCTTTTTTTCTTATTTAGGAGGATTTGTAGTGTTTTCATACTTTCTCTCCCGCGTGACTCAAACCCAGGACCTAACGATCGTGTATGGAGATGCTCTACCAACCGAGCAAGCCTCACTTTTCATCAATTCGTAACTGAAAAAAGAAAGACAAAGCCAAACTTATAGGAAACTTGCCTACAAGATAAGTTAACCCAATTGATTATAGTATCTGCGCAAAAATTGACATTTCTTTCCGTAAGTTGCATGTTAATATTGGATAAAATGCAATTGCAGAAAACAATTCCTTTGATCATCGTTAGTGTCACAATCATTGCCTAGAAATATAAACCCCGATAAAAGAACTCGAATAAAATAAGACAATTCTTATATCTAAGCAATTAAATCAGTAATTATTAGTTACACTATATTTATTTAGTTGTAGCAGGTTGAGGTTTTATAAGCATTGACTCTTCAAAAGGAAAGGATAGAAGAAATTCTTTAACTTTAGCATACTAGTAATGTAAATATTTTGTTTACACTATCAAGCCATTTAGAAGGTAACCACAAATAATACTATCTCAATTACGAATGTTGACCAAGAAAATAGGAGCAATATCATACTATTAAATTATATTGATATAACAACAACAACAAACTCATTATAGTCTTATAAGTGTGGTCTGGAAAGGTTAGTGTATACACAGACCTTATCCGATCCCTACCTTATGAGAATAAATATTATTTTCGATAGACCCCGGCTTAAGGAAAGGCGACTAAATTATACTGATAATGTAAACTAATTAAATTCAATTAAAAAAGGACATTAATCTCTCTGAAGGCAATGATGGTTAACTTAGTGCGTGAAGTCTATAGAAATGACAAAATATGGGATAGAGCTTTGACTTGTGTGCTTTTTCTCGAAATCCTCTTTGCCTGTGTAACATGCATGGCATACTTATCTTTCTATTGTTGGTATCTTATAATCTTAAATCATTTTTAGATTAATTAATCACTTTTGGATTGGAGTTACAATCTTTTAACTGCTCCTTTGAAAAAAAAACATGAGAAGACAAGTGTGTGTAGAAGAATTGATTTTGATATTTTAATTTCTTGCATATAACGCGGATATACATGTGCTTTTGTATAATCCAAAGTGAATAAGTACAACAATATTTCCAAAATTCAAATGTTTTGAGACTATCTAGGACTATGTGGACAAAATATTTTCGTACGCGTTTTTATCCGGAAATTTTTTACATTAGAACAACTGAGTTTCATATTTTTCAATTTTATAGCTCATATTACAATTTACAACCAACTAGCCCAAAAATAATAGACTAAGATTCAACATCCAACTCAAATAGGTTCTCAAAATTACTATTTAATTTTTAAAAAAGATTCCTCAAGTTTTTAAATTAATTTTCGAATCATTAACTGTGAATCAAATATTAATTCAACAAACCTAATTCATTTGGATGGTAAAAATTAGATTTTTAACAAGCTTAAATATGTGAGTTTAAATTTCGAATTTGATTTTGTGAGAAATTTGGAGTGGGTGTTATTTAGACTTGTTAGAGATAGTATAAGGAGGTTGTATATAAAATTTGAAGTCATTTAATGGAGAATTGGACTGCTTTTGAGCGAGAATTGCAACTGAAAATCGTGGAAGAAGTTCGTCTATAAATGCTCGTTTAAATGTGTATAAAAGTGTATAATAGTGTATAAGGTGTGTTTCTACACTCATATATACTATTATACAAGATTATACATAATTATACAAAAAACTGACTTCGTCTTCTTCCTTGCATCTTTTCTGAAATTTAACTCAAATCTTGCTCAAATCTACTCCAAATCACTTCAAATTTAAATTTTGAACTTCTTTTGATATTTTCAATCAATTGGAACAACACCCAATCCAAACAACTGACAAATTCAAAAAAAAAAACCATTTTCAAAAGCAAAGCCTTGAATGGTCTTCAATGGTGGACTTCTACTCTTCAATTTTCTTACATTGCAAGCAGGTGACACATGAGGAGAACTAGAAAGTACACGACCCTTGAAGCATATGTAGAAGACGTGAGAAGAAGAGAGAGTGAAAGCAATGGTTGTGAGAACAAAGAATTAACTCCATAGCTTTTAGAAGCAATAGTTGTAAGAACACAGATTTTGAATTTGCAAGTGCTTTCAAAATATGTACAATATGGGCTAGATGAGGTAAAACTTAAAAATATGAGTCATTTTTTGTTATGGTGTGAAGTCATATGTATTTTCTTGTAATTCTTTCTTTTTATCCCTTATTTTTTATTTTCTTTTTGAAGGTAAGAATGATTAACGATAATGGAATCTTTCACTTCTTAGATACACGATAATATAATTAAACCATTATATTAAAATTCAGGTCATTTTTATGCAGGAGTCATGCTAACTTTTTATATTATTTTCTAATTTTATCGAATATCTCTGAAGGGAGACAATTCACTATTATTATTTATTTATTTATTTATTTATCTATCTATTTAATTATTTATTTATCTTTGAGAGCATAGTGTAAAGAGTTAATCCTCTTTAAGAGACACTTAACATTCTTGTTTTATTTTATATTTATTACTCTTGAGCGTGATATATATATATATATATATATATATATATATGAATACGTATACATCTGTATTGTCAAATTTCTTTGGGTTTTAGATATTATTTTTTGAGCGGTAAAAGTTGTGTCACTTCATATACTTTAAGCTCAGGAAAGTATATAATTGGAAGAATTTGAATTAGAAGATCCAGAAACCCGTTTTACTACAGAAAATTAATTAAACAAGGTTTAGGTAGATATATTCGGATGAGGCAATTTTTATTTTATTTTTTTGATAAAAAAGAAGTAAATTATATGCTAGTAATAGGTTCAAACATTCCTCCGTGGCTTCTATAGACCTAAATTGAAGACTATACTTCAAATGTTGCACTTACCAAAGTAATTTAGTAATCGAGATATTGAAAGGATATATTTGCACGAAAAGCTTTCAGAAAATCCCTTTGTTTTCCAGCTTTTTGTTATTCCCATTGAAAATCATATATACATGGGTGTGGGCAGGGTACAAAAATTTAAGTAATTTTGTTATACAGTCAACCCTCTATATAACAGTCTCGTTTGTTTCGATATTTTTTGGCTTTTATAGTGAATAGCTGTTATACACCTATAACAACATTTGACGTTTAAATATTTTTTGGCTGTTATAGATAAAAATTATCCAAAAATGAATTATTTTTCCTTTTTAATGTTACATATAAAAATTATTCAAATTTAAAATTCAAAATATGCATATTTCACTAGTTAAATATTGAAGAAAGCTAATACATTATTAATAAATTCATAAATAAACATATAAAAATTTAAACTCTAAGGTAGACAATTTAAAGCTACCGACAAATTAAAAATGAATTCTTTTAAGATTGATTGAGAAATTTTGTAATTGTAGCTTGTTTTGTGGATTTCATTCTCTTACGAGTGATATAACGCTTGTATTGGCGAAGATTCGTGTCCAAATTTTTAGCAAAAGGTATCAATAGCTTTCTCTTAAAGACAATCTTTGAGTTTAATAATTAAATTTTTTATCTAAATATTTTTAAAAATTTGTCCAGCGGAAAAAATATCATGTGCAAATCTTCAAATCTTATATCTTATGCAAGATAGAAACTTTGTTTAAAAGAAAGGATTGTGTGCATATATTTAGAATTAGTATTAGTAATCTTAATGATTCTATATGGTTGTTATAGAGGGGTAATTTTACAAAGAGTGTTCTGTTATAAATATGGTTGTTGCTGTTATAGGTAAAAAGCTGTTATAGAGAGGTAAAATAAAACATAAAAAATCAGTTATGAGGAAAATTTTACTTTTATAGTGAATGACTGTTATATAAGGATGATGTTATAAAGAGGTCTGACTGTACTAACATTAATTTTAATCTATGACCGCAATTTATACTATTATTTCTATCAGATTACCAGTTAATGCTTATTATAAAAATTTACCTTTAATAACCTTATAGATGCAGGGCGGACTTAGTGCTGAAGTCATGAGCTTATATTAGTGAAAAATAGACTCGCCACGTGGGTCTATGAAATGGCGACACATGTCAGCAAAGTTATGAGAAAAGTGAAGAATAACATGTAAAGATGACATATAAAACACTCTCGGGACCGAGCATACTCGTACCGTACCTGTTAGTTTCGGAACTGACCATCATAGAATAGCTCTAGATCAGTTAAGGGAGAATAGCTCATAATTACAAATGAGGAAAGAATCAATTAATCGCGGATTACATGGGATTTACCATCATTATACCATCAGTTACAAATCAATTATATAACGTACAATAAATGCAATAAATGGTTGTAACAGTCAGAACAAGGCAATCAATTACGAGATTGACTCAACAGGTACGGGATTGACTCAACAGGCACGAGAATGACTCAACAGGCACATGATTGACTCAACAGGCACGGGATTGACTCATCAGTTATGGAATTAACTCATCTATTACGAAATTCCATCATTTACACAGCTGTTACAAGTCTTCCAAAAGTAACAAATGGATTGAGTAAATGCCAGTAATGAACCCATAATTCAAGGAGAATGGTTACTTAGATTTAGCCCTATAAATAGACACACTTTTATCACCACGAGGGGAATCTAATTTTTTTCTCTACAATTCTATACATTCAATAAGAATTACTTCTTCTCTGCTTTATTTTATTATATTATCTGTCATTGAATTTATTTTTCACTTCTCTATCATGTTGTATTAACGAAAATTTATATCTTTCGGATCGAATTGGTTGCTTGTGGCCCGTCATATAATATTTATTGATTTGACCTTAAATATCATTTTTTGGGTTAAACACTTTGGTTCCATTATCGGAAGCTCAAGCAAATTTGCTATTCATCCAAAGATATTAACAATTTTTGTTAATATTCGCTTGTTTTTTAGTTTAAACTTTCGTCATGGACAAAATTTGCTAATCAACACAGTTGAGTCCAACCAAATTGGAGATAGCTTTACTATGTAAAATGAAAATGGAAGAATAGCCATGATAATGATAGATCAAGGAACAGAACGAGCAGATAGAACACCTCCGAAAATTTTCAACTATCCCATGAGAATGTTATACATAATCGTTACAGCATCGAGATTCAAATAGAGGAAGGCACGGAGGTTCAATCAAAAGTCAAAGATAGGTTTAAAGACCAAACGGAGGTGGTTCTTAGGTGATCTGAATCTAAACGCAGAAATCTAAAAAACAAGTTCGAGCAAAGAGATACATAATTTCCTTCACGTGCTGAAAAAGATCCGGACCTTCCCGAACAGGTAAGGAATCACCTTTCTAAATTGCAAAATTCCACACGAGAAGAATGAAAGTTAGGAAAAGCATGGGTAAAAATACCCACGTGATTGCTTACAAAGACACCACACTTGACAACTAGAAAAGAAAAGATAGGCACGAGATAGATAATTAAAGACCACGAGGAAGGAAGGTTCATTAATAGTCACGCACAATTAGACAAATATTTTCGGAAACAATTATTGAACCGAAAGAATAAGAAGTCACGAAGTCAAATGCCGAAGAACTAAAAACTATCATTGACTTCTTAAATAGGAAGGTTTACATTGGTCGAGACTCGACACTGAATTTAAAGTAATGGCTTGTATGCTCAATATTGACCCCCGCTATAATCCAGCCAAGCAAAAGAAAAAAAATCTGAGTCAAATAATAAAAGATAAAGTTACAAAACTTCGAAAGGTCGGTTTAGTCTGTAAAGTCGAATCATCCGGACTTGCTGGCTAACATCAGCCTATCATTACTTTCAAAATTCAAAGGAGAAAGATGGTTGTTGGTACACTAAATTATCTCGGAGGTCTCGGTAAATGCAATCTTAATTCAAGAAGATAAAGGTCTTGAATTAGGTGGGGGACTCTGAGCAAAAATGTTGATTTAACGATTGATTCTTAACTCGTGATCAAATCCAAGAAAACTATGCATCCCGAGAAAACTGAGCCAGATGTTCTAGTCTCGTATCTACTGCTGATATCACACACTGCGGAAACAACTATGGGATCTTATTGAGAGATATCATTTCCAGATCAAACAGTCTCGTGATCGAGTCATTCCTTATTTGGGCGATCCCTGATCTATCATCAATTGGAATGAAAATGAGGTAAGCTCGACTAATTTAATTTGAAATTGGCATAATAAATTCATTGACTACTTGCAGAATGAGACTTTACCCAAAGACAAGCATGCATTTCGACAACTCTGAGTCGTCCCATCCCGTATTGCCTTGTTGAAGGAGAATTATATTTAAGAATATTCAATGGTCCTAAAGCTAAAATGCAACAAGGACCCAGACAAACAAAATATATGATGCGAGAAATTTATAAAGAGAGTGGTAAAAATTACTCAGATAATGAGGCTTTAAATCGAAAACTCATCAAATCCAGTATGAATAGCTCAAATCAAGATATGACATGATCCTCAACAACATTTTGGAACATCCTTAGTTCCCGGTCAGAGTAAAAAAAAAATATTTGATAAAAAGAGCTTCGGTATCAACTAGACCATTTGAAAGTCCATCAACATCAAAACTAGCTATCCTATCGGGGACTATTAAACTTGGGACTTTTCCAATTATGATTCCAATGTTTGAGTTCTCATATCTCAAAACTCGAACACTAGGAAAATTACTTATACTTGAAGATTAGTCAATTTGTCCTGACATTATAAGAAGTGATACAAACAATCGATTGCATGGGATATAGAATTCCTAAGAATATTTCGACATTATTTACCACCATCTCAACTCAGTTAGTTATCTTGCTCATATCAAGCATAAACACTTCAAACAGTGTTGAATCAGTTCTTCAAAAATACATATACTACACGTACACAAAAAGGATCGAGAAATCCATGTTAGAGTCAAGAATCCCACGAAAAAAATGAGAGTTTTATTTTCAAGTCAAGATAAATAGACGCAAATATGCCACCAGAATAAAGTTCACTTTGAACAAATATGTGGCTTATATTTGGTCCAATAACGACTATTCAAGTTAAATATATAAGTCTTTCTTAATGGCTGATTGTATTATGACTCAGATCGATTATCCCGTATATATTAATAAAAATCTCAAATATTATTTCCGACATGTGTCCCTCTTTATTTGGAAGTATGTTCATATATTCCAGTTCGGATTCAAAATCCAATCAGATTAAATGTCTCTTCATGACAAATCTACTAAGATATATATTTATTTGGGATCAATATTCCCTCAGACTCAATGTCTTACCGGGATCAGTACTCCCGTAAATTCTACTGGGATTAATACTCCCCCAGACTAAAAGTCTACTCAGATCAATCGATCATATTTTACGCCTGAGTGAAAAGGAGACGTCCTTTTCATAGCGTTTAAAATATATAAAAGGGCCCTCTTTTATTTAAAAGTTAGACACCCAAATGTGCAACTTTTAGACATCACACATGAAATGATGCCTCCAAATATATATATATTTCAAGTCTATAGGACTAAATATGAGCACTCAAATAAATTCATATAGTGCCAAGAAAAGTTAGTACGCGAATAAATTCCCTACAGTACCAAATAATATCTAGACAAGCGTGATTATAGTACTTATATTTGCAATACTTATATCTTTCTCAAATCAAATAATTCTCTCTATCATTCGCCATGATAATGAAAATATCATCTAGCTTGGAGATGAAACTGAGTAGGCTGGGGATTAGTTCGGGGATTACTCTGACTATTCTCAGAGAGCTCTTTTCTCCCCTTGTAAAATATTTTATTTGGAAGACGTGCAAGGACACTCTCCAGAATCAATACTCGTAGTACTCTTCTTCTAAAGTCAACCAATCAAATGGCTAATGGCCGAATGTCCCGATCATAAAGTTAACCAAATGCATTAATTTCTGAACTTTATCAAAATTAGAAGTACAAATTTTCTGGTTATTAACATCCCCGGTCTTTAAGGCTGTGAGGTTATAAAAGTTCTGTGTACAACTAAAAATCTAAGTGTCAAAACTCAAAGATTAAAACTTCTGGATGAACGTTAAAAATTCAAGATCAAGCTTTCTGTGTAGTGATACTTTTTCAGCACCAACTGATGATTGAAGAAAGAAAAATAAGTGACGGAGTTGTCATCTGAATTCCTAAGTTCTGCACTCTTTTTTTCTTCGTCCGATTTTTGTCCCTATTGGATTTTTCCGGCAAGGATTTTAATGAGGCAGAGGCAAGGGTGAAAAAGATGAAAATCTTCCACTTCCCGGTCACATCATAGTGAGTAATCGGAAAGTTGGGGGACTATCTGTATTAGTAAAAAATAGATTCGCCACGTGAGTCTATGAAATGGACACATGTCAACAAAGTTATGAGAAAAGTGAATAATGACATGTAAAGATGACATGTGAAACACACTTGGGATTGAGCATACTCGTGTCTTTCCTGTTAGTCTCGGAACTGACCATCATAAAATAGCTCTGGATAAGTTAAGGGAGAATAGCTCATAATTACAAATGAGGAAAGAATAAATTAATCGCGGATTACATGGGATTTATCATCATTATACCATCAATTACAAATCAATTATGTAACGTCCAGTAAATGCAACAAAAGGTTGTAACGGTCAGAACAAGGCAATCAATTACGAGATTAACTCAACATGTACGGGATTGACTCAACAGGCACGAGAATGACTCAACAGGCACGAGATTGACTCAACATGCACGAGATTGACTCATCAGTTACGAAATTAACTCATCAATTATGGAATTAACTCATCAGTTACAGAATTAACTCATCAGTTATGGAATTAACTCTTCTCTGCTTTAGTTTATTATATTATCTGTCATTGGATTTACTTTTCACTTCTCTATCAGATCGAATATTAAAAAAAAAAAATTGTGTTCATATAAAAAAATTATAAAATTCGTTGTATTAAGAAAAATTATATCTTTCAGATCGAATATGTTGTTTATGGTCATATAAAATTTATTGTTTTGACCTTAAATATTATTTTTTGGGTTAAACAAGGCTCATACGAACGAATAGCTTTAGTTTGAACTCTATATATATGTGCAAAAAATTCATTAAATATGTACAAATAATATATTTCGAGCTCAATCAAACGGGCGGTGATATAATTTTGAACTGGAACCTTAAAGTTCAAATGTCGAATCAACCTTATACAAATAACCTAATTAGATAAATATATTTTAGTACATAGAAATTAAACTCTCGGTACAGGGTTCATAAAGTAAAAGTTACACAGTGTGTATGATATTACAAGAAAGAAATCTAAAAGTTGTTAGAAAGGGAAAATCAACAGTTTTAAAAAGTAAATTACGTGCACACTGTCCTTTTCCCTCTATTCATGACCATTCCAAGACTCTTTAAAAAGAGCTAGCTCCTCCCATGGCTACCACACTATCCATTCAAACTTCACTTCTCTCATCAATCTCCCAAAATAAAAATAAAAATCCTCAGTATCAAAAAATGTCTTCTTCTTCCACTCCTTCATCAGAAAATATTAACCAATTACCATTTGGTATGTTTGAACCAATCCGTACACCAACAGGCTATTCTTGGTTACAGCGTAACACAGCCATATGTCAGCCTAGCGAAAAGCGCGGCCGCCGTAAGCAAGCTGAGCCGGGGAGGTTCCTCGGTGTCAGACGGCGGCCGTGGGGTCGCTACGCGGCCGAAATCCGTGACCCCACCACCAAAGAAAGACACTGGCTTGGCACTTTTGATACTGCTCAAGAAGCTGCTCTTGCTTATGATAGAGCTGCACTTTCTATGAAAGGCACTCAAGCAAGAACCAACTTTATCTACACTTGTGATAATAATAATAATAGTTTCCCTTCTCTCATTTCTCCTTTTGATAATGGCCAAAATTTCTTGCAACCAAATTCACACTTCAACTTCAAGAATGCCACTACTCAAAATAACAACAAGAATGTCATAACCACTACTACTTCTGATAATGAGACTAGTAATAATTCTCATGAGTCATATTCTTCATATGGTTCATCACCTAATGAAAACAACAGTTTCTTTTTAAGTCCTAGTCATGAAAATTCAGGATATTTAGATTGCATAGTTCCTGATAGCTGTTTGAAACCACCACCTTCTTCTACTCCTCAGAGCAAAATGATCACAAAAAATTCCCAAGAAAATAGTAACATTGATCATCATCAAAATTACATGACTACTTTTTCAGAAAACCCTTCAAATTTTTCATTCAATAGTGGTTTTTGGGATGGTGATGATCAAGAAAAGTACACGTCGTCGTGGGAGAATTCTTGTGAGCTTTCAGCTATGATGATGAACAACAATATCATGAGCAGCAGTAGTGAAATTAATGGTAATAATATTAATGAAATGGTGGATGTGGGGAATTGCTATTATCCAAGTATGGAGATTGATCATGATAATATGATGGTGCAGCCTTCTGAAATTACTACTAATACTACTACTACTACCTCTTCTGTTTTTCAACCTTTTGGTGATGTTGAATTTGGATACTCTCTCTTTTGATATTTTCAGCTTAATTCCTCTATAGTTATTATTGCCTTTGAAACAATGTAATACTACCATCTATGTACTTTTTTTGCCACCCTAATTAATTTTCCTTTGCCACCCTTATTAATTCGTCTCCTCCTTTTTGTTTCCTATTGCTACGAGTTTTTCAGTGTCTCCTCATAAGTATTAGGGTTGCTCAGTACAAGACATAATAACAAGTCATATCTAAGTGTTACGTACATGGATTTTGTTTGGACATTCTTATATATATGTGTGCGTTACACTCTTAGTCAATATATCTTTCATGTTTTGAAAAGTGATTAAAAGCGCAAGAGATTATTTGAAGTCCAAAAACCATTTCGATAATGTGTAGCTTTTAATTAGTTTGTAGCTTCAGAAACAAATATCATGTTCGTTAACTAGCTTATTATTTTCACTATTATGATTACTCCAGCTAATTAAGTCGCTTCAAATCAAAAACTTTAATTAGAAGCATTATATTATAGAAATATAAATGCTAAATATATCATACCGACAGTGTATTAGGCCATACTGACTAATGAGTAAGTATTATTTAGAGAAAAACAAATTGAGTTTTATATAGTGGAAGCGAAAAAACAAATTAAATTTACGTACAATATCATGAATTTTAACTTGTGATAGTAAGTAAGTTACTATTTTTTTCGGACTTTTAAAATACTTATCAAAAATTTTACTTATAATTATCTAATAAGTGACGTGATTGCATATAAATTCTTAGCAAGATAACATCATCATTGTGATGGCCCAAAAGGTCATCACTTGTTTTAGAAATAAATTATGTGTTCTGAGGCCTTAAAAACCTCTTTTTGTCTTACCTCGATTTACGTACGCAGTCTGGGCGTGTATCCGGAAAGCCATTATGTGAAAATCTGTGAAAAATAATAAATTTTGCTTTTAAAATAAATTTAAGTTGACTTTGGTCAACATTCTTGGTAAACGGACCTCGGACCCGTGATCTGACAGTCTCATAAGGTCCGTAGTAAAATTTGGGACTTGGACATATGCCTGGAATCGAATTCCGAGGTCCCAAGCCCGAGATATGAATTTTTAAAGAAAATTATTTTCTGGAATATATAAGAGTTTTTGGAAATGAAAGATGTTTGAAATTGATGGTATCGGGCCCGTATTTTGGTATCGGAGCCCGATACAAGTTGAAATAATAATTAGGTTGAATCTGTAAAATTTGGTAAAGATCGGAATTGGTTTGGCATAAAACGGACTTAAAGTAGAGAAATTGGAAATTTTGGTGTTCTTGAATGATTTCATGAAATTGGGATTTAATTCATAGTTGTTGATGTTATTTTGATGATTTGATTGCACGAGCAAGTCCGTATGATGTTTTTAGGTTGGTGTGCATGTTTGGTTTGGAGCCCCGAGGGCTCGGGTGAGTTTTGGATAGGCCACAGAGTAGAATTGAACTTAGGAAGTTGCAGGTTTTCAGCCGGTATGTGTTGCAGGCCCTGTTCTCGCAATTGCGAGCCTATCAGGCTTGGGAATTGCGAGGGTCAGGTCGCAATTGCGAAGTATGCCCTGGCCAGCCTTTCTCGCAACTGCGAGCATTTCTTCGCAAATGCGAATAGCCCAGAAATCCCCAGCTGTCGTAAATGCGACGCTCCCTTTGCAAATGCGAGTTCGCAATTGCGAACATCTGATCGCAAATGCGATGATAGCAGGTCCTGAAGGGTTTGCGAACCCTGGTCGCAATTGCGACATCTGCAATCTGCTAAATCATAACTTAGACGCATTTTCAGCCATTTTTCAAACCTTTTCAAAACCTAAACACCTTTGGGCGATTTTTCAAAGACAAGTACTCTTCCAAATCGATTGTAAGTCATTTCTAACTCGTTTTCATTAATCTGTAATATCTTTTCACATGATTTCAACTCAAAATCAAGGGTTTTCATGGGGGAAATTTGGTGTTTTGGGTAGAACTTAGGTTTTTCAAATTTTGGGGATTTGGACCTCAATTTGAGGTCCGATTCCAAAACAAATTATATATTTGGGTTCGTGGGTGAATGGGTAATCGGGTTTTGGTTCGAACCTCGGGTTTTGACCATATGGGCCCGGTGTCGATTTTTGACTTTTTGGGTAAATCATTGGAAAACTTATTTTCATGCATTGAATTCATTTAGCATTTATTGATATAGTTAAGTAACTTGTGGCTAGATACAAACGAATTGGTGGTGGAAACGAGAGGTAAAGCGGTAGTTGAGGCTTGAATTGTGTTCGTGACATCGAGGTAAGTGTTGAGTCTAACCTTAGCTTGAGGGATTAGGAGTTGTGTCTTATTTGCTATGTGTTAATTGCGGAGTATGATGTATAGGCATGGTGATGAGTATCTATACGTCGGTGTCAAGCATGCCCGTGGGTCTAGTGTTGTAATTGTTGTGACTCCATTGAGATTTATTCATGCTTAATATGTTGATTATCATTGTTGGTCCCCTTTCCGGAATGCTATTGTTTATGATATTGTCTCCCTTGCCGGGATGTTATTATTTATGATATTGTCTTCCTTGCCGGGATATTGTTGTTATACTCTTGTTCCCTTGCCAGGATTCTTTTGTGATTGATGTCGATTTGTAAATTGAATCGGGTTGCACGCCTGCAACAAGATATATGAAATGGGAGCGGGTGGCACGCCGCCACAGTGATATTTGAAATGGGATCAAGTTGCACGCCTGCAACGAGATATATGAAATGGGACCAGGTTGCACGCCTGCAATAAGATATATGAAATGGGATCGGGTGGCACGCCGCCACAGTAATATTTGAAATGGGATCGGGTTGCACGCCTGCAAAAAGAAAGAGATGAAAGTGAATACTGTGTTTGTTCTTCTTGTTCTTGTTAGCAATTGAATTTTGGTTTCTTTACATTCCTCTTTGGTATTCTGTTGTTATCTGATACTCCACGCAGCATGCTTTCCCCCTCCCATCTTTAATTGTAAATATCTGCTTTTATTTTTCTGTTGTATATGAGATAACTGCACAAGTTTATTTGGTAGTCTGGTCCTAGCCTCGTCACTAATTCGCCGAGGTTAGGTTAGGCACTTACCAGCACATGGGGTCGGTTGTGCTGATACTACACTCTGCACTGTGTGCAGATCCTGGAGCTGTAGCTTTTGGACCACAGTGAGGGTGTTGTCTTCAGTCCATTCAGGCGACCCGAGGTAGTCCTGCAGGCGTCCGCATGCCTTAGTGTCTCCTCCTATCATTTCCTTTCTGTTTTACTTATTCAGAGACAAATTCGTGTATTTCTATTCAGACTTTATTTGTAATATTCATAGATGGTCCGTGACATTGTGACCAAATTCTGGGTAGAGTTGTACTTAGACTTCCGCAATTTGTATTTAGTTTAAATTATCACCTTTCGTCTTCCGCACTGTTTTGTTATTATCATTGCCGCTGTTTTTTTGTTATGTTGTTTGGAATTACTAAGGGATTAAAATGAAAATGGTTAAAAATTAAAATAATTGGCTTGCCTGGCTTTCATTAGTATGCGTCATTACAATTCTCGAGAGTGAAAATACGGATTGTGACAATCACGTAAGCCCTAGCCTTAGAAATGTTGAAGTTTCTCCACTTCATGCACTCTCCCTTTCGAAACATTAGGTCACTTCAGTAGTACTACTTGTCTCGGCAACAGTGACTTTTTCTGCATAATAGGGAAAGGAAGAAAGGAAAATTTAGAGGAGAGTGTGTTATGTTATATCTAAAGGTAATCCTACACGTTGCGAATCCGAATGTAATCAAGTTTTAATATAGGTACCGGATACTGAATAAGAAATAAAAAAAGAGCCTCTCCATTTCGTATGGTCTCCTATGTTAGGTATCTAATTTTTTGTTTTGTTTTAGGTGGTTGTTGATGCTTTTCTTCCCCAATAACAATAACAACAATAACCAACAAATACAGTACAATCCCACAAGCGCGATCGATTCAACATTGTTGGTGGCCTAAAGCAAAATTTGATTATGGTCTCATATGTTAGGTATCTAATTTTTTGTTTTGTTTTAGGTGGTTGTTGATGCTTTTCTTCCCCAATAACAACAACAACAATAACCAACAAACACAGTACAATCCCACAAGCGCGAGCGGCTCAACATTGTTGGTGGCCTAAAGCAAAATTTGATGAGAGGCCTTAATTTTTTATTTGATTGAAGTGTATTTTCCTAACTTTTTTAGATGCAAAATTATTAATAATTTTCTTATAATCGAGTTATTCTAATAATTCTTTTTCAACTAATAATACTTCTAACCTGATCCATTTAGTTCCTAGTGAGACATTGTTGATCCTATATAAGATTTTGTCAATTTTAATTTGGAAAAACTTCTTTCCCCGAATGCAATTGTTATAGTAATACTTTATTCTATAAGGAATATAGGCATTGGAAAAAAAATGAAGTCTTGTTATCTTATTAAGTACATTCATTAGTCTTATCTTCTACTTGTAATATTTTCTTCCATGCTATATAATTTGAAAAATAAGCCTAAACTTTAATTTTGTATATGAAAAATTAATTCATAAAATTACTACTAATGAAAGATGGGGCCCCCAAAATTTGGGGTCTAAAGTCACTGTTTAGGTTGCTTTATCCTTCAGCCAACGTTGCCCACAAGTGAAATATGGAAAGGGTAATATATACGCAGACTATATCCCTATCTTAAGAAAGCAGAAAAGTTATTTTCGGTAGATCCCCGACTCAAGAAAATAAAGATTTTTATCTTCACCCATATGTGATATCCCACTGCCTAACTTTTAAATTAGCAAAACTATTGACTCAATATAAGCCCTCTTCGCATACCTGGATATTGGGTGGTATAACTTTTAAGTATTTCGGGCAATAATTCCAGATTTTACTAAAATAAGACACTTGAATTGGCTCCAAAAAAAAATACAGATTACTAAAAATAAGACACTTGGAGTGATAAAAGAAGTTCCTACACCACAAATAGAAAAGAAAGATGCTTTTAAATAGTTCCAGTACTTTCTTCCAAAGTAAACATGTTTAATTAGGAGTAACTCCGATTATGGATAAAGTACGAACATCACCCACCAACCCATAAACTAATCATCAACTATTGCACTTAGGGTAGAAAAAGACCTACAACATTTTTTAGATCATTAACCAGACCTTAGGTTGGAGAATTAGTAGATTTAGGAGAAAAGTTAAATATACAGATAAAATTTTGACCACTTGAGCCATGAGACATTTAATTCATTTTGATGAACGAGTGACTCATTTTGCTCCCTGCTTTAATTTTGTTCTAGAAATTGTAAGACAAATAAAGAAGTTAATAATAGAAGATGAAAAGGGAAACCATAACCTATAACAGCAATAAAGATTCAGTGATGAGACTAAATGTGATAGGAAAAAGAACAATTCTTAGTAAGTCAAAGTTGTCGCATGGTACTTTACTGTATTTGCTGATAAACATTACCAATTCGAACATTTTCCCATATCACAACATAAGTATCGATCAAATCCCATAATGACAATGTTCCATTCTAACTGTTTCTTCACAAGAAAGCCCTAAACAAAGAGAGGAAAAAAGAAGACATTGGTATTAATTCCAAAGCCAAGTTTGGAGCTTGTCCCCTATTTTGAATTAAGAGGGCTAAAGAGGATAGATGGGTGAAGACAGTCAAATTTGGGAAGGACAATGGTGTAGGAGGGATATTTTTGTTCCCTAAAAGACTACAACATAAATAGCCACAACAAGGTCCAAAAATGAGGCATAGTTGCAGATTCATCTAAAATGGAAAGGGGTTTCTGTTTCTTGTTATTCAGAAACTAGCTACAAGCCCCTAGTGAGGGTAGTTGGGACCTTTGAAGGATGGTCTTCGCTTATTCAAAATGAAAAAAAAAAAAGGGTGGCCTTATAGTGATTTTATGAACAACAGATGGACAGAACTGGAGTGTGTGCTTGATCTGAATTGAAAGAACCAAGATGACTAATGAGATAAGATCCTCCTAAAAGTGACTAGCACCAAAAATAGAATGCTCGTCATGATCGTTGAGCAACAGAAAAAATGTGATCACTCAATCTTTTCTCTCAACTTGATGTGCGAGCCTCACCTCCGTGGCCTGCGCTGCTGCTGCTGCCACTGGAAGGATTAGAACTCTGTACAGACTGCTGAACACCGGAATGAGAAGCATGACCGCCCTTTGAAAACATTGAACCAACTGAACCACTTGAGGTACTCATGGAAGATATTTGGGTAGAGAAAGCATCCCTGCCAGATCCAGAAACAAGTTCAGGCCGCAAGTCTGAGGATGAGGATGATGGAGCCAAAGTACCAATAGAAGATCCCACAGGGTAAGGAGCGACAGCCATATCAGCAAGAGAAGATGCTGATGGACTATAACTCATTCCCATTGGATGGTCAAACTTGCAAGAAGGCCCAAACTTGCAGACTCCATTTTGTGCATAGTGAGAGCAAATTGGCGCACCCTGAAACAGAACAATGGAGAGGAACAAAAACAAAATGAATATTCCAAATCACTGAAGCAGTGAATCACTCAAACTTCAGAACTCACTTGTTTCAAACACTAACAAATTTCAGCAACGTGTTTAATAGGAGAGGTAAAGCAAAACAAACTTTTGTTCCTAGCAAGTTCAATTAGCAAAGAAACTCAAATAGAAAAATATGCCACTAGCACTTCACGGAAGGGACGACTAATAGCTGATGGCTTGTATATGAAGGCTGGGATGCATCTCATTTCAAGAATACACCTATATAAGAATCAACAGGATTGCTTCCCGCAACTAAAACCAGCTATATCAGTGTATCATGTATATCTAATGGATGCATAAAAAGCAAAGATATTATTATGGAGTATGGCATTATATTTTTTTGACTGATTGTTCCACAACCGAGTCCAAATCGGTACTCAAATTCCCAAAATACACTCTTAAAGTGTAATAAAAAAGCCCCAAATTTCACTTTGAAATTCCATGTTTTAGGTGTAGAAAGTATGGCATTATAAGATCACAAAATATGGGTTTTTTGTGATAATAAATAAATCCACGAAGGCCAGCTGGCACACAATTTGAAACTCAGTGGATAATACGCCCTCCCCGCTACCCTTCTCCACTTAAATACCAGGCTTTTGGTTTGCAACAGGGTTCAAACTCATGATGTCCACTAATCCACACATCCTGATTGCACCACTTACCACAAAATATGCCTTTTTTTTACTCTTCAATAAGATGCACTATAGTTCAGCAATTCTTTTTGGGACAAGTTAAGAAAAGTTCCGCAATTCCAGGAAGAGTAGGTAAGGAAGGTATTTCACCATCTAGCAAGCACCAGGCGCAAAAGTGTAATCTTTTATACTACCTGTACCTCAACAATTTGAAAATTCACGATGTTTACCGAGCCCCTGAAACTACATATGAGGTTACCCATTTATATGCCCCAGTTGATATTTAGAGAATAGCAGAAAGATACCAAGGGGGAATTAGGGGTGTTCATCAGTCGGTTAGGTATGGTTTTGAAAAATTTCGGTCCAGTATTTGTAGTTTCTCCTACAAGAATAGGTCAATGAATCTGATATCCAAAATATATTTGTCCATCTGCGAACATTCTATCAAATTTTTTTGCGAGGTAGAGACGCAAAATATTATAAGCACTTCTCTTGTTGCTTGAAAAGTAAATTCCTCATGTACCAAGGAAAAGAAAAGTAATCACTATATAAATAATTACTGCACCACATATACCGGCCATCCTTGTTCATGGGGGGGGGGGGGGTTCGTCTCTCCAAACTACTTGGTCAAGGGTTCAAGGCTGGTAAACAGTCTCAAAAAAATAATAATTACTGCACCACATATGACAAATTAATAATTCCAGAATTAATCATGACAGCCATCTCTTTAGAAACAAAAAGCAATTCAAACATACTCAGAAAGTCAAATAGCTATTGCCCAAATTCTGTATTGTCCTACCAAAAAGCATCCCTGCCCACACTTAGAGCAATAATGTAAACACATACATGCAGATACCTCCTTGCGAAAATTGTCTGACACAATAATTCAAATAGCGGATCTCATTGATACTTTTAACTTCATGGAATTTATCATCCCAATCAGTAAACTGCTTCAACCTAAATATCCTAGGCAATATAATTGTTTCTTTTCAATTTCATGCATTTATAGGAGTCTGTCTCTAAAATAGTACGGTAATGTAATTCCAGATTTGAGGGTTAGGGAAAGAAAGGTCAGATTTAACATGGAGAATGCTTTAGCAACAAAGTTTAGAAACATTTAAGTGCTGACCAATATGTAGAATTTCAATTTAAAATTTGCATGCATAGATTCTCACCGGACGAAGAGGGAGGCCCATAGCACTGAGGATAAAACTTGTTTTAGGTCCACTCCACTCAGGCGGATGATGGTATCTACAAGAAGATCCATATTTACAGTCCCCATACTTCATGTAATATTGACATTCTGGTTGTCCAGGCCTTTCTGGAAATGCATGCTCCTTCTGGCTGCTGCTTGAAGGACCGGAAGCAGAAGCAACAGATAAATATGGTCCCATGTAGGCAGGTGCTGAAGGAGATAGTTGAGAAAGCCCATAAATAGGGCCAGCAGCAGGTGGAGGCTGAGTACTTGGGGAGGGAGCTGGACTAGCAGGTGCCTGTAGCGCATAATTTAAACTCAGCAGATAGTCAGTGCATCCAAAAAAATTGTATATATCAACAGCTGAAAGAAGCATCTATGGTGTACCTACCGGATACGGACTCCAACCTGGTAGAGGAACCATCCCTGGGGGAAGAAGCATAGAACCATAAGTCCCAGGGATATATGAACCAGGAAGTAGAGTAGGTCTAGCAACTGGCCAGTTGCCAGAAACTACCCCGTACTGTTGAGCTGATTGAACAGAAGGAGACTGCACCGTTGGATAAATGTGCGGTGCAGGAACAGCAGCTGGCACAGCCAGAGGTCCAGGTCCAGCTGGTGGTGCTGGCACTTGCGCTCCAGCAGGATGTGGATGATGAAATTTACAAGTGACGCCAAATTTACACTGCCCTGTTTTCACATAATATGAGCATTCCTTTTCACCCTGTGACAGGAACTTTATGAGCCAACTCAGAAGGATTCAACCATACTTAAAAACTTTTCAAGCAGTAAGACAAAAGAGAAAGAAAAGAAAACACAAGGACTGGAACCAAAAGAAAATAAGCTCAGATGAAGACTGATTGAAAATAAAAAGAAGGCAGACCGGACGCAGCGGGTATCCATAAATGTTAACTGTCACCGGTGCTGGAGATCCACCTCCCTGTCTTGGGTGATGGTATTTGCATGAAGCGCCAAATTTACACATACCTGTCCTCATATAGTACTGCAAATCAGAAACAACTAATTATTGCAGTGAAAAGTGCAGTTTTCAACTTATCAAAAAAAGAAGTCGCCAGAAAAACAGGACAAGTTAACCAGTCACTTTTTGCTGAGCAACTGTTTTCATAGTTAACAATCAACAGGTATATCATATTTCTAAGCAATCGTTTGACAGTGGTTGTCATTTGACCACATATTAAGCACTTCTTTCGATGATTTACTAAAAAGTAGGAAGATGAGCTCCTTCAACATGGGAGACAAATCATATGAAGCTGAATCCACCAAATGCAGTTGACTACGCAAAATTGGAAGAAAATAATTTGGTGCTCAATTCCAAAGCTATCTAATCAACAACAAATAGCAATCTTTTCTAAGATATAATTCATAAATTAGCAGATAAAATATGCAAAGGAAAACATCTTCAGCAACAAGCATGAACCAAAGTGGTAACAATGATTAGTGCATAAAAGAGAAAACAAACTCATGAGAGACCACACAAGAGTTCCAAAGCGGACGAGAAACAAACGAGCTTTTCTTAAAACCAAATAACTGATAAAGGCCAGAACTTCATACATTTTCTTTTGATAAGATAAATAATTTTTTTAATGCTGGGCATATCCGCCTATACAGGAAATATACCAAAAGTAGAGAAACCTACGCCAAAATATGGTTCTACAAAAGTCACACCCTCATCTATACAAACAACCAGAACTTCATACATAATCAAGAGTTGTAATCAATAGGAAACACAAACAGAAAGTGTGTATGACATAGAATCAAGTAAGGAGATTACAATATAAAAGTATAAAACAAAATGGATTTTCATGTCAAGGATAGAAAAGCCTTGCTCCTCAGACTAAACAAAGATATGAATCATATGGAGCTGGTATATAGTGGAAGAACATTTTCCTACAGAAGCATTATCAATACTCCAATGATGAGAAGACTAAACCCAGTTACTCAAACTAAATTTTCTGAACAGTCACTGAATTGAACATTGAATTCCAAAATGGAAAAAGAAATGAAAATTGAAGCACGATTTACTAGCACAAATAAGCAACGCAGATTATTAAAAAAAAAAAAAAAGGAAAGCCCGGTGCACGAAGCAACCCACATTCACGCAGGGTCCGGGGAAGGTCGCACCCCAAGGGGTGTGGCGTAGGCATCCTATCCTAAAGCAAGCATCAATGCCTGATTCTACAGCTCAAACCCGTAACCTGATGCAACCAATGCAGAACGCAATCCCTAAAATTAAACCTTATAGCATTATCAGAAGTTCTAAAAGAAAAGGTGATCACCAAGAAAAAAATGTTCCAGCTACAGAGACAATAAAGCAATTTGTAATACAGATGATTCAATCAAGCATATTTTTCCAACATCAGGAAATGTTTCTTAAAAATGTACCATTATGGAGAACAATAAAAGCACTTGCACAGCTAGGACAAAAGACATCATCAATAAAATGATCAACAGAAGCGTCAAAATGTGGTCAAATAATTGGAATTTATATGGAAAATTGAGGATAGTTCAAAATTGCCGACCCTAGCATGTATGTTTTGTAATGTAAAACATTTATCAGATATAGAAATTTTTTAATTCAGTTGAATTCACAAACATGGTAATGGAAAGTTTCCAGAATAAGGAACAAAAGGACGAATTCATGTCTAAAAGGAAAAAGAAGTTCATGCACTTATCAGACAGCAAAAAGACGAATATCATCACAGAGCAGAATCTAGCAAATTAGATCTTTCCAGTATGCATCTGAGAGATAACATGGCAAGTCTAGGAGGATCTTAAATACTACACCAGATTGAAGAGAAACATAAGCTTCCATTTAGCACATCAGAGATCCGAAAGAAGGAAAAGGACGAATCATGATCAACAAAATGGGAGCTCAACTGTAAAGAATCAACAGCAAGCAGACGAAGTGATTGTACTAACTAGATGGAAGCTCACATAGTACATGATCAACAGCAAGCAGACGAATTGATTGTACTAACAAGATGGGATATCAATGTAGTACAGAATCAACAGCAAGCAGACGAATTGATTAACTAAAGAGAGAGCCAAATCCAGAAACCACACATTCCTCCAAAAATTGATCATCATTCAATAGAACACCCCACATTCTAAAACTGATAGCATTGCATGTAACGAAAAAAACTAACCTGGCAAACAGGTTGACCCACTCTTTCTGGGTATTCTCCTCCGGTAGCTCTCATCGCTCCCAAGACCTGTCCTCAGTTCACACAATCAATGCATGTCAAAATTCCCAATCTTGGCAACAGATTAAACGAAGAGTTAAAAAAAACCCAAAAGTAACAAAAGAAAAATCTATTAAACTATGATCACTAGAGACGGATCGAGGATCTTAAGTTAGTTTACCCCACAACACCATTGCACCCACTACTTAGTGTAAATATACACTTTTAGGCAATGCTAATCAAGATTTTTAACAACATGCTTCACAAATGTCCAAAAAAAAAGATCAAAACTTTAAACATCTAGAATCAGAAATTTGAGACACCCAAAAGAGAAAACCCATTAAATCAGAAGATCAACCCCAAATTGGACACATAAAAATCAATGATCAAGCATATCAACCCTAAAGATTCAATCTTTTTACCTAAAAAAGTTTTTTTTAAATGTAAATTTACCGAATTACGGTCACGGGGATGATTGAACCGACACCTAGCACCATAACCACAAAAGCCCGTACGCAAGTAATAGATACAATCAGGCTCATTAGGCCTTTCTGGGTACGATTCTGGACCAGTATTCAGTGACAACTGCCACATAGGCTCTGTAAAAAAATATCCCACATTACACAAAATTTAAGTGAAATTCACATGAAATTCAAATGCAGTAAAAAAGTACTTGCCTTCGAGCCCAGTCTCACCGCCGGGAACTGTCCATTCGGAAACCGGATCCACCGGTGCACCAACCTCCATTGATTGGGTCCCACTGTACCTCTCCATTTTATCCACAAAAGCTTTACAAAATATAAATAGTAGATGTATATATATCTATGTACTAACTATACGTATATAGAAATTTGTATATTTATATATAAAATCTATGAACAGAGTGAGAAAGAAGACAGTGTGTGTGTGAGGAAGCAATGGAATGGTGATGATCGAGTGTGAGGTAGCGTGGGGGTTGGTAAGAGTGAAGGGGGGTGTGGGGTTATGGTAGGGGGTGGGTGGGAGGAAGGGGTTTGGTGGTTTTTAAGAGAGAGAAAAGTAAAGGGAGTTCTTTTAAAGTGTTCTTTTTCTTTCTTTTTTCTATTAGCACTTTCTCTCTCTATATCTCACACTCGTCAGTCACTCTCTGTGTGAGAGAGAGAGAGATATTTCAGTCTGGTCCAATAGGCTTTTTGTGTATGTATTCCCGGTTGTGATTTTCTACCGTTTGGTGGAGTGAATAAGAATAATGCTGAATATGGTGTATTAGTAATGTTGGTATTAGTTATGCTTGCATTAGTTATGCTGGTATTAGTTATGCTGGCATATTTTTTATTTATTATTTGGTTTGATGTATTAAAGCATTGCACAATTTCTAAAAGAATTGCTTGTTTACAAAAATATCCTCAAAACTAGTCCATCACTCAAACTTTTTAAAAGAAACATATGTTGAGAAATATTTTTATATGAAAAAGTTTTAAAAAATTATTTAATTTGTCTACCTATATTGTAAAATACAACTAAATATTTATTTATAAAAAAGGAAATATGTTAAGTATTAATTTATTTACTAGAGATATAATTTTATTTCTCACTATTTGAATTATTTTAAACCTGCATTAATATATAACTAGCATATTTTAATCAAGCATAAATTTTGAAGGACAATTTTCTCTTTAACTAAGCTAATACATGCAATAAAACCCTTTACATTGCTAATATCATGGTTTTCTATGCATTAGTTATGCATAGGATAATACCAAATATGATGTATAACTAATGTTTGCATAACTAATGCATAGGTTTAAAATATCTACCAAACAAGGTATTATTAATACACAAAGCTAATGCAAGCATTATTTTATCTAATGCATCCTACCAAACGACCCCTTAACTCTTAACTCTCACCACAAAAGGTTGCGGAGTAATAATTTCTTAATTAAAGATTTCGTATTCAAACTTTTGGTATTAGTTCTTTATCTTTAATTAAAAGTTTAAATTTTCGTATGAAGGATGAAGGTGAAGAGTTATTTTTAGATGAAGTCATTTTTAAAGTTGTTTGATGCGAATTCAAATTAGTCGGACCCCAAAAAAATTATGAAATACCAAATACGAAACCAAATAAAATCTTTTTCTGTCTAAGAGGGATTGGTGCGGTAGATGGGGTGGTAGGATAAGGGGGTGGGGATAGGTAAAGGGGTTGTCCAAGCCTGTGTGATCTTTCTCTTTTATAGTGGGGGAGAGGGGTTGAAATTTGGAATCAATGGCATTTTCTTTTTAACAAAAATAAAAAAGAAAGAAGAAAGTTTACAAAAAGAGAGAAAAATCTAACAAACAGTAACAGTACATGACACCATAAGATCACTAAGATTCGAATAATATTGTCGTCTTTTTAACTACATATTGAACTGTTATATGAGTAGGGATAGTGTTGAATGTACAACAAAATTGGACATACTTACCTTTTATTTGACTATGTGTATATATACGTATAAAACACACTTATAACATAATCAGGGGCGGATAGGTGTTCACCAGAATTCTTTGGCAGAAAAATTAGGTAAAATCTATTTTTACCTTATATACTATATTCTGAATCTCCTTGACACAGCCTAAAAGCATAGCTTAGTGGTCAAAGGGGTTCAAACCCTTTGCAAAGTCATTGGTTCTATTCGTACTAGCTACAACCTTTTTAACTTTTTGTTTACCCTAAAAGTCGGATAATAATTAAACTTATAATGCGGTTTTAAGGATATGTGATTTTACCTAATAACAATTGATAAATGTAAAGATAAATGATGGAAAGTGATAGTAATATAAAGCAAACCAGCGTGTGGGCACACGCTAGAATATTGTATTACTTTTTCTGAGTGAATGTAAGGTGGTTACAAAATGATTAGGGCTCTCTTTATATAGCAGACGAGTCCTAGTTATGGTACAATTCTAATTAGGGAAGTAAATACCATGATTAGCCTAAACAATCGCCCTTGATTTGATCCGTTCCGAGATCTCTGCCGTGATTTTCAACTGCTATGGATATTTCGCTTTTCCGTTACTGCGCTTTGCTCGAAGTCTGTTATAGTCGGTCTTGATCGTTGGTGGCTTCGATCTCGACAGGCACCTCGATCCTCGAATTGGCTACCTTGTCTTCGTGTTCTGGTCTGATCCATTACGAGGCTGACCCTCGATCTAATTTCGTGGTCTCAATCAAATAGCACAATCGGGTAGGCCCAGTTTTAGCCATATATAGATAAGCCCCTTGTTTCTTGGAGTGTAATAAGAAGAAACGAACTGAGCCTTCGATTTTATACCTCGATCAGTTATGACGTCACCCTTGTGACGTAAGCGATAGAAGCGACTGAAGCGTCGCGTTGGTACAGTTCCCAAGATCATTAATGAGCATTAGTTGGTGGTCGGCCACTAGTACTTGATAGCATCCTAGGAAGCTTAAATCTATTCAAGAACAATGATGAAGCTTTGGAATCTCAAAGAGGGTCTTTAACAAGATCTCAAGCTAAAAAGTTGCAAAACAAGGTTATTGGACTTCAAGAACGATCAACTAAGTTGTTAGTTGGGAGGAAGAGCTTAAGGATAAAGGATAAGAGTTATCTAGGTATTATAATTATTTTATGGTCGTCCCATAACATATGGAAATTAGTCCCAAACCAATCTTGGATAGAATCTTGGAAATCTTGAAGGAAATTTGCAAGCAACTTGGCACCAACTTGCACTCCACATCTAGCACGACTATTATACTATTCTTGGACATCAAGTAAGTCTTTTTTATGCTATAAAAACGTGGCTTTATGTAGGACTTTGTGGGCTGAAAATTTGGACACATTTTAGGTGCTAAATTGGTCAAACAGTGGCCTGATTTGGACCTTCTTCAGAGGATGTTTCTTGGGATCTAATCCACCTCTTATTGGACATGAATTTGGGGCATAAAATAATTAGAACACCTAGATAACTCCTATCCTTTATCCTTAAGCTCATCCTCCCAACTAACAACTTATTTGATCGTTCTTGAAGTCTAATGACCTTGTTTTGCAACTTTTTAGCTTGAGATCTTGTTAAAGGCCCTCTTTGAGATTCCAAAGCTTCATCATTGTCCTTGAATAGATTTGAGCTTCCACTGTTTGACCAATTTAGCACCTAAAATGTGTCCAAACTTGCAGCCCATGAAGTTCTACATAAAGCCACATTTTTATAGAATAAAAAGGACTTACTTGATGTCCAATAATGGTACAATAGTCGTGCTAGATGTTGAGTGCAAGTTGGTGCCAAGTTGCTTGCAAATTTCCTTCAAGATTTCCAAGATTCTATACAAGATTGGTTTGGGACTTATTTTCATATGGTATGGGATTAAATTTATTGCTTTCCTAGTTAGTTAAGGTTATGTTTTCCTTTTACTAAGATCTTTGGAATTATTTTCCAAGAATGACTTGGCTTTTGCTTCCTAGTATTTTTCTTTTTCTAAGGAAGTTGAACTTGTTGTCCAAAGTAGTTTAGGACTTTATTTCCTTATTTTTTTAGGGACAATTTCGTGACCCCCTCTCTATATAAAGGGGTGTCTTCTTTGTTTTTAGACTTAGATTATTCAGACTATTATCAATAAAAATTGTGAGATTTTTCTTGCACTCTTGTGTGTGGCTACTCTTGGATTTATTCTTCAACCTTCAAGACTCAACTTAAGGTGGTAAGATTAAACTCTTTCGAAATCTTAGATCACTTCTAGGTATTCAAGAAAGGTAATAAGTTTAGGCTTATTGTTGCTCTTGTTATTCTAAAGGGTCGGGTTTCACAATCTATCTCTTGTTTTTAATTCTCTACCAAAGGCGATTAGTTCTTTGTTGGCTAATTGTTGTTGTTAGGATTCAATTTCAAGAATAGACTTCTTGAATTCAAGAAACCCTTTCTTGAATTCAATCTATCTTTAATTTTCCATCCTTTTTCGTTTCTTTATTTTCTTTTAGCTTCCACACGTTTCTTGATTTTCTTATTTTTCTTTAGTAATTCTTGAATCCTCTATCGTGTTGTTATCAGTACCTTTGAACCGCCGCCGTGAATCCTTAAATAAGTCTTCTTCTCACTTCTTTAAGCTTTACTTTGATTTTTTTCACTAATCTTCAAAATCCTTCTAAGTTCTTCCAAGCCTTTCTGCAAATCTTCAAATTTCTTCACATCTTATCAAGTCTCTCCATCCTTGCACAGTTTCTAGGCCTCGTTACCAACCTCTTTTTTCAAAACTGCAAATCTCATCTTTTTCTTTCCTTGAATCCATATAAAAATGGCAAAAATATCAAAAATCGTTCCTCAAAAGGAGAAATCTTTTTCATCGCGGTCGGCCGACGACAAGACATCGGTGGAGCCACGCATCGAGGAGTGCGTTCCCGTGGTGTGCGATCTTACTTCTGATTTCAAGGTTGAGAAACCTTCATCGGTCCCTGGCCGATGTAAACCAATTTCGAGATATATATGCTCGATAGCTGAGGGCGATCTGAAGCAGGTGAAGAAAGATTTCCATTGGGAAGGCAAAGAGGTGGTGATTCCGACCACCGAAGAGGAAATCACCACTCACGTGAAAGGTTTTTAAGTGTTTACACTTAACCTTTTACACTAGGTCCCGTCGACCCCGTTATCCTCGATTTCTGCCGCCAATACCAAATAACCCTGGGCCAGATCCATCCTTCTTTCTGGTGCATTGTCATTTTGCTTTGATTCTTCGTGAGCAAAGTCGAAGGGATGCCTTTTACCCTCGACCATCTAATTAGATTGTACATCCCCTATCTCTATCGAGGCAGATTAATAAGGCTTCAGCGTCGGGCCACCAAGGTGCTGTTCTTGAGCATAGATGAGGACAAGAACCGAGGATGGATGGGCCGGTTTGTCCGAGTGAGGACTTCCGACATAATTCCGGTCGAGAAAATGCCATTCCCCGAAGAGTGGAACATGAAGCGTAAGTACAAACCCACATATATCTTCTGTTTATCCTTTTGTTTCTTTTGCTTTTCTTATTGACATCCTTTCCTATGATGCAACAGTTTCTTGGGTGCCTGGTGCAATCCCAAACCTTGAAGGCTGGGTTCGGAAACTAGCCTCAGCCTCTTCATACGCTGAGTGCTCGTGGAGCGATTTGGCAAAAGGCCGATAGGAGGCCAAATATCACGTTAAGCTTCTTTACTCGTGTGTTGATGCTCTTCTATGAAGTGTTTCTTTTTTTTTCTACTTGATTTCCTTCCATACAAGTCTCGGAGACAATATTGTCATGAGGCTTCCGTCTAGGGAGGAAGAGGAGGCCCTGAAGCCGGCTAAGGATAAGAACAGAAAAAAGGGTCTTACCCTCTGATACTCTAAATCCCAAGAAGAGCAAGGCTCGCAAGTCGAAGAAAGATACCGCCACCCTGCTTGCAAATGTAGTTCAACAGCTACGAGATGAAGAAGAGCAGAATGAAGATGCCGCCTTCGAGCTAGTGGCTCGAAAGAGGGGCACCGAGATCCCAAAGGCCGCTAAGCTGGTGGTGATTGAAGAGGTTCAGCCTCGGACCGGGGGGATCTCAAAAGATGGCCCGGGCAAAGTCATTGAGTCATTGGAGACTAAAGATGCCTCCCGTTGTGATGAGTAACCGGTGGACGTACCTGAAGGGGCCAGTTCTGAGGCCCTTCAAAACGAAGAGAACACCCCAAGTGACTCACTTGGGGCAATAAATGTTGACGATTCACCGCCCCTCACCACATTTTCCGAAGGGCAAATTCAGGAAGCCTAGGCCTTGGAGACCCTCGACGTGGGGCCCACGAAGGGGAGGACCTTTTCCACGATTGCTTCACGAGATTCGAAGATACTTCCGATCTGGGTGATGCATCGAGTATCTTCGATGAAGCCCATCGACTTCTGAGTCAGGTAAGCCTTTGCTCCCTTTATCATCATTGTTTTTGTCTTTATTTCCTCTTGTCTAATTTCCTTTCTTTCTTCATAGGCCTTGACGCTCCATCGGGAAGCATTTTCTAAATCTCGAGCAGAGCTTAACCGGTGTGAGGCCGATCTCAAAAGGCTTATGGAGGAGAGAGATGGCCTAATACTTCTCATTGGGCAAAAAAAAGACGAGATCAAGGACCTCTGAGCTGAATTGGCAGCAACTCATAAAGGGCAAATCGACCTGATTGAGTAGGTAATGCAAATTTTTGGAAGATTGTTATGTTAATCCGGAAACGACGACTAACACTCCAATCCTGCAGGTTCAGAAAAGGGTCGAAAAGATCGAGCAGCTCCGCGAGGAGGCCAAGATAAAGGAGGCAGAGACTTTGGGATGTAAACAAAACATGGATCGCCTTGCCTCGAAGAAAGAGGCTGCTCGAGCTCAACTATCATTGGCCGAGCGTCAGCTCCAAAGTATGAAGGAGGAAAATTTGGCTCGCACCAAGAAAATCGAGGAGCTTGAGGCGGCCACCGAGCTCGCAAAGGCCATATCTGAGGTAGAAAACACAAAGGCTGGCGCGGAGGCAGTCATGGTCGTCTACCGAGCCGATGTTGAAGCTACTCACGCTCGAGCAAATAAAATCTCTGATATCGCTCAGGCCTGGGCATTTTGCGTTGCCCAACATGCCAAATGTCAGTCTCAGAGAGAAACTCTCGAGGAGATTCATGCTCGTGGGTTTGACCTTGCTACCGAGATCGAGAGTGCGAAAGTACTCGAGGCCGAAGCTAGAGCGCTACTTTCTTCTGATGATGATGAATCTGGGAGTGCAAGTGGATCCGAGAGTGGAGAAGATGAAGATGAGGCTCCCGGGGAAGATTAGGCACTTAGAATTTTTTTTTCCTTTTTGAATTTTTTGTGTAGGACTCTGAGTGGTCTTTGTAAATATTTTTTGCATATATGAAAGATCCATTTTCTTTCCGATTTGCCTCCAATTCCTGTTTTGTGAAAACTTTGTTTTACTTTTGCCTTATGACAATTCTAGTGTACTTTATAACTTGCGAGAATTTTGACTCACTTTGTTGTCTTGTGAAAATTTTGTCGAAGTCAGATTAGTATAGTCTCTATAATCGAGTGAGTACTTGCTCGAACTCGGAGTAGAAAAAACCCTTAGGTTCCGGTTGAGCGAAGGTGAATCCCCGAACTCAACAAAATAATGCCCCTTAGGCTCTTGAATCGCGCCGATATGGCCTTTAAAAGAGTGGCTTTTCCCTCTTTTTCGGCTTAAAAGTTTAATCATATAAAAAAAAATTATGCCTTAGCACGAGATAAATCTGTACCCATTAGGATTCAGTATTATCGAAAATTTTTGTTATGCCTTAGAATAAGTTTGTTTCGATAGTTCGAACAATTTGGTACCTCTTAAGGTTTTTGAGGGTTGTTGTTATTGAAACTCTATGTAAATTTTCCGAGGGTAGCCCTTTTTTAACCAGTTTTATAAAAATATTTGAAGGTTTGTTTGATTACGGAATTCGGACGTCTCCGAATCGTGTTAGTTTGGTTGTAGCCTTTAACTTGAGATTTGTCCTTTGGGCTTGTTTCTCAATTATACTTCGAACTTGTTCGAAGTGTCAGTCCCCGAGTAGGGTGGCCGTGGCCTATAAAATCGAGGATTTCATTTTCAAGGTCTTATGGTCTCGTTGTTTAATAATTCGAACATGTCGATTTTTGGATGGCAGTCCCCGAGTATAGGGTTGATAGCTCGAACTTTAGTTGTGATCGTCACTTGAGCCGGCTTTCGCAATAGATCATAAGTAAAGTAGAAATTTCACAAAGGCATAGAACCTCTAGTAAGGAAAAAAATACTTCTTTCCATAAATCCTTCATGCGTACATGTTTTGCCATCGGGGCTAGAATAATCTACAAGGACAAATTTCACTAAGGCATGGAATATCTGGTAAGGAAAAAAATACTTCTTTCCATAAATCTTTCATGCGTACATATTTTTCCATTGGGGCTCAAATAATCTACAAGGACACGGTTCATTTGACCGTTTGGCCCTTTACAAAAATTTTACCTATCAAGACTTACTGTTATGGAGTACTTTACTTGAGAACGTAACATTCGAAAGTGATTACATCCGAGGGTGATGCCTCCCAGCATTCGAGGTTGATTGTAAAGAAGCCTCGGATACTGTTGAATTGTCCCCCGGTAGCACAAATAATTATTGCCTCGTTAAAAATCTTGCTGGAAAAACCCATTTGGGACCAAAACCGATCTAAGGGAAAAAGAATGCAACACATGCTTTAAAACCTGAGGTCTTTGTGTTGAAGAATTTCTCGAAGTCTTCGATCGAACACGTGCAATAAGTTAGTATCAAATACAAATGAAAAAGGAGAAAACCACACCTTAGCAATAATATCGTTTGAGGAGTGATATGTTCCAATTATTTGGCAATTGTTCGTCGTTCATCGTGCCGAGTTTGTAAGACCCTTTTTCGATGATGTCGAGGACTTGATACGGTCCCTTCCAATTTGGACCGAGCTTTCCCTCGTTTGGGTCTCGAGTGTTGATGGTGACTTTTTTCAGAACTAAGTCCCCTATTTTGAAGTGTCGAAGATTGGCTCTTCGATTGTAATATCTTTCGATTCGTTATTTCTGGGCGGCCATTTGAACGAGGGCGGTTTCTCGTTTTTCATCTAGCAATTCAAGGCTTGTGTTCATAGCCTCGTGATCTGATTCTTTAGTTGTGTATCGAAACCTGACGTTCGGTTCCCTCACTTTTACCAGGATCAGAGCTTCGACACCATATATACTAAGGAGAACAGTGTTGTCCCCATACTAGATTTTGTCGTTGTTCGATATGCCCAGAGGACTTCGAGCAAAATTTCTCTCCATTTTCCCCTAGCATCGTTCAACCTTTTATTTAGGTTCTGAATGATGGTCTTGTTTGTTGATTCGGCTTGTCCGTCCCACTAGGATGATACAACATCGATAATATTCTTTTTATTTTGTGATCCTCGAGGAACTTCGTTATTTTGCTGCTGATAAATTGTTTTCCATTGTCGCATACTGTCTCGGCAGGTATCCCGAATCGGCATATGATGTGATACCAAATAAAGTCTATAACTTCTTTCTCTCTGACTTTTTCGAAAGCTTGTGCTTCAACCCATTTAGAGAAATAGTCAGTCATAAATAAAATGAACTTAGCTTTACCTTGGGCCGATGACAGAAGGCCGACGATATCCATTACATATTTCATGAACGTCCATAGGAATAAGACCGAATGAAACTGCTCCCTGGACTGGTGGATCATCGGTACATGTCTTTGGCATTTGTCGTATTTTAGAGCGAACTCCTTAGTATCTTTTTCCATACTTTCCCAATAATACCCTGCTCTGATGACTTTGTGAACCAGTGATTCGGCACCAGAATGGTTCCCGCAAGTGCCCTCGTAAATTTCTCGTAGACCGTAGTCGGTGTCTCCCGAATCCAAACATACTGCCAACGGCCCATCGAACATCCTCCTATACAATGTTCCATCTTCGTCCAATGTGAATCGTGTAGCTTTTGTTCGCAGAGTCCTTGATTCCTTAGGGTCCGATGTAAGCTTCCCGTTCTTTATATACTCAATGTATTTGTTCCTCCAATCCCAAGCTAGGCTTGTGGAGTTTATTTCAGCATGACCTTCTTCGACTACTGACTTTGAAAGTTGTACGATAATACCCGAGCTAATTTCATCGTCTTTGATTGACGACCCCAAATTTTCAAGGGCATCGGCCTCACTGTTTTGCTCTCGAGGTACATACTGTAGGGTCCATTCTTTGAACCAGTGTAGGGTTATCTATAATTTGTCCAAGTACCTCTGCAATCGATCCTCTCAAACCTCGAAGGTCTTGTTGACTTGGTTAATCACAAGTAGGGAATCACACTTGGCCTCGATGACCTCTGCTCCTAGACTTTTAGTAAGCTCGAGACCTGCAATCATGGCCTCATACTCAACATCATTGTTAGTCAACTTAGGGGTTTTGATAGATTGTCTAATTGTATTGCATGTGGGCAGCTTCAAAATGATTCCAAGACCAGAACCCTTCACATTTGAAGCACCATTTGTGAAAAGGGTCCATACCCCCGAAGACGTACCCGCTTTTATCAAAAGTTCCCTTTCGACCTCGGGTACGAGGGCTGGCGTGAAGTCAGCCACGGAGTCTGCTAAAATTTGAGACTTGATGGTTGTTCGGGGTTGATACTCGATATCGTACCCACTAATTTCGACGGCCCACTTGGATAGTCGACCTGAGAATTCGGGGTTGTGCAAAATGTTGTGAAGGGGGTAAGTGGTTACGACACAAATAGGGTGATATTGAAAATATGGTTTTAATTTCCTAAAGGCGTTTATTAGAGCAAGCGTTAATTTCTCTCAGTTAGGGTATCGGGTCTCGGCTTCACCTAAAGTTCAACTAACGTAGTAAACAGGAAATTGCGTACCTTGCTCTTCTCAACTAGGACACCACTTACCGCAACTTCCGAGACTGCCAAATCTAAGTAGAGCTGCTCGTCCACTTTTAGAGTATGAAGCAATGGTGGGATCGAAATATACCGCTTTAATTCTTCTAATGCCTGGTGGCATTCCGGGGTCCAAGTGAAATTGTTCTTCTTTTTGAGAAGTGAGAAGAACCTGTGACTTCGATCCGAAGACCCCGAGATGAACCGGCCTAAGCGACTATTCACCCTATTAATCTTTGTACGACCTTAACATTGTCCACGATTGTGATGTCTTGGATTGCTTTGATTTTATCGGGGTTAATCTCTATTCCCCAATTTGACACCATAAAGCCAAGGAACTTGCCTGAACCGACCTCGAATGCACATTTCTCGGGGTTGAGCTTCATGTTTTATTTTCTCAATATGTCGAAGGTTTCCTGCAAATGTGTCAAATGGTCCTCTACGCGCAGGGACTTAAATAGCGTGTCATCAATATAAACCTCCATTGATTTACCTATTTGTTCTTCGAACATTCGGTTTACTAGGCGTTGATAAGTAGCACCAGCATTGTTTAGCTCAAACAACATTACATTATAACAATAAGTACTGTACTTAATGATAAATGAATTCTTTCCTAATCCTCCGGGTTCATTTGTATTTGGTTGTACCCCGAGTAGGCATCAAGAAAGCTGAGGATCTCGTGGCCGGCTGTTATTCGGCAGAGGAAAAGAGTCCTTAGGGCATGCATTATTTAAGTCTTTGTAGTCTACACACATTCTAAGTTTATTCCCCTTCTTGGGGATTACAACTACATTTGCCAACATTTGGGATATTTTACTTCTCGGATGGATCCTATTTTGAGAAGTTTGGTTACCTCGTCCTTGATGAATGCATGCTTTACCTTAGACTGTGGCCTTTTCTTTTGCTTTAACGGTCTGAACTTTGGGTCAGAACTCAATCGATGAGTGGTAATCTCTGGTGGGATTCCTGTCATGTCAAGGTGGGACCAAGAAAAATAATCCATATTTTTAATAAGGAATTTAATGAGTTTTTCCTCGAGCTCGGGAGTTAAACCCGTGCCTTGGTATACCTTTCAATCGGGCAAATGCTCGATCTGTATGACTTGTTCCAGCTCTTTGACCGTTGAATTCGTGACATCGGAATCATCGGGGATTACGAAGGTTCGAGGTATCACATAATCATCATCCTCAAGAGTTTCCTGCTGTTTCGACTTGGTCGAGGCCGACGACTGTGGTTTCTATTTGACTTCCTGTTTTTCTTTCGATTCTGGTCCATTTGTTGTTGTTAGTGTCGATACTAGTATCACCTTATCAATTGCAAACATCTCTCTGGCTGCTGGTTGTTCGCCGTACACCATTTTGATTCCTTCCGGTGTTGGGAATTTTAAGACTTGATGAAGCGTTGAAGGTACTGCCCTCATATTATAGATCCAAGGTCTCCCGAGCAGCGTATTGTATCTCATATCACCTTCGATTACATGGAACTTTGTTTCTAGATAGTTCCAGCCACGTTTACTGGCAACATGATTTCCCCTTTGGTGGTTTCACTTGCCATGTTGAAACTGTTGAGCACTCGAGCTGCATGCACGATTTGATCTTGAAGGCTGAGTTGCTGTACGACCCTTGATTGAATAATGTTTGCCGAGCTACCTGGATCAACCAACACAGTTTAACTTGAATTTTATTCATAAGAATAGATATTACCAGTGCGTCATTGTGAGGCTGTTCGATTCCTTCTACATCCTCATCGTTGAAAGAAAGGTATCCTCCTATAAGTAATCTCGAGTACATTTCTCCCTTGTGATTGTCACTTTGGTGTGTTTGAATATCGGGCCTTGAGGAACATAGACCCCACCAACGATCATATGAATCACGTGATGTGGTTCTTTTTGTTTGCTTTTCCTATTTGCATCCCTGGCTTTGAAGTGATTTTTAGCTCGGTCACTCAAGAACTCTCGAAGATGACCCTCGTTGAATAAACGAGCTACCTTATCCCTTAACTGTTTGCAGTCTTTGGTTCTGTGACCGTGGGTTCCATGGTACTTGCACATTTGATTTGGATTCCTTTGAGCTGGATCGGTTTGTAGGGATCTATGCCACCTAGTATCCTTGATTCGTCCAATGGCTGACAAAATACTTGAAGCATTGATGCCGAAGTTGTATTCCGATAACTATGGCACTTATTTAAGCTCGACATGTTTATCGAAGCCACTCTTACTCATGAGCCCTCGGGAATTTTGACCTCGATCATTCCTTCAATCATTTCGAACGGGATTACGTTCTCGTCCGTTATTTCTACGATATGCGCTATGGTTGGTACCGATCTCTATTCAATCGGGGCTCTCTATCGATGTCTCTTAGAATCCTTCCTTCGGATCTGTTTGGGTAAGCAGAACCGGACAAGGCACCCAACTGATCATCCTCGACTCTGATTTTTGACTGGTATCAATTATGCACATCGGCGCAGGTCACCGCTGGATATTCAATCAAATTTTGCTTTAGTTGACGTGATGCTACCGAACTTCGCTCGTTCAAACCCAGAGTAAAGGCTTGGACAGCCTAATCATCGGTAATCGGGGGTAGGTCCATGCGTTCTATCTGAAATAGAGATATAAATTACCTTAGCATTTCATTGTCCTTTTGTCTCACTTTGAAGAGGTATGACTTCCTAGTTGCGACGTTTATTGCTCCGGCATGTGCCTTTATGAACGAATCGACAAGCATGGAGAAAGAATCAATGGAATTGGGCGGCAAATTGTGGTACCATCATTGCCCCCTTCGATAAAATTTCTCCAAATTTTTTCAACATAACAGATTCAATTTCATCATCTTCTAAATCATTCCCTTTTATTGCACATGTATAATAAGTGACATGCTCATTAGGATCAGTGGTTCCATTGTACTTGGGAATGTCTGGCATGCGGAATATCTTCGGAATGGGCTTCGGAGCCGCACTTGATGGGAAAGGCTTCTGTACGAACTTTTTCGAATCCAAATCCTTCAGAATCGGGGGTGCCTCCGGTATTTGATCAACCCGTGAGTTGTACTTTTATACCTTTTTATCATTAGCCTCAATTTTCTTTTCTCCTGATTCAATCCATTTAGTGAGCTCCTCGAGCATCTTCATGATAGCGGGGTCAGTTTCCGATCCATTATCGTTCGATTTCTCCTATATAGGTTCGAACCTATGAACAACTTCCTATGATGTATCAAGTTTGTTTCTTCTTGGTGCTCGATTCTGATTTTGGAATTGCGCTATCGTAGCCTGCTGAGTTTGTAATATGTCAAATGTCATTCGAAGGCTAATCCCACCTTCTACACCACTCTGTGCGTTCTAATCGACTGCCTGGGCATCTTTACGGATGCTATTTTCAGGGCCAGCGTCTAAATCTCCACGAATGGCGACTCGAGAACTGACATTGACTGGATTTACGGCCTATGGTACATCGGGGTTGATTGGAGATACTCTGTTTCCCGTGGCAACCATGTGCTCGTTCTCGCCATGAAGACCAAGGCCGGTATCTATGTGATGGGGTACTGCTTGAGAGTTCGACATGTTGATTCCTAAAATCAAAAATACTTACGAGAACAAGCGTAAACGCAATGTGTGTTATGAAGGTTAATATTAAGCAATCACTATTATCCTTAGCCCCACAGTGGGCGCCAAACTATTTACCCTAAAAATCGGATAACAATTAATCTTATAATATGGTTTTAAGGATATGTGATTTCACCTAATACCAATTGATAAACGCAAAGATAAATGATGAGAATTGATAGTAATATAAAGAAAATCAGCATTTGGGCAGAGCCCTCGAGCTTGAATACCCTCAAGCTAGTTATGCAAGAACAACTAAAATGCAACAAGCTGATAGACAAGAGAATGTGAATTAAAGAGAGAATATTGTATTACTTTTTTTGAGTGAATGTAAGGTGGTTACAAAATGATTAGGGCTCTCTTTATATAGCAAGGAGTCCTAGTTATGGTACAATTCTAATTAGGGAAGTAAATCTCATGATTAACCTAAACAATCGCCCTTGATCTGATCCGTTCCGGGATCTCCGCAGTGATTTTTGACCGGTTACGGATGTTTCGCTTTTTTGTTATTGCGCTTTGCTCGAAATCTGTTATAGTCGGTCTCGATCGCTACTGGCCTCGATCTCGACAGGCACCTCGATCCTCGAATTAGCTACCTTGTTTTCGTGTTCTGGTCTGATCCATTACGAGGCTGACCCTTGATCCAATTCTGTGGTCTCGCTCAAATAGCACAATCGGGTAGGCCCGATTTTAACCGTATACGCTTTTTTCTTTTTTGAACCCCCTTAGCGAAAATTCTGCCTCTGCCACTAAATATAGTCAAACCTCTCTATAACGGCCTCGTTTGTTCCAAATATTTTTGGATGTTATAGTGAATTGCTGTTATAGAAAATATATATTATAACAGAATATGAAATTTGGTTGCGGAACAATTTGGCTTTTATAAAAAAGTGTTGTTATATAAGAATGATGTTATAGAGAGGTGTGACTGTATAACATATTTATATTAATATCAAGCTTATTCTAGTAAATGTAACGAATACATGTCTATGACTCTCTATTCATCTATATATGCGTATACATATATAAAGATTCTTAATATTATACATTCATATTAACTATATATGCGTGCACATATAAAAAATTTATTATAAAAAATAAGTAAAAGTGTAGTGAATATAGATAGTAGTTTTAATTGCATCTACCAAATTAAAATTTTGGATTCATCTTTGGACGGGATGGTTGAATTAGGAAGATAGATCTATCTTCAATTTAACGCGATTTTTTAAAACTTTTGAGGTAAAGTTTTAACATTTTATTTTTGGGTTTTGGTTTTTTTCTATATTTTCAGGCGTTTAATTGTTTGTTTAACTACGCGCCAAATATATGCCTAACATGTAATTCTCTCCCTTCATATGCCTAATATATGCCAAATAATTGTTTGTTTATTTACCTTAAATAACATTTTTGCCCTTCAACTTCTTAACAAAACGCGCCAAATCCTCCTGCATTTTTTTTTTCTTCCTTTTATTTCATTGTCGTTTCCGCTCTTACTTTTCTTCTAATAACAAGTTTTTCGCTACATGTGTTGCATGTGTACGTAAAGTCAAATAGTTTATTATTTTATAAAATAATTTCAATTATATTAAATCAATGCTAATAATTATAAATGAAAAAATAAAGTAAATTATTTTTGTGAATGATCAATATGGATCATCATATCATGACTTACTTGTACGAAGAAGAATAATCAAAATTTATTTAGATATATGTTATTCTTTAGATTGCTTTTTTATAATCATGACCATGACTTTCATGGTAAAATTTTTTTAGTTAAAGAAGAAATAAGAAATTTAGTAGTATAATTTCACTCCATAAAATAAGATATATAAGTACATAAGATTCTTGGCATAATGTCTTTGTAAATTGAGATTCTGACATTAGAAAAGCCTATCATCGTTTATCATCTTTCAATTTTTTTAAAAATTTACCGTTACTTTCAGCACTATCTCCCTATAAAGTATATCTATATGATCATACCTATACATTTAAAATTTTATTAACTAATCTATATCGTATATTAGATAAAAAATTTTTTTGGATAATGCATAAAATCCCCCCTGAAATATACCCAAAGTTGCTACGACACACCTTAATTTTTTCTCTATAATTCTTTGCACCTTTATTGTTGACGTGGAGAACTGCGTGAGAACACCTCCTTCAAGCGTGTGAGAACTTAAAAAAAAGGGCTCTAACATATACGAAATGTCCAGTGTCAATTCTAAAGCTGATTTTCAAGAACTCTTCATCCCCGCTTTATCATCCATATTCAAGAGCTCCAAATCTAATGTTTTGTGTCAAAATTCAACAAAAACTCGGCTAAATCCTCATCAATCAAGCTCAAATTTCAACTACAACTTCACAACAATATTATCATCCTACCCTAGTGATCAATTTGGCCAACAATCAAGAATTTTGACAAACCAATTTTTTTGTTCTTTAAGTTTTTTCAAGGTTTAACAATAGTGGATTCGATTTTTTTTTTTTCATTTTCGAATCTCATCTACAACTATGGAGTTAGAATGAATTTAGTACTTGACCTCAACTTTAAAAATTCAACGACGTCCGAATATGCTCAACACCTCTAATAATTTTTAAGTTCATATAAAAATAATTGTCCTTTTCATTTTTCTAAATACAAAATAATATTTTCATTACATTTTGAATTGAAAAGAAATTAAAATAAAAAGGAAGACAATGAAATAGATTTAAAAAAAAATACGAAATTACATGTGACAGCGTGTTTATTTCACCGCTTGACAAATGTTTGGTTCTTTATGCCATGTCAACACTTAATGTGACATTTATTCCACTTTAAAAAAGTTTAGAGGGGTAATAGACCCCCTCCGAAATAAGGTGTGTCATAGCAACTTCGGGTATAGTTCAAAAAGGAATTTATGCATTATCATTTTTTTTTTAATGAAAACTTGTGTAATTTTAACGTAAGACTTTCTAGGGTAAGTGATTTCACTTTACTAACAAGCAAATTACATCTGAAAAACACGAAAATCTTTATCTTTAGTTATAAAATTATCTATTATATTAATTTAGTACGTCAGTTTATTTTTTTAAAAGAATGACATGTTTAAATAATATTGGTTGTATTTCTAGAATCGTGTGTACTAAGTGGGCATTTGGACATAAGAATTGTAAAATTCAAACTTTTGTTTCCAAGTGAAAATGATATTTGAAAATTAGAGTTGTGTTTGGACATGAATATAATTTTGGGTTGTTTTTGAATTTTTGGGAGTGATATGAGTGAAAATTTTAAAAAACAGCATATTGGAGTTTTTGAAATTTTCGAAAAATTCCAAAATTCATAAAATTGAAAATTTTATTGCCATTTCGAAAATAGAATCCTGATTTTTTGTCAGTTTCTTTTGGATTTGCTGTTTTGACGCTATGGTCATTCCTGTATTCAAAGTCATGTCTTGCAATGACAAAGCCTTCTAATTTTCTGAAGAGGCACATCCCTTCAATTTGCACCCTTTCACATACTAATGAGAAAGTCTCGTGTTTTTCCTTCGTGTCTTGGCCATGAGGCAATGCTGATCTTGCCAATGAATAAGCAGAAGAGAATCCAATTTATTGCATCAACGAGAGCCATGGACTCCTTTCTTTTCTTTTTTTAAATATAAATTCCAGGCTTCTATGATGAAAGTGAAGGATTGCGTATAGATATTCATAACACGCAGCGGAAGACAATAACAATTCTAGGCGGATCTTTTCGTGTTTAAAATTTATTTACATGTCAAAGATCGGATCTAAGACGTACCTGGTGAAGAGAGTCTCGTTTCAGAATTTTCTTCGATAGTGCGAAGACTCTATGCATACACACCGAGACCGATCATTGCTATCAACTCTTTGATTAATGAAACACACGAACAAATTGAACGAAGAATATTGTGTTGAAATTTTCTCAAAAATCTCAACTCAAAGATAAAAGAACAAGAAACATTTTTCTTGTAATTGTATTTTTCTCTCTTGGCTTTGTATTGCACTCTCACTTTCACAAAGTGTTTTTCTTCTCAAGAAATTAATAATAGCAAATTTTTCTCCATCAACCTTTACATATCATCACCTATAAACCCTATTCCTATTTGATTGATGTAATGATTTATTGGGTAAAAGTTTATTCCAATAATAAACTTTACCTTAAATTTCCGTAAGAAAATTTCAATTCCAATCAAAAGGATTGACGGCAGGCATGGTGAGTATTTTCCTGTAGGAAAACTTAATCCCATTTCAAATGGGTTTCATGAAAGCCACACATCACTTTCTAATCCAATTCTATATTAGATTAAAGAACTAACTAATTAATATTATATATGCAACTTAATATTAATCCGTGTTAATTATATATATATATATATATATATATATATATATATATATATATATATATATATATGCATATATATGCATATATTTCAATCAAGAGATATAATTTAATTTTTTATTCCAAATAGAAAACTTCAATTTGTTCACAATATTAATTATATCCTCTGTGCTAGCAAAGAATATAATAATATTTTATTTGGACTAATAACTAAATTTATTTGACTAATTAAATTCTTTAATTCAATTATCAAATAATAATTTAATTAATCCTTTAGCAAAGATCAGAACACTCGTTAGTGTGCGACCCCATAGGTTCAATACTAAACCGGTAGTAAATTGATCATATCAATATACTAATCAAGGGTGGCGTCTAGCAACACTCCTTAACAACCGGATAACATGAAGTATACAATTTACTCTCAAGAACCCGTAGAAGAATAATGTAGTAATTCCTTCTGTCCTTATAGCTCTGGATCACCCTAGGATATGGTTCAACTGTCAAATCCTAATAGGCGACCAACTATGTGTTCATGTCAAATATAATCGACCACTGAATGACCTAAGAAACTTATTTCTTCTTTCATTCAATTGTCGTAACCAAGGTCTTAGTTTGGTTGTTTATAATTCATGACAACATGGAGCTTAAACTCATTACCAAGAGTTGACAGATTCCATCTTGACCAATCACTAATTTTACAAGTATTTAATCGTACCCAATATCCTTTCAACTATTGCCCTAGGGCCATAGGTGTCTAGTATCAAAGCACAATAAATAACTTGTCAATTACTATGACGATCTCAGGTCAAAGAAAACTTTTACATCATATTCTTCAAGAGAATATCCTATTGACAGTTTATGGTAATTCTAACCATTAGGAATTATCCAATGAGTCAGTTCAATGATCATATCTCTATATGCATCATCTATCTATGTAATTTAGTTAGTGAAACCTACTAATCTTTATCCCATAAAGACGATCACATAAATATTGATCTAACCAGATTACTAATGTCCAAATTAATAATCCTACGATCAAGAACAAATTTAGATTAAATTATAATAAACTTTACTCTCATTATTATGATCTCCATCACAATGTCAAGTCTCAAAATTTAATCAAGGACCTTATCAAATTAATCAAACAATTAATAACAACGATAAAAGAATATCAAATACCATATATATATATATATATATATATATATATATATATATATATATATATATATATATATATATATATATATATATATTATCAAATAATGTTCACAAAAATATGTTCAAATCATCAAATATGATATTGAATCTAGAGCATATCTACTACATCCCTAACAATCTCCCACTTGCACTAGAGCCAATCGCTCTTGTACTTCATTCCCAATTTCCACTTGTGCTTGTCAAACTCCTTTGCGCCAAGAGATTTAGTGAATGGGTCTGCAACATTTTCTTTTCCATCAACTTTTTGAATCTCGACGTCTCCACGTTTAATGATCTCTCTTATCAAGTGATACCTTCGCAGAACGTGTTTGGATTTTTGGTGTGATCTTGGTTCTTTTGCTTGAGCAATGGCTCCAGTATTGTCACACAACAGTGGAACCGCACCTTCTATTGAAGAAACCATACCAAGTTTAGTTAAGAACATTTTCATCCATACAACTTCCTTAACAGCTTCACTAGCTGCTATATATTCTGCTTCAGTCACTGAATCAACTACTGTAGCTTGTTTGGAACTTTTCCAACTCACTGCACCACCATTTAAGGTGAATACATAACCAGAAATAGATTTGCCATCATCTTTATCTGAAGAGAAACTTGCATCAATATAACCTTCAAGTTTCAACTCAGAATCTCCATAGATGAAGAATTGGTCTTTAGTCCTTCTTAAGTACTTAAGAATGGTCTTCACCACCTTCCAATGTTTCTTACCAGGATTTGCCTAGTATCGGCTAGTCACTCCAAGTGCATAATCCATATCAGGATGTGTACATGCCATGGTATACATGATAGCTCCCACTGCACTAGCGTATGGGATCCTACTCATGCGTTCTCTCTGTTCAGGTGTTTTAGGACAATCCTCCCTACTGAGAGTTATTCTAGTGCCTATTGGTAGATAGCCTCTTTTGGAATTATCCATGTTATACCTCTTTAAGATGGTATCAATGTACAAAGACAGGGAAAGTCCAAGCAGCTTCCTAGATCTATATCTGTAGATCTTTATTCCTAATATATAAGCTATTTCTCCTAAGTCTTTCATGGAGAATTGTTCAGATAGCCAAATCTTGGTACTTTACAATGTCGGTATGTCATTCCCTATGAGCAATATATCATCAACATACAACACTAAAAATATAATTGTGCTCCCACTAACCTTTTTGTACACACAAGGTTCTTCTCGCATCTAACAAAATTGAACTTTTCAATTGTCTTGTTAAAGCGAATGTTCCAACTTCGAGAAGCTTGCTTTAGTCCATAAATGAATCTTTGTAGCTTGCAAATTTTATTATGATCAGACGAAGATGTGAAACCTTCAGGTTTTATTATGTACACATCCTCTTCTAGCTCACCATTAAGGAAAGCTATTTTCATATCCATTTGCCATATTTCATAATCATAGTATGTTGCTATAGCAAGCAAAATCCGAATTAATTTGAGCATTGCCACGGGAGAGAAAGTCTCATCATAGTCGACTCCTTCTTTCTAACGAAAGTCTCATCATAGTCGACTCCTTCTTTCTAACGATATCCCTTAGCAGCAAGACGAGCTTTGTAGGTCTCCACCTTTCCGTCTGCTCTAATCTTTTTCTTAAAAACCCATTTACAACCTATAGGGTTTATATACTCTGAAGGTTCAACTAAAGTCCATACTTTATTTTCCATCATGGATTCCATGGCCTCTTGCCACTTCTCATAATTAGAACTTTGTATAGCCTCTTCATAGGTCTTAGGGTTATCATCATTTTGATCAACCTCATTTGATACATCATCTTGTACCATTAAATTTAATCTAGTTGGTACATTACGTTCTCGTGTGGACCTTCTAAGAGGTACTTGTACAACATGTTCACCTTGTGCTGGATTTGGTTGTTGTTCAATTTGGTTTGGAACTGGTTCATTAACCTGTTCTTGAACTTCATTTAGTTCTTGAACTTCAACCGTTGAAGATGACAACTTCCTTGGCAACTTCAAAACATCCAATAAAGGTTCTTCAACTTGGGTCTCATGATCTTTACATTGTGTTGATTCATTAGTATCTTGAACTTCATCAAGTTCTATTTCTCTATTACAATTTCATTCTAAAAGAAATTCCCTTTCCAAAAAGGTTGCTCCTTTGGCCACAAATACTTTATGGTCAGAAGGGTGATAGAAATAATATCTCAGTGTTTCTTTGGAATACCCAATGAACCTACACTTATCAGATCTTGAGTCAAGTTTATCAAACTGTAGTCTCTTAACATAAGATAGACAACCCCCAACTTTAATATGTTTAAGGTTAGACTTACATCCTTTCCATGTCTCATATGGTGTTGTATAGGCTTACTTAGTGGGAACTTTAATAAGTAAGTATGTTGCTGCTTCCAAAGCATATCCCCATAAATTTATTGAAAGATCAGTGAACCCCATCATAGATATCACCATATCTAATAAGGTTTGATTTCTCCTTTCAGATACACCATTGTGTTGTGGTGTTCCTGGAGGTGTCCAATATGAGAGAATCCCATTCTCTTTGAGATATCTGGTAAAATCTTCACTAAGATATTCTCCACCTCTATCAGACCTTAGTACTTTGATACTTTTACCAGTTTGCTTCTCAACTTCACTACGGAAAGATTTAGACTTGTGTTTCATAAGATACATAAATCCATATTTTGACATATCATCAGTGAAGGTGATGAAGTAAGAATATCCACCTCTAGCTTGAATTTTCATGGGCCCACAAACATCTGTATGAATTAGTCTCAATAATTCAGAAGCTCTTTCTCCACTTCCAGTAAATGGAGATTTGGTCATTTTTCCTTTGAGATAAGATTCACAAGTTGGATATATGATTCAAAATCATACTTGTCAAAGTACTCTTCCTTGTACAACTTGTTAATTCTTTTCTCTCCAATATGACCAAGCCTACAATGCCAAAGGTATGTATGCTTTACATGATCATTTCTTTTCCTCTTAAGACTTGAAACATGCACAATCATCACCATAATTATAGAGCAAATACCATTGTCTATAATAATGCGAAAACCACGTTTGTCTAATATAGAAGCTGAAATTATGTTTGAAACAAATTTAGGAACGTAATAACAATCATCCAACATAAGTACTTTGCCCGTAGGTATTATTAAAGAAATTAATCCTACAGCTACGGCCGTAACTTTTGCACCATTTCCAACTTATAGATTAACTTCTCCTTTCTTTAGTTTCCTACTTATCTTGAACCCTTACAATATATTGCAGATGTTATAACCACTGCCAGTATCTAATACCCACAGTGAAGAATTAGTAGTAGCTAAAGAAACCTTGAAAATATTTTTCATTAATGTCTCACCTTATTTCTTGTCCTTTAGAGTTGCAAGATACTCATTGCAGTTTCTCTTCCAATGCCCTTTCTTCTTATAGTGAAAACATTCAGCATCATATACTGACTGCAAGTCAAATCTTGAGAAATCTCTTCACCAAGCTTGTACCCCAACTTCTCATGTTCTTTGGTAAGAACAATCATATGATTGACAAGGGGTCCAACTGGAGAGTTTTCAATGTCCAACTGTGTATCAAGCATCTTCTTAAGATATTCAATGATTGCAGTTGGATCCATATTCTGATGTTTCCTCTAGAGTTCAGAACTCATAGAAGCGAGAATGATGTGTTTAATAACAAGACATTCTTTCAAGTGTTTCTGATAAACCTTGGTGCCTTGAACATCATTCTCTGGTGGGACTATCTTTGCAGGCTTATCGATCACACCAATGAGCTTTTCATGCATGAGAACAATTCTCAAATTTCTATACCAATCATCAAAGTTTGGTCCTACCAACTTGTTGGTCTCAAGTATTTCACGCAGTGATATAACAGGCATATTGAGAAATCTAAAATATAGAAAAGAAAAGGCAATGATATAAGAACATATTTGCATATATCATAAAGATATGGACTTTTATCTAAATGATATTTCCACTAATTATTTTAAACTATTTACCCTCATTATAGTTTACGAAATCTTTATTTATGTTAGTGGAGTAAAGGAATCCTTTAACAATATGTATGAGCCCCTTGGAAGTCAAGTCGTTTCTCACATATATTTTAAAGGTAGGTACTCTTCATATAATTTCCTTAAATAGCTCTATGTCAAATAGTCCCCTGGTAGTCAGGTCGATCCTATTGCATAGTTGAGTTCAACCATCATGATAGCAAAGAACTTATTAAATTTTATACTCCCCTGGGTGGTCCAGGCGTCTAGTGTAAAATTGAATAATTCTTTCAATCCATACTTCTAATGCAATAAATAATTTTAACATATTCTCGAACTATAAGTCTCCCGGTAGTCAGGTCGCTCCTTATAAACATGAAATAAGTAAAATTATTTATCTTGATGGATAGCTCTATAATAAAATATCTTATATTTTATTATTTAAGAACTCAAATTTTACTAGGAGGAAATTGTTACTAAAACAATTTTTAATAACATGAAGATCAAATCTTTTATAGCATGTGAATTTAGTTCAAGTTATCTACATGCTTAGTCCTAAAATAATTTACATCACATGTAATAAATAATTAAGATTATGTAATGAACAAGAACGTGACATAAAAACGAAATTCAACATCTTCTAACATGTTTATCTTATATATCACATATATCACAAAAATAATCCATGCCAGAATATTATTATTAATTAAAATCTCATGAACTAATAACAATTAAAATAACAGTAGAATCCAATAACCTATTATAGATTCTCATCGTATCTAATACAAAATTTCAAATTCAAGTTATGAACTATCTCAATAGTTATATGAATACATATTTTATTCACAATAAAATAATATCAATCCATATGTATTCAAATAATTTGACTATTGCACAAGACACATGTATTATGGTTTGAACTCTTCAAATATAATATTAAAATATTTCGTAAATAAATTTTAGACACAATAAACCATGGCTTTGATACCACTGAAGGATTGTGTATAGGTGTTCATAACACGCAGCGGAAGACAATAACAATCCTAGGCAGATATTTTCGTGTTTAAAATTTATTTACATGTCAAAGATCGGATCTGAGACGTACCTGGTGAAGAGAGCCTCGTTTCAGAATTTTCTTCGATAGTGCGAAAACTCTATGCGTATCCACACCGAGACCGATCCTTGCTATCAACTCTTTGATTAATGAAACCCGCGAACAAATTAAACGAAGAAAATTGTGTTGAAATTTTTCTCAAAAATCTCAACTCAAAGACAAAAGAACAAGAAACACTTTTCTTGTAATTGTATATTCTCTCTTGGTTTTGTATTGCACTCTCACTTTCACAAAGTGTTTTTCTTCTCAAGAAATTAATAATAGTAAATTTTTTCCATCAACTTTTATATAACATCACCTATAAACCCTATTCCTATTTGATTGAGGTAATGATTTATTGGATAAAAGTTTATTCCAATAATAAACTTTACCTTAAATTTACCTAGGAAAATTTCAATTCCAATCAAAAGGATTGATGGCAGGCGTGGTTAGTCCTTATGGACTTTCAATTGCTAATCCAATTCATAATTGGATTAGTATTTTCCTGTAGAAAAACTTAATCCCATTTCAAATGGGTTTCATGAAAGCCACACGTCACTTTCTAATCCAATTTTAAATTAGATTATAGAACTAACTAATTAATATTATATATGCAACTTAATATTAATCCATGTTAATTATATACATGCATATATTTCAATCAAGAGATATAATTTAATTTTCTATTTCAAATAGAAAACTTCAATTTGTACACAATATTAATTATGTCCTCTATGCTAGCAAAGAATATAATAATATTTTATTTGGACTAATAACTAAATTTGTTTGACTAATTAAATTCTTTAATTCAATTATCAAATAATAAGTTAATTAATCCTTAAGCAAAGATCAAAACACTCATTAGTGTGCGACCTCATAGGTTCAATACTAAACCGGTAGTAAATTGATCATATCAATATACTAATCAAGGGTGGTGTCTAGCAACACTCCTTAACGACCAGATAGCATGACGTATACATTTACTCTCAAGAACCCGTAGAAGAATAATGTAGTAATTCATTCTGTCCTTATAGCTCTGGATCACCCTAGGATATGGTTTAACTGTCAAATCCTTATAGGCGACCAACTATGTGTTCATGTCAAATATAATCGACTACTGAATGGCCTAAGAAACTCATTTCTTCTTTCATTCAATTGCCCTGACCAAGGTCTTAGTTTGGTCGTTTATAATTCATGACAACATGGAGCTTAAACTCATTACCAAGAGTTGACAGATTCCATCTTGACCAATCACTAATTCTACAAGTATTTAATCGTACCCAATATCCTTTCAACTATTGCCCTAGGGCCATAGGTGTCTAGTATCAAAGCACAATAAATAACTTGTCAATTACTATGACGATCTCAGGTCAAAAGAAACTTTTACATCACATTCTTCAAGAGAATATCCTATTGACAGTTTATGGTAATTCTAACCATTAGGAATTATCCAATGAGTCGGTTCAATGATCATATCTCTATATGCATCATCTATCTATGTAATTTAGTTAATGAGATCAACTAATCTTTATCCCCTAAAGACGATCACATAAATATTGATCTAACCAGATTACCAATGTCCAAATTAATAATCCTACGATCAAGAACAAATTTAGATTAAATTATAAGAAACTTTACTCTCATTATCATGATCTCCATCACAATGTCAAGTCTCAAAATTTAATCAAGGACCTTATCGAATTAATCAAACAATTAATAACAACGATAAAAGAATATCAAATGCCATATATATATTTTATATCAAATAACGTTCACAAAAATATTTAAATCATCAAATATAATAATGAATTTAGGGCCTATCTACTGTATCTCTAACGGATAGGAGAAATAACTCATCATGATTATGTATTAGCCTCTCTTCACTTATCCTTTTCAGTCCAAGGTACAGTTTAATCCATAGATAATAAAAATATTACTCGAACTTGAAGATAAGTTTCGAGTGAAGGATTGTGAATTTTAATGCGAACTACCAAACGTTGTGTTGGGGGTGCTCGGGGCTGTTTTTAAGAAAGGTAAAACACTAATTTAACTTTTAGACTAAAGGGGTTCCTACTTTTAATTTAAGAAGGGCAAGAGAGTAATTTAACTTTTAGATTATGGAATTCCTGCTTGTAATGAGTAATAACCCGTCCAAGGAATTGTATTCAAGTATTAATTTGAATTTTACTTGCAGGATTGGAATTGATAAGTTTTTTGTGAGTTTAACATCTTAAATGGGATGATCATATATTTTTTCATCATATATCAGTTTAGTTTAAATTTAAAAAGTGTGTCTATTTAATAGAAAATGTGATCTAAAATCTTTAAATTGAGTCAAATCATTATAATTAACGATTCAGTAGTTGAAAATTAGCCTTCACGATACGATTGAAGGAGGTTGGTAAGCTTTTTAATTAAAACGTGAAAATCAGTTGCTACTTTTGAAAGAATAAACTTTAAGAACATAATGCCACCCTATTTTTTTCGTTGTTTAGCTAAATTCCTTTCCCATTGCAATTTCTTGTTGGTGTCATCTCTCATTGTTGTTTCCAGCTAATTCAAACTATAGTGTTTTAGGATCGAATTTACCGGACTATTAAATGTAGTTATTTAATTTCAGTTTACATTGGCTGGCCATTTTAAAATCGTTTATAAATTTAGATAAAACAATAAAGTGACAATTCTTAAGCAAACTTCGGTTGGGATTTATGCTAGAGAAATAAAAAATTTCATATAGTCTCTGTACCATGTGCTTTAATGAATGTACTTTCCTCTAGCATTTTAAACACTAGCTTCTTTCCTCCTTTGCCATATAAGATTTATTAGTAGGTATAGTATTCTTTAAAAACAGAGTTACTGATAGAGGGAATATGCCTTTTCTTTAACGAGGTATCTTTGCTTAAAATAGAAAAGACTACGCGTAAAAGAGTTCAAATATACTCATTTTGTTTGTTTCTTAAATCCATTAACTATTATTGCTTTTGTTCATGCGTGTCCGTTGTTGCTACAAAGTGATAAATTCTATTGCAATCTTTTTGTGATCAAGCGATCTTCTTTTTTTTTTTTTTTTTTTTTGCAATTTATTTATTTTTCAATTTTTGTATTGTATAGGATAAAATATGCTATGCTAAGTGGTTGCATAAGAAAGTGATTCGTGGAGCCAAAAGCAGAGGATAGTTAGAACCAAAGACAACTGCTCCACTTGTCACCGGAAAGAATGACGCTCATAAAGATGCAATAAATACCGGCCACCCGGTAGCATTTAATAGAGAATATTCAACAACATTTATTACACTGCCCGTTACAAAGAAATTGTCATTTATGCTCCCCGTTGCACATTCTTTAATGGTCCTCATAATTGACATTAAATAAGGGCATGATCGTAGTACCTCGTTCCCTAGGTGCAACTATAAATAGTGAGCTATGTTATCATTGTAAATGATACATTTTCAGACAAACTTATACTATAATCAATTCAAAGCTTAATACAATTTTATCTTCTTACTCCTTGATTTCATTATTGTTGTACCCGGAAGCCATGCTCCAGAAATTATTGTTTCTGCTATTTTGTCTTCATTTCAAGGCTAAGTATTGCGTATTTCTTCAATTATTTTATTAATCCAGGATCAAATTAATTCACTTGTCTAGAAATCACGTATAATTTCAACTGTACTATTTTATGGGTAAATATTTTGGCGCCCACGGTGGGGCCTAGACAGTCGTGTAATTAAGTTGGTCCTTTCCTCTTTTACTAACGTGTTTTGATTATTTGCTTAGCAAAAAATTACAAAAAATGGCGGATAATGGTGTTAACAACACACACAATCTTGAGGCCCAAGGGGACCAGCCTCATCACGAGGATTCAGTCAGTGACACCCACAATGAGGGGAAAGATGCTATGCCGGTCTATGCCAGGCGGTACCCGCATCATGTTCAGTAGGCGACTCCCGATGATGCGGAAGAGGAGCATGTCGTGAAGCGGTATGGGTCCTGTAAGAGCAATACGCGGTCATTCTAGGCCATCTTACACGACAGGATAAGGTTATGACAAAGTTGAAGCAGGCATTGTCCGGGGTTTCCAATAACATGAATAGACGAGGTCTAGTTCCTCCTAGTGCTCCTGCGAATCACACAACGTAGAGGGTCGACAACAATACCCTGAGGGGCGAGGTTGGCTTCAATGGGGTTGGGAGGAGGGGATCCAGCCCCAACAACGAGAACAATCCCTTCAAGAGCGAACTCTTACGGTTTATGAGGGAAATGAACGCCTGCATGGACCAAATCCCGGGTACACCACCGGTGCTGAAAGGACCGGACTCAAAGAAGTATACTCAGTTGCCGTAGAAACCAAGCGCGGCACCAGAATTAATTCTGAAGTGGTTTAAAATTGTAACGATCCGACTGGTTATTTTGCTTTCTAGAATCCCGTTCCCCTGAATAAGACTTCTCGTACTTGCTTTAACTGATTTATGACTTGCAAGGATAGTTGATTTGGGATTTGGAAGAGTTTGGGTTGAAATAGGAACACTTGGTTCCTTAAGGTTGGCTTAAAAGGCCAAGTTTGACTTCGGTCAACATTTTTAGTGAACAGACCCAGACTCGTATTTTGACGGTCCCAGAGGATCCGTAGTAAAATAAGAGACTTGGACGTATGCCCGGAATCAAATTCCGAAGTTCCTAGCCCGAGTAATGAATTTTTGTTAAAAAATTATTAAACTGAAATCTAAGGATTTAAAAAAATTGAATAATGTTTGATCATGTTGGTATCAGGTCCGTATGTTGGTTCCGAAGTCCGGTACATGTCCAATATAATATTTAAGTCATGTTTATAAAATTTGGTGAGAAACATGACTAATTTGACGTGATTCGGACGTCCAGTTGTAAAATAGGAATTTCAAATGTTCTTAAGGATTTCATGTGTTTTGGTGTTAAATCTGTCGATTTAGATGTTATTTCGGCGATTTGATCGCACGAGCAAGTTTTTATGATGTTGTTTGACTTGTGTGAGTATTCAATGTGGAACCCCGAGGGCTCGGGTGAGTTTTGGACGTGTGTTGGGAGTGAATACACTCTAGGTTTTTTGGTATTTCTGGGCAGTGTTGCAGGTCTCGCAAATGCGAGGAATTGTTCGCATTTGCGATAACCGCATTAGAGAGGAAGTCTTCGCAATTGCGAAGAAGCCTGAGCTGGGCAATCGTCGTATTTGCGATATTTTGTTCGCGTTTGCAAACCCAGTAGGATCCGCATTTGCGACCCTTTTGTCGCATTTGTGACCCTTGCAGTAGGAGCCCAGATTCGTATTTGCGATAATTTTGTCGCAATTGCAACCTTCGCATTTGCGAACCTGATATCACAAATGCGATATCAGAGGCCTGGACACAACTTTTAAAAATGGGACTTAGGCCATTTATTTCATTTTACTTCTATACTTGGGTGATTTGGCAGCTTCTAAAGAGGAGATTTCAACCTAGCATTGTGAGGTAAGTTATTTCTGCTTAATGTGAGTTTAATACTTGAGTTTTGGGTAGATTAACACATAAAGATTAGTGAAAATTATAGGATTAGAGTAAAACCTAGGGTTTTGATAAAAATAAGATCTAACCACGAAATTTGTTATGGAATGGAGTAAAAATCATATATTCTTGATCCTTAGGTTATGGGTAACAACTTTCTTCAAAAAATTTCAGAATCCGGGTACGCGGGCCCGTGGTTGAATATTTTGGAACTTTGTATTTAGGGTTGTGAAATAACTCTAATAGCTTGAATATGAATTTGTAAGCCTATAATAATGAACTTTTATACTATTTGAATAGTTTCGGATTGTGCGGTTCCGGTTTAAGAGTTTGGACGCATTCTTGAGTTGGAAGTAGGCTCGAAACGAGGTAAGTCTCTTTTCTAACCTTGTAGGAAAAATGTTCTTATAGGTGAACTAATCAATATATGATTAAATGTGGGGGGCTATGTACGTACGAAGTGACGAGAGTCCGTATGTAACTACTATTCAGGGTAGTTCTAGGATCACATCATGCTTTGTGGTTGCTATTAATTGCTTATATATGCTAATGGTATGAGAGGAAGTGAGTTGAAGGAAATCTAAAGATTTACAGGCTTCAAGTGAATTGTATTCATTTTCTTTTTGTAAAAAGGGAATTAAAGAATTGTTGTGTTTAAATGAGGAACATTACGTTTACCGCATCACATGTATGATTCGCAAGCGAGTTTATGCTTTTACCGTGTCACATGTATGATTCGCGAGCGGGGTGAATAGATACATCTATGGTTCGTTCTGTTCGACCCTTGGCAGTGCTCATTTTACTTTAGGTTGGATCGGGTCGATCGTCCTTGGTGGTAGTTATGTGTGATAATAGAACCGTAACCCTTATAATTTGTATGACTTATTGCTGGAAAGGTCACTAATTTAAATGAGGAAAGTTCTAGTTTTATTAATTGGATGAAAGGGTTTTCAATAATTTTTTCTTGTCTGAGCTTGTTGTTATCTACATACACTGTGATTTAAATATGTTGGACTCCATATTATTATATTTGCTGGCCTAGTAAGTGTCGAAGTCGACCCCTCGTCACTACTTCTGCGAGGTTAGCCGAGATACTTACTGGGTACATATTTTTATGTACTTATGCTACACTTTTGTACTTGATTGTACAGGCTTTGAGGCAGGTGCATCTGGCCATCAGTCCGGCGTATAGAGTGGTCATCTCAGCTCGAGACTTTCCGGTGAGCTGCCCTTCCCAACCGATCTATAGCAGCTGGAGCCTCTCTTTTGTCTCTATGTTCCTGTCTATTTCTTTTCCAGACAGTATGATACTATGGTTTTGTATATTCTACTAGATTGCCCGCACACTTATGACACCAAGTCTTGGCACACACATTAGTAAAATTCTGATGTTTTGGCTTGTCTTCATGATTGAGATTCCCATTTATTCCTTTCACTTAAATATGCTTAAGTTTTTTTAAAAACTATATATTTCTTAAATCTATAATGGAAGTTATCACGTACTAACTACATAAATGAGGATTTACTATATGATCAGTGTTGGCTTGCCTAACAACGGTGTTGGGCACCATCATGGCCTAATATGGAATTTGGGTCGTGACAAAAATGCCCGACGTGCCGAAGTATGATAGAACTTCATACCCTCAGGAGCATAATACCACCTATACAATGGCGATGAAGGGGAACGATTTAGCTCCCCACGAGATTGAATCTGTTTTGCTGAAGAAATTTGGAGAGACTCTCCAAGGGGAGCCTTGACTTGGTATTCATTGTTACCCAAGCATTCCATAGATTCTTTTGAGATTCTCACGCACTCTTTTATTAAGATCCATGTCGGGGCCAAAAAAGTGCAAGCCCGAAAGACCGACAAATTCAGAATCGCACAAGGGGAGTTCGAGTTGCTGTGGGAGGCCTGAATCCGAGAAGTTCATACGCTTCTTGAAAATTGAAGGAAAGTTTGCTTAAGTTCCACGCGACAACTTGGGTGGATGTCCACAACCGATACGAGTCTAAGATAAGGACTAAAGATGAGCAGATTGGCCTCTCATCGTCGGCAAAGGGATGGGAGAAGAATAAAGAAAAGTCAAAGACAATTTCGACGCAGATAGATGATATTCAAGGGGCCAGTTTTTGTCCTACGAATGTGGCCGAAGGATGCGGTAGAGGTTTTCGATCGGCAAATAGGTTTATTACCGACAAAAGAATTGATCGGGACCGGAACAACAGATTATTGCAGGACAAAGAAATATCAGGTACACGGGATCCTTCCTACCCTAGGCTATCAGAATACAACTTCAACGTCTATGTAGTAGAGTTGGTATCGTCTATGAGGAACACTAAAGAAGTGCGGTTCTCAAAGTCGATGGGGTCTGATCCTTACCAGAGCGATCCCGATTTGTGGTGCGAATACCACATGACGAATGGCTACCGGACTGGGGACTACCAATATCTGCGTGAAGAGGTGGCAATACTGCTAAAAAATGGGCATCTAAGAGAATTCATAAGTGAGCAGGCCAAGAACAACTATGGTCGCAACCGTGATAATACGGAGCCCTCAAAAGCAGGAGAAGATCCCCCATTCCAGACGATTAACATGATCTTTTGCGGGAACGAGATCAATGAGGTCACCTTCTCGGGTACCAATAACCTAGAGCAAGAGACTCCGGGAAGTCGCTGAAGATGATATCACTTTCACAGAGGAGGACGCAAACGGACTGTTGCTACCGCACAATGAGGCATTTGTAATTTTTTTTAAATGTACTAGATTTTAATATCAAACGTGTTTTAGTGGATCCAGGAAGTTCAGTCAATATCATACAATGGAGGGTATTGGAGCAAGCCAAACTCACCAGAAGCATCATTCCGGCCACAAAACTCCTCGTCGAATTCAACCTCACAAACATGACAACCCGAGGAGAGATCCTGCTGCTTACGAATGCCGAAAGGGTGATAAAGACGACTCTTTTTGAAGTGGTGGACGGTGATATGGGATATAATATTATTCTGGAAAGACCGTGGTTGCACAAGATGAGAGTTGTACCATCAACGTATCATCAGTTGCTGAAATTTCCAACACCCGAAGGAATCAATCAGATAAGAGGCGACCAACCGACGACAAGATAGATGAATACGATTTCGGTCTCCAGTAATAAAAGGAAGGAGTATGCGACATAGCAATTATAGGAACCGGTGCATGCTCCCGAATCGAGTGAAGTTAGCTAGGGGGAAGAAGCGTCATAATCTTATCAGGTGCTGAGATATTTCCAGGTACCAGAAGAGACAGATTCAACAAAATCCACAGCGAAAGAGCTCGAGCAAGTTGTATTGTTTGAAAAGTTTTTAGAAAGGAAGTTCCACATAGGGACAGGACTGCACCCCGAGCTTAGATCTGACATTATTGAATTTCTTAACATAATGACGATTGTTTTGTATGACCACATGCGGACATGACAGGTATCCCAACGGAAGTGGTCGTACACAAGCTAAGATTGGATCCCAACATCCCTCCGGTAAGACAAAAGAAACGCCTTAAAGCGGAGGCCAGGAATAAATTCGTCAAAGAAGATGTAACTCACCTACTTGATATCGGTTCTATCTGAGAGGTAAAGTATCCAGATTGACTAGCTAATGTAGTAGTAGTTCCTAAGAAGAACAATAAATTTTGCATGTGTGTAGATTATAAGGACTTGAATAAGGCATTCCCAACACACTCATTCCCACTGCCAAATATTGATCAAATAATTGATATAATGGCGGGGCACGAGTTAATGAGTTTCCTCGATGCTTATTCTGGGTACAACCAAATTAAGATGAACCTGGAGGATCAGAAAAAAACTTCGTTCATAACGAATTTTGGCACATATTGCTATAATGTGATGCCCTTCGGGCTAAAGAACACAGTAGCCACTTATCAACGGCTCGTATACAAGATGTTTTAAAACACAAAAAGGGAAAACCATGGAAGTTTCTATAGACGATATGCTTGTAAAGTCTTTGAACGCAGGAGATCATCTTAAGTATTTACATAAAACTTTTGACATCCTAAGGAAGCATAACATGAAGCTTAACCCCGAGAAGTGTGCGTTCGGGGTCAGCTCCAGCAAGTTCTTAGGATTTTAGGTATCACAAAGGGGGATTGAGGTTGTTATATCCCGTACTTCTATACGTTGTATTATTCATAAGTTAACCGACATAAGCTCGGAGGATAAGATTATTTTGAGGTTATAAGCAATTACGTGATACTCAACACGTAATAGGTAAGTGGCTCAAAGTTTAGAGGTCAAGCAAATCGATTAGTATAAGTTTCATCTATATTATACTCGTACTTTCGGGCTATGGTTCGAACCACTCCATCGGAGAATTTGGTCTTAACAAGTATGACGGCGATGATTGGAAATAATATTTAGTATATTATAAAGAGGCTATGGATTAGAGTTATACCACATGATTATGATAATGAGTATATGAGGTGTGTTAAAAGTGGTCCATATTTAAGTGAATAGAGATCAAGAAATTAAGTGCGAGTATAATTAAATAAATGTGGGAATAGAATATAGATGTAGTAGAGTGGTCATTTAACAAATGAATTATTTCAGATTTGTTGGATAACAATTAGTGGATGAAACAAAGTGGGTCATGGACAGATGTCATTATAAGGGACATGTTTTCATTTGCTTTAAGTTAGTGATGACACACTTGAGATAACTATTAATAAATATACCAAGAGGGCAACGTGTATAGGAGAGGATAAGTTGAAATCTCTTATTCCAATTCATTAACAGTTCATTGTAAGGAGATATATGTATATATGATGCACTCTTTAATGGCAGCAATGTTGTATCATTTTAACAAGACTACAAAATTTATCTTTCCAAAAGTATAGCAACAACAATTTTCACTCCAAAATATAGTAGCAACGTTGTCCAATTTAAGCTCAATCCAAGTTCAATCATAGTGATCCTTCCGTTGAGTTGAGGATTCTAACATCGGTTTTTCCGAATCTAGCAAGTAGAGATTAGTTCATGGTAAACTAAGGTATGTTCATATCTTAATCCTTGTACAAAGTAATTCTAGAAGATGATTATGTGTTAAAAATGAAGGGATCTTGATATTTAGAGTTGTAGTTGTTTATATGAAATTGTTGAGACATGAATTGAATTTTGTGGAATTATGAGGAGAATTATGGTGCTATGTTCTTATGGATTAGACGTTCATAAGGTTGTTGGTATTGTTGTTGTGATTTGGAATTGATTTGGAGTTCACATGGGGTAAATTATTTAGAGGATATGCCGCTCGAATTTCGTTAAGTCATTTGTTAATCAAATCGGAGGTAGGAAAGGTATAGTTGGGACTGAATTATATATATACATTTTGATTACAGATTCACAAGTTTGGGAAGCTGACGTTAAGTTTAAAAAGCGACAAGGTATGTTAAGCTACCCCTTCCTTTTTATTTTTGGCATGAATTATATAAAACGAGCGGATGATGAATGTACATAATTTCAATGAATTCTAGTTCTCAGTGGTACTTGACATGATAGTTGTCTTTGATTCTCCAGTGTTGGTTCATTCTAATCATTTTATTAAGTCTTAAATGATGATTTAACTTGTATGTGGTTGCTCCTGATATTCTATTCGTGCATAACATTATTACATCATTTCACCGAGTCCCGAGCCGGGTATGTATTCGTGCACAGTTTCATTGCATAGTTCACCGAGTTCCTCACTAGATGTCCGAGTACGGTATATATATATATATATATGATTATTTTACTGAGTACCTCACTAGAGGGCCGGGTATGGTATACATGTATATGACTTCATTCACCGAGTCCCATAATGGGATGGGTATGGTATGTTATATAGATATGCATGACTCTCATCTCATAAGGCACAAGTGCATTGGTATCTTTAATTATCATACTTGTCTCCTGTCATCTTTTACTCAGTCATGATCTTCTTTATTGTACTTCATGATTTATATACTCAGTATATTTTTAGTACTGACCCCCCTTTCTTCGGGGGCTGTGTTTCATGCCTGCAGGTACAGACACTCAGTTTGGTGATCCTCCAGCCTAGGACTTCTGCTCAGCTGTTTGGAGAGCTCCATTGTTTTGGAGCCTGAGTCATTTTGGTACAGATCCTCTGACATAGATTTATGTGTATCCAGGGGTATGACAGGGCCCTGTCCCGTCATATTTCATTATTATACTTTTAGAGGTATGTAGACGTGTGTGGGTTGTATATAGGTTTTGGTCAGCTATATCAATATTGCCCGTTTTGGATATTCCCGTATATAGTGGCAGCCTTGTCAGCTTGCATATTTTGTTATGTTTTAGTTAGCTATGACTCCTTAGGAGACAGGTTCATTATGATATATGATGTTATGAGTCTATAGCTTGCTTTTACAAATTTCTATATTGTCCTTAGTTTTAGTCTGATTATATCTAGCAGGTTCGTATATAAGTGTCTAGCTCGGGCACTAGTCAGAGCTCGTTGGGTTGGGTCGTGATAAAAGTGGTATCAGAGCAGTTCATCCTCGGAGTGTCTACATACCGTGTCTAGTAAAGTCTTGTTTATCGGTGTGTTGTGCACCACATCTATAAATAGGAAGCTGCAGGACATTTAGGATGTCACTTTTCCTTCTTACTCTAGATCATGCGATAGAGCTATGTTATCAGGATAATGCCTCTCTAATTATTGTATTTTTAGCTATGCCTCCAAAGAAAGCGACAGCTGCCCAGAAGGGCAAATCGGTAGCAGGAGATACTAGTCAGATCCGGAGAGTTACTAGGGCCCGTGCCCAGTCTATGCCTGAGATTGTAGTCCTGTGGCGAGCTTTGCTACACCGCCACCTCCAGAGGAGCTTAAAGCAGCATCAACTCCAGTTCAGGGGGCAGCACCACCGCCAACTCTCGAGGCCCCAGCACCTTAGCCTCTAGTTCCTCAGCCAGGGGTGGAGCATAGGGCCATGAGATATGCAGTTTAGTTGCTGACCAGATTAGTGGCAGGGCAGGCTCGCAGGCATGGACTAGGAGTTGACCATGCAGACATATCTGATAGTTTGAGGGCTCGTGACTTCTTAAGTTGTAATCCTCCAGAATATTTTGGGTCAAAGCCCGAGGATGATCCACAAGAGTTTATTCAGCAGATGCAACGTACATTGAGGATAATCAAGGCTTCTGAGACTAAGTCTATTGAGTTGGCTTTGTATCGATTGTGGGATGTAGCTATAAATTGGTATGAGTCTTGGGAGTTATCTAGGGTCGATAGTGCTCCTCCACTGGTATGGGATGAGTTTGTAGAGGCCTTTCTTGGCCACTTACTACCTTCAGAGATGAGGCGAGCTAGAGTTGATAGGTTCTTACGTTTGAGGCAGAATGGCAGGAGCGTTCGAGAGTATAGTCTTGAGTTTGATTCGTTGGCTAGATATGCGCCAACTATTGTAGTTGATATAGGAGATAGAGTGCATCGTTATGTGATGGGACTTGATCGTTATTTGATTGATGGTTGTATGACAGTGGCTCTTTAGCTAGGTATGGATATTGCTCGGGTACAGGCATACGTATAGGGGGTAGAGGATCGGCACAGGGGACGTCAGTCAGATAGAGATCATAATAGAGGCCAGTATAAGAAGGCTAGATCGGCGGGATATTGTGGTAAGTTTCAAGTCAGGCAGCCTCAACAGCATATTAGATATTCTTCCCAGTCGGCACAAAGTGCACCCCCACAGTTCACAGGTAGTAGATTCGACCGCACAGGGTATTCAGGAGCTGGTCAGAGCTCCAAGGCTTCAGGTTCACATATGAATAGGGGTTCAAGTCAATCGAGGCCACCTTTGCCTCGGTGTTCCAGGTGTGGTAGGCCCCATTTTGGGGAATGCCGTCTTGCTACATGTGCTTTTTTTTCTTGCGGTCGTCAAGGCCATATGATGAGAGAGTGTCCTTATGGAGGTGGTACAGGTGGTATGACTCAACCTACTAGATCGGTTGCTGGTTCATCTTCTTCTGTAGCTATGCCCCTATGGGTCAGGGTATTCAGATACCAGCATGTCGTGGTAGAGGTCGTGGCGGAGCTTCCAGTTCTAGCGGTCCTTCAAACCGCATATATGCTTTATCAAATGTGATTATAGTTATATTATTGATTTTCTCCCGAGACGTATATGCATTGATATATCCAGGTTCACCTTATCATATATATCCCCCTTTGTTGCTAGTAAAATCGGAATAGAACCCAAGTTGATTGAGCCATTTGATGTAGCTACACTGGTAGGAGATTCTGTCATAGCTAAGCAAGTATATAGAAATTTTTCAGTGGTTATATATAGTCGTCATACCATAGCAGATTTGATAGAGTTATACATGACTGAGTTTGATGTTATTATGGGTCTGAATTGGTTGGCTTCTTGTTATGCTAATGTTGATTGTATAGAAAAAATAGTTTGATTTCAGTTTCAAAGAGAGCCGACTATAAGGTGGAGAGGGAATACAACATCGCCGAGGGGTAAGTTTATTTCATACCTCAAGGCAAGGAAGATGGTTAGAAAAGGTTATATTTATCATTTGGTTTTAGTGCATGAAATGAAAGCAGAGGTACCGGCTCTTCGGTCAGTCCCAGTAGTTAATGAATTCCCAGATGAACTTTCAGGTCTTCCTACAGAACGGGAGATAGAGTTCACTATAAATGTACTGCCAGATACCCAACCCATATCTATTCCCCCTTATAGAATGGCACCTGCGGAGTTGAAAGAATTAAAGGAGAAATTGAGAGACTTGCTAGAAAAATGCTTCATCAGGCCTAGTACATCACCTTGGAGAGCACCGATACTATTCGTGAGGAAGAAGGATGAGTCTCTAAGGATGTGTATTGATTATAGGCAGCTGAATAAAGTAACAATAAAGAACATGTATCCCCTCCCCAAGATTGACGATCTATTTGACCAGTTGTAGGGTGCTAAGTGTTTTTCGAAGATAAACTTGTGGTCAGGTTATCATCAGGTATGGGTAAGGGAGGCAGATATTCCGAAGATGGCATTCAGGACTCGATACAGGTATTATGAGTTTAGAGTGATGTCTTTTGGGGTGACCAATGATCCAGCGGTGTTTATGGATTTGATGAACCGGGTATTCAGACCATTCCTAGATATGTTTGTTATTGTATTTATTGATAATATTCTGGTTTATTCACGTTCAAAAGAGGAGCATACAGACCATTTGAGGACGGTACTTAGGATACTCTAGCACCAGAAGTTGTATGCTAAGTATTCTAAGTGCGAATTCTGGTTGACGTCAATAGCATTCTTGGGACATATTATTGGAGCTGATGGTATTCGGGAAGATACACAGAAGATTGAGGCGGTAAAGACTTGGCCCAGACCTACGACACCTACTAAGGTATGTAGTTTTCTGGGGCTAGCAGGATATTACAGGAGATTCATAGAAAAGTTTGCCTCAATTTCAGCAGCTTTAACAAGGCTAACTCAGAAGGCAGCTAAATTCCAGTGGACAGATGCTTGTGAGCAAAACTTTCAGTTGCTGAAGGACAAGTTGACTATGACCCCAGTTCTAACTCTTCCTAAGGGACTAGATGGCTATGTTATTTATTGTGATGCCTCAGGTGTTGGACTAGGTTGTGTATTGATGCAGCAAGGCAAGGTCTATGCCTCCCGACAACTCAGAAAGCACAAAAAGAATTATCCTACTCATGATTTGGAGTTAGTAGCAATGATTCATGCCTTGAAGATATGGAGGCATTATTTATATGGTGTTCATGTTGATATTTATATGGATCATAAGAGTCTCCAATATATCTTTAAGCAGAAAGAGCTGAATTTACGATAGAGACAGTGGCTAGAGTTACTTAAGGATTATGATGTTGATATTCTATACCATCTAGGGAAAGCAAATGTTGTAGCAGATGCTCTTAGCCGTAAATATATGGGTAGCTTGATAGATATGCAGCCAGAAAGGAAGGAGATGGTTCGTGAGATTTATCAGCTAGCTAGCCTTGGAGTCCATTTGGCTAATTCTTGAGATAATGGAGTTTCTGTTCGAGAAGTTGCTGAGTCCTCTATCATAGAAGAGGTAAAGTACGAGGACCCTGTTCTGGCATGGTATAGAGATACAACTCTTCAAAAGGAAAAGACCCCATTCAAGGTTACACCTGATGGAGTACTACGGAATGAAGGCAGATTGTGTGTACCTGATGTTGCAGGGCTACGGCGGTAGGTTATAGGAGAGGCACACTCTGCCTATTATTCTATTCACCTAGGGTCAACGAAGATGTATCATGACCTCAGATGCTTATATTGGTGGGATGGCATGAAAAGGGACATAGAGGGGTTTGTTGCTCAATGCCCGAATTGTCAACAGGTTAAGGTCGAGCATCAGAAGCCTGGTGGATTATTGCAGGAGATACAGATCCCGACTTGGAAATGGGAAATGATTAATATGGACTTCATTACAGGCTTACCTCGCACTTAACGGAAGTATGACTCTATATGGGTTATTGTGGATAGGCTGACAAAATCAACCCATTTTCTTCTAGTTAGGACTACTTATTCAGCTGAAGACTATGTGAGGTTATACATCAGGGAGATAGTGAGACTTCATGGTGTTCCCACATCTATTATATCGGACAGAGGAGCTCAATTTACAGTTAACTTCTAGAGATCAATCCAGGAAGGATAGGGGACACAGGTGAGTCTTAGCACAACATTTCACCCTCAAACTGATGGACAGGCTGAGCGTACTATTTAGATGCTAGAAGATCTGTTGCGAGCCTGTATTATTGACTTCATAGGTAGCTAGGGTGATCATTTTCCACTTATTGAGTTTGCTTATAATAATAGCTACCATTTTAGTATTCAAATGGCACCGTACAAGGCCTTATATGGGAGGAAGTGCAGGTCACCTATCGGTTGGTTCAATGTTGGCGAGACTAAGTTAATAGGCCCAGGCATGATTCAACAAGCAGTTGATAAGGTGAAGCTTATTCAGGAGAGATTATTGGCAGCCCAGAGTCGACAGAAGTCATATGTAGATAATCGATGTCGAGACTTAGAGTTTCAGATTGGTGATTGGGTGTTCCTGAAGGTATCACCCATGAAGGGTGTGATGAGATTCTGCAAGAAGGGGAAGCTTAGCCCGAGATACATTGGGCCTTATCAAATTATTCGTAGGGTAAGCAAGATTGCCTATGAGTTGGACCTACCATCTGATTTAGAAGCGATACATCCAGTCTTTCATATATCAATGCTACATAAATGTATTGGTCACACTTCTAGAGTATTCCCTGTAGATGACGTCCAAATAACAGAGGAGTTGTCTTATGAGGAAAGCCCCATAACTATACTTGATCGCCAGGTTAGAAGGTTACGTACTAATGATATGTCTTCTGTCAAAGTATTGTGGCGAAATAATAATAGGGAAGAGGTGACTTGGGAAGCAGAAGATGAAATGAAGAATAAGTATCCTTACTTGTTCCCCCTGCCTGCAGGTAATTTAATTCCTTACTTGATTATATTGACTAGTAAATGAGACTATATGATATTGTGGCCATGTGGGGAATTTGTGGGTTACTGAATGCAGATTGGTAGGTATAGCCATAGAGGAGACTGCCGAAATTTTTATAAGACTCTATAGACTAACTAGTTTGACATTCAAGGACGAATGTTCTTAAGGGGGAAGGATGTTATATCCCGTATTTCTACACGTTGGATTATTCATAAGTTACCGACATAAGCTCGTAGGACAAAATTATTTTTAGGTTATAAGCAATTATGTGATGTTCAACAAGTGATGGGTAAGTGGTGCGAAGTTTAGAGGTTAAGCAAATCGAATAGTATAAGTTTCATCAATATTATACCCGTACTTTCGGGCTATGGTTCGAACCACTCGCACCAGAGAATTTGGTCTTAAAAAGTGTGACGACGGTGATTGGGAATAATATTTGGTATATGTATAAAGAGGCTATGGACTAGAGTTATACCACATGATTATGATAATGAGTATATGAGGTGTGTTAAAAGTGGTTCATATTTAAGTAAATAGAGATCAAGAAATTAAGTGTGGGTATAATTAAATAAATGTGGGAATAGAGTATAGATATAGTAGAGTGGTCATTTAACAAATGAATTATTTCAGATTTGTTGGATAACAATTAGTGGATGAAACAAAGTGGGTCATGGACAGATGGCATTATAAGGGACATGTTTTCATTTACTTTAAGTTAGTGGTGGCATATTTGAGATAACTATTAATAAATAGACCAAGAGGGCAGCGTGTATAGGAGAGGATCACTTGAAATCTCTTATTTCAATTCGTTAACAGTTCATTGTAAAGAGATATATGTATGTATGATGCACTCTTTAATGGCAGCAACATTGTATCCTTTTAATAAGGCTACAAAGTTTATCTTTCCACAAGTATAGCAACAACAATTTTCACTCCATAATATAGTAGCAACGTTGTCCAATTTAAGCTCAATCCAAGTTCAATCATAGTGATCCTTCTATTTAGTTGAGGATTCTAACATCGATTTTTCCGAATCCAGCAAGTAGAGATTAGTTCATGGTGAAGTAAGGTATGTTCATATCTTAATCCTTGTACAAAGTAATTCTAGTGTGTTAAAAATGAAGGATCTTGATATTTAGAGTTGTAGTTATTTATATGAAATTGTTGAGACATGAATTGGATTTTGTGGAATTTATGAGGAGAATTATGGTGCTATGTTCTTATGGATTAGACGTTCATAAGGTTGTTGGTATTGTTGTTGTGATTTGGAATTGATTTGGAGTTCGCATGGGGTTAATTATTTAGAGGAGATTCCGCCCGAATTTGGTTAAGTCATTTGTTCATCAAATCGGAGGTAGGAAAAGTATAGTTGGGACTGAATTATATATATATATATATATATATATATATATATATATATATATATATATATGTTTTGATTACAGATTCGCGAGTTCGGGAAGTTGACGTTAAGTTTAAAAAGCGACAAGGTATGTTAAGCTACCCCTTCCTTCTTTTTTTTGGCATGAATTATATAAAACGAGCGGATGATGAACGGACATAATTCAAATGAATTCTAGTTCTGAGTGGTGCTTGATATGATAGTTGTCTTTGATTCTCCAGTGTTGTTCATTCTAATTATTCTATTAAGTCTCAAATGATGATTTAACTTGTATATGGTTGCTCCTGATATTCTATTCGTGCATAATGTTATTACATCATCTCATCGAGTCCCGGGCCGCGTATGTATTCATGCACAGTTTCATTGTATAGTTCACCGAGTCCCTCACTAGAGGTCCGGATACGGTATATATATATATATATATATATATGATTATTTCACCGAGTACATCACTAGAGGGCCGGGTACGATATACATGTATATGACTTCATTCATCGAGTCCTGTAATGGGCCGGGTACGGTAATTATATAGATATGCATGACTCTCATCTCATAAGTATAGGTGCATTTGTATCTTTGATTATCATACTTGTCTCGTGTCATCTTTTACTTAGTCATGATCTTCTTTATTGTACTTCATGCTTTATATACTCAGTACATTTTTCGTACTGACCGGGTTCTTTGGGGGCTTCGTTTCATGCCCGCAGGTACATATACTCAATTTGGTGATCCTTCAGCCTAAGACTTCTGCTCAGCTATTTGGAGAGCTCCATTGTTTCGGAGCCTGAGTCATTTTGGTACAGATCCTCTGATATAGATTTATGCATATCCAGGGGTATCCCGCCATTTTTCACTATTATACTTTTAGAGGTTTGTAGACATGTGTGGGTTGTATATAATTTGGTCAGTTATATCGATATTGCTCATTTTGGATATCCCTGTATATAATGGCAGCCTTGTCGGCTTGCATATTTTGTTATGTTTTGGTTAGCTATGACTCCTTAGGAGACAGGTTCATTATGATATATGACATTATGAGTCTATAGCTTGCTTTTACAAATTTCTATATTGTCCTTAGTTTTAGTCTGATTATATCTAGCAAATTCGTATATAAGTGTCCAGCTCGGGCACTAGTCACAGCTCGTCGGGTTGGGTCGTGACAAAAGTGGTATCAGAGCAGTTCATCCTCGGAGTGTCTATAGACCGTGTCTAGTAGAGTCTTGTTTATCGATGCGTTGTGCACCTCATATATAAATAAGAAGCTACAGGACATTTAGGATGTCACTTTTCCTTCTTACTCTAGATCGTGCGATAGAGCTATGTTATCAGGATAATGCCTCTCTAACGAATTATTGTGTTTTCAGCTATGCCTCCAAAGAAAGCGACAACTGGCCAGAAGGGAAAATCGGTAGCAGGAGATACTAGTCAGACCCGGAGAGTTACTAGGGCTCGTGCCCAGTCTATGCCTAAGATTGTAGTCTAGTCGGCGAGCTCTGCTATACCGCCACCTACGGAGGAGCTTAGAGCAGCAACAACTCCAGTTCAGGGGGTAGCACCACTGCCAGCTGCCGAGGCCCCAGCACCTAAGCCTCCAGCTCCTCAGCCAAGGGCAGAGGATATGGCCATGAGAGATGCAGTTCAGTTGCTGACCAGATTAGTGGCAGGGCAGGCTCGTAGGCATGGACTAGGAGTTGACCATGCAGACATATCTGATAGTTTGAGTACTCATGACTTCTTAGGTTGTAATCCTCTAGAGTTTTTTGGGTCAAAGCCCGAGGATGATCCACAGGAGTTTATTCGGCAGATGCAATATACATTGAGGATAATCGAGGCTTCTGAGACTGAATCTGTTGAGTTGGCTTCCTATCGATTGTGGGATGTAGCGGTTAATTGGTATGAGTCTTAGGAGTTATCTAGGGGTGAGGGTGCTCCTCCAGTGGTATGGGATGAGTTTGTGGAGGCCTTTCTTGGCCACTTCCTGCCTCCAAAGATGACGCGAGCTAGAGTTGATAGGTTCTTACGTTTGAGGCAAAATGGTATGAGTGTTCGAAAGTATAGTCTTGAGTTTGATTTGTTGGCTAGATATGCGCCTACTATTGTAGATGATATGGTAGATAGAGTGCATTGTTATGTGATGGGACTGGATCGTTATTTGATTGATGGTTGTATGACAGTGGCTCTTTAACTAGGTACGGATATTGCTCGGGTACAGGCATACGCATAGGGGGTAGAGGATCGGCACATGGGACGTCAGCCAGATAGAGGTAATAATAGAGGCCAGTATAAGAGGGCTAGATCGGAGGGTTATTCTGGTGAGCTTCAAGGCGGGCAGCCTCAGCAACATGTTAGATATTCTTCCCAGCCAGCACAGAGTGCACCCCCACAGTTCACAGGTAGTAGATTCGACCGCACAGGGTATTCAGGAGCTGGTCAGAGCTCCAAGGCTTCAGGTTCACATAAGAATAGGGGTTCGAGTCAGTCGAGGCCACCTTTACCTCGATGTTCCAGGTGTGGTAGGCCCCATTTTGGGGAATACTGTCTTGCTACAGGTGCTTGTTTTTCTTGCGGCCGTCAAGGCTATATGATGAGAGAGTGTCCTTATGGAGGTGGTACAGGTGGTATGACTCAACCTACTAGATCTTCTTCTATAGCTATGACCCTATTGGGCAGGGTGTTCAGACACTAGCAGGTTGTGGTAGAGGTCGTGGTGGAGTTTCCAGTTCTAGCGGTCCTTCGAACTGCATATATGCTTTGGCCAGTAGGCAGGATCAGGAGGCGTCACTGAATGTGATTACAGGTATATTATCGATTTTCTCCCGGGACGTATATGTATTGATAGATCCAGGTTCCACCTTATCATATATATCCCCCTTTGTTGCTAGTAAAATCGGAATAGAACCTGAGTTGATAGAGCCATTTGAGGTAGCTTCACCGGTAGGAGATTCTGTCATAGCTAAGCAAGTATATAGAAATTGTTTGGTGGTTATATATAGTCATCATACCATAGCAGATCTGATAGAGTTATACATGACTGAGTTTGATATTATTATGGGTATAAATTGGTTGGCTTCTTGTTATACTATATTATGGCTTCTTGTTGATTATAGAGAAAAGGCAGTTCGATTTCGGTTTCCAAGAGGTAAGGTGGAGAGGGAATACAACATCGCTGAGAGGTAAGTTTATTTCATACCTCAAGGCAAGGAAGATGGTTAGAAAAGGTTATATTTATCATTTGGTTCGAGTGCATGATATGAAAGCAGAGGTACCGGCTCTTCAGTCAGTCCCAGTAGTTAATGAATTCCTAGATGAACTTCTAGGTCTTCTTCCAGAACGGGAGATAGAGTTCACTATAGATGTACTGCTAGATACCCAACCCATATCTATTCCCCCTTATAGAATGGCACCTGCGGAGTTGAAAGAATTAAAGGAGAAATTGAGAGACTTGCTAGAAAAAGGCTTCATCAGGCCTAGTACATCACCTTGGAGAGCACCGGTATTATTTGTGAGGAAGAAGGATGAGTCGCTGCGGATGTGTATTGATTATAGGCAGCTGAATAAAGTAACAATAAAGAACAGGTATCCCCTCCCCAGGATTGACGATCTATTTGACCAGTTGCAGGGTGCTAAGTATTTTTCGAAGATAAACTAATGGTAAGGTTATCATCAGGTGCGGGTAAGGGAGGCAGATATTCCGAAGACGGTATTCAGGACTCGATATAGTCATTATGAGTTTAGAGTGATGTCTTCTTGGCTGACCAATGCTCCAGCAGTGTTTATGGATTTGATGAACAGGGTATTCAAACCATTCCAAAATATGTTTGTTATTGTATTTATTGATGATATTATGGTTTATTCACGTTCAAAAGAAGAGAATGTAGACCATTTGAGGACGATACTTAGGATACTCCAGCACCAGAAGTTGTATGCTAAGTTTTCTATGTGTGAATTATGGTTGATGTCAATAGCATTCTTGGGACATATTATTGGAACCGATGGTATTCAGGTAGATACACAGAAGATTGAGGCAGTAAATACTTGGCCCAGACCTACGACACCTATTGAGGTACGTAGTTTTCTGGGGCTAGCAGGATATGATAGGAGATTCGTAGAAAAGTTTGCCTCGATTTCAGCACTTTTTACAAGGCTAACTCAGAAGGCAGCTAAATTCCAGTGAACGGATGCTTGTGAGCAAAACTTTCAGTTGCTGAAAGACAAGTTGACTACGACTCCAATTCTAACTCTTCCTAAGGGACTAGATAGCTATGTTATTTATTGCGATGCTTCAGGTGTTGGACTAGGTTGTGTATTGATGCAGCAAGGCAAGGTTATAGCCTATGCCTCCCGACAGCTCAGAAAGCACGAAAAGAATTATCCTACTCATGATCTGGAATTAGCAGTAGTGATTCATGCCTTGAAGATATGGAGGCATTATTTATATGGTGTTTATATTGATATTTATATGGATCATAAGAGTCTCCAATATATCTTTAAGAAGAAAGAGCTAAATTTATGACACAGGCGGTGGCTAGAGTTACTAAAGGATTATGATGTTGATATTCTATACCATCTAGGGAAAGCAAATGTTGTAGCAGATGTTCTTAGCCGTAAATCTATGGGTAGCTTGATAGACATGCAGCTAGAAAGGAAGGAGATGGTTCGTGAGATTTATCAGCTAACTAGCCTTGGAGTCCGTTTGGCTAATTTTGCAGATAGTGGAGTTTCTGTTCGAGAAGTTGCTGAGTCCTCTATCATAGAAGAGGTAAAGAGGCATCAGTACGAGGACCTTGTTCTGGCACAATATAGAGATACAACTCTTCAAAAGGAAAAGACCCCATTCAAGGTTACAACTGATGGAGTACTACGATATGAAGGTAGATTGTGTGTACCTGATGTTGCAGGCCTACGACGACAGGTTATGGGAGAGGCACACTCTGCCCGTTATTCTATTCATCTAGGGTCAACGAAGATGTATCATGACCTCAGATGCTTATATTGGTGGGATGGCATGAAAATGGACACAACGGGGTTTGTTGCTCAATGCCCGAATTGTCAACACGTTAAGTTCGAGCATGTCTTAATCCTTGTACAAAGTAATTCTAGAAGATGATTATGTGTTAAAAATGAAGGGATCTTGATATTTAGAGTTGTAGTTGTTTATATGAAATTGTGAAGACATGAATTGGATTTTGTGGAATTATGAGGAGAATTATTGTGCTATGTTCTTATGGATTAGACGTTCATAAGTTTGTTGGTATTGTTGTTGTGATTTGGAGTTCGCATGGGGGTGAATTATTTAGAGAAGATGCCGCCCGAATTTGGTTAAGTCATTTGTTAATCAAATCGGAGGTAGGAAAGGGATAGTTGGGACTGAATTATATATATATATATATTTTGATTATAGATTCGCGAGTTTGGGAAGCCGACGTTAAGTTTAAAAAGCGACAAGGTATGTTAAGCTACCCCTTCCTTCTTTTTTTGGCGTGAATTACATAAAACGAGCGGATGATGAACGTACATAATTCCAATGAATTCTAGTTCTCAGTGGTACTTGACATGATAATTGCCTTTGATTCTCCAGTGTTGGTTCATTCTAATTATTCTATTAAGTCTCAGATGATAATTTAACATGTATATGGTTGCTCCTGATATTCTATTCGTGCATAATATTATTACGTCATTTCATCGAGTCCCGTGCCGGGTATGTATTCATGCACAATTTCATTGCATAGTTCACCGAGTCCCTCACTAGAGGTCCGACTACGATATATATATATATATATATATATATATATATATATATATATATATATATATATATATGATTATTTCACCGAGTCCCTCACTAGATGGGCCGGTTACGGTATACATGAACATGACTTCATTCGTAGAGTCCCATAATGGGTCGGGTACGGTATATTATATAGATATGCATGACTCTCATCTCATAAGGCATAGGTGCATTGGTATCTTTGATTATCATACTTGTCTTCTGTCATCTTTTACTCACTCATGATCTTCTTTATTGTACTTTATGTTTTATATACTCAGTACATTTTTCGTGCTGACCCCCTTTCTTCGGGGGCTGCATTTCATGCCCGCAGGTACAAACACTCAGTTTGATGATCCTCCAGCCTAGGACTTCTTCTCAGCTGTTTGGAGAGCTCCATTGTTTCGGAGCCCGAGTCATTTTGGTACAGATCCTCTGATATAGATTTATGTATATCCAGGGGTATGTCGGGGCCCTGTCCCGTCATATTTCACTATTATACTTTTAGAGGTCTGTAGACATGTGTGTGTTGTATATAGGTTTTGGTCAGCTATATCGATATGGCCCGTTTTGGATATTCCCATATATAGTGGCAACCTTGGCGGCTTGCATATTTTGTTATGTTTTGGTTAGCTATAACTCCTTAGGAGACAAGTTCATTATGATATATGACATTATGAGTCTATAGCTTTATTTTACAAATTTCTATATTGTCCTTAGTTTTAGTTTGATTATATCTAGCAGGTTCGTATATGAGTGTCCAGCTCGGGCACTAGTCACGTCTCGTCAGGTTGGGTCGTGACAGAGGTAAACCTCGATAAGATCAAATCATCAAAGACATCCCAGACCAGCTATCAAGCATGAAAGAAGTTCAAAGGCTTATGGGGAGATAATCCACTTTGAGTAGGTTTATTTCCCGGTCATCACAGAAATGCCACCGTTTCATCGTGCTGCTCTAAAAGAAAAACAACTTCAAATGGACCCCGGAATTCCAGCAGGCTTTGAGAGATTTGAAAAGATACTTGTCAAGCCCTCCGTTACTATCAAAATTGAAGGAAGGTGAAGTAATATTAGTTTACCTCACAGTCTCGCAGGTAGCGGTAAGCACCGTTTTAGTACGTGAGGACGAAGGTACGCAATCTCCCATTTATTACGTTAGTAGAATTTTAACGGTAGCAGAAACTCGCTACCCGCATTTGGAGAAGCTGGCCTTAGCTCTCGTAGTCGCCGCGCAGAAGCTGAGGCCATACTTCCAATGTCAACCAATAGCTGTGGTGACCACCTTTACCTTGCGGAACATCTCCTCCACAAACTCGAGCTCTCGGGTAAATTGCCTAAATGGGTTGTAGAAATGAGTAGTGAATTCGACATTGAATATAAACTAAGGATTGCGATTAAGTCACAAATTTTTTCCGACTTTGTGACCGATTTCACTTTGGGTCTGCTGCCACTAGCAACCAAAGAAGCAGTAATGGTGTCAGGATCGACGTCGTGAGTTTGGACCTTATTTACGGACGGAGCTTCCAACGTAAATGGGTCTGGGCTTGGCATAGTATTAACCACGCCTTCGGGAGAAGCCCTAAGGCAGGCCATCAGAATGTTCCCTTTAACTAATAATGAAACATAGTATGAAGCTTTGATTGTAGGACTCGAACTGGCCTGGGGACTAGATTTCGAGGCCATAGAAATCAAATGCGACTCCCAACTAGTGGTAATCAGGTCTATGGGATCTTCAAAACCAAAGAGGACCGTGATAAGTTAGGATTTTAACGTGTTATTAACCCTGCTTGCCTATGCTTTTAATATAACTTGCTACAAATTAGTTCATAAATGCTCACAAGTTGTGCTTGATTGCAGGTTTGATCGACAAAGTGACGAAATGTCAAAGATCGGCTCAAAAAGGAGTGAAACCTGCTCAAGTACCAAAGACCAAGAGAATTGAAGAAGAAAAGGCCTAGTGCGGACCGGACAACAGTGACCGCGACCGCACTAGGAGGTTCAGAGACTTGACATATTCAGGCTAAAAGGCACGCGGCCGTGGTGGGATCTTCGCGGTCCGCAGTGGAGCTTCGCGGTCGCTCTCCTGCGTTGTGCGGTCTACGTTCATAAGGTTCAGGGAAGGGCGTTTTTGATCATGTGGTCCGCGGTCATGACTGCGCGGACCGCGCCAGTTGCCATCGCGGCCGCGGTACACTACTACGCGGTCCGCGTCCCCCAGCTCAAGTCATCAAACAGTTGAAGTTCAAGAGCCAGTGCAATCGCGGTTCATTTTGTGCGGCCCGCACTGACCCCGCAAGGGTATTTTTGTCCAGTTTTTCCAGCCTAGTATAAATAGAACATTTTACTATTTTTTTAGGGATCGATTTATCTGGGAACGAGAGACAAAAAGCTGTGCTTGGTGTTGTAGCCATTTTTGGCATATTTTGCTTTCCATTAAATATAGATTACTGTAGTTTTTTCTGAGTAATTAATTAATATGTTTAGTTCTTCATCTATTTCTTCTATTTCTGTATCTAGCATGAGTGGCTAAACCCATTAGCTAGGGTTATGGCTCAACCCTAGTGTGGGTAATTGATGGGTGTTGCCATATAAGGTTAGATTGACTATGGGTGTTTGTTATTTGGGTTGAATTTATGATTTAATTTAAAATTGGTGGTTGCAAACACTGATTCAAGCTTTGTGGGTTTAACACTTCTTGAGAAAGAGAGTCTATCCCAAAAAGTGACCCAACAAGGAATTGGGATGGACTCATGAGAAATGATAGTCCCAATTAACGGGTTAAATCTCGAGAGAGTAATCACTCTACTTGAACCCCAATTTCTTGGTCTAATTTGCCTACCCATTTGGTCTCGAGAGAGTCAATTGGGCCAAAAATCACTCACTTTACCGAGAGGTGTGAGAGTGGGTAAGATTGTGCAACGGTTATAGCATAAGCCCCAAATATGTCAATCGAACCTAAGTAACATCTACCCGTCAATTAGCCACCTAGGTAGTGTCATGACCCAAGTGCCCTTCTTCCCATTAGATACAACCTAGCAATATTCTTGTAGTATAATTTAGTGTTAATCAATAGTCTTATAAAAATAGTTATAAATCGAAAACCCAGAAATGTTTGAAGTGACATTAGAAGCACAACTGCAACTCTAGGCTAAACAGAAAATACAACTCCATGACTAGCTCCCTGAGGAAATTCGATCCCGGACCTCTATTTGGATAAAAGCTATTGCGACCCGCTCTTCCTACCACAGCATAGTGTCGAGTCGGCAGTGATCACTTTTTGGCGCGTTGCCGGGGAGCTTACGGTGTTGACTATCTGTTTAGTTAGTTTTGTGTTTTGCATCTCTTTCCTTCTTGTTTACTAATTTTGTTTGTGTCGATCAATCATGTACCATGGCTCTTAATGCAAATGACCCTCTCGACAATGTGATGGTGGGGGAGGAGGTAGAGGATCTAGAACAAGATGAGGTCTTAGCTCAAGTTCCACGGAGAGGCCGAAATGCCAATGTAAATGCAAATTAGAACAACAATATTCCATATCCTCCTCCACCACCGCCGAGAGTGGCTCCCAGAGTTCTACCAAATCAAGGATACGCCAGTGCTATTGTTCCTCCCCGAATCCGGGCGGGGAACTTTCAAATCACAAATGTTATGTTGACCTTGCTCGAGCAAAGAGGGTATTTCACAGGTGCCTCCAATCAAAATGCCTACATGCACTTGAAGGGGTTCGTGGATACATGCTGGGGTAGCAAGCAGACAAACGTGTCCGAGGATGCATTGAGGTTGAGGCTTTTCCCGTTCTCTCTTCGGGGTAAAGCATTGGATTGGTTAGAAAGGCTCCCCAATCATTCTATTACAACATGGGATGAATTGGCGGACAAATTTATTTCCAAGTTCTTTTCTCCAAGTCATATGGCAGCTCTTCGGGATGAAATTCTAGCCTTTAAGCAAAAGCCAACGGAACCTTTGCACGAGATATGGGAAAGATATAGAACAATGGTAAAAGAGTGCCCTAATAACGACATGACCGAGGCTATGATTCAACAAACCTTTTATTGGGGCATCAACACCACGAATCAATGCATTCTGAACCAATTGGATGGAGGGAACTTTATGAAACTTTCTTACCAAGAGGCATGTGATGTACTTGATGAAATGGCCGACACCTCTTCGGCATGGAAAAGCCGAGCAAATGTGTCCCAAGGTGACCCCACAGTCATCCATTTGCACAAGGAATTGCATGATCATGGCCAAGCCATCGCCGAGCTTACAACAACTATGAATCAATTGACAAAGGCGCAATTGCAACAAGTCCAAAACCTGCGCCAAGTCAATGCAATCGAAGGTGTTTCTATGTTGAAAAGGAGGTAAAAAGGAGAACAACCTCAATGTAATTATGAACAATATGACAACAACAATGATGGTGGTGGTCATTCAAATGAGTGCTATGATGATCAAAGCGAAGAGGTCCAATATGTCAGCAACTACCAAGGGAACAGAGGTACCTCTTCGAATCAACAATGGCGTCCTCAAGGAAATTGGGGCAATCAACAACAAGGCGGCGGTAATTGGAATAACAACAATCAACAACAAGGCGGAGGTAATTGGAATAACAACAACCAAAACAACAATTGGGGTAATCATAGCAACCAAGGAAATTGGAATGGTAGTACCAATAACTGGGGCAACAACAACAATCAAGGAGGGTGGAACAATAGCGGCAACCAAGGCAACCGGGGGCAAGGCTTTCAAAGGCCCCCATGTATCAACAACCGAACAATCTACCCCCTTTCCTTCTCAAGGTCCGAGTTCATCCGGAAGTGATATGGGGAGAATTGAAAGCATGTTCGAGCAAATGATGAAAAAGAACCAAGATTCTGAGGCTCAATTAGCTTCGCATAACACATCTATCCGGAACTTGGAGGTGCAATTAGGCCAAATCTCTCAAGCATTGAATACTCGTCCCAAGGGTGCTCTACCAAGTAATACGGTGGTGAACCCGAAGGGTGGGAATAATAATCATGTGATGGCAGTTACAACAAGAAGTGGAAGAGGCGGTGATGTGAATGCCTCGATGCAAAAGAAAGCTATGGATGAAGATGTTGAGTTACTGGATGATTATGTACCTTTGATTGTTGATGATATGGTTAATCAAAATGTGAACAATGATATGCGGATTGATATTGATGATGAAGCCGAGGTGGAGACTCAAGATACCGTGAACCCGTCTAGGGAACACGTGATTGACATGTCCGAGCCGGTTGTATAAAAGTCCAAGGCAACTTTGCCTAGGCCACCTCCACCTTATCCTCAACGGTTAGCAAAGCAAAAGAGTGACAATCAATTCAAAAAATTCATTGACATGATGAAGAGCCTCACAGTCAATGTCTCTTTGGTTGAGGTACTTGAGCAAATGCTGGGGTATGCGAAGTTCATGAAAGATTTGGTTACAAAGAAGAGGTCGATGGAGGGTGAAACAATTAAGATGACTCATCAAGTGAGTGCCATAGTGCATTCAATGGCACCCAAGCTTGAGGATCACGGAGCATTTACTATCCCATGTACTATCGGTAGTGCAGATTTTGCTAAGGCCCTGTATGACTTGGGGGCTAGTATTAATTTGATGACATACTCGGTCTTCAAGACTTTGGGAATTGGGCAACCTCGACCTACCTCAATGAGACTTCAAATGGCGGATCGATCGATGAAGCGACTCTTGGGCATAATCGATGATGTTCTTGTCCGTGTTGATAAATTCATACTGCTGGCTGACTTTGTCATATTAGATTGTGAGGTGGACTTTGAAGTGTCGATTATTCTTGGTAGGCCTTTCCTGGCTACGGGGAAGGCATTGGTTGATACTGAAGAGGGTGAGTTGACATTCCGAGTGGGAGATGAGAAGGTGGTATTCCATGTTTGCAAATCAATGAGACAACCCAATAGCACGGAGGTGTGTTCATTTGTGGACATTGTCACAGCTGTGATAGTGGATGACACAAGTTCCATGATCAATGTTTAAGATCCTCTTGAGGCCGTGCTTCTTAATAAGGATGTCAATGATGATGCTAGTAGAGTGGAGTGCGTGAATGCATTGCACGGTATGGGTTCATATTCTTATGAGCCTAGAAGGCTATCTTTAGATCTTGAAAACCGCAAAACTCCACCAACAAAGCCATTGATTGAGGAGCCACCGGTGTTGGAGTTGAATCCACTTCCTCCACACCTTAGGTATGAATTCTTGGGTTCAAATTCTACTTTACCCGTTATTCTTTTTTCTTGCCTTACTAACATGCAGGTTGAGGCCACCTTGGCGGTTCTTCAAAAGCGAAAAAGGGCAATCAGATGGACTTTAGCTGATATTTGGGGTATAAGCCCCACCTTTTTCATGCATAAAATCATATTGGAGGAGGATGCGAGGCCTTCACTTGAGCATCAAAGAAGACTAAAAGAGGCTATGCAAGAAGTAGTAAAGAAAGAGGTCATCAAGTGGCTTGACGCAGGTGTGGTTTATCCCATTTTTGATAGTTCATGGACTTCTCTGGTGCAATGTATACCGAAAAAAGGTGGAATAACTGTAGTGACCAATGACAATAATGAGCTTATTCCAACTCGGACAGTGATGGGTTGGATAGTTTGTATGGATTACCGGAAACTGAACAAGGTAACTAGAAATGATCATTTCCCATTGTCATTCCTTGACCAAATGCTTGATCGTCTTGCGGGCCAGGCTTTCTATTATTTTTTGGATGGTTAATCGGGGTACAATCAAATTCTCATTGCCCCAGAGGACCAAGAAAATATGACTTTTACATATCCTTATGGCATATTCGCTTTCTCTAGAATGCCATTTGGATTATGTAATGCTCCAGCGACCTTCCAACGTTGCATGATGGCTATTTTCACCGACATGGTGGAAGATATCTTGGAGGTCTTCATGGATGATTTCAGCGTGGTTGGGGATTCTTTTGAGGAATGCTTGGTAAACTTGGATAGAGTGTTGGCTTGGTGTGAAGATACCAACCTTGTTCTAAACTGGGAAAAGTGCCATTTTATGGTAGAAGAAGGTATAGTGTTGGGTCACAAGATCTCGAAGCGAGGAATTGAAGTGGATAAGGCCAAAATCGAGGTTATTTCAAGGCTTCCTCCCCCTACTTCTGTCAAAGGGGCGAGGAGTTTTCTTGGGCACGCAGGTTTCTACCGGAGGTTCATCAAAGATTTTTCTAAGGTAGTTAACCCACTGTGCAAGTTGCTAGAGAAAGATGCCAAGTTTGTTTTTGATGAGAAATGCATAGAGGCTTTTGAGCTTCTTAAACAAAAGTTGACAACTACCCCCATCATCACCACACCAAATTGGAGCTTACCATTTGAGCTCATGTGCGATGCTAATGACGTTGCGGTGGGGGTGGTTTTAAGCCAAAGGATCAACAAGATGTTCCATCCGGTATACTACTCAAGCAAGACCATGAATGAGGCTCAAAGGAACTACACAGTTACCGAAAAGGAGTTATTGGCTATTGTTTTTGCTATGGAAAAGTTCCGTCCTTACCTTATGGGGGCCAAAGTTATTGTGCACACCGACCATGCCGCCCTTAGGTATTTGATGACCAAGAAAGATTCAAAGGCAAGATTGATGAGATGGGTTCTTCTTCTTCAAGAGTGTGATTTAGAAATTGTTGACCGGAAGGGTAGTGAGAATCAAGTGGCAGACCACTTGTCCCGTTTGGAGGAGGAGGGGAGGCCTTGTAATGGCCTTGAGATCAATGATACATTTCTCGATGAGCAACTCCTTGCGGTGTCAATGAGTGGAATGTCGTGGTTCGCCGATGTTGCAAATTATCTTGTTACCGGAATCATCCCGTTTGAGCTCTCTTCTAACCAAAGGAAGAAGCTCAAGCGGGATAGCTTGGATTATTATTGGGACGAGCCCTATTTGTTTAAGATTTGCACTGATGGTGTGATTCGACGATGTGTCCCGGAGGAGGAGCAATTGGGTATTTTGGAAGCTTGCCATTCCTTACCCTATGGTGGCCATCATGGCGGGGCGAGAATGGCTTCTAAAGTGCTTAGTTGCGGATTTATTGGCCTACTTTGTTTAAAGATGCCAGTGATGTGGTCAAAAGATGTGATGAATGCCAACGAGCCGACGGAATTTCAAAAAGGGATGAGATGCCCTTCAATACGATTCTCGAGTAGATATTTTTGATGTTTGGGGCATCAATTTCATGGGTCCTTTCGTGAGCTCTTGTGGAAACACTTACATTCTTGTGGCGGTGGATTATGTCTCCAAGTGGGTTGAGGCCGTGGCTTTGCCCAACAATGAAGCCCGGAGTGTTGTGGCATTTCTTAAAAAGAGCATCTTCACGAGGTTTGGCACTCCCCGTGCTATCATTAGTGACGGGGGATCTCACTTTTACAATAAGGCTTTTGATTCATTGCTAACCAAATATGGAGTTAATCACAAAGTAACCACCCCTATCATCCTCAAGCTAGAGGTCAAGTGGAAGTCTCCAACCGAGAAATTAAGAGTATCTTGTCTAAAACTCTAAATGCAAATAGGACCGATTGGTCGAAAAAATTAGATGATGCTCTTTGGACCGATTGGTCGAAAAAATTGGATGATGCTCTTTGGACTGATTGGTATGTCTCCGTACCGGTTAGTGTTTGGGAAAGCTTGCCATCTTCCGGTGGCATTGGAGCACAAGGCTATGTGGGCCTTGAGGAAGTTGAACTTAGAATGGGACGTTGCTGTAAATCTGAGGATTGAACGACTCAATGAGCTCGATGAGTTTAGATTCCATGCATACTCCAGCTTGTCCTTGTACAAGGACAAAATGAAATACCTTCATGACAAATATGCTCGGGGCAAGGAGTTCAAAGTCGGGGATATGGTTCTCTTGTTTAATTCCCGGTTATGTCTGTTTCCGGGTAAGCTCAAGTCAAAGTGGAGTGGGCCATTTGAAGTTGTGTTCGTGACCCCATTTGGTGCTCTTGATCTAAAAAACAAAAATGGTAAAGTCTTCAGAGTCAATGGCCACAGGTTCAAGCATTATCTTGGAAAGTTCGATGGCAGCCACATAGTGACGCTCCCTTATCTAAAGTGATGGGGTGGTAACATGCGTCGTGCCGCGATGTTAAATCAGGCGCTTCTTGGGAGGCAACCCATGTCTTTTTGATTTTTCTTTGTAGCTTAGGATTTTTGAGCTAATTGTTTGTGAGATATTGCAGGGATTGTGTTGAAGCAGTGCAAAATAGTCTAGGTTAGATTTCGTGATTAGTTTAAAGTACCTAAGGATTGGGCACCTGAGTAGGGACAAGTAGGGGTAAAAATTTGAACAAAAATAGAACAAAGCATGCAACCCTAGCTTAGTCCCTGAAACTGACCTAGTGCGGCCCGCGGTCGCCTTAGCGCGGTCCGCGTTATACTTCCACGCGGTCCGTGATGCTTGATTGACTGAAGAACAACTTGTGTCCAGCACGACCCCGATAACTTTTGTGCGGTCCGCGCTGGCCCACCGCGGCCGCGACCCCATTTTGTGCGGACCGCGGTCTGAGATTCAGAGAAGACCTTTCCTGGGGCTTTGTTCAGCGTGGCCCGCAGTCATCTTAGTGTGGTCCGCGATGCCTCCAACGCAGCCGCACTCCTGATGGTGCAGTCCGCGGTGCCTGGTTCTACAGCAGTGTCTGCAACAATCATTTTGCTGTCTGCAACTTTAAGTCATTCACCTGTTTCACTACTTGTGCTTTAACTAACAATGTTAGATGTGTTTGCTTGCAGACAATGGTAAAACAACGAGGAAGAGGTGCCAAACAGCTCGATCGAGGTGACTCCTACCGGGGAGGAAAAGGAAAAAAATTAAACTCACTCCCCGACCTAAACTGAAATCAAGGAAACAAATTGTTATAGATGACCAATCGAGGAGTGAGTACGTACCCTCTCAAGACCTCTCTTCTGATTCAGGGCCAGCTTCTGTAGTCCCAGCTTCACATACTACCCAAGCCCCACAACGTGTATCGTCTGAGTCGTCTGATGGCTCAGTAGCAGGCAGCGGTGAATACTCCACCTCCCCCACAGTTTCAGTATCTAGTGAGAGTGCAGAGGGTGGGACTAATAGTGATAATAAGGTACCGGACAGTGGTGTGCCCCAGGTTGGGGGTGTTGAACGAACTAGAAAACCTAAAGTTTGGGAAGATCGATTTGTTAGCCAGGTGGCGTTCCACAAGTTTAGGGAATGGTGGCCGTCACGGAAGTTGATTCTTGAGAGAAGCTTCATTGACAAAGACCTTGTACCCCTACACCCCAATGTGCATAGACAGTTTCAGGCTTGAGCGGGTTGGGAGTTCTTTAAAGACAATTGTTTGAAGGCGAATGAGCATATGGTCAAGTAATTTTACAGCAATGTGGCCCATATCTTGAAGGGCACTAAGGTGACCAAGGTGAGAAACAAAAATATGGTATTCACCGGGAGGACACTAAATGAATACTTGGGGTTCATTGATGAATATGAGTCCCTTTACAATGAAAAGTCAGCAATGGGCGAGGAGGTTCGTCCATGGTTAGCTTCATACCTGGCAATCCCGGGTACGGTTCCAGAATGGTTACAAGCAGGGGCCAAAATACTTCGGAAAACTTTCAACTTCGAGGCTAGAGGGTGGTTGACCTTTGTGTGCAGTCGGCTCGACCCGACTACCCATGATCAGACTATTCCACTTACTCAGGCGGTTCTTATTGCTTCTATTATGGCAGGCTATCCTATCAATATGGGCAATGTGATGTCCCACACTATTTCTGCAGTGAGGGTTGAGCATGACCGGAACTACCCTTTTCCCAACACCCTTACTATGTATTTCCGGGACTTGGAGGTGGAGAAGAGACCGTTTGACGTCAAGGTCAAACCTGTGGCTCCGTTCTCCCTGTATAGTTTGAAGGGGTCAGACAACCCCAAGGACAAAAACTACAAGCCGCTTGTTTCTACCCCAGCTGGCCAGTCTGAAGAGCTAGTTGCGGTAGAGTCTTCTGTTGAGCCCTCCACAGAGCCTTCTACCATGCCTGCTACCACCACTGTTGATGATTTACCTCCAGGACCCTCCTCTTCTATTGGCCCTAGTACTTCAGCTGACCCGGGGGTTCCTTCTTCCCGGACTCATCCTTTCACGACCCATCAATTGAGCCGGACACTAGCCAATTTGAACAACTAGATGTCAGCTGCGACATCCAAGTTGTCTACATTGTCTGCTATAGTTGAGGCCCACTCAGCACCTTCCACTGCTCAGATTCTTTAATCCATTGAGGATACACTGAAGAAGCTCCTGGACAATCAGGAGAAGATTATGAGGACTCAGGACGCCTTAACTAAGGCGGTGGATTCACATGACAAGGCTTTGAGGGAGCTTGCCAAGGAGCACAAGAAGATGAGGAAGTCAAGGGCTTCCAAAGAGTCAGTGAGAGTGCTAAGGACTGATGTGGACAAGCTATTGGCGGACCAGATGCCTTTAGACTTCCTATTCGGGGATGCAGCCCCAGTAGCAGCCCCAGTGCCACAGCCACAGCAGGAGCAGGCACCCAGGCCTCCAAGGAAGAAGAGGAAGCTCCCCAGTTCAGTTGGTGTAGTTATTGAGCTAGCAGACCCACAGGAGACCCCCTCCAGTGATGTACCTATCATCCAGCCGGTCCAGGAGCAGACCCCAGTCCCAGCAACTGAGCAGCAGGAGATCGGGAACTAGTCTGAGGTTCTCGTACATACAGAGGATTTGGGGACCACTGATGATCCCATGCAGACGGACCATGCATAGGGAGCTCCTATATCCTTTACTTTGTTTTTGATGCTTATTTGATAGTTGGCATTGAGGACAATGCCAGCTTTTATTCGTGGGGATGCGCCCTATTTTTATGTGGATGACTGTATATATAGATTCTTAGTTTATGTTTTTGTTGATATTTTTTTTATTTTGGGCTGTATATAACTTTACATTTCTGTATGTATTCATCCCCGTTGTATATTCTACTCCCCTATTGTATATATTCATTCTATTTTCTATTTTCGCAAAAGTTTTTCGTTTTTAGCTTTGTAATTAGGCTCCCAGCCTCTTATTTTGTTTTTGACGCCTCCAATAAGCCCTTGGTTTTCTTAATGCCTTAGTTCTTTCCAACGGTGGAGTATTGTGCGAACCGGGTGGCTCTTCCCAATGATAGATGTCATGACTACCTTCTTAAGGGTTTGAGTCCGTTCTTTCGATTTTTCTTTTATTTTTGATAGTTGTAGTTAAAGTTACCTCAAGCAAAGCTTCACTTGGGCCTAGCACATTTGCCTTTGATCCCATGGTCAAAGACATAATGTTGTGTTCAGGATGGTGAAAGTCATGGCTTTGAGACTCTTGCGTTGACCAAACAATCATCATGTGGTCTTTTTGGACCATTATGTGCTTAAATCATAACTAAGGTTGTTGTGGGCCCTCGACTCGATGTCTTTAGCAATTCCCTAGCGTGTGTGGTGAGGAATCGAAATATGAGTCCAAGTCCCGAGCCAATGGTCTAGAACTTGCCCTAAATATTTGTTGAGGCAAAATCCTAGGTGAAATTTGACTTGAGAAATGATTATAGGCTCTCCTTGATCCAAATGTTAAATTGAACAATTCCATAGCCTACCAATGAGATGATCCCCAGTAACCCTTTTGAGCCTTAAACCTTTTTCTTTCAAGAACCAATGCTACAAGCCTATACCCGTTCTAAATGATTACCCTCTCTTGGCACCCAAATCTTCCCTTGAGTAATGACAAAAATCTAAGTTTGGGGGGAGAAACAAGAAAGGAAGCAAAGCAGTAAGGTACAAAAGAAAGTAAATAAGGCAATGAAAAAGTAAGAAAAGAAAAAGGACAAAAAGAAAGTCCCATGTGAACAAGAATAAAAAGGGATTTAAGGAAAACAAAAGTGAAAAAAGTAGAAAAAGGAGAAATGTTTTGAATTGTACAAAAAAGAGTGACAATGTGTCTCTCTAACCCTTTGTGAAGAAGTGAAATACTCAAAAGAGTCAAGAGAATTGTGCCAAAATGAATCAAAAGAAGTGCTTAAGGGAAGATTGAACCCATTTGAATAAAAATATGTCCTACCCTTACCTAAAAGCCTTCAGAATGACTTCACAAAAGCCCTATTTGATCTCAAGTTGAAGGGAGTTTACATTAGTGGATACTTACATAAGGGGCAAGCATATGGTACTCAGAGTCGGACTTGTGACCTTCTTTTTGAGAGAGATGAGTGAAATTCCATTAACCTCGATTTGTGTGTCAATACTTAAAAGGTGAGGTTCGCTGAGGGAGAGTTGAGGATGTGAGAGTTTGGGTTCCAAAATGACCAAAGTAAGTAAAAAGCTCGTTGATAAAACGTGTCAACTCTTGATGCTCTTGTGTCACACTTGATCCATAATTTTCAAAGTTTTAAATGTGTTAATGATGCATTCGTATTGAGGGCAATAGTTAGTCCCAATTGATGCTTGTTGGGGTTATTTTAGGATAGCTGGATTTACTTGGATGTTCCTTTAAGGGGTGCGTCTTATTTTGTTTGCTTGAGGACAAGCAAAGGTTTAAGTTTGGGGGAGTTGATAAGTTAGGATTTTAACGTGTTATTGCCCCTGCTTGCCTATGCTTTTAATATAAATTGCTACAAATTAGTTCCTAAATGCTCACAAGTTGTGCTTGATTGCAGGTTTGATCGACAAAGTGACGAAATGTCAAAGATCGGCTCAAAAAGGAGTGAAACCTACTCAAGTACCAAAGACCAAGAGAATTGAAGAAGAAAGGGCCTAGTGCGGACTGCACAACAGTGACCGCAGCCGCACTAGGAGGTTCAGAGACTTGACATATTCAGGCTAAAAGGCGGTAGGATCTTCGCGGTCCGCGGTGGAGCTTCGCGGCTGTACTCCTGCGTTGTGCGGTCCTTGTTCATAAGGTTTAGGGAAGGGCGTTTTTGATCACGTGGTCCGCGGTCACGACTGCGTGGACCGCGCCAGTTGCCATCGCGGCCGCGGTACACTACCACGCGGTCCGCGTCCCCCCAGCTCAAGTCATCAAACAGTTGAAGTTCAAGAGCCAGTGCGGCCGCGGTCCATTTTGTGCGGCCCGCACTGACCCCGCAGGGATATTTTTGTCTAGTTTCTCCAGCCTAGTATAAATAGAACATTTTACTATTTTTTTAGGGATCGATTTATCTGGGAACGAGAGACAAAAAGCTGCGCTTGGTGTTGTAGCCATTTTTGGCATATTTTGCTTTCCATTAAATATAGATTATTGTAGTTTCTTCTGAGTAATTAATTAATATGTTTAGTTCTTCATCTATTTCTTCTATTTCTGTATCTAGCATGAGTGGCTAAACCCATTAGCTAGGGTTGTGGCTCAACCATAGTGTGGGTAATTGATGGGTGTTGCCATCTAAGGTTAGATTAACTATGGGTGTTTGTTATTTGGGTTGAATTTATGATTTAATTTAGAATTGGTGGTTGCAATGATTCAAGCTTTGTGGGTTCAACTCTTCTGAGAAAGAGAGTCTATGACCCCAAAAATTGATCTAATAAGGAATTGGGATGGACTCATGAGAAATGATAGTCCCAATTAATGGGTTAAATCTCGAGAGAGTAATCACTCTACTTAAACCCCAGTTGCTTGGTCTAATTTGCCTACCCATTTGGTCTCGAGAGAGTCAATTGGGCAAAAAAATCACTCTCTCTACCGAGAGGTGTGAGAGTGGGTAAGATTGTGCAACGGTTATAGCATAAGCCCCAAATATGTCAATCGAACCTAAGTAACATCTACCCGTCAATTAGCCACCTAGGTAGTGTCACAGCCCTAGTGCCCTTCTTCCCATTAGATACAACCTAGCAATATTCTTGTAGTATAATTTAGTGTTAATCAATAGTCTTATAAAAATAGTTATAAATCGAAAACCCAGAAATGTTTGAAGTGACATTAGATGCACAACCGCAACTCTAGGCTAAATAGAAAATACAACTCTACGACTAGCTCCCTGTGGAAATTCGATCCCGGACCTCTATTCGGGTAAAAGTTATTGCGACCCGCTCTTCCTACCACGGCGTAGTGTCGAGTCGGCAGTGATTAGACCGCATGCAACAATATGTAGTGAAGGTCTAGGCTTTGCTGGCTCGATTTTAGGAGTGGTCGATTACTCGCATCTCGAGGGAAGAAAATGTAGAAGCAGATGCATTATCTAACCTCGGTTCACCAACAAAAATGAAGGGATCGATTTCGGGACTGTAGTACAACTCATGCACTCGGTCCTTGACGCAGAGAGCTACTATAAAGTAAATACGAGTAATTTGGTCTGGGGCTGGAGGAACGAGATCATCGATTATCTCAAGCATGGGAAGTTTCCCGAAGACTCCAAGGCATCTCGGGCACTGCACGCCAAAGCAATACGATATAGATTCAAAGAAGGCCAACTATACAGGAAATCTTTCCAAGGCCCGCTGGCCCGGTGCTTGGGAGCATTCAAAGCTAATTATGTTATGCGAGAAGTCCACGAAGGGATATGTGGAAATCATTTGGGCGCAGATTTCTTAGTGCTAAAACTGGTAAGGGCATGATATTATTGGCGCCGAATGGAACAAGATGCCAAAACGTTTTTGCAAAAATGCGATAAGTGCCAATACTACATACCACTGGTACACCGACCAGCAAAACCATTACATTCAGTTCTATTTTCGTAGCCGTTCATGAAGTGGGGAATGTATATCGTCGGACCACTACCGCCGACCCCTGGTAAGGTAAGGTTTCTTTTAATATTAACTGACTATTTTTCTAAGTGGGTTGAAGCAGGTCCTTATCAGATGATCGTCGAAGTGGTGGATTTCTTGTGGGAAAACATAATTTGCAAATTTGGAATATCAAAAGGGATAGGATGCGATAGCATGTGTTAATGGGCCACAATTTATAGGCACAAAGGTCACAAAGTTCCTTGAAGATTTGAAATTCAAGAGAATCACAACTTCACCCTATCATCCGAGCGCAAATGGTCAAGCGTAATCAATGAACAAAATGAATATGCAAATCTCAAGAAGAGGTTGGAAGCGACTAAAGGTAAATAGCTTGAGGAACTACCTGAAGTGCTATGGGCGTATCGAACAACGACCAAATCGAACACAAGAGAAACTCCATTTTCCCTCGTATACGGATCAGAAGACTTAATCTTGGTGGAAGTAAGAAAGCTTACCTTGAAATATTTCCAGGCAAGTGAAGAAACGAACAATGAAGCAATATTAGTCAACTTGGAGCTACTCGATGAGCGCAGGGAATTGACACGTATAAGAATGGCAGTCCAGAAGTAGAGAATGGAAAGATATTATAATGGAATAGCCAACCTCCGTTATTTTAAAGTAGGAGATTTGGTTCTAAAAAAGTAACTCAAAACACCCGAGAACTCAACGCGGGAAAGCTAGGACCAACCTGGGAAGGCCTCTACCGGGGTTCAGTTGTCACCAGTAAAGGTTCATATGAGTTGGAGAATTAGGATGGACAAAAGTTGTCAAGCAAATGGAATGCGGCACACCTCAAGAGATATTACTGCTGACAAACATCATTTGTACTAAAAGTATGTGCACTCCTTTTCCCTTCGTCTAGTTTTTGTCCCAATAAGATTTTTCTGGCAAGGATTTTAATGAGGCAACAACGGAAAGCATACTATGAATAAAGTTTCAACAGCAGCGATAAGACCTTTAATAGCAAGGCACACAAGTGAAGAACCACTCTGGAGCGGTTAGATAATCTTTGGCTTGATAGCAAAATTCCCACCGGGAAAGTGAGTTTGCTATAGAGCAAATGTTACCCGATCATTCACAAGTGAAAAACACTAGAAGATTGTTAGATAGTCTTTTGCTCGATAGCATAAATTCCTAAGGGAAGCGAAGTTTGTTACCGAGCTGAAGATTATCTAGCAATTCATTAGTGGGGTCCTCGAAGGTGCAGAACTTCCAGTGTTCTAATTTGCATTCTTCACATTTAAACATTGTGGGATGAGAGGGGGAATGATATGAATATAAGGCAATAATGACTGCCACGTCAACCGGAACACGAAAATCGGGAACATAGTTATACCATCGGGACTGGGGACTGCACGACCAACCCCGTAGAAAGAAGTTGTAAAAGTTAGCCACAAGAAATGGCAATTTCATTTTAGCATAACAAATGCTTATGCACTTTTTGAAAAAGAAAGGAATAAAGTAAAGTCATTTTATTTTCCATCTTGTTTCTTGTCTGATCGACAAATTGATTTTATCATCTTTTAAAGTTAAACAAGTACTTCAAATGCTAGTGTCGTAATGAACATGAGACTTCCTCTTCAAGAGCACCGTAAACATAAGAGGTTCCTCTCTTATAAAAACTCTCACGATAAAGGGTTGATTTCGGAAGAGCTTCTGCCTGAAAAACAAATGCTTTTGGGGGAAAATACACTCAAGACCTTACATAATAAAACGCAAACAATAAAACTTGCACAACACACTTAAGCAAAAAATAATTCAATGATTAAAACTTGCATAAATGTTCAAACGAAAGAAGGACTCATGCAATACTTGAGCAAAATATGGCTTTATTCTTGATAAATGTTCCAAAGCGGCACAAATACAAAAGTTGGAAAAAGAAAGGAAAAGCTAAACTGCTACATCCTCGGAACCTGGAGGAAAAGAAATGTCCATGCCCTCAGGGGAAATGGATAGATCCACCGATGGCTCAACATTTTGGCCCTCATCAGTTTGGCCTTCAACATCTTTGCCTTTCGTTTCCTCTTGAGTTCCCGAAGCTTCAAAACTAGAATTAGAAGAACCAGAAGCATCAAGCCCTACCGGGAGACCCCTTTTAGCAGCTGGCTCAAGTTCATGGGCCTTAGCAATTTTGACATCAAAGTCAATAATACTTGATTTAGCCTTTTTCAAGGTTTTTCTCCTCAAGCTGTACATAACATAAGTTTTCTTAATAATGAGGGAAGCTGCTCGGCGCTTAAGTTCTTGTTTGAGTTATGTAACCTCCGCAGAAAGGTTTTCTCAGGCAGATCTAATGGATTTGAGGCTAACATCGAGGTCACGAATAGTTAAGCTAAAAATCCTATTATGCTCAATAGTCTTCCTATACTTCTCATCCAATTGGGCATGTTTCACCATTGCAGCAAAAAGCTCTTCAGTTTTGGAGTTCAAGGCTGCCTCTAAGTTGGTCAATATTTTAGTGGTGGCAACCTCGCGATTGGTTGCAGCAAGAATGACCCTATGGACTTCGGTCCATTTGGCCTTGGCCTCATCAAATTGAACCCTCAACGGACCAATCTCTTGGCTAAGGGTTTCCACTTCTTGCTCGTTTTGTTACAACGAGTCTCCTACATAGCGGCCTCAACAGCTTTGGATTCTAATTCTGAGAGGCGAGCAACAGTTTGCTCCCACTCAGCCAAAAGTTGATCCCGTGCAGAGTTAAGTTCTTCTTATTCCCGAATCAACCTTTAGAGGCCTTCAGAACCAAGGAAATTGGCCTATAAAACAAGTAGGACAAACTCAGGTTATTTTCTGTCAAAGACAGAAGAAATGACAAAAGAAGTGAAGAATGTACCACTGCGGCATTGTGCATGGCATTTTTCAACAAGCACTCTCCTGAGAGAGCCTGTATTGTTTCCCAGTCTTTTTTCGAAGCCAAAGGCTTCAGATAGTTAACAAGTTCCACCGGATGGGATAGCAAATTGCATCTTGTAGAGACCAAAAGAGTAACGCCCTTCCTCCTTTGCAGATCTTCAGAAGGGGGAGCATAATTTTGCCCCAAATTCTCATAAACTGGGGACTGGGGGAGATGAACACCCTCTCTCGGGTAGATGCGGCTGGTGGAGATGATGTAGCAGTTGCTGATGGAATAGTTGGTGAATGTGGAGATGATTTAGTAGTTGTTGGTGTTGGTGAAGATGGAGATGAAGTTGATGGTGTTGAAGATTGAGAAGTAGCTGCGATAAACGCAGTGTTGGTTGTTGGTTTCTCGTCAACCGAAGACGGAAGGGACCCGATACTCAGCCCCAAAATATCGAGCATAGTGACTAGGATCCAGAAGCGGGAGGTAGCATTTTCCACCATTTCATACTCCCCCTAGAATGCCGAGACGTCGTCCTTGGTTGGTGTAACTAACTCAACAGATTGAGCGGTCTGTTGAGTTGAGGAAGGTTGTCGTCTTCTATGTAGAGAAGCTCCCTCCTCGCTAGCTTCTCCATCATTGTCAATCATCACGGTATCTATGGCCAGCCTGGGAGGAGGGAGCCTGTATTGTTTCCCAGTCTTTTTTCGAAGCCAAAGGCTTCAGATAGTTAACAAGTTCCACCGGATGGGATAGCAAATTGCATCCGGTAGAGACCGAAAGAGTAACACCCCTCCTCCTTTGCAGATCTTCAGAAGGGGGAGCATAGTTTTGCCCTAAATTCTCATAAACTGGGGACTAAGGGAGATGAACACCCTCTCTCGGGTAGATGCGGCTGGTGGAGATGATGTAGCAGTTGCTGATGGAATAGTTGGTGAAGGTGGAGATGATTTAGTAGTTGTTGGTGTTGGTGAAGATAGAGATGAAGTTGATGGTGTTGAAGATTGAGAAGTAGCTGCGATAAACACAGTGTTGTTTGTTGGTTTCTCGTCAATCGAAGACGGAAGGGACCCGGTACTCAGCCCCAAAATATCGAGCGTAGTGACTAGGATCCAGAAGCGGGAGTTAGCATTTTCCACCATTTCATACTCCCCCTAGAATGTCGAGACGTCGTCCTTGGTTAGTGTAACTAACTCAACAGATTGAGCAGTCTGTTGAGTTGAGGAAGGTTGTCGTCTTCTATGTAGAGAAGCTCCCTCCTCGCTAGCTTCTCCATCATTGTCAATCATCACGGTATCTATGGCCAGCCTAGGAGGAGGGCTTGTCACCACAACTTTTGGAGACAACTTGGGGGCAACATTCTTCGCCCTCTTATTCTTTTCCCCCACTGCGGAGAAACGCTTTCTTTTGGTTCCTTGTTCTCCGGCCGGGGACTCTGAGAAGAAGCACTTGCACTAGAAACAGGCCCGGAGACACCTGTTGTGAAAAAGTTTTCTGTAGCAGCCTTGCCACATCAGTAGGATTAGCCAAAATGTCCTCCTCGGGGATGACAATTGAGCCCTAGGGTAGACCTATATTCAATAGGAGAGAGAATTAGAAAACTTTCTCATAAGAAAAGGTAAGGCCATGATGAGTTAAACTTACCATGATTTTTGGCCTTCCACCCATATTTTGAGGGATAGCTCTTTCCACGAGCAGGTTTCGGGTGTAGTAACATCCAAAATTTTCTGAACCCATGGTCCAAGACCTCAACTTTAGGAGGAACCCATCGAGTCGCTGAGGCGGGTAAAGGAAGAAAAGTTAATAATTATGAGAAAAGGATTTTAACAAGAATAAAAGCAAATTGTATACTTACGAGTGAGGTTCCACAATTCTAGGAAGGAGGTTGCCGAGGCCGGGATGATGTCACTGGTGGAAATGAAAACAAATCATTCCATCCACCCATGATCATTATCATCATCTATGTTGGATAGCAGTGCATGGTTGCCTTACTTGCTGAAGTTGATCATCCCGCCATGGAAGATCTTGGGAGAGTAAAGGCTCATCACATGAGCTAAAATTATCTCCTCCCCAATTTCCTGGCACAGGCGCCGAAGGCAAGCAACCGTCATCCACATGAAGGGACTCACTTGTGCCAAACACACCTGGTAGTGGAGGCAAAACTCTTCAATGACAGAGTCAAGCTCTCCACTCAGAGAAAATATCCCCAGAGTGAAGAGATATATATAAAAGTACGTAAAACCCTTCTTGGGTAAGGTTACTCGCTCCGTCATGTCAGGAACGATAATGTCTAAATCTTGGCAACGGAAATCTTCCTTCACAGCAGGAATGCTGGAAGGACTGATGGAAGAAGGATATCTACTAACGGCCCAATGTACGAGGGCTAACAAAAAAAAATTTCTCTTCGAAGTCTTTTGTAGTGACAAGACTTCTAGGGATATTGGTTCTCACTGTTGGAGGAGCGGCGTCCTTGGGTTTGTTTTTGTTCTTTAAGGAACTGCTATTTTTTGAAGAAGAAGCCATTGTATATTATGGAAGAAAGAAAAGCTTTTCACGTTTGAAGAGAGTTAAAGAAAGGCCGAAAAATAGAATACAAGTTGAATGAAGAGAGATTTGAGAGAGTTTGGAGAATTAAGGAGTATAAATGAAGGAGATTGATGCATATAAGTAAAGGTTTAGGCGGCTAAATTCATGTCCATGATTCTCTCAATAACCGGCGAAAGTTATGCTGAATCATGGGATGACGCATGTTTAGGGCATTAAATGCGGAGAGACGTATGTCTAATCAACCATCAGAAGCTTTTCAGAGGGGATCAGAGAAATTCACGCAAAAAAAAAATGTTTCTACCAGCTTCCCGGTGATACAAAGTTGCGTCACAGGAAAGCAGGAGACTATCTGTATTGGGTAAAATTACTATGCTAAGTGGTTGCATAAGAAAATGATACGTGGAGCCAAAAGCAGAGGATAGTTAGAACCGAAGACAACTGCTCCATTTTTCACCGGAAAGAATGACGCTCATAAAGATGCAATAAATACCTGTCACCCGGTAGTAATTAATAGAGAATATTCCACAACATTTAGTACACTGCCCGTTACAAAGAAATTGTCATTTATGCTCACCGTTACACATTCTTCATTGGCCCTCATAATTGACATTAAAGAAGGGCATGATCCTAGGACTTTGTTCCCTAGGTGCAACTATAAATAGTGAGCTCTGTTATCATTGTAAAATACACGAGTTTTCTGGCAAACTTATGCTATAATCAATTCAAAGCTTAATACAATTTTATCTTCTTACTCCTTGATTTCGTGTTGTTGTGCCCGGAAGTCCTGCTCCCAGAATTATTATTTCTGCTATTTTTTATTCATTTCGAGGCTAAGTATTGCATATTTCTTCAATTATTTTATTATTCTAGGATCCAATTAATTCACTTGTCTAGAAACCATGTGTAAATTTAACTGTACCATTTTACGGGTAAACAAGCATGTTGTATAGGGTAAAATATGATGAGACGTGGTTGTCTAAAAGGAGGACACATGGAACCCAAGATGGGGATGGCCGATGACCGAATGCAACCACTCCGCTGTCACCGGAAAGGATAACATTCATAAATGTGTATTATATGCTCTGTGTCCTGCAACATTTAATAGGGAATATTCTGCAGCATAAAGAGCGATGTCCGTTACAGAGAATTTGGCATTTATGTTTATTGTTACATCTTCATCAATGACCCTCATAATTGACATTAAAGGAGGGCACGATTCTAGGGCCTCCTTCCCTAGACATAACTATCAATAGTTAGCTCAGTTATCATTGTAAAGGACATGAAATTCTAGCAAAACTTATACTACATTCTATACAAAACTTAATACAATTTTACTTTCTTGTTCTTTGATCTTATCATTGTTGTGCCAGGAAACTGCGACCACCAAATTATCATCTCTGATGTTTCATCTGCATTCTAAGGCTAAGTATTGTGCATTTCTTCAATTATTGTATTATTTCAGGATCAAATTAGTTCACTTATCTAGAAACCACGTATAAATTCTGCTGCACTGTTTTATGGGTAAACAATTTGGCATCCATCGTGGGGCCTAGACAACTGTGCAACTAAATTGATCCTTGGCTTTTTTACTAACGTGTTTTGATTACTTTGTATTAGAAAAAATCACGAAAAATGGCAGATAACACTGTTAACGACACATGCAACATTGAAATTCAAGGGGATCAGCCTCATTTCGAGGATTCAATCAGTGACACCCGCAGTGAGGGTAATGACATAACACTGGTGCATGACAGGCAGTACCCTCGACGGGTTCGGGAGATAACTCCCGATGATGCTGATGAGGAAACATGTAGCGGATACGGTGAGTGTCCTACAAGAGCAACAAACAATCATGTCAGGCCATCTCACGCGACATACAAGATCTAAATCCTCCTATTGTTCCCGTATACCAAACAACGTAGAGAGTCGACAACAACACTCCCAGGGGTGAAGTTAGCTCCGATGGGGCTGGGGGAGCAAATCCGGTCTTAACAACAAGAACGACTCATTCAAGGATGAGCTTTTACGGTTTATGAAGGAAGTAAATGCTTGCATGGATCAAATCCCATGTGCACCACCAGTATTGAATGGCCTAAACTTGAAGAAGTATATTCAACTACCATACAAGCCGAATGCGGCACCAGAACTAATCCCGAAGCGGTTCAAAATGCCTGAAATTCCAAAGTATGATGGAACTTCAGACCCATAGGAGCATATTACCACCTAGACAACGATGATAAAAGGAAATGATTTAGCTCCTTACAAAATTGAATCTGTGTTGCTAAAGAAATTTGGAGAAACTCTCGCGAGGGGAGCTCTAATGTGGTATTCATTGTTACCCGAGCATTCCATATATTCCTTTGAGATGCTCGCGGATTCTTTCGTTAAGACTCATGCCGGAGCCAGAAAAGTGAAAGCCCGGAAGGCCGACATATTCAGAATCATATAGGGAGAATCTGAATTATTGTGCGAGTTCGTTACCCGATTCCAAAAGGAACCAGATGTTGCTCCCGGCTGTCCAGGATAAATGGGCAGTTGAAGCATTCACCAAAGGATTGAATCCAAGAAGTTCAAATGCTTCCCGAAAGCTGAAGGAGAGCCTGCTTGAGTTTCCAGCAACAACTTAGGTAGATGTTCACAACTGGTACGAGTCAAAGATAAGGATTGAAGATGACCATGTCAATTTTACACATAGGCCAAAGGACAGGAGAAGAGTAGAGAAAAATCAAAGGAATGACTACGACGCGGATAGACGAACTTCAAGGGGCCGGTTCTTGCCTTACGAGCGGATCGAAGGCCGTGGCAGAAACTTCCGATCAACAAACAAGTTCACCATTGACAGAGGGAGTGATCGTGGTCGAAACAATAGATTACTTCAAGATAAAGAAACATCGGGTCTAGGGATTTTTCTTACCTCAGGTTATTGGAATATAACTTCAACGTCAGTGTAGTGGAACTAGTGTCAGCCATGAGAAACATTAAAGAGGCATAATTCCCAAGACCTTTAAGGTCTGATTCCATCTAGAATCATCCCAGTTTATGGTTCAAATACTACGGGACGAATGGTCACCGAATAGGGGACTGCCGACACCTCCGGGAATAGGTGGAAACACTATTGAAGAATGGTCAACTCTGAGAATTCTTAAGTGGTCAAGCTAAGAACAACTACAGTCGCAACGGAGACAACTCGGAATCTTCGAAAGCAGGAGAAAAAACCCCACGCCAAACGATCAACATGATCTTCGGGGGGAATGAGATTAACAGGGTCATCTTTTCGGTTGCAAAGAAGACGAAAGTATCAATAACTCACAGTAAAAGACTCCGGGAAGACGATATCACTTTCACGGAGGAAGACACATACAGATTGTTGTTACCACACAACGATGCACTGGTAATCTCTTTAAATGTATTAGATTTTAAAATTAAACGTGTTCTAGTGGATCCAGGTAGTTTGACTAATATCATACAATGGAGAGTTTTGGTACAAGCTAAACTCAACGAAAGCATTATTCCAGCAACAAAGCTTCTCGCTGGATTCAACCCTACTAGCGTGACAACCTGGGCAGAGATCTTGCTGCTCACGAATGCTGAAGGGGTAATGAAAACAACTCTCTTCGAAGTAGTAGATGGTAACATGGGATACAATATCATCCCGGGAAGGCCATGGTTTCTCAAGACGAAAGTTGTACCTTCGACATATCACCAATTGCTGAAGTTTCCAATACCCGAAGGAATCAAGTAGATAAGAGGTGATCAACCGGTAGCGAGGGGGATGAATGCAATCTCAGTTTCCGGTAGCAAAGGGAAGGAGCGCACGACATAGTAATTATAGGAATCGGTGCCTACTCCCGAGTTATAAGGAGTTAGCTCAGGGGCAGAGTCGTTAGGACAATATCAGGTAAGGTTGTTCGTCGGTTGGTACGATACGGTATTTAGATATTTCGGTTCGGTATTTTGATATTTGGTTTCATAAGATACTATACTAATATTGTACCTAATTAAATTCGGTATGGTTTGGTGTTTCTCCTTGCCATTTCGATTTATTCGGTTCAGTAACTTCGGTTTATTCAGTTTGAATACTAAATAGTGCATAGAGTCGTAGACGGTAATATTCTTAATTAAAGTACTCAAAAGTATAAAACTAACTACGTTTGTTGACAAAAGTTTTGTCCAAAACAAGCATATACCAACCTATAGAGAGAAAATTTAGAGAAATATCTTATTACTTGCTTAGAGTTAATTGATGAACTAGAGAATAAAGGAAAGTACAATTTTTGATTTCGTATACTTATGTTATAATTAATAAAATGTTTATTATGTAATATAATATATATATATATATATATATATATATTTCAATACGGTATCGGTATTTCGGTATTTTATTTTAAAATACCAAATACCATACCTGATACCAATTCTTTTTAAACTTATACCAAATAGCATACCGAATACCAAAATATCGAATACCGAATATCAAAATTTTCGGTTTCGATACGGTAATTTGGTATTTACCAAATTATGCACAGCCCTAATATTAGGTGCTGAGGTATTTCCAAGTTATGGAAGAGATAGACGCAACGAAGTCCACGGCAGAGGAGCTGGAGCAAGTGGCATTGTTCGAAGAATTCCTAGAAAGAAAATTTCATTTGGGGACAGAATTGCACCCCGAGCTCAGGTATGGTTCTATTGAATTCCTTAAATATAACACTGATTGTTTTGCATGGTCGCATGAGGATATTACAGGTATCCCGACAGAAATAGCCGTGCATAAACTGAGTTTGGATCCTAACGTATCACCGGTATGACAGAAGAAACGCCTTATTGCCGAGGCTAGGAATAAATTCGTTTAAGAAGAGGTAACCCGCTTGCTTAAAATCGATTCGGTCAGAGAGGTAAGATATCCAGACTGGCTAGCCAATATAGTAGTAGTTCCTAAGAAGAACAATAAATTTCGCATGTGAGTAGACTATAAAGACCTTAATAAGGCGTGCCCGAAAGACTCATTCCCACTACCAAATATCGATCAAATGATTGATTCCACGGCCGAGCACGAGCTAATGAGTTTCCTTGATGCTTATTCTGGGTACAACCAAATTAAGATGGACCTGGAAGATTAGGAAAAACTTTATTTATAACGAATTTCGGTACATATTGTTACAATGTACTTTCGGGTTGAAAAACGTCGGCGCCACTTATCAACGGCTCGTAAATAAGATGTTTGAAAAGAAAATAGGAAAGATCATAGAAGTTTATATAGACGATATGCTAGTTAAGTCTTTGAATGCAGGTGACCACCTTAAGCATTTACAAGAAATATTCGACATCCTAAGGAAGCATAATATGAAACTTAACCCCGAGAAGTGCGCGTTCAGGGTCAGTTCTGGTAAGTTCCTAGGGTTTATGTTCTCACAAAGGGTAATTGAGTTGAACCCCAGCAACATCAAGGCCATAGACTATATCCTGGATCAATTGTCAAATGTGAAGGATTTCCCACTCGTCAGAAAAATGTCATTGCCTTTTCAAACCGATGAAAAAGAAAAATAATTTCGAATGGACATTAGAGTGCCAACAGGCTTTGAGGGACCTGAAGAAGTACTTATCAAGCCCTCCATTGCTTTCAAACCAAAAGAAGGTGAAACACTGCTAGTCTGCCTCGCGATTTCAAAAATTGCGATAAGTATGTGTTTAGTCCGGGAGGATAAAGGTACGCAATTTCCTATTTATTACGTTAGAAAAATTTTAACGGGAGCAAAAACTCGCTACGCACATTTGGAAAAAGTAGCCTTAACTGTCGTAGTCGCCGCTCGGAAGCTGAGGCCTTATTTCCAATGTCACCTGATAGTTGTGGTGACTACTTTCCCTTTGCGGAACATTCCCCATAAACCCGAGCTCTCGGGAAGATTGGCCAAGTGGGCCGTCGAAATGAGTGAATTTGATATAGAATATAAACCAAGGATTGGAATTAATTCACAAGTCTTGGCTGATTTCGTGGCGACTTTAGTCCGTGACTACTACCTCTAGCAACCAAGGAGGCAGTAGTGGTGTCAGAATAAACATCGGGGGTTTGGACCTTATTTATGGATGATGCTTCCAACGTAAAAGGGTCCGAACTCGGAATAGTTTTAATCACGCCTTCGGGGGAAACCTTAAGGCAAGCCATCAGAATGATCCCTTTAACTAACAAAGAAGTAGAGTATTAAGCTTTGATTGCAGGGCTCGAATTGGCCCGAGGACTCGATTCCGAGGTTATCGAAATCTTTTCTCACAACTAATGGTAAATCAGGTCTATAGGATCTTTGATATGAAAGAAGAATGTATGCAACAATATGTGGTAAAGGTACAGGCTCTTTTGACACGATTTTGTGAGTGGTCAATTACTCATATCCCGAGGGAGGGTATTGCAGAAGCAGATGCATTAGCAAACTTAGGATCACCGATAGAAATCAAGGGATCAAAGTCTGGAACAGTGGTATAACTGATGAGCTCGGTCCTGGATACAAATGGTTACTATGAGGTAAAATCGGCCAGTCTGGTCTGGGACTAGAGAAATGAAATAATCAATTACCTCGAGCACGGAAAGTTGCCCAAAGACTCCGATGCATCACGGGCGTTACGCATCAAAGCTGCACGTTATAGCTTCAAGAAAGGCCAACTGTATAGAAAATCTTTCCAAGGTCCGCTGGACAGGTGCTTAGGAACGTCAGAAGCTAATTATGTCATGAGAGAAATCTACAAAGGGATATGCGACAATCACTCAGGCACAGATTCTTTGGTGCTGAAGTTGGTACGGGCAGGATATTAATGGCTTGCATGGAACAAGACGCCAAAGATTTCATACGAAAATGTGATAAGTGAAACGCTACACACCACTAGTACACCAATCGGCAGAACCCTTACATTCGGTTTTGTCCCAATGGCCATTCATGAAATAAGGGATGGACATCGTCGGACTGCTGCCACTAGCTCCCGAAAAGGTACGGCTTCTTTTAATTCTGACTGATTATTTTTCTAAATGGGTGGAAGCAGGTTATAGAATATCGGAGAACGCGAAGTGGTCGGTTTCCTGTAGGAAAATGTAATTTGCAAGTTCGAAATAATGGGCCACAGTTTATCGGTGCAAAAGTTACAAAGTTCCTCGAAGACTTGAAAATAAAGATGATCACATCTTCTCCTTATCATCCGAGTGCAAACAATCAAGCAGAGTCAACAAACAAAGTGATTATTAAAAACCTTAAGAAAAGGTTGCATGGAGCAAAAGGCAAATGGCCCGAAAAATTGCCCGGAGTTCTATGGGCCTACCGAACAATAGCCAAATTGCTTACATGAGAAACTCCTTTTTCCCTCGTGTAGGGTGCTGAAGACCTAATCCTAGTAGAAGTGGGTGAACCCACTTTGAGATATTCCCAGAAAAATGAAGAATAGAACAACGAAGCAATGATTGGAACTGCTCGAGGAACGAAGGGCCTTGGCGCATGTAAGAATGGCAGCTCAATAGCATAGAATGGAGCGATATTACAATCGAAGAGCTAACTTCCGTTATTTCAAAGTAGGAGACTTGGTTCTTAGGAAAGTAACCCAAAATACTCGGGAGCTCAACGCGGGAAAGCTAGGTCCAACATGGGAAGGTCCCTACCGGATTTCAGATGTCACTGGGAAAGGTTCATACGAGTTGGTGAACCAGAATGGAGACAAGTTGCCTAGCAACTAGAACGTGTCACACCTCAAAAGGTATTATTGCTGACGAACACTATTCAAACGGAAAGTATGTGTTGCACCCTTTTTCCCTTCGTTCAGTTTTTATCCCAATTGGGTTTTTCTGGCAAGGTTTTTAGCGAGGCAGTAACATAAGCATACTACAAAGATAGCAACAATAAGACCTTTGATAGTAAGGCAAACAAACAAGCTTCCACTCAGGGACGGTTAGATTATCTTTGGTTCAATGGCAAATTCCTACTAAGAAGCAAAGTTTGCTACTGGACAGAGGTTACCCGACCATTCACAAGCACAAACCACTAGAGGACTGTAAGGTATTATTTCGCTCGATAGCATGGATTCCTAAGTGGAAGTAAGGTATGTTGCCGAGTGAAGGATTACCTAGCAATTCATTGGTGGAACCTTCAAGTGTACAAGAATTCCAGTGTTCAAATTCGCACTCTTCGCATTCAAACACTGGGGGAGGGGGAATGATATGAGGATATGGCAACAATGACTGTCATATCAACCGGGGAACGAAAATTCGGAAACAAAATGCATCATCAGGACCAGGGAGTGCACATCCAGCCCCGTAGAAACAAGTTGTACAAGATAGCCACCAGTAATGGCAATTTCTTTTCTGCATAGCAAAATGCTTATGTATTATTTGAAAATAAAAGGAATAAAATAAAATCATTTTGCTTTTATCTTGTTTCTTGTCTGAACGATGAGCTAACTTTGTCATTTGAAAGTTAAACAAGTACTTCAAATATTAGTGCTGTAATAATGAACAGGAGACATCCTTTTCTAGAGCACTGTAGACATAAAAGGTCCCTCTCTTATAAAAACCCTCACGCTAAAGGGTTTATTACAGAAGAATCTATGCCCGGAATCTAAAATGCTATCGGGGAAAAGTACACCCGAAGCCGCATATGAAAAGGACACAAAAAGTAAACCCTCAGAACCAAAATGCTTGGAGGAAAAGGCATCCGAGACTACACATAGTAAAGCGCGAATAGAAAAGCGTGCACAGAAGCTTGAGCAAGTACGAAAGTTAAAGACTTGCATGGATATTCAAACAAAAGTAAGAATCAAATGATACTTGAGCAAAAAAAAATGTCTTTATTTACAAGAACGTGCCAAAACGATAAAAGTAGAAAATGGGAAAAGGAAAAGAAAAGCTAAACTGCAGCGCCTCCGGAACTAGGAGGAAGAGAAGTATTCGTATTCCCGAGAGAAGTAGGTGGTTCCACCGATGGCTCGATGTTTTCCCCAGTTTAGTCTTCAGCATCATCACCTTTTGATCCCTCTTTAGTTTTCGAAAACTCAAAACTGGAACCAGAAGAACCAGGAGCATCAGACTGCGCCAGGAGTCCATTTTTTGCAGCCAACTCAAGCTCTCCGGACTTAGAAATTTTGGCATCAACGTCAATGATACCATTTTTGGCCTCTTCTAAGGTTTTTCTCCTCATGCTCAACATGGCATAAGTTTTTTCAACAATGAGGGAAGCCGCTCGGTGCTTAAGTTCTTCTTTGAGCTGGGTAACCTCGGCACAAATATTTTCCCGGGCGGACCTAGCAGATTTGAGGCTGACGTCGAACTCGCGAACCCTGGGGCGAGGCGTACCAAACAAGCCCCGAGGCGATGGGGTGCGGCGAAATTCTCAAGAGGTGTACGCCCAGCAATTCGGTGCATATGCCCGGGCATTTGAGGCGCGTTTTTATAGTGAGGCATAAGCCATAAAGACTTTTCAAATTAAAATAAACTTTTTTGAATAAGTCCATCATACAATACTCAAATTTTCAAAAGTCGGCTTGTAATTACTCAAAAGTTTTAAAAAGGAAATGAAATGTATTAAATTTAAAAGTCAAGACATTTTTTATTGATTGAAGCCCTAATTCATGGTCTTTCCCAATTATTTCTCTTGTCTGCTAGTCTGCTAATATCTCCCAAAAGCAACGAATATTCAATTTTGTTTTACAAATATAAAGAGAACTCCATTCTCCTTCATAGCAGCAAGTTCAAAGTTCAAATTGCAGGTTAGTCATTCTTTTTGTTCCTCCATATATAAAACTTTATTCTTTCCGAATCAAGTTACTTGTACTTGTAAATAACGTATAATAGATTGGTTTGACTAGTTTTTCGTGGGAATTGAGCATACAAAGGGCCTAAGCCCCATATATTTACATGTTTTTAAATATTTACTGTAATTATATTATTATATAAAATATTAAAATTTAAATACCTATGGGGCCTACGTCCCATGCCTCGGGGCTTACGCCTCGCTGAGGTATATGTAAAATGCCTCGCCTTACGCCTACACCTTTTAAAAGACTGGCAGATAGTTAAACTAAAGTGCCTATTATGCTCGATAGTTTTCGTGTACTTCTCTTCTAGCTGGGCGTGTCTCGCCCCCACAGCAGCAAGCTCTTCAATTTTGGAGTTCAAGTCCGCCTCTGATTTAATCTCTCTTTCAGCAAGGCAGCCTCACGATCGGTTGCAGCAAGAACGTCGTTCTGGACTTCAACCCATTTGGTCCTGGATTCATCAAATCTAACCCTCTGCGGCCCAATTTCTTGGATAAAGGTTACCACTTCTTGCTCGCTTTGTTGAAAATGAGCCTCCAAAAGAACGGCCTCAGTAGCTTTGGTTTCCAGTTCTGAGAGGCGGAGAATAGTTTTGTCCCATTCTGCCAAAAGCTGATTCTCAGAAGTATGTTCTTCCTTCTCACGAATCAACCTTTGAAGGCCCTCGGAAGCAAGAAAGTTGGCCTACAAAACAAGAAGAGGTAAAATTTAGAATACATTCATACAAAAAGTAGAAGAAATGACAAAATAAGAAAGGAACACACCTGTGTAGCGTTATTACGTTGTTCAACAAGCACTCTCCGGAGAGTGCCTAAATCTTTTCCGAGTCTTTTTCTGAAGCCAAATGCTTCATGTAATTAGCAAGCTCCACCGGCCGTGATAGCAGGTTGCACTCAGTAGAGATCGAAAGAGTAATGTTCCTCCTCCTTTGTGGATCTTCAGAAGGGACAACATTATTTTGCCCCAAATTCCCATGAACTGGGGACTGTGGAAGACGAACACCTTCTTTTTGTGTTCAGGTACGGCCGATGGAGATGATGTAGCAACTGCTGGTGGAAGAGTGGATGAAGATGGAAGTGATATAGTAGTTGTTGGTGTTGGTGAAGGTGAAGATGAAGCAGATGGAGTTGAAGAGTGAGAAGCAGCTGCATACAATGCAGTGCTAGCTATTGGTGCTCGCCAACCAAAGATGGAAAAGACCTGATACTTAGCCCCACAACACCAGTTACAACAATTAGGGCCCGAAAATTGGAGTTGGCATTTTCTACCAAGTCAGATTCTCCCCAAAGTGCCGAGACATCGTCTAGTTAGTGTAATTATCTCAACAGGTCGAGTATCCTGTTGAGATGATGAGGATCGTCGCCTTCTATGTAGAGAAGCTCCCTCATCACTAGCTCCTTCATCATGATCAATCATCACAACGTCTCTGACCGGCTTGGAAGGAGGACCAGCCGTCATCTCCACCGGAGATGACTCGGAGGCATCAATCTTTGCCCTTTTATTCTTTTCCCCAGTCGCGGAGGAACGTCTTCTCTTTGTTTGCTTATCCTCTGGCCGGGGACTCCGTAAAGAAGTGTTTGCACCCAAAATAGGCCCGGATATACCTATTAGAGTAAGTGTTTCCCGAAGCAGCTTCGCTGCATTAGCGGGATCAACCAAAACGTCCTCCTTGGGCAAAGCAACAGAGCCCATAGGTAGACCTAATTCCGTGAACAAGTCAGAAGGGTTCAACATCTTCTGATGGACTTCCACCCGTATTTAAGGTCAGTTCTTTAAACAAATGAGTTTCGAGCATCGTAACGTCCAACATCTTCTGAACCCACTGGTCCAAACCTGCCACCACCTGTGGAATCTATCAAGTTGTGAAACATGCGAAGGGTGAAGAGATGCTACAGCTATAAAAGAATATCTAGTAAAAAGGAATACTATACAAAGAACTCACGAGTGCGATTCCAAGCAACCAGAAAGGATGAAGTCATTGTCGGAATGATGTCATTGGTGGCAACTACAACGAACCGTTCTATCCACCCATAGTTGTTGTCATCATCCATGCTAGACAGCGAAGCATGGTGGCTACACATGCAAAGGTTTGTCATTCCCCCGCGAAAGTTTTTAGGAGAATAGAGATTCATCATATGAGCTAAGGTTAGCTCCTCTCCAATTTTTTGGCACAAACGTCGAAGGTAGGCGATTGTCCTCCACACTAAAGGACTTTCCAGTGCCAAACACACCTGGTAACGAAGGCAAAACTCTGCAATCACGGAATCAAGCTCTCAGCTCAATGAAAACACACTCAAAGTAAATGGATACGTGAAAAAGTATGTAAAACCTTCCTTGAGAAGGGTCACTCGCTCTGATAGATCGAGAGCAATAATATCCAACTCAGGGCAGCGGCAGTCCTCCTTCATAGCAGAAATACTAGAAGGACGAATGGAAGAAGGGTACTTACTAATAGCCTGTGTATGAGAGTTAGCAGTTGGAAATTTCTCTTCAAAATCCTTTGAAGTACTAAGTCTTCTTGGGATAATGGAACCCATTTTTGCAGGAACAGAGTCCTCGGTTTTGTTTTTGTTCTTTATAGAACCAACACGCTTGGAGGAAGAAACCATTGAAAAAGAAGAAGGAAAAGACTTTGTGTTTAAATAAAATTTGAAAAAGGATGGAAAACAAAGATGCAAATCAGAAGCTCAAGCAATTGTGAAACGCAAAGGAAAAGAAAGTTGTGTATAAGTAAAATTTTGGCGGCTAAATTCATGGCCATGATTACCTCAATAATCGGCAAAAGTTGTGCTGAATCATGGGACGCGTGTTCGGGGCATTAAATGCGGAGAGACGTGTGTCTAATCAACTGTCAGAAACCTTCAGAGGGAGTTATAGTAATTCCCGCCAAAAAGGTATTTCTAACAATTTCCCGGTAATACAAAGTTATGTCACTGGAAAGCTGGAAGACTATCTGTATAGGGAAAAATATGATATGACACGTGATTTTCTAAAAGGAGGACACGTGGAACCCAAGATATGGATGACCGAAGACCGAACGCAGCCACTCCGCTTGTCACATGAAAGGATAACGTTCATAAAGGTTTATTAAATGCTCTGTGCTCGGTAGCATTTACTAGGGAATATTCTGCAGCATTAAGAGCGACGGTCCATTACAGGGAATTTGACATTTATGTTCACCGTTACATCTTCATCAATGACCCTCATAATTGACATGAAAGGAGGGCAAAATCCTAGGACCCCCTTCCCTAGATATAGCTATAAATAGTGAGCTCAGTTATCATTATAAAGGACACGAATTTTCTGGCAAAACTTACACGATATTCTATACAAAGCTTAATACAATTTTGCTTTCTTGTTCTTCGATTTTATCATTGATGTGCCCGAAAACTGTGTCCACGGAATTATCATCTCTGCGGTTTCATCTACATTCAAAGACTAAGTATTGTGTATTTCTTTAATTATTGTATTATTTCAGGATCAAATTAATTCACTTGTCTAGAAACCACATATAAATTCAACTATACCGTTTTACGGGTAAATACATATAGAATTTCGATTTTATTAAACGTCTTTGAAAGGCCAACTCAACGTCTTAAACTAAAATAAAACGAAACTAATGTATGATTGTGTCAATTCACTAATAAATACAACTTCACCTCGCCACCTCTCGTTTGCACGAGAGCCTATAATTTGGAAGTTTGTTAACTTCTTGGTTTCCAACTTCCATGCGTAGAGCTGTGAAAAATAACTCATCTCCCTCAATTTATCTTCGTTGGTCTTTTGGTTAGACTTTTTTACTATGGAATTGCGAGTTTATACACGAGTTTGATAAATAATTAATATAAGGTGCATCTCAAAGAATATATATAATCACTAAATGTCCAAAATGATATGATTTCATGAAGTCAAGAAAAGTTTTTTAGCGATGTTGGACTAAAGCGGCTCAAATATACTTTTGACATGATATGATGTTGTCCATTTTGGATCAAATTCGCACACTTTTCCCCCAAAACGTCTTACACCATTAAAAATATCCAACTCTTTATAAGTAACTTATTTTTCTTTTCTACTTTTTATGTAGTACTTTATTCCCACACACCCAACAACCAGCATTATGTATTGAATAATAGGAGTGGGTTAAATGATGCAATATTTTCGGTTATAATAAATCCTGAAATGACATTGCCAAAATAATTGTTTTGCCAATAATAAATATTACGCTATAGAATAAATGGAGTAACTAAAACATTTTCAATATCAACAACTACTTCGAATTTGAAACAATGAGCACGCCTACAGGTCAACTCTATATTGAGTCTACCTCTAATAATTTAATCAAATTTCTGAAAAAATGAACTTATTCTCTTCGAATTCGGACTTTGGGGTGGGCTGATGGAGTCAAACATTTATAGTGTTTAAAGCATACATCAAATTTTAAGATAGCATCTTCTTCACGGCTAGTAAATTTCCTAGCATCTAATCAGGCGTAATCCCCACATTTCAAGTGCGAAAAATGCATAATTTTGACTTAGAAATTTTTTTCTTACGTGCAATAAATATTGTTAATTTTCCAGGGTCCAATAATGTTATTGGAGAGGTCACAAGCAAGAATGAATCTTTATTATCCACCTTTTGGAGAAGGAAAAAAAAAAGGAATTTTATATAAATAGCCAACCTGATTTACTGTTACTAAAACATATAAATTTTTGTAATAATAATTTAGATATAATTTTAGCCAATTTACGGCCTCTTCAGTTCTAAATTTCTTTTAATTAGAAATAGAGTCTGCTCAATGGTGTAGATGACCTAAAGCCAAGTCATAATAAGAGGCCTTATTTAATGAACTTTTTAGATAATTTTGTTTGAAGTATATTCTTTTCACTTTTTGATGCAATAATTTATATTTTATAGTTAATTTCATATAATATTTATTTGACAATGTAATTATTCCATTTAATTTTTGTTGAAACATTATTGACCTTCGGTAAGATTTAATTTTGAAAAGCTTCCTTTACATGACGTCAACATACCTCACTAATATACTGTTGTCTTCCCAGTAACAGTTATGTGGGAATTTGTATTTTACAAAGTCACTAAATAAATCAGCTATAGCTTTTTACGATCTAGTTAGTTTAAAGTGTGGCTACATAGATCTTGAAAGGAAATATCATATAAAATTAGAGAGTAAATAAAATTTATACAAATCGGAGTGAGAAGAAATAGAAAGTAACGGCATATTTAATTCCCTTTCACTTTTGTAATTATCTCAACCAACTCCATAAAAAAATAACAATAATTATTATTATTTAATAATAAATACAATAAATATGTAAAAATACATATGAGAAGAGTATCTTTTGCGGCCTCTATTTTATGAGGCCTAAATTTGTCGATTTATAGTCTGTTTGGCCAAGCTTCTCCAATCCTAGAAGCACTTTTTTTTCTTCAAAAAAGTACTTTTTTCAATGTTGATGTGTTTGCCAAGCTTTTGGAAGAAAAAAGTGCTTTTGAGGAGAATCAGAAGCAGTTTTGGACAAGCATAAAAAAATAACTTATCTCCAAAATCACTTTTTTGAAAAACACTTCTGAGAAAAATACACTTAGAAGCAGGTTTTAAAAGCTTAGCCAAACATTAATTGCTACTCAGAAGTATTTTTTTAACTTAATTAGTCAAATACAAACTGCTTCTCACTAAAAGTATTTCTGAAAAAAATACATCTTAAAATAAGCTAATTTTTGTAGCTTGACCAAATAAGTTATTAGTAGCTTGGTGGTACGATTAAGCCGCCTTTGATTAGAAAAAACATGTAGTATAAATTTTTTTTTTATTCATTACATATTGCCTTCAGCCTAGCTATATGATTAGTTTAACTTACAATAATTAATTTTATTTTTTTGAACTTGCATATTCAAATCAATAAACTATAATACTAAAAACTACTAGTATATAAAATTTGATTAAATAATACTTTTATGAATTCTCGTGCGAAGTGTTACGCAGTAAAAAGAAAAGAAAAGCACGAGTGACAAAAATGTTGGCGAAATTATTCATGCTACATGTTTATTAGTAAATAAATAAGAGGGTACTCATATTCATCCATACAGAATATTTCTTACAGTTTCAGTGAAGAAAAATTAAAAATATTCTGCGAGCTCGAAAAAGAAAGAAGAAAATATTAGGAGATTTTATTTTTCTTATTCCACTTAGATGAACTAGACATTTGTAGATATTAAGTGGCTAAATAGATGATGTCAAGCTTGGGAAATACAAGCTTAGAAAGCTTTACAGCTATAAAATGGAGGAAACAATTAGAAGCTTCCAGAATATCGATTGAAGAGAAGACAAACTGAGATGGAGTCTCTAATTGAGAAAAGTGAAACTCAAACTCAATTATGCTGCAGAGTAGTTCTTATATACAGTGAGCACTAAGCTAACTAACTAATCCGGAAATGACAACTAAGCATTAACTAACAACTCCAACAACTAACTAACAGCTAACTGACTAAAGCAACAGTAATAACTAACTACTGAATAAATACAATTCTCTAATTTTAATACCCCCCTCAAGTTGGAGGTGAGGGAAGCACAACCAACTTGCCCCAGACAGTAGCATGTTTGATCCCAGTAAGGGACTTTGCGAGGATGTCAGCGAGTTGATCACCAGTCCTTATGTGCTGAAGCAGAATGAGACCTTCTTGGAGCTTAGACCTCACGAAGTGGCAGTCAACTTCAATGTGCTTGGTGTGCTCGTGAAACACAAAATTTCTGGCAATGTGGAGAGCAGATTGACTGTCACAAAACACAAGGATAGGCAGGTCAGGAGGGACAGTTAGTTATGTAAGTACACGATGCAGCTAGACAAGTTCACCAACAACCTTCTTGATGGATATATATTATGCTTCTGCTGAAGAAAAGGAGATGGTTTCTTGCTTTTTAGATTTTCAGCTAATGGGACTATTTCCCAAGAGAACAATATAACCTGACACTGACTTCCTAGAATCAGGGCAGGCAGCCCAATCAGAATCACAATAGGCTTGGGCTGAGAAGTCAGCATCATTGGATATGGATCCTTGAGTAAGTATCTAAGCATGTGATAAGCATCCTAAAGGTGAGGCTCCCTAGGATCTTGCTTTTAAATTGAATTCTGTGTTCCGAGGCCTTAAAAACCTCATTTAGCATCACCTCGATTTGCGTGTGCAATCCGGGCGCGTAGCCGGAAAGCCGAAATATGAAAATCTATGAAAAATGATAAGTTTTGACTATAAAATGAGTTAATTTGACTTCGGTCAATGTTTTGGGTAAACGGACCCGGACCCATGATGTGACGGTCTCGGAGGATCCGTAGGAAAATATGGGACTTGGACGTATGCCCGGAATTGAATTCCGAGGTCCCAAGCCCGAGAAATGAATTTTTAAATAAAATTATTTTCTGAAATTGTTTAAAGGAATTTGAAATGAACTTTGATTAGAACATGTTGGTATCGGGCCCGTATTTTGGTTTCGGCGCGCGGTACAGGTATTATATGTGATTTAAGATAACTCTGTGAAGTTTGGTAAGAAACCGATGAGACGTGATTCGGACCTAAATTGCAAAATTTGATGTTTTAAGAAGTTTGAAATAATTCATTGATTTTGAGGTTTAGTTCGATGTTAATGATGTTAATTTGGTAATTTGATCGCACGGATAAGTTCATATGGTGTTTTTGAGTTAGTACGTATGTTTGGTTTGGAGCCCCGAGGGTTCGGGTGAGTTTCAGATGTGTTTCAGAAGGTTTCAAACTCTTAAAAAGTTGCAGGTTTTCAGCTGTTGGTATTCTGATATTTCCTTCTTCGCGTTCGCGGGAGGACCCTCGCGAATGCGATGTGTTAATTATGCTGAAGGAAATTCCTTCTACGCAAACGCGCAACCCAGGTCGCAAACACGGTGCGTTGGGAGGTCTTCCCTTCGCGAACGCGGGCCTGGTAACGCGAACGCGAAGGCTAATTGAGCCTGGGCAGGGGGTGGGGCATTAAACCTACGCGAACGCGACCACAAGGACGCGAACGTGAAGGCTCGAGGGGTCATTTCTCCACGAACGCGATCCGTCTTCCACGAACGCGAAGGCCTACCAGGCCTAACCCATCGCGAACGCGATGAGTAATTTCGCCCAGTTATATTAAGTTCCAAAAACAGAACACATTACGGGATTTTCATTATTTTTCACAAACTTCATCTTCTCCATACCTCTTGGGCAATTTTTGAAGAACTTCTTCACCATAACCTCTTGGGTAAGTAATCTTTAACTTGTTTTCTTCCATTTTTATCAACACCCACTAGATTTCTAGGCCTCAAACATGTGATTAAGGGTAAAAAATTAGGGATTTGTGTAGAGTTGGGGCTTTTTAATTATTTGGGAATTTGACCTCATTTTGGGGTCATATTTAAAAATAAATTATATATTCGGGCTCGTGGGTGAATGGGTGATCGGATTTTGGTCTGAACCTCGTGTTTTGATCAAGCGGGCACGGGGCCAATTTTTGACTTTTTTGGAAGAATGATTAGAAAGTTATAATTAAGCATTGAAATTGGATTGTTTAGCATTTATTGATGTTATGAAGTCGATTATGTATAGATACAATCGATTTGGAGCCGAATTCGAAAGGAAAGGCGGTGTTTGAGGCTTGAGTTGGCCGTGGAAGTTCAAGGTAAGTGTTCGGTCTAACCTTAGCTTGAGGGATTAGGAGTTGTGTCCTATTTGCTATTTGCTTCTTGTTGAATACGACGTATAGGCATGATGATGAGTATCTATACGTTGGTGTCGAGCATGACCGTGAGTTTTAAATTGATATTTGTGGTGTTCTTAAATGATACTAGGGATGCTTTAATTGGTGATTCTCGATATAGAGCAAGGATTTAGTTTATTTTCGTGGAAAGTAATTATGATTGAGTATTGATGTTAGTTGAGATGAGTAGGGATTGAGTTAAGATTGGTTATAGTTGATTCGCCCTTGCCGGGACGTATATACTTTTACTGTTGAGTTCCCTTGCCGAGATAGTGTAGTTTATTACTGATCCTTTGCCGGGACTCGTGATATGGTTGAGTTTAAGGTATATAAATATATTTGATCGGGTTGCACGCCGCAACATTATTATATATTGGATTGGGTTGCACGCCGCAAAAATATTATATTGGATTGGGTTGTACGCCGCAATAGTAATATTAATGGATCGGGTTGTACGCCGCAACAGTGTTAAATGATAAGGGATCGGTTGCGCGCCGCAACGGTGCTATTATTGTTTGTTGTAGAACTTGAACTGTTCTCTCTTATCACTCTTTAGCTTCTGTTGGATTTGATATGTTTCCCGTAGCATGTACCCTCTTTCATTTACATTGTTTATTCTTGTTTATTTTTTTGCTGTATATTATATAACTGCACATGTTTATCTAGAGTCTAGTCCTAGCCTCGTTACTACCTTGTCGGGGTTAGACCAGACACTTACCAGCACATGGGGTCGGTTGTGCTGATGCTACACTCTGCACTATGTGCAGATACCGGAGCAGCATTGGACAGTAGCACTGGGGAGCCAGCCTTCAGTCCACTCAGAGATCCCGAGGTAGTCCTGCAGGCGACCACAGGCTCGACGTTCTCTTCTATCTATTTATATGTTCTGTTTCTACTTGATTCCGAGATAGACTGTATTTCCTGGTTCAGACATTTGTATGTAGTATTCATAGACAGTCCGTGGATATTGTGACACCGGTTTCTGGGTAGAGATATATGTTGGCATTTTCGTACTGATTTTGGTATTATATTAGTCTAAGCCTTCCGCTTAATTTCATATTTCGCTATCATTTAAACGTTGATCACCTGTTAATTCAATTCGTTAAAAAAAGTTAAAAATGAAAGAGATTGAATTTTCTATATTTCATGGCTTGCCTAGCTTCTACGAGTAGGCACCATGACGACTCCCGAGGGTGGGAAATCCGGGCCGTGACAATGTTGGCTCAAGTGTTGTACTCCATAGGCTATATCTTGTCTAGTATTGGTGAGGAAATTCAATTTCCCATCTGTAAAAAGTAGGATTAGACAAGGGTGTTCCTTCCTTAGCTTTCAACTTAACTATAGGATCAAGGGGAAATGAGAGACTGGTATAGTGTAGGCAATCATAGACTTTAAGGAGATCAAGAACAAATTTTCTTTGGGAGATTAAGATTCCGCCATCTCTAAGAGTACTTCAAGTCCCAAGAAGTAGTGCAATCTTTTTAAATCTTTGATTTTGAACTGCTCATGTAGGAAGTTTTTCAACATATGAATTTTAAGAAGGTCATTCCCTGTCAGTAGGACATCATCTACATAAACTCCCACAAAAACTACACAATCAGCAGTTTTCTTGTAGAATAAAGAGTAATCATGCATGGAATGACTATATCCTCTGGAGTATAGGGCTTCGGTGAGCTTAGTATACCATTGTCTGTTGGCTTGCTTCAAGCCATAAAGAGATTTGTTCAATCTACAAACTAGTCTAGGAGAGGAGACTGCAAGACCTTGGGGCAGCTTCATGTAGACCTCATCATGCAAATCTCTATGAATAAAGGCATTGTTCACATCCAACTGAAAGAGCTCCCATTTCTTCTTAGCGGCAGTAGTAATTAAGGCTCTGACAGTAGTCATTTTTACCACTGGAGAAAAAGTTTCTGTATAGTCTACTCCTGCCTTCTGTGTATATCCTTTTACAACTAATCTAGTTTTGTATCTCTCTATACTTTCATCTACTTTATGTTTGACATTGTATACCTACTTGCAACCTATGGCTTGCTTTCCAGCAGGCAATGGAACCAATGTTTAGGTGTTATTTGCATGAAGTGCTTCAAATTCAAGTCATGACTTGTTGCCAGGCAGGATTGCCTGCTGCTTCTTCATAAAAAGAGGGCTCTCTGTCATTACAAATACTTCTCACAACCTACTGGCTATCAGGACCCAAGACATCAGGAATAATGTGGTTGTTTTGGGTAAAAAAAGCATTGAGAGAGAAAAGTGAGTTAGTCTGACTGACTTCAACATTCTGAGGTTGTTTCAGATTGGGCACAGAACATACATATTCAGACAAGTAAGATGAAACTTTAGATACTCTACTGGATACTCTCTGATTGGGTTTTAGTATGGAAGGAGAGGGTTGATTAATTGTTGAAGTGATTGGAGATATTGTTTGTGATGAAATGGTGTTAGGGATATGAGATGAGTGTATGGTATGATTAGGTGACATTGGAATAGGTGAGTGTATAGTGTGATTAGGTGACATTAAGATGGGTGTAGTAGAAACATCTCTTTGAGGAGTTGTGACACTATCAGTAGGATAAGAGGGAAAAACAACAGAGTGGTCATGATGTGCAACAGTATGAGGTAAGGAAGAGGAAGGAACTGGCACTGATTGAAGAGATAAAGGAAATATGGACTCATGAAAAACAACATCTCTAGATACACATATTTTTTTAGTAGCTAGACTCAATACTTTGTACCCCTTGACACCAAAAGGATAACCTACAAATACATGTGGAGAAGCCCTTGGATCAAACTTGTCTCTGTGAGGTTTAGGAATAGTTGGATATCATAGACAACCAAAACTTCTTAAGTGTGAGTAATTTGGTTTCTTTCCATACAATAATTCAAAAAGACATTTGTTCTTTAAAGGTACAATGGGCAATCGATTGATGAGAAAAGTTGTTGTAAATACACATTCTCCCCAATATCTCAAAGGGAGTTTGGCTTGAAATAGCAAGGCTATGGCAGTTTCTTATAGGTATTTATGCTTTCTTTCTACCATGCCATTTTGTTGGGGTGTATAAGGGCAAGTTCTTTGGTGTTCAATTCCTTTGGACTGAAAGAATAGGGTGGCTTCACTACTAGTAAATTCCAGACTATTGTCTGATCTAATGCACTTTACTCTGGTAGTAAATTGTGTCTCAACCATAGATATGAAACTTCTGAGAGTGTGTAATGCTTTTCTCTTACAACTGAGTAGATGAGTCTAAGTGGATCTATTAAAATCATCTACTATAGCAAGAAAGTATTTAAAATTGTCATGAGTGGGTATATGATAAGGTCCCCACAAATCTACATGTAAGAGATCAAATATAGCAGTGGTGTTTGTAACTTTTAAGGGAAAAGAAAGTCTAGTTTGTCTGGCCATAGGGCATATAGAACAAAGAAAAGGTTGTTTTGATGCAAAGGTCACTGTTATGTTAGACATCCCTTTCATCTTCCAAAAAGGTACATGCCCAAGTTTGTAGTGCCATAACAGATTTATATCACTTGCATCAATTGAAAAAGAGTCTGAATCATAACCCCTGTTTGTTTTATTGCACGCAAAAGTATTTACAATAGAATATGGAGACACAATATTTACAGTAGAACAGGGGTGACAGTAATGGGAAGGAAACTAAATATTTACAGGAGGACAAGACTGACAAGAATGAGAAAATAATGTGTTGCACTATCATCATTGTTTCTCATGGAGAAAGAGGAAGTTGCACTCTTCTTTGCTACATCAGAACTTCCTTTGTTCAAGCAGTCTGAGTAGAGAAGATATAACCTATCATGAACCTTACCAATCTCCAGAGGCCTTCTTCAGAGAAGGGGCCGACAGAAGACAACATGTGTTAGAGAAAGAAGCAAGACATTTGAGATGTGCTGTTAATGAACTAATAGAGATAAGATTGTATTTGAAAGAAGGAACAAATAGGACTCTATATAAAACTATTTCAGGTGTAAGAATCACAGTTCCCACTTCTGTTACTTTGACTTTGTAACCATTTGGTAATTTCACAAGTAAAGAATAAGGTAGGGCAATTATATTCTATAGGTGTGTCTTGTTAAAGGTCATGTGGTATGAAGATCCTGAGTCTAGAACCCATAAGTCAGCCTCTGCTTAAAAGCACTTGCATAAGAGTTTGTCAAAATCTATAGAAGAAGTAAAAGTCACAATATCTGTAAAGTTTCCTGGAAAGTTTACTGTTCCATTGGCTACATTCGTATTGCTTGAAGTATCTCATGCACCATCACTTTGGAAGTGTTGAAGTAGCCTCACTATTTGGTCAAATTGCTCCTTTGAAAGATTCATGTTTTGGTTACTGTGACTTCCCTGATGCTCCAAATCTTCTCCTTGGTTTGTCATTACATCTGTGGAAATTGTGGTTATCCCTTGTCTACACTAAAATGGCATTCCTGGATACTACACTAAAATTAGGCTTCTTTAGAAAGTGAATTCAAAATCCATAAAGTTACCATATCGTTACATCTCTCCCATTGTCTAAAGTTTAACGACTTCGAATTAGGTTTTTCATATTTCTCAGTGATGAAGCCTAATTTGTTTTTAATAGAGAGGGCCCTCAATACACCTCTCCTCCATGAACAATATCCTAGCACATCAAAAGGAACTGGAACTAAAACCAGTCCATGACTATCAGAAGGATGAATATAAAGCGGACTACTTACATCGATTGTCGATTGGATCGCTGCTGTTGTTGCAATCGTAGTATTTGGGTCGTCTACCGCCATGATTAGTTTACCTTGAAGTAGAAAACGAAAGAGAAGAAACACCGATTGAACGAGTGAATGAAGCTGCAGAGAACCTCAATTGAATGAGTGTAGCTTCGATTTGTTTGTTCATTTGAGGATTGATATCGCACAAAAAATGAACCCTAATTTTGAGCATGAAGAAGGCAATACCCTGCGCAATTCAATTCTGTGGATCGCTTGATCGTGATAACTGCTCTGATACCATGTCAAGCTTTGGAATTACAAGCTTAGAAAGCTTCGTAGCTACAATGGAGGAAGCAATTAGAAGCTTCCAGAATATCGATTGAAGAGAAGGAGAAACTGAGATGGAGTCTCTAATTGAGAAAAGCGAAACTCAAACTCAATTATGTTGCAGCGTAGTTCTTATATACAGTGAGCATTAAGCTAACTAACTAATCCAGAAATGACAGCTAAGCATTAACTAACAACTCTAACAACTAACTAACAGCTAACAATAACTGACTAAAGCAACAGTAATAATTAACTACTGAATAAATACAATTCTCTAATCTTAATAGATGAGTTATGAGTTATTTACGTGAAAGTACAAATTTTTAAAAAAACCATTATTATTGCGTTAATATCAACAAAACTAGTCTTAATTGCCTGTTGATGACATATTACTATATATATTCCCTATTAATAAACTATAAGATAAGTTAAATCACCTGATTATTTTCCTATTCGGGCATTATTGGTTAACGTTGACAGATTCAATATTACCTAAATCAATTAACGTTTACAACTTGATATTTCCATATTCTTTTTAAGGTCGTTCTACTTTATTTTCAAAGTGTCCAAGTATCATCGTTGACAAAAACTTTAAAAACTGCTTTATGATATTTTAAGGTACAACCTTTTTGTGACCTTGTACAACTTCTATACTCCTAATCTTTAACTTTCTGATGTCATGATTTGACTTAAAACATAGTACGAAAAGAATAAATAGATATAACTCTTCTTTTTTTTTTAAAAAAAAAAAAAAAGAAGCATTAACGAACCATGGACGAAATAAGTTTTATACTGTGGTGGTAAGAATGAAATACAAAAAGATAACTCCTCAAAAGAAAGCATAGGTTTTTTCTGTTGTCCAGCTTAATTAATTGATGTTGACAAATAATTTTACATCATTGTAAAAGATACAAAACATTTGGCAAAACTTTAATTTTACCTTTCTTGAAATAAACAATTCCTTATTTTATTCATTTAAAAAAAGATTAATATTGTTAGGTGTTTGCCATAATTTTCTTATCATATTTGGTTTTCCTATTTGTTGAAGGAAAGGGTAATATAATTACCTTAATTGGGTTTTCCTTTTTGTAGAAGGAAATTATAATTCTCCTATACTTGGTTAGTCCTTTTTCTTGTAGGAAAATGTTTGGAGTTCTATAAATTGAAGATCTGTCTTTCTCATTCAGTAGCATCCACAATATAGTCATAAGAGGCTTGAGAGTAGTGTTTAGGGGGAGAACTTTAGGGGACAAGTGTTAGTATGTAGGGGTGTCAATGGTTCGGTTCGGCCGGTTATTTTATAAAATTTGTACCATACCAATTTTTCGGTTATTTTATAATGTATAACCAAAACTAGACTTTTCGAAACCATCCCAATCATGTCGGTTTCACTTCGGTATCGGTACGGTTCGGTTAATTTTCGGTATTTTTTAATGTCATATAAAATTCACCAGTAAAAGTAGAATGCAATAACGTACGTTCTTTTATAGGACTTAGCGAAACTCTCTAGACATTTTTACTGTTTAAAGGATAATGAATTAAAAAACAAGAAAGATGGCTAGAGTATAGATACACAACTATTCGACACCAACGTAAAAGAAACCAAGTAAAAGCAAAGAAAATATAAATCACACGAGTAGAAAGATATTAACCAAGTTGGGACTCAAGAATAAAGTCTATATTAAATATTTAAAAAGATAAATCTAAATTATATAAAAGAAAACATATTCAAACATTGTAGTTTGCTACTCATAATCGTTAGAATACTTTGTGTCTTGCTAATAAAGATACTTGAAATAGCTTAGTTTAAGTATAAGTAGCAGAATAGGTTTTAGGAATTAGTATTTTGAGTTTAATTACTTATTGGCTTGTAACAGTTTTCATAATTCCAAGACCCAATGAAAAATTTAATACTTTATTAGTTTTAAACTTACTATATGAATATATTTTTCACATGTAAAATTTATTCGGTACGGTTCGGTATTTTTTCGGTTTATTTTTATAAAATAAAAAACCTACCCTAATTATCGGTACGGTTATAGATTTATATAAAAACCTACGATTTCTTTAAAAGAAACCTAAAAATCGGTTCGGTGCGGTACAGTTCGGTCGGTTTAGTCGATTTTCTAATATACATTGACACCCCTAATAGTGTGTCACTTGTGGTTGCCTCTTCGTGAGGTTGTTCTCTCGATATTTTGTACTCTCTTTTTATATAGTGGATTGCTCATCTCCGCGGTGGACGTAGGTCAGTTGATCGAACCACGTTAAATGTTTGTGTCTGTTTTTGGTATATTTCTCCTTTTGTTGTTTGACTTATCGTCGTTCAAGGTTTACTTTGCTAGCTTCCGTATGACACCTGATTTTTTCGGTCCTAACAAGTGGTATCAGAGCGAGATTCAAGACAGGTTCATCTTGGCGGGTTCAGTTCTAGCCGCAACATGTTTGACGATAATCGTGATTTTTTTCTGAGAAATTTGACCAGTGTGCTATGCACGTTGAGACAAATTTTGTGGTGGAGATTTGGAGATGCAACCTGTTGAAGGCTATGTGAAGAAGGTGGATCAAGTTTATTTTGTCAGAAAATTCCGGCCAAGGGGAGAATTGTTAGGTGTTTGCCATAATTTTCTTACCATATTTGGTTTTCCTATTTGTTGAAGGAAAGAGCAATATAATTACCTTAATTGGGTTTTCCTTTTTGTAGAAGGAAATTATAATTCTCCTATACTTGGCTAGTCCTTTTTCTTGTAGGAAAATGTTTGAAGTTCTATAAATTGAAGATCCGTCCTTCTCATTCAGTAGCATCCACAATGTAGCCATAGGGGCTTGAGAGTAGTGTTTAGGGGGGGGGGAGAACTTTACGGGACAAGTGTTAGTATGTCACTTGTGTTTGCCTCTTCGTGAGGTTGTTCTCTCGATATTTTGTACTCTCTTTTTATATAGTGGATTGCTCATCTACGCGGTGGACGTAGGTCAGTTGACCGAACCACGTTAAATGTTTGTATCTCTTTTGGTATATTTCTCCTTTTGTTGTCTGACTTATCGTCGTTCAAGGTTTGCGTTGCTATCTTCCGTATGACACCTGATTTTTTCGGTCCTAACAAATATATATCGTACAAATTTACTTTTTTTTTCTCTTGTATTTTCAAACCTATTTTGAAAATATTTTTCTTGAGCCGAAGGTTTATCGAAAATCGTCTCTCAACCTGACAAGGTAGGAGTAAGGTTTGCATACACTCCACCCTCCCTAAACCCCATTAGCGGGATCACATTGGGTATATAATTGTTGTTAAAATTTACCTAGCAACTATTGAATAACAAATTTCAAGATTTATAAGTTTTGTAATTGACTGAAGGTGGTATAGATTATATAAACTTTTTAAAATCCCACTATGTAAGAAAAAAAGGGGAGCCAAAAGTCAATAAACTTGGAGTTTGAATTTTACTTTTAACCTTTTATTAGATAGATAATCAATAAAACAAAAACTTCATCTGTTTGGACTTAAACTATACATAAAACTTTTATTTGTGATGCTCATTTTGCAAAAGTGGGACCAAAAAGTCAAAATAATCTTTTTCTGTTCACATTGCAAAGCTTAAAAGGAGATTGTTTACAATCGCTAGAGCGAGAGTATGAGAGCTGAAAGAAGAAGTTGAAAGAGGGAAAAATGAGTGAAGGTGAAAAAGGTCCATACTTAAATAGAGGTTGTCTAATATATAATGTGTTGCTTTGACTACACGTATACATGTCATATTAAGTTTGCTTTTATTGTCACAAAGAGTGACAAGTATAATGATTTTTTATATTTAATAAATAATAATTAAGTTTTTTAGCATTTAATTTATTGCAATTATAATTATAGGTTCAAATCTAATATTTGTCTAGATTTTAGTAAATATTTTCATATAAATTTATACTATTAAAAATTTATGGATTCAATTGAATTCGTATCCGAAATATTACATCCGCCCTTGAGCGTATCTTGTTAGAGTAAGAAAATGCCGAGGCACGTGTTTTAGTTTTTGGTTGTCTCACATTGAAGTATTTAGTACACACAGTTTGAATATAGATGAAGTGTTTAACAAATTATAGGCTTAATTTATGTGTTTAAATGTAAAATTCGAACAACTTTAAAGGGCGTTCAATCAAGGATAAAAAATAAAAAAAATTAATGCCTTGGCTCAATCCAATTTATGCTAACAAGATAATAGGTTCCTTCAATATGTTTGTATAGAAAATAAGATAACTCTTTTTTTGTTATGACGAAGAAGAAGCAAACCCGAAAATAAAAAAGATAAAGAACACCAAATTTTAACGTGAAAATCCTTCAAATCGAAGGTAAAAACCACGGGATCACAAAGATCCAGAAAACTCCAGTATAATAATAAGAGGGTTACAAAAGTTCTCCAAATTGAATATACAACAAGTGCCAAACACGGAGCAACAACTGTAACAAGAGCAACAACTAATCAATTGAAGAAAGAGGAGAATTCACAAAAACGAAGCTGCTGTTCGAGGCTCGAAATCAGATTCTACGAGCCTCCAAATCCGATCTCTACCATTGAAATCCAAGACCAAGATGTTACAAACACTCAGTCAGAATTTCAGCCTGATCCAACGGTTAACGAATCAGAAAGCGTGATTTGAATATTGGCTGGTCGGAATAAAAATCTGCAGCAAAACAAATATTTTTCTTCTCTCTTCTCTCTTGACGAAAGCTCTCTCAAAAACCACTCTTATGTGCTTAAGTCTTTCAAAGACTTGTATCAATGAGCATAGAATAATTCTCCAAGGTTGTCCTATTTATAGATCATGAGTGGTGCTTTCTCTTAAAGCCAAAACCCACTCAAAATAGGAATAAACCGAATCCAATTCTAAATAGGAATGGAAACCAAAAGAGAATAGGATTAGACCATTGGGCCTTTGGCTGGACAACATGGGCATGAGCCCAACACTTTTTTCTGTTCATAACAACTTCAGCATTCCTTTCTCATTGGCTTATGAGCAGATTTTCAGGAAATAAAAGAAGAAAAATAAAGAAATGCTTAATAATACAGAAATTAAGCAAAAAATATTAATGGTCAAAATTTTAAATTGCAGGATGTTGCAACTTGCAAAGGTCATGGTTACTAAATCACTGTGGTAATTAGGATGTGTTATTTTTATCTCTTTAAAATATTATTATTATTTTTAAAAAAAAATCTAGTTTCTTCTAACACTTGCATTCTTTATTATTCTTATTATTGTTGCTTGATTCTTCTAAAGGTGTTGTTTTTAAATTATATGTTTTGTGAACTAGTTTGTTCATAACGTTCATTACATGGTCTATTAATTGATTTTATAGTAATAGAAATACACATAAATTCGGTCCTACTTTATGGTAATTTTGTTTCGTAACTTAGAGATTTTCACTTTATTTAAAAGCTTTCCACTAGTATTAATGTGTAATTACCAGTTAATTTGTAATTGTCAATATTTCCAGAAGTTCAAGGACCTAAATTTTCACAATCAACCTACTTCGACTTCGTACGATATTTGGCGGACTTTCTGTATACAATTTAATATACTTACAGTATCATGATTCACATTGTTAGGAGGTACAAATATATTATACTCCATAGATGTGAATGATCACGCCTAACTATACCTTATAAAAAGGATAATGCGGTCGCTACAAATATATGCCGGTTAACAAGTTCGGAGTCGAATCCCACAGGGAATTAACCTATCAATCACAGCTATTGAACTCACAGAAATTCACGTATTCAATCTTCAGAGATATTTAAGTAACAGATTGGATGTTTACTAACTAAATATTACGTATGAAAATGCAGTAATGAAGAACTAACTATGAATGGTTTGTAAACAAGAATTGGAATGATCTAAGGTTCCGATTTTCCCTATTGTCGAAATCCTTTCCTCTACGTTTGCTATAAATTTGCCTAAGTCTTCTCTATCGATCATGAGCACTCTGACTGTCGTAACTCTCTACTGAGTAATTACAACAATATAATAGACATATTCTCCCGAATTACACTAGCTAGCTTTAAGTACAGCTCACTTAGATCGCACCCAAAGTTTCATTATCTCTAATTCCATCTTTAAACCCTTCATATTGATCCCTCATATACGTTAGGAGTGATGATGTTCAACTACTACCTAAATGTGCACTCTTTCCCGAGTAATGCACACGAAATAGGAACAACTAATTGAGGGCCCTTCAATCAACATTAATAAGCATATAGTTGAACAAATAGAGAGAATACTATATCAAATCTATATTAACGTAACGAGAAAATCATCCTTCAACAAGTTCCATCAAAATCCTAGATTATGAGTTTAGCTACTCATACTCATAGTACCAATATCCAAAGTAATTTGCATAATTAAATTACAGAGTAAGGATAAAGAGATATAGAAATCAATGATTCCAACTCCCAAGTAGTGTTCCACGAGCTATTCTTGTCTTTGGTTGCAAAAGTCCTTCAAAGTGGCATTATATGTTTGGGACAAGCCCTAAACATGTAGGTCAACTCCTACTCAAGCCGTAAAATAATTAAAACCTTCAAAACTCGGACTGGGCCTGGCCTTAGGCCTGGCTAACGCCAGTCTCAGCCTGGCTTTAAGCTGGTGTCACCAGGCTAATGCCTAGCTAGGCCTAGCTTTAAGATGGCGTCGCTAGGATAACGTCTGGTTGGGCCTGACATTAAGCTGGCCTCGCCAGGATAAAGCCTGATCGAGCTGGCTTTTGCCCGGCTTCTCCTTTTCACCGTTCTCGAGCGCACTTTCGACTTTTAAGCTAGCTCTACTTTCATTTCTGATGCACCTACACATAAAATAGACTCCATTACGCTCAAACAAAGTATAATTTAACATTAAAACATGTAAAACACAAAGCATATAATGTGCAAAACCATGAATTATAGCCACACATCTATACCCCGCACTTAAATATTTGCTCGTCCTCGAGCAATCAAGCTACACTTATGGATACAACCTATTAAGCAATTCCCTTAACTTATTATACCTAGAATCTTTAAAATAGTTTAAGCACAAAGGCGTGACATCCTCGCCTCAATAATCGACTCACAAATACCATGCTTTATTCACAATTCACTTACTTACTCTAATATGGAGGTCAACAACATTACCTTTCCTTTATGAATCATGTGCCCTCACTCAATCAAAGAGCTTAGTTTCACACACCATGAATTTTAATAACGTAGGAACTCAAGATAGGAAAAATTCACTCGCTCTCAGAAATAACATTCATATGCCCCAAATGACGTACCATAAGCTTGCCATTAGTGTAATACTTTACTAATCGAGTTCATTCAGTCTAAGATCAAGTAGGACTTTCATTAGTTGTAATGTAGGCTGTGGGTCGGGTAGGATACATTTGGATATAAGTGACTACACCTCCCTTAAGCACTTTAATACACATACTTCAACCTTCAATCCCCTACTTATGTCAAATCAAGATTCCACCTTAACTTCATTATATTTCACCCCTTACTTCTTTAATCACCAATATATCAAAAGCCGCCACCACCATCAGGAATTATATGTTTTTTTCTCCTTTTTTTCATACACTACTATATATATATATATTCTTTCTTTTCTTTTTTTCTATCCAAATGGCTTTTATTGACACATTTTTTTTCATCCGATACACCTTTCTCCTTATTTCATTGTTCCACTCAAAAGCCAACCCACTACCCCATACTTTAACTTTTCCATAATTCATCACAATTTAAGTGCTTACGAGAGGTGACAAGGTTCAAATATATGGTCTATTCAAACAACGGGCTATGGCTTGTAATGTGGTTACCAAAGAAACATGATTATAGGCTCAAAAGGGTTAACTACGATACATAACATTTAGGCGGGTAATTTATATATATCTGGCTTAACAAAGAACTGCCTATATCACTTCTCAGACTGAACAAGACTACTATTTTGCTTTGCACACATACGAGGCAAGTTCTAGACATCAAATGTAATGCACAGAATACATGCGAACCTCACACAGACATGGCACATAACTCATTCAGAATTGTTTTTATCACGACACTCCAGTCAAAGCAATTAAGCAAATTTAAGGATCCGCGGTTTAAGGTATTCATCCTAGAGTCAAAAATTGAGCCTAAGCGTCTCAACCAGAGTACTGAATATTCTCAAGGCATCACAAAGCTCAGAGATATTGCTTCGATTAAGTGCTTAGCCACGTGATTCCTACTCCTAAAAATTAAAACTACCTACACCCGGTTCAACTAAAAATCCTTGGAAAAGAACCGCGGCCCAAAGAAAAACCAAGGGGGAATTACTACACTACATAAAAAAACTTTTTGGTATTTTTTTAGACTTACTTCCCTCAAAAAAATTATCTAGGAGATCCATCGTCGGGAAGAGTCCAACATATTTATGTTTTTTTTTATTTCTGCCTAAAAACGACTAACAGAAAAAAATACAATTATAATAAAAACAAAACAAGACAAATTCTAACAACTAAAAAAAATAAAAACAAGCTAACAACTACTAATAGCTACGAGTTCTCACCCGACACTTAAATCATGCATTGTCCTTAGTGCATGCACTTTTAGACAAAACAAGAAATAACAAGAGTAGGGTGCAAGAAAACTACCTGGTCAAGCAACATCGTCATCCTCTGGCGCTCTCCACTCTTAATCATGTTTGTCCACTTCATCATCACCATCTCCCTCACCATCTGACTGTATTGGCTCCGCCTCAGACTGCTCCGGTGTGTTAACATCCTCATCAGTGGGGAGTCTGTATCCCTCTCCTACACCAACCAGCTACTGAGCATGAGCATTGGGTGGGTATCACTGCTCCAAATCAGTCCTCTCCTCAGATGTGGCCGGGCGACCCCCTATCTGCAGCTACAAATCCATCATCCCATAAAGATGGGCCATGAAACTATCATCACACGCATTGCGCTTAACACCTGTCAGTGTCCCAGCCTTGCCTTTCAGCTGGGGATTTGTGATATCTGTTTGTCGGATGAGCTGATCGATAATGTGGTCAAATTCAGGCTCTTCCTCAACCCTCTCATGCTGTAGGAACCGAGTCAGGAAATTAGGAAATGGCATTCGATCAATCTTTTTACTCGTTCTCACTGAAGCCATCTGGTGGCGAATCAGGTGACCCACATTCACCCTCTGCCTTGTCATAAGAAAATATAGCACACAGGTTCTCACACGGCTTACAAGTGTGTCATGATTGCATGGTAGGAGCTGTGTGTTTATCAACTTGAGCCACACCTGAGCCTCTACCTTCATCTTCTTCTTAGGGAACCTCTTGTGATGATTCGTTTCCTTGTCCCAAACTCATGCAGCAGTAGAGTCGACCACACAGAGCGTGTGGCTCAGCTCTCTATAAGTAGGCCTGCTAATGAATTGTTCCAATGACTCCACGGGAATATTTGGAGCACCTAAAAAGTCGCATATGGCCTTGGGTGAAAAATCTATCAAGGGTCCACGGATTGGAACCAACTCCTCAGTGTCCTGTGGGTCAAACCCCGCATAGAATTTCCTGACTAAGTTGAGATTGATGTCCCCTGTGTTCTTAAAAACATAGTTTAACCCCAAATCCTGGATGCCTTTCCAAATCGCCGGATACTTTGCTTTCACGTTGCGTTCCTAGATAGCTCCCTCCGAATGGATATGTTTAGGCCTACAGTGCTTGTACCAATCCCTCGTATGTGGAGGTATGTTGTTTATGCCAAATTCCCGTTGGCCTGGGGTTGTGGACGCAATGCAGCTACAACTGCCAACGCTTGGGCACCAGTCATACTAGAGGAATCTCCCCTCTTTCTTTTCTTTAGAGAGGGTGCGTAGGTTGACTTTGCTTTAGCTTGGGCTGTTAAAGTGGCCTTTCCCTTGCCTGTGTATTTTCTGGAGGCAGCTTTGTTCCTATACATATAAGCAATAGTCAGATAATACTACATGACACACTACACATATAATCTTCCCCAACTTGACGAGGTTACTCAAACTTTACCTCATATTGTCTTAACATTAGAATCACACCAGAACACATGGGCTACCAGTGAGCCACCCCACACTTAAGATGTTAATGTGGTACACGATTACATAATACTAGATTACCAATCCTGGAGACTCGGGCTCCAAAGGGGACTAGGAATGACATATAGGTATTTCATCAAACACTTGACAAACACTAGTGCCATGGGAGTTCATATGGACTTGATGGATTGCCTCATCCTCCAAAATCAGCTTGGGAGTTCCGTACTACCACATATTTTCACAATCTCAGCACCATTCCTAAGGGGTTCATAGGATTGGGGCACACAAATACAATAAGACCATGAAGAACAACCACCCATAATGAAGCACAACCAACAATGAAGAATAACTAACAATGAAGAACAACCCCCAATCAATACATGTACCCAACTCGAAATTACCAAGAAAAGAGATAGAATCATACATTTGAAGCTTTGTGAGGAGTAGATTGCCTTAGAATTTCGGATGAGTATGAAAGACTAGCAAGATGAAACTTGACCTCTATGTGGATGGTGATTGTGTGTGGGTGAACAAGCAATTTGTGCAATATGTTTGTGTTCTTGTGAAATTTCTTGTAAAGTTTGGTGTGTGTTGGTTGAAGTGAGGTTAGGGTTTGCTTTGTACAGTGTTCAGTGAGTGAGTGCATGTTTGTGATGTTTGGTTCGACCAAAATAAGGAGAAATAACTTAAAGAGGGCCGAAATTACCTACCTGGCATTTGCCAGGCATTGCCAGCCTAAGGCCTGGCTGACCCTGGATTTAGCCAGGCAACGCCAACCTAAGGCCTAGCTGACCCTGACTTTAGCTAGGCGATGCCAGCCTAAGGTCGGGTTGTCCCTGGCATTTTCCCGACTTCGCGTGACATTTAAACCTTGCTTGACTTGCCCAAACTCACCTGCAAACTTGTTAGTATCTAAAAACAAAAAGAAAAGTTCTAACTACACTAAAAATCAACTATGAATTGGGTTGCCTCCCAACAAGCGCCTTAGTTAACATCGTGGCCCGACGAATACAACAGTCCAATGGGTTGCCTCCCAAGCACGATGCAGATACGCGCATTTAAGTATGCCCAACATCGGAGGCTCGATCAAATGGATCACTGACACTACCTTTGCTTCATTTATACCCATATAATATTGTAATCTGTGCCCATTGACTCTGAACGTGCGAGAGTCATTATCCGCAGCAATCTCTATGGCACCCGTGGGGTGAATTTCAACCACACGAAAAGGCCCTAACCAATGTGATTTTAATTTGCTCGGAAATAACCTCAGTCTTAAATTGTATAGAAATATCGTATATTTGGGTTTAAAACTCCGCTCAATAATATTTCTATCATGTATCATCTTCATTCTCTCCTTATACAATCTTGTGCTCTCAAAAGCGTGATATCGGAAATCATCAAGTTCGTGAAACTCCGTTACTCTACTTGTTCCCACAACTTCAATATCAAGATTCAACTATCTCAATGCCCACCAAGCTCTATGCTCCAACTCCACCGGTAAATGACACGCCTTCCCAAACACCAACTTGTATGGAGACATGCCGATTGGAGTTTTGAAAGCGGTTCGATAAGCCCACAGCACATCATCTAATTTTCTCGCCCAATCTATTCTAGTAGCATTCACAGTCTTAGTCAACACACTCTTTATTTATCTGTTCGAAACTTCCACTTGACCGCTTGTTTGTGGATGATATGGGGTGACCACCTTGTGGCATACATCATACTTCTCTAACAACTTCGCGAAGGCTCGATTATAAAAGTGAGTGCCTCCATCACTGATTATTTCCCTTGGAGTGCCAAATCGGGTGAATATGTTCTTTCTCAAAAAGCCAATTACCCCATTTGCATCATTTGTAGGGAGTGTTGCAGCTTCCACCCACTTAGACATGTAGTCCACAACAACGAGTATATATTTGTTGCCATATGAGCTGATGAAAGGCCCCATAAAATTGATGCCCCATATATCAAACACTTTAACCTCCTGAATTGTGTTCATGGGCATCTCATGTTGGCGGGAAAAGATTCCCGGTTCGTTGGCATTCATCATACCTCTTTATCCATAAATGTGCATCTTTGAACAATGTTGGCTAGTAGAAGCCTGACTCTAAGGCTTTCACAGCTATCCTTACTCCCCAGAAGTGCCCACCATATGGTGACGCGTGACATGCCTGCAAAATAGAAGACTGGTCTATCTTGGGGATACATCTCCGGATCATGTTATCAATACAAATCCTAAACAGATAAGTCTCATCCCAATAATACATGCGACAATCACGAAAGAACTTTTTCTTTTGGATAGAGGAAATGTCATAAGGAACAATATCGCTCGCCAGGTAGTTTGCAATGTCTGCATACCATGGCGCTCAAGACTCATGGTTAGTAGTTGTTCATATGGGAAAGTTTCCAAAATCTCCTCTACCTCAACCTTTTTCTCAGCTCCTTCCAGCCTAGACAAATGATCAGCTACTTGGTTTTCCGTTCCCTTTCAGCCACGGATTTCCAAATCAAATTCTTGCAGCAGTAGTACCCATCGAATCAGGCACGATTTTGACTCCTTCTTCTCAATTAAGTATCTGAGAGCAGCATGGTCAGTATAAACAATTACCTTCGAGCCTATCAAGTATGACCTAAATTTGTCAAATGCGAACACTATTGTCAGCATCTCCTTCTCGATCACAGTGTAATTTAGCTGGGCTTCACTCAGCGTTCTACTTGTATAGTATATTGGATGCATGATTTTATCTTTGTGCTACCCCAAGAACTGCTCCCACAGCATAGTCACTCGCATCACATATCATCTCAAATAGTTTCTCCCAGTCAGGGGCAACTATGATCGGTGCTATTACCAGTCTCTTCTTTAGTTCCTCAAATTCTACCCTGCAGTCATCAGAAAACACGAAAGAGTGATCCTTTTCAAGCAATTTACACAAGGGGTTAGAATTTTGGAAAAATCTTTTATAAATCTCCTATAGAAGCCGACGTGCCCAAGGAAACTTCTAATTGCTTTGACGGAAGTGGGTGGTGGAAGCTTTTTTATCACATAAACCTTTGCTTGATCTACCTCAATGCCCTTACTTGACACTAGGTGCCCCAAGACTGTACCTTCCTGTACCATGAAATGACACTTTTCCCAGTTGAGTATCGGATTCTTCTCGATACACCTCTTCAATACTCTTCTTAAGTTTATAAGGTAGTCATCAAATGAATTCCCCACCACTGAGAAATTATCCATGAAATCCTCCATTATTTTCTCTACCATATCCGTGAAGATGGCTATCATGCACCTTTGGAATGTGGAAGGTGCGTTGCATAGGCCAAATGACATTCTCCGAAAAACATAGATTCTATAAGAGTAGGTGAACGATGTTTTTTCTCTGTCCTCCGGGGAAATAGAGATCTGATTATACCCCGAGTACCCATCCAAAAAGCAAAAGTGGGATCTCCCTTCCAATCTATCTAGCATCTGATCAATGAATGGCAGTGGGAAATGGTCTTTCCTGGTAGCCAAGTTCAACTTCCTGTAATCCATATAGATTCGCCAACCTGTGACTGTTCGTGTAGAGATCAATTCGTTCTTCTCATTTTTCACTACCGTCATACTTCCCTTTTTTGGCATACACTGAACTGGGCTAACCCATTTGGTGTCAGAGATGGGGAATATGATTCCCGCATCTAACCACTTAATCATTTCTTTCTTCACCACTTCTTTCATGTTGGGGTTCAGCCTTCTTTGATGTTCTCTAGAAGGTTTGTGCCCATCTTCCAGTAAAATCTTATGCATACAAAAGGCCGGGTTGATCCCCTTAATATCTATAATGGTCCACCCAATTGCAATCTTGCACTCAGTCAGTACCTGCAAAAGCTGTTCTGCCTGCATATCTAATAAACTAGATGGGATAATAACAGGTAAAGTTGAGTTAGGTCCTAAGAATGCATACCTAAGATGAGATGGCAGTGGCTTCAATTCCAACTTTGGTAGCTCTTCTATCGATGGCTTAGCTGGAGGAGTTTTTCTTTCCTCTAAGTGCAAAGGCTCAAATTTGGGCTCCCTTCTCCAAAAACCTTGGCCTTCAAGAGCAAGTATCCACTTTGCCAAGTATTCACCATTAGCTTCATATAAGTTCATGAGATAGGCTGCTAGAGGGTCTTTAGTGTTCAATGCCTCATCTTCCTCCTCCAAAACTATATCCATGTCATCTATAAGAGAGCAATTAGCAAATTCTCTTGGTCGCCGCATCGATTTATGCATGTTGAATGTTATCTCTTCATCATTTAATCTCATTTTGAGCTCTCCAGTTTCACAATCAATTAAAGCTCTCCCAGTGGCCAAGAATAGTCTTCCCAAAATTATGGGAATTTCCTCGTCAACCCGACATTCTAGAATAACAAAATCTGCTGGGAATACAAACTTCCCAACCTGTACTAATACATCATCAATAATACCAAAGGGCCTATTCACTGTCTGGTCAACTAGCTGTAGTAACATAGACGTGGGTCTAGCTCTCAATGCCTAGCCTTTTGTAGATAGCTAGGGGCATAAGGTTTATGCTTGCTCCCAGATCACACAATGCCTTAGCAAATGCATAGTTGCCTATCGCGCATGGGATTGTGAAACTCCCTAGGTCAGACAACTTCTCAGCTATGGGTCTCGTCACAACAACACTACAGGTCTGAGTCACTGTAACCGTGGCCAACTCTTGAAAGTCGAACTTGCGGGACATCAAGTCCTTCATCATTTTCGCATAACCAGGCATCTCCTTTAATGCATCAATCAATGGAATGTTTACCTGAATTTGCTTCAACATCTCCAAGAATTTCTTGTACTGCTCATCTTTTTGATACTTGACCAATCTCTGTGGGAATGGTGTTGGAGGTTGCTTCTTCCCTGTGATTTGATTTTTTTTCTTGTTCAGGCACTGCTTCTACTATAGGTTCCGGTACAACCTCAGTCTCTTTCACAACCTCTTGTTTTTTGCTGGCATCTTACGCATGTTGTATTGTCACCTCAGTTAACCCTGCTGAATCATCTATCTCAATGGGTACTGGCACCAGTGTCTCAGTCGGTCTGCTTTCGCAAGCAATTTCTTGCTCCAGATCTAGGTCTCTACCATTTCGGAGATTCACTGCTATAAGCTGCTTCGAGCCCTGCTCTTTTGGATTGATTTGTGTGTCTGCAGGTAACGTCCCGTGAGGACGATTATTTAAGGCCATAGAAATCTGTCCTAATTGGATTTCATTATTCTTTATCACTGATTCATGTGAGTCTACTCTGTCAGTTACTTTTCTAGTGGACCCAATCATTTGTTGCATCATTCCCTCAAGTTTAGCAAACCCATCTTCGTGTCTCACAGTCTGTTGTTGTTGAGGTTGTTGATAAGCCTGCTGCTGATTTTGCTGGTTGTAACCCTGTTTCCTTTGGTAAGGCACCACTTGACCCTGTGGTCGCATAGCCCCAAGGTTATTGCTGTTGTTGTACTGATGCTGAGCTGGCCTATATTGTTGATTCTGCTAACCCCAATTCTGACCACCTTGCCTCTGTCCCCCATAGTTGGCCACATAATTCATGCTCTCTTGATATTGTTGGTTATCACCTTCCGCACTCCACAAGCAGACATATGGTTGATTAATGCATGATGTACATAAGCCCCCATTAGTTGCATCAACTATGTGTACCAGCTGCTTCTGGCCTGATTTATCAACCTCTTTGGTGAAGATGCTCATTTGTGTCACTAGAGTGGCCATATTTTTAGCTATGGAGTTAGTTGGGTCTAAAGCCACTGAGTGAACTACAAGAGTGATTGGAGCATTTCTTGTTGTCCATCTTGAGTTTTGTGCCATCTTGTCCAGTCATATCTTGCTTTCTCTGAATGTTTTGCTAAAAAATGCTCCATCTGCTGAAACATCAACATTGGCTTTCAATCTATCTGCCAAACCCATGTAAAACCTCTGCCCTAACATTTGCTCCAGAATACCATGATGTGGACATGTAACCAGCAGACCCTTGAACCTCTCCCACGTTTCTTGTAATGTCTCTGTTGGTTTTTATATGAAGCTCAATATCTCATCAATTTGTTAAGCAGTCTTGTTGGGTGGGTGAAATTTGTTCACAAATTGTTTGACTAATTCCTCCCAAGTAGTGATGGAATTTATGGGGGAGTGAATTAAGCCAAGTCTGAGCCATTCCTATCACTGAGAATGGAAACAAGAACAGTCGTATTGCTTCCGTTGTCACGTTATGTTGCCTCTGTGTGGCACAAATTGATAGGAAATTCTTTCAGATGCTACTGAAGATCTTCAACGTATGACCCCGAGAACAGTCCCTTTTTCTGCAACAAATGTAGCATGTTATTTGTGATTTGGAATAATTCTGCTTGTATCTGAGGGACTACAATTGCAGTTGATAAGTTGTTAGTGGTGGGTTGTGCCCAATCGTACAATGCTGCTTCTAGCACAAGCGGCACCACACCCTGATTGTTCGGGTCATCCCCATTATTTCTGTTGTTTATTTCATCTCCCATGTCTGGTTCAATTAGTTCTATTGAGTTCTATGTGTGTTTGCCTTTCTTGTTTGCACGATTCAATGCCTTGAAAACTTTCTCAGGATCTGATAATGCTTCAAACAATTCACCAGTTCTTGAGGAGTTTCTAGGCATGCAACTGTAACACCCAAGACTATAAATGTTAGAATTTCAATGAATTTAGTTTAAATTGAAGAAAATTGACTACACTAAGAATTTTTGCACTACTTTTTAACTGCAATTAATAACACCGTTAATTTTCCGGCAACGACGTCAAAATTTTATCATGCCCAACTATACCTTATAAAAAGGACAAAGTGGTCGCTGCAAATATATTCGGTTAACAAGTCCGGAGTCGAATCCCACATGGAATTAACGTATCAATCACAACTATTGGACTCACAGAAATTCACGTATTCAATCTTCAGAGATTTTTAAGTAACAGATTGGATGTTTACTAACTAAAAATTACGTAATAAAAATGCAGTAATTAAGAACTAACTATGAATGATTTGTAAACAAGAATTGAAATGATCTAAGGTTCTGATTTTCCCTATTGTCGGAATCCTTTTCGCTACGTTTGCTATAAATTTGCCTAAGTCTTCTCTATCGATCATGAGCACTCTGACTGTCGTAACTCTCTCCCGAGTAATTACAACAATATACTAGACATATTCTCCCGAATTACGCTAGCTAGCTTTAAGTACAACTCACTTAGATCGCACCCAAGGTTTCGTTATCCCTAATCCCACCTTTAAACCATTCGTATTGATCCCTCATACACGTTAGGAGTGATGATGTTCAACAACTACCTAAATATGCACTCTCTTCCGAGTAATGCACACTAAATAGGAACAGCTAATTGAGGGCCCTTCAATCAACATCAATAAGCATATAGTTGAACAAATATAGAGAATACTATGGAAAATCTATATTAACGTAACGAGAAAATCATCCTTCAACAAGTTCCATCAAAATCCTAGATTATGAGTTTAGCTACTCATACTCATAGTACCAATATCCAAAGTAATTTGCATAATTAAATTACAGAGTAAGGATAAAGAGATGTAGAAATCAATGATTCCAACTCCTAAGTAGTGTTCCACGAGCTATTCTTGCCTCTGGTTGTAAAAGTCTTTCAAAGTGGCATTTTCTGGTCTATTTATATGTTTGGGACAAGCCCTAAACGTATAGGTCAACTCCTAGTCAAGCCGGGAAACAATTAAGACCTTCAAAACTTGGACTGAGCCTGTCCTTAGGCTTGGCGTTGCCTGGCTAATGCCAGCCTCAGCCTGACTTTAAGCTGGCTAAGGCCTGGCTAGGCTTGGCTTTAAGCTGGTGTCGCCAGGCTAACGCGTTGGACCTGGCTTTAAGCTGGCCTCACTAGGCTAAAGCCTGGTCGAGCTGGCTTTTGCCCGCCTTCTCCTTTTCACCGTTCTCGAGCGCACTTTCGATTTTTAAGTATTACTTTAGCTCTAATTTCATCTTTGATGCACCTTACGCATAAAATAGACTATATTACGCTCAAACAAAGTATAATTTAACATTTAAATATATAATACGCAAGGCACGTGCAAAACCATGAATTATAGCCACACATCAGTGAACTTCAATGTTTCTTTAAAGAAAAATCATGTTTCACATTCTTAAAGGTTATAATATATCACATTACATTGATTTGTAGCACTAACGTTTATTTTTATAAAAAAAGAATAGAATTTAACTTTTCAATTCAGTTACATAACAATCTTATTCTTCTGTACCGCCTACCGACCCCAATAGAACCATATTCCTTGAAAAAGCCAATAAAAAATTGAACATAGCACCAATAATATTCTTCCATTACAAATAAATTATAGTTAACTACTGCCAAATTTATCTATAACAGTCATACTTTATAATAATACTTTACTACAACGGTCAAAGTTTGTCTTTCAAACCAATTTTTCTTATTATGTTATATATTTTCTATAGCAACATTGTATATGAGTTACTTTTTTTTGGTTAAGAAACAAATATATATATATATATATATATATATATATATATATATAAATTATCGCTATTCATATAGCTCCATTTATTGTTTCAGCCAAAAGTGAAGGTTTGACTTGGAAATAACTTCCAAGCATAGCAAGAGAGGGGGTGGGTGCCAAGGGGGTGAGTGGGGTGACCTTTTAAGATTTGCTGCATTTTCATAAAGTCATTGGGCCACTCGTACGGAATGGACGAAACACAAATAAAATATTTTTTTTGACCTGAACAATAAAAGATTTAAGAACTTTTTAGCATTGTTGGCTGAAAAATCTGATGATCCTCAGAATTTCTGGTGCTTCAAAATTCTGGCGCTGGAATCAAAATTCTAGAGACGGACTACTTTTCATAACTGGGTCAAAACTCAAAATAAACGAAGGTTTTAAAAAGTTCTTAGCATAATTTTCGTAAAAATAGCACGAGCTAGCCAGTTTTCGAATTGGTAATTAAAAATAGCCACTGTTAGCAAACTCATTAAAACATAGCTACTATTTTGCTGCAACACGGAAAGTTCCAGCATAATATACCGGAGATTGATGCATCTGTGTATGAACTTCTCGCATATTATGCTGGAACTCCATCACACGGAAAGTTCCAGCATAATATACTGGAGATTGAAGCACCTGTGTATGAACTTCCAGCATATTATGCTGGACCAGTATATTATGCTGGACCAGTATATTATGCTTGAAGTTCACATTTAAAAAATTCGAACTCCAGTATATTATGCTGGAATATTTTTCGAATTTTGAACAGTATTTTTGTTCAAATTTATCTTTACATAAAAGTAGCTAAATTTCAATTACTTTTGTAACTGTGACTATTTTTTAATTACCACTTATAAATCTGGCTATTTTTAAATTTCACCCATAATTTTCTGCTACGGAATCGTATTGTGTCGGCGTCCTTGCTATTACTACTACTTACCAATTTATTTCTATGAGATCCAAAAAGGACCCACATTCATAAATGCAGATTTAGGTCCTCATTGATTAGGCCCAACCTCACCTAATAGGCCCATCTGGTCCAACAATCTAAAATTCTTCTCTAACTGTTAGAGCTATTTATTTATGATTTTCATTTTTCAATTTTGACAATAATAACAGATACTACTATTATTAAGGAAGAATACAAGTGTTATCAAGTAAGCTTTTGTTGCACAAGTCTAAGCATAATTCAATGATTTAGGCGTTTTGGTCGTGTAGTATTAAGTTTTTTTTTTTTTAATTATTATTAAGGAATTCTTAGAGCATCACTGGAATTCATGTCAAATAATAAGTTCCAAATTTAACTAGGTAAACTTTTATCCTTCCCTCATTTTGACATATATACATAATATAATTTTTCAGCAAATAGTAATCAATTGATCATCCTTTATTTTATATATTTATCTATATTTATACTATGTTAAAAGCACGAATGCCCTTAGCGAAATATCGTTCGCCTTTTTTACCGTTTAAGAATTGATTTTGCACTATATAAAATAGTCATTTAAACCATTTCCCTAATATTTAGGACTTGAAAATTAACTACAATTTGTGTGTATCGACCCGACCGGTCATTTTGAGTGCTAGCCTTAATTTCCTTATTTTGAGACCTCTTATAGCTTCTATTAATATTTTTTGATTTGCGTGCGTAGTCCATATCATTTTTCGGAAACTTTTTACGTAATATTTTGAAGAAAATGTAATTTTTGGCCTAAAATTGGACTTGAGTTGACCAAGACCAACATTTTTAATAAATGACCTCGGATCAGAGTTTTGACGATTCCAGTAAGTTCGTATAATATTTTTGAACTTGTACGCACATTTGGTTGGGGTTGAGGTGACTCGAGCGTATTTCAGCCCGTTAAGTGAAAAGTTATGAAAATGAGTTTTAAGTTGAATTTTTTGAGTTTTGATGGTCGATTCGTATTATTTGATGTTATTTTGATGATTTGAGGTAGCGAGCAAGTTTGTATAATGAATTACACTTGTGCATATTCGATTTTGAGTCCGAAGGGCTCGGGTGAGTTTCAAATAAGTTATGGAAGAGTTTGGATGATTATTGAACTGTTGGTGCAAGGCTTTGCTAGTGGAAGCCTGCAGATATCGTAATTGTGATGTCAGGCTCACATTTGCAAGCCTCGCTTTTACTGTCATTAGATCACATTTGTGAAAGAGGGATTGGGGGTTGGACCACGCATTTGTGAGGAGAAGTTTGCTTTTTGCAAAGGAATGTGTGTCGCTTTTGCGAATGATTTAGTCGCATTTGCAACCACTCGGCATTTTGGGTAGCTTCTCAAATGTGAAGCAATTATCCGCATTTACGAAGGTGGGCATTTTGCATATGCGATAAGTATGTCGCATGTGCGGCTTCACTGGGCCTGATGCATTGATCGCATATGCGATCAATGTGTCGCAATTGGGGGCATCACAGTTCGCCAATGCGACACCTGCTGCTTGGTAGAGAGGGGGAAAACAGGACTTAGCTTATTTTACACCATTCCTCAACCCTAAACACTCTAGAGGCAATTTTCTTGAGAGCTTTTCATCCCAAATTCTTTGGTAAGAAACTCTAATTTTTTGTATATCAATTCTCCATTACTTTTCATGAGTTTCTAACATCAAATCTATGAATTTCAAAGTAGAATTGGGGGTTTTGGGTAGAATTTAGGAATTTTGTAAATATTGAGACTTAGACCTCAAATTGAGGTCGGATTTCAAAACAAATTATATAGCCGAGCTCGGTGGTGAATGGGTAATTGGATTTGGTTCGAATCTCGGATTTCTACCACGCGGGCTCGGGATTGACTTTTATTGACTTTTTCAAAAATAATCAAAATTGAACCTTTTTCATTCGTTGGTAGTTTCTAAAGCTTGTTTTGAATTAATTGAATGATATTTGACTAGATTCAATTGGTTGGAAGCTTGTCTTAAAGGAAAATATTGTGCTTGATTGTTGATTGTATTCCGGAATGAGGTACATGTCTTGCCTAGCTTTGTTGAGAAAAGTTTTCCTACTAAATGATATTGTTTGCTACATAGGGGGTATTGCATATATGAGGTGACGAGCGTATACACATGTGGCAGGGTTTCCATGCCCAGAAAGGGGAAAGTATATGCTTTCTTTATGCTTGGTGAATTTAGTAATTCTTTGACTTATGCTTTATTTAATACTATGACTAATAAACTCAATTAATTGTGTTAGAAATCATGTTAGAACATATGACATCTTAAAAGGAATTTAATGTGTTTTTTTCGGACTGTTTACATACTTGATTGATCGTAACTTCATGAATACCCATTATATCTATTATTGTCTTGCTACCTGAGCTTCTAATCTGTAACAAGAGATGTAACAAGAGATGAGGATTGGGGTCTTAGGGCTATGTTTGGCACAAGGGTTATTTTCGTGCGCTCGTTATGGTGTTGGCACGATGAATATTGTCATGTTGTATGAGATAAGATTGGCCAGTTGGATGTTACCGTGTGAGAAGAATTGGATTTTCTGCTATGATTTCTCGTTCGTTAAACACTTACATGTCCTCTACTTGGGTCTCTATTAATGTTGTTATTTTGTGTGTTACTTTCTTGTTTGTGCTCTTTGTATAGTTATCTTCGTGTTTCCCATTTGACATATTACTGGGATATCTATGTGTAACAATCCGACCGATCGTTTTGAGCATTTTCATTTCTTCGGTGATTCGAGGGTATGAGTTGCTTCGTATGATGTATTATGACTTGTGTGAATCATTAATTTTGATTTTCGGGTGATTGAGATTGATTTAGAAGAGTAATTCTCATTTTAGAAGTTTTAAGTTGGAAGAGTTGACCAAATTTGACGTTTGTGTAACTGACCTTGAAACAGAGTTTTGATGATTTTATTAGTTCCGGATGGTGATTTTGGACTTGGGCATATGCATGGATTTGCATTTGGATATTTTTAGAAGGTTTTGGCGCTAATTGGCGAAAGTTGGCAATTTAAAAGTTTGGAAAGTTCATAAGTTTGACTGGGAGTTGACTTTGATGATATCAGATTTGAATTGTTATTTGGGGAGTTGGAATAGGTCCGTTATGTCATTTGGAACTTATGTGCAAAATTGGAGGTCATTCTGAGTTGATTTGATATGGTTCGGTACGAGTTTTGGAAGTTAAAAGTTTAAAAGTTCATCAAGTTTGATTTGAGATGCAAACGGTTTTGAGGATGTTATGTGAGATTTTGAGGCATTGAGTAGGTCCGTGTTATTCTTTGAAACTTGTTGGTATGTTCGGACGGGGCCTTGAGGGGCTCGGGCGAGTTTCGGACGTGGTTCAGAAAATTTTGGAATTTACTGGTGAATGCTGGTTTTGGCTAAGTTCTTGTGTGACCGCACCTGCGAAAACTTGGGCGCAGGTGCGAAGCCACAAATGTGGCAAGCATAGCACAGAAGCACAAAATGGAATTGGGAGCAGGGATTCGTAGATGCGGAATTTTGGCCGCATGAGGCAGCGCAGATGTGAGGTCCTTGGGCGCAGAAGCGGAAAAAGGGGCAGAAGGGAGGTTTTCCTCACACCTGCATTTGCGCAGAAGCGAAAGAATTTCTGCAGGTGTAAGAGGTCGGCTATTTGGTATTTTTCTGCAAAATCGGACCTTTTGTCGCAGAAGCGATGCCATAGAAGCTACAGGTGGTTCGCAAAAGCGAAATGTTTAGGCAAAAGCTTATAAATTCGAGGGTTTGTTTATTTTGTCATATTTTGAGTTGGGGACTTCGGATTTTGGCGATTTTGGAGGCATTTTTTACCACATGGAGTGGGATAAATATTTTTGACACGGTTTTGATTATATTCCATGATTCCATCTTCGATTTTGGCATTTGATTGATGATTTTAAAAGAGAAATTGGAGAGTTTTTATCTAAACTTTCCTAAAGTGAATATTTGAGTTTTGAACATCAATTCAGAGTTAGATTTGAGTGAAATTAGTGTGGTTGGGCTTGTATCCGAATGGATTATCGGAATTTGTAAATTTTATCGGGTTTTGAGGTGCGGGTCTGGGTTGACCTTTTGGGTTGACTTTAAGTTTTGATTAAATATTCGACCTTTATCATTTGGGTTGGTTTTTTTTGACATTATTTGATGTTTTTGAGTTGCTTTTGGATACTTTCAATCCATTCAGAGGTTGATTTACGCGAGATGGCATTTCTAGAGTGTTATTTAGTTTGCTCGGTATATGATTTGGCTTGTTCGAAATAAGTAACAATTCTAAACTTGAAATTAAGGGTAATTATTCTTGTGAACCATGTTATTAGTGACGTGTTTAGGTAACACATATGCTAGGTGACGGGCGTGTGGGTGTGCACTGGGGTAATCATGATTCAAGTTGATTTTTAGACTAGTACTCTACTTGTTCTGCTACCATTCCCTGTTACATCCATGTTTTCCCCTAGTTGTTGCTTATTTGAGTTGTAATTCACATTAGAAATCATGTTTAGGCTATGTACTTATTCGATTGAGACCTAACTAGGCTATTTATGATATTTTGAGTTATCTGATTTAACTGTAATTATATACTCAGTCATGATTTTCCATTTGCATATCATATCTCATTCGTTGTTCATCGTTCATTGTTACATCGCATGTTATCATTGATCTTCCATATGTGGAGTTGTTGAGCTGAGTGGTATGACATTGTGAGCCCTTGAGACTTGAGTGGTTGATGACTGAGGTGGGCCTTAGAGTCGTGTAGTGTTGCTGTGGATCGGGCTGCATGCCGCAGCATGCCATAATGGCTTTATTACTACTACTATTATTATTGTAGATTAGGCTGCATGCCGTAGCAGGCCTTATTGGCTTTTGATTAGCGCTTGGGTAGGATCCGCCCCTCTGGAGTCTGACATACCAGCAATGAGCACATGCACTGTGATATATACACATACTTTGGTGAGGGACTTATGAGCCAGACACCCGTACAGTGTTGAGTGATTGTGTGTGTGTGTGTGATAAAGTAGGAATTTGAGACAGACAACTTGAGTATGTTGGGAGTGAGAGTACCTGGGCATAGCACCATGAAGTCATTCATTTAACAAGCGTACTTGGCATGTAAGCATAGAGATGGATTTTTCTCATGTTAGACAATAATGCGACATTTATAATTTGACATGTAGGCATAGATTTGTATATTCCTCATGCTACACGGTATATGATGATTGATGATTTGACATGTATATTGACATTTAGGCATAAATATGTACTTTCCTCATGCTAATTGGTAGATAGAGATTCTTATATGGTGTTGTTAATTGGGAATACAGTTCTTTTGATAAACTCATGTTCAGATGTTTTTCAGTAGTTTGATTTGAAATTGGTTATTTTACCTGAAAAGCATGCCTACTTTTTTGTAACTGTGAACAAGTTGAGCATATATCCCTTGAGTTATTTACCTTTGTTGTTCTCATTATTTTATTACGAGTTATTATTGGCTATTGGTGTTGGATTCTAACCGTCTTCTGATCTTGTCACTGCTTTCAATCTAAGGTTAGGTTTGTTGCTTATTGAGTACATGAGGTCGATTGTACTCATATTACAATTCTGCACCTTGCGTGCAGATCTTGGAGTTGATGTTGCTATGTATAGCGGGAGCTGGCATTGAACATCTACATGTGTTCCGGTTATAGCTACCATTTATACTTGGTAGCTCTAGATTTGTAAATCTGTTATGTATATTTTGAACAGATGATGTATTTATTTTGTACCAGCTTTGTAAACTCTAGGTCTTAGAAGCTCATGACTTATACTACTAAATCCTTAGGAGATTGAATAGAAATTCAGTTATTTTTACTCATTTACTCTTATTATTCTTATTTGAGTTGTGTTGAATGCTACTTGGCTTACCTAGCGGATTGGGTTAGGTGCCATCACGACTAGTTGGATTTTAGTATTTCTGTATCATAATTGATTCTATGTTTCAGTTCCGAGGGATTAAGAAATGTCTTTAGTTCATAGAAGGTATCTTCGGAGTGGGTATCTTGAATGTAGTATTTTGGGTGCTTAAGATGGAATACAGTAGCTTATGGGCTTTAGGGCGATGTGGTTTCATGATAGAATCTCTTGTGGTGAGTTTTGGTTAAGGGTCATAGTGTAATGGCAAGGAGAAGTGTTATCTCGAAGGCAATTCGGAAGGCTTAGTATTAGGTTGGATCAGTATGATGATGGTATGATCTGTTCTTTTGGTTCTTGTGATACGGTGAGGCTTTACTAATGTTGTGTGGTAATACACTTGGGTTTGCGACCTACGTGACTTCGTTGAGTTAGATGGATTCAACTTTGATGGTCCGGTCTTGTGCCAATGGGTTTCAAAGAGTTCTCAATGATTCCTAACACGGTTTGAGATGGATATCTTCTATAGGCATATGGAGTTTATTGTGCGTTGTGATTTTTCTCCTAGATGAGATCAAGTGGAAGGTTTCTGGCGGATTGAGTCTATATCTTGCTTGTGGCTCAGAGTTGTTAATGGGATTCTGATGCTTTTACATTATGATATGTTAGAGACGGTGCATCGTGTGGGATTCAGAAGTGCATGTACAAGTTTGTGGTTCTGTATCGAAAGGAAGGTCATGAGTTCTAGGCAGCATAGACAGTTTCAGATATTTAAAAGAATGCTGGAACTATGTGGTATTACCTGAGAAGATTGTACATTTCAGAAAGGTTTATTGTGTTTGGCTTACCAGTGCTTGACCGGCATTATGGTAATCGCTTGGTTGATTGGCTTTTGACATTAAGATTTTACTATGTAGCATGAAAGAATTAGGGAAATATTTCTCGTGATATGATTGTGTATGAGAGAGGTGTTAGTCATTTGGGTGGTCGAGTCAGGATCAAATATAGAGATTTTAGTATTGTTGTGATTTGGAGACTGGGAGTATCAAAGGTAGGTTATTCCTTGGTTGTGGACTATGAAGATATGGCTAGGTTAGGCAGCTAATAGTATGTATTGTGGTCAGGTTATTGTGGACTTTGGAGGGTTATTTACCTATTTGTGTATGGACGAAGCTAATTTGGGGCCTATTGTTGATTTTGAGCATTATGGCTTGAGGTATTTTATATGGGCCGATGTTTGGATAAGGTCATGTATTACAACAGAGTTATATTGGAATATGATCCTTCATGTTAGATTCGTATGTCTTGGTTCTACTATGGGTAATGGATTCATAGCATTGCGTTTGTGGTGCTACCTGTAGAGCTTGCAAGATGGTTCTCTCATTTGATTCATCTTTCATCATTGGTTACATTCAAGTTATTGCTTATTGGTGACCGAATTACACGTCTTGTGGTTATAGATAATATTTCTGTGGCATGGCAGTTGAGCCACTTGTATTTGTTGAGATAAGGTTATTGGACAGGGAACATATTCTATCGGTCTTGATTGCGGTATGTTTGGAAGAATAATGTCATTTGTAAGCTTAGAGTTTGGCAACGGTACATATCGGACGTGATAGCTCCATGACTAGTTGATCTGATAAGTGGTTATAGCTTTCTGCATGTTTCTTCCAAAATTGGCAGTGTACGAGGGGTTAAGACAAGGTTTTATTTGATATGAGGTTTACTACTGGTATCAAGTTTGTTTTGAGCAGCTATTGTAGTCAAAAGTTATTACAATGGACGTCTGAGTTATGTGATAGGTCATGTAATTACATCTTGAGTTAAGATTATAGCTTGATACATGTTGTTCAGATTTATACAGTGTATATGAGAACCAGGTCTTGTAATGTATTTCGAGTATTAAAAATGAGGTTCTAATATTAATGGACCTAGGTTATAGTAAGGATCTTTAGTTAGTGTCACAGTCCCAATTTCCCTCCGTAGGATGTCAGACGAAAGCCTAACAAACATGCGAAATAACTGAATTAATAATTAAGTCTCAAACTCAACAACTATATAAAACAAACTTGCAACTCAGCATATACAACTCTCGAGACCCGACAAAACATAAGTCACAAGCTCTGAGTAAAAATATTGGATAATCCTATACATCAATGTCTATATATGAAAAAATAATGAATAAAGAGATCTAGAGAGAGGAGGACTCCGAGGCCTGCAAACACCGACATGTATACCTTGAAGTCTCCGTAGCAGAACCCTATCTAATGCCTGGACTGATAGAAAGTACCTAGATCTGCACAAAAAGATGTGCAGAAGAGTAGCATGAGTACACCACAACGGTACCCAGTAAGAGCCAAGCCTAACCTCGGTAGAGTAGTAACGAGGTCAGGTCAGGGCCCTACTAGAATAAATAAAAAGACTAAACAAGTGTAAGACATTGTAATAAGGACAATAATGAAATTGAAACAACAAATAACATATCAAGATTAGCTACACGGAACAAAGCAATTAGTGCAACACGTAGAAAATAATTAATAGTATGCTAAGGAAATAACAACTAAAGACAAGTGCAACAATGGAGAAATGCCATAAGAGTCACTACCGAGGTACCACCTCGTAGTCTCAAATCACAAGAATAAGTCACAATCTTTCCTTATATCACCGTGGAAGCCTTTACATTAGTTTTGAAAACCATTTTTCCGAAATAGCATCCCGCGTTTTAGCCCACCTTATCACACCGCATGACTTCTAGTAGTTCCCCTACTAGCCACGCGTGTCAAGCCCACCTTATATCACCGTATGCGTTTCAACCCCAAAACCTTATACCACTACATGCGTATCAATATCACAATGTATCACCAATCACACCTCAAGTGCCCAATATCACAACTTGCAAGAGAAACCAAACAATAATAGTATTTTCACTATAAAGAGCCCATGGCTCAACCACAATGTACACAAGAGTCTAAACAATAACAACCAGAATGAACAACTCAACATAATGGTATTTCACAACTTAACACTCTGCCTCAATGTGAATCACGGCCTTGATATCTCAATACCAATTTCAACAACAAGATATTCCACGATTTAATAACTTCAAGTAAAGAGTTCAACAATTAAATAATGAACGCAGAATAAAGGAAATAAGAACTTCAATTAAACATGCATGGATATTAGCATGTAAGAGAGTAAGACAAGTAGATATGTGAAAATAGACTAGAAATGGTGACTGTAAAATGTTAAGGTAACTCAATTATGGCATGAAAGGAATCTACATAGCCAAAATCGGAAATTTTCGTATTTAGATCGTGTACACACTCATCACCTTGCGTACACGGCTTTAACATATCACAATTATCACAACCGATACAAATCCTAAGGGGTAATTCCCCAACACAAGGTTAGGAAAATCAGTTACTTTAACTCACGCTAACTCAATCAACTAATAGGCCTTTCTCTCGATTATGCAACTCCGAACGACTTAAATCCCAAAGTTTTTCTTGAAAAACTCTCGAAAAATTACCTTCAACCGAGCTCTCTAAGTCCAAAAATGGATTATGAATCAAACATTTTCTTATTTCTTCCCAGCGACTTCTGCTTCTACGGCCTTTTTGTCGCTTCTACGATGCCGCACCTGCGGAAAAACCATCGAAGGTGCGGATTCCGCTTAAGCGCAGGGGATTCCGCATCTGCGGATAAAATCTCACACCTGCGAGTGCACTCCTATGGAAAACTCTCCGCTTCTGCGATGACCGACCAAACTTGCCCCCATCCGCAACTGCAACCACTTCTCCGCACCTGCGGACTCGCAAATGCAGAAACCACTTCGCACCTGCGATCCCAACTGGGCAAAGCCAGCTTCACTTCTGCGGTCCACTGCCCGCTTTTGTCAGTCCGCACATATAGCTAATCCCTCTGCAGGTGCGATGACACTAGAAGCTGGAAACTTTAGCAATCTAAGTCCAAATTTCGATCCGGTTCAATTTATTTCACACCCGGGGCCCCCGGACCCCGTCCGAATATACCAACAAGTCCCAAAACATATAATGAACTTACTCGAGGCCAAAAATCACTTCAAATAACATTGATTCTATGAGGTGCAACCTAAATTCAAGCCTATGAACTATGAACTTCCGAATTCTGAAACCAATGCCGATTCATACCAAAACAACTCTGATTGACTTCAAATTTTGCACACAAGACCTATTCCACTACAAAAAAACAGCGTTTAGCAATGGAATTTAGTGACAAGAGATACTTCGTAGCTACATAACAACGAATTAGCGACGCATTTTGTAGTTTGTCGCCAAATAAGCTACAAAAAGAATTTGTATAAAATATAGCGACAGAAATAGCGACAAAAACTTATATTTGTCGCTAAAATTGGCGCTAAATGTTAGCGCCTTTATTTTACCTACAAAATTAGTGATGGAAGTGGAGCAACAAAATTATTAAAACCTAGCGGCAGATTTACCGTCAAAAAATCTATCGCTGCAGTCATTTTACTTATCAAGACATTCTAAAGTTGATTGCGACAAAATTTTCCGTCGCTAGTTTCCTTAAAATAAAATTTCATTTGATATTATTCGCGATAGAAATTAGGTCCGTCACTATTTCCGTTGCTAAAAATCTAGTTCCATTTTAAAATAAAATTTCATTAGTTATTATTAGCGACAGAAATTCGATCCGTCGCCAATTCCGTCGCTAAAATTTTGTCCTAAAAATAAAATTAGGACAATACGCCCACTCCCCTTTATTAGACTCCCACTCTCAATACAATTAGGGCAACACGCCCACTTTCTCTCCTCTCTATCAGACAGACTCCCACTCTCAATACTCTTCAATAATGTGAATTTTTTGCTGCAGAACTTTGAAATTCGAAGTCGTGTGTTGCTACTCCGCAAGATTCTCAGGTGAAAGGGTAAGCTTCTTTGTGATTTCATTCCTGACATTATCGGTTAGTCGAAGGTCTTTGCGTAAAAAGAGGTGTCGTCTCGCCTACTAAAAGATATTCTGGTCATTTCATCTTCTTTGTTTCTCTGTGTGGTGTTCTTCTTCATCTTCTATCAAGTGACTGAGTAGGTAATGAATTTATTTTCACTGTAATCTATGAGATTGTTCTGAATTATTTAAGCTCTTCCTTGCATTGATACCAATTTTGCTACTCCTTTTTATTTATCCTTTAATCGAATGTATCTGTACTGCACCTTCTCCTTCAAAGTTGGTTTTTATGGATCTCGGTGGTGTTTTTTTTTGGGGCATCCCAGGATTATCATATTGAAGTATTTGCTTAAATGTCTTCTTCGTACTTGGTTGGTAATTGTTGCGCTCCCCATGCATCGGTAGTTGAAGGTTTTGTTTTTCAATTTTCTCAATTTTAGTTCCAAGTTGTATGTAGTGTGCGCTTTATTTTGTTCAATTTTGGTAATTTTTTCTCCATTCTTGCTTTCATTCAATGTAATTTGTTATTGCTACTGTAGTTTTGGTGTTGGTGGGTATCGGCTACAAGCTATGTTCTTTTGGAAAGTGTGCTATTGGATTTTTACATACATGTCAGCAACTTTATCCAATTTGCTCGATGTTGTACGGATGGTGTTTGATAATATGCTTGTATGAACTGCCTTTGCACTGCATGGAAGAAGCTATTTGTAATCTTTTCCTATTTCTAATAGTCATGTGAATGGTGATTTAGTGAAGCATCTCCAAATTATATTTTCAGTTCTGCTTTGATTAAGCATTTTTTTGTGGTACCAAGAGCAGAACGTTTTCCGTTTGTCTTCACGCTTATTTCAGAAGAAGTTGTTTTCTTCTCAAATCTATGGGTATCTCCCAAGATCAGTTCTTTACGAGGTTTTAAGTTGTTTTATTGAAGTAAATTTCAAAAGGAACTCTTAATTTGAGGTGTTTTCTTTATTTGGCTCTAATGTATTTTTCTTCTGAATGTTGTTATCATTTCTATGATCTTTTGTTGATGGTATCCGTTTATTTTCTTTATCTTGTTGATCTACATGAAATTGTTAGCTATGTTAAGTTTCCTAGTTAACATCGTTGATTAAGCATTTTTATGAACTTCTTAATTTTTCAAAGAAGTTTGACCATATCATGTATGCTTTTCTTTGCATGTAGATCAGTTTGACCTTGAACATATCAGCAGATTTACAATCATTGTAGATCAGTTTGACCATATGAATGTCTGGATCTCTGGGTGTGTATTCATCTTATGTTTCACTAATCTAATCTCTAGGACATAATATATGTACATTTGTCATCCCTGGTCTAATATCATTGAAGTTTGCTAGAGTGTAGAGGAGAGGTGGTCATATGGATGTTGATGCCACAACTAACACTCTGAATTTTAGGACGTGGAAATTGGAAACAGAATGTAATACATATATTTACCAGGCTATTGGTTACCTATAGCAATATCAGATAGTAAATTCTATACCTTCTTGTACAACTTGATGAACTTTGGCCAATAGTTAATTACTGAAATAAAACAATTTTATGCATTATATAACTTTACAACAGAAATCTCACGATTTTTCCATTGCCAACAGAGAAAGCAGACTAATTTAGCCAACAACGCATATAGATCACATAGAATGTTATAGCAGACTAATTTAGCCAACAACACATATTGATCACATAGAATGTTAGTCGTAAATACACATATTGTTCACTTAATTGCATATAGTGGCTTCTCCCGTTAGTTACGCCCCCCTCTTTTTTCCAGTTAATTACGTTATCTAATCATTTTTGACCTATGTAATCCTCAATATGTAGCATTTCATTTGTCTTTAAGGTTCTTATTTTGGTCGACGAAAGGAACTGAGCATTCCAAGATTTGTTTTCATTCCAAGATTGGGGCGTTAGTAATTCTCAGCTTATTCTGATGTCAACTTGTTATTCATTTTAGAAAGCATTCTGATGTCTTATTAAATAAAGAACTCTAAGGTCTTGTTTATTTTAATATTAAATAGGAACATAGACAATCTAGATCGTGATTGGATGTACAAAAGGTTGGATAGTCGAGGGGGTATTAATTCAAGTTTCATAATTGGTGTGAACAAGTTTCTCCAGTTTGCTTGTTCTCAGCGCAATTGCATGAGTGATGACAATGTTAAATGTCCATGTAAAAAATGTCACAACATTAAATACATGGATGTTGAAACTGTTAAATTGCACCTTTATCAGTATGGATTTGTTGAGAACTATTTTCTTTGAAAGCATTAAGGAGAAAAAAATTTGACCGGTGAGATGTCTTCTAGTGGTGATTTGCATGGTGGCACTCAACCTGAATCGGAATATGAGAATCCATATCAAAAAATGGTCTTAGATGCAGCTGGACCCAATTTTGGCCATGGTTTGAGCTGGCAGTCTTATAATAATATTGAACTTGAGTCGTCTCATTCTTACGAACCTTCAATGGAGGAGGAGCCTAATCCTTCAATGGAGGAGGAGCCAAATCTTGAGTGCCAAAGGTTTTATGATTTGCTACAGGCCGCTGATGCAAATTTATACCCTGGTTCTTCCCTCGCTCAACTCGCAGTAGTTTCCAGGATGCTAAATATTAAAATGGAGAATACTTTATCACAAAGATGTTATAACCAAATGATGCAATTGTTGAAAGAGGCTTTAACAGAAGATAACACAATGCTTGATAACTATTATGAGACCAAGAAGCTAGTGCGTAGCTTGGGTTTGCTAGTTAAAAAGATTGATTGTTGTAATTATGGATGTATGTTGTATTGGGGTGAAGATGAGGATCTCACATCTTGCAAGTTTTGTGGCCACCAGAGGTAGAAACGTCGTGTCAGTTCTCATAAGAGGAAATTAATCCCTTACAAAAAATGTATTATTTTCTTTGGATTCCTAGATTGCGGAGATCATATGCATCTCATGCTACAGCCACTGATATGAGATGGCATCATGAGCACATACAAGAGGAGGGCGTAATGTGTCATTCATCAGACTCTAAGGCTTGGAAGCACTTTAGTGAAATTCATCCATTCTTTGCTGCTGAACCAAGAAATGTGAGGTTGAGATTTTATGTACTGATGGTTTTCAGCCCTTTGGTCATTCAGGGAGGAAATACTCTTCATGGCCAGTGATTGTCACTCCATACAATTTGCCTCTAGGGATGTGTATGAAAGCGGCGTACATGTTCTTAACCGTCATTGTTCCAAGGCTAAATAACCCTAAACAAAAAGTTGATGTTTATCTACAACCTTTAATAAAGGAATTGACCTTGTTGTGGGAGACGGGTGTAGAAGCATTTGACATCTCAAAAAAACAAAACATTTTAATTAAAGGCCTCTTTGATGTGGACAATCAATGACTTTCCAGTATATTCTATGTTATCTGGATGGAGTACTGTCGGTAACTTAGCATGTCCTTATTGTATGAAGGAAGCACAATCCTTTAGATTACGCCATGGTGGGAAAACGACTTGGTTTGACAGTCATAGAATGTTTCTTGACTAAAATCATCTATTTAGGAGAGATCATAAAAACTTTCGTAAAGTTCAGACTGTCAGAAGGCTACCACCCCCCTTAGAACAGGAGAGGAAATCTTGAACCCAATTTATGAGTTAGGACTGAGGAAAGTAACTGACCTAGATGCAGCAGAAGTTAATGGGAGAATTTCTAGGTGTTGTGGATGGAAAAAGAGAAGCATCTTTTGGGATTTGCCTTATTGGAGCTCTAACATGATCCGATATAATATCGATATCATGCATATTGAGAAAAATGTCTTTGATAATGTATTTAACATAGTTCTTAATGTTGATGGCAAAACAAAAGACAATCCAAAGGCACGTGAAGATATGGTAAACTATTGTGATCGACCGCAATTGGCAAAGAATCCTATTGATGGAAGCTATCCAAAGCTGCATATACAATAGAGAAGAATCAAAAAATTACCTTGTTAAATTGGTTGGAGAATGTGAAGTTTCCAGATGGGTATGTTTCGAAATTGAGTCGGTGCCTAGACACAGACAAGTATAAATTATTTGGTATGAAAAGTCATGATTGCCATGTGTTCATGCAACGATTAATACCTATTGCCTTTCGTGAGCTACTTCCTAGTAACGTGTGGCAAGCACTTATGGAATTGAGCTTATTTTTTAAGGATCTTACCTCGACTGTTCTTCAAGTGGTGGACATGGAGAGATTAGAGATAGACATCCACAGATCTTGTGTAAGTTAGAGCGTATATTTCCTCCTGTATTCTTTAACTCAATGAAGCATGTGCCTGTACACCTGCCATATGAAGCAAGGATTGCTGGACCTATACAATATAGATGGATGTATCATTTTGAGAGGTTATTGAACTTTTTATGCTCTTATTATGACAAGTATGATATACATGACTTTATGAATTTAATGGTCTATCCATTTACTTGTATAGGTACCTTCGAACTCTTAAAAAAATGATAGGGAATAAAGCTAGTGTTGAGGGTTCAATTTGTGAAGCATACTTGATGATGAAATCAACACAATTATTTTCTCATTATTTTGAACCTCATGTCATGACACGTAATCATAATGTGGCCCTTAATGATGATGGTGGTGTTATGGAAGATCTTGAGGGAAATTTATCAATATTCACCCATCCAGGCCGACTATGGGGAGAAGGAAAAAAAAGAAGTTTGTCCCTTGAAGAAATCAAGGCAGCCCAATCTTATATTCCACTAAATTGTGTAGAGGTTGAGCCGTTTGTAAGGTATCATTTTTTAATAATAATAAATATATTCATATATTTTGAGTCTGTATTTAACTTATTTTGTTGCAATGAAGTATGTACATACAACAGTTGCAAGAAGAATTCCCCAATCTATCTCAGGATCAAATAAATGAGAGTCTCGAAGTATGTACATACAACAGTTGCAAGAAGAGCTCTCCAGCCTCGCATAGTTAGCCTACTTTATTTGGACTTTATTGTTGGTCATTGTAGATTTTTTGTACTTAACGATATTGTTATGTGCATTATGCTATATATTTTGGACCTTGTTGAATATATTGTTAATTTATATTACTGTTAGTGACTTTTTATTAAGTATATTTAATAGCTTTATGTAATATGCTTGAATAGAGTACATTTAAAATAATAAATAAAAAGAATTTTAAAAAATCAGCAATATTTTAAAAATAAATTAGCGACGGATTCTTTCCGTAGCTAAAATTATCGCGTAAAATTAAAACTTGCGACGAATTGGCGACAAAAGGTTTTTGTTGCAAAAAGCAGGGAGAATTAGCTATAACACGTCTAGCGACGGACGATTTCATCGCTATAAGAACAAATGACGAATTTTGTTATGTATTGCAGCGACGAAAGGCGTCAAAATAACGACAGAAACAAGCAATATAGCGACGGTTATTTCCCTTGCAAAACTTTGCTACAAATATATTCCGTCGCTAATCCGTCACTAATTCTGCGATGGTTTTGTATTTTTCGTCACTATGAGCCTAGCTACGAGTATTTTAGGAACAAACTTGAATCCGTCGCTGAACAACTGTAGCGACGGATAACATTGATTTAGCGACGGAAAGCGGCCGTCGCTAAACGCTATTTTTTTTTGTAGTGTTCTAACTTTTGAAATCGGGATCCGACCCCGATATCAATAAAGTTAATTCCCGATCAAATTTTTCAAATCTTCCTAACCTTTATTTTTCTAACTTTTTCCAATTTACACCGAAACGACCTACGAACCTCTAAATCCACGTACAGACACGCTCCTAATTTTAAAATCACCATACAGAGCTATTGAAACCATCAAAACTCCATTCCGGAGTCATCTACATAAAAGTGAAACTACGATCAGCTCTTACAATTTAAACCTCCAATTAAGGGACTATGTGTCACATTCCACTCTGAAACTCACCCGAAACCAAAACCAAAACCAAGCACCCGGCAAGTCACATAACCATAATATGGCATAGAGATGACAAATAAATAGGGGATCGGGGCTAAAATACTCAAAACAATCGGCGGGGTCGTTACATCCTCCCCCTCTTAAAAAAAACATTCGTCCTCGAACGAGTATAGAGTGTACCTATAGTGGTGAAAAGATGAGGATAACGGCTACACATATCATGCTCGGTCTCCCACGTCGCCTCCTTGACTGGTTGACCCCTCCACTGAACCTTCACTGAAGCAATGTTCTTCGACCTCAACTTTCGAACCTTCCTGTCCAAAATGGCCACCGACTCCTCAACATAAGACAAATCCTTGTCCAACTAGACTGAGTTAAAATCTAACACATGAGACAGATCGCCGTGATACTTCCAGAGCATAGAAACATGGAATACTGGATGAATTGTAGCTAGACTAGGTGGTAGTACAAGCATGTAAGCCACCTCTCCAATCCTCTCAAGAATCTCAAATGGTCCGATGTGCATGGGGCTCAACTTGCCCTTCTTTCCAAACCTCATAACACCCTTCATGGGTGAAACTCGGAGCAAGAACCACTCCCCAAACCATGAATGCAACGTCATGAACCTTCCGATACGCATAACTATTATGTCTAGATTGGACTATGCGAAGCCGATCTTGAATCAATCTAACCTTTTCCAAAATATCCTGAACCAAGTATGTACCAAATACCATAGCCTCTCCGAGCTCAAACCAACCCACCAGGGACCAACACCGCCTCCTATACAAGCCTTATACGGAGCTATATGAATGCTTGACTGGTAGCTGTTGTTGTAGGCAAACTACGCAAGCGGCAAGAACTAATCCCAAGAACCCCCAAACTCCATCACACATGCACGAAGCATATCCTCCAATATCTTAATAGTGCGCTCGAATTGTCCGTCCCTCTGAGGGTGAAATGCTGTGCTCAACTCAACCTGCATGCCTAACTCACGCTGCACGGTCCTCTAGAACCACAATGTAAACTACGTACCCTGATCAGAGATGATGGATACCGCCACGCCATGAAGTCTGACAATCTCGTGAATATAAACCTGAGCCAACTGCTCCGATGAATAAGTAGTCACCACTGGAATGAAATGAGCTGACTTGGTCAACCTATCACAATCACCCATACTGCATCGAACTTCCTCTGAGTTCATGGGAGTCAAACAACAAAATCCATAGTAACCAGCTTCCATTTTCACTCTAGAATCTCTAGCCTCGAAAGCAATCCACTTGGATACTGATGCTCATACTTCACCTGCTGACAATTTAGGCACCGAGCTACATACTCCACTATGTCCTTCTTCATTCTCCTTCACCAATAGTGCCTTCTCAAGTCCTGATACATCTTGGCGGCACCCAGATGAATGGAGTACCACGAACTGTGGGCCTCCTGGATAATCAACTCAAGAAAACCATCAACATTGGGCACACGTAGCCTGCCCAACATCCATATCACACCGTCATCCCCAACAGTGACCTCTTTGGCATTGTCGTGCTGAACCGTGTACTTGAGCACAAGCAGATGGGGGTCGTCATACTGACGCTCTTTAATACGATCATATAGGGAAGACCGAGAAATCACGCAAGCCAAAACTCGATTGGCTATGAAATATCCAATTTACAAACTGGTTGGCTAAGGCTGGACATCCAATGCTAATGGCCACTCCGCTGCCGATAGATATGCTAAACTGCCCAAGCTCTCCGCCTTGCGACTCAAGGTATCGACCACTACCTTGGTCTTTTCAGGATAATATAGAATGGTGATATCATAGTCCTTAAGCAACTCTACCCACCTTCGCTGCCACAAGTTAAGATCCTTCTGTTTGAACAGATGTTGTAGACTCCGGTGATCGGTATAGACCTCACAAGGGACACCGTACAAATAGTGCCTTCCAAATATTCAAGGCATGAACAATACCTGCTAACTCAAGGTCGTGGACATGATAATTCTTCTCATGTACCTTCAACTGTCTAGATGCGTAGGCAATCACCCTACCGTCCCGCATCAACACCGTGCCGCGGCCAATACGCGACACATCATAGTACACAATATAAGACCCTGAACCCATATGCAACACAAATACTGGGACTGTAGTTAAAGCAGTCTTGAGGTTTTGAAAGATCTCCTTACACTCCTCGGTCCACTTGAATGAAGTACCATTCTGGGTCAATCTAGTCATAGGTGCTGCAATAGATGAGGAACCCTCTGTGAATCGACAGTAATACCCTGCCAAACCAAGAAAACTCCGAATCTCAGTAGCTGAAGAAGGTCTGGGCCAACTCTGTACTGCTTCAACCTTCTTCAGATCTACCTTGATCCCTCACTCGACACTACATGACCCAAAAATGCCACCGAATCAAGCCAGAATTCACATTTTGAAAATTTTGCATACAACGTCTTTTCTCTCAAGGTTTGGAGCACGGTCCTTAGGTGCTGCTCATGATCCTCCCGACTCTGGGTGTACACAAGAATGTCTAAATAAACACAATAATGAATGAGTCAAGATAGGGCTGGAATACACTGTTCATCAAGTGCATGAATGTGTGGTCATCCCAAATGACATCACAAGGAACTCGTAATGACCATACTGAGTCCTAAAGGTAGTCTTCGGGATATCTGGCTCCCGAATCTTCAACTGGTGATAGCTTGACTGCAAATCAATCTTTGAGAACACTCTGTCACCTTGTAGCTGATCAAATAGGTCATCAATGCGTGGAAATGGATACCTATTCTTCATTGTAACCTTGTTCAACTAGCAATAATTAATGCACATGCGCATAGAACCATCATTCTTCTTTACAAACAAGACCGGAGCACCCCAAGGTGATATACTAGGCCGAATAAAACCCTTATCTAGAAACTCTTACAACTGATCCTTTAACTTCTTGAACTCTGTTGGTGTCATACGATACGGTGGAATAGAAATGTGCTGAGTGACTGGTAACAAATCAATAACAAAATCGATATCCTTATCGGGCGGCATGCCTAGAAGATCCGTTGGAAATACATCGAGATAATCCCTCACTACCGAAACTGACTCAACGGTAGGAGTATCAAGACTGACATCTCTCATGAAAACTAGATAAGCATTACACCCCTTACCAACAATCTATTGTTCCTTAAAGAAATACACCACCCTGCTAGGAACATAATCTAAGGTACCCCTCCACTCCAATTACACCAAATCTGGTATAACCAATGTCACCGTCTTGGTGTGACAATCGAGAATAGCATGATAGGGCGACAACCAGTACATGCCCAAAATAATATAAAAATCTACTGTGCTGAGCAACAGTAGATTAACTCTGGTCTCAAAACCACCAAGAATAACTAAACACGACCGATACACAAGGTCAACAACAATGGAATCTCCCTTCGGCGTGGATTCATAGAAAGGAATACTCAAAGAATCACGGGATATACCCAAATATGGAGGAAAGTAAGATGATACATAAGAATAAGTGGAGCATGGATCAAATAAGACTAATGCATCTCTATGAAAAACCGAAAAAATACATATGATAACTAAGTCAGATGCAACCGTCTCCGTCTTAGTAGGAAGAGCATAATATCTGGCCTGGCCTCCCCCTCTAGGGCGACCTCTACCTGTTCGAACTCCACCCCTAGCTGGATGTGCAGGTGGGGTGGCAACTGGTGTAGTAACCACGGCCTGAGAAGCTTAAGGACCATGTTGAATATGCGGGGCCTAAGTAGTCTATGGAGGTGCACCCCTCCTGAGTCTAGGGAAATCCCTCACCATATGATGAGTGTCACCACACTCAAAACAAGCTCTCGGAGAATGTGGCTGCTGGGACAGGCTCGGGCCTGGTCGGCTGGACTAGCCGCTAAAAGCACCCCGTGCAGGAGGTTCACTAGACAATGGCGGTGCATAATGGGGAACCTGAGGCCTGGGAGTGGCCAGAATACCAGTGGAAGTGCTGAATGAACAGGGCGGCTGACATAGCCCCTATCATGAAGGGCTGCAACTGAGGCACGGGTGTAAGCATGTGATTTTTGCTTTACGAGCAATCGCTCCAAAAGAAAATAAAAATAGTGACAAATGATTTCGCTGTACAATTGTTCGAGTTTTTCGTGACATGTGTTGTTAGTCATTTGTGGATCTGTCCATTTTGCATTTAATCATTAACAAACAAAATACAAAATATGCATGTCAGGGTGATTAAACCATAATTCGGTCAGTAAAAGAAAATTCAAAAAATATATGTGCATCGTTCGTTCTAGGCTTTTAGTTAACTTACCGAAATATTTTTTGTGATAATTGTGTTAAAATGTTGCATTGTTGTTGGTTTTAATTTCATTATTATTTCATTGTTTTTGTTTTAAAAGAAAAAATAAAATAGAAAACAAAAAGAGGGATTGAAAAACGGGTTAGGCCCAGGAAATAAAACAAAAAAAAATGGGCCCAAACCAGCACAAGTCCGGTCCAGACCAGGCCTGCCCAGGCACCTCCTGAAACGACGTCGTTTCAGGGACGGTTAATCTGGGCCGTTCATTTCCATTGATCCGATGGCCCTTATTAGCCCTCATGACCCGACCCATTCCCGTTTTTGACCGACCCCTTGATTAACCAAACGGCACCATATGGTCTAGCCTCCCCAATCCTGGCCATCAATTTTAATCAATCCAACGGCCAGGATTGAATCAGCCTCCCCGTATATAAGCCTCATACCACACCCCACGCCCCCTATTCTAACCCCCCCCCACTCATCGTCTTCATCCAAACACTGAAGCCCCCCCCAAACCCTAGCAGCCGCCCTAGCTTCCCTTTCACCAGAACCCGGCGGCATGGACGCCGGTGGCCACCTCCTGAACACCCTAGGACCACCTCACTGTCCTGAACACAAATCCACTAACCACGAGCCTCGAATCACTTCCGTTCGTCTCGAATCTTCATTTGAAGATTTGAGTCGAACCCGGATCTATGCCAAACCATCCCATCTTCATACCAGACACTCCCCTGACCTTCCTCGTGACCAAACCAAGCTTGGTTTGGTCCGAATCTACCCACAACTCCTAAAAATCCAGATCTGGAAATCCAGAACTTGAAACACATGCACCTGGGGAACCCGGCCGGTTTGGACATGGGTTTGAGGTCTAATAGACCTTAATCAAGGTGTTCTCATGTGAGAACACCCTGATTAAAGTTTGTTCGGCCTCAAAAGTTCGAAGTTGAATCAGATTTGGGTCTGTTTGATTTAAACATTTTCGGTAAGTTTTCCTTTCTTTTGTGTTAGTTTTGATTAAGTGGTCAGCATGTTTCGTTGTGTTTGTTTGTTATTTTTTGTTATTTTTCATTCGGATTTCTTCATCTCTGTAAAGACCTTTTATTTGGTCGATTGGTTTCTGTGTATGATTTAAATGTATCCTATGATAAGCATGTCCGATTAGTATAGTCGTCGCATGAATAAACTTATATAGGTTCCTAGTGACTGACCAAGTTGTCCGAAGCCCTTTAGGTCCCTGAACATATTGTTTGTGTGAGCGACTGATTATTACCTGCTATAATTAGTATAGTCGACTCGATAAATGTCGTTGATTAGTTTCTATAACTAATGAATCAAACGAGCTAATAATGTCGCATGACTAATTGATACTTTGCCACTGATTGAAGGCCCCAACATTGTTTGAAATAGTTTGTTTGCATTGAAAAATGACTGAAAGGTTCAGTCTAGGCAGTCCTGAATTTGAACTTTCATCAGTTCAAAAATGCCCTGATGCGGCAAAGGGTCAAGACAGTGGTAACCAGGGTTTAACAGGGGTAGTCTGGGGTTTGCAAAGAACAAAAATGATTAGTTTAAATGAGCTGACAAGTAGGGTACTAATTTGGGATTAAATTAATGCCAATGGGGAACAAGACATAAGAGTATGGGACTTAAATTGAATAAAAAATGAGGCCCATAACTCCTGATTAAACAAAACCAGGCGTGGGAATAAAGGGGGCTGACACCAAAAGATGCTTAGGCATGGGCTTTAAAGAGTATGGGCAGGCTGCAAGTTGCAGCAAAAAAAGGGCAGCATAACTGCACTGGTTTTTGGCTTATAAATAAGCCATTTGAGAATTTAAACGGGGCTGGAGTTTTGAGTCTTAGGCTGGACTTTTAGTCTTCAGAAAAAGAGAGAAAAGGCTGGAAATTTTAGTCTTGAGGAGAGGTCTTGTGAGTTGAAGAAAACTGAAAAAAAAACAGAAAGAAATTTCCAGAAATACTGTAACTGAACACTGTCCAAGAATTGCACAAAGAAACCAAGTTGGTTATCCTAACTGGGATTGTTCTTTGTCCCATTAAGAGAAGTCTGTGTTTCTTCTGCTGTGATTGTTGCTACACTGAGCTTTCTGTGTGCTGCTGGTTTGAGTTTTAGTCTCCTTGATTGTCGAAACTGTGCTGGTTATTTGCTGAGCCTTGGTGGTTATTGAACTTCTGTGGCTATAGCACAAAATATTCTGTTTCCTTTCTCGACTGGTTTTGTTTCCTATCCTGTCTTCCTGGGATTATTAGTCTGTTGCTCGACCAACGTGTGAACTTCATCTTTGTGGCTGTTTGGTTGTTGCTGTGTTGTGCCATTTATCTGCTGCTGCTGTGCTTGCTGCGTACCACTCAGCTGATCATTTCCTTCTTCTTTTGTTTCTCTATACCAGGTACATGACTAATACTCTGTCAAATGTAATTGGAAAGTTGAGCATGAATACAAAAGAAAAGACCTGAAGAGTGACTTTTATACATAGATTGTTACATTAAATATCATGTACTGTATAATAATTTTCATTCCTGTTTTGATAATGGAAGTAGCCTGTATGCCCAGTATATATCAATGTAGATTAGCTGAATGTTAGTTTATATATGTATGTTGTTAGGTGAAAATATTCCCAATGTAATAGGTTGTATCTTAGACTTAGTTTAACTGTGCAGTATATTCTTTAATAGGCCAAACATGAAAACTATCCACTACTAGTTAATTTCTTTCCCTTTAATAGGCGGTCCTTTTATAACTGATAAACCACGCCAATAGAACCCAGAACAAGTTCACGGCCTCAACCTCACCAGGGTCGAGCCCAGGTCGAGGACAGATCAGGCAGGCCCGCATCGAGCGAGCAGTGGCCCAGGTCTGGCCAACCGCGCGTGGGCTGGATTTGGGCCCAGGATTATTTGTTTGGCCGACTGTGCACGCAGCTTCGGTCCCAACTTTTGTTAAGCATTTCTGAATTCCATTACAAACAACTTGCAAGCATGTAATTAATTAGGACTATCTACCGTTTTCAATTGATAGAGACGAACACGACAAAAAACGTAGTTGCTATAGGATATCCTTTTAAAATAAGAACGAGATGAGCCTCGATGAAAATAAACAAAACACGCAGATACGGGGCCCTTGTTAAATGTATATTATTGAAGCATTTAGTTTCTAGGACGGGTTGTTTAGCAAATCTCACAACCCTCCTAAAATAACAACACGTTAGTCTCTTTAGGACACGCTTTAATAAACCTTACCTTCTTAAACTCGGGTGCACATTTATGTGACCCAAATCCAAATCTCGACGGATTCGAAATGTATTTCTAATCATGGGTACATTGATTGTGACGTGGTTCGAGATGCGTGTCCATGACGTTGCAAATTCATTTTTGAAAAAAAAAATAAGAATGAGATGAGCCTCGCCAAATAAAATACAATTGCGGGGCCCTCAGTAAATATTTGCTTTAAAAATTATTTAGACTTCGGGATGGACCATTTAGTAAAATTCCACGGTCCTACCCAAAATAAATACGCTAGTCGCTTTAGGCGCGCCTTTAACAATTTAATTTCCTTAAACTCGGGTGCACATTGATGTGACCCAAATCCAAATCTCAACGGAGTCAAAGTGTGTCGACGACCGCGGGTACATTGATTGTAACGCGGTTCGAGATACATTTTCACAACGTTGTAATCCTTGATAAAAACAGTAAATGATAAAAGCGGTTAAAAGTTAAATTTTGCACATAAGTTCAGACTTGTATAAAATCAGATAATCAAGCCGAATATAACAGTTGAGCGACCGTGCTAGAACCACGGAACTCGGGAATGCCTAACACCTTCTCCCGGGTTAACAGAATTCCTTATCCGGATTTCTGGTACGCAGACTGTAATATGGAGTCATCATTTTCCTCGCTTCGGGATTAAAATTGGTGACTTGGGACACCCTAAATCTCCCAAGTGGCGACTCTGAAATAAATAAATAAATCCCGTTTCGATTGTCCTTTAATTGGAAAAAACTCCCCTGTGCCCCCTCGGGCGCGGAAAAAGGGAGGTGTGACAGCTCTGGCGACTCTGCTGGGGATCCTTTGACCCAGAACCACTGGTTCAGGGTTAAGAATTCGAGCTTAGTGTAATTGTTATTATTTGGCTTTATTTATTATCTGATTTGATTACATGTTTCGAGCCTAATGTGCTAAATGCTGCTTTTACTGCTTTGATATTGTTTGAACTGTACATATAAACTGTGCCGAAACCCTTCTCTTCTCTCTTGAGGAGCGCACGCTGGTCGTGGCTTCTTTCTGTTAGTGTCATATGCCAAAATAGAACGAGGATTCGGAGGAGTTGCAAAATCGGATGGCCTTTTGGTTACCGGTACACAGCTCCCATCCTCGGCTCGAGTTGTCCGCTCGGGTAAGCCAGGTCTAGAACAAACACCTAGGCTTTACAGCTTAGCATAACATAGCTTCATGCCGGATCCCTAGTAGGAACGCTTATTTGCATCATGTGCATTTGACTTAGGGGACTCAGCACAGGGGCTGGGTCCGTCTAGGACAGGCAACCTGAGAATAAAGGCCATCCTGCTACATCCTGTTTGCTTTATGCATTTACTTGTTTCAAGGCTTGCATGCTGACCGGTTTCTGAATATCGGGAATGTTTGGAAATGGAAGAGGAATAACGGTTAAGGGGTTACTTATTTATTCTTGAAAAGTCACAAAAATGGTCAAAGCTCTGCCAGAATTTTGAAAAAAAAAAGAAAAATGTGTGTCTTATTAATTTGTTTTAAGAAAAAAAAGGAGTCTTTGATTCATTTTTAAGAGAAAAATAGGGTGTCCCCAAAATTCGATTCATGCCCGAACTACGTCAGTTTGATTCTCGCATGGTGCGGGATACGTAGGCAACCCCCATCGGGCTCAACTTGTTCTTTCAAAATAGAGGTACAAACCAAATAACGAAAGTTTTAAGGTAACATCATACTTTTCAGAAACAACCAAAATTTCGTTTTTCTAGAAAATAGTGTGTCGATTTGTGTATTTGAGTCTAATGAGTCTGGATCTTCGCTTAATCACCCCAATAAACATGCAGAATGAGCATGAGTCCAAGTTTGCCGATAACAGTTAGAAGCAAAATCCCCCTGGAAGTGCGATTATGGTGGGAGGATTTGGAAAAGCCAGAGCAAGACAAGGTCAAACTGCACCTGGGGGGTTTGGTTGATTTGTTGAAAGTCAGGCCTCGGTGCGACATCATAAAGGCTTTGGTTACATTCTGGGATCCGGCCCACAACGTGTTCCGTTTCTCAGATTTTGAACTCACCCCAACCTTAGAGGAAATGGCGGGTTACATGGACGTCACTGAAGGTTTGAGACACAAATACCTGATCGCTCCAAGGGCTGTGAATTCACACAAATTCATGGATCTGTTGAAGATAAGCAAAGGAGTCCCATACGCTGAACTGGATAAAGGTTTTTTCTACCCTACAATTCATATACCAGAGGTACGGGAGCATAGAAGGATTCAATGATCCAGAAAGTGGTGTTTGCAGCAGGGGAAATCTGGTAAAATGGAATGAGCATAGGCGGTTCGCTTTTATGGTGGCATTTTTGGGCCTCGTGGTGTTTCCCCGAAAAGATAGAAATATCGACCTAAAGGTGGCTGGAATCGTCAGAATCCTGATTACCAACGATAAAAGCATCCTTGCTCCCATGATAATGTCAGAAATATACCGAGCCCTCACGGCTTGTAAGGCTGGAGCAGACTTCTTCGAAGGGTGCAACTTGTTGTTACAGATGTGGATGATCGAACACTTGTGTCACCACCCTCAGTATATGCGCTACATGTCTACAAATGGGGGCTGCATCGAGGGTTATAGCCTAAGGGTTTCAGGTTTCCGATCACCGGGAGGGTTTGAAGAATGGATATCCTATCTCCGGATCATCACCGCAGACCAAATAAACTGGACTTTGGGTTGGCTTTCTGTGGAAGAAATCATATACATGCCCGCCACTGGTCCTCACTTCCTCTTGATGGGACTCAGGGGTATTCAACCTTATGCCCCTTACAGGGTAATGAGGCAGTTGGGAAGATGTCAAGTACTACACCCGGACGAAGATCTCAGCACTTATGCAGTCGAGGTCAGCAGTGACGGCCAATTTCCTGAAAAGACAGTTCGTTGCATATGGAGTGAATGCCAGTACTTAACGGCGAATACCCGAGTAAATGATTTGTCTAGGGGTGAAGTCTCGCCGGCCTATATCACTTGGCAGAACAAGAAGAACATCGTAAAACGGCCAACCAAACGGCCTCACCTCCGAAATTTTGTTGAGTCATCGCAAGAACAATGGGACTGGCTCGCAAAAGAGGAAGGTTACCTGGTTGAAATTAGGAAGCTGAAGCGACAAATGGAAAGGATGGTATTCGAAAACAACGTACAAGTCGCCCAAGAGCAGGCTGAAAAAGACAAGTTAGCCCAAGAAAACCAAACCCTGAAGGCCCGGCTTCGCCAAGCCAGTAAGAATAACATCGACCGACAGAAGCGCTGCTCCGACGAAAGATTGATAGCCAGTTTGAGAAATCAGGTCATCCAGAGCCAAGAAGAATTAGACCAATCAAAGGCTTGCATAGCAAGGATGAGGGCCAAATGGGCAGAAGGTACAATGGCCCGGAGGAAGCGCCTACAGCAAGTCATGAGGAATTGTGAACTGAGCGTCAAAGCAGCAAAGGAAACAAATTCCGCTTTGCAAGAGCGGATCTTCAAGCAAACACAAGATGCCCAGGCCGACCGGAGACGCTATTACAATGCAATGACAAGGATGGAAAGGCAAATGGATATATTCCAGGATCAGCTCGCCGCCAATGCACAAACGCTAGGGTTAAAAAGCCGACAGATAAGGCAATTGTTCGCAGAAAGGGACAACATTCGGGCAAGAATTGACGAAGTCGGGCATTACATCTACCTAAAATGTTTGGCATGCGAGCAGACACCTCGGGAAAACCTCATTGCTTCCATCATGGGCTGCGTCCATCGGATTATGAACGAGTTGAAGGGCTTGCAAAGAGACCTTACACCTAGGGCCGCGAAAGGGCCGAAAGATGCCTCGTGGGTCCCTAAGTTGGAAAATTAGTTGTTGATCGAGTCCTGGTTGTTTTGTTTGTTGTTTCCCCAATGTTGTTTTCTTTTCCTCAAACCAAGTTTAAAACCCTGGAGTCTGTACTGTTGCTATTTTGTTTGAAGTAATGTGTAATAGCAAATTTTGATAATGAAATTAAGTGACTCCGGAAGAATTTCTATGTGTCTTTACTTTAAGGCAGAACTACGCCTGGTCTGATTCACGCGGGGACGTGATACGTAGGCAATCCCCATAAGATTCGACCGCTTTTAATAAATAAAGAAAAAAAAAATATAGCAAAGCATGAACAAACCGGGTTTCGCAAATAGAATAAAACCGCAGGGTTTCGCAAAATACTTTAAAGAGACGAATGAACAAACCGGGATGACGCATGTGGATTGAAGCAAAGCATGTAGAAACGGTTAACTGCTTAGGTGCATTGCATCCTCTATGTGTTATGATCAAATCTGTTAAGCTCTAACACTAACAAAGTTTGTTGTTGTCTGACATCAGACAGTTAGTTGTTAAAGAATTCTGGCAACACATTCATACCAAACCAGATCCAAAGGACCGGTAGCAACAAGCATGACTACTTCAGAGAATAGTAATGAGGAAGAAAGGCCGATGAGCCAGTTGCTAAAAGAGGCAATGGAAAAGATTGAAAGGATGGGACTAGAGATGCATGCAATGCAGCTAGCCCTGGCCAAAACGCAAAAGAGCCCTGAGACACTGGGACACGTGCCGGAGTACCCTCACTCTGGCCCTTCCACAAGCCGCCCAAATCCCCTCTATCATCAAGAAAGAAGCCCTCATGATTCCCAAGCTCCACCACCCCATCAACCTCTCCCAACACCCAATATTCCCATTTTTGTGGGACCTGCATCAGCCCCTTTGCAGCGAACGACCAGTGAGCCATTGTTTCAGGCTCACGATACACAATACTATCCCCCTGAGCCTACATTCCACGCACCGGAACCACAGGCTTACAATCCCCATTTGGAAGTACCGGCAGAGGTTGAGAAGCCGATTAAGGCCCCTGAACAGGATGAAGTGTTGAGAAAGTTCAAAAGCCTGGAGCAATCCTTCAGGAACTTACACGGGCTGGGCAATCAAGTCAGCGTGGCATACAAAGATCTGTGCCCTTTCCCAGATGTCCAACTCCCGGCTGGGTTCAAGATGCCCAAGTTTGATTTATATGAAGGGCACGGTGATCCCATGGCACATTTGCGGGGATTCTGTAGCAAAATGAGAGGGGCAGGAGGCAAGGATGAGCTTTTGATAGCTTATTTCGGCCAAAGTCTGAGCGGATCTGCACTGGAATGGTATACCAGGCAGGATTTCAGCAGGTGGTACACGTGGGATGACCTGGCGCAGGCTTTTGCAGGTCATTTCCAATACAATCTGGAGATAGTCCCTGACCGTCTCACGTTATTGAGAACTGGGAAGAAACCCGGGGAAAGTTTTCGCGAGTTCGGGTTCCGCTGGAGAGAACAAGCAGCTAGGGTCGATCCTCCCATGAGAGAGGGAGAGATGGTAGACTACTTTTTGCAGACATTGGATCCAACCTACTTTGGTCACTTGGTGACAACGGTTGGAAAATCTTTCAACGAGGTGGTCAAAATAGGGGTCATGATAGAAGAAGGTTTGAGGTCGGACAAGATCTTAAACTATTCGGCACTTAAGGCCACAACCCAGGCTATTCAAAGCGGCACGGGAGGTGCGCTGAGAAGAAAGAAAGAAGAGGTTGCCACGATCGAGGCAGGCAGTTGGGCCAGGGCTGGCAGGCCGCACTACAACCAACCCAGGCCTCACAGGTCAAACTACCCATACAACCCACCACAAAATTTCTACCCACCTCGAGAACCACATTGTTCCGTACACCAAGCCCAGGTATACACTCAGCCTCCGGTTCGCCCACAATGGCGCGCACCGGCTCCCCAGAACATATATGCACCACCACAAAACACTTGCCCTCCACCAAGGGCATATAGAAGTCCTTCAGGGGCAGGTTTCCGGGGAAATCCAGATGCCAGAAATGACAGGTTGCGGAAGCAAAGAACCTTTACCGAACTGGGAGAAACCTACACCGCTGTGTTCCAACAAGCTGCGGCAATTAGGTTTGGTTAGTCCTGTCCATACTCGGGAACCAAATCCCCCGCCTCAGAATTTGGATCGTTCAATCAGTTGTGAATACTGTTCAGGGATGCTCGGGCACGACACCGAGAAGTGCTGGAAGTTAAGGCATGCCATACAGGATCTTATTGACACCAATAAGATCGAGGTCCAGACACCGGAGGCTCCTAACATCAACCAAAACCCACTGCCAGCGCACCACGAAACTCACATGATTGAGTTGGTGTGTGAGGGAGGAGAATTAAGAAAACCCTCACAAACAGTGATGATGATCCAGGCTGCCCCAAAAGAAGTCTTAACCAGTGGAGGAACAAATGTACAGTCGCAGGAAGAAGGCGTCAAGCCGGTAGTAATATGGGGGAAGAGCCCGTCCGTCATAGCAAGCAAACCCGAGCCAAGCAAGTTGGTAATACCAGGGATCCTGCCCACACCGGCAGTCATGTTGAAAGGGGTATGTGGAGAACGGGTGACCATAAAGCCGGTGGTCCAACTGCCAATGCTTGACAGCAGGGCTGTGCCCTGGAAATATGAAAAAGCAGTGGTGACGTACCAAGGAAAACAGGTGGAAGAAGTCAGTTGTGAAGCGCAAGGGCTGACTCGATCAGGTCGATGTTTTGCTCCGGTGGAGTTAAGAAAAACCAACCCAGTGGCAACCAAGAAGCCAGTGTCAGAAGAAGAGGCTGAAGACTTCCTGAGGAAGATGAAAGTACAAGACTATTCTGTGGTTGAGCAGCTGAGAAAAACACCTGCCCAGATCTCACTATTGTCATTACTCCTCCATTCCGAGGAACATCGTCGGGCCCTGTTAAAGATATTGAACGAGGCCCATGTACCCAGTGAGATTTCTGTAAACCACCTGGAAACCATTGCTAGCAAGATTTTCGAGGTGAACAGAGTGACATTCTCAGATGATGACCTGCCGGTGGAAGGTACGGAGCATAACAAAGCTCTATACCTAGCTGTCAAATGTGAAGACTCGGTGGTAACCCGAGTATTGGTGGATAACGGCTCAAGCGCCAATATTTGTCCATTATCCACCCTGGACCAGTTAAAGATTGACCGTGGAAGAATCCGGGAGAATAGCATCTGTGTCCGGGGGTTTGACGGAAACGGAACCGCCACTGTGGGGGATGTTGTACTTGAATTAACCATTGGTCCGGTCCTATTTACCATGGAATTCCAGGTGTTGGACGCCACGGTATCTTACAACTTGCTGTTAGGACGACCTTGGATTCATGCAGCTAAAGCGGTGCCTTCCACCCTACATCAGACAGTGAAGTTCGAGTGGGAAAGACAAGAGGTCGTGTTGCACGGCGAGGATACGACATGCACCATGGGCGGAACCATTGTGCCTTTCATAGAGACCACTGATGACAAGGGTCCCTGGGTCTACCAGATTCTCGATACAGGGTCGGCCAACAAAATTTCTGAAGGAGAAATCATCCCGCACCCTAGGGTGACTGCCGCAACAGTCATGATGGTATCAGAAATGCTGGGTAATGGGTTTGTGCCGGGAAAAGGCCTGGGAGTTGAACTTCAAGGGATAGTCCAACCTGTCTCCCTTCCTAAGAATCTGGAAACTTTCGGGTTGGGGTTCAAACCAACCGCAGCAGACAGGAAGCAAGCGCGAAAAATGAAGAAGAGGGTCTGGTTTCTGCCTAAACCAGTGCCACGCCTCTCAAGGTCTTTTGTTAAAGCAAGTGCCAAGGGGTCAGCGATCCCAAAGATTCGAGGACCTTTGATCGGTATAAATGAAGACCTGAATCAGAGTTTTGAGAGGCTATTCGCGGATGTCAGTATGGTGGAAGCTGGAGAAGGTTCCAGCAGAGCAGAGATACAATTTGTGGGGCCTGAGGCCAAGACCAACAATTGGACGGTTACTCCTCTTCCTGTCCGAGGGGAGTCTTGGTAGTAGGCTTTGATTAATGTTTTGTTTGTTTGTTTGTTTGATCGGATTATTCAAGGGTGTAATCCCAATTTTACTTTCGTTTTGTAAAAGTGTGAACCCTTTTTATCCTGCAAATTTAATAAAGTTCTTTTCTTTTGTCCCATTTTAATTTCTTGTTTTGTTCTTTTTCTTTCTGAACAGTTCTCTTTTTACTGGTCCTAATGACATGGCATGCACAGCGGATCTTCGACCTAGTCTAATAAATCAATCTGAATCTGACTCAATGGTGCAAGAGGTCGTTTGTGATAATGAATCCGAATGTGACGAAGGGGAGGCCCTCGAAGAAATAAACCGAGAACTGTGCCAATTTGAAGAGAAACCCAAGCCTAACCTAAATGACACTGAGGCTGTGAACCTAGGAGACGCTGTTAACATCCAGGAGACCAAAATTAGCATCCACATTGAGCCGAATGTCAAAGCAGAATTGATCGAAACTCTCAGGGAATTCAAAGATGTTTTTGCATGGTCATATGATGATATGCCTGGATTGAGCACCAATTTAGTGGTTCACAAACTACCCACTGACCCGGCATACCCTCCGGTCAAGCAAAAACTAAGGAAATTTAAAACAGAAATGAGTGTGAAAATCAAAGAAGAAGTGATCAAGCAGTTGCAATCGAAGGTCATTCGGGTCACTCGGTATCCCGAATGGTTGGCCAATGTGGTACCAGTCCCAAAGAAGGATGGAAAAATCAGAGTATGCGTTGATTACCGCAACCTCAACAAAGCAAGTCCCAAGGACAATTTCCCGTTACCCAACATTCATATCCTGATCGATAATTGCGCTGGGCGCGAGATCGGATCCTTTGTGGATTGCTATGCGGGTTATCATCAAATCCTAATGGACGAAGAGGATGCTGAGAAGACAGCGTTTATTACGCCATGGGGAACCTACTGCTATCGGGTAATGCCGTTCGGATTAAAGAACGCCGGGGCAACGTACATGCGAGCAATGACTGCTGTGTTTCATGACATGATACACAAAGAAATAGAGGTGTACGTCGATGATGTGATCATCAAATCTTGGCGTCAGGAGGACCATGTAGCAGACCTAAGGAGATTTTTCCAAAGACTCCGGAGGTATGATATCAAGCTTAACCCGGCCAAATGCGCATTCGGGGTTCCATCAGGAAAGTTGCTAGGATTCATCGTCAGTCGACGGGGGATTGAGTTAGACCCATCCAAAATTGAATCCATCCGAGACTTGCCACCGCCAAGGAACAAAACAGAGGTAATGAGTTTGCTGGGTAGACTCAATTACATCAGCAGGTTCATCGCTCAACTCACAGCAACTTGTGAGCCCATATTTCGGCTACTGAGAAAGGATGCTGCAGTAGGTTGGACGGCAGAGTGTCAGGAGGCTTTCGACCAAATCAAAGGGTATCTGTCTAATCCACCCGTATTGGTCCCGCCTAAGCCCGGGAAACCCCTAATCCTTTACCTGACGGTCTTGGAAAATTCATTTGGTTGTGTACTGGGGCAACATGATGACACAGGGAGGAAGGAGCAGGCCATCTACTATCTTAGCAAGAAATTCACAGTGCATGAGGTCAAGTACACTCAACTCGAGAAAACATGCTGCGCCCTAACTTGGGTAGCTCAGAAGTTGAAACACTACCTGTCTTCATATACTACTTATCTCATATCCCGCTTGGACCCATTGAAGTATATCTTTCAGAAACCTATGCCCACGGGGAGGTTGGCAAAATGGCAAATTCTGCTCACAGAGTTTGATATCATCTATGTGACGAGGACGGCCATGAAAGCCCAGGCGCTGGCAGACCATTTGGCAGAGAATCCCGTTGATGAAAAATACGAGCCCTTAAGAACGTATTTTCCTGACGAAGAGGTGATGCATACGAATGAGTTGGAATTACCCGAGGAACCGGGTTGGAAGCTTTTCTTCGATGGAGCTGCAAACGCAAAAGGGGTTGGAATAGGAGCAGTACTCATTTCTGAAACAGGACGGCATTATCCTGTTACGGCTCAACTACGCTTCTATTGCACCAACAATATGGCCGAATATGAGGCTTGCATTCTGGGTCTGCGCTTGGCTGCTGACATGGGTGTCCAAGACGTCTTGGTCTTGGGAGATTCGGACCTCTTGGTACATCAAATTCAGGGTGAATGGGAAACACGAGATCTAAAGCTCATACCATACCGACAATGCTTGCATGATCTGAGCAAGAAATTTCGATCGGTAAAGTTCAAACACATCCCGAGAGTTCACAATGAGGTTGCGGATGCCTTAGCCACCTTAGCATCAATGCTGCACCACCCTGACAAAATGTATGTTGATCCTCTGCACATCCAAGTCCGTGATCAGCACGCCTACTGCAATGCCATAGAAGAAGAAGCGGATGGCGAACCCTGGTTTCATGATATCAAGGAATACCTCAGGATGGGGATATATCCAGAACATGCCTCTGGAGACCAAAAAAGAGCCCTTCGGCGTTTGTCGAATGGTTTCTTCCTCAGTGGAGGAGTATTGTACAAAAGAACCCCGGATTTGGGATTGTTGAGATGCATAGATGCCGGGCAGGCAACGACGGTTATGGCGGAAGTACATGCCGGAGTTTGTGGGCCACACATGAGCGGATATATATTGGCAAGAAAGATCCTTCGAACAGGGTGTTATTGGCTAACCATGGAACACGACTGTATCACTTTCGTAAGGAAATGCCATCAGTGCCAGATACATGGAGATTTGATTCATTCTCCGCCAACAGAGTTACATACGATGTCAGCACCCTGGCCGTTTGTAGCATGGGGCATGGATGTCATTGGGCCCATCGAGCCAGCAGCGTCCAACGGTCATAGGTTCATTCTAGTGACCATTGATTACTTCACCAAATGGGTTGAGGCTAAAACCTTCAAATCAGTAACTAAGAAGGCAGTGGTGGACTTTGTTCACTCCCATATCATCTGCAGATTTGGGATCCCAAAAGTGATCATCACGGATAACGGTGCGAATCTTAATAGCAGCTTGATGAGAGAGGTATGCCAACAATTCAAGATTACACACCGCAATTCCACCCCATATCGTCCTAAGGCAAATGGAGCAGTCGAAGCAGCCAATAAGAATATCAAGAAGATACTGCGAAAAATGGTGGAAGGGTCCAGACAGTGGCACGAGAAATTGCCCTTTGCTTTGTTGGGTTACCGCACTACCGTCCGGACTTCCATAGGCACAACTCCTTATTTGTTGGTGTATGGAACTGAGGCCGTGATACCAGCGGAGGTCGAAATTCCGTCCCTCCGAATTGTCGCTGAAGCCGGAATTGATGATGATGAATGGATCAAAGCTCGCTTGGAACAGTTGAGCCTGATAGATGAGAAAAGATTGGCAGCAGTGTGCCATGGTCAGCTGTACCAGAAGAGAATGGCTAGAGCGTATAATAAAAAGGTGCGCCCCAGGAAGTTTGAAGTAGGGCAGCAGGTATTGAAGAAGATCCTCCCACATCAGGTCGAGGCGAAAGGCAAATTCGCCCCAAATTGGCAAGGGCCTTATATCGTGACCAGAGTATTGTCCAACGGTGCTTTGTGTTTGACAGATGTCGAGGGTAGATGTGTCGACATGGCTATCAATTCAGATGCAGTCAAGAGATATTATGCGTAATTTCTTTAATTATGGCAATTTTTGGTTTATTTGTTTGTATTTGGCATTTGTTGGATAATGAGATGACGGAGGCAATTCTTTCTTCTATCCAAACACTGTTTAACCCTTGCTTCCCCCTTTGAGCCTTAAGTAATTCTTTCATACCCCTCTTTTGGAATCACTAATGGAAAGGACATGAAAAAAAAAAAGAAGAAGATAAAATCATAAGAAATACAAAACCGTGGGAACTACGTTTGACCTGATTCCTCAAAGAGGATACGTAGGCGCCTCACGGCTCGGTCATAGTATGCATCATAGTAAATATAGGATGCATAATGTACATAGTGTGCATAATAGGCACAATGTGCGTAAACGCACATAGCTCAGCATAAGCATAAAAAATAAATTCCCCAAGCAAGAAAACTGGGGCAGAGGTTATGTTTTAAGTTCCAACAAAGGTTTGATTCCAAAAGTTGTAGCACATCACCCTTCAAGTTGTTTTCATTTTATAGCCTTTCTTCAATCCCACACCAAAACCAACATCGACATCCAAAAGACCTCCCGATCAATGTTCGAGAGATGCCAAATCCGGCAAATAAGGCCGAGAATAATACACTGATCCCCAGCAAAGAAAAGGATCGTAAGACTGGGAATGAGTTGATAGTCAAAAGAATCCCCGGAAGAGAGGGTCGTATCTACAACACACCGGATTCTCGAAAGAAATAAAATGAGAGAGTCTTATTGGTGAAAACCTTCACAGGCACCATAAGGCGCCGGGAGATGAGAGAAAAGAGAGAGTCTCATCAGTGAAAACCCCTCGAAGGGCACTATGGGGCGACAAGACAGATCAGCAAAGCTACCACATTCGAAACGAAGTGAACACTCCTTTATCATCCCCAGCAAGTCAAACCATCGAGCAAATCAATCGATACAAATAGACTGGGTCGGAATCTATGGTGCACGCCATGATCACGGGGACCAGTTTTGTCCTCCAGATAAGTTCTGTGGATTGTCTCCTCCCACAAAATATTGGTTCAGAAAGTTTTTCTCTTTTCCATATCTTTATTTCTTTTCCTAAAAAAGTGTCTTTAAAGGATTTTTCAAAACTTACTACCAGGAACCAAAGGGGAATTCATCCAGTGCGGGATAATACAAACAGTCTTAAAGGCCGGTCCCGGGCAATGCAGGGATTGTGCTCGGAAATGTTGGAAGAAGTATGCTCCAAAAGGGAGTGGTTTCAGGAGTTAGAAGCAGACTCCCACATCATGTGTTTAAAGAGAAAGCAGAGTAGGGGATAAACTGAAAACCAATCCCCAGCAGGCTAGAGACCCCCAACAGGCAACTTTGCCCGCCAACCAATTATGGGGACAAAGAGCAAGAAAAGAGGAAGAGAGAAAAATTGCTCGCCAGAAAGGCACCCTCTACCACCACGATAAAAACTAATTAAATCCTTTTGTCTGTTGCAGGGGAACAGAGGATTGATGAGGGCAGCAAGATGCAATGCCATGGAAGTCACCAAAAACCGGGGCAGAAAATTTTCTGCCGATTGTCGAAAATTTTCTCGGAAGAACGGGGAAACAATTTCAATACATTTAAGTTCTAGGTCGCCCACCAGTATAATGCGGGAATACATTTAAGTTCTAGGTCGCCCACCAGTATAATGCGGGAATACATTTAAGTTCTAGGTCGCCCACCAGTATAATGCGGGAATACTTTTAAGTTCTAGGTCGCCCACCAGTATAATGCGGGAATACATTTAAGTTCTAGGTCGCCCACCAGTATAATGCGGGAATACTTTTAAGTTCTAGGTCGCCCACCAGTATAATGCGGGAATACATTTAAGTTCTAGGTCGCCCACCAGTATAATGCGGGAATACATTTAAGTTCTAGGTCGCCCACCAGTATAATGCGGGAATACATTTAAGTCCTAGGTCGCCCACCAGTATAATGCGGGAATACTTTTAAGTTCTAGGTCGCCCACCAGTATAATGCGGGAATACATTTAAGTTCTAGGTCGCCCCCAGTATAATGCGGGAATACTTTTAAGTTCTAGGTCGCCCGCCAGTATAATGCGGGAATACTTTTAAGCTCTAGGTCACCCACCAGTATAATGCGGGAATACTTTTAAGTTCTAGGTCGCCCACCAGTATAATGCGGGAATACTTTTAAGTTCTAGGTGGTCCACCAGTATAATGCGGGAATACTTTTAAGCTCTAGGTCACCCACCAGTATAATGCGGGAATACTTTTAAGTTCTAGGTCGCCCACCAGTATAATGCGGGAATACTTTTAAGCTCTAGGTTCACCCACCAGTATAATGCGGGAATACATTTAAGTTCTAGGTCGCCCACCAGTATAATGCGGGAATACTTTTAAGTTCTAGGTCGCCCACCAGTATAATGCGGGAATACATTTAAGTTCTAGGTCGCCCACCAGTATAATGCGGGAATACATTCAGCTCTAGATTTTGGAATCAGTCACCCCACCTGAAGACAGAAGGTTACAACAGAGATCCCCAAACGGGAAACAATGAAATCCCCAGCACCAAGAAGCAGACAACTGCAGAGGCAAGCGCACAATTCAAAAGGAAAAAGGAACGCGTCTCAAAAGAAGCAGTTTGGGAACGTTGTAGCATGCCCAGTATAACGATGCTGATGAAGAAACATACCACTAAAGAAACCATTGGAAGATTTAAAGAAGAAAGCCATGTCCCCAGCAGATCAAGCAAAGTGATGAAAACTGGCGTTCAAACGTCAGCGAAGGACCATCGTCACCTCCCAAAGTCACAAGACAAAGGCATCGGAGGAAAGTATTAGCCGACAAGAAAGCAAGGCAACAAGAACAAGTTGAAGATGGATAAGATTTCAGGATCCCCAGTTTAGCTTAGCTTCTTGTTTTCCTTTTAGAGCAATGTAATAGGGAGATCGGTTGAGCAGTAGCATCCTACAGCAGCATACAACAGCGCACAACAACAGCAAACACTACAGTCACACGGTAGTCCCAGCTACCAAAATTTCCCGAACTACATTGACCTGATTCCTGTTTCAGCCCAGGATATGTAGGAAACCTCTGAAGCAAAGGTTCGGTCAAATCTTTTTCAAAAAATGCTTCACACGGAGTATTCGGACGGGCAAAAATCGCTCGCTTATCTTTGCGCGAAAACCCTTCGTGTCTTCGTGCAAAGAGGGGCAGCTGTAAGCACGTGATTTTTGCTTTACGAGCAATCGCTCCAAAAGAAAATAAAAATAGTGACAAATGATTTCGCTGTACAATTGTTCGAGTTTTTCGTGACATGTGTTGTTAGTCATTTGTGGATCTGTCCATTTTGCATTTAATCATTAACAAACAAAATACAAAATATGCATGTCAGGGTGATTAAACCATAATTCGGTCAGTAAAAGAAAATTCAAAAAATATATGTGCATCGTTCGTTCTAGGCTTTTAGTTAACTTACCGAAATATTTTTTGTGATAATTGTGTTAAAATGTTGCATTGTTGTTGGTTTTAATTTCATTATTTTATTGTTTGTTATTTCATTTTTTGTTTTAAAAGAAAAAACAAAAAGGGATTGAAAAACGGGTTAGGCCCAGGAAATAAAACAAAAAAAAATGGGCCCAAACCAGCACAAGTCCGGTCCAGACCAGGCCTGCCCAGGCACCTCCTGAAACGACGTCGTTTCAGGGACGGTTAATCTGGGCCGTTCATTTCCATTGATCCGATGGCCCTTATTAGCCCTCATGACCCGACCCATTCCCGTTTTTGACCGACCCCTTGATTAACCAAACGGCACCGTATGGTCTAGCCTCCCCAATCCTGGCCATCAATTTTAATCAATCCAACGGCCAGGATTGAATCAGCCTCCCCGTATATAAGCCTCCTATCACACCCCACGCCCCCTATTCTAACCCCCCCCACTCATCGTCTTCATCCAAACACTGAAGCCCCCCCCAAACCCTAGCAGCCGCCCTAGCTTCCCTTTCACCAGAACCCGGCGGCATGGACGCCGGTGGCCACCTCCTGAACACCCTAGGACCACCTCACTGTCCTGAACACAAATCCACTAACCACGAGCCTCGAATCACTTCCGTTCGTCTCGAATCTTCATTTGAAGATTTGAGTCGAACCCGGATCTATGCCAAACCATCCCATCTTCATACCAGACACTCCCCTGACCTTCCTCGTGACCAAACCAAGCTTGGTTTGGTCCGAATCTACCCACAACTCCTAAAAATCCAGATCTGGAAATCCAGAACTTGAAACACATGCACCTGGGGAACCCGGCCGGTTTGGACATGGGTTTGAGGTCTAATAGACCTTAATCAAGGTGTTCTCATGTGAGAACACCCTGATTAAAGTTTGTTCGGCCTCAAAAGTTCGAAGTTGAATCAGATTTGGGTCTGTTTGATTTAAACATTTTCGGTAAGTTTTCCTTTCTTTTGTGTTAGTTTTGATTAAGTGGTCAGCATGTTTCGTTGTGTTTGTTTGTTATTTTTTGTTATTTTTCATTCGGATTTCTTCATCTCTGTAAAGACCTTTTATTTGGTCGATTGGTTTCTGTGTATGATTTAAATGTATCCTATGATAAGCATGTCCGATTAGTATAGTCGTCGCATGAATAAACTTATATAGGTTCCTAGTGACTGACCAAGTTGTCCGAAGCCCTTTAGGTCCCTGAACATATTGTTTGTGTGAGCGACTGATTATTACCTGCTATAATTAGTATAGTCGACTCGATAAATGTCGTTGATTAGTTTCTATAACTAATGAATCAAACGAGCTAATAATGTCGCATGACTAATTGATACTTTGCCACTGATTGAAGGCCCCAACATTGTTTGAAATAGTTTGTTTGCATTGAAAAATGACTGAAAGGTTCAGTCTAGGCAGTCCTGAATTTGAACTTTCATCAGTTCAAAAATGCCCTGATGCGGCAAAGGGTCAAGACAGTGGTAACCAGGGTTTAACAGGGGTAGTCTGGGGTTTGCAAAGAACAAAAATGATTAGTTTAAATGAGCTGACAAGTAGGGTACTAATTTGGGATTAAATTAATGCCAATGGGGAACAAGACATAAGAGTATGGGACTTAAATTGAATAAAAAATGAGGCCCATAACTCCTGATTAAACAAAACCAGGCGTGGGAATAAAGGGGGCTGACACCAAAAGATGCTTAGGCATGGGCTTTAAAGAGTATGGGCAGGCTGCAAGTTGCAGCAAAAAAAGGGCAGCATAACTGCACTGGTTTTTGGCTTATAAATAAGCCATTTGAGAATTTAAACGGGGCTGGAGTTTTGAGTCTTAGGCTGGACTTTTAGTCTTCAGAAAAAGAGAGAAAAGGCTGGAAATTTTAGTCTTGAGGAGAGGTCTTGTGAGTTGAAGAAAACTGAAAAAAAACAGAAAGAAATTTCCAGAAATACTGTAACTGAACACTGTCCAAGAATTGCACAAAGAAACCAAGTTGGTTATCCTAACTGGGATTGTTCTTTGTCCCATTAAGAGAAGTCTGTGTTTCTTCTGCTGTGATTGTTGCTACACTGAGCTTTCTGTGTGCTGCTGGTTTGAGTTTTAGTCTCCTTGATTGTCGAAACTGTGCTGGTTATTTGCTGAGCCTTGGTGGTTATTGAACTTCTGTGGCTATAGCACAAAATATTCTGTTTCCTTTCTCGACTGGTTTTGTTTCCTATCCTGTCTTCCTGGGATTATTAGTCTGTTGCTCGACCAACGTGTGAACTTCATCTTTGTGGCTGTTTGGTTGTTGCTGTGTTGTGCCATTTATCTGCTGCTGCTGTGCTTGCTGCGTACCACTCAGCTGATCATTTCCTTCTTCTTTTGTTTCTCTATACCAGGTACATGACTAATACTCTGTCAAATGTAATTGGAAAGTTGAGCATGAATACAAAAGAAAAGACCTGAAGAGTGACTTTTATACATAGATTGTTACATTAAATATCATGTACTGTATAATAATTTTCATTCCTGTTTTGATAATGGAAGTAGCCTGTATGCCCAGTATATATCAATGTAGATTAGCTGAATGTTAGTTTATATATGTATGTTGTTAGGTGAAAATATTCCCAATGTAATAGGTTGTATCTTAGACTTAGTTTAACTGTGCAGTATATTCTTTAATAGGCCAAACATGAAAACTATCCACTACTAGTTAATTTCTTTCCCTTTAATAGGCGGTCCTTTTATAACTGATAAACCACGCCAATAGAACCCAGAACAAGTTCACGGCCTCAACCTCACCAGGGTCGAGCCCAGGTCGAGGACAGATCAGGCAGGCCCGCATCGAGCGAGCAGTGGCCCAGGTCTGGCCAACCGCGCGTGGGCTGGATTTGGGCCCAGGATTATTTGTTTGGCCGACTGTGCACGCAGCTTCGGTCCCAACTTTTGTTAAGCATTTCTGAATTCCATTACAAACAACTTGCAAGCATGTAATTAATTAGGACTATCTACCGTTTTCAATTGATAGAGACGAACACGACAAAAAACGTAGTTGCTATAGGATATCCTTTTAAAATAAGAACGAGATGAGCCTCGATGAAAATAAACAAAACACGCAGATACGGGGCCCTTGTTAAATGTATATTATTGAAGCATTTAGTTTCTAGGACGGGTTGTTTAGCAAATCTCACAACCCTCCTAAAATAACAACACGTTAGTCTCTTTAGGACACGCTTTAATAAACCTTACCTTCTTAAACTCGGGTGCACATTTATGTGACCCAAATCCAAATCTCGACGGATTCGAAATGTATTTCTAATCATGGGTACATTGATTGTGACGTGGTTCGAGATGCGTGTCCATGACGTTGCAAATTCATTTTTGAAAAAAAAAATAAGAATGAGATGAGCCTCGCCAAATAAAATACAATTGCGGGGCCCTCAGTAAATATTTGCTTTAAAAATTATTTAGACTTCGGGATGGACCATTTAGTAAAATTCCACGGTCCTACCCAAAATAAATACGCTAGTCGCTTTAGGCGCGCCTTTAACAATTTAATTTCCTTAAACTCGGGTGCACATTGATGTGACCCAAATCCAAATCTCAACGGAGTCAAAGTGTGTCGACGACCGCGGGTACATTGATTGTAACGCGGTTCGAGATACATTTTCACAACGTTGTAATCCTTGATAAAAACAGTAAATGATAAAAGCGGTTAAAAGTTAAATTTTGCACATAAGTTCAGACTTGTATAAAATCAGATAATCAAGCCGAATATAACAGTTGAGCGACCGTGCTAGAACCACGGAACTCGGGAATGCCTAACACCTTCTCCCGGGTTAACAGAATTCCTTATCCGGATTTCTGGTACGCAGACTGTAATATGGAGTCATCATTTTCCTCGCTTCGGGATTAAAATTGGTGACTTGGGACACCCTAAATCTCCCAAGTGGCGACTCTAAAATAAATAAATAAATCCCGTTTCGATTGTCCTTTAATTGGAAAAAACTCCCCTGTGCCCCCTCAGGCGCGGAAAAAGGGAGGTGTGACAACGGGCACCACGATATGTGCCAGAATCTTAAGGCCTTTTGGCCTTCCTCTCCTCTCTCTCTTGGTCCCACATACCCTCCAATTTCCTAGCGATCTCCACTACCTACTAGTATGAGATGCGCATCTCCAACTCTCAGGCCATGCTGAATTTGATACTAGAGTTGAGCCTTTCGATTAATTAACGAACTCGCTCTCTGACAATAGTAACCAAGGCTAGTACATGCCTGGACAAATCACTGAACCAGACTGCATACTCTGATATGGTCATAGCACCCCGTCTCAACTACTGAAACTCTACGCGCCATGCATCCCTAAGACTCTATGGAACAAACTCTCTCATGAACATATCTAAGAACTGAGCCCAAGTGAGTGAAGCTGCCTCGGTCGGACAACCCAAATCATACACTTGCCACCACTGATAAATTGCCCCCTTAAGCTGTAACATAGTGAAAGCAACCCCACTTAACTCCATAATACCCATAGTACGGAGGATACGGTGGCACTCCTCAAGAAAACCCTAGGCATCCTCTAACTCCAAAATGCTGAAAGTAGGAGGGTGGTACTTCTTGTACCTATCGAGCTTGAGCTGCTCCCCCTCAGAAGCAACTGCCCTAACCTCGGGTTGAACTGGGGTGACCGGCTGCACTGGTATGACCTTTGGGACTTGGTCAACCTGGATTCTCTACTAAAGGGTACGAGCGGCGGGAGTTTGTGCTCCTCCCCTGACCTAAGATGTGGCAAGAGCAACTAGGATCAACCCTGCCTGATCCAGAGTGCCAAACATGCTAAAAACCTGGGAGAGGGTCTCCTGAAGTGCTGGGGAAATAACATGTGCATCAGATGCATGTCCTCCAACTGGAGCTACTGGTGGCTCCTCTGTAGCAGCTCAGCCGGTGCTCTGACTGCACCCTGTGCCAGTCTTCGGCCATTACCCTGGCCTTGGCCTCTCGCGGCTCTAGCAGAGGGTGTGGGTGTTTGATCATCAGATCCAGCTGTACATGTCCTCACCATCTATGAGAGATTAGAAAGACAGAAATTTAGAATCCTAAAGTCAACAAATTTGCACGATAAGGAATCAAAGAAGTGAAACTTTTCCTAAGAGTTCCATAGCCTCTAGTATATAAGTATAGCCAACTCTGTACCGATCCGCGAGACTCTATTAAACCTTCTTGTGACTCGTAACACCTATGAACCTAGAGCTTTGATACCAACTTGTTATGACCCCAATTTCCCTCCGTAGGATAGATGACGGAACCTAGTCTCTAAGACTAGGTAAGTCTGACAAACATGTGGAATTACTAAATAAATAATTAAGTCTCAAACTCAGCAACTATATAAAACAAACTTGCAACTCAGCATGTACAACTCCCAAGACCCAGCGAAATACAAGTCACAAGCTCTAAGTAAATATACTAGATAATCCTATACATCAATGTCTATATATGAAAAGATAATAAATAAAGAGATCTAGAGAGAGGCGAAATCTGAGGCCTGCAGACACTGGCAGGTATACCTTGAAGTCTCTACAGCAGAACCCTATCTAATGCCTGGGTTGATAGGATGTACCTGGATCTACACAAAAAGATGTGCAGAAGAGTAGCATGAGTACACCACAACGGTACCTAGTAAGTGCCAAGCCTAACCTCAGTAGAGTAGTGACGAGGTCAGGTGAAGGCCCTACTGGAATAAATAAAAAGACTGAACAAGTGTAAGGCAATGTAATAATGACAGTAATGAAATTGAAGCAACAAATAGCATATCAAGATTAGCTACACGGAACTAAGCAATTAGTGCAACACGGAGAAAACAATTAATAATATGTTAAGGAAACAACAACCAAAGAAGTGCAACAATGGCGCAATGCCAATAAGAGTCACTACCGAGGTACTGCCTCGTGGTCTCAAATCATAAGAAAGTCATATTTTTTCCTTATATTGCAGCAGGAGCCTTTACATTTAGTTTTGAAAATCATTTTCCCAAAAAAACATCACGCGTTTTAGCCCACCTTATCCCCGACTAGCCACGCGTATCAAGCTCACCTTATCTCACAACATGCGTTTCAACCCCAAAACCTTATACCACCGCATGCGTATCTATATCCCAACATACCACCAATTGCACCTCAAGTGCCCAATATCACAACTTGTTAGAGAAACCAAACATTAACAGTATTTTCACTGTAAAGACCCCATGGCTCAACCACAATGTACACAAGAGTCTCAATAATAACAACCAAAATGAACAACTCAATAGAATGGCATATCACAACTTAACACTTTGCCTCAATATGAATCACAAGCTTGATATCTCGATACCAATTTCAACAACAAGATATTCCACGATTTAACAACTTCAAGTAAAGAGTTCAACGATTAAATAATGAATATGGAATAAAGGAAACGAGAAGTTCAATTAAACATGTAGGGAAATTAGCATGTAAAAGAGTAAAACAAGAAGACATGTGAAAATAGACTAGAAATGATGACTATAACATGTTAAGGTAACTCAATTACGACATGAAAGGAATCTACATAGCTAAAACAGGAAATTTCCACATTTAGCCCGTGTACACACTCGTTACCTTGCGTACACGACTTTCACATATCACAATTATAACAACCGACACAAATCCTAAGGGGTAATACCCTCACACAAGGTTAGGCAAGTCACTTGCCTCAAATCATATTAACTCAATCAACTAGTAGGTCTTTCCCTTGATTATCCAACTTCGAATGACTCGAATCCCAAAGTTTTCCTTGAAAACCCTCAAAAAATTGCCTCCCACCAAGCTCTTTAAGCCCAAAAATAGATTGTGAATCAAACCCTCGAATTTTCTTATTTCTGCCCAGCAACTTCCACTTTTGCAGCCTTTTTGTCGTTTCTGCAAGGACGCACTTGCGGAAAAACCATCACAGGTGCGGATTCCACTTAATCGTAGGGGATTCCTCTTCCGCAGATAAAATCTCACACCTGCGAGTGCGCTCCTGCAAAAAACTCTCCGCTTATGTGATGACCAACAAAACTTGCCCCCATCCGCAACTGCGACCATTTCTCCGCACTTGCGGACTCACAGATGCGGAAAGTACTTCGTACCTGCGATCCCAGCTGGGCATTATGCGTTACATTGCCTGCCTTTGCGAGTCTGCACCTCCGGCCAATCCCTCCGCAGGTGCGATGACACAAGAAGTTGGATCATCAGCAATCCAACAAGTCCAAATTTTGATCTGATTCAATCTGTTTCATACCTGGGGCCCCTGGGACCCCGTATAGATATACCAAAAAGTCCCAAATCACATAACGGACCTACTCGAGGCCAAAAATCACATCAAACAATATCATTTCTACGAATCGCAACCCAAATTCAAGCCTATGAACTTCCGAACCAATGCCGAATCATACCAAAACAACTCCGATTGAATTCAAATTTTGGACACAAGTCATAAATGACATTGTGGACCTATTCCAATTTTAAAAAATGGGATCCCAACCTGATATTAATAAAGTCAACTCCCGGTCAAATTTTCCAAATCTTCCAAACCTTAATTTTGCCAATTCACACTGAAACGACCTACGGACCTCCAAATCCACATTCGTACATGCTCCTTAGTCTAAAATCACCATACAGAGCTATTGGAACCATCAAAACTCCATTCCGGAGTTGTCTACACAAATGTCAAATTACGGTCAACTCTTACAATTTAAACCTCCAATTTAGGGACTATGTGTCCCATTCCACTCCGAAACTCACCCAAAACCTAAACCAAACACCTCATCAAGTCACGTAACTACAATATGACATATAGGAGACAATAAATTGGGGATGAAGGCTAAAATATTCAAAATAACCAGCCGGGTCGTTATAGTTAGGCTGTGATGTCAGGCGTATATGGATTGGGATGACGTGAGATCACCCTAGAGTTTATGGATGGTGAGTTACATAGTTATTTGATGGATTTTGAATAACTCTTGGCATGTTCGAGGAAAATCGTATGTTTAAGTGGGGGAGAAGTAATGACCCGACCAATCGTTTTGAGCATTTGCATACAATTAGGTGGTTCGAGGGTATGAGTAGATTTGTATGATGTATTATGACTTGTGTTAATCGTTGTTTTTGGTTTTTGGATGGTTCGGATTGATTTGGAAGAATGATTCTCATTTTAGAAGCTTTAAGTTGGAAGAGTTGATCAAGTTTGACTTTTGTATAATTGACCTCAGAACAAAATTTTGATAGTTCCGTTAGGTCATGATGGTGATTTTAGACTTGGGCGTATGCCCGAATTTGCATTTGAATGATTTTAGAAGGTTTTGGTGCTAATTGGCGAAAGTTGACAATTTGAAAGTTTGAAAAGTTCGTAGGTTTAACCCGGAGTTGACTTTGATGATATTAGGTTCAAATTTTTGTTCCGTGAGTTGGAATAGTTTTGTTATGTCATTTGAGGTCATTCCGAGTTTATTTGATATGGTTTGGCACGAGTTTAGAAAGTTGAAAGTTCATCAAGTTTGATTTGAGGTGAGTGATAAGTAGGGATTTGACCGCTTATTTGCTCTCTTTTACTTGCGTTTTAGCTCAAAAATGCTTAAAGATATTCCCGGAAACTAATGAAATGTGTTTACTTGCAGGAATATTGGGAAACGAGCCAAAGAAGTCAAAATTAACTCATAAAGGAGTCAAAAGTGAACAAGGACCAAAACAGGGCAAAAAGACCAGCAGTTTGGCCGCAAAGGAGAGATTCAGAGAGTAGTGTTTGGGCCAGCTAAAGGCATATGGACCGCACCGAAATTATGCGACCGCAGGAGATCAAGTGCGGCCGCATTCATTATTATGCAGTCCGCAGGATTGAAGAATCAGAGAGCTGTTTAAAGTGCAAAATCAAGGAGCATGGACCACATCATTTTTTGTGCGACCGCATAACTAGAAGTGCGGCCGCACCTATTTTTATGCGGACCGCAGAAGCCCCGAAATTCCAAAGAATGAGGATCACACAATAATTGTGCGGCTGCAAAAGCGCATTGTGCGGAATGCACCAGAATTATGCGGCCGCCCAACCTTCGAAGGGGCATTTTTGTCAGATATTTTCAGCTTAGTATAAATAGAACTTTTTGTCATTTTTAGGTTAAGTTCGGTTTTCAGAAGAGCACCTGTGCCATTTTCTTTACTGTTTTGAGTAATTTTGTACTAGATTAACTTCTAAACATTATATTTTCTTTATCTAATAAATTATTATGCATTCTATCTTAATTTCTTCTTGTATTTCTTTATTTTTCATGAGTAGCTAAATCTTTAGCTAGGGTTGTGGCCCAACCCTAGTGCCACAACCCTAGTGTTGGTACTTAATGGGTTTTTAATTTTAGGGCTTATTTGTGATTGGGTTAGTGATATTTAGCCTTGTTTATGCTTGAATTCTAGAATCAATGATTGCAAACATTGATTCATGCATATTTGACTTAGTCTCTACTTGAGAAAGAGAGACTAAGTCTAGGAAAACTTGGCCAACAAGGAATTGGGGTGAACTCAAGAAATTGATAGCCTCAATTAAAGGATTAAATCTAGAGATAGTAAGACTCGACTTGAGCATATATCACTTGATTGGTGCAATACCCATTTGAACTTGAGAAAGCCAAATTAGGCAAAATCACTCAAACTACTGAGAGGTATTGATAACAAGGTCGAAAATCCAAACTAAAGTAAGAATTTAAGAATTAAATGCGGAAGCACTAACAACAAGAAATTGATCAACTAGAATTAAAGTGCAGAAAATAAAGGATATGGGAAAATTCAGGGAAAGAATTCCAAAAACTTCCAAGAACGCAAGTTTTATAGCCTTGACAAGATCCAAGCAACAATTAATAAAAAAATAATAGATTCAGATCTTGACCGCTTTACGAGTAATTTGAGACAACCATTAATAACTAGTATTAATCGCCTTATAAGAATACCACAAAGGAATCAATGATATCACAATAAAGAAGTTATCTTACTAAATTGAACTATGAACTAGTAAAGGTTGAAAAATAAATCTCAAAGCATAAGTAACAAAGGTTCAAAAGAACTCTCAAAGTATAATATTATTAATCAATAATCAAGTACCACAATGAATGAAAAGAACTCCTATTTATAGGAGAAAAAATCCTTAAAAATAGGATGGGTGGCTGCCAAGGCAAACCCTAACTTGGAGGCTAAGATAAATACTAGAAAAACTAATAAAAACTAATAAAAATAAGAGGGTGGGAGGCCAAATCCCTTAGGGGCTGATTTGGACCTTAAAACTGCTAGTTTGGGCCATTGGTTTGGACTCCAATTGGGCTCCTTTTGAAACACCCCCTTTTGGACCTCTTTTAAGCTCTTCTGGATGCTCTTTTGGTGGACTTCAAGGGCTGATGTTGGGACCCAATCTTCCTCCTCTTGGACTTCAATTTGGGCTACCAAATAATTGTAAAACTTGGATAATTCATCTCCTTTGGGCTTGAGCTCTTCCTCTACAATTAAAAGCTTCTTTATTTGCCATTGAAGTCCAGCAACCTTAGTCTGCAACTATTTAGCTTGAGATCTTGTAAATGTCCTTCTTGGAGCTTCCAAAACTCTATCATTGTCTTTGATGCTATCAGGTATAGAGTGGGTAATTTTGTTTGATTGCTATATTACGACCCTGACTAATCAAACTTGCCCTAGAGTTTACAACCTGTTAGGTAACCACCTAGGTGAAAGTCACGACCCTAGATCCTTTATCATTTGAAAAACAACCAAAATCAAAAACATTGTCTTCTAGTTTATTAATTGCAATCACTAGCTTAAAGTAGAAATAGAAACAACCAACAAAAATGTGGAAGTGCAAATTGAGGCACATTATACAATTACACTAGGTGTATACCTAATCCTATTTCTAACTCCCTGAGGAATCGACCCCGACTAGCATTGGGTTTTATTATTGCTTCGACCGCCTCACTACCTATATTCATGGTGTGAGTTCAGACGATATCAATTTTTGGCACAGTTGCCGGGGAGTTAAACGGATTTAGCTATATATCTAGGTGTTTGTGTGCTTTGTCTTCTTTTCCTTCTGAGTCACTAATTTTGTTTTTGACTTGATTTTAGGTACAAAAATGGCTCTCAACAACGAGCCCATCGAAAATGTGCCATTGGGGGAGGAAGTAGACGATGATCAAATGGATGAGGTTCCTCTTGAACCTCAAGCTAATAGACAAGGCCGCCTGCCTCACGATAATGTGACTGCCCCTCCTCTACCTCCACCAAAGCAGCAGCCTACCGACAATTACCAAACGAGGGTTATGCAAGTGGGAATTAGGGCGGGCAACTTCCAAATCACCAATGTGATGCGTACACTACTTGAGCAATGGGGATTCTTCACCGGGGCTCCGAATCAAAATGCCTACAAATATCTCAAGGGGTTCGTCGATACTTGTTTGGGGAGAAAGCAAACAAATGTCTCTGAGGATGTGCTGAGGTTGAGGCTATTTCCCTTTTCTATACAGGGAAAGGCATTAGACTGGTTAGAGAGGTTGCCCAATCATTTCATCCACACTTGGGATGAGTTGACAGAGAAGTTCATTTCTAAATTCTTCTCTTAGGGACATATGGCGATGCTTCGGGATGAGATTCTTGCTTTCAAGCAAGAACCCAATGAGCCATTGCACGAGATTTGGTAAAGATCTCGTACAATGGTTAAAGAGTGACCCAACAATGATATGGCTGAGCCCATGATCCAACAGACCTTCTATAGGGGGATCAACACAACTAATCAATGTGTGGTTAGCCAACTCGCCGGGGGAACTTCATGAACACGCCTTATGCCGAAGCTTGTGAAATTCTTGATGAGATGGAGGATACCTCTTCAGCATGGCAAAGTAGAGCCAATGTTCCGCAAGGTGACCCTAATTTTATTCACCTACACAACGAGCTACATGACCATGGGCAATCTATTGCCAAGTTGAAAACTACCATTAGCCTATTGGCCAAAGCTCAGCTTCAACAAGTTCAAGGGCTGAAACAAGTGCATGCAATGGAAGGTGTGGATATGATGGTAAACAAAAGATGGCAACAAAGTCAACAAATGCAAAACCGTCCGGAACAATTTATGCAAGATGATAGTGGTTATGATCAAGATGATTCATTCAATGAGAAAGAAGAAGAAGTTCAATATGTCAACAATTATCAAGGCCAAAGAAACAATGCTCAAGGACAAAATCAACAACAATAGAAGTCGCAAGGGAACCAAGGTAATTGGAACAACCAAAACCACCAAGGCAATTGGAGTGGCGACAATCCTAATTAAGGAAATTGGAACAATCAAGGAAATCAAGGAAATTGGGGTGGCAACAATCAAAGCAATTAGGGAGGAAATAACCAAGGAGGGTGGAACAACAACAACAACGGGGATTGGGTTTTCAAAGGCCCCCGATGTTCCAACAACCAAGAAATCTACCTCCCTATCCTTCTCAAGGCCTGAGCTCTTCTTCCAATGAGATGTGTAGAATTGAAAACATGTTTAAACAGATGATGGAGAAGAATGCTGAATCCAATGCTCAATTAGCCTCGCACAACACTTCTATTGGTAATTTGGAGGTTCAATTAGGCCAAATCTCACAAGCTTTGAACACTCATCCTAAGGGGACACTACCTAGTGATACGGTGGTAAAACCGAAGGGTCGGAATAATACTGGACATGCTATGGTTGTGACTACTAGAAATGGAAAAGGTGGAGATGCAACCACTTCAAATCAAAGAAGGATTATGGATGAAGATGTTGTGGTGCAAGAAGATGAAATCCCAAGTAATATGGTTCAAGCTAATAAAGAAGTGAGAATTGATATAGATAAAAGTGTGGAGGAGACGCAAGAAGAGGTAAACCCGTCTAGGGAACACGTGATTGACATGCCGGAACCGGCAGTGCCCACGGCTAAGGCACCAACGCCAAGGCCTCCTCCTCCATACCCTCAAAGGCTTGCAAAGCAAAACAGTGAAAACCAATTCAAAAATTTTATTGATATGATGAAGAGTTTGTCAATTAATGTGCCGTTAGTTGAGGCATTTGAAAAAATTCCAGGATATGCAAAATTCATGAAGGATTTGGTAACCAAGAAAAGATCAATGAATTGTGAGACCATCAAGATGACTCATCAAGGGAGTGCTATTGTGCACTCAATGGCTCTGAACTTGGAAGATCCGGGCGCTTTCACAATCCCTTGCACTATTGGGAGCTCCGATTTTGCCAAAGCATTATGTGATCTCGGGGAAAGTATCAACCGGATACCCTATTCAGTGTTCAAAACTTTGGAAATTGGAAAACCAAGATCCATATCCATGAGGTTACAAATGGCGGATCGAACAATGAAGAGGCCATTGGGTATTATTGATGATGTATTGGTTCGAGTTGACAAGTTCATCCTCCCGGCGGACTTTGTGATCCTTGATTGTGAAATAGACTATGAGGTGCCTATCATTTTGGGTAGACCTTTCCTTGCTACAGGGAAGGCTCTTGTTGATGTGGAAATCGGTGAGCTCACTTTCCGGATGGGTGAAGAAAAGGTGGCCTTCCATATATGCAAATCAATGAGGCAAATGAATATCAATGAAGTTTGTTCGTTCGTGGATTTGGTGACGGACATGATTGTTGATGATACTAGTGCCACAATGAACGTTGAAGACAAATTGGAAGTCATTTTGCTCAACCTTGATGATGATGAGGAGAGTGATGTCTATATGGAGTGTGTAAATGCATTGCAAGGAATGGGGTCGTACACTCATGAATCCCGAAAGCTATCTGTGGATCTTGAAAACCGGAAGACTCGTCCAACAAAGCCCTCAATCAAGGAGCCTCCTACCATGGAGTTAAAGCCAGTGCCCCCGCATCTCAGGTATGAATTCCTTGGCCCTTATTTTACTTTACCAGTTATCCTTTCTTCTTGCTTAACTAACATGCAGGTAGAGTCCACATTAGAGGTGCTACAAAGGAGGAAAAGAGCAATCAGATGGACTTTGGCGAATAAGCCCCGCTTTTTGCATCCACAAGATTATTTTGGAGGAGGGTGCCAAACCCTTCGTTGAACATCAAATGAGGCTAAATGAAGCAATGCAAGAGGTGGTGAAAAAGGAGATAATCAAGTGGTTAGATGCTGGGGTTATGTATCCCATTTCTGATAGCTCGTGGACCTCTCCGGTGCAACATGTCTCAAAGAAAGGGGGAATGACTGTGGTAACAAATGACAAGAATGAATTGATCCCAGAAAGAACCGTCACCGGGTGGAAAGTGTGCATGGACTATAGGAAGCTCAACAAAATTACTTAGAAAGATCATTTCCCGCTTCCATTTCTTGACCAAATGCTCGATAGGTTGGCGGACGTGCTTTTTATTGCTTTCTTAAAGGATACTCCATCTATAACCAAATTCTTATTGCTCCTAAGGACCAAGAGAAGACAACTTTCACTTGTACCTATGGTACTTTCGCATTCTTGCGGATGCCTTTTGGGTTGTGTAATGCACCGACGACTTTTCAACGGTGTATGATGGCTATTTTCACCAACATGGTGGAGGACATTCTTGAGGTCTTTATGGATAATTTTTCTGTGGTTGGGAATTTGTTTGAAGATTGTTTGAACAATTTGGATAGGGTATTAGCTAGATGTGAGGAGACAAATTTGGTGTTGAATTGGGAGAAATGTCACTTCATGGTCGAGGAAGGGATTGTCCTTGGCCATAAAATTTCAAAGCATGGTATTGAGGTCGATATGGCCAAAATTGAGGTGATCTCCAAACTCCCTCCCCCTACATCTGTGAAGGGAGTGAGGAGGTACTTGGGTCGTGCAGGTTTCTATCGCCGATTCATCAAGGACTTTTCCAAGGTGGTGAACCTATTGGGCAAACCTTTGGAGAAGGATGCCAAGTCCAATGGGGATTGTATGAAGGCATTCGAGTTGTTCAAGTTCAAGTTGACTACTACTCCTATTATCACCACACCAGATTGAAGCTTGCCTTTTGAGCTCATGTATGATGCTAGTAATATTCCGGTTGGAGCGGTATTGGGGCAAAGAATCAATAAAATCTTCCATCCGGTCTACTATACTAGCAAGACCATGAATGATGCCCAAGTCAACTACACAGTGACCGAAAAAGAGCTACTTTCTATTGTTTTTGCCATGGAGAAGTTCTGGCCGTATTTGATGGGTACTAAGGTGATAATTCACACCGACTATGAGGCGCTTTGAGATTTGAGGAGTAAGAAAGATTCTAAGGCAATCTAGGTTGATGCGGTGGGTGGTACTATTGCAAGAGTTTGATCTAGAGATTCAACACCACAGGGAAAGTGAAAATTAAGTGGCGGACCACTTGAGTCATTTCCCGATGAGAAACTCTTAGCCGTTTCAATGATCGGGATGCCATGGTTCGTTGACTTAGCCAATTATCTTGTGAGCAGCATTGTACCGAATGAGTTCTCTTCAAACCAAAGGAAGAAGCTCAAACGGGATTGCTAAGTTATTGGGATGAGCCGTATATTTTTCGGATATATACCGATGGTGTGATCTGGTTGTCGCAACCCAAATCCCGGTCGTGATAGCGCCCAGCACACTACTAGGCAAGCCCGACCATTATTCAACACTTAACCCAATTTATCAAAAATAACGGAAAGAAATATCAATTAAGCAAGATTAAAGTACTGAAGATTTTAACAAAATACACAATATAATCTCACTAGGACCCGGTGTCACGAATCTGAGCCTCTAGAATACAGAATATCATCCTAATACACGGTATATCCAAAGTCCGATAATGCGGAAATAAAGAGATAGGATAGGAGGGAGAAGATCAATGGCTGCGAACGCCGTGCAGCTACCTCGATACTCCCAGAGGCTGGATCTGCTGATCAACTGGATCTACTGAGCCTGAGACTGCCCTGGATCTGCACACAAGGTGCAGGGAGTAAAGTGAGTACTCCGACCCAGTGAGTAATAAAAGTAACTACAGTCCGAAGATAAGAAAATCCAGTAAATACACAAAGTAAGCTACAATCCGAATATACAGCAACATATGGAACTGAGCAGCTAAACACCAGTATAAATACAAATACATGAATGCAATGCAATGCATATGATGGTACATTCCAGTACCCACTGCGGCGTGCAGCCCGAGCCATCCATATTTATTTATCGTCGACGGCGCTCACTGGGGGTGTGTACAGACTCTGGAGGGGCTCCTACAGCCCAAGCGCAATATCTTGGTCAGTCATTATTACCTGACCGGTCAGCCATTGTTACCTGACCAATTTATATCATACAGTGCCATTGTTACCACTGTTCAAGTATATCATCCAGTGTCATTGTTACCACTATTTCAAGTATATCACACAGTGTCATTGTTACCACTATTTCAAGTATATCACGCAGTGTCATTGTTACCACTGTTTCAAGTCACTTTATAATCAGTCCAGAAAATAATATAATAAGCCCCTTGGGCATTTAAAAATATCATTTAAGTTTTCAACACTTAGAATTATGGCTGAGTTTGCAAAACAACATTTAAAACCTTGGACTGAAATTAAATGATATGCAAATCATGCTAAGCAGTAATATCAATCCTCGAAGGATTTTACAAATCGGCACAAGGCCCCAAACATGGCATCAAGCCCAGTAATATCAATGAAGTATGTGTATCAATCACCAGTATAGTATAAACATCACACGGGATGGACCAAGTCACAATCCCCAATAGTATCCGACCCCGCACTCGCCATGGAGTGCGTGTCACGCCTCAATATAGCATTACGATGTGAAAGTCTGGGGTTTCAAACCCTCAGAACAACATTTACATCTATTACTCACCTCAAGATGGCCAAAAGTCTACTCCGCGATGCCCTTTCCTTTCGAATCGACCTCCTCGCGCGTCGAATCTTGCTAAAACCACAAGGAATATATTACAATAGGCTAAGGGAATATAACCCAATCGAAAAGACTCGAAAAATATCGAAAATCACGAAATTTGCAAAACCCGTGCCCTGAGCCCACTTCTCGAAAAATTACGAAAGTTACATCACCGGATTCCTCGTCTCGCCACGAGTCCGTACATATAAAATTTACCAAAATCGGAGTTCATTTGACCCCTCAAATCACCAAATTTTATTTTCAAATCCCTAGGCCTAAATCCTCAATTTTTCTACAATTTTCATGCTCAAATCCATACATAATTGATGTACTTAACTCAAAATAGGTGGGGATAACTTACCTTCACATTGATGATGAAAATCACCTCTTGAAGCTCCCTAAAAATCGTCCATACTTTGAAGAAATGAAGAAAAGTGAGCTAAATCCGTGTATAAAAGAATCTGCCTGTGCTTCGTCGAGTTGTACCTTGCACTTGTGCTATACAAGTTGTACATCCTATTAAAATTATTCCTTGTCGGACACCTTCTGTTTAAACACCCATAACGTCTTGTATAAATATCCAAATGATAAACGGTTTGAAGATTTAGAAACTAGACTCAAAGAGTTTTAATTTGATAGGTTGTAAACCATATAACTCTTTATATATCCCGAGATATGAGCTTCTAAAGTGCATAGTAAATTCTGCCGAAATTGCTCCAACAGCCCTTTTCGATCCATCTTAACTTTCTGAGATGATATCCAAATCGCGAATGGTTTAACTTTCCGAAAACTAGAATGTATGGGCTACAACTTTCGTGTTTTGCTCTTTTTCGGATTTCTTATAGATTACAAGATATGAGCTTTCAAACTGGACTACTTGCACCTAAAATTTTCTGGGCACAACAGAATTTTCTGCAATTTTTCCTAAGTCCGAAATCACTCCGAGACACCTCCGAAACACTCCCGAGCCCTCGGGGCTCCAAACCAAATATGAACACTGACTCTAAAACATCACACGAACTTGATCGGGCGATCAAATCGCCAAAATAACATCAAAATCAATGATTTGAGCCTTAAATCCAAGAATTCTTTCAAATTTCATAAACTTTCAAAATTTCCAATTTAAGGCCAAAACCCGTCAAACAACGTCTGTTTGTAACCAAACTTTACAGGAAGCGCTTAACCAACATATATGACCTGTACCAGGCATCAGAACCAAAATACGAGCCCGATACCATTACTTTCTGATCAAATTTCATTTTCATTTTCCTTAAACATTTTCAGAAAACAATTTCACGAAAAAAATTCATTTCTCGGGCCTAGGACCTCGGAATTCGATTCCGGAAACACGTTCAACTCTAATATTTTTCTATGGACCTTTCGAGACCGAAAAATCACGGGTCCGGGTCCGTTTACCAAAAATGTTGACCAAAGTCAACTTTAACAATATTAAATATCAAAATTTCTTCAAATTTTTCCCATAATTCATATATTTCAACACAAAGATATTCCGGACACACTCCTAAGTCCCAAATAACCTAACGAAGCTATCCAAACCATAAAATTCGCATTTCAAATCCGATATCAAAATTTCCACTTCTGGCCAAATTTTCTCAAAAACCTTCAATTTTCCATCTTTAGCCGAACGACTCCAAAATGACCTACAGACCTCCGAATTCACTTCCGATCGCGCTCCCAAATAATCACCATACGGAGCTACTCCCAGTCTCGGAATCCCAAACGGACATCAATAACACTGAAATGCATTTTAAACCAAACTGATGCAATTTCTTCTAAAATGCGATCTTCCACAATAGGCGACAAAACGCTCCCGGGTTATCCAAAACCCGATCCGGGCATACGCCCAAGTCCGAAATCATCATACGAACCTGCTGGAACCTTCGGATCCCAATTCCAAGGTCGTTTACTCAAAATTCCAATCCTAGTTCATTTCTTCAATTTTAAGCTTTCAAAATGAGAATTTCCATTTAGATTTGACTCCAAACTTCTTGAATTTTAATTCTGACCATACACACAAGTCAATATACCTGAGATGAAGCTGCTCATGGCCTCAAACTGCTGAATGACGCGCCGGAGCTCAAAACGACCGGTCGGGTCATTACAATCTCCCCCACTTAAACATACGTTCGTCCTCGAACGTGCTGAGAACTACACTGAAGTAGTCTGAAATCACTTGTTTAACACATCATGCACCTTCCCATGCTACCACTACTCCGTTGAGCACATTAGCTCGATAATTCTGTAGATATACTTATTTATTCAAGCAAATAAGCCATTAGGCCCAATTCCAACATCCTGAATTTCCCTGCCAAGCCTGTTTCCATCATACGACCACCATATCAATCTCCACACGCTGTACCCAAACATGACTGCATAACTTTGCTGAATTCACACTTTGCATCACTTTACTCATAGAACCACAATAACATTCTTTAAACATAATAGTCGAAATTCCACGAATCTGATGCTCCCATTGCATCTCATGATCTACACAGGTCTTGCTCTAGTTTTTTTTCAACACCGATACGACTGAAGAGATGTGCCGAAATTCACAACCAACTGCTGAATCAACAATTCATTGGATCTACACTCCTGACAAGTTCCATTACCTTGTCCCAAACCAAAGAATGATCTTTGCTCTATAATATACTTCATATAATCAGTTTGCACTGACCCCAAATCTAGTAACCTCGTCTCACCCAGTACGAACTGCTCAGGCAATAAGCCACCTCAGACATAATCAAAAATCCCACAAGACGCCACAATGTGCCAGTATGCTATCAATTCGAACGCGATACAAAAGGAAGGCGAACTCTAGAAGGAACTACTCAACTCGCACACTAACATAGACTTCCTCAGAAAACAGGGAAACAGAACACACAAAAGCAAATATGGGCACTGAACTGAACATCACACTGTTGCGGCGTGCAACCCGATCCAAACAACATACCCATGGCGGTGTGCCACCCGATCCACATATAGAACTCACATAAGGAGATATACGTCGAGCTGAATAGCTCATCACATCAAAATACCGAATATCGGTCATAAACACACTAAGGTGCATAATATCATTCCCAAGGAAACATATAGCGCTATAGGCTACAAACTCAAGCACAACTGAGGTGCGATACATGATCTAAGTCTCATCCTGCTCATATAACATCACCGCTGAGCGGAACCTCAACACATAAGGAATTTACCAAGCCGTCTCACAACTCATACGGTGCAATATATCTTTACATGAATTAACTGACCACGAAATAAGACCGCGACTATCCTTCCATAAAGAGCGCATTGCTGAAATAAACACAACTGGCCTGACGTAAGGCTCACTTCCACATTTAAATCTATCCACCGACCTCAAGTCGATCCTGATCGTGCCAAGCTAGGCCAATAATCTTTCACAGGTCCATAACCCAAAAAACAGAGTGTCCTCCAAGCATAAATTCTCAAATGGATGATATTACCAAAATCCTCATACTTGGTTTAAATTTCTAATTAATCAAGTGACTACATGTCACACTTATACAATATTCCTGTGGGACAAGCTCCCACCATCTTCCGAAATAATTAACGGGTCTGCACATCCAAACCACCGGCTGCACTAACGCTGAAAAGCGATCAAGAATCCCTAACCAGGATGCAAAGCCTTTCTCACAGAACACCGACCTCAGGTGATACTGACGTCAATACCCATCTTACTCAAAACACTGAAACTCATATACTGCTCATCCGAGATCGTGACATCACAGTCATTGACCAAACTGCAACCTTGGTCCTTACTTCAAATTCCATACCACTCACTGCACCTCACGTGCCAATATACGATAGACGCGATTTCCATCACAACTCTGGAACCGCCGATAGGCTAATACTTCATCACATAAGACTTTCCATTTAACTCACTTCAGGAGAACTATAGCAGCATACAGGCGAATCCTCATAATCGTCGAATATGCCAATCTCTAAGTAGTTGTCCAAGCCACCATAACACTTTTTGGGATCCGCCTACTCATAATAGGCCCTAACAAAAGAATGCTTCAGAATAACATCAATCACTGCGGCCGACAAGCCTCACATGCATAACTCGATCACGCTGAACGAACCGATCACTGACACCAGTATACCAACTCAACTATGGCTAATCAATCTACTTCCTTCCAATTTATCCTTGATTGCCTTAGAAATAATAATATCTCCCTTTAACACCTAACTTATTTCAACCAAACTCACCCCGAGTGACCTTAAATCACGAGACCATGCTGTCTCAAATACCATGACCATTTCATGTCTCTCAAATGCTACACCGCAAGTCAAAACATCATAGAACATTCTGTGCCTTTCTTCATAAGCTGCTTCAAAAGCTTGACTCTTAACCGTACTTATAGACTCAAAATCATTAGGCACCACACTTTACCTCTTGAATTAACTAGGACCGCTATTGAGAGCCACCCAGCTCTGACTTGGCCCCGAATGCAACCAACTCTACTGAATTTTATAACATATGAATACCCTCTCGATAAAGCACCTAGAGGGATCACTTCCCTCGAAGCCTGCACCTATACGAGGCATAAATCATGAATCTTCCCTCAAGTCTGAACATGAGCCAATAAGGCTAACCATAGCATGCATCCAACAATTCATTTACTCAAATTACCACTCATGGTCCTTTTCCGTAGCTGCAATAACCCACCAATACGCCAATAACCAGAATTCACGCAGGTAATAAACCGTGCAATTAGCTAATCAACAGCAAGCTCCCCAACTTGGCTCGAAGCCATATATCACAACACATATACTCTATTGCTGTCGTAATATCATGGTGAGATTAAAATCACTCCATCATAAGCTCGTGGAAACACGAATCATCTGGAATTTTAACTCTTCTGCAATTCTTGCATTTACTCACACAACAGTTAAGCCCACTCTCTAGGCGACCAATTTTTTTTTTAAGTCCTAAATTTTTCAAAAATTTCGGCAGAGCCTCCTTTGTAATTGGTCCTATCCACCTACCAGAGAATCACCAAAACCATCCTAACAACACATCCACAACTTGACAAAGCATCACAATGCATATCAATTACATAAATCTAAATTGATACATGGACATGCGTTGCACCTATTTGAATCATAACACATAGAAAATACCCTTCAACCCTCCATTATTGGGCTATTCAACCAAGTAGGAACATATTCTTCCTTTAATATTTTCGACCTTCAAGGTGGTCTCCTTGACTCAACGATTTCGTCATAATACATTTACGGAAGCGATCTCAGCTCCCAGACTTATCTAACTAGGAGACACGAAAAATATTCTTCACGCGCCCATAACTCGGGCTACTCAACAAATCACAATAAGAAACGAATCACTTAACAGTTCATCTACTATCCAGTAGGCTTCTTCGCCACTACCAAGTCGTACAAATACACCTCGCAACACTAACATACTCATCACGTGGATATCCAACCGCCATTCCGGCTAACAAGGACAATAATGAACATATGAGTTCAAAACACTTGCTCACAAAATCAGCACCTCGGTGCTCAAGCCATTGGCAAAGATTTGGCCTCAAGTCCTCCAGACTGGTCTAACTTCAAACTCACAGAGATTACACCTCGCCCCTCGATCGGGGAATCAAAAGCCATCGAGACACATCTGATACTGAGCGCCCGTTGGTGCATACGATCACGCGGAAGGAATTTCAAAAGTTTCTTTTCAAGCTGAATCAAGGACGCACGATAAGAATTCAAGAATGTGAAGTTTTCCTAAAGGTTCGGAAGCCTCTCGAGGATAAGTACAGACGTCTCTGTACCGATCTGCGAGACTCTACTAAATTGGCTCATGACTCGCGAGGCAAAGTAACCTAGGCTCTGATACCAACTTGTCGCGACCCAAATCCCGGTCGTGATGGTGCCCAGCACACTACTACGCAAGCCTGACCATTATTCAACACTTAACCCAATTTATCAAAAATAGCGGAAAGAAATATCAATTAAGCAAGATTAAAGTACTGAAGATTTTAACAAAATACACAATATAATCTCACTAGGACCCGGTGTCACGAATCTGAGCCTCTAGAATACAGAATATCATCCTAATACACGGTATATCCAAAGTCCGATAATGTGAAAATAAAGAGATAGGATAGGAGGGAGAAGATCAATGGCTGCGAACGCCGTGCAACTACCTCGATACTCCCAGAGGCTGGATATGCTGATCAACTGGATCTACTGAGCCTGAGACTACCCTGGATCTCCACACAAGGTGCAGAGAGTAAAGTGAGTGCTCCGACCCAGTGAGTAATAAAAGTAACTACAGTCCGAAGATAAGAAAATCCAGTAAATACACAAAGTAAGCTACAATCCGAATATACAACAACATATGGAACTGAGCAGCTAAACACCAGTATAAATACAAATACATGAATGCAATGCAATGCATATGATGGTACATTCCAGTACCCACTGCGGCGTGCAGCCCGAGCCATCCATATTTATTTATCGTCGACGGCGCTCACTGGGGGTGTGTACAGACTCCGGAGGGGCTCCTACAGCCCAAGCGCAATATCTTGGTCAGTCATTGTTACCTGACCGGTCAGCCATTGTTACCTGACCAATTTATATCATACAGTGCCATTGTTACCACTGTTCAAGTATATCATCCAGTGTCATTGTTACCACTATTTCAAGTATATCACACAGTGTCATTGTTACCACTGTTTCAAGTATATCACACAGTGTCATTGTTACCACTGTTTCAAGTCACTTTATAATCAGTCCAGAAAATAATATAATAAGCCCCTTGGGCATTTACAAAATCGAAGTTTCCAACCCGAAATGCATTTAAAATATCATTTAAGTTTTCAAAACTTAGAAATATGCAAATCATGCTAAGCAGTAATATCAATCCTCGAAGGATTTTACAAATCGGCACAAGGCCCCAAACATGGCATCAAACCCAGTAATATCAATGAAGTATGTGTATCAATCACCAGTATAGTATAAACATCACACGGGATGGACCAAGTCACAATACCCAATAGTATCCGACCCCTCACTCGCCATGGAGTGCGTGTCACGCCTCAATATAGCGTTACGATGTGACAGAACAACATTTACATCTATTACTCACCTCAAGATGGCCAAAAGTCTACTCCGCGATGCCCTTTCCTTTCGAATCGACCTCCTCGCGCGTCGAATCTTGCCAAAACCACAAGGAATATATTACAATAGGCTAAGTGAATATAACCCAATCGAAAAGACTCGAAAAATATCGAAAATCACGAAATTTGCAAAACCCGAGCCACGGGCCCACTTATCGAAAAATTATGAAAGTTACATCACCGGATTCCTCGTCTTGCCACGAGTCCGTACATATAAAATTTACCAAAATCGGAGTTCATTTGACCCCTCAAATCACCAAATCTTATTTTCAAATCCCTAGGCCTAAATCCTTAATTTTTCTACAATTTTCATGCTCAAATCCATACATAATTGATGTACTTAACTCAAAATAGGTGGGGATAACTTGCCTTCACATTGATGATGAAAATCCCCTCTTGAAGCTCCCCAAAAATCGTCCATACTTTGAAGAAATGAAGAAAAGTGAGCTAAATCCGTGTATAAAAGAATCTGTCTGTGCTTCGTCGAGTTGTACCTTGCACTTGTGCTATACAAGTTGTACATCCTATTAAAATTGTTCCTTGTCGGACACCTTCTGTTTAAACACCCATAACATCTTGTATAAATATCCAAATGACAAACGGTTTGAATATTTAGAAACTAGACTCAAGAATTTTAATTTGATAGGTTGTACACCATATAACTCTTTATATATCCCGAGATATGAGCTTCTAAAGTGCATCGTAAATTCTGCCGAAATTGCTCCAACAACCCTTTTCATCCATCGTAACTTTCTGAGATGATATCCAAATCGCGAATGGTTTAACTTTTCGAAAACTAGAATATATGGGCTACAACTTTTGTGTTTTGCTCTTTTACAGATTTCTTATAGATTACGAGATATGAGCTTCCAAACTGGACTACTCGCACCTAAAATTTTCTGGGCACAGCAGAATTTTCTGCAATTTTTCCTAAGTCCGAAATCACTCCGAGACACCTCCGAAACACTCCCGAGCCCTCGGGGCTCCAAACCAAATATGAACACTGACTCTAAAACATCACTCGAACTTGCTCGAGCGATCAAATCGCCAAAATAACATCAAAATCAATGATTTGAGCCTTAAATCCAAGAATTCTTTCAAATTTCATAAACTTTCAAATTTTCCAATTTAAGGCCGAAACCCGTCAAACAACGTCCGTTTGTAACCAAACTTTACAGGAAGCGCTTAACCAACATATATGACCTGTACCGGGCGTCGGAACCAAAATACGAGCCCGATACCATTACTTTCTGATCAAATTTCATTTTCATTTTCCTTAAACATTTTCAGAAAACAATTAATAAATAAATTCATTTCTCAGGCTTGGGACCTCGGAATTCGATTCCGAAAACACGTTCAACTCCCATATTTTTCTATGGACCTTTCGAGACCGAAAAATCACGGGTCCGGGTCCGTTTATCAAAAATGTTGACCAAAGTCAACTTTAACAATATTAAATATCAAAAAAATTTCAAATTTTTCCCATAATTCATATATTTCAACACAAAGATATTCCGGACACACTCCTAAGTCCCAAATAACCTAACGAAGCTATCCAAACCATAAAATTCGCCTTTCGAATCCGATATCAAAATTTCCACTTCCGGCCAAATTTTCTCAAAAACCTTCAATTTTCCATCTTTAGCCGAACAACTCCAAAATGACCTACGGACCTCTGAATTCACTTCCGATCGCGCTCCCAAATCCAAAATCACCATATGGAGCTACTCCTAGTCTCGGAATCCCAAACGGATATCAATAACACTGAAATGCATTTTAAACCAAACTGATGCAATTTCTTCTAAAATGCTATCTTCCACAATAGGCGTCAGAACGCTCCCGGGTTATCCAAAACCCAATCCGGGCATACGCCCAAGTACGAAATCATCATACGAACCTACTGGAACCTTCGGATCCCAATTCCGAGGTCGTTTACTCAAAATTCCAATCCTAGTTCATTTCTTCAATTTTAAGCTTTCAAAATGAGAATTTCCATTTAGATTTGACTCCAAACTTCCTGAATTTTAATTCTGACCATACACACAAGTCAATATACCTAAGATGAAGTCGCTCATGGCCTCAAACTGCTGAATGACGTGCCGGAGCTCAAAACGACCGGTCGGGTCATTACACCGATGATGTGTGCCGGAAGAAGAACAAATGGGAATTCGTGAGGCTTGCCACTCTTCACCATATGGTGGTCACCATGGTGGAGCTAGAATGGCTACAAAGGTTTTGACTTGCGGATTATATTGGCCCTACCTCTACAAGGACGCTAGTGAGCTTGTCAAGCGTTGTGATGAGTGCCAAGGAGTCGGTGAGATTTCTAAGAAGAATGAGATGCCCCTTACCACCACTTTAGAGATTGATATCTTTGATGTTTGGGGTATTGATTTCATGGGACCATTCGTGAGATCTTGTGGGAACACTTACATTTTGGTAGATGTGGACGATGTGTCAAAATGGGTTGAAGTCGTGGCTTTACCCAACAACGAAGCTCGAAGTATGGTGACATTCTTGAAAAAGAACATCTTCACAAGGTTTGGTACTCTGAGGGCCATTATTAGTGATGGGGGTTCGCATTTTTGCAATCGAGATTTTGATACCTTACTCACAAAGTATGGTGTCACTCATAAAGTCTCAACCCCTACCATCCTCAAGCAAGCGGACAGGTTGAAGTCTCCAACCGGGAGATCAAGAGTATTTTGTCAAAGACTGTGAACGCCAACTGAACGGATTGGTCAAGAAAACTTGATAAAGGCGTATCATCTTCCGGTAGAACTTGAGCATAAGGCCATGTGGGCTTTGAAGAAGTTGAACCTTGAGTGGGATGTCGCGACAAACCTAAGAGTGGCACAATTGAATGAGATTGATGAATTCCGGTACCATGCCTACACAAGTTCTTCCCTTTACAAGGAGAAGATGAAGTACCTCTATGACAAGTACATCCACAACAAGGAGTTTAAAGAAGGTGATCTTGTGCTATTGTTCAATTCCCGATTATGGATGTTTCCGGGCAAGTTGAAATCTAAATGGAGTGGCCCCTTTGAAGTAGTGAATGTAACCCCCTTTGGTGCTCTAGATTTGAAAATAAGAATGATGAGGTTTTTAGAGTCAATGGCTACCAGGTTAAACATTATCTTGGCAAGGTTGATGATGGCCATATTATGGCAGTTCTTCATTTCAAGTGATTGGTAATCTGTGTCGTGTCGCGACATTAAATCAGGCGCTTCTTGGGAGGCAACCCATGTGTCTTTTTATTTTTCTTGGTTTCCTTCTTTAGATTAGATAGGCTTTGTTTTGTGCCAACTAGTTTTGAAGTGTATGCAAGAACGGGTATGCATTGCATGGACTGTGCATGAAAAATTGGTCTAAGTGTCACAACAATGCGGACCGCACCAAAATTATACGGACCGCATCACCATTCTGCGTTCGCACAATTCTGTGTGTGGTCGCACAACTGGAAGGGAAAAAATGCATAGTCTCTGAAGTTTGGCTTGTCAAAAGTTCTTAAAAAATTGCGGCCACACACACATTTGTGCGGTCTGCACCAATTCTGCGGCCGCACTCACTTTTGTGCGGTCCGCAACGATACATCACAAGGGCATGTAAGGAGTGCGGACCACATCAAAATTATGTGACTGCACTCAGGTAAAAATCTGGGCCCAACGGGTATAACTATAAATAGGGCTTCATTCATCTTTTTACACTTTACGATCTTTTAAGCCTTGAAGCCAAGCTAGCACCGTGCATTTCCCCATTGCTCTCAAATCTTCCCTCATTTCATCAACTTAGATTCTCACCTGCATCTTCATTACTGGTATGTTAATTTCATCTGTAGATTCTTCATTTTTTGTTTTGTTTTGTTCTTTGATTTAGGGTTAATTACATGCCTAAAAATGTTAGTAGTTAGTCATTGTTGCTTAGATTCATGTGGGTATTATCTTGAACATTAATTGGGGCCTGGGTAAGTAGCTAAACATGTTTAATTGCTTAAACTATGTCTAATTTGTGAAAAAGTTGCATGAACCCTAAGTCACTGCCCGTTCCATTCAAATTGTGCGGCCGCACTCATTTTTGTGTGGTCTGCATTGTGAGCTATGCGGTCGCACACACTTTTGTGCGGTCCGCAGCTCTTTTAGTTAGGGAAATTGTGTGCCTGACTTGTGTGGCCGCACTCATTTATGTGCGGTCCGCACTGATGAAACATTAGAGACCTAGTAGTCTGAACCTAGGGATGTGCGACCCCAGTCAAAATTGTGCGGTCTGCACTCTTGATTGTGCGGACGCACTCACTTTTGTGCGGTCCGCACTGCCCTTCTAAGACTGTTTTCCTGCAACATTGAACAATGACTGTGTATGCATTATGAGCTTCAATTCTAATTGATGTCTATTACTTCTATGTTGCAGATAATGGTTCGATCATGTGGAAAAGGAGATATATCAAAAGGGAGGGCAGAACCCTCCCGAGGCCGGGGTTGAGGCAGAAGCAACCCCTCTTTAGCAATCAAAAGGGCAATAAGTAAAAAAGCCACAGCCAATAGAGCCCCTGATACCTCCGAGACCAGTGAGTATGTCCCATTTGGGGAGGCTTCTGAGGGTAAATCCGTGCAAACACAGCCGGAAGACCAATCACAACAACTCTTGGGGAGATTTCATTTGTTAGATGAGTCTTCTTCAGCTGCCAGTTTGTCTGAAGGTCGAAAGAGGGTAGTCAAGATTCTGAGCTCTCTTCCTCACATTCTCCACCTGCTCCAATCAATTTAGACAATGATGATAATGTCCCAGATGATGGTAGAGGGGGAGATACTATAGTGGGAGGTTTAGAGAGGTAAAGGAGGCCAGAGATATGGGAGGACAGATTTGTCAGTGCCATTGCGTTTGCAAAGTTTAGGGAATGATGGACACAGAGGTTGCTCACTCTTGAGTGACAATTTTTTATGAAAAATTTGAACAAGAACAACCCCAATGTCCTTAGGCAATTCCAAGAGTGGAAAGGATAAATGGTTCACCAACAGCATCATAGATGCAAATGAGTACCTGGTCAAGGAATTCTACGGAAAAGTTATTGAGGATTTGGGCAAATAGGTCAAGAAGATGTGGAAGTCTCAGGTATCAAAGAAGTCAGTGGATAAGCTGAGAAAATAGATTGAGAAAATTACATCTGCCGGTAATTTACCATTGGACCTGCTCATGGAGACAGCACCCCCAACAACACAGACACCACCAGGAGTACCTGAGGCACCAGATGCAGCAACCAGCCAGTCTAAGGAGCCGGTTGTGACTGCCCACACCACTGAGGAGATGATCCAGATGCTCAACAACCCTGTAGTCCCTCAGCCAGGTGATGATGAGATACAACTTGAGACTGAGGGTGCTGATCCTATGCAGACTGAGACCTCATAGGGAGTTCTCCTAACTCTCTCTCCTTTCCCTGTTCTTATTTTACTTAAGCATTGAGGACAATGCTTATTTTCATTTGGGGGGAGGGTGTATTTTGATTATTTGACTTTGACATTTGACATTTGGGCTGTAATAACTTTGATACTATTTTTTCATCTTTATTTTCCTTTGGTATGTATATATTCTCCCCATTTGATGTAGATATTCATTTCCCTTATGTTTATATTCATTTGACTTTGGTTTGTATATTCCTTTATCTCGCTTTCCGTAGTTTATTTCTTAGCTTCTTTAGTTTGTTTTTCCTTAGTAGTATAACTTCTTATTTACTTTAGTAGCTTCTTTTTACGTTTTGAGTGAATAATAAGCCTTTGGTTTTTTAATGCCACAGTTCTTTCCAAAGGTGGATTATGTGTGAACCGGGTGGCTCTTCCCAATGATGGATGGCGTGACAACCTTCTTAAGGGATTGAGTTCGTTTCTTTTATGTTATGGAAAATAAAGTAGTAATGAATAAAAGAGATCTCAAGCATGCTTCACTTGGTACCAATAAATTTACCTATGGTTGGACGGTTAAAAACAATTTGTTGGCAAAAAATAGCTCTAGTTGTGACCCTTTTGACTCTTGTGTTGACTTAAGCAGTCATCGAGTGGCTCAAATCGAGCCATTTTTGATTCTTAATCTTAGCTAGGGTTGTTGTAGGCCCTGGACTCTATTCTCTTTAGCAATCCAGAAGCATGAGAGATGAGATGTTTAGTTACAAGTCCAAGTACCCGTGCTATTGGTCTAGAACTTGCCCCAAATATTTGTCTGGGCAAAATTCTAAGTGTAGCTTGGCTTGAAAAATGGTCGTAGGCTCTCCTTGATCCAATTTGAAATTTTAAATCTTCCATAGCCTACCAATGTGATATCCCTAGTCAACCCCTTCAAGCCTAAGCCCTTTTCTTTCAACAACCACTACAAGCCTTTATCCGTTCTGTAATGACCCTCTTTTGGCACCCAGTCTTTCCTTAGCATTCTTGAGAAACAATTGGCAAAAAACATAAGTTTGGAGGAGAGACAAGGAGATTGAAGTGATAAAAGTACAAAGAAGAAAAGGAAATGAAAAAAATTGAAGGCAAAGAAAAGAAAGAAGGAACAAAAAGAAAAATGCCAAAAAGAAAGTGAATAAAGAGAAGAGTTGAAGGGAATTCAAAAGAAATAAGGAAAAAAGGCTGAAATAAATAGAAAAGGAGAAAAATGAATGTCATGATCAAGAAAGAGTGACGTTACGTCTCTCTATTTCCCTTGAGGAAGAAGAAAATGACTCAAAGAGTTGAGAAAGTATGAGACGAAAAGAGAAAATGGAGTGCTTAAGGAAAAAGACCTACATGATTTAAAGTTGAGTGAGCTTACATTAGTGGTGATTTACATAAGGGGAAAACATATGGTACTTAAAGCCGGACTTGTGACGTTCTTTTGAGAGAGATGAGCGAACTTTTCACAATCCTTGCTTCGAGTGTTGCATTCTAAAGTGAGATTTGCTAATGGAGAGTAGAGGAGGAGGAGTTTGGGATCCACAATTACCTACATGAAAGAGCGAGCTTCATTGATGAATAGAGTCAACTCTTGATGCTTTACTGTCACACTAAAACTATTGCACTCAAAAAGTCAAATCATTGCGTTATTGATAATTCATATGTGTTGTGGGTAATTGTTGGTCCCAATTGATGAATGACTGATTTACCTTATTTGCTTATTCATATGTGTTGTAGTAATTGTTGGTCCCAATAGATGAATGACTGATTTACCTTATAGCTGAAATATCCCTTTTCTAGTGGAGGTGGGAATTGCCTTATTTTCTTGAGGACAAGCAAAAGCTTAAGTTTGGGGGAGTTGATAAGTAGGGATTTTGACCGCTTATTTGCTCTTTTTTACTTGCGTTTTAGCTCTAAAATGCTTAAAGGTATTTCCGAAAACTAACGAAATGTGCTTACTTGCAGGAATATTGGGAAACTAGCCAAAGAAGTCAAAATCAACTCATAAAGGAGTCAAAAGTGAACAAGAACCAAAACAAGGCAAAAAGGCCAGCAGTGCGGACCGCACAATTCTAGTGCGGCCGCAAAGGGAAGATTCAGAGAGTAGTGTTTAGGCCAGCTAAAGGCATGCAGACCGCACCGAAATTGTGCGGCCGCAGGAGGTCAAGTACGGCCGCATTCATTATTATATGGTCTGTAGGATTGTGCGGCCGCATTCACGTTCGAGAGGGACCACGCGAACGTGAAGCCTTAGTTGGCCAGCCCTACGCGAACGCGAAGAGAAGCAGTGTGCCCACCCCTAGCTCTCCTTCCTTAAGCGAACGCGAGCCACTGCATGCGAGCGCGAAGGACACAGGTCCCAGACCTCCATGAACATGGGCTAGGTATGCAAATGCATAGCACAATTTTCCAGTCCCCCTTTTTCCTTCTTCGCGAACGCGGCACCTTCCTCGCGATTGTGAAGAAGGAAAAAGAAGTAGCAGTGACAGAAATTTGGACTTAGCTCCGGATGGTCCGAAACTCACTCGAGCTACTCGGGATCCCGTCCAAATGCTCCATCATGTCCATAAACATGATAGGAAAATCGCGCACCAAAACCAAATTGAATCAAATTATGAACTTCAAGTTTTCAACTTGCTCCGAACGTACCGAATCATACTTAGACTACTCGGAATGACACCAAATTTAGCGTGCAAGTCTTAAATCACTATATGAAATTATTCCCAAGCTTGGAATCCCAAACGGACCTCGATAACATCAAAACCTATTTCAAACCAAATTTAAAGAACTTTAAAACCTTCAATGTGCCAACTTTTAGTATTAAGCGCCGAAACGCTCCCGGGTCATCCGATCCGAGCATACGCTCAAGTCCAAAATCATCATGCGGACCTATTGGGACCGTCAAATTCTAATTCCGAAGTTGTTTACTCAAAATGTTGACTCAAGTCAAACTTAACCTTTTAAAGCCAATATTAAGGAACCATGTGTTCCGATTTTAATCCGAACCCTTCGAAATCCTTAACTAACCGTACCCGCAAGTTATAAAATAATAAAGCACATACGGGAAGTCTTATTCAGGGTAACATTGATCTAGAAAGCAAAGTGACCGGTCGGGTCTTTACAATGTTTAGGAGTTTAAAATTAACTAAAACTATGTAAAAATTCTAAAACCTTTAAGAATATTAAGAGTTTATTATATGTAAATCTTACACTTAAAAATTATGTATAAATGATAAATTAAAGTAAATAATAAAAAGTTTAAATAAAGAGGACATACGGGTTCTGGTCTCGTCCAATCCTACTCTCAACTTGTCAGTAGTACGGTCGATTGCAATAATAAGCCCGACAAGGTTGAGGTTGATCCCACGATGAGTATGGTGTGTGCTAGAATGTCAAAGAGTGCGTAAATTCAATGAACTTAAAGTACTATTCAAATAATAGACTGATTTTCTACAATTACATAAAAAATTATTACTATGAAATTTAATCAAACACTTAGAATGCGAAAATAATCAGAGAGTAGTAACCAATGAGAGAAAGCACTGGGGTTGCTCCTCCTTCGTGTATGCTATGCTATGGGTATATATGTATTCGATTCTAGTCAATCAAACATGTGTTATGACAACAATATCATTAATACCAACTTAGTATTTTCCGACATTAAGAGGTTTTACTCACAAATGCCTTTCCAAACTATTTAGAGTTCTATGCAATACAATTGTTCATGCCCAAGTAAGAATCTCTCTATTCCTAGTTTGATTCCACTAATTGAGATGAGATCAATTCCTTAATCTACCAAATTCCTTGCTAATTGCTTTATACCTAAATTCGGTTTCATTTTTCCAAGTTAGAACTAAGTATGATAGGCGTTAATCTTGTGTTTGCAACCACCAAATTATACAATGGAGCAATTAGATAACACAATATTTAATCATAAGACGAATCTTTATTAATAACCCATAGCTATAACACCACTTCAAATTCACAACCATAGCTAATGAGTTTAGCTAGACATGATAATAGAAGAAACAATCAAATAATCCTTTAATCCTACATTGATGCTAATAGAGAAAAAGAAGATGAGAAACCGTGATGTCACTTGTTAACCCTTAGGAAAACTCATAGTCGCTCGTACAATATCCCTCTTTGTCAAAAAATACCTAAAAAGTACTATTTATACTCTTCTAAAAAGCTGACAAAACTATCCTCTTCGGGTCTTGCGTGGCCAAGTTGTGTCACGACCCAATTCTATAATAGACCGTTAGGGCGCCCAACGCTGCCGCTAGGCAAGCCAACTGTGAACTAGCCACGTGATTCCTCCTTTTAAGAGATTTTTCCAAGTAATTAAGCTTCCCTTAAATTAAAAGAATTAAGAAATAATAGATTTGAAATAAATAACACGAAAGCAACTGAGTGCAATCATAATCATAAAATAACCAAAACCACAAGTCTACTAGTGTGTGCCAAGATCTGGTATCACAAGTGTATGAGCATTCTAGGAGAATATACAAAAAAATACTAGTCTACTATCTGAAGTGAAATAGACAGAAAAGTATAAGCAAAAGAAAGACTCTGGTTGCTGCAGAACGGCTTGGAAGGCAGCTCACCGTGAAGTCTCGAAGTAGAAATCAAGTGTGTGCCGAGTCTGATATCCAAATGCACCTGCCTCAGATCCTGCATATTAAGTGCAAATGTGTAGCGTGAGTACATAAACAATATGTACCCAATAAGTATCTAGTATAACCTCGAAGAAGTAGTAATGAGGGGTCGACTTCGACACTCACTATGGGCCAATAATATAATAATATGAAGTTCTAATTAAACATGATATATAAAAATGATAATAAAACTCAGAGCAAGAAATAAATAAACAATCCTTTTTACCGTAAGTAAGGACCAAGTCATTTCCCTCATCTAACCATTTAACCCCTCAAGCCAATGAAAAATAATCAAATATAATAGGTTTTCCAATATCATTACGCGCGAATTATGCGAGGACGTACGGCCCAATCAAAATATACATATACATATATTGTGCACTACCGAGGGTTGAAAAGCACGGATTACAGATGCATCTATTAACCTGCCGAGGCGAACGGCCCGCTCCCATGAGAGTAGTTGAACATATATTTCTCAAGTTATCATAATATCCCTCAATTCTTTTCAAAATAATAAATTCAACTAGAAGCTTTTAAATTCTCAAAATCCTCAACCTTAGCTCTATTCAAGACAATTAATAAGCATAATCAAATAACGATGTCAACAAAGCATGGTGTAAACCTAAAACTACATGAACATAAGCATGAATAGTAGCTACGCACGCACTCTCGTTACCTCGTGCATACGTTGCACCCCACAAATAGAAGCACATATTAATTTAGTTCACATATGGGTTTAATTCCCTCTTAAAACATTAGAAAAGAGACATACTTCGTCTCAAAGCCTACTTTCCGGTCCAAGATTGTGCTCAAACCCTCAATTTAGTGCCAAACAACTGGAAACTAGTCAAATATTATATAAAATAATCAATACATGTTCAAAAGTTCATATTCTAACTATCAAAGTGATTTCCCAAGTCTATTTGAAGACTTTCTAAAATTCATCCCCGGGCCCACGTGCCCGGGTTCCAAAAATTTTCGAAGAAAGTTATTACCATGTTACGACCCAAACTGGAGGGCCATGACTAGCACCCGACCATACTTGTCAAGCACCAACATACATTTTATCTAACCTTCTTTATTATCTTTTAGGGTTGACGAGATCAATATAAATGGTGGACATGGATCATGGACAACCAACAATAAAATATGATGGCATGAACATACATAACATGGGATGACCAGACAATCAAGAAACTACATATAAGGTACGAGCTACCATGCTACCATGAAAGACTATACAACAAAAACCAGCCGATAAGGCATACCAAACTATGCATGAGTCGACACCTGTCTATGAGCCTCTAAATGAACATAAGTGCTGCAACATAGCCGGAACAGGGCCCCGACATACCCGTAATGTCTATAACAAAAATGCATACCAAGACCACGGCAAGTTCGGAGAAGGGATCTCGCCAATCACTGCTGAACTGGACAGCCTACTGCGGTGGGGAAGCTGCACCTGCCTATCTATCAGGGCCTGCAGCATGACATGCAGCGTCCACAAACAAAAGGACATCAGTACGAATAAAGTACTGAGTATGTAAGGCAGGGAACCATAAATACGAACAATAATGTAAGCAGGGATAGAGAATATACAACATGTAACATTTGAGTACCTCTGAGGGCTACTGACATGAAATGCATGATACATATATATAAATACATAAACTTTTAAATTATACGCATCTGTGGGCATCAACATCATCATATCGTACCCGGCCGTAAAAGGCTCGGTAAAAAAAACGTACCCGGTCACGTGGAGCTCGGTAAAACCCAACTGATCAGTGGTTGCACAATAGGTGTCATACCCGGTCGACTATAGCGCAGCTCGGTAGAGTAAAATAGATACATATATATAACACATGCTCGACACATGGAATCACATTCTAAACCTTTCGGAGTGACGTAAGGTCGGTATCCTCTGTACACGTTATTAGGACTAACTCTTCACTATGAACCTTATAAGAATCAGGAAGTACCAACAACATTGATAACATAAGAATAAGAGAAGCAACATTAACATCAATCGTTCCATAAGAGGGAAAACAATGTAAGTACTGCTAGCTTCTAAGAGTGGAGTATCTTTGGAAGCTCGTTCATTACATTATGTACAATCGGAGTCGTGCAAAAGAAGGAAAGGGATAGCCTCACATACCTTGTATATACTGCCCCAATCTCAAGCTATGTAATTGTCACAACTCCTTAGTTTACAATAAGAGAAACGATACTATCGTTATTATTTAAGCGTCATAACTATTAGTATCGACCACAACCTATTTTACGATGAAATGGACAACACCTACCCTATATATATGACTTCACACAATTCAAAACAATTACCAAACAGCCCAAACAACATCAATAATTATCATATTGAGCCTCCCAAAATAGTCCACGCACAACCTAATCACTTCATACATACGACGGCCACCGTAGTCGTGTCAAACGACCCGGAAATGTTATGACGATCTATCTTCCCACAACCCTACATATATATGGTGTTTCTCCACCCCCTTCCACCTCCAAAACTCCACAAAATAGTAGTAAACCACGCAGCCCAACAGCAACACAAAACAGTCCATAAAACAGTCCGCCACAAGTGAATAACTCGAACTCACGGCTTCTGATCAGCGTCCCGTGAGTTCTTACATGTATAGAACGAATTACCATGAATTCAAAGCAGAACAAAATATATGAAAGAGGGAAGTAACTTACCTTACTTGTTGGATAACTCAGCCCTTCCCTTGGTTCTTCAAACTCTAGGTTTCATCTTCAATTAGAACTTGAAAGAGAGGGAAAATCGATTAGGGTTTGTGTGGGATTTTTAGGGAGGAGTTGCAGGGGTTTAATTTGTTTTTGAAGGTCTGAAATAAGGGTGAAATAACTGAGTTTATAATCCCTTAAATGTCCTCTCTTGGCCGACTTTGGGACTTTTACTTTTGTCCTCTCATTTTGGCAAGTAGGTGATGCACCTACTGGTCACCTACCAATCTGCGCAAACTTGCAAAAATACGAATATCTTTATACTTCAAGATCGTATTGACAAATGGTTTAATGTGTTGAAAACTAGACTCATAGATCTTTAATTTGGTGGGTAGATCACCCCGTAATTCTTTGTAAATTGGGATAAAAGCTTAGAAACATTTGACCTAATGTTTAAGTAAAATTATGAACGTAAGTTGCGACAACGTTTGTCGACTTTTGTTTCGTAACTCGTTTGACTTCAAGACTTATGATACGAATATTATATGATTTAAATACCTTAATACATGACCTCTTGAGTGTATTAAGAACCTCTAGGTTTACCTGAAAACACGAGTTACAACATCCTTGATTCGTTTAACTTCTAATACTTGTTAATCACCCTTATACACCCTTGTATCACTTAAGACCAATAGGATTAACTTCTTATCATCTCAAAGGTAATTCCTTCTTGGATTTATGTTAACTAATATATGATATGAACTAACGTGTGTGGATATGGGTTGCAACACCCTTTCCCCACTTAGGAACATTTGTCCTCGGATGTAAGGGTTCATGGGGAGTTTAAATCATCGTGGATTCCGGCCAACTTTCTCCCATAAATAGAGGACAAACTTGCAAGCAGTTAACTCAACGTATGACCTTACAAGAGTATGCAAAGCATTATGGATATGTACATTATCTGCATATCGGCATTTTGTATTAAGGAAGAGTATTCTCAAGTTATTGCTTACCTCATAGAGACATTTCACCTTCCAATATATCATGTGTTCCACCAGCATCCTTGTTATTGTCACGACCCGAATCAGAGGGCCGCGACGGGCACCCGGTGCTTTACTCAACCGAGTACCAATGTAACATATCTTTCTTATCATACTACCATGAGTAAATGATCCAAAAAACTGGTCATGAGATAACAAGAATAAAACATAAGGGAATACTCAACATATGAAGACCCAAAATGATATACAAACTTATATATGTGACATACAGGCCTATAAGGCTGACGTGACCATTTGTAAACTCAAAACATAGGCCTACAATGCCATACAAGTGTCCCTACACCTGACATGTGTCTATAAGCCTCTAAGAGTACATAAAATTATAAAGATCGGGACAGAGCCCCGCCATACCAATTAATACATATCCAAAGCATACTGACCAACTAGGCAACTCCGGAGCAAGTGGAGTGCACCAACACCTTCGCTGAGCTGATAGCCTACTAGGAGGACTGTCAACCTATCAATCGGGACCTGCGGGCATGACACGCAGCATCCCCAGGCAAAAGGGATGTCAGTACGAATAAAGTACCGAGTATGCAAAGCAGGAAAGCATAAACAAGAACAGTAATGTAAGGAGAGATAGATGAGATACAACCTGTAACATCTGAGTGCCTCTGGGGGATACTGACATGAAATGCATAATACATATATATACATGAACTTTTTAAAAACATTCGCCTCTGTGGGCGTCATCATCATCATATCGTACCCGGTCTCAAAGAGGACTCGGTAAAAACGTACCCGACCATCATAAGGCTCGGTAGAATTGTACCCGGCCACGTGGAGCTCGGTAAACCCAACTGATCAATGGTTTCACAATAGGTGCCATACCCGGCCGACTATAGCGTGGCTCGGTAGAGTAAAATAGATACATATATATAATGCATGCTCGACTCATGGAATCACGTTCTAACCCTTTCGGAGTGATGTAAGGTCATTGCACCTCCGATTAACATTATGGACATCCCTACCATCAATATGAACCTTAGTGGGATTTAATGATCATACACGCTTGTTTAGAATAATTTTATAAGGAAAGAACAACATGGACAACCTTAGTTTCTAGGAGTAGATCCGTTATGAATTAGCGAACCGTTTATGTTCATGTCAATTTAGATCATGCCAAAAGAAAGAAGTAAGTGCCTTAACATACCTTGTATATTCTTTCCAACCTCAAGCTATGCAATTTCACGGCTTCCTTAGTCTACAATAAGAGAAATGACACTCTCGTTATCATTTAAGCGTCGTAACTATTATGTATCGACCACAACCTATTTTACAATGAAACGGACAGAACCTCCCCTATATATATGACTTCACACTAGTCAAAACAATCACAAACAACCCAACATACCCCTATCACTTCATACACAACACGACAACCATAATAGTGTTAACCAACCCGAAAATATTACGACGAACGACCAACAAACAACCTTGCCATTATGTGGTGTTTCTCCACAACCTTCCTTCTCTCAACTCCATATAAATAGTAGTAAAAGAGACAACCCAATACCAACATGAAACAGCCCAAAAATATTCCCACAAGTTCATCAACTCAAAAATAATATTTCAGTTTACTTAAACACGTTTCGACTTGTCTTTTCTTTCAAATTGGGAAATACAACCAAAAGTACATCATTATACCTCTTATCCAATAAACAGCTATGAATTCAACTTAAAAATAAGTTTACAACCAGCCAACCATTACACAAGAACAAACAACATACCATTCTTTCGAAACTAGCTAGGTCTATTCTTTACGTTCGAGTTACAACTCGCAAACGCATAGATAATGGAAGGAGAATCATAAACTTACCTTGTACTGAGTATAACCCACGAAACCTGGTCCTTTTTCATCAAAAAAAAGTTCCACAACACGGCTACAAGAAGGAGAAAGAGAAACTAGCAAGCTGTCCAGATTTTTCAGCACTAGAATCCCGTCGTAACACCCGGAATACCCTAGGGTTTGTGTGGGATTTTTGGGGAGGAGTTGCAGGGGTTGAATTAGGTTTTCTTGGTCCGAAAGATATTTGAAATAACTGAGTTTATAATCCCTTAAAAGTCCCCTCTTGACCAACTTAGTTGAGGCCTCTCTTTTTGGCAAGTAGGTGATGCACCTACTTGTCACCTACTAGTTGCGCGGTCTCACGAAAATGCGAATATCTCTATACTCCGAGATCATATTGATAAACGGTTTAATGAGTTGAAAATTAGACACATAGATCTTAAATTCAATATGCAGATCATCCCTTGATTCAAAGTATGTTGGGAGAAAAGCTCAGCTACATTTAACCTAAGTTTCAACTCATTTTTTAATGTAACTTGTGATGACCTTTTCCAACTTTTGTTCCACAACTTGCTTGACTTAAAAACATAACACACGAATATCGTACGACTAAATTAACTCATAACATAACCTCATCATCATGTTAATTACCCTTGTATCACCCCAAAAGTATAGGTTATAACATTCCAAACTTGTCGACATTCAACGAAACTTATTTTCTTTAATTCATTTAGCGCCTAAGCTTTCCAACCCTTTTTGTACTCGTTATTCATGATCTAAAGATTTGTAACCTCCATTATAAAAGGGTTAACTTATTTTATGTACTTTCAAAGTTGATCTCATTTCTGAGCTTACATCAATTGACTTATGGATACTCTAACATACGAAAACATAGGGTGTAATATCATTCCCCCCTTTGGAACATTCGTCCTCGAATGTTGACTGATCCACTTATCATTTTCATAACCCATAGCTCTTGTGAACACTTTAATACTCTTCTAGCCATGTAGGCAACTATTCTTTGAATAAATCCAAAGTCTAGGGTATTCCCCCTTTAGTCCTCCTTCTCAGACCACGACTTGTGGTCGGACCCCTTCCAATCTCGTAACTGTTGCTCCTTTTTGTCATGCAGCCTGTGTGACTTTTTCCTTGTATGTGCGCCTATGCGGCCCTTTTTTTTCCAGATTTTATCCAATCTCTAGGTAGCACGTTGTAAACATATACAAAGCTTGATATGTTGTCCGTCTGGGCATCTATGGGTATACTGAAGTTCTTCACTCAGTACTTTGTTAAACTTACGACTTTTGCTATATCTTGTTTCATAGCCTCAGTTATCTATGCTTATGGATTTAATACAACTAGGTAGGTCATATTATACAATAACTCTTACTTCGGTTTACTATTACCGAGGTCTGCCGCCCAACTCCAGGTTACTCTCTCACCGCTTATCCTATATGTATAATCCTTATTACTGTTCATCTGAAGAATGACATCATAATCTCCTCTCATACTTTGGAATCTTTATCCATCTATTATTGATTTTCCTTAATGTTAATCTATAATCCACCACTGATAACTTGAAACCTCTTACGTAATACATTGCCACAAGTCTCACGTCTCATCGGGGAACATTTTAAGTGGTTTTCCTAATCCACCTAGGGACAATACTATACTTCAATAACCATATTTCATAGCATCCCAATGTGATTCATCTTATGGGGGTATCCTAGTCCCGTGCCATCCATGAAATCTCTTCTCTTTGAATCATTACTCAAATGAAGGCCTATATATCATCCTTTTATAATTTACCACTATTATATCCTTACATTACGACCAGAGGAGCATTCCATCTCTTATAAATGCTCCTAGTCTTATACTCCTCCGTGTTAATTCAAGCTATACTGAGCCTTTTATAACATATATAAACCTTCAGCTTTCTTGTTTGATGGGCTTAATACCGAGGTCTTACCTATTCTTATCAGCTTCTAACTCACCTTTTCTCACCTTTACTCACATCTACCCAAAATCTTTTCACTCTACTATACTTTCGCTTGCGACCTACACATATTTATTTATTCTACTCAGAACCTTCCTTTAACTTGCTAGCACCTTAGATTCCCTTTTGCGCATTCTCAGCTGTCTTTAAATGTAAATAATTACTTTTTCTGGTCGTTCTGCCACTTGCTACATGGATACTTGGCTTATCATAGTGCCCACAAACACTGGAATTCCCTGTAACTCGTATGCTCTCAAGTATCACCTTTGATGTTTTTTTTCCTTTTTTTTCTGTTCATTAGCCATGATAGGTGCCACTTTCTTATGGAGTGCATGCAATATTATAGTGAGACTGATGTTACAAGATCAAAGATCATTTCCTTTTTAGGTCACTATGCTTAGGTGGAAACCTTCTTCCTTATTTCCTCAGCTAGTCTTTCGTGGTAGTACTTAGGAGACCTTTTGGATCTTGTAAAGTTGTGATCTTGTTATACTGTATACTCGAAGGAATTTTTGATATTCTTACTCGCCTACAAACATCCTTACTTACATACCTCCGTGCCGTTGTGCTCGTAGGATTACTTGTAAAATCAGATTTTGATTATCTCCTTAGTGGCACCCTCCATTATTCCCGTAATACTTATACAATACCTTTAAATACCCCAACTACTATCTGAGCATTTCTCAGGGTTTATGACATCATATTTGAGAGACTGAATTCACTATATTAGGATTCACTACGTTTATCTTGCATGATCTGTTGACTCGCCTATAACCTCATGTTTAGCCATAACTGGGCTCTTCTTTAATCAAATCCCAAATACTCGTTGGCCTATCCTCACATCAATTTTCCGCGTAATCGTTTTTGGGTTATTTCCTTTGTTTTAACTTACCTCATGCACTGGCCTCTGATATATCAATGACATTTCGGGCAGGAACCCTTACTTCCTTTCCTTGACGTCGTATTTGTATAATGCACTGATATCGTAGCATATCTGTAGGCTTTGAATAAGTACAATCTCATCCCTTTTTCACATTACCACATTATTCTTCTACCACTCCATGATTAGTAGAACCACTAAATTCTGACTTCATGCCACATCACTCCATATTCCCCCCTTTAGAGGAGTACTAAGAGCTGGAGCTACGACGATTTACCTATAGATATTTTACCTCTATATATTTGACGTCTTTTCATATCATCGATTACCCTTACTCTCCTTGTGGTAATGCTTTTTGTACCAAAGATAATAAAATTCCTTGCTCGCGAGGATGACACTTAGTGTAACTGGCGCACATAGTCCCTTAAGCTTAACTTTGCTCATATTGCTTGCTTTAGGGAAGAGACTTCCTGAATGACCATTAAAGGGCATTCTTTTGTCATCCATTCTATTATCGCTGGAACGCAACCTCTGAAATTCTCATGATGCCGACTATTATCATATCATTTAGTCCCTAGTTCACGTTTAGTTTATCTTGTTTACTAGCCCATACTGATTTCTACTACTCTGGGGGTATATCTTTTCCTGCTGGTAATCGCGTCAGAGTTGCGAACTTATTTCTCGAAAAGAAGATATGACTTTATGGCCTATACTCCTTTGTTGTTTCAAGGCCTGTAACCTCTCATCTTTTTCCTTCACTTAAGTATAGACTCTATAACTCTGTCATTTTCATCATCATTTTTTTTCCACCGTTGTCATCCATGTGGACATCTTACTCATAATTCTTCATTAACTCTATTATTATTTTTCTACTAACATTTATGTCTATCACTTTATTCTGAAAACATCAACAAGACATTCTTTTGCTTTTAGCTCCCCTTGCTTCATCTCACTGGCTTTTCGGGATGCTTAAAATTCTCTCTCCTAGGGACACGAGCCATGCTAAGGTAATATTTATCCCTTCAAGGCTTCCAGTGGCTATCTTTATAGTACTCATATCTAGCTGTATTATTTTAGAGTGCGCCATCTGGGTATCTCACAAGGAGATTTATTAGCACCTTTGCATTATGCTTCAGAAATTGTCAACAAACACAAACAATCAATTCACCATTATGGGTTATCCTAACCCCAACCGGATCCTGATATCTCGTCCTTTTCTTAATCTACACATGTTAGCCCCCAATAGGGTATAACTGAGATGGGTATGGTCAATTATACATACCTCTGTTACTGTTGAGGGTAACTTACAATGCTTATATTTTTCTGCCGGAGATGAAAATACCGATAATCTTTATTAACTAGGTGCCTTGTACCCTTCCCATATTGTTCCTTTTACTTGTTGAAGCTTGTATCTATCTTTTGAATCTTTCATTGCCTTTAGGGGTGGATAGATATTTTTTGCCTTAAGGCTCCTTATCGAGAATCTTACACTTCTTAGTACACACATGATTTACTGAAGACCTTATATTTACCCATCATATGCATCATGCAAAATCGAGCTCCTCTAACTCAACTCTTTCACAGCCACATACAATCTTTTACCAACCATCTTTTTAAATATAGGTATCGTTGTATTACGACTAAAGTCAAATTTAGGAGTTTGAATTCTTACAACAGAGCTCTACCACACGATCTAGAATAAGAAGAAAGAGTGACAGTCCTAAATGCCCTGTAGCCTCCTCCTTATAAGTGTGGTGCACTACACACCCATAAACAAGACTCTACTAGACACGGCTTGTAGAATCCCTAGGACAGAACTGCTCTGATACCACTTTTGTTACGACCTGAATCAGAGGGCCGCGACGGGCACCCGATGCTTTACTCAACCGAGTACCAATGTAACATTTCTTTCTTATCATACTATCATGAGTAAATGAGCCAGAAAACCGGTCATGAGATAACAAGAATAAAACATAAGGGAATACTCAACATATGAAGACCCAAAATGATATACAAACTTATATATGTGACATACGGGCCTATAAGGCCGACATGACCATTTGTAAACTCAAAACATAGGCCGACAAGGCCATACAAGTGTCCCTACACCTGGCATCTGTCTATAAGCCTCTAAGAGTACATAAAATCATAAAGATCGGGACAGGGCCCCGCCATACCAATCAATACATATCCAAAGCATACTGACCAACTAGGCAACTCCGGAGCAAGTGGAGTGCACCAACACCTTCGCTGAGCTGATAGCCTACTAGGAGGACTGTCAACCTATCAATCAGGACCTGCGGGCATGACACGCAGCATCCCCAGGCAAAAGGGATGTCAGTACGAATAAAGTACCGAGTATGTAAGGAAGGAAAGCATAAACAAGAACAGTAATGTAAGGAGAGATAGAGGAGATACAACTTGTAACATCTGAGTCCCTCTGGGGGCTACTGACATGAAATGCATAATACATATATATACATGAACTTTTTAAAAACATTCGCCTATGTGGGCATCATCATTATCATATTGTACCCGGCCTCAAAGAAAACTCGGTAAAAACGTACCCGACCATCATAAGGCTCGGTAGAATCGTACCCAGCCACGTGGAGCTCGGTAAACCCAACTGATCAATAGTTGCACAATAGGTGCCATACCCGGCCGACTATAGCGCGACTCGGTAGAGTAAAATAGATACATATATATAATGCATGCTCGACTCATGGAATCATGTTCTAACCCTTTTGGAGTGATGTAAGGTCATTGCACCTTCAATTAACATTATGGACATCCCTACCATCAATATGAACCTTAGTGGGATTTAAGGATCATACACACTTGTTTAGAATAACTTTATAAGGAAAGAACAACATGGACAACCTTAGTTTCTAGGAGTAGATCCGTTATGAATTAGCGTACCGTTTATGTTCATGTCACTTTAGATCATGCCAAAAGAAAGAAGTAAGTGCCTTAACATACCTTGTATATTCTTCCCAACCTCAAGCTATGCAATTTCACGGCTCCTTAGTGTACAATAAGAGAAATGACACTCTCGTTATCATTTAAGCGTCGTAACTATTATGTATCGACCACAACCTATTTTACAATGAAACGGACAGAACCTCCCCTATATATATGACTTCACACTAGTCAAAACAATCACAAACAACCCAACATACCCCTATCACTTCATACACAACACGACAACCATAATAGTGTCAACCAACCCGAAAATGTTACGACGAACGACCAACAAACAACCTTGCCATTATGTGGTGTTTCTCCACAAACTTCCTCCTCTAAACTCCATAAAAATAGTAGTAAAAGAGACAACCCAATACCAACACGAAACAGCCCAAAAATATTCCCACAAGTTCATCAACTCAAAAATAATATTTCAGTTTACTTAAACACGTTTCGACTTGTCTTTTCTTTCAAATTGGGAAATACAACCAAAAGTACATCATTATACCTCTTATCCAATAAACCAGCCATGAATTCAACTTAAAAATAAGTTTACAACCAGCCAACCATTACACAAGAACAAACAACATACCATTCTTTCGAAACTAGCTAGGTCTATTCTTTACGATCGAGTTACAACTCGCAAACACATAGATAATGGAAGGAGAAGCATAAACTTACCTTGTACTGAGTATAACCCACGAAACCTGGTACCTTTTCATCAAAAATAAGTTCCTCAACACGGCTACAAGAAGGAGAAAGATAAACTAGCAAGTTGTCCGGACATTTCAGCACTAGAATCTCGTCGTAACACCCGGAATACCCTAGGGTTTGTGGGGGATTTTTGGGGAGGAGTTGAAGGGGTTCAATTAGGTTTTCTTGGTCTGAAAGATAGGTGAAATAACTGAGTTTATAATCCCTTAAAATTCCCCTCTTGACCGACTTAGTTGAGGCCTCTCCTTTTGGCAAGTAGGTGATGCACCTACTTGTCACCTACTAGCTGCACGGTCTCGCGAAAATGCGAATGTATCTATACTCCGAGATCGTATTGATAAACGGTTTAATGAGTTGAAAACTAGACTCATAGATCTTAAATTCAATATGTAGATCATCCCTTGATTCAAAGTATGTTGGGATAAAAGCTCAGCTACATTTAACCTAAGTTTCAACTCATTTTTGAATGTAACTTGTGATGACCTTTTCCAACTTTTGTTCCACAATTTGATTGACTTAAAAACATAACACATGACTATCATACGACTAAATTAACTCATAACATAACCTCATAATCATGTTAATCACCCTTGTCTCACCCCAAAAGTATAGGTTATAACATTCCAAACTTGTCGACATTCGACGAAACTTATTTTCTTTAATTCATTTAGCGCCTAAGCTTTCCAACCCTTTTGGTACTCGTTATTCATGATCATAAAGATTTGTAACCTCCATTATAAAAGGGTTAACTTACTTTACGTACTTTTAAAGTTTATCTCATTTCTGAGCTTACATCAATTAACTTACGGATACTCTAACATACGAAAACATAGGGTGTAACAGTTATCTTCATTCTGGAATAGGTACGGGTATTTAGACTTCATCTCCTCTTCTGCTTCCCATGTCATTTCTTCCATATTCTTGTTCCTCTACAATACTTTGACGGAAGCTACATCTTTTATTCTCAGCTTGCGGACTTGTCGATCTAATATAGCCACTGGCATTTCTTCATATGATAGGCCCTCTGTAACTTGTACATCTTTGATAAGGACGACTCAAGAAGGGTTTCCAATACATTTCCTAAACATAGATACATGGAATACCGGGTGGACAAATTCCAATTCGGATGGCAATTCTAACTCATAAGCAACCTGTCCAATCCATCGAAGAATTTTATACAGCCCGATATACCTTGGACTCAGCTTACCTTTCTTCCCAAAACGCATAATACCCTTCGTTGGTGAGATCCTCAGGAAAACCCAATCACCAACCTCAAACTCCAGATCATGACATCGGACATCAGAATAAGATTTTTGCCTGCTTTGTGCTGTCCTCAATCGCTCCTGTATCACTTTCACCTTCTCAATAGCTTGATGAATCAAATTTGGCCCATATAATTTTGTTTCACCGACTTCGAACCATCCAACTGGTGATCTACATCTCCTCCCATATAGTGCCTCGTATGGGGCCATTTTAATACTGGAATGGTAGTTATTATTGTAGGCGAATTCTATGAGTGGAAGATGGTCGTCCCAATTTCCCTTAAAATCTAGAACACATGCTCGTAGCATATCTTCCAGTGTCTGAATGGTACGTTCAGCCTGTCCGTCAGTCTGCGGATGAAATGCAGTACTGAGATTCACTTGTGTGCCCAAACCCTTCTGAAAAGACCTCCAAAAGTTAACTATAAATTGAGCTCATCGGTCTGATATAATAGATACCGGCACACCATGAAGCCTAACAATCTCCTTGATATACAACTTCGCATAATCTTCAGCCGTGAGTTGTCTTAACTAGCAGAAAATGGGCACATTTTGTAAGTCGATCAATTATCACCCAGATGGAGTCAAACTTATTATAAGAGCGAGGTAATCCAATAATGAAGTCCATATTAATCACCTCCCATTTCCAGGTCGGAATCTCTATATTCTGAAGCAATCCACCGGGTTTCTGATGTTCTATCTTTACTTGTTGACAATTGGGACACTGGGCTACAAATTCTGCAATAGACTTCTTCATGTTATCCCACCAATACTGCTCCTTGACATCATGATACATCTTTGTCGAGCCGGGATGGATGGAATATCGGGATTGATGAATCTCATTCATAATCTTCTCTCGCAACCCTGCCACATTAGGCACACATAATCGGCCCTGGTATCTCAGTGCCCCATCTCTTCCGATCTCAAAAGCCATACTTTTACACTGCTGAATGCTCTCTCTTAATCGTACTAAGATAGGATCTTCATATTGTCGTGCTTTTACCTCGGCTACCAAAGATGATTCTGATGTATTCTGTACAGTAACACCTCCGTCATCAGAGTCTAACAATCTGATTCTCATATTGGCTAGCTGATGAAGCTCTTTAATCAACCCCCATCTACCTGCCTCAATATGTACTAAGCTTCCCATTGATTTACGGCTGAGAGCGTCTGCCACAACATTGGCTTTACCGGGATGATACAATATCTCGACGTCGTAGTCTTTCAATAATTCAAGCCACCTACGCTGCCTCAAATTCAACTCTTTCTGCTTGAAGATGTATTGTAAACTCTTGTGATCTGTGTAGATGTCAACATGGACGCCGTATAAGTAGTGCCGCCATATCTTCAAAGCATATATTACTGCAGCCAATTCCAAATCATGGGTTGGATAATTCTTTTCATGCTTCTTCAATTGTCTTGATGCATAAGCAATCACATTCCCACGCTGCATCAATACGCACCCCAAACCTATACCTGAGGCATCACAATATACCACATAACCTTCTGTTCCTTCAGGAAGAGTGAGCACTGGTGCAGATGTCAATCGATTCTTCAGCTCCTGAAAACTACGTTCACAAGTGTCAGACCACTGGAATTTGGTAGCTTTTTGTGTTAACTTAGTCAATGGTGATGATATAGAGGAAAATCCTTCTACAAACCGCCTATAATATCCTGCTAGCCCTAGGAAGCTGCGGACTTCTGATGGTGTTGTAGGTCTCGGCCAATTCTTTACTGCATCGATCTTCTGAGTGTCGACACTAATACCCTCTGAACGAGAATACACTAGAATGTTATCAATGAATACAATCACGAACACATCAAAATAGGGCCTAAATACAGTATTCACGAGATCCATAAAAGCTGTTGGGGCATTTGTTAGCCCGAATGACATCACCAAGAACTCAAAGTGCCCGTATCTTGTCCGGAAGGCCGTCTTTGGAATATCCTTCTCCTTAACCCTCACCTGATGATACCCTGAACGTAAATCAATCTTGGAGAAATACTTGGCACCCTGGAGTTGGTCAAACAGGTCATCAATTCTTGGAAGTGGATACTTGTTCTTTATAGTAAACTTATTCAACTGTCGATAGTCGATACACATCCGTAACGACCCGTCTTTCTTCCGCACGAATAGGACTGGTGCACCCCAAGGTGAAGTGCTAGGTCTAATGAAGCCCTTATCCAGCAAGTCCTTCAACTGCACCTTCAACTCTCGCAACTCTGCCGGGGCCATTCTGTATGGAGGGATAGAGATCGGTTGAGTGTCAGGCAACACATCAATGCTAAACTCAATCTCCCTTTTAGGAGGAAGGTCTGGGAGTGCATCTGGGAAAACATCTAGAAATTTATTGACCACGGGGATTGATTGTAAAATAGGCGGCTTCGCCTCCGCATCCCTAACGCGAACGAGATGATAAATGTAACCGTTTGAGATAATTTTCCTTGCCTTAAGATTGGAAATAAACCTACCTTTCGGTGTAGCAATGTTCCCTTTCCATTCAATGATGGGTTCACCAGGAAATTGAAACCTAACCATCTTCGTACAATAGTCAACATTTGCATAGCATGAGGCCAACCAGTCCATTCCCATTATCACATCAAAATCAACCATTTCCAACTCAAATAAATTTGCCGAGGTTTGACGACTATAAATCATCACAGTGCAACCTCTATATACTCTTCTAGCAATCACTGAATCTCCTATCGGAGTAGATACCGCGAGGGGTTTACTTATCAATTCAGGTTCAATGCCAAACTTATTAGCCACAAAGGGTGTAACATATGATAATGTAGATCCTGGATCAATCAGCGCGTATACATTATAAGAAAACACAGACAATATACCTGTAACAACATCTGGAGATGACTCGAGATCCTGTCAACCTACTAGAGCATAGGTTCGATTTTGAGCACCACTCGAACTCGGCACTGCATCTCTACCTCTACCACGACCTGTCGACTGCTGAAAACCCCGTGCTGGAGGTTGAACTGATGAGGAAGAACCTGACACAGACCCAGTCGGCTGGGCCATACCATCACCTCCTCTATTAGGACAATCCCGTATCATATGGCCAGGCTATCCGCAAGAATAACACGCATCAGAACCTCGACGACACAGTCCAAAGTGGGCCTTGCCGCACTGATCACAACGTGGTGTTGGGGGTCTTGTCTGACTAGTATCCATGTGATGTTGTGAGCCTGATGCCCGCGAACTCTGACCTGGACTAGAATAGGTAAATCGATCATATCGAGGCCTCTAAAACTGTGGAGGAGCACTAGCTACAGGTGGCGCCGAACTCCTGGAAGACCGGGGCCTGACGCTGCCTCTAAAGTCATCAGAATACCCTACAAATCTCGCCCTCTTATGCTGGCCCCTATCATTCTCTTATCAGCCCTCTGTTGGCACTTACGATCCTCTAGGTTCTGGGCATAAGCCTGATACGGGAAATATCCATGCCCTCCACCAAGGAGGCTATCGTACACTCATTTATCAGATGTGGTCCCAACCCGTTCACGAACAGATGCACCCTATCACTCATCTCGGCCACCATATGGGGAGCATACCTTGCCAAATAATCAAACTGCATATTATACTCTCGCACACTCATATTACCTTGTCAAAGGTTCAAGAACTTATCATCTCTTGCTCGTCGTATCTCAACTGGCAAGTAGTGACGAAGAAAGGCCTCAGAAAATTCCTTCCACACAGCTGGAGGACCATTTGGACCCCTGGATCTCTCCCAAGTATCATACCAGAAAACCGCTAAATCCCGTAACCAATAAGAAGCCAACTCTACTGCCTCCGTATCGCTAGCATGCATAACCCGCAGTGTACGATGAACCTGGTCAATAAAAGTCTGCGGTTCCTCCTTGGGGTCTGACCTGGTAAACACTGGAGGGTCTAAATTAATAAAATCAAGAACTCTCGTACTAACTGGTTTATCAGCAGCACCTGATTCTGCCTCTGAGCCTGAGAAACTACCAAGCTAGTCAACAACTGCAAAACACTTTGCATATCCTGGTCTGTAGTGCCAGACGGGGGAACTGGAGGTACTGCGTGCCTCCTAATATCCTCTGGAGGAGACAGGGTAGATGAGGTATGAGAGGGCATCTCACTCTGAGCCTCACTTTGTCCTGCTCCGGCTTGGGGCACCTGACTGGTTCCCTCTCCTGCTGTTGTATCAAGCAGTCTACTAATCGTTTGCTTCCTAGTCAAAGGCATCACTGAAAGAAAACAAGGTGAATATTAGAGACGAACACTTACGACACAACTCTACGCACGATCTAGATTCATGAAGAAGGTAACAGCCCTAGATGTCATGTAGCCTCTTGAGTATAAATGTGGGTTGTACATATCTATAATCAAGACTCTACTAGACACGGCTCATAGATAACCCCTAGGACACACTTGCTCTGATGCCAAGTTTGTCACGACCCAAACTGGAGGGTCATGACTAGCACCCGACCATACTTGCCGAGCACCAATGTACATTTTATCTAATCTTCTTTATTATCTTTTAGGGTTGACGAGATCAATATAAATGGTAGATATGGATCATGGACAACCAACAATAAAATATGATGGCATGAACATACATCACATGGGATGACCAGACAATCAAGAAACTACATATAAGGTACGAGCTACCACGCTACCATGAAAGACTATACAACAAAAACCAGCCGACAAGGCATACCAAACTATACATGAGTCGACACCTGTCTATGAGCCTCTAAATGAACATAAGTGCTGCAACATAGCCGGAATAGGGCCCCGACATACCCATAATGTCTATAACAAAAATGCATACCAAGACCACGACAAGTCCGGAGAAGGGATCTCGCCAATCATTGCTAAACTGGACAGCCTACTGCGGTGGGGGAGCTGCACTTGCCTGTCTATCAGGGCCTGCAGCATAACATGCAGCGTCCACAAACAAAAGGACGTCAGTACAAATAAAGTACTGAGTATGTAAGGCAGGGAACCATAAACACGAACAGTAATATAAGCAGGGATAGAGAATATACAACCTGTAACATCTGAGTACCTCTGAGGGCTACTGACATGAAATTCATGATACATATATATAAATATATAAACTTTTAAATCATATGCCTCTGTGGGCATCATCATCACCATATCGTACCCGGCCATCATAAGGCTCAGTAGTATCGTACCCAGCCATATGGAGCTCGATAAAACCCAACTGATCAGTGGTTGCACAATAGGTGTCGTACCCAGCCGACTATAGCGCAGCTCGGTAGAGTAAAATGGATACATATATATAATGCATGCTCGACTCATGGAATCACATTCTAAACCTTTCGGAGTGCCAAGGTCGGTATCCTCTATACATGTTATCAGAACTAACTCTTCACTATGAACCATATAAGAATCAGAAAGTACCAACAACATTGATAACATAAGAATAAGATAAGCAACATTAACATCAATCGTTCCATAAGAGGGAAAACAATGTAAGTACTGCTAGCTTCTAAGAGTAGAGTATTTTTGGAAGCTCGTTCATTACATTATGTACAATCGGAGTCGTGCAAAAGAAGGAAAGGGATAGCCTCACATACCTTGTATATACTGCCCCAATCTCAAGCTATGCAATTGTCACATCTCCTTAGTCTACAATATGAGAAATGATACTATCGTTATCATTTAAGCATCATAACTATTATGTATCGACCACAACCTATTTTACGATGAAACGGACAACACCTCCCCTATATATATGACTTCACACAATTCAAAACAATCACCAAACAGCCCAAACAACATCAATAATAATCATATTGAGCCTCCCAAAATAGTCCACGCACAACCTAATCACTTCATATATACGACAGCCACCGTAGTCGTGTCAAACGACACCGAAATATTATGAAGAACTATTAGCCCACAACCCTACATATATATGGTGTTTCTCCACCCCCTTCCACCTCCAAAACTCTATAAAATAGTAGTAAACCACGAAGCCCAACAGCAAAACAAAACAGTCCACAAAACAGTCCGCTACAAGTGAATAACTCGAACTCACAGCTTCTGATCACCGTCCTGTGAGTTCTTACATGTATAGAACGAATTAGAATGAATTCACAGCAGAAACAAATGTATGAAAGAGGGCAGTAACTTACATTACTTGTTGGATAACTCAGCCCTTCCCTTGGTTCTTCAAACTCTAGGTTTTATCTTCAATTAGAACTTGAAAGAGAGGGAAAATCGATTAGGGTTTGTGTAGGATTTTTGGGGAGGAGTTGCAGGGGTTTAATTTGGTTTTGAAGGTCTGAAATAAGGGTGAAATAACTGAGTTTATAATCCCTTAAAAGTCCTCTCTTGGCCGACTTTGGGACTTTTACTTTTGTCCTCTCATTTTGGCAAGTAGGTGATGCACCTACTTGTCACCTACCAATTTGCGTAGACTTGCAAAAATACAAATATCTCTATACTTCGAGATCGTATTGACAAAGGGTTTAATGCGTTGAAAACTAGACTCATAGATCTTTAATTTGGTGGGTAGATCACCCCGTAATTCCTTGTAAATTGGGATAAAAGCTTAGAAACATTAGACCTAATGTTGAAGTAAAATTATGAACCTAAGTTGCGACAACGTTTGTCGAGTTTTGTTTCATAACTCGTTTGACTTCAAGACTTATGATACGGATATTATATGATTCAAATACCTTAATACATGACCTCTTGAGTGTATTAAGAACCTTTAGGTTTACCTGAAAACACAAGTTACAATATCCTTGATTCGTTTAACTTCTAATACTTGGTAGTCACCCTTATACACCCTTGTATCACTTAAGACCAATAGGATTAACTTCTTATCATCTCAGAGGTAATTCCTTCTTGGATTTATGTTAACTAATATATGACATGAACTAATGCATGTGGAAATGGGTTGTAACATACCCATAACCCCATTAAGTCAAATATATGTTTCTCATTAAATTCCATAATTATTTTCGTGGTCAAATCTCATTTTTATCCAAAATATATTTTTTTATCTAAACCATTGATTTCACAAATTTTTACATGTTAATCTACCTAAAATTTATGTATTTAACCTATGTTATGTAGAAATTACTTACCTCAAAGTGCTAGGTGAAAATCCGCTTCCAAGAGCTCCAAAAATCGCCCAAGAGATGAAAGAAAATGAGCTAAATGGCCTAAGTCCCGCATTTAATAAAGTTGTGCACAGGTCGCAGATGTCGCATTTGCGACAAATTCATCGCAAATGCGAACCTGGGCTCCTACTGCCAAGGTTGCAAATGCGACCAAAGAGTCGCAAATGTGAACACTGACAATGTCGCAAATGCGACTAAAGAGTCGCAAATGCGGACACTACCAAGATCAGGCTTCTTCGCAATTGTGAAGCCTTTCTCGCAAATGCGGACACTGCCAAGATCAGGCTTCTTCGCAATTGTGAAGCCTTTCTCGCAAATGCGAACAAATTCTTGCATTTGCGATGCTTGCAGCACCAGCAAAGAAACGCTAGAAAACTGAAGTTTTTCCCAACCTTCCGAACATCCGAAACTCACCCGAGCCCTTGGAGCTCCACACCAAACACCCAAACAAGTCTAACAACATCATACGGACTTGCTCGCGTGATCAAAACACTAAAATAACATCAAAAACCATGAATTGGACGCCAAAACATTAACTCATGAACTCAAAAACTTCTAAAAATACTTTTGCGCGTCTAATTCCTATCAAATCAATTCGGAATGATGCCAATTTTTGCTATCAAGTCTTAAATGACATCACAGAACTATTCCTGGTCTCGGAATCCCATTTGGACCTCGATATCACCAAAACCTACTCCAAACCAAATTTAAAGAATTTCAAAAACCTTCAAGGAACCAACTTTCAATATAAGGCGCCGAAACTCTCCCGGGTCATGCAAAACCCGATTCGAGCATACTCCCAAGTCCAAAATCATCACACGAACCTATTGGAACCGTCAAATCGTGATTCCGAGGTCATTTGCTCAAGATGTTGACCATAGTCAAACTTAGACTTTTTAGCCAACCTTAAGGAATCAAGTGTTCCGATTTCAACCCGAACTCTTCCAAATCTTGAACTAACCATCCCCGCAAGTCATAAAACAGTAAAGGCTAAATAAGACATGAATTCTTATTTAGGGGAACGAGGTTCTAGAAAGCAAAATGACCGGTCAGGTCGTTACATTCTCCACCTCTTAAACAAACGTTTGTCCTCGAACGGATTTAGAATCATACCTGGAGTGCTGAATAAATGTGGATATCTGCTCTGCATGTCCTCCTCGAACTCCCAGATCACCTCCTCTACTGGTTGGCCTCTCCACTAAACTATTACCGTAGAGATTCTCTTGGATCTCAACTAGCGAACCTGCCAATCAACTATGGCAACTGGCTCCTCCTCATAACCCAGGCTCTCATCTAACTTAATCGTGTTGAAGTCTAACACATGTGATAAGTCGGCATGATACCTTCGGAGCATAGACACATGGAAAACTAAGTGAACTCCTGATAGACTGGGAGGTAAGGCAAGCTCATAAGCAACCTCTCCAACTCGCCTCAACACCTCAAATGGGCCTATAAACCTTGGGCTTAACTTGTCCTTCTTCCCGAACCTCATGATCCCCTTTATTGGCGAGACTTTCAAGAGAACCTTCTCGCCCACCATAAATGATAAATCATGCGCCTTCTGATGCGAGTAACTCTTCTGTCGGGACTGTGCTGTGCGAAGCCGCTCTTGAATCAACTTTACCTTTTCCAAGGCATCCTTTACTAGTTCCATGCAACTAAACCACCCGATGGGAGAACGATATTGCCGACCATATAAAGCCTCTAATGGAGCTATTTCGATGTTGGACTAATAACTATTGTTGTAAGCAAACTCGACCAAGGGCAAGAATCGATCCCACTACCCTCCAAAGTCAATCACACATGCTCTGAGCATGTCCTCCAAGATCTGAACTGTCCACTCCGACTGCCTATCGATCTGCGGATGAAATGCTATGCTGAGCTCTACACGGTTCCTCAACTCACTCAGTACTACTCTCCAGAAATGCAAAGTAAACTGAGGGCCTCTATCTGATATAATGGAAACAGGAACACCATGCAACCGAACTGTCTCCTATATATAGATCTGGGCCAACCTCTCCAAAGTATATATAGTCACAACCGAAATGAAGTGTGCCAACTTGGTCAATATGTAGACAACAACCCAAACTACATCAAACATCCACAAGGTCCATGGAAACCCGACTACGAAGTCTATAGTAATGTGTTCCCACTTCCACTCAGGTATAGTCATCTGCTGGAGTAGGCCACCTGGCCTCTAGTGCTCATACGTAACCTGCTGGTACTTTAGGCATCTAGCTACATACTCAACTATGTATTTCTTCATCTGCCGCCACCAATAATGTTGCCTCAAGTCGCGATACATCTTCGTAGCACCTGGACTAATGAAATATCGAGAACTGTGCGCCTCTTCTAGAATCCTCTCCCTCAAGACATCGACATTAGGAACACATAGATGACCCTAGAGTCGCAAAACATCATCCTCGCCGATAGAAAACTCCTTGGCACCACTCTGTAGTACCGTCTCTCTAAAACCATCAAGTGCAGATCATCAAACGGTGGAGCCTTGTTCTGCTCCAATAGTAAAGAATGCACAACGACGCATGCAAGAACTCGATTGGGCTCTGAAATATCTAACCTTACAAGTTTGTTAGCCTAGGACTGAATGTCCAAAGCTAGTGGCCTCTCCTTCGCTGAAATGAATGCCAAGCTATCCATACTCTCTGCCTTTCTGCTTAAGGCATCAACAACCACATTCGCCTTGCCTAGATGATAAAGAATGGTGATATCATAATCCTTCAATAACTCAAGCCATCTACGCTGCCTCAAATTGAGATCCCATAAAGCCATCTGCGCTACCTTAAATTGAACAAATGCTGCAAGTTGCGATGATCAGTGTAAACCTCATAGGACACCCCATAAAGATAATGCTATCTTTAGAGCATGAACAATCACGGCCAACTCCAAATCGTGCACATGATAATTCTTCTCATTGGGCTTTAGCTTACGTAAAGCATATGCAATAACTCGCCCCTTCTGCAATAATACACAACCCAAACCAACGTGTGAAGCGCCGCAATACACAGTATATATACCCAAACCGAAAGGCAACACTAGAACTGGTGTTGTAGTCAAAGCGCCTCACAATCATCGGACCAAAGGAACGGAACACCCTTCTGGGTCAACCTAGTCAGAGGTGCTGGAATGGATGAGAAGCCTTCCACAAACTGGCGATAGTAACCTGCTAACCCCAAGAAGCTCCTGATTTCAATCACCGAAGTGGGACGAGGCCAACTCTGAACTGCCTCAATCTTCTTGGGATCCACCTTAATACCCTTGCTTGATAAAATATGCCCCAAGAATACTACAAAATCTAGCCAAAACTCACACTTGGAGAACTTAGCATATAGCTTCTATTTCCGCAAAGTCTGAAGCACCACTCTTAAATGTTGCTTGTGCTCCTCCATTTGTCGCGAGTAGATTAAAATGTCATCAATGAAGACAATGACAAATGAGTCAATGTATGGCCTAAACACCTTGTTCATCAAATCTATAAATGCCACTGGGGTGTTAGTCAAGCCGAAGGACATCACTAGAAACTCATAATGGCCATATCTAGATTGAAAAGCAGTCTTTAAAACATCTGAGTCCCGAATCTTTAACTGATGGTACCCTAACCTCAAGTCGATCTTAGAGAACACTCTAGCACCATGCAACTGGTCAAACAAATCATCAATACTTGGTAACATGTACTTGTTCTTAATGGTAACTTTATTCAACTAGCGGTAATCAATGCACATCCGCATAGTCCCATTTTTCTTCTTCATAAATAATAGTGGTGCACCCCAAGGTGATACACTTGGCCTAACAAACCCCTTTGCTAGCAACTCCTCAAGTTATTCCTTCAAATTCTTCAACTCTTTTGGAGACATATGGTACAGTGGGATAGATATATGTTGGGTACCTGGATCCAAGTCAATACAGAAATCAATATTACGATCTGGCGGCATGCCTGGAAGGTCAGAAGGAAACACATCAGAGAACTCCCGAACTACTGGCACTGAATCAATTGCCGAAGTCTCTGTAGTAGTATCCTGAACATAAGCTAGATAAGCTAAACAACCCTTTTCGACCATATGTCGATCCTTCAGAAAAGAGATAACCCGACTAGATGTACTGACAGATGAACCCCTCCATTCCAATCTAGGCAACTCTGGCATCGCTAAGGTAACAATCTTGGCATGGCAATCAAGGATGGAGTGATATGGGGATAATGAGTCCATGCCCAGGATGACCTCAAACTCAGTCATATCAAGCAACAAAAGATCCGCTCTAGTCTCGTAACCACAGAATGTGACCACATAGGACCAGTAGATCCAATCCACCACAACAGAATTGCCTACAGAAGAGGACACATAAATAGAAGTGCCCAAGGACTCACGAGGAATATCTAGGAATTGAGAAAATAGAGATGACACATATGAATAGGTGGACCCTAGATCAAATAATACCGAAGCATCCCTATCGTAGACAAAAATAATACATGTGATCACGGCATCTGAGGCCACTGCATCTGGTCGGCCGAAAAAGCACAAAACCTAGCTGGAGCGCCACCTGGCTGGCCTCCACCTACTTGGCCTCCCCCTCAAGGGCGGACCCTATCCACGTGCCCTCCGCCTCTAGGCGGCCGGATAGCTGGTGTGACTACTGATGCTGTAATCATGGGCTGCTGACTTTGCTGCACTGCCTTGCCCTGTAGTTTGGGACAAAAAATTTTCATGTGACTCGGATCTCCATACTCGTAACAACCCCTTAGAACGGTGGACTTCTGCTCCAAAGTCTGACCCTAATGGCCCGAATACCCACTGGAAGAACCCTGAATAGCTAGTGGGCGATATGAACTCTCTGGCATGGCACTGAAATAGGGGTTGGATGAACCCTGAGGGCCTGAGTACCCACTGGAAGAACACTACATAGCTCGTGGGCGGTAAGAACTCTCTAACATGGCACTGAAATAGGGTCGCACTGGAGCACCCCGAGGAGGTGGTGGTGCTGGAAATGTGGGCCTGCTAACCTGACCCCTCTCAAACTAACCTCTGCCCCCAGCTGGAGCACCTTCAAACTCTCCAAAAAAATGGAACCACTTGTCCCGCTACATCTGCTCTCTATCTCGCTGGCGGTAACCCTTAATCCTCTGAGCTATCTCCACAACGAGTTGATATGAAGTACCCATCTCGACCTCTCGGGCCATAGTGGCCTGAATACCAGAGTGCAATCCTGCAACAAACCTTTGTACTCTCTCAGCATCAGTAGGAAGTATAATAAGTGCATGGCGAGACAGCTTAGAGTATCTCGCCTCATAATTTGTCACTGACATCTGACCCTGCTGGAACTACTCAAACTAACATCGCAACTCTCTAGGAGGGTGGAATATACCTATCCAAGAAAAGGCGTGTAAAGTGATCCCAAGTCATGGGAGGAGAACTTGCTGGTCTGCCGAGAAGATGTGACTGCCACCACCTACGGGCCCTGCCCTCCAACTGGAAAGTAGTGAAATCCACCCCATGGGACTCTAATATACGCATGTTGTGTAGTCTGTCCCTGCACTTGTCAATAAAGTCCTGAGGATCCTCATGTCGCTAACCCCCAAAGACAGGAGGGTGAAGCCTGGTCCATCTATCGAGTAGCTTTTGCGGCTCGACGGTCGTAGCTGGTCTAGGCTCAGGTATAGCTGTTGCAACTGGCTAGGCTCCACCTACGGGTAGTGTGTCCGAGGTATATACAACAGTTGTATGCCTAGGAGCCTGAGTAGTAGGGGTCTGTGATCCCCTCCCTGAGATGTGGCTGGGTCTGCTGGAAATAAACCAGCCTAGGTCATATAATCCATGAATCGTAGCATATGACCCATGACCACCTCAAAGCCCGATGTTGTCATAAAATCAACCGGGGCTGGCTCTGCTGCGGGCACCTCGATCTGCTCCTCAACAATGGAATCCTTTGCTGGACCCGCGGGTGGTACAACTGGGTCAACTCTGGAACATCCTCGTCCCCTACCTCAGGCTAGTGCCCTCCCCCGGCCTCTGTCTCAGCCTCGAGCAACAGGGGAGCATCTCCTCCCGGGTCCGGAATATCTGTCGTGCGCATTCTCACATCTGTGAGAGAATAAGGAAAGAAAGTACACCATCAACTACACGGTAGGAGATGAATAAGGAGTAGTTTTCTAACACCCTATAGCCTCTCGAATATAAGTACGGATGTTTTCGCACCGATCTGCAAGATTCTATTAGGTCTGCTCATAACTTGTGAGACCTACGTGAACCTAGTGCTCTGATACCATGTTGTCACGATCCAATTTTATAATAGGTCGTGATGGCACCTAGCGCCGCTGCTAGGCAAGCCAACTGTGAATTAGCCACGTGATTCCTCCTTTTAAAAGATTTTTCCAAGTAATTAAGCTTCCCTTAAATTAAAAGATATAAAAAATAATAGATTTAAAATAAATAACACAAAAGCAACTGAGTGCAATCATAATCATAAAATAAAACCAAAACCACAAGTCTACTAGTGTGTGCCAAGACCTGGTGTCACAAGTGTATGAGTATTCTAGTAGAATATATAAAAAAAAAATACTAGTCTACTGTCTGAAGTGAAATAGACAGAAAAGTATAAGCAAAAGAAAGACTCTGGTTGTTGCAGAACGGCTCGGAAGGTAGCTTACCGTGAAGTCTCGAAGTAGAAATCAAGTGTGCGCACCAGACTAATATCTAGATGCACCTACCTTAGATCCTGCACATTAAGTGCACAAGTGTAGCATGAGTACATAAACAACATGTACCCAGTAAGTATCTAGTCTAACCTCGAAGAAGTAGTGACGAGGGGTCGACTTCGACACTCACTATGGGCCAACAATATAATAATATGAAGTTCTAATTAAACATGATATATAAAAATAATAGTAATAATATAATTTAGAGCAAGAAATAAATAAACATTCCTTTTTATCGTAAGTAAGAACCAAGTCATTTCCCTCATCTATCCATTTGACCCCTCAAGCCAATGAAACAATATCAAATATAATAAAGGTTCCAATATCATTACGCACAAATTATGCCGAGGACGTACGACCCGATCCAAATATACATATACATGTACATATATTGTGCACTGCCGAGGGCCAAACAGCACAAACCATATATGCATCTATTAACCTGCCGAGGTGAACGACCCGCTCTCATAAGAGTAGTGGAACTTTACCCCGCTTGCGGTGTATATTTGCGACGCGGTTGAACATATATTTCTTAGGTTATCATAATATCCCTCAATTCTAACTATCAAAGTGATTTCCCAAGCCTATTTGAAGAATCTCTAAAATTCACCCCCGGGGCCACGTGCCTAGATTCCGAAAATTTTCGAAGAAAGTTTTTAACCATAACCCCATGAAGTCAAATATATTTTTTTCATCAAATTCTATAACCATTTTCGTGGTCAGATCCTATTTTTATCCAAAACATATGTTTTCATCTAAACCATTGATTTCACCAATTTTTACATGTTAATTTACCCACAATCTATGTATTTAACTCACACCTATGAAACCCCCTTTCCATGAGCTCCAAAAATCACCCAAGAGATGAAAGAAAATGAGCTAAATGGCCTAAGTCCCGCATTTAATAAAGTTTTGCACAGGTCGCAGATGTTACATTTGCGACACCTGGTTCGCAAATAGGACAAATTCATCGCAAATGTGAACCTAGGCTCCTACTGCCAAGGTCGCAAATGCGACAAAAGAGTCACAAATGCGGACACTACCCAGATCAAACTTTTCGCAATTGCGAAGCCTTTCTCGCAAATGCGAGGTTCACAAATGTGAACAAATTCTCGCATTTGCAATGCCTGCAGCACCAACAAAGAAACACCAGAAAACTGAAGTTTTTCCCAACCTTTCGAACATTTGAAACTCACCCGAGCCCTCGGGGCTCCACATCAAACACCTACACAAGTCTAACAACATCATACAAACTTTCTTACACGATTGAAACACTGAAATAACATCAAAAACCACAAATCGAACGCCAAAACGCATGGATTAACTCATGAACTCAAAAACTTCTAAAAATACTTCCGCGCGTTTGATTCCTATCAAATTAACTCTGAATGACATCAAATTTTGTGTGGTTGTCTTAAATTATATTACGGAATTATTCCCGATCTTGGAATCCTATTTGGACCTTGATATCACAAAAACCTACTCCAAACCTGTCACGACCCTAAATCCAGACCCGATCGTAATGGCGCCTATTGTGAAACAAAGCCAGCTGACACAAACCCCCAATACATTTAAACAGTTATAATAATTCAATTTAAGTCATTAATAAGTGATAAAGCCCAAAATACAATGAAATAGAACAAGTGCGGAAATAAACACAGCCTGACATCGGGGTGTCACCAGTCATGAGCATCTAAATCCGTCTAAGAGTACGAAGAGTCTACACGGTCTAGTACAAGGCTAGTACAAGGAAATAAAGATATGATGGAGAAACACAAGTCTGCGAACGTCGAGCATCTACCTAGTGAACTCCGAACAACCTGTTGGAAGCAATCAGCCCTCGCTAGCGGGACCCGAAGCTCATGAATCTACACACAGGGTGCAGAGAGTAATGTGAGTATGTCAACTCAGTGAGTAATAAAAGTAGCTAAGCTGTTACACCCCGTAAGTTTAACGACTTTGACACTGTTATATATATATATATATATATTTGATATGGTATTTTAAGTGGAACATTTTTGTAAAGAAAAAAAATGGTTTGGGAAAAAAATAATTTTATATAATTAGTAATATTACTACTTTCAAATATGTTTTAAATTGTTCACACGATATAGGAAAATTTAGGAGGTTTTCTTTATTGTAAAGATAGAAATTATTTTCTCACATGAAGAGAAGGTTATCTTTTTACCATTTCAAAAAAATTAAGCGTACGAAAATTTGTACTCTTTATATGAGATTAGAACAATTAAAAGTTCGAGAAAATATATGTATTCTTACATGGATGTTTTAATAAAATAGTAGTGTATGTATTAATTTTATATGGTACCACATGACCGTAATAGTACGGTGTATAAAATGTATTAAAAATAAGTAAAATTTTAAATAATTCGAGACAATTCTTAATTATGTGGGTAATTGGTAACTATTTAAAAATAGGAATTTGGATAAGATTACTAAGCTAACAAAACCTCTAGATTAAAAACCTCTATTTTCATGTTTGATCATGTCATATTTTTTTTTATTTGAGGACAAAGAACCAATGTGTCGTTGGAAAAACACCCTTTCTTTTTACCAGATTCCTTACTTTTTTGCTAATTGTAATTCTTTTGAATACTTGTTCATCTATTACCAACAGTTCCATATTTTCCTATAAAATTTGTCTTCATCCTTATGGCTAAAGTATTAATCTTCCCAAGATGCACATTATTTCAACATCAACTACTACAAATCACTACACGATTTTTACATTCTTCCAACAAGTAACGCCCTTGCTTCCCCCTTTGCATTCATCAATTTTCTAATGTATTTAAGGTTTCCTATTAGTCCAATTAATGATTTTACCTTGGATAATGGAAAGAGGAGATGGTCATACTAAACTGTAGTGTTGTGGCAAGTGCTAGAGGAATTACCGCCCTCATTTTCAAATCTTAGGTTTAAACTTTGAATTGGAGCAAAACATCATATTTCTCAAAGCATGGAAAGGTCCACAGGTTCTAAGCAACAATTATAAGAAAACCAAATGGACGACAGATTAACCAGAAAATCATTTCTGAAATGTTAACTTAGGAGAAATTCAAGAAAACTGGATCTTGTAATTGTTACATACAATGTTTTTTAAGCCTCATGCTTGAAAGAGACCACTGTTTTTAAAAACTTAGTTGGAAGCTCGAAAATATTTACTTTCCTCTCAACAGTCAGTTGCAAAGAGAAGCTTTCCCAGCTACCCGTGAGAGATTAAATATAACTCTACGTGAGGCTTGCTTATAATTCGTCCCTGTCAATTCTGCTACCAAACAGAAGCTCTTTCTATTGGCTACAAAAGGATTAGATAAAGATGAATTCTGAACTCAGGTATGTTAAGGCTATCCCTTCTTTCTTTTGGCATGATCCATACGATATGAACGAAATGTGCCAATGCACAAACTCCATAAGTGACTCTACTCATAGAAGTAATAGAAATATCTATGCTCTTTAATTCCCATGTGTCATAATATTTTATCATCTGTTCATGGGTCTCAGAAAAATACGAAAGTTGAAAAGATGTTACTTTGTGATATTTCTCAAGAGGCTAAGTGGTCTTATGACCTTCCGAATAATTTTATTGACGTACTTTTCATGCATTACATTCATGTGCAATACCTATGACCAGATGGCGTTATATACGCGTATATATGTAAATATATGTATATGGAATGGGAAAAGGTTACAGCGTTATATACACACCACCACCTGATCAGCTGCTATATGATGATGCCTACAGTGGTCGAAATATGATTCAAACGACGTTATATATGCATATATATGTAAGTATGATTCAAACGGCGTTATATACGCGTATATATGTATGTATATATGTATATGGAATATGGGAAAGGTTATGGCGTTATATACGCACCACCACCTGATCGGCTGGTATACGATGATAATTTTTCCCGCGGTGGCCGATATGATATGATGGGATGCCCTCAGAGGCTGATGATATTATGAAATATGTACATATGCACGGCATGACTTTCATACGCATATGCATGACGTTAAAAGTAATTTATGATTTACAAAGTTATTCAGACTTACACGTTGAGTCATGTACTCTATATGTCTTCCATATCTCTCATGTATTTATTTATGTGCCTTACATACTCAGTACATTATTCGTACTGACGTCCCTTTTGCCTGGGGACGCTGCGTTTCATGCCCGCAGGTCCCGATAGACAGGTCGAGAGCCCTCCAAGTAGGCTATCAGCTCAGCAAAAGATGTTGGTGCGCTCCATTTGCTTCGGAGTTGCTCGTTTGGTTAGTATGATTTAGACGTGTATTGTTTGGTATGGCGGGACTCTATCCTGACCCTTATGACATTTATGTATTCTTAGAGGCTTGTAGACATATGTCGTGTACATAAAAGATTGTACGACCTTATTGGCCTATGTTTTGAGTTTATAAAGGATCATGTTGGCCTATTAGGCCTGTATGCATGTGTATATGATGATGTATTAAGAAAGATATGTTACGTTGGTACTCAGTTGAGTAAGGTACCGGGTACCCGTCCTGGCCCATCGGTTTGGGTCGTGACAAAAGTGGTATCAGAGCAGTTCTGTCCTAGGGAGTCTACAAGCCGTGTCTAGTAGAGTCTTGTTTATGGGTGTGTCGTGCACCACACTTATAAGCAGGAGGCTACAGGGCATTTAGGATTGTCACTCTTTCTTCTTACTCTAGATAGTGTGGTAGAGCTCACTTATAAGAATCCAAGTTCTGAAATTCTATTTTATTCGTAATAAGACGATACCTATATCCGAAAAGAAGGTTGGAAAGAGAGATTGTTGTGGAAAAGCTAAGTTAGAGGAATTGGATTTTTTTTATGATGCCTACGATAAGTAAATGTGAGGTCTTTAGCAGATCATGGGTGTACTGAAAGGTGTAAGCTTCCTGATAAGAAGCCTTAAGGTAAGAATGCTTATCCATCTTTATGGTGAAAGACAATGAGAGATTAAGAAGATAAATACAAGTTTCAACAAGAAAAAGAAGCAAGATGAAGAAGGGTACGAGGCGCCCAGTTAATAACGGTTAACAACATTAATAATTGAGGCAGAGGAACATAAGCTTTTTGAGTTATATTCAATAGTAATAGAGGTATATACAATTTGTCACACCCCTTCCAGATATGTCCTATAGGGGTTAACAAAAGTAGTATAAGAATATATGATGGATGAATTGATTGGTCAGTTGACATTTCCAAAGGATATTGCAAATGTGCTAATAGATCTCTTTATGAGACACCTAGATGATGCACTCTAAAATAGTACAGCCAGATATGTGTACTATAAAGACATGCACTATAAGCCTTGAAGGGATAAATATTACCTTAAGTGTGGCTCTCATCCCTAGTAGAGCGAGGATATTGAGCAACCCAAAGAGCCATTGGATGGAGCAAAGGAAAGCTAAAAGCGAAAGAATGTTGTATTGAAGTTTTCACAAGAAAAGGGATATGCAGAAATATTAGCAGAGTAATGAGAAGAGAGATAAGGAAACATTATAAATAAGGTGTGATACATGGATAAAAACGGTAGAGTGTTACAGAACCTATAGTCAAATGAAGGAAGAGACGAAAGGTGATAGGCCTTAAGATAACAAAAGAGTATAGGTCATAAGATTATATCCTCATTTCGAGAAATAAGTTTGTGACTCCAACACGACTACCAAAGGGGAAAGTTAATCCCCAGAGTAATAGAAATCAGTATGGACTGGTAAATAAGATAAACTAAATATGAATTAGGGACTGAATGATTGAAAAGTATTCGACATCATGGGAATTTCATATTTCATTCCGGCGATAATAGAATGGACCACAAAAGAGAATTCATGACGAATTCAAAGGATGGTCATTCAGGGAGACGCTTCCTTAAAGCAAGCAATGTGAGCAAAGTGAAGCTTAAGGGATTCTATGTACTAGTTACATTAAGTGTCACCCTCACGAATAATAGAATTTGTCATCCTTGGTACAGAAGGATTGCCGCAAGACGAGTAAGGATCATTGATGTTGAGAAACGACGCCAAAGATGAAGAGGTAAAACATCTATAGGTAGATCCTCTTGGCTTCAGCTCTTAGTACACCCCTAAAGGGGGGAATATGGAGTGATGTGGCATTAAGTCAAAATAAAGGGGTTCTATCCTCTAAAATAAAGGGGTTCTAGTGACTATGGAATGGTAGAGGAAGAATGTGATAAATGAAAGAGGAATGAGATGGCACTTATCTAAATCTTATAGATATGCTACGATTCAAGAATATTGTGCAAGCACGACGTCGAGGAGAGGGAGTAAAGGTTCCTGCCCGAGCTGTTATTAATAAATAAGGAGCTAGTGTGAGACGTAAGTTAAGACAAAGGAAGTAATCCAAGAAAGATTACGAGGAATATTGATATGAGAAGTAGTTAGTAATTGGTCAGGAAGATCCCAATTATGGCTAAATAGGAGGTTACAGACGAGTCATTAGATCGTGTAAGATAAATATTATAGAACCCAACATGGAGAATTCAGCCTCGGAGAATATTATTATAATACTTGAGATATAATCAATCAAGAGTCGAAGTAGTTAAAGGTACCGTATGAGTGTTACGGGATAAAAAATAGTGCCACTTTAAAACCGGCATAGTTCGGGCGAATTAACCGAACCATTTTAAAACAAGACTCTTTTTTATTTTCATTTTTCATGGCAAGACAAACTATTTTCCTTTTCTATTTTTGAAAACAAGACAAAATAACGACGACCTTTTTTTCATTTTCAAAAAACAATAAAACGACCTATTTTTCCAAACTAAAATAAAGACTCTTTTCCATCTTCTTTTTCAACAAACAACTGTCCGAAAATAAAAGACTCTTTTTCCTATTTTCCTTTTTTTCGTTTTCTCAGAATTTCGGCAGAATTTCGACAGTACTTGGTTTTTCTGTTATTTCTCTCTTTTTTCCTTTTTTTTCCTCGATTTTTCAACTTTCCCGAGATTCAGAAACAAGTCAACATGCAGGTTCGAAACAAATATATCTACAGAGCAAGTAGGATGCATCAGGATGGTCATTTCATTTCAGGTTGCTAACCCTAGACGGACCCAACCCCTATGTTGAGTCTCCTAAGTCAAATACAGCATGATGCAAATAATCGTTCCTACTAGGGATCCGGCATGAAGTCACGTTATTCTTTATTCAAAACCTGGGTCGGTGTTCTAGACTGTGTACCCGAGCGGACGACTCGAGTCGAGGAGGGGGCAACTTTCCGGGAACCAAAAGGCCATCCGACTTAGTAACTTGTCCGACCTCTTTCTTATTTCAAGGTATGACACTAATAGAATAAAAAGTCTCAACCAGTAAGCACATCCCCGGAGGTGAAGAGAGAAGGGTGTCGGCACAATTTATATACAGTTCAGATAATATCAAAGCGGTAACATTTAGCACATTCAGCACAAAACATGTAGGAAAATCAGATACAACCAAATACAACAAATTTATCTAAGCTCGAATTCTAAACCCTGAATTAGAGATTCTGGGTTCGTTCCCCAGCAGAGTCGCCAGAGCTGTCACACCTCCTTTTTACTACACCCTGCAAAGGAGTTTTTCCAATTAAAGGACAATCGGAATGGGATTTGGTTATTAAAATTTCAGAGTCGCCACTTGGTAAATTAATGGTGTCCCTAGTCACCGGTTTTGAATCCCGAACCGAGGAAGATTTGACTCTGTATTACATTCCGCGCACCAGAAATCCGGATAAGGAATTTTGTTAACCCGGGAGAAGGTGTTAGGCATTCCCGGGTTCCGTGGTTCTAGCACGGTCGCTTAACTGTTGTATTTGATTTTATCTGACTTTAATGCGTGCTAGCTTATATGCCTTTATTGAATTTTGAACCGCTTTTATTATAATTATATTTTTTATTTTTATTTTATTTTATTTATTATTTATATTTTTTCTTAAAAGAATTGCAACGTCGTGAAAATGTGTCTCGAACCATGTCGCAATCAATGCACCCATGGTTGTTGACACATCTCGACTCCGTTGAGATTTGGATTTGGGTCACATAAATGTGCACCCGAGTTTAGGGAGGTAATGTTAATTAAATCACGCCTAAAGAGTCTAACGTATTATTATTTGGGGAAGGCCGTGAAGTTTACTAGACGACCCTCCCAAATTCTAAGTATTTTAATAACAACTTATTGAGGTCCCCACAATTTATTTTATTTTTGTTCGGCGAGACTCGTCTCATTTGTTTAAAAATCAAACTAAAGGCCATTACCATTATCTACTTCATTCGTCTCTAAGAATCCTCATTAGTTAAGGCTATGACTTTCAAGCCCGAGTTCAAACTTCAAATAAAAATACGGAGAAAATTGGTCTTGAGCCCAGAGGGCCCAAATCATATAACGCATATGCTGTGAGCTCAAACTCTCGCAGCTACAGGCATTGGGCCTGATATTGTCCCAAAATTCGAACCTAACGACAGATATCTATGAAGTCCAGGGATCGAGTCCTCGGGGCGCCATTCTGTTTAACTAGCTGCTTCAAGCTATTAATGCCCCCAAGCCCAATTCAAGTCATCACTCGACCGCGACAGACCTGGGCTGCCTAATAACGCATCTAGGCCCAAATGGAAACCGGCAGCCCAGTGGACATAGAGGGAAACTCAAGCAACTGTGATGCCAAAGTCTGGGATCAAATCCTAACCTGAATGACTACAACAACTGGCTATGAAGCCAACGTCGAGCTCAAATCACAGCCACGAAGGGGCGTGATGGGAAAATGTTACTCAAACTAGAAGACTAATTAATAATTATGATCAGAATTACTAACAGCTGATATGAATACTGCCATTCCAATTCAGGGATTCAACTTCTACTGCTATTCAACCAAATTAAACAATATTAATGATTGTCCAGTTCAGATGCTCAAGATGAAATTTCCAGGTAATGCAATAGCTTGACACATTTCCCAATTACACCTACTTGAAACACAAACTAAGCTAACAATCCACTAAACTACACCAAATAGACAATCACCAGTTCAAAAGGAGTTCAACAGTTCACATTACAGGCTATCACGTCCGTATTAGTTGACAACATTACTTAATTAAACAAGTCGGAACTCAAACCAACAAATTAAAACTACATCAATTGGCTGCAACTATAAAGGTTCCATCGAATTTGAATCTAAAATGAGCATTGATTTCACTCCAATTTGTCATTACAACAGGGAGAGTTCAAACATGTACCTGGAAATGAAGCAAAATAAAAGGAAGTAGGAGTCAGCAGTGGCAAGCAAACAATCAGCAGTTGAAACCAACAACACAGGGATCGGTTTTGGACTTAAAACAACATCACAATAGCCCAGGAATGAATGACAGAGGAACAACACCAACAAAATAATCAAAACAGACTTGATTGAACCCAAACTGACTCGAAATTAAACCCAGGAAAACTTCTGAAACTTCAGCAGCCAGAAACACATCCTTATCTGAGCTAGAAATTTGAATTAACAACTGAAACTCGAAACTAATCTAAGGAAAACTTCAATGGAATAGTATTTTTGGAGGTTTTTGTGTTATTTTTGGTTTTTAGAAGATTTAAGATCTAGAAGGAACTCTCACCCTCTCAGATTTCAAACTTTTGTTTTTTTTCTTTTGAGTTTTCCAACCTCTTTTTTTCCAAAAAAAACCCCTGAAACAAGGCAGTAGAGACTACCTTTTATAGGCAGAAATTAGGGTTCTTTCAGATTTTTTACTTTACATCTTCAGTCCCTCTTTTATTTCAGTTTGGTCCCTTATTTGTGACTTGCCAAACAAGCAAGTCCCTCTATTATGCCAACATCTACACTAAAGTACCATTCTAGAAGGCCCTAGGATGCTCTTCTACCCACCAAATACCTATATTACCCTTACCCTTACTTTGAAATAACTATTCCTAAAGAACCTACACTTTTCTATCCCTAAAATGCCCTTCTACTAGTCTGAAATTTACATCCCAATGCTAACTACAACAACCCCTTACCCCTGTTAAAAAAAACAACTGAAGTTAATCATAATGAGTCTAAACCAGCTATAACCAATCAACACAACTAAAATCTAATCCTAACTCACCTAATGCTTCAATTAGTACTATCATTAGACTGAAGTAAACAGCGATTAAACGAAAGAAATGAACTAACAATTGACAAACAACACTGAAATTATAAAACTAACATCATGAACTGGTAAACACGGATTAAACGCAAGATTGAGACTAAAAATAGAACATAATTGTGAACTGAATCACGACTAATTCCAATATAACAAGAGTTAAACCAAGACGGAAAAATCGAATCAAAATTAAAGAGACAGAACTCAACACTAACAAAGAATTACTCTAACATTTAAGTGAAATGCAAGGATGGATTAATGTTACTTAAAATCAATACGGAAATTAGGCTACACTAATCGAGCTTAGAAAGTTGGGGAGAAACTCACCGATAGAGAGAAAACTCCGGTCAGCCATTGCCGTCCGAATATTTCAAAATTATTGACATGCAACATCCCTAACCATGTGTTTTTCACAAGAGAACCCATGGTTAAGGATATTACGGTTAAAAATCACAAAGATTTGGAGTTAGGGTTTTGGCCGAAAACTCTTAGATTTGAAATTCGAGCCACTTCACCGAGATTCGAAGGAAGATGGTCATGGATTTGGGTTGAGGGAAGTCTGGGGACGGTGGGGTGTGATTTTGGGCCAGTTTGGACAAAGTAACGACTTGGCCGGAAAATTTAAAATCAATATTCGACGGCCTTGGTTGTGATTCGAGGGAAACCAACGGTATGGTTGTAAAGAGGAGTTCATGGGGAATCTGTGGTGTAAGTTTGGGGGTGAACAGCGTATGTTGCGTTTCCCGCCAGCGAGGGGTTTGGTGGCGGCTTGGATTAGGGTTTGAGAGGAGAGGTAGGGTGAGGAAGATGAGGGACTGGGGTGGGCTTCTCCGACCATTTTAAATCAAGAACCTCGTTAGTTCCGGACTGTTGGATTGATGAGATCCGACGGTCCTGATTCGGAGACCACGAAACGACGTCGTTTCGATTAGAAGGGGGAACGGACCGGGTTAGCATTTTTGGGCTCGAACTGGTCCGGATTTGTTTTGGGCTATGGAGACTAATGAATTGGGCCAAGCAATTTTGACCAAGAACAGCCCAGTTCTGGTTATTTGCCCAAGACCCTCCTTTCCCTTGTAATTTCTTTTATTTTCCTCCTTCAATTATTTTCTCTCTTTATTTTGATTTTTCCCAATTAATTCCTCCTTATTTTCCACCTCATTTATGTTACTAATTTTCTGATTTATAAAGATTGCAAAAATAAAAAAAATTAAACTAAACTAATTGATGCCTAAAATTACTTTAAAATTATTTTGTGACAATTTCACAATTAAAACAATAAAAATGCTGAAGTGAACTATTTTTGTCATTTTCTTCATATCTTATTCTAAATTAATACTAAAATGTGAAATTAAATGCAAATGCAAATGTATTTTTTCTTTTCATATGAATTATCATGCACAAATAAAATGCAACACTTACCGGAAAATGACACAAAATTCAACAAAAATTGAAAAATAACAAGGAAATTGTTTTATTTGAATTTTGAGAATAATTTGCTTAGGGAAAAAATCACGTGCTCACACCAATTTGAAAGAAAAGACAAGTCGAAAAGTGTTTAAATAAACTGAAAAATTATTTGAGTTGATGAACTTGTGGGAATATTTTTGGGCTGTTTCGTGTTGGTATTGGGTGGTCTCTTTTACTACTTTTTTTATGGAGTTGAGAGGAGGAAGGTTGTGGAGAAACACCACATAATGGCAAGGTTGTTTGTTGGTCGTTCGTCGTAACATTTTCGGGTTGGTTGACACTATTATGGTTGTCATGTTGTGTATGAAGTGATAGGGGTATGTTGGGCTGTTTGTGATTTTTTTGACTAGTGTGAAGTCATATATATAGGGGAGGTTCTGTCCGTTTCATTTTAAAATAGGTTGTGGTCGATACATAATAGTTACGACGCTTAAACGATAACGAGAGTGTCATTTCTCTTATTGTAGACTAAGGAGCCGTGAAATTGCATAGCTTGAGGTTGGGAAAAATATACAAGGTATGTTAAGGCACTTACTTATTTCTTTTGGCATGATCTAAAGTGACATGAACATAAACGGTACGCTAATTCATAACAGATCTACTCCTAGAAACTAAGGTTGTCCATGTTGTTCTTTCCTTATAAAGTTATTCTAAACAAGTGTGTATGATCCATAAATCCCACTAAGGTTCATATTGATGGTAGGGATGTCCATAATGTTAATCGAAGGTGCAATGACCTTACATCACTCCGAAAGGGTTAGAACATGATTCCATGAGTCGAGCATACATTATATATATGTATCTATTTTACTCTACCGAGCCGCGCTATAGTCGGCCGGGTATGGCACATATTGTGCAACCACTGATCAGTTGGGTTTACCGAGCTCCACGTGGCCGGGTACGATTCTACCGATCCTTATGATGGTTGGGTACGTTTTTACCGAGTCCTCTTTGAGGCCTGGTACGATATGATAATGATGATGCCCACAAAGGCGAATGTTTTTAAAAACGTTCATGTATATATATGTATTATGCATTTCATGTCAGTAGCCCCTAGAGGCACTCAGATGTTACAGGTTGTATCTCCTCTATCTCTCTTTATATTACTGTTCTTGTTTATGTTTTCCTACCTTACATACTCGGTACTTTATTCGTACTGACATCCCTTTTGCCTGGGGATACTGCGTGTCATGCCCGCAGGTCCCGATTGATAGGTTGACAGTCCTCCTAGTAGGCTATCAGCTCAGCGAAGGTGTTGGTGCACTCCACTTGCTCCGGAGTTGCCTAGTTGGTCAGTATGTTTTGGATATGTATTGATTGGTTTGGCGGGCCCCTGTCCCGATCTTTATGATTTTATGTACTCTTAGAGGCTTGTAGACAGATGTCAGGTGTAGGGACACTTATATGGCCTTGTAGGCCTATGTTTTGAGTTTACAAATGGTCATGTAGGCCTTATAGGCCCATATGTCACATATATAAGTTTGTATATCATTTTGGGTCTTCATATGTTGAGTATTCCCTTATGTTTTATTCTTGTTATCTCATGACCGGTTTTCTGGCTCATTTACTCATGATAGTATGATAAGAAAGATATGTTACATTGGTACTCGGTTGAGTAAAGCACCAGGTGCCCATCACGTCCCTCTGATTTGGATCGTGACAAAAGTGGTATCAGAGCAGTTTTGTCCTAGGGATTCTACAAGTCGTGTCTAGTAGAGTCTTGTTTATGGGTGTGTAGTGCACCACACTTATAAGAAGGAGGCTACAAGGCATTTAGGACTGTCACTCTTTCTTCTTATTCTAGATCGTGTGGTAGAGCTCTGTTGTAAGAATTCAAACTCCTAAATTCGACTTTAGTCGTAATAAAACGATACCTACATTTAAAAAGACGGTTGGTAAAAGATTGTATGTGGCTGTGAAAGAGTTGAGTTAGAGGAGCTCGATTTTGCATGATGCATATGATGGGTAAATATAAGGTCTTCAGTAGATCATGTGTGTACTAAGAAGTGTAAGCTTCTCGATAAGGAGCCTTAAGGCAAAGAATATCTATCCACCCCTAAAGGCAATGAAAGATTCAAAAGATAGATACAAGCTTCAACAAGTAAAAGGAGCAAGATGGGAAGGGTACAAGGCACCTAGTTAATAAAGATTATCGGTATTTTCATCTCCGACAGAAAAATATAAGCATTGTAAGTTACCCTCAACAGTAACAGAGGTATGTATAATTGACCATACCCATCTCAGTTATACCCTATTGGGGGATAACATATGTAGATTAAGAAAAGGACGAGATATCAGGATCCGGTCGGGGTTAGGATAACCCATAATGGTGAATTGATTGTTTGTGTTAGTTGACAATTTCTGAAGCATAATGCAAATGTGCTAATAAATCTCCTTATGAGATACCCAGATGGCGCACTCTAAAATAGTACAACTAGATATGAGTACTATAAAGATATCCACTGGAAGCTTTGAAGGGATAAATATTACCTTAGCATGGCTCATGTCCCTAGGAGAGAATTTTAAGCATCCCGAAGAGCCACTGAGATGAAGCAAGGGGAGCTAAAAGTAAAAGAATGTCTTGTTGATGTTTTTAGAATAAAGTGATAGACATAAATGTTAGTAGGAAAATAAGAATAGAGTTAATGAAGAATTATGAGTAAGATGTCCACATGGATGACAACAGTGGAAAAAAAATGATGATGAAAATGATAGAATTATAGAGTCTATACTTAAGTGAAGGAAAAAAATGAGAGGTGACAGGCCTTGAAACAACAAAGAAGTATAGGCCATAAAGTTATATCTTCTTTTCGAGAAATAAGTTCGCAACTCTAACGCGATTACCAGCAGGAAAAGATATACCCCCAGAGTAGTAGAAATCAGTATGAGCTAGTAAACAAGATAAACTAAACGTGAACTATGGACTAAATGATATGATAATAGTCGGCATCATGAGAATTTCAGAGGTTGCGTTCCGGCTATAATAGAATGGATGAAAAAAGAATGCCCTTTAATGGTCATTCAGGAAGTCTCTTCCCTAAAGCAAGCAATATGAGCAAAGTTAAGCTTAAGGGACTATGTGCGCCAGTTACACTAAGTGTCATCCTCGCGAGAAAGGAATTTTATTATCCTTGGTACAAAAAGCATTACCACAAGGAGAGTAAGGGTAATCGATGATGTGAAAAGGCATACAGGCTGCATGACAAAAAGGAGCAACAGTTACGAGATTGGAAGGGGTTCGACCACAAGTCGTGGTATGAGAAGGAGGACTAAAGAGGGAATACCCTAGACTTTGGATTTATTCAAAGAATAGTTGCCTATATGGATAGAAGAGTATTAAAGGTTTCACAAGAGCTATGGGTTATGAAAATGATAAGTGGATCAGTCAACATTCGAGGACGAATGTTCCAAAGGGGGGAATGATGTTACACCCTATGTTTTCGTATGTTAGAGTATCCGTAAGTCAATTGATGTAAGCTCAGAAATGAGATCAACTTTGAAAGTACGTAAAGTAAGTTAATCCTTTTATAATGGAGGTTACAAATCTTTATGATCATGAATAACGAGTACCAAAAGGGTTGGAAAGCTTAGGCGCTAAATGAATTAAAGAAAATAAGTTTCGTCGAATGTCGACAAGTTTGGAATGTTATAACCTATACTTTTGGGGTGAGACAAGGGTGATTAACATGATGATGAGGTTATGTTATGTTTTTAAGTCAAGCAAGTTGTGGAACAAAAGTTGGAAAAGGTCATCACAAGTTACATTCAAAAATGAGTTGAAACTTAGGTTAAATGTAGCTGAGCTTTTCTCCCAACATACTTTGAATCAAGGTATGATCTACATATGAAATTTAAGATCTATGAGTCTAGTTTTTAACTAATTAAACAGTTTATCAATACGATCTTGGAGTATAGAGATATTTGCATTTTTGCGAGACCGCGCAGCTAGTAGGTGACAAGTAGGTGCATCACCTACTTGCAAAAAAGAGAGGCCTCAACTAAGTCGGTCAAGAGGGGACTTTTAAGGGATTATAAACTTAGTTATTTCACATATCTTTCAGACCAAGAAAACCTAATTGAGCCCCTGCAACTCCTCCCCAAAAATCCCACACAAACCCTAGGGTACTCCGGGTGTTACGACGCGATTCTAGTGCTGAAAAGTCCGGACAGCTTGCTAGTTTCTCTTTCTCCTTCTTGTATCCGTGTTGAGGAACTTATTTTTGATGAAAAAGGACCAGGTTTAGTGGGTTATACTCAGTACAAGGTAAGTTTATGCTTCTCCTTCCATTATCTATGCATTTGCGAGTTGTAACTCGATCGTAAAGAATAGACCTAGCTAGTTTCGAAAGAATGGTATGTTGTTTGTTCTTGTGTAATGGTTGGCTGGTTGTAAACTTATTTTTAAGTTGAATTCATGGCTGGTTTATTGGATAAGAGGTATAATGATGTACTTTTGGTTGGGTGTATTGTACTTTTGGTTGGGTGTATAATCATGCAGCCTGTATTGTGCAACCACTGATCAGTTGGGTTTACCAAGCTCCACGTGGCCGGGTACGATTCTACCAAGCCTTATGATGGCCGGGTAAATTTTTACCGAGTCCTCTTTGTGGCCGGGTACGATATGATGATGATGATGCCCACAGAAGCGAATGTTTTTTAAAAAGTTCATGTATATATATGTATTATGCATTTCATGTCAGTAGCCCCTAGAGGCACTCAGATGTTACAGGTTGTATCTCCTCTATCTCTCTTTACATTACTGTTTTTGTTTATGCTTTCCTACCTTACATACTCGGTACTTTATTCGTATTGACATCCCTTTTGCCTGGGGATACTGCGTGTCATGCCCGCAGGTCCCGATTGATAGGTTGACAGTCCTCCTAGTAGGCTATCAGCTCAGCGAAGGTGTTGGTGCACTCCACTTGCTCCGGAGTTGCCTAGTTGGTCAGTATGTTTTGGATATGTATTGATTGGTATGGCGGTGCCCTGTCCCGATCTTTATGATTTTATATACTCTTAGAGGCTTGTAGACAGATGTCAGGTGTAGGGACACTTGTATGGCCTTGTAGGCCTATGTTTTGAGTTTACAAATGGTCATGTCGGCCTTATAGGCCCGTATGTCACATATATAAGTTTGTATATCACTTTGGGTCTTCATATGTTGAGTATTCCCTTATGTTTTATTCTTGTTATCTCATGACCGGTTTTTTGGCTCATTTACTCATGATAGTATGATAAGAAAGATATGTTACGTTGGTACTCGGTTGAGTAAAGCACCGGGTGCCCGTCGCGGCCCTCTAATTCGGATCGTGACTATATGAGTTGTATGAAAACTCTAGCAAGTGTGGGCACTAAGATAAGCTAAATATGGACGCAATAAGGGGGCAGAAAGACCAGGAAAAGTAATAGCTTACGTTGAAAGAAAGCTAAGAGGGAACAAAAGAATCATTCGATCAATGATCTAGAGTTAGTACATTATGGATACACTCAAGATTTTGGAACATTATCCAGGCAGCATATTTGTTAACAATCATACAGCCATAGAAGACTCCGGTATAAGTTAAAAGAAAGAATTAAATCCAGGGCATAGACAAAGGATTGAATTGTTAGAAGATTGTATCATGGTTATTCCATAATGCCCATGAAAGGCTAAGGTAATAACTGATACCATGAGCCGCATAGTGGAAGATAGCTTAAGCCTACGTAAAGACTGATCAGAAAGAAGAGGAACTAAAGAATTACATCACCGAAGTAAATCAGGAGTCTGATTATTGGACCTAGAAAAATTATAGAAGTTGTGCTGGGGAATTTGACAGAATCACTCTTAATATCAGATGTTCAAGAGAAATAACACAACAACCATAATCTATAATGGCTCTACAAGGAAGCCAGTTAGAAGAAGTACCAGCCTCATAAGAAGTCAGTACGAAGCTCCCACCGGATTGTGTATGTACCAAAGGTGTGAGTATTATAATAGAGCTTCAAGTTATGGACGTGAACTCCACCTACATTGAAGGTAGGTTGTGAAAGAAACAACAGATACGATGCGAAATTTAAAGGTAAGAAGGGAAAATGTGAAGAAGATACGACATACTCAAGTATGAAAGGCTGTGAAGAGTCAAAACTTCAGATATAGTTTGGTTTTAAATTTAATTTACAGAGAAGACCCTAGTGAAAATTTTGCAAATCTCTACGAGTTAACATTCGAGGACGAATGTTCTAAAGGGGGGAAGGATGTTACACTCCGTAAGTTTAAAGACTTTGACACCGTTATATATGTATATATTTGATATGGTATTTTAAGTGGAACATTTTTGTAAAAGAAAAAAAATGGTTTGGGAAAAAAATAATTTTATATAATTAGTAATATTACTACTTTCAAATATGTTTTAAATTGTTCACACGATATAGGAAAATTTAGGAAGTTTTCTTTATTGTAAAGATAGAAATTATTTTCTCACATGAAGAGAAGGTTATCTTTTTACCATTTCAAAAAAATTAAGCGTACGAAAATTTGTACTCTTTATATGAGATTAGAACAATTAAAAGTTCGAGAAAATATATGTATTCTTACATGGATGTTTTAATAAAATAGTAGTGTATGTATTAATTTTATATGGTACCACATGACCATAATAGTACGGTGTATAAAATGTATTAAAAATAAGTAGAATTTTAAGTAATTCGAGATAATTCTTAATTATGCGGGTAATTGGTAACTATTTAAAAATAAGAATTTGGATAAGATTACTAAGCTAAGAACGTGGCAACAATAGGTTAAGTCATTGTGACTCATGGGTCTTAACAAATAGGTGACATTTCTAGATTAAAAACCTTTATTTTCATGTTTGATCATGTCATATTTTTTTTATTTGAGGACAAAGAACCAATGTGTCGTTGGAAAAACACCCTTTCTTTTTACTAGATTCCTTATTTTTAGCTAATTGTAATTCTTTTGAATACTTGTTCATCTATTACCAACAGTTCCATATTTTTCTATAAAATCTGTCTTCATCCTTATGGCTAAAGTATTAATCTTCTCAAGATGCACATTATTTCTACATCCTTCAACATCAACTACTACAAATCACTACACGATTTTTACATTCTTCCAACAAGTAACGCCCTTACTTCCCCCTTTGCATTCATCAATTTTCTGATGTATTTAAGGTTTCCTACTGGTCCAATTAATGATTGTACCTTGGATAAAGGAAAGAGGAGATGGCCATACTAAACTGTAGTGTTGTGGCAAGTGCTAGAGGAATTACCGCCCTCATTTTCAAATCTTAGGTTTAAACTTTTAATTGGAGCAAAACATCATATTTCTCAAAGCATGGAAAGGTCCACAGGTTCTAAGAAACAGTTATAAGAAAACCAAATGGACGACAGCTTAACCAGAAAATCATTTCTGAAATGTTAGCTTAGAAGAAATTCAAGAAAACTGGATCTTGTAATTGTTACATACAATGTTTTTTAAGCCTCATGCCTGAAAGAGATCACTGTTTTTAAAAATTTTGTTGGAAGCTCGAAAATATTTACTTTCCTCTCAATAGTCAGTTGCAAAGAGAAGCTTTCCCAGCTACCCGTGAGAGATTAAATACAACTCTACGTGAGGCTTGCTTATAATTCGTCCCTGTCAATTCTGCTACCAAACAGAAGCTCTTTCTATTGGCTACAAAAGGATTAGATAAAGATGAATTATGAGCTCAGGTATGTTAAGGCTATCCCTTCTTTCTTTTGGCATGATCCATACGATATGAACGAAACGTGCCAATGCACAAACTCCATAAGTGACTCTACTCATAGAAGTAATAGAAATATCTATGCTCTTTAATTCCCATGTGTCATAATATTTTATCATCTGTTCATGGGTCTCAGAAAAATACGAAAGTTGAAAAGATGTTACTTTATGATATTTCTCATGAGGCTAAGTGGTCTTATGACCTTTCGAATGATTTTATTGACGTACTTTTCATGCATTGCATTCATGTGCATTGACCCATGACCAGATGGCGTTATATACACGTATATATGTAAATATATGTATATGGAATGGGAAAAGGTTACGGCGTTATATACGCACCACCATCTGATCAGCTGGTATATGATGATGCACACAGTGGCCGAAATATGATTCAACCGACGTTATATACGCATATATATGTAAGTATGATTCAAACGGCGTTATATACGCATATATATGTATGTATATATATATATGGGATATAGGAAAGGTTATGGCGTTATATACACACCACCACCTGATCAGCTGGTATACGATGATGATTTTGCCCACGGTGGCCGATATGATATGATGGGATGCCCTCAGAGGCTGATGATATTATGAAATATGTACCTATGCACGACATGACATTCATACGCATATGCATGACATTAAAAGTAATTTATGATTTACAAAGTTATTCAGACTTACACGTTGAGTCATGTACTCTATATGTCTTCCATATCTGTCATGTATTTATTTATGTGCCTTACATACTCAGTACATTATTCGTACTGACGTCCCTTTTACCTGGGGACGCTGCGTTTCATGCCCGCAGGTCCCGATAGATAGGTCGAGAGCCCTCCAAGTAGGCTATCAGCTCAGCGAAAGATGTTGGTGCGCTCCATTTGCTTCGAAGTTGCTCGTTTGGCTAGTATGATTTAGACGTGTATTGTTTGGTATGGCGGGACTCTGTCCCGACCCTTATGACATTTATGTATTCTTAGTGGCTTGTAGACATATGTCATGTACATAAAAGATTGTACGTCCTTGTCGGCCTATGTTTTGAGTTTATAAAGGATCATGTTGGCCTATTAGGCCCGTATGCATGTGTATATGATGATGTATTAAGAAAGATACATTACGTTGGTACTCAGTTGAGTAAGGTACCGGGTACCCGTCCTGGCCCATCGGTTTGGGTCGTGACATGAGCGATAAGAAAACACGTAAAAAACAGTAAAATGCTTCAAAGAGGCAGTGTAAAACCAATACAATGCAATAAAATAGTGAAAACTTATAAAAACACCTTAGTTCAGTATAAGCTTCTTTAAAACATCTTTTAACAGTTAAACGAGTGAATGAAAAGTAGTGAGAAAAGATAAACATATAAAACTAGCCCCTCGGGCAAAGTACCAATAGAATCAGCCCCTCGAGCTATCTCAGAATCACTCGTATCAGCCCCTCGGGCAATAGCATGGAACAACATCAGCCCCTCGGGCTATAACACATCTCACACTAGATACCCGCGCTCACTGGGGGGTGTACAGACTCCGGAAGGGGACCCTTACCGCCCAAGCGCAATAACAAGCCATCTCGTGACATAATCAAACATGCTCTCGGCCTCATATCAAGCCACCTTGTGGCGTACAACTCAGGCCCTCGACCTCATAATCATGAATCAGCACAATATTGTTGTGGCACATAGCCCGATCCCATATTAACCTGACAATACAGGCCCTCGGCCCTACTCAGTCAGAAATCCCTAAAAGCCACTCGGGCACAATAAAATATGATGCTCATCTCAAAATATCATTTAAGATGTCAAAACAGAGTAAACATGGCTAAGTTATGAAAACAGAAGAATATGGCAAGACTGAGTACAAGTATAAAGTCAAAATAGTGAGGAATAGTAGAAAAAATCCCCTAGGGGTCCAAAACAGTCGGCACGAGGCCCAAATATGACATTCATCCCAAAACATGATGATAGCAAACAGTTTTCAATCAATTACACAGTAAAATAGTCATTCGGGACGGACTAAGTCACAAGCCAAATCAGTGAAATAAAACCATAGAAACAAGTTTAGGGATCAAAAATCTTACCTCAATGAAGTTCCCTCTAATTCCCTCTTCAAAATCCCCCAAAAAGCTCCAAAGTCGATTTAAAATGGTGACGAAAGGTTAAAAATCGCGAAGGATAAAATATATACCTTTTGACCCAGGGATTCCGCACCTGCGGTCCTTTTCCCGCTTCTGCGGTCCCGTTGCTGCGGCTAAAGCACCACATCTGCGGTTTTCACTTAAATACCAAGTTCCGCATCTGCGTTGCAACACCCGCACATGCGATATCGCAAGTGCGCTCACACAGTCGCTTCTGCGGTTCCAGCTCCCCAGGGCCAATCCGCATCTGCGGACCTCCGGGCGCTTCTGCGAGCCTACACCTGCGGTCCCCTAGCCGCAGGTGCGGTTATGACAACAATAGGAAATCTTCAGCTGCCAAAACCCAACTCAAAATCTTCCGTCAACCATCCGAAATCACCCCGAGGCCCCAGGGACCTCAACCAAAAGTACAAGCAAGTCATATACCACTATTCAAACTTATACCAATCTTCAAAACACCTCAAACAACATCGCATCAACCAAAACACATCAGATTCAAGCCTAAGGTTCCAAAAATCTTCCGAATTTTGCTTTTAATCAAAAAGTCTATCAAACCACGTTCGAATGACTTGAAATTTTGCACACACATCCCAAATGATACAACGGACCTACTGCAACTCCTGAAATTCCATTCCAACCTCTATATCAAAATCTCACTGATCAACCGGAAAACGCCAAAACTCCAATTTTGCCAATTCAACCCTAAACCTACTACGGACCTCCAAAACACGTTCTGATCACACTCCTAAGTCCCAAATCACCTTCCGAAGCTATCCGAACTGTCGGAACTCACATCCGAGCCCTTTGTCACATAAGTCAACATCCGGTTGACTTTTCCAACTTAAGCTTACTCAAAAGAGACTAAGTGTCTCAAACCTTACCCAAACCTCTCCGAACCTGAGCCAACCAACCCGATAACACATAATACAGCTGAACAAGGCAATAAGAAGCAGAAATGGGGAAAACAAAGCGGTAACACATGAAACGACTGGCCGGTCGTTACATCCTCCCCCTCTTAAACAAACATTCATCCTCGAACGGGTCAAGAGACATACCTAAAGCCTCAAATAGGTGAGGATATCTGCTCCGCATCTCCCCCTCGGTCTCCCAGGTAGCCTCCTCCATGAGCTGACCTCTCCACTGCACTTTCACTGAAGTTATATCCTTTAACCTCAACTTTTGAACCTGACGCTCTAAAATAGCTACTAACTGAACCGCTCTAAAGTCCAAAACATGAGACGGATTCCCAATATACTTTCGGAGCATAAAAACATGAAATACCAGATGAACACTCGACAAACTGGGTGACAAAGCAAGCTCATAAGCCACCTCCCCAATCCTCCGAAGACCTCAAAAGGCCCAATGAATCGAGGACTTAATTTACCCTTCTTCCTAAATCTCATAACACCTTTCATGGGTGAAACGTCCAACAGGACCTTCTTACCAACCATGTAGGACACATCCCGAACCTTCCTTTCAGCATAACTCTTTTGTCTTGACTGCGCTGTACGAAGCCTCTCCTGAATCATCTTCACCTTGTCTAAAGCATCCTGCACTAAGTCTGTACCCAATAGCCTAGCCTCACTTGGCTCAAACCAACCAACTGGAGATCTACACCGCCTCCCATACAAAGCCTCATATGGTAACTGTTGTTATAAGCAAACTCTGCGAGCGGTAGAAACTGATCCCACGACCCTCCAAAATCAATGACACAAGCGCAACATGTCCTCTAGTATCTAGATAGTGCACTCGGACTGCCCGTCCGTCTGAGGGTAAAAAGTTGTGCTCAACTCAACCTGAATACCCAACTCTTACTGCACAGACCTCCAAAACTGTGAAGTAAATTGAGTGCCTCTATTTGAAATGATGGAAACTAGGACGCCATGCAAATGAACAATCTCCCAAATATAGATCCCTACCAAACGCTCTGAAGAATAGGTAGTACACACAGGAATGAAGTGTGCGGACTTGGTCAGCCGATCCACAATCACCCAAATAGCATCGAACTTCTTCAAAGTCTGTGGGAGCCCAACTACAAAGTCCATGGTGATTCGCTCCCACTTCCACTCTGGAATATCCATCTGCTGAAGCAAGTCACTTAGTCTCTGATGCTTATATTTCACCTGCTGACAATTAAGACACTGAGCTACAAATCCCACAATGTCCTTCTTCGTTCTCCTCCACTAATAATGTTGTCTCAGATCTTGATATATCTTCGTGGCACCCCGATGAATGGAATACCGCGAGCTATGGGCCTCTTCCATAATCAACTCCCGAAGCCCATCTACATTGGGAACACATATCCGGCCCTGCATCCTCAACACCCCATCATCACCAATAGTCACATCTCTGGCATCATCGTGTTGAACCCAGTCCTTAAGGACAAGCAAATAAGGATCATCATACTGGCGCTCTGTGATGCGATCAAATAAGGAAGACCGAGAAATCATACAAGCCAATACCCAACTGGGCTCCAAAATGTCTAACCTCGCGAACTAATTGGCCAAGGCCTGAACATCAACTGTAAGAGGTCTCTCCCCAACTGGAATATATTCCAAACTCCTCATACTCACCGCCTTCTACTCAAGGCACCGGCCACCACATTGGCCTTCCCTGGATGGTACAAAATAGTAATATCATAATCCTTTAGAAACTCCAACCATCTTCGCTGCCTCAAATTGAAATCCTTCTGCTTGAACAAGTGCTGGAGGCTGCGATGATCAGTAAACACCTCACAAGACACACCATACAAATAATGCCTCTAAATCTTCAACGCATGAACAATGGCAGCCAATTCCAAATCATGAACAAGGTAGTTCTTCTCATGGGGATTCAATTGACGAGAAGCATAAGCAATACCTCTACCATACTGCATCAATACACACCTAATATCAACTCTCGAAGCATCACAATACACGGTATATGAACATGAAGTTAATGGCAAAACTAACACTTGAGCTGTGGTCAAAGCTGTCTTGAGCTTCTGAAAGCTCTCCTCGCACTCGTCCGACCATACAAATGAAACACCCTTCTGAGTCAACTTGGTCAAGGGCGATGCGATATATGAGAATCCCTGAACAAACCGGTGATAATAGCCTGCCAAACCAAGAAAGCTACGAAACTTTGTGGCTGAGGACGGTCTGGGCCAACTTTGAACTGCCTCTATCTTCTTCGGACCAACCCGAATACCCTCGCTGGACACCACGTGCCCCAAGAAAGCCACTGAACTAAGCCAAAACTCACACTTGGAGAACTTTGCATAAAGATTCTCCTCCCTCATTCTCTGCAACACAACTCTCAAATGCTCCATGTGCCCCTCCTGACTACGCGAATACACTGGAATATCATCAAAGAAGACTATGACAAGTGAGTCGAGATAAGGCTAAAACATGTTATTCATCAAATGCATGAACGTTGATGGGGCATTGGTCAGCCCAAAAGACATTACCAAAAACTCATAATGACCATATCGGGTCCTGAAAGCTGTCTTAAGAATATCCCAGTCCCTGATCTTCAATTGGTGATAACCTGAACGGAGATCAATCTTGGAGAACACTCTCGCTCCCTGAAGCTGGTCAAAGAAATCATCAATACGAGGAAAAGGATACTTATTCTTGATTGTTACTTTGTTCAACTGCCTATAATCAATGCACATCCTCATCGATCCATCCTTCTTCTTCACAAATAGAACAGGCGCGCCCCAAGTGACACACTAGGCCGAATAAACCCCTTATCAAGGAGTTCCTAAAGTTGCTCCTTTAATTCCTTCAACTCTGCTGGTGTCATACGATACGATGGAATAGAAATGGTCTGAGTGCCCGGCACCAGATCAATACCAAAATCAATATCCCTGTCTAGTAGCATCACCGGCTGGTCTGCAGGAAACACATCAGGAAAATTCCTCATAATAGGAACAGAATCAATACTAGGAGTCTCTGCACCGACATCACTCACAAAGGTTAAATATGAAAGACAACCCTTCCCAACCATATGATGGGCCTTCAAGAATGAAATTACCCTACTGGGAATGTAATCAGTCGAACCTCGCCACTCAATCAGTGGCACACCCGGCATGTCACTGTCTTAGCATGACAGTCCAAAACAGCGCGACATGGAGATAGCCAATCCATGCCCAATATAACATCAAAGCCTACCATACATAACAACAAAAAATCAACTGGAGTCTCCAGACCCCCAATAGTCACCACACATGATCGGTACACACGGTCTACAATAATAGTATCTCTCACCGGAGTAGATACACGAACAGATGAAACAAGAGACTCATGGGGCATATCCAAATAACAAGCAAAGTATGATGACTGATCGCAGCCAACTCGACGCTACACTAAGGTAGGAAGAGCGGGTCGCAATAGCTTTTACCCGATATGAGGGTCAGGATCGATTTCCTTAGCGAGCTAGAATTGGAGTTGGATTGTCTGTCTATCCTAGAGATGTGTTTGTACTCCTAATGTCACTTCAAACATTTTTGAGTTTTCGAATTATAACTAATTTTATAAAACTATTGAGTAACTCTAAATTATGCTATGAGAATAGTGCTAAGTTGTATCTAATGGGAAGAAGGGAACCAAGGTCGTGACACTACCTAGGTGACTAATTGGCGGGTAGATGTTACTAAGGTTCGATTGACATAATTGGGGCTTATACTATAACCATTGCACAATTTTACCCTCTCTCACACCTCTCGGTAGAGAGAGTGATTTTGCCCAATTAACTCTCTAGAGACCAAATGGGTAGGCAAATTATACCAAGCAACTAGGGTTCAAGTAGGGTAATTACTCTCTCGAGGTTAACCCGTTAATTGGGACTATCATTTCTCATGAGTTCATCCCAATTCCTTGTTGGGTTAATTTTGGGGTCATAGATTCTCTTTCTCAAGAAGAATTAAGCCCACAAGGCTTGAATCAGTGTTTGCAACCACCAATTCTAGATTAAAACATAAAACCAACCCAAATAGCAAACACCATAGTCAATCTCACACTAGATGGCAACACCCATCAATTACCCATACTAGGGTTGAGCCACAACCCTAGCTAATGGGTTTAGCTACTCATGCTAGATAAAGAAATTGAAGAAATAGATGAAGAACTAAGCATATTAATTAATTGCTAAAATTAATCTACAAGAATCTGTTTTAAATGTAAAGCAAAAGTGCCAAAAATGGCTACAAAAGTCGGTCTCACGAGCGCAACTATCAACTGATCTATCTTAATACCTAAAAAATGGTAAAATGTTCTATTTATACTAGGCTGGAAAAATTGGACAAAAATACCCATACGGGGTAAGTGCAGGCCGCATTAAATGGACCACAGCCACACTGGGTTCACTTTTGCTTCTCTAAACTTGGACTCCACGGACCGCGTAGAATGGACCGCGGCCGCGGAGGGAGCTGGTGCGGTCCGCGCACTCACGACCGCGGACCACATGGCTTTGGCTTTGAAAACTACATCTCTCTGAATCTCGTGACCGCGGACTGCACAAAAGAGTAGTGCGGCCGCAGAGCCTTCACCGCGGACCGCGAGATGTGTACCGCGGCCGCGCTTCTTCTAGCCTGAATCACCAACTCTCTGAACCACCTAGTGTGGCCGCATTCCATTTTGCGCGGTCTGCACTAGGCCTTCTTTTCTTAGATTCCTTGGTTTTTGATACTTGAGCAGGTTTCACTCCTTTTTGAGCCAATCTTTGATATTTCGTCACTTTGTCGATAAAACCTGCAATCAAGCACAACTTATAAGCCTTTTAGGACTATTTTGTAACAATATATGATCAAAGCATAGGCAAGTAGGGGCATAAAACATGTTAAAATCCTAAATTATCAATGAAACATATGAAAAAGTGGAACTGGGATCAAATAATACAGAGGCATCTCTGTGGCAGACTGAAACAATTCCTGTGATCACCGCATCTAAAGCAATAGCATCAGGTCTAGCTGAGAGTGCATAGAAACGGGCCTGACCGCCACCTGATCGACCTCCCCCTCTATGGCGACCCCTAGCTGACTAACCTCCACCCCTAGCTTGCTAGGTGGGTGGTGGTGAAGTAAGTGGCGCTGAAGCCGATGGCTGACCCCTCTGCTGAGATGAACCCCCAAGGCGACGAGGATACTGCCTCCACATATGACCAACTCTCCACACTCATAGTAACTCTCGGGTGTTGGAGTCGGGGACTGAAGGGAACCCCTAGAACCGGAATGACTAGCAGATGCACCTGGCATAGAAGAGCCCTGAACTGATGGAGCACGAGACGAACTCTAGGCTAGAAGGGCACTGAGTGATGACTGGCCCTGATGAGAACTATGAGAACCATGACCCGATGACGCCCCACGATAACCTGGGCGAGCTGACTAAGCATGACTGAATGGACGGCCTTTGTCGTGCTGAAACTGACCCCTTGAAGGACCTCCACCATAACTACCAGATCCCCAAGGCCTCTTGGCCTCCCTCTCTTCTCGCTCTTGGCGACGAATTAACTTAATCTCGTGAGCAATGTCAATAACCTCCTCAAAGGTAGCACCAGACACCCTCTCCCTGGTCATGAGAATACGAAGCTAATAAGTGAGACCATCAACGAACCTCCTGATCCTCTCTCTATCTGTCAGAACCAACCAAATAGCATGACGAGCTAACTCTGAAAACCTCATCTCATACTGCGTCACAGTCAAATCTCCCTGACACAACCACTCAAACTGCATGCGCAGCTCTTCTCTACGAGACTGTGGCACATACTTCTCCAAAATGAGAATGGAGAACTGCTGCCAGGTAAGGGGTGCTGCACCAACAGGCCTACGCCTCCCACCAAGTGAAGACAGCAACAGAAAAGTTAAAAGTAGTGAAAGCGACCGCACTGGTCTCTAGAATACCCGTTGTACGAAGAATCCTCTGACACTTATCCAAGAAACCCTGGGTATCCTCGCCCTTTGCACCACTGAAAGTCGGAGGCTGAAGTCTACCAAACCTCTCCAACCTGTGTTGTTTGTCCTCTGGCATGGCAGAAGCTACATAGTCATGATTAGCTGCAACCGGCTAGGCTGGAGGTGCTGGCATCTGAAGTCCCTGCACGACCTACTCAGGTGTGCGAGCAGCGGGAGTCTGAGTGCCTCCCCCGGCCTGAGAAGTAGATGCGATTGTAGTAACTGAGACCGCCTGAGCTAGACCAGTGCATACTAATTGAATTTGAGCTAGGGCCCCCTGAAGACCCGGAATCACAATGGGCAATTTGGTGGCTGAGCTGGTGCTGCTGGAGAATCCACAATCGGGACTTGATCATGAACTGGGGCGGCTGGTGGATCTGCAGGTGCTGCCCTAGCTGTGGTGCGGGATACACCCTTGCCCCTACCACGGCCTCGACCGCGTCCTCAGCCTCTAGTGGCCACAACACTGGTGGTCGTCCATCCTGACCGGTCGCTCGTGTCCATACCATCTGTGAGAGAATAGAATAACAGAAGTTTAGTACTCAGATCAACAGATTCGCACGACAAGAATTTAAAGAATATGAAGTTTTTCCAAAAGGTTCTACAGCCTCCCGAGGATAAATACAAACATCACCGTACCGATCCGCGAGACTCTACTAAACCTGCTTGTGACTCATGAGACCTATGTAACCTAGGCTCTAATACCAACTTGTCACAACCCTAAATTCGGACCCGGTCGTGATGGTGCCTATCATGAAACACAGTGTCAATTTCGTAATTTGCCCCTCGAATCGGCCTCCACTCGCGTCAAATCTATCCAAAATCTGAACGAGGACGTCGAAATATGCTAAGGGAACAAAGCCCAAGCGAAAATAATCAATATACGACACAAATCCCGAAATTACCAAAACCCGACCCCCGAGCCCACGTCTCGGAATTCGATAATTTTCACATAAATAGATTACTTATCTCTCCATGAGTTCATACATATCAAAAATTTTGCAATCCGACCTCAAATGGTCCTTCAAATCCTCAATCAAAGGTTTAAATTTCCAAACCCTAGTTCTTAAATTTTTGGCTTAAATTCCATAATTATTTAGGTGGAATTCACATTAGAATCGAGCTTTAAGTCCAAGAATCTTACCTCCAAGTGATTCCGCTTGAATCCCTCTTCAATCCCCTTCAAAAAGCTCCAAAAATGACCAACAATGGAAGAAATAAACCCCACATTCACGGACAAGACGGCCTGTTAAACCTTCTGCCAAGGTCTTAATTTCCTTCTTCGCGAACGCGGTCAATGCCTCGTGTTCACGAAGCACAAAAATTTCGTTGACAAAATCTCTTCTTCGCGAACGCGACCCCACTATCGCGAACACGATGCCTCAGCTTTGCCAACCTATGCGAATGCGACCAAGCCTCTCGCGAACGCGATGCTTACTATTCCGGCCCTTCGCGAACGCATTGCTTACTATTCTGGCCCTTCGCGAACGTGAAGGCCAAAACTGACGCCTCCCTTCCTGGCCCTTCACAAACGCTAGGGTCCACTCGCGAACGCGAAGACCAAAATGCCTGCAACAGCTGAAACCAAAATCTGCAATTTTCTTAACTTAAAAAATGATCCGTTCAATCCCTCGAAACTCACCCGAGGCCCTCGGGACCTCAACCAAAGGCACCAACATATCCTAAAACCTTATTCAAACTTGTACAAATCTTCAAAACACCTCAAACAACATCAAATCAACCAAAACATATCGGATTCAAGCCTAAGTTTCCAAAATCTTCCGAATTTCGCTTTTGATCAAAAACCCAACCAAACCACCTCCGAATGACCTGAAATTTTGCACACACCTCCCAAATGACACAGCAGATCTATTGAAACTCTTGGAATTCCATTCCAACCCCTATATCAAAATCTTGCCTACCAGCCGAAAATCGCCAAAATATCAACTTTGCCAATTCAAGCCTAAATCTACTCTGAACCTCCAAAACTCATTCCGATCGCGTTCCTAAGTACCAAATCACCTCCCGAAGCTAAAAGAACCATCGGAACTCACATCTAAGCCCTCTAACACATAAGTCAACATCCGATTGACTTTTCCAACTTAAGCTTCCTCAAAAGAGACTAAGTGTCTCAAACCTTACCAAAATCATTCCGGAGTCGATCCGACCAACCCGATACCACATAACATGGATAAACAAAGCATAAATGCGGAAAACAGAGAGGTAACTCATGAGACAACTACCAGATCCTCGAGGCCTCATAGCCTCCCTCTCCTCTCGCTCCTGGCGACGATCAGACTCAATCTCACGGGCAATATCCACAACCTCCTCGAAAGTAGAACCAATCACCCTCTCCCTAGTCATGAGAATACGAAGCTGATAAGAGAGGCCATCAACAAACCTCCTAATCCTCTCTCTATCTGTCGAAACTATCCAAATAGTATGACGAGCTAACTCGGAGAACTTCATCTCGTACTGCGTCATAGTTATAAGCACGTGATTTTTGCCCTATATGAGAATTACTCCCAAAAAATTCAAAATAAAATCATTTTCCTTGGTGTGCAATTTTGTGAGATTTTGTGATATTTTTGGATAATTATTTGTATTTGTCTGTGTTTGTTTATTTGTTAAATTAATAAAAAATACAAAAATATGTCGCATTTGCATGTAGGATTTAATTTTATAATTGTTACCAATTAAATTTGTTTACAAAAAATTAAAAATTACAAAAATAGTCATCGTTTGCATTTTTAGCATTTAATGTCCAAATATACAATTCTATGCTTAATTATTACTTAATTGTGCGTTAATTGTTATTGGGAGTTAATTTGCGCTTTTATAACTTAATTTAGTTCTTAATAATAATTTAAGTATTTTTATAATTTAGTTTTAGAGAAATAAAAGAAGAAAAGAGAGCGAAAATATAAAGAAAAATCGGATTGGGCCATCTCTTCAAAGTTCAAACCACAGGCCCAAATAATTGCCCAACCTTCCCCATGACCCGGTCCACTTCAAACCGGGTCGACCCGGTCTGCCCCATTAACCCAAATACCCAACACCCCTTCTTCACTTTTTGTCCAAACACAAAACAAAACAAAAAATAAAAAAAAACAAAACCCTAAAAAATAAGAAAGGACCCGCCCCCCCTATCTTTCTTCTTCTTCTTTTCTTCATCTTCCCAAAAAGCTCCAAGCTCCATCAATGGCTTCCTTCCTTCCCCTCACGCCACACACACACACTCACGGCACACACACACACACTGTTGCATCGTCAACCTTCTCCAAACAGACCCAACAAGCTTCACTTCATCGTCTTCGGAGCTCCCTCGTCGCCATCGATGCCTCGTCGCTGCTGCCTGCCTCCTCGCGTCCAGCCATTACTGCTACTGTTCACGCAGCTTTGCCTGTGTCGTCACTTCATCTTCTTCGTCCAATGAACAACAGTCCAACTACTTCTTCTTTGTGTTCGTCAACGCTCGTTGCCATGGCTGCTGTCGCGACTGCGTCTTCTCTTCGTCGCCGCGGCTATCGCCGCTACATCCTCCGTCGTGCTGCTGCTTCACGCTGCTTATTCTTTAGCCATATCGCAGCTGCTTCTCTTCCTCCTTCCAGCTGCGTCTACCAGCTGTTGCGGCTTCGTTTCTGCTTCTAATGGTGCGTCATCTCCTTCCTTTTCATCAAGGATTCGTTTGGTTTTTCGTTTGAGTCTGTGGTGTGTTGTTTTGAGTTCAAGATGAAGGGGAGTTTATCGTTGATTCATCTTCGGTTAGTTGGTTTTGAGTATTATTTTGTCCATATTTCGTTTTATATTTCTCGAAGTAAAAATCGATAAATGTTCGATCCTTGTTTTGTTCATGTTTATCGTTTGAATTAATTTTTAGTTTGCTTCATGTGTTTTGTTAATTTAATTTTCAGATTTAAATGGGAAATTAATTAGTTGTTTTTCATGTTAATTTTATTCATTTTTGTAAAAAAAAAAAAAGGAATTGTTAGTTTAATGTTTGTTAGATTCAAATTGAAGTTTAAATTAATTGTTTCTTCAATTTGTTTCATGTGTTTTATGTATTTTCAGGAATTGTTAACATTGTTTAGTTCATGTTCATCTTTGTTTGAAGTTCGTTTTTAATTTAGTAATTTAATGTGAAGTTATGTTTTGCTTCTTAATTTTGGATCATATATCTTTGTTATAATTTTGGTTGGATTTAATTGATTATTTGAAGATTAGTAATTTGAATATGTTTATTTGTTTTGTTTAAGTTTAATTCGAAGTTTGAACAAAGTTTGTTTGTTATTGTTATTGAATATTTTCATTCATGTTCATACTTTGTTTGGTTGATCTTGAATCCGAAATTTGTATAGTTTGATTTTTTGTTTATCATTTATGATTATTTCTTGAATTTGTCTCATAATCTTGTTTAAGTTTAATATAGGAATTGTTTGTTGTAATGTTGTTAGAGTTGATTTTAAGTTTAATATTATTGAATTTAGAAATTTAAATATACTTGTTTGTTGTTATTGTTGTTGAATCTGAAAATAGGTTTGTTGCTAAAATATTGTTCAATCAAATTTTTAGTTGTTCTTTGTTGTTCAATCATGTTCATGTGATTTGTTGTTGAAATGTTGAAGAAATCATGTTCATGAGATTTGTTGTTTGAATTTGTGTAGAAATTGGTCACATTGGCTATATTTTGGTTGAGTGTGATTAATTGATTTGTTATAGCTGATAGGGTAGTTTGGTAATTTGCAGTACGTTCAGGGGTAGTTTGGTAATTTCAGTAAGGTCGGAGGGGTAGTTTGGTAATTGAATATTTTGTAATTCTTTATGTTAAGCATGGGGGACAAAATATAATGGGGTGGGTTGTGATATAGTTGTTTAATATAAAGGGGGGACATGACAAAATTTAGTGGGGAGGAATCTTGTATTTGTTTAGTGAAAGCATGGGGGACAAAATATAATGGGGTGGGGTTGATATATTTATTTAATGTAATGGGGATGAGTGAGAATATAATGGGTTTGGTAGGAGAAAGTAATTGATTTTAATTGATTAAAGGGTTGGGGATATAAAGAGAAGTCTTGAATCTGATTTAGGAGGACACACAGATAGAGAAAAAAGAGAGGAAAAAATCTGACAGAAAGAGAATAAGAGAGAGAAAAAAAAAGACTGAACATTTAAGAGAGAAAATTCCGAAAAAATATTTAAACTTTCAAATGAAAAAAAAAACTAAAAAAATATTCTGCTTTCTTTCATTGTTTGAAATTAACATTAATTGTTGTTGTGTCATCAAAGCTTGAAGTTTTTGTTTTGGGATTAATACTCCACCGGTTTGCAAACTCTGTTCCTGGGTTGTTACTGTTGCTGGATTGTTGCTGCTGTGCTGTATTGTTATTACTGCTGCTGATTCTCATCTTTCATTTTCTTTTGCTTCCAAATCAGGTACACAACTGACACGCTGGTTATTGTAATCCGAAATATGAAGTATGAATACGAAAAATGAAGAGTTGAAATTCTGAATTATATTTAATTATATTCTGAATTTTATTTGTATGTATAAATTATTTAGCTTGCAAAAAATCAGAATCATGTAGATATTTAATACATATAGTGAAACATCGGATGATAGCTTAACGGACGAACTACCTATATATTGCCTAAAAATAAATAAATGGTGTAGTAACTTCGTCTAGTTAATTCGCTATTGTTGGATGATTATCATGTCTCAAAAAACACGTTAGTTTATCAAAATAGACCATTTTGGAACTTGGAAGAATGTTGTTTAATTAAATATTATTGGTCAATTTCAGCCTGTAAATAAATTAAGACATTTTTTTATTTTATTTTGTAGAGACAAATTTAATTGGGAATAATATAGGCATTTTAGGATTGTCTTTTAAAAATAAATGAGACGAGCCTCGCCGAATAAAAAATACAAAATTGTGGGGCCCTCAATAAATATTTAATTGAGTATTTAGAATTCGGGATGGACTGTTTAGTGAATTCCACAGTCTTACCCATAAATAATAATACGCTAATCGCTTTAGGCACGATTTAATAATAATACATTCTTAAACACGGGTGCGCATTTATGCGACCCAAATCCAAATCCTAAAACATTGAATAAAAATACGTTCCGGATCGCGGGTGCATTTTATGTGACGCAATCCAAAGACATATTTTTAAACGATGTTCACATTCTTGTAAAAATAATAATAACAATTATGAAAGCGGTAAAAAGATAAAATTTGCACATAAGTTCATATTTGTATAAAATCAAATAATCAAGCCGAATATAACAGTTGAGCGACCGTGCTAGAACCACGGAACTCGGGAATGCCTAACACCTTCTCCCGGGTTAACAAAATTCCTTATCCGGATTTCTGGTGCGCAGACTGTTAAACAGAGTCATTCTTTTCCTCGATTCGGGATTAAAATTGGTGACTTGGGAAACCCTAAATCTCCCAAGTGGCGACTCTGAAATAAATAAATAAATCCTGTTTCGATTGTCCTTTAATTGGAAAAAACTCCCTACGTACCCCCTCGGGTATGTGAAAAGGAGGTGTGACAGCTCTGGCGACTCTGCTAGGGACAAAATGGACCCAGAACCACTGGTTCAGGGTTAGAATTCGAGCTTAGATAAATTGTTATATTTGGTTTTATCTGATTTTTACATATTTGATCCTAATGTGCTAAATGCTGCTTTTACCGCTTTGATATTATTTGAACTGTACATATGAACTGTGCCGAAACCTTTCTCTTCTTACCTCCAGGGAGAAGCTCGATGGACGAGACTCCCTATTCTGTTAGTGTCAATGCCTGAAATAAGAAAGAGGTCGGACAAGTTACAAAGTCGGACGATCTCGCGGGTCCCCGGTACGTAGCCCCCTCCTCGGCTCGAGTTGTCCGCTCGGGTACACAGTCTAGAACGTATACCCAGGTTATAAACCTAGTATAACAAAACCTCTGTTGGGAAATTAAACCCAGAACCACTGGTTCAGGGTTCAAGAATTCGAGCTTAGAATAATTGTTATATTTGGCTTTATTATCTGATATATATTGCATGTTCTGACATAACATACTAAATGTTGTCTTTTACCGCTTTGATATTATCTGAACTGTATATAAACTGTGCCGAAACCCTTCTCTTCTTACCTCCGGGGAGAAGCTCGCTGGTCGAGGCTCCCTATTCTGTTAGTGTCAATACCTGAAATAAGAAAGAGGACGGATAAGTTACGAAGCCGGATGGCCTTTTGGTTCCCGGTAAGTTGCCCCCTCCTCGACTCGAGTTGTCCGCTCGGGTACACAGTCTAGAACATATACCCAGGTTATAAACCTAGTATAACGAAACCTCATGTCGGATCCCTAGTAGGAACGCTTATTTGCATCACGTTGCATTTGACTTAGGGGACTCAACACAGAGGTTGGGTCCGTCTAGGACTAGCAACCTGAAATGAAAAGACCATTCTGATGCATCCTACTTGCTCTGTACATATATTTGTTTCGAACTTGCATGTTGACCGGTTTCTGAATCTCGGGAATGTTGGAAACTTGAAGAAAAAAAAGGAAAAAGAATATATCAGTTAAGGAGTTAATTGATTATTTTAGAAAACAATCAATGACCAATTACAGGCGAAACTCTGCCGAAATTTTGAAAAAAAAGGAAAATATTTTATTTTGTTTTACTAAAAAATATAGAAAAAAAAGAGTCTTTTATTTTTGGAAAAATAGATTGTTTTATTGTTTGTTGAAAATGGAAAAAAAATCGTTATTTTGTCTTTTTCAAAAAAATAGAAAAGGAAAATAGATTGTCTTGCCAGGAAAAAATAAAAATGGAAAAGAGTCATGTTTTAAAATAGTTCGGTTAATTTGCCCGAACTACGCATGGTTTGATTCTCACCGGATGTGAGATACGTAGGCAACCCTCATCGGGTCCAACCCCCTTTTTTGCTAAAATAGCCAAAAACCAATAAATAAATAAAAAACATGTCAAGATTTTTAATTTTGTCATAAATAAGTCGGGTGATGTCCAACTTCCCCTTTTACAAAAAAAATAGCAAAAATATATATGTCAAATGTTTAAGAAGTCGGGTGACGTTGTTTTATCAAGACATAGCCGAATGTTCCCGAAGGGGACGCCGAAAGGCTGACTTTGCATAAACAGCCACTTTTGGGTCATATTTAAGATTTGGTCCAGTTGACCCACACAGCCTTAAAAATCTTCGTTCCCGAGACGTTGAAAGGCCGTGTTTGCAATATTGAGTTTTCCAATTTGAAAAACGATAAAAAGAGTCATAAATAAGTCAGGTGATGTTGTTATGTCATAAATAGCCGAATGTTCCCGAAAGGAACGCCGGAAGGCTGACTTTGCATAAACAGCCACTTTTGGGTCATGTTTAGGATTTTTGGTCTAGTTGACCCACACAGCCTTAAAAATCTTCGTCCCCGAGACGTTGAAAGGCCGTGTTTGCAATATTGAGTTTTCCAATTTGAAAAACGATAAAAAGAGTCATAAATAAGTCAGGTGATGTTGTTATGTCATAAATAGCCGAATGTTCCCGAAAGGAACGCCGGAAGGCTGACTTTGCATAAACATCCACTTTTGGGTCATGTTTAGGATTTTTGGTCTAGTTGACCCACACAGCCCTATAAATCTTCGTCCCCGAGGTGCTGAAGGGCCGTGTTTGCAACACCAGGTTTTTATTATAATTTTAAAAGAAAAAAAAACAAAGAGTCGGCGGTCAGGTGAATACCGTTTGAATTTTGTCATAAAAAGCCGAGCCAGCTTCAGCCGCGTCTTAAACCGTTCTTGCCGACATAGCCTTAGAGTATCTTTCAGTTGTCGAAAGGTTATTTTCGAAATAATGGACAAGTTGGTAAAGTGTCATAAAATAATTCTCCCCGGCCTCAAAATTCATGTGAGAATTGGAAGGGGCCACATTTGCAAAAATAGCCATTTGGTTGCATTTGACAAACGGGGAAAGGAAGCTGGCCGTTTGTTTTTGAGTTTGTAAATCTTTTGATTAGAATATGCGGGTTGTTTGATTTTCAAGTTTGTAGGTCATCTTTAAACCTTTGAAACCCAGTTTGTTTTAATATGAAAATTAAAAAAAAATGTTGAGTATTGTTTATCTTTATTGGTTATGAACTACGCGAGGTCTGATTCATGCGGGGTCATGATACGTAGGCAATCTCCATAAGATTCGACCACAACAAAAAAAATTAAAAAAAAAAAGAAAAATGAAAAAAAAAGATGTTGTTTATAATGAGGACCGACTGAGTCCATTTTAACCTATTTTGTTTTGAATCACAAAGAAAGTTAAGGTGGTTGGTTTGTGGTAAGCCGGACAATGACACCCAGAATATCGCGCGGAATTCTTTACCTGCACATCATGATACACACTTTGCGGGGATCAGGCCTGATGACAGAAGCACTCGAATCCTATTAGGGAATTGTTGACTAAGGTTGATGATATCGAAGTTGGCAATGGTCTGGACAATACTGATACGAAGCTCAGTGGCTAAGATGCCAATTTTGATAAAGTGGGAGGACGCTCCGTTCCATGGTTAGCAAGAGAGAAGCTTGTGGTGGTTTATTTTGTTGTCATTTCTGTTGTTCGGATTATTAGGGTTGTAATTCGGATATTGTCTCGTGTCAAACTGTCTTATCTTTCCGTTTTGTCATAGCGGTTTGTTTAAGTTTGTCCAGGTTGTTTTAGGATTTTATTCTGGTTTGTTTTTGTTATTCAAACCATTTCACCGGTAGTCTAATGCAAAATCCGGTCTTTTATTATTTCCAGTCATCTTTTGTTTAGTCCTTTTATCATTTTGGTCAGCGCCGATTCTAGTGACATGACATGCGCACACAGTTTGGGCCTAGTCTTTAAAGTTAATCATAAAACCCCGGAAAGGCAATCAGAACATTTAAAGGAAATAAGAACGGTTTGAGATTATTTGAAGCCCGAGTCATGTGGAACTGGGGCAAGTAAAACATAAAGAAAATCGTTAAATGCAAGATTCACCAAATTGGCATGAGGATCGTTCATAAGAGTAAGAGTGTCGCCCAACGGTGCTTTAGAAGTGAAAAATGAAAAAGCAAGTGTTTAACATAATTGTCAAGTCCATCACCATCGGAAGAGACTATAAATCTATGATCAATTGTGTTGTTTGCATTTGGCATGTTTTGAAAACTGGAATGACGAAGGCATTTTGTTCTGCTATATAAACATTTTATCCTTCGTTACCCCCCTTTGAGCCTTATTTATTTTCTTTCATACCCCTCGTTCGGAATCAATAGCAACGACTAGGAAATACGAGCCAGGAAGGTAAAGAAAAAAAATCAAAAAAAAACGAAAAAAAAAAGAAGAGAAAAATGATAACAATAAAAAAACAAAAGAAAGTCAAATGAAAACAGAGGAATTGGGAACTACGTTTGACCTGATTCCTCAAAGATGATACGTAGGCGCTTCACGGCTCGGTCATAGGGTGCATAATGGCCACAATGGTCACAGTGTACATGGTGTAATAAAAAAAATATAATAATAAATAATCCCAAGCAAGAAACTGGGGCAAGGGTTGCGCTTGTTGTAAACAAATATGATTTCGAAGGTTGTAATTTTGAACCCCAAATTTGATTTGTTTTTTAGCCTTTAATACCCTTTATTTCTAGCTTGTCCAAAAACCCACATTACGGTCCAAAGAAAGACCTTCTGACCAGTCTGCAAAAGATGCCAAGTCAGACAAATGAGAGTCTTACCGGCGAACATAACATTCTGTTCCACAGCAGAAAGGACTCTAATCTCCAGCAGAGAGAGTCATACCGGCAACACTCCAAATCCCCAGCTGGAAAGTGATACAAATGAGAGAGTCTTATCGGTGAAAATCTTCACGGACACCATAAGGCGATGAAAGCTGAGAGAAAAACCAAAATGAGAGAGACTTGATAGTGAAAACCCTTCGGGCACTACAAGTCGAATAAGATTGAGAATCAGATGGGGAATTGCCAATTGAAGGTCTTGAAAGACGATTGACGACGGAAGATAGGCCACAAATGCATGCCATGACCATTAGAGTCGGTGTCTGCGTTTGATAGGTTTTTATTTATAGTTTCTTTTGTTACAGAGTCATCTTTTTCATTTGTCTTTTATTCTGTTCCCTTTTTATCTTTTTCCTTTCATAGAAAAACTCCCCAATAGAGTCTGTCTGGTCAGAACAAGTGTGAATTGACTTCAAAATATGCCATCAGCTTTCCAATTATGCAAGATAAGATCTGACTAGTACATCCAAGTGGTATAGTCAGCGAGGAACAAACGCGAGGCCAGTGTCAAAAAAGATATCCCCAGCAAAAGGGAATTGACAAAAGGATTGACAAGTGTCAAGAGGGATACCCTTGCCGAAATCAAAGGTTATAAACCTCAAGGCCAAGGCCCGTTGAACAAAGCAAGGAGAGCAGTGAGCATGATTTGGGGAAATTCATACTAGACTAAAAGGTCGGGGAAATGCCAGTTTCCGAGCTATGCCACAAAAGAAGAGGGATATCCCCAGCAGAAAGGGATTATCCCCAGCAAATAATATCATCCCCAACAAGTTGTGGAGCGCAGAGCAAGGAAGGAGAAAAGGAAAAGCCATCCCAGTAGGAGTATCACAACCAACCACCACGTTTTAAACTAACAAATTTTGTTTGATTTGAAACAGGTAAAGGAAATGGCATTGATGACAGAAATGCATGCCATAAGGGAGACTGTCAAACTGGGGCAGAAAATTTTCCTTTCATTTGGAAAATTTTCTGGAAGTCAGGTACCCATTCGAGGAAGAATAAAGATAGCACCAGTCTCAAGGGAAGTGGTGTTTGAACCAGTGTTGCCCCAACATAATAAGTTTAAATGGAGGAAGTATTCCCCAGCAGACAGAATAAAGGGATGACACTTGTGCTCAGAAAAGCAAAAAGCCATTATCATCCCCAGCAGCTTCCAGAAGAATGAAGCATCGACTTGAAGGGATAAAATTTCCCAGCAGCGTTATCCTCAACAACGTTATCCCGAGAAGATAACATTTTTATCCCCAGCAGTGTTGAAAAAAAAAACAAAAAAAAAACAAAAAAAAAATTGAATTTGAAGGAGGGGAAGAAAGGAGACTTCCCCAGTAGTATTATCCCCAGCAATCAGGCGTCCACCTGGAGAACAAGGAAGAGCAGTTGGAGTATTAGCAATCAGGCGTCCACCTGGAAAACAAGGAAGAGCAGTTGGAGTATTAGCAATCAGGCGTCCACCTGGAGAACAAGGAAGAGCAGTTGAAGTATCAGCAATCAGGAGCCCACCTGGAGAATAAGGGAATACAATGGAAGTATCAGTAATCAGGAGCCCACCTGGAGAATAAGGGAATACAATTCAAATCTTAAGTAATCAGGAGCCCCCCTGAAAAACAGAATGGCGTTTTATTTTTGACATTATTGGTTGAAGTCAGGAGCCCCCTGAAGAACAGAATGGTGATTTGTTGGTTGAAGTTGGGAGCCCGCCCATATAACAGAGGAATACATTCAGTCTTTTAATTTCAAAAAAAAAAAAAGAGAAAAAGAAAGGAAAAAAAACAACCGGAAAAAAAAGGGGGAAGTAGTTTGCAGAGGAATGAAACATCTTACTCAAAAGGAAGTAATTTTGGAAGGAGTAAGATAACATATTTACTCAGCAGAGTTATCCATAGCAGTGTTATCCCCAGTGGATCATCGAGATGTAGAAGCATCCTCGACAGAGTTTCGGGCAACCCAGAGTGGGTAAGGAAGAAAAGGAAAAGTCATCCCCAGCAAAATAATCCCCAGCAGTTTCGAGGGAAGACAACACAGGTAAGTAAATAATTCAGGAAGAAGGAAATGGTTCACGCATAGGAGACGCACTTCCTAAGTGAAGATTTCATTAATAGGAGACGCACTTCCTAGTTTGAAATCATTAAAGTTTCACCCATAGGAGATGCATTTCCTCCTAAGTTTGTTTAGTTTCACCCATAGGAGAGGCATTTCCTCCTAAGTTTGTTTTAGTTTCACCCATAGGAGATGCATTTCCTCCTAAGTTTGTTTTTACTCATAGGAGAGGCATTTCCTCCTAAGTTTAGTTTCACCCATAGGAGAGGCATTTCCTCCTAAGTTTAGTTTTTACCCATGGGAGAGGCATTTCCTCCTAAGTTTAGTTTCACCCATAGGAGATGCATTTCCTCCTACGTTTACTTTTACCCATAGGAGACGCATTTCCTCCTAAGTTTAGTTTCACCCATAGGAGAGGCATTTCCTCCTAAGTTTAGTTTTTACCCATAGGAGATGCATTTGTTTTAGTTTCACCCATAGGAGACGCATTTCCTCCTAAGTTTAGTTTCACCCATAGGAAAGGCATTTCCTCTTAAGTTTAGTTTCACCCATAGGAGAGGCATTTCCTCCTAAGTTTAGTTTTACCCATAGGAGACGCATTTCCTCCTAAGTTTACTTTGACTCATAGGAGATGCATTTCCTCCTAAGTTTAGTTTCACCCATAGGAGAGGCATTTCCTCCTAAGTTTAGTTTCACCCATAGGAGAGGCATTTCCTCCTAAGTTTGTTTTTACCCATAGGAGACGCATTTCCTCCTACGTTTAGTTTTACCCATAGGAGATGCATTTCCTCCTAAGTTTGTTTTAGTTTCACCCCATAGGAGATGCATTTCCTCCTAAGTTTAGTCTTACCCATAGGAGAGACATTTCCTCCTAAGTTTATTTTACCCATAGGAGAGGCATTTCCTCCTAAGTTGTTGTTGAAATCAGGAGTCCGCCTAGAGAATAGAGAGATTCAATTTTAAATTTAGCAATCAGGAGTCCGCCTGGAGAACAGAGACATACTTTTCAAGTTTGACAGCAGGAGTCCGCCTGGAGAATAGAGACATTTAATTTCAAATTTAGCAATAAGGAGTCCGCCTGGAGAACAGAGGCATACTTTTCAAGTTTGACGTCAGGAGTCTACCTGAAGAACGGAGACATACAGTTTAAATTTCAAAAGTCAGGAGTTCGCCTGGAGAATAGAGACATTCAATTTTAAATTTAGCAATCAGGAGTCCGCCTGGAGAACGGAGACACACAGTTCAAGTATTGGTTGAAGTCAGGAGCCCCCCTGAATAACAGAATGGCGATTTATTGGTTGAAGTCAGGAGCCCGCCTAAAGAGAGGAATGACGTTTATTTTTAAAGTTGTTGTTGGAGTTGGGAGCCCTCCCATAGAACAGAGGCATACATTTCAGTCTTTTCATTTCAAGTGTTGAAGTTGGGAGCCCGCCCATAGAATAGAGGCATACATTTCAGTCTTTTCATTTCAAGTGTTGAAGTTGGGAGCCCGCCCATAGAACAGAGGCATACATTTCGGTCTTTTTATTCCAAGTGTTGAAGTTGGGAGCCCGCCCATAGAACAGAGGCATACATTTCAGTCTTTTCATTTCAAGTGTTGAAGTTGGGAGCCCACCCATAGAACAGAGGCATACATTTCGGTCTTTTTATTCCAAGTGTTGAAGTTGGGAGCCCGCCCATAGAACAGAGGCATACATTTCAGTCTTTTTATTCCAAAGTGTTGAAATTGGGAGCCCGCCCATAGAACAGAGGCATACATTTCAGTCTTTTCATTTCAAGTGTTGAAGTTGGGAGCCCACCCATAGAACAGAGACATACATTTCAGTCTTTTTATTCCAAGTGTTGAAGTTGGGAGCCCGCCCATAGAACAGAGGCATACATTTCGGTCTTTTTATTCCAAGTGTTGAAGTTGGGAGCCCGCCCATAGAGAGGCATACATTTCAGTCTTTACATTTCAAGCGTTGAAGTTGGGAGCCCGCCCAGATAACAGAGGCATACATTTCAGTTTTTCATTTCAAGTATTGAAGTTGGGAGCCCGCCCATACAACAGAGGCATACATTTCAAGATCAAGTCAGAGGACAATAAAACAGAGGGTTACAACAGGAATCCCCAGCAGGAAATAATAAAAATCCCCAGCACCGGGAAGCAGAAGGTTGCAACAAGAGGTCCCAGCACAAACTCAAGTGCATGTGTCGAAAGGAAGAAAAGCATCAGAAGAAAAGCACCGGAAGAAATGCAAGCAAACAAGAAAGCAAGACAACAAGAACAAATTGCAGTCTAACCTAGCTTCTTGTTTTCTTTTAAGCACGGTGTAACAAGGAGATCGGTAAGCAGTGGTAATAGCATGCAACAACAGTAACATTGCAGTCCTACGGTAGTCCCAGCTACCAAAAACTTCTCGAACTACATTGACATGATTCCTGTTTAGCCCAGGATATGTAGGAAATCTTTGAAGCAAAGGTTCGGTCAAATCTTTTTCAAAAAATGCTTCACACGGAGTACTCGAATAGGCAAAAATCGCTCGCTTTATCTTTGCGCGAAAACCCTTCGTGTCTTCGGGCAAAGAGGGGCAGCTGTAAGCACGTGATTTTTGCCCTATACGAGAATTACTCCCAAAAAATTCAAAATAAAATGATTTTCCTTGGTGTGCAATTTTGTGAGATTTTGTGATATTTTTGGATAATTATTTGTATTTGTCTGTGTTTGTTTATTTGTTAAATTAATAAAAAATACAAAAATATGTCGCATTTGCATGTAGGATTTAATTTTATAATTGTTACCAATTAAATTTGTTTACAAAAAATTAAAAATTACAAAAATAGGCATCGTTTGCATTTTTAGCATTTAATGTCCAAATATACAATTCTATGCTTAATTATTACTTAATTGTGCGTTAATTGTTATTGGGAGTTAATTTGCGCTTTTATAACTTAATTTAGTTCTTAATAATAATTTAAGTATTTTTATAATTTAGTTTTAGAGAAATAAAAGAAGAAAAGAGAGCGAAAATATAAAGAAAGTCGGAATTGGGCCTCTTCTTCGATTTCAAGCCACAGGCCCAAAAAATGGCCCAATCTTCCCTACGACCCAGTCCATTTCGAACTGGGTCGACCCAGTCCATAACCCAAAAACCCAACACCCCTTCTTCACTCTTTGTCCAAACACAAAACAAAACAAAAAACAAAAAAAATAAAAAACCCTAAAAAATAAGAAAGGACCCCCCCCCCTATCTTTCTTCTTCTTCTTTTCTTCATCTTCCCAAAAAGCTCCAAGCTCCATCAATGGCTTCCTTCCTTCCCCTCACGCCACACATACACACTCACGGCACACACACACACACTGTTGCATCGTCAACCTTCTCCAAACAGACCCAACAAGCTTCACTTCATCGTCTTCGGAGCTCCCTCGTCGCCATCGATGCCTCGTCGCTGCTGCCTGCCTCCTCGCGTCCAGCCATTGCTGCTACTGTTCACGCAGCTGTGCCTGTGTCGTCACTTCATCTTCTTCGTCCAATGAACAACAATCCAGCTACTTCTTCTTCGTGTTCGTCAACGCTCGTTGTCATGGCTGCTGTCGCGACTGCGTCTTCTCTTCGTCGCCGCGGCTGTCGCCGCTACTTCCTCCATCGTGCTGCTGCTTCACGCTGCTTCTTCTTCAGCCATATCGCTGTTGCTTCTCTTCCTCCTTCCAGTTGCGTCGACCAACTGTTGCGGCTTCGTTTCTGCTTCTAATGGTGCGTCATCTCCTTCCTTTTCATCAAGGATTCGTTTGGTTTTTCGTTTGAGTCTGTGGTGTGTTGTTTTGAGTTCAAGAGGAAGGGGAGTTTATCGTTGATTCATCTCCGGTTAGTTGGTTTTGAGTTTTATTTTGTCCATATTTCGTTTTATATTTCTCGAAGTAAAAATCGATAAATGTTCGATCCTTGTTTTGTTCATGTTTATCGTTTGAATTAATTTTTAGTTTGCTTCATGTGTTTTGTTAATTTAATTTTCAGATTTAAATGGGAAATTAATTAGTTGTTTTTCATGTTAATTTTATTCATTTTTGTAAAAAAAAAAAAAGGAATTGTTAGTTTAATGTTTGTTAGATTCAAATTGAAGTTTAAATTAATTGTTTCTTCAATTTGTTTCATGTGTTTTATGTATTTTCAGGAATTGTTAACATTGTTTAGTTCATGTTCATCTTTGTTTGAAGTTCGTTTTTAATTTAGTAATTTAATGTGAAGTTATGTTTTGCTTCTTAATTTTGGATCATATATCTTTGTTATAATTTTGGTTGGATTTAATTGATTATTTGAAGATTAGTAATTTGAATATGTTTATTTGTTTTGTTTAAGTTTAATTCGAAGTTTGAACAAAGTTTGTTTGTTATTGTTATTGAATATTTTCATTCATGTTCATACTTTGTTTGGTTGATCTTGAATCCGAAATTTGTATAGTTTGATTTCTTGTTTATCATTTATGATTATTTCTTGAATTTGTCTCATAATCTTGTTTAAGTTTAATATAGGAATTGTTTGTTGTAATGTTGTTAGAGTTGATTTTAAGTTCAATATTATTGAATTTAGAAATCTGAATATACTTGTTTGTTGTTATTGTTGTTGAATCTAAAAATAGGTTTGTTGCTAAAATATTGTTCAATCAAATTTTTAGTTGTTCTTTGTTGTTCAATCATGTTCATGTGATTTGTTGTTGAAATGTTGAAGAAATCATGTTCATGAGATTTGTTGTTTGAATTTGTGTAGAAATTGGTCACATTGGCTATATTTTGGTTGAGTGTGATTAATTGATTTGTTATAGCTGATAGGGTAGTTTGGTAATTTGCAGTACGTTCAGGGGTAGTTTGGTAATTTCAGTAAGGTTGGAGGGGTAGTTTGGTAATTGAATATTTTGTAATTCTTTATGTTAAGCATGGGGGACAAAATATAATGGGGTGGGTTGTGATATAGTTGTTTAATATAAAGGGGGGACATGACAAAATTTAGTGGGGAGGAATCTTGTATTTGTTTAGTGAAAGCATGGAGGACAAAATATAATGGGGTGGGGTTGATATATTTATTTAATGTAATGGGGATGAGTGAGAATATAATGGGTTTGGTAGGAGAAAGCAATTGATTTTAATTGATTAAAGGGTTGGGGATATAAAGAGAAGTCTTGAATCTGATTTAGGAGGACACACAGATAGAGAAAAAAGAGAGGAAAAAATCGGACAGAAAGAGAATAAGAGAGAGAAAAAAAAGACTGAACATTTAAGAGAGAGAAAATTCCGAAAAAATATTTAAACTTTCAAATGAAAAAAAAAACTAAAAAAATATTTTGCTTTCTTTCATTGTTTGAAATTAACATTAATTGTTGTTGTGTCATCAAATCTTGAAGTTTTTGTTTTGGGATTAATACTCCACCGGTTTGCAAACTCTGTTCCTGGGTTGTTACTGTTGCTGGATTGTTGCTGTTGTGTTGTATTGTTATTACTGCTGCTGATTCTCATCTTTCATTTTCTTTTTCTTCCAAATCAGGTACACAACTGACACGCTGGTTATTGTAATCCGAAATATGAAGTATGAATACGAAAAATGAAGAGTTGAAATTCTGAATTATATTTAATTATATTCTGAATTTTATTTGTATGTATAAATTATTTAGCTTGCAAAAAATCAGAATCATGTAGATATTTAATACATATAGTGAAACATCGGATGATAGCTTAACGGACGAACTACCTATATATTGCCTAAAAATAAATAAATGGTGTAGTAACTTCGTCTAGTTAATTCGCTATTGTTGGATGATTATCATGTCTCAAAAAACACGTTAGTTTATCAAAATAGACCATTTTGGAACTTGGAAGAATGTTGTTTAATTAAATATTATTGGTCAATTTCAGCCTGTAAATAAATTAAGACATTTTTTTATTTTATTTTGTAGAGACAAATTTAATAGAGAATAATGTAGGCATTTTAGGATTGTCTTTTAAAAATAAATGAGACGAGCCTCGCCGAATAAAAAATACAAAATTGTGGGGCCCTCAATAAATATTTAATTGAGTATTTAGAATTCGGGATGGACTGTTTAGTGAATTCCACAGTCTTACCCATAAATAATAATACGCTAATCGCTTTAGGCACGATTTAATAATAATACATTCTTAAACACGGGTGCGCATTTATGCGACCCAAATCCAAATCCTAAAACATTGAATAAAAATACGTTCCGGATCGCGGGTGCATTTTATGTGACGCAATCCAAAGACATATTTTTAAACGATGTTCACATTCTTGTAAAAATAATAATAACAATTATGAAAGCGGTAAAAAGATAAAATTTGCACATAAGTTCATATTTGTATAAAATCAGATAATCAAGCCGAATATAACAGTTGAGCGACCGTGCTAGAACCACGGAACTCGGGAATGCCTAACACCTTCTCCCGGGTTAACAGAATTCCTTATCCGGATTTCTGGTACGCAGACTGTAATATGGAGTCATTCTTTTCCTCGATTCGGGATTAAAATTGGTGACTTGGGACACCCTAAATCTCCCAAGTGGCGACTCTGAAATAAATAAATAAATCCCGTTTCGATTGTCCTTTAATTGGAAAAAGCTCCCTACGTACCCCCTCGGGTATGTGAAAAGGAGGTGTGACAACAGTCATCTCTCCTTGACGAAACCACTCAAACTCCCTACGCAGCTCCTCTCTACGGGGCTGCGGCACATACTTCTCCAAAAAGAGAATGGAGAACTGCTGCCAGGTAAGGGGTGCTGCACTAACAGGCCTACGCCTCTCAAAAACCTCCCACCAAGTGAAGGCAGCTCCAGAAAACTGATAAGTAGTGAAAGTGACCCCGCTGGTCTCCAGAATACCCGTTGTACGAAGTATCCTCTAACCTTATCTAAAAAACCCTGGGCATCCTTGCCCTCTGCACCACTGAAGGTCGGAGGTTGCAATCTACCAAACCTCTCCAACCTATGTTGCTCATCCTTCGACATGGCAGGAACTACATAGTCCTAAGCAGCTACAACCAGCTGGGCTGGATGTGCCCCCGGTGTTTGAAGTCATGCATGACTTGCTCAGGTATGTGAGCGGTGGGAGTCTAATTGCCTCCCCCGTCCTGAGAAGTTGCTACAGTTATAGTGGCTGAAACCGCTCGAGCTAGGCCAGTGCAAACTGATAAGATCTGAGCCAAGGCCTCTTAAAGACCTGGAATTACAATGGGCACATCTAGTGCCTGAGCTGGTGTTGTTGGAGCGCCCATAACTAGGACATGAACCTGAACTGGGGTAGCTGGTGGATTTGCAGGTGTTGCCCTAGCTGCTCTGCCCCTACCACGACCATGGCCGCATCATCGGCCTCTGGTGGCCACAGCTAGTGGTACAGGTGGTCATCCATCCTGACCGGTAGCGCATGTCCTCACCATCTGTGAGAGAATAGAACAACAGAAGTTTAGTACTCGGATTAACAAATTCGCACGACAAGAATTTCAAGAGTATGAAGTTTTTCCTAAAGGTTCTGCAGCCTCTCGAGGATAAATACAAATGTCTCTGTACCGATCCGCGAGACTCTACTAAACCTGCTCATGACTCGTGAGACCTATGTAACCTAGGCTCTAATACCAACTTGTCACGACCCTAAATCCGGACCCGGTCGTGATAGCGCCTCTTGTGAAGACAAGTCCAACCGACACTACCCATTTCAGTATTTAACAGTTAAGCATTAAGAAACAGTCTAAAGCGTGATCAAATAAACTAGGTTTTAAGCAGTTAATAGCATAATTTTGCAGAAAATAACCCAACACAGCCCGATACCAGGGTGTCACTAGTCAAGAGCATCTAACAAAAATAGAATACTCCAAATATATATAACTACAGAGTTTAGTACAGAAACTAAGAACAGAAAGGAATAAGATAGGGAAGAGCTCCGGGCTGCGAACGCCAACAGCTACCTAGAGACTCCTCAGATCTACCTGAGCCGGAATGATCAGCACTCGGGAGCGGGACTAAATACGCTTGAATCTGCACATAGGGGTGCAGGGAGTAAAGTGAGTATTCCAACTCAGTGAGTAATAATCCTAAATAAAGACTGAAAGACGGAAATCACGTAAGGCACAAAGTCATGCTATAATGAAGTAGTAAAACCATTAAAAGCAGTAAACCCCAATGAAAGATAGGTAGAAATCCTTTAACTCAAATTTAACTTCATAAAAAGCCTTTTTTAACAATTTAACATGTAATTAACAGTCAATTATGAAAAGTAAACACATAAAGGTTCGCCCCTCGGGCACAATATCAACAAAGCTGCCCCTCGGGCAACATCTCAGAACAATACCAGCCCCTCGGGCCATCACATAGAACAAAACTAGGCCCTCGAGCTCAATCTCATATCACAATAGGTACCTGCGCTCACTGGGGGTGTAAAGATTCCTAAAGGGGGCCCTTACAGCCCAAGCGCAATATCAAGTCATCTCGTGGCATCATCACTAGGCCCTCGGCCTCATATCAATCAAGATACCTCGTGGCGTATATATCTCAGGCCCTCGGCCTCATAATCAGTATCAAATGTTTCCTCATAACATAGGCCCTCGGCCTTACTCAGTCAAAATCCTCACAAGCCACTCGGGCAATAGTAAAACATGATTCTCAACCCAAAAATATCATTTAAAAGATCATGTAAGTGTTTAAAATAGAGTAAACATGGCTGAGTACGAAAACAATGAAATATAACATGATTGAGTTCAAGTATAAAGTCAAATCAGTGAGGAAATACCAGTAAAAATCCCCGAAGGGTTTAAATAGTTGGCACAAGGCCCAAATATAGCATTCAGCTCAAATCATGATGATAGCAAATAGATTTCAGTCAAATACGCAGTAAAATAGTCATTCGGGATGGACTAAGTCACAATCCTCAATAGTGCACGACCCCACGCTCGTCATCAAGTATGTGTGTCACCTCAATATAGCATTATGACGTGCAATCCGGGGTTTCAAACCCTCAGAACATCATTTACAATCATTACTCACCTCGAACCAGTCAAATATCTAGCTCGCGACACCTTTGCCCCTCAAAACGGCCTCCACTCACGTCGAATCTATCCAAAATCAGAACGAGGACGTTAAAATATGCTAAGGGAACGAAGTCCAAGTGAAAATAATCAATATACGACACAAATCCCGAAATTACCAAAACCCGACCCCCGGGCCCACGTTTCGAAATTTGATAATTTTCACATCAATAGATTCCTTATCTCCCCATGAGTTCATACATGTCAAAGTTCTGAAATCCGACCTCAAATGGTCCTTCAAATCCTCAATCAAAGGTCTAAATTTCCAAGCCCTAGTTTTTCAATTTTTGGCTTAATTTCCGTGATTATTTAGGTGAAATTCACATTAGAATCGAGATTTAAGTCCAAAAATCTTACCTCCAAGTGATTCCCCTTGAATCCCTCTTCAATCCTCTTCAAAAAGCTCCAAAAAGGACCAACAATGGAAGAAATAAACCACACATTCGCGGACAAGAAGACCTTTTAAATCTTTTGCTCAGGTCTTAATTTCCTTCTTCGCGAACGCGGTCAACGCCTCGCGTTCGCGAAGCACAAAAATTCCGTTGACCAAAGCTCTTCTTCGCGAACGCGACCCCACCATCGCAAACGCAATGCCTCGGCTTTACCAACCTATGCGAACGCGACCAAGCCTCTCGCGAACGCGATGCTTACTATTCTGGCCCTTTGCGAATGTGGGACTCCCCTTAGCGAACGTGAAGGCCAAACCTGACGCCTCCCTTCCTGACCCTTCGCGAACGCCAGGGTCCCCTCGCGAACGCAAGACCAAAATGCCTGCAACAGCTGAAACCAAAATCTGCAATTTTCTTAACTTAAAAAATGATTCGTTCAACCCCTCGAAACTCACCCGAGGCCCCCGGGATCTCAACCAAAGTCACAAACATATCCTAAAACCTTATTCAAACTTTTACCAATCTTCAAAACACCTCAAACAACATCAAATCAACCAAAACACATCGGATTCAAGCCTAAATTTCCAAAATCTTCCGAATTCTGCTTTAGATCAAAAACCCAACCAAACCACCTCCGAATGACCTAAAATTTTGCACACACCTCCCAAATGACACAGAAGAGCTACTGAAACTCTCGGAATTCCATTCCGACTCCTATATCAAAATCTTGCCTACCAACCAAAAATCGCCAAAATATCAACTTCGCCAATTCAAGCCTAAATCTATTTTGAACCTCCAAAACTCATTCCAATCACGCTCCTAAGTCCCAAATCAGCTCCTGAAGCTAACCAAACCATCAGAACTCATATCCGAGCCCTCTAACATATAAGTCAACATATGATTGATTTTTCCAACTTAAGCTTCCTCAAAAGAGACTACGTGTCTCAAACCTTACCAAAATCATTCCGGATTCGATCTGACCATCCTGATATCACATAACATGGATAAACAAAGCATAAAGAAGAAGAAATGGGGAAAACGAAGCGGTAACTCATGAGAAGACTGACCAGGTCGTCACTCATTCTCAATGATAACGGAAATAACCTCAATTATACAGCTTCATCCAAGACATTTGGTTGCTTGTTTATTTGGCATACAATGATGAAGTACTTGAGATGTTTGTTGGCATTTTTATTGGGGTCTCCAGTGAAATATCCTCTATCTTGGAGCATGTTAATTATCACACTAGTGATTGTGAAGGTACTCCCGCCTCCCATATCCTTGGTGGTACAATCGCACTAGCATATCTTTGATTTCGCACCGCTTCTGGTGGATCTAGTTGTGCTCAAGGTGCTTGTGGAACTTGTTGTTGAAGCAGTGGAACTTGTTCGCTCCGTTGGTTTGGATTTGATGCTCGGCATGCACGGGGTGCTTCCTCGATAGGACATAAAGGTAGAGCGCCAAGATCTTCTTCCGTCATCACAGTCTACACCTAAAGCAGATAGATTAAAGTAACAGCAAAGAAAAGATAAGAACTCGAATAAACACACAATAACACAGTAACACAAGAACACCGTACTCCTCGGAATGGTGCCAAAAATTTGTCACATTTATTCCTACTCTCAATTTGAAAATAGTACGATATATTGCAATAATAAACCCGACAAGGTTGGGTCGATCCCACGAGGAGTAAGGTGTGTGCTAGAATGTCAAAGAGTATGTGAATTCAATGAACTTAAAGTAATCTTCAAATAAAAGATCGATTTTTAGCAATTACTTAAAAAATATGACTATGAAATTTAATCAAACACTTAGAATAAGAAAATAATTAGAGAGTAGTAAATCAATGAGAGAAAGCACTAGGGTTGCTCATCCTTCATGTATGCTATGTTATGGGTATAGATGTATTCGATTCCAATTAATCAAACATGTGTTATGACAATAATATCAATAATACCAACATAGTATTTTCTGACACTAAGAGGTTTTTACTCACAAATGCTTTTTCAAGCTATTTAGAGCTCTATGCAATACAATGCCCAAATAAGAATCTCCCTATTCTTAGTTTGATTTCATTAATTGAGATGAGATTAATTCTTTAATCTACCCAATTTCTTGCTAATTATACCTAAACTCAGTTCAATTTTTCCAAGTTAGAACTAAGTGTGATAGGTGTTAATCTAGTGTTTGCAACTACCAAATTATACAAGAAAGCATGGAGCAATTAGATAACACAATATTTAATCAAAATACGAATCTATATTAACAACCCATTGTTGTAACACCACTTCGGATTCACAACCCTACCAAATGAGTTTAGCCGGACATGACAATAGAAGAAAAAATCAAATTATCCTCATAGCCGCTCATACAGTTTCCTCTCTGTCAAAAGTTGTCAAAAAAGACCTAAAAGTACTATTTATACTTTTCTAAAAAGCTGACAAAATTATCCTCCTCGGGTCTTGCGTGGCCAAGTTGCGTGGCCCACGCAGGATGCGCTGCCCAATACTCTATTTCTTAAGCTCGCAGCGGCCCACGCAGGATGCTTGTCTACTTCCAGAACATAAACTTTCAGCCTCCTAGTGGGTGACCTGCGTGGCCCACGTAGGATGGACTTTTATTTCTTTAGCTTTCTTCTTCAATTTTGGCTTGAATTTGATGGTTTTCTTGCAAGTATTTGATGATTTTCAATCTCTTAATTCTCACTCAACTCCATGACCTGCAATTATGTTATTCAAAACATATTTAGTCCATTAATCATATCAATTGGGACATAACTCTATAAAAAGATATAAGAGAAGTTGGGGAAAATACCAACTTATCAGGTTCTTAGATAGCAGCTGAGCTGGTCCACTTTTTAATAACTTTCTTATATTTGGTTTTGTATTAAAAAATTAATATTAAGATATTTTAAAATATACAAGACTATTATAATAATAATATTCTATATTATATCGCTAACTTTCAAAAGTTCTAAATTAGTGTCACGACCCAAATCTACCATGTCATGATGGCGCCTATCGTGGTACTAGGCAAGCCTACACACTAACAAAACCAACCAATATTTCCATTTTTAAGATAAATTCGAAGCTATTTAACAATAAACCTTCAAATTAAGTTAAAATAACAGTGCGGAAAGAAAGACCGACATCGGGGTGTCACTAATCATGAGCATCTACAAAGGACTGTGTGATAACACTAAGACATATACAGACTGGAAAATAACTAATAACAATCTATAGGAAGACGGGAGGGAGAAAAGCAGGGCTTCGATCGTCGTGCAGCTACCTTACTAACTCCAGCAGATCCGCGACGGACGAAAACAACACTCACTAGCACGTCCAGCAATCCTTGGATATGCACACAAGGTGCAGGAAGTAATGTGAGTACGCCAACTCAGTAAGTAACAATTATAAATAAAGGTTGAGTGCAGTGACGAGCATTTAAAATCATATACATTTCATAACATAAAAACCTCAGTGGAAATAACAAGATCAAATCAGTAATTAAATTCCGAATATCTTGTCAAAACTCCAGTTTCAATGAAAGTTGTTTAAAATATTTGTTCAACATTTTCAATAGAGGCTAAGTATAAAAGAAGGGTGAAAACATTAATTTCATATAAACAAGCCCCTCGAGAAAAGTATCACTCATATATATATATTTAGCCCATCGGGCGAGCCTCTCAGTCACTCGTGATGCAATTCTCATCAATCAACATTCACACTCAGCACTCACGCTCAATAGGTACCTTATAATAACCGTTGCAGCGTGCAACCCGATCCATAAATATATAGTCGATTGCGCTCACTGGGGGCGTGCAAACTTCGGAAGGGCTCCTACAACCCAAGCGCTATATTGCTGCGGCTTGCAACCCGACCCAATATCTCGCTGCGGCGTGCAGCCCGATCCAACATCCGGAAAATTCCTCCCCACCGGAACTGAATCAATGGTGAGAGTCTCTATTCTAACATCCCTCACGAAGGCCAATTATGAAAGACAACCCTTCCCAACCATCTGGTGGGTCTTCAAAAATAAAATCACTCTACTGGGAATCATAATCTGTCGAACCTCGCCACTCAATCCATGGCATCCCCGGCATAGCCAACGTCATCATCTTAGCATAACAGTCCAGAATAACACAACAAGCAGACAACCAATCCATAGCCCATATCACATTAAAATCCACCATACTAAGCAACAAAAGATTCACTCGGGTCTCCAAACCCCCAATAGTCACCACACAAGACCGATATACGCGGTCCACAACCACGACATAACTTGTTTATGAGAACTCCCCGACTCTGAATCCATAAAGCACCCGAATCACTATATCCAATCCCAACTCCACCTCCTATACATCTAACACACCTCTACTACTCGATCATTCCACGAGGGGGGGGTACTCCTATAATTCTTCTGTGCCACCAAGCAGGCTTGAATATTAGCAGTCGATCAAATAAGAGAGTGTCGGAATACCAATGAAGTATCCTTAACTCAACACATTGCCCTTTCTGAAATGTATACTCTCATCAAGCCATACTAATTAGTATTATTATTTACCTAGTCATCTAAAACTGTCTATGATGCCTATGAATTTATGACCTTCCTTCCATAAATGAACTGAGACCTTACACATGAAAATCTCAACCCTACACAACATACCATATATGCCACTCCATCATATGATAAATATAAGAATTTCATAATTCATTCTGAGTCACAAGCAACTACGTACTCAACTAGGCAAGAACTTTCCATTTGATCCCATCTAGAAGCAAATCACTATACATCACATGCTCTCCACACCAGTAAAAAAATATACGTCCCTAACCGGGGTAGAAGCCATCAAGAACCCTTTGAACCCCATTTGCACAAAATCAAACCGTCAGGACTGAATCCTTTTAACTCAACCAAGTTATGAAGGTCATCAAAAACCCAAGAGCATTGTCATAAAACACCTGTAGAAACTCATTACCCCATAAGCACCCAAGGAACTAATCATATCCCTCAACATGCCGATCTGACCTACTACCAAGCTATCCTATTTATCCAAGTTCCTTCTAAATTACCTTCAAATTGATACTTCTCCTCGCCATAATACATCAATCCTCAACATAGACTCACCACATGAGACCCAAGCATAAAACTACATCATCTAAAGGCTCATAAGTCGCTGAATACTCTCTTAAATATCCCCAAAAGCACCACATTTAAAATATTTACCCTGAAGAGACTTCCTGCGAATCTAAAGCCATTACCTTCACCGTCTTGATACTGATATGTAGAATCCATAATAATATAGAAATGCCACAAGTCTTGTCATCCTCCAATGTAAACCTCAGTTTCTAGCCAAATACACATCTTGAAGATCTCTAATTATTACATATAAATCTTGAATCCTTTAAAACCATTCTCGGCAGTCATCCACTCTACTTAGGTTTCAATTAAACTGATCAAACGAACCGAACGACCTGTGCCCCATTGTACAACAACACCTAAGGAAGTAACCCATCCTTCTAAGCAGCCGAGTGATATCCTACTCCATACCCGTTACATCCCTTACGACAACAACTAATTCATCCCACGATTTCTCATATACCCATAAAGCATAACGCACCATTATCCAAAATTTCTTTTACTCGTGTCATCCTCGATCTCAACCTTTGTAAGCCACAACTGATTCGCCGGTATACCACAAACTGAAACTAATACGACACTTAGCCTCGCAATCAACCTATCAATAGCAGATTCCCCCACTTGGCTCAAAGCCATAAGTCAAAACACACAAAAACTCGCAATGCCCATAATCTATTACTGCCATAATACTATAGGGATATTAAACTAAATCCTTCATAAGCTCGGGCAACACAATCATCTAGTACTTCAAATCATCTGCAATCTCGCATTCACCCTCGTAATAGTCATGTACACTCTCATAAACGATCCAAACTCAAACTGCAACACACATATTTCACTAATAAAAGAGGGCTCCCAACAAACAACATAGGGATCACACAAACCTCAGAACACCCTACAGGAGATAACCCACCAGTTTTGCCTCAAACTAACATCTCTTCATACCCTTCCACCGTCATAAACATCACGCAATCACTTAACTTTCCTGAGTTTGAACTCATATCATAACATGAAATCTACTTCACTTCCCAACTAGACAACATGAAAAGATCCTTCAACACACCCATAATGCGGGGCTACGCATCAAATCTCGATGGAAATCAAGCACCAAATAGTTCTTTCTACCCTCAAGAAGACCCTTCTCATCACATTCAAATCATATGAATGCATTTCGCAGTCACATCATACTCATCACGTAGCCATCCAGTCATCACTTCCCCTAATAGGGACACTACCGAACATATAAATCCAAAAGCACATGCTCACACGATCAACACCTCAGTGCTCAAGCTACAGGAAAAGCCTGACCTCAAAGTCCTCCAGACTGGACCAACATCAACACACAGAAATCACATCTTGCCCCTCGATCAGGGAATCACAAGCCGTCGATGCACAGTTGATACCGAGCACTCATACGCGCATATGATCGCGTGGAAAGAATTCAAAAAGTTACATTTCAAGCTGAATCAATGTGGCACGATAAGAATTAAAGAATGTGGGATTTCCTAAATGTTTTGCAGCCTCTCGAATATAAGTACACACGTCTCCGTACCGATCCGCGAGACTCTACTAAACCTACTCATGACTCGTGAGACCTATGTAAGCTAGGCTCTGATACCAACTTGTCACGACCCAAATCTACCTTGTCGTGATGGAGTCTATCATGGTACTAGGCAAGCCAACACACTAACAAAACCAACCAATATTTCAATTTTTTAGATAAATTCGAAGCTAAAATAATAAACCTTTATAAAGGGATTAAGTCAAAACAACAGTGCAGAAAAAAAGCCTGACATCGAGGTGTCACTACACAGACAAGAAAATAACTAATAACAATCTATAGGAAGAAAGGAGGGAGAAAAGCAGGGTTGTGATCGCCGTGCAGCTACCTTACTAACTCCAGCAGATCCGTGACGGACAAAAACAACACTCACTAGCACGTCCAGCAATCCCTAATCTGCACACAAGGTGTAAGAAGTAATGTGAGTATGCCAACTCAGTAAGTAATAGTTATAAATAAGGATTTTATTCGGCCCAGTGTATCACCTTGCGGTGCTCTTGTCTTGTTTGTGAAGAAAATGGATGGGTCTATGCGTATGTGTATTGATTATTGCCAGTTGAACAAGGTTACAGTGAATAACTATTATACTTTGCCTTGTATTGATGATCGGTTTGACCAGCTTCAGGGCGCATGGGTGTTTTCTAAGATTGACTTGTGCTCAGGTTACTATTAGTTGAAGATTCGGGAGACAGATATCCCGAAGACTGCCTTTAGGACTCGGTATCATCACTATGAGTTCCTTGTCATGTCATTTGGGCTGACCAATACCCCAGTAGCTTTTATGCATTTGATGCACAGTGTATTTCGGCCGTATCTTGACTCGTTCATCATTGTGTTTATTGATGATATTCTGGTGTATTCCCGGAGTCGGGAGATCATGAGCAGCACCTGAGGACTGTGCTTCAGACTCTAAGAGAGAAGAAATTATATGCTAAGTTCTCGAAATGTGAGTTTTGGTTAGATTCAGTGGCATTCTTAGACCACGTGGTATTGAGTGAGGGTATTCAGGTAGATCCGAAGAAAATAGAGGTCGTGCAGAGTTGGCCCAGTCCATCCTTAGCTACAGAGATCCGTAGTTTCCTTGGCTTGGCGGGTTACTACTTTCATTTTGTGGAGGGTTTTTCATTGATTACAACCCCTATGACCAGGTTGACCCATAAGAGTGCTCCGTTCTAGTGGACGTAGTAGTGTGAGGCAAACTTTCAGAAGCTCAAGACATCTTTGACTACAGCCCCAATTTTGATACTGCATATAGGTTCGGGGTCTTATACGGTCTATTGTGATGCCTCGAGGATTAGCCTCGGAGCGGTGTTGATGCAGGATGGTAGGGTGATTGCCTACGTATCTAGACAGTTGAAGATACATGAGAAGAATTACCTTTTCCATGACCTTGATTTAGCTGGCATTGTTCACGCCCTGAAGATCTGGCACCATTATTTATACGGGGTTCCCTGTGAGATTTATACTGACCATCAGAGTTTGCAGCACCTGTTCAAGCAAAAGGATCTAAATTTGCGCTAGATGAGATGGTTAGAGTTGCTGAAGGATTATGATATCACTATTTTGTATCATTCAGGCAAGGCCAATGTGGTGGCCGATGCCTTGAGTCGCCGGGCAGAGAGTTTGGGGAGTTTGGCTTATTCACCGGCATTGGAGAGACCTATGGCGATGGATGTTCGGACCCTAGCTAGCCAGTTTGTGAGATTGGATCTTTCGGAGCCTAGTCGGGTTCTAGCTTGCGTGGTTTCTCGACCTTCCTTATTTGATCGTATCGGGGAGTGGCAGTATGATAAACCTCACTTGCTTATCCTCAATGACAAGGTTCAGCACGGTGATGCCAGAGATGTGACTATTAGTGATGATGGGGTATTGAGGATGCAGGGTCGAATTTGTATACCCAATGTTGATGAGCTTCGGGAGTTGATTCTGGAGGAGGCCCATAGCTTGCGGTATTCCATTCATCCGGGCACCGCGAAAATGTATCAAGATTTGAGGCAGCGCTACTAGTGGAGGCGGATGAACAAAGATATAGTCGGATTTGTAGCTCGGTGCCTCAACTGTCAGCAGGTAAAGTATGAGCACCAAAGACCGGGTGGGTTGCTTCAGCAGATAGAGATTCCGAAGTGGAAGTGGGAGCGGATCACCATGGACTTTGTAGTTGCGCTCCCACGAACTTTGAGAAAGTTCGATGCTATTTGGGTGATTGTGGGTCGGCTTACCAAGTCCGCTCACTTCATCCCTGTGTGTACTACTTATTCTTCAGAGCGGTTAGTGGAGATCTATATTCGGGAGATTGTTCGTCTGCATGGTATTCCGGTTTCTATCATTTCAGATAGAGGTACTCAGTTCACATCACGATTCTAGAGAGCTGTTCAGCTTGAGTTGGGTACTCGGGTGGAGTTGAGTACAGCATTTCACCCTCAGACGGACGGACGGACAGTCCGAGCGCACTATTCGGATTCTTGACGATATGCTTCGTGCGTGTGTGATTGAGTTTGGAGGGTCTTGGGATCAGTTCTTTTTATTGGCGAAGTTTGCTTACAACAACAGCTATCAGTCCAGCATTCAGATGGCAATGTACAAGGCTTTATATGGGAGACGATGTAGATCCCCAGTGGGTTGGTTTGAGCCGGGTGAGGCTAGATTGTTAGGCACAGACTTGGTTCAGGATGCTTTAGATAAGGTTAAGGTGATTCAGGATAGACTCCGTAAAGCCTAGCATAGACAGAAGAGTTATGCGAACCGAAAGGTTTGTGATATTTCCTATATGATTGGAGAGCGGGTTCTGCTTCGAGTTTTGCCTATGAAGGGCGTTATGAGATTTGGGAAGAAAGGGAATCTGAGTCCGAGGTTTATTGGCCCTTTTGAGATATTGAGGCGTGTTGGGGAGGTTGCTTATGAGCTTGCCTTACGTCCCAGCTTGGCAGAAGTTCATCTGGTATTTCATGTTTCGATGCTCCGGAGGTATCACGGTGATCTGACGTACGTGTTGGATTTCAGTTCAGTCCAGTTGGACAAGGATCTATAATATGTTGAGGAGCCAGTGGCAATATTGGACAGGCAGGTTAGAAAGTTGAGGTCAAAGAACATTGCATACGTAAAGGTTCAGTGGCAGGGTCAGCAGGTCGAGGAGGCGACCTGGGAGACCGAGCAGGATATGCGCAACCGTTACCCTCATCTTTTCACTACTTCAGGTATGTCTTTATGCTCGTTCGAGGACGAACGAATTTTTAAGTGTAGGAGAATGTGACGACCCCCCCGATCCCCTATTAAATACTTTCCCCGTATTTATTTCTGCCATTTTGAATTTGCCGAGATGTTCGATTTTGAGTTTCAGAGAGTTTTGGGATACTTAGTCCCTAAATGAGAGCTTTAAGTGTTGGAAAGTTGACTATAGTCTGAGCAGTGTGAATATGGCCTTGGAAAGGAAATCTAAAGGTTCCATGAGCTCCGCTGGGTTATTTTGGGCTTAGGGGCGTGTCCGGATTGTGTTTTGGAGGTCCGTAGCTATTTTAGGCTTGAAATTCTGAAAGGTCGAATTTTGAAGTTTCCGGTTCGATAGTGAGATTTTGATCCAAGGGTCGGAATGGAATTCCGAAAGTTGGAGTAGCTCCGTAGTGTTGAATGTGACGTGTGTGCAAAATTTCAGGTCATTCGGACGAGGTTTGATAGACTTTTTGATCGAAAGCGTATTTCTAGAGTTTTGGAGTTCTTAGGCTTGAATCCGTGGTTGATTCGTTGTTTCGATGTTTTTTTAGGTGTTTTAAGGATTGGTAAAAGTTTGGACAGTGGTATTAGACTTGTTGGTGCTTTTGATTGAGGTCCCGGGGGCCTCGGGATGATTTCGGATGATTGTCGGAAGTATTTTGGAGTTTGGAGTTGCAACTTCAGATACTGGTTTTCTGTCATAACCGCACCTGCGAGTGTGGGACCGCAGGTGCGGCGCCACAGAAGTGGCTCAGTGGTCGCAGAAGTGGAAATGAGGAAGGGGCCAGGAACCATAGAAGAGGTTTAAGGAACCGCACCTGAGTGACTGCAGATGCAGATTTTAGGTCGGAGGTGCGAGATGGAGTTTTTAGGTGAGAACTGCAGAAGCGGTTCCGCGACTGTTGAAACAGTATCACATATGCGATTGTTGGATCGCAGATGCGGGATTTCTGGGCAGAAAATAGGAAGTTTCGAGGGTTTAGTTTCAAAAGTTGGAAATTCAATTTGGAGCTCGGGAGAGGGCGATTTTGAGAGGAAATTATAGAGGAGATTAGTGGGTAACAATTCTTTAACCCTTTCTAGTTTTATTCCATCAATCTATAGTTAGTTTCATCATTTAATTTCGGATTGGAGATGAAAATTGGGGAAAAGTTGGAAGAAAGTTCTTAGACCTAAAATTCGACTTTTGATTGAGAATTTGACCTTAGAATTAGATAATTTTGGTATGCATGAACTCTTGAGAGTATGAGGATTCTGAAAATATAGATTTTACCCAATTCCGAGACGTAGGCCTGAGGGGCATTTTGGGCATTTTACTTAATTTTGCGTAGTAACTTAGAATTTAATTGTAGAATGAGTTACTTGAAGTGTTATTTACATCATGCAATTGAATTGAATAGATTTGGGCCATTTGGAGTCGAATACTCATGGTAAGAACGTGATTTCGAGTTGATTTTGAGCTAGTTCGAGGTAAGTGGCTTGACTAACCTTGTGTGGGGGGCCTTCCCCTTAGGATTTGATATATTTGGTAATTGAAATGCCTTGTACGTGAGGTGACAAGTGCGTACTTGTGCTAATTGTTGGAAATCCGGTTTTAAGTAAGTAATTACTAGTATATTTCCTTTCCTGTTTTTATTACTTGCACTATTAAGCCTGTTGTTAGCTTAAGAAAGCATGTCTAAGTGACTTAATTGCTTAACTTGCTCAAACTGACTTACCTGAATTTTGTGCAGCATGCTAGGCTAGAATTACTTGTTTGCCTTAATATGAAATTTGTCATTTCTAAATATTTTCATGTTGCTGCTTTGTACTTACATTGAGACTACGGATGTGGGATTCTGGTAGCTCCCCCTTGTCTTTTTATTTTGGGGCTACGGATGTAGGATTCTGGTAGATCCCCTTGCACTGTTATATAAAATTACGGGAATGCACCCAGTAGATTCTCCCAGTACTGGGTATTTATATTTGGGACTACGGAATGAGATTTCCAGTAGATCCTCGCGCACTATGAGTTGGACTACGGGACGGGATCCTAGGAGATCTATTGGATATGTACATTTGGGACTACAGGACGGTATCCTGGGAGATCCCCGATTGTTATTTTGGTGCTGGACCATATTTCCTTTTGTGTTTACCTTGTCTCTGTAGTAGTTGTTGTTGCCCTTTATATATGGTTTTACTTTTATTACTGCACTTATTTATAATGTTTTGTTCTACAATGTTGAACTTTACATTTTATTTAACCTCAGTAGGGCGCTGACTTTCCTCGTTACTACCCCACCGAGGTTAGGCTTGACACTTACTGAGTACCGCTGTGGTGTACTCATACCCTTTCTGCGCATGTTTTTCATGTGCAGATCCAGGTACTGCGACTCAGTCCTATCACCCTTGAGGCGAGATGACTGCTCCAGCGAGTTCGAGACATATCTGTCGCGTCTGCAGACCGAGGAGTCCCTTTCTCTTCTCGCTTTTAAGTATTAGCCCTTCTGTATTTCTTTTCCTTGTTAGATATTCTGGAGTTAGACACTATTAGATATTCCAAGGCTTGTGGTTTCATGAGATTTCAGGTTTTGGGAAAGTGTATAAGTTTTGAGAAGTTGTATTGTATATGCCAAGAGGCATTTTAAATACGGTTTCATTCGCTTATTTTATATTTTAATTATTTCTTTCGCAAGTTTTGTTATTTTTCGCATTTGTTAGGCTTACCTAGTCGTAGAGACTAGGTGCCATCACGACAATTCACGGAGGGCGAACCGGGGTCCTGACAAATTGGTATCAGAGCTCTAGGTTCATAGGAGTCATGAATCACAAGTTGGTTTATTAGAGTCTCGCTGATCGGTACGGAGACGTCTGTACTTATCTATGAGAGGCTATGTAACTGTTAAGAAAATTCCACTTTATTTGATTTACTTTTCATGCGATATTTTGACATCACAATTCTAAACTTATATCTTCTATTCTCTCACGGATGGTAAGGACACGCGCTAGCCGAGATGATCAGGCATCCACGCCCCCTACTGCAGCCGTTAGAGACCGGGGTCGGGGTAGAGGCCGAGGATACGCACGTGGTGAAGCTAGAGCACTTGCGTGAGCTGCCGCCGAGGTACCACCAGCACTTTCAGCCGGAGTCCAAGCACCTGATATGCCTACTTCTACTACTACTCCAGCACTTCAGGAGACTCTGGCGCAGTTTATGAGCATGTACACCACTTTGGCTCAGGCAGGGCTACTTCCCCTTGCTGCAGCTACGTCTCAGGCCGCGGGAGGAGCATAGACACCCGCCGCCCGCACTCCTGAGCAGCGAGTGCATGTTGAGCAGGTCCTTGAGATTATTCCTATACATCATGTAGTCCGAGATCAACCCGAGAACAGGGCAGCGACTTCCGAGGATGAGCAGCTGAGGCTTGAGAGGTTCAAGAAGTACAAGCCTCCAGTATTCAGTGGTCTAGCATCGGATGATGCTCTAGGATTCCTAGATGAGTGTTACTGCATTCTCCGTACCATGGGTATATCAGGATCGAGCGGGGTCTCCTTCACTACTTTCCAGCTTTGAGGAGCGGCCTATGAGTGGTGGTGCACCTATAAGTTAGACAGTCCGGATAAGGCTGCTTTACTGGCTTGGGCTCAGTTTTTAGATCTGTTCCTGAGAGAGTATGTTACTCAGAGCCTCAGGGATGTGTGGCATGCAGAGTTTGAGCATTTGCGCCAGGGTACTATGACTGTCTTAGAGTATGCAGTCCGTTACACTAGTTTGGCTAGACATGCCCCAGCCTTGGTTTCTACTGTTCGCGAGAGGGTTTGCCGATTTATTAAGGGCCTTCTTCCCAGTATCAGGTCTAGCATGGATCGTGAGTTGGAGATAGACATTTCTTATCAGCAGGTGGTGAGCATTGCTAGGAGGATTGAGGATATTCATGCTAGGGAGAGAGAGGAGAGGGAGGCTAAAAGGTCTCGAGAGTCGGGCCATTATTATGGTGCCCGTGCCCTAGCTGTAGGTCGTCATGGTAGAGGTTATATGAGTCGCCCTGTTCATTCAGCTCTTCCAGCAGCCAGTGGTATTCCATCTCCTCCTAGGCCTCAGGAGCCTTATTATGCACCACCGGTATCTAGCGCGCCTCTTACGCGGGGTGCTTTCAGAGGTCAGTCAAGCAGACCTGGCCCGAGCCAGTAACAACCACCATGTCCTCCTAGAGCTTGTTTTGAGTGTGGTGACACATGCCATATAGTGAGGGATTGCACCAGACTTGGGAGGGGTGCACCTCCACATACTTCTCAGTCACAGCGTGCCCCGTAGAGTTCTCAGGCTATGGTTACAGCTCTAGTTGCTACCCCGCCTGCTCAGCCAGTTAGAGGTGGAGGTCAGGGAGGTAGAGGTCTCCCTAGAGGTGGAGGTCAGGGAGGTAGAGGTCTCCCTAGAGGGGGAGGCCAGGCCAGATACTATGCCCTTCCTGCCCGTACCGAGGCTGTTGCCTCCGATTCTGTCATCATAGTTATTATACTGGTTTGTCACAGAGATGCATCGGTTCTATTCGATCCAGGCTCCACTTACTCTTATGTGTCTTCTTATTTTTCTCCGCATTTGGGTGTACCTCAGGATTCTTTGAGTTCCCCTATTTATGTTTCTAGTCCTATGGGAGATTCTCTTATTGGATCGCGTTATGTTGGTCGTGTTTGGTTGCTCTTAGTGGTTTAAGACCAGAGCCGATTTATTATTGCCCAGCATGGTAGATTTTGATATTATCTTGGGTATGGATTGGTTGTCGGCCCATTATGCTATCCTTGATTGTCTCGCCAAAACTGTGACGCTGGCTATGCCAGGTGTACCACATGTTGAGTGGAGGGGTACTTTAGATCACACTCCCGGTAGAGTTATTTCTTTTCTTAAAGCTCATTGTATGGTTGAGAAGCGGTGTGAAGCGTATTTAGCTTATGTGAGAGATGTCAGTATTGATACCCCTTCGGTTTATACAGTCCCAGTATTACGGGATTTTCCCGATGTGTTTCCAGCTGATCTTCCGGGCATGTCTCCCGATAGAGATATTTATTTTGGCATTGATCTGTTGCCGGGCACTCAACCCATTTCTATCCCTCTGTATCATATGGCTCCTCCTGAGTTGAAGGAGTTGAAGGATCAGTTACCGAAATTGCTTAACAAGGGTTTTGTTTGGCCCAGTGTATCACCTTGGGGTGCTCCTTTCTTGTTTGTGAAGAAAAAGGATGGGCCTATGCGTATGTGTATTGATTATCGCTAGTTGAACAAGGTTACAGTGAAGAACCATTATCCTTTGCCTCATAATGATGATCTATTTGACCAGCTTCAGGGCGTACGGGTGTTTTCAAAGATTGACTTGCGCTCAAGTTACCATCAGTTGAAGATTCGGGAGCCAGATATCCCGAAGACTGCCTTTAGGACTCGGTATGGTCACTACGAGTTCCTAGTCATGTCATTTGGGCTGACCAATGCCCCAGCAGCTTTTATACAGTTGATGCACGGTGTGTTTCGACCGTATCTTGACTTGTTCGTCATTGTGTTTATTGATGTTATTCTGGTGTATTCCCGGAGTCAGGAAGATCATGAGCAGCACCTGAGGACTATGCTTCAGACCTTGAGAGAGAAGAAGTTATATGCTAAGTTCTTGAAATGTGAGTTTTGGTTGGATTCAGTGGCATTCTTAGGTCACGTGGTATTGAGTGAGGATATTCAGGTATATCCGGAAAAAAAATAGAGGTCGTGCAGATTTGGCCCAGACCATCCTCAGCTATAGAGATTCGCAGTTTCCTTGGCTTGGCAGGTTACTACCGTCGTTTTGTGGAGGGTTTTTCATCGATTGCAGCCCCTATGACCAGGTTGACCTAGAAGAGTGCTCCGTTCCAATGGACGGAGGAGTGTGAGGCGAGCTTTCAGAAGCTCAAGATAGCTTTGACTACAGCCCCAATTTTGGTACTGCCTACAGGTTCAGGGTCTTATACGGTCTATTGTGATGCCTCGAGGATTGGCCTCGGTGCGGTGTTGATGCAGGACGGTAGGGTGATTGCCCACGCGTCTAGACAGTTGAAGATACATGAGAAGAATTACCCTGTCCATGACCTTGATTTAGCTGCATTGTTCACACCCTGAAGATCTGGCGCCATTATTTATACGGAGTTCCCTGTGAGATTTATACTGACCATCAGAGCTTGCAGCATTTGTTCAAGCAAAAGGATGTAAATTTGCGCCAGAGGAGATGGTTAGAGTTGTTGAAGGATGCCTTGAGTCACCGGGCAGAGAGTTTGGGGAGTTTGGCTTATTTACCAGCATCGGAGAGACCTATGGCGATGGATGTTCAGGCCTTAGCAAGCCAGTTTGTGAGATTGGATCTTTCAGAGCCCAGTCGGGTTCTAGCTTACATGGTTTCTCGGTCTTCCTTATTTAATCGTATCAGGGAGAGGCAGTATGATTACCCTCACTTACTTGTCCTCAAGGACAAGGTTCAGCACGGTGAAGCTAGAGATGTGACTATTGGTGATGATGGGGTATTGAGGATGCAGGGTCGGATTTGTTTACCCAATATTGATGGGCTTCAGGAGTTTATTCTGGAGGAGGCACATAGATCGCGGTATTCCATTCATCCATCGCCGCAAAGATGTTTCAGGATTTTAGGCAGCACTACTGGTGGAGGTGGATGAAGAAAGATATAGTCGAATTTGTAGCTCGGTGCCTCAACTGTCAGCAAGTAAAGTATGAGCACCAGATACCGGGTGGGTTACTTCAGCAGATAGAGATTCCGAGTGGAAGTGAGAGCGGATCACCATGGACTTTGTAGTTAGTCTCCCACGGACTTTGAGAAAGTCCGATGCTATTTGGGTGATTGTGGATCGGCTGACCAAGTCCGCTCACTTCATTCCTGTGTGTACTACTTATTATTCGGAGCGGTTGGCGGAGATATATATTCGGGAGATTGTTCATCTGCATGGTATTCCAGTTTCCATCATTTCAGATAGAGGTACTCAGTTCACATCACGATTCTAGAGAGCCATTCAACATGAGTTAGGTACTCGGGAGGAGTTGAGTACAGCATTTCACCCTTAGATGGACGGACAATCCGAGCGCACTAGTCAGATTCTTGAGGATATACTCTGTGCGTGTGTGATTGAGTTTGGAAGGTCTTGGGATCAGTTCTTTCTATTGGCGGAGTTTGCTTACAACAACAGCTATCAGTCCAGCATTCAAATGGCATCGTATTAGGCTTTATATGGGAGATTGTATAGATCCCAGGTGGGTTGGTTTGAGCCGGGTGAGGCTAGATTGTTGGACACAAACTTGGTTCAGGATGCTTTAGAGAAGGTTAAGGTGATTCAAGATAGACTCCATACAGCCCCGTCCAGACAGAAGAGTTATGCGGACCGGAAGGTTTGTGATGTTTCCTATATGGTTGGAGAGCGGGTTCTGCTTCGGGTTTCGCCTATGAAGGGCGTTATGAGATTTGGGAAGAAAGGGAAGTTGAGTTCGAGGTTTATTAGCCCTTTTGAGATATTGAGGCGTGTTTGGGAGGTTGCTTATAAGCTTGCCTTACCTCCCAGCTTGGAAGGAGGTCATCCGGTACTTCATGTTTCGATGCTCCGGAGGTATCACGGTGATCCGTTGCACGTGTTGGATTTCAATTCAGTCCAGTTGGACAAGGATCAATCCTATGTTGAGGAGCCAGTGGAAATATTGGACAGGCAGGTTAGAAAGTTGAGGTCAAAGAACATTGCATCAGTAAAGGTTCAGTGGCGGGGTCAGCCGGTCAAGGAGGCGACCTGGGAGACCGAGCAGGATATGCGTAGTCGTTACCCTTATCTTTTCACTACTTCAGGTATGTCTTTGTGCTCTTTGGAGGACGAAAGAATGTTTAAGTGTCGGAGGATGTGATGAACTGACCGGTCTTATTAAGAAATTACTCCCCGATCCCATATTAACTTCTTTCTCCGTGTTTATTTCTGCTATTTTGAATTTGCCGGGATGTACAATTTTGAGTTTCGGAGAGTTTTGGGACACTTATCCCTAAATGAGAGCTTAAGTGTTGGAAAGTTGACCGTAGTCGGAGCAGTGTGAAGACGGCCTCGTAATGGAAATTTGATGGTTCTGTTAGCTCCGCTGGGTGATTTCGGGCTTAGGAGCGTGTTCGGATTGTGCTTTGGAGGTCCGTAGCTATTTTAGGCTTAAAACGCCGAAAGGCCAAATTTTGAAGTTTCCGGTTCGATAGTGAGATTTTGATCCGAGGGTTGGAATGGAATTTCGGAAGTTGGAGTAGCTCCGTAGTGTTGAATGTGACGTGTGTGCAAAATTTTAGGTCATTCGGATGAGGTTTGATAGACGTTTTGAACGAAAGCGTATTTCTAGAGTTTTGGAGTTCTTAGGCTTGAATCCGTGGTTGATTCGTCGTTTTGATGTTGTTTTAGGTGATTTAAGGATTGGTACAAGTCTGAACAAGTCTGTCATACCCTCACCTACGAGTGTGGGACCGCAGGTGCGGAACTACAGAAGCGGCTCAGTGGTCGCAGAAGCGGAAATGAGGAAGGGGGCCAGGAACCACAAAAGCGGTATAAGGAACCGCACCTGCGTGACCGCAGATGCGGATTTTGGATCGCAGGTGCGAGATGGAGTTTTTAAGTGGGAATCGCAGAAGTGATTCCCCAACCACAGAAGCGGTATCGCAGATGCAATTATTGGACAGCAGATGCCGGATTTCTGGGCAGAAAATAGGAAGTTTCGAGGGTCTAGTTTCAAAAGTTGGAAATTCGATTTAGAGCTCGGGATAGGGCGATTTTGAGAGGAAATTGAAGAGGAGATTAGTGGGTAACAATTCTTTAACCCTTCCTAGTTTTATTCCATCAATCTATAGTTAGTTTCATCATTTAATTTCGGATTGGAGATGAAAATTGGGGAAAAGTTGGAAGAAAGTTCTTAGACATTAAATTCGACTTTTGATTGGGAATTTGACCATAGAATTAGATAATTTTGGTGTGCATGAACTCATGAGAGTATGAGGATTCTGAAAATATAGATTTTACACGGTTCCGAGATGTGGGCTCGAGGGGCATTTTGGTCATTTTACCTAATTTCACGTATTAGCTTAGAATTTAATTGTAGAATCAATTACTTGAAGTGTTATTTACATTATGCAATTGAATTGAATAATTTTGGGCCACTTGGAGTCGAATACTCGTGGCAAGAACGTGATTTCGAGTTGATTTTGAGCTGGTTCGAGGTAAGTGGCTTGCCTAACCTTGTTTGGGGGACCTTCCCCTTAGGATTTGGTATATTTGGTAATTGAAATGCCTTGTACGTGAGGCGATGAGTGCGTACTTGTGCTAACTGTTGGAAATCCGATTTTCATTAAGTAATTACTAGTATGTTTCCTTTTATGTTTTTATTACTTGCACTATTAAGCTTGTTGTTAGCTTAGGAAAGCATGTCTAAGTGGCTTAATTGCTTTACTTGCTCAAACTGCCTTACTTGAATTCTGTGCAGCATGCTAGGATAGAATTACTTATTTGCCTTAATATGAAATTTGTCATTTCTGAATATTTTCCTGTTTCTGCTATGTATTTACATTGGGACTACGTATGTAGGATTCCGGTAGCTCCCCCTTGTCTGTTTATTTTGGGGTTACGGATGTGGGATTTCAGTAAATCCCTCTGCATTGTTATATAGAACTACGAAAATGCACCTGGTAGATTCCCCTAGTACTGGGTATTTACATTTGGGACTACGAAACGGGATTTCCGATAGATCCTCGCACACTATGAGTTGGACTACGGGACGGGATCCTGGGAGATCCATTGGATATGTATATTTGGGACTACAGGACGGTATCCTGGTAGATCCCCGATTGTTATTGAGGTGTTGGACCATATTTCCTTCTGTGTTTACCATGTCTCTGTAATAGTTGTTGTTGCCCTTTATATATGGTGTTACTTTTATTGCTACACTTATTTATACTGTTCTATTCTACACTGTTGAACTTTACATTTTATTTAACCTCAATAGAGCCCTGACTTTCCTCGACACTACCCCACCAAGGTTAGGCTTGGCACTTACTGAGTACCGTTGTTGTGTACTCATGCCCTTTCTGCGCATGTTTTTCATATGCAGATCCAGGTACTACGACTCAGTCCTATCAGCCTCGAGGCGAGACGACTGCTCCAGCGACTTCGAGATATATCTGCCGCATCCGCAGACCGAGGAGTCCCTTTCTATTCTCGCTTTTAAGTATTAGCCCTTCTATATTTATTTTCCTTGTTAGATATTCTGGAGTTAGACACTGTTAGATATTCCAAAGCTTGTGGTTTCATGAGATTCTAGATTTTGGGAAAGTGTATAAGTTTTGAGAAGTTGTATTGTATATGCCGAGCGGCATTTTAAATACTATTGCATTTGCTTATTTTGACTTTTAATTATTTCTTCTGCAAGTTTTGTTATTTTCCGCATTTGTTAGGCTTACCTAGTCGTAGAGACTAGATGCTGTCACGACAATTCACAGAGGGTAAACCGGGGTCGTGACAAGTTGGTATCAGAGCTTTAGATTCATAGGAGTCATGAATCACAAGCTGGTTTATTAGAGTCTCGTTGATCGGTACGGAGACGTCTGTACTTATCTATGAGAGGCTATGTACTATTAGGAAAATTCTACTTTATTTGATTTCCTTGTCATGCGATATTTTGACATCACAATTCTAAACTTCTGTCTTCTATTCTCTCACAGATGGTGAGGACACGCGCTACCCGAGATGATCAGGCACCCACGCCCCCTACTACAGCCGTTAGAGACCGGGGTCGGGGTAGAGGCCGAGGATGCGCACATGGTGCAACTAGAGCACCTGCGCGAGCTGCCGCCGAGGTACCACCAGCAGTTCTAGCCGGAGTCCAGGCACCTGATACGCCTACTGCTACTACTACTCCAGCACTTCAGGAGACTCTGGCGTAGTTCATGAGCATGTACACCACTTTGGCTCAGGCAGGGTTGTTTCCCCTTGTTGCAGCTACGTCTCAGGCCGAGGGAGGAGCACAGACTCCCACCGCCTGCACTCCTGAGCAGCGAGTGCATGTTGAGCAGGTCCCTGAGATTATTCCTGTACAGCCTACACTCCGAGATCAGCTCGAGAACAGGGCAGCGACTTTCGAGGATGAGTAGCTGAGGCTTGAGAGGTTCAAGAAGTAAAAGCCTCCTGTAGTCAGTGGTCTAGCATCAGATGGTGCTCTGGGATTTCTAGATGAGTGTTACCGCATTCTCCGTACCATGGGTATATCAGGATAGAGCGGGGCCTATGAGTTAGACAGTCCGGATAAGGCTGCTTCACTGGCTTCGGCTCAGTTTTCAGATCTGTTCCTTAGAGAGTATGTTCCTCAGAGCCTCAGAGGTGCGTGGCTTGCAGAGTTTAAGTATTTGCACTAGGGTACTATGACTATCTCAGAGTATGCAGTCTGTTACACTTGTTTGGTTAGACATGCCCCAGCCTTGGTTTCTACTGTTCGCGAGAGGGTTCTCCGGTTTATTGAGGGCCTTATTCCCAGCATCAGGTCTAGCATGGCTCATGAGTTGGAGATGGACATTTCTTATCAGCAGGTGTGAGCATTGGTAGGAGGATTGAGGGTATTCATGCTAGGGAGAGAGAGGAGAGGGAGGCCAAGAGGTCTCGAGAGTCGGTCCATTATTCTGGTGCCTGTGCCCCAGCTGCAGGTCATCATGGTAGAGGTTATATGAGTCACCCTATTCATTCAGCTCTTCCAGCAGCCAGTAGTATTCCATCTCCTCCTAGGCCTCAGGAGCCTTATTATGCACCACCGGTATCTAGCGTGCCTCCTGCGCAGGGTGCTTTCAGAGGTCAGTCCAGCAGACCTGGACCGAGCCAGTCACAGCCACCACATCCTCTCAGAGCTTGTTTTGAGTGTGGTGACACATGCCATATGGTGAGGGATTGCCCCAGACTTGGGAGGGATGCACCTCCACAGACTTCTCAGCCACAGCGTGCCCCGCAGAGTTCTCAGGCTATGGTTATAGCTCCAGTTGCTACCCCACCTACTCAGCCAGCTAGAGGTGGAGGTTGGGGAGGTAGAGGTTTCCCTAGAGGGGGAGGTCAGGCCAGATACTATGCCTTTCCAGCCCGTACCCGAGGCTGTTGCCTCTGATTCTGTATCACAGGTATTATACTGGTTTGTCACAGAGATGCATCGGTTCTATTCGATCCAGACTCCACTTACTCTTATGTGTCTTCTTATTTTGCTCCGTATTTGGGTGTACTTCGGGATTCTTTGAGTTCCCCTATTTATGTTTCTGCTCCTGTGGGAGATTCTCTTGTTGTGGACTGCATTTATTGGTCGTGTTTTGTTGTTCTTAGTAGTTTTGAGACCAAAGCAGATTTATTGTTGCCCAACATGGTAGATTTTGACATTATCTTGGGCATGAACTGGTTGTCACCCCATTATGTTATCCTTGATTGTCACGCCAAAACCGTGACGTTGGCTATGCCAGGTGTACCGCGTGTTGAGTGGAGGGGTACTTTAGATCACACTCCCAGTAGAGTTATTTCTTTTCTTAAAGCTCATCGTATGGTTGAGAAGGGGTGTAACGCGTATTTAGCTTATGTGAGAGATGTCAGTATTGATACCCCTTCGATTGATTCAGTCCCGGTATTACGGGATTTTCCCGATGTGTTTCCAGCTGATCTTCCGGGCATGTCGCCCGATAGAGATATTGATTTTGGCATTGATCTGTTGCCGGACACTCAGCCCATTTCTATCCCTCAGTATCGTATGGCTCCTCCTAAGTTTAAGGAGTTGAAGGATCAGTTACAGGAATTTCTTGATAAGGGTTTTGTTCCGCCCAGTGTATCACCTTGGGGTGCTCCTGTCTTGTTTGTGAAGAAAAAGGATGGGTCTATGCATATGTGTATTGATTATCGCCAGTTGAACAAGGTTACAGTGAAGAACCGTTATCTTTTGCCTCGTATTGATGATCTGTTTGACCAGTTTCAGGGCGCACGGGTGTTTTCTAAGATTGACTTGTGCTTAGGTTACCATTAGCTGAAGATTCGGGAGTCAGATATCCCGAAGACTGCCTTCAGGACTCTGCATGGTCACTACGAGTTCCTGGTCATGTCATTTGGGCTTACCAATGCCCCAGCAGCTTTTATGCACTTGATACATAGTGTGTTTCGACCGTATCTTGACTCGTTCGTCATTGTGTTTATTGATGATATTCTGGTGTATTCCCGGAGTCGGGAAGATCATGAGCAGCACCTGAGGACTGTGCTTCAGACTCTAAGAGAGAAGAAGTTATATGCTAAGTTCTCGAAATGTGAGTTTTGGTTGGATTCAGTGGCATTCTAAGGCCACGTGGTATTGAGTGAGGGTATTCGGGTAGATCCGAAGAAAATAGAGGTCGTGCAGAGTTGGCCCAGACCATCCTCAGCTACAGAGATCCGTTGTTTCCTTGGCTTGACAGGTTACTACCGTCATTTTAGGGAGGGTTTTTAATCAATTGCAGCCCCTATGACCAGGTTGACCTAGAAGAGTGCTCATTTCCAGTGGACGGAGGAGTGTGAGGCGAGCTTTCAGAAAATCAAGACAGCTTTCACTACAACCCAAATTTTGATACTGTCTACAGGTTCGGGGTCTTATACGGTATATTGTGATGCCTCGAGGATTGGTCTCGGTGCGGTGTTGATGCAGGATGGTAGGGTGATTGCCCACGCGTGTAGACAGTTGAAGATACATGAGAAGAATTACCCTGTCCACGACTTTGAGTTAGCTGCCATTGTTCACGCCCTAAAGATCTGGCACCATTATTTATACGGGGTTCCCTATGAGATTTATACTGACCATCGGAGCTTTCAACACCAGTTCAAGCAAAAGGATGTAAATTTGCGCCAGAGGAGATGGTTAGAGTTGCTGAAGGATTATGATATCACTATTTTGTATCACCCAGGCAAGGCCAATGTGGTGGCTGATGCCTTGAGTTGTTGGGCAGAGAGTTTAGGGAGTTTGGCTTATTTACCAGCATCGGAGAGACCTATGGCGATGGATGTTCAGTACCTAGCCAGCCAGTTTGTGAGATTGGATCTTTCAGAGCTTCAGGTTCTAGCTTGCGTGGTTTCTCGGCCTTCCTTATTTGATCATATCAGGGAGCGGCAATATGATGACCCTCACTTGTTTGTCCTCAAGGACAAGGTTCAGCACAGTGATGCTAGAGATGTGACTATTGGTGATGATGGGGTATTGAGGGTGCAGGGTCAGATTTGGGTACTCAATTTGAAGGGCTTCGGTAGTTGATTCTGGAGGAGGCACATAGCTCACGATATTCCATTCATCCGGGTGCCACGAAGATGTATCAGGATTTGAGGCAGCACTACTGGTGGAGGTGGATGAAGAAAGATATAGTCAGATTTGTAGCTTGGTGCCTCAACTGTCAACAGGTAAAGTATGAGCACCAGATACCGGGTGGGTTGCTTCAGCAGATAGAGATTCCGGAGTGGAAGTGGGAGCGGATCACCATGGACTTTGTAGTTGGGCTCCCATGGACTTTGAGAAAGTTCGATGATATTTGCGTGATTGCGGATCGGCTAACCAAGTCCGCTCACTTCATCCCTGTGTGTACTACTTATTCTTCGGAGCGGTTGGCGGAGATCTATATTCGGGAGATTGTTTGTCTGCATGGTATTCCAGTTTCCATCATTTCAGAAAGAGGTACTTAGTTCACATCACGATTCTGGAGAGCCATTCAACATGAATTGGGTACTCGGGTGGAGTTGAGTACAACATTTCACCCTTAGACGGACGGACAGTTCGAGCGCACTATTTGGATTCTTGAGGATATGCTCTGTGTGTGTGTGATTGAGTTTATAGGGTCTTGGGATCAGTTCTTGTTATTGGCGGAGTTTGTTTACAACAACAGCTATCAGTCTAGCATTCAGGTGGCACCGTATGAGGCTTTATATAGGAGATGGTGTAGATCCCTGTAAGCACGTGATTTTTGCCCTATATGAGAATTACTCCCAAAAAAATTCAAAAATAAAGTAATTTTTCTTGGTGTGCAATTTTGTGATATTTTGTGATATTTTGAATAATTATTTGTATTTGTCTGTGCATGTTTATTTGTTAAATTAATAAAAATACAAAAATATGTCGCATTTTGCATGTAGGATTTAATTCTACAATTGTTAGTAATTAAATTTGTTTTACAAAAAATAAAAATTACAAAAATAGGCATCGTTTGCATTTTTAGCATTTAATGTCCAAATATACAATTTTATGCTTAATTATTACTTAATTGTGCGTTAATTGTTATTGGGAGTTAATTTGCGCTTTTATAACTTAATTTAGTTCTTAATAATAGTTTAAGTATTTTTATAATTTAGTTTTAGAAAAATAAAAGAAGAAAAGAGAGCAAAAATATAAGGAAAGTCGGAATTGGGCCTCTTCTTCGATTTCAAGCCACAGGCCCAAAAAATGGCCCAACCTTCCTTATGACCCAGTCCATTTCGAAATGGGTCGACCCAGTCCATAACCCAACACCTCTATTATCTTACAAACAACACAAAACAAAAAAAAAGGAGAAGAAAACCCTAAAAAATGGTTAAGTCATCCACCCCCCTCCTATCTTCATCTTCTTCCTCAAGCTCCCCTCCCTAGCATCAATGGCTACCCCTCCATCCTCCTCACTGCACACACACACACACGACATTCTCCATCGTCCCATCGACCCCAACATGAGCAGCCATGGCTGCTTTCCCCCCGTTTCCCGTTGTCAAAACCAACCGACCATTGGAGTAGCCTCACGTCCACCACCGTTGCTCCGTCGTGTTGCTGCGTCGCTGCATCTTCAGCTTCACCATTGCTGCTATTGGTCACGTTTTTGCTTCAGCTGCTCCTCGCCGCATCTGCCTTCGTCCTCTTCGTCGAGCTCAAGTTTGAGCTCGACATCCATGGTCGCCACTGCTTCATTCACGCAGCTGTTACTGTTTTTGTTTCGTCCTCTCCATTCCAGCTGCCTCGTCAAGCTACATTGCTGCTGTCATGGCCAGCTGCGGTCTGCTTCATCTTCCCTTCGTCTTCTTCGTTTTGTCAAAGGTCGAGTTTCTTTCGTTGAGTCGAAGCCCGGACGGATTTGTTTACAATCGAGTTCGTCGTTGATTCATCTCCGGCTAGTTGTTTTTGAGTTTTATTTTTGTCCATATTTCGTTTTTATATTTCTCGAAGTTAAAATCGTTAAATATTTGATTCTTGTTTTGTTCGTTGTTCATCGTTGAAATAATTTTCTAGTGTGTTCATGTGTTTTGATTGAATTAATTTTCAGATTTCAAATGGAAAGTTAATTAGTGGTTTTTCATGTTTATTTCATGTTTGTTTTATTGTTTAGGTAAGAATTTGTTAGTTTGATGTTTGTTAGATTCAAATTGAAATTTAATTGATTATTTCTTCAATTTGTTTCATGTTGTTATATATTTTCCAGAAATTATTAATGTTGGTTTAATCATTTAATCCGTCATGTTTGTTGTGTTAAAATAGACTCATTCATGTTCATACTTTGTTTGATTGTTCTTGAATCCGAAATTTGTATAGTTTGATTTCTTGTTTATCACTTATGATTATTTCTTGAATTTGTCTCATAATCTTGTTTAAGTTTAATATAGGAATTGTTTGTTGTAATGTTGTTAGAGTTGATTTTAAGTTCAATATTATTGAATTTGGAAATCTAAATATACTTGTTTGATTGTTGTTGTTGAATCTGAAAATAGGATTGTTTGTTGCTAAAAAATATTGTTCAATCAAATTTTAGTTGTTCTTTGTTGTTCAATTTGTGTTCATGTGATTTGTTGTTGAAATGTTGAAGAAATCATGTTCATGTGATTTGTTGTTTAAATTTGTGTAGAAATTGGTCATATTGGCTATATTTTGGTTGAGTGTGATTAATTGATTTGTTATAGCTGATGGGGTAGTTTGGTAATTTGCAGTACGTTCAGGGGTAGTTTGGTAATTTCAGTAAGGTCGGAGGGGTAGTTTAGGAATTGTACATTTTGTAATTGTTTATATGAAGCATGGGGGACAAAATGTAATGGGGTGGGTTGTGATATAGTTGTTTAATATAAAGGGGGGACAAGACAAAATTTAGTGGGGAGGAATCTTGTATTTATTTATGTTAGGCATGGGGGACAAAAAATAATGGGGTGGTGTGATATATTTATTTAATGTAATGGGGATAAGTGGGAAGATAATGGGTTTGGTAGAGAAAATGGATTGATTTTAATTGATTAAAGGGTTGGGATTATATATAGGAAGTCTTGAACACAAGACACGGACAGATACGAGAGAATACAGAAGAGAAAGAACGAATCTGAACAGAAAGAAAATAAGAGAGAGAGAAAAAAAAGCTGAACATTTAAGAGAGAAAATTCCGAAAAATATTTAAACTTTCAAAAAAAAACTAAAAAAAAAATCTTTTGCTTTCTTTCATTGTTTGAAATCAGAATTAATTGTTGTTTCATCAAAGCTTGAAGCTTTTGTTTTGGGGATTACTACTTCACCGATTTGCAAATCCGGTTCCTGGGTTACTGTTGCTGGACTGTTTGTTGCTGCACTGTATTGTCATTACTACTGCTGATTCTTATCTTCATTTTCTTTTGCTTCCAATATCAGGTACACAACTGACACGCTGGTTATTGTAATCCGAAATATGAAGCATGAATACAAATGAAGAATAGAGTGTTAAATTTTTAATTTAGTTTTAATTTTTTTTGTATTGTATTTAGATTATTCATGTATTATTATTCTGTCAATCACTGTCATTTGGCATAATTAGACATGTTATAGCGATATATTAAATAACGCCTTAACCGGATTATTAGGAAATATATTCAAGACGGATTACTAATTAAAACTGTTTAATAATCAAAATAGAAGAAATAACGTAAAAAATGGCGTTATTGAATCAGTTTGGCAAAAATTGATTAATTCCTTATTCATAAGGTTTTTTGTCAACATTAAGTTAATCGGAATCATGTAGTTAATTTCAGTTAAAACATGAATTAGTTTGCGAACAAGTATTAGGACATGATGTAAATTAAAATAAGGTTAGTTAAGTTTAAATTGTTTAACTTTTAGAAATATGGTTTAGTAATCAAGTTTTTTTTTAATTTTCAGTATTTGTAAATAATTAATTTCAATAAGCTTAAGTCATACTAACAATATGAATTTTAATCCAACTATGGGATAATTAGTTTTTATTTTTATTTTTGACAATTCCATGTTGTTTGAAATTATAATTTTAGTAATATTACTTTCCATTAATATTTGTTTTAAATTAGTAATTAATATGTTATTTTTAAGTATGTAGAGATTGACTTCATAATTATAGACAAACTTAGTAATAATAAAGACGTAGTCATTAAAGAGTATTCGTAAAATAAGGGAGGATCTCGCTAAAAAATAAATAAATATAAATAATACAAAAAATTGCAGTCCTCCAATCTTATTTATTTATTTATTTTAATATAAGAAAATATCTAGATTCCGAGATGGACGATTTAGTAAAATTCACAGTCCTACCTAATAGTACCATAATGCGTAGTATTTTGGCGCATATTTAATAAGGTTATTTTCTTAAATACGGGTGTACATTTATGTAACCCAAATCACGATCTTGACGAAGGCAAAATGCGTCAACAAATCACGTGTGCACTGGTTGTGGCGTGGTTCGAGATGCGTTTTCACGACGTTGCAATTTTGTATAAAATAAATAATGATAAAAGCAGTTTTAAAGGTTAAATTTGCATATAAGTTCTTAATTGTTTAAAAATCAGATAAATTAGCCAAATATGACAATTGAGCGACCGTGCTAAAACCACGGAATTCAGGAATGCCTAATACCTTCTCCCGGGTTAACAAAATTCCTTATCCGGATTTCTGGTTCGCGGACTGTAATACAGAGTCATTCTTTTTCTCGATTCGGGATTAAAATTGGTGACTTGGGACACCCTAAATCTCCCAAGTGGCGACTCTGAAATAAATAAACAAATCCCGTTTCGATTGTCCTTTAATTGGAAAAACTCACTTCACCCCCCGCGGGGGCGGAAAAAGGAGGTGTGACAGCTCTGGCGACTCTGCTGGGGACAAAACCCAGAATCTCTGGTTCAGGGTTCAAGAATTCGAGCTTAAAATAACTGTTATAGTTGGCTTTATTTATTATCTGATTTTTACATGATATATGCTTAATGTGCTAAATGATGCTTTTACCGCTTTAATATTATCTGAATTGTGTATATAAAACTGCTACGAAACCCTTCTTCTTTCTGAGTCTTCTGAATTTATGGTGTACACGTGCGCGTGGCCCACCTTTCTGTTAGAAGTCATACCAAATAAGACGAAGTTGGGACAAGTAACTAGGCCGGGCAGACTTTCTTGCTCCCGGTATGTTGCCCCCACTTCGGCTCAAGCTGTCCACTTGGGTGAGCCAGGGCTAGAACAATATGCCTCAGGTTTTTTCACTTAGAATAACTCAGCTTCATGTCGGATCCCTAGTAGGAGCGATTGTTTGCATCACGTGCATTTGACTTTGGAGGCTCAACACAGGGGTTGGGTCTGTCTAGGACAGGTGTACCAAAAAAAAATGAAAATGACCATCCTGATGCATCTTACTTGCTGCTACTTGCGCATTTAATTGATCCGGATTTGTGTGTTGACTGACTTTTGAATATCAGGAATAATATTTTGAAATTGAAAAAAAAAAAGAAATAGCGGTTAGGGAATTGATTGTTTATTTTTGAAAAAAAAAAACCAATGCCCAAATACTGTCAAAACTCTGCCAAGATTTTGAGAAAATGAAAAAAAATGTCTTATTAGTTTGTTTTATTAAAAGCAAATGAAAAAATAGAAAAAAAAAAAAGAGTTATTGTTCTGTCTTGTTTTTCAAAAAAAAAACAAATTAGAAAAAAAAATAGTTTGTCTTGCCATAAAAATGAAAATGAAAAAGAGTCTTTTTTTTAAAATGGATTTTTATTTATTTATTTGTTTAGATGCCAAAATAAAAATAAAAATAATAAAATAAAAAGAGTCGGGCGTTGAAAGTTGTTTTATTATTTGTTGCAAATATATATATATATATATATATATATATATATAAAAATCCAAAAAGTTTTTCTTTATTTCCAAAAAATGTATATATATCTTTATTTGTTGCAAAAATATTTGTCCTGCCAAAAAGTCTAGAAAAGTTTTTTTTAGACTCCCAATTTTCAAAACAAAAAATCCAAAAATATTTTCCATTATTGATTTCTTTAGAAAGTCTTTTTAATTATAAAAAAATATATATATAATAAAATAAAACAAATCCGAAAATATTTTCCTTCTTCTTTAAAAATTGAAAAGAAAATTCAAAATTCAAAAACAAAAATTAGAAAGCATTTCTTTTATTAGAGGTAAAATTCCAAAAAATATTTTCTTTCTTCTTTAGAATAAGAGAAAACAAATAAAAATTCAAACAAAAAAATATCTTCCTTTTACTTTTGAAATTCTCAAAGTTCAAATCAAAAGAAAAGGAATTCTTAGAAGTCTTTCTTTCAAAAAGAAAATCAATCAAAAATCCAAAAAAAAAATACTTCCTTTCTTCTTTTAAAGCAGTTCTTTTACAAATTCAAAAAAAAAATTAAAATTAGTTTATTTACTTTATTCATGACCTGCCCGAACTACGCGGGTTTGATTCTCACCGGATGTGAGATACGTAGGCAACACTCACTGGGTCCAACCCCACCTTTTGCTAAAATAGCCAAAAACAAAAAAAACATGTCAAGATTTTTAATTTTGTCATAAATAAGTCGGGTGATGTCCAACCTCCCCTTTTGCAAAAAAAAAAGCAAATTATATATATATACATATATGCGTGTGTGTGTAAAATTTATTTTCATCATAAAGAAGTGGGGTGACATTATTTTTGCCAAGACATAGCCGAATGTTCCCGTAAGGGACGCCGGAAGGCTGACTTTGCATAAACAGCCACTTTTTGGGTCATGTTTAAGATTTGGTCCAGTTGACCCACACAGCTTTAAAAATCTTCGTCCCCGAGACGTTGAAAGGCCGTGTTTGCAATGTTGAGTTTTCTATTTTTGAAAAATGATAAAAAGAGTCATAAATAAGTCAGGGTGGTGCTGTTTTTGTCAAAAACAGCCGAATGTTCCCGAAAGGGACGCTGGAAGGCTGACTTCGCATAAACAGCCACTTTTTGGGTCATGTGTAGGATTTTGGTCCAGTCGACCCACACGGCCTTAAACATCTTCGTCCCCGAGGCGCTGAAGGGCCGTATTTTCAACACCAGGTTTTTATTGTAATTTGAAAAAAAAAAACAAAGAGTCAGCGGTCAGGTGAATACCGTTTGAGCTTTTGGTCAAAATAAGCCGAGCTAGCTTCGACAGTGTCTTAAACCGTTCTTGCCGAAATAGCCTTAGAGTATCTTTCAGTTGTTGAAAGGCTATTTTCGTAAAAGAATGGACAAGTTTGTAAAGTGTCATAAAATAATCCTCTCCGGCCTCAAAATTTGGAAGGGGCCACATTTGCAAAAAATAACCGTTTGGTTGCATTTGTCAAACGGAGAAAGGAAGCTGGCCGTTTTTTTTGGAGTTTGTAAATCTTTTAATTAGAATATGTGGGTTGTTTGATTTTCGAGTTTGTAGGTCATCTTCAAACCTTTGAAACCCAGTTTATTTTAATATGAAAATTGAAAAAAAATGATTAGTATTGTTTATCTTTTATTGGTCCGAACTACGCGAGGTCTGATTCATGCGGGGTCATGATACGTATGCAATCTCCATAAGATTCGACCACAACAAAATAAAAAGGGTGGAATGGAGGGTTTCCGAAAAACTTGAAAAGGCACGAGTAAAAAACCAGTCGGGAGGATGCACGCGGTAGAAAAAAAACATGTTAGAAATGGTTAACTGCCTAAGAATATTACGTTCCCCAATATGCAATTGCAATATCTGTTAAAACTCTAACGCTAACAAGTTTGTTATTTGTCCAATTCCAAACTGTTAGTTGTTAAAGCGTATTGGCACCATACCATTATCAAACAAGATCAAAAGGGATTATACCAGAAAACATGACTGGCTCAGAAAATAGTGTTGAGTCGGAAAGGACGGCACATCTGATGCTGAAGGAGGCAATGGCCAATATAGAAAAAATGAGATTGGAAATGCATGAAATGCAGCTAGCCATGGCTAAGGCGCAAAAGGGGCCCGAACCACTCGTCACTCCTACTTCCCCACCGGGACACACACCGGAATACCCTTCACTCGGCCCTTCAACGAGCTTCCCCGTTGCCCAATACTACCAAGGGGAAACTTCCTATAATCCCCAAGCTCCACCACCCAAACAAAACCCTCCTCCGCCAATCGTCCCCGTCTTCGGGGCACCTCCGCCAGCCACGCTGCAAAGATCCTCCAGCGAGCCGGTGTTTCAGGCTCACGATACGCAATACTATCCCCCTGAGTCCACATTCCATGCACCAGAACCCCATACCTACAACCCGCACTTAGAGGTACCGGCAGAGATCGAAAAGCCGGTTAAAGTCCCAGAACAAGATGAGGTGATGAGGAAGTTCAAAAGCCTGGAGCAGTCCTTCAGGAACCTGCACGGATTAGGCAACCAGGTCAGCATGGCCTACAAGGATCTATGCCCTTTCCCGGACGTCCAACTCCCGGTTGGGTTCAAGATGCCCAAGTTTGATTTATATAAAGGGCACGGTGATCCCATGGCGCATTTGCGGGGCTTTTGTAGTAAAATGAGAGGGGCAGGCGGCAAAGATGAGGTACTGATAGCTTATTTCGGTCAAAGCTTAACTGGATCGGCACTGGAATGGTATACCCGGCAAGATTCCAGCAGATGGTACACTTGGGATGATCTGGCGCAAGCTTTCGCGGGTCCTTTTCAATACAATCTCGAGATAGTCCCTGACCGTCTCACATTGTTGAGGACCGGGAAGAAGCCCGGGGAAAGTTTTCGCGAGTTCGGGTTCCGCTGGAGAGAGCAAGCGGCCAGAGTTGATCCTCCCATGAGAGAGGGAGAAATGGTGGACTACTTCTTGCAAACACTGGATCCAACTTACTTTGGTCACTTGGTGACGACGGTTGGGAAATCCTTCAATGAAGTAGTAAAGATAGGGGTCATGATAGAGGAGGGTCTGAGGTCTGACAAAATCCTGAATTACTCGGCACTCAAGGCAACGACCCAGGCTATTCAGAGCGGCATGGGAGGTGCGTTGGGAAGAAAGAAGAAATTGCCACGATTGAGGCAAGCAGTTGGTCCAGGTCTGGTAAACCATACTACAACCAACCCAAACCCCACAGACCAAACTACCCATACAGCCCACCACAGCACTACTATCCACCTCAAGAACCACACTTCTCCGTGCACCAAGCCCAAACATACACTCAGCCTCCGGTTCGCTCGCAATGGCGTGCGCCGGCTCCCCAGAACACACATACACCACCGCAAAACACCTATCCACCACCAAGAGCCTACAAGAACCCTCCAGGGGCAGGTTTCCGGGGAAATCAGGCTTTCAGAAATGAAAGAATACAAAGAACATTCACTGAGTTGGGGGAAACCTATACTGCCGTGTTTCACAAATTAAGGCAGTTAGGCTTGTTGAGTCCTGTTGAGCCCAGATTGCCAAATCCCCTTCCCAAAAATATGGACCACTCGGTAAGCTGTGAGTATTGTTCGGGGGCTCCCGGACATGATACCGAGAAGTGTTGGAAGTTGAAACATGCAGTACAGAATCTTATTGACACCAACAAGATTAAGGTTCAGACACCAGAGGCACCCAACATCAATCAGAACCCGTTGCCGGCACACCTTGAAACCCACATGATTGAGTTAGTGAAAGAAGGAGGGAAGCTAAAGAAACCCTCACAAACAGTGATGATGATCTGTGTCGGTTCAAAAGAAATGTTAACCAGTGGAAAAGCGGTGGTATAGTTGGAAAAGGTGGATGCCAAGCCAGTTATGGTGTTGGGAAAAGGGTCCAACGAGGCAGATGTGCAGTTTGTGGGGTTGAAAGCAAAAATCAACAATTGAATGGCTACTCCTCTTCCTATACGAAGGGAGTCTTGGTAGTGGGCTCTGATTTTCTTTTTTGTTGTCTGGATTATTCCAGGGTTGTAATCCAGATCTTTCTTGTGCTCGCCAAAGTGTGAAACCTTGCTATCCCGTATTTTAATAAAGTGAAAGTTTTTTTCCTCATTCCTTATTTTGTTTTAATTTTTCTTCTTATTTTTCTCTTCTGAACAGTTCTCTTTCTACTGGTTCTAATGACATGGCATGCACGACGGATCTTCAAGCTAGTCTAAAAAAATCAATCTGATTTCGAACTTATAGTACAAGATTGTGCTGATAAGTCGGAATACGATAAGGATGAAGCCTTCGAAGAAATTAACAGAGAGTTGAGCCAATTTGAAAAAAAGAGCCCAACTCAAATGACACGGAAGCCGTCAATCTAGGGGATGCGGATGACATCAGGGAAGCTAAGATAAGCGTCCACATGGAACCAAACATCAGGGAAGAACTAATCAAAGCACTTACTGAATTCAAAACATTTTGCATGGTCATACGACGACATGCCGGGCTTAAGCACCAATCTAGTGGTTCAAAAATTGCCCACTGACCCGGCATTACCCCCCGTCCAGCAAAATTGAGGAAGTTCAAAACCAACGTGAGTGGGAAGATTAAGGAAGAAGTGACCAAACAGCTGAATACTAAGGTTATTCGTGCCGCTCGATATCCTGATTGCTGGGCTAACGTGGTGCCAATGAAAAAAAAAGAAGAAGAAGAAGACGGAAAATCCGAGGTGTGTGTTGATTATCGCAATCTAAACAGAGCAAGCCCGATGACGCTTTATGATCAACAGATATCGAAGGGAAATGCGTCGACATGGCTATCAATTCTGACGCAGTTAAGAGATATTATGATTTCTTGTAATTGTAATTGTTGTTTGTTTGTACTTAGCATTTATCAGAGAATGAAATGACAGAGGCAATTCTTTCTTCTATCCAAACACTTTGACCTTTGCTTCCCCTTTTGAGCCTTATTTACTCTTTCATACCCCTCTTTTGGAATCAGTAATAAAAATGAAAAAAAAGTAATGATAATAAGAACAAAAGAAAAGTCACAAAAAAAACAAAGGAATGGGGAACTACGTTTGACCTGATTCCTCAAAGAAAGATACGTAGGCGCCTCACGGCAAGGATACGTAGGCGCCTCACGGCTCGGTCATAGTGTAACATAGTGTGCATAAGGTAACATATTGTGACAAAATAAAAATCCCCAAGCAAGAAAAACTGGGGCAGAAGTTGGCGCTTGTAATTTTGGCAAGAAAGTTTGATTCCAAGAGTTGTACTATTTTACCCCTAAAAATTATTTTTGAACTTTTGATACCCCCTTCTCCTTTCAGCCATACACAAAAATCCCTATTGATGTCCAAAAAAGACCTCCCGATCAGTATCTGAGAAGTGCTAAGTCAATGCAAATGGAAGTCGGGAATAACACTCTGATCCCCAGCAAAGAAGAAGATCATAAGCTGGAAATGAATTGATAGCCGAAAGAATCCCCAACAGAGAGAGTCATATCGGCAGCACTCCAATCCCCGGCTGAAAAATAAAATAAAATGAGAGAGTCTTATCGGTGAAAACCTTCACAGGCACCATAAGACGACGGGAGTTGAGAGAAATGAGAGAGTCTTATTAGTGAAAACCCCTTGAAGGGCACTATGAGGCGACAAGACAAGATTGGCGGGAAGGATCTACATTTGGCAAAGAGTTGAGTGCCTGTTTATCCCCAGCAACATGAGGCCGTCCGAAAGGTTGATTGATACAAATAGACTGGGTTGATTAATCCGGAATGCGCGACATGATCGTTGGAATCGGTTATATCATTCAGATAAGTTCTTTTCTTTCCTTTTCCCCAGCATTTGTTCAGAAAGACTTCTTCTTTTTCTATTTTTTGAAATCATCACTTTTTCATTTCTTGGTTTAAAAGACTTTACCTTCCCAGCAGTTTGTTTTTGAAAAGGATTTTTCAGAGCTTACTACCAGTTGCCAAAATGATGCAAAGCAAAATGCGAATAGGACATGCCAAAGATAAGGCGATAAAGAGAAAAGAAGTTGGTCGCAAGACCAAATGATGAAAGGGGCCTAGATCCCAATAGGACCAAATTTCCAAGGGAAGTTGGAGAAAAACAGGAAAACAACAGTTGAGAAAATTGTGGACCTAATTCCAAAAGGGCCCCCGGCAGATCATCGAGATGTAGGAGCATCCCCGATAGATTTTCGACCAAGTTCCAAGAGGGTCGGACAACACAGAGTGGGGAAGGGAGAAAGGGAAAAACCATCAGCAATCAGGCATCCACCTGGAGAACAAGGAAGAACAGTTGAAATATCAGAAGTCAGGCGTCCACCTGGAGAACAAGGAAAAGCACCAAAACTGGGGCAGAAGATTTTCTGCCATTGTCGAAAATTTTCTCGGAAGAACGAGGAAATCAATTCAAGTTTTAAGAGATAGCAAGACAACACGATTCGAAGAAAAACAGTCGGAGGTAAGACAATTCCAAGATTTTGAAAATGGGATCATCCGCCCTCGAATAGGATATTTTGGGTTCATCCGCCCTCGAATAGGATATTTTGGGTTCATCCGCCCTCGAATAGGATATTTTGGGTTCATCCGCCCTCGAATAGGATATAATGGGATCATCCGCCCTCGAATAGGATATGTTGGGTTCATCCGCCCTCGAATAGGATATTTTGGGTTCATCCGCCCTCGAATAGGATATTTTGGGTTCATCCGCCCTCGAATAGGATATTTTGGGTTCATCCGCCCTCGAATAGGATATTTCGGGTTCGTCCGCCCTCGAATAGGATATTTCGGGTTCGTCCGCCCTCGAATAGGATATTTCGGGTTCGTCCGCCCTCGAATAGGATATTTCGGGTTCGTCCGCCCTCGAATAGGATATTTCGGGTTCGTCCGCCCTCGAATAGGATATTTCGGGTTCATCCGCCCTCGAATAGGATATTTCGGGTTCATCCGCCCTCGAATAGGATATTTCGGGTTCATCCGCCCTCGAATAGGATATTTCGGGTTCATCCGCCCTCGAATAGGATATTTCGGGTTCATCCGCCCTCGAATAGGATATTTCGGGTTCATCCGCCCTCGAATAGGATATTTCGGGTTCATCCACCCTCGAATAGGATATTTCGGGTTCATCCGCCCTCGAATAGGATTTTATTTTTCAAAGTTGTTGAAGTCAGGAGCCCCCATGAAGAATAGAATGGCGATTTGTTGGTTGAGGTCAGGAGCCCCCCTGAAGAATAGAATGGCGATTTGTTGGTTGAAATCATGAGCCCCCTGAAGAACAGAATGGCGATTTATTGGTTGAAATCAGGAGCCCGCCTGAAGAAAGGAAAGACGTTTTAAAAAAAGGGTTGTTGAAATCTCGCCATCCAAAGAAAGGAATGGCATTTTTTGAAAAGTTGTTGAAGTCAGGAGCCCCCTGAAGAATAGAATGGCGATTTGTTGTTGAAGTCAGGAGCCCCCCTAAAGAATAGAATGGCGATTTATTGGTTAAAGTCAGGAGCCCGCCTGAAGAAAGGAAAGGCGTTTTAAAAAAGTTTGTTGAAATCTCGCCATCCAAAGAAAGGAATGGCATTTTTTGAAAAGTTGTTGAAGTCAGGAGCCCCCCTGAAGAACAGAATGGCGATTTATCAGTTGAAGTCAGGAGCACCCCTGAAGAACAGAATGGCAATTTATTGGTTGAAGTCAGGAGCCCCCCTGAAGAATAGAATGGCGTTTATTTTCCAAGTTGTTTATTGAAGTCAGGAGCCCGCCTGAAGAGAGGAATGGCGATTATTTTCAAAGTTGTTGTTGAAATCAGGAGCCTGCCTGAAGAGAGGAAAGGCGTTTTATTTTAAAAGTTGTTGATGAAGTCAGGAGCCCGCCTGAAGAGAGGAATGGCGATTATTTTCAAAGTTGTTGTTGAAATCAGGAGCCCGCCTGAAGAGAGGAATGGCGTTTATTTTTAAAAGTTGTTGTTGAAGTTGGGAGCCCGCCCATAGAACAGAGGCATACATTTCAGTCTTTACATTTCAAGCATTGAAGTTGGGAGCCCACCCAGATAACAGAGGCATACATTTCAGTCTTTATATTTCAATCGTTGAAGTTGGGAGCCCGCACAGATAACAGAGGCATATATTTTAGTCTTTTCATTTCAAGCGTTGAAGTTGGGAGCCCGCCCATAGAATAGAGGCATACATTTCAGTCTTTACATTTCAAGCGTTGAAGTTGGGAGCCCGCCCAGATAACAGAGGCATACATTTCAGTCTTTAATTTTCAAGTATTGAAGTTGGGAGCCCGCCCATACAACAGAGGCATACATTTCAAGATCAAGTCAGAGGACAATAAAACAAGAGGGTTACAATAGGAATCCCCAGCAGGAAACAATAAAATTCCCCGGCACCGGGAAGCAGAAGGTTGCAACAAGAGGTCCCAGCACAAACTCAAGTGCATGTGTCAAAAAGAAGAAAAGCACCGGAAAAAATGCAAGCAGACAAGAAAGCAAGGCAACAAGAAAAATTGCAGTCTAGCCTAGCTTCTTGTTTTCTTTTAAACACGGTGTAACAAGGAGATCGGTAAGCAGTGGTAATAGCATGCAACAACAGTAACATTACAGTCCAACGGTAGTCCCAGCTACCAAAGCTTCCCAAACAACATTGACCTGATTCCTGTTTAGCCCAGGATATGTAGGAAACCTTTGAAGCAAAGGTTCGGTCAAATCTTTTTCAAAAAAAATGCTTCACACGGAGTACTCGGATGGGCAAAAATCGCTCGCTTTATCTTTGCACGAAAACCCTTCGTGTCTTCGGGCAAAAAGGGGCAGCTGTAAGCACGTGATTTTTGCACTGTATGAGAATTACTCCCAAAAAATTCAAAAATAAAGTAATTTTTCTTGGTGTGCAATTTTGTGATATTTTGTGATATTTTGAATAATTATTTGTATTTGTCTGTGCATGTTTATTTGTTAAATTAATAAAAATACAAAAATATGTCACATTTTGCATGTAGGATTTAATTCTACAATTGTTAGTAATTAAATTTGTTTTACAAAAAATAAAAATTACAAAAATAGGCATCGTTTGCATTTTTAGCATTTAATGTCCAAATATACAATTTTATGCTTAATTATTACTTAATTGTGCGTTAATAGTTATTGAGAGTTAATTTGCGCTTTTATAACTTAATTTAGTTCTTAATAATAGTTTAAGTATTTTATAATTTAGTTTTAGAAAAATAAAAGAAGAAAAGAGGACAAAAATATAAGGAAAGTCGGAATTGGGCCTCTTCTTCGATTTCAAGCCACGGGCCCAAAAAATGGCCCAACCTTCCCTATGACCCAGTCCATTTCGAACTGGATCGACCCAGTCCATAACCCAACACCCCTAATATCTTACAAACAACACAAAACAAAAAAAAGGAGAAGAAAACCCTAAAAAATGGTTAAGTCATCCACCCCCCTCCTATCTTCATCTTCTTCCTCAAGCTCCCCTCCCTAGCATCAATGGCTGCCCCTCCATCCTCCTCACTGCACACACACACAAACGACATTCTCCATCGTCCCATCGACCCCAACATGAGCAGCCATGGCTGCTTTCCCCCCGTTTCCCATTGTCAAAACCAAACGACCATTGGAGTAGCCTCACGTCCACCACCGTTGCTCCGTCGTGCTGCTGCGTCGCTGCGTCTTCAGCTTCACCATTGCTGCTGCTGATCACGTTTTTGCTTCATCTGCTCCTCGTCGCGTCTGCCTTCGTCCTCTTCGTCGAGCTCAAGCTTGAGCTCGACATCCATGGTCGCCACTGCTTCATTCCGCTTCAGCTTCCTCGTCATGCTGCTCACGCAGCTGTTACTGTTTCTGTTTCGTCCTCTCCATTCCAGCTGCCTCGTCAAGCTACATTGCTGCTGCCATGGCCAGCTGCAGGCTGCTTCATCTTCCCTTCGTCTTCTTCGTTTTGTCAAAGGTCGAGTTTCTTTCGTTGAGTCGAAGCCCGGACGGATTTGTTTACAATCGAGTTCGTCGTTGATTTATCTCCGATTAGTTGTTTTTGAGTTTTATTTTTGTCCATATTTCGTTTTTATATTTCTCGAAGTTAACATCGTTAAATATTTGATTCTTGTTTTGTTCGTTGTTCATCGTTGAAATAATTTTCTAGTATGTTCATGTGTTTTGATTGAATTAATTTTCAGATTTTAAATGGAAATTTAATTAGTGGTTTTTCATGTTTATTTCATGTTTGTTTTATTGTTTAGGTAAGAATTTGTTAGTTTGATGTTTGTTAGATTCAAATTGAAATTTAATTGATTATTTCTTCAATTTGTTTCATGTTGTTATATATTTTCCAGAAATTATTAATGTTGGTTTAATCATTTAATCCGTCATGTTTGTTGTGTTAAAATAGACTCATTCATGTTCATACTTTGTTTGATTGTTCTTGAATCCGAAATTTGTATAGTTTGATTTCTTGTTTATCACTTATGATTATTTCTTGAATTTGTCTCATAATCTTGTTTAAGTTTAATATAGGAATTGTTTGTTGTAATGTTGTTAGAGTTGATTTTAAGTTCAATATTATTGAATTTGGAAATCTAAATATACTTGTTTGATTGTTGTTGTTGAATCTGAAAATAGGATTGTTTGTTGCTAAAAAATATTGTTCAATCAAATTTTAGTTGTTCTTTGTTGTTCAATTTGTGTTCATGTGATTTGTTGTTGAAATGTTGAAGAAATCATGTTCATGTGATTTGTTGTTTAAATTTGTGTAGAAATTGGTCATATTGGCTATATTTTGGTTGAGTGTGATTAATTGATTTGTTATAGCTGATGGGGTAGTTTGGTAATTTGCAGTACGTTCAGGGGTAGTTTGGTAATTTCAGTAAGGTCGGAGGGGTAGTTTAGGAATTGTACATTTTGTAATTGTTTATATGAAGCATGGGGGACAAAATGTAATGGGGTGGGTTGTGATATAGTTGTTTAATATAAAGGGGGGACAAGACAAAATTTAGTGGGGAGGAATCTTGTATTTATTTATGTTAGGCATGGGGGACAAAAAATAATGGGGTGGTGTGATATATTTATTTAATGTAATGGGGATAAGTGGGAAGATAATGGGTTTGGTAGAGAAAATGGATTGATTTTAATTGATTAAAGGGTTGGGATTATATATAGGAAGTCTTGAACACAAGACACGGACAGATACGAGAGAATACAGAAGAGAAAGAACGAATCTGAACAGAAAGAAAATAAGAGAGAGAGAGAAAAAAGCTGAACATTTAAGAGAGAGAAAATTCCGAAAAATATTTAAACTTTCAAAAAAAAAACTAAAAAAAAATCTTTTGCTTTCTTTCATTGTTTGAAATCAGAATTAATTGTTGTTTCATCAAAGCTTGAAGCTTTTGTTTTTGGGATTACTACTTCACCGATTTGCAAATCCGGTTCCTGGGTTACTGTTGCTGGACTGTTTGTTGCTGCACTGTATTGTCATTACTACTGCTGATTCTTATCTTCATTTTCTTTTGCTTCCAATATCAGGTACACAACTGGCACGCTGGTTATTGTAATTGGCATTTTGTAAGCTGAAATGAAGAACGGAATGTTAAATTTTTAATTTAGTTTTAATTTTTTTTGTATTGTATTTAGATTATTCATGTATTATTATTCTGTCAATCACTGTCATTTGGCATAATTAGACATGTTATAGCGATATATTAAATAACGCCTTAACCGGATTATTAGGAAATATATTCAAGACGGATTACTAATTAAAACTGTTTAATAATCAAAATAGAAGAAATAACGTAAAAATGGCGTTATTGAATCAGTTTGGCAAAAATTGATTAATTACTTATTCATAAGGTTTTTTGTCAACATTAAGTTAATCGGAATCATGTAGTTAATTTCAGTTAAAATATGAATTAGTTTGCGAATCAAGAATTAGGACATGATGTGAATTAAAACAAGGTTAGTTAAGTTTAAATTGTTTAACTTTTAGAAATATGGTTTAGTAATCAAGTTTTTTTTTAATTTTCAGTATTTGTAAATAATTAATTTCAATAAGCTTAAGTCATACTAACAATATGAATTTTAATCCAACTATGGGATAATTAGTTTTTATTTTTATTTTTGACAATTCCATGTTGTTTGAAATTATAATTTTAGTAATATTACTTTCCATTAATATTTGTTTTAAATTAGTAATTAATATGTTATTTTTAAGTATGTAGAGATTGACTTCATAATTATAGACAAACTTAGTAATAATAAAGACGTAGTCATTAAAGAGTATTCGTAAAATAAGGGAGGATCTCGCTAAAAAATAAATAAATATAAATAATACAAAAAATTGCAGTCCTCCAATCTTATTTATTTATTTTTTTTAATATAAGAAAATATCGAGATTCCGAGATGGACGATTTAGTAAAATTCACAGTCCTACCTAATAGTACCATAATGTGTAGTATTTTGGCGCATATTTAATAAGGTTATTTTCTTAAATACGGGTGTACATTTATGTAACCCAAATCACGATCTTGATGAAGGCAAAATGCGTCAACAAATCATGTGTGCACTGGTTGTGGCGTGGTTCGAGATGCGTTTTCGCGACGTTGCAATTTTGTATAAAATAAATAATGATAAAAGCAGTTTTAAAAGTTAAATTTGCATATAAGTTCTTAATTGTTTAAAAATCAGATAAATGAGCCAAATATGACAATTGAGCGACCGTGCTAAAACCACGAAATTCAGGAATGCCTAATACCTTCTCCCGGGTTAATAAAATTCCTTATCCGGATTTCTAGTTCGCGGACTGTAATACAGAGTCATTCTTTTCCTCGATTCGGGATTAAAATTGGTGACTTGGGACACCATAAATCTCCCAAGTGGCGACTCTGAAATAAATAAATCAATCCCGTTTCGATTGTCCTTTAATTGGAAAAACTCCCTTCACCCCCCGCGGGGGCGGAAAAAGAAGGTGTGACAATCCCCGGTGGGTTGGTTTGAACCGGTTGAGGCTAGATTGTTAGGCACAGACTTGGTTCAGGATGCTTTAGAGAAGGTTAAGTTGATTCAGGATAGACTCCGTGCAGCCTAGTCCAGACAGAAGAGTTACGCGGACCGGAATGTTTGTGATGTTTCCTATATGGTTGGAGAGCAGGTTCTTCTTCGGTCGCCTATGAAGGGCGTTATGAGATTTGGAAAGAAAGGGAAGTTGAGTCCGAGGTTTATTGGCTCTTTTGAGATATTGAGGCATGTTGGGGAGATTGCTTATGAGCTTGTCTTACCTCCCAGCTTGGCAGGAGTTCATCCGGTATTTCATGTTTCGATGCTCCGGAGGCATCACGGTGATCCGTCGCACGTGTTGGATTTTAATTTAGTCCAGTTGGACAAGGATCTATCCTATGTTGAGGAGCCAGTGGCAATATTGGACAGGTAGGTTAGAAAGGTGAGGTCAATGAACATTGCATCAGTAAAGGTTCAGTGGCGGGGTCAGTAGGTCGAAGAGGCGACATGGGAGACCGAGCTGGATATGTGCAGCCGTTACCCTCATCTTTTCACTACTTCAGGTATGTCTTTATGCTCGTTCGAGGACGAACGAATGTTTAAGTGTAGGAGGATGTGACAACCCGGCCGGTCTTCTTAAGAATTAACGCCCTGATCCCCTATTAAATACTTTCCCTGTGTTTATTTTTGCTATTTTGAATTTGCCAGGATATTCGATTTTCAGTTTCGGAGAGTTTTGGGACACTTAGTCCCTAAATGAGAGCTTAAGTGTTGGAAATTTGAACGTAGTCGGAGCAGTGTGAAGACGGCCTCGGAATGGAAATCTTACGGTTCCGTTAGCTCTGCTGGGTGATTTCGGGCTTAGGGGCGTTTTCGGATTGTGTTTTGGAGGTTCGTAGCTATTTTAGGCTTGTAATGCCGAAAGGTCGAATTTTGAAGTTTCTGGTTCGATAGTGAGATTTTGATCTGAGAGTCGGAATGGAATTCTGGAAGTTGGAGTAGCTCCGTAGTGTTGAATGTGACGTGTGTGCAAAATTTCAGGTCATTCGGACGAGGTTTGATAGACTTTTTGATCGAAAGCGTATTTCAAGAGTTTTGGAGTTCTTAGGCTTGAATCCGTGGTTGATTCGTCGTTTCGATGTTGTTTTAGGTGTTTTAAGGATTGGTACAAGTCTGAATGGTGGTATTAGACTTGTTGGTGCTTTTGGTTGAGGTCTCGGGGGCCTCGGGATGATTTCGGATGGTTGTCGGAAGGATTTTGGAGTTTGGAGTTGCAGCTCAGCTGCTGGTTTTCTGTCATAACCGCACATGCGAGTGTGGGGCCACAGGTGCGGCGCCGCAGTAGTGGCTCAGTGGTCGCAGAAGTGGAAATGAGGAAGGGGGCCAGGAATCACAGAAGCGGCATAAGGAACCACACCTACGTGACCGCAAATGCGGATTTTGGGTCGCATGTGTGATTGTTGGACCGCAGATGCCGGATTTCTGGGCAGAAAATAGGAAGTTTCGAGGGTTTAGTTTCAAAAGTTGGAAATTCGATTTGGAGCTCGGGAGAGGGCGATTTTGAGAGGAAATTGAAGAGGAGATCAGTGGGTAACAATTCTTTAACCCTTTCTAGTTTTATTCCATCAATCTATAGTTAGTTTCATCATTTAATTTCGGATTGGAGATGAAAATTGGCGAAAAGCTGGAAGAAAGTTCTTAGACCTAAAATTCGACTTTTGATTGGGAATTTGACCTTAGAATTGGATAATTTTGCTATGCATGAACTTGTGAGAGTATGAGGATTCTGAAAATATAGTATTTATCCGATTCCGAGATGTGGGCCCGAGGGGCGTTTTGGTCATTTTACCTAATTTCGCGTATTAGCTTAGAATTTAATTGTAGAATCAGTTACTTGAAGTGTTATTTACATTATGCAATTGAATTGAATAGATTTGGGCCATTTGGAGTCGAATACTCGTGGCAAGAACGTGATTTCGAGTTGATTTTGAGCTGGTTCGAGGTAAGTGGCTTGCCTAACCTTGTGTGGGGGACCTTCCCCTTAGGATTTGGTATATTTGGTAATTGAAATGCCTTGTACGTGAGGTGACGAGTGTGTACTTGTGCTAATTGTTGGAAATTCGGTTTTCATTAAGTAATTACTAGTATGTTTCCTTTCTTGTTTTTATTACTTGCATTATTAAGCTTGTTGTTAGCTTAGGAAAGCATGTCAAGTGACTTAATTGCTTTACTTGCTCAAACTGCCTTACCTGAATTCTATGCAGCATGCTAGGCTAGAATTACCTGTTTGCCTTAATATGAAATTTGCCATTTCTGAATATTTTCCTGTTGTTGCTGTGTATTTACATTGGGACCACGGATGTGAGATTCCGGTAGCTCCCCTTTTCTGTTTATTTTGGGGCTACGGATGTGGGATTCCGGTAGATCCCCGTGCACTGTTATATGAAACTACAGGAATGCACCCAGTAGATTCCCCCAGTACTGGGTATTTACATTTGGGACTACGAAACGGGATTTCTGGTAGATCCTCGCGCACTATGAGTTGGACTACGGGATGGGATCCTGGGAGATCCATTGGATATGTATATTTGGGAATACAGGACGGTATCCTGGGAGATCCCCGATTATTATTTTGGTGTTGGAACATATTTCCTTCTGTGTTTACCTTGTCTCTGTAATAGTTGTTGTTGCCATTTATATATGGTGTTACTTTTATTACTGCACCTATTTATATTGTTCTGTTCTACACTGTTGAACTTTATATTTTATTTAATCTCAGTAGGGCCCTGACTTTCCTCATCACTACCCCACCGAGGTTAGGCTTGGCACTTACTGAGTATCATTGTGGTGTACACATGCCCTTTCTGCGCATGTTTTTCATGTGCAGATCCAGGTACTGCGACTCAGTCCTATCACCCTTGAGGCGAGACGACTGCTCCAGCAACTTTGAGATATATCTGTCGCGTTCATAGACCATGGAGTCCCTTTCTATTCTCGCTTTGAAGTATTAGCACTTCTGTATTTCTTTTCCTTGTTATATATTCTGGAGTTAGACACTGTTAGATATTCCAAGGCTTGTGGTTTCATGAGATTCCAGGTTTTGGGAAAGTGTCTATGTTTTGAGAAGTTGTATTGTATATGTCGAGCGGCATTTTAAATACTGTTTCATTCACTTATTTTGACTTTTAATTATTTCTTCCGCAAGTTTTGTTATTTTCTGCATTTGTTAGGCTTACCTAGTCGTAGAGACTAGGTGTTGTCACGACAATTCACGGAGGGCGAACCGGGGTCATGACACAATATCTCGCTGCGGTGTGCAGCCCGATAAATATATATATATATATATATATATATATATATATATATAATGTTGCGACATGCTTCCTAGTCCTTAACTATCCTCACGATTCGGCCCTCGGCCTCACTCACTCATCAACCTCACAAGCCACTCGGGCATTTCAGTACACTCAAGGAACTCAGCCCAAAACAACTTTCATATATTAAAATAGAGTGATGAACAAGATTAAACATTAATAGGTATAAACCATGACTGAGGATAATGCTTTCTATAAAAAACAATGTGAGGATAACAGTAAAATACCCCTGAGGGTCCAAACAGTACGGCACAAGGCCCTTAACATGGCATTCAGCCCAAGTTAATAGATTCATTTCTAAAACACATAGATATCATATAGAGTTTATCAAAATATGCAACTCTACAGTTGCCACGGGACGGACCAAGTCACAATCCCTGCAGGTGCACGCTCACACGCCCGTCACCTAGCATGTGCGTCGCCTCATTTATCAAAATAGTACGAAATTCCAGGGTTTCATACCCTCAGATCTAGATATACAATCGTTACTTACCTCAAACCGGAAGAAAATCTACTCTGCAATGCCCTTGCCGCTCTACTCGGCCTCAAATCGCCCCGAATCTATCCACGATCAGAATCATATCATCAATACATTAAAGGAACAAAACCCATGCAAAAATTATCAAATTATATCAAAATTCCCGAAATTGGCCAAACTTGACCCCTGGGCCCACGTCTCAGAATCCGATAAAAATCACAATACTAGAATCCTTGTCCTCTCACGAGCCCATACATACCAAATTTACAAAAATTTAACTTCGTTTGACCTCTCAATCACTCAATTTTAACTCTCAAGTTCCAAGCCCTAATTCCCCAATTTTCACCCTTAAATCCCACAAATTCCAAGCTTAATCTACTGAAAATCATCATAGAATCGAGTATTAAGTTCAAAAAGCTTAACTCAAGAAGTTTCCCTTTGAATCTCTCTTCAAAACCCTCCAAAAGCTCCAAAAACCGAGTTGAAATTGTGAAGAATGACCAAAATCCGCGAAGGGGACCTTTTATACTTTCTGCCCAACGCTTTCCGCATATGCGGTCCCTATGTCGCTTCTGCGACGCCGCACCTGCGGAAAATCCATTGTAGGTGCGGTTTCCACTTAAACCTCGAAATTTCGCTTCTGCGGTTGTTCACCCGCAACTGCGGTCTCGCAGGTGCGGTCCTTAGTGCGCACCTGCAGCTTTGCCTCTTTTCCCAATTCTCTGTATCTGCAGCCTTCCTCTCGCACCTACAACCTCGCACCTGTGGTCCCCAATTCGCAAGTGCGGAAATGATAGAAGCAGCAAAATCTGCAGCAACAACTCAAAGCCAAACTTCCCGTCAACCACTCAAATCCATCCCGAGGCCCTCGGGACCTCAACAAAACATACCAACAAGTCACATATCATCATTCAAACCTATACCAAACTTCAGAACACTCAAAACAACATCGAAACACCAAATCACCCTCGAATTCAAGCCTAAGGATTTCCAAACTTCCGAATTCCGCAAACGATGCCAAAACCTATCAAACCTCGTTTGAATGACTTGAAATTTGGCACATACATCACAATTGACACTACAAACCTACTTTAATTTCCAAAATTTCATTCCGACCCCGACATCAAAATTTTCACTGCCGACCAGGAAACGCCAAATTTTCAATTTCGCCAATTCAAGCCTAATTCTACCACGGACCTCCAAATCACATTCCGGACGCCCTCCCAAGACCAAAATCACCTAACGGAGCTAACCAAATCATAAATATTTAAATCTGAGATCGAATACTAAAATGTCAAAACTTGGTCAAACCTTTCAAATTTAAAGCTTCAAGTTGAGAATCATTCTTCCATATCCGTTCCGATTAACCTGAAAATCAAAACTAACGATTTACATAAGTCATAATATATCATACGAGGCTAGTCATGCCCGAAAACGGGCGAGCGAAGTGCAAATGTTCAAAACAACCGATCAGATCGTTACAATTAGGCACAATTACTTGGAATGTTGAGCAAATCACTAATAAATACATAATTCTCAATTATTCCAATAAGACAATTTACTAGATATCTTAAATATTAATTAAGGATACATTAGAAAAATATAAGTGGGAGTTTTAACTACAAAATGTATTGACTACAACACCGGTGTTAGTGTTACCTTCCGGTTCAGGGATGTATAGTGTGTATTGTGACGCTTCACGTGTTGGCCTGGGTTGTATATTAATGCAGGATGGGCAAGTTATTGCATATGCTTTACGTCAGCTAAAGCCCCATAAGAAGAATTACCACATACATGATTTGTAGTTGGCCGCGATAGTTCATGCTATCAAGATCTGGAGACATTATCTTTATGGAATCTCATGTGAGGTTTACACCGATCATCGCAGCTTACAACATTTGATCAAGCAGAGGGATCTTAATTTGAGGCAGTGCATGTGGCTTGATAGCACTAAAGGACTATGATACTACCATCCTTTATCATTTGGGAAAGGCGAATATGGTTGCGGATGCCTTGAGCAGAAAGGCTAGGAGTATGGGTAGTTTGGCATTCATTTCAGCAGAGGAAGGGCCATTAGCTCTGGACATTCAGTCCTTGGCTAATAGACTTATGAGGTTGGATATTTCATAGCCCAGCCGAGTTCTTGCATGTGTCGTCACTTAGTCTTCATTATTCGAGCAGATCAAGGCTCGTTAGTTCGACAATTTATAAAAGTATAGATTTTGACTACTTATTTTCACTCTTTTACTTTTGTTTTAGCTCAAAATTACTTAAAGGTATTCCCAAAAACTGATGAAATGTGCTTGCTCGTAGGAGTGTTGGAATATGAGTCAAAGAGATGAAAATCAACTCAAGAAGGAGTAATTTTGGACAAGGACTAAAACAAAGCGAAAAGAGCAAAATGCGGACCACACAATATTGAGTGCGACCACAGACCATGAAGAAACCTTTGACAGATTTCCTTTGCAAAGTGCGGACTGCATAATTATTGTGCGGTCGTAAAAGATGAGATTCATAAAGGTGTGATTCTGGGACCATGAAGAAGTGTGAACCTCACTATTATTGTGCGGCCACAAAATTCAAAAGTGCGGCCGCACTAAAAACATGCAGTCCGCAGAAGTCTCTCATGTCAAGCTCAAGTTCAAGAGTGCGGCCACACTCAAAAACGTGCAGCCGCAGAAGTCCATCCTGTCAAGACAGCTTCAAAGTGCGGACTGCACACAGCATTGTGCGGCCGCAGAACCTCCACAGGGGTAATTTTGTTCGATAATTTCAGCTGTGTATAAATAGTTTTTTGTCAAAATTAGGTCAAGTTTTGAACACCAAAAAATAGATGGTCGTTTTTCCTTTACTGCTTGTAATAGTTTATCATTTTAATATTGAATTTTCTTCCCTTTATCATCTATTATGAGTTAAATCGTAGTATCTTCTTTAGTTTCATCAATTTTCTCTATGAGTAGCTAATTTCTTAGCTAGGGTTGTGACCCAATCCTAGTGTGGGTAAATAATGAGTGTTTAATTTAGGGCTCGTTTGTGATCGGGTGAGTAATATTTAGCCTAGTTCTTGCTTGGATTTAAGAATTAATGGTTGCAAACATTAATTCGTGCCTAATTGACTTAGTCTCTACTTGAGAAAGAGAGACTAAGTCTATGAAAACTTGGCTAATAAGGAATTGGGGTGAACTCAAGAAATTGATAGCCCCAATTAAAGGGTTGAATCTAGAAATAGTAAGACCCAACTTGAGCATCTATCACTTGTTTTGTGAATTACCCATTTGGATTTGAGAAATCCAAATTGGGAAAAACCACTCTAACTACCAAGAGATATCGAGTGGGTAAGCGTGTGATTGCTATATTACATCCTGACTAATCAAAATTTCCCTAAAACCCACAACCCGCTAGGTAACCACCTAGGTGGAAGTCACGACCCTAGATCTTTTATAAACTTGAAAAAACAACAACACCAAAAATATCATGCTCTAGCTTTTCATTTACAAACCTTAGCATAAAAATTAGAAGTAGAAAGAAACAACCAAACATGTGGAAGTGCATTTTGGGCACGTCATACACTTAGTCTGGATATATACCTAATCCAATATAAGCTCTCTGTGGAATCGACCCCGTCTCACGTTGGGTAATTATAATTGCATCGCCTGCTTCAAATCCCAATTAATGGTGTGAATTTGGGCGACATCAATTTTTGGCACCGTTGCTGGAGAGATAAAAATGGATTTAGCTATATATTTGGTTTTGTGTGTGATTTGTCTTCCTTTTCTTCCGGGCTACTAATCTCTTTGTGAAATAATTGTAGTTGAAACAATGGTTTTCAACAACAATGATCCTCTTGGAAACATGCCATTGGGGGGGATGATGACTAAGTTGAAGAGGTTCCTATTGAACCTCAAGCAAATAGACGAGGCCGACCGCCTCCTCCAAGAGCGACGACACACCGAGTGTTGCCAAATGAAGGATACGCAAGTGCCATAGTCCCGCACTGCATTAGGGCAGGAAACTTTCAAATCAAAATGTTATGCTTACACTATTGGAACAATAGGGACTCTTCACCAGGGCTCCGAGTCAAAATGCATACAAGCACTTGAAAGGGTTTGTTGACACTTGATGGGGGAGTAAACAGACCAACTTATCCGATGATGCTTTACGGTTGAGGCTATTCCCTTTCTCTCTGCGAGGGAAGGCCTTGGATTGGTTAGAGAGGTTGCCAAATCATTCTATCCATACATGGGATGAATTGGCCGAGAAATTCATTTCCAAGTTCTTTTCTCCCGGGCATATGGCAACTCTTAGGGATGAGATTCTAGATTTCAAGCAAGAACCTAATGAGCCTTTGCATAAGATATGGGAGAGATACCAAACAATGGTCAAAGAGTTCCCCAATAATGACATGATGGAGGCTATGATTCAACAAACTTTCTATAGGGGATCACCACTACCAATCAATGTGTGGTCAACCAACTTGCCGATGGAAATTTCATGACAACGCCATATGTGGAAGCTTGTGAGATCTTAGACGAAATGGCGGATACTTCATCGGCATGGAAAAGTAGAGCAAACGTTCCTCAAGGTGATCCAAATGTGCTTCACTTGCATAAAGAATTACATGATAATGGGAAAGCAATTGCCGAGTTGGCCACCACAATGAATCAACTAGCCAAATCCCAACTTCAACAAGTGCAAGGTCCCAAGCAAGTAAATGCAATGAAGGGAGTTAATATGATGGTAAATAAGAGAAGGCAAAAGGGCCCTCAAGTGCAAAACTGTGTTGCAAAAATACAATGAACAAGAGGAGGAAGTACAATATGTGAATAACTTCCAAGGCCAAAGAAACAACAATCAAGGCCCAAATCAACAACAATTGCAACACAAGGAAATCAAGGAAATTGGAATTCAAACTATCAAGGTAGTTGGAACAATCAAAACAACCAAGGGAATTGGAACAATCAAAGCAATCAAGAAAATTGGAATGGTCAAAATAACCAAGGCAATTGGAGTGGCAATAATCAAGGCTATTGGGGAGGTAACAACCAATGAGGGTGGGACAACAACAACAACAACCGGGAGTCAGGTTTTCAAAGGCACCTGATGTTTTGACAACCGAGAAACCCACCTCTTTATCCTTCTCAAGGTCCAAGCTCTTCCAACAATGAGCTGGGACGAATTAAGAACATGTTTAAACAAATAATGGAGAAGAATGCCGACTCTGATGCTCAACTAGCCTCTCACAACACTTCTATTCGTAATTTGGAAGTTCAATTCGGCCAAATCTCGCAAGCTTTGAACACTCGTCCTAAGGGGGCACTACCAAGTGATACGATGGTGAACCCAAAGGGTGGGAACAACACGGGAGATTCCATGTCTGTTACTATAAGGAGTGGAAAATGTGGGGCTGCAACCACCTCAAGCCAAAAGAAAATTGTGGATGAGGAACAATTGGTATAAGAAGATTAGATGCCAAGCAATGAAGTGCAAGCAAATGATGAGTTGAGAATTGATATTGAAGACATTGTGGAGGAGACTCAAGAAGAGTGATCCCGTCTAGGGAGCACATTGTTGACATGCTGGAACTGGTAGTGCCAAAGGCTAAGGCATCAACAAGGCCTCCTCCTCCATACCCTCAAAGGCTTGCCAAGCAAAATAGCGAGAACCAATTCAAAAAGTTTATTGACATGATGAAGAGTTTATCTATTAAAGTACCATTAGTTGAGGCCTTGGAGCAAATGCCAGGTTATGCAAAGTTCATAAAGGACTTGGTGACAAAGAAGAGGTCGATGAATTGTGAGACTATAAAGATGACACACTAAGTGAGTGCAATTGTGCACTCAATGGCTCCTAAATTGGAAGATCTGGGCGCTTTCACAATCCCTTGTACTATTTGAAGCGCCGACTTTGCCAAAGCTCTTTATGATCTTGGTACGAGTATCAACTTGATGCCCTATTCGGTATTCAAAACTTTGGGAATTGGGAAACCAAGACCTACATCTATGAGGTTACACTGGCGGATCGTACTATGAAGAGACCACTGGGTATTACTGATGATGTGTTGGTTCGTGTTGATAAGTTCAACCTCCCGGCGGATTTTGTGATTCTTGATTGTGAAGTGGACTATGAGGAGGTGCCTATTATTTTGGGTAGACCTTTCCTTGCTACGGGGAAGGCTCTTGTTGATGTGGAAGCCGGTGAGCTCACCTTATGGGTGGTTGATCAAAAGGTGGTCTTCCATGTGTGCAAATCTATGAGGCAACCGAATAGCAATGAAGTTTGTTCGTTCATGGATTTGGTGATCGATGTGATTATTGATGTGCTAGTGCCACAATTAATATTGAGGATACTTTGGAGGCTGTTTTGCTTAACCATGATGATGAGGAGGAGAAGGATGGCTATGTGGCATGTGTGAATGCTTTGCAAGGAAAGCGGTCGTACACTTATCAACCCCGCAAGTTATCCTTGGATCTTGAAAACCGGAAAACTCCTCCAACAAAGCCCTCAATCGACGAGCCTCCCACCTTGGAGTTAAAGCCATTGCCTCCACATCTCAGGTATGAATTCCTTGGCTCTTGTTCTACTTTACAAGTTATTTTTTCCTCTTGTTTGACTAACTTACAGGTAGACTCCACATTGGCGGTGCTACAAAAGAGGAAGAAAGTTATAGGATGGACATTGGCAGATATTCGGGGCATAAGCCCCCGCCTTTTGCATTCACAAGATTATGTTGGAGGAGGGTGCCAAACCCTCTGTTGAAACTCAAAGGAGGCTAAATAAAGCAATGCAAGGGTGGTCAAAAAGGAGATCATAAAGTAGTTGGATGCCGAGGTTGTTTACCCCATTTCTAATAGTTCATGGACTTCTCCGGTGCAATGTGCCCCAAAGAAAGGGGGCATGACTGTGGTTACCAATGACGAGTTGATTCCTACAAGATCACTGAATGGGTGGAGAGCGTGTATGGACTACCATAAGCTCAACAAATTTACAAGAAAAGATCATTTCCCACTTCCCTTCCTTGATCAAATGCTTGATAGGTTGACCGGCCGTGCTTTCTATTGTTTCCTCGATGGGTATTCCGGCTATAATCAAATTCTTATTGCTTCGGAGGATCAATATAAGACTAATTTCACATTTCCCTATGGTACTTACGCAATCTCGCGGATGCTATTTGGGTTATGCAATGCACCGGCGACTTTTCAATGGTGTATGATGGCTATCTTCACCGATATGGTGGAGAACTTTCTTGTGGTCTTCTTGGAAGATTTTTCCATGGTCGAGAACTGTTTTGATGATTTCTTGAAAATTTTGGATAAGGTCTTGGCAAGATGTGAAGAAACGAACTTGGTATTGAATTGGGAGAAATCACACTTCATGGTCGAGGAAGGTATTGTCCTTGGCCATAAAATTTCAAAGAATGGTATTGAGGTCGACAAGGCCAAAATAGAGGTGATTTCTAAACTCCCACCTCTACATCCATGAAGGGAGTGAGGAGCTTTTTGGGTCATGCGGGGTTCTATTGCCGATTCATCAAGGATTTTTCCAAAGTGGTGAACCCTTTGTGTAAGCTTTTAGAGAAGGATGTCAAGTTCCATTTCAACGAAGATTGCATGAAGGCATTTTAATTGCTTGAGTTTAAGTTGACTACTACTCCTATTATTAGTGCACCAGATTGGAGCTTGCCTTTAGAGCTCTTGTGTGACACAAGTGATGTGGCGGTTGGAGTAGTTTTGAGGCAACGAATCAACAAAATCTTCCATCCGGTCTACTATGCTAATAAGACCATGAATGATACCCAAGTAAATCATGTGGGTAATATCATATGTGTTCATTGGGGGACTGGGTAGATCGTTAATCATGTTTATTTGCAAATACCTTGTCTAAATTGTGTCAAAATTGCAAAACCTAAACTCAGTGTCGTGTGATTTCAAATTGTGCGGCCGCACACGCAGATCTTAAAATTAAAGCAAATGTGTTGCATGAAAAGTGCAGGACGCACTCAAAATTATATGGGCCACACTCAAAATTATGCGGTCCACAGAAAAATTGTGCGACCGCAGAAAAATGTGTGCAACCAAACTTTGGAACTCCAGAGAAGCAGTGTTCTGAACATGGAATTGTGTAGCTGCACTCAAAATTGTGCGGTCCGTACTTTAGGATGTGTGACCGCACTTTGAAATTGTGCGGTCCGCACATGGCAGTCTGCGGCCGCACTCAAAATTGTGCGGTCCACACTGTCTCTCCTGCAGACTATTTTCCTACAACTATTTACACTATTTTGAACTCTAACTAACTTATGTGCCTTGTATTGCAGACAATGGTTCGATCATGAGGTAGAGGCGATACAGCTAAAGGGAGAGGTGAACCCTCCCGAGGCCGAGGCAAAGGTACTCAACCTTTGGGAGTGCAGATGAAAACATTAACCAAAAAGCAAACCACGGGGAGAGGTAGGGTGTACCCCATGTGTTCGTACGTAAGAGTATGTTGTAAGTCAATTGATGTAAGCTCAGAAATGAAATCATCTTTGAAAAGTTTATGAAGTTAGTTAATCATGTAAACGTGGAGGTTACAAATATTTAAGATCATGAATACCAAGTACTAAGAGGGTTTGAAGGCTTAGAAGCTAAACGAATTGAGAAAAATACGTTTCGTCAAAAGTCAACAAGTTGGAATATTATAACATGTACTTTTGGAGTGAGACTAGGGTGCTTAACATTATAAGGAGATTAGTTTTTGAGTTATTTTAGTCGTGTGTTATGTTTTGAAGTCAAGCGAGTTGTGGAAAAAAATTTGGAAAAGGTCATCACAAGTTCCATTCATAAATATGTTGAAAATTAGGTCAAATGTAGCTGAGCATTTCTCCCAATGTACTTGGAATTACGGGATGATCTACCTACCAAATTGAAGATCTACGAGTCTAGTTTCAAACAGATTAAACCTCTCATTCATACAACATTTGAGTAGAGATATATTTGCATTTTCACTAGACTGCGCAGATTAGTAGGTGCATCACCTACTTGCCAAAAGGAGAGGCCTCAATTAAAAGCTCCAAAGTCGGCCAAGAGGGTAATTTTAAGGGCTATTAAACTCATTTATTTCACCTATATTTCAGACCAAGAAAACAAAATTGAAACCGTGCAACTCCTCCCCAAAAATCCCACACAAACCCTAGGTTATTTCGGGTGTTTCGATGTGATTCTAGTGCCGAAAACACCTGACAGCTTGTTAGTTTCTTTTTCTCCCTCTTGTAGCTGCGTTGGGGGACTAATTTTGGATGAATAAGAGCTAGGTTTCGTGGGTTCTACTGAGTCCAAGGTAAATATATGCTTCTCCTTCCATTATCTATGCTTGTACGAGTTATAACTCAATCGTAAATGCTAGACCTACTGAGTTTCGAAAGAGTGGTATGTTGTTTGTTGTTTTATTACTGTTGGCTGATTGTAAACTTATTTTTAAGTTGAATTCATGTCTGGTTTATTGGATAAGAGGCGTAAATAAGTACTATTTGTTGTGTTGCTCAATTTGAAAGAAACGGCAAGGCGAAACGTGTTTTAGTAAACTGAAAAATTAATTTTATGTTGCTGAACTTGTGAGACTGTTTTGTTGGTTGTTTCGTGTTGCTGTTGGCTTGTCTCTTTTGCTACTTTTTATATGGAGTTTTGGAGGAGAAAGGTTGTGGAGAAACACCACATAATGGCAAGGTTGTTTGCTGGTCATTCGTCGTAACATTTTCGGATTGTTTGACATTATTATGGTTGTCGTTTTGTGTATGAAGTGATTGGGGTATGTTGGGCTGTTTTGTGGTATTTTTTTATGGATGTAAGGTTGGAAAATGATGTATATATGTTGTTATTGTTGTGTTCTTGTTGTTGGTGGTGCTATGTCGAATTGGGAGGAAGTAGAGATTATAGGGGAGATGTCGCCCGTTTTATTACAAAATAAGCTTGTCGTTCATTGTGTGATAGTTGTACCTTCCATAACTTGATGATAGTATTGTTATCATTGTTGTAGATTAAGGTGAAACAAGACGAGTTTAACGTGGTTATTGGACAGATTGTGATAAGGTATGTTAAGGCTAAACCGTTCTTTCATTTTGGTATGATCCAGTAACTACATGTGTTTGATAACGAGACATAAAGAGAAATTCATATTCCTAAATTTGTGTACATTTTCCTAATCTCATAAGTTACAACATTCTCCCTTATCGGGACTTCATATTCAGTTTAGTTTTGTCTTCTTTTAGCTAAGAGAGCAGAGAGTCTATATATATATAGTATTATAGTATTTTCACCACCATTGAGCTATAATCGATGGGCAGGCCCCTATTGAGCAACATCTGATCAGATGGTGAGTTATATACCGAGCCTACTATGGCCGACGCCTATGAAAGAGCCTAGAATGGCCAAGATACAGAGCCTAGTATGGCCGAGCGCCTATGAGCGAGCCTACTACGACAGAGCAGTTACATACACTGAGCCTTATAAGGCTGGACAACTATTTTACTTACTATATTGAGAGAGTTGAGTCAGTATTAGCAGGTAAGCATATCTTCAAATTGTCTTTGACTCCCAGTTACTTTCAGTTATTATATTATCAGTTCAGTTTCAGCTTTCAGTTATTCTGTTGCCTTACATACTCGGTACATTATTTCGTACTGACGTCCTTTTTGCCAGGGACGCTGTATTTCATGCCTGCAGGTCCTCATTGACAGTTGGACAGACCCTCCCAACAAACAAAGTCAAACATCAGCTTGGTTGGTGATAACAGCAAGGTCGGGGATCTAAACTAGAGTAAGAATTTAAGAATTAAATGCGGAAGCAATAACAATAAGAAATTGAACAACTAGAATTAAAGTGTAGAAAATAAAGGATATAGGAAAATTCAGGGAAAGAATTCCAAGAACACAAGTCCTATAGCCTTGACAAGATCCAAGCAACAACGTTTTGATTTATTGAAGAAATCAAATGCTTTTACTTAAGAACAAATCAAAAATAATAGATTCGGATCTTGACCGCTTTACGAGTAACTTGAGACAACAATTAATAAGTAGTATTAATCGCCTTCTAAGAATACCACAAAGGAATCAATGATATCACAATAAAGACGTTATCTTACTACCTTGAACTATGAACTAGTAAAGGTTGAAAGATAAATCTCAAAGCATAAGTAACAAAGAATCAAAAGAACTCTCAAAGTATAATATTATTAATCAATAATGAAGTACCACAATGAATGAAAAGAACTCCTATTTATAGGAGGTAAAAATCCTTAAAACTAGGTAGGGTGGCTGCCAAGGCAAACCCTAACTTGGAGGCTAAGCTAAATACTAGAAAACCTAATAAAAGCTAATAAAAATAAGAGGGTGGGCGGCCAAAACCCTTATGGGCAGATTTGGACCTTAAAACTACTAGTTTGGGCCATTGGTTTGGACTCCAATTGGGCTCCTTTTGAAACACCCCCTTTTGGACCTCTTTTAAGCTCATTTTAAGCTCTTCTGGGTGCCTTTTTGGTGGACTTCAAGGGCTAATGTTGGGACCCAATCTTCGTCCTCTTGGACTTCAATTTGGACCACCAAATAATTGTAAAACTTGGATAATTCATCTCCTTCGAGCTTGAGCACTTCCTCTACAATTAAAAGCTTCTTTATTTGCCATTGAAGTCCAGCAACTTTAGTCTGCAATTCTTTAGCTTGAGATCTTGTAAATGGCCTTCTTGGAGCTTCCAAAACTCTATCATTGTCATTGATGCTATCAGTTGGTAAGCTCCACTTCCTCGAAGTTACCAGTTCTAGATCTTGGAATCCATTTTACATATACAGGTTTGATGGGTAGGTCGTGGCCCTGTTCCGACCATGGTACAGTTCAGTAATCTAGAGGCTTATAGACGGGTCCAGTATAGTTTGTATATCAGTAGATGTTCATGGCGGCTTTATCGGCCTGCATAGTTATATATATCAGATTTTGGGTATGTTTACCCCATATATGAGAGAGACGTTGTTTTCGGACGATCCAGAATATGGCCTCATCGGCCTAAGTTGAGGGTTACCCCTCCAGAATTCACAGTTACAGAGTGGTACGCTCGGGCCAAGTATGGCACCGGGTGCCAGCCTCGCCTCCCTAGGTTTGGGGCATGACATAGGGCCATAGAGCCTTCAAGATCAAGCTTATACCTCCCGTCTAGGGAAGCCTCCGAAGGTAAATTAGTGGAGGAACAACATGAGGCCCAGTCCCAACCATCATAATTCCCTAGGAGATACCAACTCTGTGATGAACCCTCAACCACAGCAAGTTCTTCTGAGGGTTCATATGTCGGCAGCCAGGGTTCAGAGCCCTCCTCTACACTCACTCCCCCTGCACCAGTTGTAGTAGATGATGATGATGTTCCTGATGATGGTAGAGGAGGTGACACTAGAGTGAGCAGCCTAGAGAGGTCGAAGAAGAAGGATATATGGGAAGATCGATTTGTAAGCTTAGCAGATTTCACAAGATTCAGAGAGTTGTGGTCCCAGAGATCGCTCACAATTGAGCGGCAATTCTTATTGAAGGATTTAGATAGATACTATCCAAATGTCCTTAAGCAGTTCAGGGAGTGCAAAGGGTGGATGTGGTTCACCAAGAGTGTTATGGATGCCAAGGAGCACTTGGTACGTGAATTCTATGCCAATGTGGCACACATCAAGAAGGGTACCAAAGTGACCAAAGTGAGGAATTTTAAGGTCATATTCGATCAAAGATATCTGAATACTTACGTGGGGTTCGAGGAGGTAGAGCCAGCCCGGTACTTGGAGAAGCTTTTTATGGGTGAGGCAGCTCGCCCTTGGCTAGCAGAGATCTTGGCAGCTCCGGGACCACCACCACTGTGGATCACAGCTGGGGTTTCCATTACACAGGCCACCCCCAATTTTGAAGCAAAAGGGTGGCAAACTTTTGTGTGCGGTGCCGGTTAGACTCGAGTCGGAATGAGAACAATCTCCCATTCCCTCAAGAAGTTTTAGTGGCATCTATCATGGCTGGGTACCCAATCAATATAGGTGCCAACATGTCAGTGGTTGTCCAAAAAAGGTGAAAGCTCCTATCCATATACTAATACCCTCATAGAATACCTTACAGATGCAAAGGTGGAGCCGAGGAGCTTTGATACAAAGGTGCAGGCTAAAAATCCCTTCTCATGGTACTCTTTGCAAGGCCCGAGAAACCCAAGGGTAAGGCAACTACCACCGGTGGCCAGTCTGATGAGCCAACAGTGGTGGTTACAGATTCAGCTATTGAGCCTTCTATAGCTCTTATGCCTTCCACAGCAGCCGGTCATTCCACCGAGACATCTGACATGCCACCACCTCCATCTTCTAGGACATCTGCATTAGTTCCAGTGCCTGCCTCATCTATATATCCATTCACTGCACTGCGAGTCTCAACAACTGGATACAGACAGCTACTTCAAAGTTGTCTGACATATCCAGTGTTGTTGCAGCACGGTCTTCTACCCCAACAGCATCACAGGTACCTCCGTCTATGGAGGAAACATTGAAGAAGATTCTGGAAAACCAACATACCATTATGGATACTCTGGTGTCATATGGGGGATTCATTGAGGAGTTAGGGAAATAGGTGAAGAAGATGCGAAAATCTCAGGCTTCAAAAAAATCAATTGATAGATTGAGTAAAGAAGTGGCCAAGATAGCATCCGCTGGTGATTTACCACTTGATCTGCTGATGGAGTCAGGACCAGCAACACCATTAGTACCTGGGGCATCATAGGCAGTAATTGGCCAGTCTGAGGAACCAAACCTTGCTGCCCACACGGCTGAGGAGATGCTTCAGATGTTCACTAACCCCATTATTCCCCGGCCGGAGGATGATGAGATCCAGTTGGAGGATCGCGAGGGTATTGATGATGCCATGCACACTGAGACCACATAGGGAGTTCTCTTCACTCTCTACCCTTCCTTATTCTAATTTTTGTTAAGCATTGAGGACAATGCTTATTCTTATTGGGGGGGCTATTTTGATTAGTTTGATATGACATTGGCCTGTAATAACTTTAATACTCTTTTTATTTTATCTTATTTTATTTTTCATTATGTATATATTCCTCCCCCTCTCTTTGATGTATATATTCTATTCCCCTCGGCTTGTATATTCATTTGTCTTATTTTCAGTAGTTTATTTCATAGCTTCTTTAGTTTGTTTTTCTTAGTAGTATAACTTCTTATTTACTATAATAGTTTCTTTTTGATTTGGTAGCTTCTTTTTATGTTTAAGTGTACAATAAGCCTTTGGTTTTCTTAATGCCATGGTTCTTTCCAAAGGTGGGTTTTGTGTGAACCAAGTGGCTCTTCCCAACGATGGATGGCGTGACAACCTTCTTAAGGGATTGAGTCCATTTTTGATGTTTAGGTAAAAACAGTAGTATTAATGAATAAGGGTAAAGCATGCTTCACTTGGTACTAACACATTTAACTAGGCCTCATGGTACCTTTAGACTCTTGTGTTGACTTGCGTAATCATCGAATGGTTTAGTTGAACCATTAGTGATTTTCAATCTTAAATATGGTTGTTGTGGGCCCTCGACTCTATCCTCTTTAAAATCCAATTGTGTGAGAAGTGAGATTTTTGTTGCAAGTCCAAGTACCCGTGTGAATGGTCTAGAACTTGCCCCGAATATGTTTCTAGGCAAAATTCTAGGTTTTACTTGGCTTTAGAAGTGATTGTAGGCTCTCCTTGACCCGCTTGAAATTTTCCATATCCCACCAATGTTGATATCCCTAGTCAACCCATTTGAGACTAAGATCTTTCTCATTTGATAGCCATGTTACAAGCTTTTACCCGTTTTGTAGTGACCCTCTCTTGGCACCCTAGCTTTCCTTATCACTCTTGAGAAGTAATTGGCTAAAACGTAAGTTTGGGGGAGAGACGAGGAGTTTGAAAGTGGTATAAAGGCACAAAAAGAGAAGAAATGAAGAAAAATATAGGTAAAGAAAAATAAAGAAAGAACAAAAGAAAAATGCAAAAAAAAAGTGAATAAAATGAAGAGTTGAATGGATTCAAAGAAAATCAATGATGCAAAGCATGGAGAAAACAAAGAAGGAGAAAATGACCATCATGACCGAGAAAGAGTGATGTTAAGTCTCTCTAGTTCCCCCGAGGAAAAAGATAATGACTCAAAGAGTCGGCAAAACATGAGCCAAAAAGAGAAAAATGGAGTGCTTAAGGAAAGATGAACTCATTTCTATTACAAGATTCCCTACCCCTGTCCAATAAGCCTTCATACATTCCGTGATTTTAAGCCGAGTGAACTTACATTAGTGGTGATTTACATGAGGGGCAAGCATATGGTACCTAGAGCCGTACTTGTGACATTCTTTTGAGAGAGATGAGCGAACTTTTCACAAATCCTTGAATTGAGTGCTGCATTCTTAAGTGAGATATGCTAACGGAGAGTAGAGGAGGAGGAGTTTGGGATCCACAATAACCTACGTTAAAGAGTGAGCTCCCTTGATGAATAAAGTCAACTTTTGATGCTCTAGTGTCACATTTGAACTATTGTACTTGAAAAGTCAAATCATTGCCTTGTTGATAATTCATAAGTGTTGTGAGTAATTGTTGGTCCCAATTGATGTGTATTTGATTCACCTTAGGCTAGCTGAAATAGCTCTTTTCTCGTGAAGGTGGGAATTACCTTATTTGCTTGAGGACAAGCAAAAGCTTAAGTTTAGGGGAGTTAATAAGTAGGGATTTTGACTACTTACTTGCATTCTTTTACTTTTGTTTTAGCTCAAAATTGCTTAAAGATATTCCCGAAAACTGATTAAATGTGCTTACTTGTAAGAGTGTTGGAATATGATTCAAAGAGATAAAAATCAACTCAATAAGGATAATTTTGGACAAGGACTAAAACAAAGCAAAAAGAGCAAAATGCGGACTACACAATATTGAGTGCGGTCGCAGACGATGAAGAAACTCTGATAGATTTCCTTTGCAAAGTGCGGACCGCACAATTATTGTGCTACCGCAGAAGATGAGGTTCAGAGAGATGTAATTCTGGGACCATGAAGAAGTGCGGACCGCACTATTATTGTGCAGCCACAGAATTCAAAAGTGCGGTCGCACTAAAAAACGTACGGCCCGCAGAAGTCTCTCATGTCAAGATCGACTTCAAGAGTGCGGTCGCGCTAAAAAATGTATAGTGCACAGAATCTGAAGAATTGCGGCTGCAACTCAGAATTGTGCGGTCGCAGAAATCCATCCTATCAAGCCAGCTTCAAAGTGCGGACCACACACAGAATTGTGCGGCTACAGAACCTCCGCAAGGGTAATTTTGTTCGTAATTTCAGCTGTGTATAAATAGTCTTTATCAAAATTAGGTCAAGTTTTGAACACCAGAAAATAGATAGTTGTGTTTCCTTTACTGTTTTGTGTAACTTTGTAATAGTTTGTCATTTTAACATTAAATTTCTTCCCTTTATCATCTATTATGAGTTTAATCTTAGTTTTTTCTTTAGTTTCTTCAATTTAATCTTTGTAATGGATGTTTAATTTAGGGCTTATTTGTGATTGGGTGATTGATATTTAGCCTAATTCTTGCTTGAATTTAGGAATTAATAGTTGCAAATATTGATTCGTGCCTAATTAACTTAGGCTCTACTTGAGAAAGAGAGACTAAGTCTAGGAATACTTGGCTAACAAGGAATTAGGGTGAACTCAAGAAATTGATACCCCAATTAAAGGGTTGAATCTACAAATAGTAAAACCCGGCTTGAGCATGTATCACTTGTTTTGTGAATTACCCATTTGGACTTGAGAAAGCCAAATTGGGCAAAACCACTCTAACTACCGAGAGGTATCGAGTGGGGAATTGTGTGTGATTGCTATACTATACCCCGACCAATCAAACTTTCCCTAAATCCCACAATTCGTTAGGTAACCACCTAGGTGGAAGTCACGACCCTAGATCTTTTTTAAACTTGAAAAAGAAAACAACACCAAAAATATCATTCTCTAGATTTTCATTTACAAACCTTAGCATAAAAATTAGAAGTAGAAAGAAATAACCAAATATGTGGAAGTGCATTTTGGGCACGTCATACACTTAGTCTAGATATATACCTAATCCAATATAAGCTCTCTGTGGAATCGATCCCGACTCACATTGGGTAATTATAATTGTATCGACCGCTTCACAATCCCAATTAGTGGTGTGAATTTGGGCGACATCAACGATCCGCACTTTTTAGTCCTTAGGGAGATGATACTATAGGGTGGTGCCAAGGAGGTTACTATCAGTGAGGACGGTGTTCTGTGACTCCAGGGTCGCCTATGTATTCCTAATATTGATGGCTTGAGAGAGAAGATTCTAGAGGAGGCGCACAATTCTCGGTATTCTATTTGCCTAGGAGCTAGCTATGAGATGTATCGCGACCTGAGGCAGCATTATGATGGCGGTGGATGAAGAAGGACAAAGTTGAGTATGTGGCGAGATCTCTAAATTGCTAGCAGGTTAAGTATGAGCACTAGAGGTCAGGTGGCCTACTCCAGCAGATGGTTATACCTAAGTGGAAATGGGAGCATATCACTATGGACTACGTAGTTGGATTGCCACAGACCTTAAGGAAGTTTGATGCAGTTTGGGTCATTGTCGACAAGTTGACCACATCGGCACACTTCATTACGGTTGTGACTACGTATTCTTCAGAGAGATTGGCCCAGATTTACATTCAGGAGATTGTCTGGTTGCATGGTGTGCATGTTTCCATCATTTCAGATAGAGGCCCTTATTTTGCTTCGTATTTATGGAGGGCAGTACAGAGTGAGTTAGGGACTCGGGTAGAGCTCAGCACAGCCTTTCATCCGCAGACTGATGGACAATCGGTGCGAACGGTTCAGATACTAGAGGATATGCCTAGAGCATGTATGATTGACTACGGAGGGCAGTGGGATCGGTTCTTGCCTTTGGATGAGTTTACTTATAACAACAGTTATCAGTCCAGCATATAGCTCCATTTGAGGCTTTGTATGGTCGGCGATGGCGTTCTCCCATCGGATGGTTTGAGCCCGGCGAGGCTAAGTTATATGGTACTTATTTGGTGAGAGATACCTTGGAAAATCTAAAGTTGATTCAGGAGCAACTTCACACAGCACAGTCTAGACAGAAGAGTTACGCGAATTAGAAGGCATGTGATTTAACATTTATGGTGGGTGAGAAGGTTCTCTTGAAAGTCTCGCCGATGAAGGGAATCATGAGGTTCGGGAAGAAGGGCAAGTTGAGCCCAAGGTTCATAGGTCCATTTGAGGTGTTGACGCGAGTTGGGGAGGTTGCTTATGAGATTGCTTTGCCTCCTAGTCTATCGGATTTCATTCGGTTTTCCACGTGTCTATGATCTAGAAGTATCATGTCGATAGTTCAAATGTGTTTCACTACAGCACAGTTCAGCTAGCTGAGAGCTTGGGTTATGAGGAGGAGCCATTTGCCATTGTTGACAAGCAAGTTCGCCAGTTGAGGTCCAAGAAGATTTCTGCGATAAAGGTTCAGTGGATGGGTCAACCAGTCGAGGAGGCGACTTGGGAGACTGAGGATGACATGTAGAGCATATATCCACACCTATTCGACACTCCAGGTATGATTCTAGACCCATTCGAGGACGAACATTTATTTAAGAGGTAGAGAATTTAACGACCCGATCGGTCGTTTTGCTTTATATATCCTCGTGCCCCTAATTAAGACTCCTCGTATGTGCTTTTACTATTTTATGACTTGTGGGGATGGTTGGTTCGGGTTTGGAAGGGTTCGGATTGAAACGGAACACTTAGTTCCTTAATAGTGGCTTTATTAATTAAGTTTGACTTGAGTAAACGACCTTGGAACCGGGATTTAATGATCTCAATAGGTTCGTATGATGATTTTGGACTTGGGCATATGTTCAGATCGGGTTTCGGATGACCCAGGAGCGTTTCGGCGCTTAATATCAAAAGTTGGAGCATTGAAGGTTTTGAAGTTTTTTAGGTTTGGTATGAAGTAGGTTTTGGTGTTATCGAGGTCTGTTTGAGATTACAAGCCTGGGAATAGTTTCGTATGGTGATTTAAGACTTGCACGCAAAATTTAGCATCATTCCGAGTAGTCTAATTGGTTTCGGTGCGTTCGGAGCTAGTTGAGAAGTTTGAAGTTCATAACTTCATTCAATTTGATTTAGGGATTTGATTCTTAGTTTTGATGTTGTTTTACGTATTACGAGAGTTTGAAAAGGTCCGTATTATGTTTTTGGACTTGTTGGTGCATTTGGATTGGGTCTCGGGTTGCTCGGGTGAGTTTCAGACCACCCGGAGCTAAGTCCAAATTGCTGTCACTACTGGTTCTCGTTTCCTTCTTTGCGATCGCGAGGGAGGGGCCGCATTCGCGAAGGAGGAAAATGGGGGACTGGGAATTTGTGCTACGCGTCCGCGACAGCCAGTTCGCGTTCGCGAAGGTCTAGGACATATGGCCTTTGCGTTCTCATGAATAAGCCCACGTTCGCGTAGAGGAGGCTGGAGCTAGGTGGAAAACTGGTGGTCTTTGCATTCGCAAAGAAGCCCTCGCATTCGCGTAGGGTATGTCAGGCGAGCCTTCACATTCAAGAGTCCCTGGTTGCGTTCGCGATGGTCAAAATTACTGGGCCTGGGCTGTTTGCTTTCGTGATCGCGAGGCCTCTTCCACGATCGCGAAGAAGGAATGCATGGGCAGAGACTTGTTTTAAAAACGGGACTTAGGTCATTTTCTCTCATTTTTCATTTATTTGGCCGATTTTGGAGCTCTTTGAAGAGGGGTTTTTACCTAGCACTATGAGGTAAGTAATTTCTAAATAATATGAGTTTAATACATGCATTTTAGGTAGATTCTTAACATATAAATTGGAGAAATTATGGGTTTAGTTGAAAAACCTAGGTTTTGATAAAAATGAGATTTAACCACGAAAATGATTATGGAATTGGGTGGAAATTATATATTTGAGTTCATAAGGTTATGGGTAACATTAATCTTTGAAAATTTTCATAATTCGGGCACGTGGGCCCCGGGGTAAATTTTAAGAATCTTCCAATTTAGGTTGGGTAATTACTCTAATAGCTAAATTATGAACTTGTGAGTGTATATTGATTAATTTATATAATATTTGGCTAGCTTCGGATTGTTTGGGACCAAGTTGAGACTTTAGAGTGAATTCGTGGGTCGGAAAGTGATCTTTGAGACGAGGTAAGTCTCTTGCCTAACCTTGTAAGAGGGAATTTACCCCATAGGTATTTTAAATTACTATTTGCTTCTAATTGTGGGGGCTACGTATGCACGAAGTGACGAGAGTCCGTGCGTAGCTACTCATCATGCTTAAGTCCGGGTAGTTTTAGGACCCAAATCATGAAATACTTGTATTGTTTGCACTCTACTTGTTAATTTAAGTGCCTAAATTATATTGAAACTTGATAAAGGATTCGTAAAGACCAAATTTCATTACTTTAGTTTTGGCGGGTTATTTAGAGATTGTGCTTCCTTGTGTATTAGTCTTGTGATAGCTCTTAAATCAGATGTTCTTAGAGTATTCTCTCTTTGTGTGGAGCGGGTTGAACGCCTTGAAAGTATAATAGATGCATCTATGGTTCATGCCACTCGACCCTTGGCAGTGTACACATTATTCTGGATCGGACTATACGACCTCGGCATAAATCGTGCGTGGATATGCTTGGAGCTCGATTACTCTTGATGTTATATTTATGACTTGAGAGGTTATAATTAATTTATTAGCCCGAAATTGTTGGAGTTAGTATGTGTTAGTTGGAGATCTTTAAACTAACTATCAATTAAAGAATCATTTATTCACTGCTTGCTATTGTGTTATTATTAATATTCGCATATTCATTGCCTATTTAGAATTTCTGTATTTTATTTGTTGGCCCATAGTAAGTGTCGAAGTCGATCCCTCATTACTACTTCTTCAAGGTTAACTCGATACTTGTTGGGTACATGTTGTCTACACTTCTGCACTAATCATGCAGGATCTGAGGCAGGTGCATCTAGCAGTCATTCAGGCGCGCGCCCCCATTATCTCGATGCATAGTGGTGAGTTGCTTTCTGAGTCCATTCTGCAGCACCCACAGTCTCTCTTTTGTATTTACTTTCTGTCTTTCTCATTTCAGATAGTAGCATAGGTGTTTTGTATATTTTACTAGTTGCTCATACACTTGTAACACCGAGTCTTGGGAACATGCTAGTAGACACTTGATTACGCTTTACCTTACTAAATTTTCCACTTCTCATTTACTTAATAAATAAAAATCAACTATTTTGAAATTATTAAAAAGAATAAATACATGGTTAGTTCACTGTTGGCTTGCCTAGCATCGCGTTGGGCGCCATCACGACCTATAAGGGAAATAGGGTCGTGACATGAACAGTAAATGAGGAAAGAGGGAGGGGACTTCAAGGTCTGCGGACGCCAGCAGATCTACCTCGAGTCTCCAAATCTGATAATCCCAGTGGAAACACCTCACGTACAGCTGGGATTAGTACCAAAATATGCACAAGAAGTGAAGAGTATAGTATGAGTACAACTGACCCAATGTACTCCGTAGGTGGCAAGCCTAACCTCGACGAGGTAGCGACGAGGCTATGACACGTCACTCACATAATTTAACCTGTACAACATAGATATATGTGCAACATAGTAATAAATAAATATTCAATAAGTAAAATTGGGAGGGGACATGCGAATGGGGAACAAGATAAAATAACTACAATAGCAATGACAACATAAGACAGTCAAATAAATCTTCAACAAATGATAACGGATAAACATAATGAATAAGGATGGCACGGCATCACCCATCGTGTTTTTACTCTCGACCTCACCATGAAATGATAAATATGGCACGGCATCACCCTTCATGCTCCTACTTTCAACCTCTCCGTGAAACGATAAATACGATACGGCATCACACTTCGTGCTTTTACTTTCTTCCTCACTATGTATTAATAGATAAATGAAGCAATAAACGGCACGGGATCACCCTTCGTGCTTTAACACTCTCCCTTACCATTCAGTAATGAATATAAAAATTTGGGAGATAGATAATGCAAGAATAAACCTTACGTCAATATGGTTCCGAGAAGCCAAACCTTAACTTCCAAAAATACTCAACCATCACAATTAATTCATAAATGCGGAAAGAACGGCCAAATAAATAATAATCTAATCTAAGCATGTCATAATTAAAGAAAATCAGTAAATCACAAGGAAACAAGTCTCACCTGCATGCTCTAACCCAACAACAACACATAAGTACGCTTCACCTCATATATATGTTGTACCCAAACATTTAAACACGTAGCAAATAGGAAAACAAGTCCTAATCTCTCAAGTCAAGGTTAACTACGACACTTACCTCACTCCGCAATCAACTCAGAGCTCTATCGGGGACTTTCCTCTAGAATTCGCCTCCAAACGAATCGTATCTAACCAAAATCGACTCGAGACGTCAAATAATGCTAAGGAAATCAATTACAATACATAAAGCTAGGATTTTTACACCTTTTCCAAAAAGTCAAAAAAAGTCGACCTCGGGATCGCTTTGTCGAAACCCGAGATTCGGACCAAACCCCATTTACCCATTCACCCCCGAGCTCAATTATGCAATTAATTTCAAAATCCGACCCCAAATTGAGGTCTAAATCCTGAATTTGCAAAAAACCCCAATTCTTCCCAAATCCCTAGTTTCCTACCATGGAAGAACAAAGATTAAGGCTAGAAATTAATGGGTAATATTAGAAATGGAAGAAAATGAGTTAAAGGATACTAACCTATGAATTGGTGATGAATTTTCTCTTCAAAATCGCCTCTAGGCCGAGCTCAAATGGAAAGATGGTAAAATGGGTGAAATCTCGTGTTTTGAAATATTTAAGGTCTGTGTGTCAGGTCTTCATCGCATTTGCGAGGGACATGCACCGCGTTCGCGATGCACAGCGGCCAAAATAGTCTTCGCGTTCGCGATGCACCCCCCCCCAGACCATCGTGTTTGAGACCCAAGGTCCGCGTTCGCGTAGCACTCCAACCCCCCCCCCTCCCCAAGCCCACTATACTTCGCATTCGCAGAGGAACAGTCGTGTTCGCGAAGGGCAAACCCCCCTCCACTTCGCATTCGCGACTAGGACCCCGCGTTCGTGAAGAACAATCACCTCCCCTATCCCAAACTACCCTTTGCAATCGCGGGACTTACGATCGCGAAGAAGAAGACACCAGAAACCAGCAGAAGCTAAAAACCAGAAATTTCCTTAAGTTCAAAACACCCGTAGCCTATCTAAAACAAACCCGAGCCCTCGAGGCTCCAAACAAATATGCACACAAGTACAAAAATATTATACGAACTTGCTTGCACAATCAAAACACCAAAATAACACCTAGAACTAATAATCGGATACCAAAACGAATGAAATTTCCAATAAAACTTAAGAACTTTCATTTTAACAACCGGATGTCTGAATCACGTCAAATCACTTCCGTTTTTGTACCAATATTTTGCAGACAAGTCATAAATACAGTAATGGACCTATACCAAGTTCCGAAACCAAAATCCGAACCTGGTATCGACAAAGTCTTTGGTCAAACTTTTTAATTCTTTAAACCTTTAAGCTTCTAGTTTTCCATAAATTGCAATAATTCGAGCTAGGGACTTCCGAATTCGATTTCGGGCATATGCCCAAGTCCCAAATCACGATACGGACCCATCGAAACCGTAAAACATGGATTTGGATCTGTTTGCTTGATATATTGACCGAAGTTAACTCTAATGAGTTTTAAAGAACGATTTCATATTTTAATCAATTTTTCACATAAAAGCCTTTCGGAAAAAGGCACGGACTGTGCATGCAAAATAAGGAAGGATTGAAGGAGCTATTTGAGGTTTCGAAACATAGAATTAAGGATTAAAGCTCTAAATGACCTATCGGGTCATCACATTCTCCACCTCTAAAACAAACGTTCGTCCTCGAACGGACATAGAAAAGTACTTGGACTGATGAAAAGGTATGAATATCTACTTTGCATGCCCGACTCGGACTCCCAAGTGGCTGCCTCGGTCGGCTGACCTCTCCACTGTACTCGAACTGAAGGATAACTCTTCGACCTCAACTGTCAGACCTGCTGGGCTAGAATAGCCACCGGCTCCTCCTCATAAGTCAAATCCTTGTCTAACTGGACTGAAACTGAAATCTAACACATGGCAAAGATCACCCTGATACTTTCAGAGCATGGACACATGGAACACTGGATAGACTGCAGATAAACTAGGTGGCAATGCGAGCTTGTAGGCCACCTAACCCACTCTCTCAATAATCTCAAATGGTCTGATATACCTAGGGCTCAACTTGCCTTTCTTCCCGAATCTCATCACACCTTTCATGGGTGAAACCTGAAGCAATATTCTTTCTCCAACCATGAATGCAACATCACGAACCCTACGGTCGACATAACTCTTCTACCTAGATTGAGCTGTGCGAAGTCGATCCTGAATAATCTTGACCTTGTCCAAGGCATCCTATACCAAATCTGTACCCAACAACCGAGCCTCCCTCGGTTCGAACCACCCAACTGGCAAATGGCACCGCCTCCCGTATAATGCCTCATAGGGGGCCATCTGAATGCTTGACTAGTAATTGTTGTTGTAGGCAAACTCTGCAAGCGGCAAAAACTGATCCCAAGAGCCCCCGAAACCCATAACACAAGTGCGAAGCATATCCTCCAATATCTTAATCGTGCGCTCGGACTGTCCGTCCATCTGGAGGTGAAATGTTGTGCTCAACTCAACCTGCATGCCCAACTCATGTTGTATTTCCCTCCAGAAGTGCGAGGTGAATTGTGTACCTCGATTAAAAATGATAGAGACTGGAACACCATGAAGACGGACGATCTCACGGATGTAGATCTCAGCCAACTGCTCTGAAGAATATGTAACTGCCACAGGAATGAAATGTGCTGACTTGGTCAGCTTGTCCACAATGACCCATACCGCGTCAAACTTCCTCTAAGTCTGTGGGAGTCCAACAACAAAATCCATAGTGATACGCTCTCACTTCCACTCAGGAATCTCTACCTTCTGAACTAAGCCACCAGGTCTCTGATGCCCGTACTTTACTTGCTGACAATTTAGACACCAAGCTACATATGCAAACTATATCCTTCTTCATCCTTCTCCACCAATAATGTTGCCGCAAATCCTGATACATCTTGGCGGCACCAAATGAATAGAATATCGGGAACTGTGGGCTTCCTCAAGGATCAACTCACGAAGCCCATCCACATTGGGCACACAAAAATGACCCTACATCCTCAGAACCCCATCATCTCCAAAAGTAACCTGCTTGGCACCATCTTACCGCACTGTGTCCTTAAGGATGAGAAAATGAGGGTCATCATACTGCCACGCTCTGATGCGCTCATACAAGGAAGATCGAGCGACTCTGCAAACTAGAACACGACTGGGTTCTGAAATATATAACATCACGAACTAATTGGCTAAAGCCTGAACATCTGATGCAAGCGGTCTCTCACCGACGGGAAAATACGCAAGGCTGCATATATTCACTACCTTTCTACTCAAGGCATCGGTCACCACATTGGCCTTCCCAGGATGATACAAAATGATGACATCATAGTCCTTCAATAGCTCCAACCATCTCTTCTACCTCAAATTGAGATCATTTTGCTTGAACAAGTACTATAGACTCCGATGATCCGTGAATACCTCGCATGACACGCCGTAAAAGTAGTGCCTTCAAATCTTCAGCGCATGAACAATGGCTTCCAACTCTAAGTCATGAATAGGGTAATTTTTCTCATGAACCTTCAACTGCCGTGACACATATGCGATCACCCTGTCATCCTGCATCAATACTGCACCGAGCCCAATACGAGATGCATCACAATACACCGTGTAAGACCCTGAACCGGTGGGCAACACCAACACTGGCATCATAGTCAAAGCAGTCTTGAGCTTCTGAAAGCTTAACTCAGACTCGTTTGAACATCTGAACGGGGCACCCTTCTAGGTCAATCTGGTCAATGGGGCTGCTATAGATGAAAATCCATCTATGAATCGGCGGTAATAACCCGTCAAACCTAGAAAACTCCGGATCTTTGTAGCTGAAGTGGGTCTAGGCCAGTTCTGAACTGCTTCAATATTCTTAGAATCCACCTTTATGCCCTCTGCCGATACAATGTGCCCCAAAAAGGTGAGTGAGTCCAAACAAATCTTGCACTTTGAAAACTTGGCAATAACTGGCTATCTCTCAGAGTCTAAAGTACAATCTAAAGATGTTGCTCATGCTCCTCTGGACTGCAGGAGTAGATCAAGATATTATCAATAAATACAATCACGAAAGAATCCAAGTAGGGGGAACACCTGGTTCATCAAAACTCTGCCGGTACAGTGGCCAGAAGTCCCTCTCCACTTTAGTCGAGGCAACCCCGGAAAGGCTAAGGTCACCCTCTTGGCGCGACAATCCAATATAGCATGATAAGGTTATAGTCCATCCATACCCAAGATGACATCGAAATTTACCATATCAAGAAGTAGGTGATCTACGCTAGTCTCAAGGCTCCCAATAGTAACCACACACAAGCGATTGACATGATCTACAATAATAGAATCTCCCACAAGTGTGGACACATACACAGGAGCAATCAAGGAATTATGAGGCACAACCAAATATGAAGCAGAATAGGATGACACGTAGGAATAAGTAGAGCCCGTATCAAATAGAACTTAAGCATCTCTATGGAAAACTAGAACAATACCTGTGATAACAGTGTTAGTTGACTCAGCCTCAGGCCTAGCTGGGAAAGCATAACATATGGGCTGGGCCCCACCACTCTGAACCACGTCTCTAGGACGGCCTCTAACTGGCTGGCCTCCACCTCTAACGGCATGACCCCCACCTCTAATGGCCTGACCTCCACCTCTGACTGCCTTACCCCTGCCTCTAGCTGGCTGAGCGAGCGATGGAGCAACCAGTGCCGGAACCATGGCACGAGAACCCTACTATTGTGTACTATCCGGTGCCCATGGGAAAAATCTAGCAATGTGCCTCGGATCACCACAAGTATAACAGGCCTTTGGCTACTGTGACTGTTGACCTTGGAACTGGCCCTATCGACCTAGGTAACCACCCTGATAACTTTGGAGCGGAGGTGCACAAACAGGAGTTGGTGGTGCACTGATATTAAAATAAAATATTTATATGATGTAATTGATATTAAAATAAATAAATAATTGAGCTCTTAATTAATTTATTATCAAAAATATTCAATTCAAAATCATCATATAAATATTTTATTTTTCAAGTCGGCAAATAATTTTTGAAAGAAAACTTGACAATTGCACGTAGGCTCAAATAATCTAATCTAAGAGGAGATGAAGAGATATATCAGTACAATCTTATTGTTTCACTTATTTATATCAAACATCTACTAATTAATTAAAAAATAAAGTTGACACTTATATTGAATAACTTCGATATGTGGAGGCAAAGTGAGAAATCATAATAAAGCATCTGAGGACTTATGTAGCACGTGATTTTTCTTTTAAGCTAACTAAATAGGATCGACATTCATTATATTTAGGACTTTACATTCTTTCTTGCAATATTTTTTTACAACTCATACACATTAGTTAACATAGATATGAAATATCTAAAATCTAATACTCAGGAATATAGAGTGCACACGCAAAGCGCTGCTAATAGTTGTATCACACTTATGCTTTACCAAACCACGTGTGCTTCATTCACTACTTCAGATATAGTACTATCTCTCTAGGATTATCCATCTATTCCCTCTTCTAATTCTCTCTCCTTAGCTACTCCCTCCAATTTTCTTATTGCTCAAAGGTATCAATGATTCAAGGTGTCATCTTTTGTTGGTGAGTTTTTCAATTCTTATGGGCTTATCTGGATCTATAAGCTTGCATTTTCTCTTCTTTCATGAATTTTTCATGAGTTGGTGTTCCGAAATTTTTAACGAATTTTGTTTTTCTTGCTTTTACATTTTGCTTGCAATAATTTTTGAGCCTCTATTGTATTTGTTAAATCTAATAAGTTTTCTCTCCTGTTTCTTTCTCCTGCACTGTGTTCTGGATTTTATTTTATTTTTGTCCGTATTTGGTTCAATGTTGGTTTTTCTCTTCTTTTGCATAATTTATTGCTAGGTTTTCTACATGCATGTATGAAATTCTATCTGATTTTGATATGTATGTTTGGCAAGAAATACTTAGGTGCACGCTCTCTTTTCTTTGCTTTTTTAGTTTGTGTAACGACCCGACTGGTCGTTCTGAGCAATTGCGCCCAGTTCGGCAGTTTGAGGTCAAGAGCAGCATATTATGTATATCGACTTGTGTGAATGGTTGGATTCAGTTTTCGGATGAATCGGAGTCGAATTGGAAAGAAGGAATATAGTTCTGGAAGTTTAAGCGGAGAGAATTGGACCGGAATTTGACTTTTGAGTAAACGACTCCGGAATGAGTTTTGGATGATGTCAGTAGCTTCGTATGGTAATTTTGGACTTGGGCGTGTGTTCGAATTTGGGTTTGGAGGCCCGTAGGGTAATTTGTGGCATTCTGGTGAAAGTTGGAAAAGTTGAAGTTTGGAAAATGGAGAGGTTTGACCCATAGTTGACTTTTATGTTATCGAGGTTGGAATGCGATTTCGAAAGTTGGATTAGCTTCGTTATGTTATTTGGGACTTACCTGCAAAATTTGGTGTCGTTTGGAGTTGATTTGATATGGTTCGGACGTTTGGTCGCAATTCTAGAGGTTCTTGAAGTTCATAGAGATTTTCATGCGTTTGGGCATCTGATTCGTGGTCTTAGCGATTTTTGAAGTATTTGAGAGTGGGGCTAAGTTCGTATGATATTATGGGATGTGTTGGTACATTTGGTTGAGGTTCCGGGGGCCCCGGATGAGTTTCGGGGTGAATTTTGAACGAGTCGGTGCATTTCGGTACTCTAAGATGGTTCTGGCACTTTTGGGAGTGGGGACCACACCAAAAATATGCGGACCACAGAGGAGAGTGCGGACCGCACTAAAATTTCGCGGACCTCGGTGCGGACCGCACAATTTGGTGTGCGACCGCACATCAAGATGTTCTGCAGGATTGCTGGTCCGACTTCAGAAGGTTATATATTTTGATCTATAAGGAATTTTTAGATGATTCAAAACGAAAGTTGTAGCCCTTCGTGTATAGTTTCCAGAAAGATAAAGAAATCATAATTTGGATATCTGTAGAGAAAGTTATGGCCAAAATACTAAAGCATGTCGCTGCAGTCAACATTCTTCGCAGTCAGTGGTGATGGACCTGGACCGCGGTCAGCGGTGGTTTTTGTGCGATCAGCAGTGATGGAAATCTGGGGGGTGCACTATAAATATGAGGTTTAGAGTTTAATTTCATATTTTGACCTAGAGAGCTTGGATCTTGGCAATTTTTCGAAGATTTTTCAAGAAATTTATCGGGATAAGTGATTCTAACTCGGATTTAGCTAGAATACATGAATCTACCATTGAATTCATCATTTGATTTGGGATTTGGGATGGAAATTGGGAAAAATTGTGAAATCTTTCATATATGTAAAATGATGATTTGAAGGACCAAATGGTATCGGAATTGGATAATTTTTGTATTGGTAAACTCGTATCGGAATGGGTATTCGATTTTTGTAAATTTTGTCGGGTTCCGATGTACGGGCCCGGGGAGTTGACTTTTGTTGACTTTTTACAAATTTTATAAGAATTATAGTTTTGTTAATTGGAATTATTTTCTCTTGCATTGTTAGATGTATTCAAGTCGTTTTTGGCTAGATTGAGCCGAGCATTGATGAATTGATAAAGGAAAAGCTAAATTGAGTATTGAATTGGCTGGATTGAGGTAAGTATCTTACCTAACCTTGTGTCTCCTTAGGAATTGAGTCTTATATGTTAATTGTAGTCCATGCATGCGAGGTGACAAGTGTGTGCTCGGACTTGATTGTGGAAAATTTGCCTCTAGGGTTCTTAGGTCCTTATGTAGAAAGTATCTCGTTATGATTGGGTTTCCTAATTGCTTAAATTACCTTTATATGCTCCATATGACGTTGTTAGCTCTCCTTTAATTCTTACTTGTTACATAGACCCTTAATTGAAGTGATTGCCTTCCTTATTGTTTTGATACTTCTTGATTGTGAGTTTCTCTATGACTTCGTGCAAATATGTTACATGTCCAATTATTGTGGTTACCGGTGTAGTTATCACGTGCTAATTATGTCTTGTTATTTGTTGAGGTTATCGTGCTTCTTGGTTTTTCCGTGACTCTTATTATGTACATATTGTTTCCCTTGTCGGGATATTATTGTTATACTATTGTTCCCTTGCCGGAATATTATTGTTTACGATATTGTATCCCTTGACAGGATGTTATTGTTTATGATATTGTCTCCCTTGCCGGGATGTTGTTGTTATACTCTTGTTCCCTTTCCGAGATTCTTTTATGATTGATGATGATTTGTAAATGGGAGCAGGTTGTACGCCTGCAATAAGATATGTGAAATGGGAGCGGGTTGCACGCCTGCAACGAGATATATGAAATGGGATCGGGTTGCACGCCTGCAACGAGATATATGAAATGGGATCGGGTTGCACGCCTGCAACGAGATATATGAAATGAGAGCGGGTCGCACGCCTGCAATGAGATATATGAAATGGGAGTGGGTTGTACGCCTGCAACGAGACATGAGAAATAGAATCGGATTTCACGCCTGCAACGAGATATGAAATGAAAGTGAAATTCTGTGTTTGTTTTCCTTATCCTTGTTAGTAATTGGATTTTGGTGGTGTGCACCTTCGGTTTGCTATGTTTATTTATTGTTACCAATTCAAGTGTTCTAACTGTTCAGATTCCTTTACCATTGTGATCCTTTATGAAGGAACTCCACCATGTTTTCAATACTCTGTCGTATTTATTTACATATTTTTCAATACTTCAAATTTCAATACTTGTTTCATCTTCAATTCATTTAGTTACTCAATTAAATTTTCTTAAACTGTCTGAGGTTGTATTTTACTTAAAAATAGAATTTCTACTAAGATAATTATTAAATTTCTTGTTAAAGGTAATATTCCATGCGATGTTGTGCTTTAATTGAAAATGGTACTTTCTTTATTTAAATGATTTCAAAAAAATAACTTCCTCTTTTCTTGCTGAGTTCTTAATTAGTTAGAAGTTGTACTCCACTTATGTTATGTAAATCTGACTCCTTGAACATCTTAATTGCATTGGTTATAGACCCTATGAACTGAGTAATATGAGAACGTTGTTGTGTAAAGTGAGATAGAAATATGTGGGTACAAGGTGTCGGGTGTGCTAAAAGTTTGGTAATTGAGGTTATGATATGAGACATCAATCTTTGAGATGGCTGGGAATTTTGCATCAGAAACGATATGAGTTATTGAGCTGGCATCGCCTTCCTTGTTTGAGTACATTTTTCTTTACTTGTCTGTGTTCCAGCTATGTTGGTGTTAATTTATTTGTTTATCTTCGTTTCCACCCGTGTTTCTCTTTATTGTTTCTACTGATTATAGTTCGCTCTTTCCCTGTTGTTGATATTACTATGTCATTTTTAGATTGATAGTTTATTATCAAATTCTATTCAATTTATTTGACCAGTAGGTGTCTGGACTGTTCCTCGTCACTACTCCACCGAGGTTAGTCTTGATACTTACTGGGCACCGCCGTGGTGTGCTCATACTACACTTCTGTACATTTTTGTGTACAGATCCAAGTATTTGATCGACAGTAGCTGTGCGGGTCATTGCGGTGGAGACTCAAGGTAAACCTGCTACAGCGTTCGTAGGCCTCGGAGTCACCTTTATTGGTACTTATTTTCATTTGTTCCTTTTTTGTTTCAGAGCAGTGATGTATTTATTTTGTATAACTACTCTTATAAAGGCTTGTGACTTGTACCACCGGTTTTGGAAATTGTGAGTTGTTCAGAGTAATTTAATTTAAAGTTAGTAAATATCAATGTTATTTCAGTTTATGTTAGATTTACCTAGTTTAAAGATTAGGTATCATCACAACTCCTTCGGAGGGATTTTTGGGTCGTGACAGATTGTGGTTGTGTTCACATTTTGGGGTTGTTCAAAATGATATTTTTGGTGTGAAATTTTTGTTCGGAGTGGGTAGAACTAAATTTACATTTTATGGAATTCTTTGATTAAAAATATCTGAAATGTGTTTGTCACACAATGTGTTTGATTTAATTCATGAGAGAGATGCATTTCTAAATTAAATTTTCCAGTTGCCACTCTATCTCATCTCTATGTGTTTGTTTTCTTAAATAAGATTGAACCCCTGTATATATATTTTTTTCTTTATCTTCTATTTTGTTAATGTTGTTCTGTGAAAAATTATGATTTTTTCTCCTAGGCCTTATTAAAAAATTGAAGTGATAGTCGGTTCGATCAGTTTTTACTTTTTAGTATAACATTCTTGGTATTTAGTAGCTTTCAACTGAAAAAAGAAGAAGAAAGTTATTCGGTCACTCTTTTCTCTTGTGTGACTGTATATGTGGCAACAACAAAACAATCTAAATCTTTATATATGTTGTAAGATTAAATATGCCATTAGGAAAGATTAACATTCAACATCAAAATACAATATTAAGTTGAGATTGAGATGCACATTGTATTTTATTGCTCTTCCTTGGTGCATGTTGCTATTTTTCCTTGAGATTGAGATACAATATTGAGCTGAGATGCTATTTTTACATCTGAGATGGCTGCTCAATAATTTGCAAGGCTATTAAGTCTTTCATAATGAAACTTTGTTAATTTCAAGTATATGCACTTTTCCTATCTACTTCACTCATGGTTGTTCCTACTCAGGAAAGAATTATTCCTATTGCAGTAATTCAATCACAAATTTATGTGTGTCCACTATATATCAAAATATATATGCTTTTTATTGATATAACAAACACGTAATTCGCTTAAGTTGACAGATGCAGAGTTTACAGATCGAGCCAGAAATGTCTGCCAAATGACTTGTAGCATTTTTATGTGCTTGGATGCACAGATTGCAAACAAATTATGTCAGCTCGAAGAAAAAGGATATTTTATTGAACAAGTGCAAAAGATATACAAACATTAGTTCATTGGTATTATTATTTCACCCACTTAGAAGCTTCACGTATTTAGCAGATTATCATATATAGATACAATTATATACATATATATATATATATGCTAAAATATTTTTGTTACAGATTTTTATTACAAATTGATCTTACCAATGGAAATGGGTCAACAACTGATGTGATTTCTGGTCTTCTTGGAGAAAAGATGCTTTCAAAGACAGCTGCAGAAGTTTATGAAGCGACTTTAATTAAGGTATGTATTAAATCAATTGTTATCTTGTAAAATTTTCAATACCAGTTGATGTGCACATATATTTTTATATTAGAATTATTGAGAGTTGTTTCATATGTAAATAAAGAGAGTATAACTTTCTTAAATATTTACCTTTAGTTGATCGTTTCTCCTTATAATTTTTGCTTAATATAACAGTGAAATAAATTTTGTTGTTGGACGGCCTTGCATCCGTTTAGCTACTTTGACATTCTTTGGTATCTCGCGACTATTAACAAATAATAGATTGTGCTATTAATAATTTTAGAGGAAAAATACACTAGACACCACTATCCACCTATTTCATGTACTAAAATTGAATGACAAATGAAAACTCTGCAAATGTTATCTAAAACAAGACATTGGGTAACACCAAGACAAAGGAATTAATTAAATAGTGAGAGAAAGAGAGCACGATCTTTGTGGGATGACTTGAAAGAGAGCATGATCTTTGTGAGCTAAATACGATTTTTATTAGGACCTATGAATGTTCCCAAGATAGGATTAATCTTTATGGTTTGATTCATGTTAACTGTATTCTTCTATTTTAGTAACATCATTTTTGACAAAAACAATTGTGCTCTCATTGGTTATCAAAATAAAAAGGTTGTGAACTCATAAATGGATCCTTCATTTCTTGACCTTTTCATCTATTATCTTTCACCTTGGATAGCGAGTCAAGATATTTATTTATATGCATCAAATGTAAAAGAGATTTTTGTCCATTTAACTTAGTCCATCAGCCTTATCTGGCCGTTCTCATCCTCGTGGGATCATGGAGGAGATTTCCTTCAATATTAAAGAAAATTATTATACTAGTTAGTAATAATCTCTCTGGTATGAAAGTTTCTTCACATTCATCTTTCGCTTCTCTAAAATAGTGTAATAGTGCCAATAAAATATTACTTCAAGATTTTTTTCATGTTCTTGACTTTTAATTGCTATTGAAAAAAGTTAATTGATCAATCGTCTATTTTAGTGGAAGTTGTGCCAGATACAAAGTAAAGGCAGTGAATTTTATACACAACTTCTTACATGTCACTCGGTGTATGAATTATGCAGCTCTATGAAAATAATGGTTTGGCCCAATTATAATTGAGATTGTTTTCAATTCGTATCATGTTGAATTTGTCGCTATTAAGATCTTAAAAATAGTTAAGGAAAGAAAGGAAGTTGGATCTGAAAAGGATTTACTGCAAATGATTCTTGAAGGAGCCAGAAATAGTGAACTAATTAGCCATGATACATTAATTTGATCGTTTCATAGTTGATAACTGCAAAAATATTTACTTCGTTGGTTATGTTTTTGCGTGTCTCGTGCTTTTGACTGCAAATCCAAATTGGCAACAACGTATCCGTACTGAGGTCATACAAATTTATAAGGGTCGAATTCCTGATGCTCTGACATAATTCGAAAGATGAAACGACAAGTACTTAATTATAAAGGTTAGTTTCATAAATTGGCCTGTTTGATCGAACTTCCAAAACCAGCTTAGCTTGAAATATGTTTTTTGTCAGAATACTTTTCTAAAAAGTTATTCTTGGAGAGTAGTACTTTGTGTTTGGCTGATCAATTTTAAAAAATAAAGTTGTCAATATTAAAGTAGTAATTTGTGCTTAGCCAAGGTTTCAAAAGTGTTTGTAGAGAAAAGTTGTTTCTTTCAGCGTCTCATAAATAATTATTTTTCCCCCTAACAACTTAGCTAAACACTTGAAGTCTCTAAAATAAGCTTCTTCTTTTTTTTAAAAAAAAATGCACTTTTAGCTTGCCAAAAACTTGGCCAAACATGCTATTAGAGTCTTAAGTTTGCTTCGTATGGAATACCTTGTTTGCAAGTTTTAAGCAATCCGCCTGATATCTTTTCTCATTTTGCCCTTGCTTTGCCTCTGCGATTGATTCTTATAATTATTGTTGCTTAATTTTATGTTTCTGCTGGTGAAGATTGCTTTTTCTTTTTTCTTGTTTAGTCATATAATATTCACATAAGCCATAACAAATATTTTGATTGTACCGATCTTATTTCACGCTACACACTTATGATGTTCATTAAAATATTCTCCACTTTTGTCACTTGGAGATCTCAACTCTTTCAATGAATTTTTTTTTTTCTTATTTTAACTACTGAATATATGGTGCAGCCTGGTGACAAGAGGGACTCTTTTAAGTGTTCAAGTTTTCAAAGAAAGGGATTCCAACATTGTCTTGGGTGGATGAAGAATTATTTAAGGCTATTTCATAGTAAAGCATAAAATTGTAGGTGTCAAAATGACATACTAAGATCCTCTCTCTGTGTAGCTGGCATGTATCGATGAGTTGAAGAATGGCCACATGAAAAAGCTAGGGAGGTGTATTATTCACTTTTATCTTTTGTATTATTCAGTGTTGGTAAACACAATCGAGAATTTTGACCAGTTCATCAACTTTCTTTATAAGTTGTAATATTTACCTCTATTTTTTATTAACATGTCTGAAAAAGATGCTCTTTTTCCTCTATGTTTTCCAAACTAAATAGTATTTTCTTAGCACTGTCGTTTGCATTGGCCTTAATAACGATGGGGATATTTGAAATTTTTCAGAGCAGACAAATCTTTGTGTTGGGCCTGTGCATTAGCATGGGCAACCATATCTAGCATATATATATATATATACTAGGTGGGGATAGCCCGTGCCAGCACGGCCCCAACATTGCAAAAGTTAGAATTATTATTTTTTTATTTATTAACTTTATTTTCATATGAAATTTGAAAATCGATGCGTTTGGAACAAAAATTTCACTCGATGTTGTAAGGTTGCAAATGATATACTCTTTACATCTATGGCAGTAAAAAGTGTCAGATTCTTTGTATTATGTATAGGAGAACCATTTACATTCTATACTATTTACATATTGGCTGTCACAATGCTTTTTCTGTGCGGTGTTTAGCCTTCTTAGCAATTTTTGACCAAAAAAGCCTATAAATTATGAAGTAATGATCGATTGTCAGTGTTCATATCTCAATGAAAAAGTGGAAAAAGACAATTAAGTTTTGCCAAAGTGACGGCCAAGAATAACAAAGAGGAAAATTTTAAAGTTTTCAAGGTAGAAGAAAGCAAAGAGACCTATTTGGCCAACTTTAAATTTCTCCCAACTGTATTGTTAGATCATTATTATTATTTTAAACATTAACATATTCTTTCATGTAGGTGAAATGCAATCCTTCAAGATGTGAAATGTTCTGAAAATGCATCAAAAAGATCGACAGATTCAAGTCATGTGAATTTTGAATTTTGTGTGCCTAAGATAATATGAAGAAGAAAAAAAAAAGGCTTATTTGAGACAACAAAGCATAAGGGAACATGCAAAATGCACTTTCAAAACCTCTTCCCAATATAACTTAGCATACTCTCTAATATCAATAGTTATACAAAATCTGAGAGTTTTTGGACAGCGTGAGATATGTGGCTCATCTGTATTCATAAGAAATATGTTATAATATCAGTTCATCTTTGCCTATTCATCAAAACCGCAACAATAAGTTATCCTTGATTTAAAAAACTCAGTTAATTGAAATTTAGCGTGCTTCAAAAATTTCAGTATTTATAAGGTTAACGTTTGCCTCTAAACAGATGGTATCACCTGAATGAGCTCCAAGATCCCGATGCTAGTGAGCTATAAACTAAAGCTATTATGATCACACACCATAGTCAGTCTAGCACTCGGAAAAAAGTGTCTGACACATAAAATTCAAATCCAATTTACTTAAAAAAATTAAAACAAATTAGGCAGTCAACAGCGAGACGAAAGAAGCTGGAATTTAAAACCTGAGAACACAACACTTTTATTCTATGCTTAATAAAAGAGAAACTTAAATTTTTGCACACCTTGACATAGATCCTGTTGTCGAGGGTGAACTTATGGTAATTCTAATAGGTAAGACAATCAGATCACCAACTTTAATCCAAGATACAAATTTAGCGATCATCCTCGTCTCTTACATCAAGATATCCACTCCTTCAAGACAGCATTATATCTCCTCGTCTGCATGTATGTGCTCAGGGTAGAAATTTTTCGACTTCTACTCATAGTTGGCATGTGCCCGTGCGGCGCCCGATCACACTGTTTCTTTCACTATTAAATCTGCATCCTTTAACTTCATAATTTTGTAATTCATTTAGGACCAACATTTTTTCAACATATAATAAGAAAGTGCAAAAAATCACACTTATATAAAGTTAGGAATTAACAATGCGCTTATTTAGCAAGTAATCAATTATCATTAACTCAATTACATAAGATATGTCAAATCTTTATAATTTTAAATTGAATAATTTTAGAGTTCATTCAAATCGAGTACAAAGCATTTATAGATGTTCCATCGTAATTACAACATCAACATCATGAGTCCTCGTGCAAATGAGGAGTCTCACATCATAACTGATGCATGGAGGAAAGAAGAACCAACTTTCTTTGATAGTACTACCTCGACTATTTTCAGGTTGTGCTTTGTAATGACGGAATGAACCAAACTTCAAGGTTAAATATATCAATAGATGTGAAAATTGTAAATGAACAGGAATGACTGTGTATACAATATATATGTAACTTGATAATGAGGTAACACCCAATGTCAGGTTATACATACATCTAATGTACAAAAAGTAAAATGGTGACCATTTGATCCAACTCGAATATCAAAGAACTCTGACATAAAGATTACTTTTAATGATATAAGCTTATTTGTGACATCTGGATGACATTTCTTGTGCTTGTTCCATGCTTTATTTTATGATTAATTTTCTTTCACTAATAATATTCATAACCTTAAAATCCACCATATACGAAAACTGGATGGTGAATCAAGTAAAAAATAGCTGCTCTAATTTTTAGGTTCATACTCTTCGGTGCAACGAATGGACGTTGCTACAGGTCCTTAAGATTTGTTGAGACTTACCTCAGTTATCTATGTATTTCCTTGAGGATTATGTTTCAACACTTACAACTACAACGTAGAAAGAGAGACAATAGACACAGAACTCTTGCAGATTATGAATTTCCTTTGTCACTTCATTCAATAACTAATATTTTACACAACTAAGGCGAATAAAGCAGGAAATGGAGGATTATTTTTGGATAACCATATGGCATTTTGACCTTATACCACTATAATCTTCCTAAGATTTTTTGCACATGGTAATAGAAGAGGAAAAGAAGAATGTGCAACCATAAAAACACGCTAAAGAATTTTTTTAAAAAGAGCACTCACTGGACTCCTCCCCAATGATATCTGCATCAAAATGTCTTAACACCAGCAGCAATAGAAGGATAGTAACAACCTAGAAATGCATCAAAGACAATAAAATGGTCAGAACATTGTAGTATGACAATTTCTACCAATAAATTTATATATTCTCCTTTAAGAGCACAGACTGTTAAAACAAAAAGAAATTCATAAATGTTGATGTAAATGCTTTTCAAGGGAATTATAGCACGTAAAATAATACACATAATGACCATACACCGAGAATCTAAAAACAGATATTTTCAGGTCTTAAGTATTTAGTATTTTATCACACAAACTCTAAATAGTAATCTGAATAGCATCTTACAATATAACACCTAAAATTCTAGAATGGACTATTGTAATTGCACCTACTTGTTCCTCTCACAAATTACTATTATAATAGAAAAAAATCAAATAATTCCGTTTATGCTTCTATATAACAACAGAACACATTTCATCAAAATAGAACAGCTGATATCTCGAAATAATATTTTCAAGTTTTTTTTCTTCTTCATAACCTCAAACGATTTTCTATCAGACAACTCATTTCTCCATTCAAAGGAAAAGAAGACATTGGTAATGTAAGATCTTTCATGTACAAACAATAAATTACAGACATTTCAACTTAGAGCTATCCAGCCAATAGATTCATAAGCATTTCACATTTCTTTCATCATTCCATAATCTATATATCTAAAGGGTTAGAGATCTTAAATCAACCATGTGCCTTATATCAAGAATCAAATGCAAAATCATTGCCTAAAAGCACTGCAGATTGCCAATGAAAGCTTCTTTTTTGGTATCCTTAGGGAAATCATCTGAAAAATACAAACTATTAGCAACTTTATGACTAAGATTGATCTTTATTTTATTTAATAAACTATAAATTTTATGTAATAAAAATTAAAATGAGACAAAAGACACTTGAAGCCCCTAAAAGCATGAACTCTGAGAGTCAATATTGCATTCTCTAGAGATACACTACTCAATTTGTAGTTCCTTTGTCTGGAGATATTTTTGAAGAGCTTGGTTTGTTTAGTGCACAACTATCTTGTTTTACACAAAATGTGCAACTATCTAATTAAGCAGCAAGCTTCTGTGGTGAAGAAATTACTTCATTAAGTTCAACTGTAGAACGAAAGAAAAGGAAAAATAAAAATTCAAGCCTTTAATAGAATCTCAAAAGATAGAGATAGTTTCTTCAAGTGCTTGAATGTCTATAACATTAAGTTTAATTGTAGAACGAAAGGAAAGGGAAAATAAAAATTGAAGTCTTTAATAGAATCTCAAAAGATAAGAGGTAGTTTCTTCAAGTGCTTGAATGTCTATAACATATGAACTGTTTCAACAGAAAATATTGAATTGTTCCTTTTAACTGGTCTTTATTCACTGTAAAGCACTTCTATACTAATAAAAATAGCAGATACCTCGACATGAGAGCAAGAAGATTTCTTGTCCTGCAATAGTAATGCATAGACAAGAGTTCAAACCCATAAAAGATGAGCCATATATCAAAATCTACATATATTTTAGCTTAGAGCCCAAGAAGAGATGGGTCATATATCAAAATTTGCATATACCTTGCAAGCCCCAGATTCCTCCAAATTGAGGCACATACTATTTTACAAAATTGATTCATTTTATCCAAGTTTCATCATAGTGATCTCTACTCCAATGGAGTACTTGAAGTTTTTCTTTTCCTGGACCAAAACATAGATACCACATTAAAAAGAGTTGAAACAATTGACTTGTTTAAGACATCAAGAAATATATACAGATTTAAGTAGAAAGCACCCTATAGAGGAAGGATTCCTAAGAAAAAAATCTGCATTTCGTGGAATACTACAGTCATGAAGTACTTAATGTGACAAAGACAAATAGATTAAAAAACAAACTGCAAACAAAAATTTTTCTCCATCTCTTTTATACAAAAGGAAGTCAAACTCACCATAATGTCTTCAAAAAGGGAAGTTTGATGAACCATCGACAATAAAGACATGACCACCAATTATATATACTGAAATTCTCTACATGGATATCCTTGAGAATAAGTCCATGACCGTGACCGTCAAGATTCCAATACACTACAGCAATCCCAACTTTTACTTCTTTCATTTCTTAAATGTGCATGGTATTGCCCCTGCATAATCGAAACATTAACTAATGAAAAGAGGGAAATAGAAAGCCAAAGCCTGCTACTTTTTCTTTTCTTTATTTTTTTCTTATTCTTAAAGTTCAATAGAACTATATCAACCCACCATCAATTTTGCAAAAAACTTCATATATAAACACACCATCAGGCCTTATAAATGGACAGTAGCAGAACAAAATAGAGTACTTTCATACTATATAAGTACCAATCATTATTTAAAGAATTAATTCTTGCTTACTTCAACAGAATTGTCTCACAGGCAGAGACACTAGCACAGATGAATGCAGACTTGTATTTCTAACCTCCACTAAGACAACAATTCATTCCACCACCTTGGCGTCACTTTTACATAGGTCTGAATTTCCTCTGTATATTAAATAGTCAATCAACATACTGTCGAACAAGGGTGTATGAATACATTTCTAGGGAAAAAGAAAGAATTACAAAAATATACCTCACCAGCGCATAAGCAGTAAGAGGTACTTTGACAAAAGACGGAGCATGTATGATACTTGTGTCTTCTCAGAAATTCAAGATATTTCAGCTAATATTCAACGGTTTCGCAAACATGTTATATCGTACCTTGTTATAATATCACCTTTAGATATACCAGATAGTAGGATAGAATATAGCAGGGCTAACAATATTTTTTGAATAGATGTACACTCCACGATCCATTATTGTTAGCTCCTTAATATCACTTGCTTGATGAGGACCAAAAATGACACAAGTTGCCAGAAATGCTCATCTTTTCAGGTTTTAAAGTACCACAAAAATGACAAGCCACCGGAAAAAAAATTCAGCATGAACCTTTTACAAGGGAAAAAAAAAAGACGTGTTGCTAATATATATTCGAACCAGAGAATACCATTGTAGATTTATGAATAGAGCATATCGAAAATGAGTAAAACGATCACTACTCTTCGAGGAATCAAGAATTTATTGGTGTTGGCATGTATTTACTCCAAAGCAAGTTAAATGAGATAATACTCATGACCTCCAGGCATTCAACTGTCACGCAATCTTCAAAGGAATTTTAGAAGTGAAATGTGAAAAAAGAAGAACAAAAGGAAAATGCGTTCCACATTCATTAATTTTCATGTAATCTAACTTTTCAAGTAGGTGATAAGTCACACTTGCACATATGAACACCAAATATGATTACCAAAACTATAAAAATCTTCAAAGAACAAAACTTACAAGAATAATAAGAATTTAAGTAAGGAACTTAATAATGCGAACAATGATGGTGTTGACTTTTGGACTTCATTTTCAATAATACTTGCCAAAGAAAATAATTGACTTATTTATGCCAAATTTATCTCATCTCCTTTGGTCTCACACTACGAAGCAATCACATATGTGTAAGTTTATAATGATGGAATATAATGTAGAATTCCCTGTTCTTACATGTCCACTATGTTTTCACTAAGTTATAGAATCATATAATATTTTGATCGTAGATATAATTTTTTTATTGTAACCATTCTAAATGAATCCAGCACCTACCTCTTTCACGAAAACAAATAAATTTAACCAAACAAAAAACAAAAGTCCCAAGTTTTAGAATAACAAAGCATCTGTATCATATGTATTCATGAATTTGCAGAAAAAATGCAATGAACGTGCAGTTTAAAGCTAGTTATACCAACAACAAAAAAAGCTATCCTCTCTAAGCTCCTAAAAAGTTCACGCACTTGCTGGGTACAAACCTTTCTCTTTTAATGCTGAAAGGGCCAATATTTCATCTTTAGTACTAAAAAGTTGGACAGATAGCAACCAACTTGAACCAAATATTTCTTTATTGTTTAGTAGTATCATTTAAAATAAGATTTTCAAACGATTTGCATGGTGTGTCATTTTTCCTATATGAAAAGTTATACCAAAAAGGTAAAAAGAAGTGATAGAAGGAAAGAAAAGCTTGTAGGAAGCATGACTACTTTATGATATGATTGATGAATCATGGAAATTAGATAACTTAAAGAAACATTAGAAACATGACTATTTTCAGCTTTTTTTTTCACCTCCAAACAATAGTTCTTTTTTACTTTTCAAATTTTCCCATAAGGCAGTAGAGAATAAGAGGCTATTCCACATTGAAACTTTTTATTATTATTGTATAGAATTCTAACCACCATGATCATATGGATGAAATGAATGTAATAGAGGCATAAAATAGTAGAAACAAAGTAGCAATGAAGAGAGGTTATTGTATGTCTTTGAAGATCAATGTCACGATAATTCATAGGAGTAAAAAATATGAAAACTTACTCATAAGAACGGAAAACTCTTTATGATCTTTGATATGTACCCATTAGGAGACTGAAAAAACAAACACTGAATATATAAATCAGAGGACATCTATACTTTATCAATAAAATCAGAGGACGTCTTTAAACTGCAAGTATATAGACACATAAGCGACGAATCAACGACATGACTTTAAAAACATGCATTTGCCACACGTCTAAGTTTTCTTTTTATTAACACCAATATTCAAGTCGAGAACAGCTATTTTATACAAATAGTCAAACAATCAAAGGTTGTGTAAAAAGTTCTGTGAACTTTAATTCTTGTTACTTACAGCTATGAAGCCAGCATACGCGAGAGAAAATAAAAAAAAACACCATACCCAAATCTAATACTGAGGATATCATCTACATTTAGAAATCGCAACCAAATCTAAGTACAGAATCCATCCTCTATTCTCTGAAGATTATGAAGCTACATCGAATTAATGAGAATTTGGATATTTAAAATATACTGACCTGTTATTTTAGATGAAATTAACTGACTGTCAACCAAAAGATTCCAACCATAATCAACAGAGATACATACATTCCACAATCAGAAAACCAAATAAGCATGCTGCATAGTCCTGACTAAATATAGAGGAAAGCAAACACTTGAGATGGAAAGAGAGAAAGTTTATCTTTGGTTCCGGCGATGAGCTCTAAATAGTCTCTCCTTCCTGCCTTGCACTCTTCTTCCTCATGCCTTACTATCTAACCCCAAGTTTCAGATCAGATTTAAAGAGCATCAAGAACAAAATGAATTTGGAATATACCTTTGAGAAACTGAAGAGAAGCAAAACAAATGAAGGAATAAGATACGGTCGAGTAAGAAATGAAGGAAGATGTGTTGGCTGCAAAAACAAAAGCCACCGCAACGACCAATATCAACTAAGTAACTAAAATGACTAAATTGCCCTCGGGCTTGAATTAAAAATACCACGAAGCACACACGTCAAAAAAAACCATAAAGTACATAAATCGGATGCCAAAATACTGACACAAATTGAAATTGAATACAAAAAACATACAGAAGTGATAATATCAATCTGACCCAAATCTTATTTCTCTTCTTATTTTCATTGTCACTTTCGATTCAGCTACTATGATAAGGAAGCATTAAAAATCAGGAAAAAAATGAGCGTCAATGATTCATACCTTTCATTCCACAAATACAAAAGCAAAAGAAAAGGTTTGATTGCATCTACCAGTTTGAGTTTCCTTGTATCCAAACATAATCAAACAACTAAAAGAAAAAAGAAAGAGATTAAAAAAATCATGTAAGAGCAATAAAGCAATGAAGAAGCAACAATACTGACATAGGATCGATGGAATAATACCATAGAACCCCTGAAATTAAGAATTTTGATGAATTTCCTGAACTTTACTCGAACCAGCAAAGAGCGTAAAGGTTTCAAAACAAAGAGTATCCTTGTTCTGATATGTGGCTATTCATCTTCGGATAAAAGTCATGTTCCAAGGTTTAACAACCATGTCTCAATTAAGCATTGTGAAAAGTCTCAAATATCCTCAAATACAATTGTAAAGACTTTAAGCCAACACGTCGAAACTATAGCTTTTCTTAAATTCAAGTTTATTAGTTGGCCCCTCTCTCAAATCTAGCATAAGAAGTTTAGTCTCAAGGCGTACAACTAAAAAAACAAATAAAATAAAAAACTGAGCGTGCGTCACATTTAAAAATACATTTTATCGCTCGATTTAACACACACCAACCATGGAGTTGCAAAATTAAACTTCATCACAGAGCCCAAAAGAAGATAGGGCAAAATTAGAAGAAGGGAAAAAACGATGAGGAAAATCAGCCATGACATTGCAAAATTTAGAAGGTATGGAGAATCTAGAAAAAGCACGGAAGGAAATAAAGATTAAAAAAAAACCGTGAAATTTGAGTAAGCACTTATACCCAAAAAAAATTCCTTTTAAATTAGGTTTAGAAGCTATTGATCTCAACCAAAAAAAATTTATGTGGACTGAAACTAATCGAATGAGCAAAAGAAGGAGAAACAAATACAAAACTACAAAATTAAAGTGGAAGAGGGTAGAAAAGAAGTATGAACAGAACCCATGAAACTTGAGTAAGCACTGCAACACTATACCCAAAATTTTCTTCCTTTTAATTAGGCATGATACCCATACCAGTATCATGATTGATCTCAACAAAAAAATTCGCATGTCGGATGAAACTAATTGGAAAAGCAGAAAAAGGAGAAACAAATACAAACTACAAAATTGAAGTTGAAGATTAAGGGATTGTTTAATTTATCATATGCACAGCAAAAATCATGGAAAAAATTGATTAAAATTGTACCTGCAGATAGAAGGAATTTGAGGAAGACAAAGAGAAGTGGAGAAGCAATCCAGAATTTGAAAAAAAAATTTATGCACAAAGAAATCGGGTGAAAACCTAATATGCTCCGTAGAACACACGTTCGTGTGTACTCATTTAAAACTTGGCTCAATTAAAACTTGCACGTAGCATTTTGTATAGAAAAATAAGTCACGTGTATGATATTGCAAGAATTGGTGCGAAATGACTAATATAGCCTCGACCTTTTAAAAATAACATGAAACACACATGTCGAAACTCTCTCTTTTATATAAATAGAACTAGTTACGATTAGCTCGGGCTGGGCCCGGGCCCAACAACCATAGTGAAAGGTAAAATTTTCATGCGAAGCCAAATTTTGCGTCATTCGTTGAATTTATATTCACTTTTTAGAAAAGGTTTAACTGATACCTAATTTTTAGATAATTTCAGATATATACACTTTTCTCTTTTCTTTAATTTTGTTTTCTTTTCGGGTTTGTTAACTTTATAGTTGTTTCAATAATTTATTGATCAAGATTTTTTATTTATGATATTTAAAGTTATGTTTCAAATTTGAGCTCATTTAAAGTAGATTTGAGCAGTGAATCGTGTAATGGATTATTGCAAATCGAAAAATAGGTTTATGTTTCAGAATCTAAGATTCGAAATTTGAAGTTGCATTCAATAGTGTGAACTACTTAAGATTAGAATTTCTGAAGTTGCAACCAAACAAAACTTCAAATAATATTTATTCGTATTTTCAAATATTACATATATGGAATTCTCATTAATTAATGAGCATTCTCTATACACACCTTTATGAATTACAACTCTCAATAATATAATGAAACCTTATCATAAACTCATAAATGTTGCTAATATTTAGTTTGTATTTTTGCCTCATTTTATTTAACTTAAATACATATTAGAAGGTAAAATAATTTTGGCCTAATACATACTTTGCCCCTTTAATCTGTATGCAAATTCCTTTGACACACTGCAGTTTTACGTGTAATATTCTTGTCAATCCCTTTTCAATCAAATTAATTTTATTCGTAAGGTAGTTTCTCTGCAATTCAAAAAAGAGTAGTTTTTTGTTTTATATTTTTTATAGATGAACTTCTCAATTATTGAAGAATTACTTTTCATAAAATAAATTGGTATACATTTATATTATGCTAAATAATTAAAAGCAAGTTTAATATAAATATACACATAATTAATGTTAGTGCATAGTAGGAGCTTAGTGCATCGGGTTGCCCTTTTTTATACACCTAATTAACATTAAATGTTCAAACTCTAATAAAGAAAAACAACATCTACAATATCACTTGAAGTTGCTAACCTATGAGACCTGAGTTGAGGATCTATCATAAATAACTTCATATCTGCATAAGGTATAGGTAAGATCTGTGTACATACTATCATGTGGAACTACACTCGTAATTGTTGTTCCTAACCTAGGAAACCATAAGAAAGTATTCAACATTAGTACAAGAAACAAAACAACTCTTGTTTGTTTTTGTACCTGTTAATTTTATCAAAGTTTTCAAACAAATGGAATATCAGAAAAATTTCCTAAAACCCAAATGAAGCTATAATTTTTAGAATTTACATTCACTATATTTATGGGGGAAAATCAATTATTAAGGTTTAGAAAATAAATTTGCTAATGTGTGGAATTATTCAGTTATTTATTAACTTATTAAAATACAATCCAAATATAGGAATATAACAAAATTTCGAAATAATGGCCATTCAAGATTTCCTTTTCCAAAATAAAATGTTAATGTAATATCCAAAATTAATTTAAAATTTTGAAGGAAAAAACACAAAAATAAAGTAAACAAATACATTATGACCAGTTTTGGACTTTTGGTACTCTGATTTTCCTATTTAGTGATGTTCACGTATTTTGTCTTATTATGATATCTTAAAAAGTTTTATGTTATGGAATATTAATTTTAATGTGGAAACCTAGTATAACAAATTTGAGTTCTACTAAAAATAAGGATGTTATCCTGTAGGATTCCAATAACACACTTGGGTATAGATTGAAAAGCCATGGATGATAACCGAGAGCTCTTTATTTTTCTGCTAGCACCATGAATGATGACCCAAAGCTCTTCCTTTTTTCTAATTTTTTTGAGTATTGAAGTAGATGCAATCTCTTGTTTGTTCAGTAGAAATTGGTTCTGGACCCCACATGTGCCTGACTTCTTCCACGTATCCCTAAGTCATCAAGTTTTGTGGGTAAATTCTTGAAACTTGGTCAATAAAAGGGGCTTAAATCATGGGCCAGACAGGCGTGTTGATGATACATACATGCAGTTGAAGGACCCAAACTGTCGCTTCTAGAAAAATACTATCATGCACCGTCTACCTACACAAACTACATATGCTATCACATCATGAATCTTGGATTCTTCTCAAAAGATAGAAAAAACTTATTCTTGATCGAGCTTTTATAGGTAAATATTACCTGATAGGGCCGATAGTAATACAATTTGTTGACATGATAATATCTTGCATTTTCATTGCAGCTTAGCTGGAGCATTCAAGCAGTGAGAGAATGTGACTGGGATTTTCAATAAATCTGAACCATTATTTTAATGCATAATTAATTTCTACAAAGGAAAAAAAGTTAAAGATATACGAATTTGGTAAAAATTTATCCACACTATTTATATCAAGCGAATATGCTTTACATGGTTAAGTAATAATGAGGTAAAAATGCCGATTAATTAACCATATTAGCTGATAGATGATTATGTGGAAGACTCATCTCATGCATCATTGATTTGGTATAACCCAAGTGTGAGTAAATTTTTACCGACTTTGTTGTCACTTGCAAGAAACTCCAACTCAACTTGAAGGATGAGGGCAGTAAGCAGTTTTATGTCAAAAGTGCATATTTTATTTGGAAATCCATACAAAATAAAACCACTTCTCACTAAGGAAATTGGACAATGTATCATAAAATGAAGAAGATGAAATATAAGAACAATCTAAAATTTATATTATTTCATGCCTCTGAACTTCCAAGCCAATTAGCAGGTGTAGCTACAGGTTCAGCAAAGCCACCATTGGACTAGTTAAAGTGGAAACTGATCAAGTAAAGACTAGCCTCCATTATGAGGGAAAAAATACAGAAATCAACATTGAAGAACAATGGGAAGAGAGGCAGCAAAAAAGTGAGTTAGCATTGATTTGAGAGCTGAACCATGAATAAGGCTAGTTATCTACATGGTGAATTTACAAGAGCCAAGAAAATAACAGTTGATAATACATGGTCTACATCGGTACTAATGCCAGAATTTGGTTTCTGATTATTCCCATGCACTGCTGTATTTCCGCATAGATTGGAAAGTTCTGTGAGCAACAGGGTTGTAAGCTTGCTACAGCGGAATCCAGTACTTTTGCTACATCAGCTGGTGGGAACTGTCGTTCCGAACACTTCTGCAATCGTGTACAATATACAATCAATTTATGTCAAGCATAATGATGGGAACACCAGAGCTATGAACTGAATAAGCAAAGTGAAGTATGGCTTTAGGAGATATCATGTCATATTCTGCCATAAAACACTTTGGTCAATTTTTTCTTTCGGACTTAAGTAGCAAGAAATATTCATCTCTAATGTATTGACGTGAGACTTAACAAAATGCAGGTTATATCAATGTTTTTATTATACTGGAGATCATGTTTAAGCAACAGCGAGAGACTATAGACCATCTTTTCCTTTTCCTTTTCCTTCTAATTTCTAACATATCCTCCTCGAAGGCTATCTAGCAATCTTTATGGAATAAAACTTGGTGAGGAAAGAGGAATTGCCCCTTCATCAGTCAATCTGTTTTGAGTCTCTCCTTCTTCCGTTATTTTTCAGTGATCGAAAATCACAACACATAGTCGACTTAGCTAGATAAAAATAATTTTGTAATCCAACTTGAGAAGCACGAGAAGCATCTTTCTGAGGAACATCTTACGTCAATGCAAAAAGGAGGCAAGCCAACATGGAAATCCAAAGTCCAGTAAAGGACAGAAAGTGAAAGGTAATCCAAGCAAAGGTAATTTCCATCCCCTACGTTCTAAAGCAATACTCTTATGACAAAAGCCAGCCCAAAGAAACAGAAAAATCGTATTTACCTGAATCATAAGCAAAGTAGCGACGCATTTAGTAATAAGTTCTGAAGGAATTTCTGCTTCATTTTTATCTGACATATTCTTTGACTTAGGATCAGTAGGTTGCTGCAACAGATCAATGCACTAAAAGTCAATTGATAGGAGAAGCAAAATAGCCACTAAGTGAACATGAGGTGGTAAAAGATCTCACAGTTGGCATGCAAGAATCATCTAGTGGAATCCGATCATTCACATAACCAATAGCCTCCTCAATCTTTTCAGTGGTGTTGTCTCTATCAGTAAGTGAAAGCATCGCCTACACAGACAAGTTAATCAGTATCAAAGAGAATCTACAGCAACATGCAGAAGATAATGACAAGATCACAAACATGACTGAAGAAACATAAAGAAAAGTTAGGATGCAATGCACGATCATAAATTTTCCACTGCACGCAAAACTCTGGTGGTATTGAATTGATAAAATCAGATCCAAACAGATTACAGGTTGTCATATTATTTAACCTAGTTAGAAACTGTTTTAAATGAACTTAATATCTATAGCTTTCAAAAGAGTGTTTCAAAGAAGTTACTACACGTCCAATTTTTCTCTCTAACCTTTCATTCCTGATGTATTTTTCGAAGTATTTTGATTCGGTTATATATCGAAATGAAAAAATTACAACCTTTATGCAAAAGTATATACTATAATTTTTCAATGGAGTCAAAGGGCCCAAAAGTTCTAAGAAGCCTCCAACAAAGAATTATTTTATTTTAAAATGCTAAAGCAGAAATCACCAGGTAACAGGATAAGTATTAGAGATCCAGAGAATGTGCAATTATGCAAAACCATATTAAGAAATATTGAGGACACCAAAGCCCTAAAGATCATATAGGTAAAACCCAGTAATTAGTGCCTTATAAAGAAGTTTCTCCTCTCACTCAGATAAAAGAGGGACAAAAGCAGGTACTTCCATGAAATTTCATTTATACTGATTAAACAATAAACAGCATTATTACTATTTGTGCAGTTTGTTATGTTGTAAATGCTATTACTGAAGAGAAAATGGACAATTGCATCTTTTGAAGAAACATGTTCGAATATTTGCCAATCTGCTGAGGTGGATTCAGGAATAAATCGACCTGGCAACCATGTGAATGAGGTTTCTGAAGAAACTAATAAATATTGACATGCTATGCTTAATCATAACCCGCTTTCGAATTGTTTCAAACATTATCTTACAACCGATTTGGGTCACACAACCAATCCTCTTAGAAAGAATTCGAACAGAAATAAAAGTTGAATGAATGTATACCTGCACTGCTGCATCTACCATAGTCCGGGCTTTGATTTTTGAACTTTCTATTATCTCATTGACAAGGAACCCTGATTCTTGCGACTGACTTGTACAACGATCAAAAGTGCTCAACGTACTAGGATCAGCAAAATTTGGAACTGGCCTTGGGAATGCAAGTGGAATGCTTCCCTGATAGGTATTCCGCTGTCTCAAGCGATATAGAGCAGAAGAAACCTGCCAAAACAAATGAATACTATAGCAAACTTTGTGCACTTTCAAAATTTCAAATTCTAATATGAGGATAGACAGACCTCCTCATTGACCTCATTTAACTGTATTAGCATGGCAGCATATTGCTTCTTGAAAGTCTCTGAGTCCTTAAGAGAACAGTCATTGCTCGTTTGGTTTTCCAACACATCATCATTCATGCGCCTCAACTCTGAAACCACTGCTTCCTACACGTTCAACCAAATGTCATGAGCTCACTGCACATCTGGCACAAAATATGCTTGCCTATTGTATATCTAAGATCAACTAGAAAAATGCATCTACTGACACAAATTCCTGAAGACATACATCGAAATACAAGAACAGCCAACTACTTAACAGTGAACTTAAAAATAAAATACGAGAAGCAGTACAGCTCTAAAATAGAAGAAACTAGTCATCAATATGGTAGCAGCAACTGCTCAAACTAGCTCACCTCTATCTTAGATATTCCCCATCCTAAACAAAAAGGTAAACGCATCTTTTCTTAACACCAAATACAAGCTTAATGAATACTTCCACAATTTTAGATTCAATTTTTAGATGTACATATGCCTATAATAAGTTCTATAAAACTTCTTCAGTCTTCGTTTTTAAAAAGTAAATAGAGCTTTAACCGACTAGTGAATGAAAGCTTACCCCTTCAACAAATCTTCTTCATTTTTCTTTTTTTTTTTTGGATTTGCACCGGGTGTCCGAGTCTCTAAGAGCCCCGACTAATCCCGGGGGTGCACAGGCCCTCGGCAAGGAGTTTCCCGCAAGTGCACCACGGTTAATTCAGGTTTTACCCAGTCTGATGGCCCTCAAAAATTGTTTGCACCCAGTGGGTTTCGAACTTGAGACCTTGAAAGGGAGCAAACCCCAAGGCTCAAGTCAATTGCCACCAGGCCAACCCCTGAGGGTTAATCTTCTTCTTCTTCTTTTTACGCAAGTAAACCATTTCGGTTTCGATAAAGAAAGCTATTCTCCCTTATTAGCTTATATAGGCAATTTGAACATAACTTCGACAAGTTTTATTCATAAAGGTATTTTATTTGGTTAAATAAAAAAAACTTACTGCTGAATTGTGCGACCATCTCATCTAATAGCTTTAACTTTAACTTCTAGAAAGGAAACACATACATTAATTTTTTATAGGTTTGCAACATGCTCCCTGACATGCAGGCTTGATTCGTTTACTTGAGCTAACCACGTGGAAATACTTTTGACTTTGAGTGATACTGAGCCTCGAATCTCTTGCTATGCTTCTATGTTAAATTATGTGACCACCTCATTTAAAAGCTTAAGTTGGAGAGTAAATAAGCTTCTTTAGGTCCACAACACTTACATAAGCAGACAAAGATACAAGCATATATATACACAAGCATATATATATATATCGGAAACACCCTGGGTGACCTCCCCGAACCCACTTGTGGGATTTTACTGGTTGTTTTTGTTGTTGTGTATATATATAGAGAGAGAGATCTAGCTTTCATTTGTATAATCTTCATTAAGTAAAAAATAAATTAAGTTTTGTAACCTTTTTGTCTAGTGCACGAGCCAACTCAGCAAGAGCTTGAACATCAGCTTCCTTTGCTTGAATCTGAGCGACCCCAGAAGACTTTGAATATGCTGTCGATTGATATATGGCAGTTTCCATGACTCCAAATCTAGATTGCATATCCACTTCTGCTGAAGCCACCTAACCATCAACGAACTCATATATTAGGTGGAAGGACAAGTGAGAAGCATAAAAAACTACTCACTCTTCTTAATTATGTGAAACCAATATAAGGGAGTTACAATCAAAACTCTAAGGGGTCATTTGGTTGGGAAACAAGTTGTCCCAAGATTAATTATCCTGGGATTGTTATCTCACCCTCCCACAGGGATAAAAATAACACTACAATCTCGGGATAACTAATCTCAGGATTAATTATACAACAATTTTATCTCAACCAAACATGGGATAAACTCATCTCAAATTTAAACTCGAGTTGAAGAATTAACCCAAAAGGGCCCTAAAGGGACTACGAAAGGTATATATTAATACAGTACTGCAGAGAATTTGAGATTCGGAGTATAGTTGGTAATCATGAAATCTACTAACTCCCAAGTTGAGTGTCGGTTTCCATTCTCAGGTAAACCGAATTAAGGTTCAGCTAAATCAAAAGGCAGAAATACACCATTTCTGTTACGTGGCCTACTTTTGTGTGGGTTTTCGCCTCAGTTAACAAAGATTTAGAAAAACAATGGCAGGTAATCATTGCATTAAAATAGAAATACTATCAAATAAGTTTTTTTGGTTAAAACCCTAAGTTCTACTAAGAATAGTTTGACGGCTAAATGTCAATAATTTTAACCCCCAAAAGTCAACTTAGAATAGTTAATTTGAAAAAATACTATATAATGCAGTACAAAAAGTTAAATGACAGTTGCCTGTATTCTTCCTGCTTTTAACCCTTTTCTCTTTCTTACAAACTATAATGTTACATTTGATCCTGCAGTTTTCCATTCACCAAAAACAAATACAAACATCTATTTTGGACGGAAGTACATAGATGCATTGATTGAATACTGAAGTATGTGATATAAAAATCTTGAAGGGGAGATTTGGAGAAGAGGAATAACTGCATGAGGAAAGAAGCATCTCACAGGGCATAAACTTAAAAAGGAAACATGAAATAATTGTTTTCCCCACCCCATCCGACTCCAGCATGACATAATTTTGATTAGGAATTGGATGAGTAAAGTTCTCTCACATTAGTTTGTTTGACCAAAGGCTACGTCAGCCAATCTTAATAATTCAAGCTAGGCTTTAAGTGGAATCTCTACTAGGACTTCACCCACTTAAAGGGACAAGCCAAACCAGAAAACACAGTACATAGATTACAAAACACTCCATAAGCTAGAAGAATCAAAAGGCAACTGTTTCTGGAAATGAGCATAGATACAACCATACTCTGTTTCATTGCACCTACTAATCTAAGTTCATAGCTCTTACAAAAAAATTGTTAGATTTTGTACGGAAAGAGTCAATCCTTCACTTAATCATTCAGGTCTCAGAAATTAAGTGCATTTGCTTTTAAAGTCTGAATCTTAATCATTCAGATCTTGATCATTAAGTGTGTTTGTTTTTTTACTTCACAATCACTTAATGGGTCTTAATAGGTATGTATGATTAAGATCTATAACATACACTTAATTTCATTAAGATGCACATCCACATTCATTACTAACTACCGTCATCGCCTTCCATTATCAACTACCACCACCACCATACTCGACCATAGCCGCCACCGCTACCACCATCCACCACCACCACCACCATACTCAATCATAGCCGCCAGTACTACCACCATCCACCACCACCATACATAGCCGCCACCATTACCACCATCCACCACCACCCCCACTACCATCATCCTCAACCACAACCATACACTCACCCACTTCAACTACTACAACCAACCATCTCATCACCATCAACAATCATAGCCGGCACCGCCCACCATTATAAACTACCACCACCATCACCTTCTTCAATCACAACCACAACCACTACTACCACCCACCATCATCAACCATAGTCGTCATTGCTACCAATCACCACTAGCTACTACCTAGAACTACCACCATCAACCAAAACCACCACCGCCTCTAGTTGGCATTCACAAGCACACCACCACCAACTACCATATTTTAAAAACTATATATACTTTATTGATAAAATATTAGATTAATTAGTATTTTATATGAATTTTATATTTATTAATTTTTAAATAAAGATAAATTTTATATATTCAGATGGTAAAAAGGCAAAAAGTCGTAATCATTTAGTATTCAGATCTTAATACACATCTTAATATTCAGATGTATATTCAGATCCAAATATCTTAATCTTAATACACTTTTTGATATTCAGAGATGTATTCAGATTCAGACGTCTTAATATTTAAAAAAACAAATGAGGCCTTAAGGTTTTTTCCCCTGATAAGTAATTCTTCACTAATGTTCTCCCAAGTTACAGCACAAAAGGCGGAAAATGCTCGATGAGGTCATAATTATTTTGGTTGGGAATTGGATGCGACAGATTGCAAAATCTTGTTTAATATGATGTCTTGAAAAATAGTTTGGACAAAACTATGGCCATGCAGGAGAGTTTCTCAGTTTTTAAACCAGGGTGCTTGAGAATCTTTGAATCCGAAAAAAACGAAATATAAAAGGTATTTAAGAGAGTATGAGGAGAACCACTGACCTTTGTCTGCTTTAGGAGATCACTGATGGGATGACTTGGTGGGGAGAAATGAGAGAAAACATTTCCATTCTCCATGTTGTCACAGGCCGGAAATTTCATATACTCATTTACTCGTGCATTCACCTTGAGCTCATTAAAACTCTCGAAAAACTTGTCAACAGCATCTGCACGCCTTGTAAGTAGTGTGGGCATGTTTTCAAATGGATTTAGAGGCATGCAGTCAATGTCCTGCCAGAGCAAATGTTTCAACAATTTATCAGGTCCAGAAAGCAACCACTGGAGAACCAGAACAGAAAAAAATAAAATGCCGATCCTCTTTTACAGGTACTGATTACTAACTCATACACACAACCTGTTATGAACCAAGTACAGAAGCCAGTTACAAGGACACATAAGCTTTGTCTTCCAACAGATAAAAAAGGTTAGACGCATGAGTTCAATACTTCAGCTTGGTTCAGTGATCCATTTAATTTTAGTTATATATCTTTTTCTTTTTCTTGCTTTCAGAAGTATCCTCAGAAGAAAGATTTTTTTTCTAAAAAAAATTTAAAGAAAAATTAAGGAGATGGCATCACAGTGTGAGTACAGTTATTTGGGATCTCTTCATGTAACCTAATTTCTAATTCTATTCTCCCACATTATGAGATAGCTCTTAAATCCCAAACTAGCTGAAATTGGCTATATAAATCCTCTGTATACGTCTGCTCTACTCAAGCACACTTCATTCTGATACTAAATATGAGTCTTAGAAAAGGCAAATAAGGGGTTTTCAAGACTAAAGATTCTTTAAGTCTCAGGTAACCTTATATGGACATATAATCTCTAACCACAGTAGACCTATTGTCAAACTCTGGACCTAATGTAAGTGTGATAAAACCAAACCTATCCCAACTAGTTGGCATCGCCTATATGGATCCTTTGATTCCATTGTGTTCTATTATTTGGATAAATCGATATTAATTTTGCGAGATTATAGGGACAGGTGCATATAGGGGTCTATGCAGGACAAGGTCAAACCATCTAAAGCGACCTCCTCGCATCTATCCATTGCGTCAACTACTCACACCATCGTAATTATTTCTAATCTTCTCCAATTTACGGTGACCTAAAAAAAACTAGAGTTTAACATACCAGAATATCATATGAGCATATATTAAGAAATACTAATGAATTACCATGACAAATTCAACCCCGAGCTCAGGTCGGTCAAACTGAACACGACATCTTGAGCGATCAACTGTCAATACACTTCCATCATGAATCTCTCTTGTTTTTGGATGGATGGCAATGACTCGTTGCCCAACAGACAATGGCCTTGCAAGATCTGTGGGTAGTCCTTCCCTGGTACCTTCACGAAGTTCAGTGTAATGTGTTCTGACAGATTCCCGGTATTGATTAAGCTTCTCCTTTTCTTCATTCAGAAATTGCTCAGAGAATCGCCGTGGTTTTCCAAGAGAACTAAATCAAGTTGCAGATTCATTGGACCATCATTAACATAAAAATAACAAGCTTAATGTTCAGAACTTGCTCAGGGAATAGAGTGACTTCCAAATTGCAGGAAAGTTGAGAAGCATACCTTCTTATGACGCCCCATTCAACACGAGTTAACCTTGGAACATGTCCCAATCCAACATGATTCAGGTACTCCACAAAATCCCTTTTGGCAAACCAAGGGTAGTCAATTGCACTGTAGAACCACTCATACGTACACCATCTTCGTACCTGATGGTTGGAAAGGCAATTGGAAATATTTTCCTGCATGCAATGTATGCAAGTTAACTAGTGTTTATATCACGAGAAAGCATTGCAACAGGGACAAAGGTGCATAACCAACCTTAAGACTGAATGCTCTGTCATGAAGTGCAGTGAAGGATGCACTAGTATCATCCAAACTTTTATCAGGAATTTTCAAATCTTTTTGTCTTTGAGGTTTTTTCAGGTCCATCTTACGCCTGCTTCTGACTTTAGTAGGTAAGTTAACCTGGTTTGCCACAGGGATCTCCGCAGTTGATTGAGCTGAATCACTTCGTTCTGTTCTTGGATCTGCACATGATGAAGGCTCTTGATCTTTGATTAATTTCGGGGATGCACTCTGATAGGATCTTTTACCCTTATAGGTTGACTTCTTTGATGCTTCTTTTGCCTATAGGAGAAAAAATCACGTGAAACTAGTTTAGTGCAGCTGATTAAGGTAGCCAACCTGGCAAAATGTTTAAAGGAATGGTTCAAACATCTGTCTAAACCTCTAAACAATCACTTGAAATGGACAAAAATAAGAAATCACCTCAGCTTCCTCGGATCCAGCAACATTATTGTTAACATGACCTTCAGTTTTTCGAGCCTGCAAGATTATTCTCAGAAGTGTTACATATCATTTAAAAAATCAGAATATTGAGCAGGGATGCAAGCTGTCTCCAAATACCTTAGACGACATTGCTTTATGTGCCCTCCTCGCCTGCTTTGTTTCAGGAACAGCACTAACATCAGTAGATGTAACTTTACCATGCTTTGATTTTGTAGTGGAAGCAACTTCAAACTTTGATAAAGGTTGACTCCATCTAGATCTAACCCCCCCAGATCCACGTTTATCTCTATGTCTGTTTGCAGGCACGGCCTCCAAGGAGCCAGATTCATCAACATGATCATCAAGTTCATCATTGAACTGGATCATGGACTCTGAAAAAAGAAAAAGAAAAGGTTAATCTGATACAATCTTAGTTAAGACAGGGAATAACAACTGAAAAATCAAATGGAAATACGTGAACTGATGAAGAAGATACAGGACAGTCGCATATCCAAAGCTTCAATTGGGAAAGAAAATGAAAGAAAAAGCGAAGGAAAGAACAATTTAAAAGGCCAAATACATAGACGGCCCCTTAAACTTGGTTTGAAAATCCATTATGGCACCTCATCCTCGTGTAGTACCTATTGAACGCCTTATGTTACTCAAAAACTCTGCCGATTAGACATGCTTTACTGACATGGACCAGACGTGTTTCTCACTTGTATTGAGTGTGTGAAATGAGCTTTGACAAATTTAAAACGGGCCCCACTCCTCTATAACTAGGGAAAACATCACCTTTTTCAATATTTTTCTGTGTTTCTCCCCCTTCCTTCTTCTTATTCTTTCTCTTCTTTATCTTCTGATACTTTTTCTTTCACATATATATAATTTTTCACTAGACACTAATACATGAATAGACAGGCAGCCAAGACGAATATTTAAGACAAATCGAAGCATAATACAGTCCTGAAGCCAATGCACAAATGATAAGCTAAATAGAAATCATTGTGCTTAAACGAACTAACTTCGATTAAGTTGAAGTTACCTTTTTTGTAAATAATTCACAGAAAAAAATGATATCTAAGTACAAATTTTTATTTTTTCAGATAAGGTAAAGTTTTATTGATATTCAGTATTAAGGTAATACTGCAGAAAATAACAAAAACTGGACTTGTGTTTACATCACAGACTCATAGAAATTAACAAGTCCATCAGATCAGACAAATTTAATACATTGTTTCCTTTCAAGCAATAGTACATCTGATATCTAAGTAAAAAAGCAAAATCAAAGCTCTAAAGTTTGAAATAACAGGACAGAATACCTGAAATCATAAAGGTCAAAGTTGCTAAAAGGTTAGGCTAAGAGAGAATGTGAAAGGGGGAGACGGAGAGATACTATCAACACCTAGCATATCTGCAGTTGCCAAACAAGCAAGCCTCCATACAAATATCTATAGAAACAGAATTTTATGTCCTTACCATCTTCATTTTCTGCTGTTGGCATCATCAGAGACAAATCAGCCAACGTTTGTAGAGCATCAAAAGCGGAGCTTTCGTCTACATGAAGGAAAAAGTAAATTAGCAAATACATCTTCTAATTTGGCTCATTGTACCAAGATATATAACAGTTTCTATCGCATAATAACAGGTTTGCAGTCAATTACTTTTCAAAAACAGCATGCTACTTTGGTGTAAATAGCAGAACTCAGAGAAGTAAGGAACAGTATTCAAAATATAACAAACTTGTGCAGATGTAAGTTGCCCAAAACTTGTAATTCTGAGTCCTTCCTTTCTCTGCCTTTTCCTGCCTGTCTATCCTTTAACGGATGAAGTAACTAGCTAATATTAATGTTATGGGGGTAATGTTCTGATCTAATGCCAGCTATAGTAAAGCCTTGAAAGGTGAAAAGCTGGAAAAAAGGAAGAAGTCCCAGAGAATGGCAACTAGAAAGCTTCGCTTACAATAATTATTATGGCACAGAAGGAACCGACACTTTGAAGGTAGACTTGGGAAACTTTGTTTGATGGTTAAGCACTTGGGAAACCTATATATGCTCTCTTTTGTTTCTTATTTTGTTTAACATTCTGAAGTTCCCGGGCCACTTTGAACTTGTTAAAATATTGCAGGAGGGATGTTGTGTCTATTAGTGGAGCAATCCTTGAGTTTTTGCTTCTGTAAACAACTTTTATCCTTCAATTTTAGTGGCATATCAAGAGTACCAGAAGGGCGAGAGGAGGAATGATTTATACCCGACAGGAAAAGAGGGAGGAGGGGTGTAAGGGGATAATATTTGAGGTTAACGTAGCCTCTGCTAAAGAAAACAGAGGATGTGATCTAATATACACTCATTTATATCGAGATAGTAAGAAATGGCCACTGTGACATTTTCTCCTTCCAAGAGAATTACCCCTAGTTGGGCTAGTGCAATGATAACACCTCACGATACTGCTCAGCACTCTTCCCCCTCCTAACTAAGGGCAGTTAGTTGCATGTTCAGATCCTATTAGGGATTCGACTTTCCTTATTTTCCAAAAGTGGATCTCATTCCCCCTCTTAGCTAATGGCAAAAAGATAAAATAGAATAATCAAAGAGGACCAAATGGAATATTCAAAATCCCGTTAAACCATTCAAAGGGAAAGTTCTCAAGAGCAGTAATCTACAAAACTTTGTAATACCTCTGCTGAAAAGAACTTTTTTGCTCCTCTTTCTAGGGCCTTGTAAAGAGGTCCTTGAATTCTTTTCATATGTGGCCTCCATTTCAAGTTTACCCCTCACCACACCCAATATTTGACCTTCTTCTGTACCACTACATGCCTCTTTGATATCATCAAAATGATTGGCTCCACTATCATCAATTTCCAACTTTTTACCATAAGGTCTTCTTCCCTTCTGTGCTGTTCGACCAAAGGTTCCAGTTTCCACTGAATCATTCTTATACCGCAAAAGCTCTCCAGTGTCCGCTTCCATGCTTCCCTCTTCTTCGTCCACTTCATTACTAAGAAGCTTGGCATTTCCCATACCTATTTTAACATGCTAGTCGAGAAAAAGAAAAAGGAAAAAATAAAAAAGTCAGTGCTCAGTACATATAGTCTACAGAGATAAGTCACACTAGAAACGATAGTTAAGCAATACCTTTCTTTCAGCTGTCTCAACAGGTGAGGACATAGCGCTGTCCGTCCTACGGTTCGGTGTCTGAGAGACCTGAGGAGAGCCACCTCTTTGTGAAGCTTCTGTTAAAACTAATGCTATCTTCACATCATCATCAGTGTCATCTGCCTGTAGTTTCAAACTCTGCCTACTAGGAGAAAAATTCTTCTCACCCTTGGGATTTCCACAAGAAAAAGAAACAGGAAAGCGTGGAGTTCTTTTCCCAACAGCACGAGGCCGGCTTCCTGAAAGGCAACTCCAGAGAATCTTCATCAATAATATTACATGACAAGGCTCAATCCTTAGATAAGTGATAATGGAAGGCAGCTAAACAAAATGAAACCCCAAGAAAAGCTACTACTGCATGTAAGTGCAATGCACTGGTGACAATAAACTGTATGCAAAAATAAAAAGTAAGAGAGTTTCTAATCAAGATCCATCCGGAAGATTTTTAGAAATATCCTATTCTTTCTTTTCACAGGAATAATTCTTCATTTAATTTAATTTATCCCTTTTTTGCGGGAGGGGTAGAAGGGACAACGCACCTCCTGAACGCTTCTTCTTCAACAAAGTTAAACAACCATGACTAGCTGCTAATGTCGGAGATGTCATCTCATATGCTTTAGAAATATTAGACTGAACTTTACCCCGAGCACGTTTTTGAGGTTTTCGAGACGTTCCAGCATCCTCATTACTTTCTTGCTCACTGTCGCTTGCTGCCTGACATCCCATAGTCAAGTTACTTCAACAGCAAATACAAACTAAGACTCAGGTACAAATTTAAACACTAGAACTCAGAAACCATGAACAAATATAAGGGATGGAGTAACATTTAGCAGATAATCACTTTTCTTTAAAAAAAAAAAAAATCTGAACATTAAGGACAATGCTTTGCCACGACCTAATGCACAGAATCGCCTTTCCTGATGTTTATTTAATAACAACTTGCAAAGACTTTTCTGTTCAAGACAAACTGCATATGTCAATTGAAGCATTCAAGCAATCCCACACACTGGATGCCACAAAGCTAAAATTCTAGTATCTCATTTGCAAAACTACTCCTTCAGCTTGAAACAAATAGGAAAGCAATAGATGAGTCTGGTGGACGGGGAAAGGAGTGAGGAGGCGTGCACAGATAAAACAAAACATAAGCACACCACATTCCCCATGCTCAAACTCAACATATTTTAAGTTTTACCAAGTTGCAGTAGTGATCAGTCATCATGGCAATCAGCCCAACCACAGATGCGGTCCCCTCTGGAAGAGATAAATAAGCCTGAAAATACAGTAGAATGAAGTAGGTAACGATTTCCATCACCATTTTGTACGATTTAACTATATATTCAATGTTGATTAAGTACTTAGAGTCATTTGTTGTTCTAAAATTAAAATCTTATAATAATATCACCACAAAAACAATCATCAAATTGTCTCTGACTTGTTGCTGGCTAAAATCACAAGACAAAGATTTATGATGATGATCTTTTTGATAAAGACAATGGTTTTATGATGATTAACATGGCACTCAATGATTTCGATGTATAGAATCATGTAAGGGGTATAAATGACCGCAAGAGAAGTGATTACTCTTTCTAAGTGAGATCTTCACCAGGAAATGACAGTTTTCTATTTCAAGTGCAATGATGGAGTACGGAGGGCTGTTACACTGTAATAATACATCAAAAGGCAAATGGACAAATCATTTTACCAACTGGCAATGCAGATTTATGAATCTGAGGCCAGCTCTGGTGCAAATCTTTTCAAGTAATATCAATTACCCACAGGATTACAATGTTTCATATCAGGATCCACAACAGGAAAATAAAGTAGCACCAAAAACCGAACTAAGCTGGTTAAGATGAGAAGGAGACGCAAAACCAAAAAAAAAAAAAAAAAAACAGAGAAATGGAATCTGGTGACTGCCCAAACTTCAGAGAAAGAAAGAGAAGAATAGGTAAGTTACAGTAAGGAAACTCAATCAATGATAAAAGTGTTAAATGCTTACTAACAACAGACTAGAAATGTCATACATATTGAAGGAAGAAAAGAAACAGAATGTAAGCGTCATATTATCCCTAACTGGTATGGGATATCCTCCTGCAAAAGCTGGGAACTATGCACTTTCTTTTTAACACAATCCTTCTCCTTTGACCTTTCCTACAATTCTTTTGTGGCGGCGTCATTTTACAAGGTAGAAAACAGAAAATATATGTGTATGAAAGTGCTTGATTATGTGATAATCTCACAGTACTCAGGGAACCCTACTGTTGGAGGTTTGAAATCTATGCAGCTGGTGAGTAGAAAACAACAAATCGTGAGTACACACTTGACTATCTGATTATGTACAGAGCACTCATCGAGATAGGAGACTGCAGCTCATTTTCATAACATCCATAGACGTCTCTGATACAAGCGGTGAGGCACATAACACCATATTAACAATCATGACCATGAAATAGGAAAGACTTAATTATTTCCAAAAGCAAGATAAAGAAACAAAGGCTCTGTGGCCAAAGGCAGGCAATGTAAAATGATTGCCTACAAGAACAAGAGAAACTGAACATCAGATGAATACAACCCCACAGAAGTTGACAACCTAACCAGATGTCATTGTAAAAAGGATTGAATTCATTAGAGTATTGTTCTCCTCAAATAACTTATATTGAATAATAATATTCACAACAACATGAAGCGTTTGAACAAGATTCTGACAAAATGGGTTCTCTCACCATGCTATTAGCATAGATGAATTTAAGTCCAATTATATATTAGCAGGAAAATAGCTTAGAAGATGGATAAGAAAATGAAGAGAAGTATTGCCTATCAAGATCCGTTGATTTCATAAGCTAAGAGGAATCAATTATAAGGACACGTTACTTTGTTGTCTGTATTCACAGCCTACCCTATTCATCATGTAAAGAGCTTCCACCATTTCTGAAGTTCGGGGTTTCACTGCAGCAGCAACCTGCGATAAGTGTTAGAGGCAAGGCGTCAGAGATCAATCAACAGCAAAAATATGCAAGTTATCGGGGATATCCAAGAAACTTCAATTAACAAAGACTTTGAATTTGAACTGACCTTTTTCCAATCTTTACCATACTTGCGGTATGCTTGATAGAAGCGTGTCAGATCTTCCTCACTCCACTCAGGACCAAGCATGTCGGACAACTTCCTCTTCTACAATTTGAACAAAGAACCATGTCAAAATGCTTATATAATGTCCTCTATGTGTCTTCAAAGAATACTTAAAGACTAACCTAAATGAATACATGAAATATTTCTCCTTTGCAACTCAACATATTACCACTTTCCTAAAGAACCATTTGGTTGACAAGAAGAGGAAAGGGAAGTGCTGGCAAATTTTAACTTTCCTGCATATTCTCCGTGTTTAGTAAGAGGAAATTTGTGGGAAAAGCTTTGAAACTTTCCCACATAATAAACTTCCATCCAAATAATGTGATGAAAGAACTACAGTTTCTTTTAAAGAAAGTTGAAAGTTGGGAACAAATATTTTCTTCTCATTCCAAACTTTCCTTTTTCCTTCAAAGAAAAACATGCAGGAAATATCTTCACTTCACTACATTAGTAGCAACTTCTTGACATTCTTGACAAAGACATTCATCTTTTTCCTTGCACTATCTATCTCTTTAAATTTTCCCCTATGGAAAAGGTAACATGCACCATCATGTGCTATAAACAAGTACCACTTCTCAAAAAAAAAAAAAAAGAGCATGCTGTCATTTCCAAGAAGATACTAGTTCATCCTATGTGCATGTTCCAAAAGCAAATAAAACCAAAACAGTACTCACTTACATGCCTCTTCGTGTAATATTACAAGAGCAAACAAAAGTTCAGTAAAACTCACCCGCAAGTTTTTCTTCGCACTGTCATCTTTACTGGGAGAGATTTCCGTTGTAGGAGAAAACCGCTTATTTACACTTCTAGATTTTCTTGCTGGAGCCATGCCTAAAATCTTGGGAAACCTCAGCAGGATCAGGCAAGCACAATTTAAGATTCTATTTTATGACAGTTAAATGTTTAGGAAAGTGATAAAATAGATTGGTAATATACATGATTTTAACATGTAAGCACCAAACTATAGTTTCATCAAAATAAAAATCCATGGCATAGTTACTTGATTAATATATATATATATATATGTATATATATATATATATATATATAAATAGATGGCAGATTTATTATAAGTGAACAAGTGGCTTATTAGCATATAGTAACTTCTTTCCCTTCGAAACTCACATATGTGGTCCTTTTAATGGTTATCAAAGATATGCATGAAATAATTTGTATTAACATATATAAATTGTAGCAGCACCTTAAGTACTTGTAATGCGTTTCCATAAGTTCAAACAGCATCTTCTATATAAATTTCTGAGCTTCTGCACAAAAAAAAATTAAAAAAAATTCCCTACTTGGATGTACCTAGTAAATCCAGCAAATATATGGAATTATACATACCAATAATTCCTATTGATAAGTTTTGTGCAACAAAATTTACAAGATACACTAACAGAAAATAATTATGGCGATCTGATAAACTTCTAGAAAGACCCACAAAGAAAGGATCAAAACTTTCAAATTCATAGTTGAAACCCCTATATTTTTGCACCAATTCGTTGAAAAATAAAATCATACAGAAAGAAAAGTGAGTTGATTTACCAATTGAAACTGATTCAGCTTCTCAATCAAATCTCAGAACCATGAGCTGCGATACAGATGAGAGAAATTCGCTAGGTTAATTTTGAATAAACTTGCGGCAGATAAAATGGGGGAGAAGATGATTGAAAATATTTGGGGGTAATAGCCGCGAAACTCTTTTGTATTTGTATTTTTTATGGGGAAGAAATTGGTTTATATATTATTCTTTCTCTTTTTGAATTGAAACTTAAAATGACTTTTGTCTTTTTCTGATTCAAGGTTTGTTAATGTTTAAATAGGATACTGAAATTATTGGAATACACAATAAGCGAACAAGTTTTAGAATTTAAATTAGAAACAAAACAATGCACGTGCGATGACTCGGTTGGGATTTAGGACGATATATGTTCTTAAACGTAAAAGGTCAAAAATACTCTTATACTATATATGCGAAAAAAATTATTCGTATCCTTCATTATATTTAGGTCCATTATTGCCTTAGATGTTACAAAAATACTGCAAAGATACCCTTCCTCTGTTAGGACACTCCCATGTGAAAAACACCATCCTACGTGATTGTCACGATCCAATTCCCGAACCCGGTCGTGATGGCACCTCTCGTGAAGACAAGGTCAGTCAGACCAAAACGGGACATCTCTTTAAGCAGTTAATTATCATAAACAGTAATAAACATAATATAATATCCATAGGTTGCGAAAACTTTAACGATAACAACAGTAGAAACCATTCCGACACAGCTCAAACTGAGGTGTCACAAGTCATGAGCTACTACAGAATCTGTTATAGGTCTACAAAGTACGGAATCCGATACAACAGTCTGAAGAAAACATAAATGATAGAGGATAAGAGAGACAAGGGGCTGCGGACGTCAACAGCTACCTCGTAACTCCAAATCACTGTATAGCCTAGAAGGAATCAGCGCTCAGGTGCGGACTCTGCTATGCCTGAATCTGCATACACGGTGCAGGGAGTAATGTGAGTACTCCGACTCAGTGAGTAATAATTATAAATAATGGCTGAAAGTATGAAAACACGTAAAGGCACAAGGCAATTCCATATCAAGCAGTAAAATCACTTAAAGTAGTAAATCAGTGAAGAAATCAAATGATATTCCTTTTTAAAATAAGTAAAACAGGTAATTTAACAGGTAAATAACAAGTAGAAATCTGCCCCTCAAGCACAATATCAATTGCTCAGAACAGTATGAGCCCCTCGGGTTCACTCTCAGCACAGTATCAGCCCCTCGGGCTCACTCTCAGATCATAATGGGTACCCGTGCTCACTGTGGGTGTGTAGACTCCGGAGGGGCCCCTTACGGCCCAAGCGCTATATCAAGCCACCTCGTGGCATCATCACTCGGCACTCGGCCTCACATCACTCAAGCCACCTCGTGGCATATAAAGTATCTCAGGCCCTCGGCCTCATATCACTCAGCATATCCTCACATATGGCCCTCGGCCTCACTCAGTCCAAAAATCATCACAAGCCCCTTGGGCATTAGTAAAACAGTAGTTCTCAGCCCAAAACATGATGTAGAAATATCATTTAAGTTTCAAATCTGATTAAAAGTGGCTGAGTTTGTAAAACAGTAGATATCAACAGGACTGAGTTCAAATAATAAGTCAAGCAATGAGGAAACAGTGATAAAAATCCCCGAAGGGTTCAAATAGTTGGCACGAACCCCAAATATGGCAATCAACCCAAATCATGATGATAACAAATGTATTTCAGTCAATACGTGGTAAAATCATCAATCGGGACGGACCAAGTCACAAATCCCCAGTAGTAAAAGACCTCACGCTCATCATCCAACGCGTATCTTGCCTCAATATAGCACTACGATGTGCAATCTGGGGTTTCAAACCCTCAAGACATCATTTACAACCATTACTCACCTCGAACTGGCTAATTCTCTAGCTCGCGACGCCTTTTCCCCTCGAATTGGCCTCCACGTGCGTCGAATCTATCCAAAATCAGAACGAATACGTCACAATATGCTAAGGGAACAAAGCCCAAGCGAAAACATTCGAAAAATATCAAAAATCCCGAAATTAGCAAAACCCGAGCCACAGGCCCACGTCTCGGAATCAGATAAAATTTACATTTTTAGAATCCTCATAGCCTCACGAGTCTAACCATACCAAAATTATCCAATTCCGATACCATTTGGTCCTTCAAATCATCATTTTATGTTTTTGAAAGATTTCACAATTGTCTTCCCAAATTCCATCCCAAATCACGAATTAAATGATGAATTCAGTAATAAATTCAAATATTCTAGCCAAATCTGAGTTAAAATCACTTACCCCGGTGAATTTCTTGAAAAACCTTCGAAAAATCGCCAAAATCCGAGCTCTCTAGGTCAAAATATTAAATAAAACCCAAAACCTCGTATTTATAGGGTACCCCTCAAATTTCAGCCTCCGCGGGCCGCACAAGCCAGTGCGGTCTGCGCAAAAACAACCGCGGCCGCACAGTCCTTCCTCTGCAGTGACAAGCTTTAGTATTTTGTCCATACCTTTCGCTACAGATGTCCAAATTGTGATATGTTTACACTTCTGAAAACTAGACACGAAGGTCTACAACTTTCATTTTTGGATCACCTTGAAATTTCTTATAGATCAAAAGATATGAGCTTCCGAAGTTGGACCAGCGGGAAGGTTCTTCACCGCGGCCGCGGCCCCTTTTGTGCGGGCCGCGCGACACCTACCACGGCTGAGGCCGCTTTTGTGCGGTCCGCACAGCACTCACCGCGGGCGCACTCATTTTTGTGCGGACCGTGTGGGTGAGTTCCGGGGCCTCCAACCCTTCTAGACCTGCTACGGCTATGATTTTCACACTAAAACATCCCGGAACCCCCGAAACTTCAAACTAATTGTACCAACACATCCTATGACATCGTTCAAACTTGTTCAACACTTCGGAACGCTTACAAAAATATCAAATCACCAATTTAACATAGGTTTCAAGCCTAAGAACTCCAAGAACTCTTAAATTATGCTTTCGATCAAAAGGTCTATCAAATCTCGTCTGAATGACCTGAAATTTTGCACACACATCCCAAATGACACAACGAAGCTATTGCAACTCTCGGAATTCCATTCCGAACCCTATATCAAAATCTCGCCTATCAACCGGAATTTGCCAAAATATCAATTTCGCCAATTCAGGCCTAAATCTTCTCTACAACTCCAATACCCATTCTGATCGCGCTCCTAAGTCAAAAATCACCTTCTGAAGCTAACCGAACCATCGGAACTCACTTTCAAGCCTTCTAACACATAAGTCAACATCCGGTTGACTTTTCCAACTTAAGTCTTCTTAAAAGAGACTAAGTGTCTCATTTCTTACCAAATCCTCTCCGAACTCGAACTAATCAACCCGATCACATAAAACACGAATAACAAAGCGTAAAGAAGCTGAAATGGGGAAAACGGAGCGGTAATTCATGAGACGACTGACCGGATCATCACATCCTCCCCAACTTAAACAAACATTCGTCCTCGAACGAGTCAAGAAACATACCTGAAGCCTCGAATAGGTGAGGATATCTGCTCCGCATCTCCCGCTAGGTCTCCCAGGTAGCCTCCTCCACAAGCCAACCTCTCCACTGCACTTTCACTAAAGTTATACCCTTTGACCTCAACTTTCGAACCTGACAACCCAAAATAGCTATTGGCTCCACATCAAAGGTCAAATCATCATCCAACTGAACCGTGCCGAAGTCCAAAACATGAGACGGATCTCCGATATACTTCCGGAGCATAGAAACATAAAATGTCGGATGCACACTCGACAAACTGGGTGGCAACGCAAGCTCATAAGCCACCTCCCCAATCCTCCGAAGCACCTCAAAAGGCTCAATGAACCGCGGACTCAACTTGCCTTTGTTCCCAAACCTCATAACACCCTCCATGGACGAAACCTTCAGCAAGACCTTCTCACCAACCATGTGGGACACATCTCGGACCTTCCGGTCCACATAACTCTTCTGACGTGACTGCGCTGTATGAAGCCTCTCCTGAATCACCTTCACCTTCTCTAAGGCATCCTGAACAAAATCTGTCCCCAATAGTCTAGCCTCGCTGGGCTCGAACCAACCAACCGGAGATCTACACCGCCTCCCATACAAAGCCTCATACGGAGCCATCTGAATACTCGCTGGTAGCTGTTATTGTAAGCAAACTCTACAAGCGGTAGAAACTCATCCCATGAACCTCCAAAGTCAATAACACAAGCACGCAACATGTCCTCCAATATCTGAATCTTACGTTCGGACTGTCCGTCCGTCTGAGGATGAAAAGCTGTGCTGAACTGCACTTGAGTACCCAACTCTCGCTGAACAGATTTCCAAAATTGGGAAGTAAATTGAGTACCTCTATCTGAGATGATGGAGACCGGAACACCATGTAACCGAACAATCTCCCGGATATAAATCCCTGCCAACTGCTCTGAAGAATAGGTAGTACACACAGGGATGAAGTGCGCGGACTTGGTCAGCCGATCCACAATCACCCAAATAGCATTGAACTTCTTCAAAGTACGAGGAAGACCACTCACAAAATCCATGGTGACTCTCTCCCACTTCCACTCTGGAATAACCATCTGCTGAAGCAAGCCACCGGTCTCTGATGCTCATATTTCACCTGCTGACAATTGAGACACCGAGCTACAAATCCCACGATATCTTTCTTCATTCTTCTCCACCAATAGTGCTGCCTCAAATCCTGATACATCTTCGCGGCACCCGGATGGATAGAATACCGCGAGCTATGGGCCTCTTCCAGAATCAACGCTCTAAGCCCATCCACATTGGGCACACAAATCCGGCTCTACATCCTCAACACATCATCATCACCGATGGTCACATCTCTGGCATCACCATGATGAACTCTGTCCTTAAGGACAAGCAAATGCGGATCATCATATTGGCGCTCTTTGATGCGATCATATAAGGAAGACCGAGAAACCACACATTCCAACACCCGACTGGGCTCCGAAATATCCAATCTCACGAACCGATTGGCCAAGGCCTTAACATCAACTGCAAGGGGTATCTCCCCAACTGGAATATACGCCAAACTCCCCATACTCACTGCCTTTCGGCTCAACGCATCTGCCACCACATTGGCCTTTCCCAGATGGTACAATATAGTGATATCATAGTCCTTAAGCAATTCCAACCATCTCTACTGCCTCAAATTAAGATCCTTTTGCTTGAACAAATGCTAAAGACTGCGATGATCGGTGAATACCTCACAAGATACACCATAAAAATAATGCCTCCAAATCTCCAATGCATGAACTATGGCAGCCAACTCTAAATCATGAACAGGGTAGTTCTTCTCATGGGGCTTCAACTAACGAGAAGCATAAGCAATAACTCTACCCTCCTACATCAATACACAACCAATCCCAACTCTCGAAGCATCACAATACACGGTATATGAACCTGAAGCTGATGGTAAAACCAACACTGGAGCTGTGTTCAAGGCTGTCTTGAGTTTCTGAAAGCTCTCCTCACACTCGTCCGACAATATAAATGAAACACCCTTCTGAGTCAACTTGATCAAGGGTGATACGATAGATGAGAATCCCTGAACAAACCGGCGATAATAGCCTGCCAACCCAAGAAAGCTACGAATCTCTGTGGCTGAGGACGGTCTGGGCCAACTGTGAACCGCCTTTATCTTCTTCGGATCAACCTAAATACCCTCGCTGGACACCACGTGTCCCAAGAAAGCCACTGTACTGAGCCAAACTCATACTTGGAGAATTTTGCATAAAGCTTCTCCTCCCTCAATCTCTGTAACACAACTCTCAAATGCTCCTCATGACTACGCGAGTACACCAGAATATCGTCAATGAATACAATAACGAACGAATCCAGATAAGGCCGAAATACACTATTCATCAAATGCATAAACGCTGCTGGGGCATTGGTTAGCCCAAAAGACATGACGAGAAACTCGTAATGACCATATCTAGTCCTGAAAGCAGTCTTAAGAATATCTGAATTCCTAATCTTTAACTGGTGATAACCCGAACTGAGATCAATCTTGGAGGACACCCTCGCTCCCTGAAGCTGATCAAATAAATCATCAATGCGAGGCAAATGATACTTGTTCTTAATTGTTACTTTGTTCAATTGCCTATAATCAATGCACATTCTCATCATGCCATCCTTCTTCTTCACAAACAAAACTGGTGCACCCCAAGAGGACACACTAGGCCGAATGAACCCATTATCTAAAAGTTCCTGAAGTTGTTCTTTCAGTTCCTTCAACTCTGCTGGTGCCATATGATATGGAAGACTAGAAATGGGCTTAGTGCCCGGTGCCAGGTTAATACCAAAATCAATATCCATGTCCGGTGGCATGCCTGGCAGGTCTGCAGGAAACACATCGGGAAAATCCCTCACAACTAGGACAAAATCGATACTAGGAGTGTCAACTTCAACATCCCTCGCGAACGCTAGATATGAAAGACAACCCTTCCCAACCATACGTTGGGCCTTCAAGAAAGATATCAATCTACTAGGAACATAATCAGTCACACCATGCCACTCAATCAGCGGTACACTCGATATAGCCAAAGTGACTGTCTTAGCATGACAATCTAGAATATCACGACACGGAGATAGCCAATCCATGCCCAAAATGACATCAAAATCCACCATGCTCAATAACAATGGGTCTACTCGGGTTTCCAGACCATCAATAGTCACCACACATGACCGGTACACACGGTCTACAACAATAATATCGCCCACCGGGGTAGATACATGAACAGGTAAGTAAGAAACTCACGGGGCGTACTTAAATAACGAGCAAAGTATGATGACACATAAGAAAAGGTGGAACCAGGATCAAATAATACAGAGGCATCTCTATGGCAGACTGAAACAATAACATCTGGCCTACCTGGAAGTGCATAAAAATGGGCCTGATCGCCCCCTAATCGACCTCCCCCTCTGGGGCGACCCCTGGCTGTCTGACCTCCACCCCTAGCTGACTGAGCAGGTGGTGAGGTAACTGAAGCAGAAGTTGAGGGCTAACCCCTCTGCTGAGATGAACTAGCAATACGACAAGGACACTACCTCCACACATGTCCAAACTCTCTACACTCAAAACAACTCCCAGGTGCTGGAAAAGGGGACTGAAGGGAACCCCTCGCACCGGAGTGACCAACTGATGCACTTGGCATAGAAGAACCCTGAGCTGACGGGGCACGAGATGAACTCTGGGCTAAGAGGGCGCTAAGTGAAGGCTGGCCCTGCTGTGACCCATGATAACCATGACCTGAAGATGCCCAACAATAACTTGGGCGAGCTGACTGAGCAGGCCTGAAAGAATGGCCTCTACCATGCTGAAACTGGCCCCTCGAAGGAGCACCACTATAACTGCCAGATCCTCTTGGCCTCTTGGCCTCACTCTCCTCTCGATCCTGACGGCAAACCGTCTCAATCTCGCGAGCGATATCGACCACCTCCTCGAACGTAGCACCCAACACCTTCTCTCGGGTCATAAGAATACAGAGATGGTAGTTAAGGCCATCAACAAATCTCCTGATCCTCTCACGATCTGTTGAAGTCATCCAAATGGCATAACGAGTCAACTCCGAAAACCTCGACTAATACTGTGACACAGTCATATCCCCCTGTCGCAACCACTCAAACTGTCTACGCAGCTCCTCTCTGCGGGACTACGGCACATACTTCTCCAAGAAGAGAGTGGAGAACTGCTGCCAAGTAAGGGGCGCTGCTCCAACCGGCCTACGCCTCTCATACACCTCCCACCATGTGAAGGCAGCCCCAGTAAACTGAAAGGTGGTAAATGTCATACCGCTAGTCTCAAGAATCCCTGCTGTACGGAGCATCCGCTGACACTTATCAAGAAAACCCTGGGCATCCTCACCCTCAACACCACTGAATGAAGGAGGCTGGAGTCTACCAAACCTCTCATGACGACGCTGCTCATCATCTGACATAACTGGCACAACAAAATCTCGAGCTGGTGCAACCGACTGAGCTGGAGGTGCCCTCGGTGTCTGTAGTCCCTGCACTACCTACTCAGGTGTGCGAGCAGCGGGGGTCTGATTGCCTCCCCTGGCCTGTGAAGTAGTTGCTGTTGTAGTGGCTGAAACTGCCTGAGCCAGGCCAGTGCAAACTGATAAGATCTATGTCAAGGCCTCCTAAAGACCCGGAACCACGATAGGCACAACTTGTGCCTGAACTGGTGTTTCTGGAGCATCCATAGCTGGAGTCGGATCCGGAGCTAGGGCAGTTGGTGGATCTACAGGTGCGGTCCTCGCTGCTTTGCCTCTGCCACGACCGCGTCCACGGTCTCTGGTGGCCGCCGCTGGTGGCACTGGTGGTCGCCTACCTCGTCCGGTAGCTCGCGTCCTCACCATCTGTGAGAGAATGGAATAACAGAAGTTTAGTACTCGGACCAACAAGTTCGCACGACAAGAGTTTCAAGAATATAAAGTTTTTCCTAAAGGTTCTGCAGCCTCTCGGGGATAAATACAAACGTCTCTGTACCGATCCGCGAGACTCTACTAAACCTGCTTATGACTCGTGAGACCTATGTAACCTAGGCTCTAATACCAATTTGCACGACCTAATTCTCGAACCCGGTTGTGATGGCACCTCTCGTGAAGACAAGGCCAGCCAGACCAAAACGGGACACCTTTTTAAGCAGTTAATTATCATAAAAAGTAATAAACATAATATAATATCCATAGGTTGTGAAAACTTTAACGATAACAATAGTGGAAACCATCCCGACACAGCCCAAACTGGGGTGTCACAAGTCATGAGCTACTACAGAATCTGCTATTGGTCTACAAAGTACGGATACGACAGTCCCAACACAGCCCCTCGGGCTCACTCTCAGCACAGTATCAGCCCCTCGGGCTCAATATCAATCACTCAGAATAGTATCAGCCCCTCGGGCTCACTCTCAGTGCATAATGGGTACCCGTGCTCACTGTGGGTGCGTAGACTCCGGAGGGGCCTCTTACGGCCCAAGCGCTATATCAAGCCACCTCGTGGCATCATCACTCGGCACTCGGCCTCACATCACTCAAGCCACCTCGTGGCATATAAAGTATCTCAGGCCCTCAGCCTCATATCACTCAGCATATCCTCACATATGGCCCTCGGCCTCACTCAGTCAAAATCATCACAAGCCCCTTGGGCATTAGTAAAACAGTAGTTCTCAGCCCAAAATATGATGTAGAAATATCATTTAAGTTTCAAATCTGAGTAAAAGTGGTTGAGTTTGTAAAACAGTAGATATCAACAGGACTGAGTTCAAATAATAAGTCAAGCAGTGAGGAAACAATGATAAAAATCCCCGAAGGGTTCAAATAGTTGGCACGAACCCCAAATATGACAATCAACCCAAATCATGATGATAACAAATGCATTTCAGTCAAATACGTGGTAAAATCATCAATCGGGACGGACCAAGTCACAATCCCTAGTAGTAAAAGACCCCACGCTCATCATCCAATGCGTATCTTGCCTCAACATAGCACTACGATGTACAATCCGGGGTTTTAAACCCTCAGGACATCATTTACAATCATTACTCACCTCGAACTGGCTAATTCTCTAGCTCGCGACGCCTTTGCCTCTAGAATTGGCCTCCACGCGCGTCGAATCTATCCAAAATTAGAACGAATACGTCACAATATGCTAAGGGAACAAAGCCCAAGCGAAAACATTCGAAAAATATCAAAAATCCCGAAATTAGCAAAACCCGAGCCATAGGCCCACGTCTCGGAATCGGATAAACTTTACATTTTCAGAATCCTCATACCCTCACGAGTCTAACCATACCAAAATTATCCAATTCCGATACTATTTGGTCCTTCAAATCATCATTTTACATTTTTGAAAGATTTCATAATTGTCTTCCCAAATTCCATCCCAAATCACGAATTAAATGATGAATTCAGTAATAAATTCATGTATTCTAGCCAAATCTGAGTTAAAATCACTTACCCCGATGAATTTCTTGAAAAACCATCGAAAAATCGCCAAAATCCGAGCTCTCTAGGTCAAAATATTAAATAAACCCAAAACCTCGTATTTATATGGTACCCCTCAAATTTCAGCCTCCACAGGCCGCACCAAAACGACCGCGGGTCGCACAAGCCAGTGCGGTCCGCGCAAAAACAACCTCGGCCGCACATGCCTTCCTTTACAGTGACAAGCTTTAGTATTTTGGCCATACCTTTTGCTACAGATGTCCAAATTGTGATATATTTACGTTTCTGGAAAAGACACGAAGGGCTACAACTTTCAATTTTGAATCACCTCAAAATTCCTTGTAGATCAAAAGATATGAGCTTCCGAAGTTGGACCAGTGGGAAGGTTCTTCACTACGGCAGCGCCCTCTTTTATGCGGTCCACACAGCATTCACCGCGGGCGCACTCATTTTTGTGCGGACCGCGTGGGTGAGTTCCTGGGCCTGCAACCCTTCTAGACCTGCTACGACTATGATTTTCGCACTAAAACATACCGAAACCTACCCGGAACCCCCCAAACTTCAAACTAATTGTACCAACACATTCCATGACATCGTTCAAACTTGTTAAATACTTTGGAATGCTTACAACAACATCAAATCACCAATTTAACATAGGATTCAAGCCTAAGAACTCCAAGAACTCTTAAATTATGCTTTCGATCAAAAGGTCTATCAAATCTCGTCCGAATGACCTGAAATTTTGCATACACATCCCAAATAACATAACGAAGCTACTGTAACTCTCGGAATTCTATTCCGACCCTATATCAAAATCTCGCCTATCAACCGGAATTTGCCAAAATATCAATTTCGCCAATTCAAGCCTAAATCTTCTCTACAACTCCAAAACCCATTCTGATCGCGCTCTTAAGTCACAAATCACCTCCCGAAGCTAACCGAACCATCAGAACTCACTTTCGAGCCTTCTAACACATAAGTCAACATCCGGTTGACTTTTTCAACTTAAGCCTTCTTAAAAGAGACTAAGTGTCTCATTTCTTACCAAATCCTCTCCGAACTCGAACTAATCAACCCGATCACATAAAACATGAATAACGAATCATAAAGAAGCTGAAATGGGGAAAATGGAGCGGTAATTCATGAGACAACTGGCCGGGTCGTCACAGTGATCTCACATTTTACTAAAGTTGACGTCATGTAGCATACCACCTCATACCTCCAACCCTTTTTCATCCCCTCCCCCATTACTTCTAGCCTTCTTCTACACCACCCTGCCTCACTCAACTATCATCTACAATATTACATTCTCCTTGAATTTCATCCTATTATTATATTCACTGCAAAAACTCTCAATTAGCACCACTCCTCTCTATAATTGCAAAAACTCATCACCATTACCATATCAAAATTAAATGACTTTGACATTATTTTTTTGGTAATTAACAGAACTTTTTACTAATTACCACTTGTAAACATTACAAAGCCATAGCCGCTTGCTATCGGTAGGAAATACAATAAAAGGAAAACCAAATTTAACTATTTCATAAGCTACTACTTAGAATTTAAACTTGTCTAATAAGCTATGGGTTCTAGGTGAACTCGAACACAACAACTATATGTAATTTCCTTTGCATTTTGGTCACATCCTTGCTCTTCTTTTCAAATACTCTCTGATTTCTCTTCATCCAGATTGCATAGATACTTCAACTTTGACATTTTGACTAAATAGTAGAGTCATTTTAAAGATTTCAAACGAATATATTTTTGAAAACCGACCAAAACATAGGAATTGATGACTCTAGATAAAAGGTGGTTCATGACATATGACTCTGAATCGGAAAGCATCTCTAATATTTTATATTCCGCATTTGTATAAATAAACACAAATCACTCTCTTTTAACAATTACCAATAATTTCAACCTCCAAAATTTTAGGAGCAACAAAGTCAGTTGATTTTTCAAGTTTCATCAATTGTCGATGCAAAGATTTATTCCCTTGAAGGACACTGCTGGAGAATCATTCCATGTTCAATCATTAATCCAATTCCTCAGTTACGCAATTTGCTTCTTCAATAAGATGACATTTCATTTTTACAAGAAGTCCATAAGTATCAGTTACTATAGAATCAAGATTCTAATATATTTTTTGATAAAATATATCAATTACTATAAAATTAAAATTCTTTTTAATTTAGTTTAAATCTGATTCATTAATTACTATTTTTGTAGTAATCTTGAACATTTATTTGTTGTCTTTGTGACAAGTTGAATTTGGTGGAAGGGAATATGCAATACTTGTTTGACAAGAATGTGTGGAGATATCTCTATGCATTTGGATGAGGGGGTTGTAGATGGTGAGGATATCATTATTTTATTATATTTTAGTTTCTTAACACATCTTTGTATGTTTAACTTAATTCTAGTAAATTGAGTAATATGATTTTATCTAAATATCATATCCGAGCAAATTGTTTTTACTTGCTTGATTATGAGTTTTTTAATTAAGATTTTCTAATAAATTTTGAGATGGTTTGTGATTGCAGTTTATTTTCCAGTAAAATTAACTATTTTACCAGGAAAAAAATTCATCCCAGTTGTTTTTATTTTTCTAAGTGGACTCTTTACCAAAGTTTGTACTAGTAGAATCCATTTTTTTAGTTTGTCTTCATTCTATTAGTCTCCTGGTGGAGTTGTGTAATGACCCGATCGGTCGTTTTGGGTAATTGCATTCTGTTCAGATTTTTGAAGTCTCGAGTAGCTTCATATAATGTATTATAACTTGCGTGAATCGTCGATTTTGGTTTTCAGGCGATTCGAGATTGATTTGGAAGAATGATTCGCAACAAGGAAGCTTTAAGTTAGAAGAGTTGACCAAGTTTGACTTTTGTGTATTTGACCCCAGATCTAAATTTTGATGGTTCTATTAGGTCCGTATGGTTATTTTGGAATTGAGCGTATGCTCGGATTTGCATTTGGATGTTTCTTGAAGGTTTTGTCGTTAATTGGCAAAAGCAGGCAATTTGAAGTTTTGGAAAGTTTGATGGTTTAATCGAGATTTGACTTTCATTATATCGGGTTTGGATTGTGATTTCGTGAATTGAAATAGCTTCGTATGTCATTTGGGACTTGTGTGCAAAATTTGAGGTCATTCCAAGTTGATTTGATATGGTTCAGCACGAGTTTTGGTTGTTGGAAGTTCAAAAGTTCACTACGTTTAATTTGAGGTGCGATTCATGGTTTTGATGTTGTTATGTGTGATTTGAGGCCTCGAGTAGGTTTGTGTTATATTTTGAGACTTGTTGGTATGTTCGGGTGGGGTCCTAAGGGGCTCGGGTGAGTTTCGAACTTGGTTCGGTTCGTTGTGCCTCATGTTGCATAGTTGAAGAGGGTCTGGTGCTGGTGTTTCTGCATCTGTGGAAGAATGGACGCAGATACGAATCCGCAAATACAGACCATTGGTCGCAGAAGCGGAAAAAAGGCTAGGGGAGAAAAGATCGCAGAAGTGGAATTGAGAGTGCTTCTGCGGGAGCGGTTATCTGGAGCGCAAAAGCGGAGTGTGGTGTCGCACCTGCGAGTGCGCAAAAGTAGGTCATGGTCCGCAGGTGCGGAATGGCGAGATTTCAGTGGTTTCCTTAGAAGCGGGCGAGTTGTCATAGAAGCAATGCCGCAGAAGTGGCCTTTTTGTTCGCAGATGCGAAAGTACCTAGGAAGAATGTATTTAATTCAAGGTTTTGGTTCTTTTACCACAATTTAAGATTTGGAGCTTGGTTTTGGTCGATTTTGGAGAGGATTTCCACCACATGGATTGGGGTAGGTATTTTTTGACTCGATTTTGATTATATTTCATGAAACTATCTTCGATTTTGGCATTTGGATTATGGATTTTAAAGAAAAATTGAGGGTTTTCTCTAAACTTTCTAAAAGTGAAATTTTGAGTTTTGAAAAATGTTTTGGAGTCGGATTTGAGTGAAATTAGTATGGCCAGACTCATAATTGAATGGGTTATCGGAATTGTGAGTTTTGTCGAGTTCCGAAGTGCGAGCCCGAGTTTGACTTTTTAATTGACTTTGAGTGTTTGATTAAAGATTCGAGCTTTATTGATACGATCCGAGATAAACAAAACAACAAAATATGAAAATAATAATAATTAGAGTAAAACTATTGATACGTTTGATTAAGATAATCAAAAGTAGTCTGAAAAATAAAATTTAGAAGAAAATCTAGAACCCTAAGTGAACGTCTCAAGCAACAATCGAAAAACTATCCGATCGCCTCCCAAGAACGAAAAATTAGAACCCTAGATACAAAAAAAGAGAAGAATATTACCCTCAAGAACCCAAGTCTTGAAAATAGGTAATTCAAAGTCGAACTCGAACCAAAAGGTTCCAAATCTCTCTCAAGAGTTTTCTTATGTCAAAATATGCTAAGTCCTAATGAATACCCAATGGGTAAAATAGGAAAAATTTCAAAGTTAATTTTCCAAAAAATCTCGTCAAGCCAAACCTTAGCCTCAACCGTGACGCACAGCTGCACCGTGTCGAATTTCATAAGCTTATTTTCTTCTGCTCTTCTGACCCCTCTGAACCGTAGCCATTGGTTGGTGAAACCGTGTCACACGGTTTGACTTGGGGTCTTGATTCTTCAATTCTCAAGACTCCAAACATGATATGTTTTGCATGAATATTCCAAGTGACTCTTCAAACATATTGTAGACAATTGTTGAAGATCATGCAACTCCCCAACGTGCATCCCTCGGGCATTCTTGGACTTGGAGCGAGTCAATGGTACATCAAATAATTTGGGGTCATCTTCAATATTTTTTGTTTTGTCCGGACTATCTAGGATCATATCATTCTCTCCCTCTTAAAAAAAATATTTGTCCTACAACATAGAAGAATCACAATAAGATGTAGAACTTACATGATTAACAACACTTATTTGGTACAAGCAATATAAGATAGTGTCCATGCGTCCACACTTATTTGGTACAAGCAATATAAGATAGTGTCCATGCGTCCACTTGACTCAGTTACACCTATGAAGTATAAATACTCCCCTTGAAAGCATATGGACATCATCATCCCCATAAAATTTATGCAAACCGAGATACATAGGATTAAAATCTATGTTAGATGCATTATACATATGATGTATACTAGATAAAGCTAATGCATTAAAAATATAATTACATAAATCCCTCTTCCTAATGATAGAATCTCTAGGTCCTAAATAAATATCATGTCAATCCTCAAAAGGATCTAACTGTAGTTTCAACGTAGATCTCTTGGTATAAACTTAAAAGAATGACTCATCAAAATTAGAAACTAAATAGGAAAAGATATAAACACTAGAAATAACGTCAAATGGTTTACTTCCCTTTTCATCTTTGCAGTCTTCAGACGTGAAAGTATACTCTAAACTTGAGCCACTACATTCTTCTTCAACTCAATCCCCGTGGTATCTAAGTAACCAAAATCTCCATGGGCCTTATTTTCCTTATTGGTAACTTGTTGTTTTTATTTCCTCTTCCCATAAGGGCTTAGAATAATACTTGACCCCTCGCATTCTCATTATTGTCCTTTTCCTCATAGTCCTTTTCAAATTCCTGTATAAAGGGAGAATTAATATTAAAACAAGAAATAGTTCATGTATTAATACATGAAGAAGATTCACGCTCCCTCCAGCTCTCTTTGTGTTATTTATTCAATTTTTCTTATGTCATGTTCTCATCACATTGCCGCATATTATTCTCATGAGAAGAAGAATCAACAAGTTTAAACTCAATCATTAAGGAAGTTCTTTCAACACCACAACTGTTACTCTGAAACAAATAATCAACAAGGTCATGGCCATTAGTACTTTGAGTGATGTCTCCACTTAAAGCATCAATCCCCTCAGAATAAGGTGCACATTTAACTTACCCTCCTTTTTCAAATAGCTTATTCACAAAGTCACCCCACATAAGACCATCGAGTTCAGACTCATAGGGGTGATTGTTATCCCGAGTATTGAGATCAACTAGTGAATCATCACAACAAACTTCATGATTTGCAACAAAAGATTCACTAGGCTCACAAGAATCATAGCTAACACAAACATTTATATGGAAATCAGTTTCTCTCAAAGAAAATGAGTTATGATTAGTAATTATACCTCGAGTTATTCCCGGAAGTTCTTCTTTATCATTGTTTCTTATGCTTAAGAATGGATCATTATGCTTTAATGTTGTATCCTCTGGCTTTGGCATCTTACATGGTTTCCTCCAATTTTCCAAAGATATACTTAAAGGCCTGCACATTAGAGAAATATTATCACGACCCTAAATTCGGACCCGGTCGTGATGGCGCCTATCGTGAAACAAGGCCAGCCGACACAAACCCCAAATCCATTTAAACAGTTATAATAATTCAATTTAAGTCATTAATAAGTGATAAACCCCAAAAAGAGAGTAAAATAGAACAAGTGCGGAAATAAACATAGCCCGACATCCGGGTGTTACCATTCATGAGCATCTAAAACATCCATCTAAGAGTACGAAAAGTCTACACAGTCTAGTACAAGGCTAGTACAAGGAAAAATAAAGATAGGAAGGAGAAACACTGGGTTGCAAACGCCGAGCAGCTACCTAGTGAACTCCGAACAGCCCGCTGGAAGCAATCAACCCTCGCTAGGGGGACCCGAAGCTCCTGAATTTGCACACAAGGTGCAGGGAGTAATGTGAGTACGCCAACTCAGTGAGTAATAAAAGTAAAGGTAATTGAGCGATAAGAAAACACGTAAAACATAGCAAAATGCTACAAAGAGGCAGCGTAAAACCAATAAAATGCAATAAAATAGTGAAAACTTATAAAAATACCTTAGTTCAGTATAAGCTTCTTTAAAACATCTTTTAACAGTTAAACGAGTGAATGAAAAGCAGTGAGAAAGGATAAGCACATAAAACCAGCCCCTCAGGCAAAGTACCAACAGAATCAGCCCCTAGGGCTATCTCACAATCACTCGTATTAGCCCCTTGGGCAATAGAATGGAATAACATTATCCCCTCGGGCCATAACACATCTCACACTGGGTACCCGCGCTCACTGGAGGTGTACAGACTCCGGGAGGGCCCCCTAACAGCCCAAGCGCAATAACAAGCCATCTCATGGCATAATCAAGCAAGCTCTCGGCCTCATATCAAGCGACCTTGTGGCGTACAACTCAGGCCTTCAGCCTCATAATCATGAATCAACACAATATCGCTGCGGCGCGCAGCCCGATCCCATATTAACCTCACAACACAGGCCTTTGGCCCAACTCAGTCAGAATCTCTAAAAATCACTCGGGCACAGTAAAATATGATGCTCAGCTTAAAATATCATTTAAGATGTCAAAACAGAGTAAACATGGCTGAGTTATAAAAATAGTAAAATATAGCATGACTAAGTACAAGTATAAAGTCAAAACAGTAAGGAATAGTAGTAAAAATCCCCTAAGGTCCAAAACAGTTGGCACGAGGCCCAAATATGGCATTCAACCCAAAACATGATGATAGCAAATAATTTTCAATCAAATACGCAGTAAAACAGTTATTCGGGACGGACTAAGTCACAATCCCCAATAGTGCATGACCCCACGCTCATCATCTAGCGCGTGCGTCACCTCAAAATAGCACAATGATGTGAAATCCAGGGTTTCATACCCTCAGGATAACATTTACAATCATTACTCACCTCTCTTCGGTACAAACTCTAGCCCGCGATGCCTTTGCCCCTCGAATCGGCCTCAACTCGCGTCGAATCTATCCAAAATCAGAATTATGACGTCAAAATATGCTAAGGGAATGAAACCCATGCGAAAATAATCAAATTACAACATAAATCCCGAAATTAACCAAAACCCGACCCCCGGGCCCACGTCTCAGAATCCGATAAAAATTACATCAATAAACTCCTTATCCTCCCACGAGTTCATCCATATCAAAAGTACCAAAATCCGACTACAAATGACCTCTCAAACCCTTACTCAAAGGTCTCCAATCTTAAGCCCTAATTCCCAATTTTAACCCTTAATTTCCACTAATTTCAAGCCAAATCAGTGAAATAACATCATAGAAATGAGTTTAGGGTCCAAAACCTTACCTCTATGAAATCCCTCTTCAAATATCTCCCTCAAGCTCCAGCCCGCATGAAAATGGTGAAGAATAACTCAAAAATCGCGAAGGAAATCTTTTATACTTTCTGACCCAGGTTTTTCGCACCTGCAGTCCATACACCGTATCTGCGGTACCATATCTATGACCAAAGCACCGCATTTGCGATTTTTACTTAAAAATCCAAGTTCCGCATATGCGATAAGACACCCGCACCTGCGCTATCGCAGGTGCGCTCACCTAGCCGCTTTTGCGGTTCCGGCTCCCCATGGCCCATTCCGCTTCTGCGACCCTCTAGGCGCTTCTACGAGCTCGCACCTGCGGTCCCCAAGCCGCAGGTGCGGTTATGAAGAAAACTCAGCTTCAACTGCAAATTCCCAACTCTGAATCTTCCGTCAACCATCCGAAATCATCCCGAGGCCCCCAGGACCTCAACCAAAAGCACCAACAAGACACACACCACTATCCAAACTTATACCAATCTTCAAAACACCTCCAACAACATCGAATCAACCAAATCACATCGAATTCAAGCCTAAGGTTCCAAAATCTTCCGAATTCCGCTTTTGATCAAAAAGTCTATCAAACCTCGTCCGAATAACCTGAAATTTTGCACATACGTCACAAATGACACAACGGACCTACTTCAACTCCCGGAATTCCATTCTGACCCCTATATCAAAATCTCACCTACCAACCGGAAAACGCCAAAATTCCAACTTCGCCAATTCAAGCCTAAATCTACTCCGGACCTCCAAAACATATTTTGATCACGCTTCTACGTCCCAAATCATCTCCCAAAGCTATCCGAACCATCAGAATTCACATCCGAGCCCTTTTTCACATAAGTCAACATCCAGTTGACTTTTCCATCTTACCTTACTCAAAAGAGATTAAGTGTGTCAAATCTTACCGAAACCATTCCAAACCCGAGCCAACCAACTCGATAACACCTAATATCGCTGAACAAGACAATAAGAAGCAAAAAATGGGGAAAATGGAGCGGTAACACATGAAACGGCCGACCGGGTCGTTACAAAATATACTAGACAAAGAAGGCGTTAACAAGTCAGAATGAAGACAAGAAGTATTCTCACTCAAACTTTCTTTAGCAACACTCTCTTCTCTAATTTCACTCGAATTTTTCTTTTTTGGCATCTCTCTCACATTACTCCTCTCAACCTCTCCTTTTGCCTCTATTAAATTGTGAATTGTCACTCCCTTACCCCTCTCTTTCTTTTGTCTCGCTTGCTCACTTTTGTTTGTTGCAGATGGGGTTAAACATGAAGAAGAATTTTTTGTTAGAAGCTCTCCTTTTGGAAGGCTTCCATGCTTTGATGTTCTTAGGTAATCAAAAGAAATAGATTTCCCCCTCCTAGAAGTCGCATTCTTCTTGTGTCCCATATCTTTTAAACTCAAAGGTTCAAACTTGCTTCTCAAATAAACTTCATTGTATCCAAGTTCAATGGATGGACAGGAAGTTCCTTTAAAGGTAGTTTCACAATTGTTCCACCATAAAGCAGCATTCCTATGAAGTGTTTTAGTATCCAGCTCCAATTTTTTACTTTCCGAACATGGATAAGATGCAAAGACTGTCACGCCCCAAACTTGGGGAGGCGTGGCTGGCACCCATTGCTACATTGGCCCGAGCGAACCACTCTGTAACTCATTTTTTCTGCTAACTATCATGGGCCAACATGGCCACAACTTGTAATGTATAACTATAAGTGGGAAAACGTTGTATCAATGAACCATCGTTCTTAAAACATGAAAACATATGTGCCATCAAGGCCTATGACATATTGTACAAAATGAACCTCTTTCTACAAAGCCTTTAAGATTATTTGACATCAAATGGGCAGGGTACCGGCCTACCCATAAGTCTGTAGCAAAACTCAGACATGATATCTCATAGACTCGGCTGCACTCCGAATGAGGTGGAGTCTTACCGATCCTTCATTGAATTCTAACCTCGTCTACTATGAGGCCTTGTCAAACTGATTATCTATACCTGCAGGCATGAATGTAGCGTCCCCAACAAAAGGATGTCAGTACGAATAAAGTACTGAGTATGTAAGGCAGAACTGAAACATAATCATAAGTCAACATTAATTAAAGAGATATAAGAATCAACCTGAATCTCTGTATATGCATACTTACTATACTTATATATAATGCTTCTCTTTGAGACTATTATCCATATCGTATGATGCATGACCACCCAATTGATCAGTGGTAACTGCCCGATCGGCCGTCGCACGGTGGTAAATGTATGACTGCCCAACCAGTGGTAAATAATGATACATAACTGTCCAACTGGTGGTAACTGCCCGACCGGCCGTAGACCAGTGGTAAATATATGACTGCCCGACCAGCCGTAGCATGATGGTAAATGATGATGCATGACTAGCCCACCGGCCGTAGCACAGTGGTAAATACATGAAGATGCATGTATCACTATATTATAAACATTAACATCTTTATCATATACCTCAATAAGGAACTAGAAACATACTTAGACATGCTTGAATATTATTTTACAGGAATGAATAACGTAGACATCCTTAACTACTAAGAGTAGAATTACTTATAGAACAACATCACGTTTACGTTTTGTTACTTGAATTATGCCAAAAGAAGGAAGGATTAACCTTAACATACCTTAAATTCATCTTTGGATGACTTCGCGTTGCTGCTACAAATGGAAAGAGAATACTACTACTATGTTGGAAAAGGGAACAATGTTGCTACTATGTTTCAAATCATAAAATATTGAGTTGAATATAAGAAGATCAAATTAAAAGGTGATGCCTCCATAGATTCATGTTTCCACTACCTAATACTAAGTATTACATATGCATTCCTTAAGCCCTCCTCTTCCTAAAATGAAAGAAGATACATATGTGTATATATATCACTTCCTCCTCTTTACGCGTGGGATCCTCTTCCCATCCACTCTTTCCTTGACTGATGAAACATAGTCATATAAATGACAACCCCCTTATATGCACCCATTTAAAGATAAGAGTTCATATTATGATAAGACCAAAAACACGTGGAAATAAGGCATACATAGTTGTAATTACTATACCACCAACTTATTCCAAGTGTCCACTCATAGATCCTATAAAAGACATTAGTCATGAGCCCCCATTATCCTCATGATTCCAAGTGGATTCATATAAATGACACTTATCAACTTATAACTAGTTCCATATTTCATAAATTTTTAATCAATATGATAACACTACAAAAAAACTGGAATTAACTACGAACATCGTCGCTAAAATGCTCATAGCTAGCAGAATTTCATGATAATCCGTTGCTAATCTGTCGCTAAATGAGATTAGCGACAAATTTTTTTATTTAGCTACATTTGTTCGTCGCTAAAACCTGATTTTTAGTAGTGTAATTTGTACTAGTCACTTGATGCTCCTTGATATGGGCCATGTGGACCTCCGTGTCACCTTGTACTTATCCACAAATCCTTATCCTAAAGTACTACTATTAAAATAATAAATCACGGTACCATACATAATTAATACATACACTAATACTTTATTAAAATATCTATGTAAAAATACACATATATTTTATCAACTTTTAGTTTTTTTAATCTCATAAAAAGAGTACAATTTTTTCGTACACTTAGTTCTTAAAATTGTAAAAAGATAACCTTCTTTTCTTGTGAGAAAATATTTTATATCTTTACAATAAAGAAAATCTCATAAACTTTCTTATATTATGTGTATAATTTAAAGCATATCCGGAAGTAGTAAAATAGATTTTACAAAGGGGCCTTTAACCACTTACACATGTCATTAAATGAATACCCATTTGATTAGTCATCAAAACCCCATTTGCCACCACTTTGAAAATCGTAACCTTTTCGACAAATGTCACCATTTAATACAAATTAGTCACATCTTTCTTTAGTTGCCATGGTCCCACGTGGACAACACAATTTTTACACTTATCCACTTATACTAATTTCACACAATTAATTTTTAGATCTTACACTACGATCCTCCATTTAACCAACTATACATATAATTAATTCTAGCACTCGATTTACTTAAATACCAATATACTTCATATACCTTACTACCATGGTCATGTGGTATAACACTAGTCCATAAATACGGGGTATTATAGCTTGGACCATATTTTATCCCAAAATATCGAGTCATAAATACTTATAACCTCAAGAATAGTCTTGTCCTTGAACTTATATCAACTATCTTATGACAAATCCAATGTAGAAAAGTACGGGATGTAACAAAGACACCATCCACCTTGATCTCCCAATTAAGATAGGCATTCGGACCATGAATTCCTTCAAAGAATGGTATCGATATCTTATAGTTTCCAAGGATCAAACTTACCTCACTACCCTTGTAAATTATCTTTCCATCTGTTTCTTTCATGTTCCGTGATTCAACTCCATATCTTCCATGACTAGCATGATGGTTATCATACTTGTTAGTAACATACTCATCGAATCATAACCATATGAATCATGATAAGGAACATACCCCGTTTCGTCATCACTTCAATCTTCACCTGAATTATGATAAAGAATACACCCATCGTACTCCCCACAAGAATTACACGAATTATTTCCTCTATCATCTTCGTCATAGGAATCCCAACATTCGTCATTACTATATTCAAACATTCTTTCACCCCAGTCGCTTGAATCTGCAGAAGACATGCTTAAAGGAAAAATAATTGATTAGTAATAAGAGGATCCCCTAATAGCACAACTCTTGTAGTTTGATTAAAACAAGCCCACTCAACCTCTTGTGTTTTATCTCAAATTTATGAGTTTTCGCTTTTCACTCGCGTACAATCTCTGCCTCACTCCTTGGAAATCCTTAAAGTTCGAGCTCAACTGACAAATCACCTATCCAAGAATGAGTTTTCTTGAAAGTAATTTAAGAGTGGAGTTTATATAATTAAGAACGGACTTTTAAAATCTAAGGATGGGAACCAAGAAATTTCTATGAAAATAACGAGAAAATCATGGACGAATTGGCACGAAAGAAATAGTCAGTTTTAAATAATAAGAACGATTTAATGCGAACTAGTACTAGTTCGTCCTTAACAAGAATCCCCAATGAATCTTTCTTATCCAAAAGTAATCCCCCTATCACGACCCCAAATACCCGGTCGTGATGGCACCTATCACATTACTAGGCAGGCCAACCCAAACCTTTAACTACAACAAATTCTTTTTATAAAACCATTTCTCTAACACAGGTTTAAATACTAAATTTTCATAATAAGTGTTTACAAATAATAAAATATAAGCGGAAGTCAAATTACATGAACTACACACCTTTAAATATCTGGTGTCACGAGTCTAGAGCCTCTACTACATGACTGACTGTCTGATACAATATAAGTCTAGAAAATGCATAAAAGAATAAGATAGGAAGGAGAAAACAGGGTTGCAGATGCCATGCAGCTACCTTGCAATCTCCGTCAAACTCTAGATCAGCTAAGGACCCTCACTCTGCCGCTCGGACACCTGGATCTGCACACAAGGTGTAGAGAGTAACGTGAGTACGCCAACTCAGTAAGTAACTAAATCAAATAAGGTCTGAAAGCAGTGATGAGCAGTTAAAAATCATATAACTGAATAAACAATTTTGTAACAGGTCAACTTCACAGTTTAAAACCAGTTTCATCGTAAAATCATGAATTTTAGTTTAAAACACTTGAAATCATATATACTTAGCAATTTTCCAACAGAGACTTGTTTTTAAAAGAAGAGTGAAATCAGTGAAAATATCATAAGGACCCCTCGGGTAAGGTATCACTCAGAATATGGCCTATCGGGCAGCCTCTCAGTCACTTGTGACTCACTCTCGTCACTCAGTACTCACTCTCAGCACTCATGCTCATTAGTGTTTCATAATAATAGAAATCATAGTAACCGCTGCAGCGTGCAGCCCGATCCGTAATTTATAGTCGACTATGCTCACTGGGGGTGTACAGACTCCGGAGGGGCTCCTACAACCCAAGCGTCATATCGCTGCGGCGCGCAGCCCGATCCAATATATATATATATCGCTGCGGCGTGCAACCCAATCCATATAAGTATCAATGCGGCGTGCAACCCGATCCATAATATATACATATAATATCCTCACTATTAGGTTCTCAACCTCCCTTAGTCATTAACCTCATAGTCGCTCGGGCATAACAGTAGAAATCCGGGAACTCAATCTGAATAGTTCTCACATTTTAAGAAGTACAGTGGTAAAACCAGTTTTAAATATTTAAACAGGTAAAACATGACTGAGGATATGCTTTCAATAAGTAAAGTGAGGAAAAATAGTAAAAATGCCCCTAAGGGTCTCAACAGGTCGGCACAAGGCCCCAAACATGGCATACAACCCATAATACAGTATAAATGACTAAAGTACGGAATAATATAAGATTCCAATTCAAATACGCGGCTTAATAGTCGCTACAGGACGGACCAAGTCACAATCTCTACTGGTGCACGCCCACAAGCTCGTCACCTAGCATGTGAGTCACCGCATTTATCAAAACAAGTCAAATACCGGGGTTTTGTACCCTTAGTTCCAGATTTATAATGGTTACTTACCTCAAACCGGTGAAAATACTACTCCACGACACCTTTGTCCCTCGAATCGGCCTCCACTTGCATCGAATCTATCCAAAATCAGAATCACGGCGTCAAAATATGCTAAGGGAATGAAGCCCAAACGAAAATAATCAAATTATACCAAAAATCCCAAAATTGGCCAAACCCGACCCCCAGGCCCACATCTCGAAACTCGATAAAAATCATATCAACGGAATCATTATCCTACCACAAGTCCTTATATACCAAGAACACTGAAATCGAAGTCTAAATGACCCCTCAAATTCTCATTTAAAGTCTCTTAATATCAAGCCCTAATTCCTCAATTTTAGGCTTAGATTCTATGATTTATTAGGTAGATTTCACAATAGAATCGAGTTTTAAGTCCAAAATTCTTACCTCCAAGTGATTCCCCTTGAATCCCTCTTCAATCTCCTTCAAATAGCTCTAAAAAAGACCAACAATGGAAGAAATAAACCCCACATTCGCGAACAAGACGACCTTTTAAACCTTCTGCCCAGGCCTGAAATCCTCATTCGTGAACGCGGTCAAAGCCTCGCGTTCGCGAAGCACAAAAATAACCTTGACCAAATTCCTCTTTCGCGATCGCGACCACCACATCACGAATGTGATGCTTTACTTAGACAGGCCTTCGCGATCGCACTCCACCTATCGCGAACGCGATGAATTAAATTCACTGAAGCTTAGCCGCTCATTTTCTTCTATGCGAATGCGACACTACCCCGCGAACGCAATGCACAAACACTTAGCTCCTCGTGAATGCGTAGCCATCCTCGCGAACACGAAGGCTTAAATTCCACCTTCCTCAACTGACTCTTCGCGGACACTAGGGTCCACTCGCGAACGCGAAGAGTAAAATACCTACAACAGGTGAACAAAAATCTACAACTTTTCTTTAACTCAAAATGGTCCGTTCAACCCTCCGAAACTCACCCGAAGCCCCCGGGACCTCAACCAAAGGTACCAACATATCCCAAAGCCTTATTCAAACTTGTACCAATCTTCAAAATACCTCAAACAACATCAAATCGACCAAAACACATCGGATTCAAGCCTAAGTTCCCAAAAACTTCTAAATTCCGCTTTTGATCAAAAACCCAACCAAACCACGTCCGAATGACCTGAAATTTTGCACACACGCCCCAAATGACACAACAGAACTACTTCAACTCTCGGAATTCCATTCCAACCTCTATATCAAAGTCTCACCTATCTACCGGAAATCGTCGAAAATCAAATTTCGCCAATTCAAGCCTAAATCTATTCCGGACCTCCAAAATCCATTCTGATCACGCTTCTAAGTCCCAAATCACCTCCCGAAGCTAACCGATCTATCAGAACTCACATACGATCCCTCTAACACATAAGTCAACATCCTGTTGACTTTTTCAACTTAAACTCACTCTAAAAAGATTAAGTGTCTCAAACCTTACCAAATCCTTTCCGAACTCGATCCAACCGACACGATACCACATAACACGGATAAACAAAGCATAAAGAAGCAGAAATAGGGGAAATGGAGTGGTAACTCATGAGATGACTAGCCGAATCGTCACCCCCCAACAATCAACAAGAACCATAATTTTTTTTGAAACTCAAGAATAATTTTTTTTCATAAGCAAATCGACTAGGGTTTAGTCGAAAACAAGAACAATACTTTTTTTACTAATTCGGATCTTGATTTCAAGATTGGGAACATCTTTCACGCATCAACAAACTGATAGAATCAGAGATAAATAAAACAATGGAATATGAAAATAACAATAATTACAACAAAACTAATGATAGGTTTGATTAAGATAATCAAAAGTAGTCTGAATAATAAATTTAGAAAAAAATCTAGAACCCTAAGTGAACGTCTCAAGCAACAATAAAAAAACTATCTTATCACCTCCCAAGAACGACAAATTAGAACCCCTAAATATAAAAAAAAGAGAAGAAGATTACCCTCAAGAACCCAAGTCTTGAAAATAAGTAATCAAAAGTCAAACTCGAACCAAGAGGTTCCAAATCTCTCTCAAGAGTTTTCTTATGTCAAAATATGCTAAGTCCTAATGAATACCCAATGGGTAAAATAGGAAAAGTTTCAAAGTTAGTTTTCCAAAAAAACTCGTCAGGCCAAACCATAGCCTCAATCATAATCCCAACCGTGACGCATAGCTGAATCGTGTAGAATTCCAGAAGCTTATTTTCCTAAGCTCTTCAGGCCCCTCTTGAACTGTAGCCAACGGTTGGTGAAACCGTGTCACACTGTTTGACTTGGGTTTTGATTCTTCAATTCTCAAGACTCCAAACATGGTATGCTTTGTATGAATTTTCTAAGTGATTCTCCAATTATTTTTTAGTCAATTGTTGAAGATCATGTAGCTCCCCAACATGCATCCCTCTGGCATTCTTGGAATTGGAGCGAGTCAATGGTCCACCAAATAATTCGGGGTCATCTTTAATATTTTTAGTTTTGCCCGAATTATCTAGGATCATATCATTTATCAATTGGGATTATTTCCTTGGGCATTATTTGATATTTTGAGTTGCTTTTGGTTAGTTTCGAGCCGTTCGGAGGTTGATTTGTGCGGGATGGCATTCCTAGATGTTTTTTGGCTTGCTCAGTATTATATTTGGCTTGTTCAAGGTAAATAACATATCTAAACTTGGATTTTAAGGTATTTAACACTGGGAACTATATTATAAAAGATGTATTGGAGTGACACACGTACTAGGAGACGGGCGCGGGTGCATGCACCGAAGTATTCATGATATGCGTAGTTCTTAGGCTATTATATGCCTTGTGTTGCTATCATGCTTCCTTTGATATCATGTTTTCTCCATTTATGTGACTACGTGAGAATTCATGCTAGAAATCATGCTTACGCTACCTATTTAATTGTTTGAGACATGATAGGGCTATTTTCGCCATGTTGAACTATTTGCCCTAACCGTAGTCATACTGTACAGTCATGATAGTACATCTGCATGTTATATCTTTGTCTCTGTGCACTTTTGATATGCTGTCTCATATGTTATTGGTGTCTTTGTACGTGACACAAGTTTGGAATGTATTTAAGGCATATTATGATATTCCGTGTGATATAATTGTATCATGTTTCTGTGAGATATTTGCATATTGAGACTTAAGCGAATTGATGACTGATGTGGGATATAGAGTCGTATTTATATTGATATTTGGATCGGGTTGCACACCACAATGATTATATTGATATTGAGGTGACGCGTAAGCCATATCCACATTGGGCTAAGTTGTACTTATTTGAGGCTACGCATGCAGAAGGCCCCACTATTGGGCTAAGTGATGATTATGATTAATGCTTGGGTAGGATCCTTCCCTCAGGGGTTTGGCATGCCATCAATGGGCGCATGCACAATATTTAATATACGTGCTTTGATGATGAGCAGTTATGACATGCACCCATGCAATTTTAAGTGTGAGTATTTGATAGATCCATGGTATGCTGTTGGGATATTTGAGCCAGGCACCTGGAGTGTGCTAAGATTGTGTGTACTTGATGAGCTCATTGTGAAACTGATTACTTGACATATAGGCATAGAGGTACATTTTTTCTCATGCTAGACGGTACTGTGACATTCATGATTTGACATGTACATTCGACATGTAGGCATAGAGATGTATATTCCTCATGCTAGACAGTATATAGTAATTAATGACTTGACCTATATATTGACATGTAGATATAGAGACGTACTTTCCTCATGCTAATTGGTAAAAGGAAATCCTTATCTGGTGTTGTCAAATAGGAAATTCAGTTCTATTGATAAGCTTATGTATAGTTGATTTTCAGTTAAAATATTTGGACTTGACTGTTATACTAGGGAAGCATGTCTACTTTTTCCTGTAACTGTGAACGAGCTGAGTATAATATCTTTGAGATATTACTTTTATCGTCTCCGTTATATTATTATGATAATATTGGCTATTGGTATTGGACTCTGGTCATTTAAGCTCGTCATTGCTTTCAACCTAAGGTTAGGTTTGTTACTTATTGAGTACATGAGGTCGGTTGTACTCATACTATACTGCTACATCTTGCGGGCATATTTTGGAGCTGATGTTGTTGTGTATAGGAGCTGGCATTGAGGATGTACCTGTGTTCCGATTATAGCTGTCTCTTATTCTTGGTAGCTTTAGATTTATAGATCTGTTAATTATATTTTGAACAAATGGTGTATTTATTTTGTACAAGCTTTATAAATTCTAAGTCTTAGAAACACATAAGTTGTACAACCAATCCTTGGGATTTTGTATAGAAAGCTCAGTTATTTTATTTATTGATTCATGTTATCCTATTTGAGTTGTGTTGTCTATCATTTGGGTTACCTTGTGATAACAACACGATAGGGGATTCAAGAATTACTAAAGAAAAACAAGAAAATCAAAAAAAGTGCGGAAGCTAAAAGAAAATAAAAAAACGAAAAAGGACGGAAAATTAAAGATAGATTGAATTCAAGAAAGGGTTTCTTGAATTCAAGAAATCTATTCTTGAAATTGAATCCTAACAACAACAATTAGCTAACAAAGAACTAATCGCCTTTGGTAGCGAATTAAAAACAAGAGATAGATTGTGAAACTCAACCCTTTAGAATAACAAGAACAACAATAAGCCTAAACTTATCACCTTTCTTGAATACCTAGAAATGATATAAGATTTCAAAAGAGTTTAAACTTACCACCTTAAGTTTTGAAAGTTGAAGAATAAATCCAAGAGTAGCCACACACAAAAGTGCAAGAAAAATCTCACAATTTTTATTGATAATAGTCTGAATAATCTAAGTCTAAAAATAAAGAATGCACCTCTTTATATAGATAGGGGTCACAAAATTCTACCTAAAAAATAAGTAAATAAAGTCCTAAACTACTTTGGACAACAAGTCCAACTACCTTAGGAAAAGAAAAATACTAGGAAGCAAAAATCAAGTCATTCTTGGAAAATAATTCCAAAAATCTTAGTAAAAGGAAAACATAACCTTAACTAACTAGGAAAGCAATAAATATAGTCTCATAATATATGGAAATAAGTCCCAAACCAATCTTGGATAGAATCTTGAAAATCTTGAAGGAAATTTGCAAGCAATTTGGCACCAACTTGCACTCAACATCTAGCACGACTATTGTACCATTATTGGACATTAAGTAAGTCCTTTTTGTGATATAAAAACGTAGCTTTATATAGGACTTCATGGGCTGCAAGTTTGGACACATTTTAGGTGCTAAATTGGTCCAACAATGACCTGATTTGGACCTTCTTCAGAGGATATTTCTTGGGATCTAATCCACCTCTTATTGGACATGAATTTAGGCCATAAAATAATTATAACACCTAGATAACTCATATCCTTTATTCTTAAGCTCTTCCTCTCAACTAACAACTTCTTTGATTGTTCCTGAAGTCTAATGACCTTATTTTGCAACTTTTTAGTTTGGGATCTTGTTAAAGGCCCTCTTTGAGATTCCAAAGCTTCATCCTTGTCCTTGAATAGATTTGAGCTTCCTAGGATGCTATCATTCCCCTCTTCTTGAAGAAAATTTGTCCTCGAATTTCGACCTTACTAGAAAACGAAGACAGGCGCTAGAAAATGACATCCACTAATCTGAAAAAATGGTAAGAATAAAACAAGATAGTGATCATGTGTCCACTTAACCTAATTAAACCTAATAGGTGTAAATACTCCTTCATAAAGCATATGTACATCATCATCCCAATAATATTTATGCCTATTTAGATTTGTCCCATAAAAACCTCTCTTAAGGTAGTCAAAAGATGTGCATGACAATGAAATCTCACAAAAGATTGATCACGCATCCATTTAAAACAAGTATCTCTACCACATTTATCAAATAAGATACTTTTATGATATAGCCAAGTATCAATTACAAATCTCATGGATTCTTCTACATGTAAGCTATTCAAAGAAGCACATAAATTCACAAGAAGGTTAGAAGAACCCATAATTCCCAAAATAAAAGTTTCAATACATTCAAGCTCTTGATTATAACTTTCCCAAATAATATTTTCAACATCAAAGGATTCTAAACAATTGCTCAAAGTATCACAGAAAGAGTCATAGATAAGCTCATGAAAGAGTATTTGATTACTAACATCACAATAATCATGCATAGCCTCTTTACTAGTATCAAATACTTTTACATGCTCACAATTAACATTACAGAAGAATGACTTTCTATCACACAACAAAATTTAAATTCTAGCAATTTATCACATGAAAACTCATTTCCAAGTCTCTTGTCATAAATTTCATGCCTCTTTCCACCAAGTTCGAACATATAATCATCTATGTCATACTCAATTTCAAAAGGAAGCAAATTACTCTTGTACTTGAACTTAGATATTACAATTAGTGACTTGATGTACATCAAAATATCATCATCCACAAAAATTATAAAGTCAGCAACATAAGAATTAAGAGTATAGTTCATTACCTTCAAAAATACCTTAGATGTTCTAGAAAGGCCAAGAATGTGAATAAACCAATTATACATACCATACTTGGACTTATTTACTAATGGAACAACATCACCTTGTATTCTTTTATGCAATGATTCCAGATTAGCAATGGCTTTAGGGAACTCCGTGTTATAAACCTGTAAATAAGATTCAAAGTAGTTAAAAGATTCAATAACAAAGAATTTAACCAAGCTTTTATCTTCCACCATCCAACAAGAATTGATTTCGCCAAATTCATGTTGGAATCCAATTGGATCCTTTGCCACCATCTCTTGCGCCTTACCTCCCTTTTCAAAAGGTATTTCAACACGTGGCTGCACAAAATCACAAGAACTAAAATAAGAAAGAGTTAATGGGTTAGGAAGTAAAGAATTTTTTTTGTTGCTTATACTCTCTTTGGCTTTTATCACAAAACTAACTTTTTCCTCGTCCTTATCCTCTTCTCTCACACCAAGGTTTTCTTCTTTTTCTTCACTCAAACCATCATTTTTCTCTATCTCTACCTCAAAGCCTTTTTCTATCTCATGGCCTTCTCTCTTTTCTTTCCTCTCAAGCTCACTCTTTTCCTTCCTTGACATCCCACTCTCTTTACTCAATACAACCTCTCCTTTTTCCTCTCTTGGGATGTCAACATGCACTCCCTTACTCCTCTCATTCTTTTCTCTCTCATATTTTTCCATATTTTCCTTAACAGTTTTTTCATCTTCACAAATTTGTGAGTGAGTCAAAGGTCCAAGAATGAGTTTCCTCCCGTTAACTTCAAAAGAGTATCTATTTTTTTCCATGTTATATGAAGCTCTTCTATAGTCATACCATGACTTTCCCAACAAGATATGATAATTATTCATGGGAATCACATCATACTAGATCGTATCCTCATACCTTCCAATAGAGAATAGTAATAACACTCTTTTATCTACCTTTACTCCTCCAAACATGTAGGGTTCAATATGCTCAACATAAGACAAGTTCAATTTCTCAACCATATAAGTGCTAATTGAGTTATAGCCAAACTCTTTGTCAATTCTAAGGGCACAAATCCCAGACATCACTTTAGCTCAAATAACTTTACCATTCCTTCTCTTTAGTATGTTGTAGGTTTGACTTTTCAAATTGTTGAGTCATAGCTCGCCTCCTTTCTTCATAACTACCTGTTTGAAACATCTTGAACAAAGATTAGAAGAATTGCGTCTCTTTAATTTGGCTTTTCCTTCTAATATTCTCACCTCTCTTACCTTTTTCCACTCAATGCAGTCATTATCTTTAGATTTATTAATAAATGTTACTAGTCACAACCCTTAGTGATAAGAATATCGAGTAAGAAAAAGAAAGAAAAGTGAATGACCAAACCTAGGAAGAATAGGAATTGGTTAGTAGAAAAAAAGAAAAGAATTTTAGGAAACTCAAAACCCACAAGAATAAGGATCCCCTCGTCTTGTTTCCTTTCTTGACTTGGAAACCAAATAATACTTGAATACTAAAAATAACAATGAGCAATGACACTTTTTTTGGATTTTTGTTTTTTTTGTTGCTCAAGAACCTCCCAAGATTATCAAGATTGAAATCTTGATTAGTCTATGCTCTGATACCACTTGATAACACCACGATAGGGGATTCAAGAATTACTAAAGAAAAACAAGAAAATCAAGAAACGTGCGGAAGCTAAAAGAAAATAAAGAAACAAAAAAGGACAGAAAATTAAAGATAGATTGAATTCAAGAAAGGGTTTCTTGAATTCAAGAAGTCTATTCTTGAAATTGAATCCTAACAACAATTAGTTAATAAAGAACTAATCGCCTTTGATAGAGAATTAAAAACAAGAGATAGATTGTGAAACCCGACCCTTTAGAATAACAAGAACAACAATAAGCCTAAACTTATCACCTTTCTTGAAACCTAGAAGTGATCTAAGATTTCAAAAGAGTTTAATCTTACCACCTTAAGTTTTGAAGGTTGAAGAATAAATCCAAGAGTAGCCACACACAAAAGTGCAAGAAACATCTCACAATTTTTATTGATAATAGTCTGAATAATCTAAGTCTAAAAACAAAGAATGCACCCCTTTATATAGAGAGGGGTCACGAAATTCTACCTAAAAAACAAGTAAATAAAGTCCTAAACTACTTTGGACAACAAGTTCAACTACCTGAGGAAAAGAAAAATACTAGAAAGCAAAAACAAGTCATTCTTGGAAAGTAATTCCAAAAATCTTAGTAAAAGGTGATAACAATACGATAGGGGATTCAAGAATTACTAAAGAAAAACAAGAAAATCGAGAAACATGCAGAAGCTAAAAGAAAATAAAAAAACAAAAAAAGGACGGAAAATTAAAGATATATTGAATTCAAGAAAGAGTTTCTTGAATTCAATAAGTCTATTCTTGAAGTTGAATCCTAACAACAACAATTAGCTAACAAAGAACTAATCTCCTTTGGTAGAGAATTAAAAACAAGAGATAGATTGTGAAACACAACCCTTTAGAATAACAAGAACAACAATAAGCTTAAACTTATTACCTTTCTTGAATACCTAGAAGTGATCTAAGATTCGAAGAATTCATCTTACCACCTTAAGTTAAGTCTTGAAGGTTGAAGAATAAATCCAAGAGTAGCCACACACAAGAGTGCAAGAAAAATCTCACAATTTTTATTGATAATAATCTGAATAATCTCTGTCTAAAAACAAAGAAGACACTCCTTATATAGGTAGGAGGGGTTACGAAATTAAGCCTAAAAAAATAAGGAAGTAAAATCCTAAACTACTTTGGACAACAAGTCCAACTACCTTAGGAAAAGAAAAATACTAGGAAGCAAAAACAAGTCATTCTTGGAAAATAATTCCAAAGATCTTAATAAAGGGAAAACATAACATTAACTAACTAAAAAAGCAATAAATATAGTCCCATAATATATGGAAATAAGTACCAAACCAATCTTGGATAGTATCTTGAAAATCTTGAAGGAAATTTGCAAACAACATGGCACCAACTTGCACTCAACATTTAGCACGACTATTGTACCATTCTTGGACATCAAGTAAGTCCTTTTTATGCTATAAAAATGTGTCTGTATGTAGGACTTCATGGGCTGCAAGTTTTGACACATTTTAGGTGCTAAATTGGTCCAACAATGGCCAGATTTGGACCTTCTTTTGAGGATGTTTCTTAAAATATTATCCACCTCTTATTGGACGTAAATTTGAGCCATAAAAATAATTGTAACACCTAGGTAACTCATATCCTTTATCCTTAAGCTCTTCCTCCCAACTAATAACTTTTTTGATTGTTCCTGAAGTCCAATGATCTTATTTTGCAACTTTTTAGTTTGGGATCTTGTTAAAGGCCCTCTTTGAGATTCCAAAGCTTCATCCTTGTCCTTGAATAGATTTGAGCTTCCTAGGATGCTATCAAAAGGAAAATGTAACCTTAACTAGCTAGGAAAGCAATAAATATAGTACCATAATATATGAAAACAATTCCCAAACCAATCTTGGATAGAATCTTGAAAATCTTGAAGGAAATTTACAAGCAACTTGGCACCAACTTGCACTCAATATCTAGCACGACTTTTGTACCATTATTGGACATCAAGTTAGTCCTTTTTGTGATATAAAAACGTATCGTTATGTAGGATTTCAGGGGCTGCAAGTTTGGACACATTTTAGGTGCTAAATTGGTCCAAAAGTGACCTAATTTGGACCTTCTTCAGAAGATGTTTCTTTGGATCTAATCCACCTCTTATTGGACATGAATTTGGGCCATAAAATAATTATAACACCTAGATTACTCATATCCTTAAGCTTTTCCTCTCAACTAACAACTTCTTTGATCGTTCCTGAAGTCCAATGACTTTGTTTTGCAACTTTTTAGTTTGAGATCTTGTTAAAGGCCTTCTTTAAGATTCCAAAGCTTCATCCTTGTCCTTGAATAGATTTGAGCTTCCTAGGACAAGTTAAAATGAATTGGAATGTTTGAAAAGACTAGTCAGACTAAGGGCGCGTGTATCTCATCTTTATGAGTATAATTTTTTTTATAAAAATACATAAATATTATATTGAGATTTTGTAATTGTGTTAGTATAATATAAAAGCTAAAGAAGAAAACATAATTTGAGAATAATGATTGTCGTTCCTATTTAACTTATCTAAGATAAAGGAAGAAGCTCTACTTCATGGAAGACCTCAATCATCTAAGTCAATATATCCAACTTAAAATTTATTCCAATATTATGATTTTATTACTTTAATTTCATGAGCTATCAAGCTCCCTTCTTAATTTCACCAAAAATACATAATCCTCCAATGTTCAATAATTGTTGTTAAGTTCATTGTCGTTGAAAAATTTATCTTTTATTAAGAATTTCTTATGTGCAAATTGTACGTGTAGACGATAAATTGCGTCGAGAAAATAAAGTCAAGACCGAAAAATATTGCAACAATCGTAGTATTTTATTTTGAATATTTGAGTGTTACAATCTTTATGAATCCTCTGATTCTTCTTTTCAATAGTAAATAACTTCAAGGGCCTTTGAGCTTGATCTTGAATATGTAGTTGTTGCCACAAACGATGATCTTGTTCTTGAGCTTTAGCTTGATTGCTTGAACTTGACCTTGATTCGTTCTTTGTTCTTGAGCTTGAACTTGATTTGTTCTTCGTTCTTGAGCTTGGACTTGATTGCTTGAAGCTTGAAACTTGTAGAGGAATTTGCAGTGTTTGATCCACGAGCTCTTTCCTGCTTCTTGTTATAATTTCTGGTGTCTTTTCTGGGTTATAAAGACCCCTATTTATAGTTGTAAGAGGGAAGAGTTGTGATAAGAACAAACTCTTTCCGACCAATCAAATTGAAGTGTGACAAGGCCGCATTTGATTGGCCAGAACATGTCACTTGCACACGTGGCACGATTTCATTAGCCTTTTAGTGTGACATGTCTTGTCATTTTGACACGTGGCATGATCTTATTGGCTCTTCCGTTTGACTTGGCGCGCCACGTCATTTGACACGTGGCACCAAACTGGGCCTCTAGGAAGATAACATCTTGGGCTTAATGAAGCGGACTCATTCCTTGTAGCCCAATTAAATGGGCTAGCCCAATAGATTTGGACTTCTTTATTTAACCCATACGTATTGGATTTACATAACCAATCCAATTATATTAGCCCATAATATTTATTTGGCCTAAAATACATGTAATTGAGATTAAATCCAAATTTCGTTATGGATTTAAATTCAATAAAATTTTAATTGTCTACAGTACGTTACAAAGTCTTTTTTCGCCAAAAATAAATGTTAAATGAGCGACGACTGGCTGTCGAAATATATTTTTCATGACCACTATTTTTTCAACATACTATTTCTTGCTGGTAAGTTGTTGAAATTGTGGGGTTTCTAACAAATATGACCGTTAGGATTCTGCATAATTTCAATAGTGTGTATTTTTAAATTAATATAAAAATAATTTAAACTAACTTCATCAATTAAAATAGAAAATTGAAACGCTAGAGCATTAAGCTATTGAAGAGATCTCATTCTCCACACCAGTAGATCTGAATCTTCAACTTTAGGAAGAAAAAGGAAGTGTCTTTTTCAGGTCGAAAAGAGTCTAGAGAAACAAACATTGTTGATTAATTGGAGAAAGTTAATTATGCAAAAGCATATATATATATATATATATATATATATATATATATATATATATATATATATATATGCGTACAGATATACATATAAAGCAGAAAAATCTACGAGGAAGTCTCATGAAGTAACCTCATATAATGAAGAAAAATAACATAGATAAAAGTGCTCAAAATTGTTATTATTATATTTTAGCAAATCAATTTGACCATATCAATTTAATGATTAGTTTCGATTAGTAGTGACAAAATGGTTAAAAGAAAACAGTTATTCATTAAAAAAATGGGTTGGTCAAATATGGATAAGTATCATATTATCCACTTAGAAAATGGTTAACCAATGAATAACTAATGAGTTTAACTTTTATATTTGTAAAGTTTCAAATTGGGGGTTCCTCAAGTTTCGGTGACTAGGAATTCTCCCAAAAGCGATCATATTCAAGAAGTCATGGTTAATATGGATATCTATATTATACGCCGGTTAACCCATTTTTATCCATATTAAATATGAGTCGGGTCGAATAATTTATCCATTTTTACATTATCCGTTTTCGATCCACGCCCATATCCGACCTAACCTGTTCGTTTGCTACCCGTAGTTCCAATCTTTTTTCCTCTATCTATATAAGGAGTCCTAACCTTAAAAGGAATTGAAAATCCTCTTTTATTTTTTGGATACCTTATTATGGTTTCTCGTATTGCCTTCAGTACTAATATTGAGTTAATATCAAATAACTTAATGTATATCTTTTTTTTTTGTTGCTAAACTTAATGTATATACAATATAGAGAGTTGCCATTTTGTAGAACGAATGCACAAAACAACAAAAAATTAACAACTCATTCAAAATATATTTTACCTTTTAATGCTTCATCCTTATCGCTTCAAGTTTGTACCTTTTATGTACTGTAAGAGTTTTATCAACTTGAGAAATATTTTTTCGTATATGATTAATTAGAAAAAAATAATCGAATTGGATTCTTTTGCTTTTAGTTAATCTTACTTAATTATTTGTTCTTAACATTAAGAAATTAATTTATTTTTTTTGTTCAAATTCTTAGTATTACCTCATCCAAAGTTTTAAATATTTAACTGTAATTATAATTTTATCCAATAAAATTTTATTTTTAAAGGGTAAAGTCCTACTTGGACAAGGCAGCGGAGTGGATGAAGAAGTTTGCAGACCGCAAGCAGCGCCTCACGGATTATAGAGTTGGGAACATGATCATGGTGAAGTTTAACCTGAGATAGTTCAAGACACTATGGAGCATGCACCAAAATTTAATTCGCAAGTACGAAGGGCCATTTAAGATCCTTGCTAAGGTGGCAAGATCTCATACAAGCTTGACACGCCATCACATCTTAAGATCTACCATGTCTTTCATGCAGCATGCTTAAGCTGTACCCTGAAGATAAGGATGATCCAAGTAAGGGTCAATCAAATTGAGCGCCTATTACTATCATCATCTCGGATGATCGGGAGATTGAGGCTACCATTCACTACTATGCCAAGTGAAAACAAGGGTAGAAAGCCACCACTAGTCATATTTTAGTGAGTGTTGAAGTGTCTAATAAGTACAAGAATCTGTTGATGTCAAAATGAAGAATAATACCAACTTTAAAGGGGCCATATGAACGTGCACCAATCAAATTAACATAGAGATGGTTTGAACATCAATAATGCAATGTAGACTTGATGTTTTACACTTCAATACCACATAAGGGGGGGGGGATGATTTGTGTGGTGTCCAATTTTTTCGCTTAACATGATTATAGAAGGATATGGTTCTTCTATATGTTCCAACTACTATTGTTGCGAAATAATAAGTACAGAAATTGAAAAACACAAAGATTTTACGTGGAAAACACCTGGCTCAAAAGGTGAAAAACCACTACCTACCTTCCAGTAGGATTTTCCCAAACTCTCCACTAAAATCACTGAGCCAAAAATAGCATTTACAAAAACTCTTTTGTAAACCTAGGACTAACTCTAATCCCGTTGTAGCACACAACCTCAACTGTTGCAACAACTTCAAGTTAACTCTAACTTGAAAAACTCTGAGTACCTATTACATTTGCTTCTAGATAAAGCTGAAAGGTACAATATGAAAATACCTACTACAATTCAACTAGAATAAAAGACAAACACTTGGAACTTGTTCTTCTATCTGGTTCATGTAGCTTCAGGTTTGCACTCTTGAATCACACACAAATTGCTTGCAAAATTGCCTTGCTATTTTTCTCTCAATTCACGTTTAACTTCTGCTTATGTGCATTACCTGTAAAAGAGAACAACACTGATATTTATAGAGTTAGTAAATAGAGATTGACTAGAATTCTGATGCTACTCTTCCTTGGTGGAAGAGTTGTAGTTGATCTCAACCTCTAACTCCACCCTTCTCTTAAACCGTGTTCTCTTTGAGTAAGGAGTCCTTCTCCTTCTCCAATATGCAACCTTTTCGATCAGGATCAGGAGATATTACTTTTTCAAGATAAGTCTATCTCCTTCACATGCTTAAGTCTGTCCATATCTGTGCTCTACTAGGATGGACCTGGTTCATGTTTGAGCTCCTTTGTCAATCTTCAAAACTAACCTTTACTTGGGCTAACAAATTCCCCCTTTTTGATTATGACAAACTCTGTGCTTTTCATACACTTAGGCTCTGCCAGAACTCAGCTCAACATCAATGTTATGTTAGAAATTTTTCACTTATCATCAAGGACCAGATTCATTAGGTTATGAACATCACTATTAGAATATAAAGCACAATATCTTTTTTCCCTTTTGCCGTCATCGAAAAGTTGCATAAACAAGGTGTGATTCCCAAATTTTAAAGATTACTCATGGCCACTGGGGCAACTGCAAATGCATTCATGGATTAATCATCAGTAATCAACTACACATATTTAAACTATCAAGGAAAAATAAACAGTCAACAAGAGCAAAAGCAGCAAACTTCATTGACAGAGAATATTATTCTGCCACAATCCACAAAAAGAAACAAAAACAGTTAAAACATGAGGAAAACAAGAAAAATCCCTAATCTGGGTCATTAAAAGGTCTGGACAAGGTTCAGGAAATGAAGGCTAAAGAAATTAAGGCTTGGAAGAACTAGAGGGCTGGGTTTTGGCTTGGAGAAGGTGCAACATGTCTTGAAGAATGCCATCATTCTTCTCCTTTTCCTTTGTGAGCTCAGTTCTGAGAGCATCTTTCTCAGATTCAACCTCTGTCAAATGAGTCTTCAGCCTAGCTATCTTAGCATCCTTATCCCCACTCTCCTGCAATAAAGCTCTGACCTTGCTATTGATAGGTGTCTTTTTATATGAACCAGGTTCATTTGGAATGGCATTGACTCATAATTACAAGCAATCAACGTATTGATTCTAAAATGGTCTTTGCTTATGGCCATCTCCCACTTCTTCAGTGGCACCTTACAACGAGCAAGAATGGTAATGAGAATAAAATCATAAAGAGTGGCATGGGCCTTGGAGCCATTGATAACCCTATCAAGTAGATTGATCATAAATGCAGGCTAGTTGATTTGCCCACTTTCAAGACACTCAATCAAAATAGTTAGCAATGTGTCTTCTTTCCTGCCTAGGCAGCAAATACTTGTTGACAAATTCAAACAGGACTTTGTGGCATGGCTTCATTTCACTGTTATACACAACCTTGGGCTCATTCACTTATGTGACATCACAGAACTTCCTAGTAATGGCAAGGGCAGTAGGAAAGGAGTCCAAACTTGGCCATTTTTGCCTCGTGTAGTCATCAAACCCTTCAGAAGGAATGTCAAGGATTTCACCCAGCCTTTTTGCATCAAAAGACACTTGAACCCCTTTCGCTTGGCTGATAACTTTGCCATCCTTGACCTTTGCATTGTCCATGAACTTAATAATCTCATTTCTCGCCAGCCTGCCATCCAAATGAAGGACCATGTCCTTCCATCCCTGAATAGTTAGAGCATCAACTAGTCGAACCATCCCTGGTTCCTCTAACTTCAAAAGTCTATCCTTCAAGATGGTTCGTTTGCCAAACTTGGCCAGCTTATCTTGTTCATTGTTAGATTCACCCTCTTCTTCACCACTCCAATCTTCTTCCTCAGTAATCTTAACTTGTTTGGCTTTCACAGCAGACCTTGTTCTTTTAGCCAAAGAAAAGGGTTCAACAGACTTGTATACAGATGAAGACTTCTTTGAGGAAGTCTTGATCTTCTTGGGCTTAGGGGTCTAAACCTATACCTCCATAGTCACATGTTCACCTTGATGGACCGGGTCCATCTCATCCACATCAACAGCCTCAACAGGCTCTGCCACCTTAGCTTTCCCTTTGTTTATTCTTTTCTTCTTACTTTCTTTCATAGCTTTTTGCAACTCATCCTCACTCTGCTTCAACTTACTTCTTGTGGCCCTTCCTTTTGGTAGAGGAATATCAGTAGTTGTTGGAGAAGAAACCTTCCTTTTCTTGGAGGTTCTTGCAGTGCTAGGAACTTTTGGTGTTGGAATTCTCCTTTTCTTGGGGTTATAGTGTGTACCCACCTTCTTCAGAAGATCTGCTAGGATTTCCTCAATAGATGAACCGGGTTCATCTATATGTGAACTGAGATTGACAAGCCCTTTAGCAGCTTCCCCTGAACCACTTCCCCCTGTTTTCTTGCTACTCTCTATCACCTTTTCTGGCTCAGCTCCACAGATATCCAGTTTAATCGCTTCAGAGGTAGGTGAAGAATCAACCACTTCTTTCCTTTTTCCCCTCACATCACTACGAACACCCTCACTCTCAATTTCTTTTCCTCTGTTATTTTTACCTCCTCTCCTTCTTGACTTAATCATTTCCACATTCACAACTGACCCAACCAAAACAAAACGATTCTCCAAATTTTCAACTAGAACAGAACGTACCTCAAAAGGGGGATTTTGCACAGATGTTGCCTGCTCAGAATCAGAAGACCCAGTTCCTTCCCCCTCACTCGCAGACTTGAAAGAATCATCAGAATTTTTAGAATCTTGGGCTTGACTAGCCTTTAATTTTGCGTTTAGTTTTCTTGAAAGCACACTTGCAGCCACAGTTTTGCGAGCAAGCATCTTCACTCGCCTTGGGGGTTGTGCTGGGTTGAGGAGTAGTAGAGGAATCTGAGGGGGTAGGTGGTGGAGGTGTGCCGGGGTTATCTTGGGGGTTGGTCATCTTCGTTAATTTAGGGAGAAAATTTTGATTAGAGTGTTAGAAGAAAGAAGAGTAGAGAACAGAAAAATATTTTGACGGTTTTGAGAATTATGAGAGTGGCAGTGATGATGATGAAGGATTTTAAAGAGAGAGGCTTAATTAATGTCCAACAACAGCTTTTTGTAGTCAATTAGAGGTCCAATCACTCTGAAATTTCAGGTTGAAAAGACGGTTAATCTTCTCTAGAATCTAGGCATTTTAATACGGTGAGGAGCCTAATTGAAACGGAACTGGTTCAAAATCAAAAGGATAGGTTTTTGATGTTTTTGAACATAGGTAGGACTCTGCTCATGAATTAAATATTAATATTTCTAATTGTGTAGAGTGTAGAAAACATACCTCGTTATTCAAATGAACCAGTACTGATGAACCATGTTCTTCACTAAGAATCCTCTTGATCATGCCTCAATTTGCCAAAAAAGAAGAAATTTTGTTAGAGATCAGTGAGTCATATCAACACATGGCACAGGAGTATACTATTTACAGTATGAAACTGTGCAAAGATTAATCTAGATATTTATACAAGTTCCAGATTTCCTAACCAATTTTTTTTTTCATTTTTTTTCATTGTGCATTCTGAACTGGTTTCATTAGGTGATCTTAATCATCCCTAGTTCTAATCTGTTCCTTTGAAAGCTTTCTCTACTCAGTGCTTTTGTAAAGATGTCAGTAATCTGTTTATCAGTAGCACAAAATTCTATAGTGATAAGTCCTTTCTCATAGTTGTCCCTTAAGAAATGATGTCTAACATCTATGTGCTTAGTTCTCTTATGATGAACCGAGTTCTTAGTCATACTAATAGCACTAGTGTTATCACAAAAAATAGGGATGCAACCAACTTCAATACCAAAATCCAGGAACTGCTGTTTGATCCACAGTAATTGAGCACAACAGGAAGCAGCATCAATATACTCAGTTTCAACAGTAGATAAGGCCACTGAATTTTGCTTTTTAGTAGCCCATGACACAAGACATGAACCAAGAAAGTATGCCATACCTGAGGTGATCTTCCTATCCACAAGGAAACCTGCATAGTCAGCATGAGCATATCCCACTAGGTTAAAGTTACTACCTTTTGGATACCAAAGGCAAAGGTCAGTAGTGCCTTTCAAGTATTTCAATATTCTTTTGACAACAGTCAAGTGATATTCCTTTGGATTTGCTTGAAATCAAGCACAAAGCCCTATATTGAAAACAATGTCAGGTCTGCTAGCAGTAAGATACAAAAGTGAACCAATCATACCCTTATACAACTTCTGATCAACAGATGAACCGGGTTCATCTATGTCCAATTTTGTGGCTGTTGCAATAAGAGTGTCTATTTCCTTTGATTCTTCCATTTTAAACTTCTTAATCAACTCTTTTGCATATTTCTGCCGATGGATCATGGTTCCATTTGAGTTTTGTTTAATTTGTAAGCCTAAGAAGAAATTAAGCTCACCCATCATACTCATCTCAAATTCACTCCCCATAAGTTTAGCAAATTTCTTACTTAGTTTTTCAGTGGTTGCCCAAAAAATTATGTCATCAACATATACTTGTACTACAAGAAGATCCATACCTTTTCCCTCAAGAATAGAGTGCTATTAATTTTACCTCTCTTGTAGCCATGTTTAAGCAGGAATTTGGATAATCGTTCATACCATGCTCTAGGAGCCTGCTTCAGTCCATAGAGTGCCTTGTCTAGTTTGTATACATGATCTGGGCACTCCTTGCTTTCAGACCCTGGTGGTTGTTTGACAAACACTTCTTCCTTTAAGTAGCCATTTAGGAAGGCACTCTTGACGTCCATCTGGTGAAGAGTACATTCCATATATGCAGCAAAGGCTATGAGGAGTCTTATTGCTTCCAACCTTGCAACTGGAGCAAATGTCTCATCATAGTCTATGCCCTCCTCTTGGCTATAACCTTGGACCACCAACCTTGCCTTGTTCCTTGTAACAACTCCATCTTCTTCAAGTTTGTTTCTAAAGACCCATTTAGTGCCAATTACTGATATGTCCTTGGGTCTTGGAACCAGATGCCAAATATGACTCCTTTCAAACTGATTGAGTTCATCTTGCATTGCATTTACCCAGTTTGCATCCTGCAAAGCCTCAACAATATTTTTAGGTTCAATAATAGATAAAAAAGCATCAAAAGCACAAAGATTCTTTAATTAAGATCTAGTTTTAATTCCAGAAGTTGGATCTGTAATTATGTTCTCAATGGAATGAGAAATTTGATACTTGTAAGGTTTCACAACCAACTGGTTTCTGTTTGATGTTTCTCCCATGTTTTGTTGCTGAGGAACAGGCTCATGGATAGGTTCCATTTGGGAATTAGATTCAGTTCTTCTTTGTTCAGTTCCCCTTGTCAGGTTGCCCTGAATGGAAGAACCTGTTCCATCACCTGTTCCTTTTTCTGGTGTAGCTTCATCTTGGGCTATGACTTCATTTAAAACTTTTACCAGCCCAATAGCTTCATCTTCATGTTCCTGTCTCTCAGAAAGAATGTTAGTTTCATCAAAAACTATATGTACACTTTCTTCTACACACATAGTTCTTTTGTTGTACAAACTATGTGAAGAATATCCCAAGAATACTCCCTCATCTTTTCTGGGATCAAACTTACCTAGGGAGTCCTTTCCATTATTGTGCACAAAGTACTTGCATCCAAATATCCTAAGATGGGATATATTTGGTTTTCTTCCTTTAAGTAACTCATAGGGAGTCTTCTCTACAAGATTTCTAGTCATGCACCTATTAATGATGTAACATGCAGTGTTTACAGCTTCTGCCCAAAAGCTATAGGGTAGTTTACTAGAAAGAAGCATAGTCCTAGCCATATCTTTAAGTGTCCTATTCTTTCTTTCAACTACTCCATTTTGTTGTAGAGTACTAGGGGCAGAAAAATTATGATCTCTGCCATGCTCATCACAAAATTCAACAAACTTAGCATTTTCAAATTTAGTTCCATGATCAGACCTAATTGATGCAAGTTGATTACCTAGTTGTTTCTGAGTTTTTCTAACAAAAGAAGTAAACATGTCAAATGCTTCATCCTTAGATGTTAAAAATAATATCCAAGTAAACCTAGAGTAATCATCAACAAGCACCATCACATATTTTTTACCACATCTGCTTAATGTTCTCATTGGACCATAGAGATCCATATGAACCAGTTCCATCGACCTAGTCGTGCTTACCACTTTCTTGCATTTAAAAGAGGATCTTACCTGCTTCCCCCTTGCAAAAGCCTCACAAACTTTGTCTTCCTTAAACTTGAAGTTAGGCATCCCTATCACCAGGTCCTTGGAGACTAATTTGTTGAGTTGACTTAGACTTGCATGTCCAAGTCTTTTGTGCCAAAGGGCGGGATCATTGTCCAACACACTTAAGCAAGTGAGTTCATTTTTTGAAAGAGTGGACAAATCTATAATGTATACATTGTTTACTCTTTTTCCCTGCAAAACAATCTTGTCAGTGGTAAGATTTATCACTTTCATTTGGTAGAGGTGAATGCTACCAAGTTACCTCTGTCAAGCCATCTATCAAGCAGACATTCTCAATGGAATGTGAGTGTCTTACTTATCTTTCCAACCCCAATGATCTCACCTTTCTTACCATTTTCAAAGGAGACATTACCTCCTTTTAGGTCCTCAAGTGAAAAGAACTGGTTCTTGCTTCTAGTCATATGCTTTGAGCAGCCAGTATCCATGTACCATATTTGGCTACTCCCCTTCACTTGGACCTGCAAAAGAAAATCAGGGGTTAGTCTTAGGAACCCAAACTAGTTTGGGTCCCTTTCTATAGGCAAAAGGGTGAATTAAATTCTTTTTAGCCCATCCTGGCAGCCTATTTTTCCTTTGAACAAAAGTTTTGTTCTTTTGACTAGCCTTTTCTTTTGTATTACATTCACTTTTGTAGTGACCAGTCTTATCACAGTGTGTGCCGATTTTGTTCTCAGGAAGTGTGATGTACTTGATTTTGGGATCCTACTTAGGTGCAGGGGTTCCATAGCCAAGTCCTTTCTTATTTCTACTATGGTGGTCTTGTAGCCATGATAGTGCATCAGATGGCTTATTCCATTTATAAGTTCTGTCTAGTTCATGCTTAACCTTGCTTGGATCTTCTTTTAGGACTCTTATCTGCTCACCCTTCTTATACAACTCATCCTTCATTTTCCTAGATTTTCTTCTAAGGTGAGATGTATGTGATCAACTTTCTTTTTACCTGTTCTTAATTTCAGTTTTAAATTTTCAGATCTAAGCTCTAACACAATGGTGTCAAGTTCAAAAACCTGGTTCTTCAACTCAACCTTTTTACTATCACTTTCACTAGCCCCGAGTTCCAGATTTTTGCACTTAACTTTCAAGATTACACATTCCTTAGACATCTATTCCTTTTCATTGTTTATGACCTCAGATTCATCAATGAAATCTAGCAGTAACTCAGATAGACTTTCTTTAGATAAAAATTTAATCTTGTCTTTGAGATGAATCACACCTACCTCTGATTGCTCATCAGATTCTCCAATGGCCATAAGTACTTGTTCATCTCCATCTTCATCTTCTGAATCCTCATCTGAGCTTTCTCCCCAAGCAGCAACTATAGCCTTTGTTGATCCTTTGTTCTTCTTGGGATGAACCTGTTCCTTCTTCCTGTTTCTTCGTTTAGCCCTTTCCTTCTTCCATTCAATTTCCCACTGAGGACAGTTTTTGATCATGTGGTCAGTCTTGCCACATTTATAATAGCCCTTGTCGGTCTGTTTTTCAGGGACCTTTGGTTTGTTGTAGGTTGCACCTCTTGAAGAACTCTTTCCTCTCATTAGATACTTCTTGAAATCCCTCGTGAACATAGCCATTTCATCCTCCTCTAGATCTGCACCTTCAGCAATTCTGAGAGCCAGACTTCTTTCTTTCTTGGGCGCATCCATTGTCATGGTTTGCCTTCTAAGTTCATAGGCAGTGAGATTTCCAATTAACTCATCCAACTTGAGAGTGACAATGTTCTTTGATTCCTGAATAACAGTGATTTTGCTTTCCCAAGTAACTGGCAAAAGCCTTGTCAAAGTTTTCTCAACCTTGTCTTATTCAAGGATAATCCTTCCAAGAGACTTAAGTTCATTTGTTAGTGTTGTGAACCTTGTATACATCTCTTGGATGGTTTCTCCTTACTTCATGGTAAAATTCTCGTATTGAGAGTACAACAATGTTCCTCTTGATCTGTTCACTTGAGGAGTTCCTTCATGAGCCACTTGCAAAGTATCCCAAATTTCCTTAGCAGTAGTACATCTTTGAATTTTGCTGTACTCGTCTAGACTAAGTCCACACACAAGCCATTTCTTGGCCTTAGCATTCTTTTCCCACTTCTTCAAGTCCTCAACATTGCAGTCAGCTCTAGTCTTTGGCACATCCACTCCTTCAACATTCTTCTTCATGGTAGCCAATGGACCATCAGTAACAACGTCCCATAGTTCATAATCCACTCCGATGATGTGATCTCTCATCTTGTTTTTCCACTAGGAGTAGTACTGAACATTGAAGAGTGGAGGCCTAGCAGTGGATTGTCTTTCCTAGTTTCCAGGTGGTGCACTCATCTTGATTTGTTCCTAAGGTGTTAGCCTCTTCAAGGATAACCTGCTTTGATACCAATTGATATTTTACACTTCAATACCACCAAGAGGGGGGAGGGGGGTGATTTGTGTGGTGTCCAATTTTTCATTTAACCTAATTATAGAATGACCTGGTTCTTCTATGTGTTACAACTACTACTATTGCGGAATAATAAGTATTGAAATTAAAGAAAATAAAGATTTTACGTGGAAAACACCTGGCTCAAAAGGTGAAAAAACAAAGACCTACCTTCTAGTAGGATTTTTCCAAACTCTCCACTAAAATCACTGAGCCAAAAACAACATTTACAAAAACTCTTTTGTAAACCTACGACTAATACTAATCCCGTTGTAGCACACAACCTCAACTGTTGCGACAACTTCAAGTTAACTCTAACTTGAAAAACTCTGAGTACCTAATACATTTGCTTCTAGATAAAGCTGAAAGTTACAATATGAAAATACCTACAACAATTGAACTAGAATAAAAAATAGATACTTGGAACTGGTTCTTCTATCTGGTTCATGTAGCTTCAGGTTTGCACTCTTGAATCACACACAAATTGCTTGCAAAATTGCCTTGCTATTTTGCTCTCAATTCACGTTTAACTTCTGCTTATGTGCGTTACCTATAAAAGAGAACAACACTGATATTTATAGAGTTAGTAAATAGAGATTGACTAGAATTCTGATGCTACTCTTCATTGGTGGAAGAGTTGTAGTTGATCTCAACCTCTAACTCCACCCTTCTCTTAAACCGTATTATCTTTGAGTAAGGAGTTCTTCTACTTCTCCAGTATGCAACCTTTTTCAATCAGGTTCAGGAGATATTACTTCTTTCAAGATAAGTTTATCTCCTTCACGTGCATGTCACATGCTTAAGTCTATCCATATCTGGGCTCTACTAGGATGGACCTGGTTCATGTCTGAATTCCTTTGTCAGTCTTCAAACTAACCTTTACTTGGGCCAACAAGACTAAAACTCATATGCATATGAACTCAACAAAATTTAATGTTAACTTTAGCTATGATGATGGAGTACAAAGATCCCATACAATCATAAACCTAAAATATAACAAAGAGAATAAAAGCTTTTGGTAGTTTTGAAGACTGTTTCTAGTTAAAAATGAAGTAGTTGGGTATATTAGAGACATGATTATATAACTAGTCAACCTTGGAAACCAACAATTATTTAGGCTCGAGAAGTCGTGTAAGACTTAAATTTCATCCCGGATTCTTCCAAATATCATCACTGTCACAACCCTAAACCCGGAACCGGTCGTGCTGGCGCCTCTCGTGAAGACAAGGCCAGCCGACACATTCCCATTTCAATTTTAAGTAATTTAAGATAATAAGCATTAAGTTTTAAACATCATAATAATAAATTCCAAAATGATAAGCAGCGCACATTATGGTTTGCGGAAATAAAACCCAACACAGCCCGGTACTGGGGTATCACCAGTCATGCACATCTATCAATTTAATACAAGTCTGAAGTGTCTACAAAGCTATTACAGAATCATTGAAAGAGAAATAAAGGAGATAAAGGGGGAGAAGCACGGGGTTGCGGACGCCGAGCAGCTACCTCGTGAACTCCAAAATCTTCCAGGAGCTCTCAACCCTTGCAAGCAGGATCTGCAATGCCTAAATCTGCACACGGGGTGCAGAGAGTAAAGTGAGTACTCCAACTCAGTGAGTAATAATCATAAATAAAGACTGAAAAATATGAGATCACGTAAGGCACATTACAGACTATAATGAAGCAGTAGAAGCCAGTAAAAATAGTGAATCAGTGAAGATATGTAAAATCACTTTAGTTCAGTTTAAGCTTCATGAAATGCCTTTTTAACAATTAAGCAAGCAAATGACAGGCAAATAGGAAAGATAAACACATAAAGGATTGCCCCTCGGGCACAATGTCAACAAATCCGCCCCTAGAGCAATATCTCGAAAACAAAACCAGCCCCTTGGGCTATATCTCACATCACAATGGGTACCCCGCACTCACTGGGGGTGTGCAGACTCCTGGAGGGGCCCCTTATGGCCCAAGCGCAATATCAAGCCATCTCGTGGCATCATCACTAGGCTCTCGGCCTCATATCAACAAGCCATCTCGTGGCGTACAAATTCAGGCCCTCAGCCTCGTAAATCATAGTCAGTGTATCCTCACAACACCAGCCCTCGGCCTTAGTCAGTCAGAATCTCATAAGCCACTCGGGCAACAGTAAAACATGGTGCTCAGCCCAAATTATCATTTAAAATATCATTTAATGTATTAAAACAAAATAGACATGGCTGAATTATGAAGACAGTAGAATATAACATGATTGAGTACGAGTATAAAGTCAAAACAGTGAGGAAATATAAGTAAAAATCCCCTAAAGGTTCAAATAGTTGGCACAAGGGCCAAATATGGCATTCAGCCCAAAACATGATGATAGCAAATATTTTTCAATCAAATACGCGGTAAAACAGTCATTCGGGACGGACTAACTCACAATCCCCAACGGTGCACGACCCCACGCTCGTCATCTAGCGTGTGTGTCACCTCAATATAGCACCATGATGTGCAATCCGGGGTTTCATACCCTCAGGACAACATTTACAATCATTACTCACCTCGATCCGGTCCAAACTATAGCCTGCGATGCCTTTGCCCTCACGAATCGACCTCCGGATGCTCCAAATCTAGCCACAATCAGCACATAACCATTAAAATATGCGAACGGAACAAAGCCCACTCGAAAATATCCAATCTACATAAAAAGTCCCGAAATTGCTCTAACCCGACCCCCGGACCCACGTCTCGGAATCCAATAAAAATCACATCAATAAAATCCTCATTCACTCATGAGTCTACCCATATAAAATTCATCAAAATCCGACCTCAATTGCTCATTCAAATCCCCAAAAGAAATATCAAATTTTTCTTCCATTTCCCCCCAAATTTCATTCTAATTTCTCCAATTAAATGATGAAATTCAAAACCAAATCATGAAATTACCAAATATGAGTGAAGAATACTTACCCCAATAGCTCCATTGAAAATCTCCTCAAATTCCACCTTCTCTCGAGCTCTCCAATGGTTTTTATGAAATTGGACTTAAACCCTCTATTTTAAAATATAAACTGCCTGCCCAGATTTTTCTTCATCGCGAATGCGACACATCACTAGCGTTCGCGAAGCACACTGCTTCATAGGCCAGAATTTCTTCTACACGAACACGATAACCTTCTCGCGAATGAGAAGCACAGCGAACTCAACAGGTCGCGAACGCGAACTCTACTACACGAACGTGTAGAACAAAAGCATTGGGGACCCAACTATCCCCCTTCCTCTATGCGAACGCAACAGGAGACTCGCGAACGCGATGACCATAGACCACACACCTTCGTGATCGCGGAACCATCTTCATGAATGCGAAGGCCAACTCCACACTTAACCCTTCGCGAATGCGGGACATGCATCACGAACTCGAAGGTCAAAACCTGCAACACCAACAACAGAAATTCTGCAATTTTTCACAACATGAAATGGTCCGATTGACCACCCGAAACTCACCCGAGGCCCTCAAGACCTCAACCAAACATGCCAACATATCCCATAATATTATTCGAACTTGTTCCAACCTTCGGAACACTCAAAACAACATCATAAGTTGGCCCATCATGCTATTTGGTTGGTTCCCACAAACAAGGAGAGGATCAAGAGGTTTCCTCACATATCAGCTGCGGATCCTCATGACTAGGGAGAGGGTGTCTGGTACTTCTTTTGAGGAGGTTGTCGACATTTCTCGGGAGATAGAGTCGGTTCGCCACCAGGAGCGAGTTGAGAGGGAGGCCAAGAGGCCTAGTGGATCAGGGAGTTTTGGTGGCATTCCTTCTGGAGATTAGTTCCACCACGGTAGGGGTCATCTCTTTAGACATGCTCAGACGACCCGACCAGTTCATCGTGGTGCGTCAAACAACCACAGCCCTCACATTGCTCACTCAGGCCTGTCTTCTTTCAGTGCACTACCAGTGCAGAGTTCTCACCATGCCTCGTATGCTCAGGTTTCTACGGGTAGTTCCAAGGGGGTATTAGGAGCAGCAGTTCCGTCAAGGAGGGGTTGTTTTGAGTGCGGGGATCTTGGCCATATAAAGAGAGATTACCCTAGGTTGTTGAGTGGGACTCCGCAGTAGAGTTCTCGTCTGATGGCATCAGCACCAACAGCTACACCACCCGCCCAGTCAGCTCAGGGTAGAGCTCAGTCAACCAGGGGTCACCCAAGAGGGGGAGGCCGATTCGGTGGTGGTCAGGCCCATTTCTATGCACTTCCTGCCAGACCAAATTCTATTACTTCAGAAGCTGTGATCACAGATATTATCTCAGTATGTCACTGAGATGCTTCGGTATTATTTGACCCTAGCTTTACTTATTCATATGTGTCGTCGTACTTTGCTCATTATTTGGATATGCCCCGTGAGTCTCTAGTTTTATTTGTTCATGTATCTACTCTGGTGGGCGATGCTATTATTGTAGACCGTGTGTATCGGTCGTGTGACTATTGGGGGATTGGAGACTAGAGTTGACCTTTTACTACTTAGTATGGTTGATTTTGACGTGATATTGGGTATGGACTTATGTTTTCCACATCATGCTATTTTGGACTATTACGCTAAGGCAGTGACGTTGGCTATACTGGGGTTGCCACAGATTGAGTGGCAAGGTTCATTGGATTATGTTCCTAGTAGAGTAATTTCACTCTTGAAGTCCCAGCGGATGGTTAGGAAAGGTTGTCTTTCTTATTTGGCCGTTGTGAGGGATGTTAGTGCAGAGACTCCTACTATTGATTCTGTTCCGGTAGTGCAAGATTTTCTACATGTGTTTCCTGTAGAACTGCCGGGCATGCTGCCGGACATAGATATTAACTTCGGTATTGATTTGGTACCAGGGACTCAGCCTATTTCTATTCCACCATATCGTATGGCACCAACGAAGTTCAAGGACTTAAAGGAGCAACTTCAGGAACTCCTCGATTAGGGGTTTATTCGGCCTAGTATGTCACCTTGGGGTGCACCAGTTTTATTTGTGAAGAAGAAGGATGACACTATAAGAATGTGCATTGATTACAGGCAGTTGAACAAAGTCACCATCAAGAACAAGTATCCTTTGCCTCGTATTGATGATTTTCTTGACCAACTTCAGGAGGGAGGGTGTTTTCCAAGATTGATTTGAGGTCAGGGTATTACCAGTTAAAGATTCAGGACTCGATGATGTCTTTTGGGCTGACCAATGCCCCAGCAGCATTCATGCATTTGATGAACAACATATTTCGTCCTTATCTTGACTCGTTTGTGATACATGCCTGATGACCATACCTAATGTTTTTCAAGTCAACATCATAGCATTGGAGAGTTTTAAAGGAGTCAAAATCAAGAAGGCTATACTTGTAATAATTGACTACACATACAACAACAACAACAACAACAACACCTAGTGAAATCCCACTAGTGGGTCTAGGAAGGGTAGTATGTACGCAGACTTTACCCCTACCCGAAGGAGTAGAGAGGCTGTTTCCGAAAGTCCCTCGGCTTAAGAAGACAAAAAGACAAAAGGAGACATAGCTCCTCAGAATTAACTTAGGGGTATTTGGGTCATTTGTAGCCAAATACCCACTCTAGTATAAATAACCCTTAAAGGCTTTTATTTTAGGTAGACTTGATGAATGATAAACTTGAAGACATGCAAGTCTCACTGTTTATCCTTATATTTTAATTAATGCATTTATGTTTGTGCCTTTAATTTCTTTATTGCTTTCATTAGTGCTAAAGTAGTCTTAGTTGGTGAGAAATTAGTAGTGAATGCTTAATTGCTTAATTACTTTATCCGGGTTTTCAAGAGTTGTCAACCTCTTGAGGGTTTCATGGCTTCGGGTTATAATTGATTGAGTTCATAGAGGTAATTAGGCTTCATGTCCTAATTAGTTCTTGTTCATCTAATCAATTGTAGGTCTAGCTCTTATGTTCATAGCTTAGGGTTACAATTGATTGAGTTTATAGAGAAAATTAGGTTTCATATCCTAATTGGTTCTTGTTCTTCCAATCAATTGTAGGTCTACCTCTTATTTGATTCTGCGTGTTTTGTTATATCCGTGTTATCGATTTCCGTATCAACTTGGTATCAGAGTGGAGGTTTTGGATTGTTCTATCAATCCTTGGGTCTTTGTTTTGATTATCAACAAATCAGAAAATTAAAAAAAAATCAAAAATTCCAAAAAATAGAAAGATCATTGTTCATCCGCTATTGTTTATGTGATGATTTTGAAGTAAATTCTATGTTTTAAGGTCATAAAAACCTCTTTTTATCTCACCTCAATTTGTGTGCGCAGTCCGGGCGCACTCCCGGAAAACGTTTGTGTGAACTCTAAGTAAAATAAGGAAATTGACCTTTAAAATAGATTAAAGTTGACTATGGTCAACATTCTTGGTAAACAGACCCGGACCCGTGATCTGATAGTCTTGCAGTATCCGTAGTAAAATATGGGACTTGGGCGTATACCCGGAATCGAATTTCGAGGTCCTAAGCCCGAGAAAAGAATTTTTAAAGAAAATTGTTTGCTGGAAAATATAAAGGCTTAGAAGTGAATTGATGCAATTTATTGATGGTATTGGGCCCATATCTTGATTTCGGAGCCCGATACAAGTTTAAAGTAATAATTTGGTTGAATCTATGGAATTTGGTAAGAATCGGAGTTCATTTGGTATAAAACGGACCTATAGTTGAGAAAATAGAAATTTCAATGTTCTTGAGTGATTTCATGAATTTGAAGTTTAATTCATAGTTGTTGATATTATTTTGATGATTTGATCACACGAGCAAGTCCGTATGATGTTTTTGGACTTGCGTGCATGTTTGGTTTAGAGCCCCGAGGGCTCGGATGAGTTTTGGATAGGCCACAGAGTGTATTTGGACTTAGGAAAATTGTTGCAGGTTCAGTTCTGGTATTCTGGCCTCTGAACTCGCAATTGCGAGATCAAGGATCGCCAAATGTGATATCTGATGGCATGGGAATTGCGAAGGGGTGATCGCAAATGCGAAATAAGCCCTAGCCAACCTAGCTCGCATTTGCGAGCCTTTCTTCGCAAATGCATAAACCCCCAGAAATCCCAGAGGTCGCAAATGCGACCCTCTCTTTCGAAATTGCGAAGATCACAGGAATTTGTCAGGGTCACAAATGCGACAGTTTCTTCGCATTTGCGAAGCTAGCAGGAATTCTCAGGGTTCGCAATTGCGACATCTACACTTGATAAGTGGGATTTCAGACGGGATTCTTCTTCATTTTTACAACTTTTCAAACCCTAAAACATCTTTGGGCGATTTTTCAAGTGCACAAACTATTCCAAATCATTAGTAAGTCATTTCTAACTCATTTATTTCAATCTAATCCATCTTTTTACATGATTTCATTTTAAAATCAAGGGGTTTTCATGGAAAATTGGGTGATTTTGGGTAGAACTTAGGATTTTCAAATTTTGGGGATTTGGGCCTCAATTTGAGATCCGATTTCAAAACAAATTATATATTTGAGTTCGTGGGTGAGTGTGTGATCGGGTTTTGGTTCGAACCTCGGGTTTTGACCAAGTGGGCCCGGGGTCGATTTTTGACTTTTGGGGAAATCATTAGAAAACCTATTTTCAAGCATTAGAATTAGTTTATTTAGCTTTTATTGATATCGTTAAGTAAATTGTGACTAGATAGAAGCAAATTGGAAGTGGATCGAAAGGTAAAGCGGTAGTTGAGGCTTGATTGTGTTCGTGGCATTGAGGTGAGTGTTTGGTCTAACCTTAGCTTGAGGGAATAGGAGTTGTGGTCTTATTTGCTATGTGTTAAGTAATTGAGTACGACGTATAGGTGTGGTGACGAGTATTTATACATTGGTGTCGAGCATGCCCGTGAGTCGGGTCTTATATTATGATTGTTGTGACTCCGTTATGTATTGTCCATGCTTAATATGATGATTATCAATGTTGAACAAGGCTTATGAAAGTATTCTTGGTAATTGACCATGGTTGAGCATTGGCTCAAGTTGAAATTTATGTTGTGAAGCGATTGTGGAATCGAGATGAGATATATTGTTGATTCCCTTGCCGAGATGTTATTGTTTATGATATTGTTTCCCTTGCCGGGATGTTATTGCTTATGATATTGTTTCCCTTGCCGGGATATTATTGTTATACTATTGTTCCCTTGCCGGGGCTCTATTGTGATTTTAGGATTCCCTTTCCCGAATTGCTTTGTGATTGTTGCTTGGGTAAGGAAGAGAGGAAAGCACGAAGGGTGATGCCGTACGTGATATTTGTGAGTGAGTGTTACTGCATGGAGGGTGATGACGTGCCGATATTGTGAATATAAAAGCACGAAGGGGGATGCCGTGCCATGATATGAGTGATAATGCATGAAGGATAATGTCGTGCCATGATTATGTGAGGTAAAAGCACGAAGGGTGATGCCGTGCCGAATCTATTGATTCTTATGGTGAGAACGAGAGTAAAAGCACGAAGGGTAATGCCGTGTACTTGTTATTGATTTCCTTATTCTTGCTGATATGAAATTTTGGTGTTCCTTATGCTTCTCTACTGAGATTCTGTTAGTACTTGTTATTCCCCGCAGCATGTTCCCCCTTCCCATCTTTAACTGCTAGTTTTTGTTACTATTATTTGCTGTACATGATTTAACTGCACAGGTTTTACTTGGTAGTCTTGTCCTAGCCTCGTCACTACTTTGCCAAGGTTAGGTTTGATACTTACCAGCACATGAGGTCGGTTGTACTGATACTACACTTTGCACTGTGTGCAAATCCCGATGCTGGAGCATTTAGACCACAGTGAGGTTGCTGCCTTCAGTCCAGCGGAGACCGAGGTAGTCCTATAGACGTCCACAGGCCTTGGCATCCCCTTCTATCTTTTCCATTCTATTTTTATGTATTTCAGAGATAGACTTGTATTTTCCATTCAGACCACTGTTTGTAGTATTCGTAGATGGTCCGTGACATTGTGACACCAATTCTGGATAAAGTTGTATGTTGGATTTTGTACTAGTATTTAGTTAAATTATCAGATTTCATCTTCCGCATTTCTTTTATTATTATGGTTATTCAGATGTTGATCACATGTTAATTTGGAATTGTTAAAAGGTTAAGAAAAAAAGGTAATAAAATTTGTAACACTAGGCTTGCCTAGCTTTCACGAGTAGGCGCCATCACAACTCCCGAGGGTGGGAAATCGGGTCGTGACAAGTTGGTATCAGAGTTCTAGGTTGCATAGGTCTCACAATTCATGGACAAGCTTAGTAGAGTTTGAGGGATCGACACAGAGACATCTATGTTTATCTCCCAGAGGCTACGGAGTTTAGGAAAAACTTCACATCTATTTTTTCCTGTTATTCTACTTGATTTCTCAATGCTAATTGAACTTCCACTCTATTCTTTTGCAGATGGTGAGAACACATACCGCTTCATCAGCTGACCAGTAGCCCTAGCCCCCAGTAGCAGCTCTTGCGAGGGGAGGTCCCGAGGCAGAGGCAAAGCTTAGCCCAAAGCTCGAGAAGCAGCATTAGCGGCGGAGCCTCAAGTTGAGTTTGACGATGAGGTTCCAGCCCAGAAAGTTCCAGCAGGACCAGCTCAGGTCCTAGAGGGGTTCATCACCACTCCGGTACTTCAGGATGCTCTAGTCCGTCTAGTGGGCCTTATGGATAGTGTCACCCAGGTAGGCTTACTTCTTGTAGCACCAACCGTCTCTCAGGCTGGGGGAGGAGTGCAGACTCCCTCTATACACACTCCAAAGCAGATGGATCCCCAGTTTCAGACTCCAGCAGCTTAGCCAGTTGGGGTAGTTCCGCCAGGTGTTGTGGCATAGACCGGTGAGGGGCCAACTATGTCTGCTGATGCCTTGTGGAGATTGGACAGGTTCACCAAACTTTTTACTACCACTTTTGGTGGTACATCTTCTGAGGATCCCCAGGATTATTTGGACAGTTGTCATAAGGTTCTACGGAACATGGGGATAGTAGAGATCAATGGGGTTGACTTTGCTACTTTTCGTCTGTCTGGATCTGCCAAGACTTGGTGGACAGATTATTGTTTGGCTAGACTAGCTGGGTCATCGGCTTTGACTTGAGATCAGTTCTCTCAATTATTTCTAGAGAAGTTTCTTCCTATCACTCAGAGGGAGATCTATTGGAGGTAATTTGAGCGTGTCAAGCAGGGTTCTATGACTGTCACTCAGTACGAGACCAGATTTATTGACTTGGACTGTCATGCTCTTCTTATACTTCCCATTTAGAGAGAGAGAGAGGAGGTTCATTGAGGGACTCGTTCAGTCAATTCGATTACAGATGGCTAAGGAGACGGGGAGAGAGATTTCTTTTCAGGATGCGGCCAATGTGGCCAGGAGAGTTGAGATGGTTCTCTCACAGGGGAGTAGTCAGGGGTCTGACAAGAGGCCTCGACATTCGGGCAGGTTCAGTGGTGCCTCGATTGGAGGCAGGGATTCTTTTGGTAGGGGCCATCCTTCTAGGCTGTTTCATTCAGTGCTACAGGCTTCTCACGATGCTCCAGGTGGCTGTGGTTCTCATATGCAGTATTCAGATCAACTGCCCTACAGTGCATCGCCAGCTCCTATCAGTGCACTTCCACTCCAAAGATTTTAGGGTTGTCAGTCCTAGCAGCCGAGGGCTTGTTATACTTGTGGTGACACGAGGCATATTACTAGATTTTGCCCTCGAGCACCGAGCAGTTCTCAGCATCAGGGTTCCCGTGCCATGGTTCAGGCACCGAGTGTTCCACCACCCGTTCAACCAGCTAGAGGTGGAGGTAGAGGTGTTAGAGGTGGAGGTTAGGCCGCTAGAGGTGGAGGCCAGCCAGCAGGAGGCCGTCCCAGAGATGTAATTCAGAGTGGTAGGGCCCAGCCCCGATGTTATGCCCTTCCAGTCAGGCTTAAGGCTGAGGCCTCCGATGCAGTTATCATAGGTACTGTTCTAGTTTGTAGTAGAGATGCTTCAGTCCTATTTGATCCAGGATCTACATACTCCTATGTGTCATCTTATTTTGCACCGTATTTGGTCATGCCTAGTAATTCCTTGAGTGCTCTTATATATGTGTCTACACCGGTGGGTGATTCTATTGTGATAGATCGTGTCCATCATTCATGTATAGTTGTGATGGGGGTCTTTAGACCCGAGTAGATCTGCTACTTTTGGATATGGTTGATTTTGATATCATATTGGGGATTGACTGGTTATCACCTTACCACGCTATCTTGGATTGTAATGCTAAGATTGTGACCTTAGCCTTGCCGGGGTTGCCTCATTTGCAGTGGAGAAGGACTCTTGGTCATTCTACCAGCAGGGTTATCTCATATATGAAGGCTCGGCGTATGGTTGATAAGGGATGTTTGGCATATTTGGCATATGTTTGTGATTCTAGTGCTGAGGTTCCTCTTATAGATTCTGTACCTGTTGTTTGTGAGTTTCCTAAGATATTTCCTTCAGACCTACTGGGTATGCCACCCGACAGGGATATTGACTTTTGCATTGATCTGGCTCCGGGCACTCAACCTATTTCTATCCTGCCATATTGCATGGCTCCACCAGAGTTGAAAGAACTGAAGGAGCAGTTGTAAGACCTGCTTGATAAAGGGTTTATTAGACCTAGTGTCTCGCATTGGGGTGTGCCAGTGTTGTTCGTTAAGAAGAAGGACAGATCGATGAGGATGTGTATAGATTATCGACAGTTGAACAAGGTCACCATCAATAACATGTGGATTGCTGAGGATTGAATATTTGTTTGATCAGCTTCAGGGTGCCAAGGTATTTTCGAATATTGATTTGAGATCTGGCTACCATCAGTTGAGGATTAGGGCATCCTATATTCCTAAGACAGTTTTTCGCACTCGGTACGAGCATTATGAGTTCTTGGTGATGTCATTTGGGTTGACAAATGCCCCAACAACTTTCATGGATTTGATGAACCGAGTGTTCAAGCCTGACTTGGATTCATTCGTGATAGTTTTCATTGATGATTTTTTGATCTATTCCCGCAGCCGGGAGGAGCCTGAGCAGCATCTGAGAGTTGTTCTTCAGACTTTGAGAGATATTCAGTTGTATGCTAAGTTTTCGAAGTGTGAGTTTTGGTTGGGATCAGTCGCTTTCTTGGGTCACGTTGTGTCAGTAGAGGTTATTTAGGTGGATCCGAAGAAGATAGAGGCAGTCAAGGACTGGCCTAGCCCCGTATCAGCTAGATCCGGAGTTTCTTGGGTTTGGCAGGCTATTACTGGCGGTTTGTGGAGGGGTTTTCATCTATTGCAGCCTTGATAACCAGGTTGACCCAAAAGGGTGCCTAGTTCAGGTGGTCGGATGAGTGTGAGGCGAGCTTTCAGAAGCTCAAGACAGCTTATGCTTTGTGATAAGTACTGGACTTGGTTCAGTGTTGATGCAGGATGACAAGGTCATTGCTTACGCTTCGCGATAGTTGAAAATTCAGGAGAAGAATTATCCACTTCATGATTTGGAGTTAGCAGCCATTGTTCACGCGCTGAAGATTTGGAAGCACTATTTGTATGGCGTGTCATGTAAGGTCATCACGGATCACAAGAGTCTACAGTACTTGTTCAAGGAGAAGGAGCTAAATTTGACGCAGAGAAAGTGGTTGGAGCTATTGAAAGACTATGATATTACCATCTTATATCATCCGGGGAAGGCCAATGTAGTGGCCGATGCTTTGAGTAGAAAGTCAATCAGCATGGGCAGTCTTGCGTATATTCCGGTCAGTGAGAGATCAAAGCTAAAAAGTTGCAAAACAAGGTCATTGGACTTCAGGAACGATCAAAGAAGTTGTTAGTTGGGAGGAAGAGCTTAAGGATAAAGGATATGAAATATCTAGGTGTTATAATTATTTTATGGTCCAATTCATGTCCAATAAGAGGTGGATTAGATCCCAAGAAACATCCTCAGAAAAAGGTCCAAATTAGACCAATTTAACACCAAAAATGTGTCCAAACTTGCAGCCCATGAAGCCCTACATAAAACCACGTTTTTATAGCATAAAAAGGACTTACTCGATGTCCAAGGATGGTACAATAGTCGTGTTAGATGTTGAGTGCAAGTTGGTACCAAGTTGCTTGTAAATTTCCTTCAAGATTTCCAAGATTTTCAAGATTCTATCCAAGATTGGTTTGGGACTTATTTCCATATATTATGGGACTATATTTATTTTTTTCCTAGTTAGTTAAGGTTATGTTTTCCTTTTACTAAGATTTTTGGAATTACTTTCCAAGAATGACTTGATTTTTGCTTCCTAGTATTTTCCTTTACCTAAGGTAGTTGGACTTGTTGTCCAAAGTAGTTTAGGACTTTATTTACTTGTTTTTAGGTAGAATTTCGTGACCCCTATCTATATAAAGGGGTGCATTCTTTGTTTTTAGAGTAAGATTATTCAGATTATTATCAATAAAAATTGTGAGATTTTTCTTGCACTCTTATGTGTGGATACTCTTGAATTTATTCTTCAACCTTTAAGACTCAATTTAAGGCGGTAAGATGAATCCTTCGAAATCTTAGATCACTTCTAGGTATTCAAGAAAGATGATAAGTTTAGGCTTATTGTTGTTCTTGTTATTCTAAAGGGTCAGGTTTCACAATCTATCTCTTGTTTTTAATTCTCTACCAAAGGCGATTAGTTCTTTATTAACTAATTGTTGTTGTTAGTATTCAATTTCAAGAATAGACTTCTTGAATTCAAGAAAGGGTTTCTTGAATTCAATCTATCTTTAATTTTCCGTCCTTTTTCGTTTCTTTATTTTCTTTTAGCTTCCGCACGTTTCTTGATTTTCTTGTTTTTCTTTAGTAATTCTTGAATCCTCTATCGTATTGTTATCAAGTGGTATCAGAGCATAAAATAATCAAGATTTCAATCTTGATAATCTTGGGAGGTTCTTGAGCACAAAAAAAAACAAAAAAATGAAAATCATCCCAAAAAAGTGTTATTGCTCATTATTATTTTTAGAATTCTAGTATTATTTGATTTCCAAGTCAAGAAAGGAAATAAGAAGATGGGACCCTTGTTGTTGAAGATTAAGGAAACTTCTTTCCTTATTCTTGTGAGTTTTGGGTTTCCGAAAATTCTTTCCTTTTTTTTTCTACTAACCAATTCCTATTCTTCGTAGGTTTGGTCATTCACTTTTCTTTCTTTTTCTAAATCCATATTCTTATCATTAAGGGTTGTGACTAGTAATGTTTATTAATAAATCTAAAGATTAACGACCAAGAGTTGCATTGAGTGGAAAAAGGCGAGAAAGGTGAGAATATTAGAAGGAAAAAGCAAATTTAAGAGAGGCATAATTCTTCTAATCTTTGTTCAAGATATTTCAAACAGGTAGTTATGTAGAAAGGAGGCGAGCTATGACTCAACAATTTGAAAAGTCATACGTACAACATGCTGAAGGGAAGGAAGACAATGCTAAAGTTATTTTTCAAACAAGAGCTAAAGTGATGTCTGCGATTTGTGCCTTTAGAATTGACAAAGAGTTTGGTTATAACTCAATTAGCACTTATATGGTTGAGAAATTGAACTTGCCTTATGTTAAACATATTGAACCCTACATGTTTGGAGGAGTAAAGGTAGATAAGAGAGTGTTATTACTATTTTGTATTGGAAAGTATGCGGATGTGATCTGGTGTGATGTGATTTCTATGAATAATTATCATATCTTGTTGGGATTGCCATGGTATGACTATAGAAGAGCTTCATATAAAATGAAAAAAAATAGATACTATTTTGAGGTTAACGAGAGGAAACTCATTCTAGGACCTTTGACTCCCTTACAAATTTGTGAAGATAAAAAGACTGTTAAAGAAAATATGGAAAAATATGAGAGAGAAAAGAATGAGAGGGGTAAGGGAGTGCATGTTGACATCCCAAGAGAGGAAAAATGAGAGGTTGTGTTGAGTAAAGAGAGTGAGATGTCAAGGAAAAAAAAGAGAGAGCTTGAGAGGAAAGAAAAGAGAGAAGGCCATGAGATAGGATAAGGACGAGGAAAAAGTTAGTTTTGTGATAAAATCCAAAGAGAGTATAAGCAAGAAAAAAAATTCTTTACTTCCTAACCCATTAACTCTTTCTTGTTTTAGTTCTTGTAATTTTGTGCACCCACGTGTTAAAACACTTTTTGAAAGGGGAGGTAAAGCGCAAGAGATGGTGGCAAAGGATCCAATTGGATTCCAACATGAATTTGGCGAAATCAATTCTTGTTGGATGGTGGAAGATAAAAGCTTGGTTAAATTCTTTGTTATTGAATCTTTTGACTACTTTGGTTCTTATTTACAGGTTTATGACACGGAGTTCCCTAAATCCATTGCTAAACTGGAATCATTGCATAAAGGAATACAAGGTGATGTTGTTCCATTAGTAAATAAGTCCAAGTATGGTATGTATAATTGGTTTGTTCACATTCTTGGCCTTTCTAGAACACCTAAGGTATTTTTGGATGTAATGAACTATATTCTTATTTCTTATATTGGTGACTTTATAATTTTTGTGAATGATGATATTTTGATGCATATCAAGTCATTAACTGTAATATCTAAGTTCAAGTGCAAGAGTAATTTGCTTCCTTTTGAAATTGAGTATGACATAGATGATTATGCATTCCAACTTGTTGGAAAGAGACATGAAATTTATGAGAAGAGACTTGCTAATGAATTAAATATTCTTTATTCTCTTATTCAAGAGACTAATGAGTTTTCATGTGATAAATTGCTAGAATGTAAGTTTTGTTGTTTGATGGGAAATCATTCCTCTAGTCATGTTGATTGTGAGACTGTAAAAGTGCTTGCTTCTAGTAAAGAGGATATGCATGATTATTGTGACATTAGTCATCAAATACTCTTTCATGAACCTATCTATGACTCTTTCTTTGACAGTTTGAGCAATTATGTAGAATTAATTTATGTTGCGAATATTATTAGGGAAAGTTATAATCATGAGCTTGAATATATTGAAATTTTTAGTTTGGAATTTATGGGTTCTTCTAACCTTCTTGTGAATTTATGTGCTTCTTTGAATAGCTTACATGTAGAAGAATCCATGAAATTTATAATTGATACTTGGCTATATCATAAAAGTGTCTTATTTGATACATGTGGTAGATATACTTGTTTTAAATGGATGCGTGATCAATCTTTTGTAATTTCATTGTCATGCATATTTTTTGACTACCTTAAGAGAGATTTTTATGGGACAAGTCTACATAGGCATAAATTTTATTAGGATGATGATGTCCATATGCTTTATAAAGGAGTATTTACACCTATTAGGCTTAATTGGATTAAGTGGACACATGGTCATTAGTGCTTGTCTTCATTTTTTTGCTAGGTCGAAATTCGAGGACGAATTTTCTTCAAGAAGAGATGAATGATAGCATCCTAGGAAGCTCAAATCTATTCAAGGACAAGGATGAAGCTTTGGAATCTCAAAGAGAGCCTTTAACAAGATCTCAAGCTAAAAAGTTACAAAACAAAGACATTGGACTACAGGAACGATCAAAGAAGTTGTTAGTTGGGAGGAAGAGCTTAAGGATAAAGGATATGACTTATCTAGGTGTTATAATTATTTTATGGTCCAAATTCATGTCCAATAAGAGGTGGATTAGATCCCAAGAAACATCCTCAGAAGAAGGTCCAAATCAGGCCACTGTTGGACCAATTTAACACCGAAAATGTGTCCAAACTTGCAGCCTATGAAGTCCTACATAAAGCCACGTTTTTATAGCATAAAAAGGACTTACTTGATGTCCAAGGATGGTACAATAGTCGTGTTAGATGTTGAGTGCAAGTTGGTACCAAGTTGCTAGCAAATTTCCTTCAAGATTTCCAAGATTTTCAAGATTCTATCCAAGATTGGTTTGGGACTTATTTTCATATATTATGGGACTATATTTATTTCTTTCCTAGTTAGTTAAGGTTATGTTTTCCTTTTACTAAGATTTTTGGAATTACTTTCCAAGAATGACTTGGTTTTTGCTTCCTAGTATTTTTCTTTTCCTAAGGTAGTTGGACTTATTGTCCAAAGTAATTTGGACTTTATTTACTTGTTTTTTAGGTAGAATTTCGTGACCCCTATCTATATAAAGGGGTGCATTATTTGTTTTTAGAGTAAGATTATTCAGATTATTATCAATAAAAATTGTGAGATTTTTCTTGCACTCTTATGTGTGGATACTCTTGGATTTATTCTTCAACCTTCAAGACTCAACTTAAGGTGGTAAGATGAATTCTTCGAAATATTAGATTACTTCTAGGTATTCAAGAAAGGTGATATGTTTAGGATTATTGTTGTTCTTGTTATTCTAAAGGGTCGGGTTTCACAATCTATTTCTTATTTTTAATTCTCTACCAAAGACGATTAGTTCTTTGCTAGCTAATTGTTGTTGTTAGGATTCAATTTCAAGAATAGACTTCTTGAATTCAAGAAAACCTTTCTTGAATTCAATCTATCTTTAATTTTCCTTCCTTTTTCGTTTCTTTTAGCTTCCACACGTTTCTTGATTTTCTTATTTTTCCTTGAATCCCCTATCGTATTGTTATCAGAATATAAGCTGAGTCCTTAAGCTGGTTGCATCCTCATATTGAACTGAGATATTGTTACTACTGATTTGTGAGTGAGAATTGCTAGATTTGCTGGAGTTCAATTCTTGGAACTTGAATTTTGTTGATCTCGTTGATTAATTTCGAACTAGCAACTTCAGTTGAGTTTGTTTCTTCTGAGTGTAGAACGTGGATTTAACCTTCAATTCTGGTATTGTGATTGCGTCTGAAACTTGTCTCCTTTGTTCACTATTTGGAACATGCTGAGTTCAAGTGTTGCGAAGCTTCTGTGTTTATTTTTGAGTTGATTTCTGAGATTCCAAGGTGGCGTGAAAGCTGTTCCTTTGAGTGTGGACTGTTTTGAGTTGGAAAATGAAATCTCTAAGTGTTTGAACTAAGTTTGGCTACCAGCTGTGCACCAGTCTTGTACCAGCTTTCTTGAAACAGTTTGGCATTGCTTTTGTCAACTTTGGACTGCTGCATTTTCAGTAAATACTGCACAGTTCAGTTGTGCACTGTTAAGAGAAATATGCAGCAACTTCTATCTATTCAGCTGTAGTTTTGTTGGCAAGTTTAGTTCTCTTGTTTGAGAAGTTGTGTCAGCTTGAGAATTCTATACAGATTTCAGCTGCAGTAGGTTGTGAAGTGTGAGCTGAACTGCCCTGCAAATCTGCAGTAACTGCAGCTCAAATTGAAGGGTTCAGTTTGGGAAGTTTCTGCCCAGTTTTTGTAGCTGTTGAACAGTCTAAAGTTCAGCTGTTTGTGATCAAGATTTGAGCTGTATTTGACAGCCAAATCTGCATAGCTTGGGCTGAAAATTTCTGCAGTGCTTCAGCAAACTTCAGCATTGTTTCTGCACAGTAAACTTTCTGCACTTTTGTGGTTATTCTGGTTGATAGCTGCTGTAGTTTAGTGTCTTGATTCAAAAGAGCTAAAGCTTACGACTGAATTGAAGAGGCCTGCTCGATATTGAATTGCTTCTCTGATTACATGAACTGAAAACTAAAAATTTCTGCACTGTTTCTCCTCTGTCATTTGCTGAAGATCTGCAGAATTTTGAACTGATTTGAGCACTATGTTGCTGCTGCAAAAGCTACTGTTTGGCCTGCATTTTTTTTTTGCACCAGTTGGACTAGTGTTTGCTGAATGCTTGTTTGGTAGCTAATGTGGTGGGAAGTTGACTTGAATTTCTGGAAATAAGTTGAGAACATCATAAGAGGATTCAGAACTCACAGCCAGATTTTGAAAAAAAGCTCAGTATAGTGACTTTGTCTGTCTAGTTTTGTAACAATGACATGTTTATGCGAATATGACCAAAATTCGAATAAAAAGTGTCTAGTTTTATAGTTTCTTTTCTTTTACTTTCTTCCCAATTTGTAGTGAACTAAATTCTCAACTAGATTAACTTGATATTAGTTCATATTGAGTTTAATTCTAGTTTCTTTGTGTGCTTTGTTTTGTTTCGTGCCATTTCTTTCGTGCTTTTCTCTTTATTTTCATTGTGAATTGTTTGGCTCAAGTCTGTTTGCTTTTAATTGTCCGTCCTTGTGAAAACACAACTTCCACTCTACGCCGAAGATGGTTGGAACTAGTTGTGAAACCTTGGAATAAGTTTGCTAGCAATTTTGAGATTCACTACTTGAGCGGAAAAAGGCAAGAGTGAATAGGACTTTGAGCATGCAAAAGCCAATTGATGCAAAGTGTGATACACGAGGGTTGAGCGACATCGAGTGAGCTTGGTGAGGATTTTACTACTAATTTGTTTGTTCCTTTTGTAGGTATCATGGAGTACGGACAAATATCTAGTCTTAATTGTGATCCAAGGAGAAGGTTACCAATTTTACCATATGGAAACACAACGAATGCAAGGTTGAATTCCATGATGGAGGAATCTCACATGAGGGGACAAGGAAGGGAGCTTAGTATGACGCTTACTAATTCCTCTACTACACCCTCTCCTTCATAAGTGTGACAAATGCTTCAAAGAGGGAAATCGCAACATAACCAACATTTTCAAATACCACAAAACCTACCAAAGCGACCACTCTCACCAAAGGGACCTTATTTTCCTCTACCAAACTACCGACCACCTGCCCACTACCAATACAAACCACCATTTAGACCTCAAGCACACATACCCATAATACCACCACCTCAAATGACCCAACCTAGAACACCAATAAATCTACCTCCCCAACATATGCCTCAAGTACCACCAAGGAGGGACAATCTTCCTCCTCCACCACTCATATCACCTCAAGAACCTCGAATGATGAACAACTCACTTTTTCAACATGATCAAGAGGATGTCTTGAATGAGTTGGACAACATCCAACAAGTTTTCAATAACGAATAATAGGGGAGACGAAGTGAACCAAAGGGAAAGAGGCCAAATAAGTTTGAGAACATCCTTGAAAAATAAAAAGAGAAAAAGTAAGAATGAGAGACAAAAGATAGAGAGACGCGAGGGAGAGAAAAATGACAACTCTATAGTGGAAAAAGGAGAGAAAGTGTGGAGTGAAGTGAGTGAATTGTCACAAGAAAAGAGTGAAGAGCTTGAAAAAAAAGAGGGAAAACAAAAAGAGAGTGAGGATTTTCCTTATTCTAATGCTAATGACCTTTCTTCTTTCTCTAGTTGTCTTGTATCTTGTGAAGAAATTTTTGGAGATAGATCCATCAAGTGAAGTTCAATCTACTTTGATGAACTTGGAAGAAGATCAAGCTTCCTTTTCAAGAGAACTTTTGAAATTTAATGAACAAGTTCAAGGTAAAGAGAATTTCACTTTAAAAGAGCTTCAAGATAAAATAGCTTATCCTTCTACTCATGATATTTTAGTTGATTGTGGTGACACTTTGAGTTTGAAAGATAGCTATGACATTGATGAGTTTGATACTTCTTTATCTTGTAATGAGAAAAATAGTTATATCTTGCAACTAGCTAGGAGCTCTTGTGCATTATTGGATGATTTTAGTTCTTTGTTTAATGGCTCCTTAGCTAGTGATTTGTGTAATGTTGAATCTTATGATTCCCCACCTATATAGGATGATGCATGTGATGATTCTTTTGACTCTACTTTCACATTGTTGGAAGAAAGTTTTGATCTTTATGAAGAAATCAGTCGAGAAGAATGTGTTAGATGATTCTTTTGATTCTATTGTCGTTCCTTTGGAAAAAAGATTCAATTTTTATGGTGAAATGAGCAAATGTGAGTGTGGAGATACCTTGTTGGACAGTGAACAAGTTACTTTCAATGACATAAATATAGAAGAAGAAAACTTCCATTTGTATTCCAATGAGTTGACTTCGCTTGTATTTGATCTTGATGACTATTATGCATATTTATGTGATGATTCTGTTGAGTGTAAAAATGAAAGTAAAGTTTTTGATGCTAGCACTAGTATTAATTTCTTTACTTATCTTGTTCCTACTTTTGAAAGAACATTCTCATTGGATTTTGCTAATGCTTCAATGAGAAAAGGTAAGAATGTTTTTTTGGTGTTTTGAGTGACCATTTTGAGCAAGAAGAACCTAACTTTATTGATTATTTTGTGAAGGTTAAACAAGAGAAAGTTGCGAAAGGCCTTAAACTAACACTTTCACATACTTTTTGTCAAGAGCTTTTTCTTTTGCTCAAAAGAAAGAATGGTATGTACGTTTGGCTTATGCTTATCTTGTGTTTATCTAAAGCCATTGAGGTAAAGACTCTTAACTTTGAGTATTGTGATATTCTTTATATGATGATTCATGATGAGCTTGGCATATCTCTTAAGTTGTCATGTGAAGTTGTTGGAAAGTGTGTAGATATTTGGGGATTAAAATTTGTGTTTGACCCCAGAGTTATTTCTTATCATGGTGAAGTATCTTTCTTTGGATTGGAGAGTATGATTTTTATTGCTTCTTATGACACTTGATCATACCATAAAAGTGTGCACTTTGTTGAGGATTTTACAAGATTATGGTTTTATTGGAAGCATGAAACTTTACACTCTCTTGATTCTTCTCGTGAGTATTATTTTTCCTATAGTCAAATTTTTGTCATTTGTATTGGAGATGTGTTCTTTATAGATTATGACACTTGGCTATATCATAAGAGTGTCATTTTTGAGTCCACGATTGTGAACTTTGATCTTTTAGCTTGGATATACAATGCTTTGATTGTGATTGGCTTGGTACTTATGTTTGCCCCTTTCTTGGTTTTGCAAGGTCCAAATTCGAGGACGAATATCTTTCAGGGGGAGGATGATACATGCCGGATGACCATACCTAATGATTTTCAAGTCAACACTATAGCATTTGAGTGTTTTAAAGAAGTCAAAATCAAGAAGGCTATACTTATAATAATTGACTACACATAGCTCCTCATAATTAGCTTAGGGGTATTTGGGTCATTTGTAGCCAAATACCCACTCTAGTATAAATAGCCCTTAAAGGATTTTATTTTAGGTAGACTTGATGAATGATAAACTTGAAGACATGCAAGTCTCACTCTTTATCCTTATCTTTTAATCAATGCATTTATGTTTATGCCTTTAATTTTTTTTATTGCTTTCATTAGTGCTAAATTAGTCTTCGTTGGTGAGCAATTAGTAGTGAATACTTAATTGCTTAATTACTTTATTCGGGTTTTCAAGAGTTGTCAATCTCTTGAGGGTTCCATGGCTTCGGTGTTACAATTGATTGAGTTCATAGAGGTAATCAGGCTTCATATTGTCATTGGTTCTCGTTCATCTAATCAATTGTAGGTCTAGCTCTTATGTTCATAACTTAAAGTTACAATTGATTGAGTTTATAGAGGAAATTAGGTTTCATATCCTAATTGGTTCTTATTTTTCTAATCAATTGGAGGTCTAGCTCTTATTTTAATTCTGCGCTTTTTGTTATATCCGTGTTATCGATACGATTCCATATCAGTTCATTATTATATTCACTGATGATATCCTGGTTAACTCTCATAGTCAGGAGGAGCATGCCGAGAATTTATGTGTTGTGCTGCAGCGATTGAGGGAGGAGAAACTTTATGCTAAGTTCTCCAAGTATGAGTTATAGCTCAGTTCAGTGGCATTCTTTGGACACGTGGTGTATAGTGAGGGTATTCAGGTTGATCCAAAGAAGATAGAGGCGGTTCAGAGTTGGCCCAGATCGCCCTCAGCTACAGAGATTCAGAGCTTTCTTGGGTTGGCTGGTTATTACAATTGGTTCGTATAGGGTTTCTCTTCTATTGCATGGCTCTTGACTAAATTGATCCAAAAGGGTGCTCCGTTCAAGTGGTCGGATTAGTGTGAGGCGAGCATTCAGAAGCTCAAGACTACCTTGACCACAACTCCAGTTCTAGTTCTACCATCAGCTTCTGGTTCTTATACTGTATATTGTGATGCTTCTCAGATCAATATTGGGTGTGTGTTGATGTAGGAGGGTAGAGTGATTGCTTATGCTTCGCGCCAGTTGAAGCCCTATGAGAAGAACTACCCTATTCATGATTTAAAGTTGACTGCCATAGTTCATGCGTTGAAGATTTGGAGGCACTATCTCTATGGTATGTCTTGTGAGGTGTTTACTGATCATCGTAGCCTCCAGCACTTGTTCAAGTAGAAGGATCTCAATTTGAGGCAGTGGAGGTGGTTAGAGCTGCTAATGGACTATGATATTACTATTCTGTATCACCCAGGAAAGGCCAATGTGGTGGCCGATGCCTTGAGTAGGAAGGTAGTGAGTATGGGCAGTCTTGCATTTATTCCTATTGGGGAGAGACCTCTTGCGGTTGATGTTCAGGCTTTGGCCAACCAACTAGTGAGATTGGATATTTTGAAGCCCAGTCAGGTTCTAGCTTGTGTGATTTCTCAGTCTTCCTTGTTTGATCATCAGAGAGCGCCAGTATGATGATCCTCATTTGCTTGTCCTCAAGGACAAGGTTCAGCATGATGATGCCAGAGATGTGACTGTTGGAGATGATGGGGTATTGAGGATGCAAGGCCGGATAAGTGTGCCCAATGTAGATGGGCTTCGGGAGTTGATTTTGGAGGAGGCCTACAACTCACGATATTCCATCCATCCAGGTGTCGCAAAGATGTATCAGGATTTGAGACAACACTATTAGTGGAGGAGAATGAAGAAAGATATAGTTGGGTTTGTAGCTCAGTGCCTCAACTATTAGCAGGTGAAATGTGAGCATCAGCAACCGGGTGGCTGTAACACCCCGTAAATTTGGCTTAGGTATAAATTAGAGTAAGGTTATATTTTGGACATATGAAGTCCCATCGGGATGATTATGGGTAAAATAGTTGTTTCAAAATCAAGATGGAAAGTGAGGTACATAAGATTTGACAAAATCGACTAAGTTTGCAGAAGGTCTATCTTCCATAAGGGTTTAGTAAATATGTGTAAGGAATTTGGAAAAACGCAAAGCATAAAAGTTATAGCCCTTTGAAATAGCTTTCCAACGATATATTATGGAGCCCGAACAAATCTTGGTGCAAAATGTTATGCGCGTTTTACAAAATAGTATACGATATGCGCGCCCCGAGCGCGATCGCACTCCTGAGGCAGGGTTACTGCCATTTTGCACAGTCAGGTGCACGGTTAGGCCTACCAGATGCATGGGAGCACTTATGGGGGGTCATTTTAAAGCCCTACTTCATCCCCCACAGCCCCAAAACATAAATACTTACTCTAGAAAGGGAAACTCTCAAATACCTAACTCCTTAAGGGTCCCTCTACCACCCAAGGTAAGTTCTAATAGTGATTCTAAGTTAATTTTAATTTTCTAACATCTTATTAACATGGGTAAACCCTCCAAATCATTAGATATTTGATTGAGGCATCATTGTTGAGAGAAGGAACCCTAGAACTCGAATTCAAGAAGATTGAACGTCAAGAAGGTAATATCTTCACCCTTTAATTGATTATAGCATTGGTTAATGATTGTAGACTACAAGTTTATAAGATATGAGTTGATGGGTTTGATAGAAAAGCATGAACAATTTTAAGTTTGGCTTGTTGATTGTTAATTATTGATTAAGGGTGTTGTTTACCTTATGGGTGATAAAGAATGATGTTGATTATAACCATGAGACTATAGAATTTATCTAGGAGCAAGAAAATGAGTTATTGGGTGTAGAGACACCATTAATAAGGACTATGAGCTTTATGTCACCAAGTGTTTGAGAAAATGCTTAAGTGACCAAAACATGAGAATTATTGCTAATATGGAATCTCTTTGACTTGTATTGATATAGATTAAAGTTCAAAGGGTTGGCGAATGTTGTATTACGCTCAAGAGCAGGAAGTTAAGGTATGTGAGGCTAACTTTCTATGTTTGAGAATTTTAACGATTCTCCCTATACTACGTTTCTTTTACGACGTTTCCAATTGCCTCAGAAATATAGTTAAGCCTAGTTTCTTGAATAGTTGTAGAGCTTATATTCTCTACCTTCATAACTCGTTCACCACTTTCATTTTGAACGTTGTGAGCTCAATGCGTATTCAATATAGACTTGGGTTTGATACTCCCGAGTCTTAGAATAGATTACTCAATATGCCATAAACAGTTGAAGTTTCAGTGTTCATAATCAGTTCAAGTATATATGTCTCAGTCTAGTCCTATTCAGCATTCCAGCATTATGTAACTCAGTGTGATTCAGTATTTTACTATCATGTATTATAGTTTGATTCTCAGTTCCTAAATGTTGAACACCTGCATTTAGGCCTGAGGCCGTAGTTTATATGCTTTATGCATACTTGGGCCGGAGGCCGTAGTTTATGCTTTATGCATTTTTGGGCCTGAGGCCGTAGTTATGTATACGTATACTTGGGCCTGAGGCCGTAGCTTGTGCACATATATATTGGGCCCGAAGCCGTAGCTTATTCAGATAAATAGGTTGTTCATCATTCAGAAGAGCGAGTATTCATATCGTTACTTCCTTTATCATTTCAGTTATCAATTCAGTTACCAGTTATTAGTTATCATTTCAGTTTCAGTTTCAATAGTTATCATTTTAGTTATCAATTATCAATTCTCAGTTTTAAACTCAATATTAGTTTCAACATTTATAGTTCTTTCTTTCAGTTGCTTTACATACCAGTGCAATTCAAATGTACTGACGTCCTTTTTGCCCGGGGCCTGCATCTCACAATGCAGGTAATGATTTACAGGTTGACGATTCAGAGCGCTAGGATTCTCGTACCAGCTATTTGGTGATCCTAGTTCTTTCGGGGCATTATCATTACTTTACAGTCTTTCAGTAGTTATAGACAGTCAGTGTTTTTAGTACTTCATTAGAGGCTTCATAGACTAGTGTAACAGTTAAACAGAGTCTCAGGCCTTTCATGTTAAGCAATGTTGGCTACATATGTGTTTTAGACTGGTTTTAGTATTTCCGCACTTTGATTTATATCATCCAGACTTTCAGTATATCAGCATGTGTTAGTTTATCTTCCATATTCAGTATGTTATGATATCACATGTTGATTCAGCCAGCCAGTTGGTTCGCTCGGTCACATGTAGTTAGGCACCGAGTGCCGTGTTACGTCCAGGTCCAGGTTCGGGGTGTGACAAAGCTTGGTATCAGAGCACTAGGTTCAAGAGTCCTAGGGAGTTTATAAAGCCGTGTCTAGTGGAGTTTCATTTATATGTGTGTGCCGGCCACTCATGTAAACAGTTAACTACCAAGACATCCAAGATTGTCTCATTTGTTTCTACTCTAGATCTTGCTATGAAGCTTAGAGCAATAGGTAACCTTCTCTTCCTATCGAATTCCTGACGTATTGAATGCCCAAGCGACGTGCAAGAAAAACCTAAGGTTCTAGAGAGGATGATTTCCCATTGGGATATAATTATAGAGTACAAGTTAGTAACAAATGAGACTTGAGAGGATGTTGGAAGTGGGATGCAATGGATAGTAGTACATATTAGATCATAACCTTATCAGAAAGTACAAAAGTAGTTATCATATTTTATGGTTATCAGTTTATCACATTTGCCAGTTCAGCTAGCAAGTTTATGGTTATTCGGTATGCCAATTATCAGTTATTCAGTTACCAGATCTCCAATTTTCAGTGTATCAAAATTTGGTGACTGGTGAGTATACAGTGATGCATATGGGTTCTCAAAGAAAATGTAAGTATCAATGATTATAGAGAAACCTTCGCATATTTTAGGTCTAGATTAAGATCAAAACTCACCGGATGGCGCAAAAAGTGATTTATTAAATAATGATATACTCTGAAGGACAAGATTGTGTATGGTAGAGTATTCATATATGTTTTACCTCATGAAACAATTTCATTTTTAATTCTTGAAAATGGAGCCACAAGTTCGATGATTATAGTTCAGATGTCAGACCCTAACATTGGTCACTATAGTTTTAGACAGAAAAGAGCCTAAAGGTGAAATACCTAGGAGTCAGAAACGTTTGTTATTACTAAAGATGTGATCTCTTACAACTCATGAAAATGACTAGAAGATATGATGTATGCAATGAGAACCAAGAGCAGCCAATAGTGAATTTCAGGGAACGATTTTAAGTTGTTCATATTTATTCAGATCAGAACTAGAAGTACCACGTTAGTAAGTTACAATAAGAAGCAACTATTAGTGTAAGATAAAAGATATGGCAGTTCCTACTTAGATTATGTAACTAAATGATTACCCCAGATGTTTATAGTATGATATGATTTTGTATTATATAGAAAGTTTGGGGTTAGATATTCAAATTTCATTTAAGGAAGATGAATTCCCTAAGTGTGATCCATGCAAATAGTTTAGAAGAAAAAAAAAAGATAGTGTGCGGAAAAAGAATATGGTCAGATGATAAGGGAAGTTAGGAGTAACCTTATTCTTCATTTTAGTTATTCAAAGCAAAAAAAGAAAATATGATGCTAGCAGGTGGTTAGTAAAAGGATATTAAGTAAGTTTTGAGTAGATACAACAAATTAGCAATTTCAGCAGAGCTAGTAGAGGTACAATTTGATTCACTTAACCAAGTTAACTCTAGTGAGTGGATAACAGCTTGAAATACCAAACACGTGTTAGGACCCAAAGAGTTTAAGTTAAACTCGAAGTACAATGATAGTGGGAAAAAATCAGCTAGGCAGTAAGAGAGCCAACTACAGAAAAATAGCCTTTAAGAATTATCAAAAAGGGGTGTTCCCAAGATTGACAGTGAGAGCAGAGTTAAATTATTAAGATTGTGTATGATAGTTATGAATATATTAGCTTTCTGTTATGTGAATAATTTAGTTTTTCCTAGCTCAGAAGTAAGTTGGACGATGAGTCGTTATTGACATAGAGTGCAAAGAATTGCAGAAATAAGGAAAGTTATTTGGATCCCAACAAAAAGAGAAGGATCCGCAAGTATAAGACCTTTGGTCTAAGGGGTGATGTGAAAATTTTGAGTAAGTCCAGTTAGTGATTTGAAACCCGAATAGTTAGCATGGGATATGAAAAAGAAAACCAGTTCGGTAATGAGGGAAAGTTGTATAATTACATAAGGAATATGTCTAGCATGTGTAAGAAACACAAAGTGAGTAGAATGATCACCGAGCTTAGTTATTGATAATAAAGTGGTCATAGAAAAGCTATAAAATCATGCCTAGTTATGTATCACGAGGGCAGTGCCATTGCACGAGACTCTAGTCTTCGGAGTACTGATCAAAGACTTTGCTCACAATAATACTATAAGTGTTTTCAGGAAGTGCTTAAGAAGATAAAGTGTGGGAAGTATAACTCATGATTGAGGTAGATAAGATAACTCTAGTAAAAGAAGTTCACCATCCACGATAGGATTTCGACTTCGGACTCCGAAGATGACGGAGATAAGATAACTCTAGTAATTTGATGATCCCTATGTGTTACAGTTGAAAGAAGAGATTCACAAGTATAAGATGATGGCTTTTGAATAAGGGGAGATGATGGTACTCTGAGGTACCAAGACAGATTGTGTGTTCCAGACATAGAAGGACTTAATGATGGAAGATCATGTTAGAAGCCCATAGTTTAAGGTATTCTTTCAATCTAGGTTCCCCAAAGATGTATCATGGTGTTAAGGATATTTATTGGTGGAACATCATGAAAAAGAACGTCGCATTGTGGCTAATTGTCCGAATTGTCAGCAAGTGAAAATCGAGTAGCAGAAAGCCTAGTGTTTTATCACAGAATACACATATTTCGAGTGGAGATGGTAAATATGAAATTTATAATAGGATTATCTTGCTCATTTTAAAAGCATGGTTTGATTGGATGATTGTAAATCGACTTACCAAGTCAGCACGCTTCTTGCCAGTAAAAACTACAGATTCAGTAGAAGATTATACCAAGTTGTACATTCAGAAAATTGTCTGATTGCAGGGGACTCCATTGTCTGTCATTTCGGACTGTGGTGCTCAGTTTAAAATGAACGTTCAAAAGTTCTTTCAGAAATGATTAAGAACAAGTTTTTCATCCTTAGAAAGATGGCCAGGCAGAGCGCATTATTCAAACATTTGAGGATATGTCCTTGATGTTAAAAGTAATTGGGATGATCACATACCTATCATTAACCTTGCTAATAATAATAACCTACCATTCTAGTATCAAGATGGCATCGTACGAAGCTCTGTATGGGCGAAGGTGTAGATCACCAATTGGTTAGTTCGAAGTTGGAGAAGTGGAGTTGTTAGGACCCGATTTGGTCTATCAGACTATAGAGAAATTTAAGTTGATTCAAGAGCATTTGAAGAAAACTCAAAGCCGCCAAAAGTCCTATTCGAGCGTGCGGCATAGAGACCTAGAGTTTCAAGTTGATGATTGGGTGTTTTTGAAAGTTTCGCTTATGAAAAGCGTTATGAGATTTGGGAAGAAGGGGAAGCATAGTCCCTGCTATATTGGGCCATATAGATTCTTGCGAAGGATCGGTCAATTAGCTTATGAGTTGGAGTTTCCACCATAATTAGTGGTGGTACAACCAATATTTCATGTGTCAAGTTATAACATTCAAGTTTCCAGTACTCAGATACTCATGCCAGTTCAATACTCAAACACTCATGTCAGTTCAGTAATCAAATACTCATGTCAGTTTAGTACTCAGATACCCATGTTAGCTCAATACTCAGCTACTCATGGTAGTCCAATACTTAGACATTCATGACAGCTTAGTACTCAGATTACTCAAATATTCGTGCCAGTTCAATATTCATATATCCATGTTAGTTCAGTATTCACGTATCCATAGCAGACCAATATTCAGTCAATGCAGTAGTCATTCAGTTTAGTATCGCAACAGTTCAGTAATCATGTATTCATTCAGTTTAGTATACATGTGTTAATGAAAGTTCATGTTTCCACCAAACCCGTTTAAGGTCCGGAGTTAGCAGAAGTTACAGTCAGGACAATCATTCGAGGACGAATGATCCCAAGGGGGAGATAATGTAACACCCCATAAATTCGGCTTAGGTATGAATGAGTTAAAGGAGTAGTAAGGTTATATTTTTGACATGTGAAGTCCCATCAGGATGATTATGAGTAAAATAATTGTTTCAAAATCAAGATGGAAAGTGAGATGCATAAGATTTTAGAAAATCGACTAAGTTTGCAGAAGGTCTATCTTCCAATAGGTTTTAGTGAAAATTTGTAAGGAATTTGGGAAATCTCAAAGCATAAAAGTTGTAGGTATTTGAAATATCTTTCCAACAATATATTATGTATCCCGAACGGATCTCTGTAAAAATATTTATGCATGTTTTACAGAATAGTATGCGATATGCGCGCCTCGAGCGTGACCGCGCTCGTGAGGCAATGTTACTACCATTTTGCACGGTCAGGCCTACCAGGTGCGCGGGGGCACTCATGGGGGGTCATTTTAAAGCCCTACTTCGTCCCCCATGGCCCCAAAACATATCAAATTGCTCTAGAAAGGGAAGCTCTCAAAAACCTAACTCCTTAAGGGTCCCTCCGCCACCCAAGGTAAGTTCTAATGGTGATTCTAAGTTAATTTCAATTTACTAACATCTTATTAACATGGGTAAACCCTCCAAATCATTATATTTGATTGGGGCATCATTGTTGAGAGAAGGAACCCTAGAACTCGAATTCAATAAGATTGAACGTCAAGAAGGTAATATCTTCACCCTCTAATTGATTATACCATTGGATTAATGATTGTAGACTACAAGTTTATGAGATATGAGTTGATGGGTTTGATAGAAAAGCATGAACAATTTTAGGCTTGGCTTGTTGATTGTTAATTATTGATTAAGGGTGTTGTTTACCTTATGGGTGATAAAGAATGATGTTGATTATAACCATTTGAGACTTTAGAATTTATCTAGGAGCAAGAGAATGGGTTATTGGGTGTAGAGACACCATTAATAAGGACTATGAAGCTTTATGTCACCAAGTGTTTGAGAAAATGCTTAAGTGACCAAATTATGAGAATTATTGCTAATATGGAATCTCTTTGACTTGTATTGATATATATTAATGTTGAAAGGGTTGGCGAATGTTGTATTATGCTCAAGGGCAGGAAACTAAAGTATATGAGGCTAACTCTCTATGTTTGGAAATTTTTATGATTCTCCCTATACTACGTTTCTTTTACAATGTTACCAATTGCCTTCGAAATATAGTTAAGCCTAGTTCCTTGAAAAGTTGTAGAACTTCTATTCTCTAGCTTCATAACTCGTTCACCACTTTCATTCTGAACGTTGTGAGCTCAGTGCGCATTCAATATAGACTTGGGTTTGATGCCCCCGAGTCTTAGAATAGATTACTCAGTATGCCATAAACAGTTGAAGTTTCAGTGTTCATAATCAGTTCAAGAATATATGTGTCAGTCTAGTCCTATTCAGTATTCCAGTATTATGTAACTCAGTGTGATTCAATATTTCACTATCATGTATTGCAGTTTGATTCTCAGTTCTTGAATGTTGAACACATGTATTTGGGCCTAAGGCCGTAGTTTATATGCTTTATGCATACTTGGGCCTGAGGTCGTAGTTTATGCTTTATGAATTTTTAGGCCTGAGGCCGTAGTTATGTATATATATACTTGGGCCTGAGGCCGTAGCTTGTGCACATATATATTGGGCCTGAGGCCGTAGTTTATTCAGATAAACAGGTTGTTCATCATTCGGAAGAGGGAGTATTCATATCCTTACTTCCTTTATCATTTCAATTATCAGTTTAGTTACCAGTTATCAGTTCAGTTATCAGTTATCATTTTAGTTTCAGTTTCAATAGTTATCATTTCAGTTATCAATTATCAATTCTCAGTAATCAACTTAGTATACATTTCAGCATTTATAATTCTTTCTTTTAGTTTCTTTACATACAAGTGCAATTCAAATGTACTAACATCCTTTTTGCCCGGGGCCTGCATCTCACAATGCAGGTAATGATTTACAGGTTGACGATTCAGAGCGCTAGGATTCTCGTACCAGCTATTTGGTGATCCCAGTTCTTTCGGGGCATTATCATTACTTTACAGTCTTTCAGTATTTACAGACTGTCAGTATTTTCAGTACTTCATTAGAGGCTTCATAGACTAGAGTAACAGTTAGACAGAGTCTCATGCCTTTCATGTTAAGCATTGTTGGCTACATATGTGTTTCAGACTAGTTTTAGTATTTCCGCACTTTGATTTATATCATCCATACTTTCAGTATATCAGCATGTGTTAGTTTATCTTCCGAATTCAGTATGTTATGATATCACATGTTGATTCAGCCAGCCAATTGGTTCGCTCGGTCACATGTAGTTAGGCACTGAGTGCCGTGTTACGTCTAGGCCCAGGTTTGGGGCGCGACTGTGGCTTTGTTCAGTAGATAGAGATTCCAGAGTGGAAGTGGGAGCGGATCACCATGGACTTTGTAGTTGGGCTTCCCACGGACTTCGAGAAAGTTTGATGCTATTTGGGTAATTGTGGATCGGCTGACTAAGTCCGTGCACTTCATTCCTGTGAGTACTACCTATTCTTCAGACTGGTTGGCTGAGATTTACATTAAAGAGATTGTTCGCCTACACGGTGTGCCAGTTTCCATCATTTCAGACAGAGGAACGCAATTCACATATCAATTTTAGAGAGCCGTGCAGTGAGAGTTGGGCACTTAGGTTGAGTTGAGCACAACGTTTCATCCTCAGATGAACGGATAGTCCGAGCACACTATTCAGATATTAGAGGAAATGTTATGTGCGTGTGTCATTGATATTGATGGTCCATACGAACAATTTCTGCCGCTCAAATCTATTCAAGGGCAAGGTTACAGGTTTGCAAAACAAGGTCATTGGACTTCAGGAACGATCAAAGAAGTTGTTAGTTGGGAGGAAGAGCTTAAGGATAAAGGATATGAATTATCGAGGTGTTATAATAATTTTATGGCCTAAATTAATGTCCAATAAGAGGTGGATTAGATCCCAAGAAACATCCTTTGAAGAAGGTCCAAATTAGGCCATCGTTGGACCTATTTAGCACCTAAAATGTGTCCAAACTTGCAACCCATGAAGTCTTACATAAAGCCACGTTTTTATAGCATAAAAGGACTTACTTGATGTCCAAAAATGGTAAAATAATCGTGCTAGATGTTGAGTGCAAGTTGGTGCCAAGTTGCTTGCAAATTTCCTTCAAGATTTCCATGATTTTCAAGATTCTATACAAGATTGGTTTGGGACTTATTTCCATATATTATGGGACTATACTTATTGCTTTCCTAGTTATTTAAGGTTATGCTTTCCTTTTACTAAGATTTCTGAAATTACTTTCCAAGAATGACTTGGTTTTTGCTTCCTAGTATTTTTCTTTTCCTAAGGTAGTTGGACTTGTTGTCCAAAGTAGTTTAGGACTTTATTTCCTTATTTTTTTGGGTACAATTTTGTGACCCCCTCTCTATATAAAGGGGTGTCTTCTTTGTTTTTAGACTTAGATTATTTAGATTATTATCAATAAAAATTGTGAAATTTTTCTTGCACTCTTGTGTGTGGCTACTCTTGAATTTATTCTTCAACCTTCAGGACTCAACTTAAGGTGGTAAGATTAAACTCTTTCGGAATCTTAGATCACTTCTAGGTATTCAAGAAAGGTGATAAGTTTAGGCTTATTGTTGTTCTTGTTATTCTAAAGGGTCGGGTTTCACAATCTATCTCTTGTTTTTAATTCTCTACCAAAGGCGATTAGTTCTTTGTTAGCTAATTGTTGTTGTTAGGATTCAATTTCAAGAATAGACTTCTTGAATTCAAGAAACCCTTTCTTGAATTCAATCTATCTTTATTTTTCCGTCCTTTTTTGTTTGTTTATTTTCTTTTAGCTTCCACATGTTTCTAGATTTTCTTGTTTTTATTTAGTAATTCTTGAATCCCCTATTGTGTTGTTATTAAGTGGTATCAGAGCATAGACTAATCAAGATTTTAATCTTGATAATCTTTGGAGGTTCTTGAGCAACAACAAAGAAAAAGATAAAAAACCAAAAAATATAATGAAAATTAGCCCAAAAAGGTGTTATTGCTCATTATTATTTTTAGAATTCAAGTATTATTTGGTTTTCAAGTCAAGAAAGGAAACAAGAAGAGGGGATCCTTGTTCTTGAAGATTAAGGAAACTTCTTTCCTTATTCTTGTGGGTTTGGGTTTCCTAAAATTCTTTCCTTTTTTTTCTACTAACCAATTCCTATTCTTCCTAGGTTTGGTCATTCACTTTTATTTCTTTTTCTAACTCTATATCCTTATCACTAAGGGTTGTGACTAGTAAGGTTTATTAATAAATCTAAAAATTAATGACCAAGAGTTGCATGAGTGGAAAAAAGGCAAGAGAGGTGAGAATATTAGGAGGAAAAAGCCAAATTTAAGAGAGACATAATTCTTCTAATCTTTGTTCAAGATGTTTCAAATAGGTAGTTATGAAGAAAGGACATGACTCAACAATTTGAAAAGTCAAATTTACAACATGTTGAAGGAAAGGAAGACAATGGTAAAGTTATTTTTCAAACAAGAGCTAAAGTGATATCTGCGATTTGTGCCCTTAGAATTGACAAAGAGTTTGGCTATAACTCAATTAGCACTTATATGGTTGAGAAATTCAACTTGCCTTATGTTGAGCATATAGAACCATACATGTTTGGAGGAGTACATGTAGATAAAAAAGTATTATTACTATTCTCTATTGGAAGGTATGAGGATGCAATCTGGTGTGATGTGATTCACATGAATAATTATCATGTCTTGTTGGGAAAGCCATGATATGTTTACAGAAGAGCTTCATATAACATGGGAAAAAATAGATACTCTTTTGAGTTTAACGGGAAGAAACTCATTCTTGGACCTTTGACTCCATCACAAATTTGTGAAGATGAAAAGACCGTTAAAGAGAATATGGAAAAATATGAGAGAGAAAAGAATGAGAGGAGTAAGGGAGTGCATGTCGACATCCCAAGAGAGGAAAAATGAGAGGTTGTGTTGAGTGAAGAGAATAGATGTTAAGTGAGAAAAAGAGTGAGCTTGAGGGAAAAGAAAAGAGGAAAAACAATGAGATAACAAAAGTATATGAGGTAGAAAGAGAAAAATATGAGGGTTTGAGTGAAGAAAAAGAAGAAAACTTTAGTGAGAGAAAAGAGGCTAAGGGTGAGGAAAAAGTTAGTCTTGAGATAAAAGCCAAAGAGAGTGTAAGTAAGAAAACATGTTCTTTACTTCCTAACCCATTAACTCTTTCTTGTTTTAGTTCTTGTGTTTTGTGCAGCCACATGTTGAAAGACCTTCTAAAAGGATAGGTGAGGCGAAGAGATAGTGGTAAAGGATCCCATTGGATTCCAACATGAATTTGGTGAAATCAATTCTTGTTGGACGGTGAAAGATAAAAGCTTGGTTAAATTCTTTGTTATTGAATTTTTTTGACTACTTTGATTATTATTTACAGGTTTATGACACTGATTTCCCTAAAGCCATTGCTAAGCTGGAATTTTTGCATAAAAGAATACAAGGTGATGTTCCATTAGTAAATAAGTCCAAGTATGTTATGTATAGGTAACGACACGATCAGTCGTTTTGAGCTTTTGCACTTCGCTCTCCAATTCTCAGGCATGACTATCCCCGTGTGATGTATTATGACTTATGTAAATCGTCAGTTTTGGTTTTTAGGGTAATGAGAATGAATTTGGAAGAATTGTTCATAGTTTGAAGCTTAAAATTTGAAAGGTTTGACCAAGATTTGACTTGTTAGTATATGATCTCGGATTGGAATTCTTATGATTTGGTTAGCTTCGTTAGGTGATTTGGGACTTAGGAGCGTGATCAGAATGTATTTTGGAGGTCCGTGGAAGGTTTAGGCTTGAATTGCCGAAATTGGGATTTTAGCGTTTTCCGGTTGATAGGTAAAATTTTGATATAGGGGTCGGAATGGAATTTCGAAAGTTGGAATAGGTCCGTTGTGTCATTTGTGACGTGTGTGCATAATTTCAGGTCATTCGGAGTTTAATTGGTGGGGTTCAGCATCGTTTGTGGAACTTGAAAGTTCCTAAGTTCTTCAGCTTGAATCTGAAGTTGATTTGGTATTTTGGCGTTATTTTGAGTGATTCGAAGGCTCGACTAAGTTTTAATGATGTTATGGGAGGTGTTGGTACATTTTGGTTGAGGTCCCGAGGGCCTCGGGTGTATTTCGGGTGAGTTTTGAGCGAGTCCGGGCATTACCAGGACTTAGGCATTGGTTTTGGTGCTTAAATTTATAGTTGGGGTGGAAGTTTTACCATTGGGAATGGTGGTTTTATTGCGGTCACGGAAAATGGTCCGCGGTCTGCGGTCATGAAGAATCCGCAGGTCGTTGGTCCAACTTCAGAAGCCTATAGCTTTTGATCTATAAGGAATTTTGAGATGATTTAAAAACGAAAGTTGTAGCCCTTCGTATCTAGTTGAGTACGTAGTTGCTTGTGGATCAGAATGGTTATGAAGTTATTATGGTTATCCTAGGATGGTATGGTTTATGAGGTATGTTGTGTAGGATTGAGATTTGCATGTGTAAGGTCAGGGTCCAGTTCTGAAAGGAAGGTTATAAAATTATTAGGCAGCGCAGGCATGTTCTGATGACTTGGGAAATGATATTACTGATTGGTGTGGCTTGATGGGGGTATATGTTTCAAAAAGGGGGGGGGGCAAGTGATTGAGTTGAGGATACTTCAGTAGTATTGCGACACTCTCTTGTTGGATTGACTGCTGCTATTCGAGTTTTCTTGGTGGCATGGAAGGATTCTTGGAGTATATCTCGTGGAAAGATTAGGTATTAGAGGTGTGGCATGTGTTCAGATGGCAGAGTTAGGATCGAATATGGTGATTCGTGTGCTATATAGAGTTGGAGACTGGGAGCTCTAGTAAACAGGTTATGTTATGGTTGTGGGTCACGTGTATCGGCACTGTGTAGTGACTATCGGGTTTTGGAGACCCGAGTGGATCTTTTGCTGCTTGGTAAGTTAGAATTTGATATGATATTGGGTATAGACTAGTTGTCTCAGTGTTGTGTTATTTTGGGCTGTTGCGCTAAGGCAACGACATTGGCTTTGCCGGGATGCCACGGATTGAGTGGCGAGGTTTGACGGATTATGTTCTTAGTAGGGTGGTTCCATTTTTGAAGACCCAACGAATGGCTGGGAAGGATTGTCTTTATTATTTGGGCCTTCGTGATGGATATCAGTGCAGAGACTCCTACCATTGATTCAATTCCGGTGGTGAGGGACTTTTCGGATGTGTTTCTTGTGGTCGGGCATGTCGGCGGACAAGGTTGCTAATTTCAGTATTGATTTGGTGTCGGGCACCGTATCGCATGGCACCGACAGAGTTAAAGTAGTTGAAGGAGCAGCTTCAGGGTTTCCTTGATAAGAGGTTCGTTGATAGGCCAATGTGGATGTGTATTCTAACTTGAGTCGGCTTGGTTGGCTCCGAGTTGTATTGTTGAGGGATGTGTAGATTCGATTGTTATTGAGATTATTAGTAATCTGGGGATTTCTATGAGTTACCTTTCCGTGTTGCGAGACATTGGGATTTGTTGGTTATAGGCACATGTGGTGTGGTGTTATTGGGGTCTCTCAGTGGAATTTGAGCAGGAGGAGTATTGGGTATTGCTCGGCAGATGGCGCATCGTTTGTTTCCTTTTAAGTTTGTGTAATGTTATGTCAATTGCTTCACCGTGGTTATGATGACTTGCTTTGGTTCTAAACAATGAATTGCGCGTGATTGTCGAATTTGAGCATAGTGACTTGAGGTGTTTCATATGGACCAGTGTTTGGATAGGGTCGTGCATTGCAACAAAGTTACATGGAGGTATGACCCTTCGGGTTAGATTCGTGTGTTTTGTTTCTATGATGTGTGACGAGTTCCCAGCATTTTGTTGTGGTGGTACTGGTGAGCTTGTGGTACAGCTCTTTCATTTGAGCCATTTTCATGACTTGAGTATGTTCGGATTATTGCTTATTGGTGCGCGGATTGCACGAGTTGCGGCTTTAGTTTGTATTGATGTGTCATGTCACTAGAGTAGTAGTGTTGGATTGGGAGAGATCGTTGGGATCTATAATGGATACAAACGAATTCGGTTTCAGCGTGTTGGAAGGATAATATCGATGTTTGGCTCAGAAATTTGCTGTGGTCCTTGCCAAAGGAGAAGTGGCTTCACGAATGGTTGATCTGAGGAATGGTTATAATTTCTACGTGTTTCATTTATCATTGGCAGTATATGAAAGTGTTGGAATGAGACATTAGTTGATAAGAGGTTTACTATCGGTATTTGGTTGTTGTGTGCAGCTGTTGTGATTAAAAGTTATCGCTACAAGTGTTTGAGTTATGTGGTATATCATGTAATTGCACCTAAGGTTACATGTATGGGTTGTTACAGCTTGTTCGGGCTTATTCAGAGTATAGATGTGAGATTCTGATCTTGTGGATGATTTCAGGAGTGGAAATGTGGTTCTAAGGTTTACGGGCGAGGTTGGATTGTGAAATTTAAGTTGCATGGTGTTATCGGGCCTATATGAGATAGGGTGACGTGGGATCACCCCCGGGTATATGCGTGGTAAGGTTATTCAGCGATTGATTGGCTTTTAGAATAACTCTGGGCACGTTCGAGGACGAACATATGTTTAAATGGGGGAGGATGTAACGATCCGACCGGTCGTTTTGTGCTTTTGCACTTCGCTCACCAGTTCTCATGCATGACTAGCCCCGTGTGATGTATTATGACTAATGTAAATCGTCGGTTTTGGTTTTCAGGGTAATCGGAATGAATTCAGAAGAACAGTTCTCAGTTTGAAGCTTAACATTTGAAAGCTTTGACCTAGATTTGACTTGTTAGTATATAATCTCGGATTGGAATTTTTATGATTTGGTTAGCTCTGTTAGGTGATTTGGGACTTAGGAGCGTGATCGGAATGTATTTTGGAGGTCCGTGGAAGGTTTAGGCTGGAATTGCCGAAATTGGGATTTTGGCATTTTCCGGTTGATAGGTGAGATTTTGATATAGGGGTCGGATTGGAATAGGTTCGTTGTGTCATTTGTGACGTGTGTGCAAAATTTCAGGTCATTCGAAGTTGAATTGGTGGGTTTCAGCATCGTTTGTGGAACTTGAAAGTTCATAAGTTCTTAAGCTTGAATCCGAAGTTGATTTGGTATTTTGGTGTTATTTTGAGTGATTCGAAGGCTCGACTAATTATTAATGATGTTATGGGAGGTGTTGGTACATTTGGGTTGAGGTCCCGAGGGCCTCGGGTGAGTTTTGAGCGAGTCCGGGCATTACTGGGACTTAGGCATTGGTTTTGGTGCTTAAAGTTATAGCTGGGGTGGAAGTTTTACCGCTGGGCGCGGTGGTTTTATTGTAGTCGCGGAAAATGGTCCGCGGTCAAGAAGAATCCGCAGGTCATTGTTCCAACTTCGGAAGCCTATATATTTTGACGTACAAGGAATTTTGAGATGATTCAAAAACGAAAGTTGTATCCCTTCGTGTCTAGTTTCTAGAAAGGTAAAGAAATCATAATTTAAACATCTATAGAGAAAGTTATGGCCAAAATACTAAAGCATGTCACTGCAGTCAACATTTTTCGTTGTAGCAATGGTTTTACCGCGGTCAGCGGTGATGGATATCCGGATGGTACTCTATATACGAGATTTGGGGTTTTATTTCATATTTTAACCTAGAGAGCTTGGGCTTTGGCGATTTTTCGAGGGATTTCAAGAAAAATCATCGGGGTAAGTGATTCTAACTCAATTTTTGGCTAAAATACATGATTATAACGTTGGATTCATCATTTTAGTAGAGATTTGGGATGTAAATTTGGGAAAAATTGTGGAACTTCATAAAATGAAATTTTGGAATTTGAAAGCCGATTCGAAGTCAGAATTGAGTGAAACTAGTATGGATAGTCTCGTAATTGAATGGGTTGTCAGATTTTGAGACTTTGGCCGGATTTTAAGATGTGGGCCCGGGGGCCGTGTTTGAGAAATTTCGGGATTCTTGAGTTAATTTTATTATTTTTGCCTAGGCTTTGTTCCTTTAGCGTAAATTGATGATAATATACTGATTTTGGTTAGATTTGGAGCATTTGGAGGCTAATTCGAGAGGCAAAGGCATCGCGGGCTAGAGTTTGGACCGATTTGAGATGAGTAATGATTGTAAATGTTGTCTTGAGGGTATGAAGCTCCGGATTGCACATCATTCTACTATATTGAGGTGACACACACGCTAGAGGACGAGCGTGGGGTCATGCGCTATTGGGGATTGTGACTTAGTCCATCACGTATGACTGTTTTACCGTGTATTTGAATGAAAACTATTTGCTATCATCATGTTTTGGGCTAAATGCCATATTTGGGCCTCGTGCCAACTATTTGGACCCTTAGGGGATTTTTACTGATATTTCCTCACTATTTTGACTTTATACGTGTACTAAGTCATGCTATATTCTACTGTTTTCATAACTCAGCCATATCTACTCTATTTTAATACATTAAATGATATTTTAAATGATAATTTGGGCTGAACATCATGTTTTACTGTTGACCGAGTGGCTTATGAGATTCTGACCGAGTAAGGTCGAGGGCCTGTGTTGTGAGGATACACTGATTGTGATTATGAGGCCGAGAGCCTGAGATTTGTACGCCATGAGGTGGCTTGTTGATATGAGGCCGAGAGCCTATGTGATTATGTCACGAGATGGCTTGATATTGCACTTGGGCCGTAAGGGGCCCCTTCAGGAGTTTACACACCTCCAGTGAGCGCGGGTACCCATTGTGATGTGAGATATAGCCCGATAGGCTGGTGTTGTTCCATGTTGTTGCCCGAGGGGCTGTTCTGTTGGTATTGTGCCCGATGGGCAGATTTTCTATGCTTATCTGTTCTAGCTGCTTTTCATTTAATTGTTTAATTGTCAAAAAGGTGTTTTAAAGAAGTTTAAACTAAACTAAGATGTTTTAAGAGATTTCACTGCTTTATTGCTTTTATTGGTTTTATACTGCTTCTATATAGCATGTTGATGTGCTTTACATGATTTCTTATCGCCCAGTCTTCATTTATTGTTATTACTCACTGAGTCGGAGTACTCACATTACTCCCTGCACCTTGTGTACAGATTTAGGTATTTCCGAACCCGGTAGTGGGTGTTGGTTGCTCAGAGGCAGAGTCATCGAAGTTTAGCAAGGTAGCTGCCCGACGTTCGCAGCACTGCTTTTCTCCCTCTTGATTACATTAGACTGTATTTAATACATTTTTCAGACTTTCCGTTGTATTTAGACCTTAGTAGATGCTCGTGACTTGTGACACCCCGATGTCGAGCTGTATCTATTTCTGCCCTTGTTTTATTTCGCGTAATTTTGGGATTTATTTCTTATCAATGACTTAAATTGACTTATCAAAAATTGTTTAAAATGAATTTGGGAATTGTGTCGGCTGGCCTTGTCTTCAGGAGAGGCGCCATCACGACCGGGTCCGGTTTGGGGTCGTGACAAGTTAGTACGAGAGTCTAGGTTACATAGGTCTCACGAGTCATGAGCAGGTTTAGTAGAGTCTCGCGGATTGGTACAGAGACATCTGTACTTATCCTCGGGAGGCTATAGAACCTTTAGGAAAAACTTCACATTCTTGAATTCTTATCGTGCCTTCTTGATTCAGCTTGGAATGTAACTCTTTGAATTCCTTCCATGCGTTCGTATGCACGCATGAGCGCTCAGTATTAGATGTGCATTGTTGGCTTGTGATTTCCCCAATCGAGGGGCGAGATGTGATCTTTGTGTGTTGATGTTGGGCCAGTCTGGAGGACTTGAGGACAGATTTTTGCCTATAGTTGGAGCATTGAGGCGTTGATTGTGTGAGCACGTGCTTTTGGATTTGTATTGCTAATAGTGTCCCTATTAGTGGGTGTGATGACTGGATAGTGGTGTGATGAGTATGGCATCACTGCGAGATGTATTCATACGATTTGGAAGTGACGAGAAGGATCTGCTGGAGGATAGAAGAACTATTAGGTGCTTGATTTCCATCTTGATTTGAGGTATAGTCCCGAGTTATGGGGTGTGTGAAGAATCTTTCCATGTTTTCTAGTTGGGGAAGTGAAGTAGATTTCACGTTGTGTTATGAGTTCAGACTTAGGAAGATCAAGTGACCGCGTAATGCCTATGACGGTGGAAGGGTATAAAGAGATGTTAGTTGAGGCGAAGCAGGTGGACTATCTCCTGCAGATTGTTCTGAAGTTTGAGTAATCCTTTATGTCGTTTGTTGGAAGATCTCTGTCACCAGGGAAATATATATGTTGCAATTTGAATTTGGGCCACCTAAGAGAGTGGGTTTAACTGTTACGAGAAAGAATGCGAGATGTGCAGAAGATTTAAAGTACTAGATGGTCTGTCTTTCACGAGCTTATGAAGGATTAAGTTTAATCTCATTATGGTATTATGCAGCAATAGAGTATATGCGTTATGAGTTATTGTGTGTGATTTGATCTATGGCTTCGAGCCAAGTGGGGGAGTCGGCTATTGATTAGTTGATTGCACGGTTATGTGCTATGTTGGTCCTAGTTTGAGGCGTGTTGGTAAATCAGTTATGGCTTATGGAGGTTGAGACCCAGGATGGCTCGAGTAAAAGAAATTTCAATAAAGGTTATGTATGCTTTATAGGCGTATGAGAATTGCGCAATGACTTGAGTTGTTATTGGTAAAGGATGCTCGGTGCATAGAGCAGGAAGTTGCTTGGTTTTGGGTGAGGTTACATCCTGCGGTGTCGGAGTGCTAATGAGGCATAGGTTGTTCGGTTCATTTGATCAGTCTAATTGAGGTTTGAGTAGAGTGGATGACTCTCGAGAATGGTCCTAATGAGTTCAAGATTGGAAATTTTCAAGTGTATAATTTGGCTAGAAACTGAGGTTTGCATTGGAGGGTGTCAAGGCTTGTGTCATTTCTATATCAATTATGGGATTCTATATATCCGTATTAGGAAGGTAATGTTTCCAGATTCGCAGGAAGTCTCTTCAGAGTAGGTATTTTGAATATGGTGCTTTTGGGAATAGTAAAGAGAGTATTCAGCGGCTTATGAGCCTTAGACAGTGTGGTTTTATGCTTGGGTCTCATGTGGTGAGTCTGGGTTGAGGAATTTTGGTATTATAACAAGAAGGAGTATCAAGTTGAAGGTAAATCAGAAGGAAACTTGTATATATGGGCTAGCTTGGTAGTAGGCCGGATCGGCATGGTAAGGTCACGATTAGTTCTTTGGATGCTTACGAAGTAATGAGTTTCTGCAGGTGTTTCGCGGCAATTCTCTTTGGTTTTAGTGGCCTGCGTAGCTTGGTTGAGTTAGAAGGATTCAGTCCTGACAGTTTAGTTTTGTGTGAATGGAATTCAGAAAGATCTTGATGATTTCTACCACGGTTAGAGATGTATATTTTCCATGGGCATGAGGAGCATAAGATGTATAGTGATTTTCTCCTAGATGGGATCCAATGGAAAAGTTCTTGGCTAGTTGAGTACGTAGTTGCTTGTAACTCGGAAGGGATATGAAGTTCTCATGGTTATCCTAGGATGGTATGGTTTATGCGGTATGTTGTGTAGGATAGAGATTTGCATGTGTAAGGTCAGAGTCCAGTTCTGAAAGGAAGGTCATAAAATTATTAGGCAGCACATGCATCTTCAGATGACTTAGGAAATGATATTACAGATTGGTGTGGCTTTATGGGGATATACGTTTCAAAAAAAGGGGGCAATTGATTGAGTTGAGGATACTTAAGTAGTATTGCAGCACTCTCTTGTTGGATTGACTGCTGATATTCGAGTGTGCTTGGTTGCACGGAAGGATTCTTAGAGTATATCTCGTGGAAATATTGGGTATTAGAGGTGTGGCATGTGTTCGGACGGCGGAGTTGGGATCGGATATGGTGATTCGTGTGCTATATGGAGTTGGAGACTGGGAGTTCTCATAAATAGGTTATGTTATGGTTGTGGGTCGCGTGTATCGACATTGTGTAGTGACTATCAGGGTTTGGAGACCCGAGTAGATCTTTTGCTACTTGGTAAGTTAGAATTTGATGTGATATTGGGTATAGACCAGTTGTCTCAGTGTTGTGTTATTCAGGGTTGTTGCGCTAAGACAACAATATTGGCTATGCCGGGGATGCCACGGATTGAGTGGCGAGGTTCGACGGATTATGTTCTTAGTAGGGTGGTTCCATTTTTGAAGACCTAGCGGATGGCTGTGAAGGATTGTCTTTCTTATTTGGGCCTTCATGATGGATGTCAGTGTAGAGACTTCTACCATTGATTCAGTTCCGATGGTGAAGGACCTTTTGGCGTGTTTCTTGTGGTCGGGCATGTCGCCGGACAAGGTTGTTGATTTCGATATTGATTTGGTGCCGAGCACCATATCGCATGGCACCGGTAGAGTTAAAGGAGTTGAAGGAGCAGCTTCATGGTTTCCTTGTTAAGGGGTTCGTTGGCAGGCCAATGTGGATATGTGTTCTAACTTGAGTCGGCTTGGTTGGCTCCGAGTTGTATTATTGAGGGATGTGTTGATTCGATTGTTATTGAGCTTATTAGTAATCTGGGGAGATCTATGAGTTACCTTTCCATGTTGTGAGGCATTGGGATTTATTGGTTATAGGCACAAGTGGTGCAGTGTTATTGGGGTATCTCAGTGGAATTGGAGCGGGAGGAGTATTGGGTATTGCTCGGTAGATGACGCATCAGTTGTGTCCTTTCGGGTTTGTGTATTGTTATATCAATTGCTTTGCCGTGGTTATGATGACTTGCTTTGGTTCAAGACATCGATTTGCGCGTGGTTGTCGAATTTGAGCATAGTGACTTGAGGTGTTTAAAATGGACCAGTGTTTGGATAGGGTCGCACATTGCAGCAAAGTTACATGGAGGTATGACCCTTCGGGTTAGATTCGTGTGTTCTGTTTCTATGATGTGTGACGAGTTCCTAGCATTTTGTTGTGGTGGTACTGGTGAGCTTGCGGTACAACTCTTTCATTTGAGTCATTTTCATGACTTGAGTATGTTCTGATTATTGCTTATTGGTGCGCGGATTGCACAAGTTGCGACTTTAGTTTGTATTGATGTGTCATGTCACTAGAGTAGCAGTGTTGGATTGGGAGAGATCGTTGGGATCTATAATGGATACAAACGGATTCGGTTTCAGCGTGTTGGAAGGATAATATCGATGTTCGGCTCAGAAATTTGCTATGGTCTTTGCCAAAGGAGCAGTGGCTTCACGACTGGTTGATCTGAGGAATAGTTATGACTTTCTATGTGTTTCATTTATTATTGGCAGTATATGAAAGTGTTGGAATGAGAAATTAGTTGATAAGAGGTTTACTATCGGTATTTGGTTGTTGTGTGCAGTTGTTGTGATTAAAAGTTATCGCTACAAGTGTTTGAGTTATGTGGTATATCATGTAATTGCATCTAAGGTTACAGGTATGGGTTGTTACAGCTTGTTCGGGCTTATTCAGAGTATAGATGTGAGATTCTGATCTTGTGGATGATTTCAGGAGTGGAAATGTGGTTCTGAGTTTTATGGGCGAGGTTGGATTGTGAAATTTAAGTTGCATGGTGTTATCGGGCCTATATGAGATAGAGTGACGTGGGATCACCCCCAGATATATGCATGGTAAGGTTATTCAGCGATTGATTGGCTTTTGGAACAACTCTGGGCATGTTCGAGGATGAACGTATGTTTAAATAGGGGAGGATGTAACGACCCGATCGATCGTTTTGAGCTTTTGCACTTCGCTCACCATTTCTCGGGCATGACTAACCCCGTGTGATGTATTATGACTTATGTAAATCGCCGGTTTTGGTTTTCAGGGTAATCAGAATGAATTTGGAAGAACAGTTCTCAGTTTGAAGCTTAAAATTTGAAAGGTTTGACCAATATTTGACTTGTTAGTATATGATCTCGGATTGGAATTTTTATGATTTGGTTAGCTCCGTTAGGTGATTTGGGACTTAGGAGCGTGATCAGAATGTATTTTTGAGGTCCGTGGAAGTTTAGGCTTGAATTGCCGAAATTGGGATTTTGGCATTTTCTGGTTGATAGGTGAGATTTTGATATAGGGGCCGGAATGGAATTCCGGAAGTTGAAATAGGTCCGTTGTGTCATTTGTGACGTGTGTGCAAAATTTCAAGTCATTCGGAGTTAAATTGGTGGGTTTCGACATCGTTTGTGGAACTTGAAAGTTCCTAAGTTCTTAAGCTTAAATCCGAAGTTGATTTGGTATTTTGACATTGTTTTGAGTAATTCAAAGGCTCGACTAAGTTTTAATGATGTTATGGAGGTGTTGGTACGTTTGGGTTGAGGTCCCGTGGGCCTCAGATGAGTTTTGAGCGAGTCCGGGCATTACTGGGACTTAGGCATTGGTTCTGGTGCTTAAATTTATAGCTGGGGTGGAAGTTTTACCGCTGGGCGCGGTGGTTTTATTGCAGTCGCGGAAAATGGTCCGCGGTCATGAAGAATCCATAGGTCATTGGTCCAACTTCGGAAGCCTATATCTTTTGATGTACAAGGAATTTTGAGATGATTCAAAAATGAAAGTTGTATCCCTTCGTGTCTAGTTTCCAGAAAGGTAAAGAAATCATAATTTAAGCATCTATAGAGAAAGTTTGGCCAAAATACTAAAGCATGTCACTTCAGTCAACATTTTCCGCTGTAGCAATGGTTTTACCACGGTCAGCGGTGATGGGGATCCGGATGGTACTCTATAAATACGAGATTTGGGATTTTATTTCATATTTTAACCTAGAGAGCTCGGGCTTTGGCGATTTTTCGAGGGATTTTCAAGAAAAATCATCGGGGTAAGTGATTCTAACTCAATTTTGGCTAAAATACATGATTATAACGTTGGATTGATCATTTTAGTAGAGATTTGGGATGTAAATTTGGGAAAAATTGTGGAACTTCATAAAATGAAATTTTGGAATTTGAAAGCCGATTCGAAGTCGGAAATGAGTGAAACTAGTATGGATAGTCTCATAATTGAATGGGTTGTCAGATTTTGAGACTTTGGTCGGATTTTGAGACGTGGGCCCGGGGGCCGTGTTTGAGCAATTTCAGGATTCTTGAGTTAATTTTATTATTTTCGCCTGGGCTTTGTTTCTTTAGCGTATATTGATGATAATATACTGATTTTGGTTAGATTTGGAGCATTTGGAGGCCGATTCGAGAGGCAAAGGCATCGCGGGCTAGAGTTTGGACCGGTTTGAGGTGAGTAATGATTGTAAATGTTGTCTTGAGGGTATGAAGCCCCGGATTGCACATCATTGTGGTATATTGAGGTGACACACACGCTAGAGGACGAGCGTGGGGTCATGCACAATTGGGTATTGTGACTTAGTCCATCACGTATGACTGTTTTACCGTGTATTTGATTGAAAATGATTTGCTATCATCATGTTTTGGGCTAAATGCCATATTTGGGCCTCGTGCCAACTATTTGGACCCTTAGGGGATTTTTACTGATATTTCCTCACTATTTTGACTTTATACTGTACTCAGTCATGCTATATTCTACTGTTTTCATAACTCAGCCATGTCTACTCTATTTTAATACATTAAATGATATTTTAAAAGATAATTTGGGCTGAGCATCATGTTTTACTGTTGCCCGAGTGGCTTATGAGATTCTGACTAAGTAAGGCCGAGGGCCTGTGTTGTGAGGATACATTGATTGTGATTATGAGGCCGAGGGCCTGAGATTTGTACACCATGAGGTGGCTTGTTGATATGAGGCCGAGAGCCTATGTGATTATGCCATGAGATGGCTTGATATTGCGCTTGGGCCGTAAGGGGCCCCTCCAGGAGTCTACACACCCCCAGTGAGCGCGGGTACCTATTGTGATGTGAGATATAGCCTGATAGGCTGGTGTTGTTCCATGTTGTTGCCCGAGGGGCTGTTTCTGTTGGTATTGTGCCCGAGGGGCGGATTTTCTATGCTTATCTGTTCTAGCTGCTTTTCATTTAATTGTTTAATTGTCAAAAAGGTGTTTTTAAGAAGTTTAAACTGAGCTAAGATGTTTTAAGAGATTTCACTACTTTATTGCTTTTATTGGTTTTATACTGCTTCTATATAGCATGTTGATGTGCTTTACGTGATTTCTTATCGCCCAGTCTTCATTTATTGTTATTACTCACTGAGTCGGAGTACTCACATTACTCCCTGCACCTTGTGTACAGATTCAGGTATTTCCGAACCTGGTAGTGGGTGTTGGTTGCTCAGAGGCAGAGTCATCAAAGTTTAGCAAGGTAGCCGCCCGACGTTCGCAGCACTGCTTTTCTCCCTCTTGATTTCATTAGACTGTATTTAATACATTTTTCAGACTTTCCGTTGTATTTAGACCTTAGTAGATGCTCGTGACTTGTGACACCCCGATGTCGGGCTGTATCTATTTCCGCACTTGTTTTATTTTGCTTAATTTTGGGATTTATTTCTTATCAATGACTTAAATTGACTTATCAAAAATTGTTAAAAATGAATTTGGGAATTGTGTCGGCTGGCCTTGTCTTCACGAGAGGCGCCATCACGACCGGGTCTAGTTTGGGATCGTGACAGTATAATTGGTTTATTCACATTCTTGGCCTTTTTAGAACACCTAAGGTATTTTTGGAGGTAATGAACTATACTCTTATTTCTTATGCTGGTGACTTTATAATTTTTGTGGATGATAATATTTTGATGCATATCAAGTCATTGACTATAATATCTAAGTTCAAGTGCAAGAGTAATTTGCTTCCTTTTGAAATTGAGTATGACGTAGATGATTATGCATTCCAACTTGGTGGAAAGAGGCATGAAATTTATGAAAAGAGACTTACTAATGAGTTAAATTTTCTTTATTCTCTCATTCATGTGCCTAATGTATTTTCATATGATAAATTGCTAGAATGTATGTTTTGTTATTTGATGGGTGTCACACCTCCTTTTACACACCCCCGGAAGGGTATAAAGGGAGTTTTTCCAATTAAAGGACAATCGAAACGGGAGATATTTATTTATTAAATTCAGAGTCGCCACTTGGGATGATTTATGGTGTCCCAAGTCACCGGTTGAATCCCGAATCGAGGAAAATATGACTCTGTTTAACAGTCCGCGAACCAGAAATCCGAGTAAGGAATTCTGTTAACCCGGGAGAAGGTATTAGGCATTCCCGAGTTCCGTGGTTCTAGCACGGTCGCTCAACTGTTATAATCGGCTTAATTATTTGATTAATCACATGTTTGAGCCTATGGTGCATTGTTAACTTATTAACCGTTTTAATCATTTTAAGGGAGACTGAACGTCGTTTAAAACATGTCTTCGGATCACGCCACATGAAATGCACCCGCAATCCTAGACCTATTTTATTCAACGTTTTAAGATTTTATTTGGTTCACATGAAATGTACACCCAAGTTTAGGAAGGTAATATTACTAAAATACGCGCCTAAAGCAACTAATGCATTTGCAGCTTTGCGAGGGCCATGGAAAATTCGCTAAATGGCACGCCTCGAATTCTAAGTATTTTAAGGGGAAATAATTAAACGAGGGCCAAGCATTTGAGATTTTTGTTTGGCTTGACACGCCTCAATTCTAGATTCAAAAAGAAGGCTGATCTAATTAACTAGAAGACCTAAAGAGGTTCGTATTTTTTTATTCTGAAGCTAAGGTTCAATGAGCTTAATACTTAGTGGGCTGATATTAAAACTAATACCTTGACTATTTGATAAGACTAAGGCCAACAACAAGCCTTATAGCCTCAAATAGGCCAGGCCCGACTAGATACACAATACGTGAAGGGCCCAGGAATATGCCAAAGAAACGACAATGTAGCATAACAGGCCCAAGAGGCCCATCTCGATGTACTGCCTGTCGCATGCCCATGCTAACCCCAAACTGATAACAGGGAAAGTATGGCGTCAACCAAAAATATCCAAGACTATCATGATTTAACAACCTGCTGCAGTTAAACAAAATAATAAACTGAATTTGAAATTCTCAATTAAAGGTACCAAAACCTCATATTAACAGGATACTATGGGAATGCACAACTAGAACAAACTAACTTATGTAAGTTCAACAATCAATCACAAACTGATTTTAAGAGAACAATTCCGTAGGTGAAAAGACATACTATTACACTATTGATTATGGTATAATTGACAATCTATTACAGTGATCCCATGGCACACGTTGTCCAATTAATCATACATACACAGCATTAAATGTGCAAGTGATAGCTTAGATAACATCTAGAACTACATATCTACTACAGAAGATTAAAGCAGTAGGAGGGACAGGGGAAGCTGAGTTCAAATGCAGCCTGCGTTCAATCAGCATTCCACCTGATTCACATGTTCAACAATCACTCGTTATTCATGGGCTAAGAAGCTACCTGGGAAGCAAAAGAAATAAGAGATTGAGAGATCGACAGGAAGCAATAGCAGTCAGCCCAGAACCAACAACACCAATGAAACAGTAAATCTTCCACAATCAACCAAAAAGCTTTTTCAATGGAACAGTAAAGGAAGTCCAAAATCAACTTTAAACCAAAAGCTCAAGCCATTTTTTAACCAGAAATGCAGCTAGAGCAAATTTTTAAGCATTATGCAGAAATTTAATGGGTTTTTAACAATGAAATGCATGGACTTCAACACCTAAAAGTATTCTGCCACTTTAGCTTTTCTCAAGGGGTATCTTTCTTTGAAAAACTGACTTGAATAGCAAGTCTTGATGCCTTTATAGGCAACATTAGAGCAGCCTCAAAGAATTCAAATTTTGCAATTATACCCTTTTTACATTTGCAATATAGCTTAGATATCCCAAGGCAACTATCAGATTTTCGGTTAAGTCCTAATGACAGCTTTTAGGAAGCTTCCTATTTCAGTTATAGAGAGATTCTTTACCTAGATTTCCCAATTTACCCTTTTAAACCCTATTAATTACCTTGATAACCAAACAAACTTGGGCTCAAAATAACCGGGCATCTTGATTGGGTCAGAAATGACTCAAAAGCCCAAGGTTGGTTCCAAATCAGTCCAAATGAACATTCAGAAAACTCAAATTCTGACCCAAAAAGCCCCAACAACACGAGTAAACAATTTGACTCTGTGCTGACTATTACCTTCACAATTATGAATTAAAAGTAACAAGATCATTAATAACAAGGTTGACACAACAAAATCAACCCTAAGCGGGTTTGGAATAATTAAACAAAGATACTAATAAAGTCGTGCTTAATGGATCAAAAGTAGTTAAAGAAATCAATTTGGGAAAACAAAACTTAACGGAGAGCACAAGAACACAACCAACTCTCAAACAACACAATTAACAGAGTTTTAATTGAATAGACCAGAAAAAGGAGGAGAGGTGGACCAAGAAATGAAGGACGGACTCACCAACTGAAACTCGAACCTGGGGCTTGCGACTCCTAAATAACGTCAAGTACTTGTTTTTTATCAAGGAACAACTCTGCATGTACGGGTTTGGGTTTGGCTTTAAAAGCTCGGGCTTCAGATTCAACATTCGACGAGTTCCAAACAGATTCGAGGGGAGTTGGTCACAGACTTGGGAAAAGGAGGTCGAGGAGGCACTAGGGTGTTGATTTGGTGGGGAAAGGTGGGGGAGCCGCCAGGTTAAGACGGTGGAATTAGGGGCGCGGGTAGGGTTTCTGTGAGAGAGATGAGAGAGGTAAACGGAGAGGGGGGCCTGTTCGAACTGAAGTGTCTCTATAGGTTTTAGGACAATTTTAAACGAAAATGATGAAATGCTCTGGGCCGTTGGATGCAACGAGATGAACGGCCATGATTTGTTGAGGTTTAATGAACTCGAAACGACATAGTTTTACGCCTGTACTACGTCGTTTCTTGAGTCTTAGGGACAGAAGGATTGTGGGCCGGGTATGGGCATGGTTTGGATGGGTTCTTTGTTTGGGCCTGGGGAATTTTAAATAAAAATGGCCCAAACAGACTTCTTATTGAAATTCTTTTCTTTTTCTTTTCAATTTCAAATTTTTTTTCTTTTTTCAAAATTAAAATAAATCCTAAATTAATTAATAATAATTTTTAAACTAAATTAACCTACCCAATTAGATTAATCACTCATCATGGTATTTACAATAATTAATTAAATCCTAAATTTAAAGAAAAATTGCACAATTCAAAATTAAAATTAAAAATGCAAAATGAATTATTTTTTTATGATTTTCATTTTTTATAAAACAAAATATTTTACTAATTAATAAAAAATATAAAATTAAATCCTCAATGCAGATGCAACATATTTTTTTTGTATTTTTCACGAATTAAAAATAAACGTGCACAGACAAATGCAAATAATTAGTAGGAAATGCCACGAAATCCAACGGAATTGCAAACGCTGAAAGAAATTATTTGAATTTGTTGGAGTAATTTATATAGGGCAAAAATCACGTTCTCACAATGGGAAATCATTCCTCTAGTCATGTTGATTGTGAGCCTGTAAAAGTGCTTGCTTCTGGTAAAGAGGGTATGCATGATTATTGTGACATTAGTATCAAAAACTCTTTCATGAATCTATCTATGATTCTTTTTGTGACGGTTTGAGCAATTATGTAGAATCCATTGATGTTGCGAATATTATTGGGGAAAGTTATAATCATGAGCTTGAATATATTGAAATTTATATTTTGGAATTTATGGATTCTTCTAACCTTCTTGTGAATTTATGTGCTTCTTTGAATAGCTTACATGTAGAAGAATCCATGAAATTTGTATATGATACTTGGCTATATCATAAAAGTGTCTTATTTGATAAATGTGGTAAAGATACTTGTTTAAAATGGATGCGTGATCAATCTTTTATAATTTTATTGTCATGCACATCTTTTGACTACCTTAAGAGAGGTTTTTATGGGACAAATCTAAGTAGGCATAAATTTTATTGGGATGATGATGTCCATATATATGCTTTATAAAGGAGTATTTACACCTATTAGGCTTAATTGGGTTAATTGGACACATGGTCACTATCTTATTTTATTCTTACCATTTTTTCAGATTAGTGGATGTCATTTACTAGTGCCTGTCTTTGTTTTCTTCCAAGGTCGAAATTCGAGGACGAATTTTCTTCAAGAAGAGGGGAATGATAGCATCCTAGGAAGCTCAAATCTATTCAAGGACAAGGATGAAGCTTTGGAATCTCAAAGAGGGCCTTTAACAAGATCTCAAGCTAAAAAATTGCAAAACAAGGTCATTGGACTTCAAGAACGATCAAAGAAGTTGTTAGTTGGGAGGAAGAACCTAAGGATAAAGGATATGAGTATCGAGGTGTTATAATTATTTTATGGCCTAAATTTATGTCCAATAAGAGGTGGATTAGATCCCAAGAAACATCCTTTAAAGAAGGTCCAAATCAGGCCACTGTTGGACCTATTTAGCACCTAAAATGTGTCCAAACTTGCAGCCCATGAAGTCTTACATAAAGCCACGTTTTTATATCATAAAAATGACTTACTTGATGTCCAAAAATAGTACAATAGTCTTGCTAGATGTTGAGTGCAAGTTGGTGCCAAGTTGTTTGCAAATTTCCTTCAAGATTTTCAAGATTCTATCCAGGATTGGTTTGGGACTTATTTCCATATATTATGGGACTATACGTATTGCTTTCCTAGTTATTTAAGGTTATGTTTTCCTTTTACTAAGATTTTTGGAATTACTTTCCAAGAATAACTTGGTTTTTGCTTCTTAAAATTTTCCTTTTCCTAAGGTAGTTGGACTTGTTGTCCAAAGTAGTTTAGGACTTTATTTCATTATTTTTTTGGGTACAATTTCGTGACCCCATCTCTATATAAAGGGGTGTCTTATTTATTTTTAGAGTTAGATTATTCAGATTATTATCAATAGAAATTGTGAAATTTTTCTTGCACTCTTGTGTGTGGCTACTCTTGGATTTATTCTTCAATCTTTAAGACTCAACTTAAGGTGGTAAGATTAAACTCTTTCAAAATTTTAGATCACTTCTAGATATTCAAGAAAGGTGATAAGTTTAGGCTTATTGTTGTTCTTGTTATTCTAAAGGGTCGGGGTTCACAATCTATCTCTTGTTTTTAATTCTCTACCAAAGGCTATTAGTTCTTTGTTAGCTAATTGTTGTTGTTAGGATTCAATTTCAAGAATAGACTTCTTGAATCCAAGAAACCCTTTCTTGAATTCAATCTATCTTTAATTTTCCGTCCTTTTTTGTTTGTTTATTTTCTTTTAGCTTCCGCATGTTTCTTGATTTTCTTGTTTTTCTTTAGTAGTTCTTAAATCCCTTATCGTGTTGTTATCATGGTGTACCCTGCACCTCGTGTGCAGATCCAGGCAATACCGGTCGTAGCAACGATTGCTGATCGAGGTTCTAGAGTTCGGAGATTATCGAGGTAGCTGCATGGTGTATGCGGGCCTTGACTCTTCTTCCTTATCTTTGTCGTACTTTCAGTTTATATCTTTAAACACTGTCATAGACTGTATTTTCTGATCTAGACACTCATGTACTCAGTGACACCCTGGTTTTGGGCTAAATTGTATCACTTTGGGAATTTCTTATGTTTCAAACAGTTTTCTTAAATTGTTAAATGCTTCCGTTGATGTTTTCAAACTTATTTTTTGGTGTTGGGTTGTTGAGTTGAGGCTGGCCTAGTTCCACGATAGGCGCCATCACAACGGTTGTTTTTGGGTCGTGACAAAAGCTGATCAAACAGACTAGATATTTACTCTATTTTGACCATATAAATACTCTATTGGATTGTATAAATAAGAACACACCTATGTTCAAAGTACTGTGGCACCCGCAACATCTAAATCCTAGATCCACCTCTGGTTATAAAAAATTTAAACCAATTCCTTCTTCTTTTTTTTGAGATGATGCAATTGTCTAGTTGATTGTGATCTTTTCAAATTACATAAATTTACTCAGGTTGAAATTGTTTTGAAAACTTGGAAGATATAGGAAATTATATCTTTATCAAATTTTAACAAATTTACAAATTAAAATTTTAGTAGTTCCAAAAAAGATTGGAAATTATATTTTTTTAATAGAAAGTAATTACAGTCACATACCTTTCACGCATTTGCGAGCTTCACATTTGCAATCAATTGTGAAGCTCAGGTTGCAAATGCGACATCTGCAGCTGTGTAAAAGTGAAGTTAGATGGAATTTTTCTTTCATTCTTCAAAATTTCAAAACCTAAAACACAAGAGGCGATTTTCCAAAGACTTTTTCTTCCCCAAATCATAGGTAGGTGATTCTAAACTAGTTTCTTTCAATCTTTCACTTCATTTTACAAGATTTCAACCTAGAATCTAAGGTTTTCATGGTGGAATTGGAAATTTTTGGGTAGAAACTAGGGATTTGATAAATTGGGAATTTAGACCTCAAATTGAGTTTGGATTTTAAAACCAATAACACATCCGGGCTCGGGGTGAATGGGTAATCGGTTTTGGTCCAAATTTCGGGTTTGGACCAAGCGGATCCGGGTGTTAACTTTTGTTGACTTTTTCAATAATGGCCTAAATTGAATTCTTATCGTTCGTGAGTGATTCTCAAGGCTTATTTTGAAACGTTTGGTTGGTAATTTTCTAGATATTGTTGGTTCGGAGGCGTGTTTGAAAGGCAAAGCTGTGATTAAGCTTTGAGTGGCCTTTGGTGCGAGGTAAGTGTTGTGTCTAACCATGAATTGAGGGAATTAGGAACCCTCGGACTTTGTGTTATGTGAATTCCATGTGAGTGGCGTATATGCAAGGTGACAAGTGTTTATACGCCACCGAATTATCTGTTTTCCCTGATTTATCGCTTTTCCTTAATTGTTTTCCCTCCTATCTTAATTGTTACATGTTCTAAATGCTTTCCATGCTTAATTGCTACGTATTAATCAATATTTCCTTCTACTAACCATGTTAGCTCTTTTCATAGTTCCCCTAATCCCTGCTATTGATACTGCACTTTACATACTGTGCAGATTTTGGAGACGCTCCCAGCGGCGGTTACTAGCGAGCTAAGCCTACGCGATCGCGACCTTAACTATGTGATCGCATAGAACAAAAATGCCTGCAACAGAACTGAAGAAAATTTGCAATTTCTCAAACATACATTTGATCCGTTTAACCACCTGAAACTCACCCGAGGCCCTCGGGACCTCAATCAAATATGCCAACATATCCCATAATATCATTCAAACTTGTTCCAACCCTCAGAACGCTCAAAACATCATCAAAATATCAAATCATCATCGAATTTAAGCCTAAGAATCCCCAAAACTTCTGAATTCCAAATTTCAAATTCGATCAAAAAGTCTATCAAATCTCGTCCGAATGACCTGAAATTTTACACACACATCAAAAATGATACAACGGACCTACTTCAACTTCCGTAATTCTATTCTGACTCCGATATAAAAAATTTCACTGCCGACCGGAAAATGCCAAATTTTCAATTTCGCCAATTCATGCCTAAATCTACCACGGACCTCCAAAATACATTCCGATCACGCTCCTAAGTCCAAAATCACCTAAAGGAGCTAACCAAATTATAAAAATTCAAATTCAATATTGAATATTAAAAAGTCAAATGGTCAAACCTTTCAAATTTGTAAGCTTCAAGTTGAGAACTGATCTTCCAAATACATTCTGATTACCCTGAAAACCAAAACCGACGATTTATATAAGTCATAATACATCACACGGGGCTAGTCATGCCCGAGAACTTGCGAGCGAAGTGCAAAAGTTCAAAACGACCAGTCGGGTCGTTACAGTTCCAACATGTGACGTGCACCTAATTCACACATCACGCATTATCTATGGATTTTACAACCAAAAAAAATTAAGGACCTTTTAATATATTTTGGCTAGGCCACAAAATCTGTTGAGCCTCCCTGAAGCTACATTCCAAAAGCACCGAACAAATAAAATACACTTCATTCCGTTAATATGTGCATGACAAATGGAAGCATAGCAACATAATTATGTTAATTAGTTGTTGCAGAATACCTGAACCTACCACCACCAGTCTAAAGTTGGCAAAAAGGTAAGCCAAATAATTGTTGTTTTCAAGTATTTACCCAACATTGTTCAACCTTCACAAGGTTGAACTCTTATATCTTCGTATTGCATAAGTTCTTGGAACCTTAAGGAAACTATGACTATACAGTTGGCAAGAATTCATTGATTACGACGTATATGTTAATATAGTTTAACTTATATTCATTGATAATATAAAAATATTTAACATGTTATAAAGGATTATCTCATATCTTAATTTTTTAAATTATTAATTTAACTAAGTAATTGAAACAACCCAAATAATATACCAAACCAACTAATTATGTTAACTCAACACTAATGGAAAGTACAAAGCAATTGCTAATGATAATAAGTACAATGCAATAGAAATCTAAGAAGAATGGAGGTGAGGAATAGACTGATACAGAATTGGGGATGACATGAGACACAGAGCTAATACTTAACAACTTCAGCATAAAAATGCACTATGTCATCTACTATATTTAAAACTAGTTTCTCCACGCTGCACCTTCATGCATTAAGCGCCTGCCTAAGTTCAAAATGGTTCCCACATATAATTTTTCGAGTTCTAAAATATATCTTCCACTGAGTGACTCGCTCAGTTCACAATAATAACTCCCACCTCAAAAAGAACCTTGCCCTCAAGGTTCGAGTAGAGCACAAGTTGTAGCAACATCCGCTTGACATTGTCAACAGCGGGCAAGCAAGGCAGAGCAACATCTACAAGCATAAAGTAGTGGCATCTTTACTGTTGCATCAGTGCAAATGGATGCACAGAAGTTGTAGTGGCTCATTACTTATGCATCAGTGCGAATAGATGCATAGGAAATGGCTAAATAAATTGGTCTAATCTTAATGTGAACAACACTTTTCCTAATCCCTAGATTTAACAGCCTTTCAAGAAATTTTAGCATCCTAACTGGGTGTATAGCCATGGAAAATACATCCTGCCATCTTTTGATACTAGGGAGAAAATGATAAAACTTAATTTTCCTAGGTGCCATCAGCTGGCACATAAGAGGCAATATAAGAGGCAAATTCTGTGGTAAAAGCAGTATGTGCATCCTCAATTGCAAGGCCAACATCAGAAACATTGGTTGAAAAACCAAAAGAATTAGCACATGATACACGAACATAGAGTCAAACATCAGGAGCAACATGTAAACAAAAATACAGTAGTGAATTCCTTAAACTTCGTTCTGGAACCAAGAAGATGATACCACTACCTAGCCTTTCGGCAAATCCAGTAAGCATGTCCAAGGAACCAAGTGTAAAATATCTAGCATAGGGTCAACCCTCAATAATAACTGCCAAGCAAACATAGTTGCGCACATACGTTTTTCTAGGTAAAAATAAGCTGATGTAAAACAAGCATTTTCAAAGGTCTCAATAATAACCACAGCAGGAGCACTTAATAATTTTGATTGAAAGAGCGGCGTAACAGAATCAGATGTACAACCACGACCATTACTCAACACAATGAGTAACTTATCACAATGCCATATGAACTCTCGATCTTCAGCCAAATATCTTTATAGAAGAGCTTGTTGGGCATGGTACCTTCTTTTATACTGCAGCTGTGCAGGGTTATGATCTTCTCTGCCTTGAAAGCGATAAAGTTTTGTTTCTTGGTGAACTCTACCTCGGTCAAAAGCTTGCTTCAAGGTAACTGATTGCTGAGAATGCCAATGTCACACCACCCTCTTTTGAATTCTTCCACAAACAAGAAAGAAATCATTCTTATGGACGGCTAATAGACAAACTGGCCTCTTATATTGTTTTGCATTCACAAAAACATCGTGCATCTGGGCGTAGAATAAAATGATGCTACTTGAAATGATTAACGTCAAGGGCTGCAAACCTATTCTGAGGAAAGCTGTTCTAGTCTCTTTTCTTTTGTAACGAACCGACCGGTCGTTTCATGAGTTACCACTCTGTTTTCCCCATTTCTTCTTCTTATTACCTTGTTCAGCTGTATTATATGTTATCAAGTTGGTTGGCTCGAGTTCGGTGAGGTTTTGGTAAGGTTTGAGACACTTAGTCTCTTTTGAGTGAGCTTAAGTTGGAAAAGTCAACCGGAAGTTGACATATGTGATAAAGGGCTCGGATGTGAGTTTTGATGGTTCGAATAGCTTCAAGAGGTGATTTGGGACTTACAAGTGTGATCGGAATGTGTTTTGAAGGACCGGAGTAGATTTAGGCTTGAATTGGCGAAATTGAAATTTTAACATTTTTCGGTTGATAGGTGAGATTTTGTTATTGGGGTCGGAATGGAAATCCAGAAGTTGGAATAGGTCCATTGTATCATTTGTGACGTGTGATAGACTTTTTGATCGAAAGCGGAATTAGGAAAGTTTTGGAATTCTTAGGCCTGAATCTGATGCAAATTTGGTATTTTGATGTTTTTAGCGTTCCAAAGGTTGGAACAAGTTTAAATGATGTTACAGGTTATGTTGACATGTTTGGTTGAGGTCCCAAGGGCCTCGGGTGAGTTTTGGCTGGTTAAACGGACCATTTCACCTTGGATGAAATTACAGAAAAACTGATGTTGGTGTTGCAGGTTTTTGACCTTCGCGTTCGCGATGCATGTCCCGCATTCACGAAAGGTTGAGATAAGAGGATGAGAAGTTGGCCTTCACGTTCACGAAGATGGTCCCGTGTTTGCGAAGGGTTGAGGCTCGTGGTCATCACGTTCGGGAGGTTCTTGCCGCGTTCGCGTAGAGGTAACTAAGCAGATGGGGTCCTGGAGGGTTTGTTCTTCGCGTTCGCGATGAAGGAAAAAGTGGTCAATGCAAGGTTGTGCTTCGCGAACGTGAGGCATTGACCGCGTTCGCGAAGAAGAGGTTTTAAGTGCTGGGCAGAATGTTTTAAAAGACCAATTTCGCGATTTTTAGCCTAAGTTTCACTATTGTTGGGCGATTTTAGAGCTTTTTGAGGAAGATTGAAGAGGGAATCAAGGGGAAACACTTGGAGGTAAAATTTATGGACTTAATACTCGATCTTAATATGATTTCTACATAATTAATCATGGAATTTGTGGAATATAAGCCTAAAAATTGGAAGCTAGGGCTTGGAAATTGGAGACCTAAATCTAGGGGTTTGAGGGGTCATTTGTGGTCGGATTTTGATGTATTTGATATGTATGAACTCGTGGGAAGACAAGTAGTCTATTGATATAATTTCTATCGAATTTTGAGACGTGGGCACGGAGGTCGGATTTGGTTAATTTTGGGATTTGTGTTGTAATTTGATTACTTTCGAGTGAGCTTTATTCTCTTAGCATATTTTGATGGTTATGTACTGATTTTGGTTAGATTTGGAGCATCTGGAGGCCGATTCGAGAGGCAAAGGCATCACGGGCTAGAGTTTAGACCGGATAGAGGTTTGTAATGATTGTAAAAATTGTCCTGAGGGTATGAAACCCCGAATTTCACATCGTTGTACTATTTTGTGGTGACACACACGCTAGATGACAAGCATGGAGACGTGCACCGTTGGAGATCGTGACTTATTCTATCTCGTATGACTGTTTAACTGGGTATTTGATTGAAAATTGCTTGCTATCATCATATTTTGGGATGAATGCCATATTTTGGCTTCGTGCCAATTGTTTTGGACCCTTAGGGGATTTTTACTACTATTCCTCACTGTTTTGACTTTATACTTGTACTCAGTCATGCCATATTCTACTATTTTCATAACTCAACTATGTTTACTCTGTTTTGACATCTTAAATGATATTTTGAGCTGAACATCATATTTTACTGTGCCCGAGTGGCTTTTAAAGATTTCTGACTAAGTAGGGCCGACGGCCTGTGTTGTGAGGATAATATGGGATCGGGCTGCGCGCCGCAGCGATATTGTGTTGATTCATGATTATGAGGCCGAGGGCCTGTGTTGTATGCCACAAGGTGGCTTGATATGAGGTCGAGAGCATGTATGATTATGCCACGAGATGGCTTATTATTGTATTTGGGCCGTAACAGGCCCCTCCTAGAGTCTATACACACCTAGTGAGTGCGGGTACCCAGTGTGAGATGTGTTATAGCCCAAAGGGCTGATGTTGTTCCATGCTATTTCCCGAGGGGCTGATGTTGTTCCATGCTATTGTCCGAGGGGCTCATACGAGTGATTGTAAGATAGCCCATATGGCTGGTTCTGTTGGTACTTTGTCCAAGGGGCTGGTTTTACGTGTTTATTATTTCTCACTATTTTTTCATTCACTATTTTAACTGTTAAAAGGTGTTTTAAAGAAGCTTATACTGAACTAAGGTGTTTTTATAAGTTGTTCACTGTTTTATTGCATTGTATTGGTTTTACACTGCCTCTTTATAGCATTTTGCTGTGTTTTATGTGTTTTCTTATCGCTCAACTATCTTTACTTTTATTACTCACTGAGTTAGCATACTCACATTAATCCCTGCACCCTGTGTGTAGATTCAGGAGCCTCGGGTCCTGCTAGCAAGGGTATATTGCTTCTAACAGCTTGTTCGGAGTTCACTAGGTAGCTGCCTGGTGTTCGCAGCCCAGTGTTTCTCCTTCCTATCTTTATTTTCATTTGTACTAGATTTGTAGTAGATTATGTAGACTCTTCCTACTCTTAGACGGATGTTTAGATTCTCAAAACTGGTGACACCCCGATGTCGGGTTGTGTTTATTTCCGCACGTGTTTTATTTCACTATATTCTGGGATTTATTACTTATTAATGAATTAAATTGAATTATTATAACTGTTTAAATGGATTGGGGATTTATGTCGGCTAGCCTTGTTTCACGATAGGCGCCATCACGATCGGGTCCGGGTTTTGGGTCGTGACAAGTTGGTATCAGAGCTTAGGTTACATAGGTCTCACGAGTCATGAGCAGGTTTAGTAGAGTCTCACGGATCGGTACAGAGACGTCTGTATTTATCCTCGGGAGGCTGTAGAACCTTTAGAAAAACTTCATATTCATGAAATTCTTGTCGTGCGAATCTATTGATCCGAGTACTAAACTTCTGTTATTCTATTCTCTCATAGATGGCGAGGACACGAGCGACCGGTCAGGACGGATGACCACTAGTTGGGCCACTAGAGGCCGAGGACGCGGTCAAGGCCGTGGTACGGGCATAGGTGTAGCCCGCATCGCAGCTAGGGCAACACCTGCAGATCCACCAACCGCCCCAGTTTAGGATCAGGTCCCAATTGTGGACGCTCCGGCAGTACCAGCTCAGGCACCATTGTGCCCATTGTGATTTCGGGTCTTTAGGAGGCCCTGGATCAAATTCTATCAGTATGCACTAGCCTAGTTCAGGCGGTCTCAGTTACTATAGCCGCAGCTACTTCTCAGGTCGGGGGAGGCACTCAGACTCCCACCGCTCGCACACCTGAGCAGGTCGTGCAGGGACTGCAGACACCGGGGGCACCTCTAGCCCAGCCGCTTGCAGCTATTTAGGACTATGTAGCTCCTGTTATGCGGGAGGATGAGCAGCTCAGGTTGGAGAGGTTTGGTAGACTTCAGCCTCCGACTTTCAGTGGTGCAGAGGGTGAGGATGCCCAGGGTTTCTTGGACAAATGTTAGAGGATTCTTTGTACAATGGGTATTTTGGAGACCAGCGGGGTCGCTTTCACTACTTTTCAGTTTTCTAGAGCTGCCTTCACTTGGTGGGAGGCTTATGAAAGGCGTAGGCTTGTTGGTGCAGCACCCTTTAACTAGCAGCAGTTCTCCATTTTTTTTGGAGAAGTATGTGCCACAGTCTCACAGAGAGGAGCTGCGCAGGTAGTTTGAGTGGTTGCGTCAGGGAGAAATGACTGTGATACAGTATGAGATAAGGTTCTCGGAGTTAACTCGTCATGCTGTTTGGTTGGTTCTTATAGAGAGAGAGAGGATTAGGAGGTTCGTTGATGGCCTCACATATCAGCTCCGTATTCTCATATCCAGGGAGAGGGTGTCTGGTGCTACTTTTGATAAGGTTGTGGACATTGCTCGTGATATTGAGTCAGTTCATCGCCAAGAGTGAGATGAGAGGAGGCCAAGAGGCCTCGGGGAGCTGGTAGTTATGGTGGTGCTCCTTCGAGAGGTCAGTTTCAGCACGGCAGAGGCTGTCCATTCAGGCATGCTCAGTCAACTCGCCTAGGTTATCGTGGGGCATCATCGGGTCCTGGTTCTCACAGTTCTCATCAGGGCCAGTCATCACTCAATGCCCTTCCAGCCTAGAGTTCGTCCCGTGCTCTATCAGTTCAGGGCTCTTCTATGCCAGGTGCATCTACTAGTCATTCTGGTGCTAGAGGTTTCCTTCAGTCCCCTCTTCAGCACCCAAGAGTTGCTATGAGTGTGGAGAGTTGGGTCATATGCGGAGGCAGTGTCCTCATCGTCTTAAGGGTTCATCTCAGTAGAGGAGTCAGCCATCGCCTTCAGTGCCAGTTACTTCACCACCACCCACCCACCTAGTTAAGGGTGGAGGCCAGTCAGCTAGGGGTCGCCCTAGAGGGGGAGGTCGATCAGGATGCGGTCAGGACCGTTTCTATACACTCCCAGCTAGACCCAATGCTATTGCTTTAGATGCTGTGATCACATGTATTGTCTCAGTCTATCGCAAAGATGCCTCTGTATTATTTGATCCTGGTTCCACTATTCTTATGTGTCATCATAGTTTGCTCATTATTTGGATATGCCCCGTGAGTCTCTTGTTTTATCTGTTCATGTATCTACTACGGTGGGCGATACTATTGTTGTGGACAATGTGTACCAGTCGTATATGGTGATTATTAGGGGTTTGGAGACCCGAGTGGACCTATTGTTGTTATATATAGTGGACTTTGATGTGATATTGGGCATAGATTGGCTATCTCCGTGTCGCGCTATTTTGGACTGTCATGCGAAGATAGTGACATTGGCTATGCCGGGTGTGCCACGGATTGAGTGGCGAGGTTCAACTGATTATGTTCCTAGTAGGGTAATTTCATTCTTGAAGGCCCAACATATGGTTGGGAAGGGTTGTCATATTTATCCTTTGTGAAGGATGTCGGTGAAGAGACTCCTAGTATTGATTATATTCCTGTTGTGAGGGATTTTCCCCATGTGTTTCCTGCAGACCTGGGCATGCCACCGGATAGGGACATTGATTTTGGTATTGATTTGGTGTCGGGCACTCAGCCCATATCTATTCCACCGTATCGTGTGGAACCAGCGGAGTTGAAGGAGTAGCTTCAGGAACTCCTTAATAAGGGGTTTATTCGGCCTAGTATGTCACTTTGGGGTGCTCCTGTTCTATTTGGGAAGAAGAAGGATGGCACGATGAGAATGTGCATTGATTACAGGTAGTTGAACAAAGTAACAATCAAGAACAAGTATCCTTTGGCTCGTATCGATGATTTGTTTAACCAGCTTCAAGGAGCGAGAGTGTTCTCCAAGATTGATCTCCGTTTAGGTTATCACCGTTTGAAGATCAGGGACTCGGATATTCTTAAGACAGCTTTCAGGACCCGATATGGTCATTATGAGTTCTTGGTGATGTCTTTTGGGCTGACCAATGCCCCAACAGCATTCATGCATTTGATGAACAACGTGTTTCAGCCTTATCTCGACTCGTTTGTCATAGTTTTCATTGATGATATTCTGGTATACTCGCATAGTCAGGTGGAGCACGCGGAGTATTTGAGAGTTGAGTTGCAAAGATTGAGGGAGGAGAAGCTTTATGCAAAGTTCTCCAAGTGTGAGTTTTGGCTCAGTTCAGTGGATTTCTTGGGGCAAGTGGTGTCCAGTGAGGGTATTCAGGTTCATCCAAAGAAGATAGAGGCGGTTCAGAGTTGTCCTAGACCGTCCTCAGCCACAAAGATCCGCAGCTTTCTTGGTTTGGCGGGTTATTACCGCCAGTTTGTTCAGGGATTTTCATCTATCGCATCGGCCTTGACCAAGTTGACACAAAAGGGTGCTCCATTCAGGTGGTCGGATGAGTGTGAGGGGAGCTTTCAAAAGCTCAAGACCGCCTTGATCACAGCTCCAGTATTAGTTTTGCCATCAACTTTAGGTTCATATACCATGTATTGTGATGCTTTGAGAGTTGGTATTAAGTGTGTATTGATGCAGGAGGGTAGAGTTATTGTTTATGATTCTCGTCAGTTGAAACCCCATGAGAAGAACTACATTGTTCATGATTTAGAGTTGGCTGCCATTGTTCACGCGTTGAAGTTTTGGAGGCATTATTTGTATGGTTTGTCTTGTGAGGTGTTTACTAATTATCGTAGCCTCCAGCACTTGTTCAAGCAGAAGGATCTCAATTTGAGGCATTGGAGATGGTTGGAGTTGCTAAAGGATTATGATATTAATATCTTGTACCATCCGGGGAAGCCCAATATGGTGGCTGATGCTTTGAGCCGGAAGGCAGTGAGTATGGAGAGTTTGGCATATATTCCTGTTGGGGAGAGACATCTTACAGTTGACGTTCAGGACTTGGCCAATCGGTTCGTGAGGTTTGATATTTCGAAGCCCAGTCGAATATTGGGTTGTGTGATTTCTCGATCTTCCTTATTTGATCGCATTAGAGAGTGCCAGTATGATGATTCTCATTTGCTTGTCCTTAAGGACAGAGTTCGGCACGATGATGCTAGAGATGTGACTATTGGTGATGATGGGATGTTGAGGATGTAGGGCCGAATATGTGTGCCCAATGTAGATAGGCTTTGGGAGTTGATTCTGGAGGAGGCCCATAACTTGCAGTATTCCATTCATTCGGATGCCGCGAAGATGTATCAGGATCTGAGACAACATTATTGGTGGGGGATAATGAAGAAGGACATTGTGGGATTTGTAGCTCGGTGTCTCAATTGACAACATGTGAAATATGAGCATCAGAGACCGGGTGACTTGCTTCAGCAGATGGATATTCCAGAGTGGAAGTGGGAGCGGATCACCATGGACTTTGTAGTTGGGCTCCCACGGACTTTGAAGAAGTTAGATGCCATTTGGGTGATTGTGGATCCGCTGACCAAGTCCACACACTTCATTCTTGTGGGTGCTACCTATTCTTCAGAGCGGTTGGCAAAGATCTATATCCGGGAGGTTGTTCGTTTGCATGGTGTCCTAGTTTCCATCATTTCAGATAGGGGCACTCACTTTACTTCACAGTTTTGGAGGTCTGCACAGCGAGGGTTGGGTACTCAGGTTGAGTTGAGCATAACTTTTCACCCTCAGACGGACGGGCAGTCCGACGCACTACTCAGATATTGGAGGACATGTTGCGCGCTTGTGTCATTGATTTTGGAGGGTCATGGGATCAGTTTCTACCTCTTGCAGAGTTTGCTTATAATAACAGTTACCAGTCGAGTATTCAGATGGCTCCATATGAGGCTTTGTATGAGAGGTGGTATAGTCTCTAGTTGGTTGGTTTGAGCTGGGTGAGGCTAGGCTATTGGGTACAGATTTGGTGCAGGATGCTTTAGACAAGGTGAAAGAGATTCAGGAGAGACTTCATACGGTGCAGTCGAGACAAAAGAGTTATGCCGACAGGAAGGTTCGGGATGCATCCTACATGGTTGGTGAGAAGGTTTTGTTGAAGGTTTCACCCATGAAGGGTGTTATGAGATTTGGGAAGAAGGGTAAATTGAGTCCTCAGTTCATTGGGCTTTTTGAGGTGCTTCGGAGGATTGGGGAGATGGCCTATGAGCTTGCTTTGCCACATAGCTTGTTGAGCGTGCATCTGGTGTTTCATGTTTCTACGCTCCGAAAGTATATTGGCGATCCGTCTCATGTTTTGGACTTCAACACAGTTCAGTTAGATGATGATTTGACTTATAATGTGGAGCCATTAGCTATTTTGGAGCGTTAGGTTCGGAAGTTGAGGTCTAAGGATATAGCTTCAGTAAAAGTGCAGTGGAGAGGTCAGCTCTTGGAGGAGGCTACCTAGGAGACCGAGCAGGAGATGCAGAGCAGATATCCTCACCTATTTGAGGCTTCAGGTATGTTTTTTGACTCGTTTGAGGACGAACGTTTGTTTAAGAGGGGGAGGATGTAACGACCCGGCCGGTCGTTTCATGAGTTACCGCTTCTTTTCCCCCATTTCTTCTTCTTATTGCCATGTTCAGCTATATTATGTGTTATCGGGTTGGTTGGCTCGGGTTCGGTGAGGTTTTGGTAAGGTTTGAGACACTTAGTCTCTTTTGAGTGAGCTTAAGTTGAAAAAGTCAACCGGAAGTTGACTTATGTGATAAAGGGCTCGTATGTGAGTTTTGATGGTTCGAATAGCTTCGGGAGGTGATTTGGGACTTAGGAGCGTGATCGGAATGTGTTTTGGAGGATCGGAGTAGATTTAGGCCTGAATTGGCGAAATTGGAATTTTGGCATTTTTCGGTTGATAGGTGAGATTTTGATATTGGGGTTGAAATGGAAATCCGGAAGTTAGAATAGGTCCGTTGTGTTATTTTTGATGTGTGTGCAAAATTTCAGGTCATTCAGATGAGGTTTGATAGACTTTTTGATCGAAAGCAGAATTCGGAAGTTTTTGGAATTCTTAGGCCTGAATTTGATGCAACTTTGGTGTTTTGATGTTTTTTTAGCGTTCCAAAGGTTGGAACAAGTTTAAATGATGTTATGGGTTATGTTTGCATGTTTGGTTGAGGTCCCGAGGGCCTCGGGTGAGTTTCGGGTGGTTAAACGGACCATTTCACCTTAGAGGAAATTGCAGAAAAACTGATGTTGGTGTTGCAGGTTTTTGACCTTCGAGTTCGCAATGTATGTCCCGCGTTCGCGAAGGGTTGTGAGGCTGGGAAGTTGGCCTTCGCGTTCGTGAAGGTGGTCCCGCATTCGCGAAGGGTTGAGGCTCGTGGTCATCAGGTTCGCAAGGTTCTTGCCGCGTTTGCATAGAGGAAGTGAGCAGATGGTGTCTTGGAGGGTTTGTTCTTCGCGTTCGCGGGTGGGGAATCGCGTTCGCGATGAAGGAAAAAGTGGCCAATGCAAAGTTTTGCTTCGCGAACGCGAGGCGTTGACTGCGTTCGCGAGAAGAGGTTTTAAGTGCTGGGCAGATTTTAAAAGACCAATTCCGCGATTTTTAGCCTAAGTTTCACCATTGTTGGGCGATTTTAGAGCTTTTTGAGGAAGATTGAAGAGGGAATCAAGGGGAAACACTTGGAGGTAAAATTTATGGATTTAATACTTGATCCTAATGTGATTTCTACCTAATTAATCATGGAATTTGTGGAATATAAGCCTAAAAATTGGAAGAAAGGCTTGGAAATTAGAGACCTAAATCTGGGGGTTTGAGGGGTCATTTCTGGTTAGATTTTGATGTATTTGATATGTATGAACTCGTGGGAAGACAAGGAGTCTATTGATGTAATTTTTATCAAATTTCGAGACGTGGGCCTGGGGGTCGGGTTTGGTTAATTTCAGGATTATGTTGTAATTTGATTACTTACGAGTGGGCTTTGTTCCCTTAGCATATTTTGATAGTTATGTACTGATTTTGGTTAGATTTGGAGCATCTAGAGGCCGATTTGAGAGGCAAAGGCATCACGGGATAGAGTTTGGACCGGATAGAGGTGAGTAATAATTGTAAATGTTGTCCTAAGGGCATGAAACCCCGGATTTCACATCGTTGTATTATTTTGAGGTGACACACATGCTATATGACGAGCGTGGGTACGTGCACCATTGGGGATCGTGACTTAGTCCGTCTCGTATGACTGTTTAGCTACGTATTTGATTGAAAACTTCTTGCTATCATCATGTTTTGGGCTGAATGCCATATTTGGGCTTCGTGCCAACTGTTTTGGATCTTAGGGGATTTTTACTACTATTCCTCACTGTTTTGACGTTATACTTATACTCAGTCATGCCATATTTTACTGTTTTCATAACTCAACCATGTTTACTCTATTTTGACATCTTAAATGATATTTTGAGTTGAGCATCATGGTGGTGAATTCCTTAAACTTCCTTCTGGAACCAAACATCAGGAGCAACATATAAACAGAAATACAGTAGTGAATTTCTTAAACTTCCTTCTGGAACCAAGAAGATGATATCACTACCTAGTCTTTCAACAAATCCAGTAAGCATGTCCAAGAAACCAACTGTGAAATATCTAGCATAGGTCGACCCTCAATAATAACTGCCAAACGAACATTGTTGCGCACATCCTTTTTTTGTAGGTAAAGATAAGCTGATGTTAACCAAGAATTTTAAGGGGTCTCAATAATAACCACAGAAGGAGCACTTAATAATTTGGATCGAGGTAGCGGCATAACGGAATCATATGTGCAACCACGACCATTACTCAGCACAATGAGTAACTTATCAAAATGCAACATGGACTCTCAATCTTCAGCCAAATATCTTAATGGAAGAGTTTGTTGGGCATGGTACCTCCCTTTAAATTACAGCTGCGTAGGTTTATGATGTTCTATGCCCTGAAAGAGATAAAGATTTGTTTCTTGGTGAACTCTACCTCAGTCAAAAGCTTGTTGCAAGGTAACTGATTGCTGAGAATGCCAACATCGCACCACCCTCTTTTGAATTCTTCCACCAACAAGAAAGAAATCATTCTTATGCACAACTAATGCAAAAACTAGACTCTTATATTGTTTTGCATTCACAAAAACATCGTGCGTCTAGGCGTGGAATAAAATGACGCTACTTAAAATGATTAACGTCAAGGGCTGCAAACCTATTCTGAGGAAAGCTGTTCTAGTCTCTTTTCTTCCAAATTGTGCACCAAGTTGAAATTGAGGCTTGTAGTCGCCGCCCATGTAATCAAAATAAACTGTGCCATGAAATAGGTATGGTTCACCAGGGTGTTGAGCATGTGCATGCAATGTGAGATCAGTTCGCACTGTGAATATTTCATGCTTCTCACGATTTGAATTAACTGTGGCATTGTACCGAGCTTTTTGCAGGCATTGTAACAGTGAGTAATGACTCGAAATTTCAATTGCTTGGAATATCCATCACCAAAATCCTCAAGCACCCCATGTACTTTCTGCTCCCTAGCAGTCTCTCTCGATAAAGACATCAACAAACCAGTAAGAATTTGCGCCTGTCCAGTATCAACCCAATTGCGTATTTGTAAGTTTGAATCATGGTGGTGCCCCAATATATTTTGAGTAGCACTAGCAACTGGAAATTCTATTCCAGTAAACCTTCTAATAGTATTTGATATGATATATCCTTGGCTAGTAAAAGGAATCTGATAACCAGATTCAGCCCTTAGAGGAGAAATTTCAAACATCTAAGCTACATTGTCACTTGCGTTTTCCTCGTCTTTATTTTTAGGTTCCAATAGTTTAGTTACATTACAATTGTAACCGGTTAAAACCACTAAAGAAATAATGAGAACATAGTTTGAAGAAATATCGATATGATTAACTAGAACCTTAGTAGTAACCTCGGTTTGCAAGGTCTTACAATGAGTCTGGTGCGTGTTGCCATTTTCTTGAGAGCCTTCATCAAACACCTGGACCTCTTTTGATTTTGCACTGTTTAAACCAAATTCTGGTGTATCAGTAAGTACTTCAACATCTGATCACTTAGTAGCAAACACTTGGAACAACAACATCCATGTGACATATTGTCGAACATCCGGGCTTCAAATTCAGTAGAATAGTCATTGATTGTAGCCATGTGACTTTCCGTCCATTCGAGATGTTGTTTACGAAAATGAATTCGTACCTTTGCAACAAAGTGTTCCCAATTAGTCAATTGCTTGTTCCGGAGAAGCCATCAGAACCACTCCAACACCTCACCTTCTAGGTAAATAGACGCGCGTAATAATTTGTTGTTTTCTGATGTGCCGCAGAATTCAAAGTAGCGTTCACCTTGAGAAATCCGTAACTCTGGATCCTCGCCACTAAATCGTCAGAATTCCACTGGAATAGACTTACTCGTTTCAAGGTTTTCAACCAATTCATATAACAATGAATGAATTTCGGAAATATCCTTCGACTACAAATCCTTCACGACCTTAACTAAATAATCGATAGTTCAAAATATTTGGTCCTCCATTGAAGACCTCTGGATGAAAGCACCAATGAAACAACCCAGATAATATACCAAACCAACTAATTGTATTAAATCAACAATAATGGGAATTACAAAGCAATGTCTAATGATAGTATGGACAATGCAACGGAAATCTAAGAAGAACAGAGATGAGGAATAGCCTGATACAAAATTGGGGATGAGATGAGACATAGAGCTAACACTTGACAACTTCAGCATAAAATTCACTATACCATCTACTATATTTATAACTAGTTTCTCCATGCTGCACCTTCACGCACTGAGTGCCTCCTTAAGCTCAAAATGGGTCCCATACATAATTTTCCAAATTCCAAAATATATCTTCCACCGAGCAACTCGCTAAGTCCATAACAATACCTCCCTCCTCAAAAAGAACCTTGTCCTCAAGGTTTGAGTAGAGCACAAGTTGTAGCAACATCCGTTTGATATTGTTAATAGCGAGCAAGCAAGGCAGAGCAATAGGTCGAGCAACATCTACAAGCTTAAAGTACTGGCTCTTTACCGTTGCATCAGTGCAAATAGATGCACAGGAATTGTAGTGGTTCATTACTTCTGCATTAGTGCAAATGGGTCCTCAGGAACAACAACAACAACAACAACAACAACAACAACCCAATAAAATCCCACAAGTGGGGTCTGGGGAGGGTAGTATGTACGCAGACCTTACCCCTACCCCGAAAGAGTAGAGGGGTTGTTTCTGGAAGACAGTTGGCTCAAGATAATTAGAAAAACAAAAAGAAGAGAATATTAGTTTTACCAGAGAGATTATAGGAAAAATAGGAACATAAAATACAGAAGGAAAAATGCAAAACAATCGTACAAGGTAACGCAAGACTCAACTACCTCCTAGCCTACAACCGTAATACTCGACCTCCATAACTTCCTATCAAGCGTCATGTCCTTAGAAATCTGAAGCCTCGCCATATCCTGCCTGATCCCTTCTCCCCAATACTTCTTAGGTCGCCCTCTACCTCTTCTCATACCCTCCACAATCAGTCGCTCACACCTCCTTACTGGAGCATCTAGGCTTCTTCTCTGTACATGTCCGAACCATCTGAGTCTCGCTTCCCACATCTTGTCATCAATGGGAGCCACGTTCACCTTCTCCCGAATATCATCATTTATAATCTTGTCCATCCTAGTGTGCCCACACATCCACCTCAACATCCTCATTTCTGCTACTTTCATCTTTTGGATATGTGAGTTCTTAACAGGCCAACACTTAGCCTCATACATCATGGCCTAACTACCACTTGGGTGCATAGGAAATGGCTAAATAAATTGGTCTAATCTCAATGTGAAGAGCTCCTTTCCTAATCCATAGATTTAACAGCCTTTCAAGGAATTTCAGCTTCCTAACTAGGAGTATAGCCATGGAAAATACATCTCGCCATCTTTTGATACTAGGGACAAAATGATCAAAATTAATTTTCCTAGTTGCCATCAACTGGCACATAAGAGGCAATATATCTTGTTCTCCTTGTGGCAGATCACTTGCAGCATCAAGATAACGCATTGTAATATCCTGGGCTATCTCTTTCTTTATGGGAAACTCTTCTTTAGGAAATGGAACATACTCTCTCCCATCAAAAGCAAGTTCTGTGGCAAAAGCTATACATCCTCAATTGCAAGGCCAACATCAGAAACATTGGTTGAAAAACCAAAAGAATTGGCACATGATACACGAACAAAGAGCCAAACATCAGGAGCAACATGTAAACAAAAGTACAGTAGCGAATTCCTTAAACTTCGTTCTGGAACCAAGAAGATGATATCACTACCTAGTCTTTCGGCAAATCTAGTAAGCATGTCCAAGGAACCAACTATAAAATATCTAGCATAGGGTCGACCCTCAACAATAACTGCCAAGCGAACATAGTTGCACACATCCCTTTTTTTAGGTAAAGATAAGCTGATGTAAACCAAGCATTTTCCGAGGTCTCAATAATAACCACAGCAGGAGCACTAAATAATTTGGATCGAGATAGCGGTGTAACAGAATCAAATATGTTGCCACGACCATTACTCAGCACAATGAGTAACTTATCACAATGCCATATGGACTCTCGATCTTCAGCCAAATATCTTGATGGAAGAGTTTGTTGGGCATGGTAACTTCCTTTAATTTGCAGCTGCGCAGGGTTATGATCTTCTCTGCCATGAAAGAGATAAAGTTTTGTTTTTTGGTGAACTCTACCTTGGTCAAAAGCTTGCTGCAAGGTAACTAATTGCTGAGAATGTCAACATCGCACCACCCTCTTCTGAATTCTTCCACCAACAAGAAAGAATTCATTCTTATGCACGACTAATGCACAAACTAGCCTCTTATATTGTTTTACATTCAAAAAAACATCATGCATCTGGGCGTGGAATAAAATGCTGCTACTTGAAATGATTAACGTCAAGGGCTGCAAACCTATTGTGAGGAAAGTTGTTCTAGTCTTTTTTCTTCGAAATTGTGCACCAATTGAAATTGAGGCTTGTAGTCGTCGCCCATGTAATCAAAATAAACTGTGCCATGAAACATGTATGGTTCACTAGGGTGTTGAGCATGTGCATGCAATGTGAGATTAGTTCGCACTGTGAAGATTTCATGCTTCTCACGATTTACAGTTAACTATGGCATTGTTCCGAGCTTTTTGCAGGCATTGTAACAGTGAGTAATGACTCGAAATTTCAACTGCTTGGAATATCCATCAACAAAAGCCTCGAGCACCCCCCCCCCCCCGTACTTTCTGCTTCCTAGCAGTCTCTCTCGATAAACATATCAACAAACCAGTAAAAGTTTTTGCCTTTCCAGTATCAATTCAATTGCATATGTGTAAGTCTGAATCATGGTGGTGCCCCAATATACCAGCAACTGGAAATTCTATTCCAGTAAACCTCCTAATAGTATTTTATATGATAGATATTTGGCTAATAAAAGGAATCTGACAACCAAATTCATCCCTTAGAGGAGAAATTTCAAACACCTGAGGTGCATTGTCACTTGTGTTTTCCTCCTCTTTCCAGTAGTTTAATCACATTATAGTTGTAACCGGTTAAAACCACTAAAGAAGTAATGGGAATAGAGTTTGAATAAATACCGATATGATTAACTAGAACCTTAGTAGTAACCTCGGTTTGCAAGGTCTCAGAATGAGACCGGGGAGTGTTGCCATTTTCATGAGAACCTTCATCAAACACCTGGACCTCTTTTGATTTTGCATTGTTTAAACCAGATTCTGTTGTATCGGTAAGGACTTCAACATCTGATCGCTTTGTAGAAAACACCTTGGAACAACAGCATCCATGTGATATATTGTCGAACATATGGGCTTAAATTTTAGTAAAATAATCCTTTATTGTAGCCATGTGACTTTTCGGTGATTCGAGATACTTTTTACGAAAAAAAATTTGCACCTTTGCAACAAAGTGTTCCCAATCCATTAAATGCTGGTTCCGGAGAAGCCATCGGAACCACTCCAACTCCTCACCTTCTAGGTAATAGACGCGCGTAATAATTTGTTATTTTATGATATGCCGTAGAATTCAAAGTAGAGTTCAGCTTGAGAAATCCATAACTCTAGATCCTTGCCACTAAATCGTTAAAATTCCACCAGAATAGGCTTACTCATTGCAAGGTTTTCAACCAACTCATGCAACAATGAATGAATTTCGGCAATATCCTTCGGTCATGAATCCTTCACGGCCTTAATTGAATAATCGATAGTTTAAAATATTTAGTCCTCCATTGAAGACCTCTAGATGAAAGCACTAATGAAAAACCTAGATAATATACCAAACCAACTAATTGTGTTACCTCAACACCAGTGGGAATTACAAAGCAATTGCTAATGATAAAAAGGACAATGCAACAGAAATCTAAGAAGAATGGAGATGAGGAATAGACTGATACAGAATTGGGGATGAGAAGAGACACAGAGCTAACACTTGACAACTTTAGCATAAAAATGCACTACGTCATCTACTATATTTATAACTAATTTCACCACGATGCACCTTCATGCACTGAGCACCTGCCTAAGCTCAAAATGGGTCCCACACTTAATTTTCCAGATTCCAAAATATATCCTCCACCGAGTGAATCACTGAGTTTACAACAATACCTCCCGCCTCAAAAAAAACCTTTCCCTGAAGGTTCGAGTGGAGCACAAGTTGTAGCAACATCCGCTTGACATTGTCAACAGCGAGCAAGCAAGGAGAGCAATATCTACAAGCTTAAAGTACTGGCTCTTTACTACTGTATCAGTGCAAATAGATGCACCGGAATTGTAGTGGCTCATTACTTTTGCATAAGTGCAAATAGGTGCACATGAAATGGCTAAATAAATTGGTCTAATCTCAATGTGAACAACTGTTTCCTAACCCTTCGATTTAACAACCTTTCAAGGAATTTTAGCTTCCTAACTGGGAGTATAGCCATGGAAAATACATCTCGCCATCTTTTGATACTAGAGACAAAAAGATCATACTTAATTTTCCTAGGTACCATCATCTGGCACATAAGAGGCAATTTATCTTGTTCTCCTTGTGGCAGATCACTTGCAGCATCAAGATAATGCATTGTAATATCCTGGACTATCTCTTTCTTTATGGGAAACTCTTATTTAGGAAAATGTAATGACCCGGTCGTTTTGAGAATTAAAGTTTCGTACAACGGCATAAGGTCTTGAGAAGCTTCATATTATGTTTATCGACTTGTGTGCATGGTTGAATTCAGTTACCAGATGATTCAGAGTTGAATTTGGGAGAAGGAATCTAGTTTTGGAAGCTTAAGCGGTGAGAATTTGGCTGGAATATGACTTTTGTGTAAATAGCTCTGGAATGAGTTTTGGATGATGTCAACAGCTTTGTATGGTAATTTTGGACTTAGGCGTGCATCCGGATGATAACAACAATGTCGAGAATCCAAACTAGAGTAAGAAGTTAAGAAGTAAATGCGGAAGCAATAACAATAAGAAATTGAACGACTAGAATTAAAGTGCAGAAAATAAAGGATATGGGAAAATTCAAGAAAAGAATTCCAAGAACTTCCAAGAACGCAAGTTCTATAGCCTTGACAAGATCCAAGCAACAACGTTTTAATTTATTGAAGAAATCAAATGCCTTTAATTAAGAACAAATAAAAAATAATAGATTCGGATCTTGGACGCTTTACGTGTAACTTGAGACAACGATTAATAACTATTATTAATCGCTTTAAGAATACCACAAAGGAATCAGTGATATCACAATAAAGAAGTTATCTTACTATCTTGAACTATGACTAGTAAAGGTTGAAAGATAAATCTCAAAGCATAAGTAATAAAGGTTCAAAAGAACTCTCAAAGTATAATATTATAATAATAAAGTACCACAATGAATGAAAAGAACTCCTATTTATAGGAGGTAAAAATCCTTAAAACTAGGTAGGGTGGTTTCCAAGGCAAACCCTAACTTGGAGGCTATGATAAATACTAGAAAACCGAATAAAAGCTAATAAAAATAAGAGGGTGGGCGGCCAAAACCCTTAGGGGCAGATTTGGGTCTTAAAACTACTAGTTTGGGCCATTAGTTTGGACTTCAATTGGGCTCCTTTTGAAATACTCCCTTTTGGACCTCTTTTAAGCTCATTTTAAGCCCTTCTAGGTGCCTTTTGGTGGACTTCAAGGGCTAATATTGGGACCCAATCTTCCTCCTTTTAGACTTCAATTTGGGCCACCAAATAATTATAAAACTTGGATAATTCATCTTCTTTTGGCTTGAGCTCTTCCTCTACAATTAAAAGCTTCTTTATTTGCTATTGAAGTCCAGCAACCATAGTCTGCAATTCTTTAGCTTGAGATCTTGTAAATGGTTTTCTTGGAGCTTCCAAAACTCTATCATTGTCCTTGATGCTATCAAAGGTTTATCAGACAAGAATAAGGCTTTGCTAGTATATGAAAGGGGGTTGTTGACATTGGTTTCTGTTGTACAAAAGTGGAGGCCCTACTTGCTGGGAAGACCATTCATCCTCAAGACTGATCACCATAGCCTTAAATACTTGTTGGAGTAGAGGATTACTACCACCGGTCAACAAAAATGGCTAGTCAAGTTACTTGGTTATGATTATGGCTTACAAAAAGGGGAAGGAGAACATTGTGGCTGATGTCTAGGAAGGAAAAAGCTATCCAACTCTACAACATCTCTAGTGTCAATTCAGACATTTTGGATTCAGTTAAAGCCTCATGGAGCAAAGATCCTGCACTCCAACAACTTATAAAGTATATACAGAATGGGCAGACCACCAAACCTTATTACAGATTCTAGAATGGGATCTTGAGCAGAAAGAAAAAACTGATGGTTGGTGCTGATAATGCAATCAGAACTAAGCTTCTATCATTTTACCATGCTATCCTATAGGTGACCATTCTGGCATTACAACCACTTTGAATAGGATCAAGCAGGATTTCTATTGGAAGAAGATGAAGCAAGATGTTTATACTCATGTAAGGAGCTGTGATGTTTGCCAGAAATGCAAGAATGAAACTGTGACTTATCCTGGGCTACTTCAACCTCTACCTATTCCGGATAAGGTGTGGCAGGATATTTCAATGGATTTTATTGAGGGCCTTCCTAAGGCTGTTGGGAAGGAGGTGATTTTTGAAATAGTGGATCGATTGAGCAAGGATGCCCATTTCATAGCTCTCAAACACCCCTGCACTACCTTGGATGTAGCTCAAATGTTCATGGATCAAGTGTTTAGACTTCATGGAATGCCCAAATCTATAGTATCATATAGAGATGATGTCTTCACAAGCAAATTCTGGAAGGAGTTGTTCAGATTACAGAAGGTTTCACTATTGACTTTAATAGCTTACCACCCTCAAACAGATGGCCAAACAGAGGTCGTCAATAGATGTATGGAATGTTACCTTCGATGCATGGAATTTGAGAAACCAAAAGCATGGCCATAATGGTTACCTTTGGCAGAGTGGTGATACAACACCACTTACCATTCCAGCACTAGTATGGCACCTTATGAGGCAGTTTATGGTCAGAAACCACCCCTTACTTCCTTACATGAGCTTTGATTCTCAACTGGATATGGTTGATAGAAGCCTTCAAGCTCGAGAAGCCACTCTCAGACTACTGAAGTTCCAATTAAAAAAGGCTCAAAATAGAATGAAGGTCCAAGATAATAAAAGAAGGATTGACAGAACCTATGCAGTGGGAGACTGGGTATATGTCAAGCTACAGCCCTATAGACAACTTTCTCTTAAGCAACATGGTTTTCAGAAATTTTCGTCCAAATACTTTGGCCCCTTCAAGATTCTTGCTAAGGTGGGAGCTGTAGCATATACCTTGGACCTTCCTGTTAGTACAAAGATTTACCCTACATTCCACATTTCCCAGCTGAAAAAGAAGATTGGGCCTAACTCAGCTTCAGTCACTTTACCCGTGGTGCTTTCAGAAGCTGGCCATGTCCTACTAGAACCTAAAGCCATACTTGATAGGCATATGATTCAGAAGCATGGAAAGGCTATATCTCAAGTTCTGTCAAATGGTTTAATGTTGCACCAGAAGATAGTACATGGGAAGAATACCATGACCTTAAAAGGAGATTTCCTTTGTTCGATCCTTGAGGACAAGGATGATCTGTAGAGAGGGGTAATTTGATACGATCCTAATGAGCTCAGTTGTAATAGCTGTTAGTTTCAGTTGATTTTAGTGTAATTAGGTCGTTAGTTTGCTAGAATTTTAGTTAGAACTCACGTGACTTGCACGTGCAGAGCAGCTGCTGGAAAATGGGATTCCAAAAGTTAGTTATAACTAACTTCCCCACTTCTTCCTATATAGTTTTGTTTTTCTAAAATTGTAAGCATCTAAAAAAGTTGGAATAAGAAATCTCTTTCTTCTTTCTCATCTCTTCTCTGTTCTCATAACTCCATTGAAGTTCTACATCGAGCAAACTGTTCAAGGACAATTCTTCTCATTTGTCCTTTAGGTGAGCTCAATTGCTATTTCCTTTTCTGTGTTTTAGATCGAGTTCATATTTGTGTTATTGTCTATGGCTAGATTCAAGACCCAAGTACTTGCTTATGCTATAAATATAATATATATGGTGCAAGTTGTTTTCTCAATATGTCTACGCTATAGGAGCCTAAAGAGGGGTAGAGAAGGTAAAGTTCTGCTAAAGTACATAAATTCGTTTACATATGAATACTATTTTGTTAATTTATCTTTTTAACTGTTTTTAGTATAATTATTATTTTCACTTTTCCTGTCTCTTTGATGAAAATATCGAGCGATGCGAACTACTTGCTTCACAAATATCAAGATCAAGAGGTATTTCTCTTTTTAATTGTTCTAAGTATAATATCTATTTAGGAACTTTTACCTCATTAATTTTAAATAAATACCCTTTTAAAAAAACTGTATTCCATAGCTACCTTTTGATTTTTATAGCAAAATATCTATTTATGGTCACCTCCTACCCTTAAGCCATAAAATACGCTTTATATTATTTTTCTCTCTCATTCTTTCAGATTTTTCTCCACCCTCTCTCTCTCAACTCCAGTCTTTCTCCATGAAATTTTCTCTTATTTTAACAAATCAGATCTCATGGGTACTACAAGTTGACAGTGATCCTGAGGATGCGAAAATCGAACTAATGTCTGGGGACGAAACCAATAAATTTGGTCTATTTTCTTGGGAATTCGTCCGTCGCCATGGGTTGCACCTATTCGGCACAACTTCCACATGGTTCTTGTTGGACATTGCTTTCTATAGCCAGAATCTATTCCAAAAAGATGTGTTCAGTGCAATTGGATGGATACCAGCAGCCAAAACCATGAATGTCATTCAAGAAGTTTACAAGATTGCAAGAGCACAAACCTTGATTGCACTACTTAGCACAGTGCCAGGGTACTGGTTCACCGTGGCGTTCATTGATGTAGCTGGAAGGTTCGCGATCCAATTGATCGATATACTTCGGATACCAGATTCGCAGAAGAAATACTTCTGTTAATATATTTCGATGTATTTCAATATATCTTGTTGTATTTCATTGTATTCATTGTTTTTTTTATTGTATTTTAATGTATCTCGTTGTGTTCTATCTATTTTCATTGTATTCATTGTCTTTTTTTCATTGTATTTCAATGTATCTCGTTGTATTCCATTGTATTCACTGTCTCGCTATATTTCATGAATGTATTCACATATTTTTTTTAATTAATCTAATTTATGTATTCAGATGTATTATATAATTTCTCTGAAAATTGCTATGTTTTTGGGTGTTTTTCGGTTGAGAATCTTTTTAATAACTTGAAATACAAAATTTGTGTGTTATAATTGAGTTTGTTGAGTTATATTAGGAGTCTATTATGTTAATTGATTCACTTCCCGTTTAAAAATAGTGTAATCCGCTGTTTCACGCCGTGAATACAGTCGAATACAATAATCTGTCCAGTTGTAATCCCATGTTTCACGCTATGAATGCAGTCGAATATACTCGAATACAAAAATCTATCTAGCTGTAATCCCTTGTTTCACGCCTAGAAATGCTACTGTATTCATGAATATAGTAGATTAAATACATCGAATACACTCTAAAAAAATCTGAAAACATAGCTATAGGAAGTAATATAGTAAATAGTAGCTACAACTAGCTAATAACCACTAAAACATACTGGTTTCTGAAAGTTTCTCTAATATTTATATTTATTTTCACCTTCATATGGCTTTTATGATTTTAGCCCATAAATCAAGTAAGACGAATTACTTGCTTCACAAATATCAAGATCAGCAGGGTTTAAACTTTCAATTTCTCTTATCTCATGTTCTTTTTCTTATTTCTTAGAATTTCTGGTTGTTATTTTATCTATTGATTTTCTTGTCACCTTAATCCTGATGCTAATTATAATTTTCGTAATTACCTTGTTGGTGCAGGCAAAAATCAGTTCCAAGTATAAAGCCCAACGGTTATGACATATCTCCTAATTTCTTCGTGCTTGTGAGTATATAGTTAAGCCTTTGCCAGCAAAAGATGTATACCTTGACTATGTATATTCACTATCAATAGACGAAATTGGTATTGTTACAACAAGAGTCTCAATAAAGTTTGCACTAATAATACGTACTATATTTGATTCTTTAAATGTGTGATATGTTAAAGCTGTGATGATGAAAAATATGTTTTTTTTTATCCAATATTAATTTACAAAGAAACATTTATTGTATGTTTGGCCAAAGCAGAACACAACAGTTTATCTGTCACGATCGTCGTGATGGCGCCGGACACCGCTGTCAGACAAGCCAATCATAAATACTTAATTAAATTCTCATTTTAATAATTTTGAAAACTATGATTTTCTTTCACTTTAACAAATAAAAGGTAATCTTTATAGAATAGTTAAAAATGTTTACAATTTAGAATTGAACAATCCCATAACCATCCCAGAATCCGGTGTCACAAGTGCATGAGCAGTTTCTAGGAAATAATGTAATACAACAATTGTCCGGAATATAAATTGGACATAAAAGAAAATAAAGTACAATACTCTGAAGGAGACTCTGATGGTTGCAGGTTGTCTCGAGAAGTGCAGCTCACCTAAGTCTCCGTATCAATCATGCCGTTGCGCCCAACTAGGCCACTAGACATACATGTGCATGTGCAATAAAAATGCATAGCAAGTGTAGTATGAGTACGAATACAACGTGTACCCAGTAAGTATCCCGTCTAACCTCGAAAAAGTAGTGACGAGAGGTTGACTTCGACACTCACTAGTGATCCAATAATAATATTTTAATAATGTGAATAATCATGAATTTTATAGGGCAATTGTAAACTAATAACTCCTGAAGCAGGTAAACAATTCCTTTTTAATAATAATAGATTTCCAAAGATTTTTATTTCATCATGTTTATCAATTTATCTCCGACCAGGGAGCCAACATCAATTTTGTAGATCTCAAGCAAGCATCACAAGCATGCGCAAATCATGCCGAGGTCGTATGGCCCGATCTAACAAATATTTAAACTGTGCACTGCTAGAGGGTCGAATGGCGCGAACCATAGATGCATCTATTTAATCTTCCAAGGCGATCGGCCCGTTCCAAATATAAACACACACAGACAGTCAATCAAGAAGTCATCAGGGAATAATTTTCCAAAGAAATAGAAATTTCTCTTTTTAATAGTTAAGAAAATGAGGTCAAACCTTTTAGAAAATTCATTTACTAATTCGATATGGTTCAAGCAATTTACATTGTCAATGAAGTTACAAATATTTCAAGAATAGCATGCTTTTGGGTCCTAGACTGCCCGGACTTAAACATAATAGTAGTTGCGCACGGACTCTCGTCATTTCATGCGTACGTAGACCCCACAAATAGAAGCACACAACCAATTATTTCATCTATAGGTGACAATTCCCTCTTACAAGGTTAGAATGGAGACTTACCTCGCTCCGAAGTTCCATCACCAGCATTTCACGCCCTTCCGAAGGCTCAAGCCGATACACAACGCGCCAAAACTAGCCAATAATCATGCATACCCATTAATTTATGCTAAATTACTCATAATAATCCAAGTCATAACAATTTCTAACCCCGATCGAAAAGTTGACAAAATTGCCCTCGGGTCCACGTTCCCGGATTTCAAAATTTTTCGAAGATAATCTTTATCCATAACCTCACGAACTCAAATATATAATTTACTCCCAATTTCTTGCCCAAAATCGTGGTCAAACTCCAAGAATACCAAATTTCTAGGTTTTTCTTCAAAACCCCAATTTTCACTAATTTCCCATGTTAAAATTTAGATATAATCCAAGTAATTAACTTGCAATAGGTGGGAATCACCTACCTTGGCATGGATGATGAAAATCGAGCTCCAAAATCGCTCATAGGTCGGCATGGAGGAAATGAGATGAAATGAGCCAAACCCATTTCTTTACACTTATAAGTGGCCCAGACAACTCTTCTTTGCGTTCGCGAGACCCCCATCGCATTCGCGAAGAAGAAAATTCCTAAAAACTATTTTTCAAATTCTTCTCAGACAGACTATAATGGTTATAAATTTTTGTACAAAATTCTAAATGACAAATGGTTTATCATTTTGAAAACTAAAGACCAAGATCTACAACTTTCATGTTTTGGTCATCTCCCGATTCCTTATAAATTTCGAGATATAAGCCTCCAAAGTCAGCCCTGTGCAACACAAATTTCTTCTTCATCTTCTTGGACAGCCTGTAGTGTACCAGCCATAACTTTTGGGACACAAATTCAAATGCTAAATGGTTTGCTTTTATAAAACCTAGACACAAAGGACTACAACTTTTATTTTTGGATCATCTCCAAATTCCTTATAAATTGTGAGATATGAGCCTCCGAAATCAGACCTGTGCAATAGAGATTTCCTTCTTCGCGAATGCGAAGAAAAGTCCCTGATGCCAAATCCTTCTTCGCGAACGAGAGAGGATCCTCGCGAACGTAAAGAACAACACCAGATACCAGCACCAGCTATTACAAAACAGTCCGAAACGATCCGAAACCACCCCGAAGCACACCGAGGCCCCCGGGGCCCCATCCAAACATACCAACAAGTCCCATAACATAACACGGACCTGCTCGAGGCCTCAAATCACATCAAACAACGCTAAAATCATGAATCACACTCCAATTCAAGCTTAATGAACTTTAGAATTTCAAACTTCTATATTCCATGCTGAAACCTACCAAATCACGTCCGATTGACCTCAAATTTTGCACACAAGTCACATTCGACATTACGGACCTACTCCAACTTTCGAAATTGGAATCCGACCATGATATTAGAAAGTTCACTTCCGGTCAAACTTTTCAAAAACCTTCAAATTTTTTAACTGTCGCCAAATGACTCCAAAATGACCTACGGACCTCCAAATCCACTTCCGATCGCGCTCCCAATAATAGAATCACCATACGAAGCTATTCCCAGACTCGAAATCCCAAGCGGACATCAATAACACTGAAATGCACTTCAACCCAAATTTATGAAATTCTTCCAAAAATGCTAACTTCCACAATAGGTGCTGAAACGCTTCAGAATCATCCAAAACTCGATCCGGATATATGCCCAAGTCCAAAATCATCATACGAATTTGTTGGAACCTTCAAATCTCGATTCCGAGGTCGTTTACTCAAAAATCAAACCTTAGTCAATTCTTTCAACTTAAAGCTTTCGAAATGAGAATTTTCTTTCCAAATCAACTCCGAACATCCCGAAATTCAATTCTGACCATGCGTGCAAGTCATAAAGCCTGAGGTGAAGCTACTCATGACCTCAAACTGACGAACGACGCGTTAGAGCTCAAAACGACCGGTCGGATCGTTAGATTATCACCTGTATAGCTTACAATTGACGCCATCTTGGTGTTATCAATGAAAGCATTTTGGCAATTTTATAATTGTTCATTCTTTTGGATAATATACTTCTTAACGAATGAAAAAATATATTGGAGACTTTACAAAGAAAAAATATATCTCATCCTTGTATATTGGATGCACGTTTAGAAACATCAAAGTCGGCATCTTGTAGAAAGGTCTGCTCTAGAACTTCTCTACTATGTATATACGGGACATCCAAGAAGCTGTGATACTTTAATTTGTTCAGTAACAAGTGGTAGAAAGGCTTTCGACATTGAATTAATGTATTTATAATTTGTTTTAGCATATCTTAATAGAATAGTAATTTGCTTAAAAGTGAAACAAGTAAGTAGCTGTGAATCTGTGATGATTCGATTCTTTAATATATGTATAATTTTATTTGGTAGAAAATTTGATTTCAGGGACTGAATCACTGATGTTTCCATATTTAGTTAACACAATACACATGGAAATTCAAATTTAGGAAGAACTTTTGAAATATAAATTAGTCAATAGCAGTAATGTTTTTTTTTCCTACTCATATTTTGATATAATTTAAGATTATATAAGCTTTTTTTTAGTTTATACCGATGTTGCTCATATTACGTTTGGTGAATCATGTAATGTTCTTTTGAAAAGGTTAATTTTTTCATAACTAGAGAAACCAAATACTTCAGATAATACATGTTGGGGATCCACCTTGGTTGACCAAGCCAGCCAATTGGGGAATGAAAAGAACAATAATTTATATTATGTTGAGTTTAAAAACTAAAATGCATGTATTCAAGAACAATTTCAGAAGAAAATCAGAACGTTCTTTGTGGATAATTATTGTCTGTAAGTTCGTAATTTTCTGTTAATATAAATTAGCTTAGCCTAATTAATATTCATTGTTACTGCGAGATACTACATATGGCAACATTTTCATAGAAAATCTGGAAACATTACAAATTTGACAGTGTAATCATAAGATTTATCAAAAATAAATATTTCAAGATATATACTCGATATGCATCTATAATTACTTCTACTAAACAAAATCTTATTACTTGCCTTACACATAGGTAGGACGTGTGTATGATAAGGGTGCAGTTTGCATATATAGGAATTAGGCCCAACTCGACCATTCATGATAAATCTTATCCGAAACATATTTGAAGTGAAATTTGGCACTACAAATACTTTTTATTAATTTATACTATTATAAAAGCACAAAATTTTAACGCAAAATGTTGGCCGACTTTTTTACACGTGCAACGCATGTGCCCTTAACGAAATATCGTTCGCCTTTTATACCCCTTCAAACTATATTTTATATTAAACAAAATAGTAATTTAATTTATTTTACTAATATGTAGGAATAGACATTAATTATTTTTTAATATTAGAAGTAGCTATTTTAATTATTTGCCTAATATTTAGGACTTTAATTTGAAAATTATAATAATCATTTAATTATTTATCTAATATTTAGGACTTTGATTTGAAAAATCATATTATTTCTTTCAACTCCCTTTCAAGAGTACTTTACTATAAACTCCATTTATAGGAGTATTTGTATTTTAGGACTACGGATATTATTTTTTGTTATAAATTTTTTGCTTTACGGTTTCCTATTTTTGTTTTCTTTAGTTCCTTTTTCTAGGTTATGGGTACTTTTTTGGTTATAAAATTTTACGTTTAATAGTCCTTATTTTCCTTTTCTTTTTAGAATTCCTTTTCTTTGTTTATTGGAACTATACCAAATTTTACCTAACATAGACCCTTTTCTTTTTAAATTACATAGGCAAATACTACTATAAATGAAAAAAAGTTTGTATTCCTCATCATCATAGGTTAGCTTTCGTTATTGGATCTCTCGCTTTGTGAGTTTTCAGTTTTTTTCTTTAGAACACATATTTTATATTTATTCGTGCTTGAATTTTTGGCTTTCTAATCATGATAATTATTTTCTAGGTTATATTTAACTCTTGATATATGATGAATAAGTACTTCAACTATGTTAGCATGCATGCCTCTTCTTTTAGGACTTTTATTTTTAAAATAGGTATGTTAATAGGGATGGCAATGGGGCGGTGCAGTTGCGGAGCGGGGCGGAGCGCGGGTGGAGATTTAATTTTTTGAACTAACAGAATCTGTTTTGATATTAAAACTTGCTTAACTACACAAGTTGTATATATGAGGTCAATCCTATAATTTTCTTTCTCTGATGATTCCTCAACAAAACTATTTTAAAAAATGCATAAATTTAGTTTATTAATAGATGCACACGAAGCTTTCAACACCCACTAAATATTTTAATTTAATTTCTAAACGAACGTCAATTACAGACACGTTTTTAATTTTACGTCAACATTTTATTAAAAGACATAACTTTTTATATACCCAAAATATTTTATTAAAAGACATTATTTTTATATATTCAGAATATTTGACACTTTTTTACCTTCCAAATTTCAGACTAAATAAATAGTGACTTATGATTATAACGTACTTTGCGTTATATTGATATGATTAACTCAGCATCCGATTTCATTTTAACAAATTGATAAAATTCAAACTCAGATGATTGAAAGATACCAAACAAATAAGATGCTAATTAGATTTACTCAGAATTAGTGTTTACGCTAAATTATATTAAATTTATTAAAATAAGATTAAATATAAACTAAGATAAGGTGTACTATATTGATTGTGTAACATGGGAGTATATTTTTTTTTCTCTTAAGCGAAGTCAGTATTTATTTGCTCGATTCGAACCAAAATTAAATTCTTTTTTCTCTTGGTGCTCATGCACTAAACGCTCACCTACTGCCTTTTTTACCTTTTTAAAATAGAATTCACGCTTGATAAAATAGTCATTTGATTATTATCCTGATATTTAGAAATAGTCATTTCACTAATTTACTACTATTTAGGAATAATCATTAATTAATTTCATACTATTTAGGAATGATCATTTAATTATCTAAAGTTTAAGTTAAATAAAGAAAAATATCTTTTCAAGAAGAAATCAAATACTTTCATATTATACTTTATTAAAAAGGAAATTCTAACTTTTGTTATGGAAAAACTTTTCGGCAATTTTTGCTGTTCAAACAAAAAATTAGGAATTTTTCTTTTACCCCCTTTTCTTTACATTTTGAATTGTAGAAACTTTTCGGCAAATTTTCTAGTTATCAAAAATAAATAAATTAGGATCTTTTCTTTTACCTCTTTTTATTTACATCTCAAACTGTAGAAATCTATGTTTCTACTTTAAACAATTTAATTTCTTCAAACGTAGCAGGTATGTATAATTTCAAATAAGAAAAGAACTATCCTTAGATCTCAATAAAATTAGTTTTAATGCGAATGTTTTTTCAAAACAAAGAATATTATAACTAAAATAATTATTTATGGACGAACATATTTTTATAACATTGATATTTCCTCTTACCCTTCAATTACATACTATTTCTTCAAAACAATATGAATCTAAAATTAATAAACTATTCTATAATGAATAATCGGTCAAACTAAAGCATATTCTTTGTATGAAAATTGAAGTTGGACATGAATTTGTGATATTTGAAAATTGAAAAAAGTAGTATTTGAATTTGAGTTAAACAAAGGTATTTGAAAATCACATTTACCTTTTTAATTTGTTTCCTAAAAAAAGTTTAAAGGTTATAGACAGACTGAAATATCATTGTGAGCAATGTTAAAACAAGTTAAATACAATCAATATTTTTTTGTTTAAGGAACTTACACTATTTTCTTTATCTTTATATCTTATAATTCAAGATATTTTTGTAATGATATTAATGTGAATTTAAAAAGGTTTTACTCATGATATGGGACATACGCGCAACGCGCGTACGGAGCTCTTTAGTGAAATATTTTTTTATCTTTTTTACTCTTTTAAAATAGAGTTCCCAGTGAAAAAATAGTCATTATTATCTTATTATTTTCCTAATATTTAGGTTAAATTTAACTAAGATTTTGGCTGTTAAATCTTTTCTTATTTGAATTATGTAAGAACTACTAATATTTAGGAATTTAAATTTTTCCATAACTGTAATATTCTTAACATACGGTAAATGAAGAAATTGCAATTGGGCGCACTTGACTTTTTTTAGAAGTCCTTATTCTCATAAAAAAGTATTAGTTAAAAGAAAAATATAAATAATTTGTATTCTTTTATTTTTTCATAATAACCGAAAAAATTAAAATTGAACAACTAAATTGGGATGGAAAAAGTAATAAATACTCTCTGGTATAATATATAAAGGTTAATAATCTAAGCATTGGAGTTAGCTACCAATCATCTTTTTGTCTATATTAATACAATTTTTTAAAAGACTTACCCATTGAGATAGTGTACACGCGCAACACGCGTACCATAAAACTAATCTTAGGGTACGCGCATTGTGCGTGTACCCATGTTAATGAAAATAAATTTTTTAAAATAATTTAAATAATATTTAGAATTTGTAATTGAGTAAAGAAATTGAAAAAATAAAGTTCCTAATTTTGGTTCCATTTTAGTCAATTTTATCAAATAAATTCCTACCGTATATTTTTTCAGCTATATTCTTTCATCGTTAAGTTTTTGTCGTGGCAAATAAGTTCAACATAAGTATCCACGATATTTAAATTCTAAAATAAAATTTCTTCTTCCTAGCAAATACTACTATTTTTATTTTCTTAGTCTTACCCAGTCGAATGATCGAAATTGGGTAATTTGAAGAAAAAAATTCCTAAGAAACCAAGAGAACTTAGCAATAATGAACAATTATAAATATTAAATGGAAGAAATAGTAATGTTAATGGTTGAATCACTTATCTTGAGGAAACAAAGAAATTTTCAAAATCATTAAAAAATTAGAGAAAATCTTAAAATTAATTAAATAATAATAGAAGATGAAATGAAAGCATAATAATTAATTACAACTTACTTAGAATACATTCTATCTTCTGTCTCATTTCTATTCCTTCAGGCATAAAATTATACATCTTGAAATTATAGAGGTAAAAGATAAGTTGATTTCAAACTTCTAAATATTAGGTAGGATTAATTAAAAATACTATAATTTTGAAATCATTAAAAATTATAATTCTCGTTACATTTTAAAATGCACATTAATACCTCTTAATTCCGTCGAGAACACCTTTTTTTTTAATAGCTTTATATAGATTTTTTTTTTTACTTTTTATAAAAAATGAGTATTACGCATATTGGTGTCTCTTTGTTTTTCCTCTTAGTATTATTCTTTCTTTTATTCCTTTTATGAAAACATGAACTTGTTGTTAGATAATTGAAAGAGTAAAATCCAGTTTACCCCCTTAACCTTTAGGGCAAACTATACCCCCTTCACATTTTGAATGGGAACAGCAACCCTTTTGTAATAAAAAATCAGTTGGAAAAGAAAAACTATTATCACTAAAAATAAAAAATCAGAATAAACCATCTTTTTGGAGGGAATAGTTTTGGCGCCAGAATATGTTTGGCACTATATTATGGTAATTAGCAGAAATTACCGTGTTTACTTTTAACTTTTAAGCAAAAGCTTGGCATAAAACTTTGGGAAAAACCTAGAGTCAACTGGAAACCAGTCGAACTTTTCAAGGTGAGTAACCGTTTTCATTGTTACAATATAATGCCATATCTGAGGTTTTGTGCTTGTGCACAAGTTCGAAAGTCAGTATATATTTTTATAATAGTATATTCTTACTATAATATTATTTGCCACATTCTATGTTTCAAAAGACAAAATACAAATATTAAAATACTACAGTATGAATGGAGTCCGTCGGCCTTATCAGTTGAGAAACCATGGGTACTGCTCAGCAACAGTGGGGGTATTCTATTCTTTCTCAAAATCAACTTCTTGCTCAATATCTTGTGAGCGGATACTACACATCTGTTTCACTTTTTTATTTTCACTTAAGAATGTTTTCATTATATATATTGATTTACAAGTGGGTAAAGTTTTATCTATCCAATCCAGTATCTGTCTCTTTGTCAATTTTCATCGACGAATCCATATTTATTCGATCCAACAGCAAGGAATTCCACCCGAGAGCTTCACTTCTAGGTTTTTTTGTCTATATCTTCTCAATTGGGATTCTTGGGGTCCTCGTCATTTGCACCAAATCGATGCAAATTTATTCAAACACTTTCACTTTCATTTGAAGATTTCCAGTGTCTTGCTAGCCTAACATGGCATTTTACTATAAGGTGAAGTGTAATATGTTCATCCAAAATAATACTTGAGTTTCCTTGCTTGAATTTTTATTTTTATTTTGAGGTCATTCCTAAAATTCATGTAATAGGGAAAATCATATATCAAAGTTCAAGAAAAGATAGTCACCTTAAATAAATAAAAAATTTGAGATTCTTCTGACTATTAGATGAAAAAACTGTTGTTATGTAAAATTTTATTTTATTTATGTGCATTCTTTGTATATTAAAATTATTACGAGAGTTCAATTATTCAAACTTTACTTATCCTACAGAAATCATGGTGGACAAGGTAACATTGGAAATTCATTATGTAGGACTTTTATGTCTGACAGACAAAAGGTACGCATCTATCGTTTTATACATAAACTTATCTTCTTTTTTTCTTCCTTTTTTCCATAGCTAATATTGCATAATTTACTTTGTAGGGTCTCCTTGAATCCTTTAAGAAAGTTATGCCAAATGTTCATCACAGGTTCTGTGTTAGGCATCTGTATGCCAATTTCAAACTTAGGTTCTAAGATAAAAAACTGAAAGACTTGATGTGGGCAGCAGCTAGATCATATACTATTGTAGATTTTGAAAAGTATATGGAATTGATCAAGAAAGAAAATACAGAAGCTCATCGATGGTTATCAAAAATTGGAGCCAACCAGTGGAGTAAGTCAGCTTTTTCAACATTGCCAAAATGTGGTATGTTGAGCAATAATATCTGTGAAATCTTTAACCACTGGATTCAAGAAGCTAGAGACCAACCAATACTAACCATGTTGGAGATCATTCGAAGAAAGATGATGTGTAGGTTGCAAGAAAGATGTGAATGGATTAAAGATTACGATGGACTAGTTTGTCCAAGGATCATGGACAAGATTGAAGAGACCAAAGAACAAACTTTAGATTGTGAACCAATAGAAGCTGGAAATGGAATTTGGGAGGTTCATGAAGGGTTGGAAATATACGTGACAAAACTCAAGGAAAAGGTATGTACTTGTAGAGAATGGGATGTAACAGGTATATCATGTAGACACGGAGTTAGCGCCATAATGACTGCTCTTCGTGAACCAGAAGACTTTGTACATCCATTTTACCATGTTTCGACATTCAAAAAAGCTTATTCTGGGACAATTATTCCAATACCAGATCAATCACAATGGGACATTGCAGCGGGTGATCCTATTCTATCTGATAAGTTCAGCTGCTGTCAACTACCAATTCTAGAAGCCCACCATTGTTGAAGCCACCAACCCATTCTACAAGCAACCATTGTTGAATGAAGAATTCAACCACCAACCACCTTCTTTAAGGCTATAAATAGAGCCTTATGTTTTACACAGAAAGATCAATCCAGAGAGATTGAAATACAATCCAGGAAGAGATTGTGAGAACAAAAAGAGAGTTTGGTGAGGTTTTTTTGTAGAGAGAAATTCTTGGTGTAAATTCTCTGTAATTCTATTCTTGTGAAATAGAGTTGTTTTTCCTCCCAAATAATCTTCATATTGATCCAAGAATCACAACAAGTGGTATCAGAGCCTTCGATTCTGTGTTCATCGAGAAATATCGGAACACTGAAAATTTCAACCCGGATTTACGTTTTTCGAAAACATGATCTTCGGTGTGTTTTGATCATTTCATTAGATTCCTTGCGTCGATACGAATTCAACGCAATTTTCCGGAGGCAAAACAAAACTAAAACGAAGAAGTTATGGCAATTTAAATTTTACTATTTTTTTTCTTCTGTCCAATGAAGAAGATGATGAATAATAATTGCCCAGTCAGCGCCACGTCATCGTCCAATCAGCATCTAGTCAGCGCCCAGTCATCATAAATTTCTGAAAATTTATGAAATAACCCTTGAAGTTACTGAAATTATAAATCTGCCCTACAAGTTCAGTATATTTTCGATTTAACCCCCAAAAGTTTGGTGTAAATTTTGAAAATTTTCTGGAGGCCCTATTTTGACCCAAGAAGAGTCAATCCTACCAATTTTCACCATTACGGACGCGTTGGTGAGGTCCGTTTGGTGAGATTCTACTCCAAAAATTTTGACCAAGCCATTTTAAAGATATAATGGAAGAGTCATCATCATCTGGAGCTATGATAAGCTTACTGCCACAAATTACACATTGTGGAGACCTCAGATGGAAGATCTCCTCAGTTGTAAAGATTTGTTTGATCCCATAGAAGCAAAGGGTAAGAACCCCGATTCCACCAAAGAAGTAGAGTGGAAGAAATTAAACAAAAAAACTATCGGGCAAATTCGACAATGGATTGACGATAGCGTTTTTCATCATGTTTCACAAGAGACAGACGCGTATGCCCTCTGGGTGAAGTTAGAAGGGATGTATCAAGCCAAGACCGCTAGGAACAAAGCCTTGTTGATGAGGCGTTTGGTAAATTTAAAGTTAAAGCACGAAACTTCAGTTGCCGGGCATACCAGTGAGTTTCAGAGCTTGATAAATCAATTATCGTCTGTTGACATGCCGCTCGGGGATGAGATGCAAGCCCTACTACTTCTTAGTTCTCTTCCTGATAGCTGGGAGACGCTGGTAGTCTCTCTCAGTAACTCAGCTCCTAGTGGAAATCTGACCATGTCTATGGTTAAAGATGCCTTATTTAATGAAGAAGCCAAAAGAAAGGACATTGATCATGGTGAGTCGCATGCCCTTATTACAAAAAAAGGGAGACAACACGAAAGAAGTCAAGATAAGAGGAGAGGGAGAAGCAAGAGTAGGGGAAAATCCACAAATGGTAGGAAGTCATCTTATGCGTGCTACCACTGTGGAATAAAGGGCCATTTAAAGAAGAACTGCAAAAAATTGCATAAGGAGAAGGAGCAGTTGAAGCAGAAGGATGGAGATGCATTAGTCACTACCCACGGAGAGGTAGCCATTTGTTCCATCCAAGAAGAGACATGCCTTCACGTCTCAAGTCAAGAAGAAAACGAATGGGTGGTAGATACTGCAGCATCATACCACGCCACATCCCGAAAAGATTTCTTCACAACATACAAAGCAGGAGACTTTGGAGTAGTGAAGATGGGGAACACTTCTTCCTGTGAGATAGTTGGAATTGGTGATATCAAAATACAAACAAATATCGGGAGTACAATGATATTGAAGGATGTCCGTCATGTGCCAGATCTTCGTCTAAACCTAATATCAGGTATAGCTCTTGACAAACAGGGCTATGAAAGTTATTTCGGAAAAGGCACATGGAAATTGCTGAAAGGGGTTATGATTCTCGCTCGAGGACATATTTGTGGCAACTTATATAAAACTCATGTGAAGGTATGTTCAGACAGCCTCAATGTTATGGAAAAAGAGGCGTCTCAAAACCTGTGGCACCAGAGACTCGGTCACATGAGTGAAAAGGGGATATCAATTCTAACGAAAAAGCAGCTTATCAGAATGGACAAGAATGCTGCTTTAGACCCTTGTAATCATTGCTTATTCGGAAAGCAACATAGAGTCTCTTTTACATTTTCTTCAACCAGAAAATCAGAGTTACTCAGTCTGGTACACTCTGATATTTGTGGTCCCATGGAGGAGAAATCACTTGGCGGCAATAGGTATTTTCTGACTTTCATTGATGATGCTTCTCGAAAGGTGTGGGTGTACTTCTTAAAGACAAAGGACCAGGCTTTTGAATTTTTTAAGATATTTCATGCCATGGTAGAGCGTGAAACGGGAAAGAAATTAAAATGCCTTCGCTTAGATAATGGAGGCGAGTATACTTCCAAGGAGTTTGATTCCTATTGCAAGAGACAAGGGATTCGACATGAAAAGACGGTCCCACGCACCCCACAACACAATGGAGTAGCCGAGAGAATGAACCGGATAATTATGGAAAGAGTCAGAAGTATGATCAGTATGGCAAAGCTGTCTAAGCCATTCTGGGGAGAAGCTGTTCGTGCCGCCTGCTACCTAATCAACCGGTCACCATCAGCCCCGTTGAATTTTGAGGTTCCAGAGAAAATATGGTCTGGTAAGAATCCCTCATATTCTCACTTAAGGGTATTCGGTTGTTTAGCACATGCACATGTATCCAAGGAGCTCAGGAAGAAGCTTGATGGTAGAACTATACCATGTATCTTCATAGGCTATGGAGATGAAGAATTTGGGTATAGATTATGGGATCCAATACAGAAGACGGTGATCAGAAGTAGGGATGTTGTATTCCACGAAAACCAGACAATTGAAGACATTGAAAAGCCCACAATGTCTTATGAAAGAGGTTCCAGTGCCCAAAAAGTTGGTCCAGATCCACTACCATTGCAGTTTGACACAAATAGCATGGGGGAGCATGAAGCAGTACCAGAAGCAGAACAGGAGGATGTTTGGCAGGGGGAGGCACAAACCCCTCAGGAAACTACAGAACCATCACAGGGGAACGATGACGGTACACCTCCTGAAGCTAATAATCAACAACCTCGTCGATCTGAACGAGGTCAAATTCCATGATACCCAGAAACCGAGTATATTCTACTTTCTGAAGATGGAGAACCAGAGAGTTTCCATGAAGCTATATCTCATAAGGATAAATAAAAATGGCTGCAAGCAATGACCGAAGAGATGAACTCTTTACAGAAAAACAACACTTATGAGATTGTGAAGCTTCCACAAGGAAAGAAGGTACTGAAGAGTAAATGGGTATTCAAGCTCAAGAAAGATGGCAGAGGAAAGGTGGTGAAGCACAAAGCCCGGTTAGTAGTCAAAGGATTCCTACAGAAAAAGGGAATTGACTTTGATGAAATATTTTCACAAGTCGTAAAATTGACTTCAATCCACATCATCCTTGGATTGGTAGCCAGTTTGAATTTGGAGCTTGAACAAATGGATGTCAAGACAGCATTTCTTCATGGTGATCTAAATGAAGAAATCTATATGGAGCAGCCGGAAGGTTTTGAGGTTTCAGGAAAAGAAAACCTCGTCTATAAGCTTACGAAAAGTTTATATGGCCTAAAGCAAGCACCGAGGCAGTGGTACAAAAAGTTTGACTCATTTATGGTAAGTCAAGGATATAAAAGGACTGTTGCAGATCAGTGCGTTTACATTCAGAGATTTTCGGATGACAATTTTGTTGTACTTCTACTTTATGTAGACAACATGTTGATCGTCGGACAAGATGCAACAAAAATTAGACAGTTGAAGAAAGAACTCTCTAAGTCCTTTGAAATGAAAGACTTAGGTCCAGCTCAGCATATTTTGGGATTGCAGATAACTCGAGATAGGAGAAACAAAAAGTTATGGCTATCTCAAGAAAATTATATTGAACGGGTGATCAAACGGTTCAATATGAGTAATGCCAAACCGGTAGGTGCCCCTTTGACAAATCACTTCAAGTTGAGCAAGAGTTTGTGCCCCTCATCCAAGAAAGAGATTGAGGAGATGTCTACAATTCCATATTCTTCAACAGTTGGAAGTCTGATGTATGCCATGGTTTGCACGAGGCCAGATATCGCACATGCGGTAGGTGTGGTAAATCGTTTTCTTTCTAACACTGGAAAGAAACATTGAGAGACAGTTAAGTGGATTCTCAGGTATCTTAAAGGTACTTCAAAATCAAGTCTGTGCTTTGCAGGAGTTGATCCAGTCTTGGAAGGCTATACAGATTCATATATGGCCGGAGATCCTGATGGAGGAAAATCAACCTCAGGATATGTTTATACTTTTGCAGGGGGAGTTGTGTCATGGCAGTCAAGATTGCAGAAGTGTGTTGCACTATCCACAACTAAAGCAGAATATATTGCTGTAGCGGAAGCTGGAAAAGAAATGTTGTGGCTAAAGCGGTTTCTCCAAGAACTAGGGATAAATCAAACAAAGTATAAGATACATTGTGATAGTCAAAGTGCAATTGATTTAAGCAAAAACTCAATGTATCATTCTCGGACAAAGCACATCGACATTCGCTATCACTGGATATGCGAGGTGATGGATCAACAACTGTTGAAATTAGTGAAGATCCATACGAAGGAGAATCCAGCAGACATGTTAACAAAGGTGGTCACTCAAGAAAAGTTAGAGCTGTGCAGAGACATAGTTGGAATAACTTTCAAATAGTAGCTGTGTTGGAATGCAGCTGAAGGGGGAGAATTGATAAGTTCAGCTGCTGCCAACTACCAATTCTAGAAGCCCACCATTGTTGAAGCCACCAACCCATTCTAGAAGCCACAATTGTTGAAGCCTCCATTGTTGAATGAAGAATTCAACCACCAACCACCTTCTTTAAGGCTATAAATAGAGCCTTATGTTTTACACAGAAAGATCAATCCAGAGAGATTGAAATACAATCGAGGAAGAGATTGTGAGAACAAAAAGAGAATTTGGTGAGGTTTTTTTGTAGAGAGAAATTCTTGGTGTATATTCTTGTGAAATAGAGTTGTTTTTCCTCCCAAATAATCTTCATATTGATCCGAGAATCACAACACTATCACCTGAAGCTTCATATAATAAATCCGGAAGACCAAGAAAGAGCAGGAAAAAAGGTATAGATGAACCAATAAATCCCAACAAGGTGAGGAAGTTTGACTATCCTCATGAATGCAACAACTGTCATGAGATCGGGCACAATAAAAAGACATGCAAAAATCCCAGCAAGCCAAGGCAAAAAAGAATTGTTCAGGTATTTTTCTTGATTAGCTTAAGCTTTTTATTTTTCCTCTTTTTTCTTTTTATACTTGATTTGGCTTTTTTTTTTTTTTTTTTTGTGTGTGTTCAATAGAACAATGGAAGAGGTGCTAATGGTGTGAGTGAGCTTAATAAGTTGCCCACTAATTCTAGAGGTTGGGAAAGAGGAATAGAAATAGAGATAAATAATAATAGCTATGGTAGAGCAACAACTAGAGGCAGGGGAGCAACTAATTTGCAGTCCATGAATGGTAGAGGCAGGGGCAGAGGAAGAGCGAGAGGAATGGGAAAGCAAAATAGACATGGTCCATATTGTGGAATAGGGGCTGGAATGGTATTGGAATGTCAAACATGAACCAATTTGTACTGGCCTCACAGGTAATAATAGGGTATTTTTCATACCATATGTTAATAATAGATGTTTTATCAATAATTTTCTACCCTAATTGTAACTTTTGGTTTTTAAGGTTCAACCACCTAGACCAAGTCAAATTGCTTCTTCAGCTACACAACTTGGAACATCTCAATTGCACAGGCAACCAACACCTTTTGGAGATGCTATTTTCTCAACTCAAGCGTCAGCAACTGGACGAGTTGTCCAAAATAGTGTAGGAAACCCATCTAGTGAGTGGGATAGCCTCCTTGACTTTGCATCAAGGATGTTCGTTGATTAATAGTCCAAATTGTGATGGATCATCTAATTTTCTCAATTTCGATTACAATTGAAGTTCTTTGGATCACCCAATCAAGGCATATATGCGTTGGAACAATTGAATTTGCATGGTCATGATATTTTTTAACATATTCAATGAGTGATTGAGTTTATTCCAACATGTTCATTGTTGTCCTTTAACAATTGCATTTCTTTGGTACTTTTATTTATTTAATGGTAGGGAATGAAAAATATTCCAATATGTTCATTTTTTTAAGTTACTGGGAATGTACTAGCGCCAAAACTATTCCCTCCAAAAAGAGGGTTTATTCTGAATTTTTATTTTTAGTGATAATAGTTTTTCTTTTTCAACTGATTTTTGATTATAAGGGGGTTGCCGTTCTTATTCAAAATGTAAAAGGGGTATAGTTTCCCAAGCCTTAAAGGTTAAGGGGGTAAACTGGATTTTACTCTAATTGAAAGAAGAAGAATTAGAATTCATAGTAATAAGATTATACTTTATTAATTAAGATAAAGTCACTGAAGTAATATATAAATATGAATTATTTTTTGTCAAAGTCTTTGTAGGATTCATGATTTCAAGAATGAATTTTTTTCCTTCTATTAAATCATTAAAAGCTCCAGAGTAATTAGTTCATCCATAACTTGGTTTTCTTTATTTAGTTTCTGAGGGTTATTATATTTTTATACTGTCTTCCAAGTATAACGTTTTTCTAGAGCTATAGTTTCTTTATCTCTCTCTTTTTTTTTTTAATAAGGTAAAAATTTTAATCGACAATTCCTAAATATTTCAAATAAGGAAAGATCTAATAACTAAAATTTTAGTTGATTACAAAGTTCTACTTAAATGATTATTTCTAAATATAATAAATGATTGTTCTTAAATATTAGAGACTTAATTAAATGACTATTCCTAAATAGTAGAAAAATAATAAAATGACTATTTTATCTAGTGTAAAGTTTATTAGTAAAAGGATAAAAAGGCAAACGATATTTCGCTAAGGACATTCATTTTTCTAATATAATATAGAGTATAGATTGATAGATACATTTAAACTTGTACGGTTATATATGATTAAATATTGTGTTAATTGTACTTGAATTATTATTTTCTACAATAAAATAGTACTGCTTAGCATTAAGACAAGGTGTTCGTGTCTCGAATGAATTTTATATCTTTTTTTATATCTTTGTTGATTGAATTCAAGCCTAAAAATTTCAAAAATTTTTGAATTCCGAATTCGATCAAAAAGTCTATTAAACCTCGTCCGAATGATCTAAAATTTTGCACACACATTACAAATGATACAACGGACCTACTCCAACTTCCGGAATTCCATTCCGACCCGATATAAAAATTTCCATTGCCGATCGAAAAATGCCAAATTTCCAATTTCGCTAATTCAAGCCTAAATCTACCACGGACCTCCAAAATACATTCTGATCACGCTCCTAAGTCCAAAATCACCTAACAGAGCTAACCAAATCATAAAAATCTGAATCCGAGATTGAATACTTAAAAGTCAAATCTTGGTCAAACCTTTCAAATTTTTAAGCTTCAAGCTGAGAACTGATCTTCCAAATCCATTCCGATTACCCTGAAAACCAAAATCGACGATTTACATAAGTCGTAATACATCACACAGGGCTAGTCATGCTCGAGAATTGACGAGCGAAGTGCAAAAGCTCAAAACGACTGGTCGGATCGTTACAGTTCCAACATGTGACGTGCACCTAATTCACACATCGCGTATTGTACACTTAATTGCACTAGGCCAAAATCGCAGGAGTTTGCTTTGTATCTCATTATCATATGGATTTTACAACAAAAAAAAATTAAGGACCTTTTAATATGTTTTGGCTAGGCCACAAAATCCGTTGAGCCACCCTTGAAGCTACATTCCAAAAGCACCGAACAAATAAAATACACTTCATTACGTTAATACGTGCATGACAAATGGAAGCATAATGATAGTAGGCTATATAGACGCTATTTACATTCTAAATGAACCATATTTTACTGTTGTTTTAAATGCAAAATGATAATAAAATACTCTAATTAGTGTTCTTTTGCTTTGCAGGAACTAATCCAAGTTAGGAAGAGACTATGGAGTATTTTAGAGTCAATAATATGGATATAAGGCCAATCAAGAAGAACCCAAATGAAAATAAGCAAGAAAAAGGCAAAGGATCGCCGGACAAGAGGCTACTGCGACCACGGTCGACCGCGGCTGGAATGCGATAGGCCAAACGAGTGAGGTAGAACTGATGTATTTCACCGCGGTCGCGCCGCGTTCTACCGCGGCCGCGGTCGACTTTGGAATTGCCCAGAAATTTAGGGACTTAAGTGTAAATCGTGGGAAACCTATCCTAACCCTGTATAAACTCAACAAACTCGCCCAAGCAGAAGTTAAGCTTGTTTTTAGACTGAATTGGAGGCAAGAACAAGAGTGAGAAGATCAAGACACCATTAAAGTTTTTCAATCTTCTTTTTGTTATCATTATTTGCAAATTATGAATAATTCTATATTTTTATCTTGCTTTGCTATGAGTAGCTAATTATTTATTCTAGGGTTTTGATGGAACCTGTTGAGGGATGAACTTCTTGTTATGTTAATATTGTTTTCCAAATTTAATCTCTATTTGTTCAACTACATTCTTGTTGTAGTTAATTGATAGGATCCTCAATTAGCTATGCCTATTTAATATGTATTACTCGTGAGAGATGCATATTTAGGTAGTTGTTGAACAACACCACTCCCAAAGTATATGAGGAATCAATAACCGAGGGTTTAAAGGTGGGATTAGGGATAACGAAACCTTGGGTGCGATCTAAGTGAGTTGTAAGAAAAGCCATCTAGCGTAACTCGGGAGAGTGCGTCTAGTAAATTGTCGTAATTACTAGGGAGAGATTTACGGTAGTAAGAGTGCTCATGATTGATAGAGACGATTAGGCAGATCTATGCAAAACATAACAGGAAGGGATTCCATCAATAGGGAAAATCACAACCTTAGATCCTTCTCTTATTTGTTTACAACTCAGTCATAGTTAGCTCTTAGTTTACTTAATTTTATTCCATTATAGTAGTAGAAATATCACCAATTGTTATTCAAAATATCTAGAAATTTGATTACAGAGAATTCAGTGAGTCTAACAACAGTAGTTGGTATGTTAATTCCCTATGAGATTCGACTCTGGGCTAAATACCCGAATTATATTTGCAACGACCGCTTGCCCTTTTATAAGGTATAGTTGGGCGTGATCTAATTTTGGTGCAGTTACCGGGGAATGAACGGTGTTATCAATTACAGTTGAAAGAAATACAAAAATTCTTAGTGTAGTCGGTTTTCTTTTTTTCAATCCATACATTAAAATTTTAACGTTTGTTAACTTGGTTGTACAGGTGCATGCCTAGAAACTCATCGAGAACTGGTGAAGTGTTTGAAGCATTATCAGATCCCGAAAAAGTTTTCAAGGCCTTGAATCGGGCTAGCCAGAAAAACAAACCAACAACAATCAACTGAACAACCTGAACCAGACATGGGGGATAACGTGGTAGACCCGGCTGCGCAGGTAGTAGAGCCTCTTGTGCTAGAGGTTCCTCTCTCTGACTGGGCGCAACCCACAACAGAGAATTTGGCCACATCGATATTAGTCCTGCAGATACAGGCTGAATCTTTTCAAATCACAAACAACATGTTGCACTTGTTGCAAAACAAGGGACTATTTTCGGGGTCATACATTGAATATCCTCAACAACATTTGAAGAATTTCCTGTCAATCTACAAAACTCAAAGGCAACCAACGTAACTCAGGAAGAAATAAAGCCGTTGTTGTTTCCATTTTCTATGACAAGAGCTGCCCAGACTTGGCTAAATTCACTCCCCATTAATTCCATCACGACTTGGGAAGAATTATTCAAGCAATTTGTGAATAAGTTTCATCTACCTAACAAGACTGACCAACAAATTGATGAAATTTTGAGCTTCAGACAAAAACCAGTGGAAATATTGCAAGAAACATGGGGACCATTCAAAGGGATGTTGGTTATATGTTCACACCACAATATTCCAGACCAGATGTTAGGGCAATGGTTTTACATGGGTCTAACAGATAGCGTGAAGGCTAATGGTGATGCTTCAGCTGGTGGAGCATTCTTGAGCAAATCATGGAGAGAAAGCCAAATACTGCTTGACAAGATGGCACAGAATTCGAGGTGGACAACTAGGAATGCACCGATCACTCTAGTAGTTCACTTAGTGCCCTTAGATCCAGTCAATACTCTTGCTAAAAATATGGCCACCTAAATGACACAAATGAGCATACTCACCAAAAAGGAGGAAGAGTCAGGGTAGAAGCAGCAGGTGCACATTGTAGATACAACCAATGGGGGCTTATGCACATCTTTCATTAGTCAGCCAATTGGTAGCTAGTGGAATGCGGAAAGTGATCATTATCATTACCCTGAGGACATGAATTATGTGTCTAATTATGGGGGCCAGAGACAGGGTGGTCAGAATCAACCATACATACCAGTCCAGCCACAATACAACAATGGAAATATGGGAGCTATGCGACCTACCAATAATGTGTCACCCTACCAAAGGCCACAGTGTTACAACAACCAAAATTAGCAGCAGGGTTATCATCCTCCTCAGCAACAACATGGTGGGAGACAGGAAGATGGGTTTGCTAGACTCGAGGCAATGATGCAGCAAGTTATTGGGTCAAATGCGAAAATGAGTGAACGAGTAGATGTACATGAGTCAGCCATAAAGAATATTGAAGTTCAAATAGGTCAGATCTCGATGTCTCGCACATTGCCTGCAGACACTCAGGTAAATCCAAAAGATCAAGGCCCGAAGCAGCTGATGGCAGTGAGTCTATTCACTATAGCTGATGGCAGTGAGTCTTCCCACTTCCCTTCATTGATCAGATGCTTGACAGACTGGCAGGGAGGTCCCACTTCTGTTTTCTGGATAGGTACTCAGGGTACAACCAAATCTCCATTGCACCAGAGGATAGAGAGAAGACCTCATTCACATGTCCATATGGTATTTATGCCTTCCGGAGAATGCCTTTTGGTCTATGCATGCACCCGCCACATTCCAAAGATGCATGATGGCCATATTCACCGACATGGTTGAAGACATAATGGAGGTGTTCATTGACAATTTCTCAGTGGTAGGAAACTCATTCGATGAGTGTCTTACAAACCTGACCCGAGTGTTGAAAAGATGTATCGAGACTAACCTTGTACTTAACTGGGAAAAGTTCCATTTCATGGTACAAGAGGGTATAGTCTTGGGACACCGAGTATCAAGCAAGGGAATCGAGGTGGATCGTGCTAAAGTTGATGTGATAGCAAAGCTTCCACCCCTACATCAGTAAAGGAAATCAAGAGCTTCCTCGGGCATGCCGGTTTCTACAGGAGATTCATCAAAGACTTCTCAAAATTTGCCAACCCGCTCTGTAAGTTGTTAGAAAAAGATCACACTTTCATGTTTTCTGATGATTGCAGGATAGCATTCGAGGAGTTGAAAAAAAGGCTAGTCACAACACCCATCATTGTTGCCACCGACTAAGAGCAACCATTCGAAATTATGTGTGACTCTAGTGACTATGAAGTGGGGGCAGTGCTAAGACAATGGAAAGAAAAAATAATACACCCAATTTACTACGCAGTAGGACGTTGAGTGGAGCCCAACTGAACTACAGTGTGACTGAAAAGGAGATGCTGACTGTGGTTTTCACATTCGATAAGTTCATATCACACCTGATTAGGTCTAAGGTAATTGTATATACTGATCATGCTGCTCTCAGGTACTTGATTGAAAAGAAGGAGTCCAAACCATGCCTGATTCGTTGGGTGCTATTACACAAAGAGTTTGAACTGGAGATTCGTGACCGTAATGGCACGGAAAACTAGGTCGCTGATTATCTATCACGACTTGAGGGAGCTGAAAACTCAATTGAGGCAAAGGATATTCTGAAAATATTTCTAAACGAGTAGCTACTCGCCACAAGCCTTGAGAAAGTGCCATGTTATGTAGACTTTGCAAATTACCTGGCAAGCGGTATAATTCCCTATGACCTTTCCTTTGTGCAAAATAAAAAGTTTTACCGCGGTTGCCGCATGTATTACTGGGATGAACCTTATCTGTTTAGAATTTGTGTTGACAATATGGTCCGGAGGTGTGTACCCGAGATAGAACAATCTTCTGTTTTGCAGGCATGTCATGTATCGACATATGGAGAACATTTTGGAGGAGTCAGGACGGCAACAAAAGTTCTAGAAGCCGGGTTCTACTGGCCAACAGTGTTTAAGGATGCACATCAATGGGTGAATGGCTGGATGAATGTCAGCTAACCGGGAACATTTCACGTCGCCATGAGATGCCCATGAACCCAATTCAAGAGGGTGAAGTGTTCGATGTATGGGGGATATACTTCATGGGCCCCTTTGTCAGCTCCTTTGATAATAATTACATACTTGTTGCGGCAGATTACGTGCCCAAATGGGTGGAAGCTGCAACACTCTCCACCAATGATGCAAGAGTGGTGATGGCGTTTTTGAAGAAAAATATATTCACCCGTTTCGAGACCCCAAGAGCTATTATTAGTGATGGAGGCACTCACTTCTGCAATCGAGCCTTCGAGAAATTGCTAGCAAAGTATGATGTGCACCACAAGGTGGCAACCTGATAGCATCATAAGAAGCTCAAATCTATTCAAGGACAAGGATGAAGCTTTGGAATCTCAAAGAGGGCCTTTAACAAGATCTCAAGCTAAAAAGTTGCAAAACAAGGTCATTGGACTTTAGGAACAATCGAAGAAGTTATTAGTTGGGAGGAAGAGCTTAAGGATAAAGGATATGAGTTATCTAGGTGTTATAATTATTTTATGGGACTATATTTATTGCTTTCCTAGTTATTTAAGGTTATGTTTTCCTTTTACTAAGATTTTTGGAATTACTTTCCAAGAATGACTTGATTTTTGCTTCCTAGTGTTTTCCTTTTCCTAAGGTAGTTGGACTTGTTGTCCAAAGAAGTTTAGGACTTTATTTTCTTTTTTTTAGCCTTAATTTCGTGACCCCCTCCTACCTATATAAGGGGTGTCTTCTTTGTTTTTAGATAGATTATTCAAATTATTATCAACAAAAATTGTGAGATTTTTCTTGCACTCTTATGTGTGACTACTCTTGGATTTATTCTTCAATCTTCAAGACGCAACTAAAGGTGGTAAAATTAAACCCTTTTCGAAATCTTAGATCACTTCTAGGTATCCAAGAAAGGTGATAAGTTTAGGCTTATTGTTGTTATTGTTATTCTAAAGGGTCGGGTTTCACAATTTATCTCTTGTTTTTAAGTCTCTACCAAAGGCGATTAGTTATTCGTTAGCTAATTGTTGTTGTTAGGATTCAACTTCAAGAATAGAATTTTTGAATTCAAGAAACTCTTTCTTGAATTCAATCTATCTTAATTTTCCGTCCTTTTTTGTTTCTTTATTTTCTTTTAGCTTCCGCACGTTTCTTGATTTTATTATTTTTTCTTTAGTAATTCTTGAATCCCCTATCGTGTTGTTATCAAGTGGTATCAGAGCATAGGCTAATCAAGGTTTCAATCTTGATAATCTTGGGAGGTTCTTGAGCAAAAAAAAAAAACAAAAAAAAAATCAGCCCAAAAAGAAAAGTGTTATTGCTCATTATTATATCCATATTCAAGTGTTATTTGGTTTCCAAGTCAATCAAGAAAATAAGAAGAGCGGATCCTTGTTCTTGACGATTAGGGAAACTTCTTTCCTTACTCTTGTAGGTTTTGGGTTTCCTAAAAAATTCTTTCCTTTTTTTTCTACTAACCAATTCCTATTCTTCCTAGGTTTGGTCATTCACTTTTCTTTCTTTTTCTTAATCCATATTCTTATCACTAAGGATTGTGACTAGTAAGGTTTATTAATAAATCTAAGATTAACGACCAAGAGTTGCATTGAGTGAAAAAAGGCAAGAGAGGTGAGAATATTAGAAGGAAAAAGCCAAATTTAAGAGAGACATAATTCTTCTAATCTTTGTTCAAGATGTTTCAAACAGGTAGTTATGAAGAAAGGGGGCGAGCTATGACTCAACAATTTGAAAAGTCAAACTTACAACATGCTGAAGGGAAGAAAGACAATGGTAAAGTTATTTTTCAAACAAGAGCTAAAGTGATGCGATTTGTGCCCTTAGAATTGACTAAGAGTTTGGCTATAACTCAATTAGCACTTATATGGTTGAGAAATTGAACTTGCCTTATGTTGAGCATATTGAACCCTACATGTTTGGAGGAGTAAAGGTAGATATAAGATTATTATTACCATTCTCTATTGGAAGGTATGATGATGCAATCTCGTGTGACATGATTCCCATGAATAATTATCATATCTTGTTGGAAAAGCCATGGTATGTTTATAGAAGAGCTTCATATAACATGGAAAAAAATAGATACTCTTTTGAGATTAACGGGAAGAAACTCATTCTTGGACTTTTGACTCCCTCACAAATTTGTGAAGATGAAAAGACCGTTAAAGAGAATATGGAAAAATATGAGAGAGAAAAGAATGAGAGGAGTAAGGGAGTGCATGTCGACATCCCAAGAGAGGAAAAATGAGATGTTGTATTGAGTGAAGAGAATGGGATGTCAAGTGAGAAAAAGAGCGAGCTTGAGGGAAAAGAAAAGAGGAAAGGCAATGAGATAACAAAAGTATGTGAGGTAGAGAGAGAAAAATATGAGGGTTTGAGTGAAGAAAAAGAAGAAAACTTTAGTGAGAGAAAAGAGGCTAAGGGTGAGGAAAAAGTTAGTCTTGAGATAAAAGCCAAAGAGAGTGTAAGTAAGAAAACATGTGCTTTACTTCCTAACCCATTAACTCTTTCTTGTTTTAGTTCTTGTATTTTTGTACAATCACATGTTGAAAGACCTTCTAAAAGGATAGGTGAGGTGCAAGAGATAGTGGTAAAGGATCCTATTGGATTCCAACATAAATTAGGAGAAATCAATTCTTGTTGGATGGTGGAAGATAAAAGCTCGATTAATTTATTTGTTGTTGAACCTTTTGACTATTTTGATCCTTATTTACAGGTTTATGACATGGAGTTGCCTAAATACATTGCTAAGTTGGAGCCATTGCATAAAAGAATACAAGGTGAAGATGTTCCATTGGTAAATAAGTGCAAGTATGATATGTATAATTGGTTTATTCGAATTCTTGGCTTTTCTAGAACACCTAAGGTATTTTTGGAGGTAATGAACTATACTCTTAATTCTTATGTTGGTGACTTTATAATTTTTGTGGATGATGATATTTTGATGCACACCAAGTCATTAATTGTAATACCTAAGTTCAAGTGCAAGAGTAATTTACTTCATTTTGAAATTGAGTATGACATAGATGATTATATATTCGAACTTGGTAGAAAGAGGCATGAAATTTATGAGAAGAGACTTGGAAATGAGTTTTCATGTGATAAATTGCTAGAATATGAGTTTTGTTGTGTGATAGGAAGTCATTCTTCTAGTCATGTTGATTCTGAGCATGTAAAAGTATTTGATACTAGTAAAGAGGCTACACATGGTTATTGTGACGTTAGTGATCAAATACTCTTTCATGAGCTTATCTATGAGTCTTTCTGTGACACTTTGAGCAATTGTTTAGAATCCTTTGATGTTGAGAATATTATTTGGGAAAGTTATAATCATGAGTTTGAATGTATTGAAAATTTTGTTTTGGGAATTATGAGTTCTTCTAACCTTCTTGTGAATTTATGTGCTTCTTTGAATAACTTTCATATAGAAGAATCCATGAGATTTATAATTGATACTTGGCTATATCATAAAAGTGTCTTATTTGATAAATGTGGTAGAAATACTTGTTTTAAATGGATGCGTGATTAATATTTTATAATTTTATTGTCATGCACATCTTTTGACTACCTTAAGAGAGGTTTTTGTGGGACAAATCTAAGTAGGTATAAATTTTATTGGGATGATGATGTCCATATGCTTTATAAAGGAGTATTTACACCTATCAGGCTTAATTGGGTTAGGTGGATACATGGTCACTATCTTGTTTTGTTCTTACCATTTTTTTTTAGATTAGTGAATGTTATTTTTTAGTGCATGTCTTCGTTTTCTTGCAAGGCCGAAATTCGAGGACGAATTTTATTCAAGAAGAGGGGACTGATAGCATCCTAGGAAGCTAAAATCTATTCAAGGAAAAGTATGAAGCTTTGGAATTTCAAAGAGGGCCTTTAACAAGATATCAAGCTAAAAAGTTGCAAAATAAGGTCATTGGACTTCAGAAACAATCAAAGAAGTTGTTAGTTGGGAGGAAAAGCTAAAGATAAAGGATATGAGTTATCTAGGTGTTATAATTATTTTATGGAACTATATTTATTGCTTTCCTAGTTAGTTAAGGTTATGTTTTCCTTTTACTAAGATTTTTGGAATTACTTTCCAAGAATGATTTGGTTTTTGCTTCCTAGTGTTTTCCTTTTCCTAAGGTAGTTGGACTTGTTATCCAAAGTAGTTTAGGACTTTATTTTTTTTTGTTTTTTAGCCTTAATTTCGTGACCCCCTCCTACCTATATAAGGGCTGTCTTCTTTGTTTTTAGATAGATTATTCAAATCATTATCAATAAAAATTGTGAGATTTTTCTTGCACTCTTATGTGTGGCTACTCTTGGATTTATTCTTCAATCTTCAAGACTCAATTTAAGGTGATAAGATTAAATCCTTTTCGAAATCTTAGATCACTTCTAGGTATTCAAGAAAGGTGATAAGTTTAGGCTTATTGTTGTTCTTGTTATTCTAAAGGGTCAGGTTTCACAATCTATCTCTTGTTTTTAAGTCTCTACCAAAGGCGATTAGTTTTTCGTTAGCTAATTGTTGTTGTTAGGATTCAACTTCAAGAATAGACTTTTTGAATTCAAGAAAATCTTTCTTGAATTCAATCTATCTTTAATTTTCCGTCCTTTTTTGTTTCTTTATTTTCTTTTAGCTTCCTCGCGTTTCATGATTTTCTTGTTTTTTCTTTTGTAATTCTTGAATCCCCTATCTTGTTGTTATCACAATCCCATATTATCCTCAGACCAATGGACAGGTCGAAGTGTCGAATAGAGAAACAAAGAGTGTGCTGACCAAGACGGTGAAACTGATTGGGCAAAAAAGCTAGATAATGCACTCTGGGCCTATAGAACCGCTTCCAAAACACCAATCGATATGTCACCATACAAGTTGGTGTTTGGGAAGGTCTATCACTTGCCAGTGGAACTAGAACATAGAGCTTGGTGGGTAATGAAACAGTTAAATCTGGACATTGAGGCTGCAGGAAATAATAGAGTCACAGAATTGCATGAGCTAGACGAGTTTCTATTTCTTGCTTTCGAGAACACAAGGTTATATAAGGAGAGAATGAAAAGGTTGCACGACAAGAATATTGTTGAGCAAAATTTCAATCCCGAAGACATGGTGTTGCTTTATAACTCAAGATTAAGGCTATTTCCGAGTAAACTCAAGTCACGATAGTCTGGACCATTTCGGGTGGTTGAAGTGTTCCCTTCAGTTGCCATAGAGATTGCCTCAGAAAAGGATTCCCACACAGTTAGAGTCAATGAGCAAATATTGAAACCATATGTGGGCATGGATGAACCCAAGGAAGTGTTAGTGATCCATCTGATTGAACCTCAGAGGTCGAGCAAGCCTTAAATGAGCTCATCTGAGCCGTGCCGCAATGTTAAATCAGGCGCTGAGTGGGAGGCAACCCATGATTTATTTTATTTCTTTTTCTTTTGTTTGATGTTGTACCAGATGTGTAGGAAACTAACATTCTTATAAAGAAAAAAAAGGCTTGTGACCGCGACCGCAGTGGGACTGTGGTAAATGAAGAGTATTCTACTTTGGATTGCTCGATCCACCACGACCGCGGTGAAACACGAACATTCTATTTCGCCCCCTCCCGCCCTCTCATTCACCGCGGCCGCGGTGAAAAGCGACCGGTCTATCGCCCAGGTAAGTTGTACTTAATTTTTTTTTAAATTCCTTATTTTCTTTTCTTTTCTCTTCTCTTCTACCCCCCTAATAAAATTAAAAAAACACCCGCCCAACAATCACTTTCCCTATTCTTCTCTCACTCTACAAACCTTAACCCAACATCTCTCTCTCTTTCTTCTTCTTCTTCTCTCCTTCTATCCCCAACCCACTTCTTTCTCCCACACACACACTCCCTCCTCCCTATCTTCCATTACTCTTAACTTCTACAAGACCCAGGTATGTCAATCTTTCCATCTCTCTTCTTTTAATTCTCTATTTTGCAATTTTCATGTTTGCATTGTTGTAGCATTTATAATTAGATTTTTTTGGTTTTTATTTTCTTCTTTCTAGTGGGTAATGTGTAAAAAGTTGTAGAGAAGAGCTTGGTATTATGGTGTAAAGTTAATTGTGGTGGGGTGAATTTGTGAAGTGAGAATGGTTGATTTGGAGGGAGAGTTTATGCTTCCATAGGGCTAGGTGTGTTAGATTAGAGACCATGCTCACAAGGTGTTTGTGAAATTGCCCCAATGGAGCTGTAATGGCTAATGTGACCATGGTGGTGGTGTAGTCTGAGTAACCACCCAGGGTTCACACAACTCAAACCCTCACTAATAGGAGCCTCTATTTTGTCAGGTACAATGCATTAGTCCAGGAAGAGATATACCATAGGGTCATCCGCTATTGGACCTGGAGGGTCATCTAGCGCTCGGGGTCAGGCTAGTGCGGAATAGTTTGACCGCACTAGGTTTGTTTCCAAAGCAGCTCAGGATAGGTTTAACGCCAAGGCATCCAAGAAGTTGTTACCTGAAGTACACATTGACAGGCATGCCTTGCAAGCGGAATGCCCAAGTATCTTTGAAGAGTTGAGGAGGTGTCAGCTGAACATCTTCTTTGATGAACCAGAAGAGGCAGATGTACTGATGGTAAGGGAGTTTTACGCAAACTGCCCGGAGCATGTTGATAGGGTGGTCACAGTACGAAATACACGGGTGAATGCGTCTCTTGAGGCCATCCGTCGAGTGTACAGGCTACCGGTATTCACTGGGGGAATGGATTATTACCATGCTTATCACCTCCCAAATATCTGGTGGGCATCAATTCTTGAAGCAATATGTGTGGCTGACCGGGAGCCAATATGGATAAAGCACAGAATTATAGTAAACTCCCAATCTCTCACTTGGGAAGCTAAGTGTTGGCTCACAATCATCAATAGTCATTTGCTGCTCTCCAGTAACACTACATATGTAACTAGGCCAAGAGCAGCGACTATTTACTGTTTTATGACCCACCATGATTTTGATGTGGCCAAGCTCCTTCATGATGAAATGTTCATTTGCTCCCCGGAAGTACTCAAAAGGTTTTACTTCCCCTCTCTGGTCACCAAGCCGTGCCGTGCTGCACGAGTTCCTGAAAGTCCTATAGTAGATGGGAAGTTGCAATTGAAAGCCCCGTTTAAGGCTAGTAAAATCACAGTTGGGAGAGAGACGGTAGTGGTGGTTGATGATGATAATGATGTTGATGAGGATGCTAAGGATGTTGCCGCCCCACCACAACCGAGTGCTGCTGAGGCAGGCCCATCACAGGCTCGCCGAAGTACCCGCATGACAGCTCTAGAGCAAGAAATGGCTGGCCTACACACTTCGGTCACTAACCTGGGTACTAGAGTTGATAATTTGACTACTCAACATGCTAGTTCAGAGAAAAAGATCATGGGCTGGTTCTGGGCACTAGGAAGAGCGTGTTACCTCGATCCTATCATCGTCTGTGATCAGTACTAAGCACCAGGGAAGTCCCCTTACCTTACTCTACTTTAAATTCTTTGACATGGGTACATGGCAATTCTTTAAGTGTGGGGTGGGGGATGGTTGTTGTTGTATAATTGTATAAATTTGTTTGGTGTTTTTGTGTTGGGTATTTTTGGTTGATGTTAATTAAATGCGACTTGGCCCGAAGACGGACACCTCTCGACGGGTCTCTTGAGGGACTTAAGTCGAACAAAAAATAAAAATAAAAATAAAAATAAAAACAAAAACAAAAACAAAAACAAAAGATTTTCATTTGTCAGGTAGTGTATCAACTCCCCCTTGGTTTTTCTTTAAACCACGGTTCTTTTCCAAGAGTTTTCATTTGAACAGTGTGTAGTTAGTTTTTTTCTTTTTAGTTTAGGAAGTCTTGCGCGAGAAACAAAAATGGAAATAGGGACCCTTAACTCTATGGTACCTTGAATAAAGACTGCTTTAGTGTGACACTTAGGCTCTTTAGTTGACTCAAATAAGGCCTTAAATTGTGTGTTCCTGAATGGTTCAAGTACTTAGAGCAGAGTGTCTGATGATCCTAACTGAATTGAGTCATGTGCCATGTATGAGTGAGGCTTTGTGTATTCTGTGTTAACATTCAATGCCTAGAACTTGCCCTATGTGTGCACAAAGCGAAATAGTAGTCTCGTTTGGTCTGGAAAGTGATATAGGCGCTTCTTTGCTTAACCCTTCTATGTACGCTTGCTCCCACCTAATTGTATATTAGTCAACCACGTTGAGCATGTAAGCCTATTTTCCTTGGCAACCACATTACAAGCCTAATCCAAGTTTAAATAGCCTATCTTGTTGAACCCTATCACCTCTTAGAAACACTCAAAGTATAATAGATATGAAAAAAATATAAGTGTGAGGTGGTTGGTTGGGCTGTTAAGTGGAATTATAGGGACATGAAAAAAAGTGCACTGGTGGATAAATAATATTAGAGGCCACCAGAAAAAGAAAAAAAGAAGAAGAAGAGAAGTCTCAAATTTGTGGTAGCTATTAAAAGAAAAAATGTGCTTACAAAAAAGGGGTTAACACAATAATGTAATGGTAGAATGAAGGTGTGACAAAGTTAAGAGCTTAAAAGTACACAATGTAGTGGAGTGCTTAGGGAGGTGTAGTGATTATACCCATATGTATCCTACCCGTCTCGCAACCAATACTACAACCAAATAAAATCCTATTTGATTCTAGACCGAATGAGCTCGATTAGTCGAGTATTACACTACGGGCAAGCCTATAGTGTGTTGTTTGTGGCATGAGAATTTGTTTCTGAGGGTGAGTGAAATGTTGTATTCTAGTTCCTCAGTATGTAGTTTGTAAATGATATAAGTCTCTTTTGTAGTGAGTGGGCACATGATTCATGAATGGAAGGTAAGTCTGGATCTCTATCTGAGAGTAGGAGAGTTGTTTAGGGGTATTGCGTGGCTAGAAAGGAGTGCACTCTTGAGGCGAGTAGGTCACGTAGAAGTAGTCTACCCATGTGAAGTATTCTTGGTATAAAGAGTAGGGGAGATATCCTGTGATGATTAGGCCTATAGAGTGTGGTTTGTTGCTAGAGGACTAGCAACGGTCTAAGTGTGGGGTGTTGATAGTAGGCTATATAGATGCTTTTTACACTCTAAATGAACCATACTTTATTGTTGTTTTAAATGCAAAATGATAACCAAATACTCTAATTAGTGTTCCTTTTCTTTGCAGGAACTAATCCAAGTTAGGAAGAGACTATAGAGTGTTTTGGAGTTAATAATGTGGATATAAGTCCAATCAAGAAGAACCCAAATGAAAATAAGCAAGAAAAAGGCAAAGGATGGCTGGACAAGAGGCTATTGCGACCGCTGTCGACCGCGGCTGGAACGCGGTAGGCCAAACGAGTGAGGCAGAACTGATGCATTTCATCGTGGTCGCGCCGCATTCTGCCGCAGCCGCGATCGACTTTGGAATTGCCCAGAAATTTAGGGACTTAAGTGTAAATAGTGGAAACTTATCCTAACCCTATATAAACTCAACAAACTCGCTCAAGCAGAAGTTAAGCTTGTTTTTAGACTAAATTGGAGGCAAGAACAAGTGTGAGAAGATCAAGACACCATTAGAGTTTTTCAATCTTCTTCTTGTTATCATTATTTGCGAATTATGAATAATTATATGTTTTTATCCTTCTTTGCTATGAGTAGCTAATTATTTAGTCTAGGGTTTTGATGGAACCTGTTAAGGGATGAACTTCTTGTTGTGTTAATATAGTTTGCTCAGTTTAATCTCTATTTGTTCAACTACGTTCTTATTATATTTAATTGATAGGATCCTCAATTAGTTGTGCCTATTTAATATGTATTACTCATGAGAGAGTGCATATTTAGGTAGTTGTTGAACAACACCACTCCCAAAGTATATGAGAAATCAATAACCGAGGGTATAAAGGTGGGATTAGGGATAACGAAACCTTGAGTGCGATCTAAGTGAGCTATAAGAAAAGCCAGCTAGCGTAACTTGGGAGAGTGCGTCTAGTAAATTGTCGTAATTACTCGGGAGAGATTTACGGTAGTAAGAGTGCTCATGATTGATAGAGACGATTAGGCAGATCTATGCGAAACATAACAGGAAGGGATTCCATCAATAGGGAAAATCACAACTTTAGATCCTTCTCTTATTTGTTTACAACTCATTCATAGTTAGCTCTTAGTTTACTTAATTTTATTCAGTTATAGTAGTAGAAATATCAACAATTGTTATTCAAAATATCTGGGAAGTTGATTACAAAGAATTCAGTGAGTCTAACAACAGTAGTTGGTAGGTTAATTCCCTGTGGGATTCGACTCTAGGCTAAATACCCGGATTATATTTACAACGACCGCTTGCCCTTTTATAAGGCATAGTTGGGCGTGATCACATAACAACATAATTATGTTAATTAGTTGTTGCAGAATACCTGAACCTACCACCACAAGACAAAAATTGGTAAAAAAGGAAGCCAAGTAATTGTTGTTTTCAAGTATTTACCAAACATTGTTCAACTTTCATAAGGTTGAACTCTTATATCTTCGTATTGCATAAGTTCTTGGAACCTTAAGGAAACTATGACTATATAGTTGGCAAGAATTCATTGATTATGACGTATATGTTGACGTATATGTTAATATAGTTTAACTTGTATTCATTGATAATATAAAAATATTTAACATGTTATAAAGGATTATCTCATATCTTATTTTTTAAATTATTACTTTAACTAAGTAATTGAAACAACCCAGATAATATACTAAACCAACTAATTATGTTAACTCAACACTAATGGGAATTACAAAGCAATTGCTAATGATAATAAGGACAATGCAATAGAAATCTAAGAAGAATGGAGATGAGGAATAGACTGATAGAGAATTGGGGATGAGATGAGACACAGAGCTAATACTTGACAACTTCAACATAAAAATGCACTACGTCATCTACTATATTTATAACTAGTTTCTCCACGCTGCACCTTCACGCACTCAGTGCTTGCCTAAGTTCAAAATGGGTTCCACACATAATTTTTCAAATTCCAAAATATATCTTCCACCAAGTGACTCGCTGAGTTCACAACAATAACTCCCGCCTCAAAACGAACCTTGCCCTAAAGGTTCGAGTAGAGCACAAGTTGTAGCAACATCCGCTTGACATTGTCAACAACGAGCAAGCAAGGTAGAGCATCATCTACAAGCTCAAAGTAGTGGCTTTTTATTGTTGCATCAATGCAAATGGATGCACAGAAATTGTAGTGGCTCATTACTTCTGCATCAGTGCGAATAGGTGCATAGGAAATGGCTAAATAAATTGGACTAATCTCAATGTGAACAACTCTTTTCCTAATCCCTAGATTAAACAACCTTTCAAGAAATTTTAGCTTCCTAACTGGGTGTATAGCCATGGAAAATACATCTTGTTATCTTTTGATACTAGGGACAAAATGATCAAACTTAATTTTCCTAGGTGCTATCAGCTGGCCCATAAGAGGCAATATATCTTGTTCTTATTGTGGTAGATCACTTGCAGCGTCAAGATAATGCATTGTAATATCCCGGACTATCTCTTTCTTTATGGGAAACTATTCATTAGAAAATAGAATATACTCTCTCGCATCAGAAGCAAATTCTATGGCAAAAGCAATATGTGCATCCTCAATTGCAAGGCCAACATCAGAAACATTGGTTGAAAAACCAAAAAAATTAGCACATGATACACGAACATAGAGCCAAACATCAGGAGCAACATGTAAACAAAAATACAGTAGCGAATTCCTTAAACTTCATTCTGGAACCAAGAAGATGATACCACTACCTAGTCTTTTGGAAAATCCAGTAAGCATGACCAAGGAACCAACTATAAAATATCTAGCATAGGGCCAACCCTCACTAATAACTGCCAAGCGAACATAGTTGCGCACATACCTTTTTTAAGGTAAAAATAAGCCGATACCAAGCATTTTCAAAGGCCTCAATAATAACCACAGCATAAGCGCTTAATAATTTGGATTGAAAGAGCGGCGTAAAAGAATCAGATGTGCAGCCATGACCATTATTCAGCACAATGAGTAACTTATCACATTGCCATATGGACTCTCGATCTTCAACCAAATATTTTGATAGAAGAGTTTGTTGGGCATGGTACCTTCTTTTATACTGTAGCTATGCAAGGTTATGATCTCCTGTGTCCTGAAAGAGATAAAGTTTTTTTTCTTGGTGAACTCTACCTCAGTCAAAAGCTTGTTGCAAGGTAACTGATTGTTGAGAATGCCAACATCGCACCACCCTCTTTTGAATTCTTCCACCAACAAGAAAAAAAATCATTCTTATGCACAACTAATGCAAAAACTGGACTCTTATATTGTTTTGCATTCACAAAAACATCGTGCATATGCGTGCAATAAAATGACGCTACTTGAAATGATTAACGTCAAAGGCTGCAAACCTATTCTGAGGAAAGCTGTTCTAGTCTTGTTTCTTCCAAATTGTGTACCAATATATTTTGAGTAGCACCAGTAACTGGAGATTCTATTCCCAGCAAATCTCCCAATAATATTTGATATGATAGATCTTTGGCTAATAAAAGGAATCTGTCAACCAGATTCATCCCTTAGAGGAGAAATTTCAAATACCTGAACTGCATTGTCACTTGTGTTTTCCTCCTCTTTATTTTTAGGTTCCAGTAGTTTAGTCATATTACAATTATAACTGGTTAAAACACTAAAGAAGTAATGGGAATATAGTTTAAAGAAATACCGATATGATTAACTAGAACCTAAGTAGTAACCTCGATTTGCAAGGTCTCAGAATGAGACTGGTGCATGTTGCCATTTTCCTGAGAGCCTTCATCAAACACCTGGACCTCTTTTGATTTGCATTGTTAAAACCAGATTCCGTTATATTGGTAAGGACTTCAATATCTGATCGCTCAGTAGCAAACACCTTGGAACAACAACATCCGTATGACATATTGTCAAACATCTGGGCTTCAAAACCGGCCCAAAGTACCCCAAACCCAGTCCTCCCCCCAACAGTCCAAACGACATCGTTTTAATTATTTTGATCTGGACCGTTGATCTCAGTTGATCAGACGGTCCAAAACTGACTCGATTTTGGTATTTAAGTGTCGGAAAACCTTCCCCCTAGCTCACTCGTCTCTCTCGAACCTCACCTCTCAGAGACAAAGAACCCTAAGCTGCCGCCCTAAATCCCCTACCATCTCCACCGGTGGAGCCTCCTCCAATCACCCCCAAAATAACACCTCGTAACCCCCAAGACCCCCTCATTCCAAATCCCCACTCCGTTTGCCTCGAATCTTGCCCGAACCCCTCGAATATTAGATCAAATGATGAACCCTAAATCCTAAATAACCAAATTGGCGGGCCTGTTTGGAGATTTAGAATTGAAATAGACTTTATTTGGGTGTTTTCATATGAGAACACACGATTAGGGTCTACTCCGGTTAGAAATCGAAGATTCCGTCGAAGTTTTTCTTTTATTGCAATTTTCTTCTTTTTCTTTGACTTAGCTCAATTGCATGTTTTGTTCTGTCTCCTCCCTTCATTTCTTCATTACGTGTTCACTGTTATTTCATTTTTTTTTGTTTGTTTGATTAGTTAGTGACAATTTAGTTCATGTGTTTAGTTAATTAGTCCGATTATTTTTTTCCTTTGTTTGAGTTTCATTTTAAACAGTTTTTTGGTCTTTTGGGAAATGTTGGTCAGTTTATTAAAATATGGCCATTTGACCAAGGTTGAATTTGAGTTTTGAAATCAGAAAGTCCAAATGGGAAGTGATTCGAATGGTTTTTCCTTTGAGCCCACGGCTGGTTTGAACCTTGGGTCAGCTTTGACCCATACCCATTGGGTTTCAGGGGTAATAACAGGGGCTTAAGGGGCAATTCGAGAATTCTAGGGGTAAGCAAATCCCAGTAACAGACTAGGAAGCTTCCAAGAAGCTGGGGAGGGGGATTATTCTAAAATTCTGCTTTGAAATTAAAGGTATTTGAGCTAAAACAAAAATTAAAAAGGACTGAGGGGAAAAAATTGACTACTTAGGGCTACCCTAGAATCTTGCCTATAAAGGCATCATAACTTGACATTCAAGTCATATTGGAAGAGATCAAAATTTAGAAAAAATCAAAAACGGCTGAAAATTTCATAAGACCACTGTTCCATTGAATTTCTTCTATAATTCTCGAGGTTTTCAATTTCTGAAGTAATTTATGATCCATTTGGGGTTTGAAAATGGTTTGAATTAGAAGCTATGATTGATTTTCTGGGAATTGAAAAGGGTCTAATATTTTGTTGGTTTTGGATTTCAAATATGGACTGAAATTGTTGTTCTGCTGTTAATTATTGCTGCTAAACTACTGTTGATCTCACCTTCTTCTGCTGAAATTCTTTAGCTATTTTTGGTTGTATCTAGGTACACACTTTTAAGCCCTATTGATTGTGAAGTTGGATTTGAAGAGTGAAATTAAAAGCAGAAGGCTTAAAGCATAGTGTTAATTTATTTGTGTTTTAGCTATACCTCTTCTTGATGTTGTGTTTTAGTAAGTTTAGTTCTTATCACTGTATATTATCATGGGACTGTTAAGACTGTCGCAACAAAGATTTAATTTGGTTGCTTCTGGACTCTAAATTTTTGCTTAATTATTACTAAAGATTAGTGTTGCTTCAGCTTTGATTTCCATATGAATTTGTTAGATGTCAAGTATTGGTTTGTCGTTTGTGTTGATTTATCCAAGTCGTGCCTTGTTAGCATGTCTAGTTTTTTTGAAGTTAGGTTTGGAGTCATATCTATTGTATTGGGCATAGGTTTAAGTAGGCTTGGAATGTGAATCATGATTACCAAAGTACTTCTTTGATTTGAGAAGCTTTAAATTCAGAATGCTAGTCTATTCGTTTTATGCCAGAATAGTTGAAAACTCGAAAGAAAACATGTTAGGCTTATTCTCATGTCTCATGTGGTATCACTGATAGGCACTTATGTGAGTTGGGGCAATCGTTGGTTTGGAAAGTTGGACCATAGTGCTTGGCCCAGATAGTGAGAACTTAATACATGGTTTGAGAGAGTGACACTATGCCTTTGGGTGTCCTCTCTTGTGTTATACTTGGGCTCATTTTGGGCCCAAGTTTGAGGGTGTTCACAGTGAAGATTTGGACTTGTTTCATCTTCATCGACCCATTTTTCCGTTATTTATTGCGTTGGCCCAAGCCATATTTTTAAATAATTTATTTTCTTTATGTAAGCTTTTTAGTTAGTTTGAGCGAAACTCTTAATTGCATTTAGCGTTCAATTAATTAGGCTCGTTAATTAGTGGAGGTGAGCCATATTAGATAACACAAATAGCTTATGGCCCTCCAAAAGTTTTGTTTGATTTCCCTTTAAAATTAGAAATAGAGGTGTGCCGTGCCAAATAAAATCTCAAAATTGCATGGCCCTCATCTACTTAATATTTTAATCCTTAGAAATCGAGGCGCACCATTTAGCGAATTTTTCATGGCCCTCGCAAAGTTGCAAACGTGTAGTTGCGTTAGGCGCGCTATTTTAATAATTTACTTTCTTAAATTCGGGTGCGCATTTATGTGACCCAAATCCAAATCTCAACAATGTTAGATAAAATATGTCGAGAGTCGCAGGTGTATTTACGTGACGTGGTTCAAGACATATTTTAAATGACGTTGCAATTTTCCTTAAAAATAATTAAATTAAAAGCGGTTTTCAAAAGTTAAAATTGCACATAGGTTTAAGGGTGTACTAAAATCAGATAATAAGCCAATTGTCACAGTCGAGCGACCGTGCTAGAACCACGGAACTCGGGAATGCCTAACACCTTCTCCCGGGTTAACAAAATTCCTTACCCGGATATCTGTGTTCGCAGACTGTAAAACAGAGTAAAACTTTTCCTCGATTCGGGATTTGAACCGGTGACTTGGGACACCATAGAATTATCCCAAGTGGCGACTCTGAATCTTTAAATAAAATAATCTCGTTTTGATTGTCACTTTAAGTTGGAAAAAACTCCCTTATACCCTTCTCGGGGTGTAGTGAAAAAGGAGGTGTGAAAGCTCTGGCGACTTTGCTGGGGATCAAACCTAGAATCTCTGGTTCAGGGTTCAGAATTCGAGCTTAGATGAATTGTTATATTTGGCTTTATTTATTATCTGATTTTATTACATGTTTGGGCCTAATGTGCTAAATGTTTCTTTTTACCGCTTTGATATTATCTGAACTGTATATATAAACTGCTACGAAACCCCTCTCTTCTCTCTCCCGAGGAGTGCACGCTGGTCATGACTTCTTTATGTTAGTGTCATGTCCCAAATAGAACGAGGTTCGGACAAGTTGCAAAACTGGATGATCTTTTGGTTACCGGTACACAGCCCCCCTTCGGCTCAAGTTGTCCGCTCGGGTAAGCCAGGTCTAGAACAATACACCCAGGTTTTAAACCTAGAATAACTCAGCCTCATGCCAGATCCCTAGTAGGAACGCTTATCTGCATCATGTGCATTTGACTTTGGAGACTCAACACAGGGGTTGGGTCTGTCTAGGACAGGTGTACCCGAAATAAAAAGACCATCCTCATACATCCTACTTGCTACTTGTGCATTCATTTGCTTCGGATTTGCATGTTGACCGGCTTATAGGGAAAAGGTTGAGAGAAGGAAAGTCAATGTGAGGGCTAAGAGAGATAATTGCTTGTTTTTAAAAAACCGATGTCCCAAAATATACTGAAACTCTGCCGAAATTTTGAAAAAAAAAACTTTTGTTTTATTTTGAGAAAAAAAGAAAAGAAAAAGGTTGATTTTTGTTTTAAATTGCCCGAACTAAACCAGCTTGATTCTCACCAGATGTGAGATACGTAGACAACCCCCATCGGGTCCAACTTCCTTTTTTGCAAAAATAGCCCAAAAAGAACAAAAAAAATTATGTCTATTACAAATAAGTAAGGTGATGTCATTCTTATCAAAAATAGCTGAATGTCCCTCAAAAAGGTGCCGGAGGGCTTTTTTTGCAAGAACAGCCACCTTTAGTCACTTTTAAAGGTTTTGGCTGGTTAGCCGACACAGCCTTAAAATCTTCATTTTCGAAGTGCTGAAAGGCCGTATTGGTAAAGCCGGATATTTTTGTGAAAATATTGAAAAAATGGTCATTTTTCTTGAGTCAAAATTTTCTTTTAATGAAAATCACCCTAATAAATGTGCAGAATGAGCACGAGTCAAAGTATGCCAATAATAGTCATGTACAAGATCCCTTTGGAGTTGCATATGTGGTGGGAGGATCTGGGTAAATCAGAGCAAGATAATGTCAATCTACATCTGGGAGGCCTCATCGGGTTGTTGAAGATCAGGCCTAGAGGAGACATCATAAGGGCGTGGTTACGTTTTGGAACCCATCTCACAATGTCTTGCAGTTCTCGAATTTTGAACTCACACCCACCTTAGAAGAGATAGCAGGTTATATAGGAAGTACTGAAGGTCTGAGGCATAAGTATCTGATCTCTCCAAGAGCCATTAACTCTCATAAATTCATGGATTTGCTAAAAATAAACAAAGGAGTCTCGTACTCCAAGTTGGAGGACGGTTTTTCCACTCTACGTTTTATATACTAGAGGTACGAGCATATGGGAGGATTCAACAACCCGGAAAGAGGGGTTTGTAGCAAAGGGAACCGAGCAAAATGGGATGAGCATAGGCGTTTCGCTTTCATGGTAACATTTTAGGCTTCATGGTGTTTCCCCGGAAAGATGGGAATATCGATCTGCGGGTGGCTAGAGTCGTCAAAGTCTTGATTACCAATGCCAAGAGCACCCTTGCCCCTATGATAGTATCTGAGATATATCGAGCTCTCACAGCTTGTAAAGCCGGGGCAGATTTCTTCGAGGGATACAATTTGCTATTACAGATGTGGATGATCGAACACCTGTGTCACCGCCCCCAATATATGAGTTATGGGTCCGCAGAGAAAAGTTGCATTGAAGAGTTCGACACAAGGATTTCAGGATCCTTACTTCCTCCTAATGGGTCTTCGAGGCATTCAACCTTATGCTCCATATCAGGTGATGAAACAGTTGGGAAGGTGTCAGGTGATGCACCCAGATGAAGATCTTGCGGTTGAGGTTAGCTCCGACGGCCAATTTCATTAAGAAACAGTTCGTTCTCTTTGGAACGAGTGCCAGTATTTGACAGCGAACACTCGAGTGCGTGACCTATCTAGAGGCGAGGTTCACCCGCCTATCTTGCCTGGTATAGAAAGAAGAATGCCACAAGGGCTGAACCTGAAAGACCAGCCAAAAAGCCTCACATTCAGGAATTCGTTGAGGCGTCACAAGAACAGTGGGCTTGGTTGGCCAAGGAGAATGAGTACGTGGCCACAATAGGAAAACAGGAAAAGCAAGTCAGGGATCTCCAATTTGAGAATGGTTTGCAAGCCGCGGCAGATGAAGGTGAAAAAAAAAGCTAGCCAAAGAAAATGAGGCCCTTCGAGCCCAGCTTCGAGAAATGAAAACAACAGCTGAAAATCCTGCCAGAAGTGCAAAGGATGAAAAACTTATAAAGAACCTTAGGCAGAAGGTGGATGAGTATGGTTTTGATTTGAACAAAGCAGAGGGTGAACTAGCCAGGGCTCGAACAAAATTGGCTAAGAATGCGGAAGAACGAGCGCGCTTGTTTAAACAGTTAAAAGAGAAATATGACAATGAGATTGTGGGGTTGAAGAAAAGGGTTACCATCTTTGAGAACAAAATGATCAAACAGGCAAAAGACTTTAAGGCAGAAAGGGAACACTATTACGCAGTGATGGCACAGTTAGAAAGAGATTGCAACAACTTCAAGAACAGAATCATGTAGCCGAACAAACTTTGGAAGCCAGGGCCCAGCAGATTGGGCGTTTGTTGCAAGAAAAGGGTGTCATAAGAAAGAAAGTCAGAAGGATCGCCGACTACATCGCGATGAAATGTAGTAGTTGTGAGGATATGACTAGATCCATGTTCTTTGCCACCGCGATGACCTTTGTTCGTCAGATAATGGAAGATCTCTACCACCTCTAAGGGGATTTAGCGCGTAGGCCTATGGCGAAACCGAATGATGTCCCGCGGGCCCCAGGAGCAGTTGAAGCGTTGAGTATTCGTGATTTTCATTGAAGTCTGTTAGTCTGTTTTCAAGTCTGTATTTTCATTTTTCTGTTTGAGTCTGTATCTTCATCTTTTCATCAAAGTCTGTTAGTGTCTTTTTGAGTCTGTTAGGTGCATTCACTCCTCAAATGTGCGTTGCTTATCTGTTAAATACCTAATCGCTAACAAGTTTGTTATTGATGAAATTCAGTTCAGGCAGGTGGTTAGTTTGATTGGCATTCTAGCAACTCACTCCTACAACACCCGGTCCAAAAACAAGCTGAACATGGCCAACCAGGAACTTGATGCAAGTATTGTCGATCCGTCAAAAGAGGTGGAAGAATCGGAGGTTAATCTGAAAGATGAGTTGTATAAGCTGAAGTAGCAGGTGGCTGAAATGTACCAAGCATAGGCAAAAAGGCACCCACCGCCAGTTTACCCCGCCAACCCTTCTTTTATCATGCCATTGGCTCAGACCCAGGAACCTCTCACTGTGAACTCATCCCCGGCCTTTCCCCTCTACCAACAATGCTATGACACCACTTCCCATACATCACAAGCTCCACCACCCAAACAAGTCTCGTACCCTTCTCCACCAGTCACTCCTATTTTTGTGGCACCCCCACCTGCTGTATTACACCGATCCTCGAGTGAGCCTCTGTTCCAGACTCACGACAACCAATATTATCCCCCAGAGCCCACTTTCAAAGTTCCCGAACCCTATTCCTACACTCCTTATTTTGACCTTCATGCGAAAATCGAAAAACCATCTAAAAATCCCGTACAGGAGAAGATGTTCAGGAAAGTTAAAAGCCTGGAACAGTCATTCAGAGACATGCAAGGGTTGGGAGGTCAAGTAAGTGTGACTTACAAAGATCTATGTCTATTTCCAGATGTGCAATTGCCGACAGGGTTTAAAATGTCCAAGTTTGATTTGTATGATGGGCACGGTGATCTAGTGGCGCATTTGAGAGGTTTCTGTAGCAAAATGAGGGGAGCTGGCGGGAAAGATGAGTTGCTAATGGCATATTTCAGTCAAAGTCTGAGTGGTTCGGCGCTGGAGTGGTACACTCGGCAGGATCACGAAAGATGGTACACATGGGATGATCTAGCCCAGGAATTTGCTTGCCACTTCCAGTACAATCTCGAGATTATTCCGGATCGTCTGTCTTTGAAGAAACTTGAGAAAAAGCACAATGAGAGTTTCAGGGAGTATGATTTTAGGTGGAGAGAACAGGTAGCAAGGGTTGACCCTCCAATGAAAGAAAGTGAAATGGTGGATTATTTTCTGCAGGCTTTAGAACCTACGTATTACGGTCATCTGGTATCAGCTATAGGTAAGTCCTTCAATGAAGTGGTAAAGATGGGCGGTATGGTAGAAGAAGGTATCAAGACAAACAAAAGCATGAGTTATTCAGCTATTAAGACAACCACCTAGGCCATTCAAAGTGGAACTAGGGGAGTAATTGGAAAGAAGAAGAAAGATGATGTAGCAACGATCGATTCAGGAGCTTGGTTTGGACCCAGGGGCCCATCACATTACTATAACCAGCCTCGACCCCACCACCAAACCTACCCTCATACCCCATATAGCCCACAACAACACTACTACCCATCATCAGACCCCCATTTTTCTGTCCACCATGCCCAAACATATAGCCAACCTCCGGCCCATGCACAATGGCGTGCACCAGTCCCACAAAATGCGTACCTAGTTCCACAAAATGCCTATCCACCCCAAGAGCCTACCGAAACCCTCCTGGATCAGGTTTCTGGCCCAACCAAGCATTTAAGAACGAGAGGTTGAAAAAGAAGAAAACCTTTACTCCATTGGGAGAATCCTATACCAGTTTGTTCCACAGGTTGCAACAATTGGGTATGCTGAGTCCGATCGAGCCAAAACTACCAAATCCTCCCCCGAAGAACCTTGATCACTCTGTGAGTTGCGATTGTTCTTCTGGTGCTCCGGGGCACGACACAGAGAAGTGCTGGCAATTGAAAACAGCTATTCAAGAGCTCATTGATATTAATTGGATTGAGGTCCAAGCTCCGGAGGCACCCAATATCAACCAAAATCCATTGCCGGCCCATCCTGAGACAAATATGATCGAGATAGTGCATAGGGGAGGGGAGCCCAAGAAGCCTTCATAGACCGTCATGATGATTCAGTCCAGTGAAGTCGGGCCGGTTGAAAAGCCAACAAGTGAGAAATTAGTGATCCAGTTGAGCGGGGCAAACAGTGAACCATCTGCAGTAGCCAAGAAGGGGACCCCAAGTGATGTGGCAATCAAACAAGAAAGAGCCAAAGTGGTTGTGCCAGGAGTGGCGAACAAGCCTGTTGTAATTGTGGAGGGTGCCCGCACACACCCTGTCATTATCAATCCGGTAACTCAATTACTGATAGTCAACAGCAAGGTGGTCCCGTGGAATTATGAACGAGTGATAGTGACTTACAAGGGGAAAGTGGTTAAAGAAGAAGTTTGTGAGACCCATGGTTTGACTCGATCGAGGAGATGCTTTTCCCCCGAAGAGTTGAGAAAAGCTAAGATTTCCAAAGACAACCCGGTGCTAGTGAAGAAAGCTGTGACCGAGGAAGAAGCGGAGGAATTCTTGAGAAAAATGGAAGTGCAGGAATATTCCATTGCGGAGCAGTTGAGGAAGATACTGACTCAGATTTCACTATTGTCATTATTGATCTATTCGGACGAGCACCGGTGGGATTTGATGAAGATCCTAAATGAGGCCCATGTTCCTGACAAAATATCAGTAAACCACTTGGAAAAGATAGCTAACAAGATATTTGAGGTAAACAGAGTCACTTTTTCTGATGATGAGTTGCCCGTGGAGGGTACTGAGCACGATAGAGCTCTCTACCTTATGGTGAAATGCGAAGATTCCGTGGTTACTCGGGTACTGGTTGACAATGGTTCTAGTGCGAATATTTGCCCTCTCTCCACTCTGAACAAGTTAAAGGTGGATGATGAAAGAATTCACAAAAACAGTATCTGCGTTTGGGGATTCGACGGTGGAGGGAAAGATTTAGTCGGGGACATAGTGCTTGAGCTTACAATAGGGCCAGTTGAATTTACTATGGAGTTCCAGGTGCTCGATGTGGCTGTTTCTTATAATCTGCTATTAGGTCGACCCTGGATTCATGCTGCCAAAGCGGTCCCGTCTACTCTGCATCAAATGGTCAAATTTGAATGGGATAGACAGGAAATTGTTGTGCACGGCGAAGACAATTTGGGTGTTCTCACTGATGCCATTGTTCCGTTCATAGAGTTTGAAGACGACAAGGGGCCATGGGTTTATCAGGTTTTTGACACGGTATCGGTAGAGAAAATTCCAGAAGGAAAGTGCGTTCCAACTCTGAGAGTAGTTGCTGCATCAGTCATGGTAGCCGTTGAAATGTTGAAAAATGGTTTTGTACCGGGCAAAGGTTTGAGTGCATCTCTACAAGGTATTGTACAACCGGTATCCCTCCCTAAAAACATGGATACATTTGGATTGGGGTTCAAGCCCACAGTTGCAGACATAAAAAGAGCCAGAAAGTTGAAAAAGAAGGCATGGGTCCTCTCAAAGCCCATCCCACGTCTCTCCAGATCATTTGTCAGGCCCGACACCAAGAAACGCCCAGCAACAACAGTTCCCAGTTCTGTGGTTGGTCCTGATAAGGAGTTGCTTGAAAGGTTTGAGAAATTATTCGACGAGGTGAACATGGTGGAAGCTGGAGAGGGTTCTAGCAAGGCGAATGTGCAATTTGTTGGGCCCAGTGCAAAGTTTAACAATTAGGAAGCTACTCCTCTCCCCACCAGGAAGGAGTTTTGGTAGTTTGCTTTGATTTTCTTTCAGTTTATCTAGATTATTCCAGGGTTGTAATTCAGATTCTATGTTCTGTCCATTTGGATGTATAAACCGTGTTATCTTTCAATTTAAATGAAATGCAATTTCCCTTTTCCTCATTCCTAACAGTTTTATTTTTGTTTTCTTTTCTTCCTTGTACAGTTCTTTTTATGCTAGTTTCAATAACATGACATGCATGCAGAATCTTCGGCCCAGTCTTAAAAGCCAATCTAATTCTGAAATGGTAATTCAAGAAATAGAGTGTGATGATGAATCGGAATAAGACGATGATGAGGCCTTTGAAGAGATTAGTAAAGAACTAAGTCATTTTGAATAAAAACCCAAGCCTAACCTGAGTGATACAGAAGCAATCAATTTAGGGGACCCAGATAATATCAGAGAAACTAAGATAAGTGTCCATCTTGAACCTCAACTCAGGGAGGAGATAATAAAAGCGTTACTTGGGTACAAAGACGTCTTTGCATGGTCATATGACGACATGTCGGGTTTAAGCACTGACTTGGTGGTTCACAAATTGCCCACTGACCTGGCATTCCCTCCTGTCAAGCAAAAGCTGAGGAAATTTAAAACTGATATGAGTGTGAAGATCAAAGAAGAGGTCACCAAGCAGTTCGATGCAAAAGTCATTTGGGTCACTCGGTATCCCACTTGGTTAGCCAATGTAGTACCTGTGCCAAAGAAGGATGGCAAGACTAGGGATTTGTGTTGATTACTGTGATCTCAACAAGGCGAGCCCCAAGGACAACTTTCCACTGTCAAATATCCATATTCTGATTGATAATTGCGCCAAACATGAGATTGGGTCCTTTGTGGATTGCTATGCGGGCTATAATCAGATCCTAATGGATGAGGAAGATGCAAATAAGACAACATTCATCACACCATAGGGAACATATTGCTACAGGGTCATGCCTTTCGGTTTGAAAAATGCTGGGGCAACTTACATGAGGGCAATGACAACCATATTCCACGACATGATACACAAGGAGATCGAGGTTTATGTGGATGATGTGATCATAAAGTCTAGAAAGAAGTCTGACCATGTCAAGGATTTGAGAAAGTTCTTCCAAAGGCTTCGCAGGTACAATCTTAAGCTCAATCCTGCAAAATGCGCATTCGATGTGTCATCTGGAAAATTGTTGGGATTCATAGTCAGCCACCGAGGTATTGAATTGGACCCGTCAAAGATTAAAGCTATCCAAGAATTGCCACCTCCAAGGAATAAGACTGAAGTGATGAGTCTATTAGGGAGGTTGAATTACATCAGTAGGTTTATTGCTCAGCTTACGACAACTTGTGAGCATATCTTCAAACTGTTGAAGAAAGATGTTGCGGTCAAGTGGACAGATGAGTGTCAAGAAGCATTTGATAAGATAAAGGGGTACTTGTCAAACCCACCTGTGTTGGTGCCGCCAGAACCAGGAAGACCTTTGATTCTGTATTTGACGGTCCTAGACAATTCATTTGGTTGTGTGTTGGGTCAGCATGACATCACCGGCAGGAAGGAGCAGGCCATTTATTATCTCAGCAAGAAGTTCACATCTTATGAGGTTAAGTACACTCACCTTGAGAGGACATGTTGCGCCCTAACTTGGGTAGTACAGAAGTTAAAGCACTATTTGTCATCTTACAATACTTATCTCATCTCTCATTTGGATCCATTAAAGTATATTTTTTAGAAGCCTATGCCCACAGGGAGGCTCGCAAAGTGGCAGATTTTGCTCACATAATTTGAAATCGTCTATATGACCCGGACTACGATGAAAGCCCAGGCATTGGCTGACCATTTGGCTAAGAACCCAGTGGATGAGGAATATGAGCCTTTGAAGACTTACTTCCTTGATGAAGAAGTAATGCACCTTGATGAGTTGGAACAAGTTGGAGAGCCAGGTTGGAAACTTTTCTTTGATGGAGCTGCTAATATGAAAGGCGTTAGGATAGGAGCTGTATTGATTTCTGAAACAGGACATCACTACCCTGTTACGACTCAACTTCGCTTCTACTGTACTAAAAATATGGATGAATACGAGGCATGCATTTTAGACTTGAGGTTAGCTGCAGACATGGGTGTCCAAGAAGTTTTGGTCTTGGGGGACTCGGACCTTCTGGTGCACCAGATTCAAGGGGAATGGGAAACACGAGATTTAAAACTCATACCGTACCGGCAATGTTTGCATGATCTTTGTCAACGGTTTTGATCAGTAAAGTTCAAGCATATTCCAAGGATACATAACGAAGTTGCTGATGCTTTGGCTACCTTGGCGTCAATGTTACATCATCCGAATAAGGCTTATGTTGACTCGTTGCATATTCAGGTCCATGATCAGCATGCTTACTGTAATGTGGTAGAAGAAGAACTTGATAGTGAGCCTTGGTTTCATGATATCAAGGAATATATCAGGATGGGGGTGTATCCGGTACAAGACACAAGTGATCAAAAGAGAACAATTCGGCAGTTGGCGAGCGAATTTTTCTTGAGCGGAGGGGTTTTGTACAAAAGGACTCCGGATCTTGGATTGTTGAGATGCGTAGATGCGAGACAGGCCACAGCTATCATGACCGAAGTACATTCTGGAGTCTGTGGACCACACATAAGTGGGTACGTGCTGGCAAAGAAGATTCTCCGAGCAAGTTATTATTGGCTCACTGTGGAGCAAGATTGTATTAGTTTCGTGCGCAAATGTCATCAGTGCCAAGTGCATGGAGATTTGATCTATTCTCCACCATCAAAATTGCACACAATGTCTGCACCGTGGCCTTTTGTCGCGTGGGGCATGGATGTCATTGGGCCAATTGAGCCGACAACATTAAATGGGCATAGGTTCATTCTAGTGGCCATCGACTATTTCACCAAGTGGGTGGAGGCTAAAACTTTCAAGTCCGTGACCAAGAAAGCAGTGGTCGATTTTGTACACTCAAATATCATTTGCCGGTTCGGGATCCCGAAGGTAATTATCACAGATAATGGTGCTAATCTCAACAGCCATTTGATGAAAGAGGTATGTCAACAGTTTAAGATCACGCATCGCAATTCCACCCCATATCGCCCCAAGGCGAATGAAGCAGTCGAGGCGACCAACAAGAATATAAAGAAGATACTTCGGAAAATGGTGGAGGGTTCTAGACAGTGGCATGAAAAGCTACCTTTTGCATTGCTGGGTTATCGCACTATTGTTCGTACTTCAGTAGGGGCAACTCCTTATTTGTTGGTATATGGCACTGAGGCGGTGATACCTGCAGAAGTAGAAATCCCGTCCCTTCGGATTGTCGCTGAGGCCGAAATTGATGACGATGAGTGGGTCAAAACTCGCTTGGAACAGTTGAGTTTAATTGATGAGAGGAGATTGGCAGCAGTTTGTCATGTTCAGTTGTATCAATAGAGAATAGCAAGAGCATATAACAAGAAGGTGCGTCCACGGAAGCTTGAAGTGGGTCAGTTAGTATTGAAACGTATCCTTCCTTATCAGGTTGAAGCAAAAGGCAAGTTTGCCCCAATTTGACAGTGGCCGTTCACCATAGTTAGAGTGTTGTCCAATGGTGCTTTGTATTTAACAGATATAGAAGGCAAGTGTGTAGAAATGGCCATCAATTCCGATGCGGTCAAGAGATATTATGTATGATTTCTTTGTTTAAATTGTATTTGTTTGTACTTGGCATATTTTGAAGATTGGAATGACGAAGGCGTTTTGTTCCGCTATCTAAACACTTTATCCTTTGTTCCCCCTTTGATCCTTGTTTATTTCTTTTCATACCCCTCTTTTGGAATCCATAGCAAAGATCAGAAACGCAAGCATGAAAGACAAATAAAGGAAAAGAGAGAAAGGAAAAGAATGAAAAGAGAAAGAAAAAGAAAAAAGAGAAAAAAAAGAGATAAAAACAAGAAGAAAAGAAGATAATAAAACAACAAAGAAGATAAAAAGAAAGTAAAAAAGAGAAAGAAAAGAAAGAGAAAATCACAACAGCAAAGCAGTTTTTGTGACATAAACTACGTTCGACCTGATTCCTTTTAAGGATACATAGGCAGCCTCACGGTTCGGTCCCATCAAAATAAAAATTCAAAAGTCCCCAAGCAAAGAAACTGAGGCAAAAGTTGTGGCTGTTGTAAGTAATTTGATTCCGAAAGTTGTAATTTTGAACCCATTTGAATTGTTTTGAGCCTTGATACCCTTTTTTTGTCTAAACCTATCCAAAAGCCCACATTATGGTCCAAAGAAAGACCTTCTGATCAATCTTCGAGAAATGCCAAGTCAAGCAAGGAGAGGTAATTCATATCAGGGGCAACACTCTGGTCCAAACAGGAAAAATAATCAAAATGAGAGAGTCTTATTGGTGAAAACCCTCACGGGCACCATAAGGCGACGGGAGCTGAGAGAAATAAAAAATGAGAGAGTCTTATTGGTAAAAACCCTCAGGGGCACCGTAAGGAGAAAGTGAGTTGAGAGATGAACAAATGAGAGAGGCTTGTTGGTGAAAACCCTTCAGGGCACCGCAGGCCAAGCAAGGTCAAGGTTTTAGCGAAGAAGTCGGGTTATGGAAACTCCGGGGCAACAAAGTATGGCAACTGACAGTTGATTGGTTGGACAAATTGGGCCGATTAATCCAAAATGCATGTCATGATCATTGGTACCAGCTGTTCCACTCAGATAAGTCTCTTTCCTTTTTCTTTTTTAGCAAGTCATCCAATTTTGGATTTTCTTTATCCTTAACTCTCAAGGTCATTGCATTTCATTTCTTTTGGGTCTCATTTCTCTAAGATGTTTCAATGTCAGTCTTGGTCAAGCAAAATAAGAAGGAATTTCAAAGCTTACTCCCAACTTCCAAAGTTGCACAAGGCATAGGGCGGCCAAGGCATTGCTAGAGATAGTATGATGTGAAATGGGGTATAAAAGGTCAGAGGAAGTTCCATCGTTGAAATGGTTTAGTAATTTCGTGGGAAATGCGGAGGTTCAAACGGATGGGTCAGAGATGTAACACAACGGTTTGGGTATAGAACACTCGGGTCATCCAAAGTCATGGGGGGTTTAAAAGTTAGTCGGGAAGTCAAGCGGTTCTTGGCAGTTCATGGGAAGTCAGTCAAAACAAAGCATGACAGCTGGGAGGCCACTGTCAGCAAGAATGCCACAAACTAACTGCCACATTTTTAAACTGACAAGATTTTTCTTTGATTGAAACAGGGGAAGAAAGTTTCGATTATTTCAGAGAAACCCTCCATAGGGTAAAAGCAAGCACCAAACAGGCTTGACTTTTGATTCTCAGGACCCTCCTGGAAAATAGGGCCTAGTTTAAAATTCAAAACAATTGTGAGTAGCATAATCTAACATAAAGATATACCTTCAGAAGACATAATTTAGCTTTAAAATTGTCATTTAAATAGGAGTTATCAGGACCCTCCTGAATAATGGGACCTAGCTTTAAAATTTCCATTGGATAACAAAAGTTAGCGTAAGTTCTGGTGTAGGGTAATATAATTTAGCCGTAAAATAGTCACTCTTAAAATAAAACTTGACTTTTGATTTTCAGGGCCCTCTTGGATAATGAGATGTAGTTTTAAAACTTGCTTGGATAACAAGATTTAGCATAAGATATACCTTTAGGAGATATAATTTAGATTTAAAACTGTCGTTTAACTAGGAGTTGTCAGGACCCTCCTGGATAACGAGATCTAGCTTTCAAATTCTTTATATGATTTAGTTTAACACTCACATATGTGTCCAGCTACCAAACTGGGGCAGAAAATTTTCTTTATTTTGACTATTTTTGTTGAAATCAGATACCCACCTGGAGAGTACGGGAATACGATTTAAGTTCAGCAGTCAGACGCCCACCTGGAGAGCACGGGAATACAATTCAAGTTCAGCAGTCAGGCGCCCATCTAGAGAGCACGGGAATACAATTCAAGTTCAGCAATCAGGCGCCCACCTGGAGAGCACGGGAATATAATTTAAGTTCAGCAATCAGGCGCCCACCTGGAGAGCACGGGGATATAATTCAAGTTCAGCAGTCAGGCACCCACCTGGAGAGCACAGGAATACAATTCAAGTTTAGCAATCAGGCGCCCACCTAGAGAGCACGGGAATACAATTCAAATTCAGCAGTCAGGCGCCCACCTGGAGAGCACGGGAATACGGTTCAAGTTCAGCAATTAGTCTCCCGCCTGGAGAAAAGGGAAAGCATCTCAGATTACAATTCAAGTCGGCAACAAAGGGACTTCACCGGGAGAATACAAGTCAACAAGGAAACAAGAATCACAAGATCAAGTTTGAGGACATAGATAGGATTGTTGTAATGCATAGATCATAGTTTAGTCTAGCCTATTTTATTTTGGCATGGTGTAATAAGGAGTTCAGTAAGCAGTAGCAGCAACAGCAGCAATAGTGAAATCACAGCTTCATGGTAGTCCCAGCTACCAAAACTTTCCGAACTACACTGACCTGATTCCTTTATAGCCAAGGATATGTAGGCAACCTCGGAAGCAGGGTGCAGTTAAATTTTTCAAAAAAAAAAAATGTTTCCCACGGAGTATTCAAACGGGCAAAAATCGCTCATATCCGCTCACTTTATCTTTGCACGAAAACTCTTCGTGTTTCCGAGCAAAGAGGGGCAGCTGTGAGCACGTGATTTTTGCCCTATATTAATTACTCCCACAAATTCAAAACAAAATAATTTTTTCCATTATTTGCAATTTCGTGAATTTTTGTAGCATTTCTCGTTAATTGCTTGCATTTGTCTGCGCATGATTAATTTTATTTAATTCATAAAGAAAATACAAAAAAATATGTTGCATCTACATTTAGGATTTAATTTTATATTTTTAGATTAATTAGTAAATTAGTGTTTCATAAAATTGGAAAATCACCAAAAAAAAAACCAATTTTGCATTTTATTGTTTAATTTCGAATTTTGGTAGTTTTCTTTAAATTTGGTTTTTTAGTAGTTATGTTAATTATTATTTAGAATTAATTAGTATTATTGATAGATTAATTTGGTTTTAGGATTTAATTTAGATTTTTAATTTAATTTTGGAAAAAAAAGAGAAGAAAAAGAATTTTGAAGAAAAAAGAATTGAAAAGAAAAGGAATTGGAATTAAATCTTGTTGGGCTGTTTATTTAAGTCTCCATCAGGCCCAAATCACTCTCATTCCAAATACCCATTCGAAAAATTGGCCCAAAGTACCCCAAACCCGGTCTTCCTCCCCACAACAGCCCAAACGACATCGTTTTAATTATTTTGATCTGGACCGTTGATCTAAGTTGATCAGACGGTCCAGAACTGACTCGATTTTGGTATTTAAGTGTCGGAAAATCTTCCCCCCTAGCTCACTCGTCTCTCTCGAACCTCACCTCTCAGAGACAAAGAACCCTAACCCGCCGCCCTAAATCCCCCACCATCTCCACCGGCGCCGCCGCCTCCAATCACCCCCAAAATAACGCCCTGTAACCCCCCAAGACCCTCTTATTCCAAATCCCCACTCCCTTTGCCTCGAATCTTGCCCGAACTCCTCGAATATTAGATCAAAGGATGAACCCTAAATCCCAAATAACCAAATCGGCGGGACTGTTTGAAGATTTAGGATTGAAATAGACTTTATTCATGTGTTTTCATATGAGAACACACGATTAGGGTCTATTCCGGTCAGAAATCGAAGATTCCGTCGAAGTCTCAAGTTTTGCATTTGTCCAGTTTAGGTAATGTTCAGGCCTTTTTCTTTTCTTTTATTGCATTTTCTTCCTTTTCTTTGACTTAGTTCAATTGCATGTTTTGTTCTATCTCCTCCCTTCATTTCTTGATTACGTGTTCACTGTTATTTCATTTTTTCTATTTGTTTGATTAGTTAGTGAGAAATTAGTTCATGTGTTTAGTTAATTAGTCCGTTTATTTTTTTCCTTTGTTTGAGTTTCATTTTAAACAGTTTTTTTTGGTCTTTTGGGAAATGTTGCTCAGTTTATTAAAATATGGCCATTTGAGCAAGGTTGAATTTAAGTTATGAAATCAGAAAGCCCAAGTGAGAAGTGATTCGAATGGTTTTTCCTTTGAGCCCAAGTCTGGTTTGAACCTTGGGTCAGCTTTGACCCATACTCATTGGGTTTCAGGGGTAATAACTGGGGCTTAAGGGGCAATTTGGGAATTCTAGGGTAAGGGAATCTCAGTAACAGACTAAGAAGCTTCCTAGAAGCTGGGGAGGGGGATTATTCTGAAATTCTGCTTTGAAATTAAGGGCATTTGAGCTAAAACAAAAATTAAAAAGGACTGAGGTGAAAAAATTGACTCCTTAGGGCTGTCCTAGAAATCTTGCCTATAAAGGCATCATAACTTGACATCCAAGTCAGATTGGAAGAGATCAAAATTCAGAAAAAATCAAAAACGGCAGAAAATTTCATAAGATCACTGTTCCATTGAATTTCTTCTATAATTCTCGAAGTCTTCAATTTCTGAAGTAATTTCTGATTCATTTGGGGTTTGAAAATGGTTTGAATTAGAAGCTATGGTTGATTTTCTAGGATTTTAAAAGGGTCTAATATTTTGCTGGTTTTGAATTTCAAATATGGACTGAAATTGATGTTCTACTGTTAATTATTGCTGCTAAACTACTGCTGATCTCACCTTCTTCTGCTGAAATTCTATACTTATTTTTGGTTGTATCCAGGTACACACTTTTAAGCCCTATTGATTGTGAAGTTGGATTTGAAGACTAAAATGAAAAGCAGAAGGCTTAAAGCATAGTGTTAATTTATTTGTGTTTCAGCTATATCTCTTCTTGATGTTGTGTTTTAGTAAGTTTAGTTCTTATCACTGTATATTATCATGGGACTGTTAAAACTGTCGCAACAAAGGTTTAATTTGGTTGCTTCTGGACTCTAGATATTTGCTTAATTCTTACTAAAGATTAGTGTTGCTTCAGCTTTGATTTCCATCTGAATTTGTTAGATATCAAGTATTGGTTTGTCGTTTGTGTTGATTTATCCAAGTCGTGCCTTGTTAGCATGTCTAGTTTTTTTGAAGTTAGGTTTGGAGTCATATCTGTTGTATTGGGCATAGGTTTAAGTAGGCTTGGAATGTGAATCATGATTACCAAAGTACTTCTTTGATTTGAGAAGCTTTAAATTTAGAATGCTAGTCTATTCGTTTTATGCCAGAATAGTTGAAAACTCGAAAGCAAACATGTTAGGCTTATTCTCATGTCTCATGTGGTATCACTGATAGGCACTTATGTGAGTTGAGGCAATCGTTGGTTTGGAAAGTTGGACCATAGTGCTTGGCCCCGATAGTGAGAACTTAATACCGGGTCTAAGAGAGTGACACTATGCCTTTGGGTGTCCTCTCTTGTGTTATACTTGGGCTCATTTTGGGCCCAAGTCTGAGGGTGTTCACAATGAAGATTTGGACTTGTTTCATCTTCATCGACCCATTTTTCCGTTATTTATTGCGTTGGCCCAAGCCATTTGTTTAAATAATTGATTTTCTTTATGTAAGCCTTTTAGTTAGTTTGAGGGAAACTCTTAATTGCATTTAGCGTTCAATAAATTAGGCTCGTTAATTAGTGGAGGTGAGCCACATTAGATAACACAAATAACTTATGGCCCTCCAAAAGTTTCGTTTGAATTCCCTTTAAAATTAGAAATAGAGGTGTGCCGTGCCAAATAAAATCTCAAAATTGCATGGCCCTCATCTAATTAATATTTTTATCCTTAGAAATGAAGGCGCCCCATTTAGCAAATTTCCATGGCCCTCGCAAAGTTGCAAACGCGTAGTTGCTTTAGGCGCGCTATTTTAATAATTTACTTTCCTAAATTCGGGTGCGCATTTATGTGACCCAAATCCAAATCTCAACAATGTTAGATAAAATATGTCGAGAGCCGCAAGTGCATTTATGTGACGTGGTTCAAGACGTATTTTAAATGACGTTGCAATTTTCCTTAAAAATAATTAAATTAAAAGCGGTTTTCAAAAGTTAAAATTGCACATAGGTTTAAGGGTGTACTAAAATCAGATAATAAGCCAATTGTAATAGTCGAGCAACCGTGCTAGAACCACGGAACTCGAGAATGCCTAACACCTTCTCCCGGGTTAACAGAATTCCTTACCCAGATTTCTGTGTTCGCAGACTATAAAACAGAGTCAATCATTTCCTCGATTTGGGATTTGAACCGGTGACTTGGGACACCATAGAATTATCCCAAGTGGCGATTCTGAATCTTTAAATAAAATAATCCTATTTCGATTGTCGCTTTAAGTTGGAAAAAACTCCCTTATACCCTTCTCGGGGTGTAGTGAAAAAGGAGGTGTGACATCCCTAACTCTGGATCCTCGCAACTAAATCGTCGGAATTCCACCAGCATAGGCTTACTCATTGCAAGATTTTCAACCAACTCATGTAACAATGAATGAATTTCGGTAATATCCTTCGACCACGAATCCTTCACGACCTTAACTGAATAATTGATAGTTCGAAATATTTGGTCCTCCATTGAAGCCCTATGGATGAAAGCACCAATGGAATAACCCAGATAATATATCAATCCAACTAATTGTGTTAACTCAACACTAATAGGAATTACAAAGAAATTGCTAATGATAACAAGGACAATGCAACAGAAATCTAAGAATAATGGAGATGAGGAATAGACTGATACAGAATTGGGGATGAGATGAGACACAGAGCTAACACTTGACAACTTTAGCATAAAAATGTACTACGCCATCTACTATATTTATAACTAGTTTTTCCACGCTGCACCTTCACGCACTGAGTGCCTATCTAAGCTCAAAATGGGTCCCACACATAATTTTTCAAATTCCAAAATATATCTTCTACCGAGTGACTCGCTGAGTTCACAACAATACCTCCCGCCTCAAAAAGAACCTTGCCTTCAAGGTTCGAGTAGAGCACATGTTATAGCAACATCCGCTTGACATTGTCAACAATGCTCAAGCAATGCAGAGCAACAAGGAGAGCAACATCTACAAGCTTAAAGTACTAGATCTTTACTGTTGCATCAGGGTAAATGGATGCACAAGAATTGTAGTGGCTCATTACTTCTGCATGAGTGCATATGGGTGCACAGGAAATAACTAAATAAATTGGCCTAATCTCAATGTGAACAGCTCCTTTTCCAATACCTAGATTTAACAGCCTTTTAAGGAATTTTAGCTTCCTAACTGGGAGTACAACCATGGAAATACATCTCGCCATCTTTTGATACTAGGGATAAAATGATCAAACTTAATTTTCCTAGGCGCCATCAGCTGGCACATAAGAGGCAATATGTCTTGTTCTCTTTGTGGCAGATCACTTGCAGCATCAAGATAACGCACTGTAATATCCTGGGCTATCTCTTTCTTTATGGGAAACTCTTCTTTAGGAAATGGAACATACTCTTTTGCATCAGAAGCAAATTTTGTGGCAAAAGCAGTATATGCATCCTCAATTGCAAGGGAAAAATCAGAAACACTGGTTGAAAAACAAAAAGAATTGGCACATGATACACGAACATAGAGCCAAACATCAGGAGCAACATATAAACAAAAATATAGTAACGAATTCCTTAAACTTCGTTCTGGAACCAAGAAGATAATATCACTACCTAGTCTTTCGACAAATCTAGTAAGCATGTCAAGGAACCAACTGTAAAATATCTAGCATAGGGTCGACCCTTAATAACTGCCAAACGAACATAGTGCGCACATCCCTTTTTTGTAGGTAAAGATAAGTTGATATAAACCAAGCATTTTAAGAGGTCTCAATAATAACCACAGACGGAGAACTTAATAATTTGGATCGAGATAGCGGGATAACAGAATCATATGTGTAGCCCCGACCATTACTCAGCACAATGAGTAACTTATTACAATGCCACATGGACTCTCGATCTTTAGCCAAATATCGTAATGGAAGAGTTTGTTGGGCATGGTACCTCCCTTTAAATTGTAGCTGCGTAGGGTTATGATCTTCTCTGCCTGAAAGAGATAAAGATTTGTTTCTTGGTGAACTCTACCTCAGTCAAAAGCTTGTTGCAAGATAACTGATTGCTGAGAATGCCAACATCGCACCACCCTCTTTTTGAATTCTTCCACCAACAAGAAACAAATCATTCTTATGCATGACTAATGCAAAAACTGGCCTCTTATATTGTTTTGCATTCACAAAAACATCGTGCCTCTGGGCATGGAATAAAATGCCGCTACTTGAAATGATTACGTCAAGGGCTGCAAACCTATTCTGAGGAAAGCTGTTCTAGTCTCTTTTCTTCCAAATTGTGCACCAAGTTGAAATTGAGTCTTGTAGTTGCCGAACCATGTAATCAAAATCAACTGTGCCATGAAACAGGTATGGTTCACTAGGGTGTTGAGCATGTGCATGCAATGTGAGATCAGTTCGCACTATGAAGATTTCATGCTTCTCATGATTTTGAGATAATTGTGGCATTATACCGAGCTTTTTGCAGGCATTGTAACAGTGAGTAATTACTCGAAATTTCAGATGCTTGGAATATCCATCAACAAAAGCCACGAGCATCCCCCCATACTTTCTGCTTCCTAGCAGTCTCTCTCGATAAACATATCAACAAACCAGTAAAAAATTGTGCATGTCCAGTATCAATTCAATTGCATATGTGTAAGTCTGAATCATGGTGGTGCCCCAAAATATTTTGAGACGCACCAGCAATTGGAAATTCTATTCCAGTAAACCTCCCAATAGTATTTGATATGATAGATATTTGGCTAATAAAAGAAATCTGACAACCATGATTCATCCCTTAGAGGAGAAATTTCAAACACCTGAGCTGCATTGTCACTTGTATTTTCCTCCTCTATCCAGTAGTTTAATCACATTATAATTGTAACCGGTTAAAACCACTAAAGAAGTAATGGGAATAGAGTTTGAAGAAATGCCGATATGATTAATTGGAACCTTAGAGTAACCTCGATTTGCAAGGTTTCAGAATGAGACTGGTGCGTGTTGCCATTTTCCTGAGAACCTTCATCAAACACCCGGGCCTCTTTTGATTTTGCATTGTTTAAACCAGATTCTGTTGTATCGGTAAGAACTTCAACTTCTGATCGCTTGGTAGAAAACACCTTGGAACAATTGCATCCATGTGATATATTGTCGAACATTTGGGCTTAAATTTTAGTATAATAATCCTTTACTGTAGCCATGTGACTTTCCGGCGATTCGAGATACTTTTTACAAAAAAGAATTCTCACCTTTGGAACAAAGTGTTCCCAATCTGTTAATTGCTTGTTCCGGAGAAGCCATCGGAACCACTCCAACTCCTCACCTTCTAGGTAATAGATGCGCGTAATAATTTATTATTTTCTGATGTGCCGTAGAATTCAAAGTAGAGTTCAGCTTGAGAAATCCATAACTTTAGATCCTCGCCACTAATTCGGAATTCCACCAGAATAGGCTTACTCATTGCAAGGTTTTCAACCAACTCATGCAACAATGAATGAATTTTGGCAATATCCTTCGACCACGAATTCTTCACGACCTTAATTGAATAATCAATAGTTCAAATATTCAGTCCCCCATTAAAGACCTCAGGATGAAAGCACTAATGAAACGAACTAGATAATATACCAAACCAACAAATTGTGGTGACTCAACACCAATGGGAATTACAAAGAAATGCAACAGAAATCTAAGAAGAATGGAGATGAGGAATAGACTGATACAGAATTGGGGATGAAAAGAGACACAGAGCTAACACTTGACAACTTTAGCATAAAAATGCACTACGCCATCTACAATATTTATAACTAGTTTCTCCACGCTGCACCTTCATGCATTGAGCACCTTCCTAAGCTCAAAATGGGTCCCACACTTAATTTTCCAGATTCAAAATTATATCTTCCACCGAGTGAATCGCTGAGTTCACAACAATACCTCCTGCCTCAAAAAGAACCTTGCCCTCAAGGTTCGAGTAGAGAACAAGTTGTAGCAACATACGCTTGGCATTATCAACACGAGCAAGCAAGGCACAACAACAGGCAGAGCAATATCTACAAGCTTAAAGTATTAGCTCTTTACTACTGCATCAGTGCAAATGGATGCACAGGAATTGTAGTGGCTTATTACTTTTGCATAAGTGTAAATGGGTGCACAACAAATGGCTAAATAAATTGGTCTAATCTCAATGTGAACAACTCTTTTCCTAATCCCTAGATTTAACAACCTTTCAAGGAATTTTAGCTTCCTGGGAGTATAGCCATGGAAAATACATCTCGCCATCTTTTGATACTAGGGACAAAAAGATCATACTTAATTTTCCTAGGTGCTATCAGCCGGCACATAAGAGGCAATATATGTGGTTCTCCTTGTGGCAGATCATTTGCAGCATCAAGATAATGCATTTTAATATCCTGAACTATCTCTTTCTTTATGGGAAACTCTTCTTTAGGAAATGGAATGTAACAACCTGGTCATTTAGAAAATTAAAGTTTCGTACAGTGGCATAAGGTCTTAAGAAGCTTCATATTATGTGTATCGATTTGCGTGCATGGTTGAATTCAATTACCAAATATTTCGGAGTTGAATTTGGGAGAAGGAATCTAGTTTTGGAAGCTTAAGCTGTGGGAATTTGATCGGAATGTGACTTTTGTGTAAATGGCTCTGGAATGAGTTTTGGATGATGTCAATAGCTTTGTATGGTGATTTTAGACTTAAGCGCGCATTCAGATTCGGATTTGGAGGTCCGTAGGGTAATTTAGAGCATTTCGGCGAAAGTTGGAAAAGGTTGAAGTTTGGAAAATAGAGAATTTAACCCATAGTTGACTTTTGTGATACCGAGGTCGGAATATGATTTCGAGAGTTGGAGCAGCTCCATTATGTTATTTGGGACTTGTTTGTAAAATTTGGTGTCATTCCGGGTTGGTTTGATTGGTTTCAGCACGAGTTTTCGAAGTTGGAAGAGTTGGAAGTTCATAGTTCGATTCATGACGTAATTTGCATTTTCAGCAATTTTTGATATGATTTGAGACCCCGAGCGAGTCCGTGTTAGGTTATAAGACTTTTTGTATTTTTAGACGGGGTCCTGGGGTCCTCGTGTGTGTTCCGGGTGGGCTACAGGTCAATTTCTCCTATTTTTGAAATGCTGCTTCTGTCTTTTGGTGTCCTTCTTTGCGATCGCGAAGTGCCTTTTGTGTTTGGGAAGTGCTTCTTCTGACCACCCCAAATTTCTTCTTCGCGTTCGCGAAGGTTTGTATTTTTTTTCATCGCGTTCGCATTCATCTCACGCGTTCGCGTAGTTAGGCCATTCCACTCTTCGCGTTCGTGTTCGCGTACTGCTTCACGCATTCGCGAAGAGCAGTCATTGGACCATCACACTTTTCTTCTTCCAGTTCGCAAATGTGTGGTCACGTTCGCGAAGCACAACTGGCAGCTTTCATTTTCCTTCTTTGCAAAAGTGATTGTTCTTCCGCATTTGCGATGCATAAATACTTGGGCCGGCAGAATATATTCCCAAATCGAGGGTTAGACCATTTTTATCATATCTTGACTTGTAGAGCTTGATTTTGAACGATTAGACCATTTTTATCATATCTTGACTTGTAGAGCTTGATTTTGAATGATCTTTGTGGGTTTCTCAAGCAAATCGATTGGGTAAGTGTTCTTCACCTAGAATTTAATATATTCCATAATTTTATCTTTGCTTTTATCATTTAATTTGTGTTTGGAGTTGAAAAAATGGTGGTTTTTGAAGAAAGTTTTCAAAATGAAAAATTCATGATTTGAGGGATCAAATGGTATCCGAATTTGATAATTTTTGTATGGTTGAACTCGTATCGGAATGAGTATTCGGTTTATGTAAAATTTGTCGGCTTACGAGGTAAGGGCCCAGGGGTCGACTTTTGGACAGATTTTTGGATTTTATTAAAGATTGAGACTTTATGATCTGGAATAGTTTCTTATGAGTTTTATTTGTGCTTTGAAATTATTTTGGTTAGATTTGAGTTGTCCGGAGGTCATTTCACCTGAGAAATTCATTTTAGAGTATCGGTTTGTCCTCTTTGAGGTAAGTATCTTACCTAACCTTGTGTGGAGGATTTCCCCTTAGGATTTGATCTTCTATGTTGATTGTAGTTCGTGTACGCGAGGTGAAGAGTGCATGCTCGGACTTATTTGTGGGAAATTGGCCTTTTAAGGTTCTTATATTCACTGTGTATGAAGTTGTTCTTGGTATGACTAAGTTCCTATTTACTGGTTTCACCTCTGCTTGCTTAATTAGAAGTAATTGCTTTAGGATTCACTCTTATTGCCTATTTGACTCTTAATTGACTTAACTGAATATTTTACCTCTTCTATTGTCATGTTATCTTTTCATAACTACTTATCTTTATTTGAAATTATCATCATCTCACCTTATAATTGTTTAGTCTGAATTGAGGTTATGGTTATCTTTTCGCTTCTTATTCTTAATTGAGTTGTCGAACATCCTCGAAATTTCTCAACCTTAAAAGAAGTTTAGACATCATATATCTTAGTAGACTTGTCTTTATTTGAAACTATTTGACTCGTGTTACTTCCTTACTGCTAAATTATATATTGTAGGATCGTTGTTATATATTAGTTTTCCCTTGTTGAACTGTTCTCATTATGCCTAACAGTCTTTATTGTAGTTATTCCTTGTGAACTGGTTTTACCGTTTCTTTGTGATTTAAAGTTCTTGAGTAGATTTACTTGCCGTGTATTATTGCCATTGTTGTTGTTGTACCTGTTGTGGTGATGCACGAGGTTTTTGCCGTGCCGTAACTATTATCTATGTTGGTTGCGTTGCATATTTACTTTGGGACTACAAAACGGTATTCCGGGAGATCCCCCTATACTGCATATTTATTTTGGGACTACGGAACGGTATTTTGGGAGATCTCCCTACACATTTATGTTTGGGACTACGGAATGGTATTCTGAGAGATCCCCATGTACTGCATATTTACTTAGGGACTATGGAACAGTATTCCAGGAGATCCCCTAGCACCACATATTTACTTTGGGACTATAGAACGGTATTCCGGGAGATCCCCCTGTATATTTACGTTTGGGACTACATGATGGTATCCTGGTAGATCCTTTGTTGTTATCACTGTGTTCTGAGTTGTTGCCTTTCATTAATTCTATTCCTGTGTAAACATTCGACGTGTTGTCCGTTCTTTTTCCTTATGCTTACTAGCTGGTATGAACTATGTTAGGATACTTGTACAAGTATACACACGACTGAGCACCCTTATCGGATAAGAGGTTTCCTTGATATTGTTGAGCATAGGTGTACACCCTTGTTTACTTGCCTCCTATGTGAGAGTGGCTCTATTTGGCACGTGAGTTGTTAGCATGATTGTGAGGCGTGATGAGGAAACAAGATGTCAAGTGTTAGGGTTCAGGTATTGAGGCTCAAGAGTTGTAATTTATCCGAGGTTCGATACTCTGTGAAGGTTGTTGACTAAAATCAAATGTGAAAGATGTCGTAGTTGCAGGGTTACTATTTGTCCTTGTTGTATCTGTGGTTTCAGATTTAGGTTGTATTTTCGCTCACTCTTCTGTGTCATAATTATGGTATTCCGCTAGTACTTGTCGCTTTTCCCCTTTCTTGTTGTAATTACTGTATTTTTAGTCATATTGCGTAGTTTTCATGTAGAAATCATGCACTGTTATTCCCATACTTATACTTGTTCAATTTATTAGACCAGTAAGCGTCTTGACTGTTCCTCGTCACTACTCCACCGAGGTTAGTCTTGATACTTACTGGCCACCGCTGTGGTGTGCTCATACTATACTTCTGTACATTTTTGTATAGATTCAGGTAATTGCTCGTTAGTATCTGTGCGGATCATTGCTGTGGAGACTCACGATAAACCTGTTGCTGTGTTCGCAGGCTTCGGAGTCACCTTCCTATTTTTTGTATTCACACCATTTACGTATTTCCAAACAGTTGTACTTAAAAGTTGTAATAAACTCTATAGAGCTTATGACTTGTACTACCGATTTTGGAAAATTGTAAATTTTGTAAAGATTTCTATATCGAGACTGTTAGATTATGTTTATTATTGTGATTATTCAGTAAATATTAGGCTTACCTAGTCCCTAAAACTAGGTGTCATCACAATACCGAACGGAGGAGAAATTGGGTCGTGACATGGAACATACTCTCTTGCATCAGAAGCAAATTCTGTGGCAAAAGTAGTATGTGCATCCTCAATTGCAAGGCCAACATCAGAAACATTGGTTTAAAAACCAAAAGAATTGGTACATGATACACGAACATACAGCCAAACATCAAGAGCAACATGTAAACCAAGCATTTTCTGAGGTCTCAATAATAACCACAACAGGAGCACTTAATAATTTGGATCGAGATAGCGGCGTAACAGAAACAGATGTGCAGCCACGACCATTACTCAACACAATGAGTAACTTGTCACAATGCCATATGGATTCTCGATCTTCAGCCAAATATCTTGATGGAAGAGTTTGTTGGGCATGGTACCTTCCTTTATATTGCAGCTGTGCAGGGTCATGATCTTCTCTGCCCTGAAAGAGATAAAGTTTTGCTTCTTGGTGAACTTTACCTCGGTCAAAAACTTACTGCAAGGTAACTGATTGCTGAGAATACCAACATTGCACCACCCTCTTATAAATTCTTCCACCAACAAGAAAGAATTCATTCTTATGCACGACTAATGCACAAACTGGCCTCTTATATTGTTTTGCATTCACAAAAATATCGTGCCTCTGGGCATGGAATAAAATTCCGCTACTTGAAATGATTACGTCAAGGGCTGCAAACCTATTCTGAGGAAAGCTGTTCTAGTCTCTTTTCTTCCAAATTGTGCACCAAGTTGAAATTGAGTCTTGTAGTCGCCGAACCATGTAATCAAAATCAACTGTGCTATGAAACAGGTATGGTTCACTAGGGTGTTGAGCATGTGCATGCAATGTGAGATCAGTTCGCACTATGAAGATTTCATGCTTCTCATGATTTTGAGATAATTGTGGCATTATACCGAGCTTTTTGCAGGCATTGTAACAGTGAGTAATTACTCAAAATTTCAGCTGCTTGGAATATCCATCAACAAAAGCCACGAGTACCCCATGTACTTTCTGCTCCCTAGCAGTCTCTCTCAATAAAGACATCAACAAACCAGTAAAAATTTGCGCATGTCCTGTATCAACACAATTGCATATGTGTAAGTCTGAATCATGGTGATGCCCCAATATATTTTGAGTAGCACTAGCAATTCAAAATTCTATTCTAGTAAACCTCCCAATAGTATTTGATATGATAGATCCTTGGCTAGTAAAAGGATTTGACAACCAGATTCATCCCTTAGAAAAGAAATTTCAAACACCTGAGCTATATTGTCACTTGTGTTTTCCTCCTCTTTATTTTTAGGTTCCAGTGGTTTTGTGACAATATCGATATTGTCACCAGTAGTTCCAGTATTTTTGAAGAAATACCGATATTATTAACTAGAACCTTAGTAGTAACCTCGGTTTGCAAGGCCTCAGAATGAGACTGGTGCGTGTTGCTATTTTCCTGAGAGCCTTCATCAAACACTTGGACCTATTTTGATTTTGCATTGTTTAAACCAGATTCTGTTTATCAGTAAGGACTTCAACATCTGATCGTTCAGTAGCAAGCACCTTGGAACAGCAGCATCCATGTGATATATTGTCGAACATCTAGGCTTTAATTTCAGTAGAATAATCCTTGACTGTAGCCATGTGACTTTCTGGCGATTCGAGATGCTGTATACGAAAATGAATTTGCACCTTTGCAACAAAGTATTCCCAATCTGTCAATTACTTGTACCGGAGAGGCCATCGGAACCACTCCAACGCCTCACCTTCTAGGTAAATAGACACGCGTAATAATTTGTTGTTTTCTGATGTGCCGTAGAATTCAAAGTAGCTCTCAGCTTGAGAAATCCATAACTCTGGATCCTCGCCACTAAATCGTCGAAATTCCACCGGAGTAGGCTTGCTCTTTGCAAGGTTTTCAACCAACTCATGTAACAATGAATGAATTTCGGCAATATCTTTCGACCACGAATCCTTCACGACCTTAACTGAATAATCGATAATTCGAAATATTTGGTTCTCCATTGAAGACCTCTGGATGAAAGCACCAATGAAACAACCCATATAATATACCAAACCAACTAATTGTGTTAACTCAACACTAATGGGAATTACAAAGCAATGGCTAATGAAAATAAGGATAATGCAACAAAAATCTAAGAAGAATGGAGATGAGGAATAGACTGATACAAAATTGGGGTTGAGATGAGACACAGAGCTAACACTGCCTAAGCTCAAAATGGATCTCAAACATAATTTTTCAAATTTCAAAATATATCTTTTATGGAGTGACTCTCTGAATTCACAACAGTAATCATGATAAGTTACTTTAAAATAACTTTAAGGTGTCATAATAATATTTATTACAGAAAATTTAAACCCATACTTATATGTGTTACGTGACTTTGCGATACTTTGAGGTGGGAGGTTAAGGTCAAATCCGACTACATATAAGTAGTGGAAATCCGTGATTTTAAGTATAAGAGTTTTGAATTTTAGGACAAAACAATTTACTGGTATCAGAATATATTATTTATAAATATTAAATGGAACTCTTAAAAAAATGCAGAGTTCATGTCAAAAATGTTGAGTTCTGTGGAATTCCTAACTTGTACCGTAGATCCGCTCCAACCTATAAGAAGGGAATGGTCCTTTTTTGCATGTCCAACTATCTGAACCTCTCCCAAGTAAATTTTTTTTTTTTTTCTTTTTGTAATTTTTGTTTAAGGGTGTTTTTGTTAATATTTTATTTTTACATTTAAAGTGGATCAATTTCGATTACTTTTGAAGTTGTGGATAATCTTCAATTAGCAATTGTAGATAATGTTATTTCTGATTTTTTTTTTCTCAATAAAATAACTCATGGAGCGCCTTAAGGCTGAGAAAATATTTTCAGTCCATGTGGAATGCCCAACGACTAATTAGTCCAGAAATTTGTTTTTCCTTAATAATTTCTTATTATTAATTACATTTTCTTATAGATTCTTTATTTTGGCTAATCTATTTAATAAAGGAAATTTTACCTCCTACAGAAAACTATTACACCTTATTATTATAAACCAAACAATTTTAAAATATTACTATTAATTATAGCTACCTTTTCTATTTTATAGCAAAATAGGTATTTATTTATACCCATTATTGAGGCATGAAATACACCAATTATGTTCTATCTCTCTCCTTCTCTCTCTTCGAGCAAAAAGGAACAAATCGTGAATTCGCGAAGACCAATAAAAACAAAAATGGGGGCAGAGGAAGATGTAGCGATGGACGATAAAACAAAGAGAATGAGAGATCTATTATCAAGTTTCTACTCTCCCGATCCTAATTCTACTTCTTCAACATTGTCGCTCAGTGCTGCTTCTAATCATCGGCGACATCAGAATCGTCAGCGTCATCATTCACTATTGGCTCATCCTCTTAAGCGAACAGATCTGGCCATGACTATCTGGAGAAGATTTGAGGGCCGACTTTTTGTTCATCTCTATTTTTAGTTTTAATACAATGTAATCTTCAATTAGCAATTGTAAATGATGTTATTTCTGATTTTTTCTCCCAATAAAATAACTCATGGAGCGCCTTAAGGCTGAGAAAATATTTTCAGTCCATGTGGAATGCCCAACGGCTAATTAGTCGAGAAATTTGTTTTTCCTTAATAATTTCTTATTATTAATTACATTTTCTTATAGATTCCTTATTTTGGCTAATTTATTTAATAAAGAAAATTTTACCTCCTACAGAAAACTATTACACCTTATTATTATAAACCAAACAATTTTAAAATATTACTATTAATTATAGCTACCTTTTCTATTTTATAGCAAAATAGGTATTTATTTATACCGATCATTGAGGCATGAAATACGCCAATTATGTTCTGTCTCTCTCTTCCTTCTCTCTCTACGAGCAAAAGGAACAAATCGTGAATTCGCGAAGACTAATAAAAACAAAAATGGGGGCAGAGGAAGATGTAGCAATAGACGATAAAGCAAAGAGAATGAGAGAACTATTATCTAGTTTCTACTCTCTAGATCCTAATTCTACTTCTTCAATGTAGCCGCTCAATGTTGCTTCTAATCATCGTCGGCGTCAGAATCGTCAGCGTCATCATCCACTATTGGCTTATCCTGTTAGGCGAACAGATCTGACCATGACTATGCTGGAAAAGATTTGAGGGTCGGTTTTTTGTTTGTCTCTATTTTTAGTTTTAATACATTGTATGCAGTATTTTGTTTGGCCGAAAAATGCAATCTCCAGGGAATTTCCTTCTCTTCTTTGCTATTTAGTCACATACAGTAATACAAATACATTGTATTATGTACAAATACACTCAAATATATTGTATTTTTTATAAGAATACATTATTTTCCCCATGTATTTATGTATTCCGAAAGTCTGTATTTTTTGAATACAGCCGAATATCACTATGTTTTGTGATTTTTTGTTGTTTGAATATAGTCGAATTGAATACGTTGAATTGAATATAATGTATAATAGTGAATAATAAATATATGTGATTGAATATAATGTATACAGTCGAATTGAATAGAATCACTGTATTTATAAACACAGTCGCACGAATACATGGAATTCAACATAGTAGCAACAAAATTTATGTAGAATTGATTTTGTTGAGTTAAATTAGGAGTGATATTTGCTAATTGATCCTCTTTCCGTTATTAAACAGCTGGACTCCCTTATTTTTAGGTGAATTCCACTACTGTATTCATGAATACAGTAGTACGAATACAGCGAATACGGTTGCACAGCTAGACTCCCTTATTTTTAGGCGAATTCCGCTACTGTATTTATGAATAAAGTAGCGCATAATACAACAAATACAGTTGCGTAACAACTAAACAGTAACTATAGGAAGTAATTATGTATATAATAGCTATAAAAAATTAATAGCCACTAAATAATAGTGGTTTCTGAAAATTTCTCTTTACCAAACCTTTTTCAAGAGAATTAGTGAAAATAACTTCCAAGTTTGATTGGGTTAAAACTTCTTAATTAAGTCCACTAATAATGGAAAGCTTGCATAACATTGAAAATGAGTAGCTTTGGGTTCAAAGAGATAATAACTTGTTGATAAGTGGATTTCTTAGTATTTTAGTAAGAGACATACCAGTACTGATTGTCACGGATAAGAGAGTTCATTTCTAACACTTAATGAGGTTCAATTCAAGAAATAAGTACTTCAAACGTGACAAAAACATTGAAAGAATTCCACCAATATGCTCGAAGTGATGCCAATTCAATTGAGAGTTGGAGTTACTCTCATAAATATTCATGAATATTGGATAGCACATGTGTAACGGTCCAAAATCCACTAGTTGTGATGGCACCTAACCCAACCCGCTAAGTAAGCCAACTAACAACTATCCAATTACAATAATATTAACAAGTCAATTAATAAAATAAATTATCTGGATCTATTACATTTCCCAAGGACTGGTAGTACAAATCAAGAGCTTCTAAGAGTAGAATTTACAAAAGCTGGTATGAAGTAAATACATCTTCTGTTTGAAAAGTACCATGATCAAGAGGCAACTACAATAAGAACGTAGGTACACCTTCAATGCTAACTCCTACCATGCATAGGAACATCGGTATCCGAAATTTGCACGCAATGTGCAGGAAGTATATTATGAGTACAAGCGACCCCATGTACTCAATAAGTAACAAATCTAACCTTAAGTTGAAAGCACTAAAGAGCTGGAATATAGGTCGGGTCCAACACCAATAACCAATAGCAATTCATAACAGTGTAAAGCAAGTAAATAAATAAGTAGCTCAGAGATAAAATGCTCAGCCTTTTCATAGTTTTCCGAAACAGTTCCGATTTTCAAGTATATCAGTACTGTAACTTTTTCCCAAAAAATTTTCATCAGGTAAATGTTTCATTTTCAGATAGCATGAGAAAAGTACATCTCTATGCCTACATGTTAAGATACAGGTAAAAATCATGAATGTCACCAAAATCGGACAGCAAAAGGAAAAATGCATCTCTGTACATGTATCTCAAGTACGTATGTCAAATGCAATGTCTCTCAGTGATGAACTCATGTATTCACACTCTCATAGCACTCAACCTCACTGTATCGCATTATCTATTACCGTGCTCAATACTCAGCACACTCAATCACTCAGCACTATACAATACTCGTTGCGGTGGCGTGCAACCCGATCCCCCCACACATACATACATACATACATACATACATTCATACATATATATATATATATATATATATATATATAGACACACACACACATACATATATACATACATATTCGACTGCGCTCACTGGGGGTGTGTAGACTCCGGAGGGGCTCCATCAGCCCAAGCGCTATAATTTGTACGGACAACTCACATGCTGCACGGACAACTCACGTGCTATAGTATCAATATCAGAATCCGCACGGACAACTCACGTGCTATAGTATCAATATCAGAATCCACACGGACAACTCACGTGCTATAGTATCAATAACCTCACAATTAGGCCCTCGGCCTTACTCAGTCATCAATCTCTCCAGTCTCACTCACGGGCTCACAATGTCTTGAAGCTAGCCCGACAATAATAATATGATGTATCAATAAATAATAACTGAGACTAAGATATGATATGAATGCATGAATATGACTGAGTACAAAATAGCAATGAAATCAGTGAAATGACAGCAAGAAACGACCACTATGGGTCCCAACAGTATCAGCATAAAGCCTAAACATGATATCTAGCATGATTGACAGCTCAATTACTTTGTCACATGGTGAAAAGACGGATATCAACAAAGTAGGGCCACTATATTGTGCCATAGAAATAATGGAGTCACAATTCACAGGGTGCACGCTCACACGCCCGTCACCTAGTATGTGCATCACCTCAATACAATCACACAATACGTAATTCGGGGTTTCATACCCTCAACACTGAGTTTAGAAGAGTTCCTTATCTCAAACAAGCCAATTCCAAACGCCAAGCAAGCCAAGTGATGCTCCAAGAATGCCATCACACTCGTAGCGACCTCCGAACGGCTCAAAACTAGTCAATAACAACTCAAATACATCAGATAAAGCCCAAGGAAGCAATTACAAATGATAAAGAGTAGATCCTAAATTAAATCCCAAATCTGGCCAAAAATCACACTCGGGCCCGCAATTCGGAACCCGACAAAACTCACAAAATCCGACAACCCATTCAATTACGAGTCCAACCATACTAGTTTCATTCAATTCCGACTCTAAATTGATGTTCAAAACTCAAAAATTCATATTATGAATTCCCTCTTTAAAATTCATCAACCAAACGCTAAAATCGAAGATAAATTCATGAAATATAACCAAAACCGAGTAGAGAAAACTTTCCCCCATTCACATGGTGAAAATTGCTTCAAGAATCGCCTTAATCCGAGCTCCATAACTCCCAAAATGCAAAAGTGGCCGAAACCCTTGAAATAGAGTACTTTATAAAACTGCCCAGGCCTCCTCTTTCGCGAACGCGGCAATACCATCGCGTTCGCGATGAACAAAAATGCACCAGCACAAAAGACTCTACGTGTTCGCGGCATAGTCCTCGCGAACGCGATGCACAGCAGGACCAACCCTTCGCGAACGCGGCTGCTACATCGCAAACACAAAGACATATCCTCCACTTTGCTCAATTTCAGCTCTATGCGAACGCAATTCCCAATCGCGAATGCGGAACCCAATCAACATACCTTTTGCGAACGAGTTCCTTATATCGCGTCCGCAAAGAACAAATTTCGCAGTAGGACCAAACACACTTCGCGATCATGACTATACCTTTGTAGTCACAAAGAACACTAGAAACACCAGGTATCAGCAAAAACCAGCACAACAACATGGAGGAAAAATGGTCTGAAATCAAATCGAAAAACACCCGAGCCCCTCAGGACCCCGTCCAAACATACCAATAAGTCCCATAACATAACACAAACTTACTCGAGGCCTCAAACACACATAACAATATCGAAATGACGAATCACACATCAATTCGAAATCAATGAACTTTGAAACTTCAAACTTTCACAACTGATGTCGAAACCTATCAAGTCACGTCCGATTGACCTTAAATTTTTCACACAAGTCACATTTGACATTACAAACCTGTTCTATCTGGAATCGGAATCTGACTTCGATATCAAAAAGTCCACTCTCGGTCAAACTTTCCAAAATTCAAACTTTCACCATTTCAAACCAAATTCTACTTCGGACCTCCAAATCGTAAATTCGGACGCGTGCCTAAGTCCAAAATCACCCAACGGAGCTAATGAAACCATCAAAATCCAGTCCGAGGTCAAATACTAAAATGTCAAACTTGGTAAAACCTTTCAAATTTAAAATCTTCTAGCTCAGAATCATCCTTCCAAATCAATTTTAAATAACCTGAAAACCAAAACCGACGGTTCACATAAGTCATAATACATCATACGGAACTACTCACACGCTCAAACAACCGAGCGAATTGCAAATGCTCAAAATGACCGGTCAGGTCGTTACATCCTCCCCCACTTAAGCATACGTTCGTCCTCGAACGTGTCTAGAGTTGTTTAAAAAGCCAACAATCGTTGTATAACCTTACCATGCACATACCTGGGAGTGATCCCACGTCACCCTATTCCATATAGGTCCGATAACACAACATAATTGGAATTTCATGATTCAATCTTGCCTATAAACCTTAGAACCAAATTCCCACAATCGGAATTTCTATAACATCAGCACCTCGCATCTACACACTGTATAAGTCTAAACAAGCTGTATCAAGCCGTATCCATAACCTAAGATGTTACAACCCATATCCGCATGTGTTAGTTCATGCCATATATTAGTTAACATAAATCCAAGAAGGAATTATCTTTGAGATGATAAGAAGTCAATCCTATTGGTCTTAAGTGATACAAGAGTGTATAAGGGTGATTAACAAGTATTAGAAGTTAAATGAATCAAGGATGTTGTAACTCGTATTTTCAAGTAATCTAGCGGTGCTTAATACACTCAAGAGTTCATTTATTAAGGTATTTTAATCATATAATATCCGTATCATAAGTCTTGAAGTCAAACGAGTTATGAAACAAAAGTCGACAAAAGTTGTCGCAACTTAGGTTCATAATTTTACTTAAACATTAGGTCAAATGTTTCTAATCTTTTCTCCTAATTTACAAGGAATTACGGGGTGATATACCAACCAAATTAAATATCTATGAGTCTAGTTTCCAATGCATTAAACCTTTTATCGATACAATCTCGGAGTAGATAGATATTCACGTTTTCGCGAGACTGCGCCAAGCACCTCTCTATGGGGCCCACTAAGGCGGTTTAAGATATTTGGACCTATATAGGATGCCTCCAACCCGTTTTAAGTCATTTCTTCTCACTATTTTCAGACCTTAGAACCCTAGGAACATCCTCTCAAGGTTCTCTCAAGATTCAAGACCCAAAAAAGGGGCAAACAACACAAATCAAGTGTCGGGAATTCCGTGGCGCTAGTAAGTCTCTTGTTCTTCTTGTTGTTGCTCATTTTTGTGTCGTTCCAGCTCGTGTGGGAGGTTGTTTTAAAGGGTTTATGTTCTGTAAATACTCCCTCATGTTCTTAATATCAATCCTAGGTGATTTCAAGCCTTCTAAAGTGATTCTAATGCCGAAAAACACTAATTGATCGCTAGTTTCGCTTTTTTGTTGTTGTGGCAGCATTGGAGGGATATTTCATGGAAATTTAAGGTCAAATTGGAGTTGTTATTTCTGTATAAAGGTAAGGAACCTCTTACTCTATATGTATTTAAGATTATCCAAGTTGCGGCTAAGCCATTGAAGCTAGAACTTGTGAAATATATATCGAAAGGCTTGGTAGTAATGTTATTGTTTTGTGGACTGTTTTGCGTTGCTGTTGGGCTGCGTATTTTACTACTGTTTTGTGGAGTTTTGGAGGAGGAAGGGTGTGGATAAACACCATATATATGTAGGGTTATGGGCTGATAGTTATTCGTAACATTTCCAGGTTGTTTGACACGACTACGGTGGTCGTCGTATGTATGGAGTGATTAGGCTGTGTGTGGACTATTTTGGGAGGCTCAATATGTTTATTATTGATGTTGTTTGGGCTGTTTGGTGACTGTTTTGAATGGTGTGAGGTCATATATATAGGGGATGTGCTGTCCGTTTCATCGTAAAATAGGTTGTGGTCGATACATAATAGTTATGACGCTTAAATGATAACGATAGTATCGTTTCTCTTATTGTAGACTAAGGAGTTTTGACAATTGCATAGCTTGAGATTGGGGCAGTATATACAAGGTATGTGAGGCTATCCCTTTCCTTCTTTTGCACGACTCCAATTGTACATAATGTAATGAACGAGCTTCCAAGATACTCTACTCTTAGAAGCTAGCAGTACTTACATTGTTTTCCCTCTTATGGGACGATTGATGTTAATGTTGCTTCTCTTATTCTTATGTTATCAATGTTGTTGGTACTTCCTGATTCTTATAAGGTTCATAGTGAAGAGTTAGTCCTAATAACGTGTACAGAGGATACCGACCTTACGTCACTCCGAAAGGTTTAGAATGTGATTCCATGAGTCGAGCATGCATTATATATATGTATCTATTTTACTCTACCGAGCCACGCTATAGTTGGCCGGGTACGGCACCTATTGTGCAACCACTGATCAGTTGGGTTTTACCGAGCTCCACGTGGCCGGGTACGATTCTACCGAGCCTTATGATGGCCGGGTACGTTTTTTTTACCGAGCCTATTATGGCCGGGTACGATATGATGATGATGATGCCCACAGAGGCGAATGTTTTAAAGGTTTATGTATTTATACATATGTATCATGCATTTCATGTCAGTAGCCCTCAGAGGTACTAAGATGTTACAGGTTGTATATTCTCTATCCTTGCTTACATTACTGATCGTATTTATGGTTCCCTGCCTTACATACTCAGTACTTTATTCGTACTGACGTCCTTTTATTTGTGGACGCTGCATGTCGTGCTGCAGGTCCTGATAAACAGGCAGGTGCAGCTCCCCCACCACAGTAGGCTGTCCAGTTCAACGGTGATTGGCGAGATCCCTTCTCCGGACTTGCCTTGGTCTTGGTATGCATTTTTGTTATAGACATTATGGGTATGTCGGGGCCCTTTTCCGGCTATATTGCAGCACTTATGTTCCTTTAGAGGCTCATAGACAGGTGTCGACTCATGTATAGTTTGGTATGCCTTGTCGGCTAGTTTTGTTGTATAGTCTTTCATAGTAGCGTGGTAGCTCATACCTTATATGTAGTTTCTTGATTGTCTGGTCATCCCCTGCTATGTATGTTCATGCCGTCATATTTTATTACTGGTTGTCCATGATCCAGGTCTACCATTTATATTGATCTCGTCAGCCCTAAAAGATAATAATGAAGGTTAGATGAAATGTACGTTGGTGCTCGGCAAGTGTGGTCGGGTGCTAGTCATGGCCCTTCAGTTTGGGTCGTGACAAACTTGGTATCAGAGCAAGTCTGTCCTAGGGGTTGTCTATGAGCCGTGTCTAGTAGAGTCTTGATTATGGATGTGTAGCGCGCCACATTTATAATCAGGAGGCTACATGACATCTAGGGTTGTTACCTTCTTCCTGAATCTAGATCGTGCGTAGAGTTGAGTCGTAAGTGTTCGTCTCTAATATTCACCTTGTTTTTTCAGTGATGCCTTCGACTAGGAAGCAAACGATTAGTAGACGGCTTGATACAGCAGCGGGAGAGGGTACCAGTCAGGTGCCCCAAGTCAGAGCAGGACAAAGTGAGGCTCAGAGTGAGATGCCCTCTCATACCTCATCTACTCCATCTCCTACAGAGGATATTAGAAGGCACCCAGCGCCTCCAGTTCCTCCGTCTGGCACTCCAGACCAGGATATGCAGAGTGCTTTGCAGTTATTGACTAGCTTGGTAGCTGCTCAGGCTCAGAGGCAGAATACAGGTGCTGCTGAGAAACCAGTTAGTACAAGAGTTCGTGATTTTATTAATTTAGACCCTCCAGTGTTTACCGGATCAGACCCCAAGGAGGACCCACAGACTTTTATTGACCAGGTTCATCGTACACTTCGGGTTATGCATGTTAGTGATACAGAGGCAGTAGAGTTGGCTTCTTATCGGCTACGGGATTTAGCGGTTCTCTGGTATGATAGTTGGGAGAGATCCAGGGGTCCGAACCCTCCTCCAGCTGTGTGGAAGGAATTTTCTGAGGCCTTTCTTCGTCACTACTTGCCAGTTGAGATACGACGAGCTAGAGCTGATAAGTTCTTGAACCTTAGACAAGGTAATATGAGTGTGCGAGAGTACAGTATGCAGTTTGATTCTTTGGCAAGGTATGCTCCCCATATGGTGGCCGAGATGAGTGATAGGGTGCATATGTTCGTGAATGGGTTGGGACCACATCTGATAAATGAGTGTACGACAGCCTCCTTGGTGGAGGGCATGGATATTTCCCGTATTCAAGCTTATGCCCAGACCCTAGAGGATCGTAAGCGCCAGCAGAGGGCAGTTAGGGAGCAGGATAGGGGCCAGCATAAGAGGGCGAGATTTGCAGGGTATTCTGATGACTTCAGAGGCCGCATCAGGCCACAGTTTTCGAGGAGTTCGGCGCCACCTGTAGCTAGTGCTCCTCCACAGTTTCAGAGGCCTCGATATGATCGATCCTATTCTGGTCCAGGTCAGAGTTCGCGGGCATCTGGCTCGCAACATCACAGGGATACTAGTCAGATGAGACCCCCAACACCACATTGTGATCAGTGCGGCAAGGCCCACTTTGGACTGTGTCGTCGAGGTTCTGATGCATGCTATTCGTGCGGACAGCCTGGCCATATGATGCGGGATTGTCCTAATAGAGGAGGTGATGGTATGGCTCAGCCGACTGGATCTGTGTCTGGTTCTTCCTCATCAGTTCGACCTCCAGCACGGGGTTTTCAGCAGTCGACAGGTCGTGGTAGGGGTAGAGGTGCAGTGCCGAGTTCGAGTGGTGCTCAAAATCGAACCTATGCTCTAGTAGGTCGACAGGATCTCGAGTCGTCTCCAGATGTTGTTACAGGTATTATATCTGTGTTTTCTTATGATGTATATGCGCTGATTGATCCGGGATCTACATTATCATATGTTACACCCTTTGTGGCTAATAAGTTTGGCATTGAACCTGAATTGATAAGTAAACCCCTTGCGGTATCTACTCCGATAGGAGATTCTATGATTGCTAGAAGGGTATATAGAGGTTGCACTGTGATGATTTGTAGTCGTCAAACCTCGGCAAATTTATTTGAGTTAGAAATGGTTGATTTTGATGTGATAATGGGAATGGACTGGTTGGCCTCATGCTATGCAAATGTTGACTGTCGTACGAAGATGGTTAGGTTCCAATTTCCGGGTGAACCCGTCATTGAATGGAAAGGGAACATTGCTACACCGAAAGGTAGGTTTATTTCCTATCTTAAGGCAAGGAAAATGATCTCAAAAGGTTACATTTATCATCTCGTTCGCGTTAGGGATGTGGAGGCGAAACCGCCTACTTTACAATCAATCCCTGTGGTCAACGAATTCCCAGATGTTTTCCCAGATGAACTCCCAGGCCTTCCTCCTGAAAGGGAGATTGAGTTTAGCATTGATGTGTTGCCTGACACTCAACCGATCTCTATTCCTCCATACAGAATGGCCCCGGCAGAGTTGCGAGAGTTGAAGGTGCAGTTGAAGGACTTGCTGGATAAGGGCTTTATTAGGCCTAGCACTTCACCTTGGGGTGCACCAGTCCTATTCGTGCGGAAGAAAGACGGGTCGTTACGGATGTGTATCGACTATCGACAGTTGAATAAGTCTACTATAAAGAACAAGTATCCACTTCCAAGAATTGATGACCTGTTTGACCAACTCCAGGGTGCCAAGTATTTCTCCAAGATTGATTTACGTTCAGGGTATCATCAGGTGAGGGTTAGGGAGAAGGATATTCCAAAGACGGCCTTCCGGACAAGATATGGGCACTTTGAGTTCTTGGTGATGTCGTTCGGGCTAACAAATGCCCCAGCAGCTTTTATGGATCTCATGAATACTATATTCAGGCCCTATCTTGATGTGTTCGTGATTGTATTCATTGATGACATTCTAGTGTATTCTCGTTCGGAGGTGGAACATGCGGGCCACTTGCGGATAGTATTACAGACGCTTTAGGATCGTAAGTTATATGCTAAGCTCTCCAAATGTGAATTCTGGCTGAACTCAGTAGCATTCCTTGGCCATGTGATATCTGATGAGGGTATTAGTGTCGACACTCAGAAGATCGATGCAGTAAAGAATTGGCCGAGACCTACAACACTATCAGAAGTTCGCAGCTTCCTAGGGCTAGCAGGATATTATAGGCGGTTTGTAGAAGGATTTTCCTCTATATCATCACCATTGACTAAGTTAACATAGAAAGCTACCAAATTCCAGTGGTCTGACACTTGTGAACGTAGTTTTCAGGAGCTGAAGAATCGATTGACATCTGCACCAGTGCTCACTCTTCCTGAAGGAACATAAGGTTATGTGGTATATTGTGATGGCTCAGGTATAGGTTTGGGGTGTGTATTGATGCAGCGTGGGAATGTGATTGCTTATGCATCAAGACAATTGAAGAAGCATGAAAAGAATTATCCAACCCATGATTTGGAATTGGCTGCAGTAATATATGCTTTGAAGATATGGCGACACTACTTATACGGCGTCCATGTTGACATCTACACAGATCACAAGAGTTTACAATACATCTTCAAGCAGAAAGAGTTGAATTTGAGGCAGCGTAGGTGGCTTGAATTATTGAAAGACTACGACGTCGAGATATTGTATCATCCCGGTAAAGCCAATGTTGTGGCAGACGCTCTCAGCCGTAAATCAATGGGAAGCTTAGTACATATTGAGGCAGGTAGATGGGGGTTGATTAAAGAGCTTCATCAGCTAGCCAATATGAGAATCAGATTGTTAGACTCTAATGACGGAGGTGTTACTGTACAGAATACATCAGAATCATCTTTGGTAGCCGAGGTAAAAGCACGACAATATGAAGATCCTATCTTAGTACAATTAAGAGAAAGCATTCAACAGTGTAAAAGTATGGCTTTTGAGATCGGAAAAGACGAGGCACTGAGATACCACAGCCGATTGTGTGTGCCTAATGTGGCAAGGTTGCGAGAGAAGATTATGAATGAGATTCATCAATCCCGATATTCCATCCATCCCGGCTCGACAAAGATGTATCATGATGTCAAAGAGCAGTATTGGTGGGATAATATGAAGAAGTCTATTGCAAAATTTGTAGCCCAGTGTCCCAATTGTCAACAAGTAAAGATAGAACATCAGAAACCCGGTGGATTGCTTCAAAATATAGAGATTCCGACTTGGAAGTGGGAGGTGATTAATATGGACTTCATTATTGGATTACCTCGCTCTTATCATAAGTTTGACTCCATCTGGGTGATAATTGATCGACTTACAAAATGTGCCCATTTTCTGCCAGTGAAGACAACTTACACGGCTGAAGATTATGCGAAGTTGTATATCAAGGAGATTGTTAGGCTTCATGGTGTGCCCGTATCTATTATATCAGACCGAGGAGCTCAATTTACGGCTAACTTTTGGAGGTCTTTCCAGAAGGGTTTAGGCACACAAGTAAATCTCAGCACTGCATTTCATCCGCAGACTGACGGACAGGCTGAACGTACCATTCAGACACTGGAAGATATGCTACGAGCATGTGTTCTAGATTTTAAGGGGAATTGGGATGATCATCTTCCACTCATAGAATTCGCCTATAACAATAGCTACCATTCCAGTATTAAAATGGCCCCATACGAGGCACTATACGGGAGGAGATGTAGATCACCAGTTGGATGGTTCGAAGTCGGTGAAACAGAATTATATGGGCCAGATTTGATTCACCAAGCTATTGAGAAGGTGAAAGTGATACAGGAGCGATTGAGGACGGCACAAAGCAGGCAAAAATCTTATTCTGATGTCCGACGTCGTGATCTAGAGTTTGAGGTTGGTGATTGGGTTTTCCTGAGGATCTCACCAATGAAGGGTATTATGCGTTTTGGGAAGAAAGGTAAGCTGAGTCCAAGGTATATCGGGCCGTATAAAATTCTTCGACGGATTGGACAGGTTGCTTATGAGTTAGAATTGCCATCCGAATTGGAATTTGTCCACCCGGTATTCCATGTATCTATGTTGAGAAAATGTATTGGAGACCCTTCTCGAGTCGTCCCTATCAAAGATGTACAAGTTACAGAGGACCTATCATATGAAGAAGTGCCAGTGGCGATATTAGATCGGCAAGTCCGCAAGCTGAGAACAAAAGATGTAGCTTCCGTCAAAGTATTGTGGAGGAACAAAAATATGGAAGAAATGACATGGGAAGCAGAAGAGGAGATGAAGTCTAAATACCCTTACTTATTCCAGAATGAAGATAACAAGGATGCTGGTGGAAGACAGGATACATTGGAAGGTGAAACGGCTCTATGAGGTAAGCAATAATTTGAGAATACTCCTCCTTAATACAAAATGGTGATATGTAGATAATGTAAATACGCATAATGCTTTGTGTAGCCTTGTGAAGCCATATGTTGGGCTTAATTACTTGCAAGTTTTGCTAGTGACCATTTTATAGGGGAAAATTGATCGGAAATTTCCATTGGAATCCACGATGATTTAAACTCCCCATAAACCCTTACATTCGAGGACGAATGTTCCTAAGGGGGGAGGGTGTTACAACCCATATCCACATGTGTTAGTTCATACCATATATTAGTTAACATAAATCCAAGAAGGAATTATCTTTGAGATGATAAGAAGTCAATCCTATTGGTCTTAAGTGATACAAGAGTGTATAAGGGTGATTAACAAGTATTAGAAGTTAAATGAATCAAGGATGTTGTAACTCGTATTTTCAAGTAATCTAGCGGTGCTTAATACACTCAAGAGTTCATTTATTAAGGTATTTTAATCATATAATATCCGTATCATAAGTCTTGAAGTCAAACGAGTTATGAAACAAAAGTCGACAAAAGTTGTCGCAACTTAGGTTCATAATTTTACTTAATCATTAGGTCAAATGTTTCTAATCTCTTCTCCTAATCTACAAAGAAATTACGGGGTGATATACCAACCAAATTAAAGATCTATGAGTCTAGTTTCCATCTCATTAAACCGTTCATCGATACGATCTCGGAATAGAGAGATATTTGCGTTTTCGCGAGTCTGCGCCAAGCACCTCTCTATGGGGCCCACTAAGGTGGTTTAAGATATTTGGACCTATATAGGATGCCTCCAACCCGTTTTAAGTCATTTCTTCTCACTATTTTCAGACCTTAGAACCCTAGGAACATCCTCTCAAGGTTCTCTCAAGATTCAAGACCCAAAAAAGGGGCAAACAACACAAATCAAGTGTCGGGAATTCCGTGGCGCTAGTAAGTCTCTTGTTCTTCTTGTTGTTGCTCATTTTTGTGTCGTTCCAGCTCGTGTGGGAGGTTGTTTTAAAGGGTTTATGTTCTGTAAATACTCCCTCATGTTCTTAATATCAATCCTAGGTGATTTCAAGCCTTCTAAAGTGATTCTAGTGCCGAAAAACACTAATTGATCGCTAGTTTCGCTTTTTTGTTGTTGTGGCAGCATTGGAGGGATATTTCATGGAAATTTAAGGTCAAATTGGAGTTTTTATTTCTGTATAAAGGTAAGGAACCTCTTACTCTATATGTATTTAAGATTATCCAAGTTCCGGCTAAGCCATTGAAGCTAGAACTTGTGAAATATATATCGAAAGGCTTGGTAGTAATGTTATTGTTTTGTGGACTGTTTTGCGTTGTTGTTGGGCTGCATATTTTACTACTATCTTGTGGAGTTTTGGAGGAGGAAGGGTGTGGAGAAACACCATATATATGTAGGGTTATGGGCTGATAGTTATTCGTAACATTTCCAGGTTGTTTGACACGACTACGGTGGTCGTCGTATGTATGGAGTGATTAGGCTGTGTGTGGACTATTTTGGGAGGCTCAATATGTTTATTATTGATGTTGTTTGGGATGTTTGGTGACTGTTTTGAATGGTGTGAGGTCATATATATAGGGGAGGTGCTGTCCGTTTCATCGTAAAATAGGTTGTGGTCGATACATAATAGTTATGACGCTTAAATGATAACGATAGTATCGTTTCTCTTATTGTAGACTAAGGAGTTTTGACAATTGCATAGCTTGAGATTGGGGCAGTATATATAAGGTATGTGAGGCTATCCCTTTCCTTCTTTTGCACGACTCCGATTGTACATAATGTAATGAACGAGCTTCCAAGATACTCAACTCTTAGAAGCTAGCAGTACTTACATTGTTTTCCCTCTTATGGAACGATTGATGTTAATGTTGCTTCTCTTATTCTTATGTTATCAATGTTGTTGGTACTTCCTGATTCTTATAAGGTTCATAGTGAAGAGTTAGTCCTAATAACGTGTACAGAGGATACCGACCTTACGTCACTCCGAAAGGTTTAGAATGTGATTCCATGAGTCGAGCATGCATTATATATATGTATCTATTTTACTCTACCGAGCCACGCTATAGTTGGCCGGGTACGGCACCTATTGTGCAACCACTGATCAGTTGGGTTTTACCGAGCTCCACGTGGCCGGGTACGATTCTACCGAGCCTTATGATGGCCGGGTACGTTTTTTTACCGAGCCTATTATGGCCGGGTACGATATGATGATGATGATGCCCACAGAGGCGAATGTTTTAAAGGTTTATGTATTTATACATATGTATCATGCATTTCATGTCAGTAGCCCTCAGAGGTACTAAGATGTTACAGGTTGTATATTCTCTATCCTTGCTTACATTACTGATCGTATTTATGGTTCCCTGCCTTACATACTCAGTACTTTATTCGTACCGACGTCCTTTTATTTGTGGACGCTGCATGTCGTGCTGCAGGTCCTGATAGACAGGCAGGTGTAGCTCCCCCACCACAGTAGGTTGTCCAGTTCAACGGTGATTGGCGAGATCCCTTCTCCGGACTTGCCTTGGTCTTGGTATGCAATTTTTGTTATAGACATTATGGGTATGTCGGGGCCCTGTTCCGGCTATGTTGCAACACTTATGTTCTTTTAGAGGCTCATAGACAGGTGTCGGCTCATGTATAGTTTGGTATGCCTTGTCGGCTAGTTTTTGTTGTATAGTCTTTCATAGTAGCGTGGTAGCTCATACCTTATATGTAGTTTCTTGATTGTCTGGTCATCCCCTGCTATGTATGTTCATGCCGTCATATTTTATTGCTGGTTGTCCATGATCTAGGTCTACCATTTATATTGATCTCATCAGCCCTAAAAGATAATAATGAAGGTTAGATGAAATGTACGTTAGTGCTCGGCTAGTGTGGTCGGGTGCTAGTCATGGCCCTCCAGTTTGGGTCATGACACAAGATGTAATCACATGACATACCGTAAAACTCAAATACTCATAGCGATAATTTCCAATCACAGTAGCTACTCAAAACAGCCCAATGCCGGTAATATCCCTCTTATCAAACAAGGCCTCATTCTAATACCTTCATATACTACCAATGATGAAAGAAACATGCAAAAACTCTCTCCTCCGACAGGAACTATAGCAAATTTCTAAGCCGACTTTCGATATTATCCTTCCCATCATATTGTAATCAATTCTGATAGTATCCATTCTAGGTCCAATGACCTCATCTCATCCAACACGACCACTCTGGTGACACGACACATCAATACAATCTAAAACTATAACATGTGCAATCTGTGCATCCAATAGCAACATTCCAAATGTACTCAATCATGAAAATGACTCAAACAAGGGAACTATCTTGCAAGCTCAACGGGTACCACAACAATGAAATGCTAAGAACACCATCACTCACCGCAGAACCAAAATACACAAATCTAACACAAAGGATCATACCTCAATATAACTCCTCGTTCCCTTGGCATATTTTGACGTCCTCGTTTTGATTTTGGATAGATTCGACGCGTGTGGAGGCCGATTCGAGAGACAAAGGCGTCACAGAGTAGTATTTTACCGGTTTGAGGTAAGTAACCATTGTAAATCTGGAACTGAGGGTACAAAATCCCGGTATTTGACTTGTTTTGATAAATACAGTGACGCACATGCTAGGTGACGAGCGTGTGGGCGTGCACTGGTAGGGATTGTGACTTGGTTTGTCCCGTAGTGACTATCAAGACGTGTAATTGATTTGAACACCTTATATCATTCTGTATTTTAGTTATTTATACTGTATTATGGGTTGTATGCCATGTTTGGGGCCTTGTGCCAACTTGTAGAAACCCTTAGGGGCATTTTAACTATTTTCCTCACTTTACTTGCTAGAAGCAAATCCTCAGTCATGTGTTACCTGCTTAAATGTTTAAAAAACTGGATTTATTACTCTACTCCCAATTGTGAGGATTGTTTGGGCTGAGTTCCCTAATTTCCATTGTTGTGCCTGAGAGGCTGTGAGGTTAAAGACTGAGAGTGGTTGAGAACCCAATTGTGAGGATGATTATATATATATATATATATATATATATATATATATATATATATATATATATATGTAAGTTATGGATCGGGCTGCACGCCGCAGCAATACTTATATGGATTGGGATGCACCCCCCAACGATATATATATTGGATCAGGTTGCACACCGTAGCAATATAATGCTTGGGCTGTAGGAGCCCCTCTAGAGTTTGTTCACCCCCAGTTAGCGTGGTCGACTATATATTACGGATCGGGTTGCACGCCGCAACAGTTACTATGATTTCTATTATTATGAGATACTAATGAGTCGAGTGCTGAGAGTGAGTACTGTGTGACGAGAGTCAAGTCACGAGTGACTGAGAGGCTGTCCGAGGGGCCATATTCTGAGTGATTCCTTGCCCTAGAGGCCTTGTTATGATGTTTTCACTGATTTCACTCTTCTTTTAAATAAGACTCTGTTTGATATACCGCTAAGTATTTGATTCCAAATGTTTAAAATAGAAATGTGATTTTATAACGAAAACTGAATTTGAACTGTTAAGATGACCTGATATTCTGTTGATTATCCAGGTATATATTTTTGAACTGCTCGTCACTACTTTTAGTCCTTATTTACTCTAGTTACTTACTGAGTTGGCGTACTCAAGTTACTCCTTGCACTTTGTGTGCAGATCCAGGTGTCTGGGCGACCGAGTGAGGGCTTTCGGCTGTTCAGTATTTGGCAGAGACTTCGAGGTAGCTGCATGGCGTCCGCATCCCTGTTCTCTCCCTCCTATCTTATTATTTTTCCGCATTTCCTAGACTATTGATGTATTAGGTATTCAGACTTGTATTAGAGGCTCTAGACTCGTGACACCAGATTGTTGGGGATGTGTAGTTATTGTTATTTTGACCTTCCGCATATTTCTGTTGTTTTAACACTTATAATGACTTCAGTATTTAAAACTTGTGTTAGAAAATGGCTTAATGTTAAAGGAAAATGGGTTGTGGCTAGTTGATTGGTTGGCTTGACTAGTAATGTGATAGGCGCCATCACGACCAGTATTTGGGGTCGTGACACTTCAAGACTCAACTTAAGGTGGTAAGATGAATTCTTCGAAATCTTAGATCACTTCTAGGTATTCAAGAAAGGTGACAAGTTTAGGCTTATTGTTGTTCTTGTTATTCTAAAGGGTTGGGTTTCACAATCTATCTCTTATTTTTAACCTCTACCAAAGGCGATTAGTTCTTCGTTAGCTAATTGTTCTTGTTAGGATTAACATTCAAGAATAGACTTCTTGAATTCAAGAAACTCTTTCTTGAATTTAATCTATCTTTAATATCTGCCTTTTTCGTTTCTTTATTTTCTTTTAGCTTCCGCACGTTTCTTGATTTTCTTTAGTAATTCTTGAATCCCCTATCATGTTGTTATCAAGTGGTATCAGAGCGAATTTACAGTATACCGAATGGAAGGAAGATAATGGTAAAGTTATTTTTCAAACAAGAGCTAAAGTGATGTCTGCAATTTGTGCCCTTAGAATTGACAAAGAGTTTGGCTATAACTCAATTAGCACTTATATGGTTGAGAAATTGAACTTGCATTATGTTGAGCATATTGAACCCTATATGTTGAGAGGAGTAAAGGTAGATAAAAGAGTGTTATTACTATTCTCTATTGGAAGGTATGCGGATGCGATCTGGTGTGATGTGATTCCCATGAATAATTATCATATCTTGTTGGGAAAGCCATGGTATGACTATAGAAGAGCTTCATATAATATGGAAAAATATAAATACTCTTTTTAGGTTAACGGGAGGAAACTCATTTTTGGACCTTTGACTCCCTCACAAATTTGTGAAGATGAAAAGACTGTTAAAGAAAATATGGAAAAATATGAGAGAAAAGAATGAGAGGAGTAAGGGAGTGCATGTTGACATCCCAAGAGAGGAAAAAGGAGAGGTTGTGTTGAGTAAAGAGAGTGGGATGTCAAGGAAGGAAAAGAATGAGCTTGAGAGGAAAGAAAAGAGAGAAGGCCATGAGATAAAAAAGGCTTTGAGGTAGAGATAGAGAAAAAAGATGGTTTGAGTGAAGAAAAAGAAGAAAACCTTGGTGTGAGAGAAGAGGATAAGGACGAGGAAAAAGTTAGTTTTCTGATAAAAGCCAAAGAGAGTATAAGCAAGAAAAAAAAAATTTACTTCCTAACCCATTAACTCTTTCTTGTTTTAGTTCTTGTGATTTTGTGCAGCCACGTGTTGAAAGACATTTTGAAAGGGGAAGTGAGGCGCAAGAGATGGTGGCAAAGGATCCAATTGGATTCCAACATGAATTTGGCGAAATCAGTTCTTGTTGAATGGTGGAAGATAAAAGCTTGGTTAAATTCTTTGTTATTGAATCTTTTGGCTACTTTGATTCTTATTTACAGGTTTATGACAAGGAGTTCCCTAAAGCCATTGCTAAGCTGGAATCATTGCATAAAAGAATACAAGGTGATGTTGTTCCATTAGTAAATAAGTCCAAGTATAGTATGTATAATTGGTTTATTGGCATTCTTGAGCTTTCTAGAATACCTAAGGTACTTTTGGAGGTAATGAACTATACTCTATGTTGGTGACTATAATTTTTGTGGATGATGATATTTTGATGTACATCAAGTCACTAACTGTAATATCTAAGTTCAAGTAAAAGAGTAATTTACTTTCTTTTGAAATTGAGCATGACATAGATCATTATATATTCCAACTTGGTGGAAAGAGGCTAGAATTTTATGAGAAGAGGCTTGTGAATGAGTTAAATAATTTTTCTTCTCTTATTCAAGTGTCTAGTGAGTTCTCGTGTGATAAATTGCTAGAACATGATTTTTGTTGTGTGATGGAGAGTTATTCTTTAAGCCATGTTGGCTGTGAGCTTGTAAAAGTGTTTGCTACTAGTAAAGAGGATATGCATGATTATCGTGACGCTTGTGATCAAGTACTCTTTCACCAACCTATCCATGACTCTTTCTGTGATAGTTTGAGCAATTGTTTAGAATCCATTGATGTTGGGGATATTATTGGGGAAAGTTATAATCATGAGCTTGAATGTATTGAAACTTTTATTTTGGGAATTATGGGTTCTTCTAACCTTCTTGTGAATTTATGTGCTTCTTTGAATAGATTACATGTAGAAGAATCCATGAGATTTGTAATTGATACTTGGATATATCATAAAAGTGTCTTATTTGATAAATGTGGTAGAGATACTTATTTTAAATGGATGCGTGATTAATCTTTTGTAAATTCATTGTCATGCACATTTTTTGACTACCTTAAGAGAGGTTTTTATGGGACAAATCTAAGTAGGCATAAATTTTATTGGGATGATGATGTCCATGTGCTTTATAAAGGAGTATTTACACCTATTAGGCTTAATTAGGTTAAATGGACACATAGTCATTATCTTGTTTTATTCTTACCATTTTTTCAAATTAGTGAATGCCATTTACTAGTGCCTGTCTTCGTTTTCTTGCAAGGTCGAAATTCGAGGATGAATTTTCTTCAAGAAGAGGGGAATGATAGCATCCTAGGAAGCTCAAATCTATTCAAGGACAAGGATAAAGTTTTGGAATCTCGAAGAGGACCTTTAACAATATCTCAAGCTAAAAAGTTGCAAAACAAGGTTATTGAACTTCAGGAAAGATCAAAGAAGATGTTAGTTGGGAGGAAGATCTTAAGGATAAAGGATATGAGTTATCTAGGTGTTATAATTATTTTATGGACTAAATTCATGTCCAATAAGAGGTGGATTAGATCCCAAGAAACATCCTCTGAAGAAGGTCCAAATCAAGCCAATGTTGGACCAATTTAGCACCTAAAGTGTGTCCAAACTTACAGCCCATGAATTCCTATATAAATCCATGTTTCAATAGCATAAAAAGAACTTACTTGATGTCCAAGAATGATACAATAGTCATGCTAGATGTTGAGTGCAAGTTAGTGCCAAGTTGCTTGCAAATTTCCTTCAAGATTTTCAAGATTCTATCCAAGATTGGTTTGGGACTTATTTCCATATATTATGGGACTATATTTATTTCTTTCCTAGTTAGTTAAGGTTATGTTTTCCTTTTACTAAGATTTTTGGAATTACTTTCCAAGAATGACTTGGTTTTTGCTTCCTAGTATTTTCCTTTTCCTAAGGTAGTTGGACTTATTGTCCAAAGTAGTTTAGGACTTTATTTACTTATTTCTTAGGTAGAATTTCGTGACCCCTATCTATATAAAGGGGTGCATTCTTTGTTTTTAGATATAGATTATTTAGATTATTATCAATAAAAATTGTGAGATTTTTCTTGCACTCTTGTGTGTGGTTACTCTTAGATTTATTCTTCACCTTCAAGACTCAATTTAAGGTGGTAAGATGAATTCTTCGAAATCTTAGATCACTTCTAGGTATTCAAGAAAGGTGATAAGTTTAGGCTTATTGTTGTTCTTGTTATTCTAAAGGGTCGGGTTTCACAATCTATCTCTTGTTTTTAACCTCTATCAAAGGCGATTAGTTCTTCGTTAGCTAATTGTTGTTGTTAGGATTAACCTTCAAGAATAGACTTATTGAATTCAAGAAACTCTTTCTTGAATTCAATGCATCTTTAATTTCTACCTTTTTTGTTTCTTTATTTTCTTTTAGCTTCCGCACGTTTCTTGATTTTTTTTAATAATTCTTGAATCCCTATCGTGTTGTTATCAGAGCGTGAGTGCTGAGTGTGAGCGCTGATTGATGAGAGTTGAGTCTCAAGTGATTGAGAGGCTTGCCCGAGGGGCTTGTTTTAATGTAATTACTGTTTTCACTCCTCTTTATACTGAGTTTCTGTTGAAAATGTTGAACAAATGCTTTTAAACAACTTTCATTGAAACTGGAGGTTTTATGAGATGTTCAAAATTTAATCACTGATTTGGCTTTGTTATTTCCACTGAGATTTTTCTGTTATGAGATGTATATGATTTATGTTTGCCTGAGGGGCTGTATACGAACTATGTTTTGCCCGAGAGGCCGATTATGATTTTCATCACTTTTACAATAAACTGTATTGAACCTCTATTGAAACTGTTGGAAAGCATCTTCAAATGATTTTTACCAAAAGCTGGATTTTAAATGAGGTGATTGACTCATATTCTGATTTGAAAGCTTGTTGTGCTTACTGAGTTTATCATGATGTGGATTTACCGTTTCCTACTGCTTAGTCTTTATTTACTTTTATTACTTACTGAGTTGGCGTACTCACATTATTCCCTATACCTTGTGTACAGATCCAGGTATTTCTAAGCTCGGTGGCAGGTTCATCAGAGTTAGCAAGGTAGCTGCCTGGCGATCGCAGCCCTGCTTTTCTCCCTTCTTATTATCCCTTAGTGTATTCAGTGATTTTCCCCGATCATATTGGTCTTGAGGTTGTCAGACAGTTGTAGTAGATGCTCATGACTAGTGACACCCCGATGTTGGGCTTTCTTTCCGCACTATTATTTTGTTTTAAACACTATATAAAGATTTATTGTTAAATAGATTGGATTTTATCCTATGAATGGAAAATACTGATTGGTTTTGGGTTTGTGTCGGCTGGCCTAGTTCCATGATAGGCGCCATCACGACCGGGTTGGTTTTGGGGTCGTGACATTAAATAAGTCATTAATCCTCGACAATGGATACTTGTTCTTGATAGTGACTTTGTTCAACTGCCGATAATCTATGCATATCCTCATCGATCCATCCTTTTTCTTTACAAATAACACGGGCGGACCCCAGGGTGAGACACTAGGTCTAATAAAGCCCTTATCAAGTAAGTCTTGCAATTTCTCCTTCAATTCTTTCATCTTTGGTGGGGCCATACGGTATGGCGGAATAGAAATGGGCTAAGTGCCCGGAGCCAAATCAATACAAAAGTCAATATCTCTGTCGGGTGTCATCCCCGGTAGGTCTGCAGAAAACACCTTTGAAAACTCACGAACAACGAGCACAGAATCCATAGAAGGAACCTCCACACTAGAATCACAGACATAAGCCATATAAGCTAGACACCCCTTCTCGACCATGTGTCAAGCCTTCATATAAGAGACAATCCTGTTGGCAGAATGGCCAGGGCTCCCCCTCCACTCTAATCGAGGCAACCCCGTCAAGGCTAAGGTTAATATTAGTTTTGTAGTGACAATCCATTATAGCATGATAAGGTGACAACCAATCCATGCCCAAAATGATATCAAAATCAACCATATCGAGAAGCAGAAGATCTACGCTAGTCTCAAGACCTCCAATAGTAACCACACATGAACGATAGACACAATCTAGAATAATATAATGTCCTACAGGGATGGACACATATACATGAGCACTCAAAGAATCACGAGGCACAACCAAATATGAAGCAAAATAGGACGACACGTATGAATATGTAGATCCCGGATCAAATAGATTTGAGGCATCTCTACTACAAACTAAAACTTTACATGTGATAACAGCATCAGATGACTGAGCCTCCGGCCTGGCTGGAAAAGCATAACACCGGGGTTGGGAAACACCACTCTGAACCATATCTCTAAGACGACCTCGTGCTGGCTGGCCTCCACCTCTAGCAGCCTCGCCTCTACCTCTAACGGCCTGACCTCCACCTCTAGTGGCCTGACCTCCACCTCTAGCGGCATGACCTCTACTTATATCTCCCTGACCCCCTACCTTTGGCTGGCTGAGCGAGCGGTGATGAAACAGGTGCCAAAATCATGGAACGAGAACTCTACTTTTGCATACCGCCCAATAATCTTGGACAAGTACTCCTAATATGCCCATAACCACCACACTCAAAACATTCGTCCTGGTACTGTGGCTGCTGAAACTGAGACTGACTCGAACATGTTGGCTGACCACAGTAATAACTCTGAATAGGAGGTGCACTGTAGGCTGGCTGCCCAAAATGAGGCACATAATGACCACGACTCCCTGAAGCATTATGGGATGTCTGAAGTGCTGAATGATATTGCCTGGGAGGATCGCCCCTACCAAAAGTACCCCTACCTCCAAACGAGGCACCACTAAAACCACCTGAATGACGAGGTCTCTTGTCAAATCCCTGACCACTCCCCTGAGCTAGTACCATCTCAACTCGCCTAGCAATATTGGTTGCCGCCTGATAAGAAATCTCGCTCCCAGTCTCCTTAGCCATTTGTAATATGATAGGCTGAGCAAGTCCCTCAATAAACCTCCTCACCCTCTCTATTTCTCGGTGGGAAGTAGAAGAATAGCATGATGGGCCAGATCCACAAATCAAGTCTCATACTGAGTGACAGTCATGGAACCCTGCTGAAAACGCTCGAACTACCTCCGATAGTCCTCTATCTGAGTGATAGGAAGGAACTTCTCAAGAAATAACTGAGAGAACCAGTCCCAAGCAAGAGCAGGCGACCCAGCTAGTCTGGTCAACATATAATCCCTCCACTATTTCTTGGTAGAACCCGACAAATGAAATGCAGCCAAGTCGACCTCATTGATCTCTACTATCCCCATGTTCCGTAACACCTCATGAAAGCTATCCAAATAGTCCTGGGGATCCTCTAAAGATACACCACCTAAGTGAACTAGAAAAAGCTTGGCAAACCTATCCAACCTCCACAAAGCCTCAGAAGACATAGCTGACCCATCACGGGTCTATGCTGCAACCCCCAACGAAACAGCCCCCGCTGACTGGGCTACTGGCGTCTGAAACTGGGGAGCCATCTACTTCGGAGTTTGAGTAGCGGGAGTCTGGACTCCTCCCCCAGCCCAAGAAACTACTAGTTCCACAGGAAATATGCCAGTCTGAGCAACACTCTCCATAAGGCCCACTAGACGGACCAAAGCATCTTGAAGCACTAGGGTGGCGATGAACCCCTCCGGGACCTGAGCTGGTCCGACAGGCACAGTCTGGGCTGGAACCTTCTCATCAAACTCTACCTGAGACTCCACCACTGGTGCTGCTGCTCGAGCTCGGGGTTGAGCTCTTCCCCTACCTCGGCCTCTGGCACGACCTCAGCCTCGACCCCTACCCCTGTAGAATCTGCTGCTGGGAGCTCTAGCTATTACTCAGCTAAAGATGCGGTACGCATCCTCACCATCTGTGAGAGAACACAATAGAAGAGTTCGATCAGCAGTGATAGAATAAAATCGCACGATAGAGAAGAATAGAAGTGAAACTGTTCCTAACTCCATAGCCTCCGGAAGATAAGTAAAGACGTCTCCGTATCGACCCGCCAAACTCTACTAAGTTTGCTCATGACTTGTGAGACCTATGTAATATAGTGCTTTAATACAAACTTGTCACGACCCAGATTTCCCACCATCGGGACCATGATGGCATTTAACATTTTACTTGCAAGGCAAGCCAACGTTAGAACAATCTTACTCCTTTAAATATTTTAAATGAGATATTAAAGAAGAACTAAGCTAGTTGAATAAATTTAAAGTAACAATGCGGAAGTTGAACTAGCCAAAGATCTATTACAATTTCCTGAACCTGGTGTCACGAGTTCGAATGAAAGTTCAAAGCTAAATAAATAGAGGATGGGGACTCCAAGAGCTGCAGGCACTAACCAGTTGTACCTCAAGTCTCCACGAATGTCCGATCTGAGCCCTCTAGTAGTCGCTGCCAGGACCATCTCCAAAATCTGCACAGTATGCAGAGTGCACTATCAGTACAACTGACCCCATGTACTGGTAAGTGCCGAGCCTAACCTCGATGAAGTAGTGACTAGGCTAAGGCGGGTCACCTACACTAAAACATGTACGTAGTCTATAATATTGACAGAATAACTGAAATGTTGTACAGAATTAAACAGCAAACAGGAAATGATAACCACAGCCTCTAAAATAAACCAATATCATCCAAAATTACAAATCTCTACCGGCTCAAATAAAAATATCGGAAAACAATGCAGCTCAAGAAACAGAAACATATAAGTTGTTGTGGCGTGCAACCCAATCCCACCATATATCAATATCAATATCCTAATTCACCCTTATTTCACCATATCAATCCACCCTTATTCCATATGTTACGGCGTGCAACCCGATCCCACCGTATATACATATTCACCCTTATTCCACCATGTTAATTCTCCCTTATTACACATGCTGCGGCATGCAGCCCGATCCTACTATATTAGTACCAAGCTGTCAATGTACGCAGTTGATGGGTCTTCAATGTCTTTGCCTTATGTTTTGATGATCTAACAAACTTACTGTCAAGAACCAGATAGGGAACCTGACACACTTGGTACACATTATAAATGAACGAATTCCAGTCAGGACTCCAGCTAATGTGAACTACTGCAAGTGTAGAAAATAGAGAAATGAGACACGGACCTGATCCCTTGTGTTTCCTTGATAGCATTACGAAAGTCAACTGTTGCACAGCTGGAAAGTGATTGCCATAGAAACAGTGCAATAGTGTTGCAGTCACTTGCCATTTGACCAACCAAGTGCTTACATCATTCAAGTGATGTCATCAAAGGTGTATTAACAAGAGAATTATAACAAAACATCACTTGAACACTTAAGTATTCACTTCAAGCATTCAAGTTTTCTGCAACAGTGAACTTAATTCTCAAGAGCTTGAAGAACAAAGTTAAGCATTACTACGGACCAGTTCCTAAATCTAGTATTGTGTTGTCGTTAGTTGAGCTGTAACTTTGTGATTGTTATTATTGTAACTCATATCTTACTTTCTTAGAAGCTTTGTTTTAGGAAACTCAAAATCATAAACTTTCTGAGTTTGTATTGTGACTAGAGTTAGTCATAAGTTAAAGTCTTTGTAAGTAATGAGTGACAAAGTGGCTTGTGGTAAGTGTATCACAAGTTAGTTGAGTTGAAGTCTTTGTAATAGAGTCATTACAAAGTGGCTTGTAATAGTGTGTTTACAAGTAAGTAGTGAAGTTGAAATCCTACAAGTGTAGGTCATGGTTTTTGTCCCCTTGAGTTTGGATTTTTCCACGTAAAAATTCCGTGTCTCATTTACTTACTGTTTCATTAGTATTTTTAGTAGAAACGCATAGAGGACCAGGTACTCTATAGTTTGGTAGACTCATATATACTAACAATTGGTATCAGAGCGGGTTCCTCCTATCAGGCTAACACCTAGGAAGGATCCATATGGCTGCTCCACCAAACTTTGAAGAAGGTCAATCTACATACAGACCACCCAGGTTCAATGGTCAATACTATGGGTGGTGGAAGACAAGAATGCATGATTTTATCATGGCTGAAGATTTTGAGTTGTGGGATGTCATATGTGATGGTCCTTACATCCCAACATAGGCAGTTGGAGACCTTCCATTGACAATGCCAAAAACCAAAAAAGAATATACTAACGCAGAAAGGAAAGTTGTGGAGAAAACTTTTCGTACCAAAAAAATTTTGGTATGTGGAATAGGACCTGATGATTACAATAGAATTTCTGCTTGTGAAATTGCAAAGGAGATATGGGAAGCTATGCAAACAGCATATGAGAAAACCACTCAGGTAAAGTAATCCAAGAGTGATATGCTCACCACCGAGTATGAACTATTTAGGATGAAGGACGATGAATCTATTCAAGATATGCACACAAGATTCACCTCTATCATAAATGAGTTACACTCACTTGGTGAAATCATTCCCAGAAACAAGCTAGTGAGGAAAATTCTCAGTATCCTGCCTAGTTCTTGGGAAAGCAAGGTGAATGCTATTACTGAAGCAAAGGACCTATAGGAGCTGACCATAGACGAGCTGGTTGGATATCTGAAGACCTACAAGATGAAAATGAAGATAGATAGTGAAAGAAAAGAACCAAAGAAAGAAAAGAACCTGGTACTCAAAGCTAAAAGCAATGACTCGAGTGAGGAGGACAGTGACATAGCTTACTTAACCAAAAGATTTCAGAAGATGGTCAGAAGAAATGGAGAAATACTAAAAAGGGGCAACTCCAGCAAACCAAAGAACTATGATCTCTACCATAAGTGTAGAAAGCCTGGGCACATCATCAAAGATTGTCCTCTCCTGAAACAAGAGTACTCCAAGTACAACCCTGAGAAAGTAGCCAAGAGGAACCCAGTTCCTTATAAGGACTTCAAGAGGAAGAGATCTGCTGACAATGTTGTGAAACATGCTCTTGCAGCATGGGGAGACTCCTCGAGTGAGTCTGAAGATGAAACTGATGCAGATGACAACTCCATGATGGCAGTTGAAAGTGATGAAAATGAATATAATTCAATATTTGCTTTGATTGCCCAATCAGATGATGATGAAGACGATGACAACAGTGAGGTAAATTTCAAAGATGTTCAGAGAAATCTGAAATCCTACTCTCCCAAGAAACTCATGTCTTTAGCTAGTGTATTAATTGATGCCTATCATAGTCTTGTGGGGGATAAGGATACCTTGACCTTAGTGCTAGGAGAAGCTAAACAAACTAGAGATGTTCAGGTAGTATGTGTAGTTGATCTGAAGGAAACCATTTGTGAGCTGGAGAAAGAAAATTTTGTTTTAACCGAAACATTTGCTAACATAGAACATGAAAGAGATGACTTAGTGGTTGTAGTTGTTGACCATAAGGAAACCATTGAAAACTTCAAAAAGAAAGAGAAGCCTTAATGAAGAGAGTGACTGAGATTGAGGAAGAAAGAGATGATCTCTTGGTAGTGATTGTAGACCTAAAGGAAACAATAGAGGGACTAGGGACTGAGTCAAAACCTGGAAATTCTAGAAAAGGAAAAGAGGTAGCCAGTGAGGAACACATTAGGCTTGAAAATGAGTTGAAGGCTGTGAGAACTAGTTTGTGTGTTGAATCTGAGAAAAACAAGCATCTCCAGACTGAACTGGAAAAAAGTAAAAAATAATCTTGAAAAGTCCCTAAAGTGAACCTGGTCCTCAGAAGCTATCACTTCCATGTACGTTAATAATGGTGGAAACAGGCAGGAAATAGGGTTCGAAAACCCCTTACAACCCCCATAACAAGTATGTTACTGTACCAGATAACTGGTTGTGTACCCACTGTGGGAACAATGGGCATTTCAAGGAAAATTGCCAAGACAGGGTCCAGTCCATTCAGAAAAACAAAGCGTTTGCTGAAAATGTAACTACTAAAAAGGGACCAGGTTTCACCCACAAAAAATGCATATTACCTGCATGGACTAAGAGATCTCTTATTCATCCTCTTGCCTACTACAAGGGACCCAAACTTGCTTGGGTTCCTAAAACAAACTCTTGATCTCCTTGTGCAGGGAACAGTGAAAGGAAGCAGTCAACAATGATTCATGGATAGTGGATGTTCAAAGCATATGACTGGGAACACCATGGACTTTCTTTCCCTAAAATCCCTACAAGGGGGAGTATATCCTTTGACAATGGAAAAAGGGGTACATTCTTAGAGTTGGAAAAGTCAGGAAATCACTCACTCACTCTACTGAGAATGTGTGCTATGTCAATGGTCTTAAGTACAGTCTCTTGAGTGTCTCTCAGATCTATGATAAAGGAAACAAGGTGGAGTTATTGTCCAAGATATGTAGAGTTACTAATCTGGTAACTGGTGAAGTGGTACTTGTGGCCAAGAGATACAAGAACATCGATGTTGCTGATTTCGAGTCCATAGAAAGTGGTGATCTGAGTTGTCTGAAAGTTGATGATGATGTTGAACTCTAGCATAAAAGATTGGGGCGTGCAAGCTTCTCTCTTCTGAACAAACTAATTCAGAAGGACCTGCTCCATGGCCTGCCCATGTTAAAGTTCAAAGTACAAAAAGTATGTGATGTTTGTGCTAGAGGAAAGCATGTGAAGTCCTCTTTTAAGTCTAAAAATGATGTAAGCACCTCAAAGCCACTCGATCTTCTGCATATGGATTTATGTGGCCCTATGAGAGTGCATAGTAGGGAAGGAAAAAAATACATTTTTGTGCTAGTGGATGACTACTCCAGATTCACATGGAGTCTATTTCTTAGAACTAAAGATGAAACCTTTGAGGTGCTTCTGGTTTTTGTGAAGAAAATCCAGGTGAAGATGGAGTCTAGAGTCGCATGTATTAGATCAGATCATGAAACAGAATTTGAAAATGCCAAATTTGATGAGTTCTGCAATGAAAATGGCATTACTCACAACTTCTCAGCTCCAAGAACCCCCCATCAAAATGGAGTAGTGAAGAAATGGCAAGAACAATGTTGATCGACAGTGGGATTGCAAAGAACTTCTAGGCTGAAGCTGTCAACACTGCCTGCTACTTGGTGAACAGGTGCATGATCAGATCTCTCCTGAACAAAGCCCCTATGAGTTGCTGAATGGAAGGAAACCCAAGGTGACTCACCTAAGAATATTAGGGTGCAAATGTTATGTTCTCAACAATGGAAAGGATCAGCTTGGTAAATTTGATGCCAAAAGTGATGAAAGAATATTTCTGGGGTATTCTTATCAAAGCAAAGCTTACAAGATATACAACAAATGGACTCAATGTGTTGCGAAAAGTGTTCATGTTATCTTTGATGAGTCCTATCCTTTCTGTGAGAAAAGTGCTAAAGATGATCAAGATGGAGAGCCCTTACTAGTTACTGGTGGTCATTGACATGACAAATGGAAAGGCAGATATGATGAACCAGGTACCTCAATTACAACCACTGAAGCTAAAGAAAGAGTGGTTGATGTAGTACAGGGTACTCCACTAGTACCTGAGAGAAGAACACAAGAGAACCAGTTAGATATACCCAGCTCCTCTAAAAATGAACCTCAAATGCCCAATTGGAAACACAAAATATCTCATCCTCTTGACAACATAATTACTCCTCTAGATTTTGGAGTACAAACCATATCAAAAGCCAGAAATTCACTTGCCTTCTCAGCCTTTCTCTCCCAAATAGAACCTAAAAATATCAAGGAAGCCCTGAAAGATGCAAATTGGATTACAGCCATGTAAGATGAGCTGCATCAGTTTGAAAGGAACAATGTCTGGCACCTGGTACCTAGACCCTCAGATCGAACCATTATAGGAACCAGGTGGGTATTTAGGAATAAGCTTGATGAACATGGAAACTTTACAAGGAACAAGGCCAAGCTAGTGGTTCAAGGCTACAATCAGGAGAAAGGGATTGATTATGATGAAATGTTTGCTTCGGTTGCTTGCATGTAAGCTATTAGAATCCTAATCACTTTTGCATCTCATATGGAATTCACCTTATTCCAAATGGATGCCAAAAGTTCATTTCTGAATGGACTTCTTAAGGAAGAAGTCTATGTGAAGCAACCTCCAGGGTTTGAATGTCATGAACACCCTGAATATGTGTTTAAACTGGACAAAGCATTGTATGGGTTGAAGTAGGCTCCTCGAGCTTGGTATGAAAGGTTGTCAAAATTCCCCTTAGAAAATGGTTTTCCAAGAGGGAAAATTGACAACACGTTGTTTCTAAAGAAACGGGGAAGGAACCTGCTCATTGTTCAGGTCTATGTTGATGATATCATTTTTGGGGCAACCGCTGATTCTCTGTGTGAAGAGTTTGCAAAACTCATGGGAAGTGAGTTTGAAATGAGCATGATGGGGGAGCTGAATTTCTTCTTGGGTCTTCAAGTGAAGCAGTCCACAAAGGGTACATTCATTTGTTAGAAGAAATACATCAAGGAGCTCTTGAATAGGTTTGATATGGAAGCATCAAAAGTGATAGACATTCTCATTACAACGGCTACTCGACTGGACATGGATGAAACTGGATCTCCTGTGAATCAAACTATGTATAAAGGCATTACTGGGTCTTTTCTCTATCTCACTGCCAGCAGACCCAATATTGTCTTCAGTGTAGGGCTATGTGCAAGGTTTCAATCAAATCCCAAGGGATCTCATTTAAAGGTTGCCAAAAGAATTTTGAGATACCTTAAGGGAACACAAGACCTGGTCCTATATTACCCTTCAGGTGGCAGTCTTAATCTCATTGGGTATGCTGATGTTGACTATGCAGGTTATCTTGTGGACAGGAAAAGCACTTCTCGAATGGCTCACTTTCTAGGATCATGTCTCATCTCTTGGGACACAAGGAAGCAAAAACTCAGTGGCTCTTTCAATAGCTGAAGCAGAATATATAGCTGCAGCATCCTACTGTGCTCAACTCCTATGGATTAAGCAGCAACTAGAGGATTTTGGGGTATTTACTGATTGTGTGCCTCTTCTATGTGATAACACCAGTACACTCAACATGGCCAAGAATCCAGTTTAACACAAAAGAACCAAGAACATTGATGTGAGACATCATTTTCCGAGGGACAATGTGGAGAAAGGGCTGATCTGTATGAAGTTCTGAAGCACAGAAGACCAAATTGCAGATATCTTCACCAAAGCATTGAGTAGGGAACATTTTGAAAGAAACAGGGTGAAGCTGGGGCTATTGAAGCCTAATTGAGAACTTGATTTCCAATCAGTTGGCTATGAAAATCATCTTCAGGTAAAATTAGCTAAAGTGTTTTCTGGCCAAGTCTAACTCACTTCAATACCGTTGCAGGTAAACACGCATGATGATTATAGAAGCTATAGATGCATTTCATGGGTAATAAAAGAGGATTGAAATTTTCAATGACAGATCAAGAACTTGGTTCTTGTACCAAAGATTAGTAGTTCTGTGCACTATTTAATACATATCTTAAAAAGGTACAAATATCAACTACCATGTCATCCACCTTTTCAGACCCTACTGTCACGTCCTTGCACTTCAAATTGTTCTATCTCCCTCTAAAACGTTGCAACTCTCAAAGCACAACCGTCGTTTCAGAACTGGTTCCTATCTCTCTCTTCATAATTATGCTCTCTCATTAAAAACCATCTCTTTTCTTCACAGACCATAGTTGATAGCATCCTAGGAAGTTCAAATTTATTCAAGAATAAGGATGAAGCTTTGGAATCTCAAAGAGGGCCTTTAACAAGATCTGAAGCTAAAAAAATTACACAACAAGGTCATTGGACTTCAGGAACGATCAAAGAAGTTGTTAGTTGGGAGGAAGAGCTTAAGGATAAATGATATGAGTTATCCAGGTGTTATAATTATTTTATGGACCAAATTCATGTTCAATAAGAGATGGATTAGATCCCAAGAAACATCCTCTGAAGAAGGTCCAAATCAGACCACTGTTGGACCAATTTAGCACCTAAAATGTGTCCAAACTTGCAGCCCATGAAGTCCTACATAAAGCCACGTTTTTATAGCATAAAAATGACTTACTTGATTTCCAAGAATGGTACAATATTCGTTCTAGATGTTGAGTGCAAGTTGGTGCCAAGTTTCTTGCAAATTTCCTTCAAGATTCTATCCAAGACTAGTTTGGGACTTATTTACATATATTATGGGACTATATTTATTTCTTTCCTAGTTAGTTAAGGTTATATTTTCCTTTTACTAAGATCTTTGGAATTATTTTCCAAGAATGACTTGGTTTTTGCCTCCTAGTTTTTTCCTTTTCCTAAGGTAGTTGGTCTTGTTGTCCAAAGTAGTTTAGGATTTTATTTCCTTATTTTTTTGGGTACAATTTCGTGACCCCCTCTCTATATAAAGAGGTGTCTTCTTTGTTTTTAGACTTAGATTATTCAGACTATTATCAATAAAAATTGTGAGATTTTTCTTGCACTCTTGTGTGTGGCTACTCTTAGATTTATTCTTCAACCTTCAAGACTCAACTTAAGGTGGTAAGATGAATTCTTCGAAATCTTAGATCATTTCTAGGTATTCAAGAAAGGTGATAAGTTTAGGCTTATTGTTGTTTTTGTTATTCTAAAGGGTCAGGTTTCACAATCTATCTCTTGTTTTTAACCTCTACCAAAGGCGATTAGTTCTTCGTTAGCTAATTGTTGTCGATCGGATTAACCTTCAAGAATAGACTTCTTGAATTCAAGAAACACTTTCTTGAATTCAATATATCTTTAATTTTCGCCTTTTTCATTTCTTTATTTTCTTTTAGCTTCCACATGTTTCTTGATTTTCTTTAGTAGTTCCTGGACCCCTATCGCGATGTTATCAAGTGGTATCAGAGCATAAACTAATCAAGATTTCAATCTTGATAATCTTGGGAGGTTCTTGAGCAACAAAAAAAAACAAAAATCATCTTAAAAAAGTGTTATTGCTCATTATTATTTTTAGAATTCAAGTATTATTTGGTTTCCAAGTCAAGAAAGGAAACAAGAAGAGGGTTGTTCTCGAAGATTAAGGAAACTTCTTTCCTTATTCATGTTGGTTTTGGGTTTCCTAAAATTAAACATTAATAATTTCTTAAAAACCATTAAATTTTTAGACTTACAATTTTCATCAAAAATTCACAACTCGAACTACGGACCTCCGATTTCGATTCCGGACATATGCTCACGTCCCATATTTTGATACGGACCCACCGGGACTGTCAAAACAAGAATTCCAGTCTGTTTACCAAAAATATTGACCGAAGTCAACTCAAATAAAGTTTTTAATCAAAAATCCCTATTTTTATCAACTTTCAACATACAAGCTTTACAGAAATACGACTGGACTACGCACGCAAATCGAAAAGGAATAAAATAAGGTTTTGAAGGCTTCGAAACACAAAATTTAGTTTTAAATCATAAGATGACATATCGGTTCATCACAAATACAAATGCATTTAATTAACCTATCTTTTGGAGACTAAAGATGGTGAAGAAGGCGGCAACAATATTAATTGTTTTAGGAAAACTGATAAAAGGAATTTCAGTAGGAAGATTAAAGAGGAAGAAGATGTTAGACGGTGGGGTTAGAAGACAAAATGGAAAAAAAAATTAAAGGATCTTAAATATCTATATCTATATTATTATAAATTCACGAATATTTCATGCTAAATATTAAAGGACCAAAATATTCGTGCAATATTGATAGATTTTTATGCCCTTCAAAACTAAATTATTTTTTTATATAAATAACTTCATGTTGGATAAATTATAAAATTAAGAAACTTACCTCATAATACTTAAGATTTTGAAATCAATTCAAACTTTATAAGAAATTTGTAATGAAACGCAATCGAACAATTTGAGCTTGCAAAAGGAAAAACTTTGTGAAGGGACGAGATTGAAGAATTCGTGCTTGCAAAGGAAACTATCCTATAAGTCTCAATTTAATTAGGAATCGATTACATATTATACAGCAATTAATTTTATATAAAATATCGCTGACTTTTTTCCTTTTAGTATTTGTGGAGTGATGATATATAAGTATTTAATCCTGTATGTCACGACCCAAAATTCATTAAGGGTCGTGATGGCGCCGAACACTACTGTCAGGCAAGCCAACACTAAGAAGTTATTTAAGTTCTCTTTTTCGTATATTTTTTTTTTGAAATCATTTCTTTTCCTTACATTTCCACAGTAAATAATAAAATCCACTGAATAAATAACAATGTTTTTAACGAACTTAAATATTGAATAATCCCATAGTCATCCCAGAACCCGGTGCCACAAGTGCATGAGCAATTTCTAGGAAATAAAGTACAATATGATAACTGTCCGGAATACAATTGGACAGAAAAGAATTACAATACTCTGAAAGAGACTCTGCTGGTTGCGGGTCGTCTCGAGAGATGCAGCTCACCTAAGTCTCCGTGTCAACCATGCGGCTGCACCCAACGAGGCCACTAGACGTACATGTGCTTGTGCAACAAAAATGCACAACAAGTGTAATATGAGTACGTAAACAACGCGTACCCAGTAAGTATTCCCTCTAATCTCGAAGAAGTAGTGACGAGAGATCAACTTCGGCACTCACCAGTGGTCCAATAAATAAATATCAAAATGTGCAAAAGCATGGATTTTATAAAGTAATTTCAAACTCAATAAGCATGAAGCATGGATTGTATAATAAGAGATTTCCAAAGATTTATATTCCATCATTTATCAGTTTATCTCAGGCCAGAGACGCAATATCATTATTTATAAATGTCAAGGCAAGCAATATAAGCATATGATTTCATGTCGAGGTCATACGACCTGATCCAACATAATAATAAAATGTGCACTGCCAGAGGATCGAATGACGCGAACCATAGATACATTTATTACCCCACTCGCGAATCATACGTGCGATGCGGTTAAATATAAATAATAGAGTTACCCCACTCGCGAATCATACGTGCGACGCAGGTACCCATAGATACACACATTCAAATAGTCAATCCAGACTTCATTAGGAAACAACTACCCAAGGAAATTACAATTTCTCTTTTAACGGTCAAGAAAATGATGTTTAACTTTTTAGAAATTCATTTGCCAGGTTCGATATGATTTAAGCATATTAAATTGATAATAATTTTACAAGTACAGCAAGTAAGCATGCTTATGGATCCTAGACTATTCGGACTTAAGCATTTTAGTAGCTACACACGGACTCTCGTCACCTCGTGCGTACGTAGCCCCCACAAATAGAAGCACATATCTAGTTATTTTTCCTATGGGGATAATTCCCTCTTACAAGGTTAGAAAGGAGACTTATCTCGCTCCGAAGCTCCATAACCGGCTCCCAAGACCTTCCGAAAACTCAAACCGATGTCCAACGCTACAAAACTAGTCAATAATTATGCAAACCAATTAACATATATTGAAATATCTATTATAATCCTATTTACAATCATTTCCAACTCTGCTTAAAAAGTTGATAAAATCATCATTGGTCCCACGTGCCCAGAATTCTGAAAATTTTTGAAGCTAAACTTTACCCATAACACCACGAACTAAACAACAACAATAACAACAACAACAACAAACCCAGTATGTTCCCACCAGGTGGGATCTGGGGAGGGTAGTCTATACGCAGACCTTACCCCTACCTAACAGGTAGAGATATTGTTTCTAATAGACCATCGGCTCAGAAAGGGTAATAAGAAGAAGTGGATAGCAAAAAAGGAAGAAAGAGGGAAGAGAAAAGAAAAAGGGAGAGATAAAGGATAAGTAGTACCAAATACAAGCAACAAGAGATACAATACCTGAGGCGAACAAAACTACATAACGTAATTAAAATCTAAGAATATGAAGGGACATGTGTGCTACTAAGAGTCTAAGACTATCGATGAGCAACTAAAAACTACCCACTAACTTTCTACCTTAATCATTGACCTCCACACCCTCCTATCAAGTGTAATGTCCTCAGTAAGCTGAAGCAGCGCCATGTCCTGTCTAATCACCTCTCCCCAGTACTTCTTAGGCCTACCTAGACCTCTTCTCAAACTCGCCATGGCCAACTTCTCATACCTCCTAACAGGGGCATCAATGCTTCTTCTCTTAACATGTCCGAACCATCTCAGCCTCGACTCCCGCATCTTGTCCTCCACGGAGTCTACTCTCACTCTGTCTCGGATAACTTCATTCTTAATCTTATCTCTCCTGGTATACCCACACACCCATCTCAACATCCTTATCTCTACTACTTTCATCTTCTGCACGTGGGAATTCTTAACTGGCCAACACTCAGTCCCATACACCATAGCCGGTTGAACCACCACTCTATAAAACTTGCCCTTAAGTCTTGGTGGCACATTCTTATCACATAAAACACCGGAAGCGAGCCCTACTTCATCTATCCCGCTCCGATGTGATATGCAACATCTTCGCCAATCTCCCGATTACCTTGGATAATAGACCCAAGATACTTAAAACTCGCTATCTTGGGGATAACTTGAGCATCAAGCTTTGCCTCTACGTCTGCTTCATGTGTCTCGTCACAGAATTTGCACTCCAAGTATTCTATTTTGGTTCTACTCAATTTGAAACCTTTAGACTCCAAGGTCTGTCTCCAAACCTCCAACCTCGCATTAACTTTGCTTCGCATCTCGTCAATCAACACTATATTATCGGCAAATAGCATGCAACAGGTCACCTCCCCTTGGATGTATCGCGACAGTACATCCATCGCTAAGGCAAATAAAAATGGGCTAAGAGCCGATCCCTGGTGCAACCCCATCACCACAGGGAAATGCTCCGAGTCACCACCCACAATCCTCACCCGAGTCTTAGCATCATCATACATATCCTTAATCATCCTAATGTACGCTACCGGAATTCCACTAGCCTCCAAGCACCTCCACAGGACCTCCCTCGGGACTTTATCATACGCTTTCTCAAGGTCAATAAACACCATATGCAAGTCCTTCTTCCTCTTCCTATACTGCTCTACTAATCTCCTAACTAGATGAATTGCTTTCATAGTTGAATGCTCCGACATGAATCCAAACTGATTCTCGAAAATAGACACACACCTCCTTACTTGGCCTCTACCACCCTCTCCCAAACCTTCATAGTGTGACTCAACAGCTTGATACCCCTATAATTGTTACAATTTTGGATATCACCCTTATTCTTGTAAAGCGGAACCATCATACTCCACCTCCATTCTTCGGGCATCTTCTTCGTCTTAAAAATAACATTAAACAGCCCAGTAGCCACTCCAAACTTAATCGCCCCGCGCTCTTCCAGAATTTCACCGGGATTTCGTTTGACCCCGTTGCTCTGCCCCTGCACATCTTACGCATCGCCCTTTCCACCTCCTCTACTTTAATCCGCCTACAGTACCCAAAATCTTGTTGACTCTCAGAGTGCTCTAACTCACCCAGCACAATGCGTCTATCCCTCTCCTCGTTCAACAGTTTATGGAAGTATGTCTGCCATCTTCTTCTAATAAGTGCCTCATCCATCAATACTTTGCCATCCTCATCCTTGATGCACTTGACTTGGTCTAAGTCACGGGCCTTCGTCTCCCTCACATTGGCCAACCGGTACAACTTCTTGTCCCCGCCTTTGCCCCCGAGCTCCTCGTACAAACGAGCAAACGCCACATTTTTAGCCGTCGTAATTGCTACCTTTCCTCTTTCTTTTCCTTTCTGTAACACTCCCGATAAGTCCTTTTTTCCTCCTCGTTTGTACTCTCTACTAGCTTCAAATAAGCAACTTTTTTTAGCTTCCACTTTACCTTGGCCCTCTCCATTCCACCACCAATCCCCTCTATGACCCCCGGGAGAGCCCTTCGTGACTCCTAAGACCTCTCTAGAAGCTACCCTAATGCAATTCGCAGTCGTGAACCACATACTAGATGCGTCCCCCTACTCATCCAGACCCTCATAGACAACAACTTCTCCCCTAACTCCTGAGCTTCGTCCTTGGTCAAGTTACTCCACTTGATCTTAGGTTGCCTGCACCCTGCCCTCTTCGTCCTACTCCTCTTGATCTCCAGGTCCATAACTAGGAGCCTATGTAGGGCCTTGAGGTGCTCACTTGGGATGACTTGCAATCAGTGCATAGACCTTTATCATATTTCCTGCAGAGAAGATAATCAATTTGAGTCTTGCCCATTGTATTCCGGAAAGTGACCAGATGCTCTTCCCTCTTCGGAAAACTCGAGTTAGCTATAACCAAATCAAAAGCTCTAGCAAAATCCAACAGTAAATTACCTCCCTCATTCCTATCCCCAAAATCGAACCCGCCATGCACATCATCATAACCCCTAGAACTATCCCCAATATGGCCATTGAAACCTCCTCCAATGAACGGCTTCTCTGTGTGCGGGATATTACGCACCATCTCGTCCAAATCTTCCTAGAATCGCTTCTTGACCTCGTGGTCTAAACCTACTTGAGGAGCGTATGCACTAATCACCTTTATAGTAAACCCACCAACTACAAGTTTAATACTCATCAACCTATTATTTACCCTCCTAACCTCGACCACGAGCTCCCTGAGGTCCCTGTCTACTAAAATACCTACCCCATTCTTACCCCCATCACTTCCTGAGTACCATAGTTTAAACATGTCTACATCTCGTGCCCTAGTACCCTTCCACCTAGTCTCATAAACATGCGTTATGTTGATTTTCCTCTTCTGAAGAATCTTAACTAACTCTATAGACTTCCCTGTCAACGTCCCAATGTTTCAAGACCCAACTCTCAGCCTAGAGACTTTCTTACCCCCTTCCCACCCCTGGACACCACCCCCAGCCCCACCCGAGGACATGAACTTACTCTCACATTGTACACTACCACCACTATAAGAAAAAGATATTAGGTAAATACTACCACTAAGAACAAGTAGTGGGAATGAAGGACTACAAGCTAGGAACCCGAGAGCTAAAAAAAACTCAAAGGCGCTACTACGAGAACAGTCACGTGAGCAGGCAGTAAAACAATGAATATACCACATCTAAGAAACTACCCCTATGCAAACAAGGAATTAAAAGGGATAGATGAAACTTTAAGCTTAAAACATGTTACACCCCACGTTTTCATACGTGAGAGTAAGTCATAAGCCATTGATGTAAGCTCGGAAATGAGATTATATTTGGAAGCAAATAAAGTAAGTTAATCATGTTACCTTGGAGGTTAAAAATATTTAAGATCGTGAATAACGAGTACCAAGAGGGTTGGAAAACTTAGAAGCTAAACGAATTGAAGAAAATAAGTTTTGTCAAAAGTTGACAAGCTTTGAATGTTATAACATGTGTTTTTGGGGTGAGACTAGAGTGCTTAACATGATAAGGATGTTATGTTATGAGCTATTTTAGTCGTATGATAGTCGTGTGTTATGTTTTGAAGTCAAGCGGGTTGTGGAACAAAAGTTGGCAAAGGTCATCACAAGTTACATTCATAAATTTACTGAAAATTAGGTAAAATGTAGCTGAGCTTTTCTCCAAATATACTGGGGATTATAGGGTTATCTACCTATTAATTGAATATCTACGAGTCTAGTTTCTAACTCATTAAACCGTTCATCTATATGACATCGGAGTAGAGAGATATTCGCATTTTCGCGAGACTGCGCAAGTAGCTCAAATGGGACCCACAAAGTCGGTTTAAACTTCAGCTTGTATTTAAGTCATTTATATGTCATTTTAACTCATTTTTATCATCCACAACAGTTCCTAAACCCTCCTAAATTATCTCCAAGGGTTCCTCCATGATTCTATGGTGAAAACCTAAGATAAAAACATGAATCCATCGCTAGAAAACCCGTGGTGCTTTCTAGATCGTAGTTCTTCATCTTGTGGCTATTTTGGAGGGTTCTTCAAAGGTAAGTAACCTCAGATTTCGTTTTGTTTTTTATGATTAAGCAATAATCAGTACCTCCTTTATGTATATTATAGTTTCAAGGTGAAATACAAGTGTTTACACACCAACATGAACACAAACGTTGATTCAAGAAGAGAATACAACTCCTATAGTGTTGTGGTGCGATTGAGGATTGTTGTGACTACACCAACTGGGGATTTCAAGTTTTATCTACTTCCTAAGGTAATTCAATCATGTTCTTGGTTGTGCTTAAGGTCAATCATGTGTTGGTTGAGTTGTTTGAGTGAAAATCTACAAGATAGTAATTGACATGGCATAAGGAATCGTTATCTTTGTTTGTGGGCTGTATTGAGACTATATATATGGTTTATTGTGGCTGAAAATTGTTATAAATAGTTCTATTATGTTGTGGCTGCTATTGTTAAGCTTACCTATGTGCTAATTCAGTGTATTGAAGAAGATAACATGAAAAATAAGATGTTGACGATAAAGGTTAAGGAGCTAGGTGTGTGGACTATATTTGAAGATTATGCTTATGATGTCTTGGGTTGAAAATGATATGGTAAGCATAAGTATTGGACCCAGAAGTCATAGGAATCATGATTGAGAACATAGTAGAATCACCCTTAATATCAGAGGTATAAGAGAGATAGTACAGTATATGTTATACATGTTGTAGGCAGATTCATGTAAAAGGAGTTGGATTCAAACCATATTTTGCTAATCGTAAATCGAGTTCGCCGCTCAAAATGGTTGTTAAACTAATCGGAGAGCTTATTGTGAATTATATTGTTGTTGTTTGGGCTGTTTGGTGACTTTTGGTAATATATAGGATGTAGTACAAACAAGGGAGGTGTTGTCCATTTTCTTGTAGAATATTGGTTTCCAGATATGAGAGTTACAATGCTTATATGATAACGACGAAGTCGGTTTACTCATTGTAGATGTAAGAAGATCATATTGAGCTTGCTTGACGATTGGATAGAATATTTCAAAGGTATGTTAAGGCACTTCCTTCTTTATTTTGGCATGATCTAAAGTGAAATGAATACGTTATTTGATAACGGATCTACTCCTAACAGCTAAGGTTGTCCATGTTGTTCTTTCCTTATAAAATTATTCTAAGCAAGTGTCTATGATCCTTGAATCCTACTGAGGTTCATATTGAAGGTATGGATGTCCATAATGTTAATTGAAGGTGCAACGACCTTAAGTCATTTCGAAAGATTTAGAACGTGATTCCATGAGTCTAGCATGCATTATATATAGTATCTATTTTACTCTACCGAGTCGCGCTATAATCGGCCGGGTACGGAACCTATTGTGCAATCACAGATCAGTTGGGTTTACCGAGCTCCACGTGGCCGGGTACGATTCTACCGAGCCTTATGATGGCAGGTATGTTTTTACCGAGTCCTCTTTGAGGCCGGTTACGATATGATGATGATGATACCCATAGAGGTGTATGTTTTTAAAAGTTTATGTATATATATGTATTATGCATTTCATGTCAGTAGCCCCCAGAGGCACTCAGATGTTACCGATTGTATCTCCTCTATATCTCTTTACATTACTGATCATGTTTATGCTTTACTACCTTACATACTTGGTACTTTATTCATACTGACGTCCCTTTTGCCTAGGGACGCTACATTTCATGCCTGCAGGTCCCGATTGATAAGTTGACAGTCCTCCTAGTAGGCTATTAGCTCAGTGGAAGGTGTTGGTGCACTCCACTTGCTCTGGAGTTACCTATTTGGTCAGTATGCTTTGGATATATATTGATTGATATGGCAGGGCCCTATCCTGACATTTATGATGTGTATGTACTCTTAGAGGCTTGTAGACGGATGTCATGTATATGAAAGATTGTATGGCCTTGTTGGCCTATGTTCAGTGTACGAGTGTTCATTTTGGTCTTATAGGACCGTATGTCACATGTATAAGTTTGTATTACATGTTGGGTCGTCTTATGTCAATACCCTTATATTTTATTCTGGTTATATCATGACGTTCCTTCAAGCCCATTTACACATGATGGTATGATAAGAAAGATATTTTACGTTGGTACTCGGTTGAGTAAGGCACTGGGTGCCTGTCGTGGTCCTCCAATTTGGGTCGTAACAAAAAGTGGTACCAAAGCAGTTCTTGATAACACAAAGGTTGGGAGATCCAAGAACTTAAAGAAAATAAGTTGATGAAATGCGGAAACAGTAAAGAAATGCAAGCGGATTAAGAAAAGCAAGAAAAATAAACTAGATATGTTGAAATTCAAGGAAAGGTCCAAGAACCCCGAGATTATGTTAATCTAGATTTTGACAAGATCCTAATGACAACAAGTTGGTTATGAAACCAATTGCCTTCACTAGAGATAAGCTAATCAAGAACTAGATTCGGATCTTGACTTTCTAGTTTGAATAACTTACGACAACAACTAGTAAAAGAAACTAGTCACCTTCAAAGAATATCAAAAGAAACCAAAGATATCACAAGAAAGAAAATTACCTTACTACCTTAAGCTATGAACTAGTTAGGGTTGCAAGATAAATCTCAAAGTAATGTTCACAAAGGTTCAAAAGAACTCACAATAATAATATTAATCTTCAATATTCTTCTATAATGGAAGACAAGCACCCCTTTATATAGTAGTAAAGAAGGAGCTAGTCAATACTTTAATAAATGAGAATTATATTCCCTAGAATCATAGAAACTACCCACACTAAGACCAATGTAGTCAACATACACATAGACCAATGCAAGTCAACATGGACTAAAACAAATATTAAATATATATTCTAGAAACTATTTTTGGGCTTATTTGGGCTGCTGAAAATTCCTCTCTTTTGAGGCATATTTAGGCCTCATTCCATCACCTCTTGGACTTTAATTTGGGCCTCCAAATAATTGTAAGACTTGTCCCAAAGATCCTCCTTGTGCTGGAGCTCTTCTTCTATTATAAGACACTTCTTAATTGTCAATTGAAGCCCATTAAGCTTGTCTTGAAATTTCTTTGTTTGAGACCTTGTCATGGGCCTTCTTGGAGCTTCCAGAGCTTCATCCTTCTCCTTTAATGTTGTTGAGCTACCATGGATGCTATCAGTTCTTTTCTAGGGAGTCTACAAGCCGTGTCTAGTAGAGTCTTATTTATGGGTGTGTTGTGCACCACACTTATAAGCAGGAGGCTACAGGGCATTTAGGACTGTCACTCTTTTTTCTTATTCTAGATCATGTGGTAGAGCTCAGTTGTAAGAATTCAAACTCCTAAATTCGACTTTAGTCGTAATATAATGATACCTACATCTACAAAGACAGTTGGTAAGATATTGAATGTGGCTCTGGAAGAGCTGAGTTAGAGGAACTCGATTTTGCATCATGCTTATGATGAGTAAATTCTTAGTCTTCAGCAGATCATGTGCTTACTAAGATGTGTGAGCTTCTTGATAAGGAGCCCCAAGGCATGAATATCTATCCACCCATATGGTAAAGAGCGGCGAGAGAATTAGGAGGTGGATACAAGTTTCAATAAGTAAAAAAAGCAACTTGAAAAAGAGTATGAGGTACCCAGCTAATAAATATTATCAGCATTTGCAATTTAGGAAGAGAAATATAAGCATTTTGAGTTACATTCAATAGTAACAGAGGTATGTAATTGGCCACGCCCATCTCAATTATGCCCCATGGGAGTTGACATATATAGTTTAAGAGAAAAAGAGGATAGCAAGATCCAATTGGGGCTAGAGTAACCCAAAATGGTAGATGGATATAATTAGCTAACATTTCTGAAGGATATTGCAAATGTGGTAATAAATCTCCTTGTGAGACACCCCGATGGTACAATCTAGAATAGTACATTTAGATATGAATACTAGAATGTCTGAAAAAATTTAGAAGATTGGCACTGGAATCCTAGAAGGGATAAACATTTACCTTTGTATGGCTCCTGTCCCTAGTAAAGAGAGAATATTAGGCGACCCGAAGAGCCAGTGGATGAAGCAAGGGGAGATAAAAGTGAAAGAATGTTTTGTTGAAGTTATTAGAATAAAGTGATAGATAGAAATATTAGTCGGAGAATAAAAAGAGAGTAATTGAAGCATTATGAGTAAGATGTGATAAAAGGATGATAACGGTAAATCAAAATATGACAAAATGACAGAGTCTATAGTCTAGTGAAGGAAAAGACAAGAGGTAAAAGGCCTTGAGACAATAAAAGAGTATAGGCCAAAGGCTATATCCTCATTCGAGAATTGAGTGGTGACTCGAACGTGATTACCAGAAGGAAAAATTAGACCCCTGTGGTAATAAAATTTAGTATGGGATAGTAAACAAGATACAAAAACAAACATGAATTAGGGACCGGAGGATTTGATAATAGTCGACATCGTAAGAATTTCAGAGATCATGTTCCAACAATAATAGAACAACAGACGAGTAACCTTTAAAGGTCATTTAGGAAGTCGCTTACCTAAAGTAAGCATTTTGAGCAGAGTTAATCTTAAGGGACTATGTGTGCAAGTTACACAAGGTGTCACCTTCGTGCATAAGAAATTCAGTTATCCCTGGTATAGAAGGGTTATCATAAGGCGAGAAAGGGTCATTGATGATGTGAAAAGATGCCAAAGATGAAGAGGTAAAACATCTATAGCTAGATCTTCGTAGCACTAAGTCTTAGTACTCTCTAAAGAGGGGGGGAATGGTGTGATATGGTATTAAGTCGAAGTTATTGATTCAGGTAATTATGGAATAATAAAGGAAGAACGTGGTAGAAAGGCGAAAGGAATGAGATTGCATTTATTCAGACCCTACAGATATGTTACGACTCCAGAACATTATGCAAGCATGCCGCCGAGGAGAGGTAGTAAGGGTTCCCACACCAGATGTTATTGATAAATAAGTGCGGATAAACACTTGATACATAAGGATCCAGTACGAGTGGTAAGTTAAGACAAAGAAAATAACCCAAGAGAGATTACGCAGAATATAGATATGAGAATGGACCAACAAGTAGTCAGTAGTTGATTCGGGAAGAGCCTTGTTATGGATAGATAAGAGGATACAGACAAATCATGCAGATTGTGCAAGGTAAACGTAGTGAACCCCAACTATTAAATATATATTCTTGAAACTATTTTTGGGCTTATTTGGGCTGCTAAAAATTCCTCTCTTTCGGGGCATATTTGGGCCTCATTCCATATCCTTTTGGACTTTAATTTGGGCCTCCAAATAGTTGTAAGACTTGGCCGAAAGATCCTCCTTGTGCTAGAGCTCTTCTTCTATTATAAGACACTTCTTAATTGCCAATTGAAGCCCATTAAGTTTGTCTTGAAATTTCTTTGTTTGAGACCTTGTCATGGGCCTTCTTGGAGCTTCCCCAGCTTCATCCTTCTCCTTTAATGATGTTGAGCTACCATGGATGCTATCAGTTCTTTCCTAGGGAGCCTACAAACTGTGTCTAGTAGAGTCTAGTTTATGCGTGTATTGTGCACCACACTTATAAGCAGGAGGCTACAGGGCATTTAGGATTGTCACTCTTTCTTCTTATTCTAGATCATGTGGTAGAGCTCAGTTGTTAGAATTCAAACTCCTAAATTCGACTTTAGTCGTAATACAATGATACCTACATCCACAAAGACAGTTGGTAAGAGATTGAATGTGGTTCTGGAAAAGCTGAGTTAGAGGAACTCGATTTTGCATCATGCTTATGATGAGTAAATGTAAGGTCTTCAGAAGATCATGTGAGTACTAAGATGTGTGATCTTCTTGATAAGGAGCCCCAAGGCATGAATATCTATCTACCCATATGGTAAAGAGCGACGAGAGAATTAGGAGTGTGAGCACGTGATTTTTGCCCTATGAGAACTACTCCCAAAAATTCAAACTAAAATAATTTTCCTTTGTGTGCAATTTGGAGAATTCTCGTGGCATTTTTTGGATTTTTGTCTATGAATGTTTATTCTATTTTAATTAATGAAAAATACAAAAATATATGTGTTGCATTTGCATTTACAATTTAGGATTAATTAAACAGTAATTTGTTTCACCAAAATCGAAAAAAAATTAATAATAACGTACTTCGCATTTTTAGGGTTTAATGTCAAATTGTGTGATTATCTTTGTATTTAATTTTGTGTGATAATTTTTATTAAGGGTTAATTAGTATTTTCTAAGTTAATTTTGAATTTTGGTAATTAGGAATCAAAAAGAAAATAAAAGAAAAAGAAGGAACAAGAGAAAAAGAGTTAAAAATCGGACTGGGCTAGTTTTTAAAAGAAAGGTTTAGGCCCAAGGTCATACCCCAACCCAGGCCCAAACCGGCTGGTCTCAGAGACGGCCAAAACGACATCGTTCTCTGACGCCCAATCTGGGCCGTTGATATGACTTGATTCGACGGTCCAGATCACCCCATCCCACAACTCGTTTCTAGCCTGACCCGCTTACCCTGAACCATACCCGCCCCAGCTAAGCCTAAATGACCCCGTTTGGTTTAAGTGACTTAATCTGGACCGTTGGTTCCCATCATCCAACAACCCAGATTAATCAATGGGGTTTCAATATATCAAAACACCCAAACCTCTCTCACCCGCCTCATTTCCTCCCCTTCGTCTCCAAGAACCAGAGACCAAACGACCCCCCACCAAACCCTAGCCGCCCTCGTACCCCTTCGCCTGAAAGCCGACGGCAACGATGCCGGTGACCACGAAACTCACACCCCTGAACCTTCTAGCCACCCTCTCCACAAATCCATGTGCTGTTTACTTCGAATCTCAACGGAACTCTTCGAATCTTCAATCAAAGATCGTCCAAAAACCTCACCTTCTCCGATTAACCCCAAAATTACACCACAACCTCCCCACGACGTCCTCTTTCAAAATCCTGAATCAGTTTTCTTCGAATCAGTACCAGACGCTTCGAATCTTAGATCGAAGAATCGAACCAAACCCTAATCCGTCCAATGGCCACCAAACTCACACCTTTTGTCCACTAGACCACCCTCGTCCCAAGTCCCTTACTAGTTTTGCGCGAATCAGAGCGGAGTTGGTCGAATCTCAAAACGAAAGAGCAAACCCTAAAGGGAAAGAATTGAGGTCGTGGTCGACCTTAGTCATGTGTTCTCATTCAAGAACACTCGATTAAGGTCTGTCTCGGCTTCAAACACAAGTGGGAATTTCAACTAAAACAAATGGGAACTGGGACTGAAATTCTGAGGTACTTATTTTCTTTACTTTTTCTTTTGATTGTTTCATGGCTTGTCTGATTAAGTTTCGTTATAGTTCTATCTCTTTCAATTACTTTCCTTTATTTCTTCTCCATCGGACTTTTTCTTGGTCCAGTCTTCTTCTATCAGTCAACATATGGTTAAATAGTTTCGTCGATTAATTTGGTTCAATTGTAGTTCAGTAGTTCTGGTCAAATCGTTTGTTGTTACGCCAAATTGTTTCATTTTTATGTGATGTTTGGTCCCCTACTCTGTGACGTGACTTGGCATATGAATTTAGTTGTTCATTCAATGTGTTTACAGTTTCATCTGCTCGTATTTAGGTTTAGTGTAAAATTGCGTTAGTCTATTCCCTGAATCCTTAAACCCTTCATCTTGGTTGCAATACTGTTCATTCTGATCAGAGTTCAATTGTTGTGTGAGTTTAGTGGTTTGAGTATGACTGTGGTTCTGTTTAAGTTTGGGGTCCGAGGGAATTGAACTTGTGTTTAAATTCAGCTTTAGTTAATTAGTGATTAGGTTTCTTTCTTAAGAATTGGTTATAGCTGAAAGAAGTAATCACAGGGGTTCCATGAGGGTAATTTGGGAATTGAAAACTTGAAGAAATGGGTAGTTTGAGTGTTCTGTCCACTAAGTACTAATGTACCATTAAATAGACATTTGTTTAATAGTTAGTGGGAAACAAAACATAATGGTATGTGGAGGCTTAAAAGGAATTGATTAAAATATAGCATGGCCCATACACCTTTGAATTAAACAATGAAGTTAGACACTTAGTAGTGACTGTCAGGGAATATGATGGAAGAAACACATTTCTTAATGATTTAAGTGTTAAAACAGGCTGGAAAAGGGGTCTGTCTGAGGGTATAAAAAACATTGCAGACCTTAGAATGAGAGGACATTTTTTTGGAGAGTATTGGCAGGGCATTGCTAATAGAGTCTTTGAGGCTGAAAAAAATAGGCTGAAAATATAGACATACACACTTGGGTTCTACTGTGGCATTCAGGTCAGGTCTTAGATAATATTCTTAAAAGTTATAGCATTCAACCCTGCAAGGAGCTACAGTTCCATAAAAAAAATGTTGTTACGTTGGTTTAGAGTTTCATGCTGAGTAATTTTGATCAAAGTTGAGTAGGTTTTCGATTGAGTTTTGCTGCTGTCGAGATTTCAAAGGTTTTGAGACAGCTTGAGATGAGTTTGGGTGTAGTGTTGCAGTAGTATGTTTTTTTTGATTTCATTTCCGAGGTTGTTTGGGCTGTTTAAGTTTGAGTGTTCTGGTTTTAACTGTCTTCAAATTCTCCTGGGTTTGCTGCATATGCTACTGGGCTGTTTGTGGATTGCTGTTTGTATTGCTGCTCGTATTACTGTTATACTGCTGCTGACTTCCTCTTTATTCTTCGGTTCACTCCAATCCAGGTACACAACTAAGCTCAATTTGCTATAGCCTTGAGATGTAAACATGAAATGGAAGTGTTATGACCCTTAATTATTTGATATTGTATTTGTAGCTTAGTAGATATAGATGATAAGTAGTTATATAGTCCAATTTGATCTATAACTCAATGAAATGTGAACTGTGAAGTTTGTACCTAATTAGGACTGTTTAAACTGTTAATTCGTGTATATTAGTTGTAGATTTAGTATAGTTTGGTACTGATTTCAGTTAACATCGAATTAAAATCGAATATCAGTATTGTTTGGACCTACAATTATCCAGAAGTCAACGTGTGGTGCTTATTCCGATTTCAGGTTAAACGCATTTTTTTTCTAAAAAACAAAAGCCCAACATGCTAGTTATTGATGTCCTCTCTTTTGTTCGTTAAGCTCACTATTTCGACGTAGGAACAAGTAATTGCATGTTAATGGTTGATATCAATAGTCTACTTGAATTTGAATCAGTTAACTTATGAATGTTAGCAGGATCAAATAACCGAGTCGTGTAATTCAAAATTCGATCCAGCATATGGATTGGGTTCTTTGGACCTAAATTTGAAATGGTATTTGATCTACTAATTTTCAATTGATAGACTATAGGATTTTCTAATATTAACCAATTGGGGCCCCCTTTATTTCTTTAAAGACAAATAAATAGAAGAATAATAGTCATTTTAGGATTAGCCTTTAAATAATAAATGAGATGAGCCTCGCCAAATAAAACGCAGAAGTTGCGGGGCCCTCAGTAAATATTGCATTAAAATACTTTAGATTTTGGGACGGACCGTCTAATGAATTTCAAGGCTTTCCTCAAAATAATAACGCGCTAGTCACTTTAGGCGCGCTTTCAATAAATTACTTTCTTAAACTCGGGTGCACATTTATGTGACCCAAATCCAAATCTCAACGGAGTCGAAATATGTCAATAACCACGGGTGCATTGATGTGACGTGGTTCGAGACGTGTTTTCACGACGTTCCAATTCTCTCTTAAAATAACAACAATAAAAGCGGGAAAGAGTTAAAATTTGCACACAGGTCCAACATGTACTAAAATCAGATAAATAAGCTGAATATGTCATTTGAGCGACCGTGCTAGAACCACGGAACTCGGGAATGCCTAACACCTTCTCCCGGGTTAATAGAATTTCTTATCCAAATTTCTGGTTTGCGGACTATAATACAGAGTCAATCTTTTCCTCGATTCGGGATTCAACCGGTGACTTGGGACACCATAAATCTCCCAAGTGGCGACTCTGAATTAAATAATAAATCCCGTTTCGATTGTCCTTTAATTGGAAAAAACTCCCCTACGCTCCTGCGGGCGCAGGTAAAAGGAGGTATGACAGCTCTGGCAACTCTGCTGGGGATGGTTGAACCCAGAACTTCTGGTTCAGGGTTCCAGAATTCAAGCTTAGAATAATGTTATTATTTGACTTTACTCATTATCTGATTTTATTACGTTTTGGTTTAAATGTGCAAAATGTTGCTTTTACCACTTTGATATTATCTGAACTGTATATAAACTGTTACGAAACCCTTCTCTTCTCATCTTCGGGGATGTGCTCGCTGGTCAAGACTCCCTATTCTGTTAGTGTCATACCTTGAAATAAGAAAGAGTCTCGGACAAGTTACTAAGCCGGATAGCCTTTTGGTTCCCGGTACGTAGCCCCCTCCTCGACTCGAGTTGTCCGCTCGGGCACACAGTCTAGAACAAATACCCAGGTTATAAACCTAGAATAACTCAGCTTCATGTCGGATCCCTAGTAGGAAAATTTGTTTGCATCACGTGCATTTGACTTTGGAGGCTCAACACAGGGGTTGGGTCTGTCTAGGACAGGTGTACCAAAAATGACAAAAGACCATCCTGATGCATCTTACTTGCTACTTGTGCATTTGTTTGATTCGGACTTGCATGCTGACCGGTTTTTGAATATTTTGAGGAAAAAGAGATAGAGGTACGAGGGTTAAAGAGAGTTAATCGCCTGGAAAAAAAACCAATGTCCAAATAGTGTCGAAACTCTGCCAAATTTTTGAGAAAATGAAAAAAGAAAAAGAAAAAAAAATGCCAGTAGCTAGGACCCACTTTCTATTGATGGGGATCAAGAGCGTTCAGCCTTACGCGCCATATCAGGTTTTGAGACAACTCGGGAGATGCCAAACAGTGCCACAGGAGGAAGATCTTAGTGCTCAAGTAATTGAGATTAGCCTTGACGGACAGTTCCCTGAAGCAAGAGTCCGTCAGATCTGGAGTGAATGCCAATATTTAAAAGCAGATACTTGCATGCAGGATCAGGCCAAAGGCAAAGTGGCGCCAGGATACCTTGCTTGGTACATGAGAGAACTTGAGCACGAAAGGCCGGCTAAAAGACCCCATCTCCAGGAATTCGTCAAGGCGTCGCAAGAACAGTGGGATTGGTTGGCTAAAGAGCACGAGTACAGGGTTACAATAGGCAAGTTGGAGAAGCAAGTTATAGATTTGAAATTTGAGAAAGATTTGCATATCGCTACAGATGAGGGAGAAAAGAGAAAACTAGCTCAGGAAAACGAGGTCCTCAAATCTCAAATCCAGGAAATGAAAATAGCTACCGGAAACCCGAAGAGAAGCCGGGCTGATGAAAGGCTCATAAACGGTCTAAAGAAGAAAGTCCTCGAGTGTCAAGAAGACCTGGAAAAATCTAAAGCTTGTCTAGCAAGAATCTAGGTGAAATGGATAAAGAAGGCAGAAGAGCGAGCACGGTCTATGCAACAAATGAAGAGGGACTACAAAAGGAACATCGCTATATTGAGAGAAACAATATCCACTCTCAAAGAGCGGATCTTCAGACAAGCCCGAGATGCCAGAGCAGATAGGAAGCGCTACTATGATCTAATGGCCCGAATGGAGAAACAGATGAATGAGTTTCAGGATCAACTCCTTTACAATGCTCAAATGCTAGGGATGCGGAATCAACAAATATAGCGGTTGCTTATGGAAAGGGACAGAATCAAGGGAAGAATCGACGATATCGGGCACTATATCACCATAAAGTGCCTAGCTTGTGAGGATATGTCCCGTACCACCTTCTGTGCTTCAATAATGATTTGTCCACCAGATCATGGAAGATTTGAAAGATTTGCAAAGGGGCCTTGCACCAAAGCCCGCGGCGAGGCCGAACGACGCCCCGCGGGCGCCAAAATTCAAAACTCTGAAACATTCATAGTTTGAGTCTGTATTTTCCCCATAGTTTGAGTCTGTTGTCCGTCGGAGTTTGTATTTCCCTTTTTGGCATAAAGTCTGTAGTCTGTATCAAGTCTGTCAATTTCCTTTCAAAAATGGTTTGCCTTGTAATAAAACGTTTTGCTAGTAAAGGTTGAAAAATCCAAAAATGGTGTCTTTATTCTCCGCACTTGTCACAGAACTACGCGCGGTCTGATTCATGCGGGGACATCATACGTAGGCAATCCATATAAGATTCGACCACCACTAAAAAGAAAAAGAGAAAGGAAAAGTGAATAAAAGAAAGGAAAAGAAAGAAATAAAAAGAGAGATAAAGAAAGTTTTAGAAACACTTAAACGAGGCACAAACAAAGTAAGCCGGAATGACGCATGCGGTCGAAGCAAAGACATGTTAGAAATGGTTAAACTGCCTAGGAACATTGCATCCCCTAACGTGAAATTGCAATATGTGTTAAACTCTAACGCTAACAAGTTTGTTATCCTTCCAGATATTTCGAACCAGTTAGTTTGTTAGAACGTTCTGGCATATTACCATTACCAAACAAGATCCAAAGGGCCCATACTAAAAAGCATGACTAGTTCAGACCAAAGTGTCGAGGATGAAAGGACGGAGAATCAAATGCTGAAGGAGGAAATGGATAAGATGAGACAGGAGATGAAAGAAATGCAGCTGGCCTTAGCTAGGGTACAAAAAGTGCCTAACCCTCCCGTTACTCCCACTCTCCCACCAGGACACTCGCCGGAATACCCTCCCCCGGCCCTTCGACAAGCTTCCCTAGTCACCAATACTATCAGGGAAGAAATGCCTATGATCCCCAAGCTTCACAACCCAATCAGAACCCTCCTCCACCAAATATTCCTGTTTTTGTGGCACCCCCACCAGCCACGCTGCAAAGATCATCCAGCGAACAGTTGTTTCAGGCTCACGATAACCAATATTACCCCCCTGAACCAACCTTCAAAGCACTCGAGCCTCATACTTATAATACTCACTTCGAGATCCCGGTAGAGACTGAAAAGCCGGCTAAGAGCCCAGAGCAAGACGAAGTGCTTCGAAAGTTTAAAAGACTGGAGCAGTCCTTCAGGAATATCCATGGGTTAGGCAACCAAGTCAGTATGGCCTACAAAGACTTGTGCCCTTTCCCTGACGTTCAATTGTCGGCAGGGTTCATAATGCCAAAGTTTGATCTATACGAGGGGCACGGTGATCCTATGACACATTTGTGAGGTTTTTGTAGCAAGATAAGAGGAGCAGGTGGTAAAGATAAGCTGCTGATAGCTTGCTTTGGTCAGAGTCTGAGTGGTTCTGCACTGGAATGGTACACAAGACAGGATCCTAGCAGGTGGTACACCTGGGACGATCTGGCACAAGCCTTTGCAAGCCACTTCCAATATAACCTTGAGATCGTCCCTAACCGTCTCACATTGCTGAAACTTGAGAAGAAACCCGGGGAAAGCTTCCGAGAATTTGGGTTCCGCTGGAGAGAGCATGTGGCAAGAGTTGATCCTCCAATGAGAGAGGGGGAAATGGTGGACTACTTTCTGCAGACTCTGGAGCCAACTTACTTCGGGCACCTGGTGACGTCAGTTGGCAAATCTTTCAACGAAGTAGTAAAAAGGGGCGGTATGATTGAAGAGGAACTTAAGTCCAACAAAATCCTGAGCTATTTGGCGATTAAAGCAACCACTCAGGCCATCCAGAGCGGCACGGGAGATGCGCTCGGAAAGAAGAAAAGGGAAGATGTCGCAACAGTCGAGGCAGGTACTTGGTCCAGATCCAGAGGTCCCCCCCCCCACTACAAACCTAGACCCCATCACTCAAATTACCCGCACATTCCATACGGCCCTCCACAGCCCTACTACCCACCACAAGAGCCATATTTCTCTGTCCATCATGCCCAAACTTACACCCAGCCTCCGGCTCACCCGCAATGGCGTGCGCTGGCTCCCCAGAATACATATCCACCTCCACAAAACACATATCCACCTCCACAAAATGCATATCCACCTCCACAAAACACATATCCACCACCAAGGGCCTACAGGAATCCTTCGGGACCAGGTTACCGTGGGAATCAGACTTTTAGGAATGAAAGGGTGCAGAGGCAGAGAACATTCACTCCGCTGGGAGAAACCTATACTACTTTGTTCCACAAATTGAGGTAGTTAGGCCTATTGAGTCCTGTGGATCCCAAATTGCCAAATCCCATTCCCAAAAATCTGGACCACACGGTAAGCTATGAATATTGTTCGGGGGCTCTCGGGCATGATACTGAGAAGTGTTGGAAGTTGAAGGCTATCGTACAAGACCTTATTGACACAAATAGGATCGAGGTCCAGGAGCCAGAGGCACCTAACATCAATCAGAACCCGTTGCCGGCACACCATGAAGCCCACATGATCGAACTAGTGCACGAAGGAGGAAGCTCAAGAAGCCCTTACAAATGGTAATGATGATCCGTGCCAGTCCGAAAGAAAAGTCGATCAGTGGAAAAGTGGTAGTAGAGTCGAAAAGGATAGAAGGCAAGCCAGTGGTGATGATGGGGAAGAGTTCGTCTGATGTTGACAAGAATCCAAAGTCGGTCAAAGTAACGGTGCAAGGGATATCAAGAAAGCCAGTAACCATGAAGGGGGCATGCATAGGACCAGTTGTTATCAGGCCAGTAATGCAGTTGCCGATAATCAGCGAGAAAGTTGTGCCATGGAGCTACAGTCCAGTAATGGTAATGCATAAGGGGAAGGAAGTTGTGGAGGAAATATGTGAGGCACAGGGGTTAACTCGTTCGGGAAGGTGTTTTGCTCCCGCAGAGTTAAGAAGAGCCAATCCAGTAGCGACAAAGAATCTAGTTACCGAGGAAGAGGCGGAAGAATATTTAAAGAAAATGAAGGCGCAAGATTACTCCATTGTGGAGCAGTTGAGGAAGACCCCGACACAGATCTCATTGTTATCATTGTTGATCCATTCAGACGAGCACCGCCGAATATTGATGAAAATTCTGAACGAAGCCCATGTTCCGGATAAGATGTCTGTGAACCATCTGGAGAAAATAGCAAACAAGATTTTCGAGGTCAACAAGGTCACTTTTTCAGACGACGAGTTGCCCGTGGAGGGTACAGAACATAATAGAGCCTTTTATTTGACCGTGAAGTGCGAAGACTCGGTAGTCACTCGAGTACTGATTGATAATGGGTCCAGTGCCAATATCTGTCCTTTGACCACATTGAACAAACTGAAGGTCAATGGTGACAGGATTCACAAGAACAGCATCTATGTTCTAGGGTTTGATGGTGGTGGTACAGACACAGTGGGTGACATCATACTGGAATTAACAATTGGTCCAGTCGAGTTCACCATAGAGTTTCAAGTGTTAGACATGGCAGTGTCATATAATCTTCTGTTGGGGCAACCTTGGATCCATGCCGCCAAAGCAGTGCCTTCTACATTACATCAGATGGTCAAATTCGAGTGGGATAGGCAAGAGATCATAGTACATGGGGAAGACAATGGAAGCACCGTAAGTGATGCCATCGTACCCTTCATAGAGACTGATGATGATAAGAGACCGTGGGTTTACCAGGTTTTTGATACGGTTTTAGTGGACAAAGTTCCCGAAGGTGAAAGCATCCCACTTCCCAAAATAGCAGCTGCAACTGTCATGGTAGCCTCGGAGATGTTGAAGAACGGGTTTGTGCCAGGCAAAGGTTTAGGGGCTGATCTTCAGGGTATTGTTCAGCCGGTTTCTTTGCCCAAAAATTTGGATACCTTTGGGTTGGGGTTCAAGCCTACAGTGGGGAATGTGAGACGGGCCCGCAAGTTGAAGAAAAGAGTCTGGGTCCTTCCCAAGCCAATCCCGCGCCTATCCAGATCATTTGTCAGAGCAGGTATCAGAAAGTTGTCGGTCCCGAAAGTTCTCGGACCACTGATTGGGCCAGATGGAGATTTGAATGAGGGCTTTGAAAGGCTGTTCGCCGATGTCAACATGATAGAAGCTGGAGAAGGGTCCAGTAGGTTAGATGTACAGTTTGTGGGGCCTAGGGCAAATATCAACAATTGGATGGCTACTCCCCTTCCTACCCCAAGGGAGTCTTGGTAGTGGGCTCTGATTTTTCTTTCTTGTTTTTTTTTTGGATTATTCCAGGGTTGTAATCCAGTTTTGTTTTGTATTCGGCAAAGTGTGAAACTCTGTTATTCCGTATTTTAAAAAAAAGTGAAAGCTTTTCTCTTCTTATTTTGTTTTAACTTTGTTTTCTTCTTTTCTATTTCTGAACAGTTCTCTTTATATTGGTTCTAATGACATGGCATGCACAACGGATCTTCAACCTAGTCTAAAAAATCAATCTGATTCCGAACTAATTGTGCAAGAGGTCGATTATGATGATGAATCGGAATGCAATGAGGATGAAGCCTTCGAAGAGATAAACAGAGAGTTAAGCCAGTTTGAAGAGAAATCCAAGCCCAACTTAAATGACACAGAAGCCATCAATTTAGGGGATGCAGATGATATCAGGGAAATTAAAATAAGCATCCACATTGCACCGAATATCAGGTAAGAACTAATCAAAGCACTTATTGAGTTCAAAAACGTTTTTGCATGGTCGTATGATGACATGCCGGGGTTAATCATGGATTTAGTGGTTCACAAATTGCCCATTAACCCGGCATGCCCTCCCGTCAAGCAGAAATTGAGGAAGTTCAAAACAGACATGAGTGTGAAGATTAAAGAGGAAGTAACCAAGCAGCTGCAAGCAAAGGTTATTCGGGTCACTCGATATCCTGATTGGTTGGCTAATGTGGTGCCAGTGCCGAAGAAAGATGGGAAGATCAGGGTGTGTGTCGATTACCGCAATCTGAACAGGGCAAGCCCAAAGGATAACTTTCTATTACCCAACATCCATATCTTGATCGATAATTGTGTCGGACGTGAGATCGGGTCTTTTGTGGATTGCTATGCTGGGTATCATCAGATTCTGATGGATGAAGAAGATGCGGAAAAGACGGCTTTCATTACGCTGTGGGGGACTTATTGCTACCGGGTGATGCCATTTGGTTTGAAGAATGCTGGGGCAACGTACATGAGAGCAATGACTACTGTGTTTCATGACATGATACACAAAGAGATTGAGGTATACGTGGACGATGTGATCATAAAATCCAAGCATCAGGAAGACCACGTAGCAGACCGAAGGAAGTTTTTCCAAAGACTTCGAACGTACGATATTAAGCTCAACCCGGCCAAATGTGCATTTGGTGTTCCATCTGGAAAGCTGTTGGGATTCATCGTCAGTCGGCGAGACATTGAGTTGGACCAATCAAAGATCAAATCCATCCAAGATTTGCCACCACCAAAGAACAAGACAGAAGTAATGAGTCTGTTGGGAAGGTTGAATTATATCAGCAGGTTTATTGCTCAACTCACAGCAACTTGTGAACCCATTTTTCGGCTATTGAAGAAAGATGCTGCGGTAGAATGGACGGCAGAATGTCAGGAAGCATTTGACCAAATCAAAGGATATTTATCAAATCCACCTTTGTTGGTTCCACTTGAGCCGGGAAGACTGTTAATTCTTTATCTAACGGTCCTGGAGAATTCGTTTGGCTGCGTACTGGGGCAACACGACATTACAGGAAGGAAGGAGCAAGCCATCTATTATCTCAGCAAGAAGTTTATAGGCTATGAGGTTAAGTACACTCAACTCGAGAAGACATGTTGCGCCCTAACTTGGGTGGCCCAGAAATTGAAGCATTATCTGTCATCATATACTACTTATCTCATTTCACGCTTGGATCCACTGAAGTATATTTTCCAGAAGCCTATGCCCACAGGGAGATTGGCGAAATGGCAGATATTACTCATAGAATTCGACATCGTCAATGTGACGAGGACGGTCATGAAGGCCCAAGCATTGGCTGATCACTTGGCTGAGAATCCTGTTGATGAAGAATACGAGCCCTTGAGGACGTATTTTCCTGATGAAGAAGTGATGCATATAGATGAGTTGGAAATGACCAAGGAACCAGGATGGAAGTTTTTTTCGATGGAGCCGCAAATGCGAATGAAGTTGGAATAGGAGCGGTACTTATTTCTAAAATAGGACATCATTATCCTGTTATGACTCAGCTGCGTTTCTATTGTACCAACAACATGGTTGAGTATGAGGCATGCATTTTGGGTCTACGGGTAGCTGCAGACATGGATGTCCAGGACGTCTTGGTCTTGGGAGACTCGGACCTCCTGGTGCATCAGATTCAAGGTGAATAGGAAACAAAAGATTTGAAGCTCATACCATATCGACAATGTTTGCACGATCTGAGCAAGCGATTTCGATCAGTGAAGTTCAGACACATCCCAAGAGTTCATAATGAGATTGCCGATGCTTTGGCCACCTTAGAATCAATGTTGCACCACCCGGACAAAATTCATGTTGACCCGTTGCATATTCAGGTTCGTGATCAGCATGCTTACTGCAACATGTTAGAGGAAGAACTGGATGGGAACCATGGTTCTATGATGTCAAGGAATACCTCAGGATGGGGATATACCTGGAGCAGGCCACCGGAGATCAAAAGAGAGCCATTCGGCGACTGTCAAATGGATATTTCCTCAGTGGAGGAGTGTTGTACAAAAGAACACCAGATTTGGGATTGTTGAGATGTGTAGATGCTAGTCAAGCCATGACAGTTATGATAGAGGTACATGCTGGAGTTTGTGGGCCACATATGAGTGGATATGTATTGGCAAAGAAGATTCTTCGAGCAGGGTACTATTGGCTCACTATGAAGCGTGATTGTATCAGTTTCGTACAAAAATGCCATCAGTGTCAGATACACGGAGATCTGATTCATTCTCCACCGACAGAATTGCATACAATGTCAGCACCATGGCCATTTGTTGCCTGGGGCATGGATGTCATTGGACCTATTGAGCCGGCAGCTACCAACGGTCATAGGTTCATTCTGGTGACCATCGATTATTTCACTAAGTGGGTTGAAGCTAAAACTTTCAAGTCGGTAACCAAGAAGGCAGTGGTAGATTTTGTTCATTCCCATATCATCTATATATTTGGGATCCCAAAAGTGATCATCACGGACAATGGTGCTAATCTTAACAACGGTTTGATGAAAGAAGTATGTCAACAGTTCAAGATTACACACCGTAATTCCACACCATATCGTCCCAAGGAAAATGGAGCGGTCGAGGCGGCCAACAAGAACATAAAGAAGATACTGAGGAAGATGGTAGAAGGGTCCAGACAATGGCATAAGAAGTTACCATTGGCATTGTTGGGTTATCGCACTATTGTTCGTACTTCAGTAGGTGCAACTCCTTATTTGTTGGTATACAGAACTGAAGCAGTGATACCGGCAGAAGTTGAAATTCCATCCCTCCGGATTGTCGTTGAGGCTTAGATTGATGATGACGAGTGGGTCAAAACTCGTTTAGAGAAGTTGAACTTGATTGATGAAAAGAGATTGGAAGTTGTGTGTCATGGCCAGTTATATCAAAAGATAATGGCAAGAGCATACAACAAAAAGGTGAGTCCCCGGAAGTTTGAAGTGGGCCAGCAAGTGCTGAAACGCATCCTCCCACATCAGGCTGAGGCAAAGGGAAAGTTCGCCCCGAATTGGCAAGGGCCATTCATTGTAACCAGAGTGTTGTCCAATGGCGCTTTATGTTTAATAGATATCGAAGGGAAATGCGTCGACATGGCTATCAATTCTGACGCAGTTAAGAGATATTATTTGTGATTTCTTTTAATTGTAATTGTTGTTTGTTTGCATTTGGCATGGTATCGGAGAATGAAATGACGGAGGCAATTTGTTCTTCCATCCAAACACTTCAACCTTTGCTTCCCCTTTTGAGCCTTATTTATTCTTTCATACCCCTCTTTTGGAATCAGTAATGAAAATGAAAGAAAAAGAGAAGAGAAAAATAATGATAAAAGAAAAGTCACAAGAAAAACAAAGGAATTGGGAACTACGTTTGACATGATTCCTCAAAAAGGATACGTAGGCGCCTCACGGCTCGGTCATAGTGTAACAAAAAATAAAAAAATCCCCAAGCAAGAAATTGGGGCAGAAGGTATGTTTGTAATTTTGGGAAGGAAGTTTGATTCCAAGAGTTATAATGTTTTACCCATCAAAATTATTTTGAACCTTTTGATACCCCTTTTCTTTTAGCCACACATAAAAACCCATATTGATGTCCAAAAAAAAGACCTCCCGATCAGTATCCGAGAAGTGCCAAGTCATGCAAATGGAAGTCGGGAATAACAATCTGATCCCCAGCAGAGAAGAGGATCATAAGCTGGAAATAAATTGATAGCCGAAAGAATCCCCAGCAGAGAGAGTCATATCGGTAACACTCCAATCCCCAGCTGGAAAAAATAAAATAAAATGAGAGAGTCTTATCGGTGAAAACCTCCACAGGCACCATAAGGCGACGTAAGTTAAGAGAAATAAAACGAGAGAGTCTTAACGGTAAAAACCTTCACATGCACCATAAGGCGACGGTAGTTGAGGGAAATGAGAGAGTCTTATTAGTGAAAACCCCTCGAAGGGCACTATGACGCGATAAGGGGTCAAAAGAGGCAAACAAGATAAGATTGACGGAAAGGACCCGTCGAGGTATCAAGCGATGCAAAGATGTTGAGTCGACAAAGGAATTGGGCGCTTACATATGCCCAACAAAGTAAGGCCATCAGAAAAATTGACTGATATAAATAGACTGGGTTGGTTAATCCAAAATGCACGACGTGATCATTGGGATCGGTCGTATCATTCAGAGAACTATTCTTCTCTTATTTTCTTGAATTCGTCATTTTTTTTATTTTTAAAGACTTTATCTCCCCACCAGTTTGTTTTTGAAAAGCTTTCAGAGCTTATTACCAGTTGCCAAGATGGTGCAAAAATACAATGTGGATAGGACGGGCCAAAGATAATGCAATGGAACGAGAAAGACGTTCGTTGCAAGACCAAATGATGGATTGGTCTAGGATTTCGGGGAGAGTATGGAGAAAAATGGGAAGCAACAATTGGTGAATAAAGAATCGTCAAGAAACAAGAGCATCCCTGGCAGATTATCGACCAAGTTCCAAAAGGGTCGGACAACACGGAGCAGGGAAAGAAGAGGGGGAAAACCATCCCCAGCGGGAATATGATCGCCAACAGGAATATCATCCCCAACAAATAATCTCATCCCCAGCAAGCTTTGGTAATGTAATGGAACACAAAGCTGGGAAAGGAGAAAGAGGAAACCATCCCCAGCAGGAGTGGCACGACCATTCACCATGTTTTAAACTAACAAAATTTTTTCTTTGTTTTAAAGCAGGGACAGGAAATGTTATAGATGATGAAAAGACATCATGATACAAGAAAGATTGTCAAACTGGGGCAGAAAAATTTCTTTCATTTTGAAAATTTACTGGCAGTCCGGTACCCACTTGGGGAAGAAGCAAGATAACACAAGTTTGGGGGAAAATGGTATCCCCAGCAGTTTTCGGAAGAAGGCCAAACAAGTTTTAAAGGAAGCAATTTCGGAAGGAAGATAACACAAGTCTTAAGGGAAGTAGTTCCAGTGGAAGGAAAGCACCAGCTTTAAGGGGAAGTAGTCTTTGAAGAAGGAAAATAACATATTTGTGAATAAAATACTGGTGTTATCCCCAGCAGTTTTCAGAGGAATGAAACACCAGTTTTGAGGGAAGCAGTTCTGAAAGAAGATAATTTCAAGTTAGAAGGAAAATGGTCCAGGAGGCAGGAAGGAGCAACAGCAATAAAACGCATTTTTTAAGAAAGAGTCGAAGTTAGGAGCCCGCCTGAAAAATGGAGGTGTTATATTTTTAAGTTGTAGTCGAAGTCAGGAGCCCGCCTGGAGAATGGAGGTGTTATATTTTTTTAATTGTAGTTGAAGTCAGGAGCCCGCCTAGAGAATGGAGGTGTTATGTTTTTAAGAAATAGTCGAAGTCAGGAGCCCGCCTAGAGAATGGAGGTGTTATGTTTTTAAGAAATTGTTGAAGTCAGGAGCCCGCCTGGAGAATGGAGGTGTTATATTTTTGAGTCGTAGTCGAAGTCAGGAGCCCGCCTGGAGAATAGAGGTGTTATATTTTTAAGAAGTTGTTGAAGTCAGGAACCCGCCTGGAGAATGGAGGTATTATGTTTTTAAGAAATAGTCGAAGTCAGGAACCCGCCTGGAGAATGGAGGTGTTATATTTTTGAGTTGTAGTCGAAGTCAGGAGCCTGCCTGAAAAATAGGGATGTTATATTTTTAAGTTGTAGTCGAAGTCAGGAGCCCGCCTGGAGAACGGAGGTGTTATATCTTTAAGTTGCAGTCGAAGTCAGGAACCCGCCTGGAGAATGGAGGTATTATCTTTTTAAGTCATAACAGAAGTCAGGAGCCCGCCTGGAGAATGGAGGTGTTATATTTTAAGAAGTTGTTGCAGTCAGGAGACCGCCCGGAGAATGAAAGTATATATTCTGGAGAAATGGTTGTTGTTGAAGTCAGGATCCCCCCTGTAGAACGGAGGTTGTTATATTTTAAGTTAAAGGAGTCAGGAGCCCATATGTAGAACGGAAGTTGTTATATTTTAAGTTGAAGAAGTCAGTAGCCTGCCTGTTAGAACGGAGGTGGTTATATTTGAAGTTGATGAAGTCAGGAGCCGGCCTGTAGAACGGAGGTTGTTATGTTTTAAGTTAAAGAAGTCAGGAGCCCGCCTGTAGAACAGAGGTTGTTATATTTTAAGTTGAAGAAGTCAGGAGCCCGCCTGTTAGAACGGAGGTTGTTATATTTGAAGTTGATGAAGTCAGGAGACCGCCTGTAGAACAGAGGAATAAATTTCAAGTTTGAACTTTGAAGTCAGGAGCCCGCCTGTAGCACAGAGGACTGCACTCAATTTCAAGTCAAGAGTCAGTAAAGCGGAGGATTACAACAAAATATCCCCAGCATGAATCCCATTTCAGAAATCAGAAAGAAGACTACAAGAGCAAGTCGAAGATAGATAAGATTCTATAATCATTAGTTTAGTCTAGCTTTTTATTTTCTTTCTAGCAATGGTGTAATAAGGAGGTCGGAAAGCTGTAGTAACAGCAGCAGCAATATCAGTAAATCCACAATTCCATGGTAGTCCCAGCTACCAAAACTTCCCGAACTACATTGACCTGATTCCCTTTTAGCCAGGGATATGTAGGAAACCTTCGAAGCAGAGGTTCGGTCAAATCTTTCAAAAAATGCTTCACACGGAGTAACCGAATAGGTAAAAATCGCTCGTATCCGCTCACTTTATCTTTGCACGGAAACTCTTCATGTTTCCGGACAAAGAGGGGCAGCTGTGAGCACGTGATTTTTGCCCTACGAGAACTACTCCCAAAAATTCAAAATAAAATGGTTTTGTGTTTGTTTGTGATTTATTTGTATTTTTGTCTGTGCATGTTTATTTCTACTTTAATTAAGAAAAATACAAAAATATGTGTTACATGTGCATTTAGGATTTAATTTTATAATTTAGGAATTAATTAAACAATCAAGTTTGTTTTACAAAACGGAAAATCACAAAAATGTGTACTTTGCATTTTTAGCATTTAATGTCCAAATTGTGTGATTTTATCTTTATTGATGTTTAATTTCGTGTGATAATTATTATTAAGAGTTAATATTTTTAGTTAATTGTCGATTTTATAATTTAATTAGGATTTTTAATTTTATTGTTGAAAAGGAAAATTGGAAAGGGAAAAAAAGAATAAGAAGAGGAAAATTCAGTTGGGCCAATTTGGCCATGCCCAAATCCAAAACACAGCCATACCTGGCCAAAAAACCAGCCCATACCCTCCCCAACTCCAGTCCACCTGCGACCAATCCAAACAACGTCGTTTTAAGTCAGTCAATCTCAACCATTCGTTTGATTGGATCGAACGGTCCAGATCAACTCCTCCAACACCTGACCCATTCCCATCCAAGATCGATCCGGTCTCGAGGTAAGTGAAGCGACGTCGTTCCCATTAAGGAATGGATCCAAGTCGTTGATACGACTTGATCAAACGACCAGGATCTAATTCCCTCCCCCGTATATAAGTCCAACCTCTCACCCCACACCCCCCTAAGCCATACCCCATGTTCCTATCTCGTCTCTCTTAGAGACTAAACCAAACAGACCTCCCCTGAAACCCTAGCCGTCCTGAAACCCCTTCGCCTGAAAGCTAGCGGCAACGATGTCGTTGGCCATGAAACTAACACCCCTAGAGCACCTAACCACCCTCTCCACGAATCCCTTATCCGTTTTGCTCGAATCAGCCTGTAGCTTCTCGAATCTTCAATCGAAGGTTCGAGCAAAACTTGAAACTACCCCAACCATCCCCAAACTCACACCATGACGCCACCAGACCTCCCTCGTTACCAAACCACCTTTGGTTTTGTTCAAATCAGGCTAAAATCGTTCGAACCCCAAATCAAACCCCAAGAACCCTAGAAAACCAAAGGCTGGAGTTTGTCCGAAGTAAAGGAATTTGGGTGTCCAGTGGACCTTAGTCGAAGTGTTTTGAGTTGAGAACACTCGATTAAGGTCCGTTCGACCTCAAAAAAAAAGGTCCGAGTCAGAGTCCAAGTCAGGGTCGTCCAGTTTCCGAGTTCTCGAGGTATTTTTCCTTTCCTGTTTGTTCCATTTTTGTGTTTGTTTATATCTGTTTATTTGTTTAGTGTAGTTTTATTGATTTTTAAATTTTTTGTCGATTGATTCTGTCCTTCTTCAAAGACCTTTTATTTGGTCGAACTTTTTCTGGTCATGGTCGAGTATATAATAAACTATTTAATCGATTCGAATGAGCTCCGTCGACTAGTTAAGTTTCATTATAAATCCTTTTTTCTATCAATATGACTCTAATCACCTCTGCGCCTGTTCGATTCTGATTATTTGCTATTGATTGTATGTGTTGTAATTCGTGTAGGCGATTCGATAAGTGTCACCGATTAGTTTTACAGTCTTGAATGTTAGAATAACCTGATAATAATTTGATTCATACTGCTTAAATTTTGATTAAGTCATTGTTTGAATTTAGTTGTGAATTGGTTATAGCTCTAGTACTTTAGTGATCAGTTAGAAATCAGTTATTAGGGTTGTAACTTAGAAAACAGATCAATGAAGCTTAGGGCAGGGCAGTAATACACAGGGGTTAAGGGGGTAATTTTGGGATTTAACAGGTCTGTAAGTGGATTAACTTAAGGGTCTGTTCAGTAGGTAATAGATACCATTAGTTTAATATCAATGGGGAAGATAACATGATAGTATGGGAGTCAATAGGAATATTAGAATAACCCATAGTTTTGATTGAAACAATGGGGAACAAGGCATGCAAGTGTGGGGAACAAAATAACTTCAAACAAGAAGACATTAAGTAATGGGATTCAAAGGGGCATGGGAAGTTAGAATCTGATGGTTTCAAGGTAGAGATAACAGGCCTGTTTTTGGGTTATAAATAGGGTCATTCAAGACAGAAAAGGGGCTGGGTTTTTTTTGGGAGAGGAAATATCAGTTTTCTTTCAGTTTTTTTTTCAGAGAGTCTAGGCTGGATTTTTAACATTTAAGAGTTCAGTAATTTGAGAAAAAACAGGCTAGTTTTTAATCCTAAAAGGTTCAGTGTTTGAGAGCTAAGAAACTGAAAAGTAAGGTCTTTTATTTTACTGTTGAATATCAGAACTAGTACTGTTACTATTTTATTGGTGTTGCTGGTTGGTATTTCTGGGGTTTCAATTGGTTTTTCTTGAGTTTGCTATTGGTTATTTGCTACTGTTTCATTGGGTGCTGCTGGAATTCTGCTGGTTGTTTTCTTTCTAATCTGTCACTGGGTATTCTGTTTACTGGTTGTTGCTGGTTATTGTTGTTGTTGCTGTGTTACATACTACTCTGCTGATCTTCTTCTTCTTGTATTCCAATACCAAGTACACTACCCTAAACCACATTGATATAAGCTCGTTGAAGTTTGAAATGAAATGTTCGAACACATTTATTGTTCAACTGAGGACTGTTTGCATTTTAATTGATAGTAGTTTAGATGTTTTCCTGTTATATAGATGGTAGTTATGTGTATAATCAGAACTGTTTCTTAAGATGGGTTATCTGTTAAACATTGTATAACATTGAACTGTTAAATTGAACCCTTGGAATGGAATGAAGTGTAGTCAGTTCAATAGGTTTGTGAAATGGGATTGTTGAATCAGTTTGGAGGAACTCGATTGTCATCAGTAATAGGTGGATCTAGATTAATGTCAGGTTAAAAGGGTAATGAACTTGTAATAGGATTTCAATTCATGAGCTGATCTAGTAATATTCATCCTACTCGCTAGTAATTTTATCATTAATCATGCTAGTGTATTAGGATGTCTTCATTTGAATAACAGTTTCTGAATTCGATAGTAAGCAAAACCTGAATTGTTGTTGGTAGATTAGTGTTGAAATCAGTTAAAAGTCAGGAAAAGAAAGGCTCATTTACATTAAATCGGTTCATTAAAACCCATAGTTCGTAATAGATAATGGGTATGATAAATTGGTTTAGGAATTTTGGAGTTCATGTCTGTCAATTAAAATGAAGGTATGCATTGTCGTTGAGGTGCGTCATCGTTAAGTTGTTGGTTCGAACAACTAAAGCTGGGACATTGCACGCTTGTAATTAATTAGGCCTTTTTCTCTATCTTTAGAGACAAAAGTAAATAGAGAACCATAGTCGCTTTAGGATATCCTTAAAATAAACGAGGCGTGCCTCGCCTAATAAGTTGCAAACTGCGGGGCCCTCAATAGGTGCTTATGATAAACACTTAGGTTTCGGGATATGCCGTCTTAGCAAATTTCGCGGCATTCTCAAAATAATAATGCGTTAGCATCTTTAGGCGCGTATTTAATAATGTTACCTCCCTAAACTCGAGTGCACATTTATGTGACTCAAATCCAAATCTCATCGAAGTTGGAACGTATCAAAATTGCGGGTACATTTATGTGGCGCAGTTCGAGATGCATTCTCACGACGTTGCAATCTCTTTAAAAATAATAAAAAATAGAAGTGGCTGATTAGCCCTTTTAAAAATAAGTGAGGCGTGCCTCGCCGAATAAATTACAAATTGCGGGGCCCTCAACGGATAGTTATTTCAAATGCTTAGATTTCGAGATAGGCCGCATAGTGAACTTTACGGCTTTTCTCAAAATAACAACGCGTTAATGTCTTTAGGCGCGTATTTAATAATGTTATCTTCCTAAACTCGGGCGCACATTTATGTGACCCAAATCCAAATCTCAATGAAGTTGGAACGTATCGAAAATTGCGGGTACATTTATGTGACGCAATTCGAGATGCATTTTCAAGACGTTGCAATTCTTTAAATAATAAATGATAAAAGCGGTTAAAAGTCAAAATTGGCACATGGGTTCAAAGGTTTAAACATCAGATAAATAAGATAAACATGACAGTTGAGCGACCGTGCTAGAACCACGGAACTCGGGAATGCCTAACACCTTCTCCCGAGTTAACAGAATTCCTTACTCGGATTTCTGGTGCGCGGACTATTAAACAGAGTCATTATTTTCCTCGATTCGGGATTAAACCGGTGACTTGGGACACCATAAATCTCCCAAGTGGCGACTCTGAATTAAATAATAAATCCCATTTTGATTGTCCTTTATTTGGAAAAACTCCCCTAATCCTTCTGTGCCCCGGCGGGCGCGGGCCAAAAGGAGGTATGACAGCTCTGGCGACTCTGCTGGGGATTGAAGAACCCAGAATCTCTAGTTCAGGGTTCAAGAATTCAAGCCTGGAATAATTGTTATCATTTGGCTTCATTTATTATTTGATCTTATTACATGTTTTGGCCTAAATGTGCAAAATGTTGCTTTTATCGCTTTGATATTATCTGAACTGTATATAAACTGCTACGAAACCCTTCTCTTCTCACCTCCGGGGATGTGCTTACTAGTTGAGACTCCCTATTCTGTTAATGTCATACCCTGAAATAAGAAAGATGTCGGACAAGTTACAAAGCCGGACGATCTCGCGGGTCCCCGGTACGTAGCCCCCTCCTCGACTCGAGTTGTCCGCTCGGGTACACAGTCTAGAACAAATACCCAGGTTACGAACCTAGAATAACTCAGCTTCATGCCGGATCCCTAGTAGGAACGTTTGTTTGCATCATGTGCATTTGACTTTGGAGGCTCAACACAGGGGTTGGGTCTGTCTAGGACAGGTGTACCAAAACGACAAAAGACCATCCTGATGCATCCAACTTGCTACCTGTGCATTTGTTTGCTTCGGACTTGCATGCTGACCGGCTTTTGAATACTTTGAGGAAAGATAGATAGAGGTAGTTAATCGCCTGTTTTGAAAAAAATCAATGTCCAAATAGCGTCGAAACTCTGTCGAATTTTTGAGAAAATGAAAAAAAAAGGGGGGGGGGTTTGTTTATGAAAATGGTTTTATTTGCTATTGAAAAGACTCTTATTTTTCAAAAGAAGTTTGTTTTATCTACCCGAACTACGCCGGTTTGATTCTCACAAGGTGCGGGATACGTAGGCAACCCTCATCGGGTCCAACCTTCCATTTACAAAAATGTCAAAATTTTAATTTTCGTCATAAATAAGTCGGGTGACGCCGTTTTATCAAAATAGCCGAATGTTCCCAAAAGGGACGCCGGAAGGCTGACTTTGCATAAACGGCCACTTGTAGTCATTTTTTTTTATTTTTGACCGGTTGACTCACCCAGCCTCAACGAAGTGCTGAAAGGTCGTGTTCCGAACCGGATCTTTCTTTTAATTTGTGAAAAATTTAAAATAGCCAATTGGTTGAGTCAAATAAATTTTATTTTTTGCTTAATCACCTTAATAAATGTGCAGGATGAGCACGATGCAAAATGAACCTTTTTCAATAATGACTAAAATCCCTTTCAAGTTGCGGCTATGGTGGGATGATTTAGGTGGTGAAGGGCAAGATGAGATCAAGAAATATCTAAAAGGTCTTACGGGTTTATTGGAAATCCAGCCTCGGGGGATATCATAAGAGCTTTGGTCACCTGCTGGGACCCGGAACACAATGTCTTCCACTTCTCCGATTTTGAACTCACCCCGACTTTGGAGGAAATAGCCGGGTACATCGGAAATGCTGAAGTTCCGTTGAGGCAAAAATACATGGTTGCTCCAAGAGCTGTCACTGTGCATCGGTTTTTAGATTCGTTAAAGATACCCAGGACGGTCCATAACCCAGATTTGGCCGCAGGTTTTTGTAATCCGCGCTTCATATACGACAGATACGGTCATGTCGGAGGATTCAACAACCCGGGTAACAAGTTATGCAGCAAAAGTAACCGTCAGAAATGGGACGAGCGTAGACGAGTGGCTTTTATGATAACCTTTTTGGGCCTTTTGGTATTTCCAAGGAAAGACGGAAACATTGATCTGAAAATAGTCGAGGTCGTCAGTACCTTGCTCACTCAAGATGAAAGCACTCTTGCGCCTATGATAGTATCTGATATCTTCTGAGCTCTCACAGCCTGCAAAGCCAGAGGGAACTTTTTCGAGGGGTGTAACTTGTTGCTACAAATATGGATGACTAAGCATCTCTGCCACCGTTCCCAGCTCTTGAGTTATGGTTCCTCGAAGAAAACTTACATAGAAGAGTGCTACACAAGAATCAAGGGGGTCAGTCTACCCGAGGGAGTTACGGCGTGGACATTATTCTTTCAGACCCTCACCGCCAGCCAAATATAGTGGACACTAGGATGGTTGCCCATTGACGTGGTCATCTATATGCCGGCAGCTAGGACCCACTTTCTATTGATGGGGCTTAAGAGCATTCAGCCTTACGCGCCATATCGGGTTTTGAGACAACTCGGGAGATGCCAAACAGTGCCACAGGAGGAAGATCTTAGTGCTCAAGTAATTGAGATTAGCCTTGACGGACAGTTCCCTGAAGCAAGAGTCCGTCAGATCTGGAGTGAATGCCTATATTTAAAAGCAGATACTTGCGTGCAGGATCAGGCCAAAGGCGAAGTGGCGCCAGGATACCTTGCTTGGTACATGAGAGAACTTGAGCACGAAAACTCGGCTAAAAGACCCCATCTTCAGGAATTCGTCAAGGCATCACAAGAACAGTGGGATTGGTTGGCTAAAGAGCATGAGTACAGGGTTACAATAGGCAAGTTGGAGAAGCAAGTTATAGATTTGAAATTTGAGAAAGATTTGCATATCGCTACAGATGAGGGAGAAAAGAGAAAACTAGCTCAGGAAAACGAGGTCCTCAAAGCTCTAATCCAGGAAATTAAAATAGCTACCGGAAACCCGAAGAGAAGCTGGGCTGATGAAAGGCTCATAAACGGTCTAAAGAAGAAAGTCCTCGAGTATCAAGAAGACCTGGAAAAATCTAAAGCTGGTCTAGCGAGAATCCAGGTGAAATGGATAAAGAAGGCAGAAGAGCGAGCACGGTCTATGCAACAAATGAAGAGGGACTACGAAAGGAACATCGCTATATTGAGAGAAACAATATCCACTCTCAAAGAGCGGATCTTCAGACAAGCCCGAGATGCCAGAGCAGATAGGAAGCACTAGTATGATCTAATGGCCCGAATGGAGAAACAGATGAATGAGTTTCAGGATCAACTCCTTTACAACGCTCAAATTCTAGGGACGCGGAATCAACAAATAGAGCGATTGCTTATGGAAAGGGACAGAATCAAGGGAAGAATCGACGATATAGGGCACTACATTACCATAAAGTGCCTAGCTTGTGAGGATATGTCCCGTACCACCTTCTATGCTTCAATAATGATTTATGTCCACCAGATCATGGAGGATTTGAAAGATCTGCAAAGAGGCCTTGCACCAAAGCCCGCGGCGAGGCCGAACGAAGCCCCGCAGGCGCCAAAATTCAAAACTCTGAAACATTCATAGTTTGAGTCTGTATTTTCCTCATAGTTTGAGTATGTTGTCCGTCGGAGTTTGTATTTCCCTTTTGTGGCATAAAGTCTGTAGTCTGTATCAAGTCTGTCAATTTCCTTTCAAAAATGTTTTGCCTTGTAATAAAACGTTTTGCTAGTAAAGGTTGAAAAATCCAAAAATGGTGTCTTTATTCTCCGCACTTATTGCAGAACTACGTGTGGTCTGATTCATGCGGGGACATGATACGTAGGCAATCCACATAAGATTCGACCACCACTAAAAAGAAAAAGAGAAAGGCAAAGTGAATAAAAGAAAGGAAAAGAAAGAAATAAAAAGAGAGATAAAGAAAGTTTCAGAAACACTTAAACGAGGCACAAACAAAGTAAGCCGGAATGACGCATGCGGTCGAAGCAAAGACATATTAGAAATGGTTAAACTGCCTAGGAACATTGCATCCCCCAACGTGAAATTGCAATATGTGTTAAACTCTAACGCTAACAAGTTTGTTGTCCTTCCAGAGATTTCGAACCAGTTAGTTTGTTAGAACGTTCTGGCAGATTACCATTACCAAACAAGATCCAAAGGGCCCATACTAAAAAGCATGACTAGTTCAGACCAAAGTGTCGAGGATGAAAGGACGGAGAATCAAATGCTGAAGGAGGAAATGGATAAGATGAGATAGGAGATGAAAGAAATGCAGCTGGCCTTAGCTAGGGTACAAAAAGTGCCTAACCCTCCCGTTACTCCCACTCTCCCACCAGGACACTCGCCGGAATACCCTCCCCCCGGCCCTTCGACAAGCTTCCCTAGTCACCAATACTATCAGGGAAGAAATGCCTATTATCCCCAAGCTTCACAACCTAATCAGAACCCTCCTCCACCAAATATTCCTGTTTTTGTGGCACCCCCACCAGCCACGCTACAAAGATCATCCAGCGAACAGTTGTTTCAGGCTCACGATAACCAATATTACCCCCCTGAACCAACCTTCAAAGCACCCGAGCCTCATACTTATAATACTCACTTCAAGATCCCGGTAGAGACTAAAAAGCCGGCTAAGAGCCCAGAGCAAGACGAAGTGCTTCGAAAGTTTAAAAGCCTGGAGCAGTCCTTCAGGAATATCCATGGGTTAGGCAACCAAGTCAGTATGGCCTACAAAGATTTGTGCCCTTTCCCTGACGTTCAATTGCTGGCAGGGTTCAAGATGCCAATGTTTGATCTATACGAGGGGCACGACGATCCTATGACACATTTGCGAGGTTTTTGCAGCAAGATGAGAGGAGCAGGTGGTAAAGATAAGCTGCTGATAGCTTACTTTGGTCAGAGTCTGAGCGGTTCTGCACTGGAATGGTCAACAAGATAGGATCCTAGTAGGTGGACACCTGGGACGATCTGGCACAAGCCTTTGCAGGCCACTTCCAATACAACCTTGAGATCGTCCCTGACCATCTCACATTGCTAAAACTTGAGAAGAAACCCGGGGAAAGCTTCCGAGAATTTGGGTTCCGCTGGAGAGAGCAGGAGGCAAGATTTGATCCTCCGATGAGAGGGGGGGAAATGGTGGACTACTTTCTGCAGACTCTGGAGCCAACTTACTTCGGGCACCTGGTGACGTCAGTTGGCAAATCTTTCAACGAAGTAGTAAAAATGGGTGGTATGATTGAAGAGGGACTTAAGTCCAACAAAATCCTGAGCTATTCGACGATTAAAGCAACCACTCAGGCCATCCAGAGCGGCACGGGAGGTGCGCTCGGAAAGAAGAAAAGGGAAGATGTCGCAACAGTCGAGGCAGGTACTTTGTCCAGATACAGAGGTCCCCTCCCCTCACTACCAACCTAGACCCCATCACTCAAATTACCCGCACATTCCATACGGCCCTCTACAGCCCTACTACCCACCACAAGAGCCACATTTCTCTGTCCATCATGCCCAAACTTACACCCAGCCTCCGGCTCGCCCGCAATGGCATGCGCTGGCTCCCCAGAATACATATCCACCTCGACAAAACACATATCCACCTCTACAAAATGTATATCCACCTCCACAAAACACATATCCACCACCAAAGGCCTACAGAAATCCTTCGGGACCAGGTTACCGTGGGAATCAGACTTTCAGGAATGAAAGGGTGCAAAGGCAAAGAACATTCACTCCGCTGGGAGAAATCTATACTACTTTGTTCCACGAATTGAGGCAGTTAGGCCTATTGAGTCCTGTGGAGCCCAAATTGCCAAATCTCCTTCCTAAAAATCTGGACCACGGTAAGCTATGAATATTGTTCGGGGGCTCCCGGGCATGATATTAAGAAGTGTTGGAAGTTGAAGACTGTCGTACAAGATCTTATTGACATAAATAGGATCGAGGTCCAGGATCCAGAGGCACCTAACATCAATCAGAACCCGTTGTCGGCACACCATGAAGCCCACATGATCGAACTAGTGCATGAAGGAGGGAAGCTCAAGAAGCCCTCAAAAACGGTAATGATGATCCCTGCCAGTCCGAAAGAAAAGTCGATCAGTGGAAAAGCGGTAGTACAGTCGAAAAGGGTAGAAGGCAAGCCAGTGGTGGTGATGGGGAAGAGTTCGTCTGATGTTGCCAAGAATCCAGAGCCGGTCAAAGTAATGGTGCAAGGGATATCAAGCAAGCCAGTAGCCATGAAGGGGGCATGCATTGGACCAGTTGTTATCAGGCCAGTAATGCAGTTGTTGATAATCAGCGAGAAAGTTGTGCCATGGAGCTACAGTCAAGTAATGGTAATGCATAAGGGGGAGGAAGTTGTGGAGGAAAGATGTGAGGCATAGGGGTTAATTCGTTCGGGAAGGTGTTTTGCTCCCGCAGAGTTAAGAAGGGCCAATCCAATAGCGACAAAGAATCCAGTTACCGAGGAAGAGGCAGAAGAATTTTTTAAGAAAATGAAGGCGCAAGATTACTCCATTGTAGAGCAGTTGAGGAAGACCCCGGCACAGATCTCATTGTTATCATTGTTGATCCATTCAGACGAGCACCGCCGGATATTGATGAAAATTCTGAACGAAGACCATGTTCCGGATAAGATGTCTATGAACCATCTGGAGGAAATAGCAAACAAGATTTTCGAGGTCAACAGGGTCACTTTTTCATACGACGAGTTGCCCGTGGAGGGTACAGAACATAATAGAGCCCTTTATTTTGACCGTGAAGTGCGAAGACTCGGTAGTCACTCGAGTACTGATTGATAATGGCTCCAGTGCCAATATCTATCCTTTGACCACATTGAACAAACTGAAGGTCGATGGTGACAGGATTCACAAGAACAGCATCTATGTTCGAGGGTTTGATGGTGGTGGTACAGACACAGTGGGTGACATTATACTTGAATTAACAATTGGTCCAGTCGAGTTCACCATGGAGTTTCAAGTGTTAGACGTGGTAGTGTCATATAATCTTCTGCTGGGGCGACCCTGGATCCACGCCGCCAAAGCAGTGCCTTCTACATTACATCAGATGGTCAAATTCGAGTGGGATAGGCAAGAGATCGTACTACATGGGGAAGACAATGCAAGCGCCGTAAGTGATGCCACCGTACCCTTCATAGAGACTGATGATGATAAGGGACCATGGGTTTACCAGGTTTTTGATACGGTTTTAGTGGACAAAGTTCCCGAAGGTGAAAGCATCCCACTTCCCAAAATAGCAGCTGCAACTGTCATGGTAGCCTCGGAGATGTTGAAGAACGGGTTTGTGCCAGGCAAAGGTTTAGGGGCTGATCTTCAGGGTATTGTTCAGCCGGTTTCTTTGCCCAAAAATCTGGATACCTTTGGGTTGGGGTTAAAGCCTACAGCGGCAGATGTGAGACGGGCCCGCAAGTTGAAGAAAAGAGTCTAGGTCCTTCCCAAGCCAATCCCGCACCTATCCAGATCATTTGTCAGAGCAGGTATCAGAAAGTTGTCGGCCCTGAAAGTTCTCGGACCACTGATTGGGCCAGATGGAGATTTGAATGAGGGCTTTGAAAGGTTGTTCGCCGATGTCAACATGATAGAAGCTGGAGAAGGGTCTAGTAGGTTAGATGTACAGTTTGTGGGGCCTAGGGCAAATATCAACAATTGGATGGCTACTCCCCTTCCTACCCGGAGGGAGTTTTGGTAGTGGGCTCTGATTTTTCTTTCTTGTTTTTTTGTTTTTTTGGATTATTCCAGGGTTGTAATCCAGTTTTGTTTTGTATTCGGTAAAGTGTGAAACTTTGTTATCCCGTTTTTTAAAAAATGTGAAAGCTTTTCTCTTCTTATTTTGTTTTAACTTTGTTTTCTTCTTTTCTCTTTCTGAACAGTTCTCTTTATATTGGTTCTAATGACATGGCATGCACAACGGATCTTCAACCTAGTCTAAAAAATCAATCTGATTCCGAACTAATTGTGCAAGAGGTCGATTATGATGATGAATCGGAATACGATGAGGATGAAGCCTTCGAAGAGATAAACAGAGAGTTAAGCCAGTTTGAAGAGAAATCCAAGCCCAACTTAAATGACACAGAAGCCATCAATTTAGGGGATGCAGATGATATCAGGGAAATTAAAATAAGCATCCACATTGCACCGAATATCAGGGAAGAACTAATCAAAGCACTTATTGAGTTTAAAGACGTTTTTGCATGGTCGTATGATGACATGCCAGGGTTAAGCACGGATTTAGTGGTTCACAAATTGCCCATTAACCCGGCATGCCCTCCCGTCAAGCAGAAATTGAGGAAGTTCAAAACAGACATGAGTGTGAAGATTAAAGAGGAAGTAACCAAGCAGCTGCAAGCAAAGGTTATTCGGGTCACTCGATATCCTGATTGGTTGGCTAATGTGGTGCCAGTGCCGAAGAAAGATGGGAAGATCAGGGTGTGTGTCGATTATCGCAATCTGAACAGGGCAAGCCCAAAGGATAACTTTCCATTACCCAACATCCATATCTTGATCGATAATTGTGCCGGACGTGATATCGGGTCTTTTGTGGATTGCTATTCTGGGTATCATCAGATTCTAATGGATGAAGAAGATGCGGAAAAGACGGCTTTCATTACGCCGTGGGGGACTTATTGCTACCGGGTAATGCCGTTTGGTTTGAAGAATGCTGGGGAAACGTACATGAGAGCAATGACTACTGTGTTTCATGACATGATACACAAAGAGATTGAGGTATACGTGGACGATATGATCATAAAATCCAAGTATCAGGAAGACCATGTAGCAGACCTAAGGAAGTTTTTCCAAAGACTTCGAAGGTACAATATTAAGCTCAACCCAGCCAAATGTGCATTTGGTGTTCCATCTGAAAGTTGTTGGGATTCATCGTCAGTCGGCGAGACATTGAGTTGGACCCGTCAAAGATCAAATCCATCCAAGATTTGCCACCACCGAAGAACAAGACAGAAGTAATGAGTCTGTTGGGAGGGTTGAATTATATCAGCAGGTTTATTGCTCAACTCACAGCAACTTGTGAACCCATTTTTCGGCTACTGAAGAAAGATGTTGCGGTAGAATGGACGGCAGAATGTCAGGAAGCATTTGACCAAATCAAAGGATATTTATCAAATCCACCTGTGTTGGTTCCACCTGAGCTCAACCCAGCCAAATGTGCATTTGGTGTTCCATATGAAAGTTGTTGGGATTCATCGTCAGTCGGCGAGACATTGAGTTGGACCCGTCAAAGATCAAATCCATCCAAGATTTGCCACCACCGAAGAACAAGACAGAAGTAATGAGTCTGTTAGGAAGGTTGAATTATATCAGCAGGTTTATTGCTCAACTCACAGCAACTTGTGAACCCATTTTTTGGCTACTGAAGAAAGATGCTGCGGTAGAATGGACGGCAGAATGTCAGGAAGCATTTGACCAAATCAAAGGATATTTATCAAATCCACCTGTGTTGGTTCCACCTGAGCCGGAAAGACCGTTAATTCTTTATCTAACGGTCCTGGAGAATTCGTTTGGTTGCGTACTGGGGCAACACGACATTACAGGAAGGAAGGAGCAAGCCATCTATTATCTCAGCAAGAAGTTTACAGGCTATGAGGTTAAGTACACTCAACTCGAGAAGACATGTTGCGCCCTAACTTGGGTGGCCCAAAAATTGAAGCATTATCTGTCATCATATACTACTTATCTCATTTCATGCTTGGATCTACTGAAGTATATTTTCCAGAAGCCTATGCCCACAGGGAGATTGGCGAAATGGCAGATATTACTCACAGAATTCGACATCGTCTATGTGACGAGGACGGTCATGAAGGCCCAAGCATTGGCTGATCATTTGGCTGAGAATCCTGTTGATGAAGAATATGAGCCCTTGAGGACGTATTTTCCTGATGAAGAAGTGATGCATATAGATGAGTTGGAAATTACCAACGAACCAGGATGGAAGCTTTTTTTCGATGGAGCCGCAAATGCGAAGGGAGTTAGAATAGGAGCGGTACTTATTTCTAAAATAGGACATCATTATCCTGTTACGGCTCAGCTGCGTTTCTATTGTACCAACAACATGGTTGAGTATGAGGCATGCATTTTGGGTTTACGGGTAGCTGCAGACATGGATGTCCAGGACGTCTTGGTCTTGGGAGACTCGGACCTCCTGGTGCATCAGATTCAGGGTGAATAGAAAACAAAAGATTTGAAGCTCATACCATATCGACAATGTTTGCGCGATCTGAGCAAGCGATTTTGATCAGTGGAGTTCAGACACATCCCAAGAGTTCATAATGAGATTGTCGATGCTTTGGCCACCTTAGCATCTATGTTGCACCACCCAGACAAAATTCATGTTGACCCATTGCATATTCAGGTTCGTGATCAGCATGCTTACTGCAACATGTTAGAGGAAGAACTGGATGGCGAACCATGGTTCTATGATGTCAAGGAATACCTCAGGATGGGGATATACCCGGAGCAGGCCACCGGAGATCAAAAGAGAGCCATTCGGCGACTGGCAAATGGATTTTTCCTCAGTGGAGGAGTGTTGTACAAAAGAACACCAGATTTGGGATTGCTGAGATGTGTAGATGCTAGTCAAGCCACGACAGTTATGACAGAGGTACATGCTGGAGTTTGTGGGCCACATATGAGCGGATATGTATTGGCGAAGAAGATTCTTCGAGCAGGGTACTATTGGCTCACTATGGAGCGTGATTGTATCAGTTTCGTGCGGAAATGCCATCAGTGTCAGATACACGGAGATCTGATTCATTCTCCGCCGACAGAATTGCATATAATGTCAGCACCATGGCCATTTGTTGCCTGGGGCATGGATGTCATTGGACCTATTGAGCCGGCAGCTACCAACAGTCATAGGTTCATTCTGGTGACCATCGATTATTTCACTAAGTGGGTTGAAGCTAAAACTTTCAAGCCGGTAACCAAGAAGGCAGTGGTAGATTTTGTTCATTCCCATATCATCTGTAGATTTGGGATCCCAAAAGTGATCATCACGGACAATGGTGCTAATCTTAACAGCGGTTTGATGAAAGAAGTATATCAATAGTTCAAGATTACACACCGTAATTCCACACCATATCGTCCCAAGGCGAATGGAGCGGTCGAGGCGGCCAACAAGAACATAAAGAAGATACTGAGGAAGATGGTAGAAGGGTCCAGACAATGGCATGAGAAGTTACCATTGGCATTATTGGGTTATCGCACTACTGTTCGTACTTCAGTAGGTGCAACTCCTTATTTGTTGGTATACGAAACTGAAGCAGTGATACCGGCAGAAGTTGAAATTCCATCCCTTCGGATTGTCACTGAGGCTGAGATTGATGATGACGAGTGGGTCAAAACCCGTTTGGAGCAGTTGAACTTGATTTATGAAAAGAGATTGGCAGCTGTGTGTCATGGCCAGTTATATCAAAAGAGAATGGCAAGAGCATACAACAAAAAGGTGCGTCCCCGAAAGTTTGAAGTGGGCCAGCAAGGGCTGAAACGCATCCTCCCACATCAGGCTGAGGCAAAGGGCAAGTTCGCCCCGAATTGGCAAGGGCCATTCATTGTAGCCAGAGTGTTGTCCAATGGCGCATTATGTTTAACAGATATTGAAGGGAAATGCGTCGACATGGCTATCAATTCTGACGCAGTTAAGAGATATTATGTGTGATTTCTTTTAATTGTAATTGTTGTTTGTTTGCATTTGGCATGGTATCGGAGAAGGAAATGACAGAGGCAATTTGTTCTTCCATCCAAACACTTCAACCTTTGATTCCTCTTTTGAGCCTTATTTATTCTTTCATACCCCTCTTTTGGAATTAGTAATGAAAATGAAAGAAAAAAAATGATGATAATAAAGACAAAAGAAAAGTCACAAGAAAAACAAAGGAATTGGGAACTACGTTTGACCTGATTCCTCAGAAAGGATACGTAGGCACCTCACGGCTCGGTCATAGTGTAACAAAAAATAAAAAAAATCCCCAAGCAAGAAACTAGGGCAGAAGGTGTGTTTGTAATCTTGGGAAGGAAGTTTGATTTCAAGAGTTGTAATGTTTTACCCATCAAAATTATTTTGAACCTTTTGATACCCCTTTTCTTTTAGCCATACACAAAAACCCATATTGATGTCCGAAAAAAGACCTCCCGATCAGTATCCGAGAAGTGCCAAGTCATGCAAATGGAAGTCGGGAATAACAATCTGATCCCCAGCAGAGAAGAGGATCATAAGCTGGAAATGAATTGATAGCCGAAAGAATCCCCAGCAGAGAGAGTCATATCGGTAACACTCCAATCCCCAGCTGGAAAAAATAAAATAAAATGAGAGAGTCTTATCGGTGAAAACCTCCACAGGCACCATAAGGCGACGTAAGTTGAGAGAAATAAAACGAGAGAGCTTATCGGTGAAAACCTTCACAGGCACCATAAGGCGACGGGAGTTGAGGGAAATGAAAGAGTCTTATTAGTGAAAACCCCTCGAAGGGCACTATGAGGCGACAAGGGGTCAAAAGAGGCAAACAAGATAAGATTGACGGAAAGGACCCGTCGAGGTATCAAGCAGTGCAAAGATGTTGAGTCGACAAAGGAATTGGGCGCTTACATATCCCCAACAAAGTAAGGCCATCAGAAAAATTTATTGATATAAATAGACTGGGTTGGTTAATCCAAAATGCACGACGTGATCATTGGGATCGGTCGTACCATTCAGAGAACTATTCTTCTCTTATTTTCTTTAATTCGTCATTTTTTATATTTTTAAAGACTTTATCTCCCCACCAGTTTGTTTTTGAAAAGGATTTTCAGAGCTTATTACCAGTTGCCAAGATGGTGCAAAAACACAATGTGGATAGGACGGGCCAAAGATAATGCAATGGAACGAGAAAGACGTTCGTTGCAAGACCAAATGATGGATTGGTCTAGGATTTCGGGGAGAGTATGGAGAAAAATGGGAAGAAACAATTGGTGAATAAAGAATCGTCAAGAAACAAGAGCATCCCTGGCAGATTATCGATCAAGTTCCTAGAGGGTCGGACAACACGGAGCAGGGAAAGAAGAGGGGGAAAACCATCCCCAGCCGGTATATGATCGCCAACAGGAATATCATCCCCAATAAATAATCTCATCCCCAGCAAGCTTTGGTAATGTAATGGAACACAAAGCTAGGAAAGGAGAAAGAGGAAACCATCCCCAGCAGGAGTGGCACGACCATTCACCACGTTTTAAACTTACAAAATTTTTTCTTTGATTTAAAGCTAGGACGGGAAATGTTATAGATGATGAAAAGACATCATGATACAAGAAAGATTGTCAAACTGGGGCAGAAAATTTTCTTTCATTTTGAAAATTTTCTGGCAGTCGGTACCCACTTGGGGAAGAAGCAAGATAACATAAGTTTGGGGAAAATGGTATCCCCAGAAGTTTTCGGAAGAAGGCCAAACAAATTTTAAAGGAAGAAATTTCGGAAGGAAGATAACACAAGTCTTAAGGGAAGTAGTTCCAGTGGAAGGAAAGCACCAGCTTTAAGGGAAGTAGTCTTTGAAGATGGAAAATAACATATTTGTGAATAAAATACTGGTGTTATCCCCAGCAGTTTTCAGAGGAATGAAACACCAGTTTTGAGGGAAGCAGTTATGAAAGAAGATAATTTCAAGTTAGAAGGAAAATGGTCCAGGAGGCAAGAAGGAGCAACAGCAATAAAACGCATTTTTTAAGAAATAGTCGAAGTCAGGAGCCCGCCTGAAAAATGGAGGTGTTATATTTTTAAGTTGTAGTCGAAGTCAGGAGCCCGCCTGGAGAATGGAGGTGTTATATTTTTAAATTGTAGTTGAAGTCAAGAGCCCGCCTGGAGAATGGAGGTGTTATGTTTTTAAGAAATAGTCGAAGTCAGGAGCCCGCCTGGAGAATGGAGGTGTTATGTTTTTAAGAAATTGTTGAAGTCAGGAGCTCGCCTGGAGAATGGAGGTGTTATATTTTTGAGTCGTAGTCGAAGTCAGGAGCCCGCCTGGAGAATAGAGGTGTTATATTTTTAAGAAGTTGTTGAAGTCAGGAGCCCGCATGGAGAATGGAGGTGTTATGTTTTTAAGAAATTGTTGAGGTCAGGAAACCGCTTGGAGAATGGAGGTGTTATGTTTTTAAGAAATAGTCGAAGTCAGGAACCCGCCTGGAGAATGGAGGTGTTATATTTTTGAGTTGTAGTCGAAGTCAGGAGCCTGCCTGAAAAATAGGGATGTTATATTTTTAAGTTGTAGTCGAAGTCAGGAGCCCGCCTGGAGAATGGAGGTGTTATATTTCCTATTATAGTAGAAGTCAGGAGCCCGCCTGTAGAACGGAGGTGTTATATCTTTAAGTTGTAGTCGAAGTCAGGAACCCGCCTGGAGAATGGAGGTATTATCTTTTTAAGTCATAACAGAAGTCAGGAGCCCGCCTGGAGAATGGAGGTATTATATTTTAAGAAGTTGTTGCAGTCAGGAGCCCGCCTGGAGAATGAAAGTATTATATTCTGTAGAAATGGTTGCTGTTGAAGTCAGGAGCCCGCCTGTAGAACGGAGGTTGTTATATTTTAAGTTAAAGGAGTCAGGAGCCCGCCTGTAGAACGGAGGTTGTTATATTTTAAGTTGAAGAAGTCAGGAGCCCGCCTGTTAGAACGGAGGTGGTTATATTTGAAGTTGATGAAGTCAGGAGCCCGCCTGTAGAACGGAGGTTGTTATGTTTTAAGTTGAAGAAGTTAGGAGCCAGCCTGTAGAACGGAGGTTGTTATAATTTAAGTTGAAGAAGTCAGGAGCCTGCCTGTTAGAACGGAGGTTGTTATATTTGAAGTTGATGAAGTCAAGAGCCCGCCTGTAGCGCAGAGGACTGCACTCAATTTCAAGTCAAGAGTCAGTAAAGCGGAGGATTACAACAAAATATCCCCAGCATGAATCCCATTTCAGAAATCAGAAAGAAGACTACAAGAGCAAGTCGAAGATAGATAAGATTCTGTAATCATTAGTTTAATCTAGCTTTTGTTTTCTTTCTAGCAATGGTGTAATAAGGAGGTCGGAAAGCAGTAGTAACAGCGGCAGCAATATCAGTAAATCCACAGCTCCATGGTAGTCCCAGCTACCAAAACTTCCCGAACTACATTGACCTGATTCCCTTTTAGCCAGGGATATGTAGGTGTCACAACTCCTTTTTCCGCCCCCGCGAGGGGCGTAGGGACTTTTTCAAATTAAAGGACAATCGAAACGGGATTTATTTATTTATTTCAGAGTCGCCACTTGGGAGATTTAGGGTGTCCCAAGTCACCAATTTTAATCCCGAATCGAGGAAAAGAATGACTCTGTATTACAGTCCGCGAACCAGAAATCCGGATAAGGAATTCTGTTAACCCGGGAGAAGGTGTTAGGCATTCCCGAATTCCGTGGTTCTAGCACGGTCGCTCAACTATTATATTTGGCTTGATTATTTGATATAATACGTATTATAAACTTATGTGCAAATTTTATCCTTTGGCCGCTTTTATTATTATATTTTTAAAGAATGTGAACATCGTTTAAAAACATGTCTTTGGATTGCGTCACATAAAATGCATCCACGATCCGGAACATATTTTTATTCAATGTTTTGGGATTTGGATTTTGGTCGCATAAATGCGTACCCGTGTTTAAGAATGTATTATATCGCGCCTAAAGCGATTAGCGCTTTATTACTTTAGGGAAGGCCGTGAAACTTGCTAAACGGCCCATCCCGAAGTCTAAGTAATCAATTAAATTTTTATCGAGGGCCCCGCAATTTGTGTGTTTTATTTGGCAAGGCTCGTCTCATTTATTTTAAAAGGATAATCCTAAAGTGCCTACATTTTTCCTATTAAATTTGTCTCTACAAAATAAAAGAGAAAATGTCTTAATTTATTTACATGTTATTACCTAGTTGCATTATATTAGGCATGTTCTCAGTTTGTCAAATTAAAAAAAAACATGGCAATCTATTTTTAATCCTAGACCATTTACATGCTGAAATTAACCAATATTATTTAACTTAAACAATATTTCTGTCAAGTTCCTACTAGATGGCCTATTCGTTTGATTTTTACTTGACGGAGTTACTGCACCATTTATTTATTTTTTGGCAATATATAGATAGTTCAATCGTTAATCTATCGTCGGATGTTCCACTGTATGTATTAAATAGCTACACAATTCTGATTTTTTGCAAACTAAATAAATTATACATACAAATAAAATTCAGAATATAATTAAAACTAATTCAGAATTTCAACTCTTCATTTTTCGTATTCATGCTTCATATTCGGATTACAATAACCAGCGTGTCAGATGTGTACCTGATATTGGAAGCAAAAGAAAATGAAGATGAGAATCAGCAGCAGTAATAACAGTACAACACAGCAACAACAGCCCAGCAACAGTAACAACCCAGTAACAGACCGGTGGAGTAGTAATCCCAAAACAAATGCTTCCAACTTTTATGAAACAACAACAATTAATGCTGATTTCAAACAATGAAAGAAAGCAGAAGATTTTTTTTAGTTTCTTTTATTTGAAAGTTTGAATATTTTTCGGAATTTTTCTCTCTCTTAAATATTCAGCTTTTTTTTCTCTCTCTTATTCTCTTTCTGTTATGTTATTCTTTGTCTTTTTTTTCCAGATTTGTTCCCTCTTTGTTCTTCTGTCTATTTCTGTGTTCAAGACTTCCTATATATAATCCCAACCCATAAATCTTTTAATCAATTAAAATCAACCCATTTTCTCTACCAAACCCATTATCTTCCCACTCATCCCCATTACATTAAATAAATATATCACACCACCCCATTATATTTTGTCCCCCATGCCTAACATAAACAAATACAAGATTCCCCCACACTAAAATTTGTCTTGTCCCCCCTTTATATTAAATAATTATATCACAACTCACCCCATTTCATTTTGTCCCCCATGCTTCATATAAACAATTACAAAATGTACAATTCCTAAACTACCCCTCCGACCTTATTGCAAATTACTATTTCGGATTCAAGATCATCTAAACAAAGTATGAACATGAATGAATCTATTTTTCTTAAAACAACAAACATGACGGATTTTAATGACTCAAACAACATTAATAATTTCTGGAAAATATATAACAACATGAAACAAATTGAAGAAATAATCAATTAAATTTCAATTTGAATCTAACAAACATCAAACTAACAAATTCTTACTTAAACAATAAAACAAACATGAAATAAACATGAAAAACCACTAATTAACTTTCCATTTGAAATCTGAAAATTAATTCAATCAAAACACATGAACACACTAGAAAATTATTTCAACGATGAACAACGAACAAAACAAGAATCAAATATTTAACGATTTTAACTTCGAGAAATATAAAACGAAATATGGACAAAAATAAAACTCAAGAACGACTAACCGGAGATGAATCAACGACGAACTCGATTGTAAACAAATTTGTCCGGGCTTCGACTCAACGAAAGACCTTCGACAAAACGAAGAAGACGAAGGGAAGATGAAGCAATTGGAAGGAGGAAAGGACTGCCGCGACGAGCAGCAGAAACTTGTTGGTGCAGCGGCGACAGTAGCCATGGCGATGCTCAAGCTTGAAGAAGACGAAGTGAGGCAGCAGCTCGCGAAACAGAAGAAGCTGGTCGATGCACCTGTGCGTGCTCGTCCATGGCGGAGAAACAGCAACTCGGAGGAGAAGGAACAGCAGCCGCGAGGGAGTTGTTGGTCGTCGAATGTGGAGCTGAACGTCGACGAAAGACTGGTGGTTGTCCGGCTGTGTCGACGGAGCAAGCTGGCTCGTTCAAAAGAAAACGAAGCAGCCATTTGACTGCCTGTGATGTTACTCCTTCAAGAAGATGAGGACGAGGAAGAAGGAGAAGCAGCAGCCATGGACGGGCTGTTGCGTGTGTGCGTGTGTGTTTTGTTGTGTATGTCTGTGTGAGTGTGACGAGCTGTTTGTTAATGGAGTTTGGACGTGAGGGAGTGGGGTCGAGGGCAGCCATGGTTGTGTGCTTGAGGAAGCTTGAGGAAGAAGAAGAAGATAGGAGGGGGGGCGGATGGCTTCTTAGTTTTTAGGGTTTTTTCTTTTTCTTTTTTTTGTTGTTTTGTTTTTTGTAAAATGTAAGATAATAGGATGTTGGGTTAGGGACTGGGTCGACCCAGTTCGAAATGGACTGGGTCGTTTGGGAAGATTGGGCCATTTTTTGGGCCTGTGGCTTGAAATCGAAGAAGAGGCCCAATTCCGACTTTCTTTATATTTTCGCTCTCTTTTCTTCTTTTATTTCTCTAAAACTAAATTATAAAAATACTTAAACTATTATTAAGAACTAAATTAAGTTATAAAAGCGCAAATTAACTCCCAATAACAATTAACGCACAATTAAGTAATAATTAAGCATAAAATTGTATATTTGGACATTAAATGCTAAAAATGCAAACGATGCCTATTTTTGTAATTTTTAATTTTTTGTAAAACAAACTTAATTACTAACAATTGTAGAATTAAATCCTACATGCAAAATGCGGCATATTTTTGTATTTTTAATAATTTAACAAATAAACATGCACAGACAAACATACAAATAATTACACAAAAATACCACAAAATTGCACACCAAGGAAAATCATTTTATTTTTGAATTTTTGGGAGTAATTCTCATATTGGGCAAAAATCACGTGCTTACAGCTGCCCCTCTTTGCCCGAAGACACGAAGGGTTTTCGTGCAAAGATAAAGCGAGCGATTTTTTTGCCCATCCGAGTACTCCGTGTGAAGCATTTTTTTGAAAAAGATTTGACCGAACCTTTGCTTCAAAGGTTTCCTACATATCCTGGGCTAAACAGGAATCAGGTCAATGTAGTTCGGGAAGTTTTGGTAGCTTGGGACTACCGTGAGACTGCAATGTTACTGTTGTTGCATGCTATTACCACTGCTTACCGATCTCCTTGTTACACCATGCTTAAAAGAAAACAAGAAGCTAGGCTAGAGTACAATTTGTTTTTGTTGTCTTGCTTCCTTGTCTGCTTGCATTTCTTCCTGGTGCTTTTCTTCTTTTTGACACATGCACTTGAGTTTGTGTTGTGACCTCTTGTTGCAACCTTCTGCTTCCCGGTGCTGGGGATTTTTATTGTTTCCTGCTGGGGATTCCTATTGTAACCCTCTGTTTTATTGTCCTCTGACTTGATCTTAAAATGTATGCCTCTGTTGTATGGGCGGGCTCCCAACTTCAATACTTGAAAATTAAAGACTGAAATGTATGCCTCTGTTATCTGGGCGGGCTCCCAACTTCAATGCTTGAAATGTAAAGACTGAAATGTATGCCTCTGTTATCTGGGCGGGCTCCCAACGGCGGGCTCCTGACTTCAACCAATACATCGTCATTCCTTTCTTTAGGTTGGCAAGATTTCAACAACTTTTAAAAACGCCTTTCCTCTCTTCAGGCGGGCTCCTGACTTCAACAACAACTTTGAAAATAATCGCCATTCCTCTCTTCAGGCGGGCTCCTGACTTCAACAACAACTTTGAAAATAATCGCCATTCCTCTCTTCAGGCGGGCTCCTGACTTCAACCAATACATCGCCATTCCTTTCTTTAGGTTGGCGAGATTTCAACAACTTTTAAAATCGTCTTTCCTCTCTTCAGGCGGGCTCCTGACTTCAACAACAACTTTGAAAATAATCGCCATTCCTCTCTTCAGGCGGGCTCCTGACTTCAACCAATACATCGTCATTCCTTTCTTTAGGTTGGCAAGATTTCAACAACTTTTAAAAACGCCTTTCCTCTCTTCAGGCGGGCTCCTGACTTCAACAACAACTTTGAAAATAAGCGCCATTCCTCTCTTCAGGCGGGCTCCTGACTTCAACAACAACTTTGAAAATAATCGTCATTCCTCTCTTCAGGCGGGCTCCTGACTTCAACCAATACATCGCCATTCCTTTCTTTAGGTTGGCAAGATTTCAACAACTTTTAAAAACGCCTTTCCTCTCTTCAGGCGGGCTCCTGACTTCAACCCATACATCGCCATTCCTTTCTTTAGGTTGGCAAGATTTCAATAACTTTTAGAAACGCCTTTCCTCTCTTCAGGCGGGCTCCTGACTTCAACAACAACTTTGAAAATAATCATCATTCCTCTCTTCAGGCGGGCTCCTGACTTCAACCAATACATCGCCATTCTATTCTTCAGGGGGGCTCCTGACTTCGACTCTAGGAGATAAATCGTCAGACTAGGTCCATTTTGTTGTGATCTTAGGAGAAAGATTCATCCGACTAAGATTTTATTATATTATCTTGGGAGAAAAATTTCATCAGACCAAGATTTTGACTCTAGGAGATAAATCGTCAGACTAGGTCCATTTTGTTGTGATCTTAGGAGAAAGATTCATCCGACTAAGATTTTATTATATTATCTTGGGAGAAAAATTTCATCAGACCAAGATTTTGACTCTAGGAGATAAATCGTCAGACTAGGTCCATTTTGTTGTGATCTTAGGAGAAAGATTCATCCGACTAAGATTTTATTATATTATCTTGGGAGAAAAATTTCATCAGACCAAGATTTTGACTCTATGAGATAAATCGTCAGACTAGGTCCATTTTGTTGTGATCTTAGGAGAAAGATTCATCCGACTAAGATTTTATTATATTATCTTGGGAGAAAAATTTCATCAGACCAAGATTTTGACTCTAGGAGATAAATCGTCAGACTAGGTCCATTTTGTTGTGATCTTAGGAGAAAGATTCATCCGACTAAGATTTTATTATATTATCTTGGGAGAAAAATTTCATCAGACCAAGATTTTGACTCTAGGAGATAAATCGTCAGACTAGGTCCATTTTGTTGTGATCTTAGGAGAAAGATTCATCTGACTAAGATTTTATTATATTATCTTGGGAGAAAAATTTCATCAGACCAAGATTTCTATCTTAGGAGAAAATTCATCGGACTAAGATTTGATATCTTAGGAGAAAATTTCATCGGACTAAGATTTGATATCTTATCTTGGGAGAAAAATTTCATCGGACCAAGATTGTATCGGGAAAGAAATTCATCAGATTAGGACTTTTATCCTAAGGGGAAAATGTAAAGATCAATGATTTGAGAAACTTACCTTCGTAATTTCTTTTTTTCTTTTCTCTTTCCTTCGCGCTGCTTTGTTCTTGCTTGCTGGGGATAATACCACTGCGGTAGTCTTCTTTCTTCCCCTCCTTCAAATTCAAATTTTTTTTCTCTTTTTTTTTCATTTTTTTTTTCAGAATTTATTTTCTCTCAACACTGCTGGGGATAAAAGTGTTATCTTCTTGGGATAACGTTGTTGAGGATAACGCTGCTGGGGAATTTTATCCCTTCAAATCGATGCTTCATTCTTCTGGAAGCTGCTGGGGATGATAATGGTTTTTTCTTTTCTGAGCACAAATGTCATCCATTTGTTCTGTCTGCTAGGGAACAACTTCTTTTATTAAAACTTGTTATGCTGGGGGTAAAACTGGTTCAAAGACCACTTCCCTTGAGACTGGTGCTATATTCATTCTACCCCGAATGGGTATCTGACTTCCAGAAAATTTTCCAAATGAAAGGAAAATTTTCTGCCCCAGTTTGACAGTCTCCCTTATGGCATGCATTTCTGTCATCAATGCCATTTCCTTTACCTGTTTCAAATTAAACAAAATTTGTTAGTTTAAAACGCGGTGGTTGGTTGTGATACTCCTACTGGGATGGCTTTTCCCTTTCTCCTTCCCTGCTCTGCGTTCCAAAACTTGTTGGGGATGATATTATTTACTGAGGATAATCCTTTTCTGCTGGGGATATCCCTCTTCTTTCATGGCATGGTTCGGAAACTTGCATTTTCCCGGCCTTTTAGTCTAGCATGAATTTCCCAAATCATGCTTATTGCTCTCCTTGTTTATCCACGGGCTCTGGTCTTGAGGTTTAATAACCTTTGATTTCGGCAAGGATATCCCTTTTGACACTCGTCGATCCTTTTGTCAATTCCCTTTTGCTGGGGATATCTTTCTTGACATTGGCCTCGCGCTTGTTCCTTCCTGACTATATCACTTGGATGTATTAGTCAGATCTTATCTTGGAAAGCTGATGGCCTATTTTGAAGTCATTTCCCACTGGTTCTGACCAAACAGACTCTACTGGGGAAATTTCTATGAAAGGAAAAGATAAAAGGGAACAGAATAAAAGACAACGGAAAAAGATGACTCTTTAACAAAAGAAACTATAAATAAAAACCTATCAAACGCAAATACCGACTCTAATGGTCATGACATGCACATGTGGCCCATCCTCTGCCGTCAATCGTCTTTCAAGACCTTCAATTGGCGATTCCCCATCTGATTCCCAATCTTATTCGACTTGTAGTGCCCGAAGGGTTTTCACTATCAAGCCTCTCTCATTTTGGTTTTTCTCTCAGCTTGCGTCGCCTTATGGTGTCCGTAAAGATTTTCACCGATAAGACTCTCTCATTTGTATCACTTTCCAGCTGGGGATTTGGAGTGTTGCCGGTATGACTCTCTCTGCTGGAGATTAGAGTCCTTTCTGCTGTGGAACAGAATGTTATGTTCGCCGGTAAGACTCTCATTTGTCTGACTTGGCATCTTTTGCAGACTGATCAGAAGGTCTTTCTTTGGACCGTAATGTGGGTTTTTTGGATAGGCTTAGAAAGAAAGGGTATTAAAGGCTCAAAAACAAATCAATTTGGGGTTCAAAATTACAACCTTCGAAATCATATTTGTTTATAACAAGCGCAACCCTTGCCCCAGTTTCTTGCTTGGGGATTATTTATTTATTATATATATTTTTTAAAATTTTTTTGTTACACTATGCATATTACGCACATTATGCGCACTATGCACCCTATGACCGAGCCGTGAAGCGCCTACGTATCCTCTTTGAGGAATCAGGTCAAACGTAGTTCCCAATTCCTCTTTTTTCTTCTGACTTTCTTTTTTTTTTATCATTTTTCTTTTCTTTTCCTTTTTTTCGTTTTTTTTTTCTTTAATTTTTTTTCTTGATTTTTTCTTTACCTTCCAGGCTCGTATTTCCTAGTCGTTGCTATTGATTCCGAACGAGGGGTATGAAAGAAAATAAATAAGGCTCAAAAGGGGTAACGAAGGATAAAGTGTTTAGGTAGCAGAACAAAATGCCTTCGTCATTCCAGTCTTCAAAACATGCCAAGTGCAAACAACACAATTGAACATAGATTTATAGTCTCTTCCGATGGTGCTGGACTTGACAATTATGTTAAACACTTGCTTTTTCATTTGTCATTTCTAAAGCACTGCTGGGCGACACTCTCACTCTCATGCACGACCCTCATGCCAATTTGGCGAACCCTGCATTTAACGGTTTTCTTTATGTTTAACTTGCTCCAGTTCCACATGACTCGGGCTTCAAATAATCTCAAACCGTTCTTATTTCCTTTAAATGCTTTAATCACCTTCCGAGGGTTTTATGATTAACTTTTAAGATTAGGCCCAATATGTGCGCATGTCATGTCACGAGAATCGGCGCTGAACAAAAAATGATAAAAGGACTAAACAAAAGATGACTGGAAACAACAAAAGACCAACTTTTGTATTAGACTACCGGCGAAATGGTTTGAATAATAAAACAAACAAAACAACCAGAATAAAATCCTAACACATCCTCGACAAAACAAACTGATATGACAAACTGGAAAGATAAGAAGGTTTGACACATGACAATATTCGGATTACAACCCTAAGAATAATCCGGACAACAGAAATGACAACCAAATAAGCCACCACAAGCTTCTCTCTTGCTAACCAAGGAACGGAGCGTCCTCCCACTTTATCAAAATTGGCATCTTAGCCACTGAGCTTCGCATCAGTATTGTCCAGACCATTGCCAACTTCAATATCATCAACCTTAGTCAACAAGTCCCCAATAGGATTTGAGTGTCTCTGCTATCAGTCGTGATCCCCGCAAAGTGTGCTTCTGGGTCTTGTATTTCCGGCTTACCACAAACCAACCACCTTCTTTCTTTGTGATTCAAAACAAAACAGGTTAGGATGGACTCAGTCGTTCACAATTCAAAACAAAACATGTTAGAATGGACTCAGTCGGTTCTTATTACTAGCAACATCTTTTTCCCTTTTTTTCATTTTCTTTTTCATTTTTTGTTGTGGTCGAATCTTATGGAGATTGCCTACGTATCATGACCCCGCATGAATCAGACCTTGCGTAGTTCGGACCAATAAAAGATAAACAATACTAATCATTTTTTTTCAAATTTTCATATTAAAATAAACTGGGTTTCAAAGGTTTGAAGATGACCTACAAACTCGAAAATCAAACAACCCACATATTCTAATTAAAAGATTTACAAACTCCAAAAACAAACGGCCCGCTTCCTTTCTCCGTTTGACAAATGTAACCAAACGGTTATTTTTGCAAATGTGGCCCCTTCCAAATTTTGAGGCCGGAGAGGATTATTTTATGACACTTTACAAACTTGTCCGTTCTTTTACGAAAATAGTCTTTCGACAACTGAAAGATACTCTAAGGCTATTTCGGCAAGAACGGTTTAAGACGCGGCCGAAGCTGGCTTGACTTATTTTGACCAAATATCCAAACGGTATTCACCTGACCGTTGACTCTTTGTTTTTTTTTTCAAATTACAATAAAAACCTGGTGTTGCAAACACGGCCCTTCAGCGCCTCGGGGACGAAGATTTTTAAGGCTGTGTGGGTCAACTGGACCAAAAATCCTAAACATGACCCAAAAGGTGGCTGTTTATGCAAAGTCAGCCTTCCGGCGTCCTTTTCGGGAACATTCGGCTATGTCTTGACAAAACAGCGTCACCCGACTTCTTTATGACAAAATTAAAATTTGACATATTTTTTTTATTTATATTTTTGGCTATTTTAGCAAAAAAAAGGGGGGGGGGGGTTGGACCCGATGAGGGTTGCCTACGTATCTCACATCCGGTGAGAATCAAACCCACGTAGTTCGGGCATCACCGAACTATTTTAAAACAGGATTTTTTTTTCTTCAGCAACAAATAACAAAATCACTTTCAAAGCACGACTCTTTTCATTTTCATTTTGAATTTTTCAGAAACGAATAAAAAAAACTATTTTAAAAGTAAGACTCTTTTTCATTGTCATTTTCAGGGGAAGACAAACTATTTTCCTTTTTTTATATTTTTTTTTAAAAAAAAAATAAGACAGAACAACTGACTTTTTTTTTCTCTTTTGCTTTTAATTAAACAAACTAATAAGAATTTTTTTTTCATTTTCTCAAAATTTCGGCAGAGTTTTGACAGTATTTGGGCATTGGTTTTTTTTTTCAAAAATAAACAATCAATTCCCTAACCGCTATTTCTCTTCTTTTTTTTAATTTCAAAATATTATTCCTGATATTCAAAAGTCAGTCAACACACAAATCCGGATCAAATAAATGCGCAAGTAGCAGCAAGTAAGATGCATCAGGATGGTCATTTTCATTTTTTGGTACACTTGTCCTAGACAGACCCAACCCCTGTGTTGAGCCTCCAAAGTCAAATGCACGTGATGCAAACAAACGCTCCTACTAGGGATCCGGTATGAAGCTGAGTTATTCTAAGTGAAAAAAAAAACCTGAGGCATATTGTTCTAGCCCTGGCTCACCCAAGTGGACAGCTTGAGCCGAAGTGGGGGCAACGTACCGGGAGCACAAAAGTCTGCCCGGCCTAGTTACTTGTCCCAACTTTGTCTTATTTGGTATGACTTCTAACAGAAAGGTGGGCCACGCGCACGTGTACACCATAAATTCAGAAGACTCATAAAGAAGAAGGGTTTCGTAGCAGTTTTATATACACAGTTCAGATAATATTAAAGCGGTAAAAAGCAACATTTAGCAAATTAAGCTTAAATCATCTAAAAATCAGATAATAAATAAAGCCAACTATAACAATTATTTCAAGCTCGAATTCTTGAACCTTGAACCAGTGGTTCTGGGTATTTTCCCCAGCAGAGTCACCAGAGCTGTCACACCTCCTTTTTCCCGAACTACATTGACCTGATTCCCTTTTAGCCAGGGATATGTAGGTGTCACACCTCCTTTTTCCGCCCCCGCGAGGGGCGTAGGGAGTTTTTCCAATTAAAGGATAATCGAAAAGGGATTTATTTATTTATTTCAGAGTCGCCACTTGGGAGATTTAGGGTGTCCCAAGTCACCAATTTTAATCCCGAATCGAGGAAAAGAATGACTCTGTATTACAGTCCACGAACCAGAAATCCGGATAAGGAATTCTGTTAACCCGGGAGAAGGTGTTAGGCATTCCCGAATTCCGTGGTTCTAGCACGGTGGCTCAACTGTTATATTTGGCTTGATTATTTGATATAATACGTATTATAAACTTATGTGCAAATTTTATCTTTTGGCCGCTTTTATTATTATATTTTTAAAGAATGTGAACATCGTTTAAAAACATGTCTTTGGATTGCGTCACATAAAATGCATCCACGATCCGGAACATATTTTTATTCAATGTTTTGGGATTTGGATTTTGGTCGCATAAATGTGTACCCGTGTTTAAGAATGTATTATATCGCGCCTAAAGCGATTAGCGCTTTGTTACTTTGGGGAAGGCCGTGAAACTTGCTAAACGGCCCATCCCGAAGTCTAAGTAATCAATTAAATTTTTATCGAGGGCCCCGCAATTTGTGTGTTTTATTTGGCAAGGCTCGTCTCATTTATTTTAAAAGGATAATCCTAAAGTGCCTACATTTTTCCTATTAAATTTGTCTCTACAAAATAAAAGAGAAAATGTCTTAATTTATTTACATGTTATTACCTAGTTACATTATATTAGGCATGTTCTCAGTTTGTCAAATTAAAAAAAAAAACATGGCAATCTATTTTTAATCCTAGACCATTTACATGCTGAAATTAACCAATATTATTTAACTTAAACAATATTTCTGCCAAGTTCCTACTAGATGGCCTATTCGTTTGATTTTTACTTGACGGAGTTACTGCACCATTTATTTATTTTTTGGCAATATATAGATAGTTCAATCGTTAAGCTATCGTCGGATGTTCCACTGTATGTATTAAAGAGCTACACGATTCTGAGTTTTTGCAAACTAAATAAATTATTCATACAAATAAAATTCAGAATATAATTAAAACTAATTCAGAATTTCAACTCTTCATTTTTCGTATTCATGCTTCATATTCGAATTACAATAACCAGCGTGTCAAATGTGTACCTGATATTGGAAGCAAAAGAAAATGAAGATGAGAATCAGCAGCAGTAATAACAGTACAACACAGCAACAACAGCCCAGCAACAGTAACAACCCAGTAACAGACCGGTGGAGTAGTAATCCCAAAACAAATGCTTCCAACTTTTATGAAACAACAACAATTAATGTTGATTTCAAACAATGAAAGAAAGCAGAAGATTTTTTTTTAGTTTCTTTTATTTGAAAGTTTGAATATTTTTCGGAATTTTTCTCTCTCTTAAATATTCAACTTTTTTTTCTCTCTCTTATTCTCTTTCTGTTCTGTTATTCTCTGTCTTTTTTTTTTCAGATTTGTTCCCTCTTTGTTCTTCTGTCTATTTCTGTGTTCAGGACTTCCTATATATAATCCCAACCCATAAATCTTTTAATCAATTAAAATCAACCCATTTTCTCTACCAAACTCATTATCTTCCCACTCATCCCCATTATATTAAATAAATATATCACACCACCACATTATATTTTGTCCCCCATGCCTAACATAAACAAATACAAGATTCCCCCACACTAAAATTTGTCTTGTCCCCCCTTTATATTAAATAATTATATCACAACCCACCCCATTTCATTTTGTCCCCCATGCTTCATATAAACAATTACAAAATGTACAATTCCTAAACTACCCCTCCGACCTTATTGCAAATTAATATTTTACCCCGAACGTACTACAAATTACCAAACTACCCCATCAGCTATAACAATCAATTAATCAAACTTAACCAAAATATAGACAATATGATCAATTTCTAACAATGTTTAAACAACAAATCACATGAACATGATTTCTTCAATATTTCAACAACAAATCACATGAACATGATTTCTTCAACATTTCAACAACAAATCACATGAACACAAATTGAACAACAAAGAACAACTAAAATTTGATTGAACAATATTTTAGCAACAAACAATCCTATTTTCGGATTCAACAACAACAACAAACAAGTATATTTAGATTTCTAAATTCAATCATATTGAACTTAAAATTAACTCTAACAACATTACAACCAACAATTCCTATATTAAACTTAGACAAGATTATGAGACAAATTCAAGAAATAATCATAAATGATAAACAAGAAATCAAACTATACAAATTTCGGATTCAAGATCATCTAAACAAAGTATGAACATGAATGAATCTATTTTTCTTAAAACAACAAACATGACGGATTTTAATGACTCAAACAACATTAATAATTTCTGGAAAATATATAACAACATGAAACAAATTGAAGAAATAATCAATTAAATTTCAATTTGAATCTAACAAACATCAAACTAACAAATTCTTACTTAAACAATAAAACAAACATGAAATAAACATGAAAAACCACTAATTAACTTTCCATTTGAAATCTGAAAATTAATTCAATCAAAACACATGAACACACTAGAAAATTATTTCAACGATGAACAACGAACAAAACAAGAATCAAATATTTAACGATTTTAACTTCGAGAAATATAAAACGAAATATGGACAAAAATAAAACTCAAGAACAACTAACCGGAGATGAATCAACGACGAACTCGATTGTAAACAAATTTGTCCGGGCTTCGACTCAACGAAAGACCTTCGACAAAACGAAGAAGACGAAGGGAAGATGAAGCAATTGGAAGGAGGGAAGGACTGCCGCGACGAGCAGCAGAAACTTGTTGGTGCAGCGGCGACAGTAGCCATGGCGATGCTCAAGCTTGAAGAAGACGAAGTGAGGCAGCAGCTCGCGAAACAGAAGCAGCTGGTCGACGCACCTGTGCGTGCTCGTCCATGGCGGAGAAACAGCAACTCGGAGGAGAAGGAACAGCAGCCGCGACGGAGTTGTTGGTCGTCGAATGTGGAGCTAAACGTCGACGAAAGACTGGTGGTTGTCCGGCTGTGTCGACGGAGCAAGCTGGCTCGTTCAAAAGAAAACGAAGTAGCCATTGGACTGCCTGTGATGTTACTCCTTTAAGAAGATGAGGACGAGGAAGAAGGAGAAGCAACAGCCATGGACGGGCTGCTGCGTGTGTGCGTGTGTGTTTTGTTGTGTATGTGTGTGTGAGTGTGACGAGCTGTTTGTTAATGGCGTTTGGACGTGAGGGAGTGGGGTCGAGGGCAGCCATGGTTGTGTGCTTGAGGAAGCTTGAGGAAGAAGAAGAAGATAGGAGGGGGGCGGATGGCTTCTTAGTTTTTAGGGTTTTTTCTTCTTCTTTTTTTTTTGTTGTTTTGTTTTTTGTAAAATGTAAGATAATAGGATGTTGGGTTAGGGACTGGGTCGACCCAGTTCGAAATGGACTGGGTCGTTTGGGAAGATTGGGCCATTTTTTGGGCCTGTGGCTTGAAATCGAAGAAGAGGCCCAATTCCGACTTTCTTTATATTTTCGCTCTCTTTTCTTCTTTTATTTCTCTAAAACTAAATTATAAAAATACTTAAACTATTATTAAGAACTAAATTAAGTTATAAAAGCGCAAATTAACTCCCAATAACAATTAACGCACAATTAAGTAATAATTAAGCATAAAATTGTATATTTGGATATTAAATGCTAAAAATGCAAACGATGCCTATTTTTGTAATTTTTAATTTTTGTAAAACAAATTTAATTACTAACAATTGTAGAATTAAATCCTACATGCAAAATGCGACATATTTTTGTATTTTTAATAATTTAACAAATAAACATGCACAGACAAACATACAAATAATTACACAAAAATACCACAAAATTGCACACCAAGGAAAATCATTTTATTTTTGAATTTTTGGGAGTAATTCTCATATTGGGCAAAAATCACGTGCTTACAGTAGGAAACCTTCGAAGCAGAGGTTCGGTCAAATCTTTCAAAAAATGCTTCACACGGAGTAGCCGAATAGGCAAAAATCGCTCGTATCCGCTCACTTTATCTTTGCACGGAAACTCTTCGTGTTTCCGGACAAAGAGGGGCAGCTGTGAGCACGTGATTTTTGCCCTACGAGAACTACTCCCAAAAATTCAAAATAAAATGATTTTGTGTTTGTTTGTGATTTATTTGTATTTTTGTCTGTGCATGTTTATTTCTACTTTAACTAAGAAAAATACAAAAATATGTGTTGCATGTGCATTTAGGATTTAATTTTACAACTTAGGAATTAATTAAACAATCAAGTTTGTTTTACAAAACGGAAAATCACAAAAATGTGAACTTTGCATTTTTAGCATTTAATGTCCAAATTGTGTGATTTTATCTTTATTGATGTTTAATTTCATGTGATAATTATTATTAAGAGTTAATATTTTTAGTTAATTGTCGATTTTATAATTTAATTAAGATTTTTAGTTTTATTGTTGAAAAGGAAAATTGGAAAGGAAAAAAAAGAATAAGAAGAGGAAAATTCAGTTGGGCCAATTTGGCCATGCCCAAATCCAAAACACAGCCAAACCTGGCCAAAAAACCAGCCCATACCCGCCCCAACTCCAGTCCACCTGCGACCAATCTAAACGACGTCGTTTTAAGTCAGTCAATCTCAAACATTCATTCGATTGGATCGAACGGTCCAGATCAACTCCTCCAACACCCGACCCATTCCCATCCAAGACCGATCCGGTCTCGAGGTAAGTGAAGCGACGTCGTTCCCATTAAGGAATGGATCCAAGCCATTGATACGACTTGATCAAACGGCCAGGATCTAATTCCCTCCCCCGTATATAAGTCCAACCTCTCACCCCACACCCCCCTAAGCCATACCCCCTGTTCCTATCTCGTCTCTCTCAGAGACTAAACCAAACAGACCTCCCCTGAAACCCTAGCTGCCCTGAAACCCCTTCGCCTGAAAGCCAGCGGCAACGATGTCGTTGGCCATGAAACTAACACCCCTAGAGCACCTAACCACCCTCTCCGCGAATCCCTTATCCATTTTGCTCGAATCAGCCTGTAGCTTCTCGAATCTTCAATCGAAGATTCGAGCAAAACTTGAAACTACCCCAACCAGCCCCAAACTCACACCATGATGCCCCCAGACCTCCCTCGTTACCAAACCACCTTTGGTTTGGTTCGAATCAGGCTAAAACCGTTCGAACCCCAAATCAAACCCCAAGAACCGTAGAAAACCAAAGGCTGGAGTTTGTCCGAAGTAAAGGAATTTGGGTGTCCAGTGGACCTTAGTCAAAGTGTTCTCAGTTGAGAACATTCGATTAAGGTCCGTTCGACCTCAAAAAAAAAGGTCCAAGTCAGAGTCCAAGTCAGGGTCGTCTAGTTTCCGAGTTCTCGAAGTATTTTTCCTTTCCTGTTTGTTCCATTTTTGTGTTTGTTTATATCTGTTTATTTGTTTAGTGTAGTTTTATTGATTTTTCAATTTTTTGTCGATTGATTCTGTCCTTCTTCAAAGACCTTTTATTTGGTCGAACTTTTTCCGGTCATGGTCGAGTATATAATAAACTATATAATCGATTCGAATGAGCTCCGTCGACTAGTTAAGTTTCATTATAAATCCTTGTTTCTATCAATATGACTCGAATCACCTCTGCGCCTGTTCGATTCTAATTATTTGCTATTGATTGTATGTGTTGTAATTCGTGTAGGCGATTCGATAAGTGTCGCCGATTAGTTTTACAGTCTTGAATGTTAGAATAACCTGATAATAATTTGATTCATACTGCTTAAATTTTGATTGAGTCATTGTTTGAATTTAGTTGTGAATTGGTTATAGCTGTAGTACTTTAGTGATCAGTTAGAAATCAGTTATTAGGGTTGTAACTTAGAAAACATATCAATGAAGCTTAGGGCAGGGCAGTAATACACAGGGGTTAAGGGGGTAATTTGGGATTTAACAGGTCTGCAAGTGGATTAACTTAAGGGTCTGTTCAGTGGGTAATAGATACCATTAGTTTAATATCAATGGGGAACATAACATGATAGTATGGGAGTCAATAGGAATATTATAATAACCCATAGTTTTGATTGAAACAATGGGGAACAAGGCATGCAAGTGTGGGGAACAAAATAACTTCAAACAAGAAGACATTAAGTAATGAGATTCAAGAGGGGATGGGCAGTTAGAATCTGATGGTTTCAAGGCAGAGATAACAGGCCTGTTTTTGGGTTATAAATAGGGTCATTCAAAACAGAAAAGGGGCTGGTTTTTTTTTTGGAGAGGAAAAATCAGTTTTCTTTCAGTTTTTTTCAGAGAGTCTAGGCTGGATTTTTAACATTTAAGAGTTCAGTAATTTGAGAAAAAACAAGCTGGTTTTTAATCCTAAAAGGTTCAGTGTTTGAGAGCTAAGAAACTGAAAAGTGAGGTCTTTTCTTTTACTGCTAAATATCAGAACTAGTACTGTTACTGTTTCATTGGTGTTGCTGGTTGGTATTTCTGGGGTTTCAATTGGTTTTTCCTGAGTTTGCTATTGGTTATTTGCTATTGTTTCATTGGGTGCTGTTGGAATTCTGCTGGTTGTTTTCTTTCTAATCTGTCACTGGGTATTTTTTTTACTGGTTGTTGCTGGTTATTGTTGTTGTTGTTGTGTTACATACTACTCTGCTGATCTTCTTCTTCTTGTATTCCAATACCAGGTACACTACCCTGAACCACATTGATGTAAGCTCGTTGAAGTTTGAAATGAAATGTTCGAACACATTTATTGTTCAACTGAGGATTGTCTGCATTTTAATTGATAGTAGTTTAGATGTTTTCCTGTTATATAGATGGTAGTTATGTGTATAATCAGAACTGTTTCTTAAGGTGGGTTATCTGTTAAACATTGTATAACATTGAACTGTTAAATTGAACCCTTGGAATGGCATGAAGTGTAGTCAGTTCAATAGGTTTGTGAAATGGGATTGTTGAATCAGTTTGGAGGAACTCGATTGTCATCATTAATAGGTGGATCTAGATTAATGTCAGGTTAAAAGGGTAATGAACTTGTAATAGGATTTCAATTCATGAGCTGATCTAATAATATTCATCCTACTCGCTAGTAATTTTATCATTAATCATGCTAGTGTATTAGGATGTCTTCGTTTGAATAACAGTTTCTGAATTCGATAGCAAGCAAAACCTGAATTGTTGTTGGTAGATTAGTGTTGAAATCAGTTAAAAGTCAGGAAAAGAAAGGCTCATTTACATTAAATCGGTTCATTAAAACTCATAGTTCGTAATAGATAATGGGTATGATAAATTGGTTTAGGAATTTTGGAGTTCATGTCTGTCAATTAAAATGAAGGTATGCATTGTCGTTGAGGTGCGTCATCGTTAAGTTGTTGGTTCGAACAACTAAAGCTGGGACATTACACGCTTGTAATTAATTAGGCCTTTTTCTCTATCTTTAGAGACAAAAGTAAATAGAGAACCATAGTCGCTTTAGGATATCCTTAAAATAAACGAGGCGTGCCTCGCCTAATAAGTTGTAAACTGTGGGGCCCTCAATAGGTGCTTATGATAAACACTTAGGTTTCGGGATATGCCGTCTTAGCAAATTTCGCGGCATTCTCAAAATAATAACGCGTTAGCATCTTTAGGCGCGTATTTAATAATGTTACCTCCCTAAACTCGAGTGCACATTTATGTGACTCAAATCCAAATCTCAACGAAGTTGGAACGTATCAAAATTGCGGGTACATTTATGTGGCGCAGTTCGAGATGCATTCTCACGACGTTGCAATCTCTTTAAAAAAATAAATAATAGAAGTGGCTGATTAGCCCTTTTAAAAATAAGTGAGGTGTGCCTCGCCGAATAAATTACAAATTGCGGGGCCCTCAACGGATAGTTATTTCAAATGCTTAGATTTTGAGATAGGCCGCATAGCGAACTTTACGGCTTTTCTCAAAATAACAACGCGTTAGTGTCTTTAGGCGCGTATTTAATAATGTTATCTTCCTAAACTCAGGTGCACATTTATGTGACCCAAATCCAAATCTCAACGAAGTTGGAACGTATTGAAAATTGCGGGTACATTTATGTGGCGCAATTCGAGATGCATTCTCATGACGTTGCAATTCTTTAAATAATAAATGATAAAATCGGTTAAAAGTCAAAATTGGCACATGGGTTCAAAGGTTTAAAAATCAGATAAATACGCTAAACATGACAGTTGAGCGACCGTGCTAGAACCACGGAACTCGGGAATGCCTAACACCTTCTCCCCAGTTAACAGAATTCCTTACTCGGATTTCTGGTGCGCGGACTATTAAACAGAGTCATTCTTTTCCTCGATTCGGGATTAAACCGGTGACTTGGGACACCATAAATCTCCCAAGTGGCAACTCTGAATTAAATAATAAATTCCGTTTTGATTGTCCTTTAATTGGAAAAACTCCCCTAATCCCTCTGTGGCCCGGCGGGCGCGGGCCAAAAGGAGGTGTGACACTAACAACCTCTTTCTTCCTTCTTTCTTTCTTTCTTTCTTTTTTCTTTGATTTTAAATCCTAATTAAACTAATTAAAGCCTAAATTAAATCCTAAATCGAACCTAATTTGCAACATTAAACCTACTCATCTATTTTCTAATAATTAATTAACTTAATACTAATAAATGAAAATTATTAATTTAAGACAAAAAGCTAAAAAAATGTAAAATGACCATTGTATTTTTACGATTTTCGTTTAATGATGCAACTAATAAAGACCTAAATTAATAAAGAAATAGTTAAAATCAAAACCAAGTAACCTAAAACAATCTAATAATCTAATCAATCCGCTTCCTAAGGGCAATGTTAACCTCAAACTTCGGCAAACATATGAGTTTGCTAAATAATTCCAAGAATATAAGGAAATAAAAAGAAAAAGAAGAAAATATACCTAAAAGGCTCCAAAACAGATGCTATAAAAGCTGGCCGGATTCCGGTGTATTTAGAAATGGATCAAAACTAACCTAAAATGATTGCTCTCGTCAAGAGCAATTGATTCAAGTGAGTCTCAAACCAAAACAACCAAAAATACCAAAGATATTTGAAGCAGGCCTAACTAAGTTTTTTTTTTTTTTTTTGGATCTGAAAATCGACAATTTTGGTGGGGTTTCTGGTGAAATTGAACGGAGATGTGTGATGAGGGAAGGATGGGGGTTGTGGATTTGGGGTGATTTGGAGTGGTGCCGCCGACAGGGTGGCTTAGGGCGGCTAGGGTTTGGATGAGAGGTGAAGGAGATGAGGAATGAGAGGTTCTGAGGATTGGGAGTGACCAATTCAGATAGTCTTAAGGGGAGAAGGGTTCAGTTCCTGTCCGTCCGATCAAGAGGAATGGAGGGTTGAGATCAACTATACCGAGACGGTGTCATTTGGTTTATAAGGGGTGTGGACCGGATAGGGGATTGGGTTTGGGCTGGGGCGAGATTGTGAGGTCTTTGGGCCATTGAGGCCAGTCCAATTCAAATAACTCACAACCTCTTTCTTCCTTCTTTCTTTCTTTCTTTCTTTCTTTCTTTCTTTCTTTGATTTTAAATCCTAATTAAACTAATTAAAGCCTAAATTAAATCCTAAATCGAACCTAATTTGCAACATTAAAATTATTCATCTATTTTTTAATAATTAATTAACTTATACTAATAAATAAAAATTATTAATTTAAGACAAAAAGCTAAAAAAATGTAAAATGACCATTGTATTTTTACGATTTTCGTTTAATGATGCAACTAATAAACGTAATTAAATCCTAAAAATGCAAATAAAAACCTAAAATGCTATGCAAGAAGATTTGGACATTTTTGTATATTTTTCATGATTTTTGAAATATTAAATACGCACAAAATGCGACTAAGTGCAGATAGACAATTTAAAGAGGAATTCCTAAAATTCTATAAAATTAAAACAATTAGAGAAAATCTATTTTTATGAATTTTGTAGGAATATTGTCATCGGGCAAAAATTACACGCTCACAAAGGTGGCACCTAAAATGCTAGATTGGTGCAAGTTGCCACTGGCAAAGAGCAAGGAATCCCTCCCAAATGGATGGGAGTTCAAACTCAGCCTTCAACGTGTATTTTTGCTTTTTCTGGCTTGTTGCAAATAAAAATTTTCACGTGTAATTTGCTCTTTTGGCTTGTCTCAAATACACGGTTTCGTTTTTATATTTTTTTGTGTGTTTTGCTTTTTTTGGCTTGCTGCAAATACACAATTTTACATGTATTTTGCTCTTTTTACTATTCCTTTATTAATCCTAGTTGACTATTTTTTTTAAATTTATTCTTGACTTTTTCTCGCTATTTTAATTACTAGTCTCACTAAGTTCTAAATTTAAAAAATTACATAAATATTAATCCAATAAAAATGGGTTTAAATAGTAAATATAAATAGAAAAAAGGTTTAGATTTTGAAAATAATGAATGTGGATTATATTTCTTTTAAATTTGCAGTATTATTTTGATCTTTCACCAAAAAGAGTGGACTATTAGCAAATGTAAGTAATGATGACATCATTGACCGTCTTCAAATTTTAAAACTCGTCGAGGAGGATTGCAAATGAAAGATCTACATTTATAATATTAGTATAGTATTTTGAAAGTTTTATGCTTTGTGCAAAATTATCATAATTATTATATTTTTTTTCAAGCGATTTGTTTATATAAACTGAAAACGAAGAATAATCTGAACTGAAGCCTAAAATGGATCAAATTGACCAAAGATTTATCCTATTTCAACCGTGTAAATAGTAATACATCTGCGCTTAAAATAGTATAGCACCCGAAACCTTCAAATTCTTTATTTGCTTCTGTTTGCTTGACATTCATCTATCTAATCACCGAGAAAGGAACACTCAAAAGTTAAAGCCTACATTTATTTTTCCAAGTATGAATAAGCAACTCTGATGAATTCTTAAGCCGCGATCATGAAAAATTAACGGAACGGTTCTTTATAGATCTCTGTCCACTTAATTGTTATTCAGCAGATTGAAAGTTTAAGGCATTGATCGATATTTTACTTTTGAAGTGTAACATGGCCAACTTGTCGAGCAGTCTATCCTTTGCATTATTCGCCCTTTTTTAACCGCAAACATAGTCGTAGGCTGTACATGGACCGAGTTGGTTAATGGGAGAATTTTTTTAGTAACACATGATAGTTATTCAGCACAGAGTTTAAGGGGAAAAAGGGACTGTTAGTATAACTTATGTTCTTAAACAAGTCATGAGATTTATGTGGTGGTTAAATCAACAGATACAAAAAAAAAAAAAAAAATAAATAAAGAGTCACATAAGATGAAGCAGAGGAAGTATCTTTTTCGATTATGGTTATTGCAGACTCTTTCTTCTTTTTTGCATCATATTGCAAAGGAGGATATTTTCATATGCAGATAACATATAGGAGAATGTGTTGGCCAACGTTTAAAATTTGCTATTTTTTCAATTTTCTTGTATAATTATTCTAGATTGTGTTGGCTAACCTTTAAAATTTGCATCTTTTCCGATTTATCTTATAGGCTTACTGCAGATTCTCTATTTCACTAGAGTACTGCAGGTTAAACTACCACCTGCCAACCTTGAACAATCTCATCAAGAAATATTTCCTTCCAACTATGAATGTTATTGAAGCTTCTGACTCTCTCCAAGATCTCAGAGCACACAGTAAAATGATACAAAAATGAAATAATTGCACAGCTGGCAAAGCAAAGAATACTAACTCAATTTGAGAAGACCAAGATTGACGATGGAATGTGCAGTTAGCATCTGAAACTGTAAAATCTCAAAGTAGTAGGAAGTTACTGGCTCTTATCATGCCATCTATCTATTTAAAGCTCCAATAATCTAACAACATCAAAGTTTGAAAGCCCATGTAGATCATAGTTTCAGCTGCTTTTTAGGTTTTTTCGCCTTTCCATTTGAAAACTCCTCTAGTTTCTGGCCAAAAACCACATTCAGGACTAACATGGAAGGCAAAAGATAAACGATAGAAGATGTGTATACTGATAGAATACCTTGTGCTGTTTCTCCTTCTTCAACTTCTTCCTCTTCTTGTTTTTCTTACTTTTCTTTGAGATGGATATTTTTATATCTTCTTCTTCTTCAGCAGATCCCTGAAAAAGATTGTGCCAACTTAGTCAGGCTTGAATACTTAATAGATCTTTGACATGCGAAAGATCTTAATAGAAATCACAAATCGTGTAAAATTGTGATGTCCTGTACTTGATGTACTTGATGAACAGTTCTTCCTGTACTTGATGTCCCACCTGTTCCATTTCCAAATTGTAAGAGAGTAATTATGCTCTATCGCAATATCCAAATTTTAGACCAGCTAAAAAGGCATGCAAATGAAGGGCACTTCTGTAAGATGAATACTATCACCTCATTTAATGACAGGCAATGAGCAACTTCATATAGCATTACAAACTAAAATCATATTCGTATTATTTATTGGTTAGATTCAAGCACTAAACGTCAAAACGATCTTCAGTTTGAAAAGCCTAATCAAGTAACAAAACTTTTGACCAGAAAAATTCGGTTGAAATACAGAGCAACATGTAACATGTATAATCTACTTTGACTGGCTGCATGTGGCTTTAATGTTGGTTTTCAGTATCCAAATATTATTTTGTTAAGTTCGGAGTTGAGATAAATTTCAAATCTAAGTTACAATTTTATAGGGATTCAAAATAAAAATCCTTAGAACTGTATGTCTATTGGACTCCTTCTAAAGGAGGTCCGGTACTATTCAACCAGAAAGAGACTAAAATGGTGTATTTGCACAAAAGACTGTCATCTGGGGGGAAAAATTGAATTCAAATGCTTTTTTTACTAACTTTGGCTTCCAATGTTTCTTCAATTAGATCAAGTAACCCATTTAACAAAAAGCACCCGTTACGATCACAAAGTTTTCCACAAACTAATCAAAGCTGTGAAATCACATGTTTATTATTTTGGGAGAGTACTAAGTTTGAAGTTTATGTCAGCTTTTGGAAAATAAATGGGACTTAGTGACTAGCAGAAAGAAAGTATATACTGTACCACAGCTTCAAACTGAATCCCAAAAAACGATGGGACACAACCCCAAAGTAAGATAAATCAAATGCTAATTTATCAGCATTAAATTAGTTGCCCTGCTTTCTATTTCAAGTTTTTTTTTCTCACCAAAGATTTGTTTATTAGTAAAATAAGGACATCAAATGCCCAAAGGAGTTTACGGCATCATTTTGCAAGCCAACTTGGGAACTTAGTCAGCCGAAATACTGCATGCATTAAGGAGACAGAAAACATAGCTAGACTACGCGCAACAGAACTAAAAGATCCAGTTATATATACAGAATCTACTTTCTCAAAGTTGAGCCACTATATTGTCCAGCTACCTAAAACTGAATTATTTACTGCAGAAGGAGATACGCGATGCAATCAGCAATTCACTTAAAGTAATGCATATTTCAATCTTAAAAGAATCATGTAAAACTCAAAAGGGTATTCAAGATTCTGTAGCACAGTTGAACTGATAAAGAAACCCACAAAAAATTTTAAGCGTTCAAATGGGAGCAAGAAATGGTGGGCCGGAAAATGGTAGTAGCATATAGCAGTAGTGGGAAAAAACACATTAACCCATACTTGGATCCACGTGTCATTGTGCATAACTTAATATGTGGAGATCATGTAAAACACAAAAGGGTATTCAAGTGTGGCACGATTAATGTGATTAAGAAACTAGCAGAAAATATCAAGTTAAAGAGCGAAAGGGAGCAGCAGTGATGATTGAACAAAAAAAAGAGCAGTGTACTGATTGTCGTTGTGCATCATTTAAAGGGCAGCCCGGTGCATTAAACTCACGCTATCTGCGGGGTCCGGGGAAGGACTGGACCACATAGGGTCTAACATACGCAGCCTTAACTTGCATTTCTGCAAGAGTTTATTTCTGCGGCATGAACCCTTGACCTAATGGTCACACGACGACAACTTTTACTGTTGCGCCATTTCTTCCCTTCTCATAGTGCATCATTTGATCTTTAAAATCATGTAAAACTTTGTTATCAAAAAGCAATTCAAGATTTTGTGGCACAGTTAAATATACAAGCAAACCACCAAAAGTTTAAGCGATCAAACAGGAGTGCAAAGTGATGATGATTGAATAAAAAGAGTTGAAGTATATATCATTACTGGACAGTCATAGTGCATAATTTAATTTTAAGAAATCATGTAAAACTCAAAGGATATTCAAGATTATGTAGCACAATTGAAGTGGTAAAGAAACCAGAACAAAAGGGTATGACAAGTGATGATAGAATGAAAAAAGAGAAAGTAAATAGAACTCCCGGATTTCATAGCGCATAATTTAAATCACAATAAATCATGTAAAAACTCGGATTCAAGATTCACTAGCACAGCTAGAGAAATATGAGAAACCAGCAGAATATCTGAAATTAAACAGTGTACTGGGTTAAAACAAGTAGTAGTACTAGTAAATAAGTAGTACTGGATTGAACAGTGTGTTTAGCATTTTTGACGGCGACTTCAATGAGACGGGGGTCAAGAGAGGCCAAGCCATTGGGGTCTTGCAATTTCCTCTCAAGGAATTTGGCTAAAGCTGCTGCCTTGTTAGTCTTCATTGGTCCTCCTGGATGAGCCAGCCTACGACCACCACATCCGTATCAATTAATCAATCAATCAACTCCTCCTCACTCACTGGCTATATATTAATCATCCATATAAAGGCGGATGTCTACATAAGTATCTTTTTCAAAAAAAAAAAATAAGTAACTTTGGCAAGATTCATATATATGTGTCACCAAATATGCTAAATATGTATACATATCAAATTTAGAACCCAATAACTCAAATGATCAGTGGGTCAAGTGACATGCAGAACTCATGAAGTTCAAATTCTGGATTCCCCTGTAGCCTATATTTGTTCCTCTCTACAACCATATCTATATACATCTACTATATGCCTCAATCGCAAAATTGTTGGGGTCAACTGCTTAATTCCTGAATATCATATATAACAATATAGTCAGTAATCATTATTCATACAGAGATATTAGCGTTTTGGCGTATTGGGGATTCGGGCCTTTTTTAAAAAATTAATTTTTTCGCTTTATTATACCTGGGTTGAGAACGAGAAGAAGATGGAGCAGAAGGGAGCGGTGCGAATTTGCTTCCGCGAAGTGCCTTTTTCTCTTCTTCAGTCAGTTGTTCCATCTCTCTATATTCTTCTCTCCAACTTCGCCGGAGCAGAATTTCTTAGCAGGCAAGTAGGGCACAACGCCGGCGACGTAACTCTCTTTCTTCCCCCAGCAAAAAGGACACCAGTTCTGCCTATATACGATGTCGTTTTGGTGCTCCGGGATCTTTACACAAAATAGCCACTTATTTGGGACATTGATATACAATTTTATACACAGCGGCTATTTAGGCTATTTTTCTATCCGCCTAATAATTATACAAGATAATTATAATTAAAAGGGGAGATTTGCAGCAATAACCACTCTTAATGTTGTTCTTTAAAACATAACCATAGAAAAAAATTAATGCAACTTTTGCCCATCCTCTAACGCACCGCTCATCACTCCCTCCAGGGGTGTTCATAAAAATCCGAAAAATCGAACCAAACCGAAAACCAAACCAAATCGACCAAAAAAACTTATACTTTTTGGTTTGGTTTGGTTTGGTTTTGGTTTTGAATTTTAAAAACCGATCAAATTTAGTTTGGTTTTGGTTTTAATCAGAAAAAAACCGAACCAAACCGACTATAGGAGTAGCTATTTCAGATTTATTATTAAACCTATATATATGTATATTTCTCTACAAAGTTTCAAAAATTTAATGGTAAATGTTAATAGTTTGCACTTTTAGTATAGTTCTTTACCTTTACATTCTAGTTTGATTGATAGTTTCTTTTGTTAAGTGTAAGAATCCATTTCTTGTTAAAATAATATATTTTTAATCGAGTCCTTAAATTATTCATCACTATTTAATTTTGATTCAATTATCATCAATATATCTTGGTAAATAATAGATTTCTCAAAGGGCAATTGATTTGATAGTGTTACGTTGAAATGTGGTCTCCGAAATATGTGTTTGGTAATGTATGTCTTATATTTAAGAAAAAACCGAAAAACCGATAAAACCCGACATAAACTGAATCAAGAAAAAACCGACTTAAGTGGTTTGGTTTGGTTCTAATATTTGAAAAACCAACTTACTTGGTTTGGTTTCTTTTTAGGGAAAAACGGATCCAAACCGAACCATGAGCACCCCTAACTCCCTCTTCCATTCTTAGGGGTCGTTTGGTAGGAGGTATAAGAATAGTGCTGAATAGAATATATTATCAATATTGGTATTAATAATGCTGACATTAGTTACATTGAGATTAGTTCTTATCCACTATTTGGTTTGTCGTATTAAAGTATTGCATAATTTTTAAAAAAAATTAATTGTTTATAAAAATACCCTATACATTTTTTAAGTTTGTACACTTTGACGGATTTGAGGGGCAATTATGTCTTTAACCATGTTTATGCAAGTATTAAAATCTCTTGCATTGCTAATACCATGATTTGTTGTGTATTAGTTATACATAGGATAATACCAATTAGGATATATAATTAATACATATAAATTAAGAAAATATATCAAAGAAGAAATTAGTTATACACAAAACAAATACTTACATTATTTTTTTAATACCTCCTACCAAACGATCCCTTAAAGCAGAACTCAACTGGACCAAGAATAACATTTGTATGCTTTTATATGTAACTAGCGGGCGTGAATAGGAGTCCGAAATCAAAGTAGAGTGAAAATTTTCCAAAAGAACAAGAATAATACGAAAAAAAATTGATAAAAACTAAGAGCCCATTTCGACATAAGAAATTTTTTCCTTTTTCCAAAAATAATTCACTTTTTTCGAAATCAGCGTTTGTTCATACAATTTTCAATTTTTACTTGAAGATGCATTTTGAAATTTTCGAAAATTTGAAAAACTCCAAAAAGCCATTTTTCAAAATTTTCACTCAAATCACTCACAAAACTTGAAAAGCAACCCAAAATTATGTTCATGTCCAAACACAACTCTAAATTTTAAATATCATTTTCACTTGAAAAAAAAAATCCCCTTATTTTGAAATTTTATAATTCTTATGTCCAAACGCCCACTAAAGTAGCATACCATGCGCTAGGGGTGTACATAGGTCGGGTTGGTTCGGATTTTATAATTATCAAACCAAACTAATTGTGTCGGATTATTAAATCTAAAGATCAAACCACACCAATATAACTCGGGTTTTTCACTCTCGGTTTTTCTCGGGTTTTCTTGGGTTTTCGGGTTATTCGTATTTTTTCGGGGCGTAGAACAAAACATATAAATTATGCTCAAAATATTTCTTTAGTCCTAGTAAGATACAACTAAATAAAGTATTTTCCAAGAAAATAATATATAATCGGGTTTTTTTTCGGTTTGACTCAGATTATCGGGTTGGTACGGTTTGTCGGTTTCCTTTGTACACCCCTACCATGCGCTATATAACCGTTGCCTAACGTATCAGGCTAAACGCCGTTCGCCAAGGCTTTTTGTGTGTGTGTGTGTGTGAAATAACATAGCACATGTTTACCACTTTTTTGTCCAAACAAAGTAAATTTTCACGTTTTGCTTCAATATGTATGTTTGCACCTAATGCTAATATTATAAAGAAACTTCATTGAATATTTTCTTTCTTCCTTGAATCATATGCTGCCTGCTTTACCTTTTTGTCCTCTTCTTAGACTAAGAATGTCTTTCCATATATTTTAATCTTTCTCTTTTCTAAAATTATAAATAAATAGACAAGTTGATTATATACTAGACCCCCTAAAGTTACCCATGCCTACACTCATGTTGGTTGGTGGAGCTTCATTTCATCCAAATTCTCCTACTTGACGTGAAATTAGAAATAAAGAATGATTTCAGCAGGAATTAATTTGTTTGATTAATATGTGTTTAAATCTCAATTTGTACTAATAGGCTAAGAGAGAATAGGATGTTCATATAAACGAATTGGAATAAGATTTTTGGACTTCTCCTAAGGTTAGAGTGAGCAACGAAATGAATTGAGAACTCAAGTTATATGTAATAATACGTTAGACATTGTTTGGATTATGTCAAATATTAGCCGCAAATAAAAGAGAATAAAGTGCAGTTTTCCATATTTTACTCTCATGGAAAAAGAGTGATTTAATTAGCAAGGAAATAAAGTAATTATGGTGCAAATTAATTCATTGAAAAGAATAGGATAGAGTACAAATCACAAAAGAGAACCCAGAAGTTGGGATCCTTGATGATAATAACTGCTTGAATACAGAATGATTCTCAAGAAGTCCCCTTTGATATTGACAAGTTGAATGTTGGAACAAACAAAATTAGTAATTCCTACAACCAGCTTATTTTATTTGTTAACACCAATATTATCATTGTATAAAAAGTAGCCAGAAAATCACATAACTTATTTGTTTGTTTGGCTTCATATCTCGATGCTTGCTTGGGTGTCCAATAGTCCACAACTACAATTCATGTCTGTTAATGAAAAATAGTTCCATGTTTAAGGAGTTGTCAATGTATTTTGCCTATAACAGCTCCTCTTTTGAGTCGAGTGGCATTGGATCTCATATCTGTTTCAAGTTTTGAACATAAATGAACCTCGAGCTTACCTGCCTATTATATAAGGAGATCCGAAATTCAAAAGTAGCCAGATTTACAAGTGGTAATTGAAAAATAGTCATAGTTTCAAAAGTAATCGAAATTTAGCCACTTTTCATGTAAAAATAAATCTAAACGAAAACATTGTTCAAAATTCGAAAAATATTCCAACATAATATACTGAAGTTCCAATATAATAAACTGGAGTTCCAATATAATATACTGAACTTCCAGCATAATATGCTGGAAGTTGATACACAGGTGCACCAATCTCAAGTATATTATGCTGGAACTTTCCGTGTTACAGCAAACTAGTGGCTATTTTCAATGAATTTGCAAACGCTAGCTATTTTTCAATTACCAATCCGAAAAATGACTAGCCCGTGCTATTTTCACCTAGATAATGGTGGGAAGGCCAATACCAAATTTAAAATTCATTAACACATTGCGAATCACAAATTCGTGGTACTTAAACAAATAACCAAAAAAAAAAATCATTTTTCCATAGTAACTGCATGATAAACTATTAACAGGTACTGTGATTTTACTGTACTTATCAGTTTGCAACAGATATAATGGCAACATAACCTGCCTAATAATACTTATTAAGGAAAATATGGCCAGCTGATCTTAATCCTTTAGTAACTGTGAAAGGAGGGAAACAATTGTGAAAATTTACATGCCTCATTCTTTTAGCCTAACATCCTAAAAGACCAGGCCATTATACTTTGAGGCCAATCAATTGTATACACGAAAGAATCGGGATCGAATCCCCATAAAAAATGGGGAGCACCATGAGCTATGAGTAATACTGATAAAGGCAACCGTCATCAAAATTGCGTCTGCCGTCAATTATTTGCTTCAGCTAGCCAAGCAAGAACTTGAAAATGTCACTGAGTGATATGATACCTTCTACACGTTTGCTTCCCGCTTCCACAACAACAAGTCGCCTGACCCCTGCAAGCAATATGCAACAAGTTACTACTATAACACATGAAAAGATCACAGGCCAAAGAAGATTTAATACTACGATTAAACAGATAAGAGATTTAAAAGAGTGTTGTAGTCAATAGTATCATAGTAAAAAAGAGGACAAAGGCTTAACCAGGTCTGGACAATCTTTCCATCACTTCATGCAATGGATCAGAACGTAAACACATGTGACATTTTTGACTGCTCGACCCATACGATGCATATGGTTCCTCTGCAAGCTGCAATGCCTGCAAAAACATATACAGATGAAAGGGAGATTAACAGAAAACACATCTCGAGTATATATACCAATGTAGCTCTGCACCTAAAAGTATGTTTACATACATAAGCTGCAAATTATAAACTCAGCATTGTTCCTGTATCTAACCAAAACAAACTACTTAGAGATGTTTTTCCTTGAGCCAAAACATGAACGACGACTATAGAGTTGACGATGAATTGATTTCTGTACTGTATATATTTTTGAATGAATGGGTAAAAAATTATAAACTTGCCATAGATTTAAAAAAGAAAACACAGGAATTTCCACCAAGAAAAATATTCCAGCTGTTCGGCGTTGTTAACAGCTTATAGCAGCATAGACCACCTAAACTCTGACCAACACCTCCCCGTTACCCCCCCCCCTTCTTCTTCTTTTCCTGTTAGCTAAAATGTCCGCAAGTTTAAAGACTCTCGAGCAACTATTCTGTTAGCCAAATGCATAACATATATTCTGGCAAGAAAGTTCATTACCGCTGGCATCCAACTTTGATCGAGTTTCATAAAACTATCCCCAAAATATAGTTGTTGAAAGTGAGTCTTGGAACAATGGTAAAGTTGTCTCACTGTGGTGACGGGTTCGAACCGCGGAAGCAGCCACTAATGCTTGCATTAGGGTAGATTGTCTACATCACACCCTTTGGGATGCGGCCCTTACCAGTACACTGCGTGAAGAACGCGGGATGCCTAGTGCACCGGGCTGTCCTTTTATCCACAAAATATAGTTGTTGTCCCATCCAAGCAAATATGCAAGATACATGTGCTGATTTTCTAGTTTTTTTGCGAATCTTTTAATGAGAGAAGAGTAACAATGCCTACGTGAAAAGCAAAGCCGATCTCAGGAGGAGGGCCGTGGAAGGTTAACAGCCAGCATAAATAGTCAAATCACGGTGAATATTTTAGGATACAGAGAACCTCATACAGCCAACCCAACTAGTTGGAGACTGAGGCATAGTTGCATTGAGAATTGTTCGAGGAAACTAAAATTCTACCTTTCTGGAAAGGGAATGCTCAGCCGCAGGTGAGAGCAAGGGAATAAAAGCCCAGGCACAGCAGTCATACCACTGAACTACACCCATTGAAGCTAGAAATATACTTAAATGTAAACACACATCAATACTGCATGAGCTCAAGGCACTACCTGATGAATACTCATTTCCTCAAGACTTATGTGTGTATAAATCTTGTCCTTGGCCAAAGCTGTAATATCACTGCCAACCATAGATTCAGCAAATTAACCCAATGAAAGTCTACATACACTACAAAATCTACCAGTGTGAAGTATGGCAAAACAACTATTCATTTATAAACCTTCGGGAATATATATCCAATAGGGAGTCATTATCATCAACAATGGGAATTGCACTAACTTGAGCTGCAAAGGGAACAAAAACATACATAAGAGACTGAGATCAGACAGCGTATTGAATCACTAGCCAAAACTTATCACCATGAGACAGAAACCATTAAGATTCCAAAAATTGAGAATGCACATTCTTCAGCAATAACAGTGTGAAATAAACTTTTTTTTTGAAAAGGAGTGTGAAGTAAACTTTTTAGCGGGCAAGTAATTATACATGATCTTAGCCAAAAGACTGAGAAAAGATTAACCTTGCACTAACAAATCCAATGCTGCATTTAGAGAGGCAGTAGGCCTCAACATTGCCAGTGGTTGTCGATTTGGCTCTCCAATTTTTGGAACCCATGTGCCCAAAGGAATTGACCCAATTGGCAACTGAAGAATTGGTAAAGATTCTGGAGAATGCTTGAAATACCTGCAAATATCTGAAAATTAACAAAGTTGTGAGCCACGATACCAAGAGTCAGTGAACACCCAAGAAAAATTTAAAACTCACGTTTTAGTATCTCAGAAAGAGAAGCAAGATATAATAGCTGAGGATATGATCCATCCTGAGCTGGTGAATGAATTATAGGTATTGTAGCCACCCCATTTTGCAAAATTTCCAATGCTACATTCTTCAAGTTGTCATCTGGCCCTGCCTGCATTGCATAGTGAAAATCAAGCCATGTAAAAGAAGTAAATGACAAACAATAGGTCCTAAATACACAACAGGAGTCTGTGATTCATGAATCAGGACATAAGACTAACAATGTTTTATACTTTTGGTGTAAGGAAAGTGTAGCTGAAAACTTATTTCAGTATTTGGAGGTCTTGGATACGCTGAGCTGATTATTGTAAGAGCTATCCCAGATTCTCTTTGTTGTACTTTTCTGTACCTCCTTGGTACTTCTTTCAATAAATTTAACCAACCTTATCAAAAACAGATAACAGAAGTAAAAGAAAAAAGTACGGGATCTTTAGCACGAAAAGTGCCATAATAGCCAGATGCAACTAAACAAATTTAATCAACTGATCTCACATTAATACAGCGCATCAGCAATGACTAGATGGGAACAGGGAATGCTATTCTCTCCTACAAAATAGAAAAAGTGTGCAATTCATAGCAGCAAAATTGCGATGATCTTAGTAGGCCTTCATCATTTTCATTTTCAATCATCAAACTCATGATTGATTCCAAGGTATAGGATACAATAACAAGTCGATATAAACTATATTAGTCTTATTATCTACTCTTAGAGAACCATAAAAGAGCAGGATCTTATTCTCCAGGCTATCCCCCCTCAATTTTATCCTATCTATTACAAATAAGCATGATTTAAATGCTTGAAGATTTTCTTCAACCAAAATCTGTAAGTTACAGATATGGATGGCAATACTACAGCAAAGTGCTCGAGAACGTAAATGGGGATTTTAAGTGTTTAACAATAACCAAAAATATCCATCACAATTGCAAGGCGAAAGGATAAGGTCAAATCTGGGCTATGCACACTGACATTTCAAGCAGGCCAAATCAACTCACCCAGACAAGTCGTCGGGGAACTGATTTACCATGCTCATTGGCGTGTCTGCTTAAGTAAGATTTTGCCTCTTTCCATGCAGATATAGTATGTGTCTCAAGCTCTTCCTCCGTCAGATTGGAACCATGATTCCCAAGCTGCAATAGGCCACGTTTGTTTTTAAATCCATCACTTACGAGAGCAAAGAGTAAAACATCCGAATGTCTTTTCTCAGAAACATACTAATTAGGGCAAATGCACCCTAGATTCTCACAATATGTGTTGCATGAAGGATGCACTATTAACAACATTATGAAACTATAACTAAAATGGCAAAATTACAAGAAATTCTACAACTTCAAGTAGCAAGTTAGCACTAAATGTATCATGGCATGGTGTCATAAAAGATTAACCATAAAAATGGCAATCAGCCAGAAGACAAAACGAATGCCCCCATAAACCTGCCAGCTGATTTCAACTAACTGATCGTTGATTTTGAAATGAAGCATGATCATAAGACCTCAGCCGTTAGGGAAAACAAAAAATACATAAATTTAGCTAGATCCCACCCCATAAACCCACATTTTGATGGAATGTAAAGGCATATTATGTCAACAAGGGAAACTTTCAACATAGAACTCTCAAGTAATAACAGCATAGGTACAAAGATACTAAATCAAGTGTTAAGTAATTTGACTAGATTACCAAAATGGCATAATTACAGCACTTGCCTACTTATCATATAAAACTTTTGGTATCATCTATTTCTTTTTTAAAAATTTCCACCTTTCTTAGCTTGGAGGTGGTCAAGTTCCTACGTGCAGGTTTTTCAGCTTAAAGAAAGTGAAATAATATTTCTGTACAGTTTTGAAACAATATAGATGGGAGACAAAGCCAAAGCTGCTCAAACATACATATATATAATAAAAGCATTGGTATATCCAAAATGCATAATGGATCATGTTATGATAGGAAGCAAGCACAAAAGCAAACCAGAGGGCTACCTTCAAATGTCACTTTACACATACTTCGCCTTCAGTATGTCTATAGATAAGACAGGTGCAAGGGCACCTCCAAAGCAGTAACAAAAGTATAGCACCACAAAGGGAACAAGCCAGACCACATTGTAAGCCCAAAAAAATGGACCAGCATTAATAAATTCATAACAATTAGAAGTCGTACAAGATGTTGGAAGAAATACAAATACTGATAGCAGCATATTAGTGCTAAAAGGAATTTGCCAGTTAAAAGACATAACCAAAACTTTAGTCGAGGTGCGTGCAAGGTGCCTGGACACCATGGTTGTCCCCAAAAAAAATAAGACATAACTAAAACTTGCAAAGAGCTCTGTGTACCTCTCTCATGATTAAAATAAAATCCAAAGCGCTAAGGACTCCAACAAATTGTGCCCTGCTGAAATCCCATAAAGGAGCCATAGGAATACCCTGAAAATAATACGGCTCAGAAACAGATCTTACAAGATTTTCAGGAAGAGAATATCTAGAAGTATAAACAGCATAATGGAGACGGCAAAGCCTAATCTTTTTATTTTTATTTTTATTTTTAGTGCATAGGGCATTGCGCAATCTTATCTAATAAACTGAGTGTATCTGCAGAGGAAGCAGAAGTATTAACTAACAAGTCATTCTATTCCCAATTCTAGTAAATGAACAAGGCTCATACAATAATGCATGAGAAATCACAAATTACAAAATATGATTCTATAAGAGAATCTGTTCTGACATCCACAAACTTCTGTTCAATGACCATCCTGACTTTTCTCTTTTAAATGGAAATGAGGCTTCAAGGCTGGACCCAATGGAAGAACAGTTCTCAAATGTAACAAAGTCTGAAAGTACCATACGTATGAGGATACAAACAGGACATCTAGCGCGATAGAAGATATACCTGCTCATGAAGAATATGAAATGCTTGCTTTACGGGTAAGTCAACATCCAAAGCAATGACCTGAAAAATAGCCCTAATCAGGAAAGGCAACAAAACACTCATACCCATCACATCACCTAGACAAAATATAGGATAAATATATCAAACCTTGCTTGACCCTGGAAGCAGCTCATAAGCTGTATGTGTTGATAGGACTGCAGATATACGGTGACGGGAAATATCTAAATCTGTCTGTGATATCCTGGAAGCATCATCTGGCAAAGCATCATCTGACACTCTTACCTACAACAGATATAAGCAAAAAGATTTTTAACAAGTCAAAAGGCAGAGTCACTAGCTCCCCCTCTAGAGGATATAAGAGAATATGTTAAGAAGGGAGTAAAGAAGTCACATAGGCAATAATGGTTGAACACCAGGGTGCTTCAAGATCACTTCTTTTAGCATTTAATTAGTGGACCAAAGTGACTGGTGTCTCACAAATAGATTCAGAGGTTCTTAAAAATGTCATCAAGTCATCGCGCCTCAGAAAACAAGGGGCTAGAAAAGAAGTGACACCCTCATACCACAAATGAGCTGGTTCAGCAAAGAATAAACATAAACTATGCAGTTAATATGGAGGCTTCATGTCTGACCTCTTCAAAAAACTGGACATATAGAAGTTAACTATTGATGACGAGTGACGGCTGATGCACCAAAAGAATATATACATACAAAAGCATAAATCCTCAGCTCCAGGTACAGAATAGTGCATACAATGTGATGGAGAAATTCATTAAAATGATAATAGATACACTAAGAAAGTCTCAATATCCTAAGCATTCATGAACAACTTGCAATGTTCAGCAATTTGCACGAGTACAGCATTCTCTTACCAAGCGCTGAAAAGCCTGACTATCCACATCCATGCTAGAACTAGGAGGTATTCGTGGAGTTAGTACCGCTGGAACGTAGTCCGATTCCCTAGCCAAGAGGACAGTATTAACTGTTCCATAGCTTCCAGTCACAAAAGGTTGGTTCTCATCATGTCGCCATTCACCATCAACAATGAACTTGTACTGCAAGTAAAGTATGTAACCAGAAATCCTTTATCAGTTCATGTAAGGAAGCTGAAATGCTAAATCTAATGAGGAAAAGAAGCAACAAAAAAAAAAGGCAAATGATATTAAAACTCAAAATCATGACACAGATAAAAATGACTCCCAGATCTGAGACACAGGTAAGATGCAAGACTTCCGAAGGCCGTCCCATATTTCTCTCGTCATGAACGAGAAAGTGCATGGAAAATGCTGGCAAGACCTCACACTTATAAAAGGCTCTTTCTTGTTTTTTCTTAATTCTGAAACCAAAGTTTTGGCAAGCCTTTAAACTGAACAGTCACAGCTGAGTATGAACTCTCTGTCTACTACAGTTGTCTAGAAGAACTAATTAACCATCTGCCAGCCAGCTCAGGTGTCTGTTTTTGAATTTATACGGACTAAAATAAGGATGATGCCCACACCAGCAAAGGAAATGCTTTTATGCTGGTCTAGAAAGAAAATGAGTAAGGACCGTAGGAGTGCTTGGTTAGCAATAGCAGCTTGCTTTTTGGCAACGTGGAAGGAAATGAATCATCTTTAAAGTAAGGCCGCAGCAGTAAATGGACTTACATACAAAAGCTTGTATCTTTCAGCAATTTGGTGCAACCTAATGAATATGTATGATCTAGATACCCTGCTCCTTGGCGTTGGTTTAGATGAATATAATGGCATACTTACTCCCAAAAAGACGGCCTACTAGCATCCCCCTCCAGCACCCCACTCAGATGCTTCCTTCCATTACATCTCTATTCTAACTAGATGGCAGGAGTTTCCACACCAGAAATGAATTTCAATCCTTAAATAAAGCAAGCAATGAAAACCAATATCCAACGACAGGCCCACATACTTGCTGTAGTAAGTCAAATAAAACATCTTATGACCATCTAAGTAGCTCATCAGCAAGTTTACACACTGGACTAGGCGGTTAATGGTCTCGGCAAGTAGCAGCAAGGCTTAAGAAATCCCAAAATCGGGGAAAGTGTTTTCTAATTTGCTCTAGATTGATGTTAGGTCACCTGTCGATATCTACAAGAACTAAATTATTTGTCACAATAGACAGCATGACAGCCTTCGACAATCGACAAATATGTGAAAACTAGTCCTACTGCTATCCAACTAGTTACTATTACTAATTAAAAGAATAACATTCACAATTGTTTGCTATCCACTAGCAAAGCATATAACTACTGAAACTAATAGTACTATCATTCGCTCAAATCACTTCTATAAAAAACGTAACTTTATAATATTAATCCATAATACAAAACAAACCTGGTGGTAACCAGGTGGTATGCTGCAAAGAGTCTGAAATACAGTTGGACATCCTTCAACAGGAGTCATCGGCCATTGCGACCACCTTCAAAATTATCCGTAAGAAACACAAGATGTTAGCCGAGCGCGCGCACACACAGAGACAAAAAGAAAAAAGAAACAGTAATGAAATGAATTTTGCCAGCTTAAAGTTAGTACCCAGTAAATGTGCCACTCAAGCAAACACTTGTTCCCCCATAAGGCCACACAAAACGTGTAGGAATCAGAGCCGTACCACTGTCCCGTGCATAATCCATACCAGCAGGATACATTGACCCTCCAAATTAGATTAAAACACAACCCCAGATACTGTACTACTCTAAATTCTAAAATGCTGAAATTTATATATAATCTGATGAATGCAGCACAAACAAATTAAAAAACACAATAATTATGGTTGACCCATGACACGAAAAAGGTCTCAAACTTTAATAATACTAACCAGCAAAACCCAAATTAAATGGAAATAAATAACAGATACCCACTAGAGGTAAAGAAAAGGAAAAGGCTAAAAACTTTACACACCAAAAGGAATTTTAAGCAAATACTCAAATTAATAGATGAAATAACAAATAAATTTATAATTTAAAATTTCCAATACCATTGAACGATAAAATGGTGAAAAAGCTTCGATCTTTGGGACGAAAGGGAAGTCGATCAGGGGAAATGAAAACCCTAGAAATGTGAAAATAGAGAATTGAGTTAAAATTTTATTTGAAAAAAGAAAAAAGGAAATGCAGAGATATGAAGAATTATAGAGAGAGATAGGAGAAAACCCTAATCCTAGAATTTTTTTTTGTTTTTGCTTCAGAGGATTTTTCCCGATTCTTTTTCTTGAATTGAAAATGAAGATGTTCTTTTTCCACTATTGAAAAAAAAGAAAATACAAAATCGACAATACGAAGTACTGTGAGATGCAGGAAAACGGAGCGGAAACGGGGCAAGTACAGACCCGAAAGTGACAAATTGAAAACTGAACACTCCACTAATATTACTTCTAGTGTTGCTCTTGTGTTTTTCTTGGGTTAATTTGGACCTTGGAGCATGGGTGTTTATCGGACGGGCTGGGACGGGCTGAACGGTAAAAACCCCAGCCTGTTCGGTTAGCAGACGGGCTGGTTAGCGGGCTGGAAAAACGGGCTGCTGGCGGGTTGGGAAATTTCGAGTTTTTTAGGGCCCGTACGGGTTCGGGCTAAGCGGGTTCGGGCGAGCCGGGCAGTTTTTTTTAAATTAAATTTTATTTTTCTTATTCAATGTTATTAGTGGATCTGGGTCAATATTACAGATCCATCTCCGGCGCGTGCTTCTGGTTTCTTTATCATTTCTCTTAGCCGGCGCGTGAGTTCCCGGCCGCGATTCAACTTTTCCGTTACCTTTTCCAGATGAGATTGTGTGTAATTTTCAGGCTCCATTTATTACTACGTTGCTATTAGCTGAAGTAATTAACTAGCACTGAGGAAGCTGTCAGATCTGGAATAAAAATCCAGATTTGAAATTTTAGAAAGGGCTAAAAAAGAATAAACAAGAAAAATCAGAAATAAGAGAAGATTTTCGATTTTGTTTCTTTGCTATTTTCGATTTTTGATTTTAGCTTAATAATTACTGGGAATTTGGCGGATTGAATCGCTGTCCATTGCTATCGAGTTGCACTCGTTTGGTCACCGGTTTGTTGCTGTTATGTTGCCGGATCTACTCGCCTATTTCAGAAGCTTGCTTGTTGTTTTTCTTCAGTTAATTTCGGCTGCTAGTTACTTTCGGTGCTACACCAGTGGTAGCGGTGACAGCTCTTTTGGTTTTTGGGTCGTGGTATTTTCTGTGTTTTCAGGGAAATTCTCAAAGATTGTTGGAGATAAGTTGGGCGCACGAGCACTAGCAAAGGAGAGCAACCTGGACGAGCGTCAGCAAAGGGCGGTGGGAAGCGGTGTGTGAGCTTGCAAGTACATCGAGGGCTGCAAATCACCACAGGTTTGGTTCTCGGGAATTGGTACCTCCCGTTCTACTGTTTTCCTTTTGGTGTTAGCAAAATTAATGTTACTTTAGTTCACAATAGTTAAATCATTCAATAGGTGTACCGGTAGTCACTTGTTTCCTTCTAGTTTGATTCGTTGTCCGTTGTGCACTAGCGAGTCTTCTGTAGATTTGTCGTAGGTGTAGTGGCGGTAGTCTGGGATGATAGATTAAAGGCATGTCCTCAGGTGGGGCAGAGTGTGGGGCAAAGAGTGGGGCCGAGGTCAGGGGGTGGGTCGGGAGGCAGGGGAGGTAGAGGGGGAAATGGAGCCTATAGATTGAGAATCGGGCCATGGAACATAGGTTCGCTAACGAGTAAGTCTATAGAGTTGGCGAAGATCCTTCAGAAGAGGAAGATTAATATAGCGTGTGTCCAGGAGACTAGGTGGGTCAGATCGAGGGCGAGAAATGCGGATGGGTATAAGTTGTGGTACTCTGGAGTCGTGAGGGGTAAGAATGGAGTGGGTATCCTGGTAGATAGCTGTCACACCTCCTTTTTCCGGCACCGCGAGGTGCGTAGGGAGTTTTTTCCAATTAAAGGACAGTCGAAACGGGATTGGTTTAATTATTTCAGAGTCGCCACTTGGGAGATTTAGGGTGTCCCAAGTCACCAATTTTAATCCCGAATCGAGGAAAAGAATGACTCTATATTACAGTCTGCGTACCAGAAATCCGGATAAGGAATTCTGTTAACCCGGGAGAAGGTGTTAGGCATTCCCGAGTTCCGTGGTTCTAGCACGGTCGCTCAACTGTTATATTCGGCTTATTTATCTGATTTTTAATACAATTATGAACCATGTGCAAATTTTATCTTTTACCGCTTTATTATTATAATTATTATTTTTTAGGAATGTGAACATCGCTTAAAACATATCTTTGGATTGTGTCACATGAAATGCACCCACAATACGAAACATATTTTATTTGATGTTTTAGGATTTAGATTTGGGTCGCATGAAATGCGCATCCGAGTTTAAGAAGGTAAAATTAATTAAATCGCGCCTAAAGAGTCTAACGCGTCATTATCTTTTGGGAAGGAAGTGAAATTCACTAAACAATCCATCCCAAATTCTAAGTAATTTTTTTTAAAATAATTAAATAAATAAATGAGATTGGAGAATCCTATACATTTGTATTATTTACATCTATTTATTTTTAGCGAAATCCTTTAATAATATCCTTTAATGACTACCTTTTTATTATTACTAAATTTTTTATAAATATAAAATCAATATCTACATTCTTGAAAATGACATATTAAATAGAAGAGAAAAACAAATATTAGCAGAAAGTAATAAAATTATAATCATAGATACAACATGGAATTATCGAAAAGTAAAAAATAAAAATAAAAAAAAACTAATTATCCCATAGTTGGATTAAAATTCAAATTGTTAGTAAGACTATCTATTTATTTTTAGCGAAATCCTTTAAGAATATCCTTTAATGACAACCTTTTTATTATTACTAAGTTTTTTATAAATATAAAATCAATATCTACATTCTTGAAAATGACATATTAAATAGAAGAGAAAAACAAATATTAACAGAAAGTAATAAAATTATAATCATAAATACAACATGGAATTATCGAAAAGTAAAAAAATAAAAAAAAACTAATTATCCCATAGTTGGATTAAAATTCAAATTATTAGTAAGACTTAAGCTTATTGAAACTAATTATTTACAAATACTGAAAATTGAAAGAAATAAAAATAAAAACTTGAGTACTAAATCATATTTCTAAAAATTTAAACAATTTAACATTAACTAACTTTGTTTTAATTCATCATGTCCTAATACTTGTTTGCAAACTAATTCATGTTATAACTGAAATTGACTACATGATTCGGATTAACTTATCGTTGACGAAAAACCTTATGAATAAGGAACTTAGTTAATTTTTGCCAAACTGATTCAATAACGCCATTTTTACGTTATTTCTTCTATTTTTTTTATTTAAACAATTTTAATTAATAATCAGGTTTAAATATATTTCCTAATAATCTGGTAAAGACGTTATTTAATATGTCGCTATAATATGCCTAGTTATGCCGATGACAGTGATTTACGGAATAATAATACATGAATAACCTAAATACAATACAAAAAATTAAATTAAACTAAATTAAAAATTTAACACTCCATTCTTCATTTCAGCTTACAAAATGCCAAAATTACAGTTGTGTACCTGATATTGTCAATATAAGAAGAAGAAAGTCAGCAACGTAATACGTAACACAGCAACAACAACAATAACCAGCAATAACCAGTCAACGAAAATCCCAGTGACAGCTTTGAAAAATTCAAAATAAAATCCAGGAATGCCGAAAATAACGGACAGAAACCAAGGGAAATTTTCAGATTTTTGAAAGGCTAGTTAATCTTCAACCCTTAATTTCTACACCTGTATACCAGAATATTTATCAGGTGTGTACTACTTTCTCTTCTAATTTTCAATTTTTTTTCTTTGTATGTTTTTCTTTTCTTGAGAGTTTCAATTTTTTTTTTTCGGAATAAATGTTCAGCTTTTTTTCAATTTCTTTTTTTTTTCTGTCTGTATTTCTTCTCCTTCTATCATATATCACACCACCCCATTTCATTTTGTCCCCCATGCTTCTTTTAAAATAATGCAAGATTCCCCTTTAAATTAAATCTTGTCCCCCCTTTATATTAAATAATAATATCACAAACCACCCCATTTCATTTTGTCCCCCATGCTTCAAATAAACAATTACAAAATGTACAATTCCTAAACTACCCCTTCCGACCTTACTGAAATTACCAAACTACCCCTGAACGTATTACAAATTTACCAAACTACCCATCAGCTATAACACATCAATTAATCAAACTTAACCAAAATATAGACAATATGATCAATTTCTAACAATGTTCAAACAACAATATGAACATGGATGAACATCATAACAACAATATCACATGAACATGATTTTAACAACATTTCAACAACAAATCACATGAACACAAATTGAACAACCAAGAACAACCAAAATTTGATTGAACAATATTTTTGGCAACAACAAACCTATTTTTCGGATTTAAACAACAACAACAATCAAACAAGTATATTTAGATTCTTAAATTCAATAATATTGAACTTAAAATCAACTCTAACAATATTATAACAAACAATTCTTTTAAACAAGATTATGAGACTAATTCAAGAAATAATCACAAATGGTAAACAAGAAATCAAACTATACACATTTCGGATTCAAAATCAAACAAACATAATATGAACATGAATGAAAAGATTCAACCACAATAACAAACTTTATTCAAATTTCGAATTGAACTTAAACAAAACAAATAAACATATTCAAATCACTAATCTTCAAATAATCAATTAATCTTTCTTAATTAAATCCAACAAAAAAATATAACAAAGATACATGATCATGAATGAAATCTATATTAAACAAACAACGGATTCAAGCGATTTAAACTAAATCTAACAATATTAAACCTAAACTAACAATTCCTTTTTTTGCAAAAATTAAATTAACATGAAATAAACTAAAAATCAATTAATTAAATTTTCATTTGACTCTGAAAATTAAACCAACCAAACATATAAACAAACTAAAAAAAAATTATTTCAATGATGAACAAACAAAACAAGAATTGAATCATTTATCGATTTTGGATCCGAAAAATACCAAACAAAAAATATGGACGATAAATGAGATCCAAAAAAAAACCACTAACCGGAAATGAAACGACGAACAACGACCCACCAACGACGAACTCGGACAGTGATCGACGACATCGACCAAAACTACTTCATGTATGCGAACTCGACTGGACTGAATGATGAAGACGAAACGGAAGCAACTGATGATGAAGAAGCCATAGCCATCGAGGTTTGCGAGCTCGATATGGACTGAAGCAGTAGCATCCGCTACTGCTGGACATCGGAGATTTGAAATGGACGCAGCAGCAGCTCGGACGCGAGGAGGAAGCAGCTGCGGCGAGCAAAAGGAGTTGAAGAAGAAGCCGCGATAGTAGCGGCGTGGCGCAGGCAGGTTGTTTGTTCGCCGTTGGTGTTCGCGACTGTGGTCGGAGCTCGTGACTATGGTCGCGCTGGCTGGGGTTCGATGACGAGGAACGCAGCCATGGCTGCTAGAGAAACAGTGGTCGTCCATGGATGTCGAGCTCAAGCTTGAGCTCGACGAAGAAGATGAAAGCAAACGCGGGCAGCCATGGCGCAAAAACAAAAACGACAATGGTGAAGCTTGAAGGCAACCATGGTTATGTGGTGAAGGGGTGGTTGTAGTGGAGATGGTGAAGTAGCCATTGATGGAGCTTTGCTTAAGGAAGAAGAAGAAGAAGAAAGATAGAAAAGGGGGGGGGGGGGGGGTGAGTTAGGCATTTCTTAGGGTTTTCTAATTTTTTTTTTGTTTGTTTTTCTTTGTTTTTTTTTTTTTTTAAAAAAAATGCAAGATTATAGGGTGTTGGGTTATGGACCGGGTTGACCCAGCTCGAAATGGACTGGGTCGTAGGGAAGATTGGGCCATTATTTGGGCCTGTGGCTTGAAATTGAAGAAAAGGCCCAATTCCGACTTTCTTTATATTTTCGCTCTTTTTTCTTCTTTTATTTATCTAAAACTAAATTATAAAAATACTTAAACTATTATTAAGAACTAAATTAAGTTATAAAAGCGCAAATTAACTCCCAATAACAATTAACGCACAATTAAGTATTAATTAAGCATAAAATTGTATATTTGGACATTAAATGCTAAAAATGCAAACGATGCTTATTTTTGTAATTTTTTAATTTTTGTAAAACAAATTTAATTACTAACAACTATAGAATTAAATCCTACATGCAAAATGCGACATATTTTTGTATTTTTTATTAATTTATCAAATAAACACGCACAAACAAATACAAATAATTATTCAAAATATCACAAAATATCACAAAATTGCACACCAAAGAAAAATCATTTTATTTTTGGATTTTTGGGAGTAATTCTCATATAGGGCAAAAATCACGTGCTTACAGCTGCCCCTCTTTGCCCGGATACACGAAGGGTTTTCGTGCAAAGATAAAGCGAGCGATTTTTGCCCATCCGAGTACTCCGTGTGAAGCATTTTTTGAAAAAGATTTGACCGAACCTTTGCTTCAAAGGTTTCCTACATATCCTGGGCTAAACAGGAATCAGGTCAATGTAGTTCGGGAAGTCTTGGTAGCTGGGACTACCATGGGACTGCAATGTTACTGCTGTTGCATGCTACTTTTACTGTTTGCTGACCTCCTTATTACACCATGCTTAAAAAAATAAGAAGCTAGACTAAGCTAGAAATTACAGAATCTTATCTGTTTTCCCCCTTGCTCCGGTTGCCTTGCTTTTTTGTCGGTTTGTGTTTCCTCTGGTGCCTTTTTACCAAGACTTCTGGCCCTTGGCTTTTTTTTTTTAATACCAGTTTTCGTCATTTTGTTCGGTCCGCTGGGGACATGGCTTTCTTCATTAAGCTTTTTGGCGGTTCCTCGGGGGACACGATTATCTTCATCAGATTCATCAAGACGCGTCTTTTCTTTCTTTTGACTCATGCGCTTGAATTTGCGCTGGGACTTCTTGTTGCCACCTTCTGCCTTCTGGTGTTGGGATTTTATTGTTTCCTGCTGGGGATTCTTGTTGTAACCTTTGCCTTCCGGTGGGGTTACTAACTTCAAAATCTGCAGTATAAGACTGAAAAGTATTCCTCTCGTTATACAGGTGGGTGCTTGGAAATGGAAAAATGAAATGTATGCCCGCATTATACTGGTGGACGACCTGGAAATAGAAAACTGAAATGTATGCCCACATTATACTGGTGGGCGACCTAGAATATGGAATGAACAGACAAAATGTATTCCCTCATTATACTAGTGGGCGACTTAGAACTGAAATGTATTCCCGCATTATACTGGTGGCGACCTAGAACTGAAATGTATTCCCGCATTATACTGGTGGGCGACCTAGAACTTAAAAGTATTCCCGCATTTTACTGGTGGGCGACCTAGAACATAAAGTATTCCCGCATTATACTGGTGGGCGACCTAGAACTTAAATGTATTCCCGCATTTTACTGGTGGGCGACCTAGAACTTAAATGTATTCCCGCATTTTACTGGTGGGCGACCTAGAACTTAAAAGTATTCCCGCATTATACTGGTGGGCGACCTAGAACTTAAAAGTATTCCCGCATTATACTGGTGGGCGACCTAGAACTTAAATGTATTCCCGCATTTTACTGGTGGGCGACCTAGAACTTAAATGTATTCCCGCATTTTACTGGTGGGCGACCTAGAACTTAAATGTATTCCCGCATTTTACTGGTGGGCGACCTAGAACTTAAATGTATTCCCGCATTTTACTGGTGGACGACCTAGAACTTAAATGTATTCCCGCATTTTACTGGTGGGCGACCTAGAACTTAAATGTATTCCCGCATTTTACTGGTGGGCGACCTAGAACTTAAATGTATTCCCGCATTTTACTGGTGGGCGACCTAGAACTTAAATGTATTCCCGCATTTTACTGGTGGGCGACCTAGAACTTAAATGTATTCCCGCATTTTACTGGTGGGCGACCTAGAACTTAAATGTATTCCCGCATTTTACTGGTGGGCGACCTAGAACTTAAATGTATTCCCGCATTTTACTGGTGGGTGACCTAGAACTTAAATGTATTCCCGCATTTTACTGGTGGGCGACCTAGAACTTAAATGTATTCCCGCATTTTACTGGTGGGCGACCTAGAACTTAAATGTATTCCCGCATTTTACTGGTGGGCGATCTAGAACTTAAATGTATTCCCGCATTTTACTGGTGGGCGCCTAATTGGTAAAGAATAATTTGAATTTGTTTCCTTGATTCTCCGAGAAAATTTCCACTTGTGGCAGAAAATTTTTTGCCCCAATTCTGGCGATCTTTCTTATGGCGTATCTTTAGGCCATCATCAACACTTTATTTTCCTGTTCAAATCAAAGAAAATTTAGTTAGTTTTTTTTTTTTTTTTTTTTTTATGGAGAGTGGTCATGTCACTCCTGATGGGGATGATTGTTCCCTTTCCCTTATTCCTGTTCGGCGTTCTCAAAACTTGTTGGGGATGATGTTATTTGCTGGGGATAACATTCTGCTGGGGATGGTTTTTCCATTTATCCCTTCACCATTTTGTATCTCAAAAATTTCTGGAGGTTATTTTGCCGAAGAGGGATTTTCCTTTCTTCCCTTCCCCTTCTGTGTTGTCCGACCACCTCGGAGCTTGGTCGATATTCGGTCAGAGTACTCTGGGGATCGTCTTGGAACTTGGCTTACAATTTTCTCAACATGTTTTTTTTTTTCCGGCTCTTCCCCGTACTTTCCTTGCCATTTTAGGACAGTATTATTCGGCCTAGCAACCAACGTCTTTTGTCTTATTGCCTTGTCTCTTGCCTGCCCTTTTCACATTTTATGTTGTACCATTTTGGCAACTGGTAGTAAGCTCTGAAAGACCTTTCTTAAAACATAAATTTCTAGAAAAATTCTTTTAAACAAAGAAATGAAAAGATAGAAAAATGAGAAAATCTTTCTGAACAAAAAAAATGAACTTATCTGGGTGATACAACCGATTCCAATGATCATGTTGTGCATTCCGGATTAATCAACCCAGTCTATTTGTGTCGATCAAACTTTCTGATGTCTTCACTTGCTGGGGATAAATAGGTGCCCAATTCTTCGCAAAATACGGATCTTTTCCGTCAATCTATCTTGTCGCCTTATAGTGCCCTTCGCGGGGTTTTCACTAACAAGGCTCTCTCATTTCTCACAACTCCCGTCGCCTTATGGTGCCTGTGAAGGTTTTCACCGATAAGACTCTCTCATTTTGTATTTCTCAGCTTACGTCGCCTTATGGCGCCTGTGAAGGTTTTCGCCGATAAGACTCTCTCATCTTATTTTCTCAGCTTGGGATTGGAGTGTTGCCGATAAGATTTTTCTCTGCCGGGAATTCTTTTGGCTATAAATTCTTTCAATTCATGATCCTCATTCAGTCAGGGACCGACGTTTTATTCTTGGTTTTCATTTGCCTATCTTAACACCTCTCGGATACTGATCGGGAGGTCTTTTTTGGATATCAATATAGGTTTTAGAAGAAAAGGATATAAAATTCAAAATAACTTTGATGGGTAAAGTATTACAACTCTTGGAATCAAACTCCTTTTTTTTCTTTTTTTTTCAAAATTTAGAAACATAATTTCTGCCCCAATTTTCTTACTTGGGGATTTTTCTTTTGATTTTTTTTTATTACCTTATGACCGAGCCGTGAGGCGCCTACGTATCCTCTTTGAGGAATCAGGTCGAACGTAGTTCACTGACTCCTTTGTTTTCTTGCGACCTTCAAATTTTATTTTATTTTCATACATTTTTTCATTAATGATTCCAAGAGAGGGGTATAAAAAGATAAGTATGGCTCAAAGGGGTAAAACAAAGGTTAAAAGTGTTTGGATAGAAGAAAGAATTGCCTCCGTCATTTCATTATCCGATAAGCACTAAGTACAAACAAACAAATAAACAACAAAAGAAATTACACATAATATCTTTTGACTGCATCAGAATTGATAGCCATGTCGACGCATCTTCCTTCAACATCCGTCAGACGTAAAGCGCCATTGGATAATACTCTGGTCACAATATACGGCCCTTGCCAATTCGGGGCGAACTTGCCTTTTGCCTCAATCTGATGTGGGAGGATCCGTTTCAATACTTGTTGCCCTACTTCAAATTTTCTGGGGCGCACCTTCTTATTGTATGCTCTTGCCATTCTCTTTTGATACAACTGGCCATGACATACTGCTGCCAATCTTTTTTCATCCATTAAACTCAGCTGCTCTAGTCGGGTTTTGACCCATTCATCATCGTCAATCCCGGCCTCAGCGATAATTCGAAGGGAAGGAATTTCAACTTCCGCTGGTATTACTGCTTCGGTTCCGTATACCAACAAATAAGGAGTCGCACCTATTGAAGTACGAACAGTAGTGCGGTATCCTAACAACGCAAATGGTAGCTTTTCATGCCATTGTCTGGATCCTTCAATCATTTTCCTCAATATCTTCTTTATATTTTTGTTGGCTGCCTCAACTGCTCCATTCGCCTTGGGCCGATACGGGGTGGAATTACGGTGTGTAATCTTAAACTGTTCACATACTTCTCTCATCAAGTTGCTGTTAAGATTAGCACCATTGTCCGTGATTATTATGTTTGGGATCCCAAATCTACAAATGATATGGGAATGGACGAAATCCACCACTGCCTTCTTGGTTACAGACTTAAAAGTTTTGGCTTCAACCCACTTAGTGAAATAATCGATGGCTACCAGAATGAACCTGTGACCGTTCGAAGCTGCCGGCTCGATAGGCCCAATGACATCCATGCCCCATGCTACAAATGGCCATGGTGCGGACATTGTGTGCAATTCCGTTGGTGGAGAATGAATCAGATCTCCGTGTATCTGACACTGATGGCATTTTCGTACGAAACTGATACAATCATGCTCCATAGTGAGCCAATAATATCCCGCTCGCAGAATCTTCTTTGCCAACACATATCCGCTCATATGGGGCCCACAGACTCCAGCATGTACCTCTGTCATCACTATCGTGGCTTGACCTGCATCAATACATCTCAGCAATCCCAGATCTGGGGTTCTTTTGTACAACATTCCTCCACTGAGGAAAAATCCATTTGCCAGTCGTCGAATGGCTCTCTTTTGATCTCCGGTTGCCTGCTCCGGGTATATTCCCATCCTGAGATATTCCTTGATATCATAAAACCATGGCTCGCCATCCATTTCTTCTTCTATTATGTTACAGTAGGCATGCTGATTACGAACCTGAATATACAATGGGTCAACATGGATTTTGTCTGGATGGTGCAACATCGATGCTAAAGTGGCCAAAGCATCGGCAACCTCATTGTGAACTCTCGGGATGTGTCTGAACTCCACTGATCGAAATCGCTTGCTCAGATCGTGCAAACATTGTCGATATGGTATAAGCTTCAAATCCCGTGTTTCCCATTCACCCTGGATCTGATGTACTAGGAGGTCCGAGTCTCCCAAGACCAAGACGTCCTGAACATCCATGTCTGCAGCCAATCGTAGGCCCAAAATACATGCCTCATATTCAGCCATGTTGTTGGTACAATAGAAACGTAGCTGAGCTGTAACAGGATAGTGATGTCCTGTTTCTGAAATAAGTACTGCTCCTACTCCAACTCCTTTTGCATTAGCAGCCCCGTCAAAGAAAAGCTTCCACCCTGGTTCCTCATTCAGTTCTAACTCCTCTATATGTATCACTTCTTCATCAGGAAAATACGTCCTCAAAGGCTCGTATTCTTCATCAATAGGATTCTCAGCCAAGTGATCGGCCAATGCTTGAGCTTTCATGGCCGTCCTCGTCACATAGACAATGTCGAACTCTGTGAGTAATATCTGCCATTTTGCCAATCTTCCTGTGGGCATAGGCTTCTGGAAAATATACTTTAATGGATCCAGACGTGAAATAAGGTATGTAGTATGTGACGATAGATAATGCTTAAACTTCTGTGCTACCCAAGTTAGAGCACAACATGTCTTCTCAAGTTGGGTGTACTTATTCTCATAGACTGTAAACTTCTTGCTGAGATAATAGATGGCTTGCTCTTTTCTTCCTGTGATGTCGTGTTGACCCAACACGCAACCAAACGAATGATCCAGGACCGTTAGATAAAGGATTAATGGTCTCCCCGACTCAGGTGGAACCAATACAGGTGGATTGGATAAATAACCTTTGATCTGGTCAAATGCCTCCTGACATTCTGCCGTCCATTCTATCGCGGCATCTTTCCTCAGCAATCGAAAGATGGGTTCACAAGTTGTTGTGAGCTGAGCGATGAATCTGCTGATATAGTTCAACCTTCCCAACAGACTCATTACTTCTGTTTTGTTCCTCGGTGGCGGCAATTCCTGGATGGATTTGATCTTTGACGGATCCAACTCAATGCCTCGCCGACTGACGATAAATCCTAACAGCTTTCCAGATGGAACACCAAATGCACATTTGGCTGGGTTGAGCTTAATGTCGTACCTTCGAAGTCTTTGGAAAAACTTCCTAAGGTCTGCTACGTGGTCTTCCTGACGCTTGGATTTGATGATCACATCATCTACGTACACTTCGATCTCTTTGTGTATCATATCATGGAACACAGTAGTCATTGCTCTCATGTACGTTGCCCCAGCGTTCTTCAAACCGAATGGCATTACCCGATAACAATAAGTCCCCCATGGCGTAATGAAAGCTGTTTTCTCTGCATCTTCTTCATCCATCAAAATCTGATGATACCCAGCGTAGCAATCCACAAAGGAGCCGATTTCTCGCCCGGCGCAATTGTCGATCAAGATATGGATATTGGGCAATGGAAAGTTATCCTTTGGGCTTGCCCTGTTCAGATTACGGTAGTCGACGCATACCCTGATCTTCCCATCTTTCTTTGGTACTGGCACTACATTAGCCAACCAATCAGGATATCGAGAGACCCGAATAACCTTTGCTTGCAGCTGCTTGGTTACTTCTTCTTTAATCTTCACACTCATATCTGTCTTGAACTTCCTCAGTTTCTGCTTGACAGGAAGACAGGCCGGGTCAATGGGCAATTTGTGAACCACTAGCTTGGTGCTTAAACCCGGCATGTCGTCATATGACCATGCAAAAATATCTTTAAACTCAATGAGTGCTTTGATTAATTCTTCCCTGATGCCAGGCTCAATGTGGATGCTGATTTTGGTTTCTCGGACATTATCCGCATCCCCTAGATTTACAGCCTCGGTGTCATTCAGATTAGGCTTGGGTTTCTCTTCAAATTGGCATAGTTCTCGGTTTATTTCTTCGAAGGCTTTATCCTCATCATATTCAGACTCATAATCGATCTCTTGTATCATTAAATCAGAGTCAGATTGATTTATTAGACTAGGTCGAAGATCCGTCGTGCATGCCATGTCATTAGAACCGGTAAAAAGAGAACTGTTCAGAAAGAGAAAAGAATAAAACAAAATTAAAATGAGACAAGAAAAGAATTTTATTAAAATGCGGAATAACAGGGTTCACACTTTTACAAGATAAAATGAGATTTGGATTACACCCTGAATAATCTGAAAAATAAAAAAGCAAAAATCAAAGCCTACTACCAGGACTCTCCCCGAGTAGGAAGAGGAGTAACCGTCCAATTGTTAGTTTTGGCCTCAGGCCCCATAAACTGTATGTCTGTTCCGCTGGAACCCTCTCCGACTTCTACCATATTGACATTAGTGAACAATCTTTCGAAACTCTGATTCAGATCCCCGTCAATCCCAATCAATCGCCCGAGAACTTTCGGGACTGGTGACCCCTTGGCGCTTGCTCTAACAAAAGATCTTGAGAGACGTGGCACAGGTTTGGGAAGAAACCAAACTTTCTTCTTCATTTTCCGAGCTCGTTTTACATCTGCCGCAGTCGGTTTGAACCCCAACCCAAAGGTCTCCAAATTCTTGGGCAAGGAAACAGGTTGAACAATTCCCTGAAGTTCAGCTCCCAAGCCTTTTCCTGGCATAAACCCATTACCCAGCATTTCTGAAACCATCATAACCGTTGCGGAAGCTATCCTAGGATGCTGAATGATTTCACCCTCGGGGATCTTGTTTGCCGACACTGCATCAAAAATCTGGTAGACCCAGGGACCTTTGTCATCATTGGTCTCTATGAAGGGTACAATGGCGCCTCCTACGGTGCACGCAGTGTCCTCGCCGTGCAACACGACCTCTTGTCTATCCCACTCGAACTTGACCATCTGATGCAAGGTGGATGGCACTGCTTTGGCTGCATGGATCCACGGACGTCCCAACAGAAAGTTATAAGATACCGTAGCATCTAATACCTGGAATTCCATGGTAAACTGGACTGGACCGATGGTCAACTCAAGTATAATATCCCCCACGGTGGCTGTTCCATTTCCGTCAAATCCTCGGACGCAAATGCTATTCTTTTGGATTCTTCCGTGGTCGATCTTCAATTGGTTCAGGGTGGATAATGGACAAATATTGGCACTTGAGCCGTTATCCACTAATGCCCGAGTAACTGCCGAATCTTCACATTTGACAGTTAGGTAGAGAGCTTTATTATGCTCCGTGCCCTCCACTGGCAGATCATCATCTGAAAATGTTACCCTGTTCACCTCGAAAATTTTGTTGGCAATCGTTTCCAGGTGATTTACAGAAATTTCATTGGGCACATGAGCTTCATTCAGTATCTTCATCAGGGCCCGACGATGTTCATCCGAATGGATTAATAATGATAGCAGTGAGATCTGGGCCGGTGTTTTCTTCAACTGTTCGACCACGGAGTAATCCTGCACTTTCATCTTCTTTAAGAAATCCTCAGCTTCTTCTTCTGACACAGGTTTCTTTATTGCAGCTGGATTGGGTCTTCTCAACTCCGCCGGAGCAAAACACCGTCCTGATCGAGTCAGTCCCTGCGCCTCACAACTATTCTCCTCCACTTGTTGTCCCTTGTACATCACCACTGCCTTCTCATACTTCCAAGGCACAGCCTTGCTATCAATCACTGGTGTTTGGACTACTGGTTTTATGATGACCGGTTCCCTGCAGACCCCCTTCACAACAACCACGGGTGCAGATGATGCTCCCGTTATTACCAACTTGGCTGGTTCTGGTTTCCTTGTAGCGGCAGATGGATTCTTCCCCAATATCACCACTGGCTTGACATCTTCCCCCTTCAACTGTACCCCTGCTTCCTCATCGATCGATTTTTCTTTCGGAGTGGCACGGATCATCATCACTGTCTGTGAGGGTTTCTTCGGCTCCCCTCCTTCGTGCACAAGTTCGATCATGTGGGCTTCAGGGTGCTTTGGCAATGGGTTCTGGTTAATGTTGGGTGCCTCCGGTGCCTGTACCTCGATCTTGTTGGTATCAATAAGATCTTGTATTGCATGTTTCAGCCTCCAACATTTCTCGGTATCATGTCCGGGAGCTCCCGAACAATATTCACATCTTACCGAGTGATCCATATTTTGGGGTAAGGGATTTGGTAATCTAGGCTCAACAGGATTTAATAAACCCAACTGCCTCAATTTGTGGAACAAGGCAATATAAGTTTCCCCCAACTCAGTAAAAGTTCTTTGCCTCTGCAATCTTTCATTTCTGGCGGCCGGATTTCCCCTGAAACCCATCCCTGGAGGGTTCCTGTAGGCTCTTGGTGGTGGATAGGTGTTTTGTGGTGGTGGGTATGTGTTATGTGGAGGTGGGTATGTATTGTGGGGAACCGGCGCGCGCCATTGTGGGCGAACCGGAGGTTGGGTGTATGTCTGGGCTTGATGGACGGTGAAATGTTGTTCTTGTGGTTGGTAGTAGGGTTGTGGAGGGTAATTTGGAATGTGTGGGTAGTTTAGACGATGGGGTCTGGGTTGGTAATGAGGGGAAGGACCTCTAGATCTGGACCAATTGTCGGCCTCTAATGTCGTGACCTCCTCTCTCCTTTTCTTCCCTAGCGCACCTCCCGTGCCGCTCTGAATGGCCTGAGTTGTTGCCTTAATTGCCGAATAACTCAGGATCTTATTGGACTTAAGTCCCTCTTCTATCATACCTCCCATTTTCACAACTTCATTAAATGATTTGCCAACTGACGTCACCAAGTGACCAAAGTAAGTTGGCTCGAGAGTTTGTAAGAAGTAATCCACCATTTCTCCTTCTCTCATTGGGGGATCAACTCTGGCTGCCTGTTCTCTCCATCGGAACCCAAATTCCCGGAAGCTCTCTCCGGGTTTCTTCTCGAGCTTTAGCAATGTGAGACGGTCTGGGACTATCTCAAGGTTGTATTGGAAATGTCCTGCGAAAGCCTGTGCCAAGTCATCCCAGGTGTACCACCTGCTCGGATCTTGTCTTGTATACCACTCTAACGCCGACCCGCTCAAACTCTGGCCAAAGTAAGCTATTAATAGCTCATCTTTGCCCCCTGCTCCCCTCATTTTGCTACAAAAACCTCGTAGATGTGCCATAGGATCACCATGCCCTTCGTATAAATCGAACTTGGGCATTTTGAACCCTGCTGGTAATTGAACGTCAGGGAAAGGGCATAGATCCTTGTAAGCCACGCTGACTTGGTTACCTAACCCGTGTATGTTCCTGAAGGATTGCTCCAGGCTTTTAAATTTCCGCATCACCTCGTCCTGCTCTGGGCTCTTAGCCGGCTTTTCAATCTCCGCCGGGACCTCAAAGTGGGGATTATAGGTATGTGGCTCGGGTGCTTTGAATGTGAGTTCAGGGGGGTAGTATTGTGTATCGTGAGCCTGAAACAGTGGCTCACTAGATGATCTGTGCAATGGGGCTGGGGGAGGTGCCACAAAGACGGGAACATTTGGTGGAGGAGGGTTTTGAGTGGGTGGTGGAGCTTGGGAATCATAAGCCTCTCTTCCCTGATAATAGTGATGGCTTGGGAAACTTGTTGAAGGACCGGGAGAGGGGTATTCCGGCGTGTGTGTTGGTTGGAGGGTAGGAGTAACGGGTAGTTCTTGCCCCTTCTGGGCTCTAGCTAAGGCTATCTGCATTTCATTCATTTCTAGCCTCATTTTTTCCATTTTCTCCAGGGCTTCCTTCAGCATCTGATTGGCCGTTTTTTCTGACTCAACGCTGTTGTCTGACCCAGTCATGCTTTCTGGTATAGGACCTTTTGATCTTGTCTGATAATGGTACGGTGCCAGTACGCTCTAACAACTAACTGATATTGATTGGAAAAACAACAAACTTGTCAGTGTTAGAGTCTTAACAGATATTGTAATTGCACGTTAGGGGGATGCAATGCTCCTAGGCAGTTAATCATTTCTAACATGCTTTTGCTCTGACCGCATGCATCATCCCGGCTTATTTTTTGCTCTGACAAATATATATTCTTTTTTTAATTCTTTTTTGCTCTGACAAATATATATTCTTTTTACGGTCGAATCCTATAGATTGCCTACGTATCGTGACCCCGCACGAATCAGACCAAGCGAAGTTCGTGCCATAAGACCAAATATTTTTTTTTATTACTCAAAATAATGCTATTACAAGCCATCACAAAAAAAAACAAAAATACAGACTTTATATATATATATATATATATATATATATTTTTATTTTTTATTTTTTGAGAATGTTTGAAGAAAAGGAAAAAAAACATATGGGTAGACAACAGACTCGAAAAACAAACAAGTGCAAGATTGAACTAGGGATACATTAAAGCTTTGAATTTTGGTGCCCGCGAGGCATCATTCGGCCTTTCCGCGGGCTTGGGGGCCAGGCTTCTTTGCAAGCTTTTTAGTTCCTCCATGATCTGATGGACATAACCCATGATTGAGGCAAATAGGACATCACGAGGCATCTCTTCACATGTTAGGCACTTTGTGGTGATATAGCGCCCTATATCATTGATCCTACCCCTGATTCTATCCCTCTCTATGCACAGCTGTTCTATCCGTTGATTCTTTAGTCCCAATATTCGAGTATTGTCAATGAGCTGCTCTTGGAACCTCTCCATTTGTTCTTCCATCCGGGCTATCGACTCATGGTAGTGTTCTCTATATGTTCTAGCATCCTGGGCTTGTTTGAGGACCCGATTATTGAGAATGGAGTTTATCTCTCTCAATGTCGCAACACTCATTTCGTAGTCCCTTTTTACTTGCCATAGGTGCTCTCTCCGTGATGTTGTAACTGTAGCCCACCTGACCCGCATTCTTGTTATACAAGCCTGGGATCTCTCCAAGTCTTCTCGGCTTTGGCTGACTTGATTTCTCAATTCCGCTATCAACCTTTCATCAGAGCGACGTTTCTGTCGGTCGCTATCACTCTTACTGACTTGGCGAATTCGGGCTTTCAGTGCCTGGTTTTCTTTGGCTAATTTGTTCTTCTCACCCTGCTCTGAGGCTACTTGAACGTTGTTTTCAAACATAAGCCTTTCAATTTGTCGCTTCAGCTTCCCGATTTCAACCCGGTAGCCTTCCTCTCTCACTAACCAGCCCCACTGTTCCTGCGAATCATCCGTAAATTGTTGGACGTGAGCTCTTTTGGCAGGCCTCTGACGAATCTGGAACCTTTTCCCGAACCAAACATCGTATTTTGGGTCTACCTCACCCTTAGCCAGCTCTCGAACCATAGTCTTGGGTTCAAGGAATCTACATTCGTGCCACAACTTTCTAATTTTTCCTTCGGGGAACACGACTCCTGGACTCAACTCAATGGCGTGCTTGCTTAGATCCTCATCAGTGGGAATTACCTGAAATCTTCCTAGTTGGCGCAGTACCCGATGAGGAGCATATGGTTGGATGCTACGAAGTCCCATCAAAAGAACATGACATTCCTCGGCCGCCATGTATATTACCTCAGTATCATTCAACCACCCAAATGCCCATTCAACTTGGTCGGCTGTTGTTGACCTCAATTGTGCAAGCCATGCTTCGACGCCTTCGGGAAATATGACGCCTGTCATTCGTTTCTCAAAGCCGCTAATGCAGTTTCTCTCAGTCAACCCGTGGTTCATGTATCCCACTCGGTGATGGAGGTGTTCTTGCATCCACAGCTGGAGTAACAGATTGCATCCCTGAAAGAACTTGCCTCCTTCTCGGCATATAGTTAAAGCTCGGTAGATTTCGGACAAAATCAAAGGAACCACAGTACTGTCGGTTCTTTTGATTGCAACATCGGCCATCCCTACAAGGCCTATCTCTATTTTTTTATCTTTGCGGGGACAGACCACAACTCCCAGAAATGCTGTGATAAATGCCAAAGTACGTCTTGCTTCCCACTTGATTCTGTTCCCAGTGTGAATTAATCCGAGGTTTGGTTCTTCCAAACCCTGAGGAATTCCGTACCGTTGATACAAGAATTGGAGAGTACAACATCCCTTCGACAAATCATCATTCTGTACCTTCCGACTAATGCTTAGCAAATCCAAGAACGCGTGCGGAGATACTGGTCTTGGTGAAAGTAAATACTGCCCTCTTAGTTTCCCATTCAACCCCGCATATCCGGCGACTTCCTCTAGTGTAGGTGAAAGTTCAAAGTCAGCAAAACGAAACACGTTGCGTGTTGGGTCCCAGAACGGTATTAGAGCCTCGATGATATCTGTCCTTGGCTTGATATTCAACAGATCGACAAAACCTCCCAAAACTCTTTCCACTATCTTTATACTATCCTTTCCCATATCATTCCACCACATGTGGAGTTGTGAAGGGACCTCGCTACACACTGAGAATGATTCATTTTGACTTGTGCTCATCCTGCACATTTATTATAGTGATTAAAGAAGGAAAAACTTTTATTTGACTTAAAAAACTATCTATATTCTAAAGAAATATTTTTTTGGACTTAAAATTTTTTTTTTTTGAAAAAAAAACTTTTAAGGAGAAAGGAAATATTTTTGAACTAATATTCTGAATTTATGAAAGAAATACTACAGAAAAAAAATATTTTTTGAATTTTATTTTGAATATCTTTTAAACAAATAAATGGGATTTTGAAATTAAAAGGAAATATATTTTTTTTTAAAAAATTGAGGTCTAAAAGAAAAACTTTCTAAAGAAGTGAGTAATGTTAAATATTTTTGGATTTTTTTTTTGAATACAGTGAGCCGAAACCAAAGAGGTTTGCCTCTGATCTCACATCCGGTGAGAATGACCCGCGTAGTTCAGGCTATAAACTAACTAATTTTTGAAAACAAACAAATTTTTCCTTTTTCTTTTATAGCAAAAAAAAAACTATTTTCCTTTCTTCTTTTTTTTTGAAAATAAAGCAAATTAAAATAAAAGACTTATTCCTACACACTTTCTGCTTTCTAAGCAAACAAACAATTAAAAGTAAAAATATATATGTTTTTTTTAAAAAAATTCGGCAGCATTTCGACAGTACTTGGACACTGATTTTTTTCTAAATTAATCATCTAACTTTCCACTTGCTATTTTTATTTTATTTTATTCTTTACACTCCCGAGACTCAGAAGCCGGTCAACATGCAAGACCGAGCAAATAAATGCACATAAAACAAATAAGATGCATCAGGATGGTCATTTTCATTTTTGGTGCACCTGTCCTAGACAGACCCAACCCCTGTGTTGAGCCTCCAAAGTCAGATGCACGTGATGCAAACAAACGTTCCTACTAGGGATCCGGCATGTGGCTTTGTTATACTAGGTTCAGAACCTGGGTGTTTGTTCTAGACCTGGCTTACCCGAGCGGACAGCTCGAGCCGAGGGGGGGTAGCGTACCGGGAATACAGAAGCTTCACCGGCTTAGCAACTTGTCCGAACCTCGTTCTAAATTGGGATTTTACACTATACAGAAAAGAAGTCGTACGAAGTACACCCTTCTTCATGATTTAGAAGACTCAGAGAGGAGATGGGTTTCGGCACAGTTTATACACAGTTCATGTAATATCAAAGCGGTAAAAGCAGCATTTAGCATATTAGGCTCAAACATGTAAAAATCAGATAAAACCAAATATAACAATTTATATGAGCTCGAATTTCTAACCCTGAACCACTGGTTCTGGGTTAAGGTTCCCCAGCAGAGTCGACAGAGTTGTCACACCTCCTTTTTCCGGCACCGCGAGGTGCGTAGGGAGTTTTTTCCAATTAAAGGACAGTCGAAACGGGATTGGTTTAATTATTTCAGAGTCGCCACTTGGGAGATTTAGGGTGTCCCAAGTCACCAATTTTAATCCCGAATCGAGGAAAAGAATGACTCTATATTACAGTCTGCGTACCAGAAATCCGGATAAGGAATTCTGTTAACCCGGGAGAAGGTGTTAGGCATTCCCGAGTTCCGTGGTTCTAGCACGGTCGCTCAACTGTTATATTCGGCTTATTTATCTGATTTTTAATACAATTATGAACCATGTGCAAATTTTATCTTTTACCGCTTTATTATTATAATTATTATTTTTTAGGAATGTGAACATCGCTTAAAACATATCTTTGGATTGTGTCACATGAAATGCACCCACAATACGAAACATATTTTATTTGATGTTTTAGGATTTAGATTTGGGTCGCATGAAATGCGCATCCGAGTTTAAGAAGGTAAAATTAATTAAATCGCGCCTAAAGAGTCTAACGCGTCATTATCTTTTGGGAAAGAAGTGAAATTCACTAAACAATCCATCCCAAATTCTAAGTAATTTTTTTTAAAATAATTAAATAAATAAATGAGATTGGAGAATCCTATACATTTGTATTATTTACATCTATTTATTTTTAGCGAAATCCTTTAATAATATCCTTTAATGACTACCTTTTATTATTACTAAATTTTTTATAAATATAAAATCAATATCTACATTCTTGAAAATGACATATTAAATAGAAGAGAAAAACAAATATTAGCAGAAAGTAATAAAATTATAATCATAGATACAACATGGAATTATCGAAAAGTAAAAAATAAAAATAAAAAAAAACTAATTATCCCATAGTTGGATTAAAATTCAAATTGTTAGTAAGACTATCTATTTATTTTTAGCGAAATCCTTTAAGAATATGCTTTAATGACAACCTTTTTATTATTACTAAGTTTTTTATAAATATAAAATCAATATCTACATTCTTGAAAATGACATATTAAATAGAAGAGAAAAACAAATATTAACAGAAAGTAATAAAATTATAATCATAAATACAACATGGAATTATCGAAAAGTAAAAAAATAAAAAAAAACTAATTATCCCATAGTTGGATTAAAATTCAAATTATTAGTAAGACTTAAGCTTATTGAAACTAATTATTTACAAATACTGAAAATTGAAAGAAATAAAAATAAAAACTTGAGTACTAAATCATATTTCTAAAAATTTAAACAATTTAACATTAACTAACTTTGTTTTAATTCATCATGTCCTAATACTTGTTTGCAAACTAATTCATGTTATAACTGAAATTGACTACATGATTCGGATTAACTTATCGTTGACGAAAAACCTTATGAATAAGGAACTTAGTTAATTTTTGCCAAACTGATTCAATAACGCCATTTTTACGTTATTTCTTCTATTTTTTTATTTAAACAATTTTAATTAATAATCAGGTTTAAATATATTTCCTAATAATCTGGTAAAGACGTTATTTAATATGTCGCTATAATATGCCTAGTTATGCCGATGACAGTGATTTACGGAATAATAATACATGAATAACCTAAATACAATACAAAAAATTAAATTAAACTAAATTAAAAATTTAACACTCCATTCTTCATTTCAGCTTACAAAATGCCAAAATTACAGTTGTGTACCTGATATTGTCAATATAAGAAGAAGAAAGTCAGCAACGTAATACGTAACACAGCAACAACAACAATAACCAGCAATAACCAGTCAACGAAAATCCCAGTGACAGCTTTGAAAAATTCAAAATAAAATCCAGGAATGCCGAAAATAACGGACAGAAACCAAGGGAAATTTTCAGATTTTTGAAAGGCTAGTTAATCTTCAACCCTTAATTTCTACACCTGTATACCAGAATATTTATCAGGTGTGTACTACTTTCTCTTCTAATTTTCAATTTTTTTTCTTTGTATGTTTTTCTTTTCTTGAGAGTTTCAATTTTTTTTCGGAATAAATATTCAGCTTTTTTTCAATCTCTTTTTTTTTTCTGTCTGTATTTCTTCTCCTTCTATCATTTATCACACCACCCCATTTCATTTTGTCCCCCATGCTTCTTTTAAAATAATGCAAGATTCCCCTTTAAATTAAATCTTGTCCCCCCTTTATATTAAATAATAATATCACAAACCACCCCATTTCATTTTGTCCCCCATGCTTCAAATAAACAATTACAAAATGTACAATTCCTAAACTACCCCTTCCGACCTTACTGAAATTACCAAACTACCCCTGAACGTATTACAAATTTACCAAACTACCCATCAGCTATAACACATCAATTAATCAAACTTAACCAAAATATAGACAATATGATCAATTTCTAACAATGTTCAAACAACAATATGAACATGGATGAACATCATAACAACAATATCACATGAACATGATTTTAACAACATTTCAACAACAAATCACATGAACACAAATTGAACAACCAAGAACAACCAAAATTTGATTGAACAATATTTTTGGCAACAACAAACCTATTTTTCGGATTTAAACAACAACAACAATCAAACAAGTATATTTAGATTCTTAAATTCAATAATATTGAACTTAAAATCAACTCTAACAATATTATAACAAACAATTCTTTTAAACAAGATTATGAGACTAATTCAAGAAATAATCACAAATGGTAAACAAGAAATCAAACTATACACATTTGACCCTTTCAACGCAACATAGGCTTTTGGTGATGGACATTAGTATTATGATAAGAATGAAGCAGAGGTCAGTACAAGGCCGCCCGGGGATTAGGTGGGACGCTTTGACTAAGGTTAAAGCCCAGGAGTTGGAAGGAAGGTTGTCGGCAATGGGAGCTTGGAGAAGTAGTGGGGACGCAAACACTATGTGGTCGACGACGGCGAACTATATAAGGAAGGCGGCGAGAGAGGTGTTAGGGGTATCTTCAGGCCGCACTGGTGGCCACAAAGGAGACTGGTGGTGGAATGCAGTTGTACAAGGTAAAGTGGAAGCGAATAAGGTGGCTTACCTGCAGTTAGTGGGGAGCACTGGCGAGGAGGAGAAGAGAGCGAACATTGCGAGATATAAGGTAGCTAGGAAGGAGGCAAAGATGGCAGTGACGGAGGCTAAGACCGCAGCTTTTGCTCGTTTGTATGAGGAACTAGGGAACAAAGGTGGGGAGAAGAAGTTACTCCGACTCGCTAAGGTGAGAGAGAGGACGACTCGGGATCTGGACCAAGTGAGGTGCATAAAAGATGATGACGCCAAAGTTTTGTTGGGGGATGACCAGATTAAGAGGAGATGGCAGACCTACTTTCATAAGCTTCTAAATGAGGAAGGGGATCAGGATATTGTACTAGGTGAATTGAGGAATGCCGACAGCCCCAATGAACTAAGTGATTGTAGGGACATTGAGGTCGATGAGGTCATGGAGGCAATGCGTAAGATGAGAAGGGCAGAGCTACCGGACCAGATGAAATTCCGGTTGAGCTTTGGAGGTGTGTGGGTAGAGCGGGCTTGGAATGGCTTACTAAGTTGCTTAATGTTATATTCAAGACTAATAGGATGCCCGAAGAGTGGAGGTGGAGTACAATGGTCCCGTTGTATAAGAACAAAGGCGATATCCAGATCTGTAACAACTATAGGGGTATTAAATTACTAAGTCATACCATGAAAGTCTGGGAGAGAGTGGTAGAAATGAGAGTGCGAAGGACGGTGTCTATTTCAGACAACCAGTTCGGGTTCATGCCGGGGCGATCTACCACAGAAGCTATCCACCTTATTAGGAGGATGGTGGAACAATACAGGGATAAGAAGAAGGATCTCCACATGGTGTTTATCGATCTAGAGAAAGCGTACGACAGGGTTCCTAGGGAGGTCTTATGGAGATGCTTAGAGGCTAAAGAGGTCCCGGTTGCCTACATTAGGGCGATTAAGGACATGTATGATGGAGCTAAGACTCGGGTTAGGACAGCAGGAGGCGATTCCGATTATTTTCCGGTTATTACGGGGTTGCACCAAGGGTCTGCGTTCAGCCCTTTCTTATTTGCCCTGGTGATGGATGTTATAACGCATCATATTCAAAGGGAGGTGCCATGGTGCATGCTATTTGCTGATGACATAGTCCGAATCGACGAGACACGACGCGGCGTCAGCGAGAGGTTAGAGGTTTGGAGACATGCCCTTGAGTCCAAAGGTTTCAGGTTGAGCAGGACGAAGACGGAATACCTTGAGTGCAAATTTGGGGCAGAGCCGACGGAAGCGAGAGTGGAAGTGAGGCTTGATTCTCAAGTCATCCCTAAGGGGGTAGTTTCAAGTACCTGGGTTTGTTTATTCAGGGGACCGGGGAGATCGACGAGGATGTCACACACCGTATAGGGGTGGGGTGGATGAAATGGAGGTTAGCGACGAGAGTCCTGTGTGACAAAAAAGTGTCACCGTTACTGAAAGGTAAATTTTATAGGGCAGTGGTTAGGCCTGCTATGTTGTATGGGATCGAGTGTTGGCCGGTGAAGATCTCACACATCCAGAGGATGAAAGTTGCTGAGATGAGGATGTTGAGGTGGATGTGTGGGCATACAAAGAAGGATAAGATTAGAAATGAAGATATTCGAGAGAAGGTGGGTGTGGCCCCCATAGAGGACAAGATGCGGGAAGCAAGACTCAGATGGTTCGGGCACATTCAGAGGAGGAACACTGATGCACCGGTGAGAAGGTGTGAGCGACTGGCTGTGGTGGGTACGAGGAGAGGTAGAGGGAGACCTAAGAAGTATTGGGGAGAGGTGATCAGGCAGGATATGGTGCGACTTAGGGTTACTGAGGACATGGCCCTAAACAGGGAATTATGGAGATCGAGCATTAAGGTTGTAGGTTAGGGGAAATTGTGATTTCTTTTTTACAGCGCACTAGAGTGAGACTAGCCAGTTAGGAATTAGTCTTAGGATGCTATTGATCAGATGGGCTTTATCTGTTGTTTATTAGTATACTTTGCATCTTTCTCGTATTTCATATATCTCTTATATTGCTGTTATTTTGTTATTTTATGGTATTTGTGTTATGTTATGGATTTTATGGTATTGTATGTTATTTTATTATGAGTCTATTAATAGTACTAATATAGTATCTCTTGTTGCCTTCTTGAGCCGAGGGTCTCCTGGAAACAGTCTCTCTGCCCCTTGGGGCAGAGGTAAGGTCTGCGTACATATTACCCTCCCCAGACCCCACTTGTGGGATTACACTGGGTTGTTGTTGTTGTTGTTGTTGTTGTTGTTATTCAATGTTATTGATAGTTAAGTATTTGCAAACTTTTAAGGGTTAGAAATTTAGAATTAAACTTTGAAGTTTAAAGTTTAAAGTTTTAAATTTGAAACTTGTATTATAAAATTGAAAATTTGAAATTAGAAAGTAAGTGGCTACAAAAAATTATTTAATAAGACCAATAGTATAACGGCCCGACCGGTCGTTTTGAGCTTTTGCACTTTGCTCGCCAGTTCTCGGGCATGACTTACCCCGTGTGATATATTATGCCTTATGTAAATCGTTGGTTTTGGTTTTCAGGGTAATCAGAATGAATTTGGAAGAACAACTCTCAGTTTGAAGCCTTAAATTTGAAAGGTTTGACCAAGAGTTGACTTGTTTGTATATGATCTCGGATCGGAATTTTTATGATTTAGTTAGCTCTGTTAGGTGATTTGGGACTTAAGGGCATGATCAGAATGGATTTTGGAGGTTCGTGGAAGGTTTAGGCTTAAATTGGCGAAATTGAGATTTCGGCGTTTTCTGATTGATAGGTGAGATTTTGATATAGAGGTTGGAATGAAATTCCGGAAGTTGCAGTAGCTCCGTTCTATCATTTGTGGCATGTGTGCAAAATTTCAGGTCATTCGGACGAGATTTGATAAACTTTTTGATCAAAAGTGTAATTTAGAAGTTCTTGAAATTTTTACGCTTGAATCCGATGTGATATTGGTGATTCGATGTTGTTGTGAGCATTCCGAAGTTTTGAACAAGTTTGAACGATGTCATGGGATGTGTTGATACAATTGGTTTGAAGTTCCGGAGGTTCCGGGTAGGTTCCGGGATGTTTTAGGCCGAAAATCATAGTTGTAGCAGGTTCAGAAGGGTTGCAGGCCTCGGAACCCACCAACGCGGTCCGCACAAAAAGAAGTGCGTCCGCAGTATGTGTTGTGCGGACCGCACAAAATGCAGTGCGGCCGCGGTGGGGGACATTTCACTGGTCCTACTTCGGAAGCTCATATCTTTTGATCTACAAGGAATTTTAAGATGTTCAAAAACGAAAGTTGTAGCCCTTCGTGTCTAATTTCCAGAAAGGTAATGATATCGCAATTTGGACATCTAGCGAAAGTTATGGCCAAAATACTAAAGCCTGTCACTACAGAGGAAAGACTGTGCGGCCATGGTCGTTTTGTGTGGACCGCACTGATTTTGTGCGGACCGCGGTCGATTTTGTGCGGTTCGCGAAGGTGGAAATCTGTGGGGTACTCTATAAATACGAGGCTTTGGGTTTTATTTGATATTTTGACCTAGAGAGCTCGGATTTTGGTGATTTTTTGAAGGTTTTTCAAGAAATTCATCGGGGTAAGTGATTCTAACTCAGATTTGGCTAGAGTACATGAATCTATCATTGAATTCATCATTTAATTTGTGATTTGGGATGGAATTTGGGAAAAAATTGTAAAATCTTTCAAAAATGTAAAATGATGATTTGAAGGACCAAATGATATCGGAATTGGATAATCTTTGTATGGTTAGACTCGTGAGAGTATAAGGATTTTAGTTTTGTGAATTTTGTCAAATTTCGAGATGTGGGCCCGGGGGTCAGGTTTGACCAATTTCGGGAATTTTGTGGTAATTTGATTATTTTCGAGTGGGTTTTGTTCCCTTAGCACATTTTGATGATTTTATATAGATTTCGGCTAGATTTGGAGCATCCGGAGGCCGATTCGAGAGGCAAAGGCATCGCAAGCTAGAGTTCGGACCGGATAGAGGTGAGTAATGATTGTAAATGATGTTCTGAGGGTTTGAAACCCCGGATTGCACATCGTAGTGCTATATTGAGGTGAGGTACACGCTTGATGACGAGCGTGGCACTATTGGGGATTGTGACTTGGTCCGTCCCGATTGATGATTTTACCGCGTATTTGATTGAAACTTGTTTGCTTTCATCATGCTTTAGGCTGATTGCCATATTTGGGCTTCGTGCCAACTATTTGAACCCTTCGGGGATTTTTATTACTATTTCCTCACTGCTTTTGGCTTATTAATTGAACTCAGTCATGTTATTTTCCACTATTTTACCACTCAACCATTTTTAATCCGTTTTGAGACTTAAATGATATTTTAAATGATGTTTTGGGCTGAGAATACTATTTTACTAATGCTCGTGGGCCTTGTGAGTATTTTTGACTGAGTAAGGCCGAGGGCCTAGTTGTGAGGAAACACTGATACTAATTGAGGCCGAGGGCCTGAGATATGTACGCCACGAGGTGGCTTGTTGATATTGTTATGAGGCCGAGGGCCTGAGATACATATATACGCCACGAGATGGCTTAACTGATATGAGGCCGAGGGCCTAGATTTGATGCCACGAGATGGCTTGATTGCGCTTGGGCCGTAAGGGGCCCCTCCTGGAGTCTGTACACCCCAGTGACCGCAGGTACCCATTGTGATGTGAGAGATAGCCCGAGGGGATGATATTGTTCTATGTGATAGCCTGAGGGGCTGGTATTGTTTTATGTGATTACCCGAGGGGCTGGTACCGTTCTATGTGATTGCCCGAGGGGCTGGTATTGTTCTGAGATATTGCCCGAGGGGCGGAGTTGTTGACATTGTGCCCATGGGCGAATCTTTATTTGTTTATCTTTCATATTTACTTGTCATTTTACCTGTTAAACTATGGTATTTGTGCCCGAGGGGCAAATTTTTGTGCTTCCTTGCACTAACTATTTGCATTCGTTTGCGTAACTGTTGAAAAAGTCATTTTTAAAGAAGTTTAAACTGAACTAAGATATTTTAAGAGATTTTTACAGCTTCACTACTTTCTTACTGGTTTTGGACTGCTTCTATACATCATCTTGATATGTTTTACGTGATTTATTGCCTTTAGTCTTTATTTATTATTATTACTCACTGAGTCGGAGTACTCACATTACTCCCTGCACCTTGTGTGCAGATTCAGGTATGTTTTGGCTGATCGGAGGCAGAGTCATCAAAGTTTAGCAAGGTAGTTGTCGGCATTCGCAACACTGCTTTTCTCTCTCTTCTTTTCATTAGACTGTATTTGTACACTCCAGGCTTTCAGTTGTATTTATACCCTAGTAGATGCTCGTGACTTGTAACACCCTGGTTAGGGTTGTGTTGGGTTGTACTTCCGCACCTTATTGACATTATCCGCTACTTAGTATTGCTATATCATGTTTTAGACTACTTTTATGATATTTAATTGTTTAAAAAGTGAATTGGGTATAATTGGCTGGTCTTGTCTTCACGAGAGGCGCCATCACGATCGGGTTCGGGTTTAGGGTCGTGACAAATAGGAAATATATAAGGAACAAACTCCGAAGGCTTTCATTTTATATTTTTAATACTTCAAATTAATTTGCAAGTTCTTTTTTTATTTTTTTATTTTTGAACTTGCAAATTAAAAGTTTACAATAATTATAAAAAATAAAAAATAATACATCACATGCTTTGCATCATTTTTGTAAGTTCTTCCATGTCAACATGAGGTTCTTGGTTTCCGGCATTGGTTGAATCGGAATCATAAACCATTATATCTCCAATTTCTTGGTCCTCCTCTTCGTCTACCTCGGCACGCCCTTGATTTCGCCGTTCTGATCTTATCCAATCTCTGAAGCACACTAGAATTTTCAAAACGTTGCTACCTAATGAATGACAGGTATCTCCTAGTTGCTGCCTTGCTTGGCTAAATGCGCTCTCTAATGCGACTGTTGAAATCGGCACATTTAGCACGTCTCGAGCCATGGCCAAAAGAACAGGAAATTGATTTGAGTTGCTCCTCCACCAACCCAGCAGTAGAAAATTCTTTGTAAGGGGCTCTGGTGATTTTTGCAAGTAGAATTGTAGTTCATCAATATTCCTACTACTTGTTTGTTGATGCTCTCCTAGTGTAGACCAAATTAGATAATCTTGAACAGAATCATCATCATCCATAATTGTTCTAGATGTTGAAGGATTAGTTGAAGGAATATTTGCATCTACAACCGAAGAAGCATCAACAATGTTAGTATAATAATTATATAAAATTTATAAATATGTGTGTAGCTCAGAAATACAAGTGTCAATATTAGGAGTTTCAGTTGGTCCAATATCCATATAAGTATATAATGCTCTAATTAATTGGCGACACTTTATCATTTGATAGTAGGGTTTAAAATAGCACCAATTAGGTAAATATAGGGAATTGGGTAGAAATACTTTTTAAACTTATCTAGCATAGATTCAACAATAGTGACATATCCTTCTTTCTGCTTCAAATTATGTAGTAAAAGAGAAATTTCAGCAATATGAACTAAACCATTTGAAATGGTAGGATAATAAGCTCGAGAAAACTCAAGTGTAGCCACATAAATTTTTTGTAAAAATTGTACAACATCATGAATGACATCCCAAGTTTTAGATGTTAACAAACGGTTAGGATCGGTACAATGAGAATTAGCAACTTCAGTTATAGGCATTCTATATTTATAACAACATCTTAAGAACAAATAAGTATAATTCCATCTAGTAACTATTTCTTCAGGCATAAGTCTTGGTTTTAGTTCATAGTGAACACATTTTTCCTTAAATGCATTTAATCTAGCACTTCTATTATTTCCTTGAATTACACCAACAGCTCTACTAACTAAAGTAATTTCATCTCTAAATAATTCAAGGTCACTCTTCACAATCAAGTTATAAATATAACAAGCACATCTAACATGAAATATTTCAGGAAGTGGTGGGTGTAGACGCAATTTTAATATTGTAATAGCAACATTGTTGTTAGAAGCATTATCAAATGACATACACAAAATTTTTTCTGCAAGATTATAAAATATAGCAACTTCATGTATAGTATTACTTATAAATGCACCAGTATGACTTTGATCTTCATCATATTTAAAAGCAATAATACGTTTTTGCATACAAAAATTATCATCTATCCAATGGCATGTAACAGTCAAATAATCATTTTCATTCACAGCACGACCAATATCAGAAGTAAGAGAAACTTTACAAGGAAGACTTGCGAACAAATAACGTATATATGTCTGATATTGTCCAAAAAGCCTAAAGATATCAGCTCTACAAGTACTTCTAGGAATACCTTTAAACATAGGGTTATAAATTCTTTGAATATAAGTAACAAGATATGGTGAAGAAGCAAAACTAAAAGGTAAACAACCTAAAACAATCATTTTAGCTAATTCTTCCCGATCTTTCTTCATATCGTATTTCCCAAATAACCCCCCAGTACTCGGGTTAAGTTTTTGTTGCCTAGATGACTCATCTACTCTCCAATCAAGAGGGTGTTTCTCTTCCATATGCCTATAAAGTTTACCCGTTCCCCCTCCTTTACCGGGCTCATGTTTATAATGTTCACTACAAATTTTACATTTTACATAATTTTTTTGATCTTCTAGTCTTTCAAAAAATATCCAACACTTACTTCTTAATCATCGATTCTTTTTAATAGGGAGAGGAGGCCTATTTATTGCCCTCCTAACATTTTGAGTTTGACTAGCATTACCAGGTGTAGGTGGTGGTGTTTCAAGATTATCGGGTGATTGAATATCATCTAACATATCATCTACACCAAAATTTTCTTGCATTCGCTCATAATCTACATTTAAATTTTCATGTGAACTTTCAGAAATATGTGTAAAGCTACTAGAAGAACCAACACCACCTCTTGTTCTTTTGGAAGCTTTCTTACTACCACCTCTACTAGTGCACGCTTTTTTGACCGTAGGTAAATCCATTATGTAAATTAAAGTAAGATATTAATTAAAAAATTAAATTAATAATTCTAAATAATAAAATAAGTGTACGCCAAATAAGAGAAAGAGATGAAACGAGTGTACCGGGATTCCGGATGCCGCACTAATTTTGAATTTTTGATATCAAAAATCAAATTTTAATTGATAGACCGAAACTTGATAGTTGATACTTATACTTGAATACTTGATACCACACTTCACTTGAATACTTGATAATAATAATTTTGTAATGGCTAAAATAAATAATTGATGAAACTTGAAATAATAAATAATTGAGAATTTGAGATTTGAGAATTTAAGAACTATAATATCAAGAGAGACTTGAGACTTGAGAGAGAACTAGAGTAGTAAGAGAGTGAATTGTGAGGAAAAAATGAAGAAGAAGGGGGGCTATTTATAGATTTTAAAAGGTTAAAAATGTAATTTTTCAATTATTAGGGGTGGGAGGGCTATATTTTTAATGGGGGGTGCGAAATGGCCATTTTTGCAAAATCTGGCCGTTCCCCAACAGTAATTTATCAATTTGACCATTGGGAACGGTCCAATTAATTTTTTAAAGAAATTCCAACGGTAACCGGGCTGCAGCCCGTTAACGGATGACGGGTTACGCGGGTTCGGTGTCCCGTTAAGCTGAACATGTTCGTCCAAAACCCAGTCCCCCCTACCAACCCGCCCCAGCCCGCCCTATATGCTACAGTACCGGGCTGACCCGGGTTGAAGCGGGTTGAAAACGGGTCAACCCGGCCTGATTAACAGGTTTACTTTGGAGGGTAGCAAAAAGTGGAGTAAGAGAGGTATTGAGTCAAATTATGATAGAAAAGTCATATACTTCAATGGTTGATTGGGTCAAACGACTATTTTTGCATTACGGTGGCATAAAATGTATTGTTAGTACAAATATGAAATTTCTCATTTTGATGAAAAGAATTAAATAAGTAAGAATTACTCTTGTAATGGTGTAAATCGAAAAAATTGAATGAGTAAGAATTACAATTATGATGGTGTAAAGTGAAAGAATTGAGTGAGTAAGAATTACTATCATGATGGTATAAAACGAAAAAATTGAATGAGTAAGATTTACAATCATGATGGTGTAACGCGAAAGAATTGAATGAGGATTTACAGTCATGAATGGTGTAAACTGAATTGGTATGAACATAAAATATTTCGTTCTGATGAAAAAAATTGAAAGAGTAAGAATTACAATCATGATGGTGTAAAGTGAATTATTGAACATGAATTTTTGTTTTGATTGAAAAACTAAATTAGTAAAAAATTACAATGTCTAAGAAAATTATTTTTTCTCAACCAAAATGAGTTATTCATATAATTGAAAATAAAATAAATAAATATATAAAAGATATTGCTTTAATGGAGATTACAACACCAAGCTCACTATTTAATGGCTTTCTTGTTTTGTTCATAATTACAAGATTTTTGAGATTACAAATATTCTATCATCAATTGTTTTTTCCTATCTTTTTTTAAAAGTCACTTTATGGCAACTTTTCACTATGTATGAACAACATCAACATGATTTTATCATTCATAAATTTGATATGTGATACTGTAGACCTTCAAATATCTCGCTATTAACATGCCATTTTTCTTGGATTCTTTTTATAATTATTTTAGGATATAAATTAGATAAAATAAAGGTTATGATTTCAAAGTAATAATAATTAAAATGACTTTATCAAAAATAATAACATTCAAAACACATTATAGTGAGCTGCATTTCCATGTTACGATTCGCAACACAAAGAGTTTCCATCATATTTATTTACTTTATCCTGTCTATCTTGTATTCCAGACAAATGTTGTATTGTTATTGTACTTCCTAATAGATGTTCATGCACTTGTGACACCAGGTTTTAGGGGTTCCTAGTGGATGATCATTATTGTAGTCCACGTTATTTTTATCATTTTACTTTGCGATTTATTTACATTCGAAAATTGGTAAAGAAAAGCACAGGTTCCTATGAGTGCCACGTTTTATTCTATTTATTTAATGAAATTTCTGATTTTAAAATTAAAAATGGATAATTATTTAGATGGTTCTCGTTGGCTCGTCTAACGGCGATGTTGGGCGCCATCACGACCTATGGTGGGTTTTAGGTCGTGACAGCTTGGTATCAGAGCACTAGGTTCACTTACGTCTCACGAGTCATGAGCAAGTCTAATAGAATCTTGTGGATCGATACGGAGACGTCTGTACTTATCTTCGAGAGGCTACAGGGCTGTTAGGAGCATTTCCCTTCTTGATTCCTCGTCGTGCGATTTGATTCCATTGAAGCTTATGCATTCATTTCCTTCCTACTTATTATACGATGTTGAGCGCTTGTTATCAACTGGGCATCGAGGAGTTGCAATGGTATTGCAGATGTGGTGCAAAATATTTCTCTCTGCGTATTCGAGTGGGCTATTATCATCGCCTTGTGGAGGGTGTTCTGTCATTTCAGCCCAGGATTGATGTTGCATACGGTCGAGATTTGATATTTCCGAATTTGGTGGAATTCTTGTTAATATTGTGGTTTTGCCATCCTTGATTGAATGCATTGTGGCTCATCGACATGTTGGTCTTCATTTGCTTGCCTCTGGGCACGGTGTTGTGAAATGGAACTAAGAGGAAGTTATCAAAGATGGTTGTGTATTGCGACTTTAGGATCGAGTCGGCGTTTCCAATATTGATGGTTCGAGGGAGATGGTCTCTGAGGTGGTTTATATACTTAGGAATTTTGAATGTGACGAGAAGGGATTGATTTGAATATAGGAAAAAGTGAAGTATTCGATCATTGTCTTGGATGCAATATGGCTTCGATTTTCAAACACGTTATTGGACCTTCCGGTGATGTTAATGAATGAAGGGATACTTACGGCTGGCGGATCAGTGTGGACCCAGGGAAATTAATTGATTTCATGATGGATGTAAATATGCAATGACATTGGAGGAGGTCGATACGAGGCTACACAGGTGGGGTATCTCTAGTGAGCAGGTTAGTGGTTGCGTGGTTTTGATGAGGTTCCTATGAAGAATTCTACTTTCTGCCTAACACGAGATGCATGTACTATGATGTGATCTTGGATTGCTAGGAGAATATAGTACGACTGTTAGGAGGTTGAGTGTGCACTTGTGACTAATAATTCGGGATGTGTTATGATTAATCCGACAAGAACTTATGAGAAATTTGGCTGAGCAACGGTGTGGGATCATGGGAACTGGGAAGAAAAGGTCGTTGTGGGGTTTGGATCTATATGCTTGTAGTGTAAAGTTAAGTGAGGGAGTCCTCCTCCTATGATTGAGTCACGTGGTTGTGTGCCTATGTAATTTCTGGTTATCGGCGCATTAGTGGATTAGTTATGACCAAGAGGAATTTTGGACAAGGAATTTGACATATATGTGTTACAATTCATCTTATCGATTCATGTGCATATGTCGGGGATGACTCAGAATTTATGCTTCCTGTGGATGTGATGTGCAAGGAAAAGAATTCATCTGGTTGCTTCTTTGGAAGTGTTCATGTGCTAGTAGAGCACTAGAGTTTGGTTATATATTCAGGACCAGGTTAGAGTGGGTGACTCTCAATAATGGTTCTAGTGGGCTCAAGAATTAAAGTGTGGTATTTAAAGATTTTGGGTTCGTTATGTGGATGAGGACTAGGTTTTGCAATAGAATGTGAAAGTTACTTGTGAAATTTCTATATTATCAGTGAGGCTATGGTGCAGTATTAGATGAAACAACTTCGGATTCGTAGAAGACCTTTCAAAACAGGTGCATTAGTTGGAGATACTATTACGTGTACAAGGAGGGTATGATATGGCTTATGGGTATTGAGACAATGTGGTCTCGCGAATTGGGTCACTCAGATGAATGTTGTTGGAGTTCTGTTATGTGTTTCAATACGACTATTATTCCAAAGGCAAGTCAAACGTAAACTAGAAGAAGTTGAGCTAGTTAGTAATGGCTTGAATCGACATGGCTATGGAAATGATCGGTCCCTTCGGTGTGTTAAGCTATGCAGGTGGTTTGTGACTGTACGTGCGGGCTTGACAGTCGCCGTGGTTCGAGTGATTTGGAGGTATTTGATTCTAATGGCTTGGTTAGGTGTGAATGGATCCCGGAAAAGAGTTATGGTGGTTTAGACCGCGACCTGAGGTTTGCATCTTCTATGGTTATTGGAATTAGGTTGCATGTTGCAATTGTTCTTCTGGAATAAGTGGAGTAAAAGGGGTTCTAGCCGATGAAGTGTTTATTCTACTAGTGGTTCAGGTTTATGATGAAATACTTGGACTTTCGCGTTACAGCATGATAGGTGCAGTGAGCGGTATGGAAATTAAAAGTTGAGGATCAAGGTTGCGGTTCATTTTTTTATAAGAATATCACAAGCTCGTAGGAGCGGGGGAGGATTTCAAATGTTCAAAGTATGCTAGCACTATTTTCGGGCAGCCTAAGGATGGCCTATTTTGGTGGAAGAAGTGTTAGGTATTGAAATGCGGATGCTTGGCTAGCACTATAGAAATAGCATGGCCGATGGCCATTAATATTCAGATTTACTACCTAGTGCAGAAGTTTGTGGGGGTATATCTCATGAGAAGATTGTATAAGTGTGACGTGTTAGTCATTCGATTATTGGAGATTGAAATCAGATATGGAGATTTTGGTATTATCGCCAATAGGAAAGGTTATGACTGAGAGCGCTCTAGTCCTTTGGTTGTGGAGTGTGGAAGTCTGTTCCGGATTTGACGACTGCTCGTATGTGCCATGAATAGGGTCATTGTGGATCCTTGTAAGGTTATTGGCCCAATATGGGATTACCGGAATCGGCTTGAGGTCTGTTGGTAGATCTAATGTGAATGTATGTTTTACATTAGGTCGTATGTGATCATTTAGCACAACACTGCTTATGGATGAGTCTTGGGGCATTGGATGTTTTTCCTGTCGTTAGTCATTCTATGTAATACTCTATTATGCTATGTGGGTTGTGAGCCAGTTTGATTATTTGCACATGTATGGTGATCCCGTGTAGTTTGTCGTGTTAAATGAACAGGATGGCTCTCTAGATGCAAGTCACTTGTTGCACCTTAGTCGTGTTTGAGTTTTTGTAGCACATGGCGCTATCCGTCTCCCCAAAGTTGTGTTTATGCATTTGGTGTGCTTGTGATCGATATTCGCGCATTTACTAGGTATGAGCTTTATGGCTCGATGGGTATTTTCTTATTGATTGTTATGTGTGGATCGGGTGGCAAGCCACTATGGGTATGATGTTTGGATCGAGTTGCATGTTGCAACGGTATCATGGGTGGATTGGGTTTCACGCTGCAACAGTGCAAGGTTGAGTATCGTTCCCTATACTTATTTTGTGTGTCTTATTTCTCATCTTTGAGAAAGGTTCATAACATATGTTGGCCATTTTATTCCTTATGCGGGCTAGGTAGTTCTTTGCTAGAGTGCATTCTTCCTTATGTGGCATATTCAAGTTGTAGCTTTTTGGTGCATCGATGACTTCATATGAGATGTTAGTTAGTGTTTAAGGTGGCTTATTGCCTGAGCAGCTGGTACTGGGTGAGACGAGGTTATTGGACCTGAAGTCAGTGTGATCGGATTTATGTAAGGTATATTAAAGATAAAATGTCACTATTCAGTTCAGAATGAGGTAATGGTTCTTGTTAAGCGGAGAAACTCCATGAGTTGTTGATTTGATGGGTGGTTATGAGTTACTGCACATCTCTTTCATCGTTGCAGTATTGTGAGGGTTGAGACCGGGCTTATATGTGTAATGAGTTATATTACAGGCATCGACTTCATGAATTTACAACTATTGTGGTTCGAGGATGTTATTATCGGCATACGAATTATGCGATGCATTCTGTGGTTTCACCATGGGTGCATGATCATATTTGGTACAACGGGATGAAATTGATATGGTGTTCATATGTTAGAATCAGGTCTCGTAGAGAATTCCGGATGTTAGAAATTGGTTCTAAGGCTTGTCGGCTAAGGAAAAAGGAAGGATTCTCAGTATGGCTCGAGCTAATGTGCTCACATCAGTCGTGGTGGCACAAGTAGGTGCACGAGATATTAAACAGTGGTTTGGGACAATTTCGAAGCGGTTCTTGACATGTTCGAGGACGAACGTATGTTTAAGTGGGGGAGAATGTAACGATCCGATTGGTCGTTTTGAGCTCTAGCGCGTCGTTCGGCGGTTTGAGGCCTTGAATAGCTTCACTTCATGCATTATGCGTTGTACATATAGTCGAATTTGAATTTCGGGAAGTTCAGAGTTGATTTGGAAGGAAAATTCTCAATTCGGAAGTTTTAAGTTGAAAGAGTTGGCCAAGGCTTGAACCTTGAGTAAACGAAGGATTTGAAGGTTCAAATAAGTTCGTGTGATAATTTTGGACTTGCGCGTATGCTCGGGTTAAGTATCGGATGGTCCGGGAGCATTTTGGTGCTTATTGTGGAAAAGTGGCTTTTAAAAATTTGGAAATTTTTCTAAGTTTGACCATGGTTTGACTTTAAAGCTATCGGGCTCGGATTTTAGTTTCGAGACTTGGAATAGGTCTATTTCATCATTTGGAACTTGTCTGCAAAATTTGGTATTGTTTGGAGTTGATTTGATGTGGTTCGGACGCTTGGTTGCAATTCTAGAAATTCTTGAAGTTCATTGCGATTTTCATGCGTTTTGGCGTCCGATTCGTGATTCTAGAGGTTATTTTGGTGTTTTGATTGCTGCAAGCGAGTTCGTGTTACGTTTTTAAACTGGTTTGTGTGATTAGATTGGGTGTAAAGGGTCTCAGATGTGTTTGGGTTATGTCGCGCTCTTATTTGATGTTTCAGCATCGTTTTCTTGGGTATAGAGGATACTATATTGAGAAAACAACCTTTGATTTGTGATTTGATTGAACTATTATATCTGTATCGTAATTATCTAGTCATAGCAAAAAGAATCATCGAATTCTGATGTCGTATGAGAGAGTCATGCCTATTTTCGTATCGGAAAAGGTTGCTGGTGTTGCTGGTGCTCAGGTATCGCAATTGCGAACATTTTGTTCGCAATTGTGAAGATTGTAGATTTTTGCCTTCGTTCGCAATTGCGAACATTTGTTCGCAATTGCAAAGCCTGTAGATTTTTTCCTTAGTTCGCATTTGCGAAACATGTAGATTTTTGCGTTGGTTCGCAATTGCGAATATTTGTCCGCAATTGCGAGGGTCCGCAAATGCTAGCCCTGTGTTGTAAATGCGACATATGTACCTGGTAAAAGGGCTGGGAGACGGTATTTTGGAGACATTCTCTCATTTTTTGAACACTAGGTTTGGTAGGAGGCGATTTTGAAGAGGGATTTTCATCTATAATCTTTAGGTAAGTAATTTTGTTCAATTTCCAACTATTTTACATGATTATTCATGAAATTTAACATCAAAAATTTGAGAATCAAAGTGAAATTTTGATAAACTTTGGGTATGTTTTGAGAAATGAGGATTTGAGCGTTGAGAGTCGATTTGAACTCGAAATTTGAAACAAAATGCATGCATGGACTCGTGAGGTTGTGGTTAACATTTATTTGCAAAAAAATTCGGATCAGGACACGTGGGCCTGAGGGTTGACCTTTCAATCGAAGTTGGTAAATATTATAAATTGATTAATTATGAGTATTAGAGTATATTTGTATTGGTTTGCACATTGTTTGACTAGTTTCAGATCGATGGGCATCGGTTTGAGTTGTTAGAGAGGCGTTGGAGCTGGTTATAGAACTTCGGAGCAAGGTAAGTGTCATGTCTAACTTTGTAAGGGGGATCTACCCTGTATGTGTTATATCTATTATGTGCTACATGTTATGGGAGTTACACACGTATGAGGTGACGAATGTTCGTGCTTATGCTGGAATTCCTGATCATGTCCGGGTAGACTTAGACTCACGCAATGCCTTAGTTGTACTATTTGAGTTATTCTTGTTTGTTTAGTACTTTAATTCGCATTATGACCTGAGACTAGACTCGCGTAGAGCAATGGGCTCGCCATTTTAGATATTTGACGAGCTACTTGATTAGCCATAGAAATTGTACTTCTTTTACGAATTTCTTCCGCTTGTGCGTACTCGTCAAAAAGCTTTCTTAATTTCATAACTCACACGTATATTCGTGAGTAGGGTAAAGGACCCGTTAAAACTTCTTATTCTAATGAGATCGGGCCACTTGTCTTGACAGGATATTGTAACACACTCCTATGAGATCGGACCGTTCGCTTTGGCAGGATATTGTAACACACTCCTATGGGATCAGGTCGTTTGCCTCGGCATGATATTGTAACACACTCTTATGGGATCGGGTCTTTCGCCTCGACAGGATATTGTAATACACTTTTATGGGATCGGGCCGTTCGCCTCAGCAATATCATATATCATATTCTTATGGGATCGGGCTGTTCGCCTCGGCATTTCTATGAAACACTCTTATGGGATCGGGCCGCTCGCCTCGGCAGAATTGTTACACCCATGTTCTAGTATGTGGAAGTACGCCATAAGTAAATTATATAAGCTCGGAAATGAGATGTTACATTCCGCATTTTCGTACGTTAAAGTTTCGTCGTAAGCTAATCGACGTAAGTTCGGGAATGAGATTATTTTGAGATTATAAGCATTATGGTATTTCAAACAAACAATGAGTAAATTCGTGAAGGTGAGAGGGTAAGCAAATCAAAGAAAATAAATTTTCATCAAAATTTGACATGTTAGGATAAAATATGGCCCGAGCTAAAATACCCGATATTTATGGACTAGTGCCATACAAGGCACCACATGATCATAATAGTACAATGTATAAAAAGTGTTAAAAGAGAGTATTATTTTAAGTAATTTGAGATAATTCTTAATTATGTGAATAAGGATATTTTTGGGGCTGCCACATGGCATTAAGTCAAGCCAAGTGCCACCAATATGCATGATGAGTCAAAAGATTTAAATTGCCACGTAAGGGTCTTCTTTGGGAATGTGAATTATAGAAGACCATCAACGTTATCCAACTCATGTATAAGAAGCATTCATTACCATTTCTTGAACTATGTTGTCCTAAAGAACTGACTTTCTGGAACTTATCAAATTAAACATTATAAAAATATGTACATGACCAAAATCTGATTTTTTTTGTAAAAGCAATAGGGAAAGAGATCGTAGTCTATCCTTAAACATGGAAAAGAATCATATTTGTTCCATTGCCAATGACGTCCTACAGAGACATTCTTTTAGTGTGAGACGCAATTCGAAGGGAGCACTGTACAATTTTTTTCAAAAATATCATACACATTTTTTCCTAATTCGATTCGTCGTTATGTGTTCTTCGCAAAAGACGTGTGTTAGAGGAATTGTCAAGAGAATCGGTCCAGGTATGTTAAGACTGTCCCTTCTTTCTTTTGGAATAATCTATACGACACAACAAAGTGAGCAAATGCGCAATTTCCATAAATGACTCTATTCGTAGAAATACTAGAGATGCTTATGTTCTTGATTTCCCATGTATCATATTATTCTATCATATGTTCATGGGTCTCAGAAAATACGTAAATTGATAAATTTTATTTCATGGTATTAATCAGAGGCATAATGGTCTTATGACATACCGAGAGATTTTATTATTAACGTATCTCAAATGTATTTCATGCATTTATACATGCACATTGACCCATGACCAGATGACATTATATACACATATATATGTATGTGTGTGTATATATATATATATATATGGGATATGGAAAAGGTTATAGCGTTATATATGCACCACCTGATCAGCCGGTATACGCTGACGATTTTGCCCACAGTGGCCGAGATGATGTGATGGGATGCCCTCAGAGGCCTGATGATGTTATGAAACATGTACCTATGCACGACATGACATTCATACGCATATGCATGACACTACAATTATTTCATGATTTATAGAGTTATCCCGACTTACAGGTTGAATCATTTACTCTAAGTTTCTCCCATGTCTGTTATGTACTTATTTATGTGCCTTACATACTCAGTACATTATTCGTACTGACGTCCCTTTTGCTTGGGGACGCTGCTTTTCATGCCCGCAGGTCCTGATAGACAGGTCGAGAGTCCTCCAAGTAGGCTATCAGCTCAACGAAAGGTGTTGGTGCGCTCTATTTGCTCCGGAATTGCCTCTTTGGTCAGTATGATTAGTACATATATTGATTGTATGGTGGGACCCTATCCTGACCTTTATGATATTATGTATTCTTAGAGGCTTGTAGACATATGTCATGTACGTAAAAGATTGTATGGCCTTGTCGGCCTATGTTTAGTATACGAGTGATCATTTTGGTCTTATAGGCCCGCATGTCTTATATATAAGTTGGTATTACATGTTTCATTCTAGTTATCCTATGGCAGCCTTTCTGTCTCATTTACTTTTGATATCATGATACGAAAAGATACGTTATGTTGGTACTCGGTTGAGTAAGGTACCTTGTGCCCGCTCATCGGTTTGGGTCGTGACAAAAGTGGTATCAAAGCAGTTCTGTCCTAGGGAGTCTACAAGCCGTGTCTAGTAGTGTCTTATTTATGGGTGTGTCGTACACCACACTTATAAGCAGAAGGCTACAGGGCATTTAAGACTGCCACTCTTTCTTCTTACTCTAGATCATGTGGTAGAGCTCGGTTGTAAGAACTCAATTTCCTAAATTCTATCTTATTCATAATACGACGATGCCTACATCTAGAAAGACGTTTGGTAAGGTATTGAATATGGCTATGGAAGAATTAAGTCAGAGGAACTCGATTTTGCATCATGCTTATGATGAATGTAAGGTCTATAATAGAACATGAGGATACTAAGACATGCAAGCTTCTTGATAAGAATCCCTAAGACAAGAATGCTTATCCCCTTTTACGATAAAAAGGAATAACGGAATCGGAAGTTAGACACAAGTTTCAGCAAGTAAAAGAAGCAAGGTGAAGAAGGGTGCGAGGTACCCAATTAATAAAGATTATCATTATTTACCATTCAAAAAGGGAGATATAAGCAATTTAAGTTACCTTCAATAGTAATAGATGTACGTACAATCGGCCACACCTATCTCAGTCATGCCCTATGGGAGATATGGTTTAAGAGAAAGACAGGATAGCAGGATCCGACTGGGGTTAGAGTAACTCCAAATGATGGATGGATGGTTTGCGTTAATTGATGTTTCAGAAGGACATTGCAAATGTACCAATAGATCTCCTTGCGAGACACCCAGATGGTGCACTCTAAAATAATACAACCAGATATGAGTACTACAATGATAGACATTGGAAGACTTGAAGGGACAAATATTATCTTAGTGTGGCTTCCGCCCCTAGTAGAGAAAGAATGTTAGGCAATTCGAAAAGCCAATGGATGGAACAAGGGGAGCTAAAAGCAAAAGAATGTCTTGTTCGAGTTTTCATAATAAAGTGATATGGTGTTAAGTCGGAATTAAGTGGTCTTAATGACTATGGAATGGTAAAGGAAGAATGCGATAAAAAAATGAAAAAGGAATGAGATGACACTTATCCAAATCCTACAGATATGCTACAATGCAAGTGTAAGCACGACGTCAAGGAGAGGAAGTAAAGGTTCTAGCCCGAGCTGTTATTAATAAATAAGGAGCCAGTGCGAGACATAAGTTAAGACAAAGAAAATAACCCAAGAAATATTACACGGAACGTTGAGATGAGAATGGGCCAATGAGTAGTTAGTAATTGATTAGGAATAGCCTAGTTATGGCTAAACAGGAGGTTACAGACGAGTCAAGCAGATCGTGTAAGATAAACATAGTAAAACCCAATATAATGAATTCAGCCTCGCAGTTATGACATTGTGATCCCTGAGAAATATTCAAGTAGGAGTTGAGATAGTAAAAGGTACCATATGAGTATTACGGAAATAAAAGAGAATGTCATTGGGAAGACAGTCGAAATATTAGTTCAGAAACAACCCTACAACCACAAGGGCGTGGAGGTAAGTAACTATGGATAATTAGAGGCGAGGAAGAACGTCAAAAATTCCATCGGGTATTCGATGTTATAAGCTCGCATCTTTACAGAGGGTCCTTCCTAAGTACTACTACGAAAGACTAACTGAGAAAATAAGGAAGGAGGCTTCAACCTAAGCACAGTGACTTAAAGAGGAAATGGTCTTGTAGCAATAATCTTACTACAACATTGTATGCACTCCATAAGAAAGTGTCACCTACCATGGCTAATGAATGGGAAGTAAGATCAAAAGCAATACTCGAGATAATATGAAGTTGCATGAAAATTCCGGCATGCGTGGTAACTAAGATAAGCTAAGTATGCACGCAACAAAGAGGCAGAAGACCAAAAAAAGTAATAACTTACGTTTAAAGAAAATTGAGAAGGAACTATACAATCAATGATCCAGAATTGGTTACGTTATGAATGCACTTGCGATTTCGGAGTATACATATATGTTGATAATCATACAACCGTAGAAGACTCTGATATAAGTTAAAAGAAAGAATTGAGTCCAGTTCATAGAGAAAGAATTGAATTATTAGAAGATTATATCCTGCATATTCTATAGCGTCCATGAAAGGATAAAGTAATACCATGAGCCGCAACTCGGAAGATAGCTTAAGCATAAAGGCTGATCAAACGGAGGAGGAAACTAAAGAGCTACATCAACAAATTAAATCAGGAATCTGATTATTGGACCCAGCAAATTATAGAAATCGTGATTAAGAACATTACAGGATCACTCTTAATGTCAGAGGTACAAGAGGGATAGTACAACAACCATATTTTATAACGGCCCTACAATAAAGCCGGTTAGAAAAGTACCAGCCTCATAAGTAGTTAGTACGAAGCTCCCACCAAATTGTGTATGCACCAGAGGTGCAAGTATTATAATAGAGCTTCAAGTTATGGACGTGAATTATACTTATACGGAAGGGAAGTCATGAAAGAGATAGAAGATAGAAGCGAGATTTTAAGGTAAGTAAGGTAAAGGTGAACAACGTACGAGATACTCAAAGGCAGAAGATCGTGAATAGTCCATGCTTCGGATAGAAGGCTAGAAGCGTTGGGATTCAGTATCCAGGAATGATAGTGGTATCGTCAGTGGCGTAGCTTCCAACCTATGGTTTCTAAGTATCGAGAGATCTAGTCAAGAGAGTAAAGAAGAATTAGAGACGATGTGATGTCTCGCTTGATGTTCCAAAATAACACAAGAAAATCTGTGGTGCAAGCAAATTGAAGGAAGGTGGCGAATAATAAATAGATATGTGTAGGTCGCAAGCTAAAATTGGGTAAAGCGATAAAGTTTTAAGAAGATATGAGTAAGGATAAAAAAGGGGGCAAGTGAGAAGGTGACAAAAATGGATAAGTCCTCAAAATTAAACCCGTGAAGACAAGAAAGCTATTGGTTTCTCTATGTTATGAAAAGTTCAGTATAGCCTAAATGAACTCAAAGGAGTCTGAGACTAATAACGTTTAGAAGAGATGAAATACTGCCCTGGTAGTAGAATAAGGGTGTAATTATGACGTTTGGGCCTTTGATTGAGTGGTGATTTGAAGAGGATTTTATGAATTGTACGAAATTAAAATACCCACGTAAGGTGAATCGTATTGGGATGCTGTAAAATACAATTACTGAAGTACAGTATCGCCCCTAAAGTAGATCAGGAAAATCACTTCAAATGTTCCACGATGCAACATGAGCCCTAGTGGTAATATATTACATAAGAAGTTTCAAGCCATTAATGGAAGGATGTAGATCAACATTGAGGTGAATCAACAATTGATGGGTAAAAGTTGTATGATGTCACACCTCCTTTTTTCGCCCCCGCGAGGGGTGAAGGAGTTTTTTCCAATTAAAGGACAATCGAAACGGGATTTGTTTATTTATTTCAGAGTCGCCACTGGGGAGATTTATGGTATCCCAAGTCACCGGTTGAATCCCGAATCGAGGAAAGAATGACTCTGTTTAACAGTCCGCGAATCAGAAATCCGGATAAGGAATTCTGTTAACCCGGGAGAAGGTGTTAGGCATTCCCGGATTCCGTGGTTCTAGCACGGTCGCTCAACTATTATATTTGGCTTATTTATTTGATTTTTTTAAACAATTAAGGACTTATATGCAAATTTAACTTTGACCCGCTTTTATTATTATTATTATCATTATTGTTATTATTATTATTTTATACAAGAATTGCAACGTCGTGAAAACGCATCTCGAATCACGTCACAACCAGTGTACACGTGATTTGTTGACGCATTTTGACTCCGCCAAGATTGGGATTTGGGTTACATAAATGCACACCCATATTTAAGAAAATACCCTTATTAAATACGCGCCTAAAGACTACGCGTTGTTATACTTTTAGGTAGGACCGTGAAATTTACTAAACGGCTAGTCCCGGAATCTAAGTATTTTAAAAAAAAAAAAGATTGGAGGACCCTGCAAATTTTTGTATTGTTTATATATATATATTTTTTAGCGAAATCCTCCCTTATTTTATGAATATCTTAAAATGACTACATTTTTTTATTATTAAGTTTGTCTAAAAATATAAAATCAATCTTTACATACTTAAAAATAACATATTAAATACTAGTTTAAAACAAATATTAGCGGAAATGAATATTACTAAAATTGTAATTATAAATACAATATGGAATTGTCAAATAAATTTTTTAAAAAAGAAATTAATTATCCCATAACTGGATTAAAATCATATTGTTAGATGACTTGAGCTATTGAAATTAATTATTTACAACTACTGAAAATTAGAAACAATCTTGATTACTAATGCGTATTTCTAAAATTTAATTAATTTAACCTTAACTAACCTTGTTTTAATTCAAATCATGTCCTAATACTTGATTCGCAAAATTAATTTGAATTCATGTTTTAACTAAATTTAGCTACATGATTTCGATTAACTTAATGTTGGCGATACTAAAACCCTTATAAATAGTGAACTTAATCAATTTTGCCAAACTGATAAAGTCATTTTTACGTTATTTTCTTCTCATTATAATTATTAGACAGTTTAATCAGTAATGAATATGCTTAAATATATACTACCTAATAATCAGGTTAAAGCAAAGCATTATTTAATACATCGCTACAATATGTCTAGTTATGCAAAACGACGATGATTTACAGAATAATAATATATGAAATAACCTAAATACAATTAATAAAAAAAAGGAAAAAGCTAAATTAGAAATTTAACATTCCATTCTTCATTTCAGCTTACAAAATGCCAAAATTACAGTTGTGTACCTGGTATTGCCAATATAAGAAGAAGAAAGTCAGCCACGTAGTACGTAACACATCAACAACAATAATAACCAGCAATCCAGTCAACAGAAATCCCAGTGACAGATTTGAAAATCAAGATAAAATCCAGAAACACCGACAACAAACAAGGGACAGAAGCCAAGGGAATCTTTTCAGATTTGAAAGACTAATTAATGTTTAACCCTTAATTTTTGAACCCGTATATCAGAATATTTATCAGGTGTATACTACTCTCTTTTAATTTCCAGCTCTTTTTTTTTTATTTGTATTTTTTCTTTTTTGAAAGTCTTAATATTTTTCGGAATTTTTCTTTCTCTCTCTTCAATCTTCAGCCCTTTTTTTCTCTCTCCTCCTTTTTTTTCTGTCTCTCTTTCTTTTTTTATCTCTCTCCTTTCTTTTCTCCGTCTCCCCTTCTTTTTTTTTTAAAATCTGATCAAGTCCCCTATTTATTACCATCTTTCAGCATTTTTAAACATAAAACCCACTATCTTCCCACTCATCCCCCTTTTAATCTCACTACCTAATGTTTTGTCCCCCACTATATTAAACAAATACCCCATTATATCTTGTCCCCCATGCTTATATTAAATAATTGCATTATTCCCCATCATTATATCTTGTTCCACCATTATTGATATTTTAATATTATTTTAATCCTAATTGACAGAGCACTCAAAATAAATAATTGTTCAGATTTTTAATTCCAAAAATACCCCTCTGACCTTACTGAAATTACCATTTTGACCCTGAAAATATTGTAATTTACCAATCTATCCCGTCAGCTATAACAAGTTCAACTAATCAATTCTAACCAAAATATAGCGGCTATAACCAATTCCTAATCAGATTTTATGAACAAACTCAAACTATATGATGAACAACAAAGAAACAACTTGAATTATTTTCACTGAACAATGTTTTTACACAACAAACCTATTTTCAGATTCACCAACAATAACAAACAAATATATTCAAAGCATGAACTCAAATTCAAATTAAACTTTAAACAAAATAAATAAACAGATTGAAACTCTAAACTCAAATAATCAATTGATCTTCAAATTAAATTCAACAAAATTACAACAAAGATACATGATTCAAACTAAATCAAAAAATTAAAAACCAAAACATAAACTCACATTAAATCACTGAATTAAAAACGAATTTCAAATAAAATGAACACGAATTAAATCTATATTAAATAACAAAGAACGGATTCAAGTGATTTAAACTAACACTCTTCTATATTAAAACTAAATCCTCTTAAATTAATAAAACAAACTGAAAAATAATTAATTGAATCTTCAACTTAAATCTAACAACATTATAATTAAACTAATCAATTTCTTCCTAAAAATAAACAAGAAGAATGAATGAAACAAACTGAAGAAAATAACAAAACGATAAGCATGGAATTAATATCGAACATATCTATTTTTAGATCTGAAAATATCAAACAAAATACGGACAAAAAGAAACTCAAACCCACTAACCGGATCGAAACGACGATCGAAGAACGGAAGAAGGAAGCCACGGACAGCAGCAGTAGCGGAGGAGAAGAAGACGCAACAGCAGTCCAATGGCGAAGACGCAGCCATGGCAGCAGCGACGCGAAGGAGAAGACGCAACAACGGTGAAGGCAGTAGCAGCTGCTACTGCTGAGCATGCTCGACGTGAGGGCTGCCATGGATGGTGGTTTTGAGCTGGAAGGAGCAGCTGCGTCGAGCAGCAGTGGTGAATAACAAAAACGCAGCAGCAGCTCGTCGAGACAGCAGTAGCGACGAAGAAGAAGACGCAGCCGCGGCCATGGCGATGTGAAACGCAACAGCGGACGGAGAAGAAGTGACCAACAACGATAGCAGCTCGGCGTTAGACGTGAAACGCAGCAGCAACAACAACAAATGGAGAAGAAGAAGCAACAGCAGCACGAAGGATGAAGAAGACGCAGCAGCAGGAGGAGAAGCAGCTAAGGGCAGCAATGGCGGCGGAGCAGTTGCTCGACGAACTTGAAAACGCAACCATGGCAGCGAGGGGACGTCGTGGGGGTGAGGGTGGTTGTGTTGTGTGTGTGTATGTGTGTGTGTGTGTGTTGACGTGAGGGGGCAGGGGTGTGAGGGGGAAGGGCTGCCATGGGAGGAGCTTGGGGTAGGAGGAGAAAGAGAGGAAGAAGAAGAGAGGGGGGGCGGGTAACTTAGTCTTAGTTTTTTTTTTTTGTCTTTTGTTTTCTTTTGTGAAATGTAAGATAATAGGGGTGTTGGGTTATGGACTGGGTCGACCCGATTGAGATGGACCGGGTCATGGGGAAGGTTGGGTATTTTTTGGGCATGTGGCTTGAATTTGAAGAAGAGTCAAATTCCGATTTTCTTTATATGTTTTGCTCTCTTTTCTTCTTTTATTTTTCTAAAACTAAATTCTAAAAATCCTTAAATTATCATATAGAACTAAATTAAGTTATGAAAGCGCAAATTAACTCCCAATAACAATTAACACACAATTAAGTAATAATTAAGCATGAAATTGTACAATTGGACATTAAATGCTAAAAATGCAAAAGATGCCTATTTTTGTGATTTTTATTTTTTGTAAAACAAACTTAATTACTAACAATTGTAGGATTAAATCCTAAATGCAAATGCGACAGATTTTTGTATTTTTTATTAATTTAACAAATAAACATGCGCAGACAAATGCAAATAATTATCCAAAAATACCACAAAAATTCAAAAATTACACACCAAGGAAAATTGTTTTATTTTGAATTTTTTGGGAGTAATTCTTTTATAGGGCAAAAATCACGTGCTTACATATGGTACGAGATGAGATAAGGCCATCGGTCTTAAGATGAACAGTAATGAAGAAGCGTTAAAGGACTCATATTCATACATATTGGATAAGCAACGAGAGTAACCTAGAGTTTGGTAACAGACCGCAGCAGCGATAAATCGAGGTAAGATTTACGGTATAGTACGACCTATTTAGCCGCAGTAAAGTCATACGGATAGATAACTGGGTCTATGAAACAAGATATAGCAATATTCCTAAGTTTAACAAAAGTACCAAATGAAGAACTTCAGTATACCTATAGATGCGTAGAGGGACATCTTGTCAAGCTTTGTATATGTTTACAAAGTGAGGCCTAGAGATGGGCTAAAAGTTGGAGGAAAAAGGAGAGAAGGGTCGCATAGGCGCACATACAAGGTCAGAGTCGTACAGACTGTATGATAGAAGGCATCAACAGTTACGAGATTGGAAAGATTCCGACCATAAGTCGTGGTATGAGAAAGAGGCCTAAAGAGGGGAATGCCCTAGCCGTTGGAATTATTCACATAACAGTTGCCTAGATGACAAGGAGAGTACAAAAGTATTCAGAAGACATAAGTCATGAAAATGATAAGTGCATCAGTCAACATTCGAGGACGAATGTTCCAAAGAAGGGAATGATGTTACACTAGATGTTCTAGTACGTGGAAGTACACCATAAGTAAATTTATATAAGCTCGGAAATGAGATGTTACATTCCGCATTTTCGTACGTTAAAGTTTCATCGTAAGCTAATCGACGTAAGTTCGGGAATGAGATTATAAGCATTATGGTATTTCAAACAAACAATGAGTAAATTCGTGAAGGTGAGAGGGTAAGCAAATCAAAGAAAATAAATTTTCATCAAAATTTGACATGTTAGGATAAAATATGGCCCGAGCTAAAATACCCGATATTTATGGACTAGTGCCATACAAGGTACCGGATGATCATGATAGTACAATGTATAAAAAGTATTAAAAGAGAGTATTATTTTAAGTAATTTGAGATAATTCTTAATTATGTGGATAAGGATATTTTTGGGGCTGCCACATGGCATTAAGCCAAGCCGAGTGTCACCAATATGCATGATGAGTCAAAAGATTTAAATTGCCACGTAAGGGTCTTCTTTGGGAATGTGAATTATAGAAGACCATCAACGTTATCCAACTCATGTATAAGAAGCATTCATCACCATTTCTTGAACTATTTTGTCCTAAAGAACTGACTTTCTGGAACTTATCGAATGAGACATTATAAAAATATGTACATGACCGAAATCTGATTGTTTTTTGTAAAAGCAATAGGGAAAGAGATTGTAGTCTATCCTGAAACATGGAAAAGAATCATCTTTGTTCCATTGACAATGACGTCCTACAGAGACATTCTTTTAGTGTGAGACGTAATTCGGAGGGAGCACAGTACAATCTTTTTAAAAAATATCATATAAATTTTTTTCTACTTCGATCCGCCATTATGTGTTCTTCGCAAAAGATATGTGTTAGAGGAATTGTCAAGAGAATCGGTCCAGGTATGTTAAGGCTATCCCTTCTTTCTTTTGGTATGATCTATACGACACAAACAAAATGAGCAAATGCGCAATTTCCATAAATGACTCTATTCGTAGAAATACTAGAGATGTTTATGTTCTTGATTCCCCATGTGTCATATTATTCTATCATTTCTTCATGGGTCTCAGAAAATACGTAAACTGATAAATTTTATTTCATGGTATTAATCGGAGTCATAATGGTCTTAGGACATACCGAGAGATTTTATTATTAACGTATCTCAAATGTATTTCATGCATTTATACATGCACATTAACCCATGACCAGATGACATTATATACGCATATATATGTATGTATATATATATATATATGGGATATGAAAAAGGTTATGGCGTTATATATGCACCACCTGATCAGTCGGTATACGTTGACGATTTTGCCCACAGTGGCCGAGATGATATGATGGGATGCCCTCAGAGGCCTAATGATGTTATGAAACATGTACCTATGCACGACATGACATTCATATGCATATGCATGACACTACAATTATTTCATGATTTACAGAGTTATCCCGACTTACAGGTTGAATCATTTACTCTATGTTTCTCCCATGTCTGTTATGTACTTATTTATGTGCCTTACATACTCGGTACATTATTCGTAATGACATCCCTTTTGCCTGGGGATGCTGTGTTTTATGCCCACAAGTCCTGATAGACAGGTCGAGAGTCCTCCAAGTAGGGTATCAGCTCAGCGGAAGGTATTGGTGCGCTCCATTTGCTCCTGAGTTGCTTCTTTGGTCAGTATGATTAGTACATATATTGATTAATATGGCGAGACCCTATCCCGGCCTTTGTGATATTATGTATTCTTAGAGGCTTATAGACATATGTCATGTATGTAAAAGATTGTATGGCCTTGTCGGCCTATGTTTAGTATACGAGTGATCATTTGGGTCTTATAGGCCCGCATGTCTTATATATAAGTTGGTATTACATGTTTCATTCTACTTATCCTACGACAGCCTTTCTGTCTCATTTACTTTTGATATCATGATACGAAAAGATACGTTATGTTGGCACTCGGTTGAGTAAGGTACCATGTGCACATCGCGGCTCATCGGTTTAGGTCGTGACAAGAATCGTGCAAATACTTGATAAGAAGTCCGCGTACTCACGAGTTTCTTGACTTGAGATATAACCGTTGATTTGGTATTGACCATTACATAATCCCTTTGAGGAGGTATTCGATAATTGAGGACTTTGAGTTCAACGTTCACATGTAGATCGTATTATTTGTCTATATATGCATTCATTGTTTACTTACCATGTTTCATACCTGTCTGCTTTATTATATTTGTTTTACTGGACCAGTAGTAAATATCAATATCGACCCCTCGTCACTACCTCTTGGGAGTTAGGCTAGATACTTACTAGATACGCGTTGATTTACGTTCTCATGCTGCACTTCTGCACTAAATGTGCAGGATTTGACAGGTTGATTTAATGGTCATTTGGGCGCGTGGGTGCAGCTGTTGAGGAGATTTTATGGTGAGCTGCATTTCCATGCTACGATTCGCAGCACACAGAGTTTCCATCATATTTATTTACTTTATCCTGTCTATCTTGCATTTCAGACAAATGTTGTATTGTTATTGTACTTCCTAGTTGATTCTCATGCACTTGTGACACCGGGTTTTGGAGTTCCTAGTAGATGGTCATTATTGTAGTCCATGTTATTTTTATCATTTCACTTTGCGATTTATTTACATTCAGAAATTGGTAAAGAAAAGCACAAGTTCCTATGAGTGCCACGTTTTATTCTATTTATTTAATGCAATTTTTGATTTTAAAATTAAAAATAAATAATTATTTAGATGGTTCCCATTGGCTTGCCTAACGGCGATGTTGGGCGCTATCATGGCCTATAGTGAATTTTAGGCCGTGACAAATATTTTCATGAATTATTTTTAAATGAATATAATGAAATTAAAAAAATGACATGTATATTGATTAATTGAGAAGCCAACTTAAATTTCATTAGACATGTCCCTAATTGTTATTTGTCCAAATAGTTATAAATGTTATTTTTTCTCAGGAAGGCTTGATATATCTAGGGGTGGGCATAAAATACGAAAAACCGAATTCCGAACCGAACCAAATTAATTTGGTATTTCGGTTTCGGTTTTTTCGGTATTTCGGTCTAATTCGGTACTGGATTTTCGGTATTTCGGTATTTTGGTTTGGTTCTCGGTATTATAATTTTACAATTTCGTTAAACTGAAATACCGAAATTTTGGTGAACCTATAAAATATATATGACTATATCTAAGCCCAATTACCGAATGATTATAGCCCAGTACCCATACGGCCATACCGTCCCACCCAGATCCCCCAAGCCCAATTACCCAAGCCCCAAGCCCATTACTCTGCCTCTCTAATCTATTCTCTTACGACTTATAGCCTTAGTAAGGGGTCGGCATAAAATCCGAAAAACCGAATTCCGAACCGAACCAAATTAATTTGGTATTTCGGTTTCGGTTTTTTCGGTATTTCGGTCTAATTCGGTACTGAATTTTCGGTATTTCGGTATTTTGGTTCGATTCTCGGTATTATAATTTTACAATTTCGATAAACTGAAATACCGAAATTTTGGTGAACCTATATAATATATATGACTATATCTAAGCCCAATTACCGAATGACTATAGCCCAGTACCCATACGGCCATACCGTCCCACCCAGCTCCCCTAAGCCCAATTACCCAAGCCCCAAGCCCATTACTCTTCCTCTCTAATCTCTTCTCTTACGACTTACAGCCTTAGTTACTCTCTTAGACCATCTGAATCAAATTAGGGCATTAGGGCTTAGGATATCATTTGAATCGAGAATCGACTGCGAGTCTACGAGTTACGACTTACGACCAGTCGACAGTCGAGCTCGAGTCTCATATCATCTTCACCGGTTAACTTCACTACTTTTGTAAGTTTTGTAAGTCTCATCTCATCCCAGTACTCTCTGAGGTTTCTTTTGAGTTTTTATATTTTAAGTTTTGAACTTTTTGACTTCAGAGTTTAGCCGCATAATTTTTTTAATTTCTGATTTTCTGCATCAAACTAATTTAGGGATATAGACGGCGATTTCTAGCTCGATTCGATTCCTCACTCCTCACAAATTCCGGGCAAACGAAGTGTCGAAGACGCTGCTGTCCTGTTCCAGTGTTCCGAGCTCGATTCAATTTCAATTTCAAAGGTATGTTTCGTTTTCTTTTGGTTGTACTGCTGATTGAATGAACTGTTGTTCCGAGCTTTTCCCTTTAGTAGGCAAATATCATCTGTATCACGTTCATGCTGTTTAATTCATTTGCTTGTATAATAACAGTTGTGAGTACACGACTATGTGTTAGGCTTACCATATGATTACTTTGTTTAGGTATGATTTTTAGAACTTTCCTTGCATTTTTCTTGTGATAGACACTTTAGGATGATGACAGTAGAGTGAATTCACTATTAGTCTTCTTTGTTGTGACATTCTTATGGTTGCTGGTTGCTGGAGTCATAAGTTAGCTTGTTGAAATCTTAGTTTCTTTCAGGAATATTTCACAAGGATAACAGAATGCGAAAAGAGTTATAATCATCTCTTGGTGCGTATGATGTTTATTTGGATGTGATCTGAGGCGAATAAAGAACTATCTGAATTTGCATATATGATGCCACAAATTGTAGATTAGGAGTATTTTGATAGTAACTAGCTAGCTAGTGTTTTTGGATTCATTCACTTGTTCCTTCCTTTATGTTTACTTTGCTAAGTCTACTTGGATTAGTTAACTTTCAAAATCTATTGAATCTAAGGACTTGCTGTGTTCCATTATGTCTTGATTGTCAATGGTATATATCATCTATGAAAGTTAATGAGAAACTCTTGTTTCTTGACAATGTATTTGTTTAGTTTTGTACAGATGGCAGATACAAGTAGAGTAAGTGATGTTGGTTCAAGCGAAAGTTTACCTATTACGGTATATAGTAACACCAACACCATTGATACTCAAGATTCCAAGAAAAGGAAAGCCATGCAACCTAGGTCTGATGTTTGGAACCATTTTGATAAATTTGAGGTTAATGGGGCTGGGAAAGCACGGTGTCGATATTGTAAACAAGCGTATGCTGCTAATTCATCTAAGAATGGAACAACAGGATTGAAGAATCATTTGCTTAGATGCAAAGAATACCCACTTAACATTACTAAAGATAATAGTCAAACAAAGATAAATTTTCAATCTTGCCAAAATGATGAAGGATCAATTTGGAAATTTGATCAAAAAGTGGTTAGGAGGGCCTTAATTGAGATGATAGTTATTGATGAACTACCATTTAGCTTTGTAGAAAATGAAGGCTTTATGAAGTTTATGAGAAAAACTCAACCATTATTTCGTCTTCCTTCTCGTAAAAGAATAACAAGGGATAGTTGTGAAGTTTACTGTGAATTGAAGCAAAATATAAGCAGTTCTTTTAGAGAAGCACAACCAAAAATTTGCCTCACAACAGACACATGGACTTCATTACAAAGAATAAATTATATGTGTTTGACAGCCCACTTCATTGATAGGGATTGGAAGTTGCATAAAAGAATACTAAATTTTTGCCCTATCACTAGTCATAAGGGTGAAGAGATGGCTAAAGCTATTAGGGATTGTTTAATTGACTGGAAATTAGACAAGGTTTTCACTATTACCATGGACAATGCTTCTTCAAATGATGTCACAGTCAAAGAATTATCTAAACAGTTAGATATGTGGAAAACTAATATAATGAGTGGCAAACATCTTCATGTGAGATGCATGGCTCGTATACTAAATCTAATTGTGCAAGATGGTTTGAAAGAACTTGATGCTTATGTGACACGTGTTAGAAATATTGTGAGGTATGTGAGATCTTCGCCTGCAAGGACCCTAAAGTTTAAACAGTGTTGTGCACATGTAAAGGTAGAATGTACCAAAATATTGTGTTTGGATGTTCCTACTAGGTGGAATTCAACCTATTTAATGTTGGATACGGCACAACACTTTGAAAAGGCCTTTGACAAGTTTCATCTTTTTGATGATGGATTTTCTACTTATCAATGTTCTCATCTTTGTGAAGATGGTAGTAGTGCAGGTCCTCGTGAATCTGATGATTGGGTGAATGTGAGGAATGTGATAGAGTTTCTTGCAAGATTTCACGAGTTAACTAAAAAAGTTTCAGGTTCACGTTATGTTACTTGTAATTCTCATTTTGAGGATGTATCTGAACTTTATTGTCATTTGAAAATGTGTTTAGCTAGTGAAGATGAGCATTTGAGAAAAATGGCTGAGCGAATGCAAGAAAAGTTCAAGAAGTATTGGGGTGAGCATGAAAAGATGAATAAAATGATTTTTATTGCTTCCTTCTTGGATCCACGTAACAAATTCGAATATGTTGAGGGAGCACTTGAAGAACTTTTTGGGGAGGAAAAAGGGAAGAAAATAAATGTTGAGGTGTATGCTTATATGAATTCTTTGTTTGGAGAGTATCTAAAAAGTATTCAACTGGATCTTGTCCTCAATCTCCATCTAATTTTACTTCATCTAACAACACATCTAATACATCTAGTGGGAGTGTTATAAGTGCATCAAAAATAAGGACTAAGCTTAGCTTGAAGAAACAAAAGGAAGACAATGGAAGTGGGGGTGCTAAATCGGAGTTGGATAAATACATTAGTGAAGAACAAGAGCCTTTTAATGAAGAATTTGATATCTTGAGTTGGTGGAAAACACATGCTCCTAGATTTCCTATTCTTTCGGAGTTGGCTCGTGATGTGTTGGCCATTCCAACTTCTAGTGTGGCGTCGGAATGCGCATTTAGCACCGATTGCCGTATTCTTGATTTATTTAGGAGTTCATTGACTCCTAAATGTGTGCAAGCTCTTATTTGTGTTCAAGATTGGCTTAGAGAAGAGAAGAATCCTATTAGTGTTGAAGAAGACTTGAAGTATCTTGAGGAACTCGATCTTGGTAAGCTTTAATAGTTTGTGTGTATTTTAGTTCAAAATAATATATCATGCCTTTTCATTTGTATGACATATTTGGTTGAATTATCTTTAGATATGGAAAATAATGGAAGCACCACTTTCATTGTTTGATGTATAGTTGCAACTTGCATCTTGAGTGGTAAGTTTAAATGTTTAATACTCTAATTGTTTGGTGATATACTTAATACTTTTGTAGTTTTGTTTTATTATCATCAAAATATAATATTCTAACTTATAATTTATATTTTTTTTAGGTTCAAGTGCAATCATGCCCCGTGCTCCTAAAGTACGCTCCGATATTTGGGAACACTTTGAGGGGAAAGAAGATAATGGAGAAGTTCGCAAAGTAGAGTACAAGCATTTTGGTCAAATCTATAATATTAATCCGAAGAGGAATGGAACAATTGGTTTAAGGAAGCATATTACGCGTTGTCTTGCGCGTCTTCCTAGAATCCGTATTTAAGAATTAAGACTATTTTTGTGCCCTCTCTGTTTTTGTTGCACTATGTTTAAGTGTTAAGACTGTTGCAGACTTGCAGTTGGCCAGTTGCACTGTGTTTAAGTGTTAAGACTATTTTTTTGCACTATGTTTAAGTGTTAAGTGTTAAGACTGTTGCACTGTTAAGTTAATTTTGTATTTCTGCTGCATTCTGGTGCATCTGTTGGCTGTTGCACTATTAATTCTGTTATATAGTGTGTAATTCTGTTAACAATTACTTCTGTTAATTATGCTGCATCTGTTGGTTATCCCTTTTAGGCCAACTTTAGTTTCAGCTTTGGTGTTAGACTGTTAGGCAAAATTTTCATTTTGCAATTTGTAGTGCACTGGACTGGAGTGGCGTCAACTTGTGTTTTAGCCTATACTTTGAGTAAAAACTCAATTCTTCCAAATTTGAACTCTAGAAAAGATTCCATGGCTTGATTACTTGATCAGTTGATTGCCAAAAATTCTCTATTCTTTATAGTTTGGAATAGATTCTTTCACAATTCACAATGAAAGTTCCAGTTGTGCATATGCACTGTTAGCATTGAATCATTGATTATTCAGCGATTATTAAACCGAAACCGTACCGAACCAAATTAAGAAATACCGAACCGTACCGAAATATTTTGGTATGGTATTTGGTATACACAATTGATAAACCGAATACCGAAATACCGAACCGAAATTCTTTAATACCGAACCGAAATACCGAATGCCCACCCCTAGCCTTAGTTACTCTCTTAGACCATCTGAATCAAATTAGGGCATTAGGGCTTAGGATATCATCTGAATCGAGAATCGACTGCGAGTCTACGAGTTACGACTTACGACCAGTCGACAGTCGAGCTCGAGTCTCATCTCATCTTCACCGGTTAACTTCACTACTTTTGTAAGTTTTGTAAGTCTCATCTCATCTCATCCCAGTACTCTCTAAGGTTTCTTTTGAGTTTTTATATTTTTGAGTTTTGAACTTTTTGAGTTCAGAGTTCAGACGCATAATTTTTTTAATTTCTGATTTTCTGCATCAAATTAATTTAGGGTTATAGGCGGCGATTTCCAGCTCGATTCGATTCCTCACTCCTCACAAATTCCAGGCAAACGAAGTGTCGAAGACGCTGCTATCCTGTTCTAGTGTTCCGAGCTCGATTCAATTTCAGTTTCAAAGGTATGTTTCATTTTCTTTTGGTTATACTGCTGATTGAATGAACTGTTGTTCCGAGCTTTTTTCTTTAGTAGGCAAATATCATCTGTATCACGTTCATGCTGTTTAATTCATTTTCTTGTATAATAACAGTTGTGAGTACACGACTATGTGTTAGGCTTACCATATGATTACTTTGTTTAGGTCTGATTTTTTAGAACTTTCCTTGCATTTTTCTTGTGATAGACACTTTAGGATGATGACAGTTGAGTGAATTCACTGTTAGTCTTCTTTGTTGTGACATTCTTATGGTTGCTGGTTGCTGGAGTCATAAGTTAGCTTGTTGAAATCTTAGTTGCTTTCAGGAATATTTCACAAGGATAACAGAATGTGAAAAGAGTTATAATCATCTCTTGGTGCGTATGATGTATATTTGGATGTGATCTGAGGCGAATAAAGGACTATCTGAATTTGCATATATGATGCCACAAATTATAGATTAGGAGTATTTTGTTAGTAACTAGCTAGCTAGTGTTTTTAGATTCATTCACTTGTTCCTTCCTTTATGTTTACTTTGCTAAGTCTACTTGGATTAGTTAACTTTCAAAATCTATTGAATCTAAGGACTTGCTGTGTTCCATTATGTCTTGATTGTCAATGGTATATATCATCTATGAAAGTTAATGAGAAACTCTTGTTTCTTGACAATGTATTTGTTAAGTTTTGTACAGATGGAAGATACAAGTAGAGTAAGTGATGTTGGTTCAAGCGAAAGTTTACCTATTACGGTATATAGTAACACCAACACCATTGATACTCAAGATTCCAAGAAAAGGAAAGCCATGCAACCTAGGTCTGATGTTTGGAACCATTTTGATAAATTTGAGGTTAATGGGGTTGGGAAAGCACGGTGTCGATATTGTAAACAAGCTTATGCTGCTAATTCATCTAAGAATGGAACAACAGGATTGAAGAATCATTTGCTTAGATGCAAAGAATACCCACTTAACATTACTAAAGATAATAGTCAAACAAAGATAAATTTTCAATCTTGCCAAAATAATGAAGGATCAATTTGGAAATTTGATCAAAATGTGGTTAGGAGGGCCTTAATTGAGATGATAGTTATTGATGAACTACCATTTAGCTTTGTAGAAAATGAAGGCTTTATGAAGTTTATGAGAAAAACTCAACCATTATTTCGTCTTCCTTCTCGTAAAAGAATAACAAGGGATAGTTGTGAAGTTTACTGTGAATTGAAGCAAAATATAAGCAGTTCTTTTAGAGAAGCACAACCAAAAATTTGCCTCACAACAGACACATGGACTTCATTACAAAGAATAAATTATATGTGTTTGACAGCCCACTTCATTGATAGGGATTGGAAGTTGCATAAAAGAATACTAAATTTTTGCCCTATCACTAGTCATAAGGGTGAAGAGATGGCTAAAGCTATTAGGGATTGTTTAATTGACTGGAAATTAGACAAGGTTTTCACTATTACCATGGACAATGCTTCTTCAAATGATGTCACAGTCAAAGAATTATCTAAACAGTTAGATATGTGGAAAACTAATATGATGAGTGACAAACATCTTCATGTGAGATGCATGGCTCGTATACTAAATCTAATTGTGCAAGATGGTTTGAAAGAACTTGATGCTTATGTGACACGTGTTAGAAATATTGTGAGGTATGTGAGATCTTCGCCTGCAAGGACCCTAAAGTTTAAACAGTGTTGTGCACATGTAAAGGTAGAATGTACCAAAACATTGTGTTTGGATGTTCCTACTAGGTGGAATTCAACCTATTTAATGTTGGATACGGCACAACACTTTGAAAAGGCCTTTGACAAGTTTCATCTTTTTGATGATGGATTTTCTACTTATCAATGTTCTCATCTTTGTGAAGATGGTAGTAGTGCAGGTCCTCTTGAATCTGATGATTGGGTGAATGTGAGGAATGTGATAGAGTTTCTTGCAAGATTTCACGAGTTAACTAAAAAAGTTTCAGGTTCACGTTATGTTACTTGTAATTCTCATTTTGAGGATGTATCTGAACTTTATTGTCATTTGAAAATGTGTTTAGCTAGTGAAGATGAGCATTTGAGAAAAATGGCTGAGCGAATGCAAGAAAAGTTCAAGAAGTATTGGGGTGAGCCTGAAAAGATGAATAAAATGATTTTTATTGCTTCCGTCTTGGATCCACGTAACAAATTCGAAATGTTGAGGGAGCACTTGAAGAACTTTTTGGGGAGGAAAAAGGGAAGAAAATAAATGTTGAGGTGTATGCTTATATGAATTCTTTGTTTGGAGAGTATCTAAAAAGTATTCAACTGGATCTTGTCCTCAATCTCCATCTAATTTTACTTCATCTAACAACACATCTAATACATCTAGTGGGAGTGTTATAAGTGCATCAAAAATAAGGACTAAGCTTAGCTTGAAGAAACAAAAGGAAGACAATGGAAGTGGGGGTGCTAAATCGGAGTTGGATAAATACATTAGTGAAGAACAAGAGCCTTTTAGTGAAGAATTTGATATCTTGAGTTGGTGGAAAACACATGCTCCTAGATTTCCTATTCTTTCGGAGTTGGCTCGTGATGTGTTGGCAATTCCAATTTCTAGTGTGGCGTCGGAATGCGCATTTAGCACCGATTGCCATATTCTTGATTCATTTAGGAGTTCATTGACTCCTAAATGTGTGCAAGCTCTTATTTGTGTTCAAGATTGGCTTAGAGAAGAGAAGAATCCTATTAGTGTTGAAGAAGACTTGAAGTATCTTGAGGAACTCGAGCTTGGTAAGCTTTAATATTTTGTGTGTATTTTAGTTCAAAATAATATATCATGCCTTTTCATTTGTATGACATATTTGGTTGAATTATCTTTAGATATGGAAAATAATGGAAGCACCACTATCATTGTTTGATGTATAGTTGCAACTTGCATCTTGAGTGGTAAGTTTAAATGTTTAATACTCTAATTGTTTGGTGATATACTTAATACTTTTGTAGTTTTGTTTTATTATCATCAAAATATAATATTCTAACTTATGATTTATATTTTTTTTAGGTTCAAGTGCAATCATGCCCCGTGCTCCTAAAGTACGCTCCGATATTTGGGAACACTTTGAGGGGAAAGAAGATAATGGAGAAGTTCGCAAAGTAGAGTGCAAGCGTTGTGGTCAAATCTATAATATTAATCCGAAGAGGAATGGAACAATTGGTTTAAGGAAGCATATTAAGCGTTGTCTTGCGCGTCTTCCTGGAATCCGTATTTAAGAATTAAGACTATTTTTGTGCCCTCTCTGTTTTTGTTGCACTATGTTTAAGTGTTAAGACTGTTGCAGACTTGCAGTTGGCCAGTTGCACTGTGTTTAAGTGTTAAGACTATTTTTTGCACTGTGTTTAAGTGTTAAGTGTTAAGACTGTTGCACTGTTAAGTTAATTCTGTATTTCTGCTGCATTCTGGTGCATCTGTTGGCTGTTGCACTATTAATTCTGTTATATAGTGTGTAATTCTGTTAACAGTTACTTCTGTTAATTATGCTGCATCTGTTGGTCATCCCTTTTAGGCCAACTTTAGTTTCAGCTTTGGTGTTAGACTGTTAGGCAAAATTTTCATTTTGCAATTTGTAGTGCACTGGACTGGAGTGGCATCAACTTGTGTTTTAGCCTATACTTTGAGTAAAAACTCAATTCTTCCAAATTTGAACTCTAGAAAAGATTCCATGGCTTGATTACTTGATCAGTTGATTGCCAAAAATTCTCTATTCTTTATAGTTCGGAATAGATTCTTTCACAATTCACAATCAAAGTTCCAGTTGTGCATGTGCACTGTTAGCATTGAATCATTGATTATTCAGCAATTATTAAACCGAAACCGTACCGAACCAAATTAAGAAATACCGAACCGTACCGAAATATTTTGGTATGATATTTGGTATACACAATTGATAAACCAAATACCGAAATACCGAACCGAAATTCTTAAATACCGAACCGAAATACCGAATGCCCACCCCTAGCCTTAGTTACTCTCTTAGACCATCTGAATCAAATTAGGGCATTAGGGCTTAGGATATCATCTGAATCGAGAATCGATTGCGAGTCTACGAGTTACGACTTACGACCAGTCGACAGTCGAGCTCGAGTCTCATCTCATCTTCACCGGTTAACTTCACTACTTTTGTAAGTTTTGTAAGTCTCATCTCATCTCATCCCAGTACTCTCTAAGGTTTCTTCTGAGTTTTTATATTTTTAAGTTTTGAACTTTTTGAGTTCAGAGTTCAGACGCATAATTTTTTTAATTTCTGATTTTCTGCATCAAATTAATTTAGGGTTATAGGCGGCGATTTCCAGCTCGATTCGATTCCTCACTCCTCACAAATTCCGGGCAAACGAAGTGTCGAAGACGCTGCTGTCATGTTCTAGTGTTCCGAGCTCGATTCAATTTCAATTTCAAAGGTATGTTTCATTTTATTTTGGTTGTACTGCTGATTGAATGAACTGTTGTTCCGAGCTTTTCCCTTTAGTAGGCAAATATCATCTGTATCATGTTCATGCTGTTTAATTCATTTTCTTGTATAATAACAGTTGTGAGTACACGACTATGTGTTAGGCTTACCATATGATTACTTTGTTTAGGTCTGATTTTTTAGAACTTTCCTTGCATTTTTCTTGTGATAGACACTTTAGGATGATGACAGTTGAGTGAATTCACTGTTAGTCTTCTTTGTTGTGACATTCTTATGGTTGCTGGTTGCTGGAGTCATAAGTTAGCTTGTTGAAATCTTAGTTGCTTTCAGGAATATTTCACAAGGATAACAGAATGTGAAAAGAGTTATAATCATCTCTTGGTGTGTATGATGTATATTTGGATGTGATCTGAGGCGAATAAAGGGCTATCTGAATTTGCATATATGATGCCACAAATTATAGATTAGGAGTATTTTGTTAGTAACTAGCTAGCTAGTGTTTTTAGATTCATTCACTTGTTCCTTCCTTTATGTTTACTTTGCTAAGTCTACTTGGATTAGTTAACTTTTAAAATCTATTGAATCTAAGGACTTGCTGTGTTCAATTATGTCTTGATTGTCAATGGTAAATATCATCTATGAAAGTTAACGAGAAACTCCTGTTTCTTGACAATGTATTTGTTTAATTTTGTATAGATGGCAGATACAAGTAGAGTAAGTGATGTTGGTTCAAGCAAAAGTTTACCTATTACGGTAGATAGTAACACCAACACCATTGATACTCAAGATTCCAAGAAAAGGAAAGCCATGCAACCTAGGTCTGATGTTTGGAACTATTTTGATAAATTTGAGGTTAATGGGGTTGGGAAAGCATGGTGTCTATATTGTAAACAAGCTTATGCTGCTAATTCATCTAAGAATGGAACAACAGGATTGAAGAATCATTTGCTTAGATGCAAAGAATACCCACTTAACATTGCTAAAGATAATAGTCAAACAAAGATAAATTTTCAATTTTGCCAAAATGATGAAGGATCAATTTGGAAATTTGATCAAAACGTGGTTAGGAGGGCCTTAATTGAGATGATAGTTATTGATGAACTACCATTTAGCTTTGTAGAAAATGAAGGCTTTATGAAGTTTATGAGAAAAACTCAACCATTATTTCGTCTTCCTTCTCGTAGAACAATAACAAGGGATTGTTGTGAAGTTTATTGTGAATTGAAGCAAAATATAAAAAGTTCTTTTAGAGAAGCACAACCAAAAATTTGTCTCATAACAGACACATGGACTTCATTACAAAGAATAAATTATATGTGTTTGACAGCCCACTTCATTGATAGGGATTGGAAGTTGCATAAAAGAATACTAAATTTTTGCCCTATCACTAGTCATAAGGGTGAAGAGATGGCTAAAGCTATTAGGGATTGTTTGCTTGAATGGAAATTAGACAAGGTTTTCACTATTACCGTGGACAATGCCTCTTCAAATGATGTCACAGTCAAAGAATTGTCTAAACAGTTAGATATGTGGAAAACTAATATGATGAGTGGCAAACATCTTCATGTGAGATGCATGGCTCGTATACTAAATCTAATTGTGCAAGATGGTTTGAAAGAACTTGATGCTTATGTGACACGTGTTAGAAATATTGTGAGGTATGTGAGATCTTCGCCTGCAAGGACCCTAAAGTTTAAACAGTGTTGTGCACATGTAAAGGTAGAATGTACCAAAATATTGTGTTTGGATGTTCCTACTAGGTGGAATTCAAACTATTTAATGTTGGATACGGCACAACACTTTGAAAAGGCCTTTGACAAGTTTCATCTTTTTGATGATGGATTTTCTACTTATCAATGTTCTCATCTTTGTGAAGATGGTAGTAGTGCAGGTCCTCTTGAATCTGATGATTGGGTGAATGTGAGGAATGTGATAGAGTTTCTTGCAAGATTTCACGAGTTAACTAAAAAAGTTTCAGGTTCACGTTATGTTACTTGTAATTCTCATTTTGAGGATGTATCTGAACTTTATTGTCATTTGAAAATGTGTTTAGCTAGTGAAGATGAGCATTTGAGAAAAATGGCTGAGCGAATGCAAGAAAAGTTCAAGAAGTATTGGGGTGAGCCTGAAAAGATGAATAAAATGATTTTTATTGCTTCCGTCTTGGATCCACGTAACAAATTCGAAATGTTGAGGGAGCACTTGAAGAACTTTTTGGGGAGGAAAAAGGGAAGAAAATAAATGTTGAGGTGTATGCTTATATGAATTCTTTGTTTGGAGAGTATCTAAAAAAGTATTCAACTGGATCTTGTCCTCAATCTCCATCTAATTTTACTTCATCTAACAACACATCTAATACATCTAGTGGGAGTGTTATAAGTGCATCAAAAATAAGGACTAAGCTTAGCTTGAAGAAACAAAAGGAAGACAATGGAAGTGGGGGTGCTAAATCGGAGTTGGATAAATACATTAGTGAAGAACAAGAGCCTTTTAGTGAAGAATTTGATATCTTGAGTTGGTGGAAAACACATGCTCCTAGATTTCCTATTCTTTCGGAGTTGGCTCGTGATGTGTTGGCAATTCCAATTTCTAGTGTGGCGTCGGAATGCGCATTTAGCACCGATTGCCATATTCTTGATTCATTTAGGAGTTCATTGACTCCTAAATGTGTGCAAGCTCTTATTTGTGTTCAAGATTGGCTTAGAGAAGAGAAGAATCCTATTAGTGTTGAAGAAGACTTGAAGTATCTTGAGGAACTCGAGCTTGGTAAGCTTTAATATTTTGTGTGTATTTTAGTTCAAAATAATATATCATGCCTTTTCATTTGTATGACATATTTGGTTGAATTATCTTTAGATATGGAAAATAATGGAAGCACCACTATCATTGTTTGATGTATAGTTGCAACTTGCATCTTGAGTGGTAAGTTTAAATGTTTAATACTCTAATTGTTTGGTGATATACTTAATACTTTTGTAGTTTTGTTTTATTATCATCAAAATATAATATTCTAACTTATGATTTATATTTTTTTTAGGTTCAAGTGCAATCATGCCCCGTGCTCCTAAAGTACGCTCCGATATTTGGGAACACTTTGAGGGGAAAGAAGATAATGGAGAAGTTCGCAAAGTAGAGTGCAAGCGTTGTGGTCAAATCTATAATATTAATCCGAAGAGGAATGGAACAATTGGTTTAAGGAAGCATATTAAGCGTTGTCTTGCGCGTCTTCCTGGAATCCGTATTTAAGAATTAAGACTATTTTTGTGCCCTCTCTGTTTTTGTTGCACTATGTTTAAGTGTTAAGACTGTTGCAGACTTGCAGTTGGCCAGTTGCACTGTGTTTAAGTGTTAAGACTATTTTTTGCACTGTGTTTAAGTGTTAAGTGTTAAGACTGTTGCACTGTTAAGTTAATTCTGTATTTCTGCTGCATTCTGGTGCATCTGTTGGCTGTTGCACTATTAATTCTGTTATATAGTGTGTAATTCTGTTAACAGTTACTTCTGTTAATTATGCTGCATCTGTTGGTCATCCCTTTTAGGCCAACTTTAGTTTCAGCTTTGGTGTTAGACTGTTAGGCAAAATTTTCATTTTGCAATTTGTAGTGCACTGGACTGGAGTGGCATCAACTTGTGTTTTAGCCTATACTTTGAGTAAAAACTCAATTCTTCCAAATTTGAACTCTAGAAAAGATTCCATGGCTTAATTACTTGATCAGTTGATTGCCAAAAATTCTCTATTCTTTATAGTTCGGAATAGATTCTTTCACAATTCACAATAAAAGTTCCAGTTGTGCATGTGCACTGTTAGCATTGAATCATTGATTATTCAGCAATTATTAAACCGAAACTGTACCGAACCAAATTAAGAAATACCGAACCGTACCGAAATATTTTGGTATGGTATTTGGTATACACAATTGATAAACCGAATACCGAAATACCGAACCGAAATTCTTAAATACCGAACCGAAATACCGAATGCCCACCCCTAGCCTTAGTTACTCTCTTAGACCATCTGAATCAAATTAGGGCATTAGGGCTTAGGATATCATCTGAATCGAGAATCGATTGCGAGTCTACGAGTTACGACTTACGACCAGTCGACAGTCGAGCTCGAGTCTCATCTCATCTTCACCGGTTAACTTCACTACTTTTGTAAGTTTTGTAAGTCTCATCTCATCTCATCCCAGTACTCTCTAAGGTTTCTTCTGAGTTTTTATATTTTTAAGTTTTGAACTTTTTGAGTTCAGAGTTCAGAGTTCAGACGCATAATTTTTTTAATTTCTGATTTTCTGCATCAAATTAATTTAGGGTTATAGGCGGCGATTTCCAGCTCGATTCGATTCCTCACTCCTCACAAATTCCGGGCAAACGAAGTGTCGAAGACGCTGCTGTCATGTTCTAGTGTTCCGAGCTCGATTCAATTTCAATTTCAAAGGTATGTTTCATTTTCTTTTGGTTGTACTGCTGATTGAATGAACTGTTGTTCCGAGCTTTTTCCCTTTAGTAGGCAAATATCATCTGTATCATGTTCATGCTGTTTAATTCATTTTCTTGTATAATAACAGTTGTGAGTACACGACTATGTGTTAGGCTTACCATATGATTACTTTGTTTAGGTCTGATTTTTTAGAACTTTCCTTGCATTTTTCTTGTGATAGACACTTTAGGATGATGACAGTTGAGTGAATTCACTGTTAGTCTTCTTTGTTGTGACATTCTTATGGTTGCTGGTTGCTGGAGTCATAAGTTAGCTTGTTGAAATCTTAGTTGCTTTCAGGAATATTTCACAAGGATAACAGAATGTGAAAAGAGTTATAATCATCTCTTGGTGTGTATGATGTATATTTGGATGTGATCTGAGGCGAATAAAGGGCTATCTGAATTTGCATATATGATGCCACAAATTATAGATTAGGAGTATTTTGTTAGTAACTAGCTAGCTAGTGTTTTTAGATTCATTCACTTGTTCCTTCCTTTATGTTTACTTTGCTAAGTCTACTTGGATTAGTTAACTTTTAAATTCTATTGGATCTAAGGACTTGTTGTGTTCAATTATGTCTTGATTGTCAATGGTATATATCATCTATGAAAGTTAACGAGAAACTCCTGTTTCTTGACAATGTATTTGTTTAATTTTGTATAGATGGCAGATACAAGTAGAGTAAGTGATGTTGGTTCAAGCAAAAGTTTACCTATTACGGTAGATAGTAACACCAACACCATTGATACTCAAGATTCCAAGAAAAGGAAAGCCATGCAACCTAGGTCTGATGTTTGGAACTATTTTGATAAATTTGAGGTTAATGGGGTTGGGAAAGCACAGTGTCTATATTGTAAACAAGATTATGCTGCTAATTCATCTAAGAATGGAACAACAGGATTGAAGAATCATTTGCTTAGATGCAAAGAATACCCACTTAACATTGCTAAAGATAATAGTCAAACAAAGATAAATTTTCAATTTTGCCAAAATGATGAAGGATCAATTTGGAAATTTGATCAAAACGTGGTTAGGAGGGCCTTAATTGAGATGATAGTTATTGATGAACTACCATTTAGCTTTGTAGAAAATGAAGGCTTTATGAAGTTTATGAGAAAAACTCAACCATTATTTCGTCTTCCTTCTCGTAGAACAATAACAAGGGATTGTTGTGAAGTTTATTGTGAATTGAAGCAAAATATAAAAAGTTCTTTTAGAGAAGCACAACCAAAAATTTGTCTCACAACAGACACATGGACTTCATTACAAAGAATAAATTATATGTGTTTGACAGCCCACTTCATTGATAGGGATTGGAAGTTGCATAAAAGAATACTAAATTTTTGCCCTATCACTAGTCATAAGGGTGAAGAGATGGCTAAAGCTATTAGGGATTGTTTGCTTGAATGGAAATTAGACAAGGTTTTCACTATTACCGTGGACAATGCTTCTTCAAATGATGTCACAGTCAAAGAATTGTCTAAACAGTTAGATATGTGGAAAACTAATATGATGAGTGGCAAACATCTTCATGTGAGATGCATGGCTCGTATACTAAATCTAATTGTGCAAGATGGTTTGAAAGAACTTGATGCTTCTGTGACACGTGTTAGAAATATTGTGAGGTATGTGAGATCTTCGCCTGCAAGGACCCTAAAGTTTAAACAGTGTTGTGCACATGTAAAGGTAGAATGTACCAAAACATTGTGTTTGGATGTTCCTAGTAGGTGGAATTCCACCTATTTAATGTTGGATACGGCACAACACTTTGAAAAGGCCTTTGACAAGTTTCATCTTTTTGATGATGGATTTTCTACTTATCAATGTTCTCATCTTTGTGAAGATGGTAGTAGTGCAGGTCCTCTTGAATCTAATGATTGGGTGAATGTGAGGAATGTGATAGAGTTTCTTGCAAGATTTCACGAGCTAACTAAAAAAGTTTCAGGTTCACGTTATGTTACTTGTAATTCTCATTTTGAGGATGTATCTGAACTTTATTGTCATTTGAAAATGTGTTTAGCTAGTGAAGATGAGCATTTGAGAAAAATGGCTGAGCGAATGCAAGAAAAGTTCAAGAAGTATTGGGGTGAGCCTGAAAAGATGAATAAAATGATTTTTATTGCTTCCGTCTTGGATCCACGTAACAAATTCGAATATGTTGAGGGAGCACTTGAAGAACTTTTTGGGGAGGAAAAAGGGAAGAAAATAAATGTTGAGGTGTATGCTTATATGAATTCTTTGTTCGGAGAGTATCTAAAAAAGTATTCAACTAGATCTTGTCCTCAGTCTCCATCTAATTCTACTTCATCTAACAACACATATAATACATCTAGTGGGAGTGTTATAAGTGTATCAAAAATAAGGACTAAGCTTAGCTTGAAGAAACAAAAGGAAGACAATGGAAGTGGGGGTGCTAAATCGGAGTTGGATAAATACATTAGTGAAGAACAAGAGCCTTTTAGAGAAGAATTTGATATCTTGAGTTGGTGGAAAACACATGCTCCTAGATTTCCTATTCTTTCGGAGTTGGCTCGTGATGTGTTGGCCATTCCAATTTCTAGTGTGGCGTCGGAATGCGCATTTAGCACCGATAGCCGTATTGTTGATTCATTTAGAAGTTCATTGACTCCTAAATGTGTGCAAGCTCTTATTTGTGTTCAAGATTGGCTTAGAGAAGAGAAGAATCCTATTAGTGTTGAAGAAGACTTGAAGTATCTTGAGGAACTCGAGCTTGGTAAGCTTTAATATTTTGTGTGTATTTTAGTTCAAAATAATATATCATGCCTTTTCATTTGTATGACATATTTGGTTGAATTATCTTTAGATATGGAAAATAATGGAAGCACCACTATCATTGTTTGATGTATAGTTGCAACTTGCATCTTGAGTGGTAAGTTTAAATGTTTAATACTCTATTTGTTTGGTGATATACTTAATACTTTTGTAGTTTTGTTTTATTATCATCAAAATATAATATTCTAACTTATGATTTATATTTTTTTTAGGTTCAAGTGCAATCATGCCCCATGCTCCTAAAGTACGCTCCGATATTTGGGAACACTTTGATGGGAAAGAAGATAACGGAGAAGTTCGCAATGTAGAGTGCAAGCATTATGGTCAAGTATATAATATTAATCCGAAGAGGAATGGAACAATTGGTTTAAGGAAGCATATTAAGCGTTGTCTTGCGCGTCTTCTTGGAATCCGTATTTAAGAATTAAGATTGTTTTTGTGCCCTCTCTGTTTTTGTTGCACTATGTTTAAGTGTTAAGACTGTTGCAGACTTGCAGTTGGCTAGTTGCACTGTGTTTAAGTGTTAAGACTGTTTTTGTTGCACTGTGTTTAAGTGTTAAGTGTTAAGACTGTTGCATTGTTAAGTTAATTCTGTATTTCTACTGCATTCTACTGCATCTGTTGGCTGTTGCACTGTTAATTCTGTTGTATAGTGTGTAATTCTGTTAACAGTTACTTCTGTTAATTATGCTGCATCTGTTGGTCGTCCCTTTTAGGCCAACTTTAGTTTTAGCTTTGGTGTTAGACTGTTAGGCAAAATTTTCATTTTGCAATTTGTAGTGCACTGGACTGGAGTGGCGTCAACTTGTGTTTTAGCCTATACTTTGAGTAAAAACTCAATTCTTCCAAATTTGAACTCTAGAAAAGATTCCATGGCTTGATTACTTTATCAGTTGATTGCCAAAAATTCTCTATTCTTTATAGTTCAGAATAGATTCTTTCACAATTCACAGTGAAAGTTCCAGTTGTGCACGTGCACTGTTAGCATTGAATCATTGACTATTCAACGATTATTAAACCGAAACCGTACCGAACCAAATTAAGAAATACCGAACCGTATTGAAATATTTTGGTATGGTATTTGGTATACACAATTGATAAACCGAATACCGAAATACCGAACCGAAATTCTTAAATACCGAACCGAAATACCGAATGCCCACCCCTAGTCGTGACAGCCCCGTAATGATGTACTTGTAATATCTGTACTCATGAATAAAACTCGAGTTAAACGTGTGTTAATTGATCTAGATAGCTCGGCCAACATCATTCGATCGAGGGTCCTAAAACAACTCGGCCTACTGGACCAAATCGTGCCTACTGCCCGAGTGCTAAACAGATTCAACATGGCTCGTGAAACTACTAAAGGTGAAATAACGTTACTGGTAAACGCAACCGGAACCATCCAGGAGACAAAGTTTTACGTGATCGAAGGGGAAATGAGGTATAACGCCCTGTTCAGGAGACCGTAGATTCACAACATAAGGGATGTTCCCTCGACCTTTCACCAGATGTCAAAATTCCTAACACCAGAGGGGATTAAAATGATCTACGGGGAGCAACCTGCCCCAAAGGAAATGTTTGTTGTCGATGAAGTAATTCAATATCAACACTCTTATCGACAAAGAAGCCAGATTTCAAAGCAAATCAGGAAGCCAAATAGCAATCAACGATGCCGGCCTCGACCCAATCAGACAAGCAGAGGACTGACGAAGACGATGATTATGGGGTTCCTCGATCCTTCATAGTCCCTAATGATTCCGACGCTACCAAATCAACGGTCTAAGAGCTAGAGCAAGTCATACTGATCGAACATCTGCCAGAGCGAACGGTATACCTGGGCACGGGGTTGACTCCCGAGCTTAGGAAAAAACTCATTCAATTTCTTATAGCTAACATGGGTTGTTTTTCTTGGTCCCATCTCGACATGACAGGGATCCCACCGGAGATCACCACTCACAAACTGAGCCTGGACCCGAAATTCCATCCGGTCAAGCAGAAAAGAAGACCACAGTCTGAGATCAAGCATGCCTTCATCAAGGACGAGGTAACTAAACTCCTTAAAATAGGGTCCATCCGGGAAGTCAAATACATGGAATGGCTAGAAAATGTAGTAGTAGTCCCTAAAAAAGGGAACAAACTGAGGATGTGTGTGGATTACAAGGATTTAAATAAGGAATTCCCCAAGGGATCTTTCCCTTTGCCTAACATCGATCGCATGATCGATGCCACGGCCAACCACGTGATCCTCAGTTTTCTCACCTACTCCGGGTACAACCAAATACGAATGAACCCGAATGATCAAGAAAAGACCTACTTCATCACTAAGTATGGCACATATTATTATAACATAATGCCATTTGGACTAAAAAATGCTGGTGCTACTTATCAACGCCTAGTAAACCGAATGTTCGAAGAACAACTAGGGAAATCTATGGAAGTTTACATTTATGATATGTTAGTTAAGTCCCTACGAGTAGAGGACCATTTAAAGAATTTGCAAGAAACCTTCAGTATATTGAAGAAGTACAACATGAAGCTAAATCAGTAAAAATGCGCATTCGGGGTTGGATCAAGTAAATTTCTCAAGTTCATGGTATCTAATCGAGGAATCGAGATCAACCCCGGCAAGATCAAAGCTATCGAGGATATTACGGTAGTGGACAACGTGAAGGTCGTGCAAAGTCTAACTGGGCGCATAGCCGCCCTGGGCGATTCATCTTGAGGTCCTTCAATAAGAGTTGTCAATTTTTCCCGTTATTGAAGAAGAAAAACAACTTCACATGGACCCCGGAATGCCAGCGGGCCTTGGAAGAACTTAAGCGATATTTATCGAGCCCGCCACTGCCTTACACACCGAGGGCGGACGAACAACTATACTTGTATTTGGCAGTATCGCCGATAGCGGTAAGTGGAGTCCTAGTCTAGGAAGAACAAGGTACGCAATTTTCGATTTATTATGTTAGCCGAACCTTAGGTGAGACCGAAACTAGATATCCTCACCTAGAAAAACTGGCGCTCGCTTTGCTAAGTGCCTCTAGGAAACTAAAACCGTACATTTAGTGACACCCTATATGTGTTGTGACAACTTACCCATTGTGAAATATAATGCATAAACTCAAACTCTCGGGATGATTGGCCAAATAGGCCATAAAAATCAGGGGATACGATATTGAATATCGACCCCGAACAACCATTAAGTTTCAAATTTTGGCAGATTTTGTGGCTGACTTCACACCGGCCCTAATACTCGAGGTCGAAAGAGAGTTGTTGGTAAACTCGGGGACGTCTTGAGGAATCTGGACCCTCTTTACGGACGTTGCATCAAACGCAAATGGTCTGGACTTGGCATCGTAATGAAGCCACCCACAGGCAATATAGTTAGACAATCCATTAGAACTGTGAAATTGACTAACAACAAGGTCGAATATGAGGCCATAATTGCAGGTCTCGAACTGGCCAAAAGCTTAGGGGTGGAGGTGATCGAAGTTAAGTGCGACTCTCTCCTCGTGGTAAATCAAGTTAACGGAATGTTCGAAGTCAGAGAAGAACGGATGCAATGGTACCTGGATAAGCTGCATGTAACATTACATCGATTTAAAGAGTGGACTTTGCAGCATGTACCTCGAGATCAAAATAGTGAGGTCGATGCACTTGCAAACTTAGGCTCTTCAGTCAATGACGACGAGCTCAACTCGGGGGCAGTCGTACAACTCATGAGATCGATAGTAGAAGAAGGTCACACCGAAATTCCATAAGCCTAACTTGGGATTGGAGAAATAAATACGTAGATTATTTGAAGACCGAGAAATTACCCTTAGATCCAAAAGAATCAAGGGCCCTGCGCGCAAGTCAACCCGATTCAGCTTGTCCGAGGATGGAACCTTGTTCAGAAGAATGTTCGATGGCCCGCTATCAATATGTCTGGGACTGGGAGATACCGAGTACATTCTGAGGAAAGTCCACGAGGGCACTTGCGGAAACTATTCAGACGCCAAATCATTGGTTCAAAAGGTAATCAGAGCCGACTATTACTGGATCGATATGGAAAAAGATACGAAGAAATTCGTACGGAAATGTGACAAATGCCAAAGACATGCTCCGATGATTCACCAACCTAGGGAACTGCTGTATTCAGTCTTGTCACCATAGCCATTCATGAAGTGGGGAATGAACATTGTTATCCCTATTCCATGGGCATCAGGTAAGACTCAATTTATCTTATTTATGATTGACTATTTTTCTAAGAGGGTTGAAGCCCAGGCGTACGAGAAGGTCAGGGAGAAGAAAGTCATCAACTTCATTTAGGACCACATTATATGTCAGTCCGGGATGCCATCTGAAATTTTATGTGACAACAGGAAATAATTTATCGGCAACAAAGTGACTAAGTTTCTCGAGGATCATAAGATCAAAAGAATTTTATCAATGCCTTATCACCCTAGTAGGAACGGACAAGTCGAATCAACCAACAAAACTATAATACAAAGCCTTAAGAAAAGGTTGACCGACGCTAAGGGAAAATGGAAGAGATCCTGCCCGAAAATCTTTGGGCATATCGCATAACCTCGAAGTATAGTACCGGGGATACCCCATTCTCATTAGTTTATGGCACCGAAGCTCTAATAGAGATCGAAGTCAGGGAGCTAAGTATCAGATTTCGATATGCAACAAAGGAATCAAATGACGAGGCCATGAATACGAGCCTGAAACTATTGGATGAAAGGCGTAAGCCGCCATTGTCCAACTGGCCGCCCAAAAGCCACGCATCGAGAGTTATTACATCGAGAGGTGACTTAGTAATAAGGAAGGTCACACTAAACACCCAAAATCCGAATAAAGGGAAGTCGGGTCCAAACTGGGAAGGACCGTACCAGTTTCTCGAGGTCACAAGGAAAGGATCCTAAAAGCTCGAAATGATAAACAGAGAACAACTACCGACATTTGTTAAGGTATGACCCCATTTGTTTTCTTTTATTTTGGACTAACATTTACAGGTAATCGACAAAAAGCAGCACAAAGTTTTAGGTCTGAAAGCCCGCGTTGCACTCTTTTTTCCTTAAACCGATTTTGTCCCAAATGGATTTTTCGGCAATGTTTTTAACGAGGCAACAGTGGATCGTGCCAACTTAGAATTAAAGGCCGATCACGAATTGATGTCGAAGATTGCGTTTACAGTATCCGAGGTTCCTCTACAATCAACCTCGAATACTGAGGGGGAGGCATTACCCTCGGATATCAGCTTTAGCGAGGAAATTACTTCGTAATGGAAGGGTCTTGATAGGTAGGATTTGTTGTAAGGGCCAAACGGTCCAACGAACCGTGCCCACATAGATTGCTCGATCCATGGCATAAAACATGTACGCATATATATTTGTTTTGCACAAGAATAAAGAGAAGTACTTTCCTTGCAATCATCTTTTCTATATATTAGAAGAACAAGACTTTCGACATGTCTGCTTAGTGTCTTTTTAAAAAAGCTTGAGGGTAATTCAGTCATTTAGCATTATCTTTTGGCCTATTTTCTCTACAACAAATAATACGTGTAGCTTTCTTGGTTTCTTTCTCAGCCACCGCATCCTTTTCCCATCTTCAGCCCCAGTGCTCTCAAGATCTGTTTGTGTTCTTGCTGCAATTAATTTTGCATATATCTTCTTCTTTTTCCTTAATTTTTTTCTTTTAGATTTCTCTCCATCGTTTTTAGTTTTGCTATTCAGTGGCTGTAGAATTCATTCATCTTCAACCTCAAATTTCATCCTTTGTATCTCGCTTTATCTCTCTTTTTCCCTTTTACCAGAAGCTTAATAGTTTCCCATTGTTGATCTTTTCTTTTTTAGAGTCTAAATGCTTTTTCATCTCAACCCAATACTGACTCGGATCTGATTGATAAGCCTACTTAAGAAGAAGAAAATTTTGGGTATAGCCTCACATTGCTTAATAAAGTTTGGAGTTTTGTATCTTCTCCAGTTCTCTTCCAATGTTTCTTTTTCTTCAATTTCATCTCATCTCTTTTGCTCTTTCGTGGTTCTGTCACGGTAAACTACTACTGATTTTGTTTATCTCTGTCTAAATAACAAGAACGAGATTTGAGTTTCTGCACCATCTGCAGAAAGGCTTCAATTGTTGGGTTTTAGCTCAGCTCTATCTTGCATTTAGTTTGATTTGCAGGTAACAAATTACTCATATTTTTAGCATTCATAGTAAGCTCGGTAAAGAAATTCTCCTCCTATGTTGAAGCTTTAGTTTTGGCCAAGGTAACAATTGTTAGTTTTCTGGAGCATTCTTTTTCTCATTCTTTCACTCTTTTATTATTTTTGATTTGACTTCTGTTGGTCTGACTTTTTGGGAAAATGCTTTGTTGATGGATTTTATCAAGGTAAGATTATCCTTCTATGCCCTCCCTATTCTTTGAAAGACTCGGACAGATTCACTTTTCTTTTTATCATTTTTTTCATTTGATGGTGGGAGATGGGATATTTTCACTGTAGCTTTGTGGTTGATTTGGTAACGAGAAGATAAAAAGCATATAGATTACTTTTGAATGTAGAAAGTTGTGTACTATCACTTTGTGTTACTCTTATATTTTATGGCAACTTTAGTTTCGATGTGTGTGCTTCACGTCAATAAATTTCAAAACAAGGGCATATTATTCATTATATCTACAAAGAGATACACCACATTTATTTCTACAGCCACCACCATAGTTTTGTAGCTCTTACTCTTTTTTCTTTCGATTTTCTTCAGCCATGATACTTTTCCAAATTCACTGGTTTGCTCCTATTCGAAAGTTTGACAAAAATTTGTTCTTTTCCTCTTGATTTGTATGCATGATATCTTTTTTCCCTCATTGTATAATATTGTTCCATCTATCTTAAAGTGTTTGTTTTTTTAATCTGATCTGACCTTTTGGGTTTAGAGCATCAAGAAGAAGAGTGTAGGACAGCAAGAAAGAGACAACTTGGAGCTCTTCATCAGAAACAAAGGTGAATTTTCTCTCTTCTCTTTGTTTCCTGCATGTTCTGTGTCTACCTCTTTTTCATCTCAAAAGTTGCCCTTCTCTCTGTTTAATTTAGATTGTGGATTGTAGATATCTATGTTGATTCAGCAGATTTAACTTGGTCAGAATCTTTGGTTGACTGTGCTACGTCAATTTCATCAGAAAATTCTAAATATCCAAACACTAATTTCAAAATTCTACGTTATAAACTTTTAGAAATAGAGGATAGATTATGTACATAGATATAGATATGATTTATTAGTACATATAATTTTCTCACTATTAGATTTGGTTGCGGTAGCTAAGTTCAGAGAATAGAAAAGGGCTGCTGAAATGATACAAATGATCAAACCATGCGAAAAGTACATGCTGATAAAAAGGCTAGGCGACAGAAAATTATATAGAGTGATGCAAGCTAATTAAAAGAGGCTCTCTTAGTGAAATTATAAGAAATCAAAGCTGAATCAAGCATACGACATCTTTCTGTCAGCTCAATTTATTACTAAATCAGCCAATACATCTTCAAAGTTATAATGTTGTTCTTATTCTGAGCAATTTAGGTAGATTTGTGTTATTAAATTAACTGTATCTTCAGAGTTGGTTTAGGCTTAAAAGAGCAAACTTGATTAAAAACTTGCAAAATTTGCTAAGCACCAAGTTCTTTGAGAAATATATGCAGTATAAGTATTCTATAATAATCATTACTTTATTTGCCAGATTGTGTGAGAGAATGATGAGAATAGAGGAAAATCAGGTATTATGAAATAGATTTAACATCACATGAACATTTAGTTTGAACTTGCGCATCAAAGTTTGGACCAATGCTTGCTGAAATCTTATCAATTTGGGCTCTTCATAATTATTCATGAAAAATTCTATCCAAACTTTTATTGTTGTGTAGTTTGTTAAATGAAATGTTCTCATGTTTAATACCTCTTCTGTGTTTTTATTCTGAACATTTGATTTGGTTATGATTATAATTATTAAGGAAGACAATATTACTTATATCATAATGAATTTGATTATCATTATACGGTAAATAGTGGGTAGCAATATGATTGGATATAAATTACATTTGATATATGAAGCTCATGTATACTTGACAATATGGCCGGTCAGTTCAACATGTGGACATGTTTCTTTATATGGTGAGAGCACAAATATCTTTTTAAAGAGGTATGTCAGTTACAAGCATAATCTCCAATAATTTTTGAGATTTTCCCAAGAAGGGTCCGAAGTATTGGTCTTATTGGGTATTGATGTCGTCCTCTATGACTATGATTGCCAACCTATTTGGTAGCTTAAGAGACTGGTTTGAGCCTTGAAAGTTTTTTCACTAAAATTGAGTTTACTTTAGTCTTAATTTATCTTAGATAATATGTTGCATATGCATTCTCAACAACTCGCACATTCTCTTTGAACCTCAAAGACACCTTATGGTGAAAGGTATGCAATTAAGCCACTTCTTGCTGCTATTTCAGAATGCGGTTGAATCTACTTCTGCTTTCTAGATGTTGCTGCTATTATCTTTCACTGTTATGATGTAAGTTTAGTTCAACTAGTTATAAATCAAACTCTGCATTACTTTTAACTTCTAAGCTCCACATGCAGGATTACTGTCTTACTATTTGTTTATTTAGGATACCACATTTTTTCGATTTCTTTTGCCTAACAGATTTTGAAAGCAGATTTGGCTACTTAATTTTTGTGTTAAAGTTCACAAAAAGTACCAACAAAGAGAATAAGGAAAAAACAATAGCTTGAACTATTGTGATAGTTTTTCTTCAAGTACGACAATTACAGACTAGAGTTCTAGGAAACAGTGAGAAGACTTCTTATGTGTGAGGATATTTTGTTCTGAAAATAGCTCTGTACAGTATCTACCGGTTGAAATAATGAACAAAAGCTTCAGCTTTCTTGACAACAAAATACAAGAAGAAACTCTAAAATCATATGCTAAGTTGAATAGTATACTAAATTCAAAACATTAAGTTTAGACAAACAATTGACTTCATTCAAGATTTGACAACATGGATTACTAAAAGAGCTGATTTAGTTTAGTTATAAATTTTGCAAAGGTTCGCATAGTAATATTTGGCATGCTCTGCTACGTATTAATCTTTAGAATTACTAAACCAATTGGTAGTTGAAACGCTCCAACATAGAGTTTAGCGATCATTTTGTCGGGTAGGCTGGCTTTTCTATATTTCTGCATTATACTTATTTTTATTATTTATCACTGATGATGTGCGTTGGTGCGAATGAATTATATAGTTATACCTATAATTTACTTATTAAATTTGAGAAGAACAAGTATGATATTTGTATAGAGCCGCAGAGTCATGTATTTAACACCATCTCCTACAATTTCTCCTTTTGTGACGACCTGGCCAGTCGTCTCATGAGTTGCCGCTCCGTTTTCCCAATTTTTGCTTTCCTATGCTTTAATTATCCATGTTATGTGGTATCGGGTTGGTCGGATCGAGTTCGAAAAGGATTTGGCAAGGTTTGAGACACTTAGTCTCTTTAGAGTGAGTTTAAGTTGAAAAAGTCAACTGGATGTTGACTTATATGATAGAGGGCTTGGATGTGAGTTCTCATGGTTCGGTTAGCTTCGGGAGGTGATTTTTGGCTTAGGAGTGTAATCAGAATGAATTTTGGAGGTCCGTAGTAGATTTAGGCTTGAATGGCGAAGTTGATATTTTGGCGATTTCCGGTTGATAGGCAAGATTTTTATATAGAGGTCAGAATGGAATTCTGAGAGTTGCAGTAACTTTGTTATGTAATTTGGGATGTGTGTGAAAAATTTCAGCTCATTCGGACGTGGTTTGGTTGGGTTCTTAATCAAAAGCATATTTCGGAAGATTTTAGAAACTTAGGCTTGAATCCGATGTGTTTTGGGTGATTTGATATTGTTTGAGGTATTTTGATGATTGGAACAAGTTTGAATAGTTTTTAGGATATGTTGGTGCTTTTGGTTGAGGTCCCGGGGGCCTCAGGTGAGTTTCGGGTGGTCAATCGGACCATTTTGGAGTTTGGAAAATTGCAGAAAAACAGTTCCAGCAGTTGCAGACATTTTTGGTCTTCGCGTTCGCGAAGAGTCTACTGGGGGAGGTGAAGGTTTAGCCTTCGCCTTCGTGAGGCAGGTGACACATTCGCGAAGGGCTGCGAGGCTGTGCATCGCATTCGCGAGAAGGTGTTCGCGATCGCGTAGAAGAACTTGGACAGCTGGGTTAGAAGTCAAGTTGATCTTCGCGTTCGCGAGAGATAGAGCGCATTCGTGAAGGGTCGCCTGGGTGAAGCATCGCATTCACGAGGGCTTTGTCGCGATCGCATAGAAGGAAATTTGGTCAAAATAAGTTTGTTCTTCGCGAACGCGAGGCTTTGACCGCGTTCGCGAAGAAGGATTTCCAGGCCTGAGCAGAATGTTTAAAAGGCGTCTTGTCCGCGAATGTGGCTCTATTTTCCTCCATAATTGATCGTTTTTAGAGCTTTTTGAAGGAGATTAAAGAGGAATTCAAGGGGAAACGTTTGGAGGTAAGAATTTTGGACTTAGAACTCGATTCTATTGTGAAATCTACCTAGAAAATCATGAAAACTAAGCCTAAAATTGAAGAACTAGGGCTTGAGAAATTGGACTTTTGATTGGGGATTTGAAGGACCATTTGGGGTCGGATTTGAGAACTTTTGACATGTATGAACTCGTGGAGAGATAAGGAATCTAATAAAGTGAAAATTTCTGAGTATCGAGAAGTGGGCCCGGGGCTCGGATTTTGCTAATTTCGGGATTTATGCCCTTTATTGATTGTTTTCACTTGGGCTTTGTTCCCTTAGCATAGTTTGACATCCTCCTTCTGATTTTGGATAGATTTGACGCGCGTGGAGGCCGATTCGAGGGGCGAAGGCGTTGCGAGCTAGAGATTTAGCCGGTTCAAGATGAGTAATGATTGTAAATGATGTTTTGAGGGTTTGAAACTCCGGATTGCACATCGTAGTGCTATATTGAGGTGAGACACACGCTTGATGGCGAGTATGAGGTCGTGCACTATTGGGGATTGTGATTGGGTCCGCCCTGATTGATGATTTTACCTCGTATTTGATTGAAAACTGTTTTCTATCATCATTATTTGGGTTGAATGCCATATTTAGGCCTAGAGCCAACTATTTGACCCCTTCGGGGCTATTTATAGATTTTCCTCACTGTTTTGAGTTATTACTTGATCTCAGTCATGTTATTTCCCACTGTTTTCATGCTCAGTCATGTTGAACCGGGTGAGGCTAGGCTATTAGGGACAGACTTGGTGCAGGATGTTTTAGAAAAGGTGAAGGTGATTTAGGAGAGGTTTCGTACAGCACAATCGATACAAAAGAGTTATGCTGACAAGAAGGTTCGAGATGTGTCCTACATGGTTGGTGAGAAGGTTCTGTTGAAGGTTTCACCCATGAAGGGTGTTATGAGATTTGGGAAGAAGGGTAAATTGAGTCCTCGGTTCATTGGGCCTTTTGAGGTGCTTCGGAGGATTGGGGAGGTGGCTTATGAGCTTGCTTTGCTACCCAGCTTGTCGAGTGTGCATCCGGTATTTCATGTTTCTGTGCTCTGGAAGTATATTGGGGATCCGTCTCATGTTCTGGACTTCAGCACGGTTTAGTTGGATGGTGATTTGACTTATGATGTGGAGCCAGTAGCTATTTTGGAGCGTTAGGTTCGAAAGTTGAGATCAAAGGATATAACTTCAGTGAAGGTGCAGTGGAGAGGTTGGCTCGTAGAGGAGGCTACCTGGGAGACCGAGCGGGAGATGCGGAGCAGATATCCCTACCTATTTGAGACTTCAGGTATGTTTCTTGACTCGTTCGAGGACGAACGTTTGTTTAAGAGGGGAGGATGTGACGACCCGACCAGTCGTCTCATGAGTTACCGCTCTGTTTCCCCCATTTCTTCTTCTTATTGCTTTGTCTATCGGTTCTATATGTGATCGGGTTGGTTGGCTTGGGTTCAGAAAGGATTTGGTAAGGTTTGAGACACTTAGTCTCTTTTGAGGAAGCTTAAGTTGGAAAAGTCAACCGGATGTTGACTTATGTGTTAGAGGGCTCAAATATGAATTTCTAGGGTTCGGATAGCTTCCGGGGGTGATTTGGAAATTAGGAGCGTGATCGGAATGTGTTTTGGATTTCCAGAGTAGATTTAGGCATGAATTGGCGAAATTGGATTTTTGGCATTTTCCGGTTGATAGGTGAGATTTTGATATAGGGGTCGGAATGGAATTTCGAGAGTTGAAGTAGTTCCGTTGTGTCATTTGGGATATGCTGGCATGTTTGGTTGAGGTTCCGAGGGCTTCGGGTGAGTTTCGGGTGGTCAATCGGACCATTTTATGTTGTTGAGAATTGCAGAGAAATTAGATCTTCACGTTCGCGAGTAGGTCCTCGCGTTCGCGAAGGGTTAGCTGGGGAAGGCTGAGACTTAAGCCTTCGTGTTCGCGAAGGGCTGTGTGATTAGGCATCGCGTTCGCGAGGGAAGCTCCGCGTTCGCGTAGAGGAAATTGGGCAGCTGGGTTTGAGGTGTTTTGTTCATCACGTTTGCGAGAGAGGGAGCGCATTCGCGAAGAGTCAGGCTGAGGAACCATCGCGTTCGCGAGTGTCATGACGCAATTGCAAAGAAGGATTTTTGGTCAAAGTTGGATTGTGCTTCGCGAACGCGAGGAGTTGACCTCGTTCGCGAAGAAGGAATTAAGGCCTAGGTAGAATGTTTAAATAGTCGTCTTTTCCGCGATTTTGGGGTTTATTTCCACCATTTTTGAGCGGATTTGGAGTTTTTTGAAGAGGATTGAAGAGGGATTCAAGAAGAAACACTTGGAGGTAATTTTCATGGACGTAATACTCGATTCTAATGTGAATTCTACCTAATTAATCGTGGAAATTAAGCCTAAAAATTGAAGAACTAGGGCTTGAAATTGGAGACCTAGAATTTGGGATTTGAGGGGTCGTTTGTAGTTGGATTTTGATGCTTTTGGTATGAATGAACTCGGGGAGTGATAAGGAATCCATTGATGTGAATTTTATCGAATTTCGAGACGTGGGCCCGGGGGTTGATTTTTGGTAATTTCGGGATTTATGTTATAAATTGATTATTTTCGCTTGGGCTTCGTTCCCTTAGCATATTTTGACATCGTGATTCTAATTTTGGATAAATTCGACGCGAGTGGAATCCGATTCGAAGGGCAAAGGTGTTGCGGGCTAGAGTTTGGACTGGACTGAGGTGAGTAATGATAGTAAATGATGTCCTGAGGGTATGAAACCCCGGATTGCACATCGTTGTGCCATATTGAGGTGACGCACACGCTAGATAACGAGCGTGGGGTCGTGCACCGTTGGGGATTGTGACTTAGTCTGTCCCGAATGACTATTTTACCACGTATTTGACTGAAAACTATTTGCTATCATTATGTTTTGGGCTGAATGCCATATTTGGGCCTCGTGCCAACTATTTGAGCCCTTAGGGGACTTTTACTGATATTTCCTCATTGTTTTGACTTTATACTTGAACTCAGTCATGCTATATTCTACTGTTTTTATAACTCAGCCATGTTTACTCTACTTTAACACTTAAATGAGATTTTAAATGACATTTTAGGCTGAGCATCATGTTTTATTGTTACCCGAGTGGCTTGTGAGAATTTTGACTGAGTAAGGCCGAGGGCCTATGTTGTGAGGAAACACCTGATTATGATTATGAGGCCGAGGGCCTGAGATTTGTACGCCACAAAATGGCTTGCTGATATGAGGCCGAGGGCCTAGTGATGATGCCACGATATGACTTGATATTGCGCTTGGGCCGTAAGGGGACCCTCCAGGAGTCTGCACACCCCCAGTGAGCGCGGGTACCCATTGTGATGTGAGATATTGCTCGAGGGGCGGATTTGTTGACACTGTGCCTGAGGGGCGATCCTTTATGTGTTTATCTTTCCTAATTGCCAGTCATTTGCTTGCTTAATTGTTAAAAAGGCATTTTATGAAGTTTTAAACTGAACTCAGTAATTTACACATCTTTACTGCTTCACTGTTTTACTGGCTTTTACTGCTTCCTTATAGCCTATAATGTGCCTTATGTGATTTCTTGCTTTCAGTCTTTATTTATGATTATTACTCACTGGGTTGGAGTAATCACTTTACTCTCTACACCCCGTGTGCAGATTTAGGCGCATCAGGTCCCGCTAGCGAGTTTTGATTTTCCAGCTCAGGCGGATTCGAAGATTCTCTAGGTAGCTGCCGGCGTTTGCAACCCAGAGCTTCTTCCTTTATCTTATCTTCCTCTGTTTTAGATTTGAATTAGACTATATAGACCTTTCTTGTATCATCCGTATTGTAGATGCTCATGACTAGTGACACCCCGGTATCGGGCTGTGTTGATTTTTACTTCCGCATTGTACTATTCACTGCTTACTTTGGGATTATTTATTATGTTTTAGACTTAATTCTTATTTTTTAATTGCTTAAAATTGAAATGAGAAAGTGCCTACTGGCCTTGTCTTCATGAGAGGCGCCATCACGACCGGGTCCAAGTTTAGGGTTGTGACAGGTTCTCCAACCGCTTCTGCGGTCATAGCCTTCCCAACCACTTTCCGCTTCTGCGGCATCGCACCTGCGGTCCCCAATCCGCAGGTGTGGAAACAATAGAAGTAGAAAATCTGCAGCTTCACTAAAACTCCAAACTCCCCGTCAACCATCCAAAATCACCCTGAGGCCCCCGGGACCTCAACCAAAAACACAAACATACCCCATAACCTTATTCAAACTTATACCAATCTTCAAACACCTCAAACAACATCGAATCAACCAAAACACATCGGATTCAAGCCTAAGTTTTCAAAATCTTTCGAATTACGCTTTTGATAAAAAACCCAACCAAACCACGTCCGAATGACCTGAAATTTTGCACACACATCCCAAATGACACGTCGGAACTATTGCAACTCTCGTAATTCCATTCCGACCCCTATATCAAAATCTCACCTATCAACCGGAAAATGCCAAAAATTTAATTTCGCCAATTCAAGCCTAAATCTACACTGGACCTCCAAAACACATTCCGATCATGCTCCTAAGTCCCAAATCACCTCCCAAAGCTATTCGAACCATCGGAACTCACATCCGAGCCCTCTAACACATAAGTCAACATCCGGTTGACTTTTCCAACTTAAGCTTCCTCAAAAGAGACTAAGTATCTCAAACCTTACCAAATCCTTCCTGAACCCGAGCCAACCAACCCGATCACATATAGAACCGATAGACAAAGTAATAAAAAGTATAAATGGGGGAAACAAAGCGGTAACTCATGAGACGACTGGTCGGGTCGTCACATCCGACAAGTTAAATAACCACAAAATAAAATAGAGGGAGTAGTAAATAAGAGATAGGGGCTAATACTCTCAAAATGACCGGTCGGGTACATATATCTAGTTGAAATAAGGCTTGCTAAGATGTTATAAGCATTTATATGATATATTTTGGCTAATCTATATCTATACTATATTAAAAGTACGAAGGCCCTTAGTAAAATATCGTTTTCCTTTTTTACTTTTTAAAATTAACTCTTTGGTTATTAAATGTTTTCTTATTTGGACTATATACTATAATTCATGATATTTGAGACTTTAAAATCAAATAAAATTGGAATTTTTTCGTTCCTATATAATATTTGAAACTTATTTTACCAAAATTGTCCTAATGTTGTATATTACCCCCCCTCCCCTCCCCCTAACAAACAAGTATTGCTTACAATTTATATACAATTCATTATTAATGCCTTAAATTAGGTGATTCAGTTACACCCATTTCCTTTTTTATCTCCTCTCCTCTTTTCACATTATCTGCAACCCCTCTCCACCAAAAAGCGTTTTAATATTGAATCCACAAACGTTATTGTTACCTTCCTTAGTTTCCGAGAAAAGTCAATAAATTTTGTATTTGGATTAAAAAGAGAAAAAACGGATGAACGAAATAAGTGTTTTTGTTTCAGCGAAACATTCTGTGGACCCGAAAGAGAGATATTGATTCTTTCTATCTTCTTTTCTTTTCCATTTTGCATAAATATGTATAGGGTTGAAAAGATGAATCTTATATTTCTGTTTTGGGCTTAACTTACAACATGTAAATTCTAACAACTCTAGCAACATACAAATTAAGAATAAGTTTCGTAAAAATTTGATATATCTACAATAACAAACATACTAAAAACAAATTGCATACAACTAATTATATAGTATACAACTTGTCTATAACTTTCATATATATATATATATATATATATATATATTGTAACAATCCGGCCGGTCGTTTTAAGAATTAACGCCCCGATTCCCTATTAACTACATTCCTCGTGTTTGTTTCTACTATTGTGAGTTGCCGGGAGGATTTATTTGGAGTTTCAGAGAGTTTTGGGACACTTAGACCCTAAATGAGAGCTTAAGTTTTAGAATTTGGACTATAGTCGGAACAGTGTGAAGACGGCCTCGGAATGAAATTCTGTTGGTTCCGTTAGCTCCGTTGGGTGATTTAGGGCTGAGGGGCATGTTCGGATTGTGTTTTGGAGGTCCGTATCTTATTTAGGCTTGAAATGCCAAAAGTCAAATTTTTGAAGTTTCCGGTTCGATAGTGAGATTTTGATCTAAGGGTCGGAATGGAATTTTGAAAGTTGGAGTAGCTCTGCAATGTGGAATGTGACGTGTGTGCAAATTTCCAGGTCATTCGGACGAGGGTTGATAGACTTTTTGATCGAAAGCATAATTCGAGAGTTTTTGGGGGTTCTTAGGCCTGAATCCGATGTTAAATTGGTGTTTTGATGTTGTTTTGAGTGTTCCGAAGGTTTGAACAAGTTCATATGATGTTTTATGATTGGTTGGCAAGTTTAGATGAGGTCCCGGGGGCCTTGGGTGAGTTTCGGGTACTTAACATAAATTGATTTTGGACTTAGGCAAAACATCTTATTGCTGAACCTGTCATAACTGCACCTACGTGTGGGGGACCGTAGGTGCATTGCCGTAGAAGCAGCTAGGTGACAATAGAAGCAGAATTCGGTCCAGGTTCCAAAAGTCGTAGGTGCGAGACGTGGAACGCACCTGCGAGACCGCAGGTGCGGAAAGACAGTCGTAGAAGCGGAAAGTCCCCGTATAATAAAAGGTCGCAGGTGCAACTTGGTCTTCGTAGAAGTGGGACCGCAGGTGCGGTCCCAGAGCTGCAGATGGGGTTTCACTGGTCAGAAAATGGGCAGAATCGAGGGTTTAGTTTCAAAACCTTAGAAATTGATTTGGGAGCTCGGGATTGGCGATTTTGAGAGAGATTTTCATCTGGGTGTTTTGGGTAAGTAATTCTTATTCGGTTTTGACTAATTTCCATGAATCTATGCTTAAATTCATCCTTTAAATTCGAATTTGGGGTGAAAATTGGAGAAAAGTTGGAAAATTTCTTAGACCTAATTTTTGAGTTTGGATCAGGATTTTGATATCATATTGGAGTAATTTCTATATATATATATATATATATGAACTCGTAAGAGTGTGAGGATTCCGAATTTGTAAATTTTACCCGATTCCGAGACGTGGCCCGGGGGGCATTTTGGTCATTTTTTCTAATTTCACATATTAGCTTAGAATTAATTAGTTGAATCAGTTACTTGAAGTTATATTTACATTATGCAATTGAATTGAATAGATTTGGGCCATTTGGAATCGAGTACTCGTGGCAAGAGTGTGGTTTCGGGTTAATTATTTGAGTTGTTTCGAGGTAAGTGGCTTGCCTAACCTTGTGTTGGGGAACTCCCCTTAGGATTTGGTATTGTTGATATTTGAAATTCTTTGTATGTGAGGTAACGAGTGCGTACTTGTGCTAATTGTTGAAAATCCTGTTTTTATTTATTAACTATAATTGTGCTTCTTTTCCTGTCTATACTACTTGCAATTTAAGCTTACTGTTAGCTTAGGGAAGCATGTCTAATTGACTTAATTGCTTTATTTTCTCAAACTGCCTTATTTGAATTCTGTGCAGCATGCTAGGTTAAACATACATGTTTTACCTTGGTATGAAATTTGAATTGAATTGAGTGTTCTTCGTGTTGCTGCTGTGTGTTTACTTTGGGACTACGGGACGGTATCCCGGGAGATCCCCCTGCATGTTTACTTTGGGACTACGGATTTGTATTCCGGGAGATCCCCCTGCACTTTTATATTGGAACTACGGGACTGTACCCGGTAGATTCCCCCAGTACTGGATATTTACATTTGGGACTATGAATCGGTATTCAGGGAGATCCCCGCGCATTATGAGTTGGACTATGGGACGACACCCTGGAGATGCACTGGATATTTATATTTGGGACTAGAGGACTGTATCCTGGGAGATTCCCCGGTTGTTATCTCTGTGTCGAGCTGTATTCTTTTCTGTGATTATTTTGTCTCTGTTGTAGTGGTTGTTGTTTTTTTTTCTATCATGTGCTACTTCTTACAGTTGCACTTAATTATACTATCTTATTCTATACTGTTATACCTTATTTTTCATGTAAACTAAGTAGGGCCCTAACCTTCCTCGTTACTACTCGACCGAGGATAGGCTTGGCACTTACTGAGTACCGTTATGGTGTACTCATGCCCTTTTTGCGCACGTTTTTCATGTGCAGATCCAGGTACTTCGACTCAGCCCTACTACCCTTGAGGCGAGGTTATTCTCCAGAGACTTCGAGGTATATCTGCCGCGTCCGCAGACTGAGACATCCCTTTCCATTCTCTCTCATAATATTAGCCCTTTTGTATTTACTTTTGCTTAGACCTTCTGGAGTTAGACACTTGTAGTTATTCAATAGCTTGTGATTTCATGAGATTCCGGATTTTGGGAAATGTAGTTTCAGCTTGAGAGTTGTATTGTATATGCCGAGTGGCATCTTAAACGCTTCATTTTGATATTTTTCTACAGTTTTGGCTGGTTTATTTCTATTGTTTTCTTTTTCCGCAATTTGTTAGGCATACCTAGTCGTAGAGACTAGGTGCCGTCACGACAGTTCACGGAGAGCGAACTCGGGTCATGACAAGTTGGTATTAGAGCTCATGAATCACAAGCCGGTTTATTAGAGTCTCGCAGATTGGTACGGAGACGTCTGTACTTATCTACAAGAGGCTATGTAACTATTAGGAAAATTCCAATTCATTTGATTTCCTTGTCGTGCGAGATTTTGATATCACAATTCTAAACTTCTGTCTTCTATTCTCTCACAGATGGTGAGGACATGTGCTACCAGAGATGATCAGTCACCCGCGCCCCCTATTGGAGCCATCAGAGATCGGGGCCCGGGTAGAGGCCGAGGACGCGCACGTGGTGAAGCAAGAGCACCCGCGTGAGCTGCCGCCAAGGTGCCACCAGCAGTTCTAGCCAGAGTCCAGGCACCTGATACGCCTACTGCTACTACTACTCCAGCTTTCTAGGAGACTCTTGCACAGTTCATGAGCATGTACACCATTCTCGTTCAGGCAGGGTTGCTTCCCCTTGCTGTAGCTACATCTCAGGCTAGGGGAGGAGCACAGACTCCCGCCTTCCGCACTCCTGAGCAGCGAGTGCATGTTGACCAGGTCCAGAGATTATTCCTGTACAGCCTGCAGACCTAGATCAGCCCGAGGACAGGGCATCGGCTTCCGAGGACGAGCAGCTGAGGCTTGAGAGGTTCAAGAAGTATAAGGGGTTATATGAGCGGTGCCCGTGCTCCAGCTACAATTCGTCATGGTAGGGGTTATATGAGTTTCCCCGTTCATTCAGATCTTCCAGCAGCCAGTGGTATTCCAGCTCCTCCTAGGCCTCAGGAGCCTTATTATGCACCTCCAGTATCTAGTACGCCTCCTGCGCGGGGTGCTTTCAGTGGTCAGTCCAGCAGAATTGGCCCAAGCCAGTCACAGCTGCCACGCCCTCCCAGAGCTTGTTTTGAGTGTGGTTACACATGCCATACGGTGAGGGATTTCCCCAGACTTAGGAAGGGTGCACCTCCATAGACTTCTCAGTCACAGCGTGCCCCGCAGAGTTCTCAAGCTATGGTTATAGCTCCAGCTGCTACCCCACCTGCTCAGCCAGCTAGAGGTGGAGGTCGGGGAGGTAGAGGTCACCCTAGAGGGGGAGGCCATGCCAGATATTATGCCCTTCCTGCCTGTACCAAGGTTGTTGCCTCCAATTCTATCATCACAGGTATTGTCCTGGTTTGTCATAGAGATGCATCAGTTTTATTCGATCCAGACTCCACCTATTCTTATGTGTCTTCTTATTTTGCCCCGCATTTGGGTGTACCTCGGGATTCTTTGAGTACCCATGTTTATATTTCTACTCATGTGTGAGATTCTCTTATTGTAGATCGCGTTTATCAGTCGTATGTGGTTGCTCTTAGTGGTTTTGAGACCAGAGCCAATTTATTATTGCTCAGCATGGTAGATTTTGATATTATCTTGGGCATAGACTGGTTGTCGCCCCATTATGCTATTCTTGATTGTCACGCCAAAACTGTGACACTGGCTATGCCAAGTGTACCGCGAGTAGAGTGGAGGGGTAGCTTAGATCATACTTCCAGTAGAGTTATTTCATTCCTTAAGGCTCAACGTATGGTTGGGAAGGGGTATGACGCGTATCTAGCTTATGTGAGAGATGTCAGTATTGATACCCCTACAGTTGATTCAGTCCCAGTAGTATGGGATTTTCCTGATGTGTTTCCAGTTGATCTTCCAAGCATGCCGCCAGATAGGGATATTGATTTTGGCATTGATCCGTTGCTGGGCACTCAACCCATTTCTATTCCTCCGTATCATATGGCCCCTCTTGAGTTGAAGGAATTGAAAGATCAGTTACAAGAATTGCTTGATAAGGGTTTTATTTGGCCTAGTGTATCACCTTGGGGTGCTCCTGTCTTGTTTGTCTAGAAAAAGGATGGTTCTATGCGTATGTGCATTGATTATCGCCAGTTGAACAAAGTTACGGTGAAGAACTGTTATCCTTTGCCTCGTATTGATGATTTGTTTGACCAACTACAGGGTGGATGAGTGTTTTCTAAGATTGACTTGCGTTCAGGTTACCATCAGTTGAAGATTCGGGAGCCAGATATCCCGAAGACTACTTTCAGGACTCGGTATGGTCATTACGAGTTCCTTGTTATGTCATTTGAGCTGACCAATGCCCCAACAACCTTTATGCATTTGATGCACAGTATGTTCTGGCCATATCTTGACTCATTCGTCATTGTCTTTATTGATGATATTTTGGTGTATTCCCGGAGTCGGGAAGATCATGAGCAACACCTGAGGACAGTGCTTCAGACTTTGAGGGAAAATAAGTTTTATGCAAAGTTCTTGAAATGTGAGTTTTGGTTGGATTCTGTGGCATTCTTGGGCCATGTGGTTTCGAGTGAGGGTATTCAGGTGGATCCGAAGAAGGTGGAAGCAGTGCAGAGTTGGCCCAGACCATCCTCAGCTACAGAGATCCGCAGTGTTCTTGGCTTGGCGGATTATTACTGTCGATTTATTGAGGGGTTTGCATCTATTGCAGCCCCTATGACCAGGCTGTCCCAAAAGAGTGCTCCGTTCCAGTGGACAAAAGAGTCTGAGGCGAGCTTTCAGAAGCTCAAGACAACTTTAACTATAGCCCCAGTTTTGATATTACCTACAGGTTTGGGGTCTTATACTGTCTATTGTGATGCCTCGAGGATTAGCCTTGGAGCAGTATTGATGCAGGACGGTAGGGTGATTACCTACACGTCCAGACAGTTGAAGGTACATGAGAAGAATTATCCTGTCCGTGATCTCGAGTTAGCTGCTATTATTCATGCCTTGAAGATCTGGCGTCATTATTTGTACGGTGTGTCTTGTGAGATTTATACTGATCACCGGAGTTTGCAGCATCTATTCAAGCAGAAGGATTTTAATTTGCATCAGAGCAGGTGGTTAGAGCTATTGAAGGACTATGATATTACTATTTTATACCACCCGGGCAAGGCCAATGTAGTGGCCGATGCTTTGAGTCACCGGGCGATGGATGCTTTGGGGAGTTTGGCTTATTTACCAGCAGTGAAGAGGCCCATGGCGATGAATGTTCAGGGCTTATCCAGCCGGTTTGTGTGATTGGATCTTTCGGAGCCCAGCCGGGTTCTAGCTTGCGTGGTTTCCTGGTCTTCCTTATTTGATCGTATCAGAGAGCGTCAGTTTAATGACCCTCATTTTCTTGTCCTCAAGGACACGGTTCAGCATGGTGATGCCAGAGATGTGACTATTGGTGATGATGGGGTATTGAGGATGCATGGTCGGATTTGTGTACCCAATGTTGATGGGCTTCGGAAGTTGATTCTACAGGAGGCCCATAGTTCGCGGTATTCCATTCATCTGGATGCTGCGAAGATGTACCAGGATTTGAGACAGCAGTATTGGTGTAGGCAGATGAAGAAAGATATAGTTGGGTTTGTAGCTCGGTGCCTCAATTGCCAGCAGGTGAAATATGAGCACCAAAACCCGGGTGGATTGCTTCAGCAGAGAGAGATTCCGGAGTGGAAGTGGAAGCGGATCACCATGTACTTCGTAGTTGGACTCCACGGGCTTTGAGGAAGTTTGATGCCATTTGGGTGATTGTGGATTGACTGACCAAGTCCACACACTTCATTCCTGTGTGTACTACCTATTCTTCAGAGCGGTTGGAAGAGATTTATATCTGGTAGATTATTCGTCTGCATGGTATTCAAGTTTCCATCATTTCATATAGAGGCACTCAGTTCACATCACGGTTTTGGAAGGTCGTACAACATGAGTTGGGTACTTGGGTGGCGTTAAGTATAACATTTCACCCTCAGACGGACGGACAGTCCGAGCGCACTATTCAGATTTTTGAGGATATGCTCCATGCGTGTGTGATTGAGTTTAGAGGGTCTTGGGATCAGTTTTTTCCATTGGCAGAGTTTGCCTACAACAACAGCTATCAGTCCAGCATTCAGATGGCGCCGTACGAGGCTTTATATGGTAGGCGGTGTAGATCCCCGGTGAGTTGGTTTGAGCCGGGTGATGCTAGATTATTGGGCACAAACATAGTTCAGGATGCCTTGGAAAAGGTTAAGGTGATTCAGGATAGACTCCGTGCAGCTCAGTCCAGACAGAAGAGTTACGTGGACCGGAAGGTTCGTGATGTTTCCTATATGGTTGGAGAGTAGGTTCTGCTTCGGGTTTCACCTATGAAGGGCATTATGAGATTTGGGAAGAAAGGGAAGTTGAGTCCGAGGTTTATTGGTCCTTTAGAGATATTGCGGTATGTTGGGGAGGTTGCTTATGAGCTTGCCTTACCTCCCAGCTTGGCAGGAGTTCACCCGGTATTTCATGTTTCAATACTCCAGAGGTATCACAGTGATCCGTCGCATGTGTTGGATTTCAGTTCAGTCAAGTTGGACAATGATCTATCTTATGTTGAGGAGCCAATGGCAATATTGGGCAGGCAGGTTTGGAAGCTGAGGTCAAAGAACATTGCATCAGTAAAGGTTTATTGGCGGGGTCAGCCGGTCGATGAGGTGACCTGGGAGACCGAGCAGATATGCGCAGCCGTTACCCTCATCTTTTCACTACTTTAGGTATGTCTCTATGCTCGTTCAAGGATGAACGAATGTTTAAGTGTAGGAGGATGTAACGATATGGCCGGTCGTTTTAAGAATTAATGCCCCAATCCCCTGTTAATTGCATTTCCCATGTTTGTTTCTGCTATTGTAAGTTGCCGGGAGGATTTATTTGGCGTTTCGAAGAGTTTTGGGATACTTAGTCCCTAAATGAGAGCTTAAATTTTAGAATTTGGACCGTAGTCAGAACAGTGTGAAGACGGCCTCGGAATGGAATTCAGTTGATTTCATTAGCTCCATTGGGTGATTTCAGGCTTAGGGGCGTGTTCAGATTGTGTTCTGGAGGTCCGTAGCTTATTTAGGCTTGAAATGCCGAAAGTTGAATTTTTGAAGTTTCCGGTTCGATAGTGAGATTTTGATCTAAGGGTCAGAATGGAATTCCAAAAGTTGGAGTAGCTCCGCAGTGTGGAATGTGACGTGTGTGCAAAATTTCAGGTCATTCGGATGAGGGTTGATAGACCTTTTGATCAAAAGCATAATTTGAGAGTTTTTGGGGTTCTTAGGCTTGAATCCGATATTAAATTGGTGTTTTGATGTTTTTTTGAGCGTTTCGAAGGTTGGAACAAGGTTGTATGATGTTTTAGGATTGGTTGGCAGGTTTAGTTGAGGTCCCGGGGGCCTCGGGTGAGTTTTAGGTACTTAACGGAAATTGATTTTAGACTTAGGCAAAAAATCTGATTGCTGAACCTGTCATAACCGCACTTGCGTGTGGGGGACCACAGGTGCATCGCCGCAGAAGCGGAATTTGGTCTAGGCTCCAGAAGTCGCAGGTGCGAGACGTAGAACGCACCTGCGAGACCGCAGGTGAGGAAATGTAGTCGCAGAAGCAGAAAGTCCCCATTTAATGAAATGTCACAGGTACGAATTGGTCTTCGCAGAAGCGGGACTACATGTGCGGTCCCAGAGCCGCAGATGCAGTTTCACTGGTCAGAAAACGGGAAGAATCGAGAGTTTAGTTTCAAAACCTTAGAAATTGATTTGGGAGCTCGAGATTGGCGATTTTGATAGAGATTTTCACCTGGGTGTTTTGGGTATGTAATTCTTATTCGGTTTTGACTAATTTTCACGAATCTATGCTTAAATTCATCCTTTAAATTCTAATTTGGGGTGGAAAAATTGGAGAAAAGTTGGAAAAGTTCTTAGACCTAATTTTTGAGTTTGAATCAAGATTTTGATGTCGGATTGGAGTAATTTCTATATATATTAACTTGTAAGAGTGTGAGGATTCCGAATTTGTAAATTTTACTCGATTCCGAGAAGTGGGCTCGGGGGCGTTTTTGTCATTTTTCCTAATTTCGCATATTAGCTAAGAATTAATTAGTGGAATCAGTTACTTGAAGTTATATTTACATTATGCAATTGAATTGAATAGATTTGGGCCACTTGGAGTCGAGTACTCATGGCAAGGGCGTGGTTTCAGGTTGATTATTTGAGCCGGTTCGAGGTAAGTGACTTGCCTAACCTTGTGTGGTGGAACTCCCCTTAGGATTTTGTATTGTTAATATTTGAAATGCCTTGTACGTGAGGTGACGAGTGCGTACTTGTGCTTATTGTTGAAAATCCTGTTTTCATTAATTAACTATAATTGTGCTTCTTTCCTGTCTATACTACTTGCAATTTAAGCTTACTGTGAGCTTAGAGGAGCATGTCTAATTGACTTAATTTCTTTATTTGCTCAATCTGCCTTATTTGGATTCTGTGCAACATGCTAGGTTAGAAATACCTGTTTTACCTTGGTATAAAATTTGAATTGAATTGAGTGTTCTTCGTGTTGCTGCTGTGTGTTTACTTTGGGACTACGAAACGGTATCTCGGGAGACCCCCCTGCATGTTTACTTTGGGACTGCGGATTTGTATTCCGGGAGATCCCCCTGCACTTTTATATTAGAACTACGGGACTTCACCTGGTAGATTCCTCCTGTACTGGATATTTACATTTGGAACTACGGATCGGTATTCAGGGAGATCCCCGCGCATTATAAGTTGGACTATGGGACGACACTAGGAGATCCACTGGATATTTATACTTGGGACTACAGGACGGTATCATGGGAGATTCTCCGATTGTTATCTCTGTGTTGAGCTGTATTCCTTTCTGTGATTATTTTGTATCTGTTGTAGTAGTTGTTGGGTTTTTTCTATCCTGTGTTACTTCTTACTATTGCACTTAATTATACTGTCTTATTCTATATTGTTATACCTTGTTTTTCATTTAAACTCAGTAGGGCCTTGACCTTCCTCGTCACTACTCGACCAAGGTTAGGCGTGACACTTACTGAGTACCGCTGTGGTGTATTCATGCCCTTTCTGCGCACGTTTTTCATGTGCAAATACAGGTACTTCGACTCAGCCCTACTACCCTTGAGGCGAGGCGATTCTCCAGAGACTTCGAGGTATATCTGCCATGTCCGCAGACCAAGGAGTCCCTTCCCATTCTCTCTTATAGTATTAGCCCTTCTGTATTTACTTTTGCTTAGACCTTCTGGAGTTAGACACTTGTAGTTATTCAATAGCTTGTGATTTCATGAGATTCCGGGTTTTGGGAATGTTTCAACTTGTGAGTTGTATTGTATATGTCGAGTGGCATCTTAAACGCTTCGTTTTGATATTTTTTCTACAGTTTTGGCTGGTTTATTTCTGTTGTTTTCTTTTTCCGCAATTTGTTAGGCTTCATAGAGACTAGGTGTCGTCACGACAGTTCACGGAGGGCAAACTCGGGTCGTGACATATATATATATATATACATACATATATATATATATATATATATATATATATATATATATATATATGTGTGTGTGTGTGTGTGTGTGTGTGTGTGTGGTGTGTGTTCTTCTTCTTCTCTGAAATTCCAATCAAAACTTTCTCTCTTAATATTTTTTTGATACATATCAACAACTTAATGTAATAATGTAGTACTTAAATACAAATTTCATACTACGATTCATATATTATACAACTATTTCTCAACTTTCATACAATATTCAAATAAAAAAATATATAGCGACAATGTAAGACAATTTAAATACAATTTACATACAACTATAATACAATTTTAATACAATTTCGTAACTATTGTATGTCATGTGTTCTTCGAGTTTCAACCTGAAATTCAGCCAAAATCATGTCTAGTTTTCACTAAATACCTTCAAAATTGAGATAGAAACTCCAAAGAATATTCTCAATTGTTTGCAACAACACCCAATTCAAACAAATGATAGTTTATGAAAACCCAAATTCGAATTCAAAGCGTTGAAGCTTTTTAATGGTTGATAATGGTGGAGAGTCAAATGCTTTCAAAATTTATTGATTGATAATTTCAATTCGAACACCAATTGTGTGCCATGAAAGGAAATTGCTAAGTTAAAACTCTATATCAAAATAATTGAAACTCATTGATGAATTCCCTGGAAAAATAGAGGATAAAAAGTAGAGAAAAATGAAGGAAGAAAAATTGGGGAAAGAACAAAGAAGGAAAGAAGAGAGAGAGAGAGAGAGAGAGAGCAGGGATGGGGAAATAACTGATTCCTTATTCAATTTCTAATAAAAGGGGATATTCATTAATACTAATTTGTATATAATTGGTAAATTGTATATGCCTATGTAATTAAGTTAAAACCTGATTAGGAAGGGTAAATAGGTTTCATATGAAGTATAGATAGGTAAAAATCCAATAAATTTAACTTATATGAATGCATTCCTAATTGGGTTAAAAAACTATTAGCCCGTCATTTATGTTTCTTCCATGTAGAATAAAGTGATCTTAACTCCAAAAAATTAACCATCACGAGTCTAATTAGATAGAGATATTGCTTACTTTATAATTATGACTATATTTCTTTCTAAAGATACATACAAGCCTAATTAGTTATAAAACTTAATAGTGTAAACAAAACAGATATTGGAAATCAATGAGGATTTTGGCTTTATGTAATGATCTGATCGGTCGTTTGGAGCATTTGCAGCCGATTTGGTAGTTTGAGGTCACGAGTAGCTTCATATGGTATATTATGACTTACGGGGTGTTTTAACCATTGCTTCAAGTTGTTGGTGCTGCAGACTTTATATTTGCGAAGGTCTGCTCGCATTTGCTATGCCTGCATTTACGAAGGTCTGATTGTTTTTGCAAAGTAGGACTGCCTGGGAAAAATTCGCAAATGCGATTGCTTTGGTCGCATTTGTAACAACTGAATGGGCAGCTGGAACCTTGCTTTTGCGAAGGTTCTATTGCATTTGCGATGATGGATGGGAATTTTGGACTTCGCATTTGCGGAGTCCTTGGTCGCTTTTGGGAGAGTAGTTGACTTTGCATTTTACATTATCACATAAGGAAGAGTGTAAAGTATGAAAGGTGATGCCGTGCCATTTCATATACGTTATTATGCAGGAAGGATAATGCCGTGCCATTTTATTTACATTATCATGTGAGGAAGAGAGTAAAAGCACGAAGGGTGATGTCATGCCATTGTATTTACATTATCATGTGAGGAAGAGAGTAAAAGCACGAAGGGCGATGTCGTATCATTATTTTTATATTATCATATATTCATGGCATGAAGAGTGTTCTTGTGCAGCTGAGGACGAGAGGCATGCATTATAATGTGACATATTTTCCTTGCATATACGTTTATGCCTTTATCCTGAGCTGTTACTGTTGCACCTATGTTTTCTATGATGCTTGTGGTTGTCACGTCTTTGCCATTCTCCCTTATTTTCTATGGTTCTCTCCGTGCCTTTTATTTGTTATATTGTTATGTTCATGTCTACCTTCTTATTTGTTATATTTACATCTATGCCTTTCTTCATTTTTTGTACTTTCATATAAACCTTCTACTTTGCAAGATAGTGAAATTTATGTTCTCCTACCTTTAATTGCTATCATCACTTCTGTGATTTCTACTCTGTCTATTACCATTGTCCGTATGCTTTGCCTTATTCGTCATTGATACCTGTGTATTTTCCACTTTATTGTTACTATTATTGGCATTTACCTGGTTAGTACTGTTATACATATTCTTGGAGAGGATGAGATAAATGTACGAAAGGTGTTGTCGTGCCAATTAATTTGACATACATTCATATATTTGGTGAGGATGAGATAAATGCACGAAGGGTGTTGCATGCTATTTGACTTGATAAAATGAACGCATTCCTCATACTATGAAGATTCGTGGATTTACTATGTGGTTTGGTGGTTATTGCTTAAAAGAAAAGGATTATTGAGAAAAATGATTGTGATTTCTTTTAGTAATCATTTATTGTTTCACACATTTGTTCTTGTAAACTTCTCTATTATTTCTAGTATTGTTTCAATTGCAAATATTGCACAAGTTATATTAGTGAGTATCTTTTAACTAAAAAGCCTTGTCACTACTTCACCGAGGTTAGTCAAGATTCTTAGTGAGTACATGAGGTCGATTGTACTCATACTACACTTATGCCCTTTGCGTGCTGATGAGCGCAAAATCGATGTATAAAACTTAGGCTCGCTAGTCAACGATAGTATAGTATTAAATCGTTTCCACAGGGATTGGGTTAAATAATGCTCAAAGAAATCTTCAGCTTAACTGTGACGACCCGGCCAGTCGTCTCATGAGTTACCACTTCGTTTCCCCTTTTTCTTCTTCTTATTGCTTTGTCTGTTGGTTCTATATGTGATCGGGTTGGTTGGCTCGGGTTCGGAAAGGATTTGGTAAGGTTTAAGACACTTAGTCTCTTTTGAGGAATGGTTGGAATTTCTAAAGGATTATGATATCACTATATTGTACCATCTGGAAAAGGCCAATGTGGTGGCCAATGCTTTGAGCCGAAAGGCAGTGAGTATAAAGAGTTTGGGGAGGAATGGTTGGGGAGAGACCTCTTGCAGTTGATATTCAAGCCTTGGCCAATCGGTTCGTGAGGTTAGATATTTCGGAGCCTAGTCGGGTATTGGCTTGTGTGGTTTCTCGGTCTTCCTTATATGATCGTATCAGAGAGCGCCATATGATAATCCGCATTTGCTTGTCCTTAAGGACAGAGTTCAGCATGATGATGCCAGAGATGTGACCATTGGTGATAATGGGGTGTTGAGGATGCAGGGCCAGATATGTGTGCCCAACGTGGATGGGTTTCGGGAGTTGATTCTAGAGGAGTCCCATAGCTCGCGGTATTCCATTCATCCGGGTACCGCGAAGATGTATCAGGATTTGAGGCAACATTATTGGTGGAGAAGAATGAAGAAAGACATTGTGGGATTTGTGGCTCGGTGTCTCAATTGTCAGTAGGGGAAATATGAGCATCAGAGACCGGGTGACTTGCTTCAGCGGATGGATATTCCAGAGTGAAAGTGGGAGCGGATCACTATGGACTTTGTAGTTGGACTTCCACGGAATTTGAAGAAGTTCGATGCTATTTGGGTGATTGTGGATCGACTGACCAAGTCCGCGCACTTCATCCCTGTATGTACTACCTATTCTTCAGAGCGGTTGACAGAGATCTATATCCGGGAGATTATTTATTTGCATGGTGTCCCAATTTCCATCATCTCAGATAGGGGCACTCAGTTTACTTTGCAGTTTTGGAGGTCTGTGTAGCGAGAGTTGGGTACTCAGGTTGAGTTGAGCACAGCTTTTCACCCTCAGACGGACGGGCAGTCCGAGTGCACTATTCAGATATTGGAGGACATGTTGCACGCTTGTGTAATTTATTTCGGAGGGTCATGGGGATCAGTTCCTACCACATGTAGAGTTTGCTTATAACAACAACTACCATTCGAATATCTAGATGGCTCCATATGAGGCTTTGTATGGGAGACGGTGTAGATCTCCAGTTAGTTGGATTGAGCCAGGTGAGTCTAGGCTATTGGGGATAGACTTGGTGCAGGATGCTTTAGAAAAGGTGAAGGTAATTCAAGAGAGGCTTCGTACAGCGTAGTCGAGGCAGAAGAGTTATACTGATAGGAAGGTTCGAGATGTGTCCTACATGGTTTGTAAGAAGGTTCTGTTGAAGGTTTCGCCCATGATGGGTGTCATGAGATTTGGGAAGAAAGCTAAATTGAGTCCTCGATTCATAGGGCCTTTTGAGGTGCTTCGGAGGATTGGGGAGGTGGCTTATGAGCTTGCTTTGCCACCTAGCTTATCGAGTGTGCATCCAATATTTCATGTTTCTATGCTCCGGAAGTATATTGGGGATCCGTCTCATGTTCTGGACTTCAACACGGTTCAGTTGGATGGTGATTTGACTTATGATATGGAGCCAGCAGCTATTTTGGAGCGTCAGGTTCGAAAGTTGAGGTCAAAGGATATAGCTTCTATAAAAGTGCAGTGGAGAGGTCGGCCCGTGGAGGAGGCTACCTGGGAGACCGAGCGGGAGATACAGAGCAGATATCCTCACCTGTTTGAGGTTTCAGGTATGTTTCTTGACTCATTCGAGGACGAACGTTTGTTTAAGTTGGGGAGGATATGACGATCCGGCCAGTCATCTCATGAGTTACCGCTCTGTTTCCCCCATTTCTGCTTCTTATTGCTTTGTCTATCGGTTCTATATGTGATTGGGTTGGTTGGCTCGGGTTCGGAAAAGATTTGATAAGGTTTGAGACACTTAGTCTCTTTTGAGGAAGCTTAAGTTGGAAAAATCAACCGGATGTTGACTTATGTGTTAGAGGGCTCGGATGTGATTTTTGATGGTTTGGATAGCTTCAGGAGGTGATTTGAGACTTAGGAGCGTGATCGGAATGAGTTTTGGAGGTTCGGAATAGATTTAGGCTTGAATTGGCGAAGTTGGTATTTTGGCGATGTTCGGTTGATAGGTGAGATTTTGATATAGGGGTCGGAATGGAATTCCGAGAGTTGCAGTAGTTTTGCGGTGTCATTTGGGATGTGTGTGCAAAATTTCAAGTCATTCGGACGTTGTTTGGTTGGGTTTTTGATCGAAAGCGTAATTCGGAAGATTTTGGAAACTTAGGCTTGAATCCGATGTGTTTTGGTTGATTCGATGTTGTTTCAGGTATTTTGAAGATTGGTATAAGTTTGAATAAGGTTATGGGATATGTTGGTACTTTTGGTTGAGGTCTCGGGGGCCTCAGGGTGATTTCGGATGGTTGACAGAGAAGTTTGGAATTTTGGTGAGCTGCAGGTTTTCTGCTTCTGGTATTTCCGCACCTGCGGATTGGGGACAGCATATGCGATGCCGCAGATGGGAGAAGTTAGGTGCGGAAGCGGAAAATGCTTGGGAAGGCAGGAACCGCAGATGCGGTTGTGGGACCGCACCTGCGAAGGCGCATGTGCGGAATGTTCACCGCAAATGCCAAAAGTTGGGACTAAGTGAGGACCGCAGATGCGGTGGCTTGACCGCAGAAGCGAGAATATGGCCACAGATGCGAAATCTCTGGGCCAGAAAGTATAAATTGTTTCCTTCGCGATTTTTGAGCTATTTCACCATTTCTAAGTCGGCTTTGGAGCTTTTGAAGAAGGATTTCAAGGGAACTTCATTGAGGTAAGGATTTTGGACCTAAAACGCGTTCCCATGGTATTATTTCACGGATTAAAGCTATAATTAATGGAAATTAAGGGTTAAAATTGGGGGAAATTAGGGCTTGGAAACTTAGACCTTTGATTGAGGATTTGAAGGACCATTTGAGTTCGAATTTCAGAACTTTTGATATGTATGAACTCGTGGGGAGATAAGAAGTCTATTGATGTAAAAATTATCGAATTTCGAGACGTGGGCCCGGGGGTCGCGTTTTGGTAATTTCGGGATTTGTGTTGTAAATTGATTATTTTTGCTTGGGCTTCGTTACCTTAGCATATTTTGACACCGTGATTCTGATTTTGGATAGATTCGACGCGAGTGGAGGCCGATTCGAGGGGCAAAGGTGTCGCGGATTAGATTTGGATCGGATTGAGGTGAGTAATGATTGTAAATGATGTTCTGAGGGCCAAAGGTGTCGCGGACTAGAACTCAGTCATGCTATATTCTACTGTTTTTCATAACTCAGCCATGTTTACTCTGCTTTAACATTTAAATGACATTTTAAATGATATTTTGGGCTGAGCACTATGTTTTACTATTGCCCGAGTGGCTGTGAGATTTTGACTGAGTAAGGTCGAGGGCTTATGTTGTGAGGAAACACTGATTATGATTATGAGGCCGAGGGCCTGAGATATGTACGCCACGAGATGGCTTATTGATATGAGGCCGAGAGCCTAATGATGATTCCATGAGATGGCTTGATATTGCGCTTGGGCCGTAAGGGGCCCCTCCAAGAGTCTACACACCCCTAGTGAGCGCAGGTACCCATTGTGATGTGAGATATAGCCCGAGGGGCTAGTATTGTTAACATTGTGCCCGAGGGGCAATCCTTTATGTGCTTATCTATCTTATTTGTCTGTCATTTACCTGGTTAATTGTTTAAAAGGCATTTCATGAAGTTTGAACTGAATTAAAAATGACTTTACCCATTATCACTGCTTCACTGCTTCTATTGGTTTTACTGCTTTATTATAGCCTGTAATGTGCCTTACGTGTTTTCATATCTCTCAGTCGTTTATTTATGATTATTACTCACTGAGTTGGAGTACTCACTTTACTCCCTGCACCCCGTGTGCAGATTCAAGCGTTGCTGATCCTGTCAGCGCGAGTTGAGAGCTCCCGGCAGACTTCGGAGTCCACGAGGTAGCTGCTTGGCGTCCAGAGTCCCATGTTTCTCCCCCTTTATCTCATTTCTATCTCTTTATCAGTTATTCTGTAATAGTTTAGTAGGCATTTCAGACTTGTAGCATACTAATAGATGCGCATGACTAGTGACACTTTGGTATCGGGTTGTGTTAGGTTGTATTCTGCAAATTTTTCTGTATTGTCACTGCTTACTTTTGGATTTATATCATGTTTAAGACTAAATGCTTATTGTTTAATTGCTTAAAACTGAACTGGAAATGCGTCGGCTGACCTTGTCTTCACGAGAGGTGTCATCACGATGGGGTCCGGGTTTGGGGTCGTGACATTAACACTATTCAGAAAAATAAACCTTTGATTTTGCGTTATTAACTTCCTAAGAGTAAAAACTAATATTACCAATTGTGAATGAATAATAGAAATTAATGGATTAAGTAGCAACGATCGAATATCAAGGGAGAAACAAGGGCTTTGACAAGATATGTGATCAACTATTACTATGGGAAACTCTGTGTTATGTTCACTCTTAACTTCTATTGACTCTTTCGATTTAACAGATGATTAGGCTATCCTAAGGATTCAAACTCTTCTTCCAAATGAATTAGAGTTCGCTAAACAGCCTAATGATATGTACTGTGAAAACATGCAAAAATATGTTGAGTGAATGATCTTACGAAGAACGTCTCTCGACTATTCTTCTAACTTGGGCCAATTGATAACTCTATAAGCTCTTTCGATTACCTATGAGAGTTGTGAAATCAACCCAAACAAGATAACACAATGCGAATTGCAGCAACACTTCTCTTTCCATTATAGGAAAATCACAATTAACTTTGTAATTCGATTAGTAACTCATTCAACGAATTCAAGCAACTAACAGAAAGCAAACCCAAAACAATAGTCAAATCACAATAATAGCCCTAAGAAAGATTACTCCATAGTGGAGAATTTGTTCATCACAAGAGTATTAAGAGAACGAGAAAACATTATAATCCCCAAAATCAAACAAACTTGCATATTGAATGAATTGGATGAAGTATTCAGAGTCTATGTTGTTTCCTTGCCTTCTTCTCTCCAAAAATTGCTCTGAAATCTGAGATACCTTATTTTGGGACGAGCTAGGCTTCATATAGGTCAAAAGGTTGCCTCCAAAATTACAAAAATAGGCCTAGGTCGAATTCTCGGAGATGGTCGTGCGCGGCCGGGCACCTAGGAGTATGACAGTGCTCATGGTCGCGCACCTCTGGTAGACTTCTGTAGCACTTGCACACTCAAGTGCACACTGGGGGTCACTCGTGTGCGGCCGCGCATGAGAATTTCTTCTTGCTCAACTTTTTTTCCTCCCACTTAGTGCACTATTCGTCTATTGATCCCCTCTACATCACCTGCACTGAAAGATAATATATTAGAACAAAATTGGACCAAATATCTATCGAATCAACCAAATCAAAGATGCAAAGTGAGCATAAATATTAAGTAACTTTAAGTTCATCACGTGCAAATCTTGGAGCCGCATAACTGTGAAAGACGAAGCTTGGCATTGAAGACGCTCTAGTTCAAGCTACCTCTTGTTCATGGTAGTTTAAGACTTTAACTCTGTTTATGTGATTTTCAAATGAATATTGTACTTATTCTTCATATCAGTTTTGAAAATCTAAAATCATAGTGGCTCATGACTTATACTACCAGTCCTTGTGGTGATTGTATTGAATTCAGTTGTAGTTTATATATATAAATAAATATATATATTGTCGTTTTCTCGAATTTGTTGTGCTTTTTATTGGTTGGCTTACCTATCGGGTTGAGTTAGGTGCCATCACGACTAAGTGATTTTGGGTCGTGACAAGTTGGTATCAGATCACTAGGTTCATAGGTTGTACTAGTCATAAGCAAGTGTATAGTAGAGTCTTGCGAAACGGTACGATGACATCCATACCTATCTTCGAGAGACTACAAGGCATCTAGGAAACTTCCCTTTTTTCTTTCCTCATCGTGGGCTTTGTTTCACCTTGGTGCCTATCTTTGATTTCTTCCTATTCACTCGTATGTGATGTTGTGCACTCGGTTTTAGCTATGCACCGATGGTTTGTGATGTTGTGGATGGGCTACGAAGGGCTATGGATGCTTGATTATAGTTGCAGTATATTGTCTAGTCTTGGAAGGAGGTGTAGTGGTAGATCTTTCGGTGTTTCAATTGTGGGATGCAATGAATTCTTGTTTTTTGTTGATGAGTATGGACTCGAAATAATTAATTGATTTTCTAGTTGTTGTGACCATGGTAGGGTCATAGGGAGATGTTGGATAGAAGCTAGCCGGTGGGATTTGAGGTTGTATGTTTCGTATGAGGTTTCCATTCAGTGGAATGCATATGTCATTATTTTAGAGCATTTGGGAAGATTCGCTCGACTATCACAAGGATGAGTACGCGCTTGGCAGAATCTTCAGTTTGTTCTATGACCAGTGTTATAAGTGTTTATGAAGTATTCATATGATTAGCAATGCGGATCGGGGCAACTATAAAGGAAGGGTAATGTGGGTTACTGACGACATGTTCTATGGCTTCAAGCCAAGTGGCGGAGTCTTGTAACGATGATCAGATTGCATAGTCATGTGGTTGTCACGCCCCGAGCCCGGGGGCGAGACCGGCACCTAGTGCCTCATCTATCCTTGCGTACCACTTGCGACTAAGAGACTCTGAACATGTAATGTCATACTTTGGCTATGGGCCACATTACAAGATAATGTGCGATACAAAATATAAAATTAAATGGAGACTAATGCTGACTAATGTCAACATAAAGCTGGGCAGACAAGGCCGTCATAATTACTACAACTGACAAGCCAACAAATATACGTACAGGGCCTACAAGCCCAACATACTGCACTAACCGACAGGATATGTCTACAAGCCTCTACTGATAGATGTACTGTGATCGGAACAGGACCCCGACCTACCCATAACCTATCTACATATATACACTAGATATACACCACACTGCTAGGCTCGGCAACTCCGAAGAAGGGGAGCTTACCGATAAAGCTGAACTCGGACAACACCTACTGAGGAGGTTTACCCGTCTGTCTGTCTGAACCAGCACGCATGAAATGCAGCGCCCCCAAAAAGGGATGTCAGTACGAAATAATATACCGAGTATGTAAGGCAATATACTGAAGCTGAAACTGAACTGATAATTTAATAACTGAAAATAACTGGAAGTCAAAGAAAATCTAAAGATATACTCATCTGCTAATACTGACTCAACTCTCTCAATATAGTGAGTAAAATAGTTGCCCGACCCTATAAGGCTCAGTATATATATATATAAGGCTCTGTATATATATATATATATATAACTGCTCTGTCGTAGTAGGCTCGCTCATAGGCGCTCGGCCATACTAGGCTCTCTATCTCGACCAACTGGGCTCGCTTATAGGAATTCGGGCACAACAGACTCGATATATAACTTACCATCTGATCAGAGGTTGCCCAATAGAGGTCTGCCCATCGATTATAGCTCGATGGTAATGAAAGTACTTTTAATACTGTATATATGTAAACTTTCTGCTCTTTTTGACCGAAAGAAGGAAATACTCAACTGAATATGCAGTCTCGATAAGAAGAATATGGTAACTTACAAAACTAGAAAAATATATGTAATTTGCGAGATTAGCAAAATATACGTAAATTTCGGGATACAAATTTTTCTTTATGCCTCGTTATCCAACTTATTTAATTACGATATCATGCTAAAATGAAAGAAAAGCTTAGCCTTAACATACATGTTTCTGCGAAATATGAACGAAATTACACTTGAATGAACTTGTTTTGCTTTGCTGCTAACATTATTTGAACAAAGACATAAATGGACTTAACTTGTTCCAACAAAAACTTGGTTCTTGAACAAAGACACTAACATTTTTGAGGAAAATATTTTTGATTCTTCATAAGTCTTGAAAGAATAATATTGAATTCATTTGGTTTTGGTGGAAAATGTTTCTGATTCTAGCCTTTGAATGGGTTTAGTACTAAATTGTGATAATATCACATTTTTTTGAGTTTATTAAATTCCTACAAAGTGATAAGATTTAGACACCTCTTTTCAATTGTTATGAGTCATATTTTTAAATTGGTGGCCTTGTGCCACGTGGAGAGTGGTGTATTTTAGTTGATTTTTATCCACTTATTGGTTAACTGGGTAATGTCCCGTTACCCGATAATTAACCAACTACCCGCATAATTTAAAAATTACCACAAATTATTTAAAGTTTTATTTATTTTAAAATACTTCATATATACTTTATATATTATACTACCGTGGTCATATGGTACCTTGCATGGTACTAGTTCATAATTATCGCGTATTATCGTTCGATCCGTATTTTATTCCAAATTGACCACTTTCAATGAAACTCGTTTTCTCTAATTCGATGGCATATCAGTTTCAAAACTAAGGGACGCTCGTGAATTAGCTATGACTTGAAAAGAATGCCTTTGGAAGTATTTCAAGCTTGATACTCGCTGTGAATGTAGTGTGCAAGAAAACGGAATTGCTTGGATGTTTCTTTTGATGTTCCTATGCTGGTGAAACACATGTTGTTTGGTGTGTATTGGCTGTATAATGGAGAGTAGAGCAAGATGAATGACTTTCGAGGGGGTACTGATGAGTTCAAGATTCATATATGGCATTTAAGGATTTTCAGATTTGTGTGTGGGTAGGGCTGGAGGTTGATAGTGGATGGTATCTAGATTTGCAGTACTTCAATATCAATAATGACTCTACCTTATAATAGTAGGGAGATGCAAGAAACGACTTCGAATTCACAGAGGGTTCCTATAGAGCAGACATTTCGGATTGAGTTACTATTTGTTTTGGCAATCTGCATGACCCTATTGAGTTAGAGGAAATCACTTCTGATGACTTGATTGCGATTTGGTGTGTTTCGAAGAATTCACGAGGGTTATGGACATGGTTCAAAAGATGATGCCTTATACGGGTATAGAAGGTGTATGCATGTGGTGATGTCTGCTCGAATTGAGCTATATGGAAAGTTCTTGGGTGATGAGGTGTTCATCCTACTTGTGATTCAGAGTTGATTATGAGATTTTCGTATTTTTATGAGTCAGCATGATAGTTGCGGTGTGCCGTGTGGGATTGAAAATTTACAAGCACCAGGTTGTAGTTTAGTTCGAGAGGAAGGTCATGAGTTCTAGATAGCATGTATGATTTCGGGTGCTTGAGGGAATGCTTGCACTATTTGGTATCGCTTAGGGAAGGTGTGTACTTTAGAAAAAAGCATTATCTTTTAACTTGCGGATGCTTGACTAGTATTATGGTAATCACTTGATTCAGAAGTAGTTTTCTGGTAGTTAAAAAGGCAATTAGAGAACTAAAAGTGAGTTTAACTTTGGAAATTGAAATAAAAAACTAGGAAACATGAAAAGAAAATTTAATGCTTGCCATTATCAAAAAAATAATTGAAGTTTGTAATAATTGAAAAGACTTTGAAAATAGTTTTTACAGCTTCATAACGTGACTATACAGTGTGATAAATGATTTTTAATTTAATTAAGAGTTATTGCTTTTTTTTAACGTGTCAAAAACTTGAAAAACTAAAATTAAAACTTAAAATTGTTGAAAGGAGATTTAATGTGCTCCTAATGTTACTATATGAGAAAATAATAAAGTTTTATTTATTAAACACCTGAAATAATAAGCACAAGAAAATAATTAAGTTTTAAGAACTAACTGCAATTTGAGAAATTGAAGTGAAAGCTTCGACATGAGATTTATATCATCAAGAAAATAATTTTGTATCAAGTAAAAAGACGAATTATAATACAAGAAATAATAATATATTTAATGAACAATTATTATTATGATTTTATCTAACATGAAATGCAAATATGAACGATAGAAATGTCAAACAACAATATATATCAGAAATCATATAAAACTTTGGATTGAAATACTCCTCCTCCTTCACTTTAGCCTTCATTCTCTTTATAATTTTCTCTCTGTAATTGTTCGCATGATTTCGAGTCACAACAAAACATTTTAGAAACCATAAAATTCAGCAATGGAAGCTGACTAATCGCAACATAAATAGTTAACTATTCCTGCTCTTCAATTATCGGTGAGTATAGATTTAACTCTAAATATTCTTTTTTAGGAGTTCTATTTTTTTTTTTTTTTTTTTTTTTTGCTATATGTTCGTTTTTGGAGTTTTGCAAAAGCTTTTTTTGTAACTTATTTGCTTATAAGTTTTGGTAGTTCTTTAATAATTTGGACCTAGGGTAAGAAACATCAAAGAGTTTAGCCGGTTTACCCTCAAAATCGGATAACAATTAAATTTATACTCGGTTTTAAGGATACATAATATAACTTGATATAAATTAAGAAGACATATTAATATTAAAATTGATGATAAGAGAATAAATGCAAACCACACAAATTGAACAGCCTTGGCCTTTGAGTTCGATCACCCTCGAACCAAGAAATGCCTCAACTGATGTAAGAACAGAATAATAAGATGATAAGAGCTAAAAATTACAGTATATTACTTTGTGCTACGTATTACATTGTGTGTTAAAAATGATCAGATCTACTTTATATAGTAGGGGTTTCCTACTTTTGATACAATTTATACAAGGTAAAAATTCCCATGATTTACTAATTAATCGACCTCTCCTTGATACGTGCCGAGATTTTCGCCGTGATCTCTAATCGATTGCGGATATTTCGGCCTTCTGTTATTCGGCTCGGCAAATTTCCCTCGATCTCGTTTAGTCTCGATCTTGTTCGGTCTCGGGGTCACGAGCTCAATGACGTAACTTCGCACCTCGGTTCGATATAACCCGAGATCGAGCTTTAACTATGTTTCAGTCTCGATTGGTCACATGATAGGCAAATCTGATTTCGACCGTATACAGATAGTCCCCTCATTTTTCGGAGAGAAGATAACGAGAAACAATATGAACTTCTGAACCTCGCTTCGATAGACCATGACGTAAGCAACAAACGGTTGCTGAAACGTCCCGTCGGTCCAGTTACCAAGGCATTAAATGCCTGTCAATCGTTGGTCGGCCACTACGGGTTTTGAACCGTCATTAGAAGATTTTAAATATCCCAACTTTCATCCATTCAAACTTTATGTTCAAAATTTCTACTATTCTTGTTCTTCAAAAAATCTCTTCACTCTCCAATTTTAGTACCCAAATTTCTTGAATCTTTTGCAAACCACCAAACATACCTTGTTAATTTCCTCTTCTTCATCTTTGCTCTAAAATGGCGAAAACTTCTAAGGTTGTCCCATAAAAAGAGTCCGTCTCTTCATCACGACCTGCCGGCAATGGGACTGCGGCGGAACTACTCCCTGAAGAGTTCGATCCCGGAGGGTGCTCGACCGGTGCTGATTTCAAGGTCGAAAAAAATTCCTCGGTATCAGGTCGCTGCGAGCCGATCTTGAGGTATATATGTTCTATCACCGAGATGATCTCCTCTCCAAGGTCAAAGAGGATTGCAACTGGGCCGATAAGCATGTGGTGGTACCTTCACATGAGGAAGGAATTACTACCCATGTGGGTTTTTTTTAGGTGTTTACACTTACCTCTTCACATTGGGTCCCTTAAACCCGGTCATTATCGCCTTCTGCAAGAGGTACGAGGTGACCTTCGGTCAAATTCACCCCTCCTTCTGGAGGATAGTGATTCTTCTTCATTTTTTCGTAAACAAAATCGAGGGTGTCTCTTCACCCTCGATCATCTTATGCGCCTGTACACTCCCCGACTCTATCGAGGGGCATTAATCAAACTTGCTCGTTGGGCCATTAGGTCCCCGTTCTCGAGTGTATATGAGGATCGGGACCGAGGCTAGATGGGTCGATTCGTTCGAGTGAGGACCTTGGACTTGATACCTGCCGAGGACATGCCATTTCCCGAGAAATGGAACATGAACCGTAAGTATAACTTCACCTTAAAGATTTTATTTATTATTTCTCCCCTTTCCTCCCTTCTTATAGGTGCTTTTGTGGTGCAGCTGTGGCTCGAATGTCGGATGTAGTTCCTCAACTCAAGGAATAGGTTGAGGGCCTTGTGTCATAGAGACCATATTCTGAGTGCGCATGGCGCGAATTGTCGAAGGGTCGATGGGAGGCCCGTAATCATGGTAAGTTTTCTTTTCTGATTTAATGATGTTTGATTTTCTCCTTGCACTATAGAATTCTTATTGGCTTTGTTTTCTTTTGTAGTCTCCCCAAAGACGTTGCTATGAGGCCTCCATCCGATGATGAGGGTGTGCCTCTCGAGTCCCCTACTCCGGGGCAGAGTGATGAAAAGAAGAGAAAAAGGGTCCTGAATTCCTTGAACTCGGAAAAGAAAAACCAAAGAGGAGGTCGAGCAAGCCCAAGGGAAGCTCCGACGCTCTACCCTTGGACTCCGTAAACCGGCTAAGTGATGAGTCCGAAGAAGAAGAAGAAGAAGAAGAAGAAAAATACAAGTTGGTGGCCTGCATGCGGGCAGGTGTCACAATACAAGAGGCCTCCGAACTGGCATGTGCTGAAAATGAACAGTCTCGACTTGATGAGGTCGATGAGAGAGCTTTAGACGAAGCTCCCAAACTAGAAGGGGGTGAGGCCACTCTGCCTTAAGCAAGGGAGGTCAAGAGGGAGACCAGGGCTGATACTCCTCGAGCAGAGGAAAATGCCCCGAAAGATGCGCTTGGGGCGATTGACCTTGTCGGGTCTCCTATGTTCTCCAACTCGATAATCAATGCGGCCGGTATGATGGAAGGTCGTTCTCACAAGGGGTTTCAGGGGGGTGGCAGACATTCACAACTTCTTAGATGGCTTAGAATCTACCACCTTGGAGGACGTTACTGGGTTCGGAGACTTACTGGTTCCAAAGAAGATATCATCGCCGGGAGCCAGCAGGTTTTCCTCGAGCCCAAAGTTAGTGATCGGTTCCTGGCCCCAAGTGTTGATCCTAACCGAAAGTGGTCAATAATTTTCTCTATCCCGGAGGATGCCCGTGTTTTCTCTGCCCCCGTAGGGGTTGATAGCTATCTTCGGTGTTTGGTGACCGAAAAGGACCAAGTAGTGATGAATAAGGTAGAAACCCCATGCCTATTCAATGAAGCTCAACAAGCGTTGGACCGGGTAATTTCTAGTGTCTCTTTTATTATGTATTTTAAACTTAAAGTTGTAAATAATCATAACACCTTCCTTCATGCTTGCAGGTTTCGGTACTGCACCATGAGACTTTCCTCCGATACCGGGATGAGTTAACCCATCACGAGGCCAAGGTCTGGGAGCTTACTGAGAGGAGGGACACCTACAATCTTCTCAATGAGAAGCTTCAGGCTGAATTAGAAGTGGCTCAGAGGGAGCATGGCGAGATGGCCGAGCAGGTAAACCGAGTACTTCATGATAGTGATGATGAGTTAGACATATTGGCTAACAATCGATCCTCACCCGAGCAGTCGTTTTGAGCTTTTGCACTTTGCTTGCCAGTTCTTGGGCATGACTAGCCCCGTATGATGTATTATGTCTTATGCAAATCATCGGTTTTGGTTTTCAGGGTAATCGGAATGGATTGGAAGGACAACTCTCCGTTTAAAGCATAAAATTTGAAAGGTTTGACCAAGTTTTGACTTGTTAGTATATGATCTCGGATTTGAATTTTTATGATTTGGTTAGCTCCGTTAGGTGATTTGGGACTTAGGAGCGTGATCAGAATGTGTTTTGGAGGTCCGGAGTAGATTTAGGCTTAAATTGGCGAAATTGGAATTTTGGTGTTTTCCTATCGATAGGGGTCAGAATGGAATTCTAGAAGTTGGAGTAGGTCCGTTGTGTCATTTGTGACGTGTGTGCAAAATTTCAGGTCTTTCAAACGAAGTTTGATAGACTTTTTGATCGAAAGCAGAATTTGGAAGTTTTTGGAATTTTTAGGCTTGAATCCGATGATGATTTAGTGTTTTGATGTTGTTTTGAGAGTTCCGAGGGTTGGAACAAGTTTGAATGATGTTATGGGATATGTTGGCATGTTTGGTTGAGGTCCTGAGGGCCTCGGGTGAGTTTCGGGTAGTTGAACGGATCATTTCATGTTGGAAAAATTGCAGATTTTGCTGGTTTTTGTTGCAAAGATTTTTGTTCATCGCGTTTGCAGAGGGTGCATCGCATTCGCGAAGGGTGTTTTATGTGATGATGATTTTGTTCTACGCGTTCGTGAAGGAGAGGACACGAACGCGAAGGTGAAGGCAGCATGTGCATCGCGAACGCGTGATTGGGATCGCGTTCGCGAAGAGGAGTGAGGTCGTTGGGCACCCCAAGCCCTTGTTCTATGCGTTCGCGTGATTAGTATCGCATTCGCAAAAGCCTGGACTGGTGAAGCATTGCATTCGCATGGCAACGTTCGGAAAAGTGGAGAGGCAGTATAATTTGGTCTACGCGAACGCGAGGGGGCGGTCGCGTTCGCAAAGAAGGAAATTTTACCTAGGGCAGAATGTTTAAAAGTGGGTTTCACGATTTTTGGTCTGTTTTCTCCATTGTTGAGCGATTTTTGGAGCTTTTGAGAAGGATTGAAGAGGGAATCGAAGGGAAACACTTGGAGGTAAGATTTTTTAACTCAATACTCGATCCTATGTTGATTCTTACTTGTTTAAACATGAAATTTGTGGAATTTAAAGCCTAAAATTGGGGAATTAAGGCTTGAAATTGCAGAGTGTAAATTGGGGATTTGAGGGGCCATTTGAGGTCCAATTTTGATGTTCTTGGTATGTATGGACTCGTGGGAGGATAAGGATTCTATTGATATGATTTTTATTGGATTTCGAGATGTGGGCCCGGGGCTGGGTTTGGCCAATTTCAGAATTATTTATGTAAATTGGTTATTTTCGAGTGAGCTTTATTCCCTTAGCATATTTTGATGGTATTAATCTGTTTTTGGATAGATTTGGAGTATTCGGAGGCCGAGTCGAGAGGCAAAGGCATCGGGGCTAGAGTTTGTACCAGGTTGAGGTAAGTAATGATTGTAAATGTTTGTCCTTATGAAACCCCGGATTTCATATCGTTGTGCTACATTGAGGTGACACACACGCTAGATGACGAGTATGAGGTCATGCACCGTTGGGGATTATGACTTAGTCCATCCCGTATGACTGTTAAACCATGTATTTGATTGAAAATTGTTTGCCATCATTGTGTTTTGGAGAGTATCATCATGTTTTGGGTTGAATGCCATATTTGGGCCTCGTGCCAACTATTTTGGACCCTTAGGGGATTTTTACTACCACTACGCACTGTTTTAACTTTATATTTATACTCAATCATGTTGTATTATACTGTTTTCATAACTCAGCCATAATTACTCTGTTTTGACATTTTAAAAGATATTTTGGGCTGAGCATCATGTTTTTACTGTTGCCCGAGTGACTTGAGAGATTTCTGACTGAGTGAGGCCGAGGGCCTGTGTTGTGAGGATATTATGGGATCGGGCTATGCGCCGCAGTAGTGTGGTACTGATTCATGATTATGAGGCCGAGGGCCTGATTTGTTATGCCACGAGGTGGCTTGATATGAGGCTGAGAGCCTGTTTGATTATGCACGAGATGGCTAGTTATTGCGCTTGGGCCGTAAGGGGCCCCTCCTGGAGTCTGTAGACCCCTAGTGAGCGCGGGTACCCAGTGTGAGTGATGTGATGTAGCCCAAGGGGCTGTTTTTGATTCATATTGTTGCCCGAGGGGAGGTTCTTCCTTCATGTTATGCCTGAGGGGCTGATTACGAGTGATTGTGAGGTAGCCCGAGGGGCTGGTTCTGTTGATATTATGCCCGAGGGGCGGTTTATGGTACATGTTTTGCCCGAGGGGCTGTTTACGTTTCTATCATGTTCACTCATAGTTTTATCGCTCGTTTGAAACTATTAAAAATTGTTTTAAAAGGTTTTACCGAAAATGAGCATGATTTACGAAGTAAATAATTTCTGTACTGTGTTGGAAATGTCATGTATTTGTTGTAGCGTTTTGACGTGGCTTACGTGTTTTCTTACTGCTCAGCTTTTATTTACTTTTATTACTTACTGAGTTAGCATACTCACATTACTCCCTGCTCCTTGTGTGCAAATTCAGGTAATTCTGAACCCGATAGCGGGTGTTGATTGCTTAGTGGCGGAGTTAGTAAGGTAGCTGCCAACGTCCACAACCCTGCTCTTCTCCCTCATGTCTTCCATAGATTGTTTTTAGTATATTTTCATACTCTCTGTTTTGTTCAGACCTTAGTAGATGCTCATGACTTGTGACACCCCAATGTCGGGCTTGTGTATTTATTTCGTACTGTTCATTTAGACTTACATTATGAGATATTTAGATTAATTAAAGGCTTAAAATGATTGTATTGATTAATGTTTAATTCGAGAGTGGTGTCAGTTGGCCTAGTTTCACGATAGGTGTCATCATGACCGGGTCGCTTTTAGGGTCGTGACATCCAGGCACAGGTAGATAAGATACAAGCTGAGGCTGAGGAGTTCAAAAAAAATATGGACATATTAGCCTTGAAAAAGAAAGTTGTCCAAGCACAACTGGAGTCGGCCGAGGCCCAGCTCCGGGCTGAAAAAGAGAAAACCTTGGCACAGGCCAAGAAAATTGAGGAGCTCCAATCTCAGTTGAACTCGGCTATTTCTGGTAAAGAGAATCTGGCCAAGGAACTCAAGGTGGACAAATCAGAGGCAGTTGTGGCCAAGACCGAGGTTGATGCTAAAGTAGCCTAGTACAAGGTTGACATCGAGGCGATTCAGGCGCAGGCTAAAAGTATAGTGGAGAATGAAAGGTTGAAAGCTCGAAGGGAATCCCTCGAGGGAGTCCATGCTCAAAACTTCGATATACTGGCTAAAATCAAGAATGCCAAAGTATGTGAGGTCAGGACCCGGAAGCTGGCTTTTCCCAAGGAAGATTCCGAGAGCTTAAGCGAGTCTAAAGGTGGGGAAAATCCCAAGGATGAAGATGCTGCTTCCGATGAGGACCAGGCCACTTAGGCCTTTATATGTTTTTAATTTTTGCATCTTTTTAGGCCGTTTCGGTCATTGGTATTGGGCCATTCTGGTCTTTGTAAAAAAGATTATTGGGTAAATATATATACAAGGCTTTCTTTCCCCTTCGGCTTTCAAATTTCTCCTTTGCTTTATTACTTGTATTCACAAAGGCCGGAATGTCTTAGCATAAAATAACTTAGGTTATGTGTGAAAGTTCAAACAGACCTCGCCTTTACATTACTCTGTTTTGAGGCGAACCAAAAATTTTCTCCCAAAGTAGGTAATTCAGATTATAGTTTGCCGAGGAAAGCCTTTAAAATCGATTATGAAAAAATTACTTTTTTGAAGGCATATACGGTTCTCGGACATATCCGAATCGTGTTAATATGGTCGTAGCCTTTTAGTTCGGGCGTCACCCAATGGGCTTGCTTTCTCGAGTTATCCAGGCTTGCCTAAGATAACAGTCCCCGAGAGGGTATGGCCGTGGCCTTATGCTCCCGATGTTTATTAGATCGATCTATTCGAGTTTGTTTTTCGGACGGTAGTCCCCGAGTGAGGGAGTAATCATCCGAACTCTGGTTACAAGCGGCCCTTGATCTCGTTACTTTTAGGAGATCGGAAGTATGAAATTCTTTAAGGGATATAAAGAGGATTTTTTTAAAACATACTAGGTAGGGATAGCCTGTGCCAGCACGGGCCTAATATAGTATATATTTAGCCTTTTCTTTTTCAATTGCAGCAATGATAGTAAACAAATCTAAATAGATAATCATACTCAAAAGAGTTTTCCATACAACATGAGCATAATTTCATTTTTTTATTCACAATATGTGCAAAAAGGACATAAGAACGATGCCTTTCAACAACCAATCAAGAGCCTCATTTACTGCGTCTTTTTCAGCTTGCTACTTAATGGAAGACTATCATGTTACGCATTTCGTCGAACTCGGTTGTTTCTCAATAGTTAGTTATTAGATTGCCTTGTCTTGTAGGTTGATATTGCATATACTGATCAATTTGGTAACACCTGGACCACCTTCTTTACTTGGTAGAAGACTTGCTGCAACACAAAAAATGAACTATACCAAAATGATAGTGTGTGATGGCGCATCCATGAGCAAATCCACACGAACTTGAAAGTAGCAGAGCAAAATGATAGTCTTATACGGTTCCTGCTAAGGTTGCTAAGTATAAAAGAACCTATAAAATCTTTTTCTAGCCAGCATAAATCAACAAAAAAAAAGGTAATATATTTCAACATATAGCAACTTCGATAAAGTAGCATGTTTCTTTCCTTATATGTAATAGAAATGTGAAGTAAACTTGTCAATACTAAGTTACTAACTGGACCTTATATGAAAAATAAAACTTATCAAGTTTTCAATGTTTGAAATAGACAAAGCAGCAGTTACTATAAAGAACAAGAAGCTATGTCATAAATTCAACCCTGGGACTTATCTAGTTTTTTTGTTGGTCCAAGAAGTTACAAGGATCATGTATGAAGATAGGGATGGAAGTGTTAAAAGTTTGTCTTTATAAGACCACAAACCGCGAATTTGATGTTAAAATCTTGCACATAATTTAAAAGGAAAATCACACCTTTCGGATTTTTCATCCTTTTTCTACGATACAAAATTCTGAGAACTAATCAAGTCCCATGTACCATCTTTACTTTTAGGGCTAACTTGGTGCGGAAGCTACACCATGTGTCACAATGCAATCTTAAACAAGTGTACTCTATATTTTATATTAACTATTATATCTAGTAAGATCCGTTAATGACTCAGTTTACATAGAAAGTTATATGATACCTACCCTTTTCATACATGTTATATCATGTTTCAACAATGATAAGCGATCCACAATAAATATCTCAGAATCAGAAACCTCCCACAATTCCAATGAGATATGTTTCACTCATAAAGATGCCAAACACAGAAAAAGAGTTAGTTGAAAGCAAACCTCCATAATGGTATCAGCCATGAAAAAAAATCAAGAGCTATTAAGATATGACCAAAACTAATTTCGGTGCAGAGAAACAATATCAAAGAGTTAATGTGTTCTGTAGGGTAGAGAGAGGTGGTCAGTACCTTTGTAATGATCTCTACAGAGAGGACATTTGCTGCAATGTCGGGTACTTTTCTTTTGAAGGTTATTCTCACACAAGCATCTTTAGCAGGCAAAAACTGTATAGAAAAATAGTTGTAGTCAGTTTTGATTATATGATTGATACTACTTTATAACTGATATATCTAGGAAATATAACTTAAGCAAAACTTAGAAAAACGATGCTCCCAGCCTTTTTTTTTTCTCCTTCACACTATTTCTTTTTACTCTTCCAATTTTCCCATAAAGAAGTAGGGGATAAGAGGCAATTCCAGAGAGAACCTTTGTAGTATTATAATATGAAATTCTGAACACCGTGATATTATGGCTAAAATGAGTATATAGAAAAGCATAAACCAGTAGACACAATAAAAATATAAAAACCCCAGGTAAAACAGAAATTTAAAAGCAATTCTACCAATAATCCTTGTTTCCACATAAATTGTTCACTAATAATCTAAATAACGATTTTTCAGTAAACAACGGCAAAAAAAGATATCAAAAAATAGCATTCCAATTACATAGTACTTAGAAACACTAAAGAAAGAGGTATATAAAGGCTTAAGAGAAGTAGGTATGATAAGAAAGTAATAATCAAGAGAGGTTGTTGTATGACTTAAAAGTGTTACAATATATGAAAACTTACCCGTAAGAATGAAAACCGTTAAGTTTTTTTATATATACCCACTAGGAGACTGGAAAAGCTATTATCACACATTTGCTATACATCTAAGTTTTTGTTTATTAACATTGTTCATTCAAGTCGAGAGTAGATACTTTGCCATAGTGAAGTCTTCAAGGTTGAAGAAAAGAAAAGACATTCAAATGCAAAAAGATCTCGCATTGAACAAAAATATGCCGTCATAATAGAGGTTTTAGACGGTAAGTATAGGTGAAAAATAAAAATATATCCTTGATCTGCTAAATATTCCTACATAGACCTCCATAGGCATACAAAATGGTTCAACAACGTCCCACTCCGTGATAGGCGATCAAATTAAAGTGATCACAATAACTGAAGTTCATGAATATATCTAATAAAATATGACAACAACAAGATTTAAATGTGTCACGACCCTAACTCCGAACCCGATCGTGATGGTGCCTCTCGTGAAGACAAGGCCAGCCAATTAAACCCAATTCACTTCTTAAACAGTTAAATAACATAAAAGCAGTCTAGAACATGATATAGCAATACTAAGTAGCAAATAATGCCAATAAAGTGCGGAAGTACAACCCAACACAGCCCTAACCGGGGTGTCACAAGTCACGAGCATCTATGAGCCATAATACAAGTCTGCTAAAGTCATGAACTACTACAAATGTTTGAAAAGGAACAAAAGTGCTAGAGGAGTAGAGACACGGGGCTGCAGATATCAACAACTACCTCGTAATTTCTGAAAGGCCCGCCTGGAACTGGAGGAAATTAGCACTCCGGAGCGGAACCAATAACGCCTGAATCTGCACACAGGGGTGCAGGGAGTAAAGTGAGTACTCCAACTCAGTGAGTAACAAAGGTAAATAATGACTGAAAGTAAGAAAACACGTAAGGCACAAGGCATTCTATAATGAAGCAGTAAAACCATTTAAAAGCAGTAAAACAATGGAAAGTCAAGCAAAATCCTCTTTAAGTAAATAAGTAATTGACAGGTAATTAAGGTCAAGTAAACAAATAGAAGTTCGCCCCTTGGGCACAGTATCAACAAATTCGCCCCTCGGGCGACATCTCAGAATAGTACCAGCCCCTCGGGCAATCACATAGAACAATACCAGCCCATCGGGCTTAATCTCACATTACAATAGGGACCCGCACTCACTGGGGGTGTACAGACTCTTGGAGGGGCCCCTTACGGCCCAAGTTAAGCCATCTCATGGCATCAAATCTTGGCCCTCGGCCTCATATCAATCAAGCCACCTCGTGGCATATATATATCTCAGGCCCTCAGCCTCAAATAAGTATCAGTGTTTCCTCACAATATAGGCCCTCGGCCTTATTTAGTCAAAAATCATCACAAGCCTCTCGCGCAATAGTAAAACGGTGTTTCTCAGTTCAAACATCATTTAAAATATCATTTAAGTCTTAAAACTGAGTAAACATGACTGAGTATGAAAAAACAGTGGGAAATAACATGACTGAGCTCAAGTAATAAGTTAAAACAGTGAGGAAAATTAATAAATAGCCCCGAAGGGTTCAAATAGTTGGCTCTAGGCCCAAATATGGCATTCAGCCCAAATAATGATGATAGCAAATAGTTTTCAATTAAATACGTGGTAAAATCATCAATCAGGGCGGACCGAATCACAATCCCCAATAGTGCACGACCTCATGCTCGCCATCAAGCGTGTGTCTCACCTCAATATAGCACTACGATGTGCAATTCGGGGTTTCAAACCCTCAAAACATCATTTACAATCATTACTCACCTCGAACCAGCTAAATCTCTAGCTCGTGATGCCTTTGCCCCTTGAATCGGCCTCCACGCACATCAAATCTATCCAAAATCAGAACGAGGACGTCAAAATATGCTAAGGGAACAAAGCCCAAGTGAAAACAATCAATAAAGGGCACAAATCCCGAAATTAGCAAAATTCGAGCCCCGAGCCCACTTCTCGATACTCGAAAATTTTCACATCATTAGATTCCTTATCTCCTCACGAGTTCATACATGTCAAAAGTTCTCAAATCCGACCCTAAATGGTCCTCCAAATCCCCAATCAAAAGTACAATTTCTCAAGCCCTAGTTCTTCAAATTTAGGCTTAGTTTTCATGATTTTCTAGGTAGAATAGAATCGAGTTTTAAGTCCAAAATTCTTACCTCCAAACGTTTCCCCTTGAATCCCTCTTTAATCTCCTTCAAAAATCTCTAAAAACAATCAACTATGGAGGAAAATAGACCCACTTTCGCGGACAAGACGACCTTTTAAACATTCTGCCCAGGCCTGGAAATCCTTCTTCGCGAACGCGGTCAAAGCCTCGCGTTCGCGAAGCACAAACTTATTTTAACCAAATTACCTTCTACGCGATCGCGATCGCGACCAAGCCCTCGCGAACATGATGCTTCACCTAGGCGACCCTTCACGAACGCACTCCATCTCCCGCGAATGCGAAGATCAACTTGACTTCCAACCCAGCTGACCCAATTATTCTACGTGATCGCGAACACCTTCCCGTGAACGCGATGCATAGCCTCATAGCCCTTCGCGAACGCATCACCTGCCTCGCGAACGCGAAGGCTAAACCTTCACCTCCCCCAGCAGACTCTTCGCGAATGCGAAGACCAAAAATGTCTGCAACTGCTGGAACTGTTTTTCTGCAATTTTTCAAACTCCAAATGGTCCGATTGACCACCCGAAACTCACTCGAGGCCCCCGGGACCTCAACCAAAAGCACCAACATATCCTAAAACCTTATTCAAACTTGTTCCAATCATCAAAACACCTCAAACAACATCAAATCACCCAAAACACATCGGATTCAAGCCTAAGTTTCTAAAATCTTACGAAATACGCTTTTGATCAAAAACTCAACCAAGCTATGTCCGAATGACCTGAAATTTTGCACACACATCCCAAATGACATAATGAAGCTACTGCAACTCTCCGAATTCCATTCCGACCCCTATATAAAAATCTCGCCTATCAACCGGAAATCGCCAAAATATCAACTTTGCCAATTCAAGCCTAAATCTACTACGGACCTCCAAAATGCATTCTGATCGCGCTCCTAGGCCACAAATCACCTCCTAAAACTAACCGAACCATCGGAACTCACATCCGATCCCTCTAACATATAAGTCAACATCCGGTTGACTTTTTCAACTTAAGCTCACTCTAAAGAGACTAAGTGTCTCAAACCTTGCCAAATCCTTTCCGAACTCAATCCGACCAACCCGATACCACATAACCCGGATAATTAAAGCATAGCAAAGCAGAAATAGGAAAAACGGAGCGGCAACTCATGAGACGACTGGCCGGGTCGTCACATCCTCCCCAACTTATTCGTCCTCGAACGAGTCAAGAAATATACATGAAGCCTTAAACAGGTGAGGATATCTGCTCTGCATATCCCGCTCGGTCTCCCAGGTAGCCTCCTCCACGGGCCGACCTCTCCACTGCACTTTCACTGAAGCTATATCCTTTGACCTCAACTTTCGAACCTAACGACCCAAAATAGCTACTAGCTCCACATCATAGGTCAAATCTTCATCCAACTGAACCGTGCTGAAATCCAAAACATGAGACGGATCCCCAATATACTTCCGGAGCATAGAAACATGAAATACCGGATGCACACTCGACAAGTTGGGTGGCAAGCAAGCTCATAAGCCACCTCCCCAATCCTCTGAAGCACCTCAAAATGTCCAATGAACCACGGACTCAATTTCCCTTTCTTCCCAAATCTCATAACACCCTTCACGGGTGAAACCTTCAGTAGAACCTTCTCTCCCACCATGTAAGACACATCTCGAACCTTCCTGTCAGCATAACTCTTTTGCCTCGATTGCGCTGTACGAAGCCTCTCCTGAATCACTTTCACCTTCTCCAAAGCATCCTGCACCAAATCTGTCCCCAATGGCCTAGCCTCACCGGGCTCGAATCAACCAACTAGAGATCTATACCGCCTCCCATACAAAGCCTCATATGGAGCCATCTGAATACTCGACTAGTAGATATTGTTATAAGAAAACTCTGCAAGCGGTAGAAACTGATCCCATGACCCACCGAAATCAATAACACAAGCATGCAACATGTCCTCCAATATCTGAATAGTGTGCTCGGACTGCTCGTCCGTCTAAGGGTGAAAAGTTGTGCTCAACTCAACCTGAGTACCCAACTCTCGCTGCACAAACCTCCAAAACTGCTATATAAACTGAGTGCCTCTATCTGAAATGATGGAAACTGGGACACCATGCAAATGAACAATCTCCCGGATATAGATCTCTGCCAACCGCTCTGAAGAATAGGTAGTACACACAGGAATAAAGTGCGCGGACTCGGTCAGCCGATCCACAATCACCCAAATAGCATCGAACTTTCTCAAAGTCGGTGGAAGTCCAACAACAAAGTCCATAGTGATCCTCTCCCACTTTCACTCAGGAATATCCATCTGCTGTAGCAAGCCACTCGATCTCTGATGCTCATATTTCACCTACTGACAATTGAGACACCGAGCTACAAATCCCACAATATCTTTCTTCATTCTTATCCACCAGTAGTGCTGCCTCAAATCCTGATACATATTCACGGCACCCGAATGAATAGAATACCGCGAGCTATGGGCCTCCTCCAGAATCAACTCCTGAAGCCCATCCACATTGGGCACACAAATCCAGCCCTGCATCCTCAACACTCTATTATCACCAATGGTCACATCTCTGGCATCATCATGCTGGACTCTGTACCTAAGGACAAGCAAATGCAGATCATCATACTGGCGCTCTCTGATGCGATCATATAAGGAAGATCGAGACACCATAAAGCCATTACCCGACTGGGCTCCGAAATATCTAACCTCACGAACCGATTGGCCAAGGCCTGAACATCAACCCCAAGAGGTATCTCCCCAACTAGAATATATGCCAAACTCCCCATACTCACTGCCTTTCAGCTCAAAGCATCGGCCACCACATTGGCCTTTCTTGGATGGTACAATATGGTGATATCATAATCCTTAAGCAACTCCAACCATCTCTGCTGCCTCAAATTAAGATCCTTTTGCTTGAACAAATGCTGAAGATTGCGATGATCAGTGAACACCTCACAAGATACGCCATACAAGTAATGCCTCCAAATATTCAATGCGTGAACTATGGCAACTAACTCCAAATTGTGAACAGGGTACTTCTTCTCATGGGGCTTCAACTAACGAGAAGCATAAGCAATAACTCTACCCTCCTGCATCAATACACAACCAATCCCAACTCTCGGAGCATCACAATACACGGTATATGAACCTGAAGTTGATGGTAAAACCAACACTGGAGCTGTGGTCAAAGTTGTCTTGAGCTTCTGAAAGCTCTCCTCACACTCGTCTGACCATACAAATGAAGTACCCTTCTGAGTCAACTTGGTCAAGGGCGATGCGATAGATGAGAATCCCTGTACAAACTGGCGATAATAGCCTGCCAAACCAAGAAAGCTGTGAATCTCTGTGGCTAAGGATGGTCTGGGCCAACTCTGAACCGCCTCTATCTTTTTCGGATCAATCTGAATACCCTCGTTGGGAATTATGTGCCCCAAGAAAGCCACTGAACTGAGCCAAAACTCACACTTGGAGAACTTTGCATACAACTTCTCCTCCCTCAATCTCTACAACACAACTCTCAAATGCTCCGTGTGCTCTTCCTGAATACGAAATACACCAGAATATCATCAATGAAGAGTATGACAAACGAATAGAGATAAGGTCGGAACACGTTGTTCATCAAATGCATGAACGTTGCTGGGGCATTGGTCAATCCAAAAAACATCACCAAGAACTCATAATGACCATATCGGGTCTTGAAAGTTGTCTTAAGAATATCCGAGTCCCTGATCTTCAACTGGTAATAACCTGAACGGAGATCAATCTTGGAGAACACCCTCGCTCCCTATAGTTGGTCAATAAATCATCAATGCGAGGCAAAGGATACTTGTTGTTAATTGTTACCTTGTTCAATTGCCTATAATCAATGCACATTCTCATTGTGCCATCCTTTTTCTTCACAAACAGAACCGACGCACCCCAAGGTGACACACTAGGCCAAATGAACCCTTTATCGAGGAGTTCCTGAAGATGTTCTTTTAATTCCTTCAACTCCGTTGGTGCCATACGATACGGCGTAATAGAAATGGGCTGAGTACCCGGCACCAGGTCAATACCAAAATCAATATCTTTGTCCGGTGGCATGCCCAGCAGGTTTGTAGGAAACACATCGGGAAAATCCCTCACAACTGGAACAGAATCAATACTGGGAGCCTCAGCTCCGACATCCCTCACAAATGCTACATATGAAAGGCAACCCTTCCCAACCATACGCTGGGCCTTCAAGAAAGAGATCACTCTACTAGGAACATAATCAGTCACACCTCGCCACTCGATCCGTGGCGCACCCGGCATAGCCAATGTGACTGTCTTAGCATGACAGTCCAGAATAACACGACACGGAGATAACCAATCCATGCCCAAAATGACATCAAAATCCACCATGCTCAATAGCAATAGATCCACTCGGGTCTCCAAACCCCCAATAGTCACCACACACGAGCGGTATATATGGTCTACAACAACAGTATCGCCCATCAGGGTAGATACATGAATATGTAAAGCAAGAAACTCACAGGGCATACCTAAATAACGAGAAAAGTATGATGACACATAAGAAAAGATGGAACCAGGATCAAATAATATAGAGGCATCTCTGTGGCATATTGAAACAATACCTGTAATAACAGCATCTGAAGCGATAGCATCGGGTCTGCCTGGGAGTGCATAGAAATGAGCCTAACCGCCCCCTGATTGACCTCCCCCTCTAGGACGGCCTCTAGCTAACTGACCCCCACCCCTAGCTGGCTGAGCGGGTGGTGGTGAAGAAACTGGCGCTGAAGCCAATGACTGACCCCTCTGCTGGGACGAACTAGCAACACGACGATGACACTGCCTACACATGTGGCCCATCTCACCACACTCATAATAACTCCCAGGTGCTGGAGAAGGGGACTGAAGGGAACCCCTTGCACTAGAGTGACTAGCAGATGCATTCGGCATAGAAGAGCCTTGAGCTGATGGAGCATGGGATGAACTCTGAGCTGGAAGGGCGCTGAGTGATGACTAGCCCTACTGAGATCCATGATAAGCATGACCCGAAGATGCCCCACGATAACCTGGGCAAGCTGCCTGAGCAGGCCTGAATGAACGGCCTCTGCTATGCTGAAACTGGCCCCTCGAAGGAGCGCCACTATAGTTGCCAGATCCTCGAGGACTTTTGGCCTCCCTTTCCTCTCGCTCCTGACGGCGAACAGTCTCAATCTCACGGGCAATATCCATAACCTCCTCGAAGTTAGCACCAGTCACCCTCTCCCTAGTCATAAGAATACGGAGATGATAAGTAAGACCATCAACAAACCTCCTGATCCTCTCTCGATCTGTCGGAACCAACCAGATGGCATGACGAGCCAACTCAAAAAACCTCAACTCATATTGTGACACAGTAATATCCCCCTATCGCAACCACTCAAACTGCCTACGCAGCTCCTCTCTACGGGACTGCAGCACATACTTCTCCAGGAAGAGAATGTAGAACTGCTGCCAAGTAAGGGGTGCTGCACAGATAGGCCTACGCCTGTCACACACCTCCCACCAAGTGAAAGCAGCCCCAGAAAATTGAAAGGTAATAAATGCCACACCACTAGTCTCAAAAATCCCTGTTGTACGAAGCATCCGTTGGCACTTATCCAAGAAACCCTAGGCATCCTCGCCCTCTGCACCGCTGAATGTCAGAGGCTAGAGTCTACCAAACCTCTCAAGTTGATGTTGCTCATCATCCGGCATAACTGGTACCACAAACTCTTAAGCTAGTGCAACTGGCTGGGTTGGAGGTGCCCCCGACGTCTGAAGTCCCTGCACAGCCTGCTCAGGCGTGCGAGCGGCGGGAGTCTGATTGCCTCCCCCGGCCTGTGAAGTAGCTGCGGTTGTAATGGCTGAAACCACTTGAGCCAGGCCAGTGCAAACTGATAAGATCTGTGCCAAGGCCTCCTAAAGACCCGGAATCATGAGGCACAGCTGGTGCCTGAACTGGTGCTGCTGGAGCATCCATAGCTGGAGCCTGATCCTGAGCTGGGGCAGCTGGTGGATCTACAGGTGCTGCCCTCGCTGCTCTGCCTCTGCCACATCCACGACTGCATCCACGGCCTCTGGTGGCCGTAGCTGGTGGCACTGGTGGTCATCCACCTCGTCCGGTAGTGCGTGTCCTCACCATCTATGAGAGAATAGAATAATAGAAGTTTAGCACTCGGATCAACAAGTTTGCACGACAAGAATTTCAAGAATATGAAGTTTTTCCTAGAGGTTCTGCAGCCTCTCGAGGATAAATACAGACGTCTCCGTATCGATCTGCGAGACTCTACTAAACCTGCTCATGACTCGTGAGACCTATGTAACCTAGGCTATGATACCAACTTGTCATGACCCTATCCCCGAACCCGGTCGTGATGGCGCCTCTCATGAAGACAAGGCCAGCCAATTAAACCCAATTCACTTTTTAAATAGTTAAATAACATAAAAGCAGTCTAGAACATGATATAGCAATACTAAGTAGCAAATAATGTCAATAAAGTGCGGAAGTACAACCCAACACAGCCCTAACCGGGGTGTCACAAGTCACGAGCATCTATGAGCCATAATACAAGTCTGCTAAAGTCATGAACTACTACAAATGATTGAAAAGGAACAAAAGTGCTAGAGGAGTAGAGACACGGGGTTGCAGACATCAACAGCTACCTCGTAATTTCTGAAAGGCCCGCCTGGAACTGGAGGAAATTAGCACTCCGGAGCGGAACCAACAATGCCTGAATCTGCACACAGGGGTGCAGAGAGTAAAGTGAGTACTCCAACTCAGTGAGTAACAAAGGTAAATAATGACTGAAAGTAAGAAAACACGTAAGGCACAAGGCATTCTATAATGAAGCAGTAAAACAGTGGAAAGTCAAGCAAAATCCTCTTTAAGTAAACAAGTAATTGACAGGTAATTAAGGTAAAGTAAACAAATAGAACTTCGCCCCTCGGGCACAATATCAACAAATTCTCCCCTCGGGCAACATCTCAGAACAGTACCAGCCCCTCGGGCAATTACATACAACAATACCAGCCCCTCAGGCTCAATCTCACATCACAATAGGTACTCGTACTCACTAGGGGTGTACAGACTCTTGGAGGGTCCTCTTACGGCCCAAGCGCAATAACAAGCCACCTCGTGGCATCAAATCTAGGCCCTCGGTCTCATATCAATTAAGCCACCTCGTGGCGTATATATATCTCAGGCCCTCGGCCTCAAATCAGTATCAATGTTTCCTCACAATATAGGCCCTCGACCTTATTCAGTTAAAAATCATCACAAGCCTCTCGGGCAATAGTAAAATGGTGTTTCTCAGTCCAAACATCATTTAAAATATCATTTAAGTCTTAAAACTGTGCAAAGCCTCATATGGAGCCATCTGAATACTCGACTGGTAGCTGTTGTTATAAGCAAACTCTGCAAGGTACAAACTGATTCCATGACCCTCCGAAATCAATGACACAAGCACGTAATATGTCCTCTAATATCTGAATAGTGCGCTCGGACTGCCTGTCCGTCTGAGGATGAAAAGTTGTGCTCAACTCAACCTGAGTACCCAACTCCCGCTGTACAGACCTCCAAAACTGCGAAGAAAACTGAGTGCCCCTATCTGAAATGATGGAAATTGGGACACCATCCAATCAAACAATCTCCCGAATATAGATCTCTGCCAACCGCTCTGAAGAATATGTGGTACGCATAGGAATGAAGTGTGCGGACTTGGTCAGCCGATCCATAATCACCCAAATAACTTCGAACTTCTTCAAAGTCCGTGGGAGCCCAACTACAAAGTCCATAGTGATCCGCTACCACTTCCACTCTGGAATATCCATCCGCTAAAGCAAGCCACCCAGTCTCTGATGTTCAGATTGCACCTGTTGATAATTGAGATACCGAGCCACAAATCCCACAATGTCTTTCTTCATTCTTCTCCACCAATAATGCTGCCTCAAATCCTGATACATCTTCATAGCACCCGGATGAATGGAATACCGCGAGCTATCGGCCTCCTCCAGAATCAACTCCCGAAGCCCATCTATATTAAGCACACATATCCGGCCCTACATCCTCAACACCCTATCATCACCAATGGTCATATCTCTGGAATCATCGTGCTGAACTCTGTCCCTAAGAACAAGCAAATGAGGATCATCATACTGGTGCTCTCTAATGCGATCATATAAGGAAGACCGAGAAACCACACAAGCCAATACCCGATTGGGATTCGAAATATCTAACCTCACAAACCGATTGGCCAAGGCCTGAACATCAACTGCAAGAGGTCTCTCCCCAACTGGAACATATTCCAAACTCCCCATACTCATTGCCTTTCGGCTCAAAGCATTGGCAACCACGTTGGCCTTCCCCGGATGGTAAAATATAGTGATATCATAATCCTTTAGCAACTCCAACCATCTCTGCTACCTCAAATTGAGATCCTTCTGCTTGAACAAGTGTTGGAGGCTACGATGATCAGTAAACATCTCACAAGACACACCATACAAGTAATGCCTCCAAATCTTCAACGCGTGAACTATAGCAGCCAACTCCAAATCATGAAGGGGTAGTTCTTCTCATGGGGCTTCAACTGATGAGAAGCATAAGCAATAACTCTACCCTACTACATCAATACACACCTAATACCAACTCTCAAAGCATCACAATACACTGTATATGAACCTGAAGTTGATGGCAAAACTAACACTGGAGTCGTGGTCAAGGCTATCTTGACTTCTGAAAGCTCTCCTCACACTCATCCGACCATACAAATGAAGCACCCTTCTAAGTCAACTTGGTCAAGGGCAATGCGATAGGTGAGAATCCCTGAACAAACCGGTGATAATAACCCGCCAAACCAAGAAAGTTGTGAATCTATGTGGCTGAGGACGGTCTGGGCTAACTCTGACCGCCTCTATCTTTTTTGGGTCAACCTGAATACCCTCGCTGGACACCACGTGCCCCCAAGAAAGTTACTGAACTGAGCCAAAACCCACACTTGGAGAATTTTGCATTAAGCTTCTCCTCCCTTAATCTCTGCAACACAACTCTCAAATGATCCGCGTGCTCCTCTTGACTACGCGAATACACCAGAATATCGTCAATGAAGGCTATGACAAATGAGTCTAGACAAGGCCAGAACATGTTGTTCATCAAGTGCATGAACGTTGTTGGGGCATTGGTCAGCCCAAAAGACATCACTAAGAACTCATAATGACCATATCGGGTCCTGAAAGTTGTCTTAAGAATATCCGAGTCCCTGATCTTCAACTGGTGATAACCTGAACGGAGATCAATCTTGGAGAACACTCTCGCTCCCTGAAGCTGGTCGAATAAATCATCAATGTGAGGCAAAGGATACTTGTTCTTAACTGTTACTTTGTTCAATTGCCTATAATCAATGCACATCCTCATAGTGCCATCCTTCTTCTTCACAAATAGAACTGGCGCACCCCAAGGTGACACACTAGGCCGAATGAACCCCTTATCAAGGAGTTCCTGAAGCTTCTCCTTTAACTCCTTCAACTTTGCTGGTGCCATACGATACAGTGGAATAGAAATGGGCTGAGTGCTCGGCACCAGGTCAATACCGGAAACACATCGGGAAAATCCCTCACAACTGGAACAGAATCAATACTGGGCAACATCCCTCACAAAGGCTAGATACGAAAGAAAACCCTTCCCAACTATACGATGGGCCTTCAAAATGAGATTACCCTACTGGGAACATAATCAGTCAAACCTCGCCACTCAATCCGTGGCACACCCGATATAGCCAATGTGACTGTCTTAGCATGACAGTCCAGAATAGCACGACATGGAGATAGCCAATCCATGCCCAAAATAACATCGAAGTCCACCATACACAGTAATAAAAGATCCACTAGGGTCTCTAGACCCCTAATAGTCACCACACACGACCGGTACACACGGTCTACAACAACAGTATCACCCACCGGGGTGGATACATGAATAGGTGAAACAAGAGACTCACGGGGAATACCCAAATAACGAGCAAAGTATGATGGCACATAAGAAAAGGTGGAACCGGGATCAAATAATATAGAGGCATCTCTGTGGCAGACTGAAACAATACCTATAATAACAGCATTGGGTCTAGCTAGAAGTGCACAAAAATGGGCCTGATTGCCACCTAATCAACCTCCCCCTCTAGGGCGACCCTTAGTTGACTGACCTCCACCCCTAGCTTGCTGGGCGGATGGTGGTGAAGTAAATGGCGCTGAGGCTGATGGCTGACTCCTCTACTGAGATGGACCCGCAAGACAACGAGGACACTGCCTCCACATATGGTCCATCTCTTCACACTCATAGCAACTCTCGGGTGCTAGAGAAAGAGGACTAAAGGGAAACCCTAGCACTGGAATGACTAGATGATGCACCTGGCATAGAAGAGCCCTGAATTGATGGAGCACGGGACGAACTCTGAGCTGGAAGGGCACTAAGTGATGACTGGCCCTGATGAGAATTGTGAGAACCATGACCCGATGATGCCCCACGATAACCTGGGCGAGCTGGCTGAGCATGCCTAAATGGACGGCCTCTGCCGTGCTAAAACTGACCTCTCGACGTGGCACCACTATAACTACCAGATCCTCGAGGCCTCTTGGCCTCCCTCGCCTCTCGCTCCTGGCGACGAACAGACTCAATCTCACGAGCAATGTCCACCACCTCCTCGAAAGTAGCACCAATCACCCTCTCCCTGATCATGAGAATACGAAGCTGATAAGTGAGACCATCAACAAACCTCCTAATCCTCTTTCTATCTGTCAAAACCAACCAAATCGCATGATGAGCTAACTCAGAGAACCTCATCTCATACTGCGTCACTGTCATCTCTCCATAACACAACCACTCAAACTGCATGTACAGCTCCTCTCTGCGAGACTGCGGCACATACTTCTCCAGAAAGAGAACAGAGAACTGCTGCCAGGTAAGGGGTGATACACCAACAGGCCTACGCCTCTTAAAAGTCTCCCACCAAGTGAAGGCATCTCCAAAAAACTGATAAGTAGTGAAAGCGCCCCCACTGGTCTCTAGAATACCTGTTGTACGAAGCATCCTCTGACACTTATCCAAGAAAACCTGGCCATCCTCACGCTCTGAACCCCTGAAGGTCGGAGTCTGAAGTCTACCAAACCTCTCCAACCTACGCTGCTCGTCCTCTAGCATGGCAAAAACTACATAGTCCTGAGCAACTACAACCGGCTGGGCTGGATGTGCCCCCGGCGTCTGAAGTCCCTGCACAACCTGCTCAGGTGTGCGAGCGGCGGGAGTCTGAGTGCCTCCCCCGGCCTGAGAAGTAGTTGCGGCTGTAGAGATTGAAACCGCCTGAGCTAGGCTAGTGCATACTGATAGAATCTGAGCCAAGGCCTCCTGAAGACCCGGAATCACAATGGGCATAGCTGGTGCTGGAGCTGGTGCTACTGGAGTGTCCACAACTGGGACCTGATCCTTAACTGGGGTGGCTGGTGGATCTGCAGGTGCGATCATAGCTGCTGTGTGGGCCACACCTCTGCCCCTATCGTGACCACGACCGCATCCTCGGCCTCTAGTGGCCAACGCTGGTGGTGCTAGTGGTCGTCCATACTGACCGATAACGTGTGTTCTCACCATCTGTGAGTTAATAGAATAACAGAAGTTTAGTACTCGGATCAACAAATTCGCACGACAAGAATTTCAATGATATGAAGTATTTCCTAAAGGTTCTACAGCCTCTCGAGGATAAATACAAATGTCTCCATACCGATCCGCGAGACTCTACTAAACCTTCTCATGACTCGTAAGGCCTATGTAACCTAGGCTCTGATACCAACTTGTCACGACCCTAAACCGGACCCGGTCGTACTGGCACCTCTCATGAAGACAAGGTTAGCCGACACTTCCCCATTTCAGTTTTAAGCAATTAAACAATAAGAATTAAGTCTAAAACATAATAAATAATCCCAAAGTAAGTAGTGAATAGTACAATGCGGAAGTAAAACCAACACAGCCCGATACTGGGGTATCACTAGTCATGAGCATCTACAATCCGAATGATACAAGAAAGGTCTACATAGTCTAATTAAAATCTAAAACAGAGAAAGATAAGATAAAGGAAGAAGCTCTAGGTTGTGAACGCCGGCAGCTACCTAGAGAATCTTTGAATCGGCCTGAGCTGGAAAGATCAACACTCGCTAGCGGGACCTAATGCGCCTGAATCTGCACATGGGGTGCAGAGAGTAAAGTGAGTACTCCAACTCAGTGAGTAATAATCATAAATAAAGACTAAAAGCAAGAAATCATGTAAGGCACATTATAGGCTATAAGGAAGCTGTAAAAGCCAGTAAAATAGTGAAGTAGTTAAGATGTGTAAATTACTGAGTTCAGTTTAAAACTTCATAAAATGCCTTTTTAACAATTAAGCAAGCAATAACAGGCAATTAGGAAAGATAAACACATAAAGAATCGCCCTTCGGGCACAGTGACAACAAATCCGCCCCTAGGGAAATATCTCACATCACAATGGGTACCCGCGCTCATTGGGGGTGTACAAACTCCTAGAGGGTCCCTATAAAGACCCGGCCAGTCGTCTCATGAGTTACCGCTCCGTTTCCCCCCATTTCAGCTTCTTTACGCTTCGTTATCCGTGTTTTATATGATCGGGTTGATTAGTTCGAGTTCGGAGAGGATTTGGTAAGAAATGAGACACTTAGTCTCTTTTAAGAAGGCTTAAGTTTGGAAAGTTAACCGGATGTTGACTTATGTGTTAGAAGGCTTGGAAGTGAGTTCCGAAGGTTTGGTTAGCTTCGGAGGTGATTTGTGACTTAGGAGCGCGATCGGAATGGGTTTTGGAATTGTAGAGAAGATTTAGGCTTGAATTGGCGAAATTGATATTTTGGCAAATTCCGGTTGATAGGCGAGATTTTGATATATGGGTCGGAATGGAATTCCGAGAGTTGCAGTAGCTTCGTTGTGTCATTTGGATGTGTGTGCAAAATTTCAGGTTATTCGGACGAGATTTGATAGACCTTTTGATCGAAAGCATAATTTAAGAGTTCTTGGAGTTCTTAGGCTTGAATCCTATGTTAAATTGGTGATTTGATGTTGTTTTAAGCATTCCGAAGTGTTGAACAAGTTTGAACGATGTCGTGGGATGTGTTGGTACAATTAGTTTGAAGTTTTCGGGATCCCGGGTAGGTTCCGGGATGTTTTAGGCCGAAAATCATAGTTGTAGCAGGTCCAGGAGGGTTGCAGGCCCCGGAACTCACCCACGCGGTCCGCACAAAAATGAGTGCGTCCGCAGTGAGTGCTGTGCAGACCACACAAAAGCGGGCGCAGCCGCGGTGAAGAACCTTCCCGCTGGTCCAACTTTGGAAGCCCATATCTTTTGATCTACAAGGAATTTTGAGGTGATTCAAAAACGAAAGTTGTAGCCCTTAGTGTCTAGTTTCTAGAAAGGTAAAGATATTGCAATTTGGACATCTGTATAAAAGTTATGGCCAAAATACTAAAATCTGTCACTGCAGAGGAAGGCCTGTGTGGCCGCGGTTGTTTTTGCGCGGACCGCACTGGCTTGTGCGGACCGCGGTAGCTAAAATCTGAGGTGTAAATACGAGTTTTTTGGGTTTTATTTAATATTTTGACCTAGAGATCTCAGATTTTGGCGATTTTTTGAAGATATTTCAAGAAATTCATCAGGGTAAGTGATTTTAACTCAGATTTAGCTAGAATAAATGAATCTTTCACTAAATTTATCGTTTAATTCGTGATTTGGGATGGAATTTGGGAAGAAAATTGTGAAACCTTTCAAAAATGTAAAATGATGATTTGAAGGACCAAATGGTATCAGAATTGGATAATTTTGGTATGGTTAGACTCTTGAGGGTATGAGGATTCTGAAAATATAAATTTTACCCGATTCTGAGACGTGGGCCCGGGGCTTGGGTTTTGCTAATTTCAGGATTTTTTATATTTTTCGAATGTTTTCGCTTGGGCTTTGTTCCCTTAGAATATTGTGACGTATTTGTTCTGATTTTGGATAGATTCGACGCGCGTGGGGGCCAATTCGAGGGGAAAAGGCATCGCAAGCTAGAGAATTAGCCAGTTCAAGGTGAGTAATGATAGTAAATGATGTCCTGAGGGTTTGAAACCCCGGATTTGCACATCGTAGTGCTATATTGAGGTGAGACACACGCTGGATGATGAGCGCAGAGTCTTTTACTACTGGGGATTGTGACTTGGTCCATCCCGATTGATGATTTTACCGCATATTTGATTGAAACTTATTTGTTATCATCATGATTTTGGGTTGATTGCCATACTTGAGCTTCGTGCCAATTATTTGAATTCTTCGGGATTTTTTATCACTATTTGCTCACTGTTTTGACTTATATTTAAACTTATTCCTGTTGATAATTATTGTTTTACAAACTCAACCGCTTTTATGCAGATTTGAAAACTCAAATGATATTTCTAAATGATATTTTAGGCTGAGAACTACTGTTTAACAAATGCCCGAGGGGCTTATGATGATTTCCGGACTGAGTGAGGCCGAGGGCCATATGTGAGGATATGATGAGTGGTAAGAGGCTGAGGGCCTGAGATACTATTTATGCCACGTGGTGGCTTTAGTGATGTGAGGCCGAGTGATATGAGGCTGAGGGCCTAAGATACTTTATATGCCACGCGGTGGCTTGAGTGATGTGAGGATATGCTGAGTGATGATACCATGAGGTGGCTTGATATAGCGCTTGGGCCGTAAGGAGCCCCTCCGGAGTCTGCACACCCACAGTGAGCGCGGGTACCCATTGTTCTGAGTGATTGATGCTAAGCCCGAGGGGCTGATATGAGTGATTGTGAGGTAGCCCGAGGGGCTGATACTATTCTGAGAGTGAGCCCGAGGGGCTGATACTGTTTTGAGTGATTGATACTGAGCCCGAGGGGCTGATACTATACTGAGAGTAAGCCCGAGGGGCTGATACTATGCTGAGCGATTGATACTGTGCCCGAGGGTCAGATTTCTACTTGTTATTTACTTGTTAAATTACCGGTTTTACTTGTTCTAAAAAGGAATATCATTTGATTTCTTCACTAATTTACTGCTTTAAGTGATTTTACTGCTTGATATGGAATTGCTTTGTGGCTTTACATGTTTTCATACTTTCAGCCATTATTTATAATTATTACTCACTGAGTTGGAGTACTCATATTACTCCCTGCACCGTGTGTGCAGATTCAGGCATAGCAGAGTCCACGCCTGAGCGCTGATTCCGTCAAGGCTAGGCAGTGATTTGGAGTTACGAGGTAGTTGTCGACGTCTGTAGCCCCTTGTCTCTCTTATCCTCTATTATTTATGTTTTCTTTAGATTGTTGTATCGGATTCCATACTTTGTAGACCTATAGCAGATTCTGTAGTAGCTCATGACTTGTGACACCCCGGTTTGGGCTGTGTCGGGATGGTTCTTACGGTTATTATCGTTAAATTCCGCAATTTATGAGCATTATATTATATGTTATTACTGTTTATGATGATTAACTGTTAAAAAGAGGTGTTCCGGTTTGGTCTGGCTGGCCTTGTCTTCACGAGAGGCGCCATCACGACCGGGTTTGGGGATTGGGTCGTGACAAGTTGGTATTAGAGCCTAGGTTACATAGGTCTCACGAGTCATGAGCAGGTTTAGTAGATTCTCGCGGATCGGTACGGAGAGGTCTGTATTTATCCTCGAGAGGCTGCAAAACTGTTAAAAAACTTCATATTCTTGAAACTCCTGTCGTGCGAACTTGTTGATCTGAATGCTAAACTTCTGTTATTTGATTCTCACGCAGATGGCGAGGACTCGCGCTACCGGATGAGGTGGATGACTACCAGTGCCACCCACTGAGGCCACTAGAGGCCGTGGACGCGATCGTAGACATGGCAGAGCAGCGAGGGTAGCACCTGTTGATCCACCAGCTGCCCCGGCTCCGGATCAGGCTCCAGCTATGGATGCTCCAACAGCACCAGTTCAGGCACTAGCTGTGCCTATCGTGGTTCCAGGTCTTTAGGGGGCCTTGGCACAGATCTTATCAGTTTGTACTGGCCTGGCTCAGGCAGTTTCATCCACTATAACAGCAGCTACTTCACAGGCCGGGGGAGGCAATCAGACCCCCGCTGCTCGCACACCTGAGCAGGTAGTGTAGGGACTACAAACACCGATGGCACCTCCAGCTCAGCCGGTTGCACCAGCTCAAGAGTTTGTTGTGCCAGTTATGCCGTATGATGAGCAGCGTCGTCTTGAAAGGTTTGGTAGACTCCAGCCTCCGTCATTCAGTGGTGCCGAGGGCGAGGATGCCCAAGGTTTTTTTGATAAGTGTCAACGGATGCTCCGTACAACAGGGATTCTTGAGGCTAGTGGTGTAGCATTTACCACCATTCAGTTTACTGGGGCTGCCTTCACATGGTGGGAGGCGTAGGCCGGTTGGAGCAGCGCCCCTTACTTGGCAGCAGTTCTCCACTCTCTTCTTGGAGAAGTATGTGTCGCAGTCCCACAGAGAGGAGCTGCGTAGACAGTTTGAGTGGTTGCGACAAGGGGATATGACTGTGTCACAGTATGAGTCAAGGTTTTCTGAGTTGGCTCGTCATGCCATTTGGATGGTTCCAATAGATCGTGGGAGGATCAAGAGATTTGTTGATGGCCTTAACTATCACCTCCGTATTCTTATGACCCGAGAGAGGGTGTTGGGTGCTACGTTCGAGGAGGTGGTCGATATCGCTCGCGAGATTGAGACGGTTCGCCATCAGGATCGAGAGGAGAAGGAGGCCAAGAAGCCTCGAGGATCTGGCAGTTATAGTGGTGCTTTTTCGAGGGGCCAGTTTCAGCATGGTAGAGGCCGTTCTTTCAGGCCTGCTCAGTCAGCCCGCCCAGAGTATCGCGGGGCATCTTTGGCTCATGGTCATCATGGATCTCAGCGGGGCCAGTCATCACTCAGTGCCCTTCCAGCCCAGAGTTCATCTCATGCCCTATTAGCTCAGGGTTCTTTTATGCTGAGTGTATCAGCTGGTCACTCCGGTGTGAGGGGTTCCCTTCAGTCCCCTTCTCTATCACCTGTGAGTTGTTTTGAGTGTAGAGAGTTTGGACATGTGTGGAGGCAGTGTCCTCGTCGTGTTGCTAGTTCGTCCCAGCAGAGGGGTCAGCCCTCGACTTCTGCTCCAGTTACTTCACCACCCGCCCAGCCAGCTAGGGGTGGAGGTCAGGCAGCCAGGGGTCGCCCTAGAGGGGGAGGTCGATCAAGGGGCGGTCAAGCCCGTTTCTATGCACTCCCAGGCACACCCGATGCTATTGCTTCGGATGCTGTCATTACAGGTATTGTTTCAGTCTACCACAGAGATGCCTTTGTATTATTTGATCCCAGTTCCACCTTTTCTTATGTGTAATCATACTTTGCTCGTTATTTGGGTATGCCACGTGAGTTTCTTACTTTACCTGTTCATGTATCTACCCCGGTGGGCGATACTATTGTTGTGGACCGTGTGTACCGGTCATGTGTGGTGACTATTGGGGGTCTAGAGACCCGAGTAGACGTATTGCTATTGAGCATGGTGGATTTTGATGCCATTTTGGGCATGGATTAGCTATCTCCGTATCGTGCTATTCTAGACTGTCATGCTATGACAGTCACTTTGGCTATGCTGGGTGTACCGCGGATCAAGTGGCATGCTGTGACTGATTATGTTCTTAGTAGATTGATATCTTTCTTGAAGTCCCAACGTATGGTTGGGAAGGTTTGCCTTTCATATCTAGCGTTTGTGAGGGATGTTGGAGATGAGACTCCTAGTATTGATTCTGTCCCAGTTGTGAGGGATTTTCCCGATGTTTTTCCTGCAGACCCGTCGGACATGCCACCGGATAGGGATATTGATTTTGGTATTGACCTGGTGCCGGGCACTCAGCCCATTTCTATTCCGCCGTATCGTATGGCACCAGCGGAGTTGAAGGAATTGAAAGAACAACTTCAGGAACTCTTAGATAAGGGGTTTATTCGGCCTAGTGTGTCCCCTTGGGGTGCACTAGTTTTGTTTGTGAAGAAGAAGGATGGCAGGATGAGAATGTGCATTGATTATAGACAATTGAACAAAGTAACAATTAAGAACAAGTATCTTTTGCCTCGCATTGATGATTTATTTGATCAGCTTCAGGGAGAGAGAGTGTTCTCCAAGATCGATCTCCGTTCAGGCTATCACCAGTTGAAGATCAAGGATTCAGATATTCTTAAGACTGCTTTTAGGACCAGATATGGTCATTATGAGTTTCTTGTTATGTCTTTCGGGCTAACCAATGCCCTAGCAGCATTCATGCATTTGATGAACAACGTGTTCCGGCCTTATCTTGATTCATTCGTTATAGTATTCATTGATGATATCCTGGTGTACTCGCGTAGTCAGGAGGAGTACGCGGAGCATTTGAGAGTTGTGTTGCAGAGATTGAGGGAGGAGAAGCTTTATGCAAAGTTCTCCAAGTGTGAGTTTTGGCTCAGTATAATGGCTTTCTTGGGACACGTGGTGTCCAGGAGGGTATTCAGGTTGACCCAAAGAAGATAGAGGCGGTTCAGATTTGGCCTATACTGTCCTCAGCCACAGAGATTTGTAGCTTGCTTGGGTTAGCAGGCTATTATCGCTGGTTTGTTCAGGGATTTTCATCCATTGCATCGCCCTTGACCAAGTTGACTTAGAAGGGTGCTCCATTTGTATGGTCGGACGAGTGTGAGGAGAGCTTTCAGAAGCTCAAGACAGCCTTGACCACAGCTTCAATGTTGGTTTTGCCATCAGCTTTGGGTTCATATACTGTGTATTGTGATGCTTCGAGAGTTGGGATTGGTTGTGTCTTAATGCAGAAGGGTAGAGTTATTGCTTATGCTTCTCGTCAGTTGAAGCCCCATGAGAAAAACTACCCCGTTCATGATTTGGAGTTGGCTGCCATAGTTCATGCATTGAAGATTTGGAGGCATTACTTGTATGGCGTATCTTGTGACGTGTTCACTGATCATCGCAGTCTTTAGCATTTGTTCAAGCAAAAGGATCTTAATTTGAGGCAGCGGAGATGGTTGGAGTTGCTTAAGGATTATGATATCACTATATTGTACCATCCGGGAAAGGCCAATGTGGTGGCCAATGCGTTGAGCCGAAAGGCAGTGAGCATGGGGAGCTTGGCATATATTCCATTTGGGGAGAGAACCCTTGCAGTTGATGTTCTGGCCTTGGCCAATCGGTTCGTGAGATTGGATATTTCGGAGCCCAGTCGGGTGTTGGCATGTGTGGTTTCTCGGTCTTCCTTATATGATCGCATCAAAGAGCGCCAGTATGATGATCCACATTTGCTTGTCCTTAAGGACAGAGTTCAGCATGGTGATGCCAGAGATGTGACCATCGGTGATGATGGTGTGTTGAGGATGCAGGGCCGGATTTGTATGCCCAATGTGGATGGGCTTAGAGCGTTGCTTCTGGAAGAGGCCCATAGCTCGCGGTATTTTATCCATCCGGGTACCGCGAAGATGTATCAGGATTTGAGGAAGAACTATTGGTGGAGAATAATGAAGAAAGATATCGTGGGATTTGTAGCTCGGTGTCTCAATTGTCAGCAGGTGAAATATGAGCATCAGAGACCGGGTGGCTTGCTTCAGCAGATGGATATTCCCGAGTGGAAGTGGGAGAGAGTCACCATGGATTTTGTGAGTGGTCTTCCTCGGACTTTGAAGAAGTTCGATACTATTTGGGTGATTATGGATCATCTGACCAAGTCCGCACACTTCATCCCTGTGTGTGCTACCTATTCTTCAGAGTAGTTGGCAGGAATTTATATCCGGGATATTGTTCGGTTACATGGTGTTCCGGTCTCCATCATCTCAGATAGAGGTACTTAGTTTACTTCCCAGTTTTTGAAATCTGTTCAACGAGAGCTGGGTACTCAGGTGGAGTTGAGCACAGCTTTTCATCCTCAGACGGACGAATAGTCCAAGCATACGATTCAGATATTGGAGGACATGTTGTGTGCTTGTGTTATTGACTTTGGAGGTTCATGGGATGAGTTTCTACCGCTTGCAGAGTTTGCTTACAATAACAGCTACCAGTCAAGTATTCAGATGCTCCGTATGAGGCTTTGTACGGGAGGCGGTGTAGATCTCTGGTTGGTTGGTTCGAGCCCGGCGAGGCTAGACTATTGGGGACAGATTTAGTTCAGGATGCCTTAGAGAAGGTGAAGGTGATTCAGGAGAGGCTTCGTACAACACATTCGCGTCAGAAGAGTTATGCGGACCGAAGGTTCGAGATGTGTCCTATATGGTTGGTGAGAAGGTCTTGCTGAAGGTTTCGCCCATGAAGGGTGTTATGAGGTTTGGGAAGAAAGGCAAGTTGAGTTCGTGGTTCATTGGGCCTTTTGAGGTGCTTCGGAGGATTGGGGAGGTGGCTTATGAGCTTGCTTTGCCACCCAGCCTATCGAGTGTGCATCCGGTATTTCATGTTTCTATGCTCCGGAAGTATATTGGGGATCCATCTCATGTTTTGGACTTCAGCACGGTTCAGTTGGATGATGATTTGACCTTTGATTTGGAGCCAGTAGCTATTTTGGATAGTCAGGTTCGGAAGTTGAGGTCAAAGGATATAACTTCAGTGAAAGTGCAGTGGAGAGGTCGGCCCGTGGAGGAGGTTACTTGCGAGACCGAGCGGGAGATACGGAGCAGATATCCTCATCTATTTGAGGCTTCAGGTATGTTTCTTGACTCGTTCGAGGACGAAAGTTTGTTTAAGTTGGGGAGGATGTGACGACCCGGCCAGTCGTCTCATGAGTTACCACTCCGTTTCCCCCCATTTCAGCTTCTTTATGCTTCGTTATCCATGTTTAATGTGATCGGATTGATTAGTTCGAGTTCGGAGAGGATTTGGCAAGAAATGAGACACTTAGTCTCTTTTAAGAAGGCTTAAGTTGGGAAAGTTAACCGGATGTTGACTTATGTGTTAGAAGTCTCGGAAGTGAGTTCAGATGGTTCGGTTAGCTTCGGGAGGTGATTTGTGACTTAGGAGCATGATCGGAATGGGTTTTGGAGTTGTAAAGAAGATTTAGGCTTGAATTGGCGAAATTGATATTTTGGCAAATTCCGGTTGATAGGCAGAGATTTTGAAATAGGGTTCGGAATGGAATTTCAAAGTTGCAGTAGCTTCGTTGTGTCATTTGGGATGTGTGCGCAAAATTTCAGGTCATTCGGACGAGATTTGATAGACCTTTTGATCGAAAGCATAATTTAAGAGTTCTTGGAGTTCTTAGGCTTGAATCCTATGTTAAATTGGTGATTTGATGTTGTTGTAAGCGTTCCGAAGTGTTGAACAAGTTTGAACGAAGTCGTGGGATGTGTTGGTACAATTAGTTTGAAGTTTCGGGGATCCCGGGTAGGTTCCAGGATGTTTTAGGCCGAAAATCATAGTTGTAGCAGGTCCAGGAGGGTTGCAAGCCCCGGAACTCACCCGGAGGGTTGCAGGCCCCGCGGTGAGTGCTGTGCGAACCGCACAAAAGTGGGCGCAGCCGCGGTAGGCGTCGCGCGGACCGCACAAAAGTGGGCGCGGCCGCGGTGAAGAACCTTCCCGCTGGTCCAACTTCGGAAGCTCATATCTTTTGATCTACAAGGAATTTTGAGGTGATTCAAAAACGAAAGTTGTAGCCCTTCGTGTCTAGTTTCCAGAAAGGTAAAGATATTGCAATTTGGACATCTGTATAAAAGTTATGGCCAAAATACTAAAGCCTGTCACTGCAGAGGAAGGCCTGTGCGGCCGCGGTTGTTTTTGCGCGGACTGCACTGGCTTGTGCGGACCGCGGTCAATTTGGTGCGGCCCGCGGTAGCTGAAATCTAAGGGGTACCTATAAATACGAGTTTTTGGGTTTTATTTAATATTTTGACCTAGAGAGCTCGGATTTTGGCGATTATTCGAAGGTTTTTCAAGAAATTCATCGGGGTAAGTGGTTTTAACTCAGATTTGGCTAGAATACATGAATCTATCACTAAATTCATCATTTAATTCGTGATTTGGGATGGAATTTGGGAAAAAAATTGTGAAACCTTTCAAAAATGTAAAATGATGATTTGAAGGACCAAATGGTATTGGAATTTGATAATTTTGGTATGGTTAGACTCGTGAGGGTATGAGGATTCTGAAAATGTAAATTTTACCTGATTCCGAGACGTGGGTTCGGGGCTCGGGTTTTGCTAATTTCGGGGTTTTTGATATTTTTGAATGTTTTCGCTTGGGATTTGTTCCCTTAGCATATTGTGACGTATTCGTTCTGATTTTGGATAGATTCGATGCGCGTGGGGGCCAATTCGAGGGGCAAAGGCGTCGCGGGCTAGAGAATTAGTCAGTTCGAGGTGAGTAATGATTATAAATGATGTCCTGAGGGTTTGAAACCCCGGATTTACACATCGTAGTACTATATTCAGGTGAGACACGCGCTGGATGATGAGCGCGGGGTCTTTTACTACTGGGGATTGTGACTTGGTCCATCCCGATTGATGATTTTACCGCATATTTGATTGAAACTTATTTGTTATCATCATGATTTTGGGCTGATTGCCATACTTAGGCTTCGTGCCAATTATTTGAATCCTTCGGGAATTTTTATCACTATTTTGACCTATATTTAAACTCAGTCCTATTGATAATTATTGTTTTACAAACTTAGCCGCTTTTATGCAGATTTGAAAACTCAAATGATATATCTAAGTGATATTTTGGGCTTAGAACTACTGTTTTACAAATGCCCGAGGGGCTTATGATGATTTCCAGACTGAGTGAGGCTGAGGGCCATATGTGAGGATATGATAAGTGGTATGAGGCCGAGGGCCTAAGATACTATTTATGCCACGTGGTGGCTTGAGTGATGTGAGGCCGAGGGCCTGAGATACTTTATATGCCACGTGGTGACTTGAGTGATATGAGGATATGTTGAGTGATGATGCCATGAGGTGGCTTGATATAGTGTTTGGGCCGTAAGGGGCCCCTCCGGAGTCTGCACACCCACAGTGAGCGCTGGTACCCATTGTTCTGAGTGATTGATGCTAAGCCCGAGGGGCTGATATGAGTGATTGTGAGGTAGCCCGAGGGGCTGATACTATTCTGAGAGTGAGCTCGAGGGGCTGATACTGTTATGAGTGATTGATACTGAGCCCGAGGGGTTGATACTGTACTGAGAGTGAGCCCGAGGGGCTGATACTATGCTGAGCGATTGATACTGTGCCTGAGGGGCAGATTTCTACTTGTTATTTACTTGTTAAATTACCGGATTTTACTTGTTTTAAAAAGGAATATCATTTGATTTCTTCACTAATTTACTGCTTTAAGTGATTTTACTGCTTGATATGGAATTGCTTTGTGCCTTTACGTGTTTTCATACTTTCAGCCATTATTTATAATTATTACTCACTGAGTCGGAGTACTCACATTACTCCCTGCACCGTGTGTGCAGATTCAGGCATAGCAGAGTCTGCACCTGAGCACTAATTCCGTCCAGGCTAGGCAGTGATTTGGAGTTACGAGGTAGGTGTTGACGTCAGCAGCCCCTTGTCTCTCTTATCCTCTATCATTTATGTTTTCTTCAGACTATTGTATCGGATTCCGTACTTTGTAGACCTATAGCAGATTCTGTAGTAGCTCATGACTTGTAACACCCCGATTTGGGCTGTGTCGGGATGGTTCTTGCGGTTATTATCGTTAAATTCCGCAATGTATGAGTATTATATTATATGTTATTAGTGTTTATGATGATTAACTGTTTAAAAGAGGTGTTCCGTTTTGGTCTGGCTGGCCTTGTCTTCAAGAGAGGCGCCATCACAAACGGGTTCGGGGATTAGGTCGTGACATGCCCCCTACGGCCCAAGGGCAATATCAAGCCATTTCGTGGCATCATCACTAGGCCCTCGACCTCATATCAACAAGACACCTCGTGGCATACAAATCTCAGGCCCTCGGCCTCATAATCATAATCAGGTGTTTCCTCACAACATAGGCCCTCAGCCTTACTCAGTCAAAATTCTCACAAGCCACTCGGGCAATAGTAAAACATGATGCTCAGCCAAAAATATCATTTAAAATCTCATTTAAGTGTTAAAGCATAGTAAACATGGCTAAGTTATAAAAATAGTAGAATATAACATGACTGAGTTCAAGTATAAAGTCAAAATAGTAAGGAAATATCAGTAAAAATCCCCAAAGGGTTCAAATAGTTGGCACGAGGCCCAAATATGGCATTCAACCCAAAACATGATGATAGCAAACAGTTTTCAGTCAAATACGTGGTAAAATAGTCATTCGGGACGGACTAAGTCACAATCCCCAACAGTGCACGACCCCACGCTCATCATCTAGCATGTGCGTCACCTCAATATGGCACAACGATGTGCAATTCGGGGTTTCATACCCTCAGGACATCATTTACAATCATTACTCACCTCAATCCGGTCCAAACTCTAGCCCGCGACGCCTTTGCCCTTCGAATCGGCCTCCACTCGCATTGAATCTATCCAAAATCAGAATCACGACGTCAACATATGCTAAGGGAACGAAGCCCAAAATCGGTGGAAAATGGTGGAAATAAACTCCAAAATCGCGGACAAGACGACTATTTAAACATTCTGCCCAGGCCTCATTTCCTTCTTCGCGAACGCGGTCAACGCCTCGCGTTCGCGAAGCACAATCCAACTTTAACCAAAAATCCTTCTTTGCGATCGCGTCTTGCCACTCTCGAACGTGATGGTTCCTCGGCCTGACTCTTCATGAACGCGCTCCCTCTATCGCGAACGCAATGAACAAAACACCTCAAACCCAGCTTCCCAATTTCCTCTACGTGAACGCGGAGCTTCCCTCACGAACGTGATGCCTAATCACCCAGCCCTTCGCAAACGCGGAGACTTCCTTGCAAACGCGAAGGCTAAAATCTCAGCCTTCCCCAGCTAACCCTTCGCGAACGCGAGGACCTACTCGCGAACGCGAAGGTCTAATTTCTCTGCAATACTCAGCAGTTTTTCTGCAATTCTCAACAACATGAAATGGTCCGATTGACCACCCGAAACTCACCTGAGGCTCCCGGGACCTCAACCAAACATGCCAACATATCCCAAATGACACAACGGAACTACTGCAACTCTCGAAATTCTATTCTGACCCCTATATCAAAATCTCACCTATCAACCGGAAAATGCCAAAAATCCAATTTCGCCAATTCAAGCCTAAATCTACTCCGGACCTCCAAAACATATTTCGATCACGCTCCTAAGTCCCAAATCACCCCCCGAAGCTATTCGAACCCTCAAAATTCACATCCGAGCCCTCTAACACATAAGCTAACATCCAATTGACTTTTCCAACTTAAGCTTCCTCAAAAGAGACTAAGTGTCTCAAACCTTACCAAATCCTTTCCGAACCCGAGCCAACCATCCGATCACATATAGAACCAATAGACAAAGTAATAAGAAGCTAAAATGGGGGAAACAGAGCGGTAACTCATGAGATGACTGGTCGGGTCATCACAGAACTGCACCTCGATGGCGCAGGTGCGGAGTGAGCATCGCAAATGCGGAAAGTTGGGACTTAAGTGAAAACCACAGAAGCAGTTCAAAGACCGCAAATGTGGTACCGCAGAAGTGGGATTTTGACCACAGATGCAAAATTCCTCGGCCAAAAGGTATAAACTGTTTCCTTCACGATTGTTGAGCTATTCCACCATGTCTAAGTCGACTTTGGAGCTTTTTAGACGATTTTGAAGAAGGATTTCAAGGGGACTTCACTGAGGTAAGGATTTTAGACCTAAAACCCGTTCCTATGGTATTATTTCATGGACTAGAGCTATAGTTAATGGAATTTAAGGGTTAAAAATTGGGGAAACTAGGGCTTGGTATTGGAGACCTAGACTTGAGGATTTGAGGGACCATTTGTGGTCGGATTTTGGTACTTTTAATATGTATGAACTCGTGGGGAGATGAGGAATCTATTAATGTGAATTTTATCGAATTCTGAGACGTGGGCCCGGGGGTCGGGTTTTGGTAATTTCAGGATTTAAGTTGTAATTGATTATTTTCACTTGGGCTTCGTTCCCTTAACATATTTTGATGTCGTGATTCTGATTTTGGATAGATTCGACGTGAGTGGAGGCTGATTCGAGGGGCAAAGGTGTCGCGGGCTAGAGATTTGACAAGATTGAAGTGAGTAATGATTGTAAATGATGTCCTAAGGGTATGAAACCCCGGATTTCACATTGTTGTGCTATATTGAGATGACGCACACGCTAGATGACGAGTGTGGGGTCATGCAATGTTGGGGATTTTGACTTAGTCCATCCCAAATGATTGTTTTACTGCATATTTGACTAAAAACTATTTTCTATCATCATATTTTGGGCTGAATGTCATATTTGGGCCTCGTGCCAACTATATGAATCCTTAGGGGATTTTTATTGATATTTTCTCACTGTTTTGACTTTATACTTGAACTCAGTCATGCTATATTCTACTATTTTCATAACTCAGCCATGTTTACTCTGCTTTAACACTTAATTGATATTTTAAATGATATTTTGGGTTGAGCACCATGTTTTACTGTTGCCCGAGTGGCTGTGAGATTCTGACTGAGTAAGGCCGAGGGCCTATGTTGTAAGGAAACACCTGATTATGATTATGATGTCGAGGGCCTGAGAGTTTGATATTGCATTGGGCCGTAAGAGACCCCTCCAGGAGTCTGCACACCCCCAGTGAGCGCGGGTACCCATTGTGATGTGAGATATAGCCCGAGGGGCTAGTATTGTTTTTGAGATATTGCCCGAGGGGCAGATTTATTGACACTATGCCCGAGGGGCGATCCTTTATGTGTTTATCTTTCCTATTTGTCTGTCATTTGCTTGCATAATTGTTAAAAAGGCATTTTATTAAGTTTTAAACTAAACTCAGTAATTTTACACATCTTTACTGTTTCACTGTTCTACTGGCTTTTACTGCTTCCTTATAGCCTATAATGTGCCTTATGTGATTTCTTGCTTTCAGTCTTTATTTATGATTATTACTCACTGAGTTGGAGTACTCACTTTACTCTCTACACCCCGTGTACAGATTTAGGCACATCAGGTCCCGCTAGCGAGTGTTGATCTTTCCAGCTCGGGTGGATTTGAAGATTCTCTAGGTAGCTGCCGGCGTTCGCATCCCAGAGCTTATTCCTTTATCTTATCTTCCTCTATTTTAGATTTGAATTAGACTATGTAGATATTTCTTGTATCATCCGAATTGTAGATGCTCATGACTAGTGACACCCCGGTATCGGGCTGTGTTGGTTTCATTTTTCACAATTGTACTGTTTCACCTTATCTATTTGGGATATTTATTATGTTTAAACTTAATTCGTATTGTTTAATTATTTAAAATGAATTAGAAATGTGTCGGCTGGCCTTGTCTTCACGAGAGGCGCCATTAAGATCGGGTTCGAGTTTAGGGTCGTGACATCAGAGTACTTGGTGTCGGGTTCGGGGGAGTTTTAGAGTGGAATGGGACACATAGTCCCTAAGTTTGAAGTTTGATTTGTAAGAGTTGACCGTAGTTTGACTTGTGTGAAGACGACTCCGGAATGAAGTTTCGTCGGTCCCAATAGCTCCGTATGGTATTTTGGTCTTAAGAGCATGTCCATGGGTTGATTTGGATGTCCGTAGGTCATTTTGGCGTTAATTGGCGAAAGTTGGAAATTGGTGGAATTTTTGAGAAGTTTGACTAGGAGTTGACTTTTTGATATCGGGGTCGGATTCAGATTATGAAAGTTGGAGTATGTCCATAATGCCAAATGTGACTTGTGTGCAAAATTTGAGGTCAATCGGACGTGATTTGAGAGGTTTCAGCATCGAAGGTAGAAATTAGAAGTTCAAAAGTTCATTAAGCTTGAATTGGGGTGTAATTCGTTGTTTTAGCATTGTTTCATGTGGTTTGAAAGCTCAATTAGGTTCTTATGATGTTTTAGGACTTGTTGGTAGGTTGGGTTAAGGTCGCGGGCGCCTTGGGTGGATTTCGGATGGTTAACGAATTGGAATTTAGACTTGAAAGATGGCTGAACCTTCAGATTTCTGGTGTTTAGTTTCCTTTTACGCGTTCGCGTAGAGGGGTTTGAGTGTTACTGGAATTTTGCCTTCGCATTCACAACGTAGGTCCCGCATTCGCTAAGCTTTGGAGTCTTAGGTCTACGCATTCGCGAGAGGGTCCACGTGTTCGCGTAAAGGAATGGTTAGTGGGGCATCAGGCCTTAAGCCTACGCGTTCGCGACTGAGGCTCCGCGTTCACGGAGGCCTGGGGGTAGTAGTCATCACGTTCGCAAGTGGGACCTCGCATTCGCGTAAGAGGTTTTCTAGGCAGTAACTTTTTTGTGCTTCGCGAACGCGAGGCTAATTCTGCATTCGCGAAGAAGAAATACCTGGGCAGCAGATTAAATTTCAAATCGATTTATTTTGGGACTTTGAGAGCTCAGATTGAGGCGAAATTTTGGGGGATTTTCATAGAAAACATTTGGGTAAGGATTCTTTACCCATTTTTAATTATATTCCACTAATCTATCATTATCTTCATTTAATTAAGGATTTAGGTTGTGAAATTAGGGGGAAAAGGTGCAAGATTCTTAGGCTGAATTTTGAGGTTTTGATCGAGGTTTTGGTATCGGATTTGAGTAATTTTGGTATGGGTGGACTCATGGTTAAACGGATGTTCAGATTTTGTGGCTTTTACCCAATTCCGAGATGTAGTCCCGGGTCTACTTTTTGGACCGATTTTCCAATTCTTTGCTAAATTCATAATTTCATTATTTATATTAGTTTCTTATAGTTATATTTATAGTATGTAATTGCTTTTGGCTAGATTTGCGTCGTTCAGAGTCCGAAAGTCGAGGGAAAGACATTCTTATTAATTGATTGAGTGAGGTTTGAGGTAATTGACTGCCTAACCTTGTGGGGGGAATCCCCTTAGGATTGGTATTGTTGTAACAATTTGTGATATGTAAGTGCCGTGTACGCTAGGTGACGAGTGTGTACACGGGCTAAATATTGAAATTCCGGTCTTTGCTAAGTAGTTTCCTTTTTATGCCTTATTTGAGTTATGCTAGCACATGTAGTTATCATGTTTAGCCCAATTTCACATGTTTACGTGTCTCATCTCTTAATTGCAAATATGTACATCATGCTTAGTTGAATTACCCGTTTTCCTTGATTTCCATATTCATTATTTAACGCTAGGATTCTTTTCTTGAAATATCATTGTTTCATTTACTACGCGTTGACTTTTGTGATTCTTGTTGAGATGACTGTTTGGTTGTGGTGCGAGGTTTCTTCCGTACGGATTGTTATTGGCACAAGGTTTCTTCCATGCAGAGTGTTATTGGCATGAGGTCTCTTCCGTGCAGAGTGTTATTGGCACGAGATTTTTTCCGTGCGGAGTGTTATTGGCATGAGGTTTCTTCTATACGGAGTGTTATTGGCACGAGGTTTCTTCCATGCAGAGTGTTATTGGCACGAGGTTTCTCCCGTGGGGATTGTTATTGGCACGAGGTTTATTCCATTCAGAATGTTATTGGAACGAGGTCTCTTCCGCGCGGAGTGTTATTATGACACGAGGTTTCTGCCGTGCGGATTGTTGTTGTGGCACGAGGTTTCTACTGTGTGGTTACTATGTTTCCTCAATTTGCTGTATTGTGTTGTTGTTCCTTAACTTGTAAGATATTCGTTCCCTGATGTGTTGTAATTGTCTTCTTGTTTTCCCGTGCTATTATTTTTCGTACATTCTTTTTGTTTATTAACCTGCCATTTATTTTTATCATTTCACTTTCTGCCTTGTTTCTTATAATCTAGTAGGGCCTCAACCTGACCTCGTCACTACTCTACCGAGGTTAAGCTTGGCACTTACTAGATACCGTTGTGGTGTATTTATACTATGCTTCTGAACATATTTTTGTGCAGACCCAAGTACATCTTATCATCCTCGATAGTAGAGTGTTGTGTTACTGCTCGGAGACTTCAAGGTATATCTGCCAGCGTCCGCAGACCTTGGAGTCCCCCTCTATCCTTATTATGTTATTTTCCTTATTCTCTTTAGACTCTAATGTATAGAGATAAATTCTTGCAACTACGAAAACCAGAACACAAGCACTCCTTTTCCATTCATTCTATTTAAGAAAAAGAATTCAGCATAGCCCCCGACCGCCCCACCTTTTCATTTAGGGCTCTTTTTTAATAATTTCCCCCGACCTCAATGAGAGCGGGGATTCGTTTCTCCTCGGGTAACTCATCTTAGAACTTCCTTTAGAGCTTGTGGCTTATAACTACCGGGTTTTGGGAGTTGTTCTTATTTTGAATTGCAGATTTGCTTATACATGCTGAGCGGCAGTTTTCAGTTATATATATATCTATTGATGTTGAGATTTTAGTTTTTATTTCCTTTATTTCCGCATATTGTTAGGCTTACATAGTCTTAGAGACTAGGTGCCGTCACGACATCCTACCGAGGGGAAATTGGGTTCGTGACAAGTTGGTATAAGAGCTTTAGGTTCATAGGTGTTATGAGTCACAAGCAAGTTTAATAGAGTCTCGTGGATTGGTACGGAGATGTCTGTACTTATCTTCGGGAGGCTATGGAACTGTTAGGAAAAAGTTTCACTTCTTTAATTCCTTGTCGTGCGAAATTGTTGACTTCAGGATTCTAAGCTTTTGTCTATCTATTCTCTTGCAGATGGTGAGAACACGTACAACCGGATCATATGACCAGACACCCATGCCTCTACTAGAGCCGCAGAGGCCATGGCCGGGGTAGTGGCCGAGGACGTCCACATGGTGCAGCCAGAGCACCTGCACAAGCTGCTACAGATGAGTCGCCAATAGATCTAGTTGGATCGTAGTCACCTGAGATGCCTGTTACTATACCAGCTCTTCAAGAGACCCTCGCCCAGTTTCTGAGCATGTTCAGCACTTTAGCTCGGGCAAATTGATCCCACTTGCTCCTGTCACATCTCAGGCCAGGAGAGGAGCATAGATTCCCCCTGGCCGTACCCCAGAGCAACGAGTCTAGGTTGACAGGTTCTAGAGGTCATACCAGTGCAGTCGGTAGCCCGAGTTCGGCCCGAGGCTAGGGCAGCAGTTTCTGAGGGGGAGCAGCTCAAGATCGAGAGGTACAAGAAGTACCACCCTTCTACTTTCAATGGCTCTACGTCAGAGGGTGCCTAGGGTTTTCTTGAGGAGTTCCACCATATCCTCCATACTATGGGTGTTTGGGAGTCTAGTGAGGTTTCGTTTACTACGTTCCAGCTTAGGGGAGTGGCTTATCAGTGGTGGCGTGCATATGAGTTAGGTAGTCCGACCGAGGCAGCTTCACTCACTTGGACTTAGTTCTCATATATGTTCTTGATGGAGTATGTTCCTCCAGAGTCTCAGAGATGCATGGTGCGTAGAGTTTAAGCAGTTTCGCCAGGGTTCTATGTCCATGTCAGAGTATGCGCTTCAATTCAGTGATCTGGCTAGGCATGCATCAGCCTTGGTTGCTAATATTCGAGAGTGGGTCCGTCGATTTATCGAGGGGCTCAACCCCAATATCAAATTTAGCATGGCCCGAGAGTTGGAGATGGACATCGCATACCAGCGGGTTATGGGGATTGCTAGGAGATTGGAGGGTATGTTGACTCGGGAGAGAGAGAGAAGATAGAGGCCAAGAGGTCTCGAGAGTCTGGCACATATAATGGTACTCGTGCCCCAGCTACAGCTCGTTAGGGTAAGGGTTATGTGAGTCACCCTATTCATTCAACACATTCAGCCGCCAGTAGTATTCCGGTCACCCCTAGGCCCCAGGCTCCCTATTATGCACCGCCATTGTCTAGTGCACCTCCTGCACAGGGTGCTTTTAGCGGTAAGTCCAGCCGATCTGGCCCAAGCTAGCCACAGTGGCCACGTCCTCTGAGAGCTTGTTTTAATGTGGTGACACTTTCCATATGGTAAGGGATTGCCCCAGACTTAGGAGGGGTGCACCTCCACAGATTACTTAGGCACTGTATACCCCACCGGGTCCTCAAGCTATGGTTATAACACCAACTACCACTCCACTTGCTCAGCTAGCTCGAGGTGGAGGTTGGGCAGGTAGAGGTTGCCCTAGAGAGGGAGGCCAGGCTAGGTATTATGCTCTTCCTGCTCGGACGAAGGCAGTTGCATCCGACTCTGTCATTAGAGGTATTGTTCTAGTCTATCATAGAGATGTGTCAGTCTTATATGATCCAGGCTCCACTTATTCATATGTGTCATCTTATTTTGCTCCGTATTTGGGTATATCCCATGATTCTTTTAGTTCTCCTTTTTATGTGTCTACACCTGTGGGAGATTCTATTATTGTTGACAATGTGTATCAGTCGTATTTGGTTGTTCTTAGTGGTTTTGAGACTAGAGCCAATTTATTGTTGCTCAATATAGTAGACTTGATATTATTTTGGGCATGGACTGGTTGTTGCCCATTATACTATTCTTGATTGTCACGCCAAGACCGTGATGCTAGCTATGCCAAGATTACCACGATTAGAGTGGAGAGGTACTTAGATTATATCCCTAGCAGAGTTATTTCATTTCTAAAGGCTCAATGGATGGTTGAGAAGGGGTGTGATGCGTATCTAGCTTATGTAAGAGATGTCAGTGTTGATACTCCTATCGTGGAGTCATTTCCGGTAGTGAGGGATTATCTAGATGTATTCCCGGTAGATCTTTCGGGCATGCTGCCTGACAGGGACATCAACTTTGGTATTGATTTGTTATCGGGCACTCAGCCCATCTCTATTCCTCTATATCATATGGATCCGCCTGAGTTGAAGGAGCAGTTACATGAGTTGCTTGACAAGGGCTTCATTCATCCTAGTGTGTCACCTTGGGGTGCTCCAGTCTTATTTGTGAAGAAGAGGGATGGCTCTATGCGCATGTGTAGTGATTATTGCCAGTTGAACAAAGTTACAGTGAAGAACAGGTATCCATTGTCACGTATTAATGACCTATTTGATCAGCTACAGGGTGCTAGAGTATTTTCCAAGATTGGCTTGCGTTCAAGCTATTATTAGTTGAAGATTCGGGAGCCATATATCCCGAACACTACCTTCACGACTCGGTATGGTTACTACGAGTTCCTTGTGATGTCATTTGGGCTGACCAACACCCCAGCAGCATTCATGCACTTGATGCACAGTGTATTCCGGCCCTACCTTGACTCATTCGTCATTCTGTTTATTGACGATATTCTGGTGTACTCCCGAAGTCGGGAGGACCATGAGCAACACCTAAGGACTGTGCTTCAGACCTTGAGAGAAAAGAAGTTATATGCAAAATTTCCAAAGTGTGAGTTCTGGCTAGATTCAGTGGTATTTTTGGGTCACATAGTATCAAGTAAAGAGATTAATCTAGATTCGAAGAAGATTTAAGCAGTGTAGAGTTGTCCCAAACCGTCCTCGGAGATTTGGAGTTTTCTTGGTTTGGCGGGGTATTACCGTCGATTTGTAGAGGGTTTCTCATCTATTGCAGCACCTATGACCCAGTTGACAAGAAGGGTGCTCTATCTAGGTGGACAGAGGAGAGTGAGGAGAGCTTTCAAAAGCTCAAGACTGCTTTGACTACAACCCAGTATTGATATTACCTACAAGTTCGGGGTCTTATACTGTGTATTGTAATGCATTACGTATTGGTCTCGGGCTCTCGGCGCGATGTTGATGTAGGATTGTAGGGTGATTGCCTATGTGTCTAGACAGCTGAAGGTGCATGAGAAGAACTATCATGCCCACGACCTTAAGTTAGCAGCTGTTGTTCATGCCTTGAAGCTTTGGCGGTACTATTTGTACGGTGTCCCGTGTGAGATCTACACTAACCACCGGAGTCTGCAGCATATGTTCAAACAGAAGGATCTCAACTTGCGTCAGAGGAGGTGGTTAGAGCTGCTTAAGGATTATGATATCATCATTCTATACCATCCCGGGAAGGCCAATATGGTGGCCGATGCCCTGATTCGTAGGGTGGAGAGTTTGGGTAGTCTAGCATATATACCAGCAGTAGAGAGGCCATTGGCATTGGATGTTTTTAGTCCTTGGCCAACCAATTTGTAAGATTGGATATTTCTTAGACGAGCCAAGTTTTGGCTGTTGTGGTTTCTCAGTCCTATCTTTATGATCGTATCAGGGAGCATCAGTATGATGACCCCTATCTGCTCATCCTTAAGGACACGGTGATGCTAAGGAGGTCACTATTGGAGATGATGGTGCATTGATAATACAAGGCAGGTTATATGTGCCTAATGTAGATGGGTTGCGTGAGTTGATTCTCCAGGAGGCTCACAGTTCACGGTACTCCATTCATCCAGATGTCGCGAAGATGTATCAGGATTTGAGGCAGCAATATTAGGAGAATGAAGAAGGACATAGTGGAGTATGTAGCTCAGTGCCTAAACTATCAGCAGGTGAAGTGTGAGGATCAGTGGCCAGGTGGTTGCTCCAGAAGCTAGAGATTCCGGAGTGGAAGTGGGAGCAAATCACTATGGATTTTGTTGTTGGGCTCCCACGGACTTAGAGGAAGTTCGATGCAGTTTGGGTGATTATGGATAGGTGGATCAAGTCGGCTTATTTCATACCAGTGATGACTATTTATTCTTCTGAGTAGCTGGCTCGAGTTTATATCGGAGAGATTGTCAGGCTTTATGGCGTGTCGGTATCCATCATCTCTGACCGGGTACATAGTTTACATCGCGGTTCTGGAGGGTCGTACAACATGAGTTAGGTACTCGGGTTGAGTTGAGCACATCATTTCACCCTCAGATGGACGGACAGTTCGAACGCACTATTCTGATATTGGAGGATATGCTCCGTGCTTGTGTGATGGAGTTTGGGGGTTCTTGGGATCAGTTCTTGCCACTTGCGAAGTTTGCCTAAAACAACAGCTTCCACTCGAGCATTCAGATGGCTCGTATGAGGCTTTGTATGATAGATGGTGCCAGTCTCCAGTGTGTTGGTTTAAGTACTGTGAGCTAGGCTATTGGGTACAGACTTGGTTCTGGATGCTTTTGAAAAGGTTAAATTAATTCAGGATTGACTTCGTACAGCCTAATCCAGATAGAAGAGTTATGCAGATCGGAAGGTTCGCGGTGTTGCATCATGGTTAGAGAGTGGGTCTTGCTCCAGGTTTCGCCCATAAAGGGTGTTATGAGGTTCGGGAAGAAGGGCAAGCTGAGCCCAAGGTTTATTGGCCCATTCAAGGTGTTGCGACGAGTTGGGGAGGTTGCTTATGAGCTTGCCTTGCCTCCTAGTCTATCAGAAGTTCATCCAGTATTCCATGTTCTGTGCTCCGGAAGTATCACGGCGATCCGTCTCATGTGTTAGATTTCATCTCAGTCTAGTTGGATAAGGATTTGTCTTATATTGAGGAGCCAGTGGCCATCTTAGACAGGCAGGTTCGAAAGTTGAGGTCGAAGAACATTGCCTTAGTGAAGGTTCAATATAAGGGTTAGTCAGTCGAGGAGGCGACTTGGGAGACCGAACGTGATATGCATAGCCGCTACCCTCATGTCTTCACCATTTCAGGTATGTCTCTATGCTCGTTCGAGGATGAACATTTATTTAATAGGAGGAACATGTAACATCCTGACCGGTCATTTTGAGAGTATTAACCCCAATCCCATATTTGTTGCTCCCTCTGTTTCATTTTGTGGTTATTTGACTTGTCGGGGTGTTTGTTGTCGGATTTGGGGGAGTTCCGAAGTGGAATGAGACACATAGTCCCTAAGTTTGAACTTTGAGTTGTAAGAGTTGACCGTAGTTTGACTTGTGTGAAGACGACTCCAGAATGGAGTTTCGCCGGTTCCAATAGCTCTGTATGGTGATTTTGATCATAGGAGCGTGTCCGGAGGTTGATTGGGAGGTTTGTAGATCATTTCGGCGTTAATTGGAGAAAGTTAGAAATTGGTGGAATTTTTGGGAAGTTTGGCCGTGAGTGAAATTTTTGATATTGGGGTCGAATTTCGATTCCGGAAGTTGGAGTAGGTTCTTAATGTCAAATATGACTTGTGTGCAAAATTTGAGGTCAATCGTACGTGATTTGATAGGTTTCGGCATCGAATGTAGAAGTTAGAAATTCAAAAGTTCATTAAGCTTGAATTGGGGTGTGATTCGCCCGAAGAGCCGATGAACGAAGCAAGGAGAACTAAAAGCAAAAGAATATCATGTTGAAGTTTTCACAAGAAAGGGATAGGCAGAAATATTAGCAGAGTAATGAGAAGATAGATAAGGAATAATTATGAGTGAGATGTGATACATGGATGACAACGATAGAGTGTTACAGAACTTATAGTCAAATGAAGAAAGAGACGAAAGGTGATGGACCTTAAGACAACAAAAGAGTATAGGTCATACAGTCACATCCCCATTTCAAGAAATAAGTTCGCGACTATAACGTGATTAAGAGAAAGAAAAGTTAGACCCCAGATTAATAGAAATCAGTATGGACTAGTGAACAAGATAAACTAAACATAAATTAGGAACTGAGTAATTTGATAATAGTCAGCATCATGAGAATTTTAGATTGCATTCCGGCAATAATAGAATGGACAACAGAAGAAGATCCATGATGAATTCAGAGAATAGTCATTCAGGAAGACGCTTCCCTAAAGCAAGCAATATGAGCAAAGTTAAGCTTAAGGGACTGTATGTGCCAGTTACACTAAGTGTCACCATCGCGAGAGAGAAATTTTGTTATCCTTGGTACAGAAGGATTACCACAAGGTGAGTAAGGGTCATGGATGATGTGAAAGGACGCCAAAGATGAAGAGGAAAAATATCTATAGGCAGGTCATCATAGCTCCAAGTCTTAGTACTCCCCTAAAGGGGGGAATATGGAATGATAAAGGAAGAATGCGATGAAAATGAGAAAAGGATGATATTGCACTTATCCAAATGTTACGGATATGTTATGATTCCAGAATGTTATGTAAGCACGATGTCAAAAAGAAAAAAAGGAAGTAAGGTTTGTTGCACAAGATGTTATTGATAGATAAGGAGCCAGTACGTGAGGTAAGTTAAGACAAGAAAATAACCAAAGAAAGGTTACGCGAAATATGGATATGAGAATGGGCCAACGAGTAGTTAGTAGTTGATTCAGGAAGAGCTTAGTCATGACTAGACAAGAAGTTACAAACAAATCAGCAGATCATGCAAGATAAATGTAGTAAACCCCAACATGGAGAATTCAGCCTCGCAGTAATGTCATTATAATACTTGAGATATTAAATAAGAGTCAGGGTAGTTAAAGATACCGTATGAGTGTTACAGGGATAAATGAAAGTGCCATTGGGAATGCAGTTAAAATATTAGTTCAGAAGCAACCCTACAAGCACAAGGGCATAGAGGTAAGCAACAACAGATGATTATAGGCAAGGAAGGACATCAAAAGGTCCGTAATAAGCTCACAGCTTTACGAGAGTCAAGGGTTCTCCCTAAGTACTACAATGAAAGACTAGCTGAGGAAATAAGAAAGAAGACTTCAACCTAAGCACAACGACCTAAAGAGGAAATGGTCATGTAACAACAGTCTCACAACAACATTGTAAGCACTCCAAAGGAAAGTGGCACCTACTGTGGCTAATGAACGGAAAGTAATATTGGAGATCATATGAGTTGCACGAAAACTCTGGCATGTGTGGGTACTAAGATAAGCTAAGTACGGACGCAACAAGGAGGCAGAAAGACCAGGAAAAGTAATAGCTTGCGTTGAAAGAAAGTTGAGATGGAACCAAAGAAACCATTTGATTAATGCTCCAGAGTTGGTTACGTTATAAATGCGCTTAAGGGTTTGGAGTTTTATACATGCAGCATATACAGCCGTAGAAGATTCTGGTATACGTTAAAAGAAAGAATTGAGCCCAAGTCATAAACGAAAGATTAAACTGTTAAAGGATTATATCATGCATATTCCTCAGCGCCATGAAAGGATAAACAGAATAACTAATACCATGAACCACAGATCGAGAGATAACTTAAGCCGGCATAAAGGACGATCAGAAGAAGGAGGAAACTAAAGAGCTACATCAACGAAGTAAATCAGCAATCCGATTATTGGACCCAGAAGTTGTAGGAATCATGATTGAGAACATAATAGAATCACTCTTAATATTAGAGGTGCAAGAGAGATATCACAACAACCATATTAACGGCTCTACGATAAAACTAGTTAGAAAAATACTATTCTCATAAGAATTCAGTATGGAGCTCCCACCGGATTGTATAGGCACCAGAATTGCAAGTATTATAATAGAGCTTCAAATAGTGGATGTGATTTATACCAGTGTGAGAGGGAGGTTATGAAAGAGAGATAGAAGAATGTGAGGTGATATTTTAAAGTAAGTAAGGTAAAGGTGAACAACGTACAAAATACTCAAGTATAGAAGGATGAGAGTGGTCCGTACTTCAGGTAAAAGACTAGAAGCGCTGGGATTCAATATCCAGGAATGATAATAGCATCGTGAGTGGCATACCTTCCAACCTATGGTTTCTAAGTACTGAAAGGTCTAATTAGAAAGTAAAAGAAGAGTTAGAGACAATGCGATGTCTCGCTTGATGTTCCAGAAAAGCATAAGGGAATCGGTCGCAAGCTAAAGTACGATAGAACGACAAGGTTTTAGAAAGACAAGAGTAAGGATAAGAAGAAGGCAAGTGAGAGGGTGACGAAAATGGACAAGTCCTCGGGACCAAGCCCATGGAAACAAAGGAGCTGGTGGTTCTTTTAAGTTATAGAAAGCTCAATTTAGCCTGAATGAACTCAAAGGAGTCTAAGACTAGTAGCATTTAGAAGAGACGGGATGCTACCTTGGTAGCAGAATGAGGGGTGTAACTGTGATAAATAAAGGATGATGTTGGGGCCTTCGCTTGAGTAATGATTTGAATTAAAAAAAGGGGAAAGAGGATTTCATGAATTGTAATGGACTAAAATACCCATATAAGGTGAGTCACATTGGGATGCTATAAAGTACGGTTATGGAGTATAGTATCACCCCTAGGTGGATCAATCTAATCACTCAAGATGTCCCCAATGAGATGTGAACCCTAACGGCGGTGTTACCTAAAATATCAAGTTATCAGTGGTAGATGATGAATCAACATTAAGGTGAATCAACAATAGATGAATAAAAGTTCAACAGTATGAGATGAGATTAGACCATCAGTCTTAAGGATAAGCAACGAGAGTAACCTGGAGTTGGTTGCAGACCTCAATAACGATAAATTGAAGTAAGAATTATGGCATAGTATGACCTACATAGATGTAGTAAAGTCATACGAATGGATAACCAGATCTATGAAATAAGATATGGCCATATTCGCAAGTTCTACAAAGTACCGAGCGAAGAACTTCAGTACACCTATAGATACCCAGAGAGGCATCCTATTAAGCCTTGTATATGTTTACAAAGTAAGGCCTAGAGATTGGCTAAAAGCTGGAGGAAAAAGGAGAGAAGAGTCGTATAGGCACACTTACAAGGTCAATATCATAGAGGCTGCATGATAGAAGGTAACAACAGTTACGAGATTGGAAGGAATTCGATCACAAGTCATGGCGTGGGAAAGAGGCCTAAGGGGGGGGGGGGAATGCCCTGTCCTTTGAATTTATTCACAGAACAACTGCCTAAATGGAAAGGAGAGTATTGAGGTATTCATAAGAGCTATAAGTTATGAAAATGATAAGAGCATCAGTCAACATTCGATGACGAATATTCCAAAGGGGGGAATGATATTACGTCCCACAATATTGCGTCGATATTACGTCCCGCAGTATTATATTATGATGATGTTACGCCTTATAGTACTACATTACGATGATTTTACACTTTGCAGTATTAAATTACGAAGATGTTGCACCCTGTAATATTGTACGTTGAATTTGTCGTAAGGTAATTGACATCAGTCCAATGAAAAGATTATTTGGAAATTATAAGGATTATGCTATTTCAAACAAGTATGAGTAAATTCATGAAGGTGAGAGGGGAAGAAAGTCAAAGAAAATAAATTTTCGTCCAAGTTTGCCGTGTTGGGATAAAATACGGGCCGAGCGTTAATACTCGGTATTTATGGACTAGTGTCATACAAGGTACTACATGACCATGATAGTGAGGTATATGAGGTATGTTAAAAGTGAATGACATTTTAAGTAATTGAGATATTAATTATGTGGATATTTGGTTAATTATTGATTTGAGTAGGAAGTTAACAAATTAATTAAAAGGTTGAGGATAATTATCTTGGATAATGTCATGTGATATTAGGGAATGTGGCAGCTAAAGAGATATTGAATTAATGACTCATAAACATGTAACTTGGCGACAACTTTTGAGGATTTTGGTTGCTAAGTCATCAAAGAAGTGCTTCCCACACCCAATTATATAAAAGACCTCTTAAGACCACAAAATTAAAGGCTTTTGACTACATGAAATATGGGTGGAACTCTTAAAGAAAGGGAATAACGTTACTACTTCAGCAAATTCACATACTTTGCATTCTAATCCTTAGTAGTGACTTTATGCAAACAAAATCTCGTTAGCATCTTAGCGACGTGAGATGTTGCAATTTTAAAGGAGTACGGTGCAATCTTTTGCAAGAATATCATATGAATTTTTCTCTACTCCGATCTCATCGTTGCGTGATTTATTGCAATTGACGTATATTAAAGGGATTGTCAAGAGAATCGGCTCAGGTATATTAAGGCTATCCCTTCTTTCTTTTGGTATGATCTATACGATACAAACGAAACGAGCAAATGCGCAATTTCTATAAATGACTCTATTCATAGAAATGCTAGAGATGCTTATGTTCTTGATTCTCCATGTGTCATATTATTCTATCATCTATTCATGGGTCTCAGAAAAATATGTAAGTTGAAAAAATTTTACTCATGATATTACTCAAAGACATAATGGTCTTATGACACTCCAAGAGATTTTATTGACGTACTTCTCATGCATTGCATTCATGTACATTGATCCATGACCAGATGGAGTTAGATACGTGTATATATGTACTTATATATGTATATGGGATATTGTAATAGGTTACGACGTTATATACGCACCACCACCTGATCAGTTGGTATACGTTGATAATTTGCCCATAGTGGCCGAGATGATATGATGGGATGTCCTCACAGGCTTGATGATGTTATGAACACATATACCCATGCATGGTATGACATTTATACGCATATGCATGACATTATAAAAATTAAATGATTCATAGAGCTATGCAAACATACATGTCGAGTTTTTTACTCCATGTTTCTCTCATGTCTATTATTTACTGATTTTCATTCCTTACATACTTGGTACATTATTTGTAGTGACGTCCCTTTTGCTTGGGGACGCTGCATTTCATGCTCGCAGGTCCCAATAGACAGGTCGAGAGCCCTCCAAGTAGGCTATCAGTTCAGCGGAAGATGTTGATGCGCTCCATTTGCTTCGGAGTTCTTTGTTTGGTTAGTATGATTTAGATGTGTATTGTTTGGTATGACGGGACTCTGTCCCGGCCTTTATGAAAATTATGTATTCTTAGAGGCTTGTAGATAGATGTCATGTACGTAAAAGATTATATGGCCTTGTTAGCCTATGTTCTGTGTACGGGTGGTTATTTTGGCCTTATAGGCCCGTATGTCTTATGCATAAGTTGGTATCACATATTGTATTCTACTTATCTCACGGCAGCCTTCCGGCTCAGTTATCTAAGATAGTGTGACATGAAAAGATACGTTATGTTGGTACTCGATTGACTAAGGTACCGGGTGCCTGTCGCGGCCTATCGATTTGGGTCATGACATGGTTAAGGCACGGGTTTCTTCCATGCGAAATGTTATTGGCACGAGGTTTGTTCCGTGCGGAGTATTATTGGCATGACGTCTCTTCCGTATGGAGTTTTATTGGTATGAGATTTCTTCTATGCGGAGTGTTATTAGCACGAGATTTCTTCTGTGTTGAGTGTTATTGGCACGAGGTTTCTTCCATGAGCAGTGTTATTGGCACGAGGTTTCTTCTATGCAGAGTGTTATTGGCACGAGGTTTCTTTCGTGCGGAGTATTATCGTGGAACGAGGTTTCTACAGTGCGAATTGTTGTTGTGGCATGAGGTTTCTGTCGTGCGGTTACTCTGCTTCCTCAATTTGTTGTATTGTGTTGTTATTGTTATTGTTCCTTAACTTGTAAGATGTTCATTCCCTTATGTGTTGTAATTGTCTTCTTGTTTTCCCGTGATGTTGTTTTTTCCGTACATTCTTATTGTTTATTAACCTTGTATTTATTTTTATCATTTCACTTTTTGCCTTATTTCTTGTACTCCAGTAGGCAACATGAAAAGGTCCTTCAACACGCCCACAACTCGGGCTAAACATCAAATCACGATGGAAACCAAGCACCGGATAGTTCTTACTACCCCAAGCAGACACTTCTTATCTCGTTCAAATTATGTGCACACATCTCACAGTCACATCATACTCATCACGTAGCTATCCAGTCATTACTTCCACTAATTGGGGCACTATCGGACATACAAATCCAAAAGCACGTGCTCACACAATCAATGCATCAGTGCTCAAGCTATAGGCAAAACCCGGCCTCAAGTCCTCCAGATTGGCCCAACATCAATACATAGAGATCACATCTCGCCCCTCGATCAGGGAATCACAAGCCATCGATGCATATCTGACACTGAGAGCTCATGTGCGCATACGAATGCATGGAAGGAATTCAAGGAGTTACATTTCAAGCTGCATCAAGGACGCACGATAAGAATTCAAGAATGTGAAGTTTTTCCTAAAGGTTCTGCAGCCTCCTGAGGATAAATACAGACGTCTCTGTACCGATCCACGAGACTCTACTAAACATGCTCATGACTCGTGAAACCTATGTAACCTAGGCTCTGATATCAACTTGTCATGATCCTAAAACCGACCCGATCGTGATAGCTCTTGTCGTGAAACTAGGCCAGCCGACATAACTCCTGAATTAACCATTTAATCAATAACAATCATTTTTAAGCCTTTAATTAATCAGATATCTCATAATGTAAGTCTAAATGAACAGTGTGGAATAAGTACACAAGCCCGACATCTGGGTGTCACAAGTCATGAGCATCTACTAAGGTCTGAATACAACAAAAAGTCTAAAAATATACTAAATATAGTCTAAGGAAGACAACAGGGTGAAAAGCAGTGTTGCGAACATCGGGCAGCTACCTTGCTAACTCCAATGACTCTGCAATTGAGCAATCAACACCCGCTACCGGGTTCAAAACTACCTAGATCTGCACACAAGGTGCAGGGAGTAATGTGAGTATGCCAACTCAGTAAGTAATAAAAGTAAATGAAAGCTGAGCAGTAAGAAAACATGTAAGCCACGTCAACAAGCTACAACAAATGTAGGACATCTCCAACACAATACAGAAATCATGTACTTCGTAAATCAAGCTCAGTTTCCGTAAAAACCTTTGAAAACAACTTTCAATAGTTTCAAACGGGTGATAAAACAGTGAGTAAAATGATAGAAAACGTAGACAGCCCCTCAGGCAAAACATGTCACATAAGCCGCCCCTCGGGCATAAAATCAACAGAACCAGCCCCTTAGGCTACCTCACAATCACTCGTAATCAGTCCCTCGGGCAAAACATAAATCAAGAACCGCCCCTCGGCAAAACATGGATCAAGAACAACCCCTCGGGCAATAATAGGAAACAACAACAGCCCTTCGGGCTATATCATATCACTCACACTGGGTACCCGCGCTCACTGGGGGTGTACAGACTCTGGGAGGGGCTCCTTACGGCCCAGGCACAATAACAAGCTATCTCGTGGCATAATCAAACAGGCTCTCGGCTTCATTTCAAGCCACCTCGTGGCATATCAAAATCATGCCCTCGGCCTCATAATCATAGATCAGTACCGCACTACTACGACGCGCAACCCGATCCCATAATATCCTCACAACACATGCCCTCGGCCTCACTCAGTCAGAAATCTCTCATGCCATTCAGGCAACAATAAAACATGATGCTCGGCCCAAAATATAATTTAAAACATCACAACGGAGTAAATATGGTGGAGTTATGAAAATAGTAAAATACAGCATGACTGAGTACAAATTTGAAGTCAAAACAGTGAGGAATAGTAGTAAAAATCCCTTAAGGGTCCAAAAACAATTGGCACGAGGCCCAAATATGGCATTCAGCCCAATACATGATAATACTTTCCAAAACACAATGATATCAAACAGTTTTCGATCAAATACGCGGTTTAACAGTCATACGGGACGGACTAAGTCACAATCCCCAACGGTGCATGACCCCACACTCGTCATCTAGCATGTGCGTTACCACAAAGTAGCACAACGATGTGAAATCGGGGGCTTCATACCCTTAGGACAAACATTTACAATCATTACTTACCTCAATCCGGTCCAAACTCTAGCCCGCGATGCCTTTGCCTCTCAACTCGGCCTCCGAATGCTCCAAATATCCAAGTGTTTCCCCTTGATTCCCTCTTCAATCCTCCTCAAAAAGCTCCAAAATCGCACAACAATGGTGAAACTTAGACCCAAAATCGTGGATATGGCCTTTTAAAACATTCTGCCCAGCACTAAAAATCTCTTCTTCGCGAACGCGGTCAACGCCTCGCGTTCGCGAAGCACAAACATGAGTTGACCACTTTTTCCTTCATCGCGATCGCGACTCCCTCTATGCGAACGCAAAGCCTCAGCTTCCCAACTCATCGCGATCGCGACTTCCCACTCGCGAATGCGAAGAACAAACCCTCCAGGACCCCATTTGTCACTTTCCTCTACGCGAACGCGGCAAGAGCCTCGCGAACGCGATGACCATTGATCTCAACCCTTCGCGATCGCAGAACCGCCTTCGCGAACGCGAAGGCCAACTTCACAGCCTCACATCCTAACCCTTCGCGAATGCGGGACATGCATCGCGAACGCAAAGGTCAAAAACCTGCAACACCAATAGCAGTTTTTCTACACTTTCCTCCAACATGAAATGATCCGTTTAACAACCCAAAACTCACCCGACGCCCTCAGGACCTCAACCAAACATGCCAACATATCCCATAACCTCCCTAACACTTGTTCCACCCTTCGGAACGCTCAAAACAACATCAAAACACCAAAATCACATCGGATTCAAGGCTAAGAATTCCAAAAACTTCCAAATTCCGCTTTCGATCAAAAAGCCTATCAAACCTCGTCCGAATGACCTAAAATTTTGCACACACGTCACAAATGACACAACGGACCTACTCCAACTTCCGGAATTCTATTCCGACCCCTATATCAAAATCTCACCTATCAACCGGAAAATGCCAAAATTCCAATTTCGCCAATTCAAGCTTAAATCTACTCCGAACCTCTAAAACACATTCCGATCGCGCTCCTAAGTCCCAAATCACCTAACGGAGCTAACCAAATCATAAAAATTCCAATCCGAGATCATATACCAACAAGTCAAAACTTAGTCAAATCTTTCAAATTTTAAGCTTCAAACTGAGAACTGTTCTTCCAAATTCATTCCGATTATCCTGAAAACCAAAACCGACGATTTACTTAAGTCATAATACATCACACGAGGCTAGTCATGCCCAAGAACTGGCGAGCGAAGTGCAAAGCTCAAAATGACCGGTCGGATACTTACATCCTCCCCCACTTAAACATATGTTCGTCCTCGAACGTGCCCAGAGTTGTTCCGAAAACCATCAAATCACTATAAAACCTTACCATGCACATACTCGGGGGTGATCCCACGTCACCCTATCTCATATAGGTCTGATTACCCAATGTAACTGTAATTTTACAATCCAACCTAGCCCATAAACCTTAGAACCATATTTTCACTTCCGAAATCATCTACAAGATCAGAATCTCACATCTATACTCTGAATAAGTTCGAACAAGCTACAAACCATACCTGCAACCTCAGATGCAATTACATGATATATCACATAACTCAAACACTCATAGCGATAACTTCTAATCACAGCAGTTGCTCAAACAACCAAATATCGATAATAAGCCTATTATCCAACAAAGCCACCTTCCAACACTTCCACATACTGCCAATGATAAATGAAATACGTAGAAAGTCATAACCATCCCTCATATCAACCATTCATAGAGCCACTTCTCCTTTGGCAAGGACTTTAGCAATTTTCTGAGCCGAACATCGATATTATCCTTCCAACAAGCTGAAACCGAATTTGTTTGTATTCATTCTAGATCCCAACGATCTCATATAATCCAACACAACTACTCTGGTGACATGACCTATCAACACAATCTAAAGCCACAACTCGTGCAATCCACCAATAAGCAATAATCCGAACATACTCAAATTATGAAAATGACTCAAATGAGAGAGCTATACCGCAAGCTCACCAGTACCACCACAACACAATGCTGGGAACCCGTCACACATCGTAGAAACAGAACACACAAATCTAACCTGAAGGGTCATACCTCCACATAACTTCACTGCAATACGCGACCCTACCAAACACTAGTCCACATGAAACACCTCAAGCCACTATGCTCAAAATCGACAACCGCGCGCAATTTGATGTCTAGAACCAAAGCAAATCATCATACCCACGACGAAGAAGTTGTTATAACATTACAAAAACCCGAAAGGACACAACCGATGCGCCATTCGCCGAGCAATATCCAATACTCTTCCCGCTCGAATTCCACTGAGAGGCTCCAATAAATCTGCACCACATATGCCTATAACCAACAAATCCTAACGCCTCGCAACACGGAAAGATAACCCATAGATCTCCCCAACTCACCAATAAGCTCAATAACAATCGAATCAACACATCCCTTAACAATACAACTCAGAGTCAACCAAGCCGACTCGATGTAGAAGACACCTCCATATTGGCCTACCAATGAACCCTTTATCAAAGAGTTCCTGAAGCTTCTCCTTCAACTCCTTTAACTTCGCCGATTCCATACTACGGTGCCCGACACCAAATCAATACCGAAATCAAAAACCATATCCAGCGATATGCCCGGCAGCAGGAAACACATCCGAAAAATCCCTCACCACTAGAACTAAATCATGGTAGGAGTCCCTGCATTGCCATCCATCACGAGGGCCAAATAAGAAAGACAACCCTCCCCAGCCATCCGTTGGGTTTTCAAAAATGAAACCACCCTACTGGGAACATAAACCGTCGAATCTCGCCACTCAATCCATGGCATTCTCGGTATAGCCAACATCGTCGTCCTAGTGCAACAGCCCAGAATAACACGACATGGAGACAACCAGTCCAAACCCAATATCACACAAAAATCTAGCATACTAAGAAACAAGGATCCACTCGGGTCTCCAAACATCCAATAGTTACCACACCAGACCGATATATGCGGTCCACAACCACAACCTCGACCTCTGTTTATGAGAACTCCCAATCTCCAAATCCATACAGCACGCAAATCACCATATCCGATCCCAACTCCACCGTCTGAATATATAACACACCTCTAATACCCAATTATCCCACGAGAGGTACTCCTATAATTCTTCTATGCCACCAAGCAAACTCGAATATCAGCAGTCGATCCAACAAGAGAGTGCTGCAATACTAATGAAGTATCCTCAACTCAAACACATCGCCCTTTCTAACATGTATACCCTCATCAAGCCACACCAATCAGTGATTTCATTTATCTAGTCATCTGAACTGACCATGCTACCTAAGAATTTGTGACCTTCCTTTCAAAACTGAATCGTGACCTTACACATGCAAATCTCAGTCATACACAACATACCGCATATACCATACCATCCTAGGATAAACATGAGAACTTCATATCCATTTTGAGCCACAAGCAGCTATGTACTCAACTAGCCAAGAACTTTTCATTGATCCCATCTAAAAGAAAATCACTACACATCCCACGCTCCTCACACTCGTAGGAAATATACATCTCTAACCGTGGTAGAAACCATCAAGAACTCTCTAAATCCCATTTGCACAAAACTAAACCGTCAGAACTGAATCCTTCTAACTCAACCAAGCTACGCAGGCCACTAAAACCCAAGAGAATTGCCGCGAAACACCTGTAGAAACTCATTACCTCGTAAGCACCCAAAGAACTAGTCTTATCCTTACCATGCCGATCCGGCCTACTACCAAGCTATCCCATCTATCCAAGTTCCTTCTGATTTACCTTCAACTTGATACTTCTTCTTGCTATAACACCACAACTCCTCAACCTAGACTCACCACACGAGAACTAAGCATAAAACCACACCGTCTAAGGCTCATAAGCCGCTGGATACTCTCATAAATATTCTCAAACGCACCACATTCAAAATACATACCCTGAAGTGACTCCCTGCGAATCCGAAGCTATTACTTTCACCTTCCTGATACTGATATATAGAATCCTATAATGATATAGAAATACCACGAGTCTTGACACCCTCCTATGCAAACCTCAGTTCTAGCCAATTATACAACTTGAAAATCTCCAATTATTACGTGTAAAATATTGAACCCACTAGAACCATTCTCGAGAGTCATCCACTCTACTCAAACCGCAACTAGACCAATCAAACGGACCGGACGACCCGTGCTCCATTAGCACTCCGACACCACAGGATGTAACCTCACCTTAATACAACCAAGCAACTTCCTGCTCTATACATCCTTTACCAATAGCAACTCAAGTCATTCCATGATTCTCATACACCCATAAAGCATAACATAACCTTTATTGAAATTTCCTTTACTCGAGTCATCCTCAGTCTCAACCTCCATAAGCCATAACTGATTCACTCGTACGCCTCAAACTGGAACCAACATAGCACATAACCGTGCAAACAACTAATCAATAGCAGACTCCCCCACTTGGCTCAAAGCCATAGATAAAAACACACAATAACTCATAATGCATATACTCTATTACTGCCATAATACCATAGTGAGATTAAACTCAATCCTTCATAAGCTCGTAAAACAAACACCATCTAGTACTTTAAATCTTCTACAAATCTCGCGTTCACCCTTAAACAGTCAAGCCCACTCTCTTAGGCGACTCAAATTCAAATTACAACACATATATTTCACTGGTAACAGAGATCTTCCAATAAATGACATAAAGGATCATGCAAACTTCAGAACACTCTGCAGGATATAACCCACCTGCTTCACTTCAAACTAATATCTCTTTATACCCTTCCACCGTCATAAATATTACGCAGTCACTTAATCTTCCTGAGCCTAAACTTATATCACAACGTGAAATCTACTTCACTTCCCAACTAGGCAACATGAAAAGGTCCTTCAACACGCCCACAACTCGGGCTAAACATCAATCACGATGGAAACCAAGCACCGGATAGTTCTTACTACCCCCAAGCAGACCATTCTTGTCTCGTTCAAATCATATGCACACATCTCACATTCACATCATACTCATCACGTAGCTATCCAGTCATCACTCCCACTAATAGGGGCACTATCAGACATACAAATCCAAAAGCACATGCTCACACAAGCAACGCCTCAGTGCTCAAGCTATAGGAAAAATCCGGCCTCAAGTCCTCCAAACTGGCCCAACATCAATACACAGAGATCACATCTCGCCTCTCGATCAGGGAATCACAAGCCATCGATGCATATCTAATACTAAGCACTCATAGGCGCATACGAATGCGTGGAAGGAATTCAAGGAGTTACATTTCAAGCTGAATCAAGGAAGCACGATAAGAATTCAAGAACGTGAAGTTTTTCCTAAAGGTTCTACAGCCTCCCGAGGATAAATATAGACGTCTACGTACCGATCCGCGAGACTCTACTAAACCTGCTCATGACTCTTGAGACCTATGTAACCTAGGCTCTGATACCAACTTGTCACGACCATAAAATCGACCCGATCGTGATGGCGCTTATCGTGAAACTAGGCCAACCGACACAACTCCCGAATTAATCATTTAATAAATAACAATCATTTTAAGCCTTTAATTAATCAGATATCTCATAATGTAAGTCTAAATAAACAGTGCGAAATAATTACACAAGCCCGACATCATGGTGTCACAAGTCACGAGCATCTACTAAGGTCTGAATACAACAAAGAGCCTAAAAATATACTAAATACAGTCTAAGGAAGATAAGAGGGAGAAAAGCAATGCTGCGAACATCGGGCAACTACCTTGCTAACTCCAATGACTTTGCCACTGAGGAATCAACACCTGCTACCGGGTTCAGAACTACCTGGATCTGCATACAAGGTGCAGAGAGTAATGTGAGTATGTCAACTCAGTAAGTAATAAAAGTAAATAAAAGCTGAGCAGTAAGAAAACACGTAAGCCACATCAACATGCTACAACAAATGCAGGACATCTCCAACACAGTACAGAAATCATGTACTTCATAAATCAAGCTCATTTCAGTAAAAACCTCTGAAAATAACTTTCAATAGTTTCAAACGAGTGATAAAACAATGAATAAAAATGATAGAAAATGTAGACAGCCCTTCGGGCAAAATATGTGCCATAAGCCACCCTTCGAGCATAATATCAACAGAACCAGCCCCTCGGGCTACGTCACAATCACTCGTAATTAGCCCCTCGGGCAAAACATGAATCAAGAACTGCCCCTTGGCAAAATATGGATTAATAACTGCTCCTCGGGAAACAATAGGAAACAACAACAGCCCCTCGGGTTACATCATATCACTCACACTGGGTACTCGTGCTCACTAAGGGTGTACAGACTCCGGGATGGGCCCCTTACGGCCCAAGCACAATAACAATCCATCTCGTGGCATAATCAAACAGGCTCTCGGCCTCATATCAAGCCACCTCGTGGTGTAACAAATCAGGTCCTCAACCTCATAATCATAAATCAGTGCCACACTGCTACGACACGCAGCCCGATCCCAATATTCTCACAACACAGGCCCTTGGCCTCACTCAGTCAGAAATCTCTCATGTCACTCGGGCAACAGTAAAACATGATGCTCAGCCCAAAATATCATTTAAAGTATCAAAACGGAGTAAATATGGCTGAGTTATGAAAATAGTAGAATACAACATGACTAAGTACAAATATGAAGTCAAAATAGTGAGGAATAGTAGTAAAAATCCCCTAAGGGTCCAAAAACAGTTGGCACGAGGCCCAAATATATCATTTAACCCAAAACATGATAATACTTTCCAAAACACAATGATATCAAACAGTTTTCGATCAAATACGCGATTTAACAGTCATACGGGATGGACTAAGTCACAATCCCCAACGGTGCACGACCCCACGCTCTTCATCCAGCGTGTGCATCATCTTAAAGTAGCACAACGATGTGAAATCCGGAGTTTCATACCCTCAGGACAAACATTTACAATTATTACTTACCTGTATTCGGTCCAAACTCTAGCCCGTGATGCCTTTGCCTCTCGACTCGGCCTATGAATGCTCCAAATCTCCAAGTGTTTCCTCTTGATTCCCTCTTCAATCCTCCTCAAAAAGCTCCAAAATCGCCCAAAAATGGTGAAACTTAGACCCAAAATCGCGAATATGGCCTTTTAAAACATTCTGCCCAACACTAAAAATCTCTTCTTCGCGAACGGGTCAACACCTCGCGTTCGCGAAGCACAAACTTGAGTTGACCGCTTTTTCCTTCATCGCGATCGCGAAGCCTCAACTTCCCAACTCATCGCGATCGCGACTTCCCACTCGCGAACGCGAAGAACAAACCCTCCAGGACCCCATCTGCTCACTTTCCTCTACGCGAACGAGGCAAGAGCCTCGCGAACGCGATGACTATTGATCTCAACCCTTCACGATCGCGGAACCACCTTCGCGAACGCAAAGGACAACTTCACAGCCTCACATCCTAACCCTTCACGAACGCGGGACATGCATCGCAAACGCGAAGGTCAAAAACCTGCAACACCAACAACAGTTTATCTGCAATTTCCTCCAACATGAAATGATTCGTTTAACCACCCGAAACTCACCCGAGGCCCTCGGGACCTCAACCAAATATGCTAACATATCGCATAACCTCATTAAAACTTGTTCCACCCTTCGGAACGCTCAAAACAACATCAAAACACCAAAATCACATCGGATTCAAGGCTAAGAATTCCAAAAACTTCCAAATTCCGCTTTCGATCAAAAAGTGTATCAAACCTCGTCCGAATGACCTAAAATTTTGCACACACGTCACAAATGACACAACGGACCTACTCCAACTTCCGGAATTCTATTCCGACCACTATATCAAAATCTCACCTATCGATCGGGAAACGTCAAAATTCCAATTTCGCCAATTCAAGCCTAAATCTACTCCGGACCTTCAAAACACATTCCGATCGCGCTCCTAAGTCCCAAATCACCTAACAGAGCTAACCAAATCATAAAAATTCCAATCCGAGATCATATACCAATAAGTCAAAACTTGGTCAAATCTTTCAAATTTAAGCTTCAAACTGAGAATTGTTCTTCCAAATTCATTCCGATTATCCTGAAAACCAAAACCGACGATTTACATAAGTCATAATACATCACACGGGGATGCCCAAGAACTGGCGAGCGAAGTGCAAAAGCTCAAAACGATCGGTCGGTTCGTTACACATATACTGCGTTAAGAACATCTAACATGTGCTTACACAATTCACGAAAAACCAGCAACGGTATATACTGACTACTTATCTTTATTTTAATTTTTTTATTTTCCTTCTGGAGGTTATATGAAGCTAAAGACAAGAAGAATAAGAGAAAATATAGATATTTTGTTTTCTCTGTGCAAATGCTCATTTGAAGGAGAAAGGTTAAAGTGGGATTACTACATTGCAAGAAAAGATGGAAAACGATAATTTTCTTAGAAATATACTCACTTCCCCAACAATAGCTAAATGACCAATTGAGGGTACGATATTCGCTTAGGCAAGAAACAAAATATTTATTTAATAGTAGTAATAATTTTTAGATTTTTTTTTGGATGTCCTCGAAGGGACATGACTCATGTAATTGTAACATTAATTGAAATGAGTTTAGGTACTCTTCTGTATGGATAACTATAATATAATTGTACTAAAAATTTAAAATTAGTAGAGTTTGTGTTTAATTTGGATTGTTTTTGTGGGTGATACGTACTTGGAAACATACCATATGGAACTGGCATGTCTTTACATACAAAGGAGGCTACGTTGAAATATTCTTGAGTCAGGAAATTTAAGAGCAATTGTGAAAAATCTTGAAAGAAGACAGAGTCGATGACTTCTCAACATGTTGCTTATTTTAGAATAGAAATTTTTTTCATGGGTATAGAGTCTCTCCCTGTCCAATGTCCTCTAAAAAGCATATCTGGTAAGAAACAAGACAGGTACAGTGATTAAAACAATGATTGAATTGATATTTATTTATTTATTTATTCTCATTTTTTTACCGTTACCTTTTTTTCTTTTTCGCTATTTTCCCCACTGATATGGTCATATGTCAGAAAAAATAGAATTTAATTTATAACAAATTTTAGGTGGACTTTCATCTTCCGAAGTTCACATCCAGCATCAAGTATTTAAGCTGAATGTAGAGCTGATTTTTTACCCAACAGAGTTGATATTATAGGTATCTTGTTATTATATTGTTAGGAAGGAAGTAATGAAAATAAATTGTTGTGGAAACGCTCTAATAATATTGTTGTACTTGCTCTTTAATTTGGATCCTACTGATATAATTATGTGAACAAAAAATATATCTTGAGTGTTGACACAAAAGAAAAAAAAACAAGGAGGAACCAAAAATTCTTTTCCTTATCCTCTTTCTGATACTTGAATCCTTTTTTTTTAATTACTTTTTTCAATTTATAGGATTGGCGATGGGAACATTGAAAGAGAAAGAAGCAAACTTTTTGAAAATTTTGTAGAGAATTAGTAGAAAAAATTAGAGATTTGTAAATACTATGAAGAAGGGAGCAAAGTGTTTTATTCTACTTATATACATTGATGATGTATAAAAATTTAGTTTGCAATATCATATCATATTTACCTATTGTAGCAAATAAGCAAATAATATATATTTTTGTCAAATTATAAATTCTTTTTTATGTTAAATCACATGTAGAAATATTTTTTAGGTAACCTGATAATATAAAAAAAAAAAATTAACTACCAATGTATATTACTTAAATTGTAATTCTTATAATTTGTCGAGGAAAATCGAGATTTAAAGGGTTTTCTAAAATAGATGAATTAAGAGGGGGAAGAGGAAAGAAATCAACAATGATTGAGCAGATTCAAAAAAAAAAAAAAAAGTTGAAAAAGGAAAAAGAATAGGAAAAAAAATAGATATTGGGAATACAATCAATACTTTTTCTTTTTTCCTTTTGAGTTGCCTTGCATTCATTTCAAATTATATGATTTGCATAGCAATTTTTTTTTTTTTTTTAAAAAAGAGATGAAAAACTAAAGTTGTACTGTCTAATAAAAGAATGAGTATATTTTAGATATGCGTTAGACTAAGGGAATAAGGTGTGCATACATAAACACATATACAAGTGAATTTTTTTCTTATATATTTTTTTCATTTCTTAAAAGAATCAGATTATGAAAATTATTGTCCATCTAACCTCAATCAATATGTAGTATTTGTTTTTTTATTTATATATGTACGTCAAAATTTTATCTCTTTTATTTCAATTAAATTTCTAAAATAATTATTTATAAATCAAATGTATTTTTATAATCGCGCTTCGCGCAGATAAGTTCACTAGTTTTATGTTTAAAGTTAACAACTTCATACGAAAATTTTTCCAACTTTATACCCCTAGTGTGAAGTAGATCCTAAAGTAGGTAATCTTGTAAATGTTTTTGCCCAACGAGTATGACCTCAATGGTTGCCTCAAAATTGGGTATATTTGCACTTTTTCCATGTAATTAAACTTCAAGACTTAATTCAGTTTTGCCACATAACACGTTTTTAGACTACTATGTTTTGAATTAGGAATATAATCCAAACTTTTATGGACTCAAAATAATCATAGTTGAATGGATTGTTACACAAATAACCAGTCAGATTTACGGTTTATTTTTTCTAGCAAGTATACAATAGATTATACATTAATTATACACATATTATACATGAATTATACATAAATTATGTATTTGCCAGCTATTTTTAGTTTAAGAGAATATAGACGACTATTCAGGTTAATTATTCAATTTAAATGCCTACTTTAGGAGACGTTAATTGGGCCGGTTGGGATAAACTTGGATAGCATAAAATGGGTTATCATAATAGGAAAAATTATGCGACAAGTCAAACATATACATTGTATTTACCATTCATAGCTATACTTTTAGCAAATTTACCATCGTAGTTATATTTGATTTTTTTAGCAAATTCATGAAACAATAGATTAATTGTTTTTAACTGAAATGAGAGAGCAACAAGCTTTCGTAGCTTAGTTGGGTAGGAGTCCATTTAGTTAGCGGAGGTGTTGAGTTCAACTCTCATCAAGAGCATTTTATTTTTTTGTATTTCTATATTCGCCTTGGTTGTATTCATTGCGCGTATGAATATAGTCGATACAAATACACTTGATAAAGGTTGTATTCTTTATATATACATATGTATACATTCGATAGAAGTTGTATCTTTTGTATACACTCGCCTTGGTTACAGTTGATACAAATGAATATAATTGCGCGAACGAATACAATTGGCACAGTTTGTATTCGTTGCGCGAGCGAATACAATTGACACATGTTATACTTGTTGCATGTTTAAATACAAGTGATACAAGCTAGTAACAACGGAACAATAGCTACAACTGGTAATTAGCCATACTATAGTTACTAGGCAAATAAAATTGAGTTGTTTCAAATTAAACCGTCAATGAATATATGTTCTATACAACTCTCTATATTTCAACAAATTGTGCGAGTTATATTCACGAGTCAAATTTGTCACTTCAAGTCTACACTACTGTAGAAGTAAGGTCCTTTTATGTTTGATCAAATAGAAAACAAGTAAGGTCCTTTTATGTTTGATCAAATAGAAAACAAAAAAGTCATTTTTTGTTTCTTTTAAATATAAATACTATTCCTTATTACTAAAACATGTTTTCCCATTGAAATGGTCTCTTTTATTTTGAATAAATCAAATTCATGTCATTAACAACTTGTTTGGATGGTTGTTATGTATTGTTTCACAATGTATTATATCGTATTATATAATGTTATATTATATCGTTTGATGAATACAATACTTGGATAGATTGTATCGTTTGCCGTCGTTTCATGATGTCACACGTCAACAATATGAAGAATAAACTTACAATATTACAAAGAAAAAGTATGGTATGATATAGAATTATTATATAAAAAGATAGTGCAAAGGATAAAATAAGATTATTTAATAATAATGAAGGGCAATATGAGAGAAAAAGACAAGGTAACGACGAATTTAATAATACGATACAATAAAATTTAAATAACAATCAAAACAAATACTGTATTTAAAGTAACAATAGGATGCACCAGAGAATTACTAATCCCTTGGGTATACTTTTTCAATCTATATATTACTAGTGCAAGTATTAGTTATATAACCTATTCGGTATTATACTATGTATAACTAATACATAGCAAACCATGGTATTAATAATACTAAGGCCATTAATGCATGCATTAACCTGGTTAAGGACAAAATTATCTTTAAAGTCCCTTAAAACTAAACAATATGGAGGGTATTTTCTAAATAACTAATTTTCTAAAAAATTATACAATGCATTTTAATTATTAATACACCACACCAAACAATAGATAAAAAATAATCTCTGCATAACTAATTCATGTATTATTAATTCATACATTACCGATACACTTTATTCAACGCTATTCTTATATGCTCTACGAAACTACCTCTAAGTAACAACCATCCAAACAAGCAGTAACCTAGCAAAACATATATTCTTTTGGGGCCAAAATACATATTTTATATTTTATGGTAGTAGATTCTGGACACATTGGCTCCTTGCTGGATTTTGCACTCACAGTTCATTTCAACGCGCAATTTGAACGCGCCACTGCAATTTCTTTCCCCCAAATTTTTATAATTTCTGAAACTTCACTACTTGGTCAGGAAATAACTAGGAGTAAAAAAAAATACCAAAATTAAAAAAATAGTGCAATTAAGACGGATGAATTAAAGAAAAGGGACCTAAAAAGAAACTAAAATAAAATAAAAAAGAAAAAAAAACCTTTCTTTCTTTCTTTCTTTCTTTGTGTATGCCCCCTCTGGTTATACACATCAACAACAGAAGAACGGAACATCACATTCGAAAATCCATTCGATCGCTGGGTTTTTCAACACATTGATTCTTCAACACTCATCTTTTGGGGTTTATTTAAAAATTAATTTTAAAGTATTTTGCTGGTTGAATTTTTTGATAAAATTACTTGAAATATACAGGTGAGATACATAGATGATCAGGAAGGTTCAATGGTAGTTTTTGATTTTGAAGGTTGGAGAGGTTACAGTGCAATTCCTTTCTGGGTTTTGTGAGTATTTTAATGGGTCGAAGTTCGATTTTTGAATTGTGAGTGATATGTTGGATTTTAGGATAGGTGGCAAATTAGGGCTAGGGTTAGGGTTTTGGGGTTACAAGGTTGGGAATTTAAGGTTAGGTTTTATTTATGAGTTGGGGAAATAGTAATAGGGCTCAAATGATGGAGGAACATGAGCTTGAGGAAGGGGAAGCATGTTATTACAACAAGGATGATGATGATAATTCAAGCATTGACCCGGACATAGCCCTCTCTTACATTGTAAGAGTTCTTTTTTGTTTTTGTTTCTGCTATATGTTGAACTCAAATTTCATAATCTGAACATTCTTGATTATGTGTCTTTTATGATGAACTAAAGTGAAAGAGAAGAACTTTGAGTTTTGAGAATCAGTTCATGAAATGCTTAATATAGTTGCAGTTTGTTTTTGGTAGTTAAGTTCTTGGTTGATTATCAATGTTCTGGGTAAAAGATTAGGCTTTACTAATTCAAAATTCATTATAGATGGTTCTGTGATTCTGTAAAGAATGTACTGAATCAGGCAAATAATTATGGTAGGACAAAAAAAGAGAACTTTTTGGGACATTGTGCTAGAGATATTGCTTTCAAGTTATACTGATGAAATTTGGGATCATTTCTGCTAATAGTGAAGGGTAACAATAAGAAAAGTAAGAGAAAAAGAGATTCTCTTTAAGACTGCCTTTCCCCACTTTCTGCAATACTTTGTTTAAAGTGTATGCTACATTATGAATGGTTATTGCCATTTATTTCATAAAACAATGACAGTATGACTGATTGTTTTCTGTGTCAAAGGATGAGAAACTTCAAAGTGTTTTGGGTCATTTTCAGAAAGATTTTGAAGGAGGCGTTTCTGCTGAGAATTTGGGTAAGTAGGCTGTTAATCAGGCCCATTATTGATCATAGACAAAGTTGTGTATCTCTTTCTCCATGTAGATGGACTGATTACATTTCTTTTACTTTTGGCAGGGGCAAAATTTGGCGGGTATGGTTCGTTCTTACCGACTTATCAGCGCTCCCCTTCAATTCTATCTCAGCCAAGATCTCCACAGAGATCTCAAAATCAAGGGACACCAAGATCACCCAACCATTTTGTTTCCGAGGTCTGTCAAAAGTTCGTCTTTTTTTTGTTGAATGCCATATTGTCTACCTTATATCGACCTGGGAATATTTGGTTTACCTTGTGTGGTGATTGCATTTCTGTCCAGGGGCCTCCTCAGAAATCTTTGGCTGTGTCTGATCCTCCCTCAACTCAGAGGAATAGTACAGCTGGTTCTCGCAGTGGTCATACCTTGCATGATTCAAGGGTTCCTTGTGGGTATGATTCCGCCAGACCATGCTTTTCTGCGCAAGAATCTAATAAGTTCCCTGTAAAACATGAAGTTTCTATGAATAAGTCACTTAAACCAACTGATCAGAGAAAATTCAAACTTCGGATTAGAGTTGGTTCTGATAAGACAGCCCAGAAGAGTACTGCTTTACACACTAGTCTTGGGCTTATTTCTCCCTCTTCGTCAATGGAAAATAGTCCTACTGAAAGTGGTGAGATGTTGTCCAAGTTTGAAGGAATTCCCTGTGATTCTCCAGCCAGCATCCTTCAGGTGAGCCAGTTCTCTATTACTTAAAAATTCCCCTTTTACCACACAGCCAAAAAGAGAATAGTATCTGGTGCTTTGTTAATTTTTCGTTTTTTCCCTTTATTTATTCCCGTCTGTTGGAACAGACTATGACTTCTTTCCCAGTTGCTGGAGGCCTGCTGCTTTCACCTCTCCATGAGAAGTTATTGACTTTGTCTAGAAATGATAAACTTTTCACGGGGAATGAGCCTGTGGTTGCTGCAAAGGATACTAACCCTCAATCTGTCATGTCTGGCAATAGTTCAACGTCCAGGATAGAGGATGGGGATGTCTTGATAGGGAAGAAAACTAAATCAGTTGGTAAGAGTGAATATGCCGAGGAACTGAATTCAGGGGTCGGAAATGACACGATCTCCTTTTTTGAGAAAAACTTGGGCATTGAGAGCCTGGAAAACACGCATTGCCTCTCAAAAGACTTGAATCAGAGAGTCGTGCCTGAGTTAGTATGTGATACTCATCAGTCAGTGAAAGGTGCTGGTAGGGCACCTGGAGCTATACATGACTCGGTGAAGGAAATTCGAATGAAGAAAAGGGAGATCAATAGACTTAAAGATCAATTGTTTGGTAGTGACTTGGATAAGGATGATTCGTTTGAATCTTCATCTGACGTGGTCGGTGACAAATATGATCACCAGGAAGTAAGAAGTAATCCAGTGGAACTCCAGCTAAAAAGCTTTCAGAAAAATGCTTCTTTTGATAGCAAGGAAGGTGGCAGGAGCAAATGCGGCAGATCCGTCCCTTCATTTAGAGCTGATTCTGATATTTCCGAGAGTGAGAGGGACTCTAGTGCGGCTGTATCTCTGAGAAAGAAAGCTGTTATGAAAGCTGCAAGCCATAAACCTGACCAACCAAGGATGCCTCACGCAGAGAAGCAATCATCTGAAGGCAAAAAGAAGTTAACAGAACGTCAACTTGGTCTGAAGTCAGCTGCAGATGTGGCAGAGGTAAGAGGGGTTTCTGCTACTCTCAAGAACAAGAAGAGTTCTAAGAAGGATGTCCGGATGGCTCATTTATTTGACGCACAGCTGGAGAAAACCACGAATCAACTGGATTCTCTGGAGAGACCTCCTGGTGCTAAGTTGAAGAAATCTAAACTGGAGGCACGTATAAAACAGCATTCATCTTCTGCTAAATCAAGACACGTTCCGAGCAAAAAAGTTGATAGTCATGTGGCATCTGCGACCCCTATGAAGGATAATTCAGCCATGGGTGCTAAGGAACTGACTTCTGGGACTGAGCCACCAGTTGCTCCTGTCGTTATAGAAGAAGATTGGGTCGCCTGTGATAAATGTCAGAAGTGGCGCCTTCTGCCATATGGTACAAAACCCGAGCACCTGCCTGACAGGTGGATGTGCAGCATGTTGAACTGGCTGTAAGTTTTCTGCAGTTTTAAAATCTTAACTCTCTTTTTGTGGCTTATACAAAGTCTTGGGTCTCTTTTATCGGTTTACACATGCTCTGATACTCTGCCTTGTCATCCATCTCTGTAGATAGTTTCTGCAGTGCTATATTTTAGTGATTACAAAATCAAAATTAATTTCTGTAGGCCTGGAATGAACAATTGTGACATTAGTGAGGAGGAGACAACAAGAGCTCTCCATGCCTTGTACCAAATGCCTCTTCCTGAGAACTTAAATAGCCTTCAAAATCATGCTGGTAGAGATACGGCTGGAGTAATTTCAGCTGATATGCATGGGCTCGGTGGCAGCAGTCAGAATGTGGGTTTCGATTATGTGGCTAATGGAGGAAAGAAGAAACACAAATTAAGAGAAACACCAAACACAAGTAGCAATCATGGTCCAGTGTTGACCACAAACTTGAACATGCAACATGAGCCGGCTAAATGCAGAAGTTTGAAGAATGTGAACCAACATGTTGGTGAATCGAACATAATTAGCAAATCCATTGTGCAGATTCCAGTTAAGTCGTCTGATGTCCTTGGCAAAAATCTGAATAAACGGAAGGAGCACATGGCTAATGGTATAGTATTCATCTTCAGGCTGGCATTTCTTCCTTCCTCTCATACCTGTATATAGATATTTATCTTGCTTCCTATTATAACATATTTGCAGGTGATGAAAAGCCAAAAAAGAAATCCAAAAGGGAGTCCGATCAGTGCGATCACAGGGATCTGAAAAAGATTAAAATAAAAAGTGACCAAGCTTTTGTGACAATTAGGGAAGTAGGGACAGGTATCCAGGACTACCATGAACGTGGTAATTTGAAGGAGACAAAGCCTGGGCTGGCAGAAGGGTTACAAATTTTGGAAAAGAAGCATGGCAACCGAGTCCAGGATTCAAGGGATAATGACTCAATTAATGTAAAAACTCATAATGGAAGGGAAATTTCTGTAAAGAAAAGAAAATTGAGGGATGAAGACTATCTGATGACTTCGCAAAGTAATGGTAATCACTTGGGTGACAGTGATGCCAATGCTTTTGTGAGAGCGGTTAGCGGTGAGAGTGGAGTCAGAAAACAGAAGAAATCCAAGGTGTTTCAGACTGAAAATAAGGAGTCCAGTGCTAGCAAGGGTAAAGAAAAATCAAGAACGAGAGGTACAGTTACTAAAATTGTTCTACCAGGAACCAGGGATTCTCCTATAGATTGGAGTGTAGAGAGAGAACGTCAGACAAAGAAGTATAGAGTGAAGGTTCAGTCTCGATTGACGATGGAAGATATTGATTCATTGAAAAAGGATTTGGGATCTGAACAGTTATCAACAGCTGCCACTTCAAGCTCTTCAAAAGTTTCTGACTCCCGGAAAAGTAGAGCGAAACACCAAGTGAAAGGCTCACCAGTAGGGTCTGTTTCCTCATCCCCCATGAGGATGTTCATCACGAGTAAGGCTTCACCTGCAAGAACGGAGGGTTCAGGGAAAGATGATGCTAAATTAGATAATTACCCAACAGTTGGAAGTCCAAGAAAATATTTGGATAGGGATGGCGATTTTGAGAGTGATAAATCTAGGACCTCAATAAAGGGGAAACAATCTGGTGTTCCTCATCCGGAGGCTTGTGAAAATTCTGTGCTAGATTCTCGGGGTACCAGTGGCAGGGAAAAAATTGAATCCCGTGTTAGACATTCTTCTGAGTTTGGAAATAGCCATATGGACAATAGTCATGCTGATGTTCTGGAGGAACGTAGCCCCTACATGACTGAGAAGCATGCTGCATACAGCTTCGATGGCAAGGGTAGAGTGAGCAAGAAACACGTTTCTATGCTTAACGAACATAAATCTGCCAAAGATTCTCCATTGCAATTTAAGGAAAAGGATGGGAATGCTGGTTTTAATACTCAAAGGGTAGAAGGGAATATCTCTGATCTACTGGGAAACCAGGAAGTCCTGAATTCAAAGGTTGACCACAATTATCTCGACTCCAGTACTAAATCTTTCAATAACAATCAGATTGTTAGCAAGAAAGATCCCACGCGTTGTAGTGATAGCAAGAGAGAGCACCGATTAAAGCATGATGGTGTTGGATCAAATACAAAATTGAACAGTGTATGTAGTATGGAAGGAAAAGTTCTTGCGAAACAAAAACCTCATCAGGAAATTGATGCCCGAAATGCAACAAATGGTAGATCAGCTCAGTCAGAATCCAGGGACTTAAGGTCTCAAGTTGGTGCACATGCTGAAGATAAACAAGGCACGTCAGTTGTTACCAGAAAACCTGCTTCCGGTTCCCAGAAAGGAAGTTCTAAAGATGTATGTGCCAGAGTGTCAACTACGCTAAAAGATCCTGGCACTGGTGTTTGTCAAACTGTGAGTCACAACAGCATGGGGCATTTGGAACCCAGTGCTCTCACCCTTACAAAAAGGGAGCCCTCAAGTCAGACTGCTTCTGCTGTCCTGAAAGAAGCTGAAAACCTTAGAGATTGTGCTGATCGTCTTAAGGTTATACTAATATCTCTTTTAAGCTTATATTTTTATCTCAATTAGAACTTGTTGCTGGTCTATTTCCCAAAGTTAATTTCTTCTCTGCCTCTGCTTTATCTAGTTGACTTTCTGCTGAAGAAATCATGATCCCTTCTCCTTGTGCAGTGCATGTATTAGTTTTCCTAATTATTAAAGCTATTTGCAGAACTCTGGATTTCATGCTGAATATAATCAAGCTTATTTTCAAGCTGCATTGAAGTTTCTTCAGGGTGCTTCACTTTTAGAAAACTCAAATGGGGAAAGTAGCAAACACGGGGAGATGAATCAAATACAAATCTATAGTAACACAGCCAAACTTTGCGAGTATGTGTAACTTCAAACTTTACAATACTGATAGATATACCATTTCATAAGCACTTATTTAACCTTTTCTCTATGGGGAAAATTCCAAACTTGCAGCTCCCCAAAACTATAACTGATAGGTTTATCTTTTGGTTTACTGTTTTGCTCAAGGCCGTGTCGTTTTATGAAGAACCTCTGCCTTGCCAAGTTGTTGCTCAGCAGAAACTACTGTTAAATAATTTGTATAAGTGAAACTATTGTTTATTTAATTAATTTTTTTCCTGTAAAGGCTGCTGAATGTCCGCTAGTTTAGAGTTTGGTATGACTCATTTCTTCATAGAACCCGGTTTAGTGCAGACAAAGTTGAATATTCTGTGTAAACTTGTCCATACAGGTTAAGCAAGTCTGAAGTTAGTTACAACTATCTCATAACTGCTTGTTCGATGACTGCTCTTTTTATCTGCTTTGTAATGGATATTTATAATGTTGCAGAACTTGTGCACATGAATATGAGAAACGTGATGAAGTTGCCACTGCTGCTTTGGCCTATAAGTGTATGGAGGTTGCATACATGAGGGTGGTATTCTGCAAAAATATGAGTTCGAGCAGAATTTGGCATGATCTGCAAGCAAGTTTGCAAGTTCCTCCTCAAGGTCTGTTTTTTTGTCATGAAGTACTGGACGTAAGAGTTTCTTGTCTTATTGCCATCAAACTTTCCAGCAGTGTGTTGTTAGCATAACCGTATAACGAAACCTCAGGAACATGATGATACTTTTGGTAGTTTTCTTTCTTTTTCCTTTTGTTGTTTTATATCCACATTCAAAGAGACACCATTCAGCGTAGACGTAGCGTGATTATAAGTTGAAAAGGATTTGCTTAACCGAGATGTGGTTAAAAAGATAACCCACCCTGAGAAATTACATAGATGTGCATTTTGCATCAGCTTTGGCCACAAGAGTTATCCGAACCAAAAGCCAATTATTTTCAGCGATAAACAATTCCAAAGTGGGCTGCTACCTTTCTCAAAAAAAAAATAAAAAATAAAAAAATCCCAGTGGGGAAAATAAGACATCCTAAATATAACAGTCTTGACTCAAACATTCCCCCAGCGTTGGTTTAGCAGCAGAGGTAGACATCTCGAAAGGTGTGGTAGACACACCTCACGAGTTATCATAGTTGGTGACCAAGTCTGATATTTAAGTGCAGAAAGATAGAGGGGCAGGCCCCATCAAGACCAAGTTTTGAAGCTGGAAATAGTGGATTTCTTGGTTGAAAAAACCCAGTCTTGATTCATGCAGCTGCACTATGCTTAAATGTGTGAGCGAGACATCTCAGAGGTGTTGGGAGGGAAGTGGGGAATGAATATTTGAAACTTTAAGAAGAAATTTCATCTTTAATTTTGATTGATATAACTCAGTCTACAATGAAGTCGTCAAGCATGAGCGGCTGGGTTTTACCCAATTTCAGTTATGAGTTTGGCCGTGCTTGCCAGTGGGCTTTATTGTGATTAAAGAACTGATATGCAACGAATGCTTAGACACAATTTAGACGCAACAGGAAAATTAAAACAAAAAAAGAGATAGGAGAAAATGCCCCAGGGCCGGGAGCTGAAAAAAGTTTGACTTGAAAATTAAAATCTAACAATGTTATAATTGTATGAATAGAATATCGATTGACATATCTATGAATCTTGCCATCATGGTTTATAGTGGTCTAGCTTTGTTTTAATGGAAGACCATAGCTTCACATGAATTTCCCACTTGCGAGAAATGTTTTAGCATCTATGTGATGTTTTAGCATCTATGTGCTTATAATGTGATTCTCGTCCAGAAATTCTCGATATATGTAGTTGTTGCATCATGTTTAGTGCATACATGTTATTCAGGTGAATTTCATTTGCGTGAATTTCCCACTTTAATTTGGATATGTTTTTGCCTATGTTGTTTGTAATGAGATTCTGGTTCAGATAATCTCGATATTATGTAGTTGCATCATGTTTAGCCCATGCTTTTATTCAGGTGAATCTCCTTCATCTTCAGCATCTGATGTTGATAACACAAACAATCAGACAGTGGCAGAGAAGACTGCTTTATCAAGAGGCAGTGGTTCTCATGCTGGAAATCATGTTATTGCTCCTCGAAATCGTCCTAGTTTTGTTCGTCTGCTTGACTTTGTAAGTTGTTGACTCGTTTATGATTTCAGACATATTGGGACTAGTTCACACTTTTGTTGGATATTTACAGTGTTCTTATTCCCTTTATTATACGTTAAATGACTACAGAATACTGGAGGAGTCGAGGGATTTCTTCCTTCATTTTTGGAGGAAACTATGAAAATGAACTTTACTTCCTTATTATTATTATTATTATTTTTTTTTTGGGGGGGGGGGGGTGAAGAAATGATGCGCTTAGGTTCCATCAGTTTCATATAGTTTAATTTCTTGTGTTGTTTCTGTGTTAGCTGGCCCATTTCTGTAGGGTAAGCAATTAAAAAGATGTAAAATTTTGCAGACAAAGGATGTAAATTCTGCAATGGAGGCTTCTAAAAAAGCACAGAATGCTTTTGCTGCTGCCACTGCAAATCTTGGAGAGGCAGAGAATAAAGATGCTGTCATTTCCGTTAAACGGGTTATTGACTTCAGTTTCCAGGATGTAGAGGAGCTAATACGTTTGGTGCGGCAAGCTATTGAGGCAATTAACCATAATGGTTTTGGTGGCAGTAGAGGCTAAATCAACCCTGTATACTATGTGGTTTTGCTTGTTTTGTCCATTCACAAGCAGGCTCTTGGATATGAGAAGGAAGTGAGGACCTGCAGTGCAATTTGGTGAAGAGGCATGCTGTTAAGTGCGTTATATTCCTGTACATGTGTACAAAGTGGGATTGATTTGCTATTTCATGAATTTTTGAGAATTCAACTTTTTGGTATATGATAAGGGCATAGCATGCTCAACGTTAAAATTTACAGGTTGGGGACAAGAGGTGTATAAAGTTTCAATCTTCAAGGATAAGACTTGGAATTCTCTTAAGATCCAGTTTTGAATATTAGGTTCTTTCTGTTGGGAATAGTCAAACATAGGAGTATGAATATTGAGAGCATTAGGTAACATATCTAAGGAGACATGAGTTCCAATGTAGTCCCAATGATTCATCCTTTATTAGAGTACTTGGATCCTTGGGTTGCCGTATACTTCATTTTTTTTTATAATTGAACACAAGGCACAATTTTGGTGGAGGAATTTAGTGGACTTACTATATTATCCGTCATTAATTCTTTTTTCTCCTTCTTTTTTAAGTTTTTTTATCTGGTGAAAATAAGCGACTGATTCTGTCTCACAAATTTATATTATGTACTTAGCAGATTACTAAGGAATTCTGCCAAAAAAAGAAAAAAAGAGTGAGGAGAGAACGAGAGAAAGAAAAGAGGAGATTGCTAGAGAATTGCAATTTTGTGGTAAAAGAAAGGAATGTATAACATGGAGTTAGTCACTTATGTCCGCATGCCTACAATCTTCAACATCTAATCAGCTTTTGCTACAACAACAACAACAACAACTCATTATAATCCCACTTAGTGGGGTCTGGGTAGGGTAGTGTGTATGCAGACCTTATCCCTACCCTGGGGTAGAGAGGCTGTTTCTTGGGGAGACTCGAACTCACAACCTCTTGGTTGGAAGTGGGGGTTGCTTACCATCAGAGCAACCCCTCTTGTCTATCTAATCAGCTTTTGCTCTCTTTACTAAATGAGCCGAGAAGGCTGGGTGTGGGTCATATTTTTTGGACAGCTGGTATCCGTTAAATCTGCTGATCTTAGAAAGTGCTGCAGAAGAACTTGAAGTTTTGCTGTAAGTTGCACCATATTACCTTGCCTTTGTTTCCTTCCATGTTTCCTGTGTGAGTTTTCAACTGATCTTATTGTGGGGAACAGCAAAACTGTTTAGTGCAGTAAACGAATTGGAAAATGTGTTTCTCCTGAGACACAGTCAAATCCTGGTTGCTCCCTGTGTTCCAGAAAGACACGACAGGTAAGGCTACCATCAGTGGTCCTTTGCTCTTTTCACTAGATATTTTATTTCAAGTTTCTAGCCTGCTTAGATGACAAATAAATAATTGAATCTGTGTTGCGTGCCAGCAAAAGTTTGCTTGTTTAATGACTGACCCCAAATGCATTATTTTGGAGAAGGAATTAGGCTGACCTCAAATGCATTATATTCTGGTGCCTAAAGCTACATTTCTGACTTGATAGTGGTGTATCGAGATGTTTAGTGAGCTAAGTAACTCTTGTTTCTAGTCCAATTATTACTTGATGCAGCAAAATTAAAACAGATCAGAATTGCCTTGTCGAAACATGTGAGAATAGAAGGTTATGGATGCTAGTTTCATAATATAGCAATCTTTACTCAGGGAGTAGCTTTCATTTTTGGATTTGATCTGGTTTGCTTTTCCTTTTGAACCTTTAGTTTCCAGGGAAAAATGAGAGCGTTTTGATGTTTACAACTGATAACCTTCTCTGATTGGGTTGATGGTTTCTTAGTCATTTTCTGCTCAAAGTGCTGATATACAATTATGCAACTGCTAAACAGTTTCCCTGTAGGCATGTGAAAAGGAATCTGCATCTTGGATGAAGATATTTGTCACTTGGGGTGGGGGGTGGGGGTGGGGTAGATCACTCCGATCAACTCTAGTCTCTCAAATTGCTTACTTCTATCATGTCCTTGTTGCAACTCCTAGTTATGTGGATGAAAGATAGGGAAGCTCCAGATTTAATTGGGATGGCAAAAGTTATAACCCCAAATATTTACCTTGTAAAAGGGGATATCGTGGTTGCCCATTAAATGTGGGCTCTCTGCACTGGAAAACTGAACGGCTTTAAACATGGTTTTGCTTATGAAATGGTTTTGAAGATTTAGTTCTGAAGTGAGTTCTTTGTGGCTTGAAGTAATATTGAGTAGATATTGTAAATTTGTAATAGAAATAGGATGATTTGTGAGACTATTTATGTTCTGTTGGCGCCCTGTTGATGTAGTCGTCATATTACAGTGGTTAAGGCAGTGAAAGATACGGTGAGGTGGACAAAAAGTGATGATTTACTGCCACAGGTATGTACTACGTAATGAGTGACGAAGAATGTTCTACCAGCTAAATTTATATGTGCGGAACAAGTCCCCAGTAAAGGCAGCTTTCTTTGCATGAGAGCTTGGTTGCGCTTCCTGGAGATGGCCTGATGCAGAATCTCAACTTTTGAGAAGGATTCTTGTCAACTTCTCTGCTGTGTCTAAACGCGGAGATGTCTCGCGCTATAGTTTGCTGTTTGTCTGACTGGCACATGTCAACTGAGTCATGCTGGCATAAATGAGGAGATTTTGTTATGTTGCTCCACGCTTGAGAAGGGCAAGAGTGAGGGGAAAAAAAAAGAAACTATGAGAATTCATCGTGTATCTGCTTATTTTGGTGTACCTGGGATTCCTTTTTCTTCTTGAGTTGAAGAAACAACTACTTCATCAATCTCATATCATAGACAAATGTAACATTTTCCTTGTGAAACTGCACCACACAGATCCAAGTTGGGTCACAACTGGATGTTACATTTGTAGCATATGTTGGGCTACTTGGTTTTAGTTTTGGTTTTGTACTTGTAGCTTGCACGATTGTAAACGCCTGCGATTCAATTAACATCTGTAATTCCATATTGGATTTTGGCTGTAAGTATAAGGATTGACTGTATTCCTATAATCTCTTTTCTTTGTTGGCTGTAAGTATAAGGATTGGCTGTTTTCCTATAATCTCTTTTCCTAATCATGTCAATGGATTTCTTTTAGTTGGTCTGCTTAATATGAATTTCAGAGTGCTGGAAAGTTACAGGGCTCTCGGGCTTCGAATTTGGCAACTTATCCAAGGTACATCTTTTGAAACATTAAGGCACTTAATCATAATACGAAGTGAATCCCAAGTGTTGTTTTTCTTTTTTGGCCAATAGGCTGTACCATTGTTGAACTTCAAAGTTTGACTTTAATAGCCGGCCAGATTCATTGTTTATTTTTTTTAGCTGGTATACATAGATTATACGTTGATTATACATCAATACACACATTATACATGAACTATACATATATTATAACTAATATGCATGCTAGTCATGTAGGACTCAATGAGGTTAGGTGCATCCTGTCTTCATGTCTTTTACTTTTTGGTTATTAATATACAGGGTCTGAGTTAGTGCCAAATTCCTTACCATCACAAGGTGGACTAGAAAATATAGAAGTAAAACAAGACATTCTTCTAGTCACCCAAAAAAAAAAAAAAGATGAAAAAAGGAAGAAAGAAAAACCAAAAAGAAAAGAAAATGTTTGCAAATCAAGAAGTGTTCTTTTTTCATAGTTGGGACGAAAGTTCCAAAAGGCAAATGTGGAAGAAAATGTAAAGAGAGTCACGCGTTGTCTGGTGAATCAAAATGCTGAAGGCAACAAACCCAGTTAACTCAATTTGGTCGAATGTATCTTTCAATCCAATGTTGCACTCAGTCAGAGGTCACCTTTTTCCTTCTCCTTTTACCTTTCTTGCTTTCTTTCTCCATTCACAAAGCCAGCCCCCCTTCCACTCACCCAAAGTAGACAATAAAAATGATATTGCAGTTTAATATTCGTGTTTTACTTTCTGAATTAATTGCTTCAGTACATTCCAGTGGTTAAGAGGCCGCAATTTGATTGGTTAAGTCTTGACCTCGTCTCGTATTGGTCTCTGGCTGTTGCTACCAGTTGCGTTTTCATTAACTAATTTCGGTGAAGTAAAAATTACTGTACTAAATATCATGTCGTTTTAGTATGGAGGAACTTGCTTCTCAACCCTAAATCAGTGGTATTCTATTCATGTGGCTCCAGTAGCAGAGACACATTGCTTTACGTAGTATCATCTTCTTCGCCAAATACTATGATTAATACATAATTTTTCTTGAAATATATTTAAACTGTTTGAAAAATAATGCAAAGTAAACAACAATTAGGGATGGAAGTGAAAACCTTAGTAAAATCTGAGTCTCAAATCCAAATTCATGTATTCGTTGAATTACGTCAATAGGTTGATGGGGGTGTGTCATTCATCAAGTTCAATCAATAATGCCTCAGGTACCCGTTTTGTTTACTCATGCCATCAAAGTCAAATTTTCATGCACTCCTATTTAGGACGGAAAGCAATCTTTAAACTCATGTTTTTCCTTGATGGAGTGCAAGGTGTTATGCTATCGACCTTCCTTTTTGGTTACGGTCGCTTGCATAAAATCTTACGGACGACACTACATGACCCCACATCTAACGTGCCACTCGCATGGAAAGTTTATTTACATTATTTCAACAAAAGAAAAGGGAAAATAGAAAAGAAAGGAAGTACAAGTTATGCCTTTCTTCATTGGTTTTGAAGTTAGAAATATTTCGTTAAAATGGCTACTAAAAAGAAGGGCATTTGGCCACTCACAAATGCTAGTAGTAGTAGTAGTTTAATGCAAAAAATGTGGGTATGGACGGGTATGCTTAAAAAGCTCTCTGGGAAAGACAAAGGGGAGATGATGACAACTTCACTAGATTTGGTCTGCACAAATGGGAGACATCAACTTGTAATCACAGCCATGGCCCCTACCACCAATTTCCTTTCATTTTTCATTAGAGACTGCCACATTGTACTATTACCCGTACCAGATCAAACTAATAGGTGGAGTAGTTTTTATTTGTAAATATAAAAATTACATCTGGCATATAAAAAATAAATGTAATTAGCATTTTAAATAAGGAATCACACCTTTATTATAACAATACAAGTAAAATTAATATTTTTACTAGGAAAATACATCTTTTTCTGTATATTCAAAATAAATTTACACAAGTATATAATAACATCTTCAATAAGAGAATTACATCAATATGAAATTTAAAAAAATATCTTCAATAAATAAATTATACCCCATAACTATAAAATTAAATTAACTACAAGTTCCCAAAAATCAATATCATAAATCTCATATTTTTAAGAAATGTTTACGAAATTTTCATCATAATTTAATAGTAAAGAGATTTAAATTATATTTAATAACCATAGAATAACACAAATTTTTATGATATAATAAAAAAAATGATTTTTTTTTAATCTCAATCCAAAATTCCCATTAAGACCCAAGTTTTTCGAATTCGAAAGAAGAAAACTCATAAATTTAAGATTAAGAGGAGTGCTTATTTTATATAATTTTAAAGTTTTGGAGTCTTTTTTTTGAGTGTTCTTGCTAGAAACCACATATAAAATAATATAATATAGAAACAAAAAATATAAAAAATAATAATAAAACGACAAATAGAAAATTGGGGGTAACCGAAAAGGAAAATCACCGGGACAAAAGAAAATAAAAAGCACAAAGAAAAGGAATAGTCGGACAAGGTTCAAGATAAAATTCCAACTTGAATTATACACACGAGAAAAACTTTCAAAAAGATCTACAAATCATGACACCTTTGTCTAGTTTACGACACGGGTGGCAAGATCAGACATTTAACCTAGTTTAAGAAAATTTAAACATAAGTACATAAAATTTTTATCATCTTAGTGGGTGTCATGTCACTCCTTCTTAAAGGGGTGGATCTGCCACTGCGCTTCAACAATTTCATCATGAATTAATACTAACTCCTCAATCTCCCGACGTTTAATTTTGTGAAATTAGAGTAGAAGAATTTTATAACGGCAGATAAAGGTTTTGCCTCGAATTCAAATGATTTCTCGTTTTCTCTTAAGATATTTCTAATTAGAATCTAATAGAGGGATCAATTGAAATTCAAAGTTTTTCATTAACCATGTGTTGTTCGCAAGCTAACATGCTTTGGAGGCATTAGAAACGTGGCCTGGACCTCTCTATTAATATTTTTGGACTGATTCTGCCAAATCACATTAAATTAAGAATTTATGTTCTTTCACCCACCCTTGCAGAAAAAGGAAGAGAGTTGATTTATTGAGATGCTGATGCTATGTTACATATTGCATTTGAATATTGGTGATTGGATGGAAATGGTAGCAATTATAGAACTTGCATGACTGAATCTATTAAAGTGCATAAATTATGGACCCACACAATAAAAATCAAAGATGCATCAAAGCTGGTCACTCTTACCAGCCATAGTGTACTATTATTACCTGTACCAACAATTACATTCAATTCCAATTTCCAATTTGTCTTGACATATTGAATTTGTCAGTTCTTTGGCAAATTATCAAGGGTTGTGGTATAATGGTCAGAATCTTTCCATCCTTAATTAAAGATTTTTAGTTCGAACATTGAAAATGAATTGGGTAGAGCACTTTACTTCTTAGCGGATCTATCTAGTGCGAAATCAAATTAATCGCGCGAGAGGTTGGCTTACCTGTCATGAAAGAACATGTTATAATAAATAGATATAAGTTGTCGATCGGAAGGCAAGATGGAGACGTGGAATAAACTACTAACGCTTGTGCCAGAATATGCTAACTATATCATATCCCTTGAGGTGTGATCCTTCCACGGGCTCCGCGTGAACGTGAGAAGGTTTGTGCACATGACCTCCCTCTCGTTTGATTAACCCTTAATGCAACTTAACAGGGGAGTGAAAGTATTTTGCTTCAATCAATGAAACTAACATGCTTTTCATTTTTTGAAGAGACAAATTACAAAAAGTAGCTAAAAGGGAAAGAAAAGAAAAAAAAACAATTCTTCTATTTGGAAAGAATTGTACTCAGAACTCAAGATGCTGATGCTATGATCCATATTGAATGTTGGTAATTGGATGGAAGTGCAAGCAATTATTGGTTTATATATTACTACATTTCTAGACTATAGAACTTGCATGACTGAGAATTTATTAAAGTGCATCAGCTAGGGACCTACACAATAAAATCAGAGATACATCATTTTGTCACTCTTTACCCTCTATAAGTACTTGACATTTTCTGAATTTAATGCCTAACAAAGCAGAAACTCACAACCTTGACTAGTTGTTTTGTAAGCAAAAATTTTCCAACCCCACCAAAGAAAAGTACCATTTCCCAAAAACAAAAGTTGTGTTAGAAAATGGCTCCAGTGCCAAGTTTTCCTGTTAAGGTTGGTCACATTGATGATGTTCAAGAACTGAAAAAGACTAAGCCATCTTCTATTCCTGAAAGATTTGTAAGAGATATGATAGAAAGGCCAAAACTTGCCACAGTTACTACTCCATCTTCTTGTAACCTTAACAACATTCCTGTTGTTGATTTGTCCAAAATCTTGAAAGGCAACAAAAATAGTCAGGATTTCCACTTTGAAATCTTGAAGCTTTCTAGTTCATGTGAAGAGTGGGGATTTTTTCAGGTACTTAACTTCTTCCCGTTTGAACCTTGACGTAACTGGTAAAGTTGCTGCTATGTGACCAGAGGTCACGGGTTCGAGCCGTGGAAACAGCCTCTTGCAGAAATGCAGGGTAAGGCTGCGTACAATACACCCTTGTGGTCTGGCCCTTTCCCAAACCCCGCGCATAGCGGAAGCTTAGTGCACCGAGCTATCTTTTTTTTCCATTCAACATTTTCTAATCTAAAAGATTATGGGATTCTAATTTTGGTTTATTATGTTATAGGTAATTAACCATGGGATTGATTTGGACTTGCTTGAAAAAATGGAGAAAATAGCTATGGAGTTTTTCATGCTACCTTTAGAGGAGAAACAGAAATATCCAATGGCTCCTGGTACAGTTCAAGGTTATGGTCAAGCTTTTGTTTTCTCAGAAGATCAAAAGCTTGACTGGTGTAACATGTTTGCCCTTGGTGTGGAACCTCATTTCATTAGAAATCCAAAACTCTGGCCAACAAAGCCAGCTGATTTCAGGTAAGCCTAAACTTCAGCTAAAAAAACTAGTTGAAAAATACAACTCTTTGATAAGCAAGTGCAAAACACTTGTAAATTGGGTGGGGGGCCACCTTAGATTGACTACTAGTTTGAACAAGAAAAGTTCAATTTTTTGTAAATTGGGTGGGGACCACCTTATTATACTACTGGTTAGCTCTAATCGACAGCACATGTATCGAGTAACTCCGCTGCTAAGCTTAAGCAAATAGGAAAAAAGTACCTTGCATTATCTATCTTGGCTGGAATTTGAACCCTGATTTCTCATGAATTTCATCCACTTCGTCGATCGCTAAACCACATTCTTGGACCTCAACTTTTGTTCCCTTTTTGCAGTGAAACAGTAGAGATATACTCAAGGGAGATAAGGAAGCTATGCAAGAATTTACTAAAATATATAGCAATCAGTCTTGGACTGAATGAGGATATTTTTGAAGAAATGTTTGGAGTTGCTGTACAAGCATTGAGAATGAACTACTATCCAGCATGTCCTAGACCAGATCTTGTTTTGGGGCTAAGTCCCCACTCAGATGGAAGTGCACTAACAGTTTTACAACAGGGTAAAGGCAACTCAGTTGGCCTACAAATACTTAAAGACAATGTTTGGGTGCCTATCCAACCAATTCCAAATGCACTTGTTATCAACATTGGTGATACCATTGAGGTATGCATTCTCTTTCCATTACTTGGGTATTTAGTACATTTTTATACATATGTTGATAGGTCCAATGAATATTCTAAACGGTGGCAGAAGCAGGATTTTCATCAAAGGAATTCAAAAAATAAAAAAGTAAATACGCAAAGAAACTAAGGGGGTTCAACATCTAATATATATACATGAAAAAAAATTAACGTTATATACACAGTGTAATATTCAGCAAAGGGGGTTCGGCTGAACCCCCTTCCGCCCACCTAGCTCCGCCCCTTCCTCTAAGCATGTGACAACTGCTGAATAACCTCCTTTTACTTTCTTAATAATAAAGCCTTTGATATTTGTATTCGTTCACCAAATCTTGGTTTTGTCTAATGTTGTTTTTCTCAAAATAGGTTTTGACAAATGGGAGATACAAGAGTGTGGAGCACAGAGCAGTGACTCACCAAGAAAAGGACAGACTATCAATTGTGACATTTTATGCACCAAGTTATGAAATTGAGTTAGGGCCATTGCAAGAATTGGTTGATGAAAATAACCCTTGCAAGTATAAAAGGTACAATCATGGAGAGTACAGCATGCACTATGTTACTAACAAGCTTCAAGGCAAGAAAACTCTTGACTTTGCCAAAATTTATAACAACTAATTCCTGTAGGGACACCCTTTTCTTTTAGTGAGAAAATTGTAGTTCTTTCTTGATTTTGCACCTATTAACTTGAGATGTAGAATATTGATATAATGTCTTTAATTTGTAAATTCAATGAAGATGCTCTTGTAATGTTCATATGGAAAGTTCGCTTTGTACAACCTACTTACTATTAATATAAGTAAAGTGGGGTATTATGTTTGAAAATTGTGCCCTTTGGACTCTTTTTGTTTTCCTTTTCTCTCTCATTGATTTGCCGAAGTGGAGCAACGGTAAAGTTGTCTCCGTGTGACTTATAAGTCACGAGTTTAAGTTGTGAAAGCAATCAATGATACTTGTATTAGGGTAGGTTATCTACTTCACACCACTTGGGGTAGGGTCCTTCTGCGAATCCTGCATAAATACAAAATGCGTTATGCACCGGGCGATTTTTGCTTAGTGATTTCCTCAATATAAAGTATACACTATAAAGAGCTACTCTCTACAGTCAAGTGGGAGCTTTAAATAGAAGAAATGGAACTTTTACTATTCTGCCTACAAGATTCTTAATAAGGAAAGAATCATTTCAATTATGAGAGGAAGGGAGAAACAAGCACCACCCCATGTTTTTCAATAGAATCACTTAATTCAATAGACAAAACCATTGGTTTTCCATTGTTTAAGGGAAAAAACCTAAAAAAAGACCAACTTTTCTTTATATCTAGTGGAGGAAGATTAAAGATCCCACTAATATGCAAGTTGTCATGAGGTTTTGGTCAATCCTATGTTCAAACTTGAAACTAAATTTTAAGTAATAATAACAAGAAGAGTTGGCTATAGCAATTAGCTAAATGTCACTATGCTGCTGGTCATTTTACATGCATTTTCCTGTTAATATCAGACATAATAAATATGATATTCATGGTGCAATTAGATATTTGTCAATTGAATGTAAATTTTTTGCAAGTTCAATATAAAAATGCACCAGAATAAAACACACACTTGTCTATTTAGGCAGAACAGTGAAATTTTGGCATTATAGTTTAGGAGTTAAATGCATAAAGGTTACTATTTAGCACGAATATATCTAGCTACCCTCTTAAAATATAAATCCCAAAAAAAAAAAAAAAGGAAAACTCTGCCATAGCCACAGCAATGATAACAAAATCTTCTCAAGAAGGAATCTAAACTAAAATATATTCGTGATATTCCTTGACTCTTTTCAATGTGACATTTGACTCCGAAAAGAATCCATCAAGTGATACTTGCAAGGAAGCTAGAATTTATATTAAAGGATGTCAAAATTTAGAAAAGTAAATACACGCAAATTCTAAGAAGATTCAACAATTAACATCTCTTTGCATAAGGGGGCTCCGCCGGTGCTTGCAAGATATATGCATCAAAGCGATGCGTCTCGAACATAAATTTTAATCATTTATCATTGGCTAATTAATAAGCATTTTATTTCAATTTACAATTATACTTATCCATGATAAATTAACATAGTTGGTGCATGCAGTTTTTTCCCCTTTACTTTGCTAGCATAACAAAAGTTAGAATATAACTCTATGCCACTAAATTGAATGCCTCGATTTATCTCATTATAGTTGTATCCTGATTGCAAATGTCAATTAAACAAACGCATGATTGTTATTCACATATAGTTAATATGGAGTAGGAAAAGTTCAATATTCGAATTTATAGCACCGCTGTTCGAATTATGGCGTATTAGCCATTGAGTTGTCTCTTGGAGATTAAAGAATTAACTTAAATTCAATTTCGTTTTTTTAATGTTAGTCACTCAAAAGCAAAATATTATCATAGATTTCAATGTTTGATGATTAACAAAGATTTTAATTTTACAGGTTTGATTTAAACTTTCCATTTTTTTTTACAATATATCATTCATGATCTAATAAAAAATAGGAAATTTGATCTAATATTTCCCTCCTACAATTATCCCCAAAATTATCACTAATAATGTTTTAAAAGGCGTTTTCTGGGCGAGCCTGAAGGCGAGGCATACCAGAAACTCACCGAGATGCATTGGCCGGACGTAAATATCGTAGGACGTAAGCCTTGGTATTGGGGGCGCTTGCCTAGGCTTTAAGCCCCGAGAATTTTCCAGATTCGAGCCAAAATTGCTTGATAAATCTTTTTTTTAAAAATAAAATAAATAAACATCCAAAAGTTAACTTATAGTAAATTTTTAAACTAAAAATCTCAAAAGCCAAAGATTTTTTCTAATTGTTTATTCCAATTTTATAATCTTTACTCTTTGTCGTTTACTACTGAAAAATAAATACACTTTAGATATTTGTTTGCAAAGTTCAAGCTACAAAGTAAAGAGTTTTGTCCTCCAATTCTTACTCTACTTTCGCACTTGCATTTCCTTCTTTATGCTTCATTTTCTTCAGTTTTTTTTTGTTGCATTCTTTAATTTATTAATTTCAAGTTAATTTTTGAATTTAGAATTTCTTTTCGTGTCCCTCTAGTTAAGATATTATTTTGATGACATAGGTGTAATGCATCTTTATGTCTTTTATTTTTTCAAGTAAAAAAAAAAAATTGTACAGTTCATACACATGTTAGCATGTTCATACACATGAGACTTAAGGGTAAGTTCTATAAGGTAGTGGTGAAACCGATTATGTTGTATGGGGCAGAGTGTTGGCCAGTCAAGAACTCCCATATCCAGCAGATGAAAGTAGCTGAAATGAGGATGTTGAGATGGATGTGTGAGAATACTAGGTTGGATAGAATTAGGAATGAAGTTATTCGGGACAAGGAGGAGTGGCCCATGTGGAGGAAAAGATGCGTGAGGCGAGGCGGAGATGGTTCGGACATGTTAAGAGGAGAGAACATATACCACAGTCAGGAGGTATGAGAGGTTGGCCTTGGGGGTAAGAGGAGGGGTAGAGGTAGGCCAACAAAGTCTTTGGGAGAGGTGATCAGGCGGGACATGGCGCAACTTGAGCTGACCGAGGACATGACTCTGGATAGAAGGGTGTGGAGGTTGAAGATTAGGGTAGAAGGTTAGCAGGTAATCGTGCGTTTTCGTTTATCTTCTCTAGTTCGATAGTATTAGTGTTAGTACGGTACCATTTTATCCTTAGTTTGGTATTATCGCATTTCTTGTTTTGTTATTACTTATCATCGGTACTTTCGTAGTTTGCTAGCAGTACTTCGTTCATATTCTCGTTTGCTATGATTTAGTTTTCTAAATATACTGTCTTGCTATTACTTGTTATCAATACCTCTTTCATATTCTCTGTTGCTATCTTCAAATTAGTTTTCTAATTATATTGTCTTGTTATTACTTGCTATCATGGCTTCTTTCACCTTCTTTAACCGAGGGTCTATAGGAAACAATCTCTCTGCCCTTCCAGGGTAGGGGCAAGACTGCGTACATCCTACCCTCTCCAGACTCCACTTGTGAAATTACACTTGGTTGTTATTGTTCCTATTAATTTTTATAATTTTCTTGATTTTTTCTATAGTTTTCATATGTTTTTCTTGTATATATAATAATTGTACTAATTTATATATCTATGGGACTTACACCCCGCACTTCAGGACTTTATCCCTACCCGGTATTAAATAAAAGAGAAATTTTCATAAAGCACTATCTTTTAGTAGTAATTAGTCATCTATAGATACCATTTGCTATATTACGGAATATAGATACCTTTTATGTGGTTATAAGATATATTTGATGTATTTAAGCTATTGTATTCACGAATACAGTAGCAAAAATAGGCGTGAATCAGGGAAGTCCAGCTAATCAGTTGTTGTATTCGAGTGTATTCGACTGTATTTATGGAGTAAAATATGAGATTACAGCTAGACAGATTATTGTATTCGACTGTATTTACGGCGTGAAATGGGGGATTACACTATTTTTAAAACGGAAAGTGAATCAATTAACATAATAGACTCCTAATATAACTCAACAAACTCAATTATAACACACAAATTTTGTATTTTTCAGTTATTAAAAAGATTCTCAACCGCAAAATACCCCAAAAACATAGCAATCTTCAGAGAAACTATATAATACATCTGAATACATAAATTATATTAATTAAAAAAACATATGAATACATTCATGGCATATAGCGAAACAATGAATACAATGAAATAGATATAATACATAGGGATACATTGAAATACAATGAGAAAAAAGGACACTGAATACAATGAAATACATGTACAATGAGATACATTGAATTACAATGAAATACAAAAGATAGTGAATACAATGAAATACATAGAAATACAGCAAGATACATTTAAATGCTCTTAAAAAAAAGGTAACAGAATCTTCAAATTGCTCAACCCCAAACTTCAGATAAGTCGGCGTAATGCTTTTCTGCAAAGGCACAATCCACAGTGATGAACTTCAAGCCTTTCAAAGAGAATCCTTTCATCTCAAATCTTCCGATAATCTCACCAACCAAGCCACGTTGGACACCATCAGGCTTGATCATGATGAAAGTCTGCTCTATTTTCGCTTCTTTGATGTTCTGAAAAATGGTCTATGGAGTCTAAAAGTGCCTTCTATCTTGTTTATTCTCCATTTCTTCTGGTATGATGTGTTCCTGCTTTAGAGTCCTTGTCGCTAGAAACATTAGAAATCACAGCCTTGGAGTTTATCAAAATCGGAATTTTTTGGTGGAAGGAGGAGGAGATCTGGAAATTTGGGCTTTGCACAAATCCGGTGGAAGGAGGAGGAGATCGGAAATTTTAATGGGACGGGGAAGAGAATGGGATGTATCAAAGTAGAGAGAGAAAGAAAATAGTATAACTAATTAGCGTATTTAGTGGCTTAGGGCTAGGAGGTAACCAAAATTAAATATTTTACTATAAACCTTAAAAGATATTTATAGAATATAATTTTTTTAAATGATATTTATTTAAAATAAATAAGATGTTAACCTTTGCTACAAGAGGTAAAAATTCCTAAATGAAACGCCTAAACTGTCTTTTAAAACATTGATCACTAATTATCGGACCCCACGTACCTCTGTTTGTATCTCGTGAGTGAGAAATGGAGTTGCTTTGAGAGAGACAAGTGACAACATTACATCAGAGAGTGGCCCTCACAATGGTTGGAACCCATGTTTGACGAACAAAACAAATAAAGGAACTTTGCCCTAAGATTCTTTGACTTGATTACATCAATATACCCCCACTCTTCAATTTCACTATTTTGTAATGCTTTTTTTTCCCTCCATACAAAGTCCGGTATTTACTTTGGGATTCGATTAATTTAGAATTTTATATTAACATCGGTATGTAATGTTAGTAATCTGTATTTGTCAACTAATTCTGGAAAAAACAAAATAATATATAAACAGAAAATATAAAGAAACAAAAGTTAATCCGAGCTCACTGAATTCACAGTGTTTCCTTAAGGAATTTAATCCCCTCCTAGTACCCAAGGTTATGAATTATTTCCTCCCAGGATAGAACGAATTACACACTGGTATAATGTTATTTCAAACTCTGGTGTTTCAGCGAACACAAAGTTCGGTAGCAAATCACACTTACTGTTGCTTTGTTTGATGTTAAAAGTATGCAAAAGAAGGAGGAGAAACTCAGAAAATCGTATGGAAAATATGAGAGAATGGACTTGTATTTATAGCCAAAGTTGGGCTGAAATCTGAAGAGGTGCAACTCTTCAGAATGACTGTTTTTGAAAAATGGCCAAAGAATAAATGCTATAACATAAATGGCTATTTACTCAACAATAAAGAGGGAAAATGGAAGGGTAGTTAATTTTCTGTTACAAAAATAGAAAACTAAAAATTGGATAACTGAATTGATTTAATATTAATATTTATTTTAATATTAATATTTTGTTATTAAACCAAATATTTAATAACATTTCTGTTAATATTTACTATTAACAAATAAATTTGGTCCAAAAATTAATCAATCGATCATTTGATCAAATACGAAGCCGAAGCCGAGCCGAGCGAGCGACGACGACATGAGGCTTGCCTTCTTCTCAACTCTTTATGAGCTAGAAGAAGAGCAATTGCTTATATACTCATCAAAAACCTTTTCCTCTTCCCATATGGGACAATCAAGGAGGGAAACTCAAATATTTCATTTTTCTCCATTTTCCATTCACCATATTTTAAGCATTAATAGCTTAAAAACCCAACAATCCCCCACATGAATGGGGAATGGCTATATCACGGAAGTATGCATGAAAAACTGTGTGATTCGCAAGTAAGGATTAATTGCATCTGGATAAGTAGGTTTCCCTTTGAACTTTTCGTAGTGAACTTATGTCGGATATACTCGATCAATCGGTAGATTTAATATCTTTGAACCGTCGAACTTTGGTGTATACCTAGACAACCACAAGTCACACAACCAACCCTTAACCGTCTTTGGTTCTCATTGTTGTGTTCGTTTCCGCCATAAACACCGCCTGGTTTCATAAGTGCATAGAGAACTGGCCTTGCAAAATTCTCCTTGAAGCGACTAACACTTCACACTTACATAGGTGATTCCTAAACGTGTCATCCCGTAGATACACTATTTGATATACCCCGTATCAAATTTAGAAATCATTAAAAAGCCTTAATGCTTTTTCCTTGGTACTGAACATTGTCTCATCATGAGAATGGACCAAAAGTTTAGTTGACAATGTTGAACCATCATTAATGACTTTGTTTGATCTCCTTGAACCTAGATCTTGGGATCTCCAGTCTTCTATGTAGAGTTACCGCCACTATGACTTGTTCTTGGCCATAGTTCCATTCTCCTGGATGATTTCTCAACTACCTCTCTAGTTAGGCCTTTTATAAGTGGATCCGCACATTATCACTTGACTTTATATAGTCAATCGTGATAATTCCTCTAGAGAGTAATTGTCTAACGGTTTTATGTCTTCGTCGTATATGACGAGATTTACCGTTATACATAACGCTCCCAGCCTTTCCAATTACTACTGACTATCGCAATGCATGCATATTGGTGCCAGCGGTTTGGGCCAAAATGGAATATCTTCCAAGAAATTCCGGAGCCATTCAGCTTCTTCACCAGCTTTATCCAAGGCTATGAACTCAGCCTCCATTGTAGAGCGGGCAATATAAGTTTGTTTGGACGACTTCCAAGATACCGCTCCTCTACCAATAGTGAATACATATCCACTTGTGGACTTGGAATCAGTTGATCCAGTGATCCAATTTGCATCACAGTATCCCTGAATGACCGCAGAATATTTACTATAGTGCAAATCAAAGTCCTGGGTATGTATTAAATACCCCAAAACTCGTTTCATGGTCATCCAATGAGATTGACCTGGATTGCTCGTATATCGACTCAATTTACTTATAGCACAAGCTATATCTGGTCGTGTACAATTCATGATGAACATTAAGCAACCTAACACACGAGCATAATCTAATTGTGATATGCTTTGGCCTTTGTTCTTTGCTAATGCAAGATTCACGTCAATTGGAGTCTTTGCAACTTTAAAGCCCAAGTGCTTGGATTTTTCAAGTACTGTCTTAATATAATGAGATTGTGATAATGCCAGACCTTGAGGAGTCTTATGGATCTTAATCCCCAGAATTAAATCATCAACTCCCAAGTCCTTCATATCAAACTTGCTAGTTAGCATACGCTTAGTAGCATTTATGTTGGCAATGTCATTGTTTACTATTAGGATATCGTCCACATATAAGCAAACAATGACTATGTGATTTGGAATATTTTTAATGTACACACATTTATCACATTCATTTATTTTAAAACCATTTTACAACATTGTTTGGTTAAATTTCGCGTGCCATTGTTTGGGTGCTTATTTTAGTCTGTAAAGGGACTTAACAAGTCTACATACTTTCTTTTCTTTACCTAGAACCACAAACCCTTCAGTTTGTTCCATGTAGATTTCTTCCTCCAACTCTTCATTTAAGAAGGTCGTCTTAACATCCATTTGATGAATTTCAAGACCATAAACTACAGCTAACGCTACTAACGTTCGTATGGACGTAATTCTTGTAACTGGAGAGTATGTATCAAAATAGTCAAGACATTCTCGTTGTCTATACCCTTTGACCACAAGTCTTGCCTTATATTTGTCAATACTAACATCATCTTTCATTTTCCTCTTAAAGATCAATTTAGAACCCAATGGTTTATTTCCAGGAGGAAGATCAACCAATTTCCATGTATGCTTGTTCAATATGGATTCTATTTCACTATTGACTGCCTCTTTCCAAAACAATGATTCCGAAGAAGACATAGCTTCTTTAAATGTTTAAGGCTCATTCTCCAATAATAAAGTCACAAAATCTGGTCCAAATGAAGTAGACGTTCTTTGACGTGTACTACGTCTTGGATCCTCCTGATTAAATGTACTTCCTTTTGTTTCTTCCTGAGGTCATTTAGATCCTTCACCAATCGACTCACATTCCTTTTTATACGGATATATATTTTCAAAGAACTCAACATTATCTGATTCTATAACCGCATTATTATGAATGTCGGAATTTTCTGATTTATGAACCAGAAATCGATATGCTTTACTATTGGTTGCATATCCTATGAAAACACAATCAATGGTTTTCGGTCCTATTTTTACCCTTTTGGGTTTAGGAACTTGCACTTTTGCCAATCACCTCCACACTTTAAAATAATTCAAGTTGGGCTTCTTTCATTTCCATTTTTCATATGGAATGGATTGTGTTTTGCTATGGGGCACTCGATTTAATATTCGATTAGTCGTAAGAATGGCTTCCCCCCACAAGTTCTGTGAAAAACTAGAACTTATCAACAATGAGTTCATCATCTCCTTTAATGTACGATTCTTTCTTTCCGCAATCCCATTGGATTGGGTCGTGTAAGGGGCCGTTGTTTGATGAATAATTCCATATTCTAAACATGTTTCTTCAAAAGGAGATTCATATTCACCACCCCTATCACTTCTTATCATTTTGATTTTATTGTTAAGTTGTGTTTCAACTTTATTTTTGTATTGCTTGAATACGTCTATTGCTTCATCTTTACTATTAAGTAAGTAAACATAGCAATATCGAGTACTATTGTCAATAAAGGTTATGAAATACTTCTTTCCCCCGCGAGATGGTATTGACTTCATGTCACAAATATCTGTGTGAATTAAGTCTAAAGGATTTGAATTCCTTTCAACTAACGTGTAAGGACGTTTAACATACTTAGATTCCACACATACTTGACATTTTGATTTGTCGCATTCAAACTTAGGCAATACATCCAAATTAATAATTTTCCGCAAGATTTTATAATTGATATGACCCAAACGTATATGCCATTATTCATTTGACTCAAGTAAGTAAGACGAAGCTGAAATTTTATTATTATTTTCAACAACCATTACATTCAGCTTGAAAAGGCCCCCAGTGAGGTAACATTTTCCTACAAACATCTCGTTCTTACTTATTACAACCTTATCGGATACAAATACACATTTAAAACTATTCTTAACAAGAAGTCTAGCAGAGACTAAATTCTTCCTAATCTCGGGAACATGAAGGACGTTGTTCAAAGTCACCACTTTGCCGGATGTCATTTTGAGAAATATCTTCCCACATCCTTCAATCTTGGCCTTTGCAGCATTTCCCATAGAAAGCGTCTCATCGGGTCCAACAGGAGCATAAGTAGCAAAAGCTTCTCTAATAGCACAAACATGGCGAGTGGCTCCAGAATCAATCCACCACTCTTTAGAATTGCCTACCAAGTTGTATTCGGAAAGCATGACACACAAGTCATCAACATTATCATGCTTTTCAACCATATTTTCTTGACTCTTCTTCTTGTCTTTCTTCGGAGCACGACACTCCGTAGATTTATGTCCGACTTTTTCACAGTTGTAGCAATTTCCACTGAACCGCTTCTTGCTTGGGTTGTATTTCGGTCCAGAAGCCTTCTTCCTCTTTTTGTTCTCTTCAACAATATTTGCTCCCATTATTGTTGAGTTTCCCCGGCCTCTCTTGTCAGCAGCTTTATTGTCCTCTTCGATTCTCAACCGAACAATGAGACCTTCAAGGGACATCTCCTTGCGTTTATGTTTCAAATAATTTTTGAAGTCCTTCCACAACGGAGGCAACTTCTCAATCATCGCTGCTACTTGGAATGCTTCGTTGATGACAAGACCTTCAATGAAAATTCTGTTAGTAAACATAATAAAATTAATACTACCAACACTAGTATTAATTCTGCTTATACCTTCAACAAGGAGATCGTCAATAATCACTTGCAATTCTTGGACTTGGGTAATAACAGACTTGCTATCTACCATTTTGTAGTCCAAAAACTTTGCAGCAATGAACTTCTTCAACCCAACATCTACAGTTTTGTATTTCTTTTCAAGCACAATCCACAGTTCTTTTGATGTTTCCACGCCACTGTAGACGTTATACAAAGCATCCTCCAACCCGCTTAGAATATAATTCTTGCACAAAAAATCTGAATGTTTCCACGCCTCAATCACGAGAAAGCGTTCAGTCTCTGGAGTTTCATCGGACAACACAGGAACATCTTCCTTGATGAACTTCTGGAGACTTAGAGTAGTCAAGTAAAAGAACATCTTTTGCTGCCAGCGCTTAGAATCAATCCCGAAAATTTTTTCGGGTTTCTCCGCCGGTGCCAATGCTGCCGGTGTTGTTCGGCTCGTTGAGGCATTGGCAGTTACCATCGGAACAACTTGGTTTCCTTGTCATTCGTCATTTCTGTAAAAGAATGACACAAACAAATGTTAAAATCACTTATATTTTAATCTCCAACGGAGTAGAAAACCACAAAGGTTTTAAACTCCAAAATAGTGAATATAACACAAATACATAATACAAATTAAATTCCTTAAGCTTGTTAGTAATTTGTATTTGTAAACTAATTCTGAAAAAAAACAGAATAATATATAAACAGAAAATGTAAAGAAATAAAAGTTAATCCGAGCTTACTGAATTCATAGTGTTTCCTTAAGGAATTTAATCCCCTCCTAGTACCCAAAGTTATGGATTATTTCCTCCCAGGATAGAACGAATTACACACTGGTGTAATGGTACTTCAAACCCCAGTGTTTCAGCGAACACAAAATTCGGTAGCAAATCACACTTACCGTTGCTTTGTTTGATGTTAAAAGTATGCAGAAGGAGGAGGAGAAACTCAGAAAATCTTATGGAAAATATGAGAGAATGAACTTGTATTTATAGCTAAAGTTGGGCTGAAATCTGAAGAGGTGCAACTCTTCAGAATGACTGTTTTTGAAAAACGGCCAAAGAATAAATGCTATAACATAAATGGCTATCTACTCAACAATAAAGAGGGAAAATGGAAGGGTAGTTAATTTTCTGTTACAAAAATAGAAAACTAAAAATTGGATAACTGAATTGGATTTAATATTAATATTTTGTTATTAAACCATATATTTAATAACATTTCTGTTAATATTTACTATTAACAAATAAATTTGGTCCAAAAATTAATCAATCGATCATTTAACCAAATCCAAAGCCGAAACTGAGCCAAGCGAGTGACGATGACAACGCGAGGCTTGCCTTCTTCTCAACTCTTTATGAGCTAGAAGAAAAGCAATTGCTTATATACCCATCAAAAACTTTTTCCTCTTCCCATATGGGACAATCAAGAAGGGAAACTTAAATATTACTCAAATATTTTATTTCCCTCCATTTCGCATTCACCCTATTTTAAACATTAATAGCTTAAAAACCCAACATGTACAATCTACTTTGCGATACTCCGTGTCCAAGGTGACTTTATACTTAAGGATTGAATCCAAAACTTTAATTAAGAATAAAAAATACTTATCACTATGCAACAACCTTTGATGATTATAATAGTGTTCTTCTATTAACAACTATCAGACCGTAGTTTTCTTTTCTGATTAGGATAATACTTGTTATAAGTTTTTCTCTTGTAGCGAAATTACCATTTGTTTCGAAAAAACAAAAAAAAATGTAAATATTTTTCAGGAGTTTCAACCAAATGTTATTACAATTCTTTTTTCTTGCAATTGGTTGAGATCTTTTTGAAAAATCGAATAAGATTTCGATCGGTCAAGTGTACGTCACAACTAAAGAATTTTTTATTTAAAACAAAAAGAATCCCCACGACCTAATTTAGAGGGGAGTGGATCTTTCGACCTAACTATATTTAATTGATTCTCTTATAATAACCATTAGTTAATTATTGCCAAATTTCAAGAGTGTCTTATGATTTCAGCAAACGGGACCCCTAATAATCATGCTTAACAAATCTAACTTATTTTGAGTTGACAAGTGCCAGAAAGTGTACAAAATTGTTCAATAATTAACCAATTATTTTAAGGCATAAAGGTAGGTAAGTAGACAATAATTGTTAGAATTTGCTTTGCTTCATGTTTGGGTATGTGAAGAGAGCCGTCGTTTTTGCTTCCTTCAATAATTAATCATTTTGAATAAATAGAAGTTTGACAATGAGTTGCGTAACTCAAGTAAATGTATCTCTTTTGTAAAGTTGCACTTTATTTTCATATCAATATTCATCGTCAACAACAACAACAACAAAAAATTCACTATAGTCCCACAAATGGGATCGGGAGAGAGTAGAGTGTACACAGACCTTACCCTTGTCTTTAAAAAAAGCAAAGAAGTTATTTTCGATAGACCCTAGGCTCAGGAAGAAAAAAGGAAAGGGACAATAACAATCAAACCAATCTGACAATCGAAGCGAAAATGTTAGCCCAAATACAGCTTAAGCCCAATTGTCATAGGCCCAATCAGATAAGGGAAAGAAGAAGGCCCTTTTATAGTTTAAATTTTGTTATAACTATTTTACATTTTGTTTTATCTTTTACCCCTGTAAATATAAATAGACACTACTGAATAATGAAATTAGTTTTGGTCAATTAAACTTTGACCGACTCATTCGTCCATCTTCTTCTCTCAACCCTTCTAGGATTTTCTTCTGTTATTTTCCGTCATAGCTATCAAGCTTCAAACCTAACATGGTATCAGAGCAGGAATATAGATTCCTCCCGTCGCAAGCTTTCTTCCGATGGTAACCTTGTTTGAAATCGTCAAGGACTGAATCAGATCGTCGACCTTCAGAATACGTTCGTGAAATTTGGGGTTTCTTTCAATCTCCACATATTTTCGACCTTTATTGCATGAATCGCCGATAATTTTCAAGTTACTCAGTAGTTTCTACTGGATACCTAGGGTTCATGGATGAGCAAGACCACATTTCTTCGGGTTTTCAGAAGAAGGACGGTATCGTTGGCACTCCTAATCACAAGTTTTGTTAATTTTTATTGTTAATGTTCATTGCATGTACCTGATTTGAGTTTATCTCTGATTACTTCAACATACTACTGTAGTTTCTTAGTGTTAGATTTAGTTACTGCTAAAAATTTAAACCAATTGGAGTTTTGAATGCTGTGCGGTACGCCCACAGTATCATCCAGCTTCTTCGCCCAATCGGTCCTTATTGCATTCACTGTTTTTGTAAGGACACTTTTAATTTCCCTATTTGACACTTCAACTTGCCCGCTCGACTGTAGGTGATAAGGGGTGGTCACCTTATAACGAACTTCGTACTTTTCCAACAGTCGTGCGAACGCTCTATTGCAAAAATGGGTTCCACCATCACTGATTATAGCTCTCGGGGTGCCAAAACGTGTGAAGATGTTTTTCTTTAGGAAGCCTGTTACCCCTTTTGCATCATTGGTTGGGAGAGCCACCACTTCTACCTACTTGGATACATAGTCAACCGCTACCAATATATATTTGTTACCATACGAGCTGACGAATGGACCCATAAAGTCGATCCCCCCACATGTCAAAAACCTCTAACTCTTGAATTATGGTCATTAACATCTCGTGATCATCGCAACTTTTGACCTAAGCGTGGGCATCCTTGAACAGAGCTGGCCAATACAAACCCGATTCCAACACCTTAGTTGCTGTCCGAATTCCTCCAAAGTGTCCACCATATGGTGAAGCATGGCAAGCCTGCAAAACAGAATGTTGATCTTTCTTGGGGATACACTTTCGGATCATGTTATCTACACATATTTTAAACAGTAGAGGTTCATCCCAATAATAAGACCAACAATCGCAAAAGAACTTTTTATTTTGAATTGAAGAGAGTTCATAAGGTACAATACCACTTGCTAAATAATTAGCAATATCAGCATACCACGGCGTCTCCTCCATTGTCACTGCTAGTATCTATTCATCCGGGAATGTCTCTGTTATATCTTCACCCTCTACCTTCCTTCCAACTCCTTCCAACCTCGAGAGGTGGTCTGCTACTTGGTTCTCTGTCCCTTTTCTATCACGGATCTCCAGATCGAATTCTTGTAGCAAAAGAACCCAGCGAATCAAGCGTGGCTTTGACTCTTTCTTTGTTATCAAGTACCTAATTGCTGCATGGTCAGTATAAAGAATAAGTTTTGAACTAATCAAGTATGACTTGAATTTGTCGAATGCAAAAACTACATCCAACATCTCTTTTTCCATCACAGTGTAATTGAGCTGTGCATCGCTTAGCATTCTGCTTGCATAGTAAATTGGGTGCATCAGTTTATCCTTTCACTGCCCCAAGACTGCTCCTATAGCATAGTCACTTGCGTCGCACATGAGCTCGAACGGTTGCTCCCAATTGGGTGCAACAATGATGGGTGCAGTCACCAATCTCTTTTTCAGCTCCTCAAATGTCAACCTGCAATCATTAGAAAATACAAAGGGCTGATCCTTTTCAAGGAGTTTACATAAAGGGTTAGAAATCTTAGAGAAATATTTTATGAATCGCCTATAGAACTCGGTGTTCCCAAGGAAACTTCTCACAGCCTTGACCGAAGTTGGTGGTGGCAACTTCTCAATCATGTCAACCTTAGCATGGTCAACCTTGATTCCTTTACTGGACACTCGATGCCCCAAGACTATCCCTTGTTGTACCATAGAATGACACTTTTTCCAATTCAGCACTAAATTTGTCTCCACACATCTTCTGAGCACTCTTCTTAAATTGTGAAGACAGTCCTCGAATGAATCCCCCACCATGGAGAAATCATCCATAAATACCTCCATAATGTCTTCAACCATGTCCGTAAAAATGGCTAACATACACCGTTGGAATGTAGCCGGTGCACTACAAAGCCCTATTCTCCGAAAGGCAAAGATGCTATACAGACAGGTGAAAGATGTTTTTTCTCTATCTTCGGGGGTGATTGAGATCTGATTGTACCCCAGATATCCATCCAAGAAACAGAAGTGAGATCGCCCAGCCAACCTGTCCAACATTTGGTCAATGAATGGCAAGGGAAAATGGTCCTTCCAGGTGGCTGTATTCAATTTTTGGTAATCCATGCAAATCCGCCATCCCGTGATTGTACGAGTCGAGATCAACTCGTTATTCTCATTTTGTACGACCATCATTTCTCCTTTTTTCGGCACACACTGAACAGGGCTGACCAATTGCTATCAGAGATGGGGAAGATGATACCCGCATCTAACCATTTGATCACTTTCTTCTTTACCACCTCTTTCATATTCGGGTTCAGCCTTCGTTGATGTTCTCTGGAAGGTTTGTGCCCTTCTTCCAAGAGATTCTTGTGCATACAAAAAGCTGAGCTAATACCCTTTATGTCTGCCATGGTCCAACCAATGGCAATATTACATTCCTGTAATACTTGTAGGAGTTTCTCTACCTACACAGCTAGCAAACCAGATGATATAATAACATGTAAAGTAGAATTAAGCCCTAAGAAAGCGTACTTGAGGTGAGCTAGAAGTGGTTTCAGGTCCAACTGTGGTGGTTCCTCTACCGATGGTTTCGTAGGTGGTGTTGTTCTTTCTTTTAAGTGTAGGGGATCGAACTGGGGTTCCCTTGTCCAGAACCCTTGACTTTCGAGAGCCATGACCCACTCTACCAACTCCTCACCATCCACATTTTCCAGATTCATCAAGCAAGCTTCTAACGGATCCCTAACATTAATAGTCTCATCCTCCTCTTGTAGTATCATATCTACGACCTCCACCAGTGAGCAATTTGCAAATTTGCTGGGTTTCCTCATAGATTGTTGAACATTGAATATGATTTCTTCATTGTTCAACCTCATTTTCAATTCCCTAGTCCCACAATCAATCAATGCTCTCCCAGTGGCTAAAAACGGCCTGCCCAGAATGATTGGTATCTCTTCATCCACTTGACAGTCAAGAATGACGAAGTCTGCAAGGAATACAAATTTCCCTACTGGAACAAGCACATCATCAAGAATTCTGGTCGGTCTTTTCATTGTGTGATTAGCCAGTTGCAGCAACATTGAGGTCGGTCTAGCTCTGCCAATGCCCAGTTTTGTGTAGATTGCCAAGGGCATAAAGTTTATACTGGCTCCCAAATCACACAATGCTTTAGCAAAAGCATAACTCCCAATAGTGCATGGGATAGTGAAACTACCTGGATCAGACACCTTTTGAGCCATAGGTCTTGTCATTACTGCGCTACAGGTCTGCATCAGAGTTACAGTGGACAGGTCCTGGAAGTCAAATTTTCGTGACATCAGGTCCTTCATCATTTTTGCATACCCTGACATTTCCCTCAAAGCATCCATCAGTGGAATATTCAATTGAATTTGTCTGAGAATTTTCATGAATTTCCTGTATTGATCATCTTTCTTTTGATTTGCCAACCTCTAAGGAAATGGTGCAGGAATCAACCTCTGCCCACTGCTTTGCGTCTTTTCTTTGCTGGAAGCTTTTTCTACTACCTGTTCTGGGAGTTGTTCACCTTCTTTCTCCTTACCCTTGTCGACCTGTGCTTGCTTGATTACAACCTCGATGAGCTCTGCCGACTCATCAGTCTCTAATGTAACTGGGGCAGCTGGAGTAGTTGTCGTTGTCTCTCTCCTGAATTGAGCAACTTCTTGCTCCCTGTCTAAATCTCTCCCATTCTTGAGACTCACTGCCAAGATCTGATTTGGGTTCTGCTCCTTTTGATTAACGTTTGTATCTGCATGAAATGTTTCATGTGGGCGATTGTTCAAGGCCATAGATAGCTGTCCCAATTGAATTTCAATGCCTTTGATTGCTGAATCATATGTAGCTAACTTCTCGTGCATCTTTCCATTTGTCCCAATGAGTTGTTGCTGCATACCCCTGATTTCGATCATGTTACTATCCTGCTGCTGATAAGGTGGTTGGTAGGTCAACTGTTGCTGGTGTTGCTGATTATAGCCATGTTGCCTTTGATAAGGTATGACTTGGCATTGTGGTCGTGCTCCTCCTGGATTGGGGTTGTGCTGTAGTTGGTTCGGTCTGTACTGCTGGTTTGCTGTTGGTCCCCATTATTGCTCACATTACCTCTGACCTCCAAAATTATTGACATAATTCATCTCTTCTGTGAATCCCTGATTGTCACTCTCCACTCCAAGAGCACACATATGACTAGTTTATGCAAGGAGTGCACAAGCCTCCATTTGTGGTATCTACAATGTGTACCTGTTTCATACCCATCTCATCGATTTTCTTTGTCAGCAAGCTTATCTAGGTCATAAGAGTGGCTATGGTTTCTGCATGTGTGTTGTTTGGGTCAAGAGCAACCGAATGAACTATTGGAGTGAGTGTTGTGTCTCTCATCATCCAGCCTGAATTTTGAGACATCTTGTCAAGAAGAATCTTGCACTCTGTGAAAGTTTTGCTCAAGAATGCACCCCCGTCAGAAGTATCTACATTGGCATTCAGACTGTCAGCCAAACCCACATAGAATCTCTGTCCCATCATCTGATCTGGAATGGCATAGTAAGGGGCACTTCACCAACATGCCCTTAAACCTCTCTCAGGTCTCTTGCAAAGTCTCAGTAGGTTTCTACTTGAATTGCAATATCTCATCAATCTGCCTCGCAGTTTTGTTGGATGGATAAAACTTGTTTAAGAACTGCTTGACTAGTTCCTCCCAAAGAGTAATGGAGTTTATTGGGAGCGAATTCAGCCAAGTTTGAGCCTCCCCTTTTATTGAGAATTGGAACAATAATAATTTGATTGCCTCAGGAGTCATATTCGGCTGTCTTTGAGTGACACATATTGATAGGAAGTTCTTCAGATGTTGTTGTGGGTCTTCGATGTATGACCCGGAGAACAACCCTTTATTCAACAATAGGTGCAACATGTTGTTGGTAATCTGGAATGTCTCCACTTGTATGGGAGGAAACACAATTGTTGTGGCCGGGTTATCAGCAGTTGGTTGCGCCCAATCATAAAGAGAAGCTTCTAGCACAAGAGTTGCTACCACTCTGATGTTTGGGTCATCTCGATCATTCCTGTTGTTCCCGTTGACGTTGTTTACGTCATCCATTTCAATTTCAATTTGTTTGCTTTGTTTCAACTGTTTGCTCTTCTTGTTAGCCCGGTTCAATGTCCGGAATTCTTTCTCGGGATCTGAGAGTCCTTCAAAGAGTTCACCAGTTCTCGAAGAGCTTCTAGGCATGCACCTACGTTACAGAAGAGTTCAACCGTGAGAATTTCAATGGAAATCTTTTACACCACGGAAATTTTATCAAAACTAATAATCCTAGCAATTCTTCAAAGATGCAATAAATAACACCGTTAGTTCCCCGGCAATGGCGTTAAAATTTGGTCATGCCCAACTACGCCTTATAAAAAGGACTAAGCGGTCGCTGCAAATATATAATCCAGTTCAGTCCGGAGTTGAATCCCACAGGAAACTAACCTATTTACTACAACTTTTAACACTGCTAATGAATAGCTCAAATAATCCTCAAATGCAAGATTTTTAATGGATAATGAGTAGAATTTAGTTAACTAAGGAAAAATAATAATAAAACTAGCAATAATCAAGAATAGAGTTGAATTCAATGGTAAAATGGTCTAGGGTTATTGATTTCCCCAATTGTCGGATTAATTCCTGACACGTTAGCTATAATCTCACCGTAATACTCTATAAGATATATGAGTTCTGGGTTACTGCAATTATCTCTCGATCAATTACGATAATTTACTAGAAGCATTCTCTCGAACTACTCTAGTTAACAATTCATGAAACTCAAAATTATTCCACCAAAGCTTCGTTATCTCTAACCCTGCTTTTAAATTCAAGTAATTAATCTCTTAACTTACCCGAAAGTGGTGTTGTTCAATAACAATCTAACCCAGTGTTCTTTCTCAAGCAACACAAGGTAAATAGACACGATTAATCAAAGGGCCCTTTCAATTAATCACAGGAAAACACATAGTTGAACAATTATAGATTAAGAAACGGCTTAATTATATCAAAATGTAATCAAGACTTCATCCAACAATTGGGTCCATCAACCCTAGATTAGAGGCTTAGCTACACATAATCGTTTTCACAATCATAATGATATAATTCATTCTCAATGATAAAAACAAGACGAAGAAAGGTAAAAACTCTATGCGAATCTTCTGCCTTGCTCTTGCCTATTCTTGCCTTAAAAAAAACTTCAAAAACCTCGATATCCTCTATTTGGGCGAGCTGGGCTTCTTACAGGTCAAGGAGAGTCGTCCTGAAAATTACACAATTGACCTTAAAATGTTTGGCTCCAAGCACCCTGTCCGCGCCGCGGATGGACCGCAGATTCAACATATGTTTTGTCTGCGGCCGCGGATTGACTGCGGACCTGGGCGCGGATTTCATCCTTGCTCTTTCTTCTCTTTTTTCGATCGTGTTATCCTCCAATTGCCCTTCCATGCTCCATATTGACTCAAAAACACTCTTTTAGCTTTCTCCTAGCTCGGAGTGGCTCCTGCAAAGCAATAAACTCGTAATTAGAGCATTTTGTTATCTTTTACAATCAAACATAGGTAAAGTGCGGCCAAATTAGAGTATAAATATTAGCTAACTTGCATAGTTATCATCTATTATCAAAGTCTTTCTTAGATGCCTAATTCAAAATCAATGACTTGGGCTCCGTTCACTATTTTCTGGGATTGGAAATATCTCTTATCCCTCAAGGTTATGTGATGAGCCAATACAAGTACACTTCTGACCTCTTGTCTGAGTTTAATTTTCAACATTTCTCTTCTGTTATGACCCCTTTAGATCCTTCTGTAAAGCTGGTGTTAGACATGGGGAAACCTGTTTTTGATCCTAACTTGTATAGGAGATTGATTGGGAAGCTCAATTTCTTGAAACATACTAGGCCTGATATCTCCTTCTCCGTTCAATATTTGAGTCAATTTCTTCAAAAACCTCAAGTACCCCACATATTGGCTGCCTTGCATGTTCTCAGATATTTGCTTAATGACCCAACTCAAGGGGTGCTCCTCTCCAGCTTATCTGATTTGTCTCTCACAGTATATTCTGACTTTGATTGGGCTGCATGTGCCATTTCTCGCAAATCTGTCACTTTATATTACTCTTGGTGGCAGCCCAATTTCTTGGAAAAGCAAGAAGCAACCTACTATCTCATTGTTCTTAGCTGAAGCTGAATACAAAGCACTTCGCAAAGTTTCAGCTGAGGTTTCTTGGTTGCTAGACTTATGCTTGATCTTGGTTTTTCCATTTCCAGCCCAGTTCCCATTTATTGTGACAACCAGATAGCTCTTCATATTGTCAAGAACCCAATTTTTCACGAGCGCACAAAGCATATTGAGATTGGTTGTCATTATGTGCGCACTTGCTTGCGGACTGGTCTGATTTCTTTGCATTTTATCTCCAACTCCAACCAGTTAGCAAACATCATGACCAAAGCTTTTCCTTGTCCAGTTCATCATGATTTACTTTGCAAGCTTGGTGTGTTCTCATCCTCAAGCTTGAGGGGGGAGGGGGGTGTTAGCCCAGATACAGCTCAGGCCGAATTGTCACAGGCCCAATCAAATAAGGGAAAGAAGAAGGCCCTTTTATAGTTTACATTTTGTTATAACTATTTTACATTTTGTTTTATCTTTTACTCCTGTAAATATAAATAGACACTACTGAATAATGAAATTAGTTTTGGTCAATTAAACTTTGACCGACTCATTCGTCCATCTTCGTCTCTCAACCCTTCTAGGGTTTTCTTCTGTTATTTTCTGCATAGCTATCAAGCTTCAAATCTAACAGAAAATACCAAACTAACACTAAGTAATGCAATCAGAAAATCGAAACAAGGCATCAACAAGTAATAACAACAATCTCGGGATAAAACAAGGACACTAAGTGATGTATCAAAGCTAATGTGACAAATAAGGACAACACTCGGCTACCTAACCGTCTACCTTTATTCCCAACCTCAACACCTTCCTATCCATGGTCATGTCTTCAATCAGCCTCCATAAAATGTGGAATTTGTAATTTGAAAACAGACAATTTACCTATTACGTTAGGTAAATGTGACTTGATGGCGTAAAATATTCTTTACGTATATTTTAAACTTTTATTTTGGGCTTTTTTCTACTTGCCCCACTTATTCAATGGTGATTTATGACCATCTCTGTTGTATGCCAAGGAAGACTACCACTTGTAGTTATTTCTTAAATTCTTATAATATGATAGGGGAATGATGGTCGGTTGAATAAGTTAGCATGTAAAATGTGCGCGGCAATAGAAGAGAGACGTACTAAAAACCTTTAAGTGGGTGCATTTTTTATTTTTAACCTTATATGATGATCAGTTTCATTAATAATCATGTATAATGTGCACAACATGATAGAGACGTTTAATATATGAGCTTAAAAGTAAATGTATATTTTACCAAAATTTTCGACAATATGTATGGAGAGTTCAAGTTATTACGCCTGTTATGAAAGATTGAAACCGCCTATGAGAAGCGAAAGGCAAAAACTTGATACAAACAAAATTAAGAAAGAAGATATAATATGGTAAAATTCCTATTTTACGTTTTTACTATTTCCACTCCCTCCCAAAAAGAAAAAAGAAAAAGAAAAAATGTATTCAAAGAAGCGAAGCTATTAGCAAAATATTGGGATGTCCTCTTATATTTCAAAACACTTTCCCTTAGTATTCTTTTGGTATCCTACTCGGTATACAGTACTTATAACGGAGGCGGATCAGGATTTTGTTTATGTGAGTTTAATTTTTAAGGTTTTTAGTATTAAACCTATTATATGTTTAAAGTTATGGGTTCATACCTACTATTTATTGCAATTTCAATAAATTCTTACAGATAAGTTTATGCTCCGCGACGAAAGTTCTGGGTTCAAATGAACCCGCGAGCATACTCTACATTTGCCTCTGCTTATATTAAGCCCTACTTAATTTGGATTCATGGCGCGTAAAACTTTTTAAAGGAAAAAATACTCTTTACTAGAATCTTTTATATTTCCAAAATTTAAACCCGAGATCTCTGATTAATGATGAAAAAATATCCTATCGATCCATGACAATCCTTAATGGTACACCCTGTATTGTTTTCGCATTTCTGCATCAAACGTGCGTGGAAAGCTAATTTTTTGCAAAATCTTTTTTTGGTTGGATAATATAAAGGGATCTTTACACAAATAGCGGTCCATATTCAATGTTTACTTTTTTTAGCCATATACATAGTTTATACATTGATTATACACATAAACCTTTATCATAGTTAGGGACCAATTTTTGAAATTATGAAATCCAACAACTCCTCACCATTGGGTCTCCATTGCTGTGATGACCCAAAATGTCATCACTTGTTTCTAAATTGAATTCTACGCTCCGAGGCCATAAAAACCTCCTTTAGCATCACTTCGATTTGCGTGCGTAGTTCGAGCGCGTAGCCGGAAAGCTTATATGTAAAAATTTGTGGAAAATGATAAATTTTGACTATAAAATTAGTTAATTTGACTTCGATCAATGTTTTGGGTAAACAGACCCGGACCCGTGATTTGACGGTCCCGGAGGGTCCGTCGAAAAATATGGGACCTGGGCGTATGCTCGGAATCGAATTTCGAGGTCCCAAGCCCGAGAAATGAATTTTTTAAAGGAAATTATTTTCTGAAATTGTTTAAAGGAATTTGAAATGAATTTTGATTAGAACATGTTGGTATCGGGCCCGTATATTGGTTCCGACGCCCGGTACAGGTTTTATATGTGATTTAAGATAACTCTGTGAAGTTTGGTAAGAAACGGAATCCGTTTGACGTGATTCGGACCGTAAATGCAAAGTTTGATGCTTTAAGAAGTTTTGAAATATTACATCGATTTTGAGGTTTAATTCATTGTTATTGAGGTTAGTTTGGCGATTCATTGCGAGTTGTGTCTATTTACTACGTGTTAATTGTGGAGTACGACGTATAGGCATGGTGACGAGTATCTATACGTCGGTGTCAAGCATGCCCGTGGGTCTTGTATTATAAATTGTTATAACTCCGTCATGGTTTATTGTGCCTCACATGTTATTATCATCATTGTTCCCTTGCCGGGATGTTTGTCTAATATTATTGTTCCCTTGCCGGGATATTGTTGAGATATTATTGTTCCCTTGCCGGGATATTGTTGAGATATTATTGTTCCCTTGCCGGGATAGTGTTGAGACATCATTGTTCCCTTGCCGGGATGTTTGTTTGATATTATTGGCCCCTTGCCGGGATTCCTTGCGGTTATTGTTGGATTGTAAATGGGAGCGGGTGGTACGCCTACCACAAGATATAATAAAATGGGAGCGGGTAGTACGCCTACCATAAGATATAATGAAATGGGAACGGGTGGTATGCCTACCACAAGATATAAAGAAATGGGAGCGGGTGGTACGCCTACCACAAGATATAATGAAATGGGAGCGGGTGGTACGCTTACCACAAGATATAATAAAATGGGAGCGGGTGGTACACCTACCACAAGATACATGAAATGGGAGCAGGTGGTACGCCTACCACAAGATACATGAAATGGGAGCGGGTGACACGCCTGCCACGAATACAGGAAATGGGATCGGGTTGCACGCCTGCAACAAGATGTGAAAATAAAGTAAAATCTGCCTTTTGTATTCCTTATTCTTGTTAGTGGTTGGATTTTGATTCCTTTATAATTCTCTTGATATTCTGTTTTACCTGCTATTCCCCAACGCATGTTTCCCCCTCCCATCTTTACTTGTTTATTTCTGTATTTTCTTTCCTACTGTATATATTTGAACTGCACAGGTTTATCTGGAGTCTGGTCCTAGCCTCGTCACTACCTCACCGGGGTTAGGCTAGGCACTTACCAGCACATGTGGTCGGTTGTGCTGATGCTACACTCTGCACTCTGTGAAGATACCGGAGCAACATTGGGATAGTAGCACTTGGGGAGCCAGCCTTCAGTCCATCCAGAGATCCCGAGGTAGTCATGCAAGTGTCCGCGGGCTCGGCGTTCTCTTCTATCCAATTATATGTTCTGTTTTCACTTGTTTTCGAGACAGACTGTATTTCCTTTTTCAGACATTTGTATGTAGTACTCATAGACAGTCCGTGAATATTGTGACACCAGATTCCGGGCAGAGGAGTATATTGGCATTCTAGTACTGATTTTGATCATTTGTAGCTGTTTAAGTCTTCCGCTTATTCTGTTACCATTAATCTTTAAATTGTTGATTACTTGTTAATTCAAGTTGATAAAAGGATTAGAATGAAAGAGTTAGAAATTCTATATTTCGTGGCTTGCCTAGCTTCTACGAGTAGGCGCCATCACGACTCTCGAGGGTGGAAAATCCTAGTTATGACAAGTTGGTATCAGAGCTCTAGGTTACATAGGTCTCACAATTCACGAACAAGCTTAGTAGAGTCTGAGGGATCGGTACGGAGACGTCTGTATTTATCCCTAGAGGCTACAGAGTTAGGAAAACTTCACATTTGTTCTTTCTTGTCGTGCGGTTTTGTTTCTCAATGCTAATTGAATTTCTACTCTGTTCTTTCGTAGTTGGCGAGAACACGCGCTTCCTCATCCACCGCTCAGCAGCCTGAGCCCCCAGCAGCAGCTCCCACGAGGGGCACAGGGCGAGGCCGAGGCCATGCTAGAGGCCGAGGTAGGGGCAGAGCTCAGTCCCGAGCAGCAGCACCAGTGGCGGAGCCTCAAGTTGACTTTGATGATGAGGTTCTGGCCCCAGCAGTTCCGGGGGGCCCAGCTCAAGTCCTAGAGGGGTTTATTGCCACCCCAGTTCTTCAGGATGCTCTGGTCCGTCCATTGGGCCTTATGGAGAGTGTCACCCGGGCAGGCTTGCTTCCTGTAGCACCAGCCGTCTCTCAGGCTGGAGGAGAAGACCAGACTCCTGCTACTCGCACTCCAGAGCAGGTAGCTCCCCAGATTCAAACTTTAGCGGTTCAGCCAGTTGGAGCAGTTCAGCCGGGTGTGGTAGCTCAGACCGGTGATGGAGTAGCTATGTCTGTCGATGCTTTGTGGAAGCTGGATAAGTTCACCAAGCTCTTTACTACCACTTTCAGTGGTGCATCTACCGAGGATCCCCATGATTATCTAGATAGCTGCCATGAGGTTCTCAGGAACATGGGGATCGTTGGGAACAATGTGGTTGATTTTGCTACATTTCACTTGTCTGGATCCGTCAAGACTTGGTGGAGAGATTATTGCGTGGCTAGACCAGCCGGATCGCCAGCCTTGACTTGGGAACAGTTTACACAGCTATTTCTGGAGAAGTTTCTCCCCATTACTCAGAGAGAGGCCTATCGGAGGAAGTTTGAGCGTTTCTAGTAGGGTTTTATGACTGTTACCCAGTATGAGACCAGATTCATCGACTTGGCTCGTCATGCTCTTGCCATACTTCCCACCGAGAGAGAGAAAGTGAGAGGGTGAGGAGGTTTGTTGATGGTCTTATTCAGCCGATTCGTCTTCAGATAGCTAGGGAGACTGGGAGTGAGATATCTTTCCAGGAGGCGGCCAATGTGGCCAGCAGAGTGGAGATGGTTCTGTCACAAGGAGGTGGTCATGGGTCGGACAAGAGGCCCCGTCATTCAGGCAGATTCAGTGGTACCTCGTCTGGAGGTAGGGATTCGTATGGTAGAGGCCCTCCTCCTAGTCTTTTTCAGTCGGCATTTTAGGTTTCTCACGGTGCTTCAGGTGGCCGTGGTCCTCAGATGCACTATTCTGATCAGCAGTCCTACAATGCACCACCAGCTCCTATCAGTGCACCCCCGCTTTAGAGTTTCCAGGGTCGTCAACCCTACCAACCGAGGGCTTGTTTTACTTGTGGCGACACGAGGCACATTGCTAGGTATTGCCCTCGAGCTTCGAGCAGTTCTCCGCATCAGGGTTCCCGTGCTATGGTTCAGGCACCAGGTGTTCCACAAGCCGCCCAACCAGCAAGAGGTGGGGGTAGAGGTGCTAGAGGTGGAGGTAGAGGTGCTAGAGGTGGAGCTCAACCGCTAGAGGTAGAGGCCAACTAGCAGCATGCTATCCCAGAAATGTAGTTCAAGGTGGTGGGGCCCAACCACGATGTTATTCTCTCCCAGCCAGGCTTGAGGAAGAGGCTTCAGATGCAGTTATTACAGGTACGGTTCTAGTTTGTGATAGAGATACTTCAGTGTTATTTGATCTAGGGTCTACATACTCATATGTGTCATCCTATTTTGCACCGTATCTGGTTATGCCTAGTGATTCCTTGAGTGATCCTGTTTATGTGTCTATACTGGTGGGTGATTCTATTGTGGTACATCGAGTCCATCGTTCATGTATAGTTGTGATTGGAGGTCTTGAGACTCGTGTAGATTTGTTGCTTCTGGACATGGTTAATTTCAATGTTATATTGGGAATGGACTGGTTATCACCTTACCACGCTATCTTGGACTGTCATGCCAAGACTGTGACCTTAACTTTACCAGATTTTCCTCGTTTAGAGTGGAGAGGGACTCCTGGTCATTCTACCCGTAGTGTTATCTCTTATGTGAAGGCTCGGCGCATGGTCGAGAAAGGGTGTTTGGCCTATTTGGCATATGTTCATGATTCTAGTGCTGAGGTTCCTTCTATTGATTCTGTGCACGTTGTTCGTGAGTTTCCTGAGGTATTCCCTTCAGACCTGCCGGGTATGCCGCCTAACAGGGATATTGATTTTTGCATTGATTTGGCTACGGGCACTCAACCCATTTCTATCCCGCCATACGTATGGCCCCGCCTGAGTTGAAAGAGTTGAAGGAGCAGTTGCAGGACTTGCTTAAGAAGGGTTTCATTAGGCCAACTTTTTCACCTTGGGGTGCGCCAGTGTTGTTTGTTAAGAAGAAGGACGGATCGATGAGAATATGTATTGATTACCGGCAATTGAAGAAGGTTACAATCAAGAATAAGTACCTACTACCGAGGATTGATGATTTCTTTGATCAGCTTCAGGATGCCAAGGTATTTTCGAAGATCGACTTGAGATCTGGCTACCATCAGTTGAGGATTAGGGCATCCGATGTCCCTAAGACAACTTTCCGCACTCGGTACGGGCACTATGAGTTCTTGGTGATGTCATTCGGGTTAACAAATGCCCCAGCAGCTTTTATGGATTTGATGAACCGAGTGTTCAGGCCTTATTTGGACTCATTCGTGATAGTCTTCATTGATGATATTTTGATTTATTCCCACAGCCGAGAGGAGCACGAGCAACATCTTAGAGTGGTTCTTCAGACCTTGAGGGATAGTCAGTTATATGCTAAATTCTCGAAGTGCAAGTTCTGGTTGAGTTCAGTTGCATTTCTGGGTCATGTGGTATCAACAGAGGGTATTCAGGTTGATCCGAAGAATATTGAGGCAGTCAAGAACTAGCCTAGACCAGCATCAGCTACAGAGATTCGGAGTTTCTTAGGATTGGCAGGCTACTATTGTCGGTTCGTGGAGGGGTTTTCATCTATCGCAGCCCGGATGACCAGGTTGACCCAGAAGGGTGCCCAGTTCATATGGTCAGACGAGTGTGAGGTAAGCTTTCAGAAGCTCAAGGCAGCTCTGACTACGACACCAGTGTTGGTTTTGCCCACAGATTCAGGGCCTTATACAGTTTATTGTGATGCATCTCGTATTGGACTTGGTGTAGTGTCGATGCAGGGTGGCAAGGTCATTGCCTATGCTTCACGACAGTTGAAGATTCATAAGAAGAACTATCCAGTTCATGATTTGGAGTTGGCAGCAATTGTTCATGCGTTGAAAATTTGGAGGCATTATCTGTATGGCGTGGCATGTGAGGTGTTCACGGATCACAAGAGTCTTTAGTATCTATTCAAGCAAAAGCAGTTGAATTTGAGGCAGATGAGGTGGTTGGAGTTGTTGAGATTATGATATCATTATCTTATATCATCCGGGAAAGGCCAATATGGTGGCCGATGCTTTGAGTAGGAAGTCATCCAGTATGGGCAGTCTTGTTTATATTCCGGTCGGTAAGAGACCACTTGCTTTGGATGTTCAGGCTTTGGCCAATCAGTTTGTGAGGTTGGATGTTTCTGAGCCCAGCCGTGTGTTAGCTTGCACAGTCGCTCGTTCTTCATTATTGGAGCGTATCCGAGATCGACAGTATGATGATCTCCATTTGTGTGTCCTTACAGACACGGTGCAGCGCGGAGGTGCCAAGCAGGTTACCTTAGATGATGAAGAAGTTTTGAGATTGCAAGGTCGAGTTTGTGTGCCTAATGTGGCTAGGATCTGAGAGTTGATTTTAGAGGAGGCCCATAGCTCCCGGTACTCTATTCATCCGGGCGCCGCGAAGATGTATCAGGATTTGCGGCAGCATTATTGGTGGCGGAGAATGAAGAAGGATATCGTTACAAATGTGGCTCGGTGTTTGAATTGTTAGCAGGTTAAGTATGAGCATTAGAGGCCTGGTGGTTTGTTTCAGAGGATTGAGCTTCCCGAGTGGAAGTGGGAGCGGGTCACTATGGATTTCGTTGTTGGACTCCCACAGACTTGGAGAAAGTTCGAAGCAGTGTGGGTCATTGTTGATAGGCTGACCAAGTCAGCACATTTCATTCCTGTGGCAGTCTTCTATTCATTCGAGAGGTTAGCTGAGATCTACATCCGGGAGATTGTTCGTCTTCATGGTGTGCCCGTGTCTATCATTTCGGACCGAAGTACGCAGTTTACCTCATGTTTCTGGAGAGCAGGTCAACGAGAGTTGGGCACACGGGTTGAGATGAGCACATCATTTCATTCCCAAATGGACGGGTAGTCCGAGCGGACTATTCAGATTTTGGAGGATATGCTCCGAGTTTGTGTCATTGACTTTGGAGGCTCGTGGGATCGGTTTTTGCCTTTAGTAGAGTTTTCCTACAACAACAGTTACCAGTCGAGTATCTAGATGGCTCCTTTTGAGGCTTTGTATGGTAGGCGGTGTCGGTCTCCGGTTGGATGGTTTGAGCAGGGAGAGGCTCGGTTGTTGGGTACGGATCTGGTTCAGGAGGCCTTGGATAAGGTCAGGATTACTCAGGATAGGCTTCGTACAGCTCAGTCCAGGCAAAAGAGTTATGCCGACCATAAGGTTCGAGATTTGGCTTTCATGGTCGGTGAGCGGGTATTGCTTCGCGTGTCGCCTATGAAGGGAGTGATGAGATTTGGGAAGAAGGGCAAGCTTAGCCCTAGGTTCATTGACCCGTTTGAGATTCTTGATCGAGTGGGAGAGGTGGCTTATAGACTTGCATTGCCGCCAAGCTTATCAGCCGTGCATCTAGTGTTTCATGTATCCATGCTTCAGAAGTATCACGACATCCATCCCACGTGTTAGATTTCAGCACTGTCCAGTTGGACAAGGACTTGTCTTATGAGGAGGAGCCGGTAGCTATCCTAGGCCGGCAGGTTCGTCAGTTGAGATCGAAGAGTTTTACTTCTGTTCGTGTTCAGTGGAGAGGTCAGCCTGCTGAGGCATCGACCTGGGTGTACGAGTCCGATATGCGGAGCCGTTATCCCCATCTTTTCCCTGACTTAGGTACTTCCTTCTTATGTCCGTTCGAGGATGAACGATTGTTTTAGAGGTGGAGAATGTGATGACCCAAAAGGTCATCACTTGTTTCTAAATTGAATTTTATGCTCCGAGGCTTTAAAAACCTCTTTTAGCATCACCTCTATTTGCGTGCGCAATCCGGGCGCGTAGCCGAAAAGCTTATATGTGAAAATCTATGGAAAATGATAAATTTTGACAATAAAATGAGTTAATTTGGCTTCGGTCAATATTTTGGGTAAACGGACCCGGATCCGTGATTTGACGGTCCCAGAGGGTCCGTAGGAAAATATGAGACTTGGGCGTATGGCCGGAATCGATTTCCAAGGTCCAAGCCCGAGAAATGAATTTTTTAAAGGAAATTGTTTAAAGGAATTTGAAATGAATTTTGATTAGAACATGTTGGTATCGGGCCAGTATTTTTGTTCTGGCACCCGGTACAGGTCTTATATGTGATTTAAGATAACTCTGTGAAGTTTGGTACGAAACAGAATCCGTTTGACGTGATTCGGACCGTAAATGCAAAGTTTGACGCTTTAAGAAGTTTTGAAATATTTCATCGATTTTGAGGTTTAATTCGTTGTTACTGAGGTTATTTTGGCGATCTAATTGCATGGATAAGTTTGTATGATGTTATTGAGTTAGTACGTATGTTTGGTTTTGAACCCCGGGTGTGTTTCGGAAGGTTTTTGGAACTCAAAAAGTTGCAGGTTTTTGCTGTTCAGTGCCCAGGGATTTTACTCTTCGTGTTTGCGTGGTTTCTCTCGCGAACGCGTAAGGCAAATCTCCCAGGTGCCAGATTTCTTCTTCGCGAACGCGAAGCTTGAGACGCGAACGCGAGGCCGATGGGGGAATATCCTTCGCGATCACGTCCATGCACTCGCGAACGCGTAAGGTTAAAGGCCTGAAGAGGGGTCACCATTTTGTACACAACGAACGCGTAGGCTTGAGGAGCCAAAGCTCTGCGAACGCGAGCCGTCTTCTGCAAACGCGATGGGCTTTTTGTGAACGCGATGACCAATTTCGCCCAGTTATTTTAAAAGTCCAGAAACAGTAGCCATTACCAGATTTCTTCCAAAACTCATAACTTCTTCATCTAAACTCCAAATTGGGCGATTTCTGAAAGGGGATTCCACCTCCAATTTATAGGTATGTAATCTTAGACTAATTTTCTTCAATTTCCATTAACACCCATTAGATTTCTAGGCTTAAATCATGTTCTTAAGGGTCGAAAATTAGGGATTTAGGTAGAGTTAGGGCTTTTTGATTATTTGTGATTTGGACCTCGTTTTGGTGTCGAATTTTGGAACTAATTATATATTCGGGCTCGTGGATGAATGGGTGATCGGGTTTTGGTCCGAACCTCGTGTTTTAACCAAGCGGGCTCGGGGTCAATTTTTGACTTTTTGGGAAGAATGATTAGAAAGCTATAATTAAGCATTGGAATTGTATTGTTTAGCGTTTATTGATGTTATTAAGTCGATTATGTTTAGATACAATTGATTTGGAGCCGAATTCGAAAGAAAAAGTGGTGTTTGAGGCTTGAGTTGGACGTGGAAGTTTGAGGTAAGTATTTGGTCTAACCTTAGCTTGAGGGATTAGGAGTTGTGTCTATTTACTACGTGTTAATTGTGGAGTACGACGTATAGGCATGGTGACGAGTATCTATACGTAGGTGTCAAGTATGCCCGTGGGTCTTGTATTATAAATTGTTATGACTCCGTCGTGATTTATTGTGCCTCACATGTTATTATCATCATTGTTCCCTTGCCGGGATGTTTGTCTGATATTATTGTTCCCTTGCCGGGATATTGTTGAGATATTATTGTTCCCTTGCCGAGATATTGGTGAGATATTATTGTTCCCTTGCTGGGATAGTGTTTAGATATCATTGTTCCCTTACCGGGATGTTTGTTTGATATTATTGTTCTCTTGTCGGGATTCCTTGCTATTATTGTTGGCTTGTAAATGGGAGCGGGTGGTACGCCTACCACAAGATATAATGAAATGGGAGCGGGTGGTACGCCTTCCACAAGATATAATGAAATGGGAGCGGGTGATACGCCTACCACAAGATACATGAAATGGGAGCGGGTGACACGCCTGCCATGAGATACAGGAAATGGGATTGGGTTGCACGCCTGCAACAAGATGTGAAAATAAAGTGAAATCTGCCTTTGCATTCCTTATTCTTGTTAGTGGTTGGATTTTGATTCCTTTATAATCCTCTTGATATTCTGTTTTACCTGCTATTCCCCAACGCATGTTTCCCCCTCCCATCTTTACTTGTTTATTTCTGTATTTTCTTTCCCGCTGTATATATTTGAACTGCACAGGTTTATCTGGAGTCTGGTCCTAGCCTCGTCATTACCTCGCCGGGGTTAGGCCAGGCAGTACCAGCACATGGGGTCAGTTGTGCTGATGCTACACTCTGCACTCTGTGCAGATACCGGAGCAACATTGGGACAGTAGCACTGGGGAGCCAGCCTTCAGTCCATCCAGAGATTCCGAGGTAGTCCTGCAGGCGTCCGCGGGACCGGCGTTCTTTTCTATCCAATTATATGTTCTGTTTCACTTGTTTCCGAGACAGACTGTATTTCCTTTTTCAGACATTTGTAGTACTCATAGACAGTCTGTGAATATTGTGACACCAGATTCTGGGTAGAGGAGTATATTGGCATTGTAGTACTGATTTTGATCATTTGTAGCTGTTTAAGTCTTCCGCTTATTCTGTTATCATTAATCTTTAAATTGTTGATTACTTGTTAATTCAAGTTGATAAAAGGATTAAAATGAAAGAGTTAGAATTTCTATATTTCGTGCCTTGCCTAGCTTCTACGAGTAGGCGCCATCACGACTCCCGATGATGGGAAATTCGGGTCGTGACAATTGCAGATCTAACTTATTCGTGCATACTATTTGACCCAGTACTCTTCAACCCTCAACACTCATATCAAGAATACCATGAGCAGAATTCAAGAAAGCTTATATCTCAACCGACTATTTTTAGTTTAAGCGGTTGGATGTACGACTATTTGGATTAATTCTTCAAAAAAAAAAAAAAAAGAGAACTGTCTGGATCAAAAGATAGAATAACTAAATTCGTTATTTTTACTTCCAACTGATATTACAAGCTACAAGCCTACAACAAATAATAATTAATGCCTTAAGGAAATAACGGGTGAAATTCAAAAATAGCCAGATTTACAAGTGGTCATTCAAAAATAGCCACAGTTTTAAAAGTAATTGAAATTTAGCTACCTTTCATGTAAAGATAAATCTGAACGAAAACACTGTTCAAAATCCGGAAAATACTCCAGTATATTATACTGGAGTTCCAGCATAAGTATACTGGAACTCCAGCATATTATAATGGAGTTCCAGCATAAGTATACTGGAACTCCAACATAATATAATGGAGTTCCAGTATAATATACCGGTCCAACATAATATGCTGGAAGTTCATACACATGTGCTCCAATCTCCAGTATATTATGCTGGAACTTTCCGCGTGTTGGAGTTCCAGCATAATATGCTGGAAGTTCATACACAGGTGCATCGATCTCCAGTATATTATGCTGGACCGGTCCCTGTTGCAGCAAAATAGTGGCTATTTTTCAATGATTTTGCAAATGCTGGCTATTTTTGAATGACCAGTTCGAAAACTGGCTAGCCCGTGCTATTTTTACGGAAATAACAAGAAGGTTACAAACAACTATGTTTTCTTTTTGTGAGCAACAATGATTTTAGAATCTTCCAAAAATTACAATATTCCCTTTGTCCCAAATTTTGGCCCCTTATGACAGACAATTCGAGAGGACCAAGAAGTGGTCATGGTCTCATGGATTATGGTCAGCATTCAATGTTATACTTGTTTCAGTATGGTTCATGGATTATGGTCAGCATTCAAAACGAAAAAGCCCGAAAGCTCGGAGTTCTTCCAACAAGGTAAGCTATAGCGGATGCCTCAATCTTGAATCAGTTAACATCAACAACTATATGAATCCTCCGTATCCACTCTGCTTATGTTCTCATACTAATTCTTTGTATTCATAACTAATTAGGATTTTATAAGTTAATTTTTACACTTGGAAAGATAACAAATACTCTGGACAACACCTGACCTAATATATTTACAAGATAGGAATTGGATCTCCAAGAAGAGCATCTCAATCATCATGACAAGGCCTAGAAACCAGTATCATAAAACCTCCGTAGAGGAAAAAATAACAGCACGAGAAGCTATAAAAACCGAAACATTTTCCTACCATTAGATATTCCAATTATAAAAGCAACATTTCAAGAATGTCACCTTAATCCAACATTATAAACATGTCAGTAGTTATTGACAAGACAACCATCCTCTCCTAACAATTACAGTGAAGACAGTACACAGAAACCAAACGCCGGCATACGTTATACATGCAATATCTGTGTAACATGGTGCAATTGAATGCACAAAAACAATGATCTTGTAGTTCATTCATTTGAACTGTATGTACGCTGAACATGCCGCATTCAAAGACCTCTCTGTGAAACTAGTTCTCCTGCATTTCTTCAATAATTAGAAAGAATGAGAGCTCCTGCAGCAGCTTAATCTGAAACTCCAAGGAACTGAGAGAAGCTTGGATATTTGGGCTTCCATCCTATTTCAGCACGAGTTTTTGAATTGTTTAACTTCTTCCCTGAAGGGCCACTAGTTCCTGAAAGAAAGAACAAATGACTGTTGTAGCTTGACATAATTTAACAGGTGGCTAAAGGATTTCAAAAAGAGTCAGTTACCAGTGAAACCCTCAAACTTCTTCTCGAACTTCCCACTTTTATTGACCAAGTTCATTACTTCCTGTCTGATATGGACACAAGGTAATAATACAACAGTTCAAGGCAACATGGGTCAGAGTGTTCGGCTTTCGATCCACAAACATTAATAATTATGTAGATTGGATGACCTGGATAAGGGGTGGTTGTCACAACCCAAAAAGATACGACCACGCGGTCTCATCTTCAAGATGGTCACTGACAAGGAAGCAGCATCCTGTAAGAATAGAAAAGCCAAAAAATCACTGACAAAACTGTAGACACATTAAGAACAAAGTGCAGCCTCTAAACTAAGCATGATGCAAAACATGGATTCCCACTCACCTCATAATGGATAAGATTGAGGATGTGATCAGGGCGAATATCCACGGTTCCTTTATGTAACCAATATGTATGTGCACCTCTGTCTTCCTTGTATTAGTGGTTAAGGTAAATACAAAATAAAGATCTAAAGGCTGCACAAAAAGAACCCTAGCTCTTTGAAATCCATATCCAAGGATATATAAAGGCCAGCCAATCTAACAACACAACCGCCAAACTCCAGCACTACTTCCTCTGCCTTGAGAAGAATATCAGTCCTTGGGCTCCTCCCAATTGGGACTATGGGACCATCCTACACATTTGACAACGAAAAAGGTTTAACGAAAGCTCAGACCTCCTCAGAGAAATACATGATTAATTATATTAAGAATGAAACTTCATTATGTTACATGAGTTAAAGGCATCAAGGAGATGCAAAATCAAAAGAGTATTGAAATGCAGAAATAATAAGAACTGTAGATCCCTTTACAATGTCAATCTAAAACTTTATAATGTTTTATGTAAGATATTACACCTCATCAACTGATCCATTATCAGAGCAATCATATGGTGCAGAGCTCGAGGTAAATAGGAAAGAACCTTCACCACTCCATTTTAACGCAGCCTCCCTGCTCATTTGATGTGTGAAATAAAAATTAATTAAATCAAATTATAGTATCAGTATGACCAAACTTAGCACAGAAAATCTGAAAAAAATAATGCTGAAAAATAATAACAATGTTTGGACTCATCAAACCTGAATTTGCTACTGACTAATTCTACCCAGATGAGCAGAGCTGAATCACAAAACTATTCTGACCAACCCATACACATGATTTTAAAAACATACACTACTACTTATGCAGCTGCCAGCTAGGTGAAGCATTTATGGCTAATGACTAGCCCGGATATTTGCAGCAATCATAACAGCAGTACAAAAGGAGGGTCTATCTCACAACAAAACAATAGTTCTACTAAAAATGCACAAGTATTTGCTTATTGCGGCACTACAGTTTAAAGGCATTTATGCTCTCTATAGTGAGATAGTAACAGAAATTTCCCATCTTGATGTTGTTGTTCGCGAAAAACCGAGACACCACCGTGCCTAATGAGCCACAAAATATTTTAAGCAAGATATCAAAGAATGCCACAACATAAAGGTGATAGCAGATAGCTATTGCATGAACTGACAAGCTTACCTAATATCACCAGGGTAGTCTTCAGTCCGGGATGGAGGAGCACAGAATATAACATATGGGAACTTAGATGTAAACTTGGTTTCTCTCGAAGATGGACTAATTCCCATTTTAATAAGTTCATCATGGTGATCAGTGGTCATTGTCTGCCCAAAAATTTGGCAGCTTGGGTGTTCCTGCCACATGAAAGGGTCCAAAACTCTTAGCAGTCTCAATTACGATGCACACTCCACTAAGCGTACAAGAAATCCACCAGTCTGTTACAGTTAATAAGGCAGAAACTCATAAAACTAATATCAGTTCAGAAAATGAACATCAAACATTTCCATAACTAACCAGATTTAACAAACAAGAAATAAACGTGCATGTAACTTTTCAATTAGGTTATGAGGTAGGGATGGTTTCTACTTCTCAAAGAAATCATATGATTATTCAGTTCAGGATGTACCTCTCTCCATCTTTCAGCCACTAAACGCCCAAGAACTCCAGGTCCTACAATTAACAAGTCGTTTGCTCCAATGGCCCCTCTAGAGGAAGCCTCCAATTCTTCACTTGGAGCATCTTTAGTAACCAATAAGTAAAACTAAACAATGAAACTAGATAATTGAACATTATGAAGATGCATATCAAAAGAGTAAATACTTATGCACTTGCATCCAAACATCAATTCAACACCTACCGCTCCCTCCATCCCATTTAATATGACAGTTTTTGGTTAGACACGTGCTTTAAGATGTACTTTAATGTTATATCAGTGAAAGTGAACAAAAATATTGACCCAATGCTAGAAAAGTTAGCTTGATAAAGACAGCACGTATCAAAGTTCAACATATTGAATAGTTTAATGAGTTTTGAATTCTTTAAAGTTGTACAAGGAGCATAGAAATGAGATGGTTTCATACATTCTGGGATTATTGACTTGTGTGTCAACAAAATGGGATTAAGGGAGTTAATTCATGAGTTACTTGGATAGGGATTTTGGCATAATCAACTAAATCCTCCCCCCCCCCCCCAAACAGCATAATCCATCAGATGTGATCCAATTAACCACGAGTCCAAATTTTTTACAGCTAATGGTTGCAGAAGTAATTTCAGCAGTTACAAGAGAAACAACAAATCGCATAACTAGCATAATCTCTATGGCATCTTCAAGCTATACAATGACAATTGCAAGTGTATATGTAAACAACCCAATTTCAGTTGATACTTGAAAGTAGAATTTGCGACCCTTCCCACAATGGTAGAGTTGCTGCCTCAGCGACCTTTTTTTTTTTTTTTTTTTTTTGAGATGGCGGTGGTGTCCAGACCAGCTTGCGCACACCTCAAGTATCCACTGGAAGTATCCACCGGGTACATGCTACCTCCTTCCAACTCGGGTATCAGGTCACTCTGCTTACCAAAGTTTAGGTAGATGGGAAGAACTCTCACCTAGTATTTTTTGTCTCCACTAGGATTTGAACCTAAGACTTCATGATTTTTCTCCAACTTTGTCGACCACTTGGCCGCATCCTTTGCTACTTGCTTCCTCAGTATCAGAGGCGGAGCCAGAATTTGAAGCTTATGGGTTCAGGATTCTAGTTTTTTTAAGTTAGTGGGTTCTAAATTAATAATTTGTGCATGACAAATATAAGGTTTGGACCAAAGCTACTGGGTTCGGCTGAACCCATAGCCACAGGGCTGGCTCCGCCCCTGTCAGTAACCTACTGAGGCTCGAAAACTTGCAGAAAAGCAGAGGAAGGTTGCATACAGCCAACCCTCCCCCTATCCCGTGCAAGCCAAGGAACATTTCGTCTATAGAGTAAGCCCTCATTTGAAGTAGGATCGAACATTGATAAGCTATTTTTGTAAAATTTAAGCATAATTCACAAACAACACTGTGTATAGTACAGACACGTAGCTAAAGATTCCATATAACTCTATATTATACGGTCTAATTAACAGAAAAAAATCACAATCGAATCAATTACAAGTATTTACAACAATTAATCACATTCACCTATCTGATAAGCGAATCTACAAATCTAAAGCATAATCCACCATATTTAGCATATAGGAGCGTGTGATCGTGCGTATCTACGAGAGCGCATGTGTGTGAGAGAGAATACCGATAGCCGAGGAAGCGTTAGCTCGGAATAAATTGGGCACCATTGGAAATGGTTGTGGCGAAAGCTTGTGAAGAGTGAAATTAGGGCTTGAACTAGATAGTGAGAGCTTCGTACAACTGTTGAAGAAGTGATGCTTTGGAGTTGCGAAGCGCCATGGGATTCCAATTCTGGGAGCTGCAGCAGTTACGGTAGCCATTGTGGATAATGGAAGAGAGGAAAATGATTCTTTCCAAGGTCGAACTGAAGCGTTTTCACTGGCAAAAGTGGGTTAGGTCGCCAGTTTTACGCCCGCTTTTTAATATTTAACCGTCTTTTGAAATACTATCGGTAGTTTTGCCGTTGTAGATCCCGTGCCCCTAAATAAGACTCCCCGTATGTGTTTTACTATTTTATGACTTGCGGTGATGGTTAGTTTGGGTCTGGAAGGGCTTGAGTTAAATCGAAACACTTGGTTCCTTAATATTGGCTAAAAAAGGCTAAGTTTGACTTGAGTCAACGTTGTGAGTAAATGACCTCGGAACGGGGATTTGACGATCCCAATATGATAGATTTTAGACTTGGAAATATGTTCGGATCGGGTTTTGGATGACCTGGGAGCGTTTCGGCGCTTAATATTGATAGTTGACACCTTGAAGGTTTTAAAATTCTTTAAATTTGGTTTGGAGTAGGTTTTGATGTTATCGAGGTCAGTTTGGGATTTCGAGATTGGGAATAGTTCCGTATGGTGATTTAAGACTTGCACGCAAAATTTTGAGTCATTCCGAGTAGTTTAAGTATGTTTCGGCGCATTCGGAGTAAGTTGGAAGAATTTGAAGTTCATAAGTTGATTCTATTGGTTTTGGGTTGCGATTCGTAATTTTAACGTTGTTTTCCGCGTTTTGAGGGTGCGAGCGAGTCCGTTTTATGTTTACAAACTTGTTAGTATGCTTGGGCGAGGCCCCCGGGACCTGGAGTGCCATTCGGGCTATGCGCGGAAGTCGTTTGGACTAAGAAGGATTGGCTGAAGCATCAGGTTTCTGGTGCAATCACACCTGCGAGGCAATGATTGCAGGTGCGAGCTCGCAGAAGCGAGCTAAAGATCGCAGAAGCGAGCTAAAGATCGCAGAAGCGGCCTGAGGCTGGCCAGCCCTGGACCGCAGATGCAGTGAAGCTTCCGCAGAAGCGGGGCTCGTCCGCAGAAGCAGGATTGCAGATGCGCGACGTGGCTACAAGTGCGATGGGTCAGTGGTCGAGCGTGTTCCGCAGAAGCGGACAGTTGACCGCAGAAGCGTAGGTCCTCTCGCGGGTGCAGAAATACTGCTAGGTAGAAGGGTTGCATTTAAGTCGAGATTTAGGCTCATTTCTTCATTTCTCTCACTTGTTGGTTAAATATAGAGCTCTTGGAAGAGGGATTTTCACCTAGCACTTTGAGGTAAGTGATTTCTATACAATATGAGTTTAAAACATAGATTATGGGTAGAATTTAACATGTAAAATTGTGAAAATGATGGGTTTAGTTGAAAAATCTAGGTTTTGATAAAAAATGGGATTTAAACACGAAAATGATTATGGAATTGGGTGAAATTATAAATTTGAGTTCGTGAGGTTATGGGTAACATTTATCTTCAAAAAATTTCGGAACGCGGGCCCGGGGATGAATGTTAGAATCTTCCGATTAGGGTTGGGTAAATACTCTAGTAGTTAAGTTATGAACTTTTGACATGCATTTATTAAATTATAATATGTTTGACTAGTTTCGGATTGTTCGACACCGAGTTGAGGCTTTAGAACGAATTTGTGGGCCGGTGAGCGAGTTTTGAGACAAAGTAAGTCTCTTGCCTAACCTTGTAAGAGGAAATTTACCCCATAGGTGATTTAAATTACTAGTTGCTTTTAATTGTGGGGGCCACGTAAACACCAGGTGGCGAGAGCCTGTGTATAGCTACTAATTATGCTTATGTCCGGGTAGTTTAGGACCCAATCATGAAATACTTGTACTATTTACACCTTACTTGTTAATTAAAGTGTCTAAATTATATTGAAACTTGATAGAGAAATTGTAAAAGACCGACTTCCACTTACTTGAGTTTTGACGGGATACTTGACCGTTAATAGGAATTATACTTCTTTGTGTATTAGCTTTGTAATGGCTTTAAACCAAATATTTATAAAGCATCCTTCTTTCTTGTGGAGCTGGCCGAACGCCTCGGCAGTAGAATAGATGCATCTATGGTTCGTGCCGCTCGACCCTCGGCAGTGTACACATTATTCTGAATCGGACCGTACGACCTCGGCATAAATCGTGCTAATAATACTCGGAGCCTAATTATACATGATGTTATTTTATACTGGTGAGGTCATGATTATTAATGACAGGAATTGACTTGGAATTTACTAATTGTGAAAGAATTATTTATTCACTGCTTGTTAATTGAGTTATAATTATTATTTACATAATCCTTGCTTATTTAGAATTTCTGTATTTATATTGTTATCCCATAGTAAGTGTCGATATAAACCCCTCGTCACTACTTCTTTGAGGTTAGACTAGATACTTACTGGGTACAAGTTTTTTATGTACTCACGCTATACTTCTGCACAAACCGTGCAGGATCTGAGATAGGTGCATCTGGTAGTCGTACCGGCGCGCACTCCCGTTACCCCGAGGCCTAGTGGTGAGCTGCTTCCTGAGCCGTTCTGCAGCACCTAGAGACTCTCTTTTGCACTTATTTTATGTCTACTTTTATTTCAGACAGTGGTTAGATTTTTGTATATTCTACTAGTTTGCTCATACACTTGTGACACCAGGTCTTGTCACACATACTAGTAGACTTTATTATTTTAGAGTATTTATATCACTATGATTGCCAGTCATTGCCTTTATTTATCTATTAAATTTTCTACTCCTTAATTTATTAATAAATAGAATTTAATTACTTGGAAACTTACTAAAAAAAGAAATCACATGGTTAGTTCACTATTGGTTTGCCAAGCGGTGACGTTGGGCGCCATCACGACCTATAGGAGAAATTAGGCCGTGACAACATGGTATCAAAGTACTAGGTTCACGTAGGTCTCACAAGTTATGAGTGAGCCTAATAAAGTCTTGCGGATCAGTGGGAGACGTCCGTACTTATCTTCGAGAGGCTATAGGGTGTTAGTAAACTACTCTTTCCTCATCTCATATCGTGCAGTTGATGTCGTGCTAAGTATATTTCTTTTATTCTCTCACAGATGGTGAGAACACGCGCGATAGATGTACCTGATCATGGAGGAGTTGCTCCCCATGTTACTAGAGGCTGAGGCTGAGGCAGAGGGAGGGCTCCAGTCCGTGGTAGACAAGGACGTCCCAGAGTTGCTCCAGTTATACCACTAGCTGATCCAGTGGAGGATCTTATTATTGAGGAGCAGGGCGAGGTTCCTAGGACAGAGCCAGCCCCAGCGGATTTTATGTTCGCGCCAGGTTTCCAGGAGGTCATGGGCCGTATACTGCGGTTCATAAATTCTATGACTTAGGGCAGTTTATTTACAGCAGACTCGGCCATATCTCAGGCGGGAGGAGGAGCATAGACCCCTACCGCTCACGCTCCTGGGCATGCAACTGCCGTATATCAGACCCTGGGCGCACTACCTGTGGGCAGAGCCCAGCCAGTTACAGCAGCTATACCTGAGCCCAGACCAGCTACGACCGGCGAGCCGTAGAAGCTATTGGATATATGGACCAGACTATACCCTCCTGTCTTCAGGGGTGAGCAACATGAGGACCCCCAGGACTTTATTGATCGGTGCAGGGACAAACTACACAACGTGAGGATATTGGAGTCCCATGGGGTGGACTTTACCACTTTCCAGCTGGAGGGCAGGGCCCGTAGATAGTGGTAGTCCTATCTTCTCAATAGACCAGCAGGTTCTCCTCCCATGACTTGGGATCAGTTCACATGCTTCTTCTTGGACAAATATATTTCACCCTCTTAGAAGGAAGAGTTTCGGTTTCAGTTCGAGCAGCTCCAGTAGGGCCAGATGTCAGTGACCAACTATGAGGCGAGATTCTCTGAGTTGTCTCGCCATGCACTTATGATACTTCCTACTAATGCAGAGAGAGTGCGGAAGTTCGTTGCTGGTTTGTACTCTGGTATCCAGGACACTATGGACGGAGAGGTTGAGATGTGGACTTCTTACGAGCTATTTGTAGAGATAGCTTGAAGGATCGAGGGTCTACGTCAGCGTAGCCAAGAGCAGGCTACAAGGGATAAGCGGTTTCGGTATTCTGGAGAGTTCAGAAGTGCCCCGGCTGGGGGCAGAGGTCAGTTCGTGAGGGGTCAGTCTAGCAGGCCCACATATCCAACACCGCCTCCTCCTCGGGGTGCTCTAGTGCGACCCTATTTCGGTGCCATGCCAGAGATATCCTCCTACTCACCAGCTATTCAGGGTTCCTCTAGTGGGTATTCAGGCCATTAGGGTCAGACTTCAAGTCAGTAGTCCATCGTACCGAGAGGTTGTTTCGAGTGCGGGGATCTTAGTCATGTGCGGAGGTTCTGCCCCAGATTTCGGGGCAAGGCAGTACAGCAGGGTCAACAACCTATGATTAAGCACCAGCTACCACACTAGCCGTCCGGTTACCGGCCAGAGGTGGATGGCAGATGGGTAGGGGCCGTCCTAGAGGTGGAGGCTAGTCAGGTGGTGCTCCAGCTAGGTTTTCTGCTTTTTCGGCCAGACCAGATGCAGTGGCCTCAGATACCATGATCACAAGTATTGTTTATGTCTTCGGTAGGGATGCTTAAGTATTATTTGATCCAGGGTCTGCATATTCATATGTTTCATCTCTATTTGCGCACTTCCTGTGTGTTCCTCTTGAGTCCCTGGGTACTTCTGTTTATGTGTTCACTCTTGCGGGCAATTCTGTTGTTGTGGATTGGATCTACTGGTACTGCATTGTTACTTTCTGTGGTTATGAGATTAGAGCGGATCTTCTGTTGCTCGATATGGCCGATTTGAAGTCATCCTGGGCATAGACTAGTTATCTCCATATCACACCATCCTTGATTGCCATGCCAAGACTGTTACTTGGTGATGCCAGAGTTGCCTAGATTGGAGTGGAAGGGTTCATCTATCAGTGCACCTAGCCGAATTATCTTTTTTTTGAATGCTTGACACATGGTCGAGAAGGGTTGTTTGGCTTATCTAGCTTATTTTTGGGATACTACTACAAAGACTCCGACGATTGATTTAGTGCCCGTTGTCCGGGAGTTCTCCGATGTGTTTCCTTTTGATCTTCCAGGCATTCCACCAGATCGTGATATCGATTTCTGTATTGATTTGGATCCAGGTACCCAGCCTATCTCTATTCCACCGTACCGCATGTATCCGAAAGAGTTGAAGGATTTGAAGGAACAACTTGAGGAGTTGCTAGCAAAGGGGTTCGTCAGACCGTGTGTATCACCTTGGGGTACACTAGTGTTATTCGTGAAGAAGAAGGGTAGGACTATGCAGATGTATATTGATTACCGCCAGTTGAACAAAATGACCATTAAGAAAAAGTACCCATTGCCACATATTGATTATTTATTTGACCAGTTGCAGGGTGCCAGGGTGTTCTCTAAGATTGACTTGAGGTCAGGATACCATCAGTTGAAGATTCGTGATTTGAATGTTTCGAAGACGGCTTTTCGGACTAGATATGGCCATTATGAGTTTCTAGTAATGTCCTTTGGGTTGACTAACGCCCCGACGACTTTTATGGACTTGATAAACCGGGTGTTTAGGTCGTATATTGATTCATTTGTCATTGTCTTCATTGATGGCATTTTGGTCTATCTACGTAGCACAGAGACGCACAAGCAATATTTGAGAGTGGTACTTCAGACCTTACGGGAACAGAAGCTATATGCTAAGTTCTCCAAGTGTGAGTTCTGGTTGGATTCTGCGGTATTCTTAGGGAATGTTGTATCAGGCGAGGGTATTAAGGTAGATCCCAAGAAGATCGAGGCAGTTTAGAGTTGGCCTCGTCCTACCACGGCGACTGAGATCAGGAGCTTCTTGGGGTTAGCAGGTTATTATCGTCGGTTTGTGGAGGGCTTCTAAACTATTGCAGCACCTTTGACTAGATTGACCCAAAAGGGTGCTTCGTTCCGATGGTCCGATGATTGTGAGGTGAGCTTTCAGAAGCTCAAGACCACATTGACTTCAGCACCGTGTTAGTGTTGCCTTCTGGTTTAGGGATATATATAGTGTATTGCGATGCTTCATGTGTCGGTTTGGGATGTGTATTTATGCAGAAAGGGCAAGTTATTGCATATGCTTCACATCAGCTGAAGCCCCATGAGAAGAATTACCCTGTACAAGATTTGGAGTTGGCCGCGATTGTTCATGCTCTTAAGATCTGGAGGCATTATCTTTATGGGGTGTCCTATGAGATTTACACTGATCATCGCAGCTTGCAACATTTGTTCAAGTAGAGGGATCTTAATTTGAGGCAGCGTAGGTGACTTGATTTACTAAAGAATTATGATATTACCATCCTTTATCATCTGGGAAAGGCGAATGTAGTTGCAGATGCCCTGAGCAGAAAGGCAGAGAGTACGGGTAGTTTGGCATTCATTTCAGCAGAGGAGAGGCCATTAGCTTTGGACATTCAGTTCTTAGCTAACAGACTTGTGAGCTTTGATATTTCAGACCCCAGCCAAGTTCTTGCATGCGTTGTTGCCCAGTCTTCATTATTTGAGCAGATCATGGCTCGTCAGTTTGATGATCCGCACTTGTTGGTTCTCAGAGAGACGATACTATAAGGTGGTGCCAATGAGGTTACTATCAGTGAGGACGGTGTTATGCGACTCCAGGGTCGACTATGTGTCCCTAATGTTGATGGATTGATGGAAAGGATTCTAGAGGAGGCACATTATTCTCGATATTTTATCCATCCAGGTGCTACAAAGATGTATCGCGACCTGAGGCAACATAGTCGAGTATGTAGCGAGGTGCCTATATTGCCTGCAGGTTAAGTATGAGCATCAGAGGCCAGGTGGCCTACTCCAGCAGATAGTTATACCTGAGTGGAAAAGGAAGCGCATTACTGTGGACTTTGTAGTTGGGTTGCCGCATACCTTGCGGAAGTTTGATGTAGTTTGGGTCATTGTCGATAGGTTGACCAAGTCAGCACACTTCATTCCGGTGGTGACCACGTATTCTTCAGAGAGATTGGCCCAGATTTACATTCAGGAGATTGTTCGGTTGCATGGTGTGCCTGTTTCCATCATATCGGATAGAGGCCCTCAGTTTACTTCATTTTTGAAGAGTAGTACAGAATGAGTTGGGGACCCGGATAGAGCTCAACACAGCCTCTCATCTGCAGACTGACGAGCAGTCAGAGCGAACAGTTCAGATCTTAGAGGATATGCTTAAAGTATGCATTATTGACTTCGGAAGGCAGTGGGATCGATTCCTGCCTTTGGCCGAGTTTGCTTACAATAATAGTTATCAGTCCAACATCGAGATGGCTCCATTTGAGGCTTTATATGGTCGGCGATGTTGTTTGCCCATCGGATGGTTTGAGCCCAACGAGGCCAAATTATATGGCACTGATTTGGTGAATGATGCCTTGGGAAAGGTAAAGTTGATTCATGAGTGACTTCGCACAGCACAGTCCAGACAAAAGAGTTACGCGAATCAGAAGGAGCATGATTTATCATTTATGGTAGGCGAGAAGGTTCTCTTGAAAGTCTCGCCGATGAAGGGAATCATGAGGTTCGGGAAGAAGGGCAAGTTGAGCCCAAGGTTTATAGGTCCATTTGAGGTGTTGAGATGAGTTGGGGAGGTTGCTTTGCCTCCCAGTCTATCGGGAGTTCATCTGATTTTCAACGTGTGTATGCTCCAGAGGTATCATGCCGACGAGTCACATGTGTTAGGCTTCAGCATGGTTCAGCTAGATGAGAGCCTGGGTTATTAGGACGAGCTAGTTGCCATTGTTGACAGGCAGGTTCGCCCGTTGAGGTCCAAGAAGATTTCTGCGGTAAAAGTTTAGTGGAGGGGTCAACTGTTGATACCCAATTTTTTTCTATATTTTTTATATGCATAAATACCTTCCAAATAGTATATATATGCATATATAAGCATGCACAAGGTTGTTATAATTTTTCCATAATTTTAATGATTTTAAATTGATTTATTTCCTTCCCTTTTACTCATATAATCCCCAATAATTATCCCTCAAATTATTGTTATGGTGATTTAGTTATTTAATTTCTATATTTATATCAAAATATGGTTAAAATATTTTTTATGCATTTTTATAATTGCATTTTGTATTTTTAAAGTTAAATTGCATATAATTACAATATTAGCCCTGTTAATGTATAATTACATTTATATACATAAAATTGATCTTCTATATTTTTAAAATGTTAAATATATATTTTAAATCATTTTGGTACACAAAATTATTTTCTAGGAATTATTTATTATTTATTATAAATTATATAGGGATAAATTGGCTATTTAAAATATAGCGAGATTACATTTCAATTTTAGTTAATTTTAACCCAACCCCAGCCCAATTCGTAATAAATTACCCGACCCAAACCCTAAACCCACCTACCCTACCTAGAACTAATTAAATCATGGCTGTTGATCAGAGAGATCAGCGGCCCATATTAACTCTTTCCTTTTTTAATCCTAAACGACCCTAACCCTATCTCATTCTCCCAAACTCGCCACCTCTGTATTCTCTCATCTCCTCTCCTCTCTCAGTAGCTCAACCTAACCCTAGCCTCTTTAACCGCCGATCTCTCTTCTCCGGTCTTCTCCGGTGATCTCCTATCAACTCCTAAGCCTCCAATGGCTCCTCTAGTGCCACACTTGCCTTCTCTAAGGTTTTCAAGGGCTCAGGGCCATGATGACTTGCATCTAGGATTCATCACTTGTTTGTTCTTGGCTACTTCAGTGTGATTTCGAGCAAAATCATGTTGTATTTGTTACGATCTTTGGGATTCTAGACAGGTTCTTTCATCTCTATATGGATTTCTTCTGAAAACCTAATTTCTTCATATATCTCTTAGATCTGTACAGACTTAAAATGATTTGAGTTTGTTTCTCTGATATTTTACACTATCCTTGGAACTCTTTACGAGAATCATGTGATTTCAAGTGTTTTCACCTTCTTCTAAAAAATTAGGGTTTCAGAATTTCTTTTAAAACTTTGTTTAAACTGATTTTTATGTTTAAACTTCTATTTCTTGCATATTTTGATTGATTCTATGATTTTACTACCTTTTCAACTCGCCTATGTTGAAAGCCCTAATTTTCTAGATTTCTTCATTTGGTTTTGTGTATTAGCATGACTGGCCTGTTCTTGATTGAGTTTCTGTGACTATCTCGCTTCGAATGTGTTTCTACTGAGTTTAGCGCAACTCGTATCACCTCTATGTGCTTATGTTCGTCTTTCCTATTCAAGGCTCGCTTCTTTATTTTAGTGCTATTTAACTTGCATGTTTGCATGGTTAGCTAACATTATGCCAGTTTCGAAGAAGGATAGGAAGGTCCGAGTACGTGTTAACTATCGGGATTTAAATAGAGCAAGTCCCAAGGACGACTTTCCACTGCCAAATATACACATCCTGATCGATAATTGCGCCAAGCATGAACTCCAATCCTTTGTAGATTGCTTCGCGGGTTATCACCAGATTTGGATGGATGAAGAAGATGCAGAGAAGACAGCTTTCATCACACCGTGGGGTGTGTACTGTTACAAGATGATGCCGTTCGGTCTAAAGAATGCTGGGGCCACTTACATGAGAGTCATGACAACCATCTTCCATGATATGATACATAAAGAAATAGAGGTGTATGTGGACGATGTCATTATCAAATCCAAGAATGCCGCAGAACACATAACAGACTGAGAAGTTCTTCGACATGCTAAGGAGGTACAATTTGAAATTGAACCTCGCAAAGTGTGCATTTGGGGTTCCCCAAGGAAAGTTATTGGGATTCACCGTCAGTCGTCGAGGGATCGAGCTGGATCCGTCTAAAGTCAAGGCTATTCAGGAGCTACCACCACCCAAGAGCAAAAAGGATGTGATGAGCTTCTTAGGACGTCTCAACTATATCAGTCAATTTATAGCACAGTCCACGGTCATATGTGAACCTATCTTCAAGATGTTAAGAAAGGATGCCGAAATAAGTTGGACTGAGGATTGTCAAAAAACTTTTGACAAAATTAAGGAGTACTTATCCATACCGCCAGTTCTAGTCCGCCAGAACCAGGACGACCTTTGCTACTCTATCTATCTGTATTAGATGGAGCATTCAGATGTGTTTTGGGACAACATGATGAGACAGGAAGGAAGGAGCAAGCCATATATTACTTGAGTAAGAAGTTCACACCTTATGAAGCATGTTATTCTTTGCTTGAACGCACTTGATGTGCCTTGACCTAGACAACCCAGAAATTGAGACATTACTTCTGTGCCTACACTACCTACCTCATATCCAAGATGGATCCTCTGAAGTACATATTTCATAAACCTATGCCTACTGGGAAGTTGGCTAAATGGCAGATACTGCTAAGTGAGTTCGATATCGTCTATATAACTCAAAAGGCGGTCAAGGGACAAGCATTGGCAAATCATCTTGCTGAAAATCCGATAGGAGGAGCATACGAACCTTTGAAAACATATTTTCCAGATGAAGAAGTGTCATCGGTAGGAGAAGACATTACCGAAGCATATGATGGTTGGAGGATGTTCTTTGATGGAGCCGCAAATTTCAAAGGAGTGGGCATTGGAGCAGTCTTGGTATCAAAAATGGGTCAACATTATCCGGTATCTGCCAATCTCAGATTTCCTTGCACCAACAACATGGCAAAATATGAAGCCTACATATTAGGGCTCAACGTGGTAGTCAACACAAACATTCAGGAGCTGCTGGTGATCGGTGATTCAGATTTGCTTGTGTACCAAGTACAAGGAGAATGGGCCACCAAGAATTCCAAGATATTGCCATATCTGCACCATGTGCAGGAATTGATAAAGAGGTTTACGAAGATAGAATTCCGACATGTGCCTAGAATTCAGAATGAGTTTGCCGATGCATTGGCCACTTTGTCATCCATGATACAACATCCAGATAGGAACTACATTGATCCCATTCCGGTGAGGATCCATAATCAGCCGACATATTGTGCTCATGTCGAGGAAGAAGCAGATAGAAAACCTTGGTTCCATGACATCAAAGAGTACTTATCAAAAGGGGAATACCCGGAGTATGCAAATCACACTCAGAGACGCACACTCCGGAGATTGTCAAATCACTTCTTCCACAGCGGAGGGAACTTGTACAGAAGAACCCCTGATTTGGATTTACTAAGATGTGTTGACACAAAGGAAGCTTCTAATCTACTTGAGGATGTGCATGCTGGGACCTGTGGTCCGCACATGAATGGTTTTGTCTTGGCTAAGAAGATACTCAGGGCAGTTACTTTTGGATGACCATAGAGATGGATTGCATTCAGTATGTCTGTAAATGCTTTCAATGTCAAGTGCATGCCGATATGATAAAAGTGTCGCCGAATAAGCTCAATGCAACAATCTCACCTTTGCCATTCTCTGCTTGGGGAATGGATGTTATTGGTCCGATTGAGCCCACTGCTTCAAACGGACACAGGTTTATTCTGGTAGCCATTGATTACTTCAGAAAATGGGTAGAAGTTGTATCGTACAAAGCAGTAACCAAGAAAGTCGTCGTAGATTTTGTCAAGGATCGTATTATCTGTCGATTTGGAGTTCTCGAGTCCATCGTCACTAATAATGCTGCCAATCTCAACAGTGATATGATGAAAGCTATGTGTGAAACTTTCAAAATCAAACACAAGAATTCCACAGCCTACAGACCTCAAATGAATAGATCCATGGAAGCCGCCAACAAAAATATTAAGAAGATACAAAGGAAAATGGTAGAGAACCATAAACAGTGGCATGAGAAGCTACTCTTCACTTTGATGGGATACCGCACTACAGTTCGCACATCAATCGGACCAACTCCCTACATGCTGGTTTATGGTACCGAGGCTATCATCCCAGCCGAGGTAGAGATTCCTTCTTTAAGAATCATACAGGAAGCTGAGCTTAGTGATGTAGAGTGGATAAGGAGTCGCTATGAACAATTGGCCCTTATCGATGGAAAGAGGATGAATGTAGTATGTCATGGCCAACTTTACCAGAACAGAATGTCTAGAGCTTTCAACAAAAGAGTCAAACTAAGACAGTTCGCACCAGGGCAGCTGGTATTGAAGAAAATCTTCCCACATCAAGATGAAGCCAAAGGGAAATTCTCTCCCAACCAGCAAGGTCCGTACATGGTTCACAGGGTACTAACAGGAAGAGCACTCATTCTTGCAGAAATGGACGGAGAAATCTGGCCAAAACCAATCAATTCAGACGTAGTCAAGAGATACTATGCCTAGATTATTTCACATTTCTTTTCTGATGTAATTGAACTACGCTTGACCTGATTCCCATTTAAGAGGGGATACGTAGGCAGACTTATGGGTTCGGTCATATCATAATAAACTTTCCATTCCCCCCTCCTCCTAAGTTCAGAAACTGGGGTAGAATTTTGAGGAGGCAAGTCCAGCCAACGCCATCACATGTTAGAAAGTTAGTAATCAGTTAAGAAACTGGGGCAGAATTTTGAGAAGGATTCTCAAAATTCCGAAAAAGATACAGCAAGATCCATTATCTACAAACGGTTAAAGATCATCTGCCAAACTGGGCAGAATTTTGAGGAGGACCCTCAAAATTCCAATATGAGATAGCTGCAATACCTTTGAGACGTGTTACAGTCACTAGTTCATCAAAATTACTCGATATATCAATACATTTCTAAACAGATCTATTTTTATCAATAATTGCATATTTTCGAAAACTCTATTTTCATAACGGTCAGGTGTCACCTAGGGGAACTCGAAAGGCTTTCAAAATGGAGCAAAGCAAAGCCAGCCGACAGGAGCACGACCCAACCTTTCCCCCCACAAAACTTACAATTTTTATTTGAACGCATGTACATTCGACGTAACGATAGCATTCGCAAAACATGTATACACAAAGATAATTCACTATTAATCAGGCCATCAGACACCGAATATATTTCCAGCTAGGACATATACTACTCTTATTTGCTACTTGCTCTCTGTATGAGGCTAATATTTGCCTCCATGCTTGCATGAGTCTAATCCTTGACTCCATGAGGCTAATCCTTGCCTCCCCATTTGCATGAGTCTAATTCTTGACTCCATGAGGCTCTTCCTTGCCTCCCCATTTGCATGAGTCTAATCCTTGACTCCATGAGGCTAATCCCCTCCATACTTGCATGAGGCTAATCCTTGCCTCCCTATTTGCATGAGTCTAATCCCTGCCTCCATACTTGCATGAGGCTAAGCCTTGCCTCCCCATTTGCATGAGGCTAATCCCTTGACTCCATGAGGTTAATCCCTGCGTTCATACTTGCATGAGTCTAATCCTTGCCTCCCCATTTGTATGAGTCTAATCCTCGACTCCGTGAGGCTAATCCCCGCCTTCCTATTTGCATGAGTCTAACCCCTGACTCCCTATTTGCATGAGTCTAATCCTTGACTCCATGAGGCTAATCCTTGCCTCCCAATTTGCATGAGGCTAATCCTTGCCTCCATATTTGCACGAGGCTAATCCTTGCCTCCATATTTGCATGAGGCTAATCCCTGCCTCCAGATCTGCATGAGGCTAATCTTTGCCTCCATAACTGCATGAGGCTAATCCCTGCCTCCCTATTTACATGAGGCTAATCCTTGCCTCCATACTTGCATGAGGATAATCCCTGCACTGATTTCGTGAATGATGCCTTGGGAAAGGTAAAGTTGATTCATGAGCGACTTCGCACAACACAGTCCAGACAAAAGAGTTACGCGAATCAGAAGGAGCATGATTTATCATTTATGGTGGGCGAGAAGGTTCTCTTGAAAGTCTCGCCGATGAAGGGAATCATGAGGTTCAGGAAGAAGGGCAAGTTGAGCCCAAGGTTTGTAGGTCCATTTGAGGTGTTGAGATGAGTTGGGGAGGTTGCTTATGAGATTGATTTGCCTCCCAGTCTATCGGGAGTTCATCCGATTTTCCACGTGTGTATGCTCCAGAGGTATCATGCCGATGAGTCACATGTGTTAGGATTCAGCATGGTTCAGCTAGATGAGAGCCTGGGTTATTAGGACGAGCTAGTTGCCATTGTTGACAGGCAGGTTCGCCAGTTGAGGTCCAAGAAGATTTATGCGGTAAAAGTTTAGTGGGGGGGTTAACTGTTGATACCTAAATTTTTTTTTATATTTTTTATATGCATAAATACCTTCAAAATAGTATATATATATATATATATATATATATATATATATATATATATATATATATATATATATATATACATATATAAGCATGCACAAGGTTGTTATAATTTTTCCATAATTTTAAAGATTTAAAAAATTAATTTATTTCCTTAGCTTTTACTCATAAAATCCCTAATAATTATCCCTCAAATTATTGTTGTGGTGATTTAGTCATTTAATTTCAAAATTTATGCCAAAATATGGTTAAAATATTTTTTATGCATTTTGTATTTTTAAAGCTAAATTGCATATAATTGCAATATTAGCCCTGTTAATGTATAATTACATTTATATGCATAAAGTTGATCTTCTATATTTTTAAAATATTAAATATATATTTTAAATCATTTTGGTACACACAATTATTTTTTAGGAATTATTTATTATAAATTATATAGGGATAAATTAGCAATTTAAAATATAGTCAAATTACATTTCAATTTTAGCCTTAATTTTAACCAAACCCCAGCCCAATTTCGTACTAAATTACCCGACCCAAACCCTAAATCCGCCTACCCGACCCAGAACTAATTAATCGTGGCCGTTGATTTGAGAGATCAACGGCCCGTATTAACTCCTTCCTTTTTTAATCCTAAACGACCCTAACCCTATCTCATTCTCCCAAACCCGTCGCCTCTGTATTCTCTCATCTCCTCTCCTCTCTCATTAGCTCAACCTAACCCTAGCCCCTTTAACCGCCGATCTCTCTTCTCTGGTCTTCTCCGGTGATCTCCCATCAACTCCTAAGCCTCCAATGGCTCCTCTAATGCCACGTTTGCCTTCTCTAAGGTCTTCAAGGGCCCAGGGCCATGCCAACTTGCATCTAGGATTCGTCACTTGTCTATTCTTGGCTACTTCAGTGTGATTTTGAGCAAAATCATGTTGTATTTGTTACGATCCTTGGGATTCTAGACAGGTTCTTTCATCTCTATATAGATTTCTTCTGAAAACCTAATTTCTTCCTATATCTCTTAGATCTGTACAGACAAAACGATTTGAGTTTGTTCTTTGATATTTTACACTATCCTTGGAACTCTTTATGAGAATCATGTGATTTCACCTTCTTTTAAAAAATTAGGGTTTTAGAACTTCTTTTAAAACTTTGTTTAAACTGATTTTTATGTTTAAACTTCTATTTCTTGCATATTTCGATTGATTCTATGATTTTACTACCTTTTCAACTCGCCTATGTTGAAAGCCCTAATTTTCTAGATTTCTTCATTTGGTTCTGTATATTAGCATGACTGGCATGTTCTTGTTTGAGTTTCTGTGACTATCTCGCTTCGAATGCGTTTCTACTGAGTTTTAGCCCAACTCGTATCACCTCTATGTGCTTATGTTCTTCTTGCCTATTCAAGGCTCGCTTCTTTCTTTTAGTGCTGTTTAACTTGCATGTTTGCTATGCCTGATTATTCTTATCTTACTCTATTTATATGTTGAATACTGAACCATGTCTCTCTCTTTGATTGACTCTAAGCTCTTTGTTTCTTGGCTTTATTTGAAAACTTCCCTTTAGACCTCCGATTCTCCTATTTAAACTTGGTTTATTTGCTTATTTATGGGAACCCATGATACTCTCCTTAAATCAGTAATTTCGAGTCCTTGATTCACTGATTTACTATATGCTGATTTTCAATTATTTCCCTATTCTGCAGCTCTATTTTGTTTTCTTACCTTATTTGGTTAACCGAGTATTTTACTGATTCTGCACTAGCTATTTCCTTAATTGAACTCTTATGTATTTACCCCTAATTGTCTATTTTGTACCTGATACCCTACTTGATTTCTTTCCTTAAACATTTTCTGCCCATTACTGTTGGTTGATTACCCTTTAATTAAAGGGGTACTTGCATTGATTTGATTCTGATTAGTACTTGGTTCCATAATTACTATACTACTATTATTCTTGCCTTATTTTAACCTAGTTTTGAACTACTATAGATACACTCTCTCTCATTAACACAAACACGAACACATTGGTTCAAAAACTCTCTCTCACACAAAAACTCTCTTATGCTCTCTTTTCATGGTTACTTGCTATTGTTCTAAGTCAGCCGACTTCAAGCCAAGGCTGATTAATCTACTCTCTTGATCTTCACTTTGTGTTTGCTACCTTCTTTACTAGTATGTTCTGACTTCAATACAAGATCCAAAAATAATATGGTCCTTTTATTACTTCAATTCATCTTGTTTCTAGTCTACTTTTACTTATGGTTTTGTTGTGAAACCTGTAGTTGATATGTTTTCATTAATAGCCTGTTATGTACTCCCCTTCCTTAGGACCAGTATGAACATGTTACCCCTCTATGTAGTCTGCCTCCATGTGATCTTGCTCTATCTGGTTTCTGGTAGGAATCTCCTTGTAAAGTAGTCTGCACTCCTAACTTGCATGATTCTGTAACTATGTCTTATCAGTGTTTCTGAGCATATCTGTACCAATTCCAAAGACTTCTGCCTGCTATGTGTTTACTATTATGGGCTTTACCTATCCCGAATTTCCACTTATCCTGTGTGAAGGCTTGTGGTGCTAAACCTGTCTTGGTTCTTTATTCTATGTGTGATGCTGAACCTGTTTTGGTTTTGAGGTTGGTCTGTTGTTTTTGATTGCCCTACTCTTTTTAAAACTATCTCATTGAATAACTCCTCTATTTTTTTAGTAAAGTATTTCAAGCAAATCTCTTTTAAACACTATTTTCCCACTAAAACCTTTCCAACTGTGTCAAACACTCTCACTCTACTCTAAAGTCATTAGGTTCTACCCCCTCCAGTGTGTGTACTGCCTTGGAATCCTCTTGAGAACCTGTGACGACCCGGCCAGTCGTCTCATGAGTTACCGCTCCATTTCCCCAATTTCAGCTTCTTTACGCTTTGTTATCCGTGTTTTATGGGATCGAGATGATTAGTTCGAGTTCGGAGAGGATTTAGTAAGAAATGAGACACTTAGTCTATTTTAAGAAAGCTTAAGTTGGAAAAGTCAACCGGATGTTGACTTATGTGTTAGAGGGTTCGGATGTGAGTTCCAATGGTTCAATTAGCTTCGGAAGGTGATTTGTGACTTAGGAGAGTGATCAGAAGTGGTTTTGGAGGTACGGTGTAGAATTAGGCTTGAATTGGCGAAGTTAGTATTTTGGCGAATTCCGGTTGATAGGTGAGATTTTGATCCGAGGGTTGGAATGGAATTCCGAGAGTTTCTGTAGCTTCGTTATGTCATTTTGGACTTGTCTGCAAAATTTGAGGTCATTCGGACGTGGTTTGGTTGGGTTTTTGATCAAAAATGGAATTTGGAAGTTCTTGAGATTCATAGGCTTGAATTCGATGTGATTTGATGATTTTGGTGTTAGTCGAGGTGTTTTGATGATTGGAACGAGGTTGAATAATGTTTAGGATGCATTGGTGCTTTTGGTTGAGGTCTCGGGGGCCTCGGGTGTGTTTCGGGTGAGTTTTGAGCGAGTACGGACACCCCGGAACTTAGAAAAATGGAGGGAGCAGCAGTTTGGCGCGGACCGCGCTCCTTTTCACGCTGGGCGCGCTGGCCTAGTGCTGGCCGCGTCAAAGTGGCCGCGGTCGTGAAGACTGCAGGTTGCTGGTCCTACTTCGGAAGCTCATATCTTTTGATCCACAAGGAATTTTGAGGTGATTCAAAAATAGAAGTTGTAGCCCTTCGTGTCGAGTTTCCAGAAAGGTAACGATATTGCAATTTGGACATCTGTAGCGAAAGTTATGGCCAAAATACTAAAGCATGTCCCTGCAGAGCAAGACCTGCGCGGCCGCGGTCGTTTTTGCGCGGACCGCGGTCATTTTTGTGCGGTCAGCGGTGTCGGAATCTGAGGGGTACTCTATAAATACGAGGTTTTGGATTTTATTTGATATTTTGACCTAGAGAGCTCGGATTTTGGCGATTTTTCGAAGGTTTTTCAAGAAATTGATCGGGGTAAGTGATTCTAACTCAGATTTAGTTAGAGTACATGAATCTATCACTGAATTCATCATTTAATTCGTGATTTGAGATGGAATTTGGGAAGAAAATTGTGGAACCTTTCAAAAATGTAAAATGATGATTTGAAAGACCAAATGGTATCGAAATTGGATAATTTTGGTATGGTTAGACTCGTAAGGGTATGAGTATTCTGAAAATGTAAATTTTACCCGATTCCGATACGTGGGCCCGGGGTTCGGGTTTTGCTAATTTCGAGATTTTTTGATATTTTTCGAATGTTTTCGCTTGGGCTTTGTTCCCTTAGCATATTGTGACGTATTCGTTCTGATTTTGGATAGATTCGACGCGCGTGGAGGCCAATTCAAGGGGCAATGGCGTCGTGAGCTAGAGAATTAGCCAGTTCGAGGTGAGTAATGGTTGTAAATTATGTTCTGAGGGTTTGAAACCCCGGATTGCACGTCGTAGTGCTATATTGAGGCAAGATACGCGCTGGGTGATGAGCGTGGGGTTTTCACTATTGGGGATTGTGACTTGGTCTATCCCGATTGATGATTTTACCAAATATTTGACTGAAATTCATTTGTTACCATCATGATTTGGGCTGATTGCCATAATTGGGCTTCGTGCCAACTATTTGGACCCTTCGGGGATTTTTATCACTGTTTCCTTACTGCTTGACTTATTATTTGAACTCAGTCCTGTTGATATCTACTGTTTTACAAACTCAGCCACTTTTACTCAGATTTGAAACTTAAATGATATTTCTACATCATGTTTTGGGCTGAGAACTACTGTTTTACTAATGCCCAAGGGGCTTATGATGATTTCTGGACTGAGTGAGGCCGAGGGCCATATGTGAGGATATGCTGAGTGATATGAGGCCGAGGGCCTGAGATACTATTTATGCCATGCGGTGGCTTGAGTGATGTGAGGATATGTTGAGTGATGATGCCACGAGGTGGCTTGATATAGCGCTTGGGCCGTAAGGGCCCCCCTCCGGAGTCTGCACACCCACAGTGAGTGTGGGTACCCATGTGATTTGAAACAGTGGTAACAATGACACTGTTTGATGAAAGTTGGTCAGGTAACAATGGCTGACCATTATGCTGAGTGATTGTGAGGTAGCCCGCGGGGCTGATACTATTCTGAGAGTGAGCCTGAGGGGCTGATACTATGCTGAGCGATTGATACTGTGCCCGAGGGGCAGATTTCTACTTGTTAATTACCTGTTTTACTTGTTTTAAAAAGGAATATCATTTGATTTCTTCACTGATTTACTACTTTAAGTGATTTTACCGCTTGATATGGAATTGCTTTGTACCTTTACGTGTTTTCATACTTTCAGCCATTATTTGTAATTATTACTCACTGAGTCGGAGTACTCACATTACTCCCTGCACCATGTGTGCAGATCCAGGTATAGCAGAGTCCACACCTGAGCGCTGATTCCTTCCAGGCTAGGCAGTGATTTGGAGTTACGAGGTAGTTGTTGACGTCTGCAGCCCCTTGTCTCTCTTATCTTCTATCATTTATGTTTTCTTCAAACTGTTGCATCGGATTCCGTACTTTGTAGACCTATAGCAGATTCTGTAGTAGCTCATGACTTGTGACACCCCGGTTTGGGCTGTGTCGGGATGGTTCCTGCTATTATTATCATTAAATTTCACAATTTGTGAGCATTATATTATATGTTATTATTGTTTATGATGATTAACTGTTTAAAAGAGGTGTTCCGTCTTGGTCTGGCTGGCCTTGTCTTCACGAGAGACGCCATCATGACCGGGTTCGGGTATCGGGTCGTGACAAGTTGGTATCAGAACCTAGGTTACTTAGGTCTCACGAGTCATGAGCAGGTTTAGTAGAGTCTCGCGGATCGGTACAGAGATGTCTGTATTTATCCTCGAGAGGCTGCAGAACCTTTAGGAAAAATTTCATATTCTTGAAACTCTTGTCGTGCGAACTTGTTGGTCCGAGTACTAAACTTCTGATATTCTATTCTCTCACAGATGGTGAGGACGCGAGCTACCGGACGAGGTGGACGACCACCAGTGCCACCCACTGAGGCCACCAGAGGCCGTAGATGCGGTTGTGGACGTGGCAAGGGTAGAGCAGCGAGGGTAGCACCTGTTGATGCATCGGCTGCCCCGGATCCGGATCAGGCTCCCACTATGGATGCTCCAACAGCACCAGTTCAGGCACCAGCTATGCCTATCATGGTTCCGGGTCTTCAGGAGGCCTTGGCACAGATCTTATCAGTTTGCACTGGCCTGGCTCTGGCAGTTTCAGCCACTACAGCAGTAGCTACTTCACAGGCCGGGGGAGGCAATCAGACCCCCGCTGCTCACACACCTGAGCAGGTAGTGCAGGGACTACAGACACCGGGGGCACCTCCAGCTCAACCGGTTGCACCAGCTCAGGATTTTATTGTGCTAGTTATGCCGGTTGATGAGCAGCGTCGTCTTGAGAGGTTTGGTAGACTCCAGCCTCCGTCATTCAGTGGTGTCGAGGGCGAGATGCCCAAGGTTTTCTAGATAAGTGTCAGCGGATGCTCCGTACAACAGGGATTCTTGAGACTAGTGGTGTGGCATTTACCACCTTTCAGTTTACTGGGGCTGCCTTCACATAGTGGGAGGCGTATGAGAGGCGTAGGCCGGTTGGAGCAGCGCCCCTTACTTGCCAGCAGTTCTCCACTCTCTTCTTGGAGAAGTATGTGCCGTAGTCCCGCAGAGAGGAGTTGCGTAGACAGTTTGAGTGGTTGCGACAGGGGGATATGACTGTGTCACAGTATGAGTCAAGGTTTTCTGAGTTGGCTCGTCATGCCATTTGGATGGTTCCGACAGACCGTGAAAGGATTGGGAGATTTGTTGATGGACTTAACTATCACCTCCGTATTCTTATGACCCAAGAGAGGGTGTTGGGTGCTATGTTCGAGGAGGTGGTCGATATCGCTCGCAAGATTGAGACGGTTCGCCGTCAGTATCGAGAGGAGAGGGAGGCCAAGAAGCCTCGAGGATCTGGCAGTTATAGTGGTGCTTCTTCGAGGGGCCAATTTCAGCATGGTAGAGGCCATTCTTTCAGGCATGCTCATCCAGTCCGCCCAGAGTATCGCGGGGCATCTTCGGGTCATGGTCATCATGGATCTCAGCGGGGCCAAACATCACTCAGTGCCCTTCTAGCCCAGAGTTCATTTCGTGCCCCGTCAGCTCAGGGTTCTTCTATGCTGAGTGCATCAGCTGGTCACTCCGGTGTGAGGGGTTCCCTTCAGTCCCCTTCTCCAGCACCTGGGAGTTGATATGTGTGTGGAGAGTTTGGACATGTGTGGAGGCAGTGTCCTCGTCGTATGGCTAGTTCATCTCATCAGAGGGGTCAGCCCTCGACTACTACTCCAGTTACCTTACCACCCGCTGTGAGCACGTGATTTTTGCCTCACAAAAATTACTCCAAAACAAAATAAAAATAAAATAAAATAATAATAATAAAACAATTTTTGCTTAGTGTGCAATTTTTAGAATTTGTATGGTGTTTATTAAATATTGGTGTTATGTCCGTAAATGTCTACTTTGTTTGTTAAAATGAAAAATAAAATAAAAAAACACATGTTGCATGCATAATTAGGATTTAATTATGCATTTAAGAGTTAATTAAAAGAAAATCACAAAAATATGCATTTTTCTAGTTTTAATGTTTCACTGTGTGATTAACGCTTTGTCTATGTGTTAAATAGTTGTTAAAAAGGTAATTAATATTGTTCTATAATTTTAATTAGGATTTTATAATTAGGATTAAAATTAGGAAATATAAAATAAATTTAAAAAGGTGAAAAAGTCGGACCTGGACTGAAATCCAGGCCCAAACAAATTAATTCCCCACAGCCCAGTCCAAACAACCCCAGGTCCAGTCCAATTCAAGGCTAATACCAAACGACGACGTTTGGTCGTATTTCATCAAGGGCCGTTGGATCAAATCCATCCAACGGCTGAGATCTCACAACCCTTACCCGTAACCTCCTACCCGATCCACTGCCCCGATCCAGCCTGACCCCAACATTTAACCAAACGACATCGTTTGGTTAAATGAATTGATCTCAACCGTGCATCTTAATTGATCCAACGGATGAGATCAATCCACCCCATCCCTATATAAATCCAAATCCCTACCCCGGCCCCCTAACTAAACACCCCCCCTCTCCACTGTTCATCTTCATCTTCGGAAAAACACACCCCTAACCCTAGCCGCCCTCATTCCCCATTACCTGAAACCCGGCGGCAACAACGCCGCCGGTCACCACCTTAACACCCTCGACTCCTCACAACCCCCTCTTCACAGATCCGGGGTTAGTTTCCCTCGAATCAGACCACATAGTCTCGAATCTTCGATTGAAGGTTGGTCTGAAAACCCAACCTTCTCCGATGACTTCCTAATTAATACCATAGCACCTCCTAACCTGCCTCGTTATGGATCTGGTATTTGTTTGGTTCGAATTACCTCAGAGTGCTTCGAATCTTCTTTTGAAGATTTGAACCAAACATGAACTCACTCAGATTCATTCCAAACTAACACCAAATGACCCCTAGGTCTCCCTCACCCTTGTGTCATCTTTGGTTCCCTTCGAATCTGCCCAGAAGTGTTCGAATTTAAGATCCAAGAATCAGAAACCCTAAAAATTTCAATTTTTGGATTCTTCCCCAAATTAAATAAAAGGTTGGGGTCTAATCGACCTTAGTCGAAGTATTTTCAGTTGAGAATACTTCGACTAAGGTCTGTTTGATTTCAAAGGTCCAAATCCAAGTTGACCCTGTGTCCGTGTGAAATTGAAGATTCAGAGGTATTTTTCTACTTCTTTTTGTTTCCTACATGTATATTGTTGCCTGTTTCAGTAGCTTGTGTAATTTATTTTTCACATTTTTATTTATTTGATTCTATGATTCTATCTCATACCTGTTTTATTTGATCAGAATTATAGCAATGTTTCTGTTTGTTGTGATTGTTTATAATGTGTATAATCGACTCGATTAAGTTCGTCGATTAGTTGTTTTGTAAATTCTAGTTTCCGTTAATGATAATTGTAATAGCCTGCTTATTTGTTTTGGATTGATTATTATCATTGAAGTCAGTTAATTAGTTCTTCCCAATTAGTTGATTCTCGTTTAATAAGTCAGAAAGTTTGTCAATTATTTGTGTGTTGATCCCTGGGCAATAAATTTCAGAGCATTGTCAATATACTGACAATGCCCCTGCATCTGTTTGATCTTAGTCCAATGTTGAAGTCCAGTTTGATTTGTTATATTGAATTCAATGTAATGTTGTTGTGATGTTAGGTTTAAATTCAATTTCACAAATGTTGATTAGATACAATTGTGTTAGAAAAGTGCATTCTCAGTTAAGATTCAGTCCAGAACTCAAGAGAATTGGTTATAGCTGTTTTAAATCAGGTTGATGATTAGGTTTGAACAAATTTTTAAATCTGTTTTGTAATAGATTCTAATTTTTGTATTAAGGGCAGTAATAACAGTAGGATTTCAGGGTTGTTTTGGGAATGAAACAGTGAAAGTCATATGATAATGTTAGTGTGCTGTTGGTGGATTGTTAATGGCTATAATCTAATAGGATAATGGGAAACAAAGGGTAATGCGAATGCTGAAAATCAGGAAAAGATCACTTAATGGGATTTAAAGTAGTAAAAGCATATTTTAATGGGATTTTCTGATTTTTAAAAGAAGAAGGGGGTCCAGGCAGCACTGAAAGGAAAAGGGGCAGACCTGTATAAATACAGGGATCTGTTTATAAAGAAAGGCAGTTTTTGAGGGAGAAAAACTGAGATTTTAATACACACAGAAATACATATACACAGAGAGAGACAGAGAGAAAATCTGGACAAAAATTAAGAGAGGAAAAAACACACAGAAGCAGAAATAGAGATCTGATTCAAGAAAAAGAAAGAAAACAGAAATAAAGAAAGAAAAATCAGAAGCAGGAAAAAACAGATTTCTACAATAGAAGCTAGTGTTAAGGTTGAATTTCTGAGATTGAAATTGTCAGTTTGCTTTCTCCTAAGTCCTGAAAAAATCAGAAATACTGTGTTTTATCTGTCTGGATTTGTTCAAATCCCATTGTTGAGTTTAAAGTCTGAAATTTCTTAAAGAGTCATTCTATGTTGTGTCTGGGTTCTCGGGTTCTGTATTGTTGCTCAAATCTGTGGAAATACTGGCATTTTCTGCTGATTTTGTTACTACTGTCACTGCTGAAATTTACTTCTTCTACCTTCATTTCCAGGTACATATCTGTAAACTCATGTCATGCAAAGCTTTCAACATGACAAATAAATGAAGCTCGAATTGTAATTCTGTCTTCTATACATTTAAGTTCGTTAGTTTAAATTTCAGCTTTGTTTCATGTTGGTTAACTAGTAGTGAGTTCGACACGATGGCTATAAGTTAATTATCTTATTTTGAAATTCGTATAAAAGCTTTGTAATAATGTTATCCATTTCGAAATCTCATTAGTATAGTTATATCTGAATTGTCAAGATAGGGAACATGGCATAAAGTTGGCCATTAATTAAGTCTTGTGACATTGTTAGTTAGGTACAGAATAGTATGGAAATGTCAAGAAAATACATTGTTAGCATATTTTGTTAATTATTTGGTTGTGGTTTAAGGCTAGATGATGTTGGTTGCATTTTGTTCATATATGGCGTAATAATGGTTATGTTTATAATCAATAGTCGAAAGATGCATTGATAAAATCCGTTAGGTTCACAATGCTGGAATATGGTGAATGGTGTAGGGGTATATTCATGTTATATATGATATCGTCTTATTAAAGACAACATGTAGATTAGTTCTTTTCTTAATAACAAATGACCTAGTTATTTGAATGCAATCACCTCATTTCTTTAAAAAATAATGTAAACAATAAGTCAACAATTTTTTTTACGTGTAAAGTTAGTGTTTGCTAATAGTTCGCATAGGTTGAGAATAAAAATCGTTTCGATTATGTACATCCCAAACTCAATCATAAGCAGAATTAACTAAAATAATAATTTATATCGGATTAAGAACAAGTGATGTGGAAGGAGATTAGGCTTATAAATTGTAACAATTTTAAAAATGTAATATAGCATTCGTTACAAATAAAATAATGAAAATTCTTCGAAAACATCTCTTCCTTTCATAAATCAATTTTTTTAGTTTCATACGCAATTCACTTTTTGGGTATACATATATTATATTTACGAGAAAAATGGTAGTATTAATCACACTTTGTTTATTTTTACTCCTAAAATTTGAATGGCTCGGAAGAATATAATTCACATGTAAAAATATAATCAGCGGTCAACATTTAATAAATTGTGAATTCTTTTCAAAGAATTTAAGGGCATCTCAAATGGGGATTTCTCATGATTTTCACATAAAAATGTGTGGGTGTAATATACAATTTGTGGAAAATCCATAATACCATTAAGAATATTTTGCGTGATTAGGGATGCGTTCGCGTAACCTGATTATATTTTTAAAAGCAATTCAGATTATGCGTTCGCGCAAATTCGAGCAAATTTTTAATAAAAAAAAAGAGGTTCTCCGAGGATGTTAAAATAATTTCATATAACCCGAGATGTGCAGTTCACTGTTTAATCATACAAGGGCGATGATGTTCTTAATTTTATTTCTAATTTCGAATGTATGATTTTTTTTATAATAAAAATATAAAAAATATTATCAACCTTTTTGTGAACACGTATGCATGGCACGATTCTCTATGATTATAAAAGGTATATAATACGAATATACGTATGCGTGATTCGTTTATATAATTGTAAACAATCTAAACAAAAGCGGTAATAAAATCAGGTAACAAAAAAAAGGGTATTTAGTAAATCAAGATAATCAAGCCAAGAATAAGAACAGTTAAGCGACCGTGCTAGAACCACGGAATTCGGAAATGCCTAACACCTTCTTCCGGATTAACAGAATTCCTTACTCAGGATTTCTGGTTCGCAGAATTACAAACAGAGTCATATTCTCCTTGATTCAGGGATTAAAACTGGTGACTTGGGACGCCTTAAAATTCCCAGGTGGCGACTCTGAAACAAATAAACAAATCCCGTTTCGACTGTCCTTCAATTGGAGAAAACTCCCTACGCCCTCGTGGGGCGGTAAAAAGGAGGTGCGACAGCTCTGGCGACTCTGCTAGGGATATCCCTCTTCTTTTGTGGCACAGCTCGGAAACTGGCATTTCCCTGACCTTTTAGTCTCGCATGAATTTTCCAAATCATGCTCATTGCTCTCCCTGATTTGTCCACGGGCCTTGGCCTTGAGGTTTAATAACCTTTGATTTCGGCAAGGGTATCCCTCTTGACACTTGTCAATCCTTTTGTCAATTCTCTTTTGCTGGGGATATCTTTCTTGACACTGGCCTCGCGCTTGTTCCTTGCTGACTATACCACTTGGATGTACTAGCCGGATCTCATCTTGCATAATTGTAAAGCTGATGGCATATTTTGAAGTCATTTCTCACTTGTTCTGACCAAACAGACTCTACTGGGGAATTTTCTATGAAAGGAAAAGATAAAAGGGAACAGAATAAAAAGATAAAGGAAAAAGATGACTCTTTAACAAAAGATACTATAAATAAAAACCTATCAAACGCAGACACCGACTCTAATGGTCATGACATGCACATGTGGCCTATCCTCCGCCGTCAATCGTCTTTCAAGACCTTCAATTGGCAATTCCCCATCTGATTCTCAATCTTATTCGACTTGTAGTGCCCAAAAGGTTTTCACCATCAAGTCTCTCTCATTTTGGTTTTTCTCTCAGCTTTCATCGCCTTATATGTTTTAATTATTTCCTGCTTCAGCTTTCACCATCGTGTCTTCGGGCAAAGAGGGGCAGCTGTAGACGTGTGATTTTTGACCCTCCCCGAGAATTTTCGCATTTTTAGCCTAAATATTTAATTTAGGTCTAATATAGCTATTTCAACTATTTTTGACTTCTTTACTTTATTTTCGTCACAAAAATGAAAAAAATTACAAAAAAAGGATATATAAATATTAGTTCATGTATTTCTCATAAACTCTAAAAATACAAAAATAGTACTTTATATTTTTTATCTCTATATAAAAACGAAAATTACAAAAAATAATTTCATTAATATTTTGTAGTCTTTTTTTTAATCCTTAAAAATACAAAAATAGTACTTTATATTTTTATCTCTATATAAAAACTAAAATTACAAAAAAACAAATAGTTTTATTAATGTTTTGTAGTCATTTTAATCTTGAAAAATATCCAAAAATAGTTTTGTTTTAATTATCACTCTCAGTTTAATAGTTATTTTGCTTGTGTAAGATTAATTAAATAAGGTCGTGTTTTTATTCTCGGTTACGGGGAAGGAATAATATTTGGGTTCAAACGACCTATTTTTAGGCCCAATACCTACTAACCTACCCTAAAACCTAGACTTATAAATACACCGACTCTTCAAACATTAGAAGAGTCACGACTCTTCGGACACAATAAGAGACACGGACAAGGGGGACCTCTTCAGACTTTGGAGATAAAAAGAGAATACACGGACAAGAGAGGGGGAGGAGAGATCCTTTTCTTTTTGAAGACACCAACGACGCTCCTAGCTTCTTCTGTAACGCAGAATCAGCTCCCTTCTAGAATTGAACACAAGCAACACCTTATCCTTGACTGCTTCTTCTGTTCTTCTTCACATTTCCATGGAAAACACAACAGACCTCTTTCATTAGACCCAAACAGCCAAGGCTCCCAGCTTCTATCTTCTTCTTCATTTTCTTCAAACTCAACGATCAGATCTAATCCCTCACAGATTACACCTAAAAAGGAAACAAAAAATCAAAGGCTCCTCTCTAAAGAAGAGTCGATTCCCTATATCCATGCTCTTGACCTCTCGCTCAAAAAGCAGAGGATGCATGCGGTCAAGCGGCTCGATTTCAACCACAAGTTGTTTGGATAGATGTTTCGGCCATCTGCTTTCTCACTAAAAGCTAAAAAAAAAAGAAGGGAAACTTGGAATTTCAAGAGGAAGTTTGAAGAAAAACTGATTTTAAAGCTCAAACTTTTTTTTTCTGGATTCATATAAGCTATAGAAGTTTAGCTTTGTGATTGTCGTCACTGCATCTGCTGAAAATGTTCTGCTGGGTTTCACCTTGAAAGATTTCAACCTTTGCTTCGTCTTCATGAAATTTGTTTCCGTTTTTGCTGCTAGGTATGTCAAGACCTCTCTGTAATTCTTTTCAACTAGGCAAATGAAATTTGAACTATTCATGTTGTCTTCCATATTTAGTTTTGTATGCTCATTGTATTTACCTTGTTATGTCTGTTTATGGCCGCTTGTCTTTTAAAGATTGAATGAGATTGTTTGCATTTTGGCTGCCTGAAATTACCGTGACTCTTTTTCCTCCGTTGCTCAAAATGCTTTGCACACAGTTAAGGGTCCAACCCCCTTCTTTTGCTAAAATAGCCAAAAACAAATAAATAATAACAAAAAAAATGTCAAAATTTTAATTTTGTCATGAATAAGTCGGGTGATGCTGTTTTGTCAAGACATAGCCGAATGTTCCCGAAAGGGACGCCGGAAGGCTGACTTTGCATAAACAGCCACCTTTTGGGTCATGTCTAAGATTTGGTCCAGTTGACCCACACAGCCTTAAAAATCTTCGTCCCCGAGACGTTGAAAGGTCGTGTTTGCAATATTGAGTTTTCTAATTTGAAAAATGATAAAAAGAGTCATAAATAAGTCATGTGATGTTGTTATGTCATAAATAGCCGAATGTTCCCGAAAGGAACGCCGGAAGGCTGACTTTGCATAAACAACCACTTTTGGGTCATGTTTAGGATTTTTGGTCTAGTTGACCCACACAGCCCTATAAATCTTCGTCCCCGAGGCGCTGAAGGACCGTGTTTGCAACACCAGGTTTTTATTATAATTTTAAAAGAAAAAAAAACAAAGAGTCGGCGGTCAGGTGAATACCGTTTGAATTTTGTCATAATAAGCCGAGCCAGCTTCGGCCGCGTCTTAAACCGTTCTTGCCGAAATAGCCTTAGAGTATCTTTCAGTTGTCGAAAGGTTATTTTCGTAAAAGAATGGACAAGTTGGTAAAGTGTCATAAAATAATCCTCCCCGGCCTCAAAATTCATGTGAGAATTGGAAGGGACCACATTTGCAAAAAGTCGTTTGGTTGCATTTGACAAACAGGGAAAGGAAGCTGGCCGTTTGTTTTTGAGTTTATAAATCTTTTGATTAGAATATGCGGGTTGTTTGATTTTCAAGTTTGTAGGTCATCTTTAAACCTTTGAAACCCAGTTTGTTTTAATATGAAAATTAAAAAAAATGTTGAGTATTGTTTATCTTTATTGGTCCGAACTACGCAAGGTCTGATTCATGCGGGGTCATGATACGTAGGCAATCTCCATAAGATTCGACCACGACAAAAAAAGCAAAATGAAAAAGCAAAAAAAAGAGAATGAAAAAAAAGAGAATGAAAAATGAAAAAAGAGAAAAAAATGAAAAGAAAAAAAAAAGGAAAAAGAACATCGAAAAAAAAAGAAAAAAGATGTTGTTAATAATGAGGACCGACTGAGTCCATTCTAACCTGTTTGTTTCGCAAATAAAGTTAAGGTGGTTGGTTTGTGGTAAGCCGAACAATGACACCCAGAATCCTTTACTTGCACCTCATGATACACACTCTGCGGGGATCAGGCCTGATAACATAAGCGCTTGAATCCTATTGGGAACTTGTTGACGGAGATTGATGATATTGAAGCTGGTAATGGTCTTGGCAGTATTGATGCGAAGCTCAGTGGCTAAGGTGCTAGTTTTGATAAAGTGGGAGGACGCTCCGTTCCTTGGTTAGCAAGAGAGAAGCTTGTGATGGTTTATTTTGTTGTCATTTCTGTTGTTCGGATTATTAGGATTGTAATTCGGATATTGTTTTATGTCAATATCTTTCTGCTTATCTTTCCGTTTTGTCATAGCGGTTTGTTTAAATTTTGTCCAGGTTGTTTAAGATTTTATTCCGGTTTGTTTTGTCTTTTAACCATTTCGCCGGTAGTCTAATGCAAAATCCGGTCGTTTATTATTTCCAGTCATCTTTTTGTTTAGTCCTTTTGTCATTTTGTTTAGCGCCGATTCTAGTGACATGACATGCGCACGCAGTTTGGGCCTAATTTTAAAAGTTAATCATAAGACCTTAGGAAGGTGAAAGAATTTAAAGGAAATGAGAACGGTTTGAGATTATTTGAAGATCGAGTCATGTGGAACTGGGGCAAGTAGAACATAAAGAAAACTCTTAAATGCAAGATTCGCCAAATTGGCATAAGGGTTGTTCATGAGAGTAAGAGTGTCGCCCAACAGTGCTTTAGAAATGACAGATGAAAACGCAAGTGTTCAATATAATTGTCAAGTCCAGCACCATCGGAAGAGACTATAAATCTATGTTCAAATGTGTTGTTTGCGTTTGACATGTCTTGAAGACTGGAATGACGAAGACATTTTGTTCCGCTACCTAAACACTTTGTCCTTCGTTACCCCTTTTGAGCCTTATTTATTTTCTTTCATACCCCTCATTCGGAATCGGTAACAACAGGTTAGAAACACAAAACATGGAAGATAAAAAGAAAAAAAAAGAGAAAAGAAAACAACAAAACGAAAAAAAGAGGAAAAGAAAAGAAAAGAAAAATGATAACAAAAAAAAAAGGGAGAGTCAAATAAAAAACAGAGGAATTGGGAACTACGTTTGACCTGATTCCTCAAAGAGGATACGTAGGCGCTTCACGGCTCGGTCATAGGGTGCATAATGGTCACAGTGTGCATGGTGTAATAAAAATTAAAAAAAAAATAATAAATAATCCCCAAGCAAAAAAAAAAACTGGGGCAAGGGTTGCGCTTGTTGTAAACAAAATTGGTTCCGAAGGTTGTAATTTTAAACCCCAAATTTATTTTGTTTTTGAGCCTTTAATACCCTTTCTTTCTAGCCTGTCCAAAAACCCACATTACGGTCCAAAGAAAGACCTTCTGACCAGTCTGCAAAAGATGTCAAGTCAGACAAATGAGAGTCTTACCGGCGAACATAACATTCTGTTCCACAGCAGAAAGAACTCTAATCTCCAGCAGAGAGAGTCATACCGGCAACACTCCAAATCCCCAGCTGGAAAGTGATACAAATGAGAGAGTCTTATCGGTGAAAATCTTCACGGACACCATAAGGCGATGAAAGCTGAGAGAAAAACCAAAATGAGAGAGACTTGATAGTGAAAACCCTTCGGGCACTACAAGTCGAATAAGATTGAGAATCAGATGGGGAATTGCCAATTGAAGGTCTTGAAAGACGATTGACGACGGAAGATAGGCCACAAATGCATGCCATGACCATTAGAGTCGGTGTCTGCGTTTGATAGGTTTTTATTTATAGTTTCTTTTGTTACAGAGTCATCTTTTTCATTTGTCTTTTATTCTGTTCCCTTTTTATCTTTTTCCTTTCATAGAAAAACTCCCCAATAGAGTCTGTCTGGTCAAAACAAGTGAGAAATGACTTCAAAATATGCCATCAGCTTTACAATTATGCAAGATGAGATCCGGCTAGTACATCTAAGTGGTATAGTTAGCAAGGAACAAGCGCGAGGCCAGTGTCAAGAAAGATATCCCCAGCAAAAGGGAATTGACAAAAGGATTGACAAGTGTAAAGAGGGATACCCTTGCCGAAATCAAAGGTTATTAAACCTCAAGGCCAAGGCCCGTGGACAAATCAGGGAGAGCAATGAGCATGATTTGGGAAATTCACGCGAGACTAAAAGGTCAGGGAAATGCCAGTTTCCGAGTTGTGCCACAAAAGAAGAGGGATATCCCCAGCAGAAAGGGATCATTCCCAGCAAATAATATCATCCCCAACAAGTTGTGGAACGCAGAGCAAGGAAGGAGAAAGGGAAAGTCATCCCCAGTAGGAGTATCACAACCAACCACCGTGTTTTAAACTAACAAATTTTGTTTAATTTGAAACAGGTAAAGGAAATGGCATTGATGACAGAAATGCATTCCATAAGGGAGACTGTCAAACTGGGGCAGAAAATTTTCCTTTCATTTGGAAAATTTTCTGGAAATCAGGTACCCATTCGAAGAAGAATAAAGATAACACCAGTCTCAAGGGAAGTGGTCTTTGAACCAGTGTTGCCCCAATATAATAAGTTTCAATGGAGGAAGTTGTTCCCCAGTAGAGTCGCCAGAGCTGTCGCACCTCCTTTTTACCACCCCACGAGGGCGTAGGGAGTTTTCTCCAATTGAAGGACAGTCGAAACGGGATTTGTTTATTTGTTTCAGAGTCGCCACCTGGGAATTTTAAGGCGTCCCAAGTCACCAGTTTTAATCCCTGAATCGAGGAGAATATGACTCTGTTTGTTATTCTGCGAACCAGAAATCCTAAGTAAGGAATTCTGTTAATCCGGAAGAAGGTGTTAGGCATTTCTGAATTCCGTGGTTCTAGCACGGTCGCTTAACTGTTCTTATTCTTGGCTTAATTATCTTGATTTACTAAATACCCTTTTTTTGTTACCTGATTTTATTACCGCTTTTGTTTTGGAGTAATTTTCGTGAGGCAAAAATCACGTGCTCACAACATCCCAGATGTTGACACAGGTATTGAGCTAGAGGAGATGGATGTCGGGAAAATGAAAGAAGAGATGTTTAAACTCAAGCAGCAAATGGCTGAGATGTACCAGGCCTGGTCTATAGGGCAGTTACCCCCATCTTACCCAACTAACCCTACTCCATCAATGGCCCAAACTTAGGATAATCTTACCACTGATCTATCCCCAAATTTCCCCATTTACCAACACTACCGAGGCACCACCTCTCAGACACCGCAGTCTCCCCCTCCTAAACCAGTTCCATACTTTCCTCCACCTGTAACTCCTGTCTTTGTGGCACCTCCCACAGTTACACTCCACAAATATCCTAGTGAGCCTACATTCCAGGCCCAGGACAACCAATATTACCCCCCGGAGCCCATCCTCAAAGCCTCCGAAATCCATTCAACTACTCCTCGTTTTGACCTCCCAACCGAAATTGACAAGCCAGTCAAAAATGCTGAACAAGAAGAGATGTTCAGGAAGGTCAAAAGTCTAGAACAATCATTCCGAGACATGCGAGGGTTAGGTGGGCAAGTCAGTGTAGCATACAAGGATCTGTGCTTGTTCCCAAATGTACAATTACCAGTTGGTTTCAAGATGCCTAAATTTGACCTATACAATGGGCACGACGACCCAGTAGCCCACTTAAGGGGTTTCTGCAGCAAGATGCGAGGAGCTGGGGGAAAGGACGAATTATTGATGGCTTACTTCAGTCAAAGTTTAAGCGGATCAGCTTTGGAGTGGTATACACGCCAGGACCATGGGAGATGGTACACCTGGGATGACCTGGCACAGGCATTTGCATACCATTTCCAATACAATCTGGAAATCATCCCAGATCGACTATCTTTGACAAAATTTGAGAAAAAACACAATGAAAGTTTCAGAGAGTATGGCTTCCGGTGGAGAGAACAGGCAGCAAGAGTGGATCCTCCTATGAAGGAGAGTGAAATGGTAGACTACTTCCTCCAAGCCTTGGAACCAACTTACTATGCCCATTTGGTTTCAGCGGTAGGGAAATCATTCAACGAAGTAGTGAAGATGGGAGGTATGGTGGAAGAAGGCCTCAAGACAAATAAAATCATGAGCTATTCAGCAATTAAGGCAACTACTCAAGCTATTCAAGGCGGGGTAGGAGGAATCGGAAGAAAGAAGAGGGAGGAAGCAGCAGTAGTTGATTCAGGAATTTGGCCGGGACCCAGAGGTTCACCGCTTTACTATAATCAACAACGACCTCGCCAATCAGCTTACCACCATGATTCATCCCAACACTACTATCACCCTTCAGGAGCCTCATTTTTCCATTAACCATGCACAAGCATACAATCAGCTACCTGTTCACGCTAATTGGCGTGCTCCTGCCATACCAGGTACTTACCCACGAGCCTATCCCGGACCAGGTTTCAAGCCTAGGCCAGCATTCAGGGGAGAAAGGGAACAAAAAAAGAAGACCTACACTCCATTGGGAGAGTCTTACACTAGTCTGTTCCACAGGCTGAGACAGCTGGACATGCTAAGACCAATACAATCCAAGCTACCCAATCCTCCTCCAAAGAATCTGGACTACACCATTAGCTGTGAGTATTGTTCCGGTACACCAGGCCATGATACGGAAAAATGCTGGCATTTAAAAAATGCAATACAAGAGTTGATTGATACTAATAAAATCGAGGTTCAAACCCCCGAAGCTCCCAATATCAACAGAAATCCAATGCCAGCCCATCAGGAGGCCAATATGATAGAAATCGTACAAGCTGATGGGGAGACAAAGAAGCCGTCACAAACTGTCATGATGATCAGGTCTCATGAAGCCAAGCCAGATAAGCAGTTAATAGAGGAGAAGCCGGTACCTAAGCAGAACAGAAATGGTGATGAACCATCTGTGGTAGTTGAGAAGGGATCTTCGAGCAAAGTTGCCACAAAGCAAGAAAGGCCGAAAGTGATAGTACCAGGGGTTGCCAGCAAACCCATTGTAGTCGTGGAAGGAGCCCGTATAGATCGGATTATTATTATCAAACTTGTAACCCAGCTACCAGTGAACAACAACAAGGCCATTCCATGGAACTATGAACGGGTGACTGTAATGTACAAGGGAAAAGAAGTCAAGGAAGAAGTCTGTGAGGTGCAAGGCTTGACTCGTTCGGGAAGATGTTTTTCTCCCGAAGAGTTAAGAAAAACTAAAAATAATCCAACCCCAATAAAAAGAGCTGTGACGGAAGAAGAAGCGGAAGAGTTTTTAAGAAAAATGAAGCTCCATGACTATTTTGTTGTGGATCAACTGAAGAAGACGCCCGCTCAAATTTCATTATTGTCATTACTGATCCATTCAGAGGAGAACCGTTTGGCTTTGATGAAAATCCTGAATGAGGCTCATGTCTTGAAAAAATCTCTGTAAATCATTTGGGAAGAATAGCCAACAGAATCTTTGAGGCAAACAAAATTACATTTTCTGATGATGAATTGCCTGTGGAAGGTACTAAGCACAACAGAGCTCTTTACCTCACCATGAAATGTGAAAACTCCGTAGTAACCCAGGTATTGGTTGACAACGGGTCAAGTGCAAACATCTGCCCTTTCTCCACTTTAAGCAAATTGAAAATCAAAGAGGAGAGGATCCAGAAGAATAGTATTTGCGTACGGGGGTTTGACGGTGGAAATAGAGATTCATTTGGCGACATAGTGTTGGAACTGACAATAGGGCCAGTCGAATTCACGATGGAGTTTGAAGTACTGGACATAACTGTTTCTTATAACTTGTTGTTGGGTCGACCATGGATCCATGCTGCTAAAGCAGTCCCGTCAACACTACACCAGGCGGTCAAGTTTGAATGGGATCATCAAGAAATAGTTGTGCATGGGGAAGAAAGTTTAAATGCTCACAGCAGTGCCATTGTACCGGTCGAGGGAATAGAAAATGACCAGGGACCATGGGTATACCAAGTGTCCGATACAGTGTCGGTAGAGAAAATTCCAGAGGGGAAGTACCTTCCGAATCCAAAGATAACCTCTGCATCAGTCATGGTAGCCTATGAAATGTTAAAAAATGGTTTTATACCCGGCAAAGGTCTGGGCTCATCTTTGCAAGGAATTATACAACCAGTATCTCTCCCCGAGAACTGGGGAACATTTGGTTTGGGATTCATACCCACTGTCACCGACGTGAGAAAGGCCAGAAAGCTGAAACAAAAGGCATGGGTTCTTCCAAAACCAGTCCCACATCTATCAAAGTCTTTTGTCAAGACCGGTGCTAAAAATCCCCCGATAACAACAATTCATAAATCCCTGGTCAATCCTGAGGAGGAATTAATTGAAAGATTCAAGAAATTGTTTGACGATGTGAATATGGTGGAAAGCGGGGAAGGTTGTAGCAAAGCAGAAGTTCAATTCGTTGGGCCAAAACAAAGCTTAATAATTGGAAAGCCACTCCTCTCCCCATTCGAAAGGAGTCTTGGTAGTTTATTTTTGATTTTCCTTCAGTTTGTTTGGGTTACCTCAGGGTTGTAATCCCAATGCTTATCTTACAGTTTGTTTGAAGTGTGCAAACCTTGTTATCTTTCATCATCCAATAAAATACAGTTTCCTTTTTCATTATCATTCCTGATAGTTTTCTTTTCCTTTTCTTCTTTTTCTGTACAGTTCTTTTTACGCTGGCTCTAGTGATATGGCATGCATGAGGAATCCTCAGCCCAGTCTTAAAAATCAATCTGGTTCCGAAATAATAATTCAAGAAATATATTGTGATTATGAATCAGAATATGATGAAGATGAGGTTTTTGAAGAGATTAGTAAAGAGTTAATTCACTTTGAGGAAAAAACCAAACCTAACTTGAGTGATACCGAGGACATCAATATAGGGGACACGAGTAATATCCGGGAAACTAAAATAAGTGTCCATCTCGAACCAAAGATCCGAGAAGAGTTAATTAAAGCACTCATAGAATTCAAAGATGTTTTTGCATGGTCATATGACGACATGCCGGGCCTGAGCACTGATTTAGTGGTTCACAAATTGCCCACCGATCCAACGGTGCCTCCTGTCAAGCAGAGGCTGAGAAAATTCAAGCCTGATATGAGTGTGAGAATTAAGGAAGAAATCACCAAACAGTTGGAAGCAAAGGTCATTCGAGTCACTCGATATCCTGTTTGGTTAGCTAATATCGTTCCTGTGCCAAAGAAAGACGGCAAAATTAGAGTATGCATCGACTACCGCAATCTCAACAAAGCAAGTCCGAAGGATAATTTCCCATTACCCAATATCCATATTTTGATCGATAATTGTGCCAAGCATGATATAGGATCTTTCGTGGATTGTTATGCCGGGTATCATCAAATCCTAATGGATGAAGAAGATGCAGAAAAGACGGCATTCATCACACCATGGGGAACTTATTGCTACCGGGTAATGCCATTCGGTTTGAAGAACGCCGGAGCAACTTACATGAGAGCAATGACCACAGTATTTCATGATATGATACACAAGGAGATTGAGGTATACGTGGATGATGTGATCATAAAATCAAAGCATCAGGCCGACCACGTTGGGGATTTGAGGAAATTCTTCTTAAGACTTCGCATGTACAACCTCAAGCTTAACCCTGCCAAATGCGCATTTGGAGTTCCATCCGGAAAATTGCTGGGATTCATAGTCAGTCAGCGAGGCATCGAGTTAGACCCATCAAAAATCAAAGCCATCCAAGAATTGCCACCTCCAAGGAACAAAACTGAAGTAATGAGTTTGTTAGGGAGGTTGAATTACATCAGCAGGTTTATTGCTCAGCTCACGACAACCTGTGAGCCTATTTTCAAATTGTTGAAAAAGGATGTTGCGGTCAAATGGACCGATGAGTGTCAAGAAGCGTTTGATAAGATAAAAGGATACTTGTCGAACCCACCCGTGCTGGTCCCGCCAGAGCCAGGAAGACCTCTAATTCTTTACTTGACGGTCTTGGAAAATTCATTTGGTTGTGTATTGGGGCAACATGACCTCACCGGCAGATAAGAACAGGCCATCTACTACCTTAGCAAGAAATTCACAGCTTATGAGGTTAAGTATACTCATCTGGAGAAGACATGTTGCGCCCTAACTTGGGTAGCTCAGAAATTAAAACACTATTTGTCATCCTACACTACTTACCTCATTTCGCGTTTGGATCCGTTGAAATATATTTTTCAAAAGCCTATGCCAACGGGAAGACTTGCAAAGTGGCAGATATTGCTCACAGAATTTGACATTATCTATGTGACTCGGACTGCAATGAAAGCCCAAGCGTTGGCCGATCATTTAGCTGAAAACCCGGTCGATGAGGAGTACGAGCCATTGAAAACCTATTTTCCCGATGAAGAAATAATGCATATCGATGAGATGGAGCAAATTGAAAAACCTGGCTGGAAACTTTTCTTTGATGGGGCCGCTAACATGAAAGGAGTCGGGATAGGAGCTGTAATCATTTCTGAAACAGGGCATCACTATCCTGTTACGGCTCAACTACGATTTTATTGCACCAATAATATGGCTGAATATGAAGCTTGTATTTTGGGGTTAAGGCTAGCCGCAGACATGGGTATCCAGGAAATCTTAGTCATGGGAGATTCGGATCTTCTGGTACATCAAATTCAAGGAGAATGGGAAACCCGAGACTTGAAGCTCATACCATACCGACAATGTCTACATGATCTTTGTCAGCGGTTTCAATCAGTGGAGTTCCGACATATTCCAAGGATCCATAATGAGGTTGCCGATGCATTGGCTACCCTGGCATCAATGTTGCATCATCCGGACAAAGCTTATGTGGATCCACTGCATATTCAAGTCCACGATCAGCACGCTTACTGCAATATGGTTGAAGAGGAATTTAACGGTGAACCATGGTTCCACGACATCAAGGAATATATCAGAATGGGGATATATCCAGCACAAGCCACAGGGGATCAAAAGAGAACCATTAGGCGATTGGCAAATGGATTCTTCTTGAGCGGAGGAGTTTTGTATAAAAGAACACCAGACCTTGGATTGTTAAGATGCATAGATGCCAGACAAGCTACGGCCGTCATGTCTGAAGTGCATGCGGGAGTTTGCGGACCCCACATGAGTGGATATGTATTGGCAAAGAAAATTCTCCGAGCTGGTTACTATTGGCTTACCATGGAGCGAGATTGTATAAGTTTTGTGCGCAAGTGTCATCAATGCCAGATACACGGGGATTTAATTCATTCTCCTCCATCCGAGTTGCACACAATGTCGGCACCATGGCCCTTAGTCGCTTGGGGCATGGATGTGATTGGACCAATTGAGCCGGCAGCATCCAATGGGCACAGGTTCATTCTGGTAGCCATTGATTATTTTACCAAATGGGTTGAGGCCAAAACATTCAAATCAGTGACCAAGAAAGCTGTGGTCGATTTTGTTCACTCAAATATCATATGTCGATTCGGAATCCCAAAGGTGATCATCACAGATAACGGTGCTAATCTTAACAGTAACTTGATGAGGGAAGTATGTCAACAGTTTAAGATTATACATCGCAACTCTACCCCATATCGGCCCAAGGCGAATGGAGCAGTCGAGGCAGCCAACAAAAACATAAAGAAGATACTTCGGAAAATGGTAGAAAGTTCAAGGCAATGGCACGAAAAATTACCATTTGCGTTGTTGGGATATCGCACTACTGTTCGCACTTCAGTAGGAGCAACTCCTTATTTGTTGGTATATGGCACTGAGGCAGTAATTCCTGCAGAAGTTGAAATTCCTTCCCTTCGGATCATCGCCGAAACAAAGATTGATGATGATGAATGGGTCAAAACCCGTCTGGAACAGTTAAACTTGATTGATGAAAAACGATTGGCCGCAGTGTGTCATGGCCAATTGTATCAAAGAAGAATAGCAAGAGCATACAACAAAAAGGTGCGTCCCCGAAAGTTTGAAGTGGGTCAACATGTGCTGAAACGTATTCTTCCACATCATGTTGAGGCAAAAGGCAAATTTGCCCCGAATTGGCAAGGACCATTCATTGTGACCAGAGTATTATCAAATGGTGCACTATGTTTAACAGATATCGAAGGAAAATGCATAGACATGGCTATCAATTCTGATGCGGTAAAGAGATATTATGCATAACTTTTTAAATGTTTGTATTCGACATTATTTCGAAGATTGGAATGACAAAGGTAATTTATTCTGCTATCCAAACACTATACCCTTTGCTTCCCCTTTGAGCCACATTTGTTTCTTTCCTACCCTCTCTTGGAATCAATGAAAATCAAATATGAACAATATAATTTTAAAAAAAATCACTATTATTGTAATGAACTACGTTTGACCTGATTCCTCAAAGAAGGATACGTAGGCACCTCACGGCTCGGTCATAGGGTATACGATATGCATAATGTGCACAAAAAGAAACATCAAGAGACCCCAATCAAGAAACTGGGGCAGGAATTGTATTGGACATAAGAAAAAGATTCCAAGAGTTGTAATTTTAAACCCATATCAAAACTGTTTAACTTTTGATACCTTTTCGTTCCAACCACATACCAAAAGACCTTTCGACCAATTTTAGAAAGAACGCTGAGTCAAACAAATGAAGATGATTCATAACACTTTGGTCCAAACAAGAAAGTAAAAATGAGAGAGTCTTATAGGTGAAAACCCTCACGGGCACCATGAGACGACGAAAGTTGAGAGAAAGTAAAATGAGAGAGTCTTATTGGTGAAAACCTTCGTGGGCACCATAAGGCGAAAAGGGATGAAGAAATAAACAAATGAGGAAGGTTTGCCGGTGAAAACTCTTTTAGATACTGCAATCCGAATAAGGTTTGTAAATTGACAAAAGGAAATTGGGTTGTAGAAATATGGGAAAACAAAATGAAACAATTGAAAAGAGATTAGTTAAAAAGACTGGGTTGATTAATCCAAAATGCATACCATGATCATTGGTGCCAGTGACTCCAATCAGATAAGTCCTTTATTTTTTCTCCAACAGTCATCCAAATTTGGATTTTTCTTTTCATTCTAGATTTTCGAAATCGTCATGTTTTCGTCACTGATAATCTTACTCTTCTAAAGTTTTTGAGATGTGTTTTGTTCCAAACAAATAAGAAGGAATGTCAAGGTATACTACCAAAATTCAAGGTTGCATAGGACAAAAATACGACCATGATGGGCAGGAGGTAATAGGATTAAAAAAAATAAGATATGGGTGTAAGAAAAATGGAATCAAAGGTGGATCAGCAATGTCAGGAGAGACATATGATTACAGTTGAAAGGGTTTGAAGTGAAGACAACAGTTAGGGATCCTATAGTCAAGGATCAATTACAAGGACAAAACAGTCTTCTCAACCATTCCAAGGCAATAAAACAAGACGAAGAGAAACCCCACCGTCGACAAGAATGCCCCAGTTAACCACCATGCTTTAAACTAACGAAGTTTTCTGTGATTTGAAACAGGGTCAAAAACAACATTTTGTGTCAGGAAACACCCGGAGAAAGAATTAGGATGAAGACAAATAAACAAATCTTGTTTCGACTGTCCTTCAATTGGAGAAAACTCCCTATGCCCTCATGGGGCGGTAAAAAGGAGGTGCGACACCCACCCAGCCAGCTAGGGGTGGAGGTCATGCAGCTAGGGGTCACCCCAGAGGGGGAGGTCGATCAGGGGGCGGTCAGGTCCGTTTCTATGAACTTCCTGGCAGGCCAGATGCTATTGCTTCAGATGCTGTCATTACAGGTTTTGTTTCAGTCTGCCACAGAGATGCCTCTATATTATTTGATCCTAGTTCCACCTTTTCTTATGTGTCATCATACTTTGCTCGTTATTTAGGTACGCCTCGTGAGTTTCTTACTTTACCTGTTCATGTATCTACCCCAGTAGGCGATACTATTGTGGTAGACCGTGTGTACCGGTCATGTGTGGTGACTATTGGGGGTCTGGAGACCCGAGTGGATCTATTGCTATTGAGCATGGTGGATTTTGATGTCATTTTGGGCATGGATTGGCTATCTTCGTATCGTGCTATTCTAGACTGTCATGCTAAGACAGTCACTTTAGCTATGCCGGGTGTACCGCGGATCGAGTGGCGTGGTGTGACTGATTATATCCCTAGTAGAGTGATCTCATTCTTGAAGGCCCAGTGTATGGTTGGGAAGGGTTTCCTTTCATATCTAGCATTTGTGAGAGAGGTTGGAGCTGAGACTCCTAGTATTGATTCTGTCCCAGTTGTGAGGGATTTTCCCGATGTTTTTTCTGCAGACCTGCCGGGCATGCCACCGGACAGGGATATTGATTTTGGTATTGACTTGGTGCCGGGCACTCAAGCCATTTCTATTCCGCCATATCGTATGGCACCAGCAGAGTTGAAGGAATTGAAAGAACAACTTCAAGAACTCCTAGATAAGGGGTTTATTCGGCCTAGTGTGTCCCCTTGGGGTGCACCGGTTTTGTTTGTGAAGAAGAAGGATGGCACGATGAGAATGTGCATTGATTATAAGCAATTGAACAAAGTAACAATTAAGAACAAGTATCCTTTACCTCGCATTGATGATTTATTTGATCAGCTTCAGGGAGCGAGGGTGTTCTCCAAGATTGATCTCCGTTCGTGTTATCACCAGTTGAAGATCAGGGATTCAGATATTCTTAATACTGCTTTCAGGACCAAATATGGTCATTATGAGTTTCTTGTTATGTCCTTCGGGCTAACCAATGCCCCAGCAACATTCATGCATTTGATGAACAGTGTATTTCGACCTTATCTAGATTCATTCGTTATTGTATTCATTGATGATATCCTGGTGTACTCGCGTAGTCAGGAGGAGCACGCGGAGCATTTGAGAGTTGTGCTACAGAGACTGAGGGAGGAGAAGCTTTATGCAAAATTCTCCAAGTGTGAGTTTTGGCTTAGTTCAGTGGCTTTCTTGGGGCACGTGGTGTCCAGCGAGGGTATACAGGTTGATCCGAAGAAGATAGAGGCGGTCCAGAGTTGGCCCAGACCGTCCTCAGCCACAGAGATTCGTAGCTTTCTTGGGTTAGCAGGCTATTATCGTCGATTTGTTCAGGGATTTTCCTCCATTGCATCGCCCTTGACCAAGTTGACTCAGAAGGGTGCTCCATTCGTATGGTCGGACGAGTGTGAGGAGAGCTTTCAGAAGCTCAAGACAGCCTTGACCACAACTCCAGTGCTGGTTTTACCATCAGCTTCAGGTTCATATACTGTGTATTGTGATGCTTCAAGAGTTGGGATTGGTTGTATGTTGATGCAGGACGGTAGAGTTATTGCTTATGCTTCTCGGCAGTTGAAGCCCCATGAGAAGAACTACTCCGTTCATGATTTGGAGTTGGCTGCCATAGTTCACGCATTGAAGATTTGGAGGCATTACTTGTATGGCGTATCTTGTGAGGTGTTCACTGATCATCGCAGTCTTCAGCATTTTTTCAAGCAAAAGGATCTTAATTTGAGACAACGGAGATGGTTGGAGTTGCTTAAGGATTATAATATCACTATATTGTACCATCCGAGAAAGGCCAATGTGGTGGCTGATGCTTTGAACCGAAAGGTAGTGAGTATGGGGAGTTTGGCATATATTCCAGTTGGGAAGAGACCTCTTGCGGTTGATGTTCAGGCCCTGGCCAATCGGTTCGTGAGGTTGGATATTTCGGAGCCTAGTCGGGTGTTAGCTTGTGTCGTTTCTCGGTCTTCTTTATATGATCGCATCAGAGAGCGCCAGTATGATGATCCGCATTTTCTTGTCCTTAGGGAAAGAGTTCAGCATGATGATGCCAGAGATGTGACCGTCGGTGATGATGGTGTGTTGAGGATGCAGGGCCGGATCTGTGTGCCCAATGTGGATGGGCTTAGATAGCTGATTCTAGAGGAGGCCCATAGCTCGTGGTATTCCATTCATCCGGGTGCCGCGAAAATGTATCAGGATTTAAGGCAGCACTATTGGGGGATGTGTAGCTCGGTGTCTCAACTGTCAGCAGGTGAAGTTTGAGCATCAGAGACCGGGTGGCTTATTTCAGCAAATGGTTATTCCCGAGTGGAAGTGGGAGAGAATCACGATGGACTTTGTGGTTGGACTTCCTCGGACTTTGAAGAAGTTCGATGTTATTTGGGTGATTGTGGATCGGCTGACCAAGACTCTGCACTTCATTCCTGTGTGTACTACCTATTCTTCAGAGCGGTTGGCAGGGATTTATATCCGGGAGATTGTTCGGTTGCATGGCATTCCTGTTTCCATCATCTCAGATAGAGGTACTCAGTTTACTTCGTAGTTCTGGAGAGTCGTGCAGAGAGAGTTGGGTACTCAGGTAGAGTTGAGCACAGCGTTAGACGGACGGACAGTCCGAGCATACTATTCAAATATTGGAGGACATGTTGCGTGCTTGTGTTATTGACTTTGGAGGTTTATGGGATAAGTTTCTACCACTTTCAGAGTTTGCTTACAACAACAGCTACCGGTCGAGTATTCAGATGGCTCCATATGAGGCTTTGTACGGGAGGCTGTGTAGATCTCCGGTTGGTTGGTTCGAGCCCGGCGAGGCTAGACTATTGGGGACAGATTTGGTTCAGGATGCCTTAGAGAAGGTGAAGGTGATTCAAGAGAGGCTTCGTACAGTGCAGTCACGTTAGAAGAGTTATGCGGACCGGAAGGTTCGAGATGTGTCCTACATGGTCGGTGAGAAGGTAGCCCATGAAGGGTGTTATGAGATTTGGGAAGAAAGGCAAGTTGATTCCTCGGTTCATTGGGCCTTTTGAGGTGCTTCGGAGGATTGGGGAGGTGGCTTGTGAGCTTGCTTTACCACCCAGTCTGTCGAGTGTGCATCCGGTATTTCATGTTTCTATGCTCCGGAAGTATATTGGGGATCCGTCTCATGTTTTGGACTTCAACACGGTTCAGTTGGATGACGATTTGTCCTTTGATGTGGAGCCAGAAGCTATTTTGGGTTGCCAAGTTCGGAAGTTGAGGTCAAAGGATATAACTTCAGTGAAGGTGCAGTGGAGAGGTTGGCTCGTGGAGGACGCCACCTGGGAGACCGAGCGGGAGATACAGAGCAGATATCCTCATCTGTTTGAGGCTTCAGGTATGTTTCTTGACTCGTTCGAGGACGAACGTTTGTTTAAGTTGGAGAGGATGTGACGACCCGACCAGTCGTCTCATGAGTTACTGCTCCATTTCCCCCATTTCAGCTTCTTTACGCTTCGTTATCCGTGTTTTATGGGGTCGAGATGATTAGTTTGAATTCGGAGAGGATTTGGTAAGAAATGAGACACTTAGTCTCTTTTAAGAAGGCATAAGTTGGAAAAGTCAACCGGATGTTGACTTATGTGTTAGAAGGTTCGGATGTGAGTTCCGATGGTTCGGTTAGCTTCGGGAGGTGATTTGTGACTTAGGAGAGTGATCGATAGTAGTTTTGGAGGTACGGTGTAGAATTAGGCTTGAATTGGCGAAGTTAGTATGTTGGCGAATTCCGGTTGATAGATGAGATTTTGATCTGAGGGTCGGAATGGAATTCCGAGAGTTTCTGTAGCTTCGTTATGTCATTTTGGACTTGTCTGCAAAATTTGAGGTCATTCGGACGTGGTTTGGTTGGGTTTTTGATCAAAAATGGATTTTGGAAGTTCTTGAGATTCATAGGTTTGAATTCGATGTGATTTGATGATTTTGGTGTTAGTCGAGGTGTTTTGATGATTGGAACGAGGTTGAATAATGTTTAGGATGCGTTGATGCTTTTGGTTGAGGTCCCGGGGTCCTCGGGTGTGTTTCAGGTGAGTTTTGAGCGAGAACGGACACCCCAGAACTTAGAAAAATGGAGGGAGCAGTAGTTTTGGCACGGACCGCGCTCCTTTTCGCGCTGGGCACGCTGGCCTAGTGCTGGCCGCGTCAAAGTGGCCACGGCCGCGGTCGTGAAGACTGCAGGTTGCTAGTACTACTTCGGAAGCTCATATCTTTTGATCCACAAGGTATTTTGAGGTGATTCAAAAACGAAATTGTAGCCCTTCGTGTCTAGTTTCCAGAAAGGTAAAGATATTGCAATTTGGACATCTATAGCGAAAGTTATGGCCAAAATACTAAAGCCTGTCCCTGCAAAGCAAGACCTGCGCGGTCGCGGTCGTTTTTGCGTGGACCCTGCTGGTTTTGCACGGACCGCGGTCATTTTTGTGCGGTCAGCATCGTCGAAATCTGAGGGGTACTCTATAAATACGAGGTTTTGGGTTTTATTTGATATTTTGACCTAGAGAGCTCGAATTTTGGCGATTTTTCGAAGGTTTTTCAAGAAATTGATCGGGGTAAGTGATTCTAACTCAGATTTGGTTAGAGTACATGAATCTATCACTGAATTTATCATTTAATTCGTGATTTGAGATAGAATTTGGGAAGAAAATTGTGGAACCTTTCAAAAATGTAAAATGATGATTTGAAGGACCAAATGGTATCGGAATTGGATAATTTTGGTATGGTTAGACTCGTGAGGGTATGAGGATTCTGAAAATGTAAATTTTACCCGATTCCGAGATGTGGGCCCGGGGCTCGGGTTTTGCTAATTTCGAGATTTTTTGATATTTTTCGAATGTTTTCGCTTGGGTTTTGTTCCCTTAGCATATTGTGACGTATTCGTTCTGATTTTGGATAGATTCAACTCGCATGGAGGCCAATTCAAGGGGCAAAGGCGTCGTGAGCTAGAGAATTAGCCAGTTCGAGGTGAGTAATGGTTGTAAATGATGTTCTGAGGGTTTGAAACCCCAGACGTCGTAGTGCTATATTGAGGCAAGATACGCGTTGGGTGATGAGCGTGAGATTTTCACTACCGGGGATTGTGACTTAGTCCATCCCGATTGATGATTTTACCGAATATTTGACTGAAATTCATTTGTTACCATCATGATTTGGGCTGATTGCCATAATTGGGCTTCGTGCCAACTATTTGAACCCTTCGGGGATTTTTATCACTGTTTCCTTACTGCTTGACTTATTATTTGAACTTAGTCCATTTGATATCTACTGTTTTACAAACTCAGCCACTTTTACTCAGATTTGAAACTTAAATGATATTTCTACATCATGTTTTGGGCTGAGAACTATTGTTTTACTAATGCCCAAGGGGCTTATGATGATTTCTGGACTGAGTGAGGCCGAGGGCCATATGTGAGGATATGCTGAGTGATATGAGGCCGAGGGCCTGAGATACTATTTATGCCATGCGGTGGCTTGAGTGATGTGAGGATATGTTGAGTGATGATGCCACGAGGTGGCTTGATATAGCGCTTGGGCCGTAAAGGGGCCCCTCCGGAGTTTGCACACCTACAGTGAACGCGGGTACCCATGTGATTTGAAACAGTGGTAACAATGACATTGTTTGATGAAAGTTGGTCAGGTAACAATGGCTGACCATTATGCTGAGTGATTGTGAAGTAGCCCACGGAGCTGATACTGTACTGAGAGTGAGCCCGAGGGGCTGGTACTATGTTGAGTGATTGATACTGTTCCCGAGGGGCGAATTTCTACTTGTTAATTACCTGTTAAATTACCTGTTTTAAAAAGGAATATCATTTGATTTCTTAACTGATTTACTGCTTTAAGTGATTTTACCGCTTGATATGGAATTGTTTTGTGCCTTTACGTGTTTTCATACTTTCAACAATTATTTGTAATTATTACTCACTGAGTCGGAGTACTCACATTACTCCCTACACCATGTGTGCAGATCCAGGTATAGCAGAGTCCGCACCTGAGCGCTGATTCCTTCTAGGCTAGGCAGTGATTTGGAGTTACGAGGTAGCTGTTGACGTCCGCAACCCCTTGTCTCTCTTATCCTCTATCATTTATGTTTTCTTCAAATTGTTGTATCAGATTCCATACTTTGTAGACATATAGCAGATTCTGTAGTAGCTCATGACTTGTGACACCCCGATTTGGGTTGTGTCGAGATGGTTCCTGCTGTTATTATCGTTAAATTCCGCAATTTATGAGCATTATATTATATTTTATTACTGTTTATGATGATTAATTGTTTAAAAGAGGTGTTCCATTTTGGTCTGGCTGGCCTTGTCTTCACGAGAGACGCCATCACGACCGGGTTCGGGGATCGGGTCGTGACAGAACATTCTAAACTCTGGAACACTGAGGCTGGCCCTTCCACACTGCACTTACTCAATTTGGTTACCAAGTCTAGGTGTGAGCACTGCCCGGGATCCTTGAGATCCTTAGGGAACTCTAACACACCTAGACAGTGTCATTGTCTATGGAATTTGTGCATTTGAGGCAGTTGGGGGCTTTGGAAATCTGGGCCTAATTGTAAATTCCCTATAAAATAACTTCTTATTTTCTTATCTACTTATGTAATTCATTCATATGCTCAGTAATAATTTGTAAACAAATATTGTGGTAACTAGTGAAAAGGGTAGGTAGTTACATATTTGCGGGGTAATACGGGTAGAAACCGCATGCCTATAGGACTTTATATTGTTGCTATATTTGCCTTACCACGTTAGAAATCATGCCTATAGGTATCAAGTGGTTCTATAATAGAAATCATGTTTCTCGGTCTTAAAATCAACTTCACAAGTAGATACCATGCCTATAGGATATGGTCCGGTTCAACTTCTGTTATAACAAGTGTTTATATGTGCTTTCATTTGTTATCATGCCTACCAGTTTCTAAAATCAATTTTAAACAATTAAATATCATGCCTATAGGGAACAACACCAGAAATCCTGCCTATAGATTTAAATCAATAAGTCAATCCAGTCCACGATTAGTTCACTTTGAAACTGGTTTAATTAGTGTTTTATTTTCCCTGAAATGATTTCTTTCAAAAAAACTGCCTTAATCTATCATTAGACAGCATGCCTATAAGGAATTCAAGAGTCTATTTCATTATTCCACGCGTAGGCAAGCCTATAGGGCATTTCCAAATCCTGTAACTCTGAAACTGTTTCTGTCACTTAATGTTGTTTTGATTTAACAGGCTTAATAAATCGGTAGGCAAACTGATAGGGCCATTACTTCTGAGATTATAAAATAAACGACCTATCTTCTGTGTCTTGTTATTTACTTAGACATCCTATCTTAGGATACTATTTAACAAAAGGCCCTTATTTGTGTTTGAACCGTGCTGCTTATGTGCATTGTTTGTGGAGGTAAACTTGGGCCTTTAATTGCTTCTTTTATGTCTTATGTGCTAAGGTCCTAATTGTTCTTGCTTGCCGCCTTAGTATTTTCTCCTTTAAACCTTAGGGGTCTGTCTAGAACCACTTATAGGTAGAGGTCCTAAATCCCTCTAGGACTATTAAGAAGGGACGAGTAACAACACACAATAGAGATCGCTGACCAACACTCGCTTTAATAACCACCAAGGGGGTGGGAAGGGTAGATATGGGATATGATGACTACGTATTAATGTCACGTGTAGCCCCTCATAAAGGAGTATTTACTGGAAATTGTGTGAGGTGATCTTATAGGCTAACCAACCTAGGACTCCTCCTTTTCCCAAAATTCCTTTTGTTTAAAACTTTGTTTTATATAACTTGTTCAAAATCTTTGCCTTATTATTTGAGTTATACAACGTGCTTTACTTGCAACCTATCTGATTCAACTTTTTATCTGTTAATGGACTAATTCGTAAATATAAGTTTGGCCGGGACCTACAGTTGTGGACCAAGAGGGGTGCCTAACACCTTCCCCTCGAGGTCATATCGAGCCCTTACCCTAATCTCTGGTAATGCAAACCAATCCAAGAGTTAATCGCTCTAGGTGCCCTAACGCACCATAATCCGTTAAGTGGCGACTCTTAAAATACCCAGGTATGATTCTAGACCCGTTCAACACTCCAGGTATGATTCTAGACCCGTTCGAGGACGAACGTTTGTTTTGCACTCCAGAAGCCATTTTGCAGAAACGGAGGTCCTCCCGTAGGTGTGAAAATACCGCTGGGAAGAATGGTTGCATTTAAGTCGAGATTTAGGCTCATTTCTTCATTTCTCTTACTTGTTGGTCGAATATAGAGCTCTTGGAAGAGGGGTTTTCGCCCAACACTTTGAGGTAAATGATTTCTATACAATATGAGTTTAAAACATTGATTATAGGTAGATTTTAACATGTAAAATTACGAAAATGATGGGTTTAGTTGAAAAACCTAGTTTTTTTTTTTATAAAAAATGGGATTTAACCACGAAAATAATTATAGATTTGGGTAAAAATTATATATTTAAGGTCGTGAGGTTATGGGTAACATTTATCTTTAAAAATTTTCGGAATCTGGGTACGTGGGCTGGGGTAAATTTTAGGAATCTTCCAATTAGGGTTGGGTAATTACTCTAATAGTTAAGTTATGAACTTTTGAACATGTATTGATTAAATTATATGACGTTTGACTAGTTTCGGATTGTTTGGCACCGAGTTGAGGCTTTAGAACAAATTTGTGGGCCGGAAAGTGAGCTTTGAGACAGGGTAAGTGTCTTGCCTAACCTTGTAAGAGGGAATTTACCCCATAGGTGATTTAAATTACTAGTTGCTTTTAATTGTAGGGGCTATGTATGCACAAGGTGACGAGAGTCCGTGCGTAACTACTAATTATACTTATGTCCCAGTAGTTTAGGATCCAAATCATGAAATACTTGTAATGTTTGCACCTTACTTGTTAATTAAAGTGCCTAATTATATCGGAACTTGATAGAGGAATTGTAAAAGACCGATTTCCACTTACTTGAGTTTTGGCGGGATACTTGACCGTTAATAGGAATTGTGCTTCTTTGGATATTAGCTTTATAAAAGCATTAAACCAAATGTTTATAAAGTATCCTCCTTTCTTGTGGAGCAGGCTGAACGCCTCGGCAGTAGAATAGATGCATCTATGGTTCATGCCACTCGACCCTCGACAATATACATATTATTCTAGATCGGGTCGTACGACCTCGACATAAATCGTGCTAATAATACTGGGAGCCTAATTATACTTGATGTTATTTTATGCTGGTGAGGTCATGATTATTAATGACAGGAATTGACTTGGAATTTATTAATTGTAAAAGAATTATTTATTCACTGCCTGTTAATCGAGTTATAATTATTATTTACATAACCCTTGCTTAGTTAAAATTTCTGTATTTATATTGTTAGCCCATAGTAAGTGTCGATGTCGATCCCTCGTCACTACTTCTTCGAGGTTAGACTAGATACTTATTGGGTACATGTTATTTATGTACTCACGCTACACTTCTGCACTAAACGTGCCGAATCTAAGGCAGGTACATTTGGCAGTCATACCGGTGAGCACCTCCTTTACCCGGAGGCCTAGTGATGAGCTGCTTCCTGAGCCGTTCTGCAGCACTTAAAGACTCTCTTTTGCACTTATTTTCTATCTACTTTTATTTTAGACAGTGGTTAGAGTTTTGTATATTCTATCAGTTTACTCATACACTTGTGACACCGGATCTTGGCACACATACTAGTAGACTTTATAGTTTTGGAGTATTTATATCACTATGATTGCCACTTAGTTGCCTTCATTTTATTTATTAATTTTTTACTCCTTAATTTCTTAGTAAATAGAGTTTAATTACTTGGAAACTTACTAAAAAGAGAAATCACATGGTTAGTTCACTATTGGCTTGCCTAGCGGCGATGTTGGGCGCCATCACGGCCTATAGGAGAAATTGAGTCGTGACACAACGTATTCTAAATTCATGACTACATAATTTTTAAATACATAAAATCTACATTTACCAATGTGTTTGAGTTATTACAAATATTATAGCAAAAAAAATAAGGTCCGAAAATTGATGAATATTATCTTATTTAGCAAGCTTATAAGAAGAAATCATGTCCCACATAAATCCTCAAATGCTTTATTATAATTTTTCGCTTTGCCCCCACTTACCTAATTATTCAATTGGCTTCTTTATTTTTGATTAATTAGCATATGCTTAGTATAAATAAATGAAGTAATAAGATCGTACTGATATATCTCTTTATCTCTTCTTAAATTAGACTATTTGATTATAAAGTGCACTTATCAAGTTTCTTTCAAAAGTTATTTATCAGCTTAAAAAATAAATTACCTATATGATAAAACTGAAAAAGAATTTAATTGTTATAAAATATAATTATGGTGGATGTCCATAACCACCAAATGAGTAATACCCACAATTCTTCTCCATTATCTCCATAACTCCCACTACTCTAATACTTATGGAGTTATGGTTGTAACTCACATACCTCCCCCTTGATCTTCCACCATGATCTCAAATGCTTAATGACATATTTATGTAATTCTTTTGGTATACCTCTATGTAGTACTATAAATAGAGGATGAGAAGTCATTTTGTAATAGACTTGAACACTTGATGAAATAAGAAAATTATCTCTTCTTCTCTTATTCTACTTATCTTCTTGTTTTATATTGTTATTTTGAGCTACATTTCTTAACACGTTATCCGCACGAATTGCTATATTCTTCTTATATTTTCTATAAGAGATGAAGCCTTCCATGGGACCTCCAACCTTGAATCAATTTGGTTGAGCTTGTGAAAATCTGGGCATTTCGTTGCCATATCAATTTTGTGTTTGCTTCTGTTATACAGGGAGTATCATTTTTTAGTTGCCATAAATTCTGTAATTAACTTATGTTAATATTTAAGACTTGGTTTAATTTGTGTTACTTAACAATTTAGTTTTATTTGTGCAGATGTATACATATGGAGTACCTACTTTAGAGTGACAAACAAGAGCATATTATGATGCCTTGACATAATCTTCCATATATACTGCTCCTACAGTTTGCAAGCCAAGATTATGGAACTGTTAACTATTGAGAAGGTTTTTAATTAATCTTAAAAAATAATAAGAATTTAAATTTATGTTGTGGTCAAAAATAAATTTTGTATAACTAAGATAGTTTTATTCCATTTATATTTGATCATGTAGTTGTTCGTGAAAAAGATCAATGTGAACTTTAATTAAAGTTCAGACAAAAATAACTGATTATTATAAAGTAGTATATCATGAAAGGCTCAAGGGTGAGTCTACGTAGACTTATTATGTCATTGTATAAGGGTAAGACATCGGGTTTGAGTCATGGTGCTCTATGATGATAAAAGTTAGATTTGAGTCCCAACTCATTATGGCTTAACATGCCTTTATATGGATAAGGCATTGGGTTTGAGTCTCAGTACACCATATTGATGATATAATGATGACTAAAGAAAAATAATGTATTTTTCATGAAAAAGCATAAAGTTTGTATCACTTGATTTGCTCCATTCTTGAAGTGAATGTGATAACGGTGCATAATAAGTCTAAATAAAAAAAAGTGGTTAACCAATTAACGTGGGCGTGCCAAAGATCAAATAATAACAGTCATCATTATGGTAATTGTTAAAAGGAGAACAATAAGGGTTCTCAAAATGATCCTTCAAAGGTGAAGGAATATGTATCAATGTGGTCTGTTAATACGAGACACGTTCACATGATTATAGTCCATTCTTTGAAAATTTAACTTGTGATAAGTATTGTAAATGCAGGCTCATTCCTGAAAGTAAATGTTGAAATATATATGTGATAAAATTATGCATAAGAATGTGCTTATGCGTGCTTTGATAAATACCACAACTCACCTCCAAGGGAGGTTTGAGAGAAATAAAGATAATGAACATTACAATGTGGTTTCATGAACATGTCATTGGTCGTGTACATGTGGTACGCCAAAAATATTTTGCCATGCCTTATAAAGAGTTAGGCAAAATACTTTATCACCCCCCTAAATTTGTCACGGATTATTAGTTACAACCTCAAAATATTCGTGGTATTAATTACCCCCCTTAACTAGGCCTTTTGAGAGTCATTACCCCCTTGGACACTGATGTAACAAATTGCGTGGGTGCACTCACCTGCCACATGAATTTTTCTATATATATGGTATTTTTTTTAAAATAAAATATATTTTTACCTTTTTAAGTATGTTACTTTTTTAGATAATTTTTTCGAATATAATATATAATAAAACTGGGATAGAACTACATTTAATAATTTTTAGATAATTTTTTTCGAAATAATTAATTTCAAACTGTGTATTTTTATAACTTTTTAGATGCCTTGACTATTTATTTCAATTATATAAATTTTTATTTTTAGGTCAAATTCAAAAAAAAGATTAACTAAAACTTTATTATTTAGCCAAATAAAAAACTTTATCCTAAATAATGTAGTTCTATCCAAATTTTATTATAAATTGTATTCGAAAAAAGATTATCTAAAAAAGGAACATACTTAAAAAGGTAAAAATATATTTTATTTTTTAAAAAATGCCACATATGTAGAAAATTCCACGTGGCAGGTGAGTGCACCCACACAATTTGCCATATCAGCGTCTAGTGGGGTAATGACTCTCAAAAGTCTTAGTTGAGGGGGGTAATTAAGACTACGAATAGTATAAGGTTGTAACTAATAATCCATGATAAGTTTAGGGGGTGATTGTGATGACCCAAGAGGTCATCACTTGTTTTAAAAATAAAATTCTGCATTCCGAGGCTTTAAAAATATCTTTTAGCATCACCTCGATTTGCGTGCACAGTCCGGGTGCGTAGCCGGAAAGTTTATATGTGAAAATCTGTAAAAAATGATAAATTCTGACTATAAAATGAATTAATTTAACTTCGGTCAACGTTTTGGGTAAACGGAGCCGGACCCGTGATTTGATGGTCCCGGAGGGTCCGTAGGAAAATATGGGACTTGAGCATATGCCCGGAATCGAATTTCGAGGTCCCAAGCCCGAGAAATGAATTTTTTAAAGAAAATTATTTTCTAAAATTATTTAAAGGATTTGAAAATGAATTTTGATCAGAACATGTTGGTATCGGGCCCGTATTTTGGTTCTGGTGCCCGGTACAGGTCTTATATGTGATTTAAGATAGTTCTGTGAAGTTTGGTGAGGAACGAAATCTCATACCTGAGACCTGCAACTTTTATACTTAGACGATTTTGAACCCATTTTTCATATCCTCTCAAAACATAAACACACTAGGGCGATTTTTCAAAGGTTTCTTCTTCTCCAAATCAATTGTAAGTCATTTTTTAACTAGTTTTCTTAGATAATTAACATCTTTTAACATGATTCCAACTTAAAATCAATAATTTTCATGGGGGAAATTGGGTGTTTTGGGTAGAACCTAGGTTTTTCAAAAATTGGGGATTTGGACCTCGATTTGAGGTCCGATTTCAAAACAAATTATATATTTGGGTTCGTGGGGGAATGAATAATCGGGTTTTGGTTCGAACCTCGGGTTTTGACCATGTGGGCCCGGGGGCGATTTTTGACTTTTTGGGCATAACTTTGGGAAATTCATTTTCATGCATTCAAATTGATTCATTTAGCGTTTATTGATGTAATTAAGTAACTTGTGATTAGATACGAGCGAATTGGGGATGGAATCAAGGGGTAAAGCTATAATTGAAACTTGAGTTGTGTTCGTGGCATCGAGGTAAGTGTTTGGTCTAACCTTAGCTTGAGGGATAAGGAGTTGTGTTCTATTTGCTATTGTTTCTTGTTGAGTGCGACGTATAGGCATGGTGAAGAGTATCTATACGTTGGTATCAAGCATGACCGTGAGTCTTATATTGTGATTTTCATGACTTCGTTGTGTTATTCATGCCTTGGTGAAGGTTTCTATTGTTGTGTAAAGTTTGTGAAAAGAATTGTAACCTATGAACATTGAGGAGCATTAGCTCAAGTTGTATAACGAATTGTGAAACTATAAGTGATAATTGAACCTCTAGAGCATTGACTCGAGTTGTAAAGTGAATTGTGAAGTAAAGGTGAGAAAGAGAAGAGATCATTATGTTGCCTCCTTGCCGAGCTATTGTTGAGTTGTGGTTCCCTCGCATTGTGTTCTTAGATGATATTACAGATGCTTAGGTTGATGATTCTTTGCGTTGGGTAAGGATTATAGTTATTCTCGGGGAACAAGTTTGGTTATAGTTGAGGTAGTTAGATGTTGTAACAAGTTTGATTATAGCTGAGGTAGTTAGATGTTGTAACAAGTTTGGTTATAGCTGAGGTAGTTAGATATTGTAACAAGTTTGGTTATAGTTGTTTCTCCATTGCCGGGACATAATTACTTATGCTTTCGAATCCCTTGCCGGGATAGTGTAGCTTATTGTTGATCCCTTGCCGGGACTCTTGGTATGGTTGTTGCTAAAGGTATATAAATGTTATGTTGGATCGGGTTGCACGCCGCAACAATACTATATATGGAACGGGTTGCACGCTGAAACAATGTTATATTGGATCGGGTTACACGCCGCAACAATACTATATATGGAACGGGTTGCACGCCGCAACAATGTTATGTTGGATCGGGTTGCATGCCACAACATTGTTATATTGGATCTGGTTGCACGCCACAACAGTGATATAAATGGATCGGGTTGCACGCCGCAACAATGTTAAATGATAGGGATCGGTTGTGCGCCGCAACAATATTATTATGGTTTTGTTGTAAATCTTTAATTGTTCTCTCATATTTCTCTTAAGTTTTTGCTGGATTCGATATTTCCCCCGTAGCATGTACCCCTCCCATGTTAATTGTTTATTCCTGTTTATTTTCCGTTGTATATTATATAACTGCACAGGTTTATCTGGAGTCTGGTCCTAGCCTCGTCACTACCTCGCCGGGGTTAGGCCAGACACTTACCAGCACATGGGGTCGGTTGTGCTGATGCTACACTCTGCACTATGTGCAGATTCCGGAGCAGCTTTTGGACAGTAGCACTTGGGGAGTTTGCCTTCAATCCAGCTAGAGATCCCGAGGTAGTCCTGCAGGCGTTCGCAGGCCCGGCATTCTCTTCTACTTTATTATGTACTCCGTTCTCATTTGATTTCGAGACAGATTGTATTTCTTTCATACATTTGTTGTAGAAATCTTAGTTCGTCCATGATATTGTGATACCGGATTCCGGGTAGAGACGTGTGTTATCATTATCGTACTGGTCTTGGTTATTATATTAGATTAAGTCTTCTGCTTGATTTCGTTTATCGTTAATATCTAAATGTTGGATACCTATTAATTCAGATTGTTAAAAAGGGTTAAAAATGAAAGAGTTAGAAATTTTCTATGTTTAGCGGTTTGCCTAGCTTCTACGAGTAGGCGCCATCACGACTCCCGAGGGTGGGAAATCCGGGTCGTGACAAGTTGGTATCGGAGCTCTAGGTTACATGGGTCTCACAATTAACAGACAAGCTTAGTAGAGTCTGAGGGATCAGTACAGAGACGTCTGTATTTATCCCCCAGAGGCTACAGAGTTAGGAAAAACTTCACATTCATTCTTTCCTGTCGTGCGATTTTGTTCTCTTAGTACTAAATTGAAACCCCTACTCTTGTCCTTTCGTGCAAGGCGATGTCACGTACCGCTTCTTCAGCCGAATAGTAGCTTAGACCGGTGATAGGTCAGCTACGTCTTCGGAGGCTTTGTGGAGGTTGGATAGGTTCACCAAGCTCTTCACTACTACTTTTAGCGGTGCATCTACTAAGGATCCCTAGGATTATCTAGACAGTTGTCACGAGGTTCTCAGGAACATGGGGATAGTTGAGACCAATGGGGTCGATTTTGCCACTTTTCGCTTGTCTGGAGCCCCAAAACTTGGTGGAGGGATTTCTGTTTGGCTAGACCAGCCGAATCACCAGCTTTGACTTGGGAGCAGTTTACTCAACTATTTCTGGAGAAGTTCTTCCCCACCACTCAGAGAGAGGCCTATCGGAGGCAGTTTGAGCTTCTCCAGCAGGGTTCTATGACTGTTACCTAGTATGAGACCAGATTCATCGACCTAGCTCGTCATGCTCTTGTCATACTTCCCATAGAGAGAGAGAGGGTGAGGAGGTTCATTGATGGACTTATTCAGCCGATTCGTCTTCAGATGGCTAGGGAGATTGGGAGTGAGATATCTTTTCAGGAGGCGACCAATGTGGCCAGAAGAGTGGAGATGGTTATGTCGCAGGGAGGTGGTCATGGGTCGGACAAGAGGCCCCATCATTTAGGCAAATTCAGTGGTACTTCGTCTGGAGGTAGGGATTCATATGGTAGAGGCCATCCTCCTAGACCTTTTCAGTCAGCACTTCAGGTTTCTCATGATGCTTCAGGTGGCCGTGGTTCTCAGATATAGTATTCTGATCAGTAGTCCTATAGTGCACCTCCAGCTCCTATCAGTGCACCGCCGCTTCAGAGTTTCCAGGGTCGTCATCCCCAGCAGCCGAGGGCTGGTTTTACTTGTAGCGACACAGCACATTGCTAGGTATTGCCCTCGAGCACTGAGTAGTTCTCAGCAGCAGGGTTCCCGTGCCATGGTTCAGGCACCTAGTGTTCCACAACCCGCCCAGCCAGTTAGAGGTGAGGGTAGAAGTGCTAGAGGTGGAGGTAGAGGTGTTAGAGGTAGAGCTCAGGTCGCTAGGGGTGGAGGCCAGACAGCAGCATGTCGTCCTAGAGATGTAGTTCAGGGTGGTGGGTCCCAGCACCGATGTTATGCTCTTCCAGCTAGGCCCGAGGCTGAGGCTTCTGATGCAGTTATTACAGGTACGGTTCTGGTTTTTGATAGAGATGCTTCAGTGTTGGTTGATCTAGGGTCTACGTACTCGTATGTGTCCTCTTATTTTGCACCGTATCTGGTCATGCCTAGTGATTCTTTGAGTGATCCTATTTATGTGTCTACACCTGTAGGTGATTCTATTATGGTAGATTGAGTCCATCGTTCATGTATAGTTATGATTGGAGGTCTTGAAACTCGTGTAGATTTGTTTCTTTTGGACATGGTCGATTTTGATGTCATATTAGGGATGGACTAGTTATCACCTTACCATGCTATCTTGGACTGTCATGCCAAGACTGTGACCTTAGCCTTACCGGCTTTACCTCGTTTAGAGTGGAGAGGGACTCCTGGTCATTCTACCCGTAATGTTGTCTCTTATGTGAAGGCTCGGCGTATGGTCGAAAAGGGGTGTTTGTACTATTTGGCATATGTTTGTGATTCTAGTGCTGAGGTTCCTTCTATTGATTCTGTGCCCGTTGTCGTGAGTTTCCTGAGGTATTCCCTTCAGACCTGCCGGGTATTCCACCCGACAAGGATATTGATTTCTGCATTGATTTGGCTCCGGGCACTCAGCCCATTTCTATCCTGCCGTATTGTATGGCCCCGCCTGAGTTGAAAGAGTTGAAGGAGTAGTTGCAAAACTTGCTTGAGAAGGGTTTCATTAGGCCGAGTGTTTTGCCTTGGGGTGCGCCGGTGTTGTTCATTAAGAAGAAGGACAGATCGATGAGAATGTGTATTGATTACCAGCAGTTGAACAAGGTTACAATCAAGAATAAGTACCCATTGCTGAGGATTGATGATTTATTTGATCAGCTTTAGGGTGCCAAGGTATTTTCGAAGATTGACTTGAGATCTGGCTACCATCAGTTGAGGGTTAGGGCATCCGATTATCCCTAATACAACTTTCTGCACTTAGTACGGGCATTATGAGTTCTTGGTGATGTCATTCGGGTTGACAAATGCCCCAACAGCTTTTATGGATTTGATGAACCGAGTGTTCAGGCCTTACTTAGATTCGTTCATGACAGTCTTCATTGATGATATTTTGATATATTCTCGCAGTCGAGAGGAGCACGAGCAGCATCTTAGAGTGGTTCTTCAGACCTTGAGGGATAGTCAGTTATATGCTAAGTTCTCTAAGTGTGAGTTAGGGTTGAGTTCAGTTGCATTTCTGGGTCATGTTGTATCAACAGAGGGTATTCAGATTGATCCGAAGAAGATTGAGGCAGTCAAGAACTGGCCTAGACCAGCATCAGCTATAGAGATTCGGAGTTTCTTGGGATTGGCAGGCTACTATCATCGGTTCATGGAGAGGTCTCATCTATCGCAGCCCCGATGACCAGGTTGACCCAGAAAGGTGCCCAGTTCAGATGGTCAGACGAGTGTGAGGCAAGCTTTCAGAAGCTTAAGACAGCCCTGACTACGACACCGGTGTTGGTTTTACCCATAGGTTCAAGGACTTACACAGTTTATTGTGATGCATCTCGTATTGGACTTGGTGCAGTGTTGATGCAAGATGGCAAAGTCATTGCTTATGCTTCGTGGCAGTTGAAGATTCATGAGAAGAACTATCTGGTTCATGATTTGGAGTTGGCAGCCATTGTTCATGCGTTGAAAATTTGGAGGCATTATCTGTATGGCGTGGCATGTGAGGTGTTCATGGATCACAAGAGACTTCAGTGTTTGTTCAAGCAAAAGGAGTTGAATTTGAGGCAGAGGAGGTGGTTAGAGTTGTTGAAGGATTACGATATCACCATCTTATATCATCCAGGAAAGGCCAATGTGGTGGCCGATGCTTTGAGTAGAAGTCAGCCAGTATGGGCAGTCTTGCTTATATTCCGGTCGGTGAGAGGCTGCTTGCTTTGGATGTTCAGGCTTTGGCCAATCAGTTCGTGAGGTTGGATGTTTCTGAGCCCAGCCGTGTGTTAGCTTACACAGTCGCTCGTTCTTCATTATTGGAGCGGATCCGGGATCGGCAGTATGATGATCCCCATTTGTTTGTCCTTAGAGACATGGTGCAGAACGGAGGTGCCAAGCAGGTTACCTTAGGTGATGATGGAGTTTTGAGATTACAGGGTCGAGTTTGTGTGCCTGATGTGGATGGGCTTCGATAGTTGATTTTAAAGGAGGACCATAGTTCTCGGTACTCTATTCATCCGGGCTACGCGAAGATGTATCAGGATTTGCGGCAGCATTATTGGTGGCAGAGAATGAAGGAGGATATTGTTACATATGTGGCTCGTTGTTTGAATTGTCAGTAGGTTAAGTACGAGCATCAGAGGCCCGATGGTTCATTTCAGAGGATTGAGCTTCCTGAGTGGAATTGGGAGCGGATCACTATGGATTTCGTTGTTGGACTCCCGCAGACTCAGAGGAAGTTCGATGCAGTGTAGGTTATTGTTGATAGGCTGACCAAGTCAGCGCATTTCATTCCTGTGGCAGTCTCCTATTCTTCTGAGAGGTTAGCTGAGATCTATATCCGAGAGATTGTTCACCTTCATGGTGTGCCTGTGTCTATCATTTCGGACCGAGGTATGTAGTTTACCTCGCACTTCATCAGAGTAGTTTAGCGAGAGTTGGGCAAGCGAGTTGAGTTGAGCACAATGTTTCAACCTCAGATGGGCGGGCAGTCCGAGCGGACTATTCAGATTTTGGAGGATATGCTCCGAGCTTGTGTCCTTGACTTTGGAGGCTCGTGGGATCAGTTTTTGCCTTTAGCAGAGTTTGCCTACAACAACAACTACCAGTCGAGCATTCAGATGGCTCCTTACGAGGCTTTATATGGTAGGTGGTGTCGATCTCCGATTGGATGGTTTGAGCCGGGAGAGGCTCGGTTGTTGGGTACGGATCTGGTTCAGGATGCCTTGGACAAGGTTATGATTATTCAGGATAGGCTTCGTATAGCTCAGTCCAGGCAAAAGAGCTATGCCAACTGCAAGGTTCGTGATTTGGCATTCATGGTCGGTGAGCGGGTATTGCTTCAAGTGTCGCCTATGAAGGGTGTGATGAGATTTGGGAAGAAGGGCAAGCTTAGCCCTAGGTTCATTGGCCCATTTGAGATTCTTAGTCGAGTGGGAGAGGTGGCTTATAGACTTGCATTGCCACCGAGCTTGTCAGCCGTGCATGCAGTGTTCCATGTGTCCATGCTTCGGAAGTATCACGGCGATCCATCCTACGTGTTAGATTTCAACACTGTCCAGTTGGACAAGGACTTGTCTTATGAGAGGAGCCGGTAGCTATCCTAGACTAGCAGGTTCGTCAGTTGAGATCGAAGAGTTTTCCTTCTGTTCATGTTTAGTGGAGAGGTCAGCCTCCTGAGGCATTGACCTGGGAGTCCGATTCCGATATGCGAAGCCGTTATCACTATCTTTTCCCTGACTCAGGTACATCCTTCTTCTATCCTCATAAGCAAAACCATTTCTTGCTTTACGTTTGCCTTTAAAAATACTTTATCACTGTCACGACCCGGATTTTTCACCCTCGGGAGTCGTGATGGTGCCTACTCATAGAAGCTAGGCAAGCCGCTAAACATAGAAAATTTCTAAATCTTTAATTTTTAACCCTTTTTAACAATCTGAATTAACAAGTATCCAACATTCAGATATTAACGATAAATGAAATCAAGCGGAAGACTTAATCTAATATAATAACCAAGACCAGTACGATAATGACAACACACGTCTCTACCCGGAATCCGGTGTCACAATATCATGGACGAACTAAGATTTCTACAACAAATGTCTGAAAGAAATACAATCTGTCTCGAAATCAAATGAGAATGTACATAATAAAGTAGAAGAGAACGCCGGGCCTGTGGACGCCTGCACGACTACCTCGGGATCTCTAGCTGGACTGAAGGCAGACTCCCCAAGTGCTACTGTCCAAAAGCTGCTCCGAAATCTACACATAGTGCAGAATATACCATCAGCACAACCGACCCCATGTGCTGGTAAGTGCCTGGCCTAAACCCGGCGAGGAGTGACGAGGCTAGGATCAGACTCCAAATAAACCTGTGCAGTTATATAATATACAGCGGAAAATAAACATGAATAAACAATTAACATGGGAGGGGTACATGCTACGAGGGAAATATCGAATCCAGTAGAAACTTAAGAGAAATATGATAGAACAATTCAAGATTTACAACAAAACCATAATAATACTATTGCGGCGCGCAACCCGATCCCTATCATTTAACACTGTTGCAGCGTGCGACCCGATCCATTTATATCACTGTTGCAGTGTGCAATCCAATCCAATATAACATTGTTGCGGCGTGCAACCCGATCCAACATAACATTGTTGCGGCGTGCAACCTGATCCAACATAACATTGTTGCGGCGTGCAACCAATTCCATATATAGTATTCTTGCGGCGTGAAACCCGATCCAACATAACATTATATACCTTTAGCAACAACCATACCAAGAGTCCAGGCAAGGGATCAACAATAAGCTACACTATCCTGGCAAGGGATTCGACAGCATGAGTAATTACATCCCGGCAATGGAGAAACAACTATAACCAAACTTGTTACAACATCTAACTACCTCAGCTATAACCAAACTTGTTACAACATCTAACTACCTTAGGTATAATCAAACTTGTTACAACATCTAACTACCTCAGCTATAACCAAACTTGTTCCCCGAGAATAACCATAATCCTCACCCAACGCAAAGAATCATCAACCTAAGCATCCGTAATATCAACTAAGAACACAATGCGAGGGAACCACAACTCAATAATAGCTCGGCAAGGAGGCAACATAATGATCTCTTCTCTTTCTCACCTTTACTTCACAATTCACTTTACAACTCGAGCCAATGCTCTAGAGGTTCAATTATCACTTATACTTTCACAATTCGTTATACAACTTGAGCCAACGCTCCTCAATGTTCATAGCTCACAATTCTTTCCACAAACTTTACACAACAATAGAAACCTTCACCAAGGCATGAATAACACAACGAAGTCATGAAAATCACAATATAAGACTCACGGTCATGCTTGACACCAACGTATAGATACTCTTCACCATGCCTATATGTCGCACTTAACAAGAAACAAATAGCAAATAGAACACAACTCCTTATCCCTCAAGCTAAGGTTAGACTAAACACTTACCTCGATGCCACGAACACAACTCAAGTTTCAATTATAGTTTTACCCCTTGATTCCACCGCCAATTCATTTGTATCTAATCACAAGTTGCTTAATTACATCAATAAACGCTAAATGAATCAATTTGAATGCATGAAAATGAGTTTCCCAAAGTTTTGCCCAAAATGTCAAAAATCACCCCGGGACCCACATGGTCAAAACCTGAGGTTCGAACCAAAACCCGATTACTCATTCCCCCACTAACTCAAATATATAATTTGTTTTGAAATCAGACCTCAAATCGAGGTCCAAATCCCCAATTTTTGAAAAACTTAGGTTCTACCCAAAACACCCAATTTTTCCCATGAAAATCATTGATTTTAAGTTGAAATCATGTTAAAAGATGTTAATGATTGAAGAAAACTAGTTAAAAAATGACTTACAATTGATTTGGAGAAGAAGAAGCCTTTGAAAAATCGCCCTAGTTTGTTTATGTTTTGAGAAGATATGAAAAATGGGTTTAAAATCGTCTAAGTATAAAAGTTGCAGGTCTCAGGTATGGGAATTGCAAACCCCGACCTCTACTAAGCTGGGAAATGCGAAACAGGGCTCGCATTTGCGAACCCTTCAGAAATGCTGGACTTTCGCATTTGCGAAAACAATGTCGCATTTGCGACTTCGCATTTGCGACACATATGTCGCATTTGCAGCGAAGGCATCACATTTGCGGAAAGGATACTCGCATTTGCGAGACAAGGCAGGCCTGGGCTGGTTTCGTATTTGCGATCCAGCCTTCGCATTTGCAAGCTCGCATTTGCGAGCCTGCAGGCCTGGACACACCAGCTAAAATCAGCAACTTTCTGAGTTCAAAATGCACCCCGTGGCCTATCCAAAACTCACCCGAGCCCTCGCAGCTCCAAACCAAATGTACACACAACCTCAAAAACATCCCATGGACTTATTCGTGTACTCATATCACCATAATAACATCAGAAACATCGAATTAAACCTCAATATCAATGAAATTTCTCAAAACTTCTTTGAACATCAAATTTTGCATTTAAGGTCCGAATCACGTCAAACGGATTTCATTTCTCACCAAACTCCACAAAATTATCTTAAATCACATATAAGACCTGTACCAGGCGCCGGAACCAAAATACGGGCCCGATACCAACATGTTCTAATCAAAATTCATTTTCAAATCCTTTAAATAATTTCAGAAAATAATTTTCTTTAAAAAATTCATTTCTCGGGCTTGGGACCTCGAAATTTGATTCTGGGCATACGCCCAAGTCCCATATTTTCCTACGAACCCTCCGTGACCGTCAAATCGCGGGTACGGGTCCGTTTACCCAAAATATTGACCGAAGTCAAATTAATTCCTTTTATAGTCAGAATTTATCAGATTTTCACATATAAACTTTCCGGCTACGCGCTCGGACTGCGCACGCAAATAGAGGTGATGCTAAAAGAGGTTTTTAAAGCCTCGGAATGCAGAATTTTATTTTTAAAACAAGTGATGACCTCTTGGATCATCACACCTCTAAAACAATTGTTTGTCCTCGAATGGATTGACCTTGACTATAATAATTTAATTTTTCTCCGTAAAGGAGACATTTACCATATGGATGGTGAGAAAAAAGTCTTATAGTATAAAATCAATTAAGAGCTCCAAAAAAGCTAATTTGTTACTACTCAGATAAATAAAATTGTCCATGACATTGATGTTGTAGTAAGTCTCAAAAGGAATTTTTTAGTTTCAAATATATCAGCCAAAGTGGTTGGGATATTGAGACTATAAATGAAAGGAAGATTGAATATCTTCATACTACTATAATCATACAAGGTAAATATGAAAGGTTACCAGACTTTTCTTCTATTTGTACTAACAGATGTATAAGCATGATGATGGAATCACATGCCACAAGTAAACTAGAGGTTTACTGAAACAAATATTAGTTAGCATGACCAGTTGGCCATCCCGGTTCAATTATGATGCGAAAACTAATTGAAAATTCACATTGGCATATATTGAGTGAATAGAATATTCTTCAAGAATTCTCTTGTGCTAATTATTCTCATGATATACCAGTTAAGGTTGGGATTGAATCCCTTAAAATCTGGAACAAATAAAAGGTGATATATATATATATATATATATATATATATATATATATATATATGGGCTCAGCCACTTGCCATGTGGACCGTTTACTATTATATGAATTTAATAGATGCATCTATTCTATTGTCACATGTGCGTTTGTTATCAACTTGCAGTTTGGCTTTTGCAAGGTTGCTTGTTCAAATTATTAGAGCATAGTTCCAGAATATAAATTATAACGATTTATCTTGATAATGCTGGTTTAAATCCAAGTTGGTTTAGCAGAAATTATATGCCTCTAATTATAGCTAAACCATTGGTTATGAGATGTATTATTTAACATACAACAACACTTGTACACATCTAGCCATGTTATGATAAATTCTCCCTATCACAATTGGTTCAGGGTCAAAAACCAAATAAGTTTTATCTAGAAATATAGATGTGCTATATGATTTAATTATCCCACCACAATGCACAAAGATGGGTTCTCAAAGAAGGTTGGGATATATGTTGGTGATCCTAACATTAGGGGGAGAAAATGGTTAGCAACTGAAAAAGTGATGCGCGAAATGAATTATTATGAATACATCTAGATCCTCATATGAGAAAATGTGAACTTGAAGTTCAAGTGATAATTCATTTGCAAAATATTGCCAGGCGCATTTGCTGACCCAAAGCTAAATGTCATATTTCAGCGGTTAATGCTCGGAATAGAATAAAGTCCATGATGGACAGAGTTTATGGCACGCATGAAGCGTAATAAACTAATCAGTTCCAAAGATAAAACTCCTTGAAGAAGGAGAGGAGCAAATGTTCAAGATGGTCATAATAAGAAGGCAGATGCTTTAGAAGAGTGCCATGACATAACACTTTATAAGACCCTATGGGAGAGGCTCAGGTATATGAAAATAATGAGATAAATAGATCTCAATAAGTTATATTTTTATTGGTGTAACGACCCGGCCAATCGTTTCATAAGTTACCACTCTGTTTTCCTCATTTATGCTTCTTATTGTCTTGTTCAGCTGTATTAAGTGTTAGCGGGTTGGTTGGTTTGGATTCAGAGAGGTTTTGGAAAGGAATGTGACATTTAGTCTCTTTTGGGTAAGCTTAGGCTGGAAAAGTCAACCGGATGTTGACTTATGTGAAAAAGGGATTGGATGTGAATTCCGATGGTTTGGATAGGTTCGGGAGGTGATTTGGGACTTAGGAGCTTGATCAGAATGGGTTTTGGAGGTCCGAAGTAGATTTAGGCTTGAATTGGCGAAATTGGAATTTTCGTGTTTTTCGGTTGATAGGTGAGATTTTGATATAGAGGTCGGAATGGAATTCTGGAAGTTGGAGTAGGTCCGTTGTGTCATTTGTGACGTGTGTGCAAAATTTCAGGTTATTCAGACGAGATTTGATAGACTTTTTAATTGAAAGCGGAATTTGGAAGTTTTTGGAATTCTTAGGCTTAAATCCGATGATGATTTGGTGTTTTGATATTGTTTTGAGAGTTCTGGGGGTTGGAACAAGTTTGAATGATGTTATGGAATATGTTGTCATGTTTGGTTGAGGTCCCGAGGGCCTCGGGTGAGTTTCGGGTGGTTGAACGGATCAAATTCATGTTGGAGAAGTTGCAGATTTCTATTGTTGGTGTTGTCGACAATTGGCCTTCGCGTTCGCGAAGGGATGTGATGTGAGGTATGAAGTTTGGCCTTCGCGTTCGCGATGTGGGTTCTGCGTATGCGAAGGGTTGGGTTTAGCTTTCATCGCGAACGCGATGTGTTTCCCGCGTTCGCATAGAATATTTGGAGTAACTGGGATTCCAGGAGCTTTGTGCTTCGCGTTCGCGTAGGTGTATCCGCGTTCGCGGAGGTTTGGTCAGCTGAAGCATCGTGTTCGCGTAAGAGGATTTTTGGTCAACGGATTTTTTGTGCTTTGCGAACGCCAGGCTTTGACCGTGTTCGCGAAGAAGGATTTTATATCGCTGGGCAGAATATTTAAAAGGCCATTTTCGCGATATTTGGCCATAGTTCACCATTTTTGAGTCGGTTTTGGAGCTTTTTGAGGGAGATTGAAGAGGGAATTCAAGAGAACTTCTTGGAAGTAAGATTTATGGACTTAATACTCGATCCTATTGTGATTTCTACCTAATTAAACATGAAATTTGGGGGATTTGAAGCCTAAATTTGGGAGTTAGGGCTTGAAAATTGGAGACCTTAATCTAAGGATTTGAGGGGTCATTTGTAGTCGAATTTTGGTATTCTTTGTATGTATAAACTAGTGAGAGTGTATGGATTCTAGTTTTGTAATTTTTATTAGAATCCGAGGCATGGGCCCGGGGGTCGGGTTTTGACCAATTTCGGAATTTTGATGTAATTTGATTATTTTCGAGTGGGCTTTGTCCCCTTAGCATATTTTGATGGTTATGTACTGATTTTGGTTAGATTCGGGGCATTTGGAGGCTGAATTGAGAAGAAAAGGTGTCGCAGGCTAGAGTTTGGATTGGCTTGAGGTAAGTAACACTTCCAAACTTGGTTTTGAGGATTCGAAACCTCGAACTATATGTTCTATGATTACTATTGAGGTGACGCAAATGCCAAGTGATGGGCGTGTGGGCATGAACCGTAAGAAATGCGGTCTGGATCATTCCAAAGCACTGCTTAATGACTCTTTCTTGCTGATATATGTGATGTATCTATGTGATTAAGTCAATGAAATGCAAATTATGCTAAATACCATGTTAAGGATTCACGCCAATACTGTTGAGACCCGAGAGGTTGTCTCTTGCTGTCATGTCATTAGTTTATTTTATATTCTATACTCAGTCCTGTTCATGCATATTATATCATGCCTCAGTCTCAATTATTGCTATTTGACATATCATATCATTGTTCGGGCTTGTATCATGACATCTTAGCCCATGTGTGTGAGACTGGAGAGTATTGACTGAGTGAGGCCGAGAGCCTGATATTGATTGACAGTATGGGATCGGCCTGCACGCCGTAACAAGATATAGATCATGCCTTCGCTGGCATTGATATAGCCCTTGGGCTCACAGAAGCCCCTCCGGAGTCTTTACACCCCCAGTGAGCGTAATTGATGATATTGAGGGATGGATCTTCCCTGGACATGGATCTTGTTCGAAGTATTGGTATGGAGATGGATCTTCTCCATGGGGCTGGATTGGCCAGTTTCCTCGGTACTGGGTGACTTATAGTATATGATGTGTATATATTTCGGGATGGATCTTACCTGCGCCGAGTGGGCCGTATACAGTACCGAGTGGTTGAGCACTGTGAGCAGGAGTATTATACGTAACATTGAGCATGCTATCTGTGCATTGGTACTTAGAGTTTTCTGAGCTTTATACTCTGTTTCGTACATACTGTGTTTAGTTACTGCTGAGAAACTACATGAACTGTAAGCATGTCTACTTTTCCGTACAATTAACTGTTGTAACCTGTCAAGGTTTGGTTCGTCGCTACCATAAGTCCATAGTTTGGACTTTTTACTTACTGAGTTGGTGTACTCACGTTATCCCCTGCACCCCTGTGTACAGATCCTGATATCTCGGGGCACGATAGCGGTTGCTGATCTTGCCAGTTGGAGGCCTTCTGAGGAGATTGCGAGGTAGCTGCTTGGCGACCGCAGTTCCGCCTTCTCCTTCCTTATCTTCCTTTAGTTTATTTGTTTGGATACTCTCAGATCATGTTGGTCATGTTATTTCGAATAGTTGTAGCAGTTTTTGGCTCATGACTTAGTGACACCCGAGGTTGAGATTATGTTTCTTTTCGCTAGATTTGGATTTATACTTTTATCTTATTGAATTTCTGTTAAAATTATGATTTTCCTTAAGTATTTACTTGAAAAATGGAATGATTGAAAATAAGTGGCTGGCCTAGTATCACGATAGGCGCCATCATGACATGGTTAGATTTTGGGTCGTGACAGTTGGGTAACGATGGAACCGATATAAAATGATCATCAACGATATTGTTGATATAATGTAGCGCTCAATATTATTAATATTGGCGAGGATCTTGAGCTCAAATCTGTCATGGAATTTGGACAGATAAGTGATTGGCCAAATGAAAAATACGCAATGAAAATTGACTTCACCTGAAAAATATAAAATTGGACAGATAGTCCATTGTGCAAAAAGTGAAATGAAAAATCAAGTCGATAGATATAAAGACGACTTGTGACACACGATTTTTCATAAATATCCTCGCATTAGTTATATAGAGACATGTTCTCCTGTGGTGGATGAAATTGTTTTCATGTTTTAATATGGCAATACATGAAAACTTGAAATGCATATAATAAAAATCCTTGAAAGATTTAAACAGTTCTGAAGCATATAGAGGTTCCCGAAAATTTTGTTAAATAAAACTTCAGCAATACATGTATGACATATATGATTTATTTTTGTGTCTTAGTGCACTGGGTGCACTTATGTTTCTTGCTAGAACCTTGAGTATAACGTTATACTAGCAAGATTTAGCTTTAATTCGATATGAAGACACTGAGTAATATATTACAAGAGAATCATTTATAGATTGTTTATTCTAACAAATATTGCCAAGATTTTGTTGGTTATGCAAATGCATGCATTTTCCTAAAGTTCGTTCTTCAAACATTCTATTTGCATGTGAGAGTACTGCCATATTATCATTTTACAAGACAGTTAATTGTTGATACTTATTCAAGTCATGCCAAGATAAGCAACTGATAAAGCAAGGGACTCAACACACAATAGACGTGTGACTTTTCTTTGAAGAGAAGATTCCAATAATATTGAAGATAATACTGTTTGCTTATCTCAATTGAAAGAAGGATATATTGAAGGCAACAAAATAAAGCATATTTCACCAAAGTTCTTTTCAGACATGATCTTCGACAGATTGGTGATATAGACGTTCAATAAATTTATTTGATTGATAATTTGGTGGATCTGTTCAATGAATCATTACCAACAAGTTGGTATACGGGATTGGAATGCATCATTTCTGAAAAGTAAAGTGATGTTTTCATCAGGGGGAGTAAGATACGCGCTGCACTCTTTTTTTCTTAGTTGAGGTTTTATCCCACTTGGTTTTCCTAGCAAGATTTTTAACGAGGCAGCAAACAATGCATATTACAAGATATGTGTATTCTTTTTCCTTCACTAAGATTTTTTTCCCAAGGAATTTTTTTAGTAAGGTTTTAACGAGGCACATTATTATGGACATCCAAGGGGGAGTGTTATAAAATATAATTATGGTGGATGCCCATAACCACCTAATGAGTAATACCCACAACTCTTCTCCATTATCTCCATAACTCTCACTACTCTAGTACTTATAGAGTTATGGTTGCAACTCTCATACCTTCCCTATGATCTTCCACCATGATCTCAAATGCTTAATGACATATTTATGTAATTCATTTGGTATACCTCTATGTAGTACTATAAATAGAGGATGAGAATCATTTTGTAATATAGACTTGAACACTTGATGAAATAAGAAAGTTATCTCTTCTTCTCTTATTCTACTTATCTTCTTGTTTTATATTGTTATTTTGAACTACATTTCTTAACAATGAATTGGATATTTTCTCTGATCAGTTAATTAAGAGCTCAATTATTTGTTCATTTAATATCAAAATTTTGCTGCCTTTGTTAGTTTTCAAATTATGGCCAGGCTATTCAATTCTAATTTTGACCGTTCCCATTATATTGTTTCACAACTTCTTAGGAAATATAATACGTAAATATTATATTTTTTATAATAAAATATTATGATAATATTTAACTTAATTAATTTAGATGTCCTAAATATTAAAATTCATGTGTAGATGTTCAAATAAGGAAAACTTTAATAAGTAAAGTTTTAGTTGACTTTAATATGCTAAATAGTAAGAAAATAATTAAATGACTATTTTGTCTAGTGTGATCTCTATTTTAAAAGGGTAAAAAAGACGAACAACATTTCGCTTAAGGAGCTTCATGCTTTTAATATAGTACTAGCTTTAGTAACGCATGTGTTTACCGCGTTGATTAATAAAAATTTTATACAAGAAAATAAATTATATAAAATTGCAAATGACATTAAAATAGATGCAACATTCAAATAAATGACAAAATAAAAGTTATTTGGATGGAGTAGTTAAATTCAAAATAATTGATTATTTTTTAACCTGCAAAGATAAATTTTTTAGTTACGTTAGCTATATAGTATTTGTAAATATTGGTGTTTATTGTATAGAAATATAATATATTATTGTATCTCACCTAATATATATCTATATATATATATATATTAAAGCAAGAAAGTTACCATATATAATTGACATTATGGTTAAGCCAAGTGGCAAGCTAATAAATGTCAATAGTATATGATAACTTTATTCTATATTTGACTATTTTAGTTAAATACAAATATAATATAATATATATACACACACACACACGGAATTTGAATTAAAAGATAATTTTGAATTTATCGATAAAGTTTTAAAATTTGAATTAAAAGATATATAATTGACAATATGGTTAAGCCAAGTGGCAAGCTAATTAATGTCAATAGTATATAGTAACTTTATTCTATATTTGACTATTTTAGTTAAATATGAATATAATATAATAATATATGCACACACACACACGGAATTTGAATTAAAAGATAATTTTGAATTTATAGATAAAGTTTTAAAATTTAAATTTAAATAAAAATAAAATTTATCTTTTTTTATCATGTTATCATACTTAATTCGGTTAATGATCATATGCAATCATGTTAGGAACTTTTGTTATTTTTTCTAGTTATTTAAATACTACTTCGCCTCTAGCAACAAAAAAAAAACTACTCCATATAACTAGAAAACTCTTTCACATTTAAAATCTTATAAGTATAATTGTTTGAAACACTGTAGCTAGATTTGAATAAAATGAATTTCTTTTAAATTAAATGTAATATATAGGGTACACGTGTATGTTTATCCAAATAACAAAAAAGAGTTTACAAAACAAAATAAAAGTTTACTTACATATATAATAAAGTAAACATACATGCTGGAGAAAGAAACATCACAAAATCAGTCAATATGAAAAAAAATGTATTTTTTTCTTCTCGAAGAATATTTGTTTGAAGAGTCAATTTGCATAAATGGACATCAAACAAATAACAAAACTTTGGTTATACAATTGCTATCATTAATTTCAAATCTATATATATATATATAAGCAAGAAAGTTACTATATTGTGACGACCCGGCCGGTCGTCATAAGAATTTACGCCCCGGCCCCCTATTAATTGCATTCTCCGAGTTTATTTCTGCTATTTTGATTTGCCGGGATGTACGATTTTGAATTTCGGAGAGTTTTGGGACACTTAGTCCCTAAATGAGAGCTTAAGTGTTGTAAAGTTGACCGTGGTCGGAGCAATGTGAAGACGGCCTCGGAATGAAAATCCGATGGTTCTGTTAGCTCCGTTGGGCAATTTCGGTTTTAGGAGCATGATCGGATTGTGTTTTGGAGGTCCACAGCCAATTTAGGCTTGAAATGCCGAAAGTTGAATTTTTGCAGTTTCCGGTCCGACAGTGAGATTTTGATCTGAGGGTCGGAATGGAATTCCAAAAGTTGGAGTAGCTCTGTAGTGTTGAATGACACGTGTGCAAAATTTCAGGTTATTCGGACGAGGTTTAATAGACTTTTTGATCGAAAGCGTATTTCTAGAGTTTTGGAGTTCTTAGGCTTGAATCCGAGGTTAAATTGGTGTTTTGGTATTGTTTTGAGCGTTCCAAAGGTTGGAACAAGTTTTAATGATGTTTTGGGATTGGTTGGCATGTTTGGTTGAGGTCTCGGGGGCCTCAGGTGAGTTTCGGGTGCTTAACGGAAGTTGAATTTGGACTTAGGATAATTTTTGCATTGCTAGTATCTGTCATAACCGCACCTGCGGTTTGGGTCCCGCAGGTGCAGAGCCGCAGAAGTGGCATTTCAACCGCAAAAGCGGAATTGGAGAAGTCCAGCAGGAGCCGCAGATGCGGTGGAGTCATCGCAGAAGCGTAGCTGGGAAGGAGATACAGGTTCCGCAGATGCGGAAGTAATACCACAGAAGCGGTGCCGCATCTGCGAAAAGGGAATCACAAGTGCGGAGTCAGGCCTCTAAGTGAAAGTCGCAGGTGCGACCTTTTGTCCGCAAAAGCGAGACAACAGATGCGGTCAGTGGACCGCAGATGCGGAAACAGCTGGGCAGAATATAAAAATTTCAAAACGAGGGTTTAGCCATTTTTGAGAAAACTTAAGATTGGGAGCTCGGATTTGAGCGATATTTTGAGGGATTTTCAGAGTTATCAATTGGGTAATGATTTCTAACTCCTTTTTGCTGGCAACCCATTAATCTAAACATGAATTCATCCTTTAATTTCGGGAATTTGTATGAAAATTGGAGAAAAGTTCTTAGGTCAAGAATTTGAGTTTCGATTAAGGATTTGACATTGGATTGAGATAATTTTGATATGGTTAGACTCTTGAGGGTGTGAGGATTCTGGAAATGTGAATTTTACCCGATTCCGAGACGTGGACCCGAGGGGCATTTTGGTCATTTTACATAATTTCACGTATTAGCTTAGAATTTAATTGTAGAATCAGTTACTTGAAGTGTTATTTACATTATGAAATTTAATTGAACAGATTTGGGTCATTTGGAGTCGAGTACTCGTGGCAAGAGCATAGTTTCAGATTGATTTTGAGTCGGTTCGAGGTAAGTGGCTTGTCTAACCTTGTGTGGGTGACCTTTCCCTTAGGATATGATATATTTGATAATTGAAATGTCTTGTACGTGAGGTGACAAGCGCGTACTTGAGCTAATTGTTGAAAATTCGATTTTTCCTTAAGTATTTCAATTGAGTTATTTTTTCTGTTTATTCTACTTGTGAATTTAGCCTGTTGTTAGTTTAGAAAAGCATGTTTAGCTGACTTAATTGCCTATTTGCTTAAACTACCTTAATTGCATTACCTGAAGCATGTTAGGCTAGAATTAACTATTTACTTAGTACGAAATTTAGCTTAATTGGGTATTCGTGTGTTGCTGTAGTGTGTTTTTACTTTGGGACTACGAGATGGCATCCCGGGAGATCCCCTGTACGTAATTATGATCTGAACTGAGGTGCGGGATACCAAGAGATCCCTGGCACGTATATTGAAGATACCAAGAGATCCCTAGCATATATTGAGGATACCAAGAGATCCTCGGGATACCGAGAGATTCCTAGAATATATTGAGGATACCAAGATATCCTCGGGATACCGAGAGATCCCAGCATATATTGAGGATACCAAGAGATCCCCGGTTATCATCCTTGTTATGAGTGGTACTTCCTTGTGGTTTGCCTTCATCTCTGTTTTCGTTATTGTACTCTTATTATCCTGTATAGATTCTTACTGTATATTCTCAATTGCACTGCCTATCTTATCCTGTCATCTTTATATTTTATTTAACCTCAGTAGGGCCATGACCTTCCTCGTCACTACCCAACCGAGGTTAGGCTTGGTACTTACTGAGTACCAATGTGGTGTACTCATGCCCCGTCTGCGCATGTTTTTCATGTGCAGATCCAGGTACCGCTACTCAGGCCTATCATCCTTGAGGAGGCGACTGCTCTAGAGACTTTGAGGTACATCTGCCGTGTTCGCAGACCGAGAAGTCCCTTTCTATTCCTGCTTTAAATATTTTGGCCCTTTTTTTTATTTTTCTGTTCTTATTAGACATTCCGGAGTTAGAGCCATGTAGTATTAATCTTACCTTGTGATTCGTGGGTTTTCGGGTCTTGGATTTATGTTTTGGTATTGAGAATTAAGCATGGTGTATGCCGAGCGGCACATTTAAACACTGTTACTGCTTTATTTCTGTTTTAAATTGTTAACTTCCGAAAATATTTTCTTTTTTTCCCGCAAATTAGGCTTACCTAGTCGTAGAGACTAGGTGCCGTCACGATGGTTTACGGAGGGCGAACCGGAGTCGTGACACATATATAATTGACATTATGGTTAAACCAAGTGGCAAACTAATAAATGTCAATAGTATATGGTAATTTTATTCTATATTTGACTATTTTAGTTAAATACAAATATAATATAATAATATAATAATATATATATATATATATATATACACACACACACACACACACACACGGAATTTGAATTAAAAGATAATTTTGAATTTATAGATAAAGTTTTAAAATTTGAATTTAAATTAAAAATAAAATTTATCATTTTTTATCATGTTATCATACTTAATTCGGTTAATGATCATATGCAATCATGTTAGGAACTTTTGTTATTTTTTCTAATTATTTAAATACTACTTCGCCTCTAGCAACCAAAAAAACTACTCCATATAACTATAAAACTCTTTCACATTTAAAATCTTATAATTATAGCTGTTTGAAATACTGTGGCTAGATTTGAATAAAACGAATTTCTTTTAAAATAAATGTAATATATATGGTACACGTCTATGTTTATCCAAATAACAAAAAAGAGTTTACAAAACCAAATAAAAGTTTACTTACATATATAATAAAGTAAACATACATGCTGGAGAAAGAAACATCACAAAATCAGTCAATATTAAAAAAAATTGTATTTTTTTTCTTCTCGAAGAATATTTGTTTGAAGAGTCAATTTGCATAAATGGACATCAAACAAATAATAAAACTTTGGCTATACAATTGCTATCATTAATTTCAATTTAGCACATTCAAGGAATTGAAGGGTATAATATATATATATATATATATATATATATATAAAACAAGAAAATTACCATATATAATTGACATTATGGTTAAGCCAAGTGGCAAACTAATTAATGTCAATAGTATATAGTAACTTTATTCTATATTTGACTATTTTAGTTAAATACGAATATAATATAATAATACACACACACACACACACGGAATTTGAATTAAAAGATAATTTTGAATTTATAGATAACATTTTAAAATTTGAATTTAAATTAAGAATAAAATTTATCTTTTTTTATCATGTTATCATACTTAATTCGGTTAATGATCATATGCAATCATGTTAGGAACTTTTGTTATTTTTTCTAATTATTTAAATACTACTTCGCCTCTAGCAACAAAAAAAACTACTCCATATAACTATAAAACTCTTTCACATTTAAAATCTTATAAGTATAGTTGTTTGAAACACTGTAGCTAGATTTGAATAAAACTAATTTCTTTTAAAATAAATGTAATATATAGGGTACACGTCTATGTTTATCCAAATAACAAAAAAGAGTTTACAAAACCAAATAAAAGTTTACTTACATATATAATAAAGTAAACATACATGCTGGAGAAAGAAACATCACAAAATCAGTCAATATTAAAAAAATTGTATTTTTTTTCTTCTCGAAGAATATTTATTTGAAGTGTCAATTTGCATAAATGGACATCAAACAAATAACAAAACTTTGGCTATACAATTGCTATATTAATTTCAAATTAAAGAGTATAAGCTGAAACCCTTTCATTTAGCTGTAGTCAAGCCAATATTGCAAGTGTATAATATTTTTTTCGTTGAAGAATATTAGTTTTGAATCATTAGATTATGTGAAAGGTTTTTTTTTCAAACTCAAAAAGAGAGAAATTGATTTCTAATTGATAGTTTCTATAGCGACTTTTAAGTGTAACAAAGAGTATATATAAAGAAAAAATTGGTAAGACGTGAATCTTTTTTTAAAATGTAAACAAATTATTTCGAAAAAACTCTTTACATTTTGTACTTCAAAGATAATAAAAAGATAAGATATTTTTGAACATTAGTAGAGAGTTTTAAAATTATTATAATAGAAGTTATATCATGCATAAACTCAAAAAACAAAAATCTTATGGAATATTTACATAATATCCGGCCATATTTATTGTTTACTTTTTATAGATAATATACCGACAACACACGATTATACATATATTATATATGGATTGTCACACCTCCTTTTTCCTACACCCGGAAAGGGTACAAGGAGTTTTTCCAATTAAAGGACAATCGAAACAGGATTATTTGTTTAAAGAAATCAGAGTCGCCACTTGGGAGATTTATGGTGTCCCAAGTCACCGGTTCAAATCCCGAATCGAGGAAAGGGTTGACTCTGTATTACAGTCCGCGAACCAGAAATCCGGGTAAGGAATTCTGTTAACCCGGGAGAAGGTGTTAGGCATTCCCGAGTTCCGTGGTTCTAGCACGGTCGCTCAACTGTTACAATTGGCCTATTATCTGATTTTAATACATGTTTTGGCCTATATGCATTTTTTAACTTTAACCGCATTTATTCATTTTTAAGAATATTGCAACGCTTGTTAAAGCACGTCTTGAACCGTGTCACATAAATGCACCCGTGGTTTTCGACATATTTTAACATTGTTGAGATTTGGATTTGGGTCACATAAATGTGCACCCAAGTCTAGGGAGGTGAATTATTAAAAGGACGCGCTTAAAGCAACTGCGTGTTTGTAATTTTGTGAGGGCCATGAAAATTTGCTAAATGGCGCGCCTCGAATTCTAACCAAAAGGTTTCTAAGCTAACTTACGAGGACCATAACTTGTACGATTTGACTATATATGACACACCTTGATTTATTTTTTTAAAAGGAATATTATTCGCACGGAAGTAATCATGAGCATTCTTGATTTCCCTGAAACTATTACGAAATCCAGATTCAAAGTGGGCACAGTAGTATTCGACTACTGTACTCTAAAATATGACATCAATTTCAACACATAAGTTTCAATTTCACCCTTTATTTCTAATGTCACGACCCAATTCCCGAACCTGGTCGTGATGGCGCCTCTCATGAAGACAAGGCCAGCCATTCAACCCAATTCACCCTTTTAAGACAATTAATTAACACAATTATAGTATAAACATGGTTTAATAATATCCAATAGCGGAAAGTATAGATAAAATACGAAAAATCCAACCCAACTCAGCCCTAACCGGGGTGTCACAAGTCATGAGCTACTACAGAGTTTACTAAAAATTCTACAAAGTATGGAATTAGGAACAAAGTTTGAAGATATCATAAATGACAGAAGATAAGGGAGAAAATGGGTCTGCGAACGCCATGCAGCTACCTCGATAACTCCGATGAAAACTGAACACCAGAAAAAACTCGCTCTATGTTTCAGGAATACCTGTACCTGCCCACATGGTGCAGGGAGTAATGTGAGTACTCCGGCCCAGTGAGTAATAAATATAAATAATGACTGAAGGTAAGAAAACACGTTAAGGCACACAACATTCTATACAGAAGCAGTGAAATCATTTAAAATAACAATTCAGTGAAAACATCATGTGAAATTTCTTTTAAACTGGTAAAACAGGTAATTTGGCAGTAAAATGACGAGTAAAAATCTGCCCCTCGGGCTCAATATCAAAACAACAATTAGAAATCTGCCCCTCGGGCTTAGTATCAAAATAATAACTAGAAATCTGCCCCTCGGCCTCAGTATCTCAGAACAGTATCAGCCCCTCAGGTTTAGAACAGTACAAAGCAACCAGTCAATGAAATAAGAGCACATAATTATTATGGCAGATAATGCAGATAAAGAATAAATGCACGAGTGCAATGCAATGCATATGACTGTACCCTCTGGTACCCACTGCGGCGTGCAGCCCGAGCCATCCATATTTATTTATCGTCGACGACGCTCACTGGGGGTGTGTACAGACTCCGGAGGGGCTCCTACAACCCAAGCACAATATCAAGCCATCTCGTGGCAGCAAATCTAGGCCCTCGGCCTCATATCAATCTCAGTATAATCACCCAGGATCTCGGCCTCAATATCAATGTAATCAACCAGACTCTTGGCCTCAATATCAATATAACACTGCTGCGGCGCGCAGCCCGATCCATGCTCAGTCCAAAAATTATCATAATCCCCTTGGGCATTTGTAAAACAGTAGTTCTCAGCCCGAAATATCATTTAAGTTTTCAAATCTTAGAAAGATGGCTGAGTTTGCAAAACAATATTTAAAACCTTGGACTGAGGTCAAATGATATGCAAAATATGCGAAAGCAGTGATATCAATCCCTGAAGGATTCAAATAATTGGCAAGAAGCCTACAATTGAAAACATGACTGAGGATATAAATTCTTTAACAAAATAAGTGAGGAAAACCAGTCAAAAATCCCCTAAGGGTTCTACAGGTCGGCACAAGGCCCCAAGCATGGCAACAAGCCCAATTCACAATAATAAAGTATATGCCTCAACTAAAAATGTAGTAAAATATCTCTCAGGACGGACCAAGTCACAATCCCCAATGGTGCTCTACCCCACGCCCATTATCCGGCATGCAAGTCACCTCAATATAGCGTTACAATGTGAAATTCCGGGGTTTGAAACCCTCAGGACATCATTTACATCAATTACTCACCTCGAACTGGCTATTTCTCTAGCTCATGACGCCTTTGCCCCTTGAATTGGCCTTCACGCGCGTCGAATCTATCCAAAATCAGAACGAATACGTCACAATATGCTAAGGGAACAAAGCCCAAGCGAAAACATTCGAAGAATATCAAAAATCTCGAAATTAGCAAAACCCGAGCCCCGGTACCACATCCAGGAATCGGATAAAATTTACATTTTCAGAATCCTCATACCCTCACGAGTCTAACCATACCAAAATTATCCAATTCCGATACCATTTGGTCCTTCAAATTATCATTTTACATTTTTGAAAGGTTCCACAATTTTCTTCCCAAATTCCATCTCAAATCACGAATTAAATGATGAATTCAGTGATAGATTCATGTACTCTAACCAAATCTGAGTTAGAATCACTTACCCCGACCAATTTCTTGAAAAACCTTCGAAAAATCGCCAAAATCCGAGCTCTCTAGGTCAAAATATCAAATAAAACCCAAAACCTCGTATTTATAGAGTACCCCTCGGATTCCGACACCGCTGACCGCACAAAAATGACCGCGGTCCGCGCAAAACCAGCGGGGTCCATGCAAAAACGTCTGCGGCCGTGCAGGCCTTGCTCTGCAGGGATAGGCTTTAGTATTTTAGCCATAACCTTCGCTACAGATGTCCAAATTGTGATATCTTTACCTTTCTCGAAACTAGACACGAAGGGCTACAACTTTTGTTTTTGAATCATCTCAAAATTCCTTGTAGATCAAAATGAGCTTCCAAAATTAGACCGATGACCTGCAGGTCTTCATTTCACGTGGACCGCGCACTTGACCGCGCCCCCGCGCTAGGCCGCGCAAAAAGGGCCGCGCCCCGCACACCAATGACTGCCCCATCCATTTTCTAAGTTCCGGGATGTCCGTACTCGCTCAAAACTCACCCGAAACACACCCGAGGCCCCCGAGACCTCAACCAAAAGCACCAACGCATCCTAAAACATTTTTCAACCTCGTTACAATCATCAAAACACCTCGACTAACACCAAAATCATCAAATCACATCGAATTCAAGCCTATGAATCTCAAGAACTTCCAAATTCCATTTTTGATAAAAAACCCAACCAAACCACGTCCGAATGACCTCAAATTTTGCAGACAAGTCCAAAATGACATAACGAAGCTACAGAAACTCTCGGAATTCCATTCCGACCCTCGGATCAAAATCTCACCTATCAACCGGAATTTACCAAAATACTAACTTCGCCAATTCAAGCCTAATTCTACACTGTACCTCCAAAACCACTTCCGATCACTCTCCTAAGTCACAAATGCCCTCCCGAAGCTAACCGAACCATCGGAACTCACATCCGAACCCTCTAACACATAAGTCAACATCTGGTTGACTTTTCCAACTTAAGCCTTCTTAAAAGAGACTAAATGTCTTATTTCTTATTAAAACCAATTCGATTTAACTCTAACACACCGAATACCGATAACGAAACATGAAGAAGCATAAAATAGGGGAAACGGGGAGATAACTCACATGACGACGGGTCGGGTCGTCACATCTAATTGCCAAATTGACTATAAAATACAATGACCAATAGAACCGGTGTTACAACTGTAAGTCATACAAACTAGTAACATCAGGATTTTTGTTCCATTTGCAAATATTGCTTTTTTTTTTTTATCTCAGATGCTGAATATGAAAACAGACCGTGATGCTATATATGCATACATGTTTTATATACCCTGCCTTTTTTTTTAATTAACTAAACCAAACAAATTCATTTTTACCATGCATTATTGAACCAAGTTTATTATAACTAGTTATTCGATAACGGGCTGCCTAGAATGACATGTTTAACTTACAATTTGAAGCACAAACTAATTAAACCAAGGTTCCAATTTCATTTAAGCAACTTAGGACAAATAGGCTACATGATTAACCCAACAACCAATAAATATGCAAGCCAGGTTCAAACCAGAGCTAGATATCGAGTGTAACACAAAATTTCAAACTAGCTCATTCATTTTTCAGCAATAGAACAATATCGAAACCTGGGAAGATAGTCGATCCTCGGCCCTTTAGAGAGTTTTCATTCACTCAGTGGGAGGGAAAGATTAACTACAGAATTAGTCCAATTAACATGCCAATCAGGCTTTCAAGAGGATTCAAAACCAAGTAACATGGCTAAATGTCCAATTATACAACGCCAAAATTTAATTACTAATTTGATTACACAAAATGTTACTCAACCTTTCAAGTCAGCCCTATGACCAATAAGCCCTATAACACATACATTGCATAAACCTTGCATATGCAGATCAAATCTCAACCAACCCCAGATAACAATATCACATTCCGAATGAAAACTAAAACATATAATTGACTCAATGATATGAAAACAATGTCCTGCTTAACACTAAGTTTTTCATTTCGACCTTTAAACTCAAGATTCACATAGGGTAGAATATAGAAGTGTACCTGAGATTGAGGGAACAAAGAAATAAAGAAGGATTAGCAATTTTTAAATAGCAGAAATCGACAGCAGCAACAACACAACCCAAATTCAGCAAATGAAACCAGAAAATTGATTTACAATCCAATGGAACAATAGTCTTTAACACAATTTGATCAAAACCTTCCAAAAAAACTAGTATCAAACCAACTCAAATCCCATTATTGAACACCATTGTTTTCAGGACTTAAAGAAATCAGGAATTACTGAGACTCAATGGTACAGTAGAGAGTTTTTAGCTGATTTATTGGATTCTTATTTCTTAAAGAAAAATATGTATTTTTCAATACTTTCAGAATATCATAATGTTCTTCTCCTCTCGGTCGTTTTTCAGAATATATCTATGAACTCTTTAAATAGGCAATGGGAATGCCCTTTGATTCACAAGATAGCCTTTCAACATTAAAAAATTGATTCCACTCAACCCCTATTGAATTAAATTTTCAGTAGTGAAATCTAAACCCTACCACTATAGAAGCTTCTTAATTAGGTGACTACTTTAAACTTACACTAATTAAGATTATCAACATAATTAAACAAGAAGTTAAACCAAATTATTGAACTAATCCCAATTACTCTGACTAAGTGATTAAACGAGATACAATTTCACAGTCTTAAAACAAGCTGATATCCCAATTATACGAAACAAATCCACAAAACCAATCTTAAAGAAACAACAGTGAACAGAAATAATTTATACCAAAGAACTGATCGAATTTCAATTGAAATTGACCAGAAAAAGAAAAAGAGACGAGGAAGACGAATATCAGAATAATACTAATAAAATATAAATATAGAAAAAAAGACAGAAACTCACCGGTCAATAGTAATTGAAAGAAACCTTCAAATCTTCATTTTTAAACCAAATTTTGACTTTAACTGTGATAAGAACACACAGCTAAAGTTAAAATTAGCTTAAAGCATCAATAAAACTTGACTCTGCAGTTTTAGGTTTAAAACATAGATTTAATATTCGACAAGTTCTGGTTTGATTTGAGGGTAATGAATTGTGGATTAGGGAAGAGGGGAGTGAGGTGGCTTCAGGGTGTTAATTTGGGAGGGGTTGGAGGCGGCGTCGCCACCGGAAGGCTAGGGTGAATGGTGGCGGCTGCTAGGGTTCATAACTTAAAATCAAGATTCGAACCATTCTAAGGGTGTTCGAAGGAAACTAACTACGGATTATGAAAGAGGAGATCAAGGGGGGTTCTGGGGTGTATTTTCGGGGCGATTTGGGGCCGGCGCCACCACCGGAAGGCGGTGGGGAATAGCGGCGGCTGGTCTTTAGGGTTTGAGTGAGGAAGATAAGCGATGAGATGGGGGGGTTATGAGGGGGCGGGGTCTGTTTGGATATTTATATACTTGGGTGGAATTGGATCCAGGCCGTTCGATCAAACACGATCAACGGCTTGGATCATCTGACTAAATGGAACGACGACGTTTAGATACCTTTGAGACCGGATCGGTCTCTGATGTAAACGGGTCGGGGTCAGATACGGGTGAGGGGACGTGTTTTAGACCGTTGGATGAACGGGCTTTAACTGCTCCGATTAATTGAACCCAAACGACGTCGTTTGGTCGAGCAAAAAAAGAAACGGACTGGGTTTGGCGAGTTTTGGGGTATTTGGGAGGGTATTGGAGTGGGTTTTTGTTTGGGCTGGGAATTTTTTGGCCCAGATCTGATTTCCTCTCTTTTATTAATTCTTTTTCTTTTCTTTTCTTCCCTTTTCTTTCAAAAATTGAAACGAAAATCCTAATTAAATTATAAAACTCAAATTAGCTTTAAGAATACTAATTAACTCTAAATAATAATTATCATAAATAATTAAATATTAAATTAAAAGAAAATCACACAATTTGACTAAAAACACAAAAATATGTTATCTTTTGTGAATTTTTATTTTTGTAAAACACCTAATTATTAATTAATGTAAAAATTAAATCCCAAATGCAGATGCTATATTTTTGTATTTTTAATGCATTAGTAAAATTAAACATGTACACAAACATATGCAAACAATCAGGAAAATCGCATAATAATTCCTAAAATTTGAATCATGAAGATTGTATTGTTATTATTATTATTTTCTTGTGGAAGATACTTTAGCTATTTCAGTAAACGTTTTTGCGCGTCTCTAAACCAAGCAATTTTTAATTGGCTTGAAGTTTGAATTGTTTCACCTCGTGAGGCAAAGTAGTCCAAATTTCAAATTGTTACACCAAGCTAGCTTTAGGTAACTAATCTTAAGGTTGGACTAGGTTGAGAGAAGAGAGAGAAAGGGGAGTAAGTATTGGGCAACACATGCCCAATTATAGCTGAAGTAATACCTATGTACATGTTATACTCTTATATGTAATAGACACAATTTGTAGTACTTAGCCACTATTTTACACTTACTTTATAGCCATTTTCATTTGTATATAAACAAATAGATGGTTTTGGAATAAAGTGACAAAATATTTCATTTCTACAGATCAAATATTTTTCTCTCTCTTCGTCTCTCATTTCTCTTTCCTTGTTCATAGAGTTTGTACAATAATCGAGCTCCTTCTCACTTAATATGGTATCGGAGTTAAAAATCGATATTAGCTTGTTCGTCCGAGTCGAGCGATGTTTCCCTCGACCTTAGATTTTACAAGTTTCATTTTCAAGTACAAACCCTAATATTCCAAAATTTGGGGTTTTACATCTCATTGTGAATGTTGTGCTTTATCACTTCAAAGATGAAGTTTTTTTGGTGTTGTCGATGGAGTTTTGACTGAATTTGAAGTTCCGACATATTTCAACCATTTTAGAGGAAGAGCGGTATCATCTACTCTCACTCACTTTACTGTCTGTATGTGATTTTCCTTTGAAGCTTTTTCAGAAATACTAGTTGATTTTAGAAATACTAGTTGTTATCATGATTATTGATGCTGAAACTACGTCTTCGTCCATTTTCTCTGAGTGTTTTTCTACTTTTAGCCTAGATCCTTCTTATCCTTTCTACATTCATCCGCCAAATAGTCATGGTACTCATTTAGTTATGCTCCCTTTTGATGGTACTAGTTTTGTCGCACGGAGGAAAAGCATGCTTGTTTCTATGTCTGCCAAAAATAAATTGGGATTGATTAATGGTAAACATGATAAGCCTTAAATAGATTTCTTTATTATTCCTTTGGGAAAGGTGCAATAGAATGGTGATCGTTTGGATCACCAATTATATCTCTAGGGACATTTGCCACCAGTGTCTTGGGGTATGACACTGCTAGGGAAATCTGGTTAGATATAATGAAAGATTTGGACAATCTAATGGGTTCAAATTCATTCAGATTCATAGGGAAATTAGAACTATCTCTCAAGGGACTTAAGATATGATAGGATGCATCCGACTGGCACATGTTAGGATGCATCTGATTGTTACCCTGAATTGTTTGCAGGTAATATGATCCGAAAAAGGCGAAAGAGCTCGGCAAGCACTTCCCAAATGCCAATATATGATGCCACTAGGTTCCAGTCACAGGAGGCAAAGGCCGCGTTTCATGCTAAAGCCACCAAAAGCTTTGTCCCTGAGATTCCTGTTGACAGGGCTGCCCTCCGTATGGAAAAAGCAGACATGTATGAGGAAATCAGACAGAGGGAGATGAAGTTCTTGTTTGATGAACCTGAGACGGCAAACCCAATAATAGTTCGGGAGTTCTACGCGAACTGCCCGGAAAATTTGTGCCGGTCTGTGATTGTGCGGGGCAGGGTGGTAGATGCCTCAATTCTGAAGATTCGCCAGACTTGGTTTGGTATTGAGTAAAAAAATCCGAACCAAACCGATATATAAATATATAAATTTTATTTATATTTTTAAGACTTTATAGTGAATTTTCTTTAGAAAATGTAAAAATATTTGGGATTCTCTCATGTATTAACCTTGAAAGCGTAAATTAACGAAAAATTATTGTTAGACGACTAAGAAAATAACTATCACGTGTTACTAAAAAATTCTCCCATTAGAATATTTTAATAGATCATATGTTTGTCAATTTTTTTCCATATTTACTAAACATATATTTACTTATCAAAGTTTTATCTATAATTTTAACAAAGTAAGATTGAAATAATATTCATGTAACAAAAAAATTCAAAAAATCCGACAAAACCGAATCAATCCAAACCGACATAATTGGTTTGATTTGATTTTGATAAAAACCAAACAACCCGGTCCATGTACACCCCTAGCTATTCATATGTAAACTTGCAACGAACATTAAAGCTCACAAAAAGAGCAATAGTACCTTTTTAGCTAAATCCATGCTTCTTTTATTTATAAACTTAGCTTCTTTAAATTTTTATAGGCAAAAGAATACTTGTTCCTTTCGTACCCACACTACCCAAAAAAGAAAAAAAATTAGCTACGAACTTCGTCTCTAATGATCTGTCACTATATCGCTCGTAGCTAATAGAATTTTTTGACAATTTGTTGCTAATTCATCGTTAAATAGAATTACTAACAAATTTTTTGTTTAACTACAGAATTTATCTGTTGCTAATTTTTTTTTTGTATAATATCGAGGTTACCACTAAGAATTACATCCACATCTCATGAGTAACACTTTTAAGATATACATCTTATCGTACTTTCTATCACATTTACATGTCATGAGCAAAAATCTTGTAGATATTTTAGTATATGTGATATCTGATCTTTATGACTGCACTCAAGGATTATAACCAAACAAAAAAGTTGGGGTTCAAGTGATCTTAGATCAAAATATCAATGACAAAACCTTACAATACAAAATTATTATCACAAAGAATATGTACAAATAGTCGCTCATCCGACCGATTAAATAAAAAATAATCGGTAGATGTATAATATACATTATTCATATATAATTTTTATGTAACCGTGTATAATTAATATATAATCTATGTATACTAGCTAGGAAAAGTGAATCCTATCAGCTATATTTTCTTAAGAGTAATGACGCGAAGAACTGCTAGCAGGAATTTTCTTGCATAGTGAAAGAGAATAGATGTCAAAATCATATTGATAATCAAGTAAGCTATATCTCGATCCGTCTTTAGAGTCGATTTGTTCAAATAGGGGCGGAATTAGCTTGTGCCAAGGCGGTTTAATTGAATTTCCTTTATCGAAAAATCATATTGTGTAAATAAAAAATTGTATAATATTTTTGCTATATATAAACTGTTGAATCTTCTTGACACAAGAGAAAATTCTATTTTAGCGACAAAGGCGGTTCAAAAAACGCTTTAGGTCGTATATTTAAATTTTGGGTGTGAGTGTGTAATATTTTAGTATTTTCTTGCATCGCATTGTAGAAATTTTTAACTCTGTCACAAAATTCAGAAAAAGCTCCAGCAAGACCTAAAATCTCTTGTCGCCTTAAGATGTTTTCCCGACTTTCATACATCACCTATCCTTGCAAGAACTTTAGGATGACACATAAAAACACTCTATATATTTTTACTAGTTATTAAAATTATAATTTTTTGGTTTTATTCGATATTTGATATCCGCTTTAGGAACACTGATTACATTCGCGCGGAAAGTGTCACTTTGAGGAATTATATATTTTTTATTAAAGACGACTTTATATTCGAGACTTCTAATTAAGGATAAAAGAGTATTTATCACTCTACCACAATCTTTGACGAGAATTACTCGTTACTATTCCCTTGCCACAAGATGGGCAGAAAACACGTATCGATTCTCCTCACCTGCTAGTCCTTTTCTTGATACAAAAGTTTGTGGCAACCATATCATCATCTCAATTAGTAGTAGCCACAATCGACCAAACTCTATCTCTTGTCATCTCTTTGCCTCTCTTTTTAACCTTTTACAAACAAGTTGCTTTCCAATTATTTGCCATTTCTTGAATACATTCAAACAAAAAGTGAGCAAAGCAACATTTGGACTAACTTGACATGTGTCACTCTTTGAATTTCTTTCTTTCTTTCATTCAGTGAACACTCTTGAGTTCACCTATATATAATTGATTGATTGATTTTTTTTCCTTCACATGGTTGTCCTTCTCACTTGCTTTTATGGTGAAATATGTATTTTATTTTTTTTAAATTTCCATTTATTCTATCAAAAGAAAGCCACCAATAAAGTGATAGTTCCAAACAAGTTGTAGTCAATTATATATTAATATGAGCAGGCGGAATATTTCGATTTAAATACAGAGGAACACCTGTTAGAAGATAATTCTTATATCTCAAAAATAGAATATAACATATTCATTATCATTTACTACCCATGATTAATAGTCATTATTATAATATTATAATTAATTTTTTATTAGCCTTAATGACTTTAATTTGTAACAGTCATTTCAATAGTCTTTGAATGACATTTTATAATTTTAAAACGTTGCTTACAATCTGAAGTTAAATATATATATTCCTATGTGTTACTTTGTGTAGTAGAGTGAAAAAAGTTAAAACTTCTCTTCTCTTTTCTTTTGTGCTCGGTTTTCTTTTATTCAATCTTTGTTGTTTCTGCTCCTAGTTTATACTAGAAGATCTTGTTGAATCCAGGGGATACGCCTAATTTTATTTATTACGGTGTAGGCGAAATATCCTTAAGGACAATGTCTTTGACACGCCTCAAGCTAAACCTTCTATTCTCCATAATCAACCAATATTTTTCCAACAATATTAAGGATATTGCAATATTTGGCGGATGCTCATTATAATGGAGTACTGAAATACTCAAGTATTTCATACTGCTTACTACTTAATTATAGCAGCCACTAATTCCAAGTCCAAGCTCCATCCAGCAGAAGTGAAAGCAACGAAAGAGATAGCCAAAAAGCTTGGGAAAATAGATTGGGATTTTAACAAGGATCCTTGCGGTGGAGAAGGGAATTGGAGTGTTGTAGTTATTGTTAAAGGAATTGAGAGTTCTATTGCTTGTTATTGCTCTTTTAACAACAATTCTACCTGCCATATTACCTCCATGGTGTCAAACGGTTCGACTCTTTTTTACTTTATAAAAGAAGATGTCACAACTTGGCAAGAATCTCGAGATACGCCATTATTTGGAGACATTGGAATCATTTGTTGTTGATGTTCCTCATGAATATTATTCTGGTACGATCTCCAACATAATTACTGAGAACTTATATTTTAAAATAAATGAGAGCATGCTTTGCGAGGACACAAGAGAGTAAATTAAGATTTATTAAGATTATATCATTATATATTTTGAGTATTAAGATTGAGATATTATATATATTTACCACATAGAAGTGTTGCAACAAGCATTTGGTGTTATTATCTATTATTGATGTGGTTGAATTTATTGTGCCGTTGGATTTCAAATGTTTTATTTGGCTTCTTTTGAAGAAAATCAATCAAGAGCATTGACTTGCATTAGCTAGAATTAATGAATTTTCTTATGAGAAACAAGTATTAATCTTTATGAGTTGTGAAAATATTATCTCCTTAACTTGAAATTTTTTAAAATGTGGGGGATCAGATGTCTAGAGTGTTATAGCCTGATCATAAAAAGGGAAAAGTGAGAAAAAAAATTATTTATTAATGTTATAATAAAGCCTTACAAATTTGAGATTTTTTTGTGTGGCAAAAATTTGTATTGGAAGATCAAAATATATATTGTATTTATGGCTTTGAAAACTTATGCTGCTTCGGGTCTCTTAGTCATTTGGGTGAAGAAATCGTTGAATTATGACCCGTTTTCTACTAATTTGAGATATTTTGTAGAAGTTAAAACTGTTTCTATATTTAGAAAATTTTACTTTGGTACTTGACTATGAAGATTGAGAAAGAAAATAAATTCTTATGTGTTGAAAGATGTTTCAAAAGACACTTGTACATAAGTCAAGTTCCATTTCATGTGAGATGATTTTATGTCTTGAGAAATACTATGAGTTAGTATTCTATGTATAGATTTTTCACTGTATTAGAAAGATACAGTGATGATATTGAATCTCTGATTCAGATGTGAAAAACTCACTAGTGATTGTGTGATCACCTTTTGATGGGGTGTTATGATATTGGAATTATTTGGCGATTTAAACCGACATTAATTATGTCGATGAATTGTGATTGCCAAGGCGCAATAACTATTGTAAGAAAATAAATCTTTCAATGGGAAGAATAGACATATTTTTAAAGATCTAATGTCATAAAGCAATTGCTTAGAGATGAGAATTTTTTATGCATACTATGTGTAGTCAAAAGAGGATTTGGCCGATCCTTTGAATTATAAGTGAAACATCGAGGGGTTGAAACTTTTGCCAATTGAGATGTATCAACAATGATGGTAACCCAACCTATGTGATTGGAGATCCCATGAAGTATGTTCATATGAGTAATAACAAGTCACTAGCTGATCAAATATCACTATCAAATTATATCTCTTCCTATGGTGTGTGCGTGTATATAGTGCAAGACTGCAAGGAATGTGAGGCTGAGTTATTAAACTCTTAATCCAATAATACATAGCCTATTGTGGGTGGTATATTGTGCTGCAAAATATACTTGATGAATGGACCTATATGAGTGTGGAGTGGGGCCACTCCTATCAAATTTGTGGCGAAATTTCTTGAGCACTCATGAAAACCAGGCGCGCGCATGGCCTATTAGCGCAAAACCGCGATAAACTACAAAGTGTGCGCGTGTATAATGTGATAGATAAGATACTAAACTTACAAAAGAATTCTTGGTTCATAGAAGTTCTAAACTTCATCAATTGTTCTGTAAGTTTGATCTTATTTTATCTAGGTCTGGTTCATAGTCCAAGAGACACCAGATTCGATGCATTATGCTCATTTGTGAAAACCTAGCGAAACTTCTTATTTTGTTATTAGAATTATTTTTGAGATATGTGGGGGATTGTTAGAAGATAATTCTTATATCTCAAAAATAAAATATAACATATTCATTATCATTTACTACCCATGATTAATGGCCATTATTATAATATTATAACTAACTTTTTATTAGCCTTATGGCTTTAATTTGTAACAGCCATTTCAATATCCTTTGAATGACATGTAATAATTTTTAAAACGTAACGTTGCTTACAATCCAAAGTTAAAATTTTTGGATTATATATATATTAAAATCTTTGGATTATATATATATTTTCCTATGTGTTACTTTGTGTAGTAGAGTGAAAAAAGTTAAAACTTTTCTTCTCTTTTCTTTTGTACTGAGTTTTCTTTTATTCAATCTTTGTTATTTCTGCTCCTAGTTTATACTAGAAGAGCTTGTTGAATCCTGAGGGATACACCTAATTTTATTCATTACGGTGTAAACGAAATATCCTTAAGAACAGTATCTTTGATACGCCTCAAGTTAAACCTTCTATTCTCCATAATCATCCAATATTTTTCCCAACAACACCTAGTAGAAGGAGGGGGGGGGGGGAAGAAAAAGAGCAATATTGTTGTCGTTAGATATCAATCTTGGGTGAGCAGGCGAGAGAAAGACGTTGATGCTCCATGCTAAACCAGCGCAACCAACTAGCTTTCGTGTTAGACAATAAAAATATATAAGGGGTCCTTGATGCGCGCGTACATATATATATATATATATATATATATATATATACTAGTCTTATGGTACGTGTGTTGTGCGTGTAACCTATCTAAATGCGTATAAAATTTTTAAAAATTTATATAAATATTTTTTTTGAATTAAAATAAATGTGTAAATTTATTTTAACAAGAGATATTGATTTTGTATAGCTATTTCAATAAGGAATATCAATTTATATATTTCAATGTCTTTTTTTGACCAAAAAAAAAGATGTTTATGTTTTATTTTTTCTGTTTTAACTACTACCCTAAATCACTTATGACTAAATGTATCTAATTTATTTTCATTAATTTCAATATATAAATTTATCTTATCTATGTTTTACTTTTCGAGTATTGTAATTGGATTTGTAATTTAATATGTGTATAAATTTTCAATATGTATTCAACTTAGTCAAATAATAATTAACTCAAAGTACATTAAAGTACTTATTACTTTAAATTAAAATACTACTATTATTTTCAAAACGTAAGCATATCATATTAAACTTATTTATATATATTTTCATACTCGACCTAATATGTTGTAAGTTTGGTTTACATATTATTAATAATCTTTAATTTTTGAAGACTTAAAATTATATCTAAAATTTTATTAGTAGATTTCTAACATGTTTATATACATTTTGTCTAATAATCATAAGAAAAAGTCATAATTACTTTACACAATTTATTTAAGGAAATGATTTATAAGTAAATTTTTATTTGGTTTTAAATTCCTAAAATTTAGGAGTTTCTGACCAACATTTGGTTGATTTTAAAGTATTAAATATTAGTAGAATAATTAAATTATAATTATAACCAATGTAACATCTATTTTTAAAGGGTAAAAAAGGCGAATGACATTTCACTAAGATGCTTCGTGCTAGGATATGCGTGATGCGTGTACCTTCTATTGATGCGTACAAAATTATAAAAAAAAACATATGCCCTTAAAAATAAGATTTTTAAAAATATAAGCTCTTAAATATGATAAATATTGAGCCTACTTAGTCGAAAAAAGTAACGGATAGCCTATATAAGCATGACAACAACCAAGATAATCTTGAAAGTTTGATGTTATTATGTATCTCGTTCTTTTACATTAATTTTGTATCAAAGTAGTCGTCTAGGTACCATGTATTCTAAGACAAGTTATCTACAAAGAGAAGAAAAATTAGCGATAGATAAATTTTGTAGTTAAATAATAAAATTCATCGCTAATCCTACTTAGTGACATAATCAGTTATATATTATAAAAAATCCTATTAGCTATAAGATGAATTTAGTAGTAACTAATTCATGTTTTATAAAGTTAAATTATGTAACAAACTTTCTTAGTAATAATATTGGTTTCTTTGTTACCAAAAAATAAAGGTCCCTTTCCATTTATTTATTTTAACATATGCAATGAGGTAATTTAGATATTTCTGTAAATTAAATTATGATAATTAATTTTTTATCACAAATTAATGATTACTATATTCTTCAACAATAATTATTATTTCAAAACCTAATGCCGTAGTTTCTAAGAAAATAATTATGATTTAATTTTTCAAAAAACAAATAAATCATATGAAAGAAAAATAAAGGCAAAATTGGTCTTTATGATTAAACAAGGACAAAGAACAAAAATATCACACAAAAACGTGAAGCTTTCTTGTTGGAAACAAACAAAAAAATTTCCTCCTACTTTTTTGTATTCTTTTACGTCTTAATATATTGTATCTTTATTAGGAGAAGATATCAAACACTTAATTATATTAGATTTTTTTTATTTAGAACTCCTACATATAAGGAAAGTTTATTTATTTTACAATTTTGTCCACTGTAAAATATATTTTTAAAGGGTAAAAAAGGCGAATGACATTTCGTTAAGAGCCTTCATGCTTTTAATATAATATAAATTATTTTTGCCAAGAGGCTTACGGTTTCGGTGACTCTTTTACCATCAAAGTAGGTCTGCCTCTCCATATTAGAGCGCATGCTCTTAGTACATAGTTGCTATGGACCTACGACATATGTAGTGTATATAAAATTGGGACAAACCATTGTAGGTTGGTCATTGATTAGAAGTTATATGATTAGAAAATGTACCAAACCATTGTAGGTTGTTCATTGAGTTTCAAACATAATTAAAGTTGGGCACTTGCTAAATGTGAAGTATATACACAACAAAGATCAAAGAGAGGATAAAGCTATAGAAAAAGTAGGAAAAGACACCAAAAGTATGAAACTATAGAAATTGCAGTAAGCAATTTTAAACATCGAATAAGAAAACTACAGAATAAAAACAATAGAGCTTATAGCTAGTGCCGAAACATCCTACTTATGCAAAGAATATAACTAAGAAAATCATGTTAAGAAGAATTTCTACTAGTAGGCAAAATGTTATGGTGGATAACCAAATACATTGTAAAATGGTAATTAGTTCTAGTATTTTTGTATAAAAACAACTAAACGATAGATTTCGAAATCAAATAACAACAAGTAATAAAAGAAACAACATAACTCGGATATCAACAAAGAATCAGAAGTCAACAAATGCACGACATCACCCTTCGTGCTTTTACTCTCTTTCCTCACCATATAATCAATAAAATCGGCATGGAATGGTACATCGTGTGGCACGGCATCACCCTTCGTGCTGTACACTCTTTCCTCACCATATAATCAATAAATATCGGTACAGAATGGTACATCGTACGACACGACATCACCCTCGTGCTTTGTACTCGTTCCTCACAATAGCAAACAATGCACGACATCACCCTTCGTGCTTTAACACTCTTCCTCACCCAAACAACAATCACAAACAAGGGGCAAAGGAGTAAACAAATAATAATAGAAATCCCGGCAAGGGAATACAATTAAACAGCTAAACCCCGGCAAGGGAACAATTCAATAACTCTTTCTCTTTCTTTCACTTTTACTTCTCATCTCACTTTACCACCTGAGCCAACGCTCCAAAGGGTTCAATCATTTCATATACTTTCACGCTTTGTAATATAACTCGAGCCAATGCTCCTCGAAGTTCAAGGTCACAATTTCCTTCATAAGCTTTTCACAACATATAGAAATCATCATTTAGACATGAAAGATACAACAAAATTAGAATATCCGCAATATAAAGAATCACGGTCATGCTATACACCAACGTATAGATACTCGTCACCATGCCTATACGTTTCACTCGACAATTAGCACGTAGCAAATAAGACTCAACTCTTAATCCCTCAAGCTAAGGTTAGACCAAACACTTACCTCAAACTTCCACGGCTAATTCAATCCTCAATTACAGCCTTTCCTCTCGAATTTGTCTCCAAATCGATTGTATCTATACAATAATGACTTTAATACATCAATAAATGCTAAACAATGCGAACCCAATGCCTAATTATAGCTTTTTAAGCATTCTTCCCAAATACCAAAAATCGACCCTAGGCTCGCTTGGTCAAAACACGAGGTTCGGACCAAAATCAAATCATTCATTCACCCACGAGCCCGAATATATAATTTATTTTCAAATTCGAGCCCAAAATGAGGTCTAAATCAAGAAAAGTCAAAAAAGCCCTAACTCTACCCAATTCCGTAATTTCTACCCTTAATCACATATTTTAGGCCTGGAATTTCAATAGATGTTGAAGAGAATGGAAGGAAATAAGTTAAAGATTACTAACCCAAGAGATTACGGTGAAGAAATGCTTCAAAAATCGCCTAAGAGCTTTGGAGAAGATGAGTTTTATGAATTTTTATAAAAATCCCGAAAGTGTTCTGTTTTGGTCTTTTAAAAAGCAGTGGGCGAAAATGTTCTTCGCGTTCGCGATGGGTCAGGCCTATAGAACTTCGCGTTCGCGGAGCTTTAGCTCCTCAAGCCTACGCGTTTGCGTGCCAGTGGCTGGGTTCGCAATGAATAATTTGGTGACCCCTCCCCAGCACCTTACGCGTTCGCGAGTGGAGGGACGCATTCGCGAAGGGTCTCCCCCTCAGCTTCGCATTCGCATCACAACCTTCGTTCGCGAAGAAGACTTTGGGCACCTAGGATCTTTGCCTTACGCATTCGCGAAGAGGTCCACGGGAACGCGAATGGTAAAATCCCTGGGCACTGACTGCAGAAAATCTGCAACTTTTCTTAGACTTAAAACTTCCCGAAACACATCCGAAACACTCCCGAGCCCTCGGGGCTCCTAACCAAAATTATGCACTAACTCAACAATATCATACGAACTTATTCGTGCGATCAAATCGCCAAAATAACCTTAATAACAATGAATCAAACCTCAAAGTCAAGAATATTTTTCCAAAAACTTCATCAAGTTTCAAATTTAGGATTACAAGTCCGAAACATGTCAAACGACGTACGATTTTAACCAAACTTTACAGGAAGGACTTAAAACATATATAAGACCTGTACTGGGCGCCAAAACCAAAATACGGGCCCGATACCATCGCTTTCTAATCAAATTTCATTTCCAATTATCTTAAACATTTTCAGAAAATAATTTTACTTAAAAATTCATTTCTTGGGCTTGGGACCTCGGAATTCGATTCTGGACATACGCCCGCGTCCCATATTTTTCCTACAGACCCTTCGGGACCGTCAAATCACGGGTCCGGGTCCGTTTGCCCAAAATGTTGACCAAGGTTAAATTTTTTCATTTTAACATCAAAACTTAGCGTTTTTCACAAAATTTCATATTTAAGCTTTCCGACTACGTGCTCGGACTGCGCACGCAAATCAAGGCAACTCTAAATGAGGTTTTTCAAGGCCTTGGAAGCACAGAATGGATAAGAAAATAGGTGATGACCCTTTGAGTTGTCACACTCTCCACCTCTAAAACAACCGTTCGTCCTCGAACGGACAAAAGAAGGAAGTACCTGAGTCGGGGAATAGATGAGGATAACGGCTCCGCATATCGGACTCGGACTCCCAGGTCAATGCCTCAGGAGGCTGACCTCTCCTCTGAATACGAACAGAAGGGAAACTCTTGGATCCCAACTGACGAACCTGCCGGTCTAGAATAGATACCGGCTCCTCCTCATAAGACAAGTCCTTGTCCAACTGGACAGTGCTAAAATCTAATACGTGGGATGGATCGCTGTAATACTTCCGAAGCATGGACACATGAAACACTGGATACACGACTGATAAGCTCGGCGGCAATGCAAGTCTATAAGCCACCTCTCCCACTCGATCAAGAATCTCAAACGAACCAATGAACCTAGGGCTAAGCTTGCCCTTCTTCCCAAATCTCATCACGCCCTTCATAGGCGACACTCGGAGCAATACCCGATCACCAACCATAAAAGCCACATTTCGAACCTTACGATCTGCATAGCTCTTTTGCCTGGACTGTGCTGTACGAAGCCTATCATGAATGATCCTGACCTTGTCCAAGGCCTCCTGAACCAGATCCGTACCCAACAACTGAGCCTCTCTCGGCTCAAACCATCCAACCGGAGATCGACACCACCTACCATATAAAGCCTCATAAGGAGCCATCTGGATACTTGACCGGTACCTGTTGTTGTAGGCAAACTCTGCTAAAGGCAAGAACTGATCCCACGAACCTCCAAAGTCAATAACACAAGCTCGGAGCATATCCTCCAATATTTGAATAGTTCGCTCAGACTGACCGTCCGTCTGAGGATGAAATGCTGTACTCAACTCAACTTGGGTGCCCAACTCTCGCTGAACTGCTCTCCAAAAACGCGAGGTAAACTGCGTACCTCGGTCCGAAATGATAGATACCGGCACATCATGAAGGCGAACAATCTCCCGGATATAGATCTCAGCTAACCTCTCGGATGAATAGGAGACTGCCACAAGAATGAAATGCGCTAACTTGGTCAGCCTATCAACAATGACCCAAACTGCGTCGAACTTCTTCCGAGTCAGCGGAAGTCCAGTAACGAAGTCCATAGTGATCCGCTCCCACTTCCACTCGGGAAGCTCAATCCTCTGAAATAAACCACCAGGCCTCTGATGCTCGTACTTAGCCTGCTGATAATTCAAACATCGTGCCACATATGCCACAATATCCTTCTTCATTCTATGCCACCAATAATGCTGCCACAAATCCTAATACATCTTCGCGGCGCCCGAATGAATAGAGTACCGGGAACTATGGGCCTCCTCTAAAATCAACTCCCGAAGCCCATCTACATTAGGCACACAAACTCAACCCTGCAATCTCAAAACTCCATCAGCATCTAAGGTAACCTGCTTGGCACCTCCAAGCTGCACTGTGTCTCTAAGGACATACAAATGGGGATCATCAAATTGCCGATAACGGATACGCTCCAATAACGAAGAACGAGCGACTGTGCAAGCTAATACTCGACTAGGCTCAGAAATATCCAAACTCACAAATCGATTGGCCAAAGCCTAAACATCCAAAGCAAGCGGCATCTCACCGACTGGAATATAAGCAAGACTGCACATACTGGCTGACTTTCTACTCAAAGTATCGGCCACCACATTGGCCTTTTCCGGGTGATATAAGATAGTGATATCATAATCCTTCAACAACTCCAACCACCTCCTCTGCCTCAAATTCAACTCCTTTTGCTTGAACAAATACTGAAGACTCTTGTGATCAGTGAACACCTCACATGCCACGCCATACAGATAATGCCTCCAAATCTTCAGTGTGTGAACAATAGCTGCCAACTCTAAATCATGCACTGGATAGTTCTTCTCATGAACCTTCAACTGCCTCGAAGCATATGCAATGACCTTGCCATACTGCATCAACACTGCACCAAGCCCAATACGGGAAGCATCACAATAGACTGTGTAAGGCCCTGAAGGCAATACTAACACCGGTGTCGTAGTTAGAGCTGTCTTGAGCCTCTGAAAGCTCGCCTTACACTCGTTCGACCATCTGAATTGGGCACCCTTCTGGGTCAACCTGGTCATCGGCGTTGCGATAGATGAGAACCCCTCCACGAACCGACGATAATAACCTGCCAATCCCAAGAAACTCCGAATCTCTGTAGCTGATGCTGATATAGGTCAGTTCTTGACTGCCTAAATCTTCTTTGGGTCAACTGAATACCCTCTGGTGATACTACATGACCCAGGAATGCAACTAAACTCAACCATAACTCACACTTCGAGAACTTCGCATATAGCTGACTATAACTGGGTCAATGAAACCCTTCTCAAGCAAGTCTTGCAACTGCTCTTTCAACTCTTTCTACTCTGGCGGGGCCATGCGATATGGCAGAATAGAAATGGGCTGGGTGCCCGGAGCCAAATCAATGCAGAAATCAATATCTCTGTTGGGTGGCATCCTCGGCAGGTCTGAAGTGAAAACCTCAGGAAACTCACGAACCACGGGCACAGAATCAATAGAAGGGACCTCAGCACTAGAATCACGAACATATGCCAAATAGGCCAAACATCCCTTCTCGACCATACACCGAGCCTACACATACGAAATAACACTGTGGGTAGAATGACCAGGAGTCTCTCTCCACTCTAAACGGGGCAAATCCGGTAAGGCTAAGGTCACAGTCTTGGCATGACAGTCCAACATAGCGTGGTAAGGTGATAACCAGTGCATCCCCAATATAACATCGAAATCGACCATGTCTAGAAGCAATAAATCCATGCGAGTCTCAAGACCCCCAATCACAACTACACAAAAGCGATGGACTGGATCTACCACAATAGAATCACCCACCGGTGTAGACACATAAACAGGAATACTTAGTGAAGTACTAGGCATAATTAGGTATGGTGCAAAATAAGATGACCCATACGAATACGTAGACCCTGGATCAAATAGCACTGAAGCATCTCTATCAAAAACCAAAATGGTACATGTAATGACTGCATCTGAAGCCTCAGCCTCGGGCCTAGTTGGAAGGGCATAACATCGGGGCTGGGCCCCACCACCCTGAACTACCTCTCTAGGACGGCCTGTTGCTGGCTGGCCTCCGCCTCTGGCGGCCTGAGCTCCACTTCTAGGACCTCCACCTCCACCTCTACCAGCTCTACCCCCACCTCTAACTGGCTGGGTGGACTGTGGAAAACCTGGTGCATGTACCATAGCACGAGAAACCTGATGTTGAGAGTAACCCGGTGCTCGAGGGCAAAACCTAGCAATGTGACCCGGATCACCACAAGTGTAACAAGCCCTCGGCTGCTGAAACTGCTGGCCCTGTCGACCTGAATGACCACCTCGGAAACTCTGAAGCGGCAGTGCACTGATGGGAGCTGGTGGTGCACTGTAAGGTTGCTGATCCGAATAATGCGTCTAAGAACCACGACCACCTAAAGTACCATGTGAGACCTGAAGAGCTGACTGAAAGGGCCTAGGAGGATGGCCTCTATCATATGAATCTCTACCTCCAGACGAGGTACCACTAAATCTACTTGAATGACGGGGCCTCTTATCCGACCCATGACCACCTCTCTATGACAGAACCATCTCAACTTTGCGAGCCACATTGGCCGCCTCCTGAAAGGTGATCTCACTCCCGGCCTCCTTGTCCATCTGAAGACGAATCGGCTAAATAAGACCATCAATAAACCTCTTCACCCTCTCTCTCTCTCTGTGTGGGAAGTATGACAAGAGCATGTCGAGCTAGATCGATGAACCTGGTCTCATATTGGGTGACCGTAATGGAACCCTACTGGAGGCGCTCAAACTGCCTCCGATAGGCCTCTCTCTGAGTAACGGGGAGAAACTTCTCCAGAAACAATACTGTAAACTGCTCCCAAGTCAAAGATGGCGAACCTACTAGTCTAGCTAAGCAATAATCCCTCCACCAAGTCTTGGCGGATCCAGACAAACGAAATGTAGCAAAATCGACTCCATTGGTCTCAACAATACCCATGTTCCGAAGAACCTCGTGGTAACTGTCTAGATAGACCTGGGGGTCCTCAGTAGTTGCACCACTGAAAGTAGAAATGAAGAGCTTGGTGAAACTTTCCAACCTCCACAAGGCATCGACGGACATAGCCGCTCCATCGCCGGTCTGGGCCACTACACCCGGCTGAACTGATCAAACTGGCTGAATCACTAGAATCTGAATCTAGGGTCCACCTGCTCCGGAGTGTGAGTAGCAGGAGTTTGAACCCCTCCACCAGCCCGAGAAGTGGCTGGTGCTACAAGAAGTAAACCTGCTCGAGTGACACTCTTCATGAGGCCCACCAATCGGACCAGAGCATCCTGAAGTACTCGGGTGGAAATAAACCCCTCTGGGACCTGAGTTGGGCCCACCGGAACTGCTGGGGTCGGAACCTCCTCCTCAAAATCAACCTGAGGTTCCGCCACTGGTGCTGCTGTTCGGGGCTGAGCTCTGCCCCTACCTCGGCCTCTAGCACGGCCTCGGCCTCGCTATCTGCCTCTAGTGGGAGCTGCTGCTGGGGGCTCGAGCTACTGAGCGGTAGATGAGGAAGCGCGTGTTCTTGCCATCTACGAAAGAATAGAGTGGAAATCCAATTAGCATTTGAGGAACAAATCCGCACGACAAGAAAGAACAAGTGTGAAATTTTCCTAACTCTGTAGCCCCTGGAGAAAAAATACAGACGTCTCTGTACAGATCTCTCAGACTCTACTGAGCTTGTCTATGAGTTGTGAGACCTATGTAACCTAGAGCTCTGATACCAACTTGTCACGACCTGGAATTCCCACCCTCGGGAGTCGTGATGGCGCCTACTCGTAGAAGCTAGGAAAGCCATGAATCATAAGCTCCAAACTCCTTTATTTTAAATTCTTTTTATCAAGCATAACATCAGGCGTTAAATATTTAAATAACAGCGAAAATACGGAATTAAAGCGGAAGACTTAAATTAAATAAGTTGAACAATAATGCGGAAAACAACATATGTCTCTACCCAAGAACTGGTGTCACGTTACTCACGAACTACTAAGAGTACTAAATACAACCATTTGAAAGAAATATAACATTGTCTGTCTCGAATACATGAGATAACAGAATGAAATATAAGATAGAGGAGACGTCGGGCCTGCGGACTCCTTCAAGGCTACCTCGGTGTCTCGGTGGACTGAAGGCTGGCTCCCGCGCTACTGCTGCTGTCCAATACCTAGATCTGTGCAAAAGAGCACAGAGTATAGTATCAGAACAACCGACCCCATGTGCTGGTAAGTGTCCCGTCTAACCACGACGAAGTAGTGACGAGGCTAGGACCAGACTCCAAATAAACCTGTGCAGTTCATATATATATATACACACAGCGGAAGAAGAGATACAGAAATAACCAATCAATGTGGGAGGGGAAAACATGCTATGGGGGAGATAATAGTTCCGAATAGAAAGGCATCAAGTAAGGAAAGAATCAACATAACTAGAATATCAACAAGGAAACAGAAATCAACAATTTGCACGGCATCACCCTTCGTGCTTTTACTCTCGTTCTCACCAAAATAATACACGACATCACCCTTCGTGCTTTACGCTCTTCCTCACCCAAACAACAATCACAAGGCAAATAAGGTAAGGGAATCTATAACCTCGAAGTAAATCAAATAACAACAAGTAATAAAAGAAACAACATAACTCGGATATCAACAAAGAATCAAAAGTCAACAAATGCACGACATCACCCTTCGTGCTTTTACTCTCTTTCCTCACCATATAATCAATAAAATTGGAACGGAATGGTACATCGTGTGGCACTGCATCACCCTTCGTGTGTTACACTCTTTACTCACCATATAATCAATAAATATCGGTACGGAATGATATATCGTATGCCACGGCATCACCCTTCGTGCTTTACAATATTTCCTCACAATAGCAAAGAATGCACGACATCACCTTTCGTGCTTTAACACTCTTCCTCACCCAAACAAAAATCACAAACAAGGGGCAAGGGAGTAAACAAATAATAATAGAAATCCCGGCAAGAGAATACAATTAAACAGCTAAATCCCGGCAAGGGAACAATTCAATAACTCTTTCTCTTTCTTTCACTTTTACTTCTCATCTCACTTTACCACCTGAGCCAACGCTCCAAAGGGGTTCAATCATTTCATATACTTTCACGCTTTGTAATATAACTCGAGCCAATGCTCCTCGAAGTTCAAGGTCACAATTTCCTTCATAAGCTTTTCACAACATATAGAAATCATCATTTAGGCATGAAAGATACAATAAAATCAGAATATCTGCAATATAAAGACTCACGGTCATGCTAGACACCAACGTATAGATACTCATCACCATGCCTATACGTCGCACTCGACAATTAGCACGTAGCAAATAAGACTCAACTCTTAATCCCTCAAGTTAAGGTTAGACCAAATACTTACCTCAAACTTCCACGGCTAATGCAATCCTCAATTACCGCCTCTCCTCTAGAATTTGGCTCCAAATCGATTGTATCTATACAATAATGACTTTAATACATCAGTAAATGCTAAACAATGCGAACCCAATGCCTAATTATAGCTTTCCAAGCATTCTTCCCAAAATCCCAAAAATCGACCCCGGGCCCACTTGGTCAAAACACGAGGTTCGGGCTAAAATCAAATCACCCATTCACCCACGAGCCCGAATATATAATTTATTTTCAAATTCGACCCCAAAACGAGGTCTAAATCAAGAAAAATCAAAAAGCCCTAATTCTGCCCAATTCCCTAATTTCTACCCTTAATCACATGTTTTAGGCCTAGAATTTCAATAGATGTTGAAGAGAATGAGAGGAAATAAGTTAAAGATTACTAACCCAAGAGATTATAGTGAAGAAATGCTTCAAAAATCGCCTAAGAGCTTTGGAGAATATGAGTTTTATGAAATTTTATAAACATTCCGAAAGTGTTCTATTTTGGTCTTTTAAAAATCACTGGGCAAAATGTTCTTCGCGTTCGCGATGCAGGCCTATAGACCTTTGCGATCACGTAAAAAGGCTCGCGTTCACGGAGCTTTGGCTCCTCAATCCTACGCGTTCGCGTGCCAGTGGGCGCGTTCGCGATGAATAATTTGGTGACCGCTCCCCAGCACCTTACGTGTTCGCGAGTGGAGGGACGCGTTCGCAAAGGGTATCCCCCTCAGCTTCGCGGTCACATCACAACTTCGCATTCGCGAAGAAGACTTTGGGCACCTTGGATCTTTGCCTTACGCATTCGCGAAGAGGTCCACGCGAACGCGAAGGGTAAAATCCCTGGGCACTGACTGCAGAAAATATGCAACTTTTCTTAGACTCAAAACTTCCCGAAACACATCCGAAACACTCCTAAGCCCTCGGGGCTCCTAACCAAACTCATGCACTAACTCAACAACATCATACGAACTTATTTGTGCGATCAAATCGCCAAAATAACCTTAATGATAATGAATCAAACCTCAAAGTCAAGAATGTTTTTCCAAAAACTTCATCAAGTTTCAAATTTAGGATTTCAAGTCCGAAACACGTCAAACAACGTCCGATTTTAACCAAACTTTACAGGAAGGACTTAAAATATATATATAAGACCTGTACCGGACGCCGGAACCAAAATACGGGCCCGATACCATCGCTTTCTATTCAAATTTCATTTCCAATTTTCTTAAACATTTTCAGAAAATAATTTTACTTAAAAATTCAATTCTCGGGCTTGAGACCTCGGAATTCAATTCCTGACATACGCCCGCGTCCCATATTTTCCTACGGACCCTCCGGGACCATCAAATCACGGGTCCGGGTCCGTTTGCCCAAAATATTGACCAAGGTAAAATTTGTTCATTTTAACATCAAAACTTAGTGTTTTCCCAAAATTTTATATTTAAGCTTTCCGGATACGCGCCCGGACTGCGCACGCAATTTGAGGTAACTCTAAACGAGGTTTTTCAAGGCCTCGGAAGCACAAAATGGATAAGAAAACAGGTGATGACCCTTTGGGTCATCACAAGAAGCTGACTTTATTATTTATAATATATATGTAAAACTACTAAACTTTGTTCAATATAACTTGTTGCATTATTATGTACTACTACAGTAAAATCATTAAACTTTATCCACTTATGAAGCAAGAGGTTATATCTATTAAAAAAATTTAAAAGGATAAAATTTAAAGAGTTGCTTAAAAAGGCTATATATATATATATTTTTTTTTTGTGCATATAAGCTAACTTTTAGGGTTGAACTATAGTCCTAAGTTTATTCTTATATGGTGATTCGGGCACAATCCCGAATCTTGATTTGTGTATGCCCTACTATTACGTTGTTCATGTGCGTGATCTCCAGTTTTAAGTGTGCAGACCGAGGGAGAAGAGAGTGTGAAGAGTGTCCCATATTTATTATGAGAGAATAAGATGTCTCCTTATATGACAATCTTTACAAAATGAATTAACTTTTGAGATTGCCCTCAGTTGTCGCAATTGCGACAAAATCCTAGGAATTGCGAAGCCAGCAGTCATGGGAATTGTGAGTAATGGATGGGAATTGCGAAGAAAGACCATTTAGGCAGTCTTCGCAAATGCAAAGAAGACCTCGCAAATGCGAAGCATTTATCGGTATAGGCATAGTTCGCAATTGCGAACTTATGTTCGCAAATGCGAAAATCGAGCATCAGACCTGGGCAATTCTTGAATTTTACATTTTTTGGCCCCAAACCATTTAATACCCGATTTAGCTCATTTGATGTAAAATATCTTTTGCCATATTTTCAGTTCTAAAGACTAGAGAGAACAAGGTGGAAGCTAGAGTTTTGCACAGACACTTGGGTTTTGAAGATTTCAAGCTTGGGGTTAAGGATTTCTTACCCATTTATGTTTATTTCTTCATTTCCTTGCTTTGTATTTAATATTTAAGTGTGTAGTATTTGTTTCCAACACTTGAATCATGTTTATGAAAATATTCATATTTAAAGTGCGGATTAAATACCTTGTTGTGCTTATGTATTGAATGATTTTCAATTATTTATGAAGTGAGTTATTGTTTCTTTAATTACTCTTGTTCTTTAATATTTCCAAGGGGATTAGCTAACCCTAGGACTCTCCCATTAACTCCGAATTAATTTTGGAAAAGATAATTTGGGGCTGAGAAAGATTAATTAACAAGAACTTGAGGTTTTAACCCTCATTTTATAGATTCTACCTAGGGATAGGATTGAACTACTTGTAGCTATATCCGGGTGTGCTTATCCTCTTAATTGGGTTAGGAATAATTCAATTAGGAAGTCTTGTTAGTCTTCAGAAGAAGCTAATTAAGAATTATTATCCGTGGCTAATTAACATAAACTCGCTCATATTTGTAAAATTGTGAAATACATTGGATCGTTACTTGAGTGTAATTCTCGATGAATCCATACTTGTAGCCATTGATCATTTTACTTTCTTTCTAGGTTAGTTTGTATTTTTTCATTTAGATATAATGTTTGGCATTGCACGACAAGTGATAATTCTCTTACATTCCTAATCGCCTACATATTGTTCTCTGTGGGATTCGACCCTGACTCATAATTGGGTATATTATGTTGCATGCGACCATGTCCATTTAATTTTTAGTAGTGGATTTGGACGCCATCAAAATTAGCGCCGTTGCTAGGGAACAATTTGGCATAATTTAGGTTGTTTGAGAAATAAGCGTAAGTGCTTTGGTCCAAACTTATAAATATTTGTGTAATTATTTTTCTTACCTTGGTCTATTTTTCTTGTTTATTTTTTTATTTTTGAAAAATGGCTTCATATAATGAAAATTGGTCATATGGTAGTTGTTCATACTTTGATGACCCTTGTCCTTATTGTGGAGGACCACACTCGTGGCAAAATTGTTTAAATTTTCCCCGGGGTGGATTGTGCGCACAATCTCAAACCCATGAGTGGAGTATTTGTGATAAGTGTGGTTGTCAAAATGGTCATTGTGAGTATTTTGCTTATTTGTCCTTCCCTTCCCCAAGCCTCCGCTATGATGATTCTACTTTTTGTGATGAAAATTATAGGGCTATGGAAGTAGAAGAAGTTGAGCATGGTCAAAATGGAGAGTTCAAGCTCATGTTAGAATGCCTAATTGAAGGAGGAAATAAAGAACAAAGTGCCTTGGAGGAGCTTTTGAAAAATAGTCTCCAAAATGACTTGGCACTTGAAAGGTTGCACTCATAAATGGGAGAAATGCTTGAAGTTTTAAGGGTTCAAAAAAGCCTTGGAGGTGAGTGATAGCCAAGAACCTTCCTTGGAGGCTGAAGTTGAAAATTATTCCTTGGCACTTGAACAAAACCAAGAAGAACTCTCAAATGCTCAAAATGAGAAGATGATGCTCATGTTGGAGGTCATTCTTGAAAATGAGGAAAAGCATAACTTTGCACTCGAGGACTTGAAACATGAAGTGACTCAAAATGAGGAGCATATCCGCACTTTGGAGGATCTGATGAAAGAATTAATGGAGGCTCACTATGCCAAGAAGAGTCCAACTCCGAGGAAGGAAGTGATCCTTACTTTGAGGAATCAAGATTTGAACATCCGCCAACCGACTCCATGAGTGTTATTGATGCCAATAAAAATATGGAATTAGAGTCAACCGGTGTAAATGAAAATTTGGTTGAGATTGACTCTAGTTCGGGGGCAAAAGAGGATGTTAAAATCCGGAAAAAATTGCAATTTGGAGGTTTGATGTCACATTCCAAGCATTTTTCAACATTGGAATTGTATGGTGATATGGGAATTGAACTACACGAGTAAATGAGAGATTGCGAGGAGGAAAGGAAAAAGCCATACATTTTACAATTTGAGGGAACAAGAAGGCAAAATGGCATTCCTCACATGAAAGCCAAGAAGTGTAAAATGAAGAAATTAAGTCTTGGCTTGATCATGAACTTACCACCCCCACCGCTCGTGGTCAGAAGCTTGATTGCAAGTTGGGTGCCCAGTTCATATCGTCCAAGTGGCGAGAAAAGTGGTAAAGTTGAGTTGTGTCGTCCCACGACATTAAATGCGGTGCTTGGTGGGAGGAAACCCATCGTTTTTTCAAAATATTTGGTCATTTTTGAAATTTTCTTTTTTTAGAATAGGTTATTATATTGTGTCTAACCATTCTTCCAAGTTTCAGAATTTTTTGGAGTTGATTTGAGTAGGTCGGGGAGACGGAGAGCATGAAAGGCAGTAGCTGATGAAAATTGCAGGAGTAGGCTTTACATTTGCGAAAATTGGTTCGCATTTGCGAACCATGGCCATCACATTTCCCAACTTTCTGTCGCAATTGCAACAACAACATGATTCATTAACCTTCGCATTTGTGAAGGCTGTGTCGCAATTGCGACATCAAAGAGGTAAAAACAGGGTCGTTCACTCATTTTGAACAAAATTGAAGAAAAAGTCTAAGGCTCTCAAAACCTCTGTCTCCCTCACTTTCATCACTGTAAAACTCCATTATCTCTCACTCCTAACTGCAAGAATCTAGGTATTATCACACTTCTTCTTCTTCGTCTTCCTCTTCTTATTTTCTTTTAAAACTTAGGTTTTCAAATGGGTATCATTTCCTTTGCCTGAAATTGTTTAAAAATGGTTCAAATCATAAGTTGATTTCTGGGTGAGGCTGGTTGAGAGTGTATGTTTTGATCTTTGCTAAAATATTTGGGGAAGTCTGAGTACCCAAGGCTTGTCAAATAAAAGTGAATTTTTTGTGCTTCTTATGTGACCGATGAAAGGCCGGAATGAGATTCTTGGCCGAAACATCGATATTTTTGTAGATTCATGGTTGTCTATGAAGTCTAGTGCATGATTTATGCTTAAAAGATGATTGGGTTCAATAAGAATGGCTTGGATTCAAATATTTTAGGGCTTGGTACTGTTGTCTGTGAAACATCTTGGCTGGGGACGATGGCTCGCATTTGCGACGACATGCGAAGAGGAGAGGTGGTCGCAATTGCGAAACCTGGCAACCCTGACCATCTTTGCAAATGCGAAGATTCCCTCGCAATTGCGATGAATGCTTGAATCTGAGACCTTCGCAATTGCGAAGATTTCTTCGCAATTCGCATAATTGGACACCTCTGATAACTCGCAATTGCGAAATTTTTTTGGGATTTGCGACATCAGAGAGCAGACAGTTCAAAATCTCAAAATCCTAAAATTTTTTCTAAGGCTGAGTTTCGACTGTCCGATCATTCCTTTGGCATATTTGATTCATTTTGCACTATTCTTCATAGCCATACCATGTTTTCACTCTTATCATTTGTTGACAGGTACTATAATTGGAAAATGAGCTATAACTCTGAAGGATCCGCAAGTGATAATCCCTTGGAAGCTGAGCAGAACTATGATCAACACCGGTTCTTGTCATTGGAATGCCAAGAACAGTAATTTGCTGACATGATCTCGAAAAAGGTTCTCCCGGAAAGTGGTATACTACTAGACAACGTCCAGGAACGTCTTCACGAATTCTATCAAAGGCTGATGGCTATGGGATGGAACTGTTTTGCCCCTCAACCTTACCGAGCAAATGAGCAATGGGTGAGGGAATTTTATGCCAACCTCCCAGCTATTAGGCTAAGGATGCCCAAGATGAGAATTCGCGGCAAAATGGTGCACTTTGGGGATGAAGCTATGAATCAATTGTATCACCTGCCAGATCACGACATGGACCCATTCCAGGCAAAAAACTGTGCCTCAGAGAGGTGGTTGATGTCCAAATTATGCCCAGGTGCAGATGTTCCATGGGCAGCTGAGAAAAGAGGGATCATATCCAAAGAGTACACTGTCGAAGCAAAGATATGACTAGCCATCATATGCAGTCATATCTCTCCTATGTCGAACATATGGAATGTACCAGTTACATGAGCTCAAATGATAGCCTGCATCCTTGATGTTATTCAGCTAAATGTTGGTGAAATCTTCGTCAATGAACTAAGTGAGTATTGGATCCAAAATAGTCCATCATTGATATTCCCATCGCTTATCACTGAGCTGTGCCAACTTGCTGGGGTGGAAGGAGCTCCGGGAGACAATTGGATTGTCACGCCCCAAACTTGGGGAGGCGTGGCTGGCACCAGGCACAACACTGGCCCGAGCGAACCACTCTGCAACTCGTTTTTTTCTAACTATCATGGGCCAACATGGCCACAACTCATAATGTATAACTATAGGTGGGCAACACTGTATTACTGGACAATTTTTCTTAAGTCATGAATACATATGGGCCGGCAAGGCCTCTGACATACTAAACAAAATAAAATTTTGTCTACAAAGCCTTTAAGATTATTTGACATCAAATGGGACAGGGTACCGACCTACCCATAAGTCTGTAGCAAAACTCTGACACGATGACTCATAGACTCGGTTGTGCTCCGAATGAGGTGGAGTCTTACCAATGCTTCGCTGAATGCCAATCTCGTCTACTATGAGGACTTGTCAAACTGATTATCTATACCTGCAGGCATGAATGCAGAATCTCCAACAAAATGGTAAGAATAGTGTACTGAGTATGTAAGGCATGTAAATAAATATATAAAGAGCATGTGAAAAACATGGAGGAGAGGACTCAACCTATAAGTTTGGATAACTCTGTAAATCATGAAATATTTATAGTGTTATGAATATGCGTATAAATGTCATGTAATGCATAGGTCTATACGTGCATAACATCAACAAGCCTCCTAGGGCATCCCATCATATCATCTCAGCCACAGTGGGCAACATCATCATCGTATACCAGCTGATCAGGTGGTGATGCGTATATAATGCCATAACCTTTCTCATATCCCATATACATATATATACTTATATATATGCGTATATAATGCCATAATATCATCACGCCTATGAGGGTATCCCATCATATCATCTCGGCTACTGTGGGCAACATCATCATAGTATACTAGTTGATCAGGTGGTGGTGCGTATATAACGCCATAACCTTTACCATATCCCATATACATATATATACTTATATATATGCGTATATAACGCCATAACATCATTACGCCTCTAAGGGCATCCCATCATATCATTTCGGCTACTGTGGGCAACATCATCATCGTATACCAGCTAATCAGGTGGTGATGCGTACATAACGCCATAACCTTTCCCATATCCCATATATAAGCTGAAGACTTTAACTGCTTTTCAAAATTCATGCATTATGTTACAAGCTAATGCACCACACAATAGCCAGATTTGCTATCTTTGGGCTCTTAACCGCATGATAAGGAATTGAGTTAATATCATGTGGGCCAATGTGACCATAGCATATATTAAACTAATAAGAGGATGGAAAAATCAAATATTTGGAGTACACAAGATACACACATAGTAACCAAACACTTGCTGGAGAGGAAGCACCTTAGATTTAAGTTGCACCATGCCTAGGACCAAACTTGCTTTGTTAGGCTTCTCTATCTGTCCCAGGTGAGAAGGTCACAAGTGTTTAGCAACATAAGACATATATGTATATATCTAGAAGGGACAAACGTCTTTCCAAGTGAATAAGTGCAATGGAGCAGCCACTATATTCTAAGTACAAGATATGAAGGTACTTAGAAGTAAACACAGCTAAATCTACGGCCTCCAAAACACCATATTTACACATCAGGTCATAGAAAATTAACTACTATTCCATCTCTTTATCATTCAATTTATCCAATAACATGGAAGTTACAAGGAGCACATCCCCATTTATGTCGTAAAATAATTATATGGGGGTGTTATTTTTCATAGAAAAATAGTATAAATGAGAGACAAGAGAAGAGACAAGAGATAAGTACATCACCAAAGCAACGGTCTCCTACAAACAAATGTTACAAAAAGCACCAACTTTAAGGACCTATCTCCAAGTTTTCTTAAATTTCTTTTGGATGTCAGAAGTTGAAAGAATTTCTAATTCTAAGGTTGTACTCTACTTACATCTCTTTTTATATGCTCTTCTCCAATGCATAACTTATTGGTTTCATCAGTATTGGCACTTGTAAATCAAGATATGACAGTAGAAGCTACTAAAGGCAATCTATGCATATTGGAAAGATAATGGCATAAAGTAGGAGCAACATCATTTGTATAATGTACTTACAATTGAAAGGTCAAGACGATAAAGTTGGATGGAAAGCTGGGACTTCTGAGTGTCTACGTTTTTGTATTCCAAAATACTAGAAAATGAAGTCTCATTTTAATCATCCATTAGGTTGCCACCAAATAGAAAATGACTAAGAGTCATTTGGCTAAGATGTGGCTTGCTTGCCACGTGGGGGTGGGGGGAAATTTTTAATCTTTATCCGCTTATTACGTAATTAGGTAATGTCCCGTTACCCGGTAATTAATCAATTACCCATGTTATTAAAACAATTATACCAAATTACTTAAAATTCTACTTATTATACACCGTACAATCATGTTCATGTGGTACCATATAAAATAAATACATATACTATTATTGTATTAAAACATATATGTAAAAATAGTATATTTTCCCAACTTATAATTTTCTTAATCTCATATAAAGAGTACAAATTTTCGTACACTTAATTCTTAAAATGGTAAAAAAGGATAACCTTCTTTTCTTGTGAAAAAAATAATTCATATCTTTACAATAAAGAAAATCTCATAGACTTTTCTCATATTATGTGTATAATTTAAAACATGTTCGAAAGTAGTAATATTAATAACTATATAAAATCATATTTTCAAACCATTTTTTTTACAAAAAATATTCCACTCAAAATACCATATCAAAGATATATATAACGGTATCAAGGTTGTTAAACTTACGGGGTGTAACATCCTTCCCCCCTTTAGAACATTCGTCCTCGAATGTTAATTCTTAGAGATTTGTAAAATTTCACTAGGGTCTCCTCTATAAACTAAACTTAAAACCCAAACTAAATTTGAAGTCTCGACTATTCACAACCTTTTGTACTTGAGTATCTCGTATCTTCTTCACCTTTAACTTACTTACCTTTCAATCTCGCATCGTATCTTTTGTTTCTTTCATAACTTCCCTTACACATTACGTCTTAATGCTTTACTGTAATACCGATACCTCTGGTGCATACAAAATCTGGCGAAAGCTTCACACTGACTTCTTACGACTCAGCTCTATGGCACGATCTGAAAACAAAAGAAAGGTAACATTTCCTAAATGCCTTATAGCCTCTCAATTATAAATGTGGCGCGCAACACACCCATAAGTGAGACTCTACTAGGCACGGCTTTGTAGACTCCCTAGTACACGAACTGCTTTGATATCACTTTGTCACGCCCCAAACTTGGGGAGGAGTGGCTGACACCCGGCGCCGCACTGGCCCGAGTTCTGCAACTCTATTTTTTTTCTAACTATCATAGGCCAACATGACCACAACTCATAATGTATAACTATAGGTGGTCAACACTGTATCACTAAACCATTTTTCTTAAGTCATGAATACATATGGGTAGGCAAGGCCTCTGACATAATATACAAAATAAACTTTTGTCTACAAAGCCTTTAAGATTATTTGACATCAAACGGGACAGGGTACCGACCTACCTATAAGTCTGTATCAAAACTATGACACGGCGACTCATAAACTCGGCTGTGGTCCGAATGAGGTGGAGTCTTACCGATGCTTCGCTGAATGCCAATCTTGTCTACTACGAGGACTCGTCAAACTGATTGTCTATACCTGCAGGCATGAATGCAGCGTCCCCAACAAAAGGACGTCAGTACGAATAATGTACTGAGTATGTAAGGCATGTAAATAAATACATAAAGAGCATGTGAGAAACATAGAGTAGTGGACTCAACCTGTATGTCTTTATAGTGCCATGCATATGCGTATAAATGTCATGTGATGCATAGGTCTATACGTGCATAACATCATCAAGCCTCTTAGGCATCCTATCATATTATCTCAGCCACAGTGGGCAACATCATCATCATATACCAACTGATCAGGTGGTGGTGTGTGTATAATACCATAACCTTTCCCATATCACATATACATATGTATACTTATATATATGCATATATAACTCCATAACATCATCACGCCACTGAGGGCGTCCCATCATATCATCTCGGCCACTGTGGGCAACATCATTATCATATGCCAGCTAATCAGGTGGTGGTGCATATATAATGGCATAACCTTTCCCATACGATACGGAGGAATTGAAATGGGCTGAGTGCCCAGCAACAGATCAATGCCAAAATCAATATCTTTATCAGGCGTCATGCCTGGAAGATCAGCTGGAAACACATCGGGAAAATCCTGTACCACTGGAATTGAATCAACCGAAGGGGTATCAATACTAACATCTCTCACAAAGGCTAAATACTCGTCATACCCATTCTTAACCATACGCTGAGCTTTAAGAAAAGAAATAACTCTACTGGGAGTGTGATCTAAAGTACCCCTCCACTCAACACGCGGTACACCTGGCATAGCCAGCGTCACAGTTTTGGCGTGACAGTAAAGAATAGCATAATGGGGAGACAACCAGTCCATGCCCAAGATAATATCAAAATCTACCATGCTGAGCAACAAAAAGTCGGCTATGGTCTCAAAACCACTAAGAGCAACCAAACACGACCGATAAATGCGGTCCACAACAAGAGAATCTCCCATAGGAGTAGAAACATAAATAGGGGAGCTCAAAGAATCCCGAGATACACCCAAATACGGAGCAAAATAAAAGACGCATAAGACTACATGGAGCCTGGATCAAATAGAACTGATGCATCTCTGTGACAGACCAATATAATACCTGTGATGACAGAATCGGAGGCAACAGCCTCGGTACGGGCAGGAAGGGCATAGTATCTGGCCTTGCCTCCCCCTCTAAGGCGACCTCTACCTCCCCAACCTCCACCTCTAGCTAGCTGAGCAGGTGGGGTAGCAACTGGAGCTATAACCATAGCCTGAGAACTCTGCGGGACACGCTACGGCTGAGAAGTCTGCAGAGGTACACTCCTCCCAAGTCTAGGGCAATACCTCACCACATGGCGTGTGTTACCATACTCAAAACAAGCTCTAGGAGGATGTGGTGGCTGTGACTGGCTCGGGCCAGGTCTGCTGGACTGACCTCTGAAAGCACCCCGCGCAGGAGGCACGCTAGATACCGGAGGTGCATAATAAGGCTCCTGAGGTCTGAAAGGAGCTGGAATACCACTGGCTACTAGAAGAGCTGAATGAATAGGGCAACTCATATAACCCCTACTATGATGACCTGCTGCTGGGGCACGGGCACCAGAGAAATGGCCCGACTCTCGAGACCTCTTGGCCTCTCTCTCATCTCTCTCCCTAGCATGCATACCCTCAATCGTCATAGCAATGCTCACCACCTGCTGATAAGAAATATCCATCTCCAACTCACGATCCATGCTAGACCTAATGCTGGGAATAATGCCCTCAATAAACTGGCGAACCCTCTCGCGAACAGTAGAAACCAAGGCTGGTGCATGCCTAGTCAAACTAGTGTAACAGACAGCATAGTCTGAGACAGTCATAGCACCCTGGCGCAAATGCTCAAACTCTGCGCGCCATGCGTCCTTGAGGCTTTGAGGAACATACTCCCTCAGTAACAGACCTAATAACTGAGTCCAAGTCAATGAAGTAGCCTGATCCGGACTGTATAACTCATAGGTGCGCCACTACTTCTAGGCGGCCCCTCGAAGCTGGAAGTAGTGAAGGAAACCCCGCTCGATCCTGATATACCCATGGTATGGGAGAATGCGGTAACACTCGTCTAGAAATCCCAGTGCATCATATGATGCTAGACCATTGAATATAGGAGGCTTGTACTTCTTGAACCTCTCAAGCCTCAGCTGTTCATCCTCGGAAGTCGCTGCCCTATCCTCGGGTTGATCTCGGACTGCAGGCTGTACAGGAATAATCTCAGGGATCTGCTCAACATGCACTCGCTGCTCAGGAGCGCGGGCGGCTGGAGTCTGTGCTCCTCCCCCAGCCTGAGATGTAGCTACAGCAAGGGGAAGCAACCCTGCCTGAGCCAAAGTAGTGTACATGCTCATGAACTGTGCCAGAGTCTCCTGAAGTGCTGGAGTAGTAGTAGTAGTAAGCGTATCATGTGCCTGAACACCGGTTGGATCTGCTAGTGGTACTTTGGCGGCAGCTCGCACAAGTGCTCTGGCTGCACCACGTGCGCGTCCTAGGCCTCTACCCTGGCCTCTGACGGCTGCAGTAGGGGGCGCGGGTGCCTGATCATCTCGGGTAGTGCGTGTCCTCACCATCTGTTCAAGCTCTTTTGGTTTCTAACTGGGCTTAATGAGTCTTACTCTATATTTAAGAGTAATATTCTTATGATGACTACACTCCCTACTGTTAGTAGAGCCTATTCTATGCTACAACATGATGAGAAACAGAGGGAATCTTCTCACACATCAGTCTTCTCCAATGAGTCAGTTTCTTTCTCTGCCTCTTCTACACTTTGTGGTAATTAGAAAACTTTTGATCAAAGGTTTCATTTAAGTCAAGAAAGTCTGGACAAGGTGTGTGAATATCCTGTAAGTATTGTAAAAATCGGGGAACACTATTGAAAAGTGCTACAACTTGCATAGGTTTCCTTCTGATTTCGAATTCACACAGCCAAAAAGATTTGCATCCTTTGTTCATGCTGACATTTCATCCAGTGAGTCTCCAGTTTCGGCTCCTCCTTCCCAACCTGAGAATCATCAACCCATGGCTTAAGCCAGGAGCAATATCAACATCTTGTTTCCCTTCTATAGCAAGCAGATATTTCTCCTAGTTCCAACAATTGTGGTTCTTCTATAGAGACATTTGGCTATGCTCATTTTGCTGAAAAGTTTTGTGGTTAATATTTGTTGATTTTTAAGTTTGTGCATCTTCTCTGTTAAGTGATAATACTTAGATTTTAGATTCAGGGGTTACTAACCACATGACACCTCACAAATAGTTTTTTCACAATCTAAAACCATTACCTAAACCATTCTTAATCACTCTCCTTAATGAATATAAAAGTGAAAGTTGTCTCAACTGGTTCTTTACACCTTAGGGTTGACATAACTGTACATAATATCCTTTTTGTGCCTTCATTTTAATTTAACTTGATCTCAGTATATCAATTTCTTCTTCAACTTAATTGTTTTGCAATACTTACCATTTCTAATTGCTATTTACAATACCTTTCTCTGAAGAGGCCACTGAAAATTGGTAAATCTACTAATCGTCTGTATTTTCTCCATCTTGATGATGTTGTTTCACCCTCTATGTCAGTTTCATCTATTGCTTACAATGCTTCTGATTTTACTGTATCTTCTTGCCCTATTTTGACTAATCAGTCTTGTAATGTTTGTAGACATGTGATTTTTGAACCTCCCCAAGATTTTTATATATTAGCATAAAATATTTAATTTAGGAATAATATAGATATTTTAAGTAATTTTGACTCTTTTACTTTATTTTATTACAAGAAAACAAAAAATCACAAAAATAGGTTCATTAATGTTTTGTAGTCATTTTTAATCTAAAAAACAAATCTTAAAAAAAATATATACAACAATAGTATCGTATTTTTATTTTAATATAATATCTGAAAATATCAAAAATAGATTTGTTTTAATGGTTAGTTTTATTTTAATAATTATTTGAATAGTAGGAATAATTAAAAAATGGGCCCGTATTTTTAATCTCGTTCGCAGCAAAAGAATAGACCTTGGGCTCGAGCAACCCATCTTTAGGCCTAATTTTGGACCTAGCCCACAATTGCCAAGCCCATAATTCTTAGGCCCATACTCCTTAACCTAAAACCCTACCAAAAACCTAGACTATATAAATAAAAGAAAAGCAAACAACGAAAAGAGGACGGACAAAAAATACACGAGCAGCTGCGAACCAAAACGACCCCCACCCCCTTCACGTCGTCTTCTTCGACGATCCCCCTTCCCCGTTCTTCTTCTTCGACCAACGGCAACAACACAGCCATAGCTCTCAAGCGGCGAATCAGATGACCCCAGCTCGCCGGAAAAACGCCAACGACCCTAACGTTAATCATCAAACGGCCCCATCTCTACCTGAAACTCGCCGGACAAACAAGCTCCACCAGCTCGTCGGTTTAATCAGTTCCAGACGCGAGGCTGCTAGCCTCTGACCCGCCAGAAAACTCCAGCAATCGGCGATCATTTGTGACGCTATAGTTATCGCCATTTTCGTTCCCTCCCAGTTCGCTGTGTAAGTTTCGCAGCTTTGAGTCTCTCAAGGAGCTCGGTTGTTAAACCTGTCCGAAGCTCCATTCGTTGATGTTGACGTTTGTTGTCGATCTATTTTTTTTGTTCTCCCTTAAGGCGTCGCTCGTCGTGGTAGTAGCGTCGTTGTTGGTGGCTCTATTTGCTGGCCAGATTTCCTTTCACTTTGTTTGCCGGAAAACTTTTTCTGTTGGACACCATTAATCTCAGTGAAAATACCCTCCAAACTTCAGCTTTGAATCACCCCGAAGCGGCGCGAAAACAGTCAAAACAACCCCTTGGTGTGTAACACGACGACATCTTGCGTCGAGTTTTTTCAGTCGGGGTTCTATCGGTCTTGCTCGTATTTTTTTAGTACTTGTCATCGGGTTCTATTTTCTAGTTGAACGACTTGGTTGGTGTATCAAGCTTCGTTGGTGTATCAAGCTTTGTTTCGAAGGTCCTTTATAAATACACAGAAGAGCTTTCGTCGAGGTTCTTTCTTTTCTAATCTCATTTTTATGGTTGATTTGGTCGGAACTGTTATTTAAACTGTTTGAGTATTTGAATGCCTTCAAATTGGTTGATTCTATGTTTATTAGTTACTCTATTCTGTCAAGTGATTTTATTGAGGCAACTCGTTAAATTGTTCTTTAAATTGCATGGGCTAATAGTAATCTTGATCTTAAAGGCCAATTGGTCAGACAAAGCTGGATCACATAGGAACGGATTTAGATTTGGATCGTTGAATGTTTTGAAATACAGAATTTGGTCTTTGATCTAGTGTTGAAAGATCTGAACCTTTTAATGAATATCTGGCTTTAGTTATTTGGCTACAAGTCTTGGGCCGTGCTAACCTAATCATTCTATTAATTAACTTACTCCATTTTCCATAAATCATGTCCTTATAATAGTATTAAAACCAGTCTAAATTAATAGCTCATGGGCATCGTAGCTTGCTTTAGGTGCGCTCTTTTAAAAACTACCTTCCTAAACTCGGGTGCGCATTTCATGTGACCCAAATCCAAATCCTAAAATGTTAAATAAAATATGTTCCGGATTGCGGGTGCATTTCATGTGGCGCGATCCAAAGACATGTTTTAAACGACGTTCAATCTACTTCAAATGGAATAAAGGCGGTTAACAACTAAAATTTGCACATAGGTTCATAATTGTTTAAAATCAGATAATTGAGCTGAATATAACAATTAAGCGACCGTGCTAGAACCACGGAACTCGGGAATGCCTAATACCTTCTCCCGGGTTAACAGAATTCCTTACTCGGATTTCTGGTTCGCGGTCTGTTAAACAGAGTCAAATTTTTCCTCGATTCGGGATTAAACCGGTGACTTGGGACACCATAAATCTCCCAAGTGGCGACTCTGAATCTTTAAATAAATATCCCGTTTCGATTGTCCTTTAATTGGAAAAACTCCCTTATTTATACCCTTTTTCGGGGGTGTAGGTAGAAAAAGGAGGTGTGACAGCTTTGGCGACTCTGTTGGGGATAAGAACCCAGAACTTCTGATTCAGGGTTCAGAATTCGAGCTTAGATGAATTGTTATATTTGGCTTTATTTATTATCTGATTTTATTACATGTTCGGGCCTAATGTGCTAAATGTTGCTTTTACCGCTTTGATATTATCTGAACTGTACATAAACTGCTACGAAACCCCTCTCTTCCCTCTCCTGAGGAGTGCACGTTGGTCGTGACTTCTTTCTGTTAGTGTCAAATCCCAAATAGGACGAGGTTCGGACAAGTTGCAAAGCTGGATAATCTTTTGGTTACTGGTACGCAACCCCCCCCTCGGCTCGAGTTGTCTGCTCGTGTAAGCCAGGTCTAGAACAAATAAACCCAGGTTTTAAACCTAGTATAACAAAGCCTCATGCCGGATCCCTAGTAGGAACGCTTGTTTGCATCATGTGCATTTTGACTTTGGAGACTCAACACAGGGGTTGGGTGTGCCTAGGACAGGTGTACCCAAAATAACAGACCATCTTGATGCATCTATGTGCTACATGTTGCATTTCTTCAAGGGTAAAAGGGTCATTTGGCGGATCAATGATAATTGAGGGCGAGTGAAAAAAAAGGAAAAAGAAGAGAAAAAAGAGAGGCTGAAGTGTGAGGATGAAGCGAGTAGGGTCCAATTATAATTTTGTTACATTTTATTAAGAAAAAAAAGAGCTTGGAAACTTCAAAAAGATTTTGCACTTTTTATCATTTTTCAAAAATCAAAAATAGAAAAAAAGAAAAGAAAATCCAAAAAGATTTTATATGTTTCATCATTTTTCGAAAAAAAAAGAAAAAAATGTGTTTGCTATACGTCAGTTGTTTTTTTCTTTATTCTCGCCCGTATCCAATCTGCCCGAACTACGCGAACCTGATTCTCGTCTCTTAGGGCGGGATACGCAGGCAACCCACATAGGGTCCGGTCTTCCTAGTAAATCTTAGGTTCTTGGCTTTTTGGGGTCTTAGCCAAATTTTGCACTTCTAGCCACCTTTTGGCCAAATAAGTCAGTTTGCAAAAATAGCCTCAACCATGTCTTCCATGTGTCCAGTAGGGAGTGTTATTGTCTCACATAGTGTTGATTTAAAGTTTTCTCATACATGTGTGGATTTATAAAGTTTGAACATGACAGATACCCCAGGATCACTGCATTTAGGAGCTGCTCGAGGAGCCATTTTATGTTTTTGAGTCAATTATTTTTGTTTTATTTTTCTAGTCCCGTATAGTAGTATTTAGTCTTTTAGGTGATGTTAGAGTTTGTATTGTTTAGTTAAGTTTGTGTAGTCTTTTGTTACTGTGTTTCTTATTTTGCATTTGGAAATGTGTTATAAGTAAAAATCCAAAAAAAAAAAGAGATGTTGCATTTTATATTTCGTTATAAATTTTCTTTAGAATACTAATTCTAAAAATGAAAAAAAAATTCTTTTAGTACTTCTTTAAAAGCTTTCTTTAAGGTGTTAATTCCAAAATCCAAAAAGATTTTCTTTTGAGGTGTTTCTTCAGGAAATTAGTGAAAAATGACCAAACAAAATGCTTTTATTTTTATTATAACTTTAGGACATTGTACATATAAGAAAAAGAAAACAACAATACTTTTTCTTTGGTTTATTTTCGGAGTTTCTTCCTTAGGTAATCAAAATTCAAATCCAAAAACAGTTTTTTTTTATCTTTTTCATTTCTTGTTTCGAAGACTTTTCTTCAGGATATCAAGTGAAAATTCAAAATATTTTTCTTTAGTCTGGCCTTAAGATTTCCTTCTTAAAAAAGAAAAAAAGAAAAAAAATATTTTTTCTCTTGTAGGGATTTTTCTTAATAATTTCCAATAGAGTATTTATTTCAAAAAGAAAAAATATGTGCTCATTAAGCTTGAGTTTAGAATCGGTTATAGAGCATTCAGTCAAGAAAATTCAAAAAAAAAAGAGGATTCGCTTCTTTTATTTCTCTTTTCTCATCGGATTAGTCACTAAGGTAAAAAGGAAAAAAGAAGAAGATGAAAATGAAAAAGAAAACGTTAGTTTATGTGCTTTACTCTCGATCTTCCAGAACCATGCAAAGATCTGATTCATGCGGCGTCATGATACGTAGGCAACCTACATAGGGTTCGATCGAATCATTTTTTTATTATTATTAAAAGAAAAAGAGGAAAAAAGAGGGAAAAAGGGGGGAAACGAAAAAAAAGAGGTGAAATTGTGGGATGTGAGATATGAGAGAAAGAAAAGAGTGATGATGAAAAAAAAGGAGAAATGAAGGAAAATGAGCAAGCCAGCAAGTGCTAGAAAATAAAAGAAAAAAGAGGTTGAAATGAACAAATTAGGATGATGCCAACTGACCTTTGTACCCTTGAAGTCATTTTAGAACCGATAACAATAGCTAGGTGCATTGCACATAAAATGAGATTATCTTATGTTAAATGCCCTAACGCTAATGTGATGGCTTCATTTTGTTATATTCATAGTAGAAGGGTGGTTGGTTTGTGGTTTTAAAGTGGTAACTCTTCTCTGCAACATAAAGTCAAAAGGCAATGGCAGACAACAACAGAACTGAGTTGGTTGACACCGGCGCTCGAAAGCAGTTGGTTGAACAGGACAATGGGTTGGTTGAAGAGGTAAAGATGTTAAAACAACACATGGCTGACATGTATCAGGCTTGGATGACTGGGGGAAGGCACCACCCCCGCCACCACTTAGCTTCCTAGATATTGCCCTTACCCAAACTCCAGACACAATGCCAGATGATCCTCCATACTCTCCAGATCTACCCGCTTATCACAGCTTTCCCAACCGTCTTAGTAGCTCCATCACTCATCCTCCAATTACCTCTCCCCAAAATTACCCTCCTGTCATATCTACTATCCCCGACAATGAATACCCACTCAAAGCTCACGATGCCCAATATTACCCCTCAAAGGTTGCCCACAACGTTCCTAACTCATACAAGCAGGGCCCGCGGGATGAACCTCATGTTGAAAATGAAAAGTTCACAGGAAGAAAAGGGCGAGATGGGATACCCAGGAGGCCAAAAGGCATATAACAGTCCTTAAAGAACAAGCAAGGAATGGGAGACCAGGGTAGCATGTCTTACAAAGAATTGTCTATGTCCCCCGACGTTCGTCTGCCTGCGGGGTTTAAAGTGACAAAGTTTACCTTGTATGATGGGTGTGGAGATCCGGTAGCCCATTTGAGGGATTATTGCAGTGAAATGAGAAGTGTTGGCAAGAAAGATGATTTGTTGATGGCGTACTTCAGTGAGAGCAAGACTGGGGCAGCTTTGGAATGGCATAATCGTCAAGATGTTGGTAATTGGCCTACATTGGGTGACATGGCTCAAGATTTTGTTCGATACTTTCAATACAGATCGGGTGTTACCCCAGACCGCTCCTCCCTATCTAAAATGGAAAAGAAGCCGGAGGAAAGCTTTAGGGAGTTTGGGCTCAGATGGAGGGAGCAAGCTGCTCGAGTCAATATCCCGATTGGTGAAGAAGAAATGGTTGAGCTTTTCCTACAAGCCCAGGGGCCCACCTACTTCAGTCATTTGATCCCGGCCTTGGGAAGGCCTTTCAAAGATGTGTTAAAAATGGGAGAGATGGTAGAAGAGGGAATCAAATCAGGTAAAATCATGAGTTGTTCGAAAGACATTCAGAACATCCCCGTAAGCTTGGGTGGAAGAAAGAGAAACAGAAAAGATGATCCGATGGGCTTTCCCGATCAACACTTCCAGCCTCGACATCGTCCCCATGGATATCCTGATGCACCAGATGATCCTCCCCAATGCCACTTCTCTCCACGGAACTCCCAAAATCGTACATCACTCTCTCAGTACCTAGCTCCACAAAATGCCTATCTACCCCCACGAGCCTACCAAAAACCCCCTGGATCAGGTTTCTGGCCCAATCAAGCATTTAAGAATGAGAGGTTGCTGAAAAAAGAAAAGGCTTTCACCCCATTGGGAGTGTCATACGCTAGTTTGTTCCAAAAGTTGAAGCAATTGGACATGTTGAAGCCGATTCATATAAAAATGCCAAACCCTCTGTCAAAGAAGTTTGATTTTTCTCAAAGGTGCGCATATTGTTCGGATGCCCCGGGGCATGACATAGAGAAGTGTTAGAATTTGAAGAAAGCAATTCAGAAGCTTATTGATGCAGGTGACATTGTCGTGCAAAATCCAGATGCAACAGACACTAGCCAAAGTCCATCGCCGGAGACGCATATGGTGAGTATGATTTGTTTTGAAAAGGAATATGAAAATTCTTCTGAGATCCTCGAAGGCCCACGCGCTGCAAAGTTTTCAATGCTATCAGAGGTTGATCTTAAGAACGAGCCAGCAAATGGAACCCAAAAGCAATTTGTTAATAATAATGTGATGGAAGTTTGTGAAGGTCCTAGTAATGTTGATGCAGAATTCAGTGGTTAAGATGCCGAGCTTGGCAATTGGAAAGACGCTCCAGTCTTGGTTAGCCAGGGAGGAGTTTTGGTGGTTTATTTTGTTGTCATTTCTGTTGTCCGGGTTATTTCAGGGTTGTAATCCAGATATTATCTTGTGACTCAAACCCTTCTATCCTCTTATTTTGTCTAGTTTGTTTAGTCTAGTAGCCTGTTTAGTGTTGTCTAGGTTTGTTCTAGGTTTGTAGCCCCAGTTTAGTTTGTTTGTTTTGTTATTCCAAACCCTGTCACCATCTGTTTAAGGCAATTTTTTATTTTCTGTGATTTCTAGTCATCTTCGTTTAGTTCTCTTTTATTTTATAGTTCTTTTCCTGTTGACTCTAGTAACATGACATGTATGCGTAATTCTCGGTCTGGTCTTAAAAATTCATTTTAGTCATGAAGCAATGAATGAAACAATTTTGAAGATGATAGGGACATTTGAGGGAAACAAGTAAAGGCATGTTGAGATCACTTCAAGCCCGAATTGTGTGAAACTGGGGCAGATAGAATATGAAGAAACCCTATTGAAATGCATCATGCCGCATCGGTTTGAAGCTAAAGGCAAGTTTGCCCAAATTGACAGGGGTTGTTCGTGGTAATGAGAGTGAGAATGTTGTCCAATGGTGCTTTGTATGTAACAGATGTAGAACGTGAATGTGTGGATATGGATCAAGTCTGGCGCAATCAAAAGATGTTACGAATGGTTTCCTTGGTTTGTTTAAATTGTGTAGTTTGCACTTGTCATGTTTTGGAGAATGGAATGACGAAGGCATTTTGTTATGCTATCTAAACACTTTATCCTTCGTTACCCCTTTGAGCCTCATTTATTTTCTTTCATACCCCTCTTTCGGAATCAGTAGCAAAGATCAGAAACACAAGCGTGAAAGATAAGTAAAGGAAAAGGAGAAAAGAAAGAACGAAAAGGGAGAGAAGAAAAAATGAAAAATGAACAAAAAAAGGAAGAGAAAAGAAAAAAAAGAAAAAAAAAGAGAAAAAAGAAGAAAGAAAAAAAAACAACAAAACAACAAAAAGAGAAAAAGGAAGAAAGAAAAGAAAAGAAAAGAGAAAGAGAAAAGAAAAATCACAACAACAGAGTAATTCCTATGTCATGAACTACGTTCGACCTGATTCCTTTTAAGGATACGTATGCAGCCTCACAGATCGGTTTCATCAAAATAAAAATCCAAAAGTCCCCAAGCAAGAAACTGGGGCAGAAGTTGTGGTTGTAAGAAATCTGATTCCAAAAGTTGTAATTTTGAACCCATGAGAATTGTTTTGAGCCTTAGACATCCTTTCTTTTTAACCCTATCCAAAAGCCCACGTTACGGTCCAAAGAAAGACCTTCCGATCAGTCTTCGAGAGATGCCAAGTCAAGCAAGAAGAGGTAATTCATATCAGGGGCAATACTCTGGCCTAAGCAGAAAAATAATGAAAATGAGAGAGTCTTATTGGTGAAAACCCTCATGGGCATCGTAGGGCGACGGGAGCTGAGAGAAATCCAAAAATGAGAGAGTCTTATTGGTGAAAACCCTCGCGGGCACCATAAGGCGACGGTAAGTTGAGAGAAAGAACAGAATGAGAGAGGCTTGATGGTGAAAACCCTTCGGGCACTACAAGTCGAATAAGGATTGTGAATCAGATTGGATAATCGGAGCATTGAAGTCCAGTTTCATGGTTCAGGGGTATAACAAGAGTTGAACATCAGACTTGTTTGACAGATTAGGCCACTTAATCAACATGTGCATGTCATGGTCATTGGAGTTGGTATCCACATCTGATAGGTTTCTACTTTGTAGTTTTCTTGTTAGGAATCATCTCTTTCCTATGCCCTTTACTATGTTCCTTTTGTCTTGTTTACTTCCTCTTCCTGAGTCTGTTTGGTCAAAATAAGTGAGAAATGACTTCAAAATTTGCCACCAGCTTTTCAATTGCACAAAATGGTATCTAGCCAGTACATCAAAGTGTCATAAGTCAGGAAAGAACAACAAGCGCATTGAGCTGGTAATAATATACATGCTTTGGGATCCTTATGAAATACAAAGGTTTGGTACACATCAATTCAGGAACAATGCAACAGATGGAGGGTGTTAGGTGAACAGATCAAAGGTATTTTCGGTGAAACAGGACAGTTTGGTACATATCAATTCATAAACAATGCAACAAGATGGAGGGGTTTGGTGAACGGATCAAAGGTATTTTCTGTGGTAAGATCCACAAAAGGTGTTTAATCAGTGACAAGCGAGGTCCTCCGAGCAGAAATCAAAGTTATCGTGGCAAGTGAAGGAGCAACAGACCTCAAGGCCAGGACCAGTGGTTTAAGTCAAGAAAAACAACATGCGCGATGAGTGGGTGGCAATTGTTGTGCTTTGGAATTCATGAGAAACACAAAGATGCAGTACACGTCAACACAAGAGCACGATGCAATAGATGGAGGGTGTTAGGTGGACGAATCAAAGGTATTTTCGGTAAAACACAAAGGTTGGTAAATGTCAGTTCATGAGCAGTGCAACAGATAGAAGGAATTGGGTCTGAACGGAGAAGGGGCATTTTCTGTGATAAGGATGACAGAGAAAGTGGCTAGTCCATAAGCAAGCAAGGTCCTCGAGGGGAAATCAGTTATCATAGGAAGTGAAGGAGCAATCGCCCTCAAAGTCAAGGCCACAAACCAACCACCACATTTTAAACTAACAAGATTTTTCTTTGATTGAAACAGGGGCAGAAAAGTTTGTTTGTTTCGGAGAAACCCTTCGTGGAGAAAGGCAGTCACCAAACATGTTTGATTTTTGATTTTCAGGACCCTCCTGGAAAATGGGACATATTTTAAAGTTCAGAAAATAGCATAATCTAGAATAAATGTATCCCAAAAGAATATAAGTTGGTTTAGAATTTTGCAAGTTCAAGATAGGATTCAATTAGGAGTTTTCAGGACCCTCCTGAATAATGGGACTTAGCTTTAAGATTTCGATTAGATAACAACATTTAGCGTAAAGTCTGTTGTAGGGTAGTATAATTCAGCCATAAAAGTTGTCACTCTTAAGATAAAATTGGACTTTTGATTTTTAGGACCCTCCTGGATAATGGGGAGTAGCTTAAAGATCCTCTTAGATAGCAAGATTTAGCAGAAGTCACACCTGTAGAAGATATAACTTAGATTTTAAATTGTCGTTTAGTTAAGAGTTGTCAGGACCCCCCTGAATAATGGGACCTAGCTTTCAAATCCTTAGTAATACTTGGTAATATGATTTAGTTTTACAATCACATCTGTCCCCAGCCACCAAACTCGGGCAGAAAATTTTCTTTGTTTTGCCTATTGAAGTCAGGAGCCCGCATGGAGAGCAGGGAATACATTTCAAGTTGAAGTCAGGAGCCCTCCTACAGAGCAGGGAATACTTTCAAATTAGCAGTCAGGACCCCGCCTGGAGAACAAGGGAGTACAATTTAAACTTTAGCTTTCAAATTCTTTGTTTTGCCTATCTTGAAGTCAGGAGCCCGCCTGAAGAGCAGGGAAAACTTTCAAGTTGAAGTCAGGAGCCCGCCTGGAAAGCAGGGAATACTTTCAAGTCAGCAATCAGGAGCCCGCCTGGATAACAAGGGGGTACAATTTAAGTTTTAGCTTTCAAATTCATTGTTTTGTCTATTTGAAGTGAGGAGCCCGCCTGGAGAGCAGGGAATACATTTCAAGTTGAAGTCAGGAGCCCGCCTGGAGAGCAGGGAATACTTTCAAGCGTAGCAGTCAGGAGCCCGCCTGGAGAACAAGGGAGTACAATTTAAATTTTAGCTTTCAAATTCTTTGTTTTGTCTATCTTGAAGTCAGGAGCCCGCCTGGAGAGCAGGGAATACATTTCAAGTTAGAAGTCAGGAGCTCGCCTGGAGAGCAGGGAATACATTTCAAGTCCAGCAATCAGGAGCCCGCCTGGAGAGCAGGGAGTACATTTCAAGTTAGCAGTCAGGAGCCCGCCTGAAGAGCAGGGAATACATTTCACGTCAGCAGTCAGGAGCCCGCCTGAAGAGCAGGGAATACATTTCACGTCAGCAGTCAGGGAGCCACGCCTGGAGAATAGGGTCAGTTTTTACTTTAGTCAAGCTTAGTTTATAGTTTTCCTAGTCTATTCTTTAGTTTAATTTCATCACTGCATCAATAGTACAAGTGGTTTACAATTTTGCTAACAACCCACAAATCTTCCTAGTGCAAACTGGGGCAGAAAATTTCTTTGTTTTGTCTATTTTGTTGTAATCAGGCGCCTACCTGGAGAACAAGGGGAAACAACTCAAATTTCTAGGGAAAGCAGTGTCGAAGGAAGACAACTCGAGTTTCAAGGGAAAGCAGTTTCGAAGGAAGACAGTTCAAGTTTCAGGGGAAAATGGTTCAAGGTGCAAAGGAAAACAGTGTCAAGTAACAAGAGAAGACGGTTCGAGTTCAACAGTCAGGCGTCCACCTGAAGAAAAGGAAAAGCATCTCAGATTGCAATTCAAGTCAGCAACCAAAACATCTCGCGGCAAGAATACGAGTCAACAGTCCGAGGTGATCAACAGAAGTTAGTCACAATAAAGAAAAGAGAGAAAGGCAAGAAGTGAATCCAAATGTAGAAGTTGATGAAAGATGTGAACTGCTTAAGACGTGGTGGAAGTCACAAGCACTACATGTCTGGTCCTGACCCAAAAGCTGTAGAAGAACGAGCTAGCACCTGCAGCTAACAAGCGCCAAGGTTCAAATCTAAAGTCTGCATGAAGAACCATTCAAGACTCAAGATCAAGCTTCAGAAGACTTATAGACATGAATCTTGTAACTCGTAGTTGATAGGCTTAGCTAGTCTTTTTCATGTTTTGATTTTGATGTAATAGCAGGACTGTGGACCGGAACCTCGATAGAACGGCACCTCGACCGGCTCTCCACCTCGGTATACTCCATCACCTCACTCGTCTCTGAACTACACGTGGTCTGATTCCTTTATATCCAAGGATATGTAGGAAGCCCAGATACCAGGGCTCGGTCACACTCCCTTCTCTCTTAGCTTTAGTCTCTCCAAATAAGGGTCGGGTCAAAAACCTGTCTAGTCAGTCTTTGTCTGAAAACTCTGTACGTTTCCAGTCAAAGAGGGGCAGTTGTAGACATGTGATTTTTGACCCTCCCCAAGATTTTTTATATATTAGCGTAAAATATTTAATTTAGGCATAATATAGATATTTTAAGTAATTTTGACTCTTTTACTTTATTTTATTACAAGAAAACAAAAAATCACAAAATAGGTTCATTAATGTTTTGTAGTCATTTTTAATATAAAAAAAATATATACAAAAATAGTATCATATTTTTATTTTAATATGATATTTGGAAATACCAAAAATAGATTTGTTTTAATGGTTAGTTTTATTTTAATAATTATTTGAATAGTAGGAATAATTAACAAATGGGCCCGTATTTTTAATCTCGTTCGCAGCGAAAGAATAGAGCTTGGGCTCGAGCAACCCATCTTTAGGCCTAATTTTGGACCTAGCCCACAATTGTCAAGCCCATAATTCTTAGGCCCATACCCCTTAACCTAAAACCCTACCAAAAACCTAGACTATATAAATAAAAGAAAAGCAAAAAACGAAAATAGGACGGACAAAAAATACACGAGCAGCTGCGAACCAGAACGACCCCCACCCCCTTCACGTCGTCTTCTTCGACGACCCCCCCTTCCCCATTCTTCTTCTTCGACCAACGGCAATAACACAGCCATAGCTCTCAAGCAGCGAGTTAGATGACCTCAGCTCGCCGAAAAAACGCCAACGACCCTAACGTTAATCATCAGACGACCCCATCTCTGCCTGAAACTTGCCGGACAAATGAGCTCCCCATCTCGTCAGTTTAATGAGTTCCAGATGCGCCACTACTAGCCTCTGACCCATCGGAAAACTCCAGCAATCGACGATAATTTGTGACGCTACAGTTATCGCCATTTTCGTTCCGTCCCAGTTCGCAGCGTAAGTTTCGCAGCTTTGAGTCTCTCAAGGAGCTCGGTTGTTAAACCTGTCCGAAGCTCTGTTCATTGTTGTTGACGTTCGTTGTCGATCTGTTTTGTTTTGTTCTCCCTTAAGGCGTCGCTCGCCGTTGCAGTAGCGTCGTTATTGGTGGCTCTATTTGCTAGCCAGATTTCCTTTCGCTTTATTTGCCGGAAAACCTGTTCTGTTGGACACCATTAATCTCAGTGAAAATACCGTTTAAACATCAGTTTCTCACCCCGAAGCGGCGGGAAACCAGTCAAAACAGCCCCTTGGTGCATAACACGACGGCATCTTGCGTCGAGTTTTTCCAGTCGGGGTTCTGTCGGTCTTGCTCGTATTTTTTAGTACTTGTCATCGGGTTCTATTTGCTAGTTGAACGACTTGGTTAGTGTATCAAGCTTCGTCGGTGTATCAAGCTTTGTTTCGAAGGTCCTTTATAAATACACAGAAGAGCTTTCGTCGAGGTTCTTTCTTTTCTAATCTCATTTTTATGGTTGATTTGCTCGGAACTGTTATTTAAACTGTTTGAGTATTTGAATGCCTTCAAATTGGTTAATTCTATGTTTATTAGTTACTCTATTCAGTCAAGTGATTTTATTGAGGCAACTCGTTAAATTATTCTTTGAATTGCATGGGCTAATAGTAAGCTTGATCTTAAAGGCCAATTGGTCAGACAAAGCTGGATCACATAGGAACGGATTTAGATTTGGATCGTTGAATGTTTTGAAATACAGAATTTGGTCTTTGATCTAGTGTTGAAAGATCTGAACCTTTTAATGAATATCTGGCTTTAGTTGTTTGGCTACAAGTCTTGGGCCGTGCTAACCTAATCATTCTATTAATTAACTTACTCCATTTTCCATAAATCATGTCCTTATAATAGTATTAAAACTAGTCTAGATTAATAGCTCATGGGCATCGTAGCTTGCTTTAGGCGTGCTCTTTTAAAAACTACCTTCCTAAACTCGGGTGCGCATTTCATGTGACCCAAATCCAAATCCTAAAACATTGAATAAAATGTGTTCCGGATTGAGGGTGCATTTCATGTGGCGCGATCCAAAGACATGTTTTAAACGACGTTCAATCTACTTCAAATGGAATAAAAGCGGTTAACAGCTAAAATTTGCACATAGGTTCATAATTATTTAAAATCAGATAATTAAGCTGAATATAACAGTTAGGCGACCGTGCTAGAACCACGGAACTCGGAAATGCCTAATACCTTCTCCCGGGTTAACAGAATTCCTTACTCGGATTTCTGGTTCGCGGACTGTTAAAGAGAATCAAACTTTTCCTCGATTCGGGATTAAACCAGTGACTTGGGACACCATAAATCTCCCAAGTGGCGACTCTGAATCTTTAAATAAATAAATCCCATTTCGACTGTCCTTTAATTGGAAAAACTCCCTTATTTATACCCTTTTTCGGGGGTGTAGGTAGAAAAAGGAGGTGTGACAATATTTCTACTTCTGCACCTACACTTGTAACTACTCTTCCCTTAGTCCCCATTGTAATTCATCTTCTAATATCAATAAAATTGATTTGTTTTGGCACCAAACACTAGGCCACATGCATTTTGCTAGAATGAAGTCTATTTGATTTGTTTCTACCATGGTTTTCTCTAATCTGTATTTTATTTACTCTTTTTTCTCTATGGCTAGACCACAAAGATTATTATTTCCTGACAGTTCCATGCACATATGCACTTTTTCAATTAGTACACATTGATATTTGTGGCCCCTACCATACTATTACATGTGATGGTTTCCGATATTTCTTGACTGTAGATGATTTTGCAAGAGTCACAGACTCATTTACTATACTATAAGGGAAATGTCTTATCTGTCATTAAGGCTTTTACTTCTATGACAATAACACACTTTCATACCTCAGTTCAAAGTTTTAGGTCTGATAATTCCTTTGATCTTGGTACTAGTTCTGAGGCCAAATTCTTTTTCTCTTCTCAAAGTATTTTACACCAGACCACCATCCCATATGTTAGGTTTTAGTTTTAATGATAAAAAATAATATAACTTCTTTTGGTATAGGAACTCAAGAAAAGCATCCAAGATTGAAGAAATCAAAAGGAAGGAATCAATCAACCAACTAGAAATTCGGAAAGGGAATCAATTAGAGATTGATTGAAGTGGAAAAGAAGCATCGAAGATCTTGCAAGATGATCAATCAAACTGCTATTTTTGGAAGGAACAACAATCAAGGAGTAAACCCGTGCTATCAAGATATGTAAAAAAAGGAAAGCTATCAATGCCCTCTCATCAAGGAAGTGCAACAGCAAATAACCTTATTCTTGGAAAGAATCAATTTCTTTCCAAGGATCAAATATCTTGGGTTGTCAAATCTCTTCAGCAAACGGCCTCCTACAAAGTATTTATACACATCTTTAAGCCTTAGACAAACATACTTTGATCAAACCAAATATCCTCTCTTTGTTCTACTACAAACAAATATTATAGTTCTACTAGATCTGCTATGTAACAAGTTAGAGAAGAAAGAGAGAAAAATACTGGTGAAGAATTGTATCAAAAAGAAATGAGTGATATAGGAACCGGGCCAGTGGTGCAAATCACACCATTCACTTTGTACTCAAGAAACTCATTCACTAAAAGAGAACTCCCTTGCAAGCCAAGGGAACTGGACTAGGATTTACATTGAATCTGAACCAGTATAAAAATTCAAGTGTCTTTAATTCCCGCACTTTATTTCTGCATCTTAAATTCTGCTATTACTGTTATCATGTTATTACATCTAGTCGACTAATTAGAAAACTAGTCAAATTGTAGTGATTAAAATATAAAAATAAATAATTCACCCCCTCTTGTACTTTCAATTGGTATCGGAGTGAGGCTCACATTTTTCTTTTGCTTAGCAACTTGTGAGAAAAGATCATGGCAAATCAAGTTATTATCGGAGCACTCTTCCAAGAAGGAACATCGCAAGTGAGGCTATCGTAACTCAATGGACAACATTTCTCTCACTGGAAAGTGCATATGGAAATATACTCAAAGGCCTATGATGTTAAAGTCTAGAAAGTTATCAAAAAAGGGAACTATACTCTGCCGGCCGTCGCTCAACCACTTGTTGATCCTGAAGATATAGATTTATATACAGATGAGCAAATGACAGTTGTGCAAGTTAACAATAAGGCAAGGAATCTGCTCTACAATGCTATAAGTAAAGGAAAGGAAACACATATCAACATGTTGGTTCATGACTATGAACTCTTTCAGATGAAAGAATGAGAATCTATTGAAGAGATGTTTGCCAGATTCAGTAAAATTATTAGCGATCTAAAAGCTTTTGACAAACTATACTCAAGTGGTGATCAAGCTAGGATGATTCTTAGAAGTCTACCCACTACTTGGCAGGCAAAAGTGGTTACACTTGAATCACAGGATCTGAATAAGCTATCATATGATGAACTTCGAGGAGAACTCATAGCTTTTGAGAATACTCATCTCAAGAAAACAAACCAGGAAGAAAAGAAGAAAACAGTTGCATTCAAGGCCACAACTGAAAAAGCAGAAAATGATATCGATGATGACCCTGAAGCTCTTCAAGAAGAGATTGTCATGGTATCAAGGAACATGGATGGTTTAATGAGAAGATATAGGAATGTTAGAAGAGGAAGGATGCCACCCAGGCGACCCAGGCAATATAATGAACAACAAAAAAATGATGGCAAATGCTATGAGTGTGGAAGATTTGGACATGTTCAAGATGAATGTCCTGATCTAATAAGAAAAATTTCCAAAGGCTTCAACAAGAACAAATCATTTGAAAGCTGGAGTGATGAAGACAATTCAGAACTGAAGAGATAGCAAATCTTTGCTTCATGACAATTCTGGAAAACGACATGAACAAACTCTCAGGGTGTTGGACAGATGAGGACACTTCAGACGATGAATGCAAAAATGACAATGAGAACTGTTTCATGGCACGAGGTGAAACAAGCGAGGTAAGATCTTATAACTGTGAAAGGTGTAATAAATTGCATCATTTTCTTGACATTACTTTGAAAGAGTCTCAAAAAATGATGAATGAACTAAAGTGACTCAACAAAGAAGTAAAAGACTGAAAACTCAAACATGAAGTATGTGAAACTAAAAAGGAAGTACTTCAAGAAGTGTTTAAGGAATTGCAAATGCAACTAAATGGCATGCGCAAATCCACCAGTCATAGTTCTGTCAGGTCAAACCAGGCGACTTACAAGTCAACTGGAGAAGGACCGGCCAGAAAAGAATCCACTAGTACTAACACTAATGAAAGATCTAAAAATGGATCAGGAGTTACGTATCACTAACAAAAGTGGACATAAATATTCCTTTTGTCAATTTCGTAAATCAAATGTTTCAGGATGGATTTGGAAACCCAAAAACAATCCTGAGTCAAGTAATACTAACCAACCAGGACCCATGCAAGTTGGGTACCTAAAAGAAAGTAATCACTATGTTTTGCAGGAACACCACAGGAAGAGCCGCAAAGGAAAATGGTACCTAGATAGTGCGTGTTCTAGTCACATGACAGGTGACAAAAACCTATTTAAGGAAGTTACAAAAATAGATGGAGGAAGTGTTAAGTTCGGTGATGATTCAAAAGGAAAAATAGTCGATACTAGAACATCCCCTTTCAATAATAATTGTGATATCACTAAAGTTTATCTTGTTGACGGACTTAGTTACAATCTTCTGAGTATAAGTCAGCTATGCGACTCGGGGTATGAAGTAAAGTTCAAGAAAATAGGTTGTGATATTGAAGATGAGACATGTAAAATAATCCTCCTAGGTAAAAGGTATGAAAATATTTATATTCTTGATGGATTTGAAAATATAGATGGTCATATCTGTTTAACATCCATATATGATGATCCATGGTTATGGTATAAGAAACTTGGTCATGAAAGCATGCATTTGATAGAAAAACTTTCCAAGCATGATTTAGTTATTGGTTTGCCTAAACTAAATTTCTCTAGAAATCATATATGTGATGCTTGTCAAATTGGAAAACAAACTAGAAACTCTTTCAAAAATAAAGATATTAAATCTACTTCTAAGCCTTTGCAATTGCTTGATATGGACTTATTTGGCTAGATTTTCTAGCATAGGAGGAAAACAATATGCTTTTGTTATTGTTGATAATTACTCACGTTTTACTTGGGTGATTTTCTTATCTCATAAAGATGAAGCGTTGAAATTTTTGAGATTTTCTGTAAGAAGGTTGAAAGAGAAAATGGGGTATCTGATTACAATAATCCAAAGTGATCATTGAGGAGAATTTAAAAGTAGAGCATTTGAAGATTTCTGTAATGATCAAGGATATACCCACAACTTCTCTGCACCGAGATCACCCTAACAGATTGGAGTGACCTTGCAAAATATGGCAAGAACTATGATACTAGAGTATTCAGTACCAAATCACTTTTGGATAGAAGGAGTAAGTATTACATGTCATATTCTCAACCGATGTCTCATAAGGCCCATTTTTAAGAAAACACCTTATGAATTGTGGAAAGATAAATGACCCAATATTAGTTACTTTCATCCGTTTGGAAGCAAGTGTTTCATTCACAATAATGATAAGGACAATCTTGGAAAATTCGATCCAAGAAGTGACGAAGGTATTTTTTTGAGTTATTCATTAAATAGTAGATCTTTTAGAGTCTATAATAAATGCACATTGTGTGTGGAACAATTAGTACATGTTATATTTGATGAGAATAACACTTCGGCCGAGAAAGGAATTATTGCAGGTGATGAAGATCAAACTCAAGAAATTCAGGAGACAAGCAAATCTCAAGAGTCGACTAATAAATGTGGTGGTGTGATAAAGTCAACTAATGAAACCAGCAACAGTCAACCAGAATCTCCGAAGGAGTTAACTACTCATATAGTTCGTCCAAATTAATGGAGAAGTGAACCTAAATATGCTCAAAAATTCATCATAGAAGATCCAAGCGAAGGAATGAAAACCAGGGGAGCTCTCAAGAAGAAAGCAAACATAGCACTAATTTCTCAAATTGAGCAAAAGAAAATAGAGGAAGCTATGAAAGACTCAAGTTGGTTGCAAGCAATGCAGGAAGAGCTAGACCAACTCGACAAAAATCAAGTATGGAAACTGATGCCCAAATCTGAAAATGCTCCTGTAATTGGAACAAAATGGGTCTTCAGAAATAATTTGAATGCGGCTGGAAAAGTTGTAAGAAACAAAGCCAGATTAGTTGCTCAAGGATACTCACAACAAGAAGGAGTCGACTATGACGAAACATTTGCCCAAGTAGCTCGACTGGAATACTCAACTCACTTCTTATTGATCACGGATTTACAAGAGGTAAAGGAGACACTACCCTGTTTATTAAAAAATCATCAAAAAATAATCTCATTATTCAAATTTACATTGATGATATTATCTTTGGTATTGCTAATCCTCTTCTGTGCAAGGAATTTTCAAATCTTATGCAAAGTGAGTTCGAAATGAGTATGATGGGAGAGGTAACGTTCTTTCTTGGACTTCAAATTCAACAATCTGAAGAAGGAACGTTCATATGTCAGACAAAATATACAAAGGAGTTTATTCAAAAATTCGGTATGAGCAATGCTAAAGCTATTGGCACACCAATGAGTCCTTCAACAAGTCTCGACAAAGATGAACAGAGAATTCCTGTTGATGAAACGAAGTATCGTGGAATGATTGGCTCACTTCTTTATCTAACTGCTAGTTGACCGAATATTATGTTTAGTGTCTGTAAATATGCCAGGTTTCAGTCAACTCCTAAGGAATCACATCTGACTGCACTAAAAAGAATTATTTGATATCTCATTGGAACTGTCTCTCATGAATTATGGTATCCAAGATCTAACAACTTTAAATTAGAAGGTTTTTCAGATGCTGATCTTGCAGGTGATAAGGAAGACAGAAAAAACACCAGTGAAACATGCCAATTACTTGGAAAGGCACTAATATTTTGGAACAGTAAAAAGCAAGGATCAGTCGCATTATCCATGATTGAGGCTGAGTATATCGCAATTGGATAATGTTGTGCACAATTACTATGAATGACTCATCAATTGGGTAACTATGAATTATTCTTTAAACCTATTCCAATTTTTTTGTGATAACTCTAGTGCTATATATCAATCAAAAAATCCTGTAAAAATCCTCTCTTTTCACATCAGTTACAGAGTTCAAAGAAGGAAACTCAATCACCACATCTGTTCAACTGACACCCCTTCCTTTTCTGTACTCAACCGTCAGAAATTCCTCTTTTAATACCTAAAAACCCTTCTCAGTCTCCATCATCCCCATCGCCTAGAAACCCTCTCTAAAACTTTCTCTCACCAAAAGCTCTCCCATGGCCAAACACTCAAAAAAACCTTCTGCTTCTACTAGGAAGAGAACTCACTCAAGAACAAACCCCCATCTCAACCTCCAGAACAAGTAGACCTAGGGTCCGACCATTCTGAAGGTTTTGCCTACTCTCAGGAGGACCTCTCGGATCATTCTCATACTTTAGGAGAAAAAGCCCTGGGAAAAAGGCCTATGGAAGAACCCCCTGAATCCTTTACTCCAAAGAAGCCGAAAATAGATCTCTCTAGTTCTTTAGAGTCTGACCTAAATTTCTAGGACTCTCCAAATAGGGATTTTTTCATCGTTTTGAAAGAGAAGCCAATCGCTCATGGGAGGGTAAGTCGACCTTGATGACATGGAAGCCCTAAATTGTAAGGTAAAAGATCTATTTGTTTATCAGGGCTGGTCTAAATACTTTTTTGTTCCCCCTCCTAAAGTCTATGAACCCTTAATGAAAATGTTTTATGCAAATCTTCGTTCCAGTAAGTCTGATAAGTTGGAATCCTTAGTGTTAGGGAAGCACATGTTCTTGATTATGCCATTTTTTATTCAATTTTCCAATGTAAGTGTTCTAGTTTTCCCATACTTTTCAAAAATTTCTGGCCTGATGACTTTGAAATCACTTTTGATCAAGCAAAACAGTGTATTGCTGAGTGTCCATATGATTCTCTCCCAAACCAGTTACGTCCCAATGATGTTAGCTTTGAAACTCGTGTTCTAGCCCACATTGTTGCAACTACTCTGCTTCCTCGTACTGGCTCTTTCTCCACCTTCTCTCAAAGACATACCTTTCTTGTCTATTGCTTTGTGACAAAACTCAAGATTAAAGTGTCCTCCTGGGCCATCAATTTTATGATTGAGAGTGATGATGATCCCACAAGTCTGTGTGATGACCCAAAAGGTAATCACTTGTTTTAGAAATAAATTCTGTGCTCCCAGGCCTTAAAAACCTCTTTTCATCTCACCTCGATTTGCGTGCACAGTCCAGAGCGTAGCCAGAAAGCCATTATGTGAAAATCCGTAAAAAATAATAAAAAGTGCCTTTAAAATGAATTAAAGTTGACTTCGGTCTACATTTTGAGTAAACGGACCCGGACCCATGATTTGACGGTCCCGTAGGGTCCGTAGGAAAATATGAGACCTTGGCGTATGCCCGGAATCGAATTCCGAGGTCCCAAGCCCCAGAAATGAATTTTTAAAGAAAATTATTTTCTGGAACATATATGAGATTTTGGAAAGGAAAAATGTTTGGAAGTTGATGGTATAATGCCCGTATTTTGGTTTCGGATCCCGGTACAGGTCTTATATATGATTTAAGTCGAGCCTGTAAAATTTGGTAAGAAACAGACTTGAAATGACGTGATTCGGAACCTTAGTTGTAAAATTTGAAACTTTGAAAGTTCATGAGATTTCCTTTGATTTTGGTGGTAAATTCATAGTTATTGATGTTATTTTGAAGATTTGATTTCACAAGCAGGTTCGTATGATGTTTTTGGGTTAGTGTGCATGTTTGGTTTGGAGCCCCGAGGACTCGGGTGAGTTTTGGATAGGCCACAGAGTGTTTTGAACTTAGGAAGTTGCAGGTTTTTAGCCGTTGTGTGTTGCAGGTCTACAGGTTTTGTTTGCGAAGCCTGGCTTGCAATTGCGAGCTCGCATTTGCGAGAGACCCATCGCAATTGTGATGATGGGCTGGGGCAGGAACCCTCGCATTTACAAGGCTTATGTCGCAAATGCGACTTCAACAGGGACCACAAATGCGAACAATTATTCGCAAATGCGAAGACAGCAGGATTGGCCTACCTTCACATTTGCGAAGCCTGGGCCGCATTTGCGAACCTGACTTCGCAAGTGCGATATCTGCACTTGTGAAAATTATAACTTAGCCAAAAATCTTTCATTTTTCAAACCCTTTAAAAACCAAAACACTCTTGAGCGATAATTCAAAGACAAGTACTCTTCCAAATCGATTGTAAATCATTTCTAACTTGTTTTTATTAATCTTTAACATCTTTTCTCATGATTTCAACTCAAAATCAAAGGTTTTCATGGGGGAAATTGGGTGTTTTGGGTAGAACCTAGATTTTTCAAATTTTTGGGATTTGGACCTCGATTTGACGTCCGATTTCAAAACAAATTATATATATGGGTTCGTGGGGGAATGGATAATCGGGTTTTGATTCGAACCTCGGGTTTTGACAAAGTGGGCCCAGGGGCAATTTTTGACTTTTTGGGAAAACCTTTAGAAAACTTATTTTCATGCATTGGAATTGATTCATTTAGCATTTATTGATATAGTTAAGTAACTTGTGGCTAAATACAAGCGAATTGGTGGTGGAATCAAGAGGTACAGCGGTAGTTGAGGCTTGAATTGTGTTCGTGGCATCGAGGTAAATGTTTGGTCTAACCTTAGCTTGAGGGATTAGGAGTCGGGTCCTATTTGCTATGTATTATTTGTTGAGTACGACGTATAGGCATGGTGACGAGTATCTATATGTCATTGTCAAGCATGCCCGTGAGTCTCAAATTGAAGTCATTGGGTTCTTAATAAGTACTACAAATGCCTAAGTTGTTGATTTTCTGTGTTGGGCAAGAATTATGATTATTCTCGTGAAAATTGCTTATGGTTGAGTATTGGTGCTAGTTGAGGTTTCTTTTGTGAAGTTAAATGTTGGAACAAGTTTGGTTATAGCGGATTCCCTTGCTGGGACGTATTTACTTCTTATTGTCAATTCCATTGCCGGGATATTGTTGTTCCCTTATTGTTCCCTTGTCGGGACTCTTTTGTGATTGGTGTTGAATTGTATATTGGGATCGGGTTGCACGCCGCAATAATATTATATTTGGGTCGGGTTGCACGCTGCAACAATATCATATTTGGATCGGGTTGCACACCGTAACATTATTATATTTGGATCGGGTTGCACGCCGCAACAATATTATATTTGGATCGGGTTGCACACCGTAATAGTGATATATGATATGGATTGGGTTGCACATCGGAACAGTGTTTTTATGATTTGGATCGAGTTACGTGCCGTAACAATAAAGGATAAAAGTGGTTATTAATTTTTTACGGTTTCCTTATTATTCTTGCTATGAATTTTTAAATTGTTCTTTATGCTTTTCTCCTGAGTTACTATTGGTAAATGATATTCCCCCGCAGCATGTTTCCCTCTCCCATCCTTAATTGTACATTTTTGCTTTTATTTTCCGTTGTATATGATATAACTGCACAAGTTTATTTGGTAGTCTGGTCCTAGCCTCGTCACTACTTTGTCGGGGTTAGGCTAGGCACTCACCAGCACATGGGGTCGGTTGTGCTGATACTACACTCTACACTATGTGCAGATCCCGGAGTAGCAACTTTCAGACTGTAGCTTTGGGTGGCTGCCTTCAGTCCAGTCGAAGATTCCAACGTAGTCCTGCAGGCGTCCACAGGCCTTGGCATCTTCTCCTACCCTTTTAGTCTATTTCTTTTATATATTTCAGAGAGAGTGTTGTAATAAATCTTTCAGACTTTCATTTGTAGTATTCCTAGACAGTCTGTAGAATTGTAACATCTGTCTTGGGTAGTTATTGTATGGATTGGTATTGGCATCTTTCTTAAATTATTACATTTCAGTCTTCCGCTTATTAGATTTCCGCTGTTTATCAGTTGTTGTTTATTAATTGTAAAAGGTAAATAATTTCAATGGTTGTCTTGCCTAGCTTTCACTAGTAGGCTCCATCACGACTCACGAGGGTGGGAAATCCAGGTCGTGACAAGTTGGTATCAGAGCTCTAGGTTACATAGGTCTCACAATTCACAGACAAGCTTAGTAGAGTCTGAGGGATCGGTACAGAGACGTTTGTATTTATCCCCCAGAGGCTACAGAGTTAGGAAAAACTTCACATTTATTCTTCTTGTCGTGCGATTTGGTTTCTCAATGCTAATTGAATTTCTACTCTGTTCTTTCGCAGATGGCGAGAACACGTGCTTCCTCATCCACTGATCAGCATCCCGAGCCCCCAGCAGCAGTTCCCACGAGGGGCAGAGGGCGAGACCGAGGTCGTGCTAGAGGCCGAGGTGGGGTAGAGCTCAGCCCAGAGCAGCAGCACCAGCGGCGGAGCCTCAGGTTGACTTTTATGATGATGTTCCGGCCCTGGCAGTTCTGGTGGGCCCAGCTCAGGTCCCAGAGGGGTTAATTTCTACCCTAGTACTGCATGATGCTCTAGTCTGTCTAGTGGGCCTTATTGAGAGCGTCACCCGGGCAGGCTTGCTTCTTGTAGCACCAGCCATCTCTTAGGCTGGGGGAGGAGCCCAGAATCCTGCTACTCACACTCCGGAGCAGATGGCTCCCCAGTTTTAGACTCCAGCTGCTCAGCCAGTTGGAGCAATTCAGTCGGGTGTGGTAGCTCAGACCGGTGATGGAGTAGCTATGCCTGCCAATGCTTTGTGGAGATTAGATAGGTTCACCAAGCTCTTCACTACTACTTTCAGCAGTGCATCTTCTGAGGATCCCCAGGATTATCTAGACAACTGTCATGAGGTTCTCAGGAACATGGGGATAGTGGAGACCAATGGGATCGACTTTGTTACTTTTCGTTTGTCTGGATCTGCCAAGACTTGGTGGAGAGATTATTGTTTGGCTAGACCAGCCGGATCACAAGTTTTGACTCGGGAGCAGTTTACTCAGCTATTTCTAGAGAAGTTTCTCCCGATCACTCAGAGAGAGATCTATCGGAGGCAGTTTAAGCGTCTCCAGCAAGTTTCTATAACTGTTACTCACTACGAGACCAGATTCATCAACTTGGCCCATCATGCTCTTATCATACTTCCCACCAAGAGAGAGAGAGGGTGAGGTGGTTCATTGAGGGACTCATTCAGCCTATTCGACTTTAGATGGCTAAGGAGACGGGGAGTGAGATTTCCTTTTAGGAGGCGGCCAATGTGGCCAAGAGAGTTGAGATGGTTCTATCGTAGGGGGTGGTCAGGGGTCTGACAAGAGGCCTCGTCATTCAGGCAAATTCAGTGGTGCCTCATCTGGAGGCAGGGATTCGTATGGTAGAGGCCATCCTCCTACGCCTTTTCAGTCAGCACTTCAGGTTTCTCACGGTGCTTCAGGTGGTTGTTGTTCTCATATGCATTATTCTGATCAGCAGTCCTACAGTGCACCACCAGCTCCTATTAGTGCACCGCCGCTCCAGAGTTTTCGGGGTGGTCATTCAGGTCGCCAGTGTCAGTCTCAGTTTCCTCAGCCGCAACACTTAGGGGGATGCTTTGAGTGCGGTGAGTATGGTCATATCCTGAGGGCTTGTCCAAGATTAGTGGGTATTCAGCTGCAGCAGCAGGGTTCCCGTGCTATGGTTCAGGTTCCAGGTGTTCCACCACCCTCTCCGCCAGCTAGGGGTGGGGGTAGAGGTGCTAAAGGTGGAGGTAGAGGTATTAGAGGTGGAGGTCAGGCCGCTAGAGGTGGAGGCCAGCCAGTAGCAGGCCGTCCCAGAAATGTAGTTTATAATGGTGGGGCCCAGCCCGATGTTATGCTCTTCCAGCCAGGCCTGAGGTTAAGGCTTCTAATACAGTTATCATAGGTACTGTTCTGGTTTGTAGCAGAGATGCTTCAGTTTTATTTGATCCAGGATCTACATACTCATATGTGTCATCTTATTTTACACCGTATCTGGGCATGCCTAGTGATTCTTTGAGTGCCCCTATTTATGTGTCTACACCGGTAGGTGATTTTATTATGGTAGATCGTGTCCATCATTTGTGTATAGTTGTGATAGGGGGTCTTGAGACTCGTGTAGATTTGTTACTGTTGGACATGGTTGATTTTGATGTCATATTGGGGATGGACTGGTTATCACCACACCACACTATCTTGGACTGTCATGCCAAGACAGTGACCTTAGCCTTGCCGGGTTTACCTCATTTAGAGTGGAGAGGGACTCCTGGTCATTCTACATGTAGTGTTATCTCATATATGAAGGCTCGGCGAATGGTCGAGAAGGGGTGCTTGGCCTATTTGGCCTATGTTCGTGATTCTAGTGCTGAGGTTCCTCCTATTGATTCTGTGCCTGTTGTTCGTGAGTTTCCTGAGGTATTTCCTTCAGACCTAATGGGTATGCCACCCGATAGGGATATTGACTTACGTATTGATTTGGCTCCGAGCACACAACCCATTTCTATCCCGCCGTATCATATGGCTCCGTATGAGTTGAAATAATTGAAGGAGCAGTTGCAAGACTTACTTGAAAAAGGTTTTATTAGACCTAGTGTCCGCCTTGGGGTGCGCCAGTGTTGTTTGTCAAGAAGAAGGACGGATCGATGAGAATGTGTATGGATTATCGGCAGCTGAACAAGGTTACAATCAAGAATAAGTATTCATTGCCGATGATTGATGATTTGTTTGACCAACTTCAGGGTGCCAAGGTATTTTCGAAGATTGACTTGAGATCTGGCTACCATCAGTTGAGGATTAGGGCATTCGATGTCCCTAAGACAGCTTTCCGTACTCGGTACGTGCATTATGAGTTCTTGGTGATGTCATTTTGGTTGACAAATGCCCCAGTAGCTTTTATGGATTTGATGAACCGAGTGTTCAGGACTTACTTGGATTCATTCGTGATAGTCTTCATTGATGATATTTTGATCTATTCCCGCAGCCGGGAGGAACACGAGTAGCATCTTAGAGTGGTTCTTCAGACTTTGAGGGACAGTCAGTTGTATGCCAAGTTTTCGAAGTGCGAGATTTGGTTGAGTTTAATTGCATTCTTGGGTCATTTTGTATCAATAGAGGGTATTCAGGTTGATCCGAAGAAGATAGAGGCAGTCAAGAACTGGCCTAGACCCGCATCAGCTATAGAGATCCGGAGTTTCTTGGGTTTGGTAGACTATTATCGCGTTTGTGGAGGGGTTTTCATCTATTGCAGCCCCGATGACCAGGTTGACCCAGAAGGGTGCCCAGTTCAGGTGGTCGGACGAGTGTGAGGCGAGCTTTCAGAAGCTCAAGACAGCCTTGACTATGGCGCCAGTGTTGGTTTTGCCCACAGGTTCATGGCCTTATACGGTTTATTGTGATGCATCTCGTATTGGACTTGGTGCGGTGTTGATGTAGGAGGGCAAGGTCATTGCTTATGCTTCGCGGCAGTTGAAGATTCATGAGAAGAGTTATCCAGTTCATGATTTGGAGTTAGCAGCCATTGTCCATGCGTTGAAAATTTGGAGGCATTATCTGTATGGCATGTCATGTGAGGTGTTCATGGATAACAAGAGTCTGCAGTAGTTGTTCAAGCAGAAGGAGCTAAATTTGAGGTAGAGAAGGTGGTTGGAGTTATTGAAGGACTATGATATCACCATCTTATATCATCCGGGAAAGGCCAATGTGGTGGCCGATGCTTTGAGTAGAAAGTCAGCCAGTATAGGCAGTTTAGCGTATATTTTGGTCGATGAGAGACTGCTTGCTTTGGATTTTCAGGCTTTGGCCAATCAGTTCGTGAGGTTGGATGTTTCTGAGCCCAACCATTGTTAGCTTACACAGTCGCTCGTTCTTCTTTATGGGAGATTCGAGATCGGCAGTATGGTGATCCTCATTTGTGTGTCCTTAGAGACACGGTGCAGCACGGAGGTGCCAAGGAGGTTACATTAGGAGATGATGGAGTTTTGAGGCTACAGGGTCGAGTTTGTGTGCCTAATGTGGATGGGCTCCGGGAGTTTATTTTAGAGGAGGCCCATAGTTCCCGGTACTCTATTCACCCGGGCACCGCTAAGATGTATTAGGACTTGCGATAGCATTATTGGTGGAGGAGAATGAAGAAGGACATTGTTGCATATGTGGCTCGGTGTTTGAATTGTCAATAGGTTAAGTATGAGCATCAGAGGCCTGGTGGTTTGTTTTAGAAGATCGAGATTCTCGAGTGGAAGTGGGAGTAGATCACTATGGATTTCGTTGTTGGACTCCCACAGACTCGGAGGAAGTTTGACGCAGTGTGGGTTATTGTTGATAGGTTGACCAAGTCAGTACATTTTATTCCGGTGGCAGTCTCTTATTCTTCTGAGAGGTTAGCTGAGATCTATATCCGGGAGATTGTTCATCTTCATGGTGTGCCCGTGTCTATCATTTCTAACCGAGGTATGCAGTTTACCTCACGTTTCTAGAGGGCAGTTCAGTGAGAGTTGGGCACTCAGGTTGAGTTGAGCACAACATTTCATCCTCAGACGAACGGGTAGTCCGAGCATACTATTCAGATTTTGGAGGATATGCTCCGAGCTTGTGTCATTGACTTTGAAGGCTCGTGGGATTAGTTTTTGCCTTTAGCAGAGTTTTCCTACAACAATAGCTACCACTCGAGTATCCAAATGGCTCCTTATTAGGATTTGTATGGTAGGCAGTGTCGGTCATCGGTTGGATGGTTTGAGCCGGGAGTGGCTCGATTGTTAGGTACGGATCTAGTATAGGATTCCTTGGACAAGGTCAAGATTATTCACGATAGGCTTCATACAGTTTAGTCCAGGTAAAAGAGTTATGTCGACCGTAAGGTTCGTGATTTGGCATTCATGGTTGGTGAGCGGGTATTGCTTTGGGTGTCGCCTATGAAGGGCGTGATGAGATTTGGGAAGAGGGGAAAGCTTAGCCCTAGGTTCATTGGCCCGTTTGAGATTCTTGATCGAGTGGGAGAGGTGGCTTACAGACTTGCGTTGCCGCCGAGCTTATCAACCGTGCATCTAGTGTTTCATGTGTCCATACTTCGAAAGTATCACGGCGATCTATCCCACGTGTTATATTATAGCACTGTCCAGTTAGACAAGGACTTGTCCCCTGAGGAGGAGCCGATAGCTATTCTAGACCGGCAGGTTCTTCAGTTGAGATCGAAGAGTTTTCCTTCTGTTCGTGTTCAGTGGAGAGGTCAGCCTGTTGAGGCATCAACCCGGGAGTCCGAGGATGATATGCGGAGCCGTTATCCCCATCTTTTCCCTACTCAGGTACTTCCTTCTTATGCCCGTTCAAGGACGAACGGTTGTTTTAGAGGTGGAGAATGTGATGACCCAAAAGGTCATTACTTGTTTTAGAAATAAATTCTGTGTTTCCAGGCCTTAAAAACCTCTTTCTATCTCACCTCAATTTGCGTGCGCAGTCCGGACGCGTAGATGGAAAGCCATTACGTGAAAATCCATGAAAAATGATAAAAAGTTCCTTTAAAATAAATTTAAGTTGACTTCGGTCTACATTTTGAGTAAACGGATCCAGACCCATGATTTGACGGTCCCAGAGGGTCCGTAGGAAAATATGGGACCTGGGCATATGCCAGGAATCGAATTCCGAGGTCTCAAGCCCGAGAAATAAATTTTTAAAGAAAATTATTTTCTGGAATATATATGAGTTTTGGAAATGAAAAATGTTTGGAAGTTGATGGTATCGAGCCCGTATTTTGGTTCCGGAGCCTGGTACAAGTCTTATATATGATTTAAGTCGAGCCTGTAAAAATTTTGGTAAGAAACGGACTTGAAATAACGTAATTCGGAACCTTAGTTGTAAATTTGAAACTTTGAAAGTTCATGAGATTTCCTTTAATTTTGGTGGTAAATTCATAGTTATTGATGTTATTTTGAGGATTTGATTGCACGAGCAGGTCCGTATGATGTTTTTGGGGTTATTGTGCATGTTTGGTTTGGAGCCCTGAGGACTCGGGTGAGTTTTGGATAGGCTACGGAGTGTCTTGAACTTAGGAAGTTGCAGGTTTTTAGCTGTTGTGTGTTGCAGGTCTGCAGGCTTTGCAATTGCGAAGCCTGGCTCGCAATTGCAAGCTCGAATTTGCGAGAGACCCATCGCAATTGCGATGATAGGCTGGGGCAGGAACCCTCGAATTTGCGAGGCTTATGTCGCAAATGCGACTTCAACAGGGACTGCAAATGCGAACAATTGTTCGCAAATGCGAAGACAGCGGGATTGGCCTACCTTCGCATTTGCGAAGCCTGGGCCACATTTGCGAGTTCACATTTGCGAACTTGACCTCGCATATGCGATATCTGCACCTGTGAAAATTATAACTTAGCCAAAAATCTTTCATTTTTCAAACCCTTTTAAAACCAAAACACTTTTGAGCGATTTTTCAAATACAAGTACTCTTCCAAATCGATTGTAAGTCATTTCTAACTTATTTTTATTAATCTTTAACATCATTTCTCATGATTTCAGCTCAAAATCAAAGGTTTTCATGGGGGAAATTGGTTGTTTTGTGTAGAACCTAGGTTTTTCAAATTTTGGGGATTTGGACCTCGATTTGAGGTTTGATTTCAAAACAAATTATATATTTGGGTTCGTGGGGGAATGGGTAATTGGATTTTGGTTCGAACCTCGGGTTTTGACCATGTGGGCCTAGGGATGATTTTTGACTTTTTGGAAAAACTTTAGAAAACTTATTTTCATGCATTGGAATTGATTCATTTAGCATTTATTGATATAGTTAAGTAACTTGTGGCTAAATACAAGCGAATTGGTGGTGGAATCAAGAGGTAAAGCGGTAGTTGAGGCTTGAATTGTGTTTGTGGCATCGAGGTAAATGTTTGGTCTAACCTTAGCTTGAGGGATTAGGAGTCGAGTCATATTTTCTATGTATTATTTGTTGAGTACGACGTATAGGCATGATGACGAGTATCTATACATCATTGTCAAGCATTCCTGTGAGTCTTAAATTGAAGTCGTTTTGTTCTTAATAAGTACTACAAATGCCTAAGTTGTTGATTCTCTATGTTGGGCAAGAATTATGATTATTCTCGTGGAAATTGCTTATGGTTGAGTATTGGTGCTATTGAGGTTTCTTTTGTGAAGTTAAATGTTGGAACAAGTTTGGTTATAGCCGATTCCCTTGCCGGGACATATTTACTTCTTACTGTCGATTCCCTTGCCGGGATATTATTGTTCCCTTGTCGGGACTCTTTTGTGATTGGTGTTAAATTGTATATTGCGATCGGGTTGCACGCCGCAACAATATTATATTTGGATTGGGTTGCACGCCGCAATAGTCATATATGATATGGATCGGGTTGCACGTCGCAACAGTGTTTTTATGATTTGGATCCAGTTGAGCGCCGTAAAAAGGATAAAAGTGGTTATTGATTTGTTACAGTTTCCTTATTCTTTCTGCTGCGAATTTTTAAATTGTTCTTTATGCTTTTCTCCTGAGTTACTGTTGGTAAATGATATTCCCCCGCAACATGTTTCCCCCTCCCATCCTTAACTACACATTTTTTCTTTTATTTTCCGCTGTATATGTTATAACTGGACAGGTTTAGTTGGTAGTCTGGTCCTAGCCTCGTCACTACTTCGTCGGGGTTAGTCTAGGCACTTACCAGCATATGGGGTCGGTTGTGTTGATACTACACTCTGCACTGTGTGCAGATCCCGGAGCAGCATCTTTCGGACCGTAGCTTTGGGTGGCTGCCTTCAGTCCAGTCGGAGATTCCGAGGTAGTCCTGCAGGCATCCGCAAGCCTCAACGTCTTCTCCTACCCTTTTATCCTGTTTCTTTTATATATTTCAGAGACAGTGTTGTAATAAATCTTCCAGACTTTTATTTGTAAATATTCCTAGACAGCCTGTGGAATTGTGACACAAGTCTTGGGTAGTTATTGTACGGATTGGTGTTGGCATCTTTCTTAAAATATTACATTTCAGTCTTCCGCTTATTAGATTTTTGTTGTTTATCAATTGTTGGTTATTAATTGTAAAAGGTAAATAATTCAAATGGTTGGTTTGCCTAGCTTTCACTAGTAGGCGCCATCACGACTCCCGAGGGTGGCAAATCTGGGTCGTGACAGTCTGTCCTATGGCATGGCCATCACTCACATTCTTGAGGCACATAACATCTCCATCTCTGAATATCCCTTCATCTCTGTTTTAAAATCTTACAATTCGATAACGTTTTCAAGTATGGGGTACATGTGTGTGAAGGGCTCATGGGTAAAGAAATAAAAAGGTGAAGTCAAACATGCTCAACTTGATCCAAAACCCAAACCCTTTGTTTCCCTTCATAGTCCCAATGTCCCTAATCTTGCTGAGAAACTAGTTGCCATTAACAATCAGTTGGTTGCCATCAAAGATCTCCTTACTGCTACCCAGTCCACTGTTGGAGATACTCATGCTATCTCAAAAGAGACATGGTCTGATATATCAAAGATAAAAGTTGCAGTTCTTAGAGTTAAGGAACACGCATTCAAGGCATTCAAGGAGGTACACGACAGGCTTGATGGAGTGACTATCTCAGCCAGTGCCAGCTTTGATCAACTAAAGGAGGCGATATGCAATACTCTTAATTATTTCTTGCGTCGTTAATGTGGAAGTTTAAGACAATATTTTTGTTGTATTGTTTTTGACTGGATAACCAGTCGATTGGATGATTTTTGCTTTCTTTATGTTGTTAGATAATATGTTTTGTTTTGCCATAAATCTGCTAGCATATCATGTTTATAGTATATCGTGTTTTAGTATATAATGTGTTGTTATCTTATCCCCTCTTTGTTGATGCCAAAAAGGGGGAGAAAAGATGTCTATATTTGTGCAGATAGTGCAGGTACATCCATTGTAGGGGAAGTCAACTATAGATACTACAAGAGAAGCTAACTAAAAGAAGTCCCAACGACACCTCTTGAGGGGGAGTCAGAGATCTTGCAGAAGTAGTTGACTAAAGGAAGCACCTACTGAGGGGGAGCCAACTGCACTCATTGAGGGGAGTAAAATACCGGGAAGTCAACTGATGTTTACATGCTTACATATATTATTTTGTCATCACCAAAAAGGGGAAGATTTTTAGGTTTTAGTTTTAATGATGAAAAATAATATAACTGCTTTTGATATAGGAACTGTAGAAAAGCATCCAAGATTGAAGAAAGCGAAAGGAAGGAATCAATCAACCAACTAGAGATTCGGAAAGGGAATCAATCAGAGATTGATTGAAGCGGAAAAGAAGCATCGAAGATCTTGCAAGATGATCAATCAAGCTGCTATTTTCGGAAGGACCAACAATCAAGGAGTAAACCCGCGTTATCAAGATCTGTAGAAGGAAAACTATCAATGCCCACTCATCAAGGAAGAGCAACGGCAAATAACCTTATTTTTGGAAAGAATCAATTTCTTTCCAAGAATCAAATCTCTTGGGTTGTCAAATCTCTTCAGCAAACGTCCTCCTACAAAGTATTTATACACATCCTTAAGCCTTAAACAAATATACTTTGATCGAATCAAATACCTTCTTTTTGTTCTACTACAAATAAATATTGTAGTTCTACTAGATCTCCTGTTTAACAAGTTAGAGAAGAAAGAGAGAAAAATACTGGTGAAGCATTGTATCAAAAAGAAACGAGTGATATAGGAACTGAGCCATTGGTGTAAACCACACCATTCACTTTGTACTCGAGAAACTCATTCACTGAAAGAGAACTGCCTTGTAACCCAAGGGGACTGGACTAGGATTCACATTGAATTCGAACCAGTATAAAAATTTCGGTGTCTTTAATTCCTGCACTTTATTTCTGCATCTTAAATTGTACTCTTACTGTTATCACGTTATTACATCTAGTAGACTAATTAGAAAACGAGTCAACTTGTAGTGATTAAAATATAAAAATAAATAATTCACCCCTCCTTCCCCTCTTGTACTTTCACCATACACCCCACAACAAAAATGGGGTTGTAGAGAGAAAACATAAGCACTCCCTGAAAATATCTCGAGCCTTGTTGTTTCACTCTAACTTGCCCTCTAAGTATTGGGGTTATTTTGTTTTAACTGCTACATATCTCATCAACTGATCCCCTTCTACTGTTTTGAATAATATCTCACCTTATGAAAAACTTCATGGTCGTACTCCTTTTTATGATCATCTCAAGTCCTGTGGTTGCTTATGTTTTACCACCTCAGCAAAGTTTGGGAGGGATAAATTTCAATCTAGGTTATATTTGCATTTTTTTGGTTATCCTTGTGCAAAAAAGGGTACAAACTCTTGAATTTATCCACTCATTCCATCTTTTACTCTAGGGATGTTGTTTTTCATGAGTTTGTCTTTCCTTATGCTTCTCCTTCTTCTCCTATTTTCATAGCTCCATCTCCTGATTTTGTTGACACTTTTCCCTCCTACCATTGACCTCCTGCTTTCATGCACTCTGATTCCTCTTCTCCCACATCTTTTGCCCCATTAATATCTACGTCCTCATCTTCTCCAATTTCTGCCCCCATATCCAATAGTTTTTCTGATATTCCCTCTTCTGATGCACTTTGTTCTCGTCAACCTCTTAGGAAGTCTCTTAGGGTGAGTAATCCTCCTCCTTATCTTTCTAATTATGCATGTTCTACTGTTCATTCATCCGCCCCTCCTAATTCTAAGCTATCCGTTGCTGAATTGCACTTGCATGAGCCTCAATTTTAATAATAGACTGCTTCTCATCCTGCTTAGCTAGAGACAATGCTAAAGAAATTTGAAGTTCTCGAGGCTAATCACACTTGGGACATAGTACCTCTTTCTACCAACAAGAAGCACATTCTTTGCACATGGATGTATAAAATCAAGCAGAAATCCGATGGCTCTATTGAGAGGTATAAGGCTAGGTTGGTGATTAGAGTGAATACTCAAAAATGGGACATTTACTATAATGAAATTTTTTCCTCTGTGGTTAAATTCACTACCTTCTCTCCTTTGCTACCCAGAAAAGGCTGGACAGTCTACCAAATAGATATCAATAATGACTTTCTTCATGGGTATCTTCATGAAGAGGTCAACATGAAGGTTCCCCCTGGTCTGCAAGTTTTTGCTTCTTCTACACAATCTTCCTCTACTTCTCATCTAGCTTGTAAGCTCAAGAAGTCTTTGTATGGATTCAAGCAGGATTCTAGACAATGGTTCACTAAGCTGTCTGAAGCTCTGTTGTCTAGAGGCTATATTTTTAGCAAAAATGATTATTCTTTGTTCACTAAGTCTGTTGTTGGGTCTCTCATTGTACTGGCTGTCTACGTTGATGATATTTAGCTAGCTAGGGACAACATTTCTGAGTTGGACAGTGTCAAAGCCTTCTTAGATGCACAATTTAAGGTTTAGGATTTGGCGTCCATTCATTACTTCTTGGGTTTGGAGGTCACTCACACTCCTCACAGATTCTCATGAGCCAACAGAAGTTTACTTCTGATTTACTAGCTGAATTTAACTATTAGAATTTCACCTCAGTGATGACACCTCTGATTTCTTCCATCAAATTGGTTGCTGACATGGGAGAACCACTATATGTTCCCAGCACTTATAGGAGGATCATTGGGAAGTTGAAGTTTTTTCTACATAATCAGCCTGACATTGCTTTTTCTGTTCAACACCTTAGCCAATTTTTGCAGGCTCCTCAACTTCCCCATATGGTGACTACTATACATGTCCTTAGGTATCTTTTTGTTGCTCCTGCTCTTAGGATCCTGCTCTCTAATTCTTATGATTGTTCTCGTATGGCCTGTACTGATTCTAACTGGGTTGTTTGTGCCCAATCTCGGACGTCTGTCACCGGTTATTATATCACACTTGGGGGCTATCCTTATCTTGGAAGAGTAAGAAGCAACCTACCATTTCACTATCTTCTGTTGAGGCAGAATACAGGGCTTTGTGTATGGTTGTAGCAGAAATTTCTTGGCTGATAAGGGTCATTACTAATCTTGGCATGTTGATCTCCTTTCCTACCCATGTTTATTGTGATAGTCAAACATCACTTCATATTGCTCGAAATTCTATTTTTCATGAGCGTACATAACACATTAAGATTGATTGTCATTATGTGCGCGACAGTCTGCATTCTGACTTGGTATCACTCCATTTGGTTCCCAATTCTGAACAGTTGGCTTATATTTTGACCAAGTCCTTTCCAGGTCACCTCCATCATCATCTGTTTGGAAAGTTTGGTGTGCTCTCATCCTCAAACTTGGGAAGGGGGTGGGGAAGAGGGATGTTGGACAGCAGATGCCCGATACAACATAGGATCAATTATAGTTGAAGTAGTCCCTCTGTACATGTTATACTTTTATATGTAATAGACACAATTTGTAGAGGTTAGCCACAATTTTACACTTACTTGATAGTCACTTTTATTTGTATATAAACAAATAGATGATTCTGGAATAAAGTGACAAAACATTTCATTTCTACAGATCAGATATCTCTCTCTTCGTCTCTCATTTCTCTTTCTTTTTTTATGGAGTTTGTAAAATAATCGAGCTCCTTCTCACTTAACAGTACGAGAGAGAGACCATAATGAAGAGAGTAATGAAATGGTGATGATGTTGTCTACTTACATAGCTATAATTTAAAAAGGATAGTGCAAATCTACCCACAGAAATAATTTAGCGGCACACGACCCCGTTTTCTCCACGCTTCTTCTTCTTCTTCTAAGGTATTAATCTGCTTTATTAACTACTAATCGGAAACATAACAATTAATATTATAGTTAAATAAAAGTCGAGGAGTTCATAACTAATGAAAAAATATATTCAGAAGAATAGTGGAAAAGCGCATAAATGTTGAAAGGAATTTACGAATAATGGTCCAACTTTTTTATTTGAGCATTAAGGAGTGTAAAGACAAGGTAAGAGGACAAAGAATTAGAGTTCCTCTCAACCAATCCGAAGAGCTTTTAACTAGTCTGGTAAAGTTCAAATAATATTTTGATGTTTAATTACTTGAGTTCGAACTCCAAGTCAATTGTTGTAGGCACGGATATTAACGTTTAAGCCGACAGTAAATATTTAATGGATCCAAACAAGAAGTCCAATAACACCTATATTAATCTTGGCTTAAACTATACCCAAATACCCGGTCAATGTAAGTTGATAGCTAGGGAACAATTTAATTGCTAGTCTAATTATTGATACGGGGATGCAATAGATAAGGAGCTTTTAATCTTAATATGAAACAGTCACTTGAATACTTAATAATTCTTCATTAATGTGTCGAGCTGCACCCTATTTAAGAACTCATCTTGATTATCTATCTGTCGGATTACATCAAATCCGTCCCTACATACTTTCTGTGATTGTGCTACTTCAAGCATTTAAAAAAACGAAAAGAAATCTCCTCATGTTCCGTGTCAATACCAGCTTCATTTACAACGTACGTTTAAAAAATAATCGTGATATTCGTATCAGTTTACGTGCATCTCGATTAATATTATGGAGTACCTATTATCTCACACCAACACGTATATTGAATAAATCTGTCTATTAAGACTTGGACAGATGGACAACAATCACTAATTAATGTTTTTGCAAAAGACTTATTGGATTAACATAGTATCTCATTTCTTTTTTAGCCATAAAATGATCCCACATTTTAGAATTAGTTATTCTATCTCTAATGTGGTCCTACGTCAGAGCAACCCTATTTCAACTGAAATGTCTGCTGTTTGACTTTAATTGAGATTATAAGAGTTATATATATTTTTTTTGTTTAAATGAACGTTTAAAGTCGTATGTTGACTTTTCTCCTTCTTGTGAAAAAACATGAACATTCCATCTCAAATGGATGGGTTATTTAAACGTCATAAAAATTGACATTTTGACCTGTTGGGAGTAAGGCTGCATTGTGGTCCGGTCCCGGGCTTAAATGGACTAAACGGGCCGGGCCAAACAGTCCCGGACTCTGGCCCGGTCTCTAGCGGTCCCGGGCTTAACGGTCCTGGAGGGTGGAACCGGCTAACTACGGGCCTAAGCCCACATGGTCTCGGGCTAAATGGGCAGTGCCCACGGGCCTAAACGAGCCTAAGTGTTCCGGGCTATTTTTTTTTTTGAATTTTTTTATCTAAGGCAATTTCTTGTAAATTATATATATATATATCATGAATTATAATTTATAGTATAAATTTATGTCTACAAGAATGTAAATGAAAAGGACTCGCAGTGCTTTTATGGTCACTAAAAAATCTTTTAAAATAGATAAAAATTTTGTTCGCAAGAGCAATCTTGCAAGAAACATCTATTTTACCTTCATTTTTTACTTAATACGAATCTTATCTCTACTTTGTTATGACACAATCAAGGGGTCATTATCAATTGAGTAGAGCATGTAATTAATGGATAAGACAATTCCCGGCCTCTAATTGTTTTCGTGTTGTAAGGAATGGAATTGATCCTTAATTCCAAATGTTTTCCACTTTATTCTAAAATTCTATATACATATAATTGGCCTAATTCCAGCAATATATTTTCTATAACATATTTTTGGAAAATAAACTAAGGCTTTTTCAGCCTTTAACCTTCTTTTTTCAGCTTTTAACCTACCTTATTCCCTTTATACCCGAACATTCACTACTTTGGAAGGAAAAATCCTAATCAGTTTATTGGAGAAATACCAATTTGAAAAAGCCCTCACTTTTTGTATATCCAATGAGATTTATAGAGTACTATAAATTAACTAATTAGTAGTGTGGAGAATAGATTCAAACTTGTAAGAGGGACCATATTATTAATAATTTAAGCTGAAGGATACTATTCTTCTATTAAGAGACTATTGATGCTAAAAAAGAACGCCACTTTATTAGAGAAATTCCATTTGATAACTAAAATAGCATAATTGGCCAAAAAAGTGCAAGCATTGGGTATCATAAAATTCTCTTTACCAATTCAAAACGCAATTAATAAGCTTGTGAATCAAGCCTTCTAATATGTGATTAGAATATGTAATCAGCATCTTTATACTCAAAAATCATTTAGGTGATATAAAAATATAAATTAAATTCCTTCATTGCAAGAAACCTTGATAATTAATTTAACATCTCGCTAATTTTCCCTTTTTTTTTTCTTATTTGTCATTCTCTATACTACTTGTACTACCTTTTCAAAAGATAGTTAATTTTACCTACTTTGCATGCATCTGGTATTCCCAAGGGTACCAAAATCTTTCTTTTTTTGACAAAGATGGATGGGTCCATCTTCCAAGCATGGAAAAGGTAAGCTTTAAATATAACTTGAACGTATAAATATGACATATTTAGTGCAAGAATAATATTGTCTTTTCACATTGTAGGGCTTAGGGTTTTGTCATTTCTTTTCGATGGGAGAGGGTGTTCTTCACATGGGTTTCAAGAATATATATGATAAAATTAGATGGAGGAGAGTGACTAGCTATTTGCTTTTGGAGACACATGTTACCACATTCTCACAAGGGCCTAATGCTCTTGAAAGGAAGTTTTGGTGGGGATGGCCTCGTTTTCTTGATCAAACTTTATATGAACACGCACAATGAGCCATGCACGAAGGACCAAAAGGAAAAATTTGAACAAAGAAAGAAGGAGGAGGATTTAGGATTTGAAGTTTATCGATTTCTACAGAAAAATCAACTTAATATATGTTAATGAATTTTTTAATATATATACATCGCCTAATTAAGAAAAACTATAGGGTTCACGTGAAATCGTAGCTTACATGGTAGATTCGTCCCTAGATGAGAGAGTGACATGGCATAGAGTATCACCACATAGAGTATAAAGAATCAAAGGATCTCCAAGGTGGCGATGATGAGAGGTTTGAAAGAAAATTAAGACAGCTCTACATACGTCATTTTCATTGCACATGCAATTTTTGAACTTTCACGTTTACATTTCCCTTATATCGTATGAGAATTGAGAATAGTGCTTTCAAGGAACAGTAAGGCACATCTCACTCATTCTGTTTGAATTCACTACTAGAAAGTTTATTCTTGCTATGGACTGATATCGACACATTCTAATGGTTCCAATTATCAAAGTAGAGTTCGACGATCCCAAGTTCTTCCACCATAATCAATAGATTGTTTAAAATTATTATTTGTAAGATGTGAGAAATAGCCCTATGTACTCCATATGTCACCCTCCAAATCTAGGGAGGCATGGTTGGCACTCGGTGTCGTACTGGTCCGAGCAAACCACTCTGTGACTCATTCTTTCTGTGACCATCATGGGCCAACATGGCAACAACTCGTAATGCATAACTGTAAGTGAGCGAACACTGTATCAATTAATAAACTATCGTTCTTAAAACATGAAAAAATATGGGCCGTCAAGGCCTCTAACACACTGTACAAAATGAACCTCTGTCTACAAAGCCTCTAAGATTATTTGACATCAAATGGGACAGGGTACCATCCTACCCATAAGTCTTTAGCAAAACTCTGACATGATGACTCATAGACTCGGATGCACTCCAAAGGAGGTGGAGTCTTACCGATCCTTTGCTGAATGCCAATCTCGTCTACTATGAGGGCTCGTCAAACTGATTATCTATACATGCGGGCATGAATGCAGCGTCCCCAACAAAAGGACCTCAGTACGAATAATGTACTGAGTATGTAAGGCAGAACTGAAACATAACCATAAGTCAACATTAATTAAAAACATATAAGAATCAACTTGAATCTCTAAAGTGCCACCGTATATGCATGACTATTATCCATATGTATGATGCAAGTAGTATTTTAAGTAATTTAAGATGGTTCTTAATTATGTGGATAATTGGGTAATTATTGGTTAATAGGAGAATTAACTAGTTAATTAATAATTAATAAATAATTAATTAGGATCTTGGATTGGATAAGTCTAAGAGGCAAAAACGTAGCAGCAAGTAAGGATTAAATAATGACTAAACAAGTCTTGAAAGCTAGGTGGAAAGATTAGAGAATTGTTTGGCCAAGTAGTCCAAAAAATGGGGCCCACTCACTTTGATAAAGATATAACCTCACTACATCATTAAATGAAATATGGAAATGCTTGGTAAAGTGACGGATTGAACTCCAAGAATTCGTTTGAGACTTCGTAACGCAATAAAGCGTGAAATTTGCGATTATAAGGGAGTACGGTGCAATCTTTCTCAAGAATATTATATGGATTTTTTCCTATTCCGATCTTGCCGTCACAAGTTTTGTTGCAATTGTCGTGTGTTAGAAGGATTGTCCAGAGAACCGGCTCAGGTATGTTAAGGCTAATCCCCTCAATCTTTTTGGCATGATCCAAGTAACGATACGTAAACGTAATGCTATTTCATAAGTGTTTCTACTCTTAGCAGTTAAGGATGTCTGCGTTATTCATTCCTGTAAACTGATATTCAAGCATGTCTAAGTATGTTTCTAGTTCCCTACTAAGGCATATGATAAAGATGTTAATATTTATAATATAAGTGATATGTGCATCTTCATGCATTTACCACCGTGCTACGGCCGGTTGGGCAGTCATGCATATTCATTTACCACCGTGCTACGACCGGTTGGGCAGTCATGCATATTCATTTACCACCGACGGCCGGTCGGGCAGTTACCACTGATCAATTGGGCAGTCATGCATCATACATATGGATAATAGTCTCAGAGAGAAGCATTATGCATGACTGCCCAATTGATCAGTGGTAACTGCCCGACCGGCCGTCGGTGGTAAATGAATATGCATGACTGCCCAACCGGTCGTAGCACGGTGGTAAATGAATATGCATGACTGCCCAACCGGCCGTAGCACGGTGGTAAATGCATGAAGATGCACATATCACTTATATTATAAATATTAACATCTTTATCATATGCCTTAGTAGGGAACTAGAAACATACTTAGACATGCTTGAATATCAGTTTACAGGAATGAATAACGCAGACATCCTTAACTGCTAAGAGTAGAAACACTTATGAAATAGCATTACGTTTACGTATCGTTACTTGGATCATGCCAAAAAGATTGAGGGGATTAGCCTTAACATACCTGAGCCGGTTCTCTGGACAATCCTTCTAACACACGACAATTGCAACAAAACTTGTGACGGCAAGATCGGAATAGGAAAAAATCCATATAATATTCTTGAGAAAGATTGCACCGTACTCCCTTATAATCGCAAATTTCACGCTTTATTGCGTTACGAAGTCTCAAACGAATTCTTGGAGTTCAATCCGTCACTTTACCAAGCATTTCCATATTTCATTTAATGATGTAGTGAGGTTATATCTTTATCAAAGTGAGTGGGCCCCATTTTTTGGACTACTTGGCCAAACAATTCTCTAATCTTTCCACCTAGCTTTCAAGACTTGTTTAGTCATTATTTAATCCTTACTTGCTGCTACGTTTTTGCCTCTTAGACTTATCCAATCCAAGATCCTAATTAATTATTTATTAATTATTAATTAACTAGTTAATTCTCCTATTAACCAATAATTACCCAATTATCCACATAATTAAGAACCATCTTAAATTACTTAAAATACTACTCACTTTTAACACACTTTATACATTTTACTATCATGGTCATGTGGTACCATATAAAATCAATATATACATTATTATTTCATTAAAACATCCATGTAAAAATACATACATTTTCTCAACTTCTAATCTTCCTAATCTCATATAAAGAGTAAAAAATTTCGTACGCTTAATTCTTAAAATGGTAAAAAGATAACCTTCTTTTATTGTGAGAAAATAATTTCTATTTTTACAATAAAAAAAATCTAATAAACTTTCTCATATTATTTGTATAATGTAAAGCATATTCGAAAGTAGTAATTGACAATAATTATATGAAATCATATTTTTCAAACTTTTTTTTTAACAAAAATTGTTTCTCTCAAAATACCATATCAAATGTATATAACGGTATCAAGGTTGTTAAACTTACGGGGTCTTACAATAACATAGTCACAAATCCTTTACAACCTCATGAATGGTCTTAATCCCTTCAAGCTCATATGGATTACTACGACTCATCCTAATATTAAAGTACGGGATGTAACATCATATTACATGATGTGTTAATATTAACCAAAAGTAGATTAATCAAGAGATAGCGGTTCCATTTTTTTGTCTAAACAAGGTTGGTCGAGTGACGATTGACCGAGGGTAGGAGTCTAGCTCAGCTCAAAGCAAATAGAAAAAGTAAAACAGTGACGACTCTATCTAAGTAAAGAGATGAGATTTTTTTTTCTGATCTATTTTCCATATCACAGCTCTAGTACTAGGCAACATTTTCGTTGCCTAAGAAAAAAAGACGTAATATTGTTCTTATTAATTCCATGAAAAATTGAAAATCTTGATCTGCAACGAAATTGTACCCTAAGGGAAGAAGTTCACAACCTTGATCGTCTTATATACTTATAGTATTAAGATAGAAAAAAAATATAACAATTATTTTTTAAAATATATATTCGTTCCACATAATAATGACATCATAAGTAGCGATCGATGCCCTGAAGACCATCTTATATGACCTGCATAAACTGTCACGGGAAGGGCAAGAAGTAATATTCTCGACCAAAAACTTACCAGAAGAATAAACGATCAAATCATACACACATATTTAAGCAATCAACTATCAACGAACATATATGGTGTCAATACTAATAAGCAGTAATCTTAATCACTCATTAATTATGACCAACTCAAGATTCTCATGGTGAGATGGTGTAAATTGATCATGAGTCAAGTTAATTTTGCTTTCAAGATTCAGTGAGAGTACATGCTATTTCCTCTATTTTAATTTACGTAAATCTGTTTGACTGAGCACAAAATTTTACAAAAAAATAAAAGACTTTGAAATTATATTTATGGTCTTAAATACGGTTGAAATTTGTGTCATCTACTTTTAAACAGACTAAAAACGCAATAATATAATGTCACATAAAATACAACAACCAGAGTGTTATCTTGTGAAGAAAGAATTCGAAGTTAGAAGGGTGGTCCAAAATGGGGAGATTCGGATAAAAGTGGTCGGGTTAATACAGGTCATAGGACCACATTTCACGAGAAAGAATTATTTTCCCTTACAAGGTTGAGACCATTTTGCTTAGGAAAAGAAATTTGTATGTCCAAAAGCCCTACAGGAAAACAAGAAAAACAAACTTCTGCCCTATAATTTTTAAAAGCCAGGAATCGTGCAATAGCTTTTCTCTCAAGACCATTTTGCCATGCATCTTGTTACTTGGTTCACATACATTGCATACAAGATTTCACTTTATTTTCTTTAGATATACTAATTATTACACGTGGCGGTTATTTATCATTAACGTAGAAATTAATTGCTTATCTTATTTCCATTATTTTTTGTTTTGAAAGTTCAATCTTGGGTTCGGACTTCATCCATTCTAGTGACATGTACCTGTAGGTCCTTGCTAATCACCTTAGTAATACTCCACTAATCAACAAGTAACATGGTGGGATGGTTGAGATTCTTCCAACTAGAGGTCTCGGGTTCGAGATTTGAAACTTCTTATTAAGGAGCACTTTACCAGCCCCTATGTAGTAGGTCTACGGCCACTGACACGAACCTGAATTAACCAGGTCATTAGGCTTCAAATATTGGATGGTTAAACAAAGATGGTTATCTATATGGAAATAAATGAAACTAATTCTTCTAAAACTAAAAGTTGAATGTTAGAGAAGAATGGAAACAAAGCAAAGACAGTGTGGTGACATAAGTCCATGATACTAATTAGGCTAATATCCTATGGTCTTGAAAAGTGAAAATGGAGATTTATGAACTAAATAAAAGGGTAGAGTGATTTGGAAATTAAATAATAGAAGGAGAGAAACGGAAAGGGAAGGAAAGAAAGATAGTGCACTTAATATCATAATCTACACATGTTTTAGTTATATTCCTATTCATTCTTCTAATTTTCATTCTAACATATCGAGTCTAATTAAGATTAAATATAATAGTACTAAATACTATCGACCACAAAGAAGAATTCGCGAAGATTTGGTTCTCCTTAATCAACATGTCATATTCTCTTAGATGTAAAAAGAAAAGAAAAATTTCAGTCTCAGATTCTTTCATATGTATGATAATACAAACAAAGGTCCAGCCAAACCACATTTTGATAAGCTTTATTGGCAATTTGGCACAATACATGAAAATAAAACCACTTATCCGTATTTGACAAGTATTGTGACATTCCAACAAAGGTTGGGGAGAAGTGATAAGTATTCATTCATCATTAATTAAAAGTCCGGGGTTTGAGCCTTAAATATAAAATAATATTGCTTGGTGAGGGAGCACTTTACCCTTCAATTTAGAATTTTTTAGCGCATGCCCGAATTTAGTCGGACTTCCACCAGTGCAGGTATTGAACACCAAATGAGAAATCAAAATATTGTAACATATATATGTAGCAGTAGTTAAATAACTTTTTATTAAAGTTAATAAGTTAAAAAATCATCCAATGGAAACATATTAAGCTATATTTCTCAGTCAAAATTGGTTTCAAGAGCATTTGGTTACATCTTTTTTTGAGCTCTTTCAGTAGTTCTTTCCTTTTGCTTTTAAAACACGAGGAACCCATTGGGCATTCATTTACGAATTTTTAGTCGGTAAGATTTACAATATGAAAAATAAATTGAGAAATATAGTCAACAGAGTTGGGCAAAAATGAACTGGATGAGATTGTATTCTTTTATTCTTTTTTATGCCTTTTCTTTTTCCCTCTCCTTTTCTGGTCTAACCCCATTACAAAATCGGAAACTCTTGTCTCTATTTCACATAACCAAGAAAAGTATATTGATGATTCCGTGTTTCCAAATAATTTACCTCATGCATTTTACTGGTAATTTTCTATTATTTAAATTAAATCACTGAAAACATAATTCACTGGCTTCTTAATTTTTATTTTTTATCTTCCAGATTCAGTAACCTTTTAATATATAAGAAACGGAAAAGGGCAAATATACCCTTATACTATCAGAAAAGGTTTAAATATACTCCTCATTATACTTTGAGTCAAAATATACCCCTATCATTATATTATTGGTTCAAATATACCACTTTTTCATTAAGTTTGTCCAAAATGGACATCCGATCCTATGTGACACTGACATTTGATGAGGTGGATGCCACCTCAGCGCCCCTAACTCATTTTACCCCTCCCTTCTATTTTTTTTCCACCACTAAAATTTTCTTCCCCTCCACTACTATTGCCACCATTACCGCTACCATAAAAAATATTTTATTTCAAATTTTAGTCTTTTATATATGGATTAGGGGCGCTGAGGTGGCATGCCATGTGGCATCCACCTAATCAAATATCAATGCCATGTAGGATTGGATGTACATCTTCGACAAACTTAACAGAAGAGGGGTATATTTGAACCAACAGTACTATGGTAGGAATATATTTGAACTCAAAGTATAACAAAGGGTCTATTTAAATCTTTTCTCATAGTAAAAGGGTATATTTGGCCCTTCGCCGTATAAGAAATGACTTTTCATATCTACAACGGTAACATGACCCGATAGTGTAAAATTTGGATGTATATTACTTAAACTATCAATAAAAACCCATGCATTGCGTATAAATCGTTCTCGATCGTTAGCCTTTTTCTAGAAGACACTGAAATAAGTATAATTCATCTAAACGCTAACGGTCCTTTCTCTCTCTAAATAATTTTTTTCTAACTTCTCTCTATGCTCTCGGCCGACCTTACTGGACCATTAGACTTCCCTCAACTACCTCCACCAGCCCCACCCGATCCACCACCATAAAATACCAATCAAAATACGACACCTCACCATCAGAATCCATCTACCACCAACTCAACACCCCAAACCATTCCATCAATTATGGTCGGCAAAATTACCCCACCTCACAACCAACATCCTATCAAATTAGACATGAAGATGCGGTCCATCTGGATGGCGCAAAAGTTAACTCAACACCAAATCACGAACTCCCCAATACCCAAAAGAACAACTCTCTTTCACCACAATTGAAGGTTTCTAGTAACTTTGACCCCCATCGTCGTCACAACCGAAACATCAATACTACTCAAAATTCCCAGTCCAATGGTCAACAAAATGCAAATCAGAATGCAAATCCCCCCTCTAGCTCAAATACTAATTCCAAAGTTCAAACAAAGCCACCACACCCAGTGTCTAAGCCATCCTTCTCAGCTACGGTGTCAGAGCTGTCACACCTCCTTTTTGCGCGCCCGCCCCGAAGGGTTAAATGCGCGAGGGAGTTTTTCCAATTTAAGTGACAATATTCGAAATGAGATTATTTATTTAATTCAGAGTCGCCACTTGGGAAAGGTTTGGCTTTTGGTGTCCCAAGTCACCGGTTTATCTTGAATCCCAAATCGAGGAAATTTTCGACTTTTCCAAATGAAGTCTGCGAACCAGAAATTCTAAGTAAGGAATTCTGTTGACCCGAGGGAAGGTGTTAGGCACCCTCGAATCCCGTGGTTCTAGCACGGTCGCTTAAATTGTTATAATGGCTAAATATCTGATTTAAATACAT